>NC_064640.1:417047229-419669729 GCF_023864345.2 Schistocerca serialis cubense
CCTCCCAATAACTAATAAACACCTCCCCCTGTGTGCCTGCTCGGACCTTGCTGAAGGAGCAGCCACATGTCCACTCACAGGCAGAGTGGGCGATGCCACACAGCCAGCCTCCACATTTACCCTCTGTCTCGTGTGCCGTGAACGCCGTTGAACCCACCACTCCCCTTGGGGAGAGGGTGGCCCAACCGCACCCGGTACCCGTGAAGATGTCTGGACAGCAGGGACATTGGGTGAAGGATGTAACACCTGGGGTGTACCATGCGATGCACCAGACTCCCCACTGCCGCAACACTCCGAGGCAGCAGCCTGAAGACAGCTGACTGTGGCCATCAACATGCTCAGCTTTTCGCAAACAGTGGCAAGCTCCTCCTGCATCTGTACACAGGTAAGGTTTATGTTTAATGGTTAGGATCTGATAATTCATATAGAATTTCGGTAAATCAAACAAAAGCAACTTCTTAAAATGTTAATAAAAATATCTTCTGTATAAAAGGTATTCGTGATTGAAAATTTAGATATCTTTGATATTGATTGTAAAATTCATTCTGCTAATTGTTTTATTGAAGAAGATAAGTGGCAGCTAAAACAGTCTTGTACTGCTCAAGCATGTTTTGATGTTCAAATGAAAGTTAACAAAAAGGATTTATTGTTAATAATATTTGAGGATTCTGTATTTAAGTTGATGGAATTTGATGCCAAATTTAGTGAGTTTAGTTTAGTAGATGTACATAAAAATTCGTATGAATGTAATTTAAAATTTAATTAGAAAAAACAATCACAAATTTACTTTCTTATTGGTTTGTCACATCTTTTTCTTTCATTTTGTTCTTTAAGGCATCTCCAAATTTTTGTATTGCCAATATGATAAATTTTCACTCCATCTATTAATTCCTTTCTAATAAAACGTAAATTACTTTCATTTATACATACAACAATACATCAGCATTTACTTCTATTTCGTTAGATGTAATTGAATTCATCATATGTATTTCTTTTAATCGATTTTTAGTTAAACTGTTAATATAATTAAAAGCCTCATATATATCTGTAATCATTAATTTAACAGTATCAAGTAATATTTTGTAATGTAAAAAAATGTCTTAATACTTGTTATATCTAAAATCCTCAAGTAATTCATGAATTAATTTTTCTACTTTATTTAAATCATATACTTTGTTATAGCAACATTTATAAAAATTATCTTATTTGTTGTTTGAAAAATTAAAATTGTAATTTCCAATACACATATTATTCGTTTTTCTTACTTTAAAATTATTGATTAAAGAACATTTTTTGAGGTAACAATATAAATACAACCATTTTTTGTTTTTTGATAAACTTCATCAATATATAATTAAATATTCATATTGAATGGTTCGAATTTATCATTTTTATTTTATAATTCACCTTTTTCTTTATCCCATATTTTTAATTGATTTTCAGATTCGATTACAAGTTGTTGAGGTTTATCTTATTCAAAAGATGCTGTGTGTTTTAGGATACCAACTAGAATTTTTTCTAAAGTAATGTAATATTTTACAATAGATTTACTATTCTGATTATTCATCACTATTATTCATTTAAACTTTTTGACTGCTAATTTTAACCAAGTTTTTTGTACTAAAGCATGTTTATTTTAAGTTCTTAATTCATCTTTAAGAACTGGATAATCATCCAAAATAGTAGTACAATATTTTACTACTTCAAATCCAATATCATTTTTCTGTAGAAATGTCTTATAAAGTCTTTTATGATGATAAAGATCTTCATTACTGTAAGAGGCCAAACTTCTGTGCCCTTGAAAGCCTTCAAAGATAAAATACAAAATATCATTTTTAATCAAAATATCTTTCTCTTCAAATAAAGGAAACCAAATATCTTTAAACTAAGAACCAAAATTTAATTGATAAATATTCTTTGGAATATTCATCATATGTGTTTCTGAAATAGTGAGAACTGCATTAGATTTACTTGGACATGGTAGTAAGAATGTATCAGGTACCGTTGGAGTAATTGCCATTTAACAACAATAATTTTTATCAGTTTTTAGTTTTTAAATTAAATTATGGTTGTACTAATTCTTATTTCAGTGGTTGTAATATTTAACTGTTGAGTATTTGATGTTATTTTCTGATATTGAAAATATATATTACTCCAGATCTGTAAATTTATACATACCTGAATATCTGTGTTAATTTTGCAGAGTGTGGGATGTTACTCTCTGAAATTCGATAATGAATGAAGTTTAAAATATCATTTGTAATTAAGAAATGTTTTTCTTCAAAGATTGGATTAATTTTTTGAATGTTAATTTCTTCAAAATCTAATAAAAATTATATCTATTAAATGGCGAGCCTAAAGAGTCCAAAAGTCAATGAACTGAAAGGTATAACTAAAGAATTAGGACTTAGAGGTTATTCTAAATTCTGAAACAGCAACTTACTGAGCTCATTAATAATCAAGACATGAGGAACAACAACATCAGTCAAGTTAAAAATGATACTCTAAGGAAATTGAAAATAAAACAAATGAACTAGGATTTAAAGAATATTCTGAAATGGATAAAGAAAAGCTAAATGCATTGATTAATTGTAATTTTGCAAATCTATATTTTAAGAAATTATATAAAATGTATTCAACAAAAACTGAAACATATAGTAATAAAATTGTTCAAAACATTAAAAATTGTGATTGATATTGTGACATTGCATGGGACTATATATCGACACATTATGAATTATTTGAAGATTTTATAACAAAATTTAAAGATAAATTAGGCTGTGACCATATGTTACTAGAGAAAATCTAAATTACATCAAATTCCATCTTTTGACAAGATAAAAAATTTATAAGAATTTTCAGGATTAATTAAATTGATCTATAATATCATACTGCAAATTAAATATTAACATCATGAGAAAATTTCATGCAGATCAGACTGGATAGTTACATCATATAGCGCCAGATTATCTGTGGATTTAATAAGAGAATTTCAAATTAAAATTGATTGGGAGACAGTTCCAAAATGCTGCTTAACTAGAACTTTCATAAGAGAATGTGAAGATAAATCAAAGTGGAGGATTATGTCAAATGAAAAAACTTATCTGTGAAATTCATAAAAGAATATCGGAATAAGGTAGATTGGAATATTATATCAAAAAGAATTTTATCTGAAGATTTTGTGAGCAAATTTAAAGATAAAGTAAACTTGGATATTATATCAAGTCAACCAAATCTATCTGAAAATTTCATAAGAGAATTCCAAAATAAATTAAATTTGTTTGATGGCATATATCAGCATTTCAAATACTGTCTTCGGATTTTGCGAGAGAATTTCAAGATAAATTAAACTGGTAGTATTTGCCATATGCAAAAAAATCTGACGACTTTATGAGAGAACTTCAAGACAAATTAGTATGGGGAATTGTATCATACACACAAGAATTGTCTGAAGATTTTGTTAGAGAATTGTAAGAAAAATTAAACTGGGAAGATATCTATCATGACCAAAAATAATCTGAAGAATTTAAAATCTAATTTAGAAATAAGTATTGGGAGATAATTTCAAAATGCCAAGAACTAATTGAATCATTTATACAAAAATTAATTACACCATATGAAATACTGATGGACCGATCTGGCCAAGATTATGAACGCCCCATATGCTTAAGTATTTGAAATCATCAGTTTGTAAAAACAAGCTGTAATCATATTCTTCCTAAAGAGAGTATAGACATATGGTTAAAAGAACAAATTAAATGTCCAATGTGTAGAAGCATTATTAAAACATTTAATGAAAAGTCAATTATAAATCAGACTGTTTTATTGGATGACGATTCTGATAGTGTTGATAATTATGATTGAGAATAGATTAATAATATAATATTTTAACTGTGTCTGCCCCTGGTAGCGCTAGCACTACTCAGGACACATGCTGCAAGGTCATTTACAGCAACAGCAACCTCGCCAGTAACTTCCACCAGGATAGGAAGCCTTCCTCTTCCTGTGACACACCAAGCTCAGCCGAATTTTCGAATTTCATTATCATCTTCTTTATACCATTTAACATCTGCCCCTGGTAACTGAATGGCCAGCGCAACAGAATGTCATACCTAACGGCCCAGTTTCGATTCCCAGATGGGTTGGGGATTTTCTCTGCTCAGGGACTGGGTGTTACGTTGTCCTTACCATCATCATCTCCTCGCCATCGACACACAAGTCGCCGAAGTGACGTCATCTCGAAAGACTTGCGCCAGGAGAACGTTCTACCTGATGGGAGGTCCTAGCCACACGGAATTTCCATTTTATTTTAACTGTATAAGAAGAAAGTTTATTAATAAAAATTGCATGTTATACATTATTTATGAATATTCCCAGGTTGTAAAAAATTTGACCACTTGTAAAAACATGAATTTTCAATGTGATTTAGAACTGAATTCAGACCAAAAACAGCAAATAAATTGTGAAAATGAGACAAAACCCATTCACGTACCTAAAAACTTAGATACCTCCGAAGATATAGAATTTTCGAGAGATAAAAGAAACAACAAAGCTTTTCTAGAAGAAAATAACATCGAATATGAAATTCTAGTGAAAATAGTACAATTCCAAAAACTTTGATAAAATTATCAGTTAAAGGTTTTAAAGAATCAATAATCATTATGAAAAATCCAAATAGTAAACAAGTAAGAAAATATTATTTGCTTCGCAAAAAAATTTGATATAATTATATTAAATATGTAGCTAATTTTAAATGTGATCTAGGACGAAATTTATACTTTAATTTAGAAGAAAAACAGCAACTAAATAGTCAAATTAGTTTAAAAGTACTTCAGATTGTCAAAAGCTTAACAGCCTACAGAGACATAGATATTAATATAAGATATTGATATTAAACTTATAATATTTTACTTTTTCACATATCTAAAAAAAATTCCTATATAAATGGAGCAGGTTCAACAACAGCAGGTTCAATAAGATCAGGTTCAACAACCAGTCAAATCCAAATTTTGTAAGTACTGTAATACTAAGAAGTCAATTGCTAATTTTACTTTACAGAAACATACAAAAGGTGGCTATAGAACGATGTGTAGACAATGTGTAAATAAATATCATGTAATAAATTACAATGATTTACGAATTCCTTGTGTATGTGCAAAAATAAATCTAAATATTATTATAAAAATCATTATAACGAATTCTGAGTGAAGAGCATTCGAAAATATTATTGTCAATCGAAAATGAAGGAGAACAAGACACTCATACAGTGACAAAGAAATGTGCAGCTTGTCAAGAGAGAAAATATTTAAATTGTTTTTACAAAAATCCTTCTAATAAGGATAACCATAACAGTAAATGTAAAAAATGCGTTTTAGAAAATGTGAAAGACAAGAAAATGTAATCACCTTATAATTAATGTTAGTATCTATAAAGTTAGTCTTCTCACTCATCAGTGTTGAAAAATTAATTTTTACAAATGTAGTCAGTTTTATTTCCGATAAATAGAAGACGAATTGGAGCAGACATAATCGAAAGACAGCTTTGCCAGTTGGCAATTGACAGTTATTAAAATTAATGATTGCTGTAAAAGAAAAAATTTAAGAGAATATAGTAAATTAAATAAATCTGATCTTTTTAGATTTATTAAAGGCACCATCTAACACTGGGTGGAAGTCTTTGAACAGGATTACCTTATTTTAAAATTAAAAACGATGAAGATGTTTTCTAAACTAAAGAAGATAAAGCACTGAAAACAATATTTCAATTTCCTATTCTGTCTTTGTGAAGCTAAAAATTAGAACTAATGGAATTAATCATTGTAAAATATATTTTCATTTTCTTATGACATCATCAAGAAACAAAAATTAATAACTAATGAAGAAATATTATTTCCTTTTTATGCTAATTTATTTGAGAAACCAAAAAGAGAAGAACAGTTAGAGATTATCTAGTTGATACTGCATTTTTAAAACAGATTACATACTATACATTTTGAAAATAATATAAACGGAGTTGAGCCTGACCATTTCTTAACTGTGGTAAAACTGAAAATTATGAAAATTGTAGAAGATAGCCTAAGAATACATCGTTGGTTGAAAATAAATTTAAGACTCTTTATTGAGTGCCAAATGCAGACAACCGGAAATATTAGGCAATTTCAGTCCCAGATAGAAAACTGTAGGATCACAAGTGAATGAGAGATAATTAAATTTTAAGACTGGTAAAGAAAATATTTTATACAGAATGGGTGAGTTTCCAGCATGTGGATCAAGATGGTCGTTAAATAGAATCATTGGCTTACAATTAGGAACTAACAGATTTGATGGATTGACAGTGTCATCTTCATCAAATTACCAGACACAGTAAAAAATTAAAATGCATTTATTAATGTGAAAATAATGATCAAAATATTTTCTGTGGGTATAAAATCTGCATTATGTCCTGTAGATACAAATACAGAAAGAGTGGTCTTCATGTTGATCAGAAAATTGAAATTTTTGAGTTTCCTGTAGTGGCTCATCATATTCCAAAAATTGAAAATAAAATTAATGTATGTACCAACGTTTATTTGTTTGATGAAAACTGTCAAACGTATCCATTAAAAATTATGAAATGTAAGAAACAAAAACATTGAAATCTACTTTACTTTCAGAAAGAAAATGATTCATATTAATGATGTATAAAAATTTATCTAAACATGTTTTGAGTCAAATTGATAAACATGAAGAACTAAAATTTATATGTGATACATGTTTACTTCGTTTTAATAGTAACGAAAAATTAGATAATCACACATCAAACTGTTTAGTTAAAAGTAGAAATGCCAGATAAAGTTTCCTACGTAAGTTTTAAGAATTATCAATTAGTTGCTATTTATGGTGATTTCGAAAGTTTACTATTAAAGAACCTATTCCAGAAAATTAATATACAATGAAATATCAAAAATACGAACCATGTCGATTCTGTTATTATATTAAACATGTAAATGCATATTATAAAAATCCTATTGTTTATAGAGGGCCAAATTGTCATAAAAATTTATTGAATGTATAAAATAGCGGTTGAAGAAAGTGGAAAAATTTATTCTGAAGTTGAAGAAATAAAGCTATTAATTCCTGAAGAACAACCAAGGTTTGCAAGATCAGAAAAATCTACATTGTACAATGTTATAATTCACCTAAAAATAAAAATATTCGTCATTATGATCATGTCACTGAGAAATTTACAAATCCAATAAAATGTGATTTATAGTTAAAACATTTGATTTTTGTACAAATTTATTTACACAGTTCATCAGGATATAATTCACATATGTTTCTCAAAGAAGTTGGTTATGATGAAATACAAGTGGATTTAATATGAATAACGAAAATAGATATATTAGTTTTGGTAAGAGAACAGAAAGTTTCAAAACCAAATTTATGGCACATGGCTTCTTCATATATGAACGAAATGGACCTTACTTTACTTACAACTGCACCAGTTTAAATTACACTCCTGGAAATGGAAAAAAGAACACATTGACACCGGTGTGTCAGACCCACCATACTTGCTCCGGACACTGCGAGAGGGCTGTACAAGCAATGATCACACGCACGGCACAGCGGACACACCAGGAACCGCGGTGTTGGCCGTCGAATGGCGCTAGCTGCGCAGCATTTGTGCACCGCCGCCATCAGTGTCAGCCAGTTTGCCGTGGCATACGGAGCTCCATCGCAGTCTTTAACACTGGTATCATGCCGCGACAGCGTGGACGTGAACCGTATGTGCAGTTGACGGACTTTGAGCGAGGGCGTATAGTGGGCATGCGGGAGGCCGGGTGGACGTACCGCCGAATTGCTCAACACGTGGGGCGTGAGGTCTCCACAGTACATCGATGTTGTCGCCAGTGGTCGGCGGAAGGTGCACGTGCCCGTCGACCTGGGACCGGACCGCAGCGACGCACGGATGCACGCCAAGACCGTAGGATCCTACGCAGTGCCGTAGGGGACCGCACCGCCACTTCCCAGCAAATTAGGGACACTGTTGCTCCTGGGGTATCGGCGAGGACCATTCGCAACCGTCTCCATGAAGCTGGGCTACGGTCCCGCACACCGTTAGGCCGTCTTCCGCTCACGCCCCAACATCGTGCAGCCCGCCTCCAGTGGTGTCGCGACAGGCGTGAATGGAGGGACGAATGGAGACGTGTCGTCTTCAGCGATGAGAGTCGCTTCTGCCTTGGTGCCAATGATGGTCGTATGCGTGTTTGGCGCCGTGCAGGTGAGCGCCACAATCAGGACTGCATACGACCGAGGCTCACAGGGCCAACACCCGGCATCATGGTGCGGGGAGCGATCTCCTACACTGGCCGTACACCACTGGTGATCGTCGAGGGGCACTGAATAGTGCACGGTACATCCAAACCGTCATCGAACCCATCGTTCTACCATTCCTAGACCGGCAAGGGAACTTGCTGTTCCAACAGGACAATGCACGTCCGCATGTATCCCGTGCCACCCAACGTGCTCTAGAAGGTGTAAGTCAACTACCCTGGCCAGCAAGATCTCCGGATCTGTCCCCCATTGAGCATGTTTGGGACTGGATGAAGCGTCGTCTCACGCGGTCTGCACGTCCAGCACGAACGCTGGTCCAACTTAGGCGCCAGGTGGAAATGGCATGGCAAGCCGTTCCACAGGACTACATCCAGCATCTCTACGATCGTCTCCATGGGAGAATAGCAGCCTGCATTGCTGCGAAAGGTGGATATACACTGTACTAGTGCCGACATTGTGCATGCTCTGTTGCCTGTGTCTATGTGCCTGTGGTTCTGTCAGTGTGATCATGTGATGTATCTGACCCCAGGAATGTGTCAATAAAGTTTCCCCTTCCTGGGACAATGAATTCACGGTGTTCTTATTTCAATTTCCAGGAGTGTACATATTTTATTTTTCTATTTGCTATGTTTTTAAAAAGGGTGATTGAAAGGACAATAATAAAATTGTCCAACAACAAATGGAGACCAAAATATGGACAGCAAAAATTGGACAATGAAAAAAATGAAAAAACTGGCCAAGAAAAATTAAACAACAAAAATGGACAAAGGAGAAATGCACAACAAGAAAACGAATAAAAAGCAGAGAACAAAAATTAGACAGCTAAAAAAACGGTCCACAAAAAACAGACAAGAATAAACATGGAAAAGTGAACAACCAAAAATGGACAAAAAAGTGGATGGTTAGAAATGGACAACAACTTTATTGTTGTTCAACGTCTACATTCAACATTCATTTTTACTCTCATATATTTGTTTAATGCTTAGTTAACATTTGGTTGCTTGAACCATTTTTTGTTGTCCTTTTTATTTAATGTCCATTTTTCTGCTGTCCATTTTTTGTTCTCCTTTTTCATGCTGTCCATTTTTTGCTGTTCATTTTCTGTTGGCCAATTTTTTTCTGTTGTTCTTTCAATTAGCATTTTAAGAAACATAAGAAATAGAATAAATAAAAATAGTATTTGAAACAGGGGTAGCTGAAAGTAAAGTAAGGTTCGTTTCATACCTATATGAAACTTAATGCAACTTTTAATGGAAAGATTCCAACTGATACTTTAGCATATGTAACGATGTATTATAAGAAAAACTGAACTTACAATGTGCATCAGAGAATAGTCACTGAAAATTTTTAACTATAAATGAATAAAAAATTAGAAAAAGTTAGATGAATCTTTACAGCTTGTTTGCACTTCATTTTGAAGTATTTTCAGAAAGAAAGAAAATATAAAAACTGAAAAATTTAGTGTCTTACTTATTAAATGATTTCTGTTTTTTTTTTCATTATATTTTTCCTGGATAGTTCGTTTTATGTAGATTAAGTTAGCATTTTGAATTTTATTTTGCCTATTAAATTTAATGGTCTTTAAGTGGACAATACCAAACAGCTAAAGCAATGTGGTGACTGTCTAGAGAGAAAGAATATTAATGAATTTCATAAAGATAAATATTGGAAAGATCGATTTTGTTGGATTTGTAATGAATGTGTGTTGAGACATCAGAAACTAAAGTTACTTGGGAGTGTGGTAGAACTGCAAATAAGACTTCTGTCAAAAACATTTAAAGTCAACAGTTCATAAAAGTCTTAAGACCACTTAAGAATAAAAGTATTAGGAAAATTTTAGGTACTGAATAGATGTCTTACATTCATTCGTTTATTTTATTTATTTTCTTACATTCTTCATTTATAAAGAATATTAAATTTTCTTTTCTTACATTCAGGTTTTATGAAAAAATACTAAATTTGATTTCCCACATTCACCTTTTGTATGAAAAAAATAATTATTTTTGAAAATTGGTGGACATGATGCTAAATATTATTCATTGTTAGTAATTTTTCTAAGTGAGATAGACCTGAAGCGTGGATTAAAGTAGATCCACTTAGTAGGTTCTAGATAAATTTTCATTTTGCAGTGAAAAGAACGAGTGAAATGACTGATTTTCATCAGAAAATGAAATGTGAGCTAGAACCTGCTAAATGGATCTACCACAGCAACAGTATTTCTATGACATTGATCGACAAATAATAACTTGAATGGTACTATATTTGGAATCCATGATGTCGTTAATGACATCAGAATCCAAGATGGCCGACCTAGGGGTATGTGTGAAGTCCAGAATAGTGCTTGTGCTGCCTCCAGAAGATGCTAGCTAATATTTGAACTTTATGATACATAGCACAGTACATTTTACATTTCTACTGTAATTACGAACTCGCAGAAGACGTGTAATTCTAACATATGGCAGTATTACCCATTAAATTATCATGTTAAGATATTCACATTTCTACCACAGACCCAAAACCACCACAATTTGCAAGCTGTATGTTCCATACACATATCTGACGAGCAATGAAATTTATGCCTCAGTAGGCCATTGTTCATCCTTCTGGAGAATCAGATATATGCAACAAGGTGGGAGTGCAGAATATACACATTGTGAGCATGCTGATGATAATAAACACCAGCTAGCAACTATGATCACAAACTTTAAGAGGGTGAAATTACTACCTTGTTCAAAAAATACACCATTGATTCTGCCTGACACAATAGCAGCATGTGGTTGTGGGGTCCAAAGATGTAAGGTGGGATAATTCCAAGTGTACAAAATGTGGAGGGCATCCTGCATTCACTATGAGATCAACTATGCACAGGGTACTGGACAGAATCATTGAACCTCCTAGTAGTAGTGCTGAGTGTAAATGAAGCCATATAAATTGGACCCTCCTGTACTATTAGGGAGACGGGAACCCATTACAAGCAGATGATGACATTTCCATGATGCTCTTCAGTCTGATTATGGCTTAGTTTCTTTTTCTAGCTTCAGCTAAAGTGGAATGCATATTGGACTTAGGGAATGCCGAGTTTGGACATTGTAGTTGGAGACTTGTAAATAGAAAAATGTGAGAGAAGTACTTCCATGTAATGGAATCACATCAATAGTTAAGCACTTCTACCCTTCAAACTGAGCAGTCCTACCGAGTTCTGTACTCTTCATCACTCAACACTTGCTTTTCAGCCAAGGTTGGGGAATCAGCAGGTGGACCATTTACCAGTTAGCCTCATCAAAATCCACCACACGATGTAAGCTCTTTTTTTACCCTTACAGCAGTCTTCCTTAATCACTACATGACAATGTGACCATAATCTAGTATCTTCAAATTACATTCCTACAGCAGTGGGGAATGCCTGTGACACATTTAGCTGTCAAAAAGGTAAATTTCGGATGAAGCTGTGAATAGATGTTTGAAATTATATGAAAATAAGTATAAGCTATAGGAAAAAAATTGTAATAAACAACAATATGTGGAACAACCTATTGAAATGTAAGTTGAAGAATGTGATGGTTGGATTGACAATGGGTAAGAGAAACTTCTACTAGCCTACAGGTGGCCTTGTACATCGAAGCAGAACTGACAACTACTGTGACATTCTAGACAGTTGTTCCATCAGAACACCAATTTTAGCATCAGCTAACTCCACATAGTTTGTTCACAGGTCTTGTAGATGTTTTATTGTTGATTTTACCTAATATTCCTCCTGCTACCATATTGTTACCCACATGTAGGAGACATGATTTTTCAGCCTTGACAGAGATGAACTCGAGAAATTTACTGCATAGATAGCTGCTGCAGGTACCATACAAATTTGAAAATGTTTACCTGTTGGACTTACTCTCCTATTAGGAATTTTAAGGCTGCTAGACACTTTTTAGACGAGAAAAAGCATCCATACGAATCACAGTGATGTATAACAAGAATTATATGTATCGCCCTACACAGTACTACATAATCATGCAGCTTTATATCGGTACAGTGCTCCTCACTGTAGTACACCTCCCATATACAGTTAGAAACATGCAAAGTGGCAAGTAGGTTATATCACAGTTAGCCATAGATAAACACACATGTTATGCCTTGCAGAACATGAGACACCCATCGCACTTTGCGAGGTAAGCCAGCCAGGCAAGATGTGGAACTAACCGGTACAGCAGCATCTAAAAGGAAGAAGGTAAAAAAGCCTTTTCACACCAGCAACCATGTAAGTGTTTAGTATACATGCTGTAAAGCATAACAAAGCCCAAGGAAATGCAGCCTATGAGTATATACATACCTAGCAACTTTCTCACTGATATCAACTTGTGTTTGTATCTCAGCACTACCACCATGGGTCTGTGACACTTGGGGAGCCATCTGGAGTGCTGTACGGGCATGCAGTTCGACCTCGCATCAGGGCAGCCTGCCCTGAGACACAAGACACAGAGCCACGATCTCCACAGGGCCAGGCAAACCCTGGGACATAGCACGACTGGGTCATGGCCACTGCAGTGCTGGAGGCCTCAGCCATGCCTCAGCCACCACTGCAATGGCTGGCGAGTCCAGATGACATTGCTGATGGAAGCAGTAGTATTACTCCACCGTTTTGCCACACTGTGCTGTGTCAGCACTGCAGATGTCATACACACCCATGCACGAGGCAGCTGGATGCCTCAACCACACTGCCACTGCTTGTAATGAATCACAGAGGAGGGCCATGCTAAAAGAATTTGAAAAGCACAAAATGTCTACTGGTCCTGTCCTCTTCCACTGATCTCAGTACACTGATACTGCCTTGTTAGAGCAACATCTGAATGTACAGCCTCTGCTACTGTGAGGCATAAAAATTTAATTGTTGTTGTGTTTTAGTGATAGAAAAGAAACTTGACTGCCATGCTTTTTCTAAGGTGAATTTTGTTACAAGTAAAGAGTCATTAGATTTGCCGCACTTGGGGGTTAACACGAGTCATGATGGGCTAATACCTGTTAGATGACCGCAGTATAGCGTAGAAGGTTGTTCACCACCGTGTACAGAATCAGTATCCCTAGTATGTTTCACATATAAACGCTACGGGCATATGGCTAAACTGTGCTAAGGGTCGAAATGGTTAAGGATTAGACGTAAGAACTAGGTTAATACATTTTATTTTGTGTATATTGTGATTATTGGTGTTTCAAAATGAGTGGCAGGAAGGACAAGGGTTCTGCAGTCACAAGGTGCGTCAGAAGCAGCTGCAATTTGCATATTATTGGAAAAGGTAGTGCAGTTGACAACAGATAACACAAAATTATGTGATCTAATGGAGTCCCAGTCGCCATAGTGGGGTATAGATTTGTCAGCCACAAGTTCAGTTCCTACTTTCTCTGGTAAATCAAGTGCTATACCCTACTGTCAGGCTAACGTGCTGCACTGCTGAATCTGAAGTCACATCTGAGTACAGCACTATATTGTTCCATCAGCCTAATATACTGTACTACTATACCCTAAGTTGAAGTTCAGCACAGCGCTATACTCTACCATATGGGTGCTTCTTTGTGTTACTACCTGTTCGATAAACATAATTCCAGTTATGAAAGGCTGTGATTCATCATACATGCTTTCTCTGATCTAAAGTGTCTAGCAGCCATAAGATTCTTGGTACAATGATGAGTCCAGATGATGAACATTTTCAAATGTCTGTGGTACCTTTAACAGCTGTCTACGTGATAAATTTCTCAAATTCATCTCTGCCACGGCAAAAAAACCATGTCTCCTCCAGGGATGACAATGTGATAGCGGGAGAATATTGAATAAAATCATAAAGAAATTAGTTGGAGCTGCCTGGCATTACAATTGGTGTTCTGATGCAACAACTGTCTGGAATATTACAGTAGCTGTCAGTTCTTCTTCGATGCACAAGATCAGCTGTAGGCTAGTAGAACTTAAGTTTCGCTTACTCATTGTCAATCCAATCATATTAGTCTTCAACTTGCATTCCAACAGATTCTTTTACAAGTTGTTTATTACAAAACTTTTTCCTGTAGTCTACACTTATTTTCTTAGTATCTGAAACGCCTATTCACCACCTTGTTGGAAATCTACTTTAATGCAGATGATTGTGTCACACACCCTCCCAGTGCTGTAGGAATGTGATAGGGAGATACTTGATAATTGTCACATACTGGAAGAAACTGTGAGAAGCTGTACCAGAAAATATAACTTTTAGACCTTTCGGGGTAAAATTTTATCTCACATAAAATATGCTACATCTTTTGAACATAGTAGCAAATGGACTGTACAGTCTGCCTCTGAAATTGCAAATGTATGCACTAATAAGGCTTTCTCTCCAACATCTAAACTGTTAAGCCTCATGGGATATATGTAAGATGGAGTAAAACATAAAGCAACTTGAAAAAAAATGTTATTTATTGTATACAACTTTTATACATTGTTAATATACATTTTTTACATTGTGAAATGTGGAAAATAAATCACTATCGCCAAAGTACATTATTATTCTCTTTTTATACGTCAACCCTTTTTATAACTCTAAAATACCTTCCAAATAACTGTTTTTATATGCTTTAAATTCAACATGTACTTCACACAAACCGATCGCAGCAATAATAGACTTAGGAATGCCATCTGTAAAGTTCACTTGTACTGAATTTTTGTTTATAGGAGTAACACTAGCAGAATTATGTATATCACACGAACACACACATATACTCACATTTAAATCCTCATCCTAATTATGCCTTCATGTTCCAATAGAAACTTGACAATATCACTGAAGAGCAGTCTAATGTACCTTCACCATAGACTGAGTGTCTGTGTCGTGATCCATACTGCATCATACAGTACTCACAGTTTTATGGCCCTTGGATGCTTTAAATATATACATTGTACTGGGTGTTGAGTCGTTATCTTAATCATGTCACCTCCAAACATATTGATGGTGGGTGTTCTTGCTGACAAAGAGATTGAAGTGTCAAGTGAATATTTGTCATACAATACTCAATGCATCTCAGCTTGCTGCAAAGTTGATAGCAGTCCTTATCATTCACCTCTAATTTTGTACCCCCCTCCCCTCCCCCTGAGCAGACACCCTCTATTATTTCTACTAAACTTCAAAGTCTATGTCAGGTTCTAGATCAACATTAACATTGTTTGATCAGTTGCTAGTGAGTTGCTAAGTAGTGCTGAACAACACTCTGTAATGACTTAAGTGAGGCCTGATGAGTGGCTGCAGTTGTTGGATGTATTGGGAGCTCAGGAGCTCAAACGCTAGAAAGAATTCCTTGTACTGCTCCAATACATCAGGTTCCTCATCAGAGAGCTTGGCTGAATGCTGACGTTGTTGGTGAGATGGATGTAGTGGAGACTTATAGTGTGGAAACAGTACTCCATCCTGACTTGATATCCACCCTAGCATCTGTGGATATGCATCAGAAATCTTGTCTACACGCTGTCTTGATTTCTGCTGCTACTGCTGTTGCTGCCACTGCTGCTGGGGCTACTGGTCGAAAGTATCACACACTGCATTGTCTACATCATGGGGTGCTGAACTGAGATAGAAGTAAAATAAAACTATAAAAACATATGCATACACATACACACATAGCTATTAATAAACATTACGAGAGAGAGGAACAGTTTAATATTTAAAATGAAATGTGTGAATCAGTTTTTTCTTCCTGGAGATGGTAGATCTATGCTGATACTTTGTGATGATGGTCAACTTTTCACTATGGAATGCATGGTAATTAGTAACTTTGAACACTAAGGATGAGTAATGGGATGTTAGACAACTGCAGTGCCATGGGAAATGGGACAAGTATTTCGGCTTGCCACCATAATCCCAAGTCAGCCATCTTGGATTCTTACGTCATTGAGGATGTCATGGAATCTGAACTTGAAACATGTGGGTTAGTACCTGCAGGGCAATGTCATAAACACTATTACACTGCTCAGTTGGTTACAGCGTTGGAATGTCATATTTGAATAACATGCCAGAAATACAGAGCAGAATCTTCTTCTGAAGTTTTGTGATAAATCTGAAATATTTCAGATGAAGTTTGGACTTCGAGGAATTCATATGAAGCAGGAAACTGATCAGTGGAGACTCCATAACTTCTCATCCCCATACATGTTGCAGCAAAAAAATTGTATCATATGTCTCCAAACTGTGCCAAAATCTTCAAATCTTCTAGACTTGAACTATCACAAAATGATTCCGAAATTACAGATTTCAAAATCAACACTCTCAGCACTATTACCACCACTTGACTGTTCCATCCTTTACAGTGCCAGCTGGCAGTCTCTGAGTTCCATCAGTGCAATGGAGTCTTGTATCAGAGTGGTCAAGTTCAGTATATTCCTGACAGGTATAGTCCTGGACGCTGCAGGTGAGTAACGGACAGAAATCTGCTGGAAACGTTAGAGGTCCTACGTACAACACTAACATCTACATCTGCATCCATACTCCGCAAGCCACCTGACGGTGTGTGGCGGAGAGTACTTTGAGTACCTCTATCGGTTCCCCCTTCTATTCCAGTCTCGTATTGTTCGTGGAAAGAAAGATTGTCGGTATGCCTGTGTGTGGGCTCTAATCTCTCTGATTTTATCCTCATGGTCTCTTCGTGAGACATACGTAGGAGGGAGCAATATACTGCTTGACTCCTCGGTGAAGGTATGTTCTCGAAACTTTTCGGATTGCATTTCCTTAGGATTCTTCCAATGAATCTCAGTCTGCCATCTGCTTTACTGACGATTAATTTTATATGGTCATTCCAATTTAAATCATTCGTAATAACTACTCCCAGAAAATTTATGGAACTAACTGCTTCCAGTTGCTGACCTGCTATAGTGTAGCTAAATGATAAAGGATCTTTCTTTCTATGTATTGCAGCACATTACACTTGTCTACAATGAGAGTCAATTGCAATTCCCTGCACCATTCGTCAGTTCGTTTCAGATCCTAGCGTATTTCAGTACAATTTTCCATTGTTACAACCTCTCGATATACTGCAGCATCGTCCGCAAAAAGCCTCAGTGAACTTCCAATGTTATACACAAGGTCTTTTTTGTATATTGTGAATAGCAACGGTCCCATGACACTCCCCTGCAGCAACACCTGAAATCACTCTTACTTCGGAAGACTTCTCTCCATTGAGAATGACATGCTGCGTTCTGTTATCTAGGAACTCTTAAATCCAATCACACAATTGGTCTGATAGTCCATATCCTCTTACTTTGTTCATTAAACGACTGTGAGGAACTGTATCAAACGCCTTGGAACCCGTGTCTATGGACCTCAGAGTCTCGTGGACGAATAGCGCGAACTGGGTTTCACACGATCGTGTTTTTCGAAACCCATTCTGATTCCTACAGAGTAGATTTCTAGTCTCCATAAAAGTCATTATACTCGAACATAATACGTGTTCCAAAATTCTACAACTGATCGACGTTGGAAATATAAGACTATAGTTCTGCACATCTGTTCGACGTTTCTTTTTGAAAACGAGGATGACCTGTGCCCTTTTCCAATCCTTTGGAACGCTACACTCTTTTAGAGACCTACGGTACACCGCTGCAAGGAGGGGGGCAGGTTTCTTCGCGTACTCTGTGTAAAATCGAACTGGTATCCCATCAGGTCCAGCGGCCTTTCGTCTTCTGAGCGATTTTAATTGTTTTTCTACCCCTCTGTCATCTATTTCGATATCTACCATTTTGTCATCTGTGCGACAATCTAGCGAAGGAGCTACAGTGCAGTCTTCCTCTGTGAAACAGCTTTAGAAAAATACATTTAGTATTTCGACCTTTAGTCTGTCATCCTCTGTTTCAGTACCATTTTGGTCACAGAGTGTCTTGACATTTTGTTTTGATCCACCTACCGCTTTGACATAAGACCAAAATTTCTTAGGATTTTCTGCCAAGTCAGTACATACAACTTTACTTTCGAATTCATTGAACGCCTTTTGCATAGCCCGCCTCACACTACATTTCGCTTCGCGTAATTTTTGTTTATCTGCAAGGCTTTGGCTGTGTTTATGTTTGCTATGAAGTTCCCTTTGCTTCCACAGCAGTTTTCTAACTCAGTTGTTGTACCACGGTGGCTCTTTTCAATCTTTTACGATCTTGCTTGGCACATACTCATCTGCATATTGTACGATGGTTTTGAACTTTGTCCACTGATCCTCAACACTATCTGTACTTGAGACAAAACTTTTGTGTTGAGCTGTCAAGTACTCTGAAATCTGCTTTTTGTCAGTTTTGCTAAACAGAAAAATCTTCCTACCCTTTTTAATATTTCTATTTATGGCTGAAATCATCGATGCAGATACCGCTTTATGATCGCTGATTCCCTGTTCTGTGTTAACTGTTTCAAATAGTTCGGGTCTGTTTGTCATCAGAAGGTCTAATACGTTACCGCCACGAGTCGGTTCTCTGTTTAACTGCAAAAGGTAGTTTTCAGATAATGAACTTACAAAATTTCACTGGATTTTTTTTTCCCTGCCACCCGTTATAAACGTATGAGTCTCCCAGTCTATATCTGGCAAATTAAAATCTCCACCCGGAACTATAACATGGTCGGGAAATCTACTTGAAATTTTTTTCCAAATTTTCCTTCAGGTGCTCTGCCCCAACAGCTGCAGAGCCAGGGGGCCTATAGAGACATCCAATTACCATGTTTGAGCCTGCTTTAACCATGACCTTCACCCAAATTATTTCACATTTCGTATCTCGGTCAATTTCCTTCGATACTATAGCACTTTTTATCGCTATAAACACGCCTCCCCCTTCACTGTCCAGTCTGTCTTTGCGGTATACATTCCAATCTGAGTTTAGAATTTCATTACTGTTTACGTCTGGTTTCAGCCAACTTTCTGTCCCTGGCACTATGTGGGCATTGTGACCGTTTATTAATGAGAGCCGTTCTGGGACCTTTCTATAGACGCTCCTGCAGTTTACTATTATCACATTAATATTGTTATTCCCTTTTGCGTTTTGCCTACTACTACCTTGTTGCATCTCAGGAGGCATTATGTCAGGCCTAGGGAGGGAATTTTCTAACATAAAAAACCCACATGTGCACTCCATATGTACTCAGTTACTCCTGTAGCCGCTTCCTGTGTATAGTGCGTGACCCTTCATTTCTCCACCCAATAGCAGAGGTTGAGAAATTTGCACCCCAGATCTCCGCAGAATCGTCTGAGCATCTGGTTTAAGCCTTCCACTCGGCTCCAAACCAGAATACCGCGATCGGTTCTGGGAACGATCCTACAAATAGTTAGTTCAGATTCCACCCCGCGAGCGAGGCTTTCTGCCTTCACCAACTCCGCCAACCGCCTGTATGAACTGATTTTGACCTCTGAATCCAGATGGCAGGAGTCATTGGTGCCGGCATGAGCAACAATTTGTAGTCGGGTGCACCCAGTGCTCTATATCGCCGCCGGCAGGGCCTCTTCCACATCTCGGATGAGACAACCCGGCAACCAGACAGAGTGACCACTGGCCTTCTTCCTCGACCTTTCCGCTATTTCCCTAAGAGGCTCCATCACCTGCCTATCAGTGGAGCTCCCAATCACTAATAAACCCCTCCCCCTGTGTGCCTGCTCGGACCTTGCTGAAGGAGCGGCCACATGTCCACTCACAGGCAGAGCGCGCGACGCCACACGGCCAGACTCCACATTGACCCTCCGCCTCGTACGACGCGAAATTCGCTGAACCCACCACCCTCCTTGCGGAGAGGGTGGCCCAACCACGCCCGGTACCCGCGAGGATGTCTCGACAGCAGGGACCGTGGGCTAAGGATGTAACACCTGGGGTGTACCATGCGACGCACCAGACTCCCCACTGCCGCTACACTACGAGGCAGCAGTCTGAAGACGGCTGACTGCGGCCATCAACACGTTCAGCTGTTCGCGAGCAGTGGCCAGCTCCTCCTGCGTCCATACACAGCAGTCACACACCATATCCATCCTAAGAAATCAACAATTTACTGTAGAGAGTTAATCAACTTTTAACTAGACTGCTAATTCACTAAAGGCGGTTGATAGCTGACTAAACTGTGGTTAGTAGACACTTCTTGTTGGGAACAATGAAAATAAGCACTACCTGTCTCTGGACTGTATTCAAAACAAACACAAAAGCTGTGGAACACTATTACTAGTACTCGAAAATTAAAGCTTCCTAAAAGCAAAAACACACGGAAAAAGAAGTGACATGTAAGAAAAACACAGTTAATACTTAAATTTACGTAGCTCGCTGTACAGCAGATGTGAAGCAGACGGCAGTTACGAGTAGTAGTAGATTCAGCAGATTCAAACACTATGCCCCTTGGCGAATTTAGATTGGAATAAGTTCCCAACGAACTCTAGGATTCTCAGCCTACTGTACATTAGCGTCTTACTCCTTTGACGGGTGGCAGTATAAGTTTTTAAACTAACACCACTTTTCGCTGTAGAGATACATTGGTGTGGGCTCAATCTATCATATTATTTATATGAGGAATTACATCAAAATCCATTGGCAGCCCAGACATTAGATCACATTTTCTTTATGGGAATGATGGTTCGAGTTTAACATTTCGTCTACACGTTCATTCAATTTCCTTCACACCAAGGTATCTCTACAGTGAAAAGTGGTGTTAGTTTAAAAACTTATACTGCCACCCGTCAAAGGAGTAAGTCGCTATGGTACAGCAGGGTGAGAATCCTACAGTTCGTTGGGAACCTATTACAATCGGAATTCGCCAGGGGGCATAGTGTTTGAATCTACTGAATCTACTACTACTACTACTACTACTACTACATCTGGTGTTGTGATTGTGTACTAACTGAACCAAAGCGACCCATACTACTGTATGAACTGTTATAGCACGTTTTCCTGTACAAGTACCCTTAAAATCAACCGCATTGTCTTCAATCATATTGTCAAGTACCGGTATGTACTGGAAAACAAAGTTCCTGACTTCTTTCCAGTGCACTGTGATATGGTGCGTGACACTGGCAGCTGCTTTTGTGTTGAAATGTTATGGATATGAAGGTAACGGACTATCACTGTTGACAGATGTTGCTGTTTCGTCACACACATTTACCGTCACTGACGATCATTTTATAGGAATGATATGAACATACCACAATTTCTGGAAGTAACTGGACGCGAATGTCCAAAACTTTGACGTTATAGACCTCCAGAAACTTAAAATGACTTGTTTAAGGCAGAATCAATGTTGCATTTTTGTTGTACAAGGTACTAATGTCACTCTTTGGAGTTTTCGACCATAGTATGTGGAACTGGCTAACTGAATGTGTGTTTAAAGATTATTGTTCGGTGTTTATTATCATCAGCACGTTCACAAGGCGTATGTTCTGTACTCCACCATTGTGTGCATATGTATGATTCTCAAGAAAGACGAAAAATGGTCTACCAGTTCATAAATTGCACTGCTCATCAGATAGGTGTATGGAAGTTCAGCTTCCAAGCTGTGATGGTTTTGGGTCTGTGGTAGAAATGCGAACACATTAATGTGATAAATCAGTTGATAATACTACCATATGTTAGACCTACACATATTCTGCGAGTTCGAAATTATTATAGAAACGTAAAATGTACTGTGCTAGACACATCTAGTTAATGCACACAACCAATGTTATGTATCAACAGTGCTAGTCGGATACTGAGTTTTGGAGAAGGTTTTATGCCCTTTCTAGATACAGAATAACAACACACTGTATTCCATCCCTTTCAGCCCATCAAGAACTTGTCCAATCTATTTAATACAGAATGGTGACAATGTACTGGCTGCGAAAAGTGGTGGACCACCACAGCAAATTTCTGTGTTGACGGTACAATATTGGTTTTAAAAGTGTAAAACTACATCTGGAAAGGGGTTCACACTAATTTAGATGGAAATTTCATTGGTTTCGATAGGTTATTATTTGACTTCACTATAACACTGAGATGCAGATTTAATATTTATGTCATGTGCTAATAATTGGAAATTTTCTGGAAACGTCTGATGTTAAGTGTTAAGTCTAAAACACATAGTGGTTCAAATGGCTCTAAGCACTATGGGACTTAACACCTGAGGTCGTCAGTCTCCTAGACTTAGAACAACTTAATCCTAACTAACCTAAGGACATTACACATTACACACATCCATGCCCAAAGCAGGATTCATACCTGCGACTGTAGCTGCAGTGCAGTTCCAGACTGAAGTGCCTAGAACTGCTCGGCCACAGTGGCTGGCACACATAGTGAGATGGAGCCTGCCAGTACAATATTCCTAGCAGCAAGCATAAGATCACACCTAGATAGTGAGTTTACACTTCTTTAGGTAAAAATTTCATTGATGTCGGTACATCTAGACACAGCGACTTTAGGTGGAAATTTCATTAAAATCAATGATTTCGTTGATTTGTCATCAAAATACAATGATATCATATATATATATATATATATATATATATATATATATATATATATATATATATACGCCGCCTGTCGCAATTAGAAATCCTTTGGGAACGTTTGATACTAAGTATGTACCGGGAAACACCCTTAGATGTGAAAGTTAAATGACATGACAGAAAATTCGACCAACTGTGGTCTGCTAGGTTACAGTCATCCCATACATGGTGACGCCGCCAACCGCCACCGGCTCCTGGGCACCGACTGCCTGCACTAAGCATCGAAGTGTGTGAATCACATAGTTGTAGTCCATTTTTGGAAACATGACACTGTCCCCCATGCTGAGGAATCATGCAGGGGGAATGTAGACTGCATATTATGGCTACAGACTCTGTCGGTGTTTTCAATTCAGGTTTTCGCCTTGAAATGTCGCGTACAAGTATTCCAGTAGAAAATATCATACTTTCCCTTCAAATGTCTTGCTGTGTTTTTGATGGCTACGATTTGACTTGTAAAGAAGTAGAAGCTTATTTCACTCTCAAATGTTTTTGATAACGTTCCTAGGACACATAAATACACGTTTTTGACAGCTCTGTGATGGTTGGTTATGTGACTGTCAGTAAGTAGCCACTATCCATTAGCCACACCAAGTGACAGTGAGTTAACTACCGAATGCTGGACTCTTTACATCTTACGTTACATGGCCACCCTGGTGGATGACAGCTCTGCCAGGGCCCTGTGAGAAGGGGGCAAAATCACTGGGGTCAAATCACCATGGGGCCCAAGTATCTCAAGGGTTTTGGATCCCCAGTGTGCTCAGTTGCCAAATATCACACTACTATTTTAAAATAAATGTTGTATCAATTAATAACAAAACATTATCCCAGAACCAGCATAGCCAAACCAGCTCTTGCTTTCCACTTCATTTTTATGCTTCTTACAGGCCACTTGCAAACTATTACACATCGTTTTTAATCTTGAATGCACAATATTTTCTTTAGACATTGTGCACTAAAATCACCTTGCAGTTGAGCTGAAAACGTGCTTTCTTTAAATTTACTTGGAAATCCTACCAAAACATTTCCTCAAAAAATGTACGTGCCAACAGCTGTGTAACATCGTTATAATTTGGTAAGGCTGACAATAACATTTAGAGATAAGGTACTTCTGATTCCGTCGCAAGATATTTTTAACAAAATATACAGAAAATGTTTTTCTTTCAAGAGTAAGCACAAAATGAAATATATTTATTTGTGTATACTTATCCTGGAAGAATTGTAAAAGTGAAGAAATGGAATGACATGAAAGAGGTACCTTGGCCATGCTGATGATCGTAAGTAGAGATAATGTCCTTCTTTCAGTCATCGCAGGTTAGCCAACTTATAACGAAACTCTCATGTTACTCGATGTGACATTTTTTGCTCAAACACGTGTATCGTTCATAGATTCATCTCACAAAGTTAGAGATCCACATAATGGAAATTTCCTCGCAATATTAGAGCTCTTGAGTTACTGTGATCCAGCTTTTGCAAAACACATTAGCAATGTTAGGGATGGTGAAAACGCTGTAAAGCGTTTACGTGTGCATTAATTGTCATGTGATAGAATAAATTTATTTCTAGTTGTGCCCATCATGTAAGAGTGCCATTTTGGAACAGAAAGTAAATGAGGAATATTGTTCAATTACTGTTGATGGAACTCTTAAATCAAATCCAACTGAACAGACAGCATTCATCCTGTTTTATATTTACTGAAATAAGGAAATCGATAAATTTGAAATAAATGAACGGTTTTTGAAATTCGTATATCGTAATTACAGAACAGGAGTTATTATTCCACATTTCATTCTATCAATATTTGTGAAACACTCAGTACTTACCAGTCTATGCCATGGTCAAGGTTACAATAACGGGAGTAATATGAGAGGGTCTTATAAAGGAGGTCAGACACATTTTTTTCCGTGGAATCCCCTTGTAAAATTTTCTCTGGGTGCTTGTCACAGCCTTCTGAAGTTCGTGCAGTTGGGAGTTGTCATGAAGCAGACACACTTGCAAAGGCTGTGTTCCAAAAATGAACAGCATAGAGACAGAAGTGATGACACTTTCTGCAGGACCTGACTATCATTTTGCATAACAATGCTCAAGCATGTACAGTGCAAGTTGTTACTAATTTGTTTGACTGATGGGATGCTAAGTGCAATACCACCTATGGCACTCCCCTGACTTAAGCCCCTTAAGTACAACTCGATTTCTAAACTGAAGGAAACACTATATGGCATTTGCTTTGGAACTGCTACAAATTCGTCTGGCAGTAGACTGCGCCGCTTGAACTGTTAACACAACTGGCACTGCTAAGAGTATCCTACGACTTCCATATCGCTGACAACGGGTTATGCATAATGCTGGTGACTAATTTTAAGGTCAGTAAAGCTTTGAAACACGTATCTATTTTGTACGAGCTGAAAATAAATAGTTGCCACTATTTATGTTCCAACCCTCGTATTTTAGAAATAATAGTGAAGAAACTTAACTGTTTAGTTTATTCAAAAAAATTTAGTGCTGAGTTTCAAAAAACCTTTTGAAATCGATAGCTATAAAATTATGAAAATGTGATGTCTTGCTTTGTCTCTCACAGTCAGGGTTAAAAGAAAACCTGTAAATGGCAACGTCACGAGTGTAGAGACTTTCCCGACATTGCCGATCAGAACCAAAATGGCAAGACATTTACAAAATTATGAAGATTGTTTGCATATACTAATCATGAATTTATGCATCTGACACCCTCTGCCTGCTGCATTGATCTGAAGCGAGAGATTTACTATTACTCCATGATTGTAGTGATGCTCGTTAGAAGTTTTTTCTGCCTGTACTTTGCAGTTGATAAGCATTTGGGAAATAATGTACATAAATAAGATGGTTAATATAAACGATATCTAAGGGATAGTAACTTCATTTGTATACTTGAGTTTGTAGCTAGAAGTACTGCTCATCGTATGGTAGTTCAGAATCACACACAAAACCAATAGTTGTATCACACACACCAGTATGCCAATATTAAATACAAGATAACTGCAGGTCGTTTCAAGTCACCCTGCTGTTTCAAATAATCCTATTTTATGGTACTGTTTTTAACATCACATTCAAAAGAAGAAAAAGCCAATCATACGATTTGATTCTATTACAAAATCTAAAGCCAACTGTGAATTATCTGTACACTTACACATGTGACATCATTGTCTATGTACGTACACAGATGAAATTTTCACAGAAAATATACAAAAACCATCTTTTGATTTTTTTACTGAATATAGCCGACGTTTGAACACTTAATAATACACATAATATGCAGAAATGTACTAAGTCGTTCATATAGTCACCTAACTGGCACTATTTAGTTCATTGATAGTTCCTGAGAAAACCTGAAAAAATATTTTTATCATTTTTTCGCTATCAGTAGCGGATCTCTAGGTACCTAATTGCAGAAAATTGCGTAGATCTTAACGGTCTAGGTATTTATCTGCATGTTTTATCTTCCCTTTTTCAAAAATCTTTATCTGTTATCGAGACACCCCCCCCCCAATAAACACTGTATTTTGTACCAAAATAGAGCCGCAGATTCCAAGGCAGCTATGCACAGCAAACGGCTCAAATTTTTACAATATATTTCTAAGATCCCTATCTCAAAAATCATTGAAAATTTTCTTGATATCTGTATTCGTTTCTGCAATACAGATGATAATGATGGACACCACGAGCAGCAAACTGTGACTGTTCATTGATGTAGTAACGTACTGCGAAGCGTTGTGGTTGGGTAGCCTTAGAAGGATCTAGGATATCTCATCCAGAATTTCTATCTGGTCTGATGAAAGACAATTTGCTCTAAATGTAGAAAAACATAAGTTAATGTGGCATACAGTATCAGTGGAGTGCTTCTTGACACTGTCACATCAGTGAGATATCTAGGTGAAATGTTGAGAAGCGATATGAAATGGGACGAGTACTTAAGTTCGGTCACATTAGAGAAGGCAAATGGCCGCTTCGTTTTACTGGGACGATTTGAAGAGAGTTTAGCTCATGTACAAAGGTGAGAACTTATACTAGAACACTAGTAGGGCCCATTCTTAGGTACTGCTTGAGTGTCTGGAACCCCACCAGCTCTGGTTAAAGGAAGATATGAAAGAAATTCAGAAGTGTGTAGCTAGTTTTATTACCAGTAGGTTCGATCAACATTTGAATATTAAAGAGATGCTTAGTGAACTCATATGGATATCCCTGGAGGGATGGTGACTTGCTTTTTGGGAAACACTATGGAGAAAATTTAGTGCCCGGCATTTGTGGCTGACTGCAGAAAGATTCTACTGCCACCAATATACATTTTGTGCAAGGACCGTGATGACAAGATAATGGAAATTAGGGCTCATGCAGAGATGTGTATACAGTCTTTTTTCCCTTCATTTATTTGCAAGTATAACAGGAAATGGAATAAGTGGTAGTGGTATAAGGCAACCACCACCATCCCTGTAATGTGGCTTACAGATCATGTATGTAGCTGTACGTACATGCAGATGGAGATGTAGACCATGTACATATGTAGTAGTTTCATCACTCAGTCAGTAGGCAACTTAATTGCATTTCATGTATTTATTTATTCCAATAACCCTTTTGGGTGGCACAATAAAACAACTTTGGTTTTGCTTCAATGTTTGTAATTTTCTTTGCTCCCAGACTTCCTGCAACCTTCAAAAGTGCCACTGCTATTTTTCAGATGTCCTCTTCCTTCCTTTTGCATACCTCTTTCTTTCCTGAAATAATGATAATAATAATAATACTTTATTCAACATAGAATGATTTATTGCATATGTATAAAAACAGGTTACAGTCATGATACACCACACAAAATATATTCTTCTGAAAACGTCATGGATTATCAAAATGATTATATTACAAATAAAATAATTTGCTTAATGGTTAAACTACAAAAAATGGTTTGCTTAACACTATTTGTATATTTTTTCAAATCATATCTTACTCTGTACGTAAGCATGGTTTTCGTTTAATGTGTAAAAGGGATTTTGTAACAGGAATTTCTTTAGCTGACATTTAAGCTTCATTGTGGGTAGGGTCATAACTTTACTGGGCAGTGCATTGGCTAACTTTAAACCTCCATATTGTGGGCCCTTTTTATAGAGTGCTGTTCTGAGGCTGCTAATGTAAAGCTTCTCTTTATTTCTGGTATTGTACTGATACAAATCAGAACAGATGTTGGGCTGCAGTCTTTTAACAAATAATATGGCTTTAAGAACGTACATTTTTATTATAGTTAGCACATCAGTTTTTGAAAAAAGCCACAGCACGATTCCTTATAATTTGCTCCACAGATGACCCTTATAGCCCTTTTTTGAAGTAGCAATAGCTTACTATGGTTTGCTTTGGTTGCTGCTCCCCGAATTTCTAATTCAAGTGAGAGGAAGATAAAGCATGTTATGCACTTTTTAGGAAAACATTGTCTTTGCAGAACTTGCTAATCGTATTAACTGCAAATGTTTTCTTAGATAACTTACATGTTAGTATTCCGTCATGTGTGTCCCATTTTGATTGCTTTGAATTGATAAACAAAAGAATTTTACACTAAACTCTTTTTTACTAATTTAATGCCTTTGTAGAGTTTAATCTCATCATTAAAACTACTGTTGTTAAACTCCATGAGATATGTTTTACTATTGGATACATTTAAGTGGCTTTCATTAAAGTACTGAACAATTTCATATGTCACATTATTACAGTGGGTCTCTAGTTCGTTATATGATAACTTTCTACACGTTATGAATGTATCATCCGCATACAGAACTGCTTTGGAATTTTGAGTGAAATATTTTATGTCATTTACATACATCAGAAACAAAAGAGGACCCAATGCAGATTCCTGTGGCACTCCATATTTTATATTAGAGATTTTGGATTTATGAACACCACTTTCGGTTTTAGACAGTATAGACTGTTTTCAGTTATGGATATAAGAGTTTATTAGGTCATGAGTAGTGCCTCTGATGCCTATGTTCCATAGCTTATATAATTGGATAGCAGCATTCACACAGTCAAAATCTTTCTCAAGGCTGATGTTTATATCACAACATGATGCTGTGCTGCAGAGTAAAAATCTCATTCTGGAAACATCCCCCAGGCTGTGGCTAAAGTGCTAGTTCTGCAAGATTTGCAGAAGAGCTTATGTGAAGTTTGGAAGGTAGGAGACGAGTTACTGGCAGAATTGAAGCTTTGAGGACAGGTCGTGAGTCGTGCTTGGGTAGCTCGGTTGGTAGAGCACTTTCCCGTGAAAGGAAAAGGTCGCAAGTTTGAGTCTCAGTCTGGCACACAGTTTGAATCTGCTAGGAAGTTTCATATCAGCGCACATTCCACTGCAGAGTGAAAATCTCACTCTGGATGTTACTTATTTTCGATGGCATTTATTATCTCTTCAATTAACTGAACAGCTGCTGTGCTAGCTGATTTATATTTTAAGAAGTCATTTGGATTTTCGAACATTATGTTATACATGGGGAGAAAGTTAATAATTCTGTTATATATGACTTTATTCACTATTCTGGAAAGGACAGCAAGTATTGAGATTGGTCTGCAGTTGTCACTTTTTTTAAAGATTGATGTTAACTGGGCAATTCTTATTCTGTCTGGGAAGGTGCCTGATTCTGTTAAATTATTTACTGCTACAGACAGAGGTACAGAGGCATTGTATCTACACACTTTCAATACATTAGTACTGAGGCCATCACACACTATGGAACTGGAAGATTTTAGAGAACTAATGATGGTAATAAGTTTTTTGCAGTTTGTGTAGGGTAGATATATGCTATATGGAGATGTATTGCCTTTGAAATTATACTGCTGGTTATTATGTTTGTCATTGATACCTCCCCCTACCGAACAAAAATATTTATTGAAAATATTACCAATTTCATGTCAGTCTTTTACAATCATCCCACTGTGATCAATAACAAAGTCCATACAGGATTTGTCTCTGCCTGGTCTAAAACTCTTTATCACTCCCCAGACACCAGTAGTAACATTGAGTGAAGCCTGAAGCTTGTTTGCAACTTAGTTGCTCCTGGTCTGTATTAATAAATCTTTATAGCATTCTAGATAAATTTTGAAGGCCTCCTTTAGTTTTAGGTTTTGAATATTATTCAATATTGCACTATGAAATAATTATAATTTCTCCCTTGCTTCAATGGCATCATTATTTATCCAAATACTTTGGTTTATATTTTTTGTTTGTTTAACTTTTGTGGCTACACTGGGCAAGTGGCACCGAAACAGCAGTAGAAGTCTGCAGTGAAGCTATCACAGAAAAGTTATAATTCTCAAATCATGATACATGTGCTAACATGGAGTTGAGGTTATCATTATACATAATTCTTTTACTTACATGTTGTTTCTTTTTAATGACAAAGGGCATCTCACTTGCATCAAACTGAAGCTGTACTGCATGGTGATCAGAGATAGCTAAATTAGAACATATGTGCTGTAGGAAAGATGGGTCATATTTCTAATTGTATTATCCAGACGTGCTTTGCTGATGCCAGTTTCTCAATTTGGCTCATGGATAAGTGGGGTCAGATTGAATTCTTCGATAAGCGATGCAGCTTTTCGGAGTTGACGTCACTGGTTAATAAGTCCCCTATTATAATATTTACAGGGCCATTCAACCCAGAAAATGTGCAGCAAGTCAGACAAATTTTTGAAAAAGGTATTCATATATGCCCCAGGTGGCCCATACACACCAATAATTGCTGTATATTCTCTACTCCTTTTTACATCTATTGCAGCAAATTCTGTTATTCCCTCCATGCAGAATGCACTTACGTCAATAACACTGGAATTACTTGCTTTTACAGTGAAGATTGCTATTCCACCTCCAGCCCTGTGTTCCTGTTAAAGGCAAAACAAAATTTTATGGAGAGTTGCTGACTAATACTAATTAGGTCTTCCGTGTACCAATGTTCAGTCATGACTAAGACATCAGGTTTATCGAGGCTTGTAATAATATCCAGATCGTTGTACTTGTTTTCAAGACTACCGAAATTCTGGTGTATGAGTTTAAGTCTGAGTTTCTCCTGCTGGACTATACAGGATGACTTAGGTCTAGCAAACTGTCTAGCATGCTTTAGAAGTTTCCCAGGCTTGCCTGCAGTGGCTGTTTGTGTGGCAGATTCTGATTTGGTGGGTTGTGCCATTCCATGGCACTGCACTTATTTACACCGCCTTTTGGAGAATTTCATCTAATTTCCTCAACGTTTAATTTGCTGACATTCTTTTTGCCTCTTCCATTCATGTGCATAACATGAGTTGTGTGCTGGTCTCTTTCTAGATTGCTGATGGTTACCAGAGACACATAGTGAAATTTATTACATATTGTCTTAAGCCTACCATTTGTCTTGTGCACCTTCATGTTCACAATAGATTCTTTTCCATTATATCGTGTCTCTGTGGAATAATAAAAATAATTTAGTGTTAATTAACTTACCGACTGCTACTTTCATGTGTCTGATAGCGTCATTTGCTTGATTTTTTGCTACATCGTTTGGACCTTCCATGATTACGACGTAAACGTTTGATGAAAAAGATTCACTACCTTGCACACACGGCTCCACCACAGCAGAAAGAGGCACTCCAGGTTGAATGTGAGACACAGCTGCAAAGTCGTCATCGATGATCGCGATGTTTCGCGCTATTCCACTAGCGTGACTGTCTCCATATACACACATAAAAAAAAATTTGGCATCACCCCGGTTCCCAGAACTCCTGAAGATAGACGTTGACTGTGGACATTGTATCACAGACCCAGTCCCTTTGACTGTTCAGAAATGTAACTAAATCCGTCCAAAGAGGTAAACAACCATCCACGAGCAGCGCCTATTAGACGGAGGGGGTCTGACAGCCGATCAGTTCCAGTCATTCCACCAGGAAGGAGGTACGCGGCTCGTGTTGTCTGTAGTTCGACCATGCCTAGACGCTCAGTATCGCGGTACGATCGCGTCCGCATTGTTACTTTGTGCCAGGAACGGCTCTCAACTAGGGAACTGTCCAGGCGTCTCGGAGTGAACCAAATCGATGTTGGTCGGACATGGAAGAGATACAGAGAGGCAGAATCTGTCTAGCGTCTATGACATGCATCGCTCAGGCGGATCCTAGGCTAATACTGCAGTGGATGACGGCTACCTACAGATTATGGCTCGGAGGAACCCTGAGAGCAACACCACCATGTTGAATAATGCTTTTCGTGCAGCCACAGGACGTCGTGTTACGACTCAAACTGTGTGCAATAGGCTGCATGATGCGCAACTTCGCTCCCGGCGTCCATGGCGAGGTCCATCTTTACAACCGCGACATCTTGCAGCGTGGTACAGATGGGCCAAGCAACATTCGGAATGGACCGCTCAGGATTGGTATCACGTTCTCTTCACCGATGAGTGTTACATATGCCTTCAACCATACAATCGTCGGAGACGTGTTTGGAGGCAATCTGGTCAGGCTAAACGCCTTAGACACACTGTCCAGTGAGTGCAGCAAGACGGAGGTTCACCTCTGTTTCGCCTGGCATTATGTGGGGCCGATATACGCCGCTGGTGGTCGTGGAAGGCGCCGTAATGGCTGTATGATACGTGAATGCCATCTTCCGACCGATAGCGCAACCATATTGGCAAGGCATTCGTCTTCATGGACGACAATTCGAGCCCCAATCGTGCACATCTTGTGAATGACTTCCTTCAGGATAACGACATCGCTCGACTAGAGTGGACAGCATGTTCTCCAGACATGAACCCTATCGAAACACGCCTGGGATAGATTGAAAAGGGCTGTTTATGGACGACGTGACCCACCAACGACTCTGAGGGATCTACGAGCAATCGCCGTTGAGGAGTGGGACAATCTGGACCAAGAGAGCCTTCATGAACTTGTGGATAGTATGCCACAACGAATACAAGCATGCATCAATACAAGAGGGCATGCTACTAGTTATTAGAGGTACCGATGTGTACAGAAATCTGGACCACCACCTTTGAAGGTGTCGCTGCATGGTGGTAAAACATGCAATGTGTGATTTTCATGAGCAATAAAAAGAGCGAAAATAATGTTTATGTTGATCTCTGTTCCAGTTTCCTGTACAGGTCCCAGAACTCTAGGAACGAGATGATGCAGAACTTTTTTTGATGTGTGTATTAGAATCCGTCTTTTCTTGTGTTTCTGATTCATCTCGCTTCTTCTGTTGTTCTCTTGGACCAGTTTCTTCCTTACACTTTCACTGATTTCACTGTTGTTGGACAGTTTCCTTACATTCACTTATGTTAGCAAAGGGGTTTGGGGTTTGTTTTTTGAATTTATTACTGACAGTTTTTTGCAGTTTAAAATGTTGCTCTTTGTTTACATAGATTTAAATGCTACATCCTCCACTATTTCATCTACAATCTCATACCTGTTTTTAGCAATAACGATCGGAAAGCTTTCCTTGGTTTTTGATTCAAGGCCATAGCTGTTGAGCAGGCACTGCTGATCAGTTTTGCTCATCTTTTTGTTTATTAGAGAAAACTCAGTCTTTAGACACTGAATGTCACTAATTACATCTTCAACTAAAGCTGCAAATTCGCACTTACATTGACTATTTATCTGAGTTTTTGGAGCAGCGCTGGATACAGTTCCAGCTTGTCACGCATTCGTTGCTTTCTTTCACTGAGCAATCAATTTTAGCACTAGGAAAACGGAAAAAATGATTACATTCCATACACCTGATGCTGGTTTCCAACACATTCTAGCATTTTCTTGCGCTAAATTTCAGTGAAACAAGTGGATTTGGATTTATAGCTGTTTAGTGAGTTGAAGATCTATTTCATTATTCTGTTTTTATCCGTTCGGTAATGTATCCGTTAACCTGTAGTCTTCTTTCCCTCATTACATCACTTAGCTTTCCATTTTGAAATAGATCTCTCTGTTTGATCTTAATTTGCGTTCAATGTTACTAACACTTCAGAGTTCCAGTATTTTTCTTACAGTTCTTCTTTCAACTTTTTCCAGTTTTTCAAGATCCCCAAATCTTGTCAGTCTAAATATTTCTGCTGCATATAGAGTTTTGGGGCTAACCACTGTTTGATAGTGCCTCAGTTTTGTGGACCAGAACAATGATTTTTTGTTATATACTTTTTTGGCATATGGATTGCCCTTTCCATTTTGTGTACTCTGTTTTCTATGGATATCTTTTTTTATGGCTGGTTTCTCTTTTGTATTGCTTCTTATTTTTTCTCCTAAATATTTAAAACCATTTGCTTTAAATATTATGTTGTTATGAATTTTAAGGTTTGTATGGGCATAAATGACGTTTTTCGTTAAGTGTGTTCGTCCAAATAATATTTTGAGTCCTATTTTGTTTGCCTTTTTATGTACTTCAGGGATGCATTCCTTGATGCTATCCAGTATAATGCCCTCCCTTACTTATTGTCCCTATAGAACCAAGCAGAAACTACTACATAGCATGTGCTATTTTATAGTATGAACAATGTTTAAGCAGTTTACTAAGAGCAGATAAATAGAACTTATCTTGCAAAGTCAGCCTCAGTGTCTGAGCTGGCACCTTTATTTCTTTATAACCTATTAGATTACTTTGTCCAGCGTTGTAAAAATGACAAGTGGCTGGAATTTTGTGTTGCTTTTAACTATTTCCTTCATTTATTTATACATTCTTCACACACAGTGCGACTTTCTTGATCTAGACAAACAAGACAGTCGGACAGACATCATCATGTATCATACTCCTTAGCTACTAAAACCATTGCGATGCACTTGGCGCCAAAATATCAGTATCTCTTTTACAAACCCAGCTTCCCATACCTTCTAGAACAGAATGTACTCCAAACTGGTATTAATACAGCGGCCTCAAATGAATTTTTTTCACATTTAATTTATATAATTTTTTTGGAGACAATTATATATGTGAAGATTTACATGCCAAATGGTTAATAACAACGACTGCAAATTTTGACAGTTTGAAAAACAGTAGCTTACTGCTATTTTACAAGATCGATTTCATTATCTAAAGTAAAATTAGCAAATTTGTGAATGAAGATACATTTTGTTTTCATGGAAACTGCAGCATAATAATATTATGTTCACTGTAAATTTATTTTTACATCATTTAAATTGATACCTGTGATTACTAATTTTCATGGTACAAGATAGATGCTACAAGATGCATCGATATGAATAGTAAACATAAATTAACAGAAAAATAGTTCTTTGGCAATCAAATATTTGAGAAATATCTACAGATGAAGAATGTATAATTTAAGTAAGAAAATTATCCCAAGTCTGCCACAATTTATAGAGAATCAAACATTTCACTTAACATACGAAAGTTCCAATAAGGCAAGAATGATTACAATACCCAGCTAACACAATACTGGACACAGATTGTGTACAACACTTTGTGACTTTAGGTATCACCATAAAATTAGTTGTTTCACAAAAATAATTTTTTTTACTGACAGTTGAAGGTTCTGGAAGCCTTCATTTTGAAACAAATTTTAATAACATGTATATCTAGCAAATGCATTGTGTTTATAAGACCAAATTTAGAGTGGCTTGTTATGCAATATGTCTTTCTTAGTTCACTGAAGCACTTATCAATTGACCTAGATAATTCTCAAAACCATAAAAATATTCTGAGTAACTAAATAGCACAGAAAATTCATATAGACAATAATGAAATACTAATAAAAGATTTATATTGTGCACTTTAGTTTCTTTTACTCACTTATGCACTGACAAAAGGCATGAGTGTAGTATTATACAAATGAAAGAAACTTTTATTATCTTTAGTTTAATAATTATAACAATTAATTTGATTCTGATAGGTACACATACTGTATAAAATGTAACACAAGAAAAGATAGTTTCATGAAAACCATTTCCAGCGAAAATATAATAAAATGCATTTAGATTTTTAGTTCAGAGGTTCTTGATTACTTTCCAAAATTGAATAAAGCATTTTTTTAGCTAATACTTGCAATAAATTTAGAAAAAGGCATTTTGAATAACTTCCTTATCACTAACAGATAGGACAGATTTCTCACATAAACTGAAAAATACTATGAATTTATGAAAGAATCGCTCATTTTGTTTTACACTGTACAATCCTTCACTTTTTTAATTAAGTAAAGATAGTCCTTTAAAATACCATAGGTTTTTAAAAAAGAATTTACATAAATTACTCTATTTGGAACTAAACATGAATTAGTTTTAGTAATTTTTTTCAGGAAAAAGCTATACTATCATGAAGTTGTTAGTTAAAATTTGGTTATCATTCCAGTGTCAGATCCCGTAATCATAATCGTTTTATTAATTTATGGTCTTTCTAAATCAGAATTTGATGATCCTATTTATTATATGACCACAAACCGAAGTACAACATATTGCATATCAGAGCATCAATAGTTTCGTACCATTCCATATGCCTAACATCATTATTGTTATTATGTTTTCTATTATTGTCATTATTATCATCTTAAAAACAATCCCACCTCCCCATGAAACATGGACCTTGCCGTTGGTGGGGAGGCTTGCGTGTCTCAGCAATTCGGATAGCTATACTGTAGGTGCAACCACAATGGAGGTGTATCTGTTGAGAGGCCAGGCAAACATGTGGTTCCTGAAGAGGGGCAGCATCCTTTCCAGTAGTTGCAGGGGCAACAGTCTGGATGATTGACTGAGCTGGCCTTGTAACAGTAACTAAAACGGCCTTGCTGTGCTGGTACTGCAAACAGCTTATTCAAGGGGAAACTACAGACATAATCTTTCCCGAGGGCATGCAGCTTTACTGTATGGTTAAATAATTATGGCGTCCTCTTGGGTAAAATATTCCAGAGGTAAAATAGTCCCCCATTCGGATCTCCGGGTGGGGAGTGCTCAAGAGGACATCGTTATCAGGAGAAAGAAAACTGGCGTTGTACAGATCAGAACGTGGAATGTCAGATCCCTCAATCGGGCAGGTAGGTTAGAAAAATTAAAAAGGGAAATGGATCGGTTAAAGTTAGATATAGTGGGCATTAGTGAAGTTCGGTGGCAGGAGGAACAAGACTTTTGGTCAGGTGAATACAGGATTATAAATATAAAATCAAATAGGGGTAATGCAGGAGTACGTTTAATAATGAATAAAAAAAACAGGAGTGCAGGTAAGCTACTAAAAACAGCATAGTGAACGCATTATTGTGGCCAAGATAGATACGAATCCCACACCTACTAAAGTAATACAAGTTTATATGCCAATTAGCTCTGCAGATGATGAAGAAATTGAAGAAATGTATGAGGAGAAAAAAAATGGCTCTGAGCACTATGGAACATAACATCTGAGGTAATCAGTCCCATAGAATTTAGAACTACTTAAACCTAACCAACCTAAAGACATCACACACTGTAGCGCCTAGAACCGCTCGGTCACACCAACCGGCTATATGAGGAGATAAAAGAAATTATTCAGATAGTGAAGGGAGCCGAAAATTTAATAATCATGGGTGACTGGAATTCGATAGTAGGAAAAGGAAGAGAAGGAAACGTAGTAGATGAATATGGATTGGGGGTAAGAAATAAAAGAGGAAGCCGCCTGGTACAATTTTGCACAGAGTATAACTTAATCATAGCTAACACTTGGTTCAAGAATCATGAAAGAAGGTTGTATACATGGAAGAAGCCTGCAGATACTAGAAGGTATCAGATAGATTATATAATGGTAAGACAGAGACTTAGGAACCAGGTTTTAAATTGTAAGACATTTCCAGGGGCAGATGTGGACTTTGACCACAATCTATTGGTTATGAACTGTAGATTAAAACTCAAGAAACTGCAAACAGCAGGGAATTTAAGGATATGGGACCTGGATAAACTGACTAAACCAAAGGTTGTACAGAGTTTCAGGGAGAGCTTAGGGGAACAATTGACAGGAATGGGGGAAAGAAATACAGTAGAAGAAGAATAGGTAGCTTTGAGGGACGAAATAGAGAAGGCAGCAGAGGATCATGTAGCTAAAAAAACAAGGGCTATTAGAAAGCCTTGGGTAACAGAAGAAATATTGAATTTAATTTATGAAAGGAGAAAATATAAAAATGCAGTAAATGAAGCAGGTAAAAAGGGATACAAACGTCTCAAAAATGAGATCGACAGGAAGTGCAAAATGGCTTAGCAGGGATGGCTAGGGTTCAAATGTAAGGATTTAGAGGCTTATCTCACAAGGGGTAAGATAGATACTGCCTACAGGAAAATTAAAGATACCTTTGGAGAAAAGAGAACCATTCGTATGAATATCAGGAGCTCAGATGGAAACCCAGCTCTAAGCAAAGAAGGGAAAGCAGAAAGGTGGATGGAGTATATAGAGGGTCTATACAAGGGCGATGTACTTGAGAACAATATTATGGAAATGGAAGAGAATGTAGAGGAAGATGAAATGGGAGATATGATATTGCGTGAAGAGTTTGACAGAGCACTGAAAAACCTGAGTCGAAACAAGGCCCCAGGAGTAGACAACATTCCATTAGAACTACTGACAGCATTGGGAGAGCCAGTCCTGACAAAATTCTACCATGTGGTGAGCAGGATGTATGAGACAGGAGAAATACCCTCAGACTTCAATAAGAATATAATAATTCCAATCCCAAAGAAAGTAGGTGTTGACAGATGTGAAAATTACCGAACTATCAGTTTAATAAGTCACGGCTGCAAAATACTAATGCGAATTCCTTACAGGCGAATGGAAAAACTCGTAGAAGCCGACCTCAGGGAAGACCAGTTTGGATTCCATAGAAATAGTGGAACACGTGAGGCAATACTGATCCTACAACTTATTTTAGAAGATAGATTGAGGAAAGGTAAACCTACGTTTCTAGCATCTGTAAACTTAGAGAAAGCTTTTAACAATGTTGACTAGAATACTCTCTTTCAAATTCTGAAGGTGGCAGGGGTAAAATACAGGGAGCGAAAGGCTATTTACCGTATGTACAGAAACCAGATAGCAGTTATAAGAGTTGAGGGGCATGAAAGGGAAGCAGTGGTTGGGAAGGGAGTAAGACAGGGTTGTAGCCTCTCCCCAATGTTATTCAGTCTGTATATTGAGCAAGCAGTGAAGGAAACAAAAGAAAAATTCGGAGTAGGTATTAAAATCCATGGAGAAGAAATAAAAACTTTGAGGTACGCCGATGACATTGTAATTCTGTCAGAGACAGCAAAGGACTTGGAAGAGCAGTTGAACAGAATGGACAGTGTCTTGAAAGGAGGGTACAAGATGAACATAAACAAAAGCAAAACAAGGATTATGGAATGTAGTCGAATTAAGTCAGGTGATGCTGAGGGAATTAGATTAGGAAATGAGACACTTAAAGTAGTAAAGGAGTTTTGCTATTTGGGGAGCAAAATAACTGATGATGGTCGAAGTAGAGAGGATATAAAATGTAGACTGGCAATGGCAAGGAAAGTGTTTCTGAAGAAGAGAAATTTGTTAACATCAAGTATAGATTTAAGTGTCAGGAAGTTGTTTCTGAAAGTATTTGTATGGAGTGCAGCCATGTATGGAAGTAAAACAAGGACGATAAATAGTTTACACAAGAAGAGAATAGAAGCTTTCGAAATGTTGGGCTACAGAATAATGCTGAAGATTAGATGGGTAGATCACGTAACTAATGAGGAGGTATTGAATAGAATTGGGGAGAAGAGGAGTTTGTGGCACAACTTGACCAGAAGAGGGGATCAGTTGGTAGGACATGTTCTGAGGCATCGAGGGATCACCAGTTTAGTATTGGAGGGCAGCGTGGAGGATAAAAATCGTATTGGGAGACCAAGAGATGAATACACTTAGCAGATTCAGAAGGATGTGGGTTGCAGTAGGTACTGGGAGATGAAGAAGCTTGCACAGGATAGAGTAGCATGGAGAGCTGCATCAAACCAGTCTCAGAGCTGAAAACCACAACAACAACAACAAAAATCCTTTGCAAAACTTCTTAAACCTTCATTTCATAATGACACTCTTAACCCTCGAGTGGGCACACATTTGCATAAAGTCTTCCAACCACAAATAACATTGCCTTTTAGTGTTCCATTGCTACTTTACAATTGCAAGCCCATACATATTCCTTCATTATTCCTCATATAACGCCACGTAAGTTGTGCTGTAATATGTCCAAGTGAGCAGCAGTAATATAGAATAAACAGCGAACTAAGTGAGAAAACATTTGCAATCTGTGCAAGAAAATGACCTAGATTACAAGCTAGCAGGAGAATCTCTGTAAGATAATTAGTAGTCAACCAAGTGAACGGCTGTGATATTATGCAGCTGCACTGTTTAATGCTTCGAGTAGGTCATTAGTATGGGGTAACACTTGTTTGCAGTGACAAAGTGATATAATAAATGTTTATTTTATTGTTGTTTTTATTAAACAGTGATTTAGACCATATAATGTAAGTTTATTTTACCATTGTTTAATTAAACTAAGATTAAACTGTAATTTAGCTCATTCCTTGGTAACATAAAGACATCTATCTTTTACATGTGTACAAAGAACACCATGTGCTTGCTTGTATTATAAAAAATGGCATGCCTGCTCAAGAGTTCAATGTCACTGCCTTATTATATTTTACAACAATATTTTCAGTAGCAGTCATCAACAAGTATCTACCCAATATAGAAAAAGCCTCTGCATGTAATTCATGTTACTGATTCATGACAATATAGAGCATAAGTTTCAATAAAATATCCAGTATCTGTCAAATAATTTTTTAAAAGATCTCACCTGTTGCTTTGTTTGCATACACCTGATGATTATTCATTTCCAATAAACCGCTTCCTTACAAATTCACTCTATATGTAATAAATTTATGTAACTTCTGAAGAGGTTTTTTATTTCCCCTTTTTTCAACTTTTTCATTTACAGAAGCAAGTGTATTGATTAGCTAATATCAGTTAATTATTGTCATAATGACCAATATGAAATTTTTAGTGTCACTTTTCCTCATTTAAGAATTTAAATTTTACATTTTCAGGTTCCTCATCTTAGTTAAACAATCCCATCCAAAAGCTTACAAAAACATGCATTAACATTTTTGTCACAATATTTTTTTATTAGTAATGTCAAAACTGGATGTCATAATTATAATACTGTCTCATTAATTTTTATTCAAAATTGATTATAAAGGAATAATATCACAGTTTCACTTACGTACAACATCTCTTCCTCAAAACTCTTAGGACTTATGGGTTGTCTGATTTACAAAATTTATAATTACTTTACATGCTGGACACAGCTAGCAAGTAGATAAGTAAGAAATATTTTTTCTGGCTACAAGTCACAAATCTGGTTCCTTTTCCTTTCCTGGTAATTTTCATTTCCATATTCTCTTCATAACTCTTGTTAAGACGGTTTGATATCTGAAAAGATTTCACAGCCTTATTTCGGGATAGAGACCTTGCACACATGTTTGAATCGAATATTTACATAACCTGCTTGCTAAATTGCTTGAATTTATATGACTAATAAATATGGTATACCCAAAAAACACTTATTGTGAAATTTTACTCACTGGAACATGAAGTAAGAATTCTATATAGAAGGAAACAAAATAAAATGTATGCAAGAGAAGTCAATGTAGTAAGAAATATCTAAAGGACAATTACATGAAGCATAAAATCAGTTTCAGATTTCATCTACTTTAAGTGTGAAAAAATCAGTCACAAGGAATAAAAGTATGTCACACTAAAGACAACAATAAATTTAGGATTATTTTGCACCACAATGGATCATTTTGTGAAATTTCTTCATATTCACCTGATTGCTGACAAAAGGAGCAAGTGAATTTACTAGTGGATGTATAAAAAATTTGGAGACGCAGTTTCCTACCTTTTACTTTCATTCATTGTCCATCAGCTTCATAATTTATGACACAGAAAATAAAATAACAAATATTCTTCAGCAAATTTTGAGATATTAATTTACATAGGAATGATTTAATTACATCAAACAGTTGTGTTTTCTCCTGTAAGAGGACGATAAATTTGGAAAAATTAAAATTGCCATTACAATAAAGTCAGAAATAGTTCTCAATGTTTAAACAGAAATATATGATCCAGAAATGGATTACCACACAGCTTTAAAGAAAGCCACCATTGGACACATTTGAATGACACTAAACAGCAACAAAACTGATAGAACTGATGTCAATTTTACAAGTACCTAGAGAAACAAGGTTTCAAAGGAAATTGAGTAAAATATGGCACACAAAGAATTTTTTACACAAAAATTAGAGCAAAATACATCTGGGGTTCATTCATAAAATGATGCTGCATATGCACATTTTAAAGACAACATTTTACGTTTTATATCAAAATAAGGTTTCTTTCAAGATGGTAATTTTAGTAGGAGAGAATCACATTTTTTTTAATTTATGGATAGGATAGTCGAAGAATCGAGTGATTCAAGAAAAGAAGAATGAATTCCCCCACCTGGGGTAGTCACTAAGTGCCAGATAGTGTAATTGCAATAGAATAGTAACTCCCTGTGTAATTCTGTCAAAAGATGGATTGCAATATCTTTTCGCGAAATTTTACTCACTGAAAAATGAAGTAAGAATCCTATGTAGAAGGAAAAAAAATATTTGTCCTTTTGACAAATGTGGGGAATAAACATCATATGTATTGTACATGAACTTTTACTCACTAAAAAATGGAGGAAAACCTCTGTTAAGAATGTAACAAAGTTTTTTGTCATTTTGGGAAATGTAAACCATCTGTATTGTAAAGTCAACTGATATAAATAAATATTATACAGAGTCAATGTAAATTTTTTGATGTATCTTGTGATTAATGGTAGTTCTACACAGTAAACTAAAAATTGTACGATCCTGACATCATGTCAATGAAAGTGGAAGCATAATTACACTCACCTGAGTTACAAAATAATTTATGAACATATTATGAATATTCATCCAAAAGATTACTGAATTTTTTGAATTACAGTTTGCATTACTTCAGTTTTTATGAATAATAAAGCTGTTGAGTAACAATGTGTTTAGCAATAGGAAGTATTTTGTATATGTCAGGCCAAAAGTTGCAGTATGAAGTTTAGCCATTTGGATCAGAAAAATTTTAAAAATTCTTCAGATTCGACAGAAATGTAGTTTTTATTTATCATTTTTATATAATGTTTTAATTTGGTGATACTAAATAGTCCAAATAATTTTTAAGGTTTTGGGTAAACCAATCTGTACACATTAGGATAAGGATTCTCTATAATTTGAAAAGGACCAATATAAATGTCACAAAAGAAAGAAATTTCTGCAGTTCAGAAGTCAGTAATTAAATAAAGGCACACTTCTTACATACACTACACATTTTTGTTGCAATTTAAAATTTTTCATTCCTTATCAGGTTTCTGAACCTTGAGTATTTATTGCTTCCCCAATTTTCTATTTCTTTAATTTTCTTTCCACAACTTCTTTCTTAAATATAGGTATACTTTATTTTTCCATGTCATGTAAACATTTTTCTTCCCATTCTTTACTTTTGGCTGCAATAGATAGACATATTATCTCCTGACTTACCTTTTTCTCTCCGAGCATACATTAAACAAACCACTGGTTAGTCCCATTTTTCAATCAGGCCATTTTTTATTTTTATTTTATAATATTTCTCAGGATTCTTCGTTAGAAATATTTCTTCCATAGCAGTTTCATAATACTCTTGAAAATCTTTTGTTTTCTGTCTTCTAAGTGCATGCACATTCCCAACTGATTTACTACACCTTCTATGACAATTTCCCTAGACACCCTACTTTCAATTTTCTGTCCCCCAGAAATCTCATCAATATAATCATCACATAAATTCAAAACTTTGTGCTTTACCTCAGTACAATTACCAATATTCACTTTGACATCCTCACAATTACTACCCGTAATACTCTCCTAGTCATTTTCTACTTTAACATTATTTTCATCTTCTTCCCCCTCATACATCAGATTGTCAGCATTCTGCAAAATGTATTGTCAACCACCACATCACACTATTCTTTATTAACCAACCCCCCCCCCCCTGTTGTGAATCTACATGATCTTTGTTTCCCCTCTTCATTCCCTGCTGTGTCACTTTTAGTCAAACTATGAAAATTTGTCATAAAATACTCTCTCAAATCTGGGTTTTCACTGTATTTACTTCTATCATCCTTAGTTTTTATTAACTTTACGCTATCATCAGGATCTACTTCATTAGTTATAATTTCGGGCATGGGTTGAACACAAAACAAGTTACTCTTTGTTGTACAATTTTTCCTCAGATTCTTTTTCGTATCATTCTACCAGTTTGCGTATAAAGTTCAACTAATTTTTGCTAATTCATTCCAAAACAATTCTCTGTTCATATTATTCTCAAATTGATTCTACAAAAATCTTAAAAACGTCTGCCCCTTACTTTCAAAATTAATACAGAAATTTATATTGAACATGTTATCTTTACTTTTTAGACTGATTAGAATGGATAGGCAACAACTGACTTTCAAATACAAACTCCTCGATTATTGTTCCTTTTTTTTGTAACCAACAAAATTACCACCATCACTTAGTTCTAACATTTCATTCTCCTTTATTTCAACAAACAGTCAGTACTCACCTTCATGTTCCTCAACACGGCTTTTTTCCATAACAGAGATTTTAACAAAATTACTTTAACAAAAATTACTCTCAACTTTACTACATAAACCCTTTTCTTCCTTTTGTATCATTATTACCATATCTGGTTGCCTAATACCACTCATCACTGAGTCATCATTTTCCTCTTGGTTAAACGGTTCCCCCAACTGAGTACCATTGCATTCCTTACTCATTTCAGAATTATGTTTTGCCTTTTTCTGAGCTTAGTTCAAATATTCATTTATATCCTCTAAAGCCAAATCTGGATCTTCTACATGTTTCACCCTATAATCGTTTTGTGATGAATTACTGTAATTCCCAGTATCCAGCAGCCTTATCCAATGTTCACTATGTTTGACTTGCTTTAGTTTTACAAACTTGTTTCCACTATTTGGTTTCCAGTGTAAGTTGGAAGTCCTGTTATGATTTTGATCTGTTTGTTCCAAAACTGCAGACCCTCTTTGATGTGGTTTGGAGCTGCCAAATGATTCCCCCTGTTACCTTGTCTGTAGTTAGACTGTATTCTATTTGTGCATACCATCTCCCATGTCTGTCATCTGTCTTCCTTTCCCATCCTCCCCTTATTTCATTATAATTACATTTTCTCCCCATATTGTCCTGATTTCCATAGTGGAAGTTCCATTCTCCTAGAATTCTCCCCACAATGACTAGTATTCTAACACCCACTGCAGTGTTGCTCATTCGTAAAGTTGTGCAAAATACTTCTTTCCATGGCTCTAGTAATTTATCAACAAATTTTAAAAATTTGTCAAGTGAATCATTAGGCCTATGAACTGGATCCCACCGTAATCTTTCAGATAACCTTCTTTTAAAGGCATCAATTAAAGTCATCTCATCAAAGGGCTTGACTAAATGTACTAGTTTCTTAAGTTGGTTCTTACAAAAGTCTTTCATTGAACAGTTTCTACCTCTAAGCTTGGGTACATTTATAATTCACCTTTTATTCTATGGTGCTGTAACTCAGACGTAAATTTATTTTAGTAACTTTTTCAAATTCCTGAAGTTATTTCCACAAGCTAAACTTTAGATTTGCCCATGACAATTTACAAATCTGAGTTTTAAGTTGGCAGCCATACCAGCTACAAAGCTATCTTTGCAATGTTACAAAACTTCAACAAGGTGCAAATTATCACAGGGAAAACTTTTGATCGGTATATTGGACTGCATTATACCATTGTCTTAACATACGTTTTTAGTGACAAAACAGTCCTGTCTTTCCAGGATTTTATAACTTACATCTCTTCTACCTCAGTTTTTGCCTGATTTAAATTGTGTGTCCCTCTGTTTCATTGTTTAACTGACAGACTTTATTGTCAACTACTTTTTGACCTGCTTGGAGTCCTTTAATGACTTTAGACTGATTCACATTTCCTTTCACGAATTCATTCTCCAAAATAATAACCCTGTTTTCTACAACATTTACTCTTTCATTCACACCCTTTAACCCAGTCTCCATCCCTTTCCTCAGTTCTGACATTCGATTTTCCCAATTAAAACTTAACTTTTCATGACTGTATTTTATTAGTCTTCATAATTTCACTTTTAAATTGTTGCTATTATTTACTATTTCTGTTTGCATAGATAATTTTTAGTCTTCTAATTTTGTATCCAATCCTCCAAATTTATCCAAGATTATATTTAAAATATCCTTTTCATCTAGTTTCTTATACTCTGAACTGTCATGTGTATTGTCGAAAGTGAGAGGACTGGTATCTACAAGTCCCTCCACCCCCCACTACTACTTCACATTCTGATCATTGCGTTTTTATTTTATACAGAAACACTTTTCCTCCCAAGACAATAACTTTGATAAACTTATTGTATTTTTTTATCTTTTCTTCCATTGCCTCTGGTGATTATCAATATCACCCTTCTCGAGTTTCATTTATTTGTTGTAGTCCATGTAGAGTTGAAGCTTTATTACAATTTTCACCTTTGCATTGGTACTTTGTCTACGTCCATATTTTATACTTCTTTGACACTTATTGCATATGTAACAGCTGCTTAACGTCATCATCTTTATTGAAAACATTGTTAATATTCTAGCTAATATTGTCTTCATCCTGGCTGATGACCCCACATATAAGGGCCTCCCTTACTTATTTTCCATATAAAATGAAGCAAAAATTACTACATTGTACTTACTATTTTATAGTATGTGTAAATTATTTAGTAAGGGCGGAACACCATACACTCATGTTCAGAAAAAACACAACACGTTGAACGACTACAGATAGAATGTTCATATTCACAAGACACGTACATTAATATCAGGCCCGAATCTAGGGGCAAACTGGGGTATCTGCGTCAGACATGGGTTTCAGGGGACGCCAAACTCATATTCTTGAAGAAAAAACACTTTCCCACAGACAAAGGGGGACTGGGCTATAACGAGCTGAGCCGAGTAAACCCAAACGGGAGAATATCAGTCGCTGTTTTTTTATGTGGTTGGTTGGGTGGGTGAATGATGAGCATTGTTATAATTATCAGCGAAATTCATAGATTCAGACTACCAGAGTCGAAATCAACGACTAACAGGAATAATAGGTAAAAAAGATTACATATTATCTTCTTGGTGTATCCAAGAAAACGAAATTTTGACAGAAAATTTTTCCCGGGTCGCTACACTACTAAGGACCGGTTGTACTGTCCCCGCTTAGCAGCCTAATAAGTTCCATTCTCGGAATAGCGCGGAAAACGCGTTGTACGAACATGTAACCAGAGAATAAACGCGGGATATCTAAACTGGTGATTCTGGCTCGTTTTGTGAAGCTAACCGGAGAATATGTTTTGACAATGGCAGGAGTAATTACAGAATTACTGATGACAAGATCATTTGTTAGAACGAGGAAGGAGAAGAAACAGAACATCACACAAAATGTATGGAAGAATATGACGAGTCGAAATTTATATAAAAATTTCGTGCTACTTTTCGACCTCACACCTGAGAAAGTGGAGCATATGAATGAAATGTGAAACTATTTCCTAATATAAAACTTTTTGCTTGTAATAGGTCCAATAGGCATTTGATATTGGTACTTCGTGATTTATATTCTGTCGTTTTGTATGTTATTTATGTAAATGAAGTGCACAAAAATGGCCATTTGTGCCAAAACAGTTTCTCGTATATGGGGTGTGTTACAATTGCTGCAATATTGAAAATGCCTGTTTCGTTTTATCTAGGAGACAGTGACAAAATAAACGTAATCAAATCGAGAAACCACAGTGATCTTAGGTACTATTCGTATTAACAGCTTTTTCAGTATTAGGCAACGACGTTTTGATTTTGCATGTAACAAAACGTTTGACGAATTTTGATGAGGTATTAGATTCATTCGCAGAAAGGAAAGCACGCCATGTAAAGCTATAGGAAGATTAGAGAGAAAAAATGCTGGGTCCTAAAGACTGAAGAGATATGTACTGTCTTGCTTGTCTCTTGTCTTTACTGGTTTTATGTTTTGTATATTATTTTGATGTCACACAAAAGATAAAGTTATTAGCTAATAGGCCATTAAGAGTGCAAATTTTCGGAAGAGTTCTCCTTCTCGTGGTCGCAAATAATCTCACCCACTATTAATTGTGAGGGTTTTTTTCCCAAGGGGGTTAGGACGTCAAAGGAGTAGGTGAGGCACCACAGGATATTTTAATTTCCACAGTCCTGAAAATGCCAACGGCCTTGCTGCAGTGGTAACACCAGTTCCCGTTAGATCACTGAAGGTAAGCGCTGTCGGACTGGGCTAGCACTTGGATGGGTGACCATCCGGTTTGCCGAGCGCTGTTGGCAAACGAAGTGCACTCAGCCCTTGTGAGGCGAACTGAGGAGCTTCTTGACAGGGAGGTAGCGGCTCCAGTCTCGTAAACTGACGTACGGCCGGGAGAGCGATGCGCAGACCACGTGCCCCTCCATATTCGCATCCAGTGGCGCCTGTGGGCTGAGGATGACACGGCGGCCGGTCGGTACAGTTTGGCCTTCATGGCCTGTTCAGGTGGAGAGGAGTTGTTCTGAATATAGGACTGTTGGCTTCCATTACCAAATATACAGGCTTGAATCCCACGGAGCGAAATACAGTAACGTGCAATAGATCAATGCTGTGTGAAGAGGCGTGGCACTGCACTTTGGCATACTTAAGACCAAGTAATATGTCTTAGATTTCCTCGAACGTACATGTTTTATATGTCAAGCTCTTGAGAAAGATGTGCACAATAAAATGAATATATTTTTGAAAAACAGATTTTTAAAAATTTATGGCGTCCTGTCTCAAATGTTTGATTGGGAAGGGGGGTGGGAGTACCACTATCAAAAATTTGTCCCGGTTTGGAAATATCGTAGATCTGGGGCTGATCAGTATGTTCTGCAGAAATGATTAGCATTTCAGTCACCTCAGTTCAAATGGTTCAAATGGCTCTGAGCACTATGGGGATTAACATCTGAGGTCATCAGTCCCCTAGAACTTAGAGCTACTTAAACCTAACTAATCTAAGGACATCACACACATCCATACCCGAGGCAGAATACGAACCTGCGACAGTAGCGGTCGTGCGGTTCCAGACTAAAGCGCCTAGAACCGCTCGGCCACACAGGCCGGCAGTCACCTCAGCTCAGCATGTGTCCTGTTGCCTAGTAGGCACTGGGTCCACCGTGGGCCCTGACAAATTGTCCCTGTGTGATGGCATCGACACATACAGTATAAGGTGCAAAAGATGTCCCATTGTATAGCCATCCATGCTGCATTCATCTGTTTTCAAAATTAATCTGTAGTGATTGGCACTGGGTCACAGTGTTGCACCCATCGTTTGACCATATCCCACACATCTTCAATTGGCTACAAGTCCGGTGATCTGGCGAGCCATGGCAAAATTCAGAAATCCTGCGACACCAAGGAGGCAAGTGTTCATGCAGCAGCATGTGGCTGTGCATTGTCTCTCTGAAAAATGGAGTCTGGGGTGTTGTGCAGAAAGGGTGTGGCTATGGGTGCTTTACCAGGATACAAGTTGGCTGGCAGCTTTTCGAGGAGCTCTGTGCGGTGTGGGGGAGTAGCCATGTATGTGAAAAACGGCATCCCATTTGAGCCAATTGATGTTTCAAAGCACTGCACTGAAAAGGTGTTTGAATGTTGTGCAGCTGTGGTTAAATTTAACGGAGCTAAATTTCTAACTGTTGTTATTTATAGATCCCCAGACTCCGATTTCACAACATTTTTGCTAAAGCTAGAGGAGGTTCTTGGTTCACTTTATAGGAAATACAAAAAGTTAGTTATATGTGGTGATTTCAATATTAATTGTATAAGTGATTGTGCAAGGAAGAGGATACTGGTAGACCTCCTTAATTCATATAATCTTATGCAAACCATATTCTCTCCAACGAGAGTGCAAGGGAACAGTAGAACAACCATAGACAACATTTTTGTTCATTCCTCATTACTAGAATGGCATTCTGTTAGCAAAAAGGTGAATAGCCTTTCAGATCATGATGCACAAATTTTAACTCTAAAAGATTTTTGTGCTGCAACACGTGTTAAATATAGTCATCAGCTGTTTAGGAAAGCTGATCCAGTTGCTGTAGAGACCTTTGTAAACCTTATCAAGGAACAAGAGTGGCAAGATGTTTATAGCGCTGATACAGTAAATGATAAATATAATGCTTTTCTCAAGACTTTTCTCGTGCTCTTTGAAAGTTGCTTTCCGTTACAACATTCAAAACAGGGTACTAGCACAAACAGGCAGCCTGGGTGGCTGACTAGAGGGATAAGAATATCTTGTAGAACAAAGTGTCAATTATATCAAAACGTTAGAAACAGGCAAAATCTAAATGCAGCAGCCCATTACAAACAGTATTGTAAGGTGCTTAAAAATGTTATTAGGAAGGCAAAAAGTATTTGGTATGCAGATAGAATAGCTAAGTCTCAGTATAAAATTAAAACCATATGGTCAGTCATAAAGGAAGTGGCTGGTCTGCAGAGACAGGTCGAGGATATAGAATCAGTGCGTAGTGGGAATGTCCATGTTACTGATAAGTCTCATATATGTACAGTATTTAATAATCACTTTCTGAATATAGCAGGTGAACTAAATAGAAACCTAGTCCCAACAGGAAATCATATAGCGCTCTTAGAAAAAAGTGTTCCAAGACTGTTACCTGAAATGCTCCTCCATGATACTGACAAGAGGGAGATTGAGTTAATAATTAAATCACTAAAGACCAAGAACTCTCATGGATTCATGGATATGACGGGGTATCTAGCAGAATACTGAAGTATTGTTCTATGTATGTTAGCCCAGTACTTCGCCATATCTGTAACTTTTCCTTTATGAGTGGTCGGTTTCCTGACCGATTAAAGTACTCTGTAGTGAAGCCACTTTATAAAAAGGGAGACATAGATAATGTTGACAATATTAGACCTATTTCTATTCCATCGGTGTTTGCTAAAGTTATCGAGAAGGTTGTATATACAAGGTTACGGAGCATTTAAATTCACATAATTTGCTGTCAAATGTTCAGTTTGGTTTTAGAAATGGTTTAACAACTGAAAATGCTATATTCTCTTTTCTCTGTGAGGTATTGGATGGATTAAACAAAAGGTTGCGAACGCTAGGTGTTTTCTTTGATTTAACGAAGGCTTTTGACAGTGTTGACCACAAACTATTACTGCAGAAGTTGAACCATTATGGAGTAAGGGGAGTAGCTTACAATTGGTTCGCCTCTTACTTTAAGAACAGAAAGCAGAAGGTAATTCTCCGCAATCTTGAGAGTGGTAGTGATGTTCAGTCCCAATGGGGCACTGTTAAGTGGGGTGTTCCCCAAGGGTCGGTGCTGGGGCCACTGCTGTTTCTTATTTATATAAATGATATGCCTTCTAGTATTACAGTTGATTCAAAAATATTTCTGTTTGCTGATGACACCAGCTTGATCTTGTGTGTAATATTGAAACAGTATCTAATAATGTAGTTCATGAAATAAGTTCATGGCTTTTAGAAAATAATTTGATGCTTAATCACAGTAAGACTCAGTTTTTACAGTTTCTAACTCACAATTCAACAAGAACCGATGTTTTGATCAGACAGAATGGGCATATTATAAGCGATACGGAACAGTTCAAGTTCCTAGGCATTCGGATAGATAGTAAGCTGTTGTGGAAAGCCCATGTCCAGGATCTTGTTCAGAAATTAAATGCTGCTTTATTTACCATTAGAACAGTATCTGAAATAAGTGTCACTTCAACACGAAAAGTAGTCTACTTCGCATATTTTCATACGCTTATGTCGTATGGTATTATTTTTTTGGGGTAATTCTTCTGATTCAAAAAGGGTATTTTTGGCTCAAAAACGGGCTGTTCGAGCTACATGTGGTGTAAGTTCGGGAACCTCTTGTCGACCCCTATTCAATAGTCTGGGAATTCTGACATTGCCCTCACAGTATATATTTTCTTTAATGTCGTTTGTTGTTAGCAATATGAACCTATTCCCAAGAGTTAGCAGCTTTCACTCAGTTAATACTATGCAGAAATCAAATTTGCATGTGGAATGCACTTCCTTGACTCTTGTGCAGAAAGGAGTGCAGTATTCTGCTGCATCCATTTTCAATAATCTGCCACAAGAACTCAAAAGTCTTAGCAGTAGCACAAACACTTTTAAGTCTAAACTGAAGAGTTTCCTCATGGCTCACTCCTTGTATTCTGTCGAGGAGCTCCTGGAAGAGCGAAAAAATTAAGCAAATTCCAGTGTTACATTGTTGATTTTCCTTATTTAACTTACGACTTGTCACTTGAATATGTTTTTTTTATATTTCATTTTATCTGTTTCTAATATCGTGTGATAATTTCATGTATTGACTCGTTCCATGACCATGGAGACTTCTCTTTAATTTGGTCCCACGGAACACTAAATTAATAAATGGGTCGCAGGACGTCATTCACGTAGGTCACATTGGTCACAGTGCCCTGGACACGTACCTACTGTGATTTATGATTGTACCCGATAGCACCGCACACCATAAAGCTTTGAGCTGGCGTTGTATGTCTTGTGCTAATACAGTCACTGTGATGCCGCTCCCTCTGTCTGCAGCGAACCACAATGCGGCAATCATTTTCAAACAAACAGAACCTGGATTCGTCCGAAAACACTATTTGATGCCATTCCTGTCCCCAGTGACATCGTTCCATACACCATTGCCATCTAGAATGCTTGAGCACATTCGTCAAAGGTAGCCGGGGAAGTAGACAACCCGCGCATAACCTATGCCATAATAAACGGCAACCTACTGTCACCGCTGATAGTGTACAATGTGTCACACTGTTTCACAGTTGCGCCAGACTAGAGGAGAACGTAGAGCTGTCCTGCAGTGTCATTCGGCTTAGGTGTCGACCTTTTCGGGAGTTGGTCTGGGTGGTGCGACCTGACCTATCTCGCTGTGTTCTATGGCCTTCCATGAACCATTCTGGACACTGGTGGCACTGCTGAAACACTTCGTCCCACAGGAGCAGCAATTTCCCGGATGGATGCATCACTTTCTTGCATGCCAATAGTGTGCTCTCTCATAGTCATTTTGGTGGTACCGTTCGCACATACGTCTGTGAGGCGTCCTGTACGTCTGCTCAAGTCATACTGATTCATTACCTTCGGTTGATAGCGAAAACAAGAGCTGCAGGCACATTTTAGCGTAAGTGGTGTTGCGCCCCGATATCGATGTTGACCAAGAACCCGCTTGCCAATATGGTTCAAAACCTGTGCATATGAACGTCCTGTCTCTAGTCGTTCAAGGTGTTCTGTTGTTTCTGCAAACTAGTGTATCTGCACATAAACACACTGATGGAAAAAAGTCGCAACATCCAAAACAAGTTGTGTGACATGAGCGAAAGTTGGAACGTATGTTCCTTCATCTGAGGGATGACGTCTATTAAAATTTTGCGTCAGTCGCTTAAGAGTGATGCTAGTAGCGCCACCATGAGGGTGCAATTCTGGCAGCAATGTAGCCACTATACTTGACTGCTGGCAGCGGTGGTCACGAGAATGAAGAGCCGTAATAAGACCAGGCTCCACATGGCCATGTGGCGCCATCAGGAAGGAAGACCATCGTGTTCGGTGTATGGCTCTGGTGCATTGTACTGCTTTCGCAGCAGCAATTTTATCTGCAGTTAGCACCACCGTGAAACAACACTGTTACAAATCGATTACTTTAAGGACAGCTCCGAGCCAGATGCCCTGTAGTACGCATTCCATTGACCCCACAGCGCCGCCATTTGCTACTTCAGTGGTGTCAATTAATCAAGAACTCATTGGAAGGCAGGGTGGAGGTCTGTCGTGTTTTCTGATGAAAGCTGTTTCTACCTCTGTGCCAGTGATGACTCTATGTTCGTTAGAAGGAGGCCAGCTGAGGGCCTGCAACCAACCTGTCTGCATGCTAGACACACTGGACATACACTTGGAGTTATGGTCTGAGGTATCATTTCGTATGACAGTAGGAGCACACTCGTGGTTATCCCACTCACCCTGACTACAAATCTGTACATCAGTCTGGTGATACGACCTGTTGTGCTACAGTTCATGAACAGCATTCCATGGGGTGTTTTCCAACAGGATAACGCTCGCCCACATGCCGCTGCTGTAATCCAACGTGCTCTATAGAGTATCGACATGTTGGCTTGGCCTGCTCGATCACCAAATCTATCTCCAATCGAGCACAAATTGTATGTCATCAGAGGACAACTCCAGTGTCATCCACAAACACCGTTAACTGTCCCTGTATTGACCATTGAAGTGCAACAGGCATGAAACTCCATCCCACAAATTCAATGCTTGCATTCAAAATCTGTAATGGCTTATCTCATGCTTAGATTAACATGTGATTTTGCAATGTTAATCACTTAAATATGTTACCTAGACAAATGTATTCTCAAAATTTCATTACTCTACAGTAACTATTTTTTGTGTTGCGGTTTTTTTTCTGTCAATATAGTGCTTACCTTCTAAGGCGGTCTCAGTGTTTGGGATGGCACCTTTACTCCTATACAGCCAGCTAGAAGATTTTGTCCAGTGTTGGTGAACTGCAAGTCACTGGAACATTATGTTGATTTTAGCTGTTTTATTCATTTATTTATACGTTCTTGACACACATTTTACAAAAACACTTTTCATATGTGTATTGTACAATTTCTTGAGCTAGACAAAGAAGAGCGTCGAACAGAGAACATCATGTACCGAACTCAACAGCTACTAAAACCGCTCTGACATGCATGGTGCCAAAAAATCGGTATATCTGCTACTAACTCAGCTGTCTTAATTCAAATTGTTTACAGATTTAATTTATGTAATGTTTTCTCGACATAATTATTTGGATGAAGATTTATGGGTCTAATGGTTAATAACAAAGGTTGAAAATTTTCATAATATGGAAAATAGTAGCTTCCTGTTTTTTATAAGATTGATTTCACCATCGATGATAAAATTTGAAAAAATTAGAAATGAAGACAGAAGCTTATTTTGCAAGGAAACTAAGCATGAAGATATTATGTTTACTATAGCTTTTTTTAGATCATTGAAGTCGGCAGTTGTGGTTACTGACACTACGAAATGGATCGATATGAATAACAAAAATATATTAACAGAAAAATAGTTTTTTGGCAATCACAAGTGTTCAGGATTATCTAAAGATGAGAAATATATAGCTGAAGTAAGGAAATTAACCCAACTCTGGCTACAATTTATACGCAATGGAACCTTTCTGTTAACTGCCAAAGTTCAGATGAGGAAGGTTCATTACGTCAGTCAATAATTAATGCCATAGCATTTGCAAAAGCTAAATAATCTATGGTGTTTTTATATGGGTTCCTGCGTAGCTAAACACTCTCTGTATTGACGGATTTCCTCTATTCACTCACTACCTTCTCTAATACACCTTTGAAAAGTTGATTCTCTCTTTGTTTTATATCAAGAATTTAACCGTGTCTGCTGGCTGGAGTGGCCGAGCGGTTCTAGGCGCTACAGTCTGGAACCGTGCGATCGCTACGGTCACAGGTTCGAATTCTGCCTTGGGCATGGATGTGTGTGATATCCTTAGGTTAGTTAAGTTTAAATAGTTCTAAGTTGTAGGGGACTGATGACCTCAGAAGTTAAGTCCCACAGTGCTCAGAGCCATTTGAAACATTTTTTAACAGCGTCTGAGCCGCCTAACGAAGTTCTTCAGTTCCAGGCGCAGGAGACTGAACAACTGCTGCTCAGTGTACAACAAAAAAAAAAATGGTTCAAATGGCTCTGAGCACTATGGGACTCAACTGCTGAGGTCATTAGTCCCCTAGAACTTAGAACTAGTTAAACCTAACTAACCTAAGGACATCACAAACATCCATGCCCGAGGCAGGATTCGAACCTGCGACTGTAGCGGTCTTGCGGTTCCAGACTGCAGCGCCTTTAACCGCACGGCCACTACGGCCGGCCAGTGTACAACAAATCACAACTCTCCTCTCCAAGCAAACAGCTCCCAACAGTTGCTGCAGCTAAGCTTTGCACTCTCAAAAGTATGGAAGAGGAATGGTAAGAACATCGGGAGCAGATGAAGGTGCACTTCCGTGTATTCAACATTACAGGTATAGCACGCATTGCATTTTTTCTGTCGACGGTAGGAGCCAACCTGTTCCGTCTCTGATCAAAACTGTTCTCCGATTCTAGTACCAAGACTACTAGTTATGGCGAACTTGTTTAATTGATTACCCAACATTACGACCGTCAGGTGCGTGTCACAGCAGCACGGTTTAAATTCTTTCGACTCAAGCAGCAGATGGCACAAGCTTTCAAACAGTGGATTGTTGAACACAGAGGGCTAACAAGACAGTGTAGGTTTAAATGTACTTGCGGACTCAGTTATAATGCTGTAATGATACATGATACCTTTACGCACAACGTGCCAGGCACACATATTCGTGCTGCTATTCTAAAATTGCTGGAACCTTATTTGCAAACAGTTCTGTCTCTTGGGGGATCCCAAATTATTATGGACAAAGCTGAAGTTGATTTTGAGGCTCCATTTCTGTTTTTTAGAATGCATATGACACTCAGTCTAAAGTTAATGCTAGCGTTAAAGTGAATAAAAATAGGGCTCATACAAACTGCAAACTTTGTCTTTCAGTCTCGTGCCATACACCACCTGCACTACAACATTCAGTGAGGAAGTCCTTTCCTCAGTACTTCTCGAATCATGACTGAAAAGCTTGTCCTTGTCGTCATACAAAATATTTCCAGTGTGGACTACAGGTCATATTCAAACAAGGTGTTAACAAGGTAACGGCATTAAAACAAGGATCCATTTTGCTGCAGTACACACACGGCAGAACAGACTTTTTGTTGATATAAGAGTATCTCAAAGGACAATTAAACTGCAGTTAGACACTGGTGCGTCTGTTTCACTTATTAATAAAGCCACATAGGAATGGCTCGGTAGCCTACAGCTACAACAGCCTACTTTCGTTGGGTCTGTATGTATCAGACATGAAATTCCAGTACTTTGCGTGTGCAGTTTGTCAGAATATTTTTGTGGAGTTACAAAAAGTGTAGCGTTTTATGTACTCCGTTCTAAAAACAGTGCAAACATTTTTGGTTTAGACTTGTTTGATTTGTTCAGCCTTTGCGTACAAGACAGTGTGTTACAAATCACTGTTTCAGTGCCTCACACTAATATTTCTGTCTGGTTTAATAAATGCAAGAAATTGTCTGAACCAGGTTTAGAGTGAGCTTAAGATTTTGAAGTGTACATTTATATTAAAGACAATGCGCAACCGCAGTTGTTTGGCGCACGTCCTGTTCCGAATGGAATGCCTGAGCAGGTTGCTCAGGAACTACAAAGATGGAAGGACAATGAAGTTATCCAACCCGTTTTTGCAAGTCAATGGCCATCACCCCTGTTCATTCCAAAAAAAAGCCATCAGGTGTTTTCTGTCTGTGTGCTGACGTTAAAGCAACAGTAAACCCACCGTGGGTTCATTTCCGCTCCCATCAGCAGTGGAGTAGATGGACAGACTGGGACAGGGAAGATTCTTTCCCAAGACAGATTTATGTGAGGCACACTTACAGTTACCGTAGATGAACAGTCCAAGCGATATTTTGTGATGAACACTCACCTAGGTTTCTTCCAGTTTCAAAAACTACGTTGCGAAGTGCTTCATATCGTGCTATTTTTCAACGGATCCTGGAAGGGTGTCTTCTTGTATAAACTATTTGGGCAATATTGTTGTCGTGGATTGTGCGCCTGCTGAACATGAGCAAAGCAAGGCGAGGTAGCCGCGTGGTTTTGGGTGCCTTGTCACGGTTCGCGCGGCTGCATCCGTCGGAGGGTCGAGTCCTCCCTCGGGAATGGCTGTGTGTATTGTCCCTAGCGTAAGTTAGTTTAAGTTAGATTAAGTAGTGTGTAAGCCTAGGAACCGATGATCTCAGCAGTTTGGTCCCATAGGAACTTACCACCACCATGTGGCAAATTTAGACAGCTTATTTCAACTTCTTTCTGCGGCTGGCTTAAAGTGCAACAGGGAAAACAGCGTTTTTTCCAAGAAGAACGTGGGTATTTACAACATGCAATTAATGCTCACAATAATCATCCTACTACTTCGCACCTGTCTGCAATTCGAGATCTGCCAGTGCCCCAGGAGCTCCAAACTGCAATGGGGAAGCTTACGTATTATGTCAGTTCCATTGCTAATGCTGGAAAAATTGCTGCTCCAGTGAAGAGGCTGCTTTGGAAAAATGTTCCTTTTTTTGTGTGGTCCTAAGAATGTCAGGACACATTTTATCAATTAAAAAACGCGTCATTAACTCGTCGCCATTTGATTCATTTTGATCCAGCTAAGCCTGTTGGGGTGTTAGCTGTGGATGCATTTTCTTATGGTATTGGAGCTGTGTTCTCCCATAGAATTGATTCTTCTGATAGAGCTATTGCTTTTGCCTCGAAAACTCTTAATGCAGAACGGTGTGATTAGAGTCAGCTTGAAAAAGAGGCACTCGCCATTATCTAGGGTGTTAGCAAGGTCCACCAATGTTTGTAGAGTTGGGATGTTTTATATGATTACAGATCATCAGCCTTGAATGGGTTTGGTCAATCCTTCCAAGCCTATCACACCTTGGACCGCACAAAAATTGGTATATTGAGCTCTGATATTGTCTAATTATCAGTATGAATTGTTCTACAGCCCCATCGCCCAACATCTGAACGCTGATTTAATTTCTCAGTTACCCACTGGTACCGACACAGCACTTGATTCACCTCAGGAATCATCGTTTCAAGAAAATACTCAATATTTTAGAAGTCATTCAAAATTTTCCTTCGATTTTAGGCGTATTGCCTGAGCAAAGTGTTCTGACTCAGCTCTTCAGGTTTTTTGTATTACATGTGCCATGAGCGGCCGCGTATCTTGAAAGAAATTCCCAACCCGAAGGCACATAGATACTTTTCATATCGTCGCTTGCTGTCCATATGGTCAAGTTTCCTGCTGTTGCATACAGCTAATGACGATGCTCGTGTTGTGCTTCCTCACTCCCTGCAGTGGCAAGTTGTTTCTTTACTGCATCAAGGTCATTGGCCCATAGCAAGAAGCAACTCGCCCAATGTCATTTTACATGTCGGGGCGTGGGTGCCCAGATTCTGCAAATGACCTCTCATTGCAAAACGTGCGTGGAACATCAGTCAGCTCGACCACAACACTGTTCTGGGTGGTCATGTCCGTCCAGACCATGGGAGCTCATCCATACTGACTTCACAGGCTTGTTCTGGAACACGTAATGATTGTTTCTGGTGGATGCATACAGTAAGATTCCTTTCGTTGTGTCCGTGACACCCACCACTACTGTGAGTATAATATGAGCTTTGTCTACTATTTTTTGTCTTGTAGGTCTCCCTCTCCTCGGACAATGGACCGCAATTCACGTCAGCCGATTTTCAACAGTTTTGTGCCACCAGTGGTATATATCATATGACTACTGCACCTTTTCGCATTCAGTTCAAATGTTGAGAAGTTACATGGAGAAACTCCGTTCCTTCCACATGAGGGATCAAAACTTAAAAACTTTTCTGTCCTTCTACCACTCCTTGCCATGTGACAGGAAGTAGTCAGCTGAATTATTACACTGTTGTAGACACTGTATCCCAGGCCGGCCGGAGTGGCCGTGCAGTTCTAGGCGCTACAGTCTGGAACCGAGCGACTGCTGCGGTCGCAGGTTCGAATCCTGCTTCGGGCATGGATGTGTGTGATGTCCTTAGGTTAGTTAGGTTTAAGTAGTTCTAAGTTCTAGGCGACTCATGACCTCAGAAGTTAAGTCGCATAGTGCTCAGAGCCATTTGAACCAATTGGAACACTGTATCCTGCTGCATCCTCTGCGGCCACTTGAGAAACATTTCACTTCGCCTGGTCAGACAAAGTCTTAGCTATAAGATGAAGTCTTCTTTAAAGTGAATCGTAAAAAATAGCTTTGGGAGGGCAGTGTCATTAAAAAGGCCAACTGTCGCTCTTCTTACGTCGTACAAAGTTTTGCTGGGCTGCATCGGCATCCCCAGAACCAGCTGCAGTGTGCTTCCAAGTATGTCACTGATTCTCCCGCAGAATTTTTTCCCACAGACCCAGCACACTGCTGGGATCCGCACCAGTAGTCGCCTCCTCTTCGCCAGTCACAGCCAGTACCATCAACAGTAGTGCCCCTGGAGGTCGATGCCCCTCCACCGTCGCCGTCACAGATGTCGGCACCTGTCCTGCAGCCTCAGCTGATGTCCATACATGCGCTGTCCGCCCCTGGTAGCTGAATGGTCAGCGCAATGGAATGTCATGCCTAGCGGACCCGGTTGGATTCCCGGCTGGGTCGGAGATTTTCGCCGCTCAGGGACTGGGTGTTGTGTTGTCCTTATCATCATCACTTCATCCTCATCGACACGCAAGTCGCCGAAGTGGCGTCAACTCGAACGACTTGCACAAGGCGAACGGTCTGTAGTCTGTCTGTAAGCTCAGGAGCGATCAGCTCTTTTGGTTGGGAAGCGGCCTTTCCCGGAAGAACGCTGCCACCGGCCTGCAGGGGGATCCAAAATCTGTTGGCCGTTATCGGTCTAGCGGTGTAGATCGGCGTACAGTGATATACGTCGTTTCTGTTCGTAGGATCTTAGTAGCCAGTTTCAGTGAGTTAACTTTGTATACTTACTGATGTACTTCGATACCCGGAAGTGATGGATAATCGTCTAGCATTGCAAGAAAACATGCAGAATACGAAGAAGTGGAGGTATTTGCGGAGTAAAGAGCGTTCGATCGTCTCTAATGTTATTACAGCGTGTATTAAGGAGGCGGCCCAAAAAGAACTGTTGGCTAACATTACCAGTCCCAATTAAAGGGCTGCAATCTATGCAAACGTCAGCCTCACCCAATAGGACACATAAGTGAGGAACAGAAAAATAATCCGCATGGTTTACTGGAATGGCCACGAAGGAAAACTAATAATTTTGGGAGGAAACCATCGTTATAGACAGTTTCAAAATTACGTAAAACCTTTGATGCTTATGGAACACTAAATCTGTATCTCCGTCACTGTTCACCTGATTCTAAGACACATTGCTTAAGACATGTGTGCAATAGCTATTCTAAACACTGCTGAAATTTCCTTCGAAACATGTACATCGATTCTGGACTTCTAAGGAAAAAGCTTGACATTTGAGGTGCGTTCACATATTCATTTTTATTTTTTGGTAAGAACATTATTTGTTAATCTACAGCAATGTTATCATCTTCAAAATATTCCCCAATACATACTATACACTTATGCCAGTGCTTTTTCCAATCCCCGAAGCACTTTAGGAGCTCTTTCTTCGGAACAGTTTACACATCTCTTAACTGAGCATTTTTAATCTCATCCATGCTTGTCAAACCGCTGTCCTTTAAGGCCTGAATGTTTATACCACTTGTCTGCCCTTGGTTTACTCATAACAGGCTCACCAACAGCAATATTTACCATTTCTAAAGATTTCATACACTTTATTCCATTCTTAAAACAAAATTTAATACAGATTCTGTAATCTATTTTCATGCGAAACAAATATTCGTTGATGCTACCAAAACACATGTAACCTTTCTGACAGCTGACGACAGAGCAAATACCCAATATGCATAACATTGTACACATACTTTTGAGGCATGTTTACAAAGACAGTAACAAAAAAGTAGTGCAAATCGGACTAACACAACATACAAAATTATAAATTTCTGCTTACTTTTTAGACACTCTTCGTGTTGCAAGAATTGTTAAGTTTCAATGCAGTCCTTCAAAGGAAACTTCTACCATTTAGTAGAAACACAAAGTAGGAACAAGCCTTAAATTCTGCAGACTGATTGTATTATATGGGTTTCGTTTTACGAATAGCAATAGAGGAATATACATTCACATGAACAGGCATTCGGTTCTATGTTTGTAGTAGAATTCTGACTTCCATTCTTATGTTAATAATATTTACTCTATAATGTAGCGTTTCGGAAGAAGCTATCGTTTTTTGTATTCTTTATGGTCTTAATGCATTTGTATGAAAATGAACGCAGTCGAGACGTATCTGTACACGGCGTCGCCACAGTTTTAAGGCGCGCGCCGCGGCAGGGCCGGTACTACGTCGTGAAACAGCCTGCAGAAGCGCCCTGTGACGTAGCTGGGTTGGCAGAGTGGGGACTCGTTCGCTCGCTCTTCACTTTACCAGTTTACCGACAGACTATACCCGACGGGAGGCCCTAGCCACACGGCATTTCCGTTACATGCGCTGCCCTCGCACAGTCATATCGCCAACCGAGAGGATCACCTTGCTGTTTGCCTGAACAGTGTGTCTGTGTCTCTCAGTGCAGGTGTGCATCCTGTGACTGGTTTTTTGGCTGATATTTCTGGTCACTTGCAAGGTGGATACCGGGTTGAGGGCAGGGAGGTGTCATCGACTACCGTTACACTCCTGTCTCCTCATCTGTGTCTGGATCCAGCCCACCCCCCACTGTTATCAAGCGCCACTGCCTTACCTAATGGTGGTGCGGAGCTTTGCGGGAATAGAGGGGAGGGGGGCGTCGTCTGAAGAGCTAGATGACAAAGCAATGTTCATACCTCACAATGCGATTACAAGAGAAAATTGTGGCTGCAAGTCCCATCAACAAATGAGCAGCACCGTCGTCGCTACGCCCAAAAACGTTCGCTATGCTCCCGCAGCCACTCTTCTACTTACAGCAAGGAAAGTACCGCTCACTGACTAAGAGAGCAGCATTGTCTTCTAGTTTGCCAGCTGTGTGATTATTGTATTAGGCAAAACTGTACGTAGAAGTTATTGTTAAATGTACTCTGAGTGAGACTTGTATTTTGTTCGTGTCAAGTGATAAGTTTAGTGTTATGTCCGCACTGTAACACAACAAATATTCCGTGATAACCAAATTTATTTGACCTTCTGTCACTCAAAACAAAACTTAAGTTCGACTACACAACACTTCGCTGGTTGTAGCGCCAAGGAGAAATTAGAGTCACTAGTAGAGAATACAAGTCCAAACCACTGCCAACGAGTCGATACCGACGCGTCGCAAGTTTCCAGCCAGGGATGCCACAGTACGGTTCGGTCGTCGTCAATCCAGAAGCCGGGTAGTAACACAGTCATCGGCGAAGACTGAACTGGTTAAACGGGCTCAGGGAGCTCGCTTAAATCCGCAGGTCCGGCCAATCAGAGTGTTGGTAGATGGCGCCCTTGTACGGTTGCTCACTCTGATGGCAAGGGCAGCGCCGCCAGGGTAATCCGTATCGATAGTGGTGTGTACGCTGCCGCTAACCCCGCGATGACGCGTTCACTTGCGCCAGTTGTTGACATCGTGTGCGTCGCCAGTGGTACTCGCTGTGTGCCGCGCGTGTTGTAGCACGCCGCACCGAGTTGACGGCTGCTGTGCGGCGGCCGATATGACATTTAGTTAAGTAATTCTTCGTATCTGCTTTATTATAAAGTGAACTAGTATTTTCTGTGTTATAGTATCCACTTGGACTCCTCGCAAAGCAAGGTAAAGAACCCACCATTGCCCCGACGAGTGTACTGAATTTTCGTCCAGCACAACGCTTATTTCTAAACAGTTAAAGTTCCATTATTTATGTTCAAAATTTGTCATGACTGAAACCGTGGTCAGGGTGATGTTAGCAGAATTCATGTCTGATGATACTTCGATACTTCATTAGTTGCTGCGCCAGTAACATCATATACAGCGAGTTCATGGAGATCATTGGGAGACGAGTCTACTGAATGGCTTGGAGGGGCGTGTGTTAGAAGTTGCTCATCTAATTCAGCGAGCTCATTTTCCACAAATAATTATTCCAGTTGTACTTAAAGTTTTGCCTCTGACTGAACTGTCTAACGTTTTATCTTTTTTTGCGCAACTTAGCAATAAAGAGCTACTTCATCATGCTTGTGTCCGTCTTCTTCTTCCACTTCTCTCTCTGTCCATCTCCTCCTAGCCCCATGTCTGTCCATGTTACCACCCGCATCCCAATATAGATGTTTGTTTTGCAAGTAACTGGTCATACATTTATCATCAGCAAATGGTCTCTGTTTTCTCACCTCTTTGCTGCTGGCTTCTTTTGTGTTGTGGGTGGTACCAAATTTTCGTGCATTCTTCCTGCAATTACTCTTCAAGATCATTCGTTCTCTACGCTGTCTGTTACTGTTTCTCCTGAAAGTACGTTTGACTTTGCTAGTCGTGCTTCTAGTGTACAGTCCAAGGACCTCATATGTTCAGTCCAGTAAAACTGGATTATTACTTATTCACAGCCTGACCAGTGCCACATTTTGACAATTTTTTTTCGTGTATGCCTCTCTTAAGTTCTTCCACTTCATTTTCATGTATCTTATGATATACTACGATTCCTACTCAGATATGAACTTCTGTTTCACTATATAATCCTCTAGTATCGAGAATTCATCTTATAAAATTTATAATGTACTAGCTGTGTACCCGGCATTACCTGGTAAACTATTTATTCCAGTCGTCTACTAGATCATCTCCTCCTTCCCCTTCCATCTCCTCTTGCCCCTCTGTCCATCTACTGCTACCCCCTCTCTGTTCATTTGCTCCTCCTCCCTCCCTCCCTCTGTCCATCTTTTCCTCCCCCTCCCCCTCTCTCTGCCCATCTCCTCGTCTTTCCTTCCTGTGTCTATCTCATCCACTCCCTTATCTCCACCCACCTCCTCCTCTTCTTTTTCTCTGTCCATTTTCTCCCCCCCCCCTCCTTCTGTCCAACTCCTCTTCCTCTTATCTTCGCACATCTTTCTCCTCCTCCCTTCCTCTGTCCATCACCTCATTTTCCGCTACTCTGTCCATCGCCCCCTCTTCCCTCTCTCTGTTCATTTCCCCCTACCCTATGTCTGTCCATCACCTAGCCCCCCTACCTGTGTCCGTCTTCTTCTTCCACTTCTCTCTCTGTCCATCTCCTCCTAGCCCCATGTCTGTCCATGTTACCACCCGCACCCCAATAGGAGGCCGGTGGTTCTTACATCCAGAGTATTTCTTTCCAGATCGTAACTAGTATGCTTACCAAATTTGGTTGAAATCTCTTCAGGATTATAGGACGAGTTTTTTACCTTGTGGCTTTGCCCTTGTAGGCAGATGCCAATATGTTTGACATAAATTTAACATATTTCATACGTATTTGTACACATATTTCATCTGTATCTGTAGCGAATTTCGCCCTGCAGTTCCATTTTCATGCAGCTCAACATGACATTGTATCCCTTGAACTGTGTCATACAATGATGTATTATTGTAGGTACATTCAGCGACATATGTGGTACTGTCTGCGAAATGTGTTCTAACTGAGTTAGTAGTAAAGAGGTAATAAATTCAAACGCCTTGCATGATGTGGCAGTTTTTTGCGCATCTCAGTATTTGACGTCATATCTCCCGAACTGTGCGTCCTGGAATGATATATATTTGTAGGTACATTCAGTGGCATATGTGGATACTGTCTGCGAAATGTGATTTGAATAGAATTAGTAGAAAAAAAATGTCGTGTGATTAGGGCTTCCCGTCGGGTAGAACGTTCACGGGGGGCAAGTCTTTCGATTTGACGCCACTTCGGCGACTTGCGCGTCGATGGGGATGAAATGTTGATGATTACAACAACTCAACACCCGCTCCCAGAGCAGAGAAAATATGCGACCCAGATGGGAATCGAACCCAGGCTCTTACAATTGACATTTAGTCGTGCTGACGATTTTTTTTTTTTAATGTCATTTTGTTCGTGATTGTTCGTTGAGTTTGTCCGAGGCGGACGTCCGATGACACACGTTTAGGTTCTGCTTTGAGCCATTCACTCAGTTTTTTTTTGTTACAGAGGGTAGCTAACCCCGCTGACCGAACACGCTGAGCTACCGTGCCGGCGTCCACTCAGTTACCGGCGGTGTACAAAATTAGTAGCAAAGAAGTAACAAATTTAAACGTTACGTATTCATGATGTGGCGGTTTTTCACGCATCTCAGTATTTATGAAATCATATCTCCAGAAGTAGGTGTCGCACAACGATAAAATTTTGCTGGTACATTCAGTGGTGTATGTGAATACTGTCTGCAAAATCGTCACGAATACAGTTAGTAGTAAAGAAGTAATAAATTAAAACGTCATTCTTCATGCTGCAGTTTTACTGCATGAAAAGAGAAAATGCAGGCTTGTACGGTAAGCGACAAACTTTCTTCCTTTCATGATTTTGTGGAGGTTGTCTGGGCGACAAAGTTTCGTAAGGGTTTGAAATGACGTGTAAAGTTTGTCGCAAGTCACTAAATGCTCTCATTTTCAAACATGTCGTGGGCCACAGTGCTTTTTCACCTCCTCCCTTTTCATAGCTAGGCAGTTCTTGCCCACACAGCGATTCTTTACAGACAGTAAGTCATGTGTGTACCAAATTTGGTTGAAATCAGTCCAGTGTTTAGGAGATGTGGAACATACATGCATACATTATTATAATATCTATAGATCGCTATGGCAAACCAACACGTAAATTATTAATACAACACAAACCATCTGCGACTAAAACAGTCACATTCTGCTCGATCCCTGAATCGACAATCACACACACATAAATGTTACCAATCTGTTTGGTGATTGAAACAACGACTTACCATCACCCAATCGTGGGTTCAACATGGGACACGAATGTATGAAAACGCTGTATATTGATCTCAGTGTAATCGTCACTCTGCTGCATGGTTCATAAGAAAAGCTAATCAGTCACAACGCCTCTGCATAACACACCAAACCATGAGAAAAACAATAACAGTCGATCAGCAGAAAAAAAAACAGAGGAGCGACATGTGCTTGTCCTAATCAGTCCAAAAAATATAGCCCGCTCTCTCAAGATACAGTAATGAAGCCACTCTCAATACCGGTACTTGTATTACGCATCTCTTCAACCGAGTGGCAGCAGAATTGTCAGACAACAGCTTGTCTGATACAAACACTCTGTAAGTAAAACTGCTCATTGCTGACTAACTCTCAGTAACATGCACTGCACTACATGGCGAGACCACTTAGGACTGCCCACGTCTGACAACAATAGATTGACTGGTCCTGTACAACTGTCTCTACTTCTTGCTTTCAAATTCTAGATGCACACATGGCATGACCTCGCCCTAGCACTTCACTGGTCAAGCTATCCACAAGTAAAACTTAAGTAGGGGAGAGTGGGGCACATTGAACCACAAAAAATATTTCTCCATGTTACTCATTCAATAATTTTATTACAGAGTTGTAATTTACAGATGTTACAGTTTAATCAGTCAAGTATCAAATGGCCTTATATGATTGCATTGTCATTAATTGTTTTTTAGCTGCATGCCTTCGAAGAAAATTTGGTAAATGTGGGGCGCAATGAACAGGTTCATTGAAAGAACCTATTTAGCATACGAAGTAAGTGTAAATGTACTTTAAACATAATGTTTACATATATTCCAAGTGAGAATCTCATAATTAAATCTGTAGGCACACAATCATGTAACATCAATGGAATCGAAACTGATTCCAAATTTGAAATATGATTTTTGTCTCTTTGTCACACCATCAGTAGCAGATCATGGGAGCACATAAAGTATGTTGTTGGCTGGAACAAAAGCTTCATCCTTTACCTGAGGAAAATAAAACTTCCCTCCCATTTTTTCACTTTTTCTCAAAAATGATATCATACTTCAGTTTCAAAATCTTCCCCACATGGTAAACCGGTGTTTTGTTTTTCGGTTCAAATTTCTTCAGAATGAAATCATCTGTTCTGGTAATTTGTCCAAGTCTTCAAAGTTGTACTCAGATTCACCAGACACATCCACATTGGTGTCACTCTCTTCATAATGCACCTCACTAATGTCGTCATCTGATTCCTACTCATAAAGCTTCCGGTTGACCTTTTTATTGGGATATTTTGTGGCTTTCAACAAATCTTTCTCCGGTGTATCAGTTGCAATTAAACTTCATCCTCTCTTATGTTTATTGCTCTTCTTTCTGTTCTCTGCTTTTGGATATCCTCGAATTATTTCAGGAGATACTCCATTAGGTTGTTGTTGGTTGGTTGGTTTGGGGAAGGAGACCAGACAGCGTGGTCATCGGTCTCATCGGAATAGGGAAGGATGGGGAAGGAAGTCGGCCGTGCCCTTTCAGAGGAACCATCCCGGCATTTGCCTGGAGTGATTTAGGGAAATCACGGAAAACCTAAATCAGAATGGCAGGACGCGGGATTGAACCGTCGTCCTTCCGAATGCGAGTCCAGATACTCCATTAGGAAAAGCTGTTTGGGTGTTAAGCACTGCAGATGGTCCTGCTTGCTGCAGATCTTGTGACTGGCTGACATTGACTGAGGCTTGTCCTGCGGATAGTGCATCCTTTATATGATGGAGAGAATTAACATCTGAAGTTGTCCTGTTTGCCTCCATGACCCTGTCTGTTACTTCGCTGACCATAAAATCTTCATCAGGGAAGATGTCTTCATCAAATGGAAATATTCCACATTTCTTGAAAGCTGAACATATGTTAGTGGGTGTCATTGATCTATCATGAGCAATTCTGACATATGCAGCTACTTTACAAATGGTGAGAGGAGTGCCTTTCCTGTGTAGGAGTTTTGAATTTAATGCTGAGTAATAAGTTCCCTTGAATGAAGAGAACATTCCTACATCTAGAGGCTGCAGTTTGTTTGAGGTATGTGAGGGTATAGTTAGCATAACCACCCCATTGGCTTTTGCTACATCTATTACCTCAATTGACAGATGGCTTTCATGATTGTCTAAAATTAGAAGCACAGGATTGTCTTTGCTGCTACTGGCTCTGTGGATGAAATGTTTCATGACATCGACAAAAAGTTCGCTATTCATCCAGCCAGACTTTGTTGCTAACCCCAAGGTGCATTACTTATGTTGTTTTGGGGACTGATGACCATAGATGTTGAGTCCCATAGTGCTCAGAGCCATTTGAACTTATGTTGTTTAAAATGTACTCGAGGAAGTATCATTGCTGGGGGCAGGAAAGTACCACCTGCACTGATTATGCAACAGGTGATCACTAAGACACCACGTTCTCCACTAGTAGCTTGAGAAATCTGTTTACTTACCTTTTGTGCCACTACCTTTGGAGCATATCTGGTACAGTGGGGGTACTGGTTTCATTCAGATTGAAAACCCTTGTACCATCAGTGAAAGTAGGGTATCTCTGGTAAAGGTATTTCAAGTTTTTGAAGAAATTCAAAACAGTATACCGATTAAAGGACATTGCCCTGGATAAGCTGCAGCCCTCTGGGGTTCAGATACTTAAACTGGGATTTCCTTTTATGAACCCATAGAACCAGTCTGCACCAGCCATTCCCTCCGTCCAGTTCTCAGGACATTTCAGATCATTTTTCAAAGCCAGCTCACTTGCTAAGCACCTGCATGTTTTAGTGTCAACACCAAAGCATATCTTAGAAGAATGAAACAAATACTCCACTAATTCTTTCTCCTACTCCACAGAAAATACCTTACGATTGTCATAGTTTGGTGTCAATCTTTCACTGGAACCACATTTAATTGTTTGAACATATTGTCAAAGAGTAGGGTAAGGTATTGAATGAGATTTAGCTGCATGGCGAACTGCCATTTCCTTATTAAGAACATCCTGTACAACTTCTTGCATAACATCATGGCCAGTTTTACCTCTGCCCATCTCCCTGCGGTATGAACGAACCATCTTCAAACCTGATAATATAAAACAGGACTGCTGAACGTCTGTAATTTAAAAGCCTTAAATACCTACACATATGTTTTTACCCTTGCTAAGGAAACAAAGTACAGAGTGCGTGTACTGGACAATTAAAAGATTCCTGGGGCACAGTGGACCACCCTGGGGCACAATGAACCCTGGCTCATTGTGCTCTGGGAGAGCTTGGTTCAATATGCCACAACAGTACATATTTCAAACAAAGCTCATGTGAGGTTATGTATGAACATTGTTAATATTTGAAGATCTATATCATTAAAATACAGTATTGATATTGTTACAATGACTTACTTTCTCTAAAATTTGGTGACAAAGTCTATCTACTTCTCCAAAAATTACTTCACCGTCACGAAAGTAACGTATCACCAGTACAACGCTAATGGCGGGAACTAGATCCCGCAGAAAACTAATGGCAGTCAGTAGAGCAGTACTGACAACATATGCACAGAGGAAAAAATAATTACCACCTTATACTGAAATTATGCTACCTGATTCATTGTGCCTTGTGGTTCAGAGTGCTCCACTCTCCCCTACTTCCCATGTAACAGAGATAAACATTGAAACCGATCAACGTGTGATCGGAAAACAAAAGCAAAGAGTTTTCCTGCAATTGATGTGAAAAATAGCCAATCTAAATGAAGGGTGGCAGAATCAACAGACATCTTCCAATTTGCATGATTTGTGGTGTGAAGTAAGCCTGACTGCAACTTTCTATAAAGCGGCCAGATCTGTTTGGATGGAGGGAATTACATTTGCAGACTGGTTCCAGAGAATTGTAATGCCTTACTCTCGTAGAATTTATAGAAAAAAAAAATTGTTGTAGGTGATAGTTTGAGTTCACGTTTATCTCCACCTGAGAAAAACTATCTGAGGAACTCAAAATTACTTTTGTGTTCCTACCAGAAAACTCCACACACATAACTCAACTATTAGATATTGCACTATTCCTGACAATAAAACAGAGCTGGCATAAGGTGTCTGAAAATGCTAAATGGAAACCAAAGCTAATGTATTTGATAAAATACAGTAAGAAATCCTTCATGTCATGGACACATCTCAAGAATAAGATGTAACATCAGAATTTAATATCAACAGGAATAGAGTCTTAAATATGTTGCATCCTGAAACTGAAGATGAGAATGACAATGAGAAAAATGACCTAAGTGTCAGCCTGACCACATTTCTGAAAGAAAGGCATTAGGGCCAAGAGCAGCCAAAAATTTCTGTAAAAAGGGTTGAATGTTCCTGCTGCCAAAAGTGCTATAATTGAAGACTTCAAGAGCAATAAAGGAGGATGTTAAAAGTCTGAAGTGAGTGACACACAAAGTGAAACATCTGGTGTCCATGAAGTCACTGATGAAGATAATGAAGCAAACAGTATAAATAACTGTGAATGCTCAGATGGGAGGAAGAGCAGGTGGATTTTCATTACAGTACAGAGAATAAAAAATACAGAGGGAAAGTCTTGCAGGAAGGAAGGATGATTAGGGATTAATGTCCATCAACCCTGAGATCATTAGAGACGGAGTACAAGCTCAGAATCCTTCAAGTATGGGGAAGGAAACTGACCATACTCTTTCAAAGGAACTATCGAAGTATTTGCCTGGAACAGTTTAGAGAGACCATGGAAAACCGAAATCTGGATAGCTTGATGTGGATTTGAAATGTCATCTTCCTGAATGCAAGTCTAGTGGGCTAACCATTCCACCATCTTGCTCAGATCTTGGGAAAATTGTCAAATGACGTGTACAATAGAACTTTTATTCGCAAAAGAGATTCAAATGTTTTTGTTTTTCCACATGTACCTAATGACTAATGAGTGTGAATTCAAGAAGACTTATGAAGCAGTTCTTTAAAATACAAAATGCCACTGAGGACCATACACTCGCAGTGAAAACACTTGCTAAAAGTGTATATTTTTTCTATGAAATATTTTTAAGTTTTTAATATTTTGCATAATATTTACTAGTTGAAATAAAATACTTCATTTATCAATGGCCAGTTACCTTTTAATGACCTATTTCTTGTCCCTATTAACTGCATAAGAGCACTGTCAGGGGATAACAAGACCAATTCACATATGTGTCTCTATTGACCCATATCCTGTGGTCAATGGCAACACTGATATAAAAAAAACTGTCTAAATATTGTAGTGAGTAGAAAACAAAATTTGCTGTATGTGATGACTACCTAAAGGATACCATGTAATATCTACGAAATAAATACTATATAAAATTTGTGGTAATTTATCAGGAAAAAACTTCAAAACTACTCCAATTTACCCCATTTTATGGTGCACCAAATTTCCAGGTACACAGATTATTAAACTATTTATTCAGTTATATTTAGAAAATAGAGCAAAGATGAAAAAATAGCGAACTGCTTACCACACTGGTACTGTATAAAGTGTTACCAAAGAAAACAACATAGTAATTCTCAACATTCTTACATTTACTTTCAAAATGGTGTGTATATTTATCAATTTCACTGTTATGCCCATTGCAGTATGGTCAAAATTTTTACAGAAAAGTGGCTTTGTGTCACTAGAAGAAAACTATGATTGTTGTTGTTGTTGTTGTTGTTGTGGTCTTCAGTCCTGAGACTGGTTTGATGCAGCTCTCCATGCTACCCTATCCTGTGCAAGCTTCTTCATCTCCCAGTGCCTACTGCAGCCAACATCCTTCTGAATCTGCTTAGTGTATTCATCTCTTAGTCTCCCTCTACGATTTTTACCCTCCACACTGCCCTCCAATACTAAACTGGTGATCCCTCGATGCCTCAGAACATGTCCTACCAACTGATCCCTTCTTCTGGTCAAGTTGTGCCACAAACTCCTCTTCTCCCCAATTCTATTCAATACCTCCTCATTAGTTACGTGATCTACCCATCTAATCTTCAGCATTATTCTGTAGCACAACATTTTGAAAGCTTCTATTCTCTTCTTGTGTAAACTATTTATCGTCCTTGTTTTACTTCCATACATGGCTGCACTCCATACAAATACTTTCAGGAACAACTTCCTGACACTTAAATCTATACTTGATGTTAACAAATTTCTCTTCTTCAGAAACGCTTTCCTTGCCATTGCCAGTCTACATTTTATATCCTCTCTACTTCGACCATCATCAGTTATTTTGCTCCCCAAATAGCAAAACTCCTTTACTACTTTAAGTGTCTCATTTCCTAATCTAATTCCCTCAGCATCACCTGACTTAATTCGACTACATTCCATAATCCTTGTTTTGCTTTTGTTTATGTTCATCTTGTACCCTCCTTTCAAGACACTGTCCATTCTGTTCAACTGCTCTTCCAAGTCCTTTGCTGTCTCTGACAGAATTACAATGTCATCGGGAAACCTCAAAGTTTTTATTTCTTCTCCATGGATTTTAATACCTACTCCGAACTTTTCTTTTGTTTCCTTTACTGCTTGCTCAATATACAGATTGAATAGCATCGGGGACAGGCTACAACCCTGTCTCACTCCCTTCCCAACCACTGCTTCCGTTTCATGTCCCTCGACTCTTATAACTGCCATCTGCTTTCTGTACAAATTGTAAATAGCCTTTCACTCCCTGTATTTTACCCCTGCCACCTTCAGAATTTGAAAGAGAGTATTCCAGTCAACATTGTCAAAAGCTTTCTCTAAGTCTACAAATGCTAGAAATGTGGGTTCTTTCTTCTAAGGTAAGTCGTAGGGCCAGTATTGCCTCACGTGTTCCAACATTTCTACGGAATGCAAACTGATCTTCCCCGAGGTCGGCTTCTACCAGTTTTTCCATTCATCTGTAAAGAATTCGCGTTAGTATTTTGCAGCTATGACTTATTAAACTGATAGTTTGGTAATTTTCACATCTGTCAATACCTGCTTTCTTTGGGATTGGAATTATTATATTGTTCTTGAAGTTTGAGGGAATTTCGCCTGTCTCATACATCTTGCTCACCAGATGGTAGAGTTTTGTCAGGACTGGCTCTCCCAAGGCTGTCAGTAGTTCTAATGGAATGTTGTCCACTCCTGGGGCCTTGTTTCGACTTAGGTCTTTCAGTGCTCTGTCAAACTCTTCACGCAGTATCATATCTCCCATTTCATCTTCATCTACCTCCTCTTCCATTTCCATAATATTGTCCTCAAGAACATCGCCCCTGCATAGACCCTCTATATACTCCTTCTACCTTTCTGCTTTCCCTTCTTTGCTTAGAACTGGGTTTCCATCTGAGTTCTTGATATTCATGCAAGTGGTTCTCTTTTCTCCAAAGGTCTCTTTAATTTTCCTCTAGGCAGTATCTAACTTATCCCTCATGAGATAAGCCTCTACATCCTTACATTTGTCCTCTAGCCATCCCTGCTTAGCAATTTTGCACTTCCTGTTGATCTCATTTTTAAGATGTTTGAATTCCTTTTTGCCTGCTTCACTTACTGCATTTTTACATTTTCTCCTTCATCAATTAAATTCAGTCTCTCTTCAGTTACCCAAGGATTTCTACTAGCCCTCGTCTTTTTACGTATTTGATCCTCTGCTGCCTTCATTATTTCATTCCTCAAAGCTACCCATTCTTTTTCTACTGTATTTCTTTCCCCCATTCCTATCAATTGTTCCCTTATGCTCTCCCTGAAACTCTGTACAATCTCTGGTTCTTTCAGTTTATCCAGGTCCCATCTCCTTAAATTCCCACCTTTTTGCAATTTCTTCAGTTTTACTCTACAGTTCATAACGAATAGATTGTGGTCAGAGTCCACATCTGCCCCTGGAAATGTTTTACAATTTAAAACCTGGTTCCTAAATCTCTGTCTTACCATTATATAATCTATCTGAAACCTTCTAGTATCTCCAGGGTTCTTCCATGTATACAACCTTCTTTCATGATTCTTGAACCAAGTGTTAGCTATGATTAAGTTATGCTCTGTGCAAAATTCTACCAGGCGGCTTCCTCTTTCATTTCTTAGCCCCAATCCATATTCACCTACTACATTTCCTTCTCTTCCTTTTCCTATTGTCGAATTCCAGTCACCCATGACTATTAAATTTTCGTCTCCCTTCACTACCTGAATATTTTCTTTTATCTCATCATACATTTCATCAATTTCTTCTTCATCTGCAGAGCTAGTTGGCATATAAACTTGTATTACTGTAGTAGCCATGGGCTTCGTGTCTATCTTGGCCAAAATAATGCATTCACTATGCTATTTGTAGTAGCTTACCCGCACTCCTATTTTTTTATTCATTATTAGACCTAGTCCTGCATTACCCCTATTTGATTTTTTATTTATAACCCTGTATTCACCTGACCAAAAGTCTTGTTCCTCCTGTCACCGAACTTCACTAATTCCCACTACATCTAACTTTAACCTATCCATTGCCCTTTTTAAATTTTCTAACCTACCTGTCCGATTAAGGGATCTGACTTCCACACTCCGATCCGTAGAATGCCAGTTTTCTTTCTCCTGATAACGACATCCTCTTGAGTAGTCCCCGCCCAGAGATCCGAATGGGGGACTATTTTACCTCCAGAATATTTTACCCAAGAGGACGCCATCATCATTTAATCATACAGTTAAACTGCGTGCCCTCGGGAAAAATTATGATTGTAGTTTCCCCTTGCTTTCAGCCGTTCGCAGTACCAGCACAGCAAGGCCGTTCTGGTTAGTGTTGCAAGGCCAAGTCAGTCAATCAGCCAGACTGTTGCCCCTGCAACTACTGAAAAGGCTGCTGCCCCTCTTCAGGAACCACATGTTTGTCTGGCCTCTCAACAGATACCCCTCCATCATGGTTGCACCTACGGTACGGCTATCTGTATCATTGAGGCACGTAAGCCTCCCCACCAACGGCAAGGGGAGGAGATGGAGATATTTTACAAGCAGAACCTATTCTTTCAAAACATATGCTATATGATAATTAAAATCACTTGAATTAAAATTTCAAACACTTGAATGGCGTTAATATTTGTGATGTATATGATCAATTTTGGGCAAATCAGACCACTGTTTAATACATGGACAGGATGTTAGCAATCACAAGCAGTGTTGAAACATGCACCAGCTCTGATACCAGTCATAACTACCATCCTCTCCACATTTTAATTTTGAAGAAGGCCTAATTTTGCCAAAAATGGGTTCCAGTTTTGTTATCTGGTTATAGTTGCAGTGGTACTGACAAAGATATTTCAAGTTTTTGTGCTTCATCAATCTGTAAATATTTGACACTTCCCAAAGACTATACTACTCTTTCATAAAACTGAATTTATACAGTGGTATAAGACTCATCCAAGTGAAAAAAACCTCCCACGTTTTGTTTGCTAGTTGCTTTTATTGTAAAAAAAAGGGTGCACTGAAACACTATGTCATCTTATGTAACTTTGCACAATTCAAAACTACTGTACTGACACACTTTCATAGTGTGTGGGGGGGGGGGGGAACTATGATCTTGTTTCATAATTTTATGAATCAAGCACAGTCCAGACAATGAATTTTTTATTATAATGACCATTTTTGGCAAAATTAGGCCATCTTCAAAATTAAAATGTGGAGAGGATGGTAGTTATGACTGGTATCAGAGCTGGTGCATGTTTCAACACTGCTTGTGATTGCTAACATCCTGTCCATGTATTAAACAGTGGTCTGATTTGCCCAAAATTGATCATATACATCACAAATATTAACGCCATTCAAGTGTTTGAAATTTTAATTCAAGTGATTTTAATTATCATATACCATATGTTTTGAAAGAATAGGTTCTGCTTGTAAAATATCTCCATCATTTGCAGTACCAATTTTGGCCTGGGTTCCAGTTTTGTTATCTGGTTATAGTTGCAGTGGTACTGACAAAGATATTTCAAGTTTTTGTGCTTCATCAATCTGTAAATATTTGACACTTCCCAAAGACTATACTACTCTTTCATAAAACTGAATTTATACAGTGGTATAAGACTCATCCAAGTGAAAAAAACCTCCCACGTTTTGTTTGCTAGTTGCTTTTATTGTAAAAAATGGGTGCACTGAAACACTATGTCATCTTATGTAACTTTGCACAATTCAAAACTACTGTACTGACAGAGGAAAAAAGGATTAATACAGGGAAAACTTGAAAAATGAAACACATGTCCTATAACATCATAAGTTTTTATTATATGATGGCTCATATTTTCAGATCAGTTCTGTGACACTATATTTTAAACATATTTGATTTTTGCAGTAAAATTACATATTTTTGAGAGATCACAGCCTTGTATTTAATGTTTAAATTGTTTTCAAAATTTCTGTTATCAAACAAATACTCATCACAGTTTATTAACTACTGCCTCATCAAAATTCCTGATACACGCATTGTGATTGGAATGTCATGTTAATCTAAGTTTTAACTTTATTGTTTAGAATCGACAGTTACAAATACTGGTTTTAGTACAGCATACTACCAAAATAGCAAATGACATAAAATTTCTGTAAACATAAGATTCAATACTCTGCATAAAATTTCTATATTCAGTGATATGATTTATTATTTGTTACATTGTAAGGTAATACAATATCATCTTAAACAGTGATAATTTACTTTTCATACTTTCTATATTGATAAAATAGCATATAAAATGCAACTGAATATATGTGAAGTATTTTTGGTGTTTACAATGCTGTAAAGTTGTGGTTATGTGATGTGTGCATTGAAGAAAAGTATCATGCGATATATTACAACAAGCATGTTTCATAGGTATGGCATGACTACAAAAAAGTTTCTGAAATAGTTACTATTGAACTCTTGTGACATACAAATTTCCATACTGCAGATGAATTTCTAGTCAGGGCAGCCATAGCCTAGATATATCATTTTGAAGATAAAACCACTTCAGCTGTAAGTACTTTATTTATAAGCATGACTAGTTTTGCAGCATTTTAGCTGCATCATCAGGTGCAATAAAATCAAATCATGTTCTGATCATAAAACAGAATGGAATGACCAAGCATTTATTGTCAGTCAGCAATTTTTTGCTAAGCAGTGGACATCAAATATAAAATGTCATAAAAGGACACTGAACATTCCAGTGGTTAATGCTGCTTAATTATACATAATCCCATAGATGATTGTATACAGTCAGTTTTTAACCACTTTTTTGGTGTATATATTAGCTCACCAGATACTCATACTCATGGTATCATGAGAGCATTCTATATTGTCTTATGCCGTTTTATATTTGACTTCCTCCACTTATTGAAATATTGCTGACTATGGACACTGGGTCATTCCATTATCGCTTCTGATCTGTATATGATTTGATTTTGTTGCATGTGATGAGGCAGCTACAATACTGCAAAACTGGTCATGTTTATAAATAAAGTATTAAAGCAGAAGTGATTTTATCTTAAAAATTCTTAAATTGAAATTAATCACATAGATATGAATACTACCCTTGATTTACCACTAATATCATGTTTAATGTGTTTCCGTAGAAGAAACAATGACAGCCCATATTTGAATTCCATATGAACAAATTATGTCTGCAAAACTTGTAATCTCTGAATTTAGAACTCTGTTTTGGAAGAAAAGCCTCTGAATTAAAATCAAAGGAAATATGGGCAGTGTATTTTACTATTAAGTTAAAAAAATACATATTTACTTAAATAAGTGTTATCAAATTGGTAATATTTTTGCTTTACAGTTTCTTGATAATTTTTTTTTAAACTAATTAACATTTTTCGTCAGAAAAACTGCAGTCATGCCACTTTGAAACAAATCATACAATAGTGCATTGAAATACAGAGTGAGTAAGTAATGAATGTTACCACATAGGCTTGAAGCTGGAAATATATCCATTTGACTTTGATAAAATTCAAGCTGAAGCAACAATGCATTGTTTGTTTAGATATATGTGATACAGAAAGTAAAATGATACAGTATTGTGAACTGAATTTTAAATTTCCTTTCATGAAGTTATGGAAGCGCCTAACAAAGGTAGAAATATATATTTTTTATTCTGTTATTACTCATTAGTAATAAACACACACAAGAGAATGAATTCTGATAAAGGTGTTCAAGGACTCATGATAATGGTTATACAGTACAGGATATGAAAGAAGCACATAAGTATTGTTTCCACCTTGAAAAACTGTACTTACAGAAGTGAAATACATCTTAATATTTTCCTTCAATTCAATCTGAAGAAACTAAAATAATTCTCTGATTAAGTGTAGATGAGGAAGCTTCCTATATGTAATGTTAGATAAGCAACTTTAACTTGTGAGTAATTCTGATTTATTTGAAAGTGCTTGAATTTAGAGAAGTAATTGTATTTCAGTAATAATGTGTCAATATCTTCTAACCTGAATAATATTACTTGATTTAAATATCCTTATCTACCCATAAGATTATATATATATTGATTGTGATCTAGCAGGTTTCTAATCCATAGAACATTCATAAACTAGTAAAAATGAATTACGCAACTGTTCTGTAAGAAAAGTATTATTAGTGTGCACAGTCTTTATCATATTATTCACATAACAAATGAATGCTGTAATGTACTGTCAGAAAATTATGAACTTTGGTAGCCTCATATTCTCTTGCAAAACATTCACAAAAGCATTTCTATCCTGTTATCAGGGAGATACAAGGGATATAGGGACATGAACTTGCAAGCAAGAACATGTTTGTACATTTTTAGTACATAATGATCCTGGAGTATGAAACATGACACTTTATACATTCATACCTGGTTGATTCATAAGATTTTACTCATAGTGGGGATAAGATGAAAACAAGTATTGTAATTTCATAATAAAGGTCCATGTAAGTTGTAAAACAACAATTATTCTTCATTCAGCACGTCATCTTGACTGCACTGGCTAGTAAATTTAAGAGGACATTTTCATATGTAGTCATTTCTACGTGTCACAAACTTGTTAATCTAACCATTCCACAGTACATGTACTATGGTAGCATTTTTCTTTTGAATCTCAGAGTCACTTCTCCCACACACACACACACACACACACACACACACACACACACACACACACACACACACACACACTCTACTCATTCACAGGTGCATGCGACAAGAAAAGCATTACTCACTGGTGAATGACAAGGGAATGATTTGTAATGTATATTCAGGTAAGGTGAAATTTAATCATATATTAAGATCATGAGCCAAAATATTTTATTTAATACAAGATACAAATTATTATGCAGTTCTTCACTTCATGACTGATTTGTGTATAGTATGTGTCCATTTACATTGTGGGAATTAGTTTTAAGAGGCTGACACTTTGTCTCCTGCTGTCTCTGAAAATTTGCATACTTTAATATTAAACAATGATGCATTTTATTAAAATCATATGACAAAAGAAAAAGAAAAATAGCTCCAATCCATTAAAAAATACACGAACTCTGTTGCTATTAAAAAAAGAAGGCATGAACTCTAACACATCTATAAATTTTCTTGACTATTTCAGATTGCTTTGAGTAGTTAAAACATAATTATGTCTTACAGGTCAAAAATTAAAAGTATTGGTGAGATTTTAAATATTAAATATTGGATACATTCCTGACTTGTTGTTATTGCTTAATGTAAAGATTAGAAGAGTCATTAAAAATTATATGCATTTAATTTTTAAAGAAAGATTTTATTGTGTTGCATTATTGTTACCAACTGAAATTATCAACTGATATATGATTTTTCAGTCACCTTTAAACATTTTGCTGTCACAGCTCATGTGACCTCGCAATCTATAAACTGATATTAGAATTTAGTTAAATGTTAGTATAACAATATCAAATACCATAATTTTGAAATAATATTGCGATTGTGCATGTGGTTATTTTACTGGGAAACAAATGAGAAAGCTGCAATATCTATGGCTGAAAACAGGTCATAATGCTGACTGAACATTAGTTTCATAATTATTACTATGAAACTTTAAATGAGATGGAAAAATAAATGAATGTGTCATACCACATATCTGTTGTCATTTCTCATCAAAATAAATTTTATATTCATACCATTGCTCCTTGCAAACTATTTTGTTATTCTCTTTGTTTCCCTTCCCTTTTTCTGAGGTATGACAACAAAATGCCAGTTTATATAACATTTATGCAGAATGGAAATTTCCTTATCAACTGAAGCATAGCAGAACTTTTGATAGTACCGTGATTTTTAAACACATGTCCATAATTATTTGAATGAATAGCTGAATAACTAGTACATATTTACCAAATATAAACAGTCCTGTTATAAATATTAATACACTTTATTTTAGTATGTATTGCTTGAAGACATCAGAAAGCTCATCTTAGTTGTGGATTGTTGACTTGATTCACAAAATTTTATAGAATATAAACATTTATGTCTTTTGAATGAAAAATGTCTGTGGAATTGACTTAAAAAGTGTATTTCTCCATATCTGAAAAACTACAGTTTAGAGATGGCATAATACCATGAATGCATGGTGAATGTGCACTGAGTAGAGGCACATGTTAAACTTTAACAATTACAACACTGTTGATATCATCTCCCTTTGTGTATAAAATTATCATACAGGCATTTATATATGTTACTGCAGAAAGGTACAGTAATAAAAGACTTAAAATGCCTGATGTAAATTATGTCATTCATTCAATTAGAAGTCTGTGTTTTATTCTAGCTGAAGTAGATTTACAGTGTGCATATATGTATTATCAATAAACTTGCAATATATTACTGGTTCTAGTTTTTTACTGAAAACATGACTGTAGCAATAATGATTACAAAGTCATTACTTTGATATTTTACACAGATGTATTACAAAAATTCCCTTTTTAAATATTTTCGATCAGCGCTTAACGTATTTGATGAAACTGTCCTCAGGTTCTAAACCTCTTTTACTATTGACAGTATGATACATTATACTTTCAACAGCATATGGTTTCATTTAAGAACTTTGAAGTAAAATTTCAAAATATTCATGAAGAATTTATGAGATCTGAAACACAAGTATGTGTTGAAGATGCAAGTGTATCATACCACGCTCATTCCATTATGATTGTAGAGTTGTAGAATTATTATCATTTCACAGTCATGTCAACAGAACTGAAACCATTAGAACATTTAGGCACATAATGGAATTGTGGATGTACATTGTACATTAAGAGGAAGCTAAACAAGAATTTAAGGTCGTTATTAGCCTCCAATAGAGACCAGAGAACTTCTTAGAACTACTGCAATAATGATAAACATAAATTTTATATTTAACAAGATTTGTATCTTGAAAGTGGGACACGGAGCTCTGAGTGTCCAAAATGAAGCTACATTAATCCCTTTACAAGAACTATATTTTCACTACCTTCTTTTATTGGGGTTGTGGGTCTATTGTTTATGTGGGTATAAAATAGGAGGCTATAAAGATGTCAGCTTACCACTGCAATTATGACCAATACGCTGCAGAGTAATGTAAAAGTCATGATTTTTCGAGATAAAGTGCTGAAATAGAATACTAAAGATGGGAAAGTGATAAATAAAATTTGAAGATAATGGACAATTATGTTTTTTGAAGAAGAATTTTCAATGCAAGCAGGATTACAAGTTTAAAAATTTACTGTAGCTCTAAATTTAAAAAGTAATAATGATAATTAAAACTGTTAATGCATTTATTAAAATGTACTATACTGTCTGGTCAATGAGAAACAAAGGAATAAGTGATCACAGTAACCCATTCTGTTTAAAATATGACAAGGAACAATTAACTGTTATTTCTGTGCCTGTATCATAATTATACTAAGGTAATTCTCAATATCTAGTTATGTAGGCACTCAGGGAATAATCAATAATTCTGCATCTGATCATGATGATGATAGAAAATGAAGATATTTCTTTCACTATATTTTATTACAAAATATGTTTGAAGAACTATATTTATTTTATAATGATTAGCTACAGTAAAATATTGTTTCATATTTATTACTCCAATTTTGTTCAGATTATTTAATAAGGTTTGAAACTGTTATACTCCAACATTGAATAGCAAGCATATGTTTTTGATGTATAGGAATCTTAAATGGAAAAAAATTGAACCTTATAGAAATCTCATTTCATGCCACAGAGAGGTGTTCTTAACAACCTACTAGGAACATTTTAAGAAATATGCAAATATAGTGATACTAAATAATGTCTTTTGCATGGAACAGAAGTTTCTCGATACACGTGACATGTTGGAAGATAATAGGAAGGGAATATAATGTTCAGATAAACAAGTTAGATCAACAGAATCTCAATATGTGATAATTTCCATGCAGCTGATGAAATATATTTTGAAATTCCAGAAATTGTACACATGTAAACTGAGGAGAGGCCCACAAGAAAATACTGGAGTAGAATAAAATAACAACCAGAGTGCAGTCAATGATGTGATTAATGATTTAGCATACATGCAGACAAAAGGTGTCCACATTCTATGCCACTATTGGAACAGTGGTACAAATAATTTGTTCTCTGTATTCACACTGTAACTGGATGAGCTGTGTCATCATTGGTTATACCACTGAAGTAACAACAGTTCTTTCTGCAGGCTAGAGATCTGATATGTAAATGTGTGAGGAATAACATAATTAAATAATAATATTGAAACAATTTATAATTCAATTGCAGCACAGATCTGTATTTCTGAGAAACTATGAACTGTGTATGATTTTTTTTGAAGTGATATTACAATATAAAACAAGAGCATTAATCCATCAAAGCATTATACATAATGTCTATCAAGATGTATTCCTTCTTAAAGTTGAATTTCATAATCTGCACCACAGAGTAGCATGCAGTTACTTCTAGTATACAACTGAATATCACTGAAATGAGAATAAATAAATATATAAGATGCTAAAGTGTGTGGGGATTCTGATAAGAGAAATACTAGTTATCCATAAGTTGTCAGACACTTGATTTATTAACTAAAAGTGTAACATGAGATCATGATAATCTGGCTGGTTGGCTTCATTTTCAGTCAAAGAGCCTAAGCTTCATCAGTATCATACTGAAATACACAATTCATAATCTGTAATAATTTAAAGACCTTCTGAATCTCAGAGAAAGGAACTAAATTTTAGCTTCCTCTTGACAAATTCATGAATTACAAAAGCTTATTTCGAGACTCCGACACAAAAATAAAATGCTGAGGAAGTCCAATTTCAGGCTAATAATTTGTTTTATGTGGCATATAGTGTTTTAGTCTGGTGGACGATGATAAAAAAATGAAGCAGAGTATTTTCTAGCAGTGGTAGCATCTGATGGAAAGCTGCTAATTATGATTTAATAACCATAAATGAAATGTAAATAATTAAGGTAATGATCATATTGATAAAATTTGGGTACATATATAAAGTACTTCTACACACTGTTAGGCACTGAAATGCCTGATGTCAAGGAAAAAAGCTTTATATTTCATCTATAAATGAATATATACAAATGTATCTAACATATGATGGATGGAATATGCATTTCAGACACATTATGAAATGCTGTACAAGAACAGGAGGAGATGGGAAAAAGAAGTGTTTAAAACCAGTTGCATCTAACCTTGTGAAGGACTGGCTTTTGATGTAATAAAATGGATAAATGTTTCTGTGAATTCCATGAAATGCAGCTCACAATTTCCTCACAACTAACTCTTGTGTTTGATAGATAATGGAAAGCCTCATATGAGAAGAAAATTACTCGAAAGAGAATTATTTTCATTATCATTATAGTGAGAGCTGACAGTTTTAATTAATTATTTTTGTTTATAAAACATTTTACTCTGTAGAACCAGTAGAAGGGAAACTAAATATATACTACAGAACACAAAGTTAAGTAGTTGATTGACAGTAAAACATTCATATTATGTGACAAATCTGTACCAGTAAGATACTTCCTGCAACGTTTTTTTAACAATATGAATACTAAAATGAGACTCATTCAGGTAACTGTAAATTGTTTGGACATATTATTCTGACTTTCTTTACATGTGGTCAAAAATGTTCACATGAATTTTGTTATGTAGAAACAAGTGAAGGTGTTCACACACAACACATACAGCTCACAGAATATGCAGTTACACAGAAATATCTATGTTTTCAGCACCACTGATTGTGGTGTGAACAATAACAGTGAAAATTAATATTTTATGACAATAGTTTATTAGTTAAACAATACTGCATCTATCAATAAAAACACAGTGCAATCATTTAAAAATTGAAAAGTGCTATAATACAGATTCATGAAGATTTAAAAAAACAGTGTGAAAAAGGACATTAGCAGTACTTCTATTACAGTCTTTCAGTATTGAGTGTTGAGTCTGGTATCAGTTTCTTAGAGATTCACATCACTTATGTACACTTCGTGTCTTATGTATCACATTCACAGTAAGATGACGAATGCGATGTAGAAAGTAGTATGGTCGCCAGGCCACATGAAGCACCCCTCTCTTTCCCATAGTCGCTCCCCTTCTGCTAACTAAGAAATTCAAGTTCTCTTCATCACAATTACCTTTTGAAAATGTAGTATAATGTGTGAGAATTACAAAAGATCGTTGTGAACTTCAGAGCACAAGAAGGGAACTTCACTAAAGATGTGGATGTGATTTTGGCAATCTTGTTTTGTTTGTTATTTCTCTCTTTTTGAGAAATGAGGTCTCTTGTGCAGGTGAACAGAGAATTACAAACATTATTAAAATGTATGTGATATTCAGATGAAATTTTTCAGTAAGACTGAAAGGTAGCACAGGAATTTAATTTAATCAGTGGTAAGCAAACAATAAATATATGATGTTGCTAACTTATGTCATTTAAGCATGGTACATTATGCTTTTGGATTCTGTAATGATTTCATCTAGTTTTCATTTTGTTTCAATTGTGGCAAACTAATCTTTTAATACAAGTGAGCATTGTGTATATACTTTAATGGACAAAATACCACTGCTGGTATAGACTGTGGTAATAATGATGACGAGTCTTGAATTCTTGAAATTTATCTAACTCTCAATTCTTAAAATTTTGATGGGGGCAACTTGGGAAAGGCCCAAAGTGCATTATGGATTTTTCATTGAAGAAAAAGGAAAAGAAACTTAAAACAAAAACATAACACTGATATGTGAGAAGGGATTCTGCGGTGAAGTTCTGTTAGTGAGAAAACTCATTTGCATTTCAAAAAGTACAACTATGACCAAATTAGCTGCTGCAAGATTTGATTGCTGCTTGCAATCTACAAGGTGAAAAGGGGAGTTCAACTAAAAAACTGTAAGCCTCTTGTGGTCATAATTATACTCAGCTTTATGCGTGCCAGTTTAAATGTGCATCAAATTTAGGCCAGTCCAGCGTAATTTTCAAACAACAACACTCTTAATCATAAATATTATTTTTACGTTAGACCCTCATTCACTTGATAATGATGCTAAATCTCTCCTATTCACATATAACATTAATTTTACACTCATAGTGACAAATGATGACAGTTTATAAAATGATAAGTTCTGTAATTAGTTTATAATAATAAACAAGTGTTGTTGTTAGAAAGTCTGAGAATGTATATGAAAAAAATGAGGCGTGTTCATGTTTCATTCAAGAGTGAGTTCATTTAGCATTCAACATTTTTATTAGTTGAAGCCGTGCCACTGTATCACTTACAAACATAGAGGAGGAATAAAAGGAAAACAAAAGATTGGTAAAATGAGTGGAAGAAATTGGTTTCAAGAATGCAAGAGAAAGTCCAAGCAAAGTTAATAATTAGTTTCTTTTTATCATTCAACATACACAAATGGTGGAGAAAGGGGCAGATTTAAGAAAGTGAAACAAGTGTTGAGGAAAGAAAGCAAATGCCAAGTGCTGCTATCTAAAATCTTAGGTGTTCCACAAAATTTGGCTTAACATGGGTGTTATGAGACATGGCATTCAGTTTCACTCAGCAATTTATGTTTAATATTAAAGTACATTTTGTTGCCAGTTCCTCAAAGTTTTTGGAATTAAATCAATCTGAATTTCATTTCTTTTTCTTTTTACAGCACAAGTACTGCAGTGAGGAACTGATCTAAATGTCTATGCCATACTCCACTTATTAATATTTGATTACTATTTATGCATAATAGTAACAAATATCAATGCTGTATATTCATATCAATATATTAAACTAGAAATATCAATATTTTAAATACTGATATTAATTGGGAATGCCTATAATCTAAAAATACATTGCCTACACATGCACTTTATTTTGAAGTAATTGAGCATTTCATTCCTTTTCTCCTAAGGATTGATATGAATTCTCTATTATGCAAAACCAATTGATAAGCTGCAAGTGAAATACGTGAACAAAATATAATTGTTGCAACAAATCACTAGAAAACTGTTAGGGCAAATATGTTTGTAATAAGTTTTACTATGATTCAAATCATTATACTTGATCTGTTTCCCACTCTTGATTTATTAATCTTCGGTGTGTGTGTGTGTGTGTGTGTGTGTGTGTGTGTGTGTGTGTGTGTGTGTGTGGTTCAAGGTTCTTCTCCCGCCCGTAAATAATAAATATTTCATAACTGATAAGACAAAAACATTGTCAAGAGCTTCCATTTCCCGTTCCCATCCTTTAATTCTTTCTTTAACATCTGCATTAACATATCTGCACACTGCCTAAAATGGAACAAAATTATTGTCTGCAAAATTTACGGCACATTATTTTACACAGCACTATTAGCTTCCAGAAGAACATCCGTTCAGATATTTCTGTAACTTAGTCTCAATTATTGCAGATAATTTGATAATATTAAACAGTGTTTTCCCTAATTAACATTATATGTATAACAACAGTAATAGCTCTGAATATACTTCTGAAAGAATGTAGACAAATGTTTTAAAATATATGTGATATGTAATTCCAGCAAGGAAAATTAGTGATTTGTTATATATTCTTTTTTCTATAACTATTTGCTAACTTTGATTAACTATATGAAGAGCGAGCATGTATCATGCGAGTAAAACTCTAAACTCATAATGTTGTTCGTTGCCTGAAACTATATCTACAGCATATTTGTAGAGTAAAACCTTGTTTTTCCTAATAATGATAGGCACTGTATCTACAAATTCCAACAGTATGTATAGAGCAATGAAATTACAAGAAAAGTCAAATTTCATAAAACTATGAAGCTCACTTCAAAACCCTTCTCTAATTGTAAGTTTAGAAATATGATGCCAATTCGGGCACAGCCATTGAAAACTTTTCTCTTATCATTAATTTGACACTGACTGTAATACTGATGCTGATACCCAATGTTCCACTGTTCATACATCCATAATGGTCTTTGACAAACTTTGTAAACAAGGTTCTACCAGTCAACAAACAGTCCTTGATAAAATGCCACTCTATATCTATTTCTCCTCCATGCTGCTCAAAAATATAGAAATTAAGAAATTGTACATTTTACGTGCACTTACTAAAACTTCTAGCTTCAATGGCAATGTTCACAAAACTTTTAATAATAAGCAATAAAAACAAAATATTTTTCTTATAAATGCATTTTCTGATAATAATTACTGAAGGCATTTTATCAGGTGTTGACCACACAAATAAGTCTGTATCTACACATGAATGTTTAGTGTCTACATGTTTAATCTAAGGTATCTATCTGTGCACCATGCATACTAGTGCTGCCGCTATCATAACGCATGGGAAGAGAAGGAATGGGGGAGTGAGGTTTTGGGCGGATACTGCGGCATTACACATATCCTCTTCACAGAAGCACATGTGACCCGTGCCGCTACTTTCCATCATGCAGACGTGATCCACCATGAATAAGTTGATTTGTAGCTGTGATGTGCATGTCCGCCGAACACTCTCGTACTCTGATATACCATACAGAAAAAGTACATATTTTAAAATACAGCTATGGAATACTATCTTAATTGTTATTAGTACACTACAGTGAAGCTAATGTTAAACTGACTGTTACATAAATCTGCATTTCTTTCAAGTTTTCTAATTTTTTGAACAAGTTACTACATATGATTCACTCTTAAATGTTTTATAAAAGGAAATCCACAAATGCCAGATAAACAATAGGAACACACTGCTGTGTTATGATGTAGTGAATATAAGTGCAGACAAAATAAACCATCTCTAAGTTATTTACTATCAACCTAAAATGACAAAGTGATTTTAAAAATATCAAAATAGTAGAGGCAAAAGAATGATTTTAGCTGGCCACAGACAAGTCACTGATGTGAATTTTCCATATAATCTGTTAAAATATAGCCCCCTACGTAATGAAACAAGTCATCACAATTTTATTACTGTGTAGTAAACTAGTTACACATAAATGCTATTAGTAATCGAAAAACAACTCACATTCCTGTGAAATGGAACTGCATCAGTAATACTGAAAATCATATTTTGGAATTGTTACACAGAATATACACAGACAGTAGTAAACATTACAGAAAAAAACAATGTGTGTTTCAGAAACTTTGTTTACCTTTACTGTAGAAGATAACCCCTTTCCATTACAGATCCTCCTTCTGCAACACATTTTTATAGGAATACTAATATGCAATATTCTTACTGACCTTCCACCAGTTATGAGTATCAGATGTAAATAATCATAATGTTTGTAACTAACATATTTTGTTTGTATCACTTTTTACCAGTGTGTCTAATTGGCAGTTATAAGAAAAGCAAGTTTTCAAAAAAGTGACACATCATAGAAATTAGACCAAAGCAGCATAAAGAGGAGTGATATTATCAACTAGCAAATGAAAAGAAAACAGTGCAAGTACTGTTTGTTACTAACATTTTGAAATATTGTTCTACTCTAGTCAAGTGACGTTTTAGGGAGAATTTTGCCAGCAAAATGGTACAAGGACAAAAAAAAGAGTAAGAGAAAATTCAGATTAGAGAAAACTTCAATAATAATAAAGCCATAATTTTTGAACAAGAAGAAAATGTGATTTATTGCTTTAATATAATTGATTTGGAACATTGTTGATTGTTCAAAATTCTTAGTTTTAACATACTGTTTTATAAATCAGCAAACACAGAAATAGAAATATTGGAATAGCAATCTTGTGAGTACACAAAAAGATCCATCAGGATAATTAAACTACTAAATTGTTGACATAGTTTTAAGCACTTTTAAGTGATGTGTACAGCCAGAAAAATGTTGAAGCATTAATTATTGTCAACAAGAGTCTTACAGGGTTCAGTACTTTTAAAGGAGGTAATTGATAGCAAGTAATTAAGTTTTACCAAACATTTTTACAATGAAAATGAAGTTTTCAAAATGAACTTCTCATCCTATGGTGGTGTGTGTGCTGTTTGAAACTTCCAGGAAGAGTTGAACTTTGCACAAAACTATAAGTTGAGCACAGAGACTAGTGTTTCACAGGGAATGCTCTTACTGAGTGACTACACTTACAACTTCATTTATGCCAGTAATTCTCTCTCACTTTTCAAACTCCACAGAGTCTGTGCTGCACATCTCACAGCAATGATGTTACATAGTTTGGAGATACATATGAGAGATCAGTTATTTGACTGGTACTGGATCACCAGTAGATCAAACATATTAATTTCACAAAGAGAATATTAAATAGATCTGGATAAATATTTGTTTGAAAAGAATGCTATAACAGAATGTTATGATCCCTCTTTATACGGAAAAATTTCTAACACTTTCTTATGTGCTAATCTCTCCACCATGACTCCTTTTGTCATGCACTAAAATGAGAGTGCGGGAACTTTCACTTCAACAGTCAACACACATATTGCTGACCTGTTCTATTCGTATTCAACCCTTCTAGGCAGTAAATCAAAGAAAGACTACCAGATACTCTGTACATAGAAATTATAGAAACCTTAACAAGGGTACAAATACGGCTCCACAAATTATACTTGTATTATACTTATAAAGTTTTGGATAAATATCATCCATAATGAAGAAAACTGTTGAATCCTCAATGTTTCATATTGTCACTCCATGGATGAAGGACTAATGCACTTAAAAGAAAATGCTGGAAATTTCTGAACAGGTGTAATCAATGAGAGTAATACTTTTCAAAATGACATTCCTATTCTTTGTCAGTGTAACTATTTCATTTCATCTTTGAGTACATGGTGAAATTTATTTATGAATTATGTGACATGAGACTGTTGGTTCAAAAAGTCTCTCTTCTGATATAATAATTTATCTATTAATGTGAACATTAAAAGATAATGTTAAGTTGGCCAAGATTAATGGAGGCATTTCGCTGCAGGTCAGTTTAAGAAGCCACCCTGTCGCTGTCTAGAAATGATTTAAGGAAACTATTTAAAACCTAAATCAGGATGGCCGGAAGGACACTTGAATTTTACTTCTCCTGAACACAAGTGAACTGTCAGGAAAAGGAAAATGGCTGGCTCATGTTGTCATTTAAGGATGCTGATCAACTGATGGATTGATGCTGTAGCATGATACAAGAAACCATAACAACAACAACATAACTGAAGTTCTTGAGATGATGATATGAGAAAATCAATAATTGAGTTTCATAAATTTACTTCTTCACATAAACTCACGAACTTAATTCAGTAATATAATGCCAGTGTACACAGTATGATAGTAAATGTGCCTTACAATCTACAAGGATTTGTAGAAGAATTGCATAGATATTATTTTAAAAGGAACCAATATATCAAGCAAACTGTTCCATTGTACAGGAAGAAATATTTGTTTTCATTAAGATTCTTCTGGATGTGTGACTGCGCTGCAATAAGGTAGAACAGGTGATGTTTTGACTACTGTTACAGATAGGCTCCATTGGGGTGAAGTAAATACATAAAATTATCTTTCCAACTCTTCTACCTCTGCTGGATGAGGGAGTAAATGGTTTTTAGTGTGACTCTGGTAAAAAAGGAGGAAGGTTAAGATTTAATGGCTCATCAATGAAGAAATGATTAAAGATGCAGCACAAGTTCAAGATGGGGATGGAAATCGGGCATGCCATTTTTAAAGGAACCATACTGGGACTTGTCGTAATTGACGTTGGAAAACCAAGGAAATCTAAATCTGGACTGTTTGTCAACGATTTAATTTGCTGTTCTCCCAAGTCCATTGTCTCACCAATGAGCCTCCTCACTTAGTATGACTCTGATAATTACATTTGCAATTAACTAATCTGGTAACAATACCAAAAGTATAAGTACATGTGAAGCATAGAGTATTTACATGGCACATTCAGCATTCTGCTCTTTCAGTCAGCAAATGTGGCAGAGTGAAACATTATTTTAAGTTTTTGCTCTTATCTCATGATAACAGTATGTGCAGAGACATAGGCTTCTCTTCAAGCCATTATCTACCCTGCAATTAGTCCTATGAATTTGTAAGGGAAATACAAAAACACTATGCATACTTCAAAATACAGCCAGGGCTGTCTTTCATGTGTCTTTTCATTGAAGTTTGAAGCAATGTATAAGTAGTTCACATCTGATATCATAAACCAGACTTGCTTTCAGTAATGACCAAAGGGTATGTGGTAAGACATTCCAAAGGATTTTTTTGAGGTTAATTTGTATGCAAATCTGCACAGACATAAACAAATTAAGTTTTATTATGAGCCACTCATGTGATGTTTAGGAAAGTTACCTGAATGTCTCAAACTTAGAAGAAATTGGTAAAAAAAGGCTCAGTCATAATCAAAATTTTGACAATGTGTAGCAATGAAATTCACCACTCCACTTGCAAGGCAGTTGATGCTTCTGAAACCACTCTGAAATGGACAGAACACATACACACCCTCAGTCCACACAGGACAGTACAGACAACACCATGCTTTTTACATCCTTCTACAGATGCTCTACTAACAACTGCTCAACCAAGAGAATCAAACAGAAGATCAGGAAGCCCTTACAAAACTATGAAGCTTAAATTTTGCTATTCTGTATAAAGCTTATTGAACTGAATTTATGATAAAACTTTCCAACAGTTTATTCCAGAATTATTACAGTAAAGGAAAAAATCTGGTGAATTACAGTGTGTGAATGAAATGGCATGGCAACTGGAAACATACTCCAAAGTTGAGGTATGTGGGACAGTGCAATTCTTGTAGGTAAAATGTCTAAATTGCACACAGGTTCACAATGACATTCTGGAGGTACATGGATTAAATGTAATGTTGCATCCAACAGTAGTGAAATGGTGTCAACAATTTGACCAAGGGCACATGGACACAAGTGATCTGATCACGAAGAAGGTTATGAACATGTACCAAAGATAATAATATCCAGGAACTGATTTAAAGCAGTTACAGATTTTCCAATGAGGAAAATGTTCACAAGTGGTTCTCAAATGGTTCCATGACCAAGGAACAGATTTCTATCCTCAAGTAACTGAATGATCGTTGTTTGCAGAGGCTTGTTGAGTACGCTTTTTCATTAGTATGTAGAATAATTTCCAAATGAAATCAATGAATTTGAAATAATCTTGTTAGATGAACTGAAGGAAGCTTCTGTTATATGCTTAAGTGAACAGTGGTTGAGCAGTGAGATGCAAGGACATAGCTAAAGGATGTTCCAAGGGGTCTGGACCTCACTCCACTCTATCACTATATGTGTGCATGTCAGGATGGTAGCAGGTAGGCATCTGGGGTGTTTTTCCTAGATGAAAATTAATAAATGCCAGAATTCATGGAAAAGGTGGGCTTTATTCCCAAAAACTACCACTGAGGAATACTACGTTCATGAAAACTGGCTATGGCTATGAAGTGAACCGCACATTGAACGGAAAGAGCATTTCACCCTCAATAGGAAGAACTGGCAGACACATCCAGAGGGTAAGGAAGCTGGCAGGCAAGAGAGAAGACCCGCTGTTTGCAGCCGCTATTCGCTGACCTTCTCGTGTACCACACGTGACGGCACCCGGTCCTTTGATTGGCGGTTTTAAGGAAGAAAGTTGGCATCTCTTGCTCACCATAATAGCGTGGGAGCCAGCCACAAGTACTGTGGAGTAGTTTACATAACAGCTCACTTCACTACCTGAAGCTAAGTTAAAATTATGGAAGAAAAATACAATAAACATTTTTACTATCGGTACCCATTATCATGTACATGTGAAATTACATACAACCTAGATGACGTATAGTGAAACTGAAAGATGTAACAGGTGATCAGAAACTTTCCATTTTACGGCATTGCTGCATTGTATAAGCAACATAGTGTGACTCTGGTGTGGGTATATAAACACTGATATGTGGGCAAGGGATTAATGTGGCAATCGTGTCTTTCCAACACACGTGCAGTAAATGCAGAAATGTAAACTATGGCAATGTTATTACCAAATTCATTCAAACAGGACCAACATGCTGTTATTCCTTTCTTGGTATCCATCGGAGAATGAAGACTGTGTATGGGGCAGCATGACTATTGAAAACCACCATTGTGTAATGATGTGACGAGGTATGCTGAGGCTTCATGATAACACACATCCTCATATTGCAAATGTAATACAGAAGTTACACCAGCTGAAAAGAAAGACACTTGAGCACCCGCCCTATAGCCTTGATCTCGCCACATGTTATTATCATGCCTTTGATCCCTTAAAAAAGGCCTTATATTATTAAGTGAACATTGGTTGAGCAGTGATATGCAAGGACATAGCCAAAGGGGGGGGGGGTCCAAGGGGTCTTGATGACACCCCCCCCCCCCCCCTGCCCTTCCCCCCCAGTCATCTAAATGAAATTACATACAACCTAGTTGCTGTATAGTGAAACTGAAAGATATGAGGGGTGATGAGGAAGTTTCCATTTGAGGGCATTGCTGTGGCATATATGCTGCTGCTTCATGATAACACAACCCCATACCACAAAGGTAATGTAGAAGTTACGCCAACTCAAATGAGAGACACTTGAGCATCTACCATCTAGTCCTGATTTATCCACATGTGATTATCATGCCTTTGGTTCCTTAAAAAAGGGCTTGAAGGGTTGACGATTCCTGTTGGGCGAAGATGTGCAGCAGGCAATTATCGACTTCTTCATGCAGCAGAACGCGGTGTTTTGTCAGACAGGTAACTTAAACCTTGTGCATCAATGGAATCATTGCCCCAATGCTCACGGTGATTTTGCCTGAGTGGCACACTGATTCTGAACTGTACAGCCATTGAATGGAAACTTTTTACTCTCCCGTTACAATTTGTTTTCACTCGTAAGATGAAAAAGGATAAGCACTATGGACAGTCAAAAAGCCCGTTGACAGATTTCAACTGTGAATATATTCCTACTGCAGCCAGGACCAACTATTCTACATTGTTGACTTTACTTGAGTTCAGCTGTTTATAGGTTCATGCATAAGTTCACAGTGTTTCTCCATCTAACTATTTACAACAATCTGCCAATGGTGCGGTAACTTTTCAATTCTATGCTTGTAAATATCATGTGGTTTTGAGGTGAAGGACTTGTTGAGCCATGTTCGGAGCACATTTTCATCCAGAAAAGAAGTTGGTGCATGCGGTACCCTTAACCCAAATTTAGAACCTCCCTCACTCCATAAAAATGTTGCGTGATGGTGGAATGATGACAGTTCATCACATTTGCCAGTTTTTGAGTACAATGATGTGGATCATGGTCGATTAGTGAGTTTCAAAGATCTTCGCCAGACCTCAAATTCTTCATGGAGTGGGGTACCTCTAAACCTTGAGGAACTGAGCTAACAATCCGTGGACTAAGAAGGCGAGATAGTTCGAATCCATCTGCTGGCAGTCTTGAAAATGGCTGTCTGCGGTTTTCCATTTTCAGTTTAGGTAAATGCCAGGATTGGTCCCTTAATATAGGTTCTTTCTTGACATATTTCAGTTTCATTAAAGAAGCACCTTCTCTGCTCAAATGAAAAGAGCTGCATCTAAGGCAAGCCAAATAACTCTTCAGAGACTCCCAGGATTAAAAGGCATATTTACCTGGAAGAGGGCTAACAGTCATCATTCTGCACTATGCATCTGTGCATAAAGATGGCTGATTTGTGGAACAATGATACATAATGTCTTTATTTGTTACTATAAGAATGATGTTCTACTGTGAAATGTCTTATTTATAATATGTCAGTGAGTCCAGCCACCACAAATCTAACATATTTGTAAATAAACATCATGCAAATGACAATTTATGTTGTAAAATTTAGAGGAATTTATTAACATCAAAGACTGAATAATCACATTATCATGGATAAATACAAACTGATTTATGAGGCTGCATACATTAGAGGTCTATTTGAAATTAATGTGAATCAATGTTGAGATCCCAAAACTATAGCTCATAGCCTCTGTATACTCTGTTTCATTTGTTATACTTGACTGTTGAAATAATAATTTAAAAGAAGGGCTCAATCAGTCAGGGGAATTGAAGACTTTTAATGAAATGAAATATACTTAAATCGGAGTTTCATTTGAGAAATTTGGGATACTTTGATTTGCTGAAGAAATCCAGACTTGCTTTCACATAAGTTGTAAATTTAAGTACAAGATTATAATAGGAGAAAGATAACTGCTCTCAAATAAAATTTGAAGCTGTTTTGAAACTGTTCAACTTTATCAAGTTATTAAACCCATTGTTAAGATTCTTCTGGTCTGTGATAGTGTTGAGTGTTGTTTTTCTAGAAAAGAAGCAATAGATTATCTTTGAAATTTAATTCATTTAGAAATAGAGTGAAGTTTTCATATTGCTAAATAAAGATATATTTAATTGCACATTTGGGTATTTATTATATAGATCTATATACAGGGTGTCCCAGAAAAAGAAAAGAAAAACACTATTGAGTGAGGTGGCACAGTGGTTAGCACACTGGACTTGCATTCGGGAGGATGGTGGTTCAAACCCATGTCCAATCATTCGGATTTAGGGTTTCCGTTACTTCCCCAAATATGTAACAATACACATACGAATGATGAGTTTTATCCTAATCACCAATGACCACCAGTCACTGCTCATACAGAATGGCTAATAGGTAACAGCAAATCCACACTTCTTTCACAACAGGAAATTAATCATATTAAATGTTCCACTTCTTCCACCACAAGGAAGCAATCAACACTTTCTAAAATTGTGACATGATGCCACAGCCAGCAGAAGTGTCAAGAGAAAATTCGAGTGGGTGCCTACCAGCAATATGGAACAACAGTTTCTCTAGTTCTACACACAACACACACACACACACACACACACACACACACACACACACACACAAATACACACACACAGTCAAAGGCCACTGCATCATGGCAACACACACACACACATACACATACACACAGGCAAAGGCCACTGAATCATGGTTGAATGTCAGTTTTACCCATAAAGTGGCTGAGATTTTAGAACATGACGTCGCTGTACACTCAGAAGATTTTTATGTTATTATAACCATAATTCATACTCTTAACCTTAAGGAATATTTTTCATGTGATATCTACATCTACATATACATCCATACTCTGCAAGCCACTTGACGGTGTGTGGCAGAGGGTGCTTTGAGTACATCTATCGATTCTCCCATCTATTCCAGTCTCGTATTGTTCGTGGAAAGAAAGATTGTCGGTATGCCTCTGTGTGGGCTCTAAAATCTCTGATTTTATCCTCATGGTCTCTTCGGGAGATATATGTTGGACGGAGCAATATACTGCTTGACTCCTCGGTGAAGGTATTTTCTCGAAACTTCAAAAAAAGCCCGTACCGAGCTACTGAGCATTTCTCCTGCAGAGTCTTACACTGCAGTTTATCTATCATTTCCGTAACGCTTTCACGATTACTAAATGATACCGTAACAAAGTGCACTGCTCTCCGTTGGATCTTCTCATCCTCCTCTATCAACCCCATCTGGTACAGATCCCACACTGGTGAGCAATATTCAAGCAGTGGGCAAACAAGTGTACTGTAACCTACTCCCTTTGTTTTTGGATTGCATTTCCTTAGGATTCTTCCAATGAATCTCAGTCTGGCATCTGCTTTACCAACGATCAACTTTATATGATCATTCCATTTTAAATCACTCATAATGCCTACTCCCAGATTATTTATGGAATTAACTGCTGTGATGGCTGGGTGTTGTGTGCTGTCCTTAGGTTAGTTAGGTTTAAGTAGTTCTAAGTTCTAGGGGACTGATGACCTAAGATGTTAAGTCCCATAGTGCTCAGAGCCATTTGAACCATTTTTGAATTAACTGCTTCCAGTTGCTGACCTGCTATATTGTAGCTAAATGATAAAGGATCTTTCTTTCTATGTATTCACAGCACATTACACTTGTCTACATTGAGGTTCAATTGCCATTCCCTGCACCATGCGTCAATTCGTTGCAGATCCTCCTGCATTTCAGTACAATTTTCCATTGTTACAAACTCTTTATATACTACAGCATCATCTGCAAAAAGCCTCAGTTAACTTCCGATGTTATTCACAAGGTCATTTATGTACATTGTGAATAGCAACGGTCCTACGACACTCCCCTGCGGCACACCTGAAATCACTCTTACTTTGGAAGACTTCTCTCCATTGAGAATGACATGTTGCATTCTGTTATCTAGGAACTCTTCAATCCAATCACACAATTGGTCTGATAGTCCATATGTTCTTAATTTGTTCATTAAACAACTGTGGGGAACTGTATCGAATGCCTCGCGGAAGTCAAGAAACGTGGCATTTACCTGGGAACCCGTGTCTATGGCCCTCTGAGTCTCGTGGACGAATAGAGCGAGCTGGGTTTCACACGATCGTCTTTTTCAAAACCCATGCTGATTCCTACAGAGTAGATTTCTTGTCTCCAGAAAAGTCATTATACTCTAACATAATACATGTTCCAAAACTCTACAACTGATCGACGTTAGAGATACAGGTCTACAGTTCTGCACATCTGTTCAACGTCCCTTCTTGAAAATGGGGATGACCTGTGCCCTTTTCCAATCCTTTGGAATGCTACATTCTTCTAGAGACCTATGGTACACCGCTGTAAGAAGGGGGGCAAGTTCCTTCGCGTACTCTGTGTAAAATCAAACTGGTATCCCATCAGGTCCAGTGGCCTTTCCTCTTTTGAGTGATTTTAATTGTTTTTCTATCCCTCTGTCATCTATTTCAATATCTACCATTTTATCACCAGTGCGACAATCTAGAGAAGGAACTACAGTGCAATCTTCCTCTGTGAAACAGCTTTGAAAAAAGACATTTAGTATTTCAGCCTTTAGTCCGTCATCATCTGTTTCAGTACTATTTTGGTCACAGAGTGTCTGGACATTTTGTTTTGATCCACATACTGTTTTGACATAAGACCAAAATTTCTTAGGATTTTCTACCAAGTTAGTACATAGAACTTTACTTTCAAATTCATTGGACACCTCTCGTATAGCACTCCTCACACTATATTTCGCTTTGCGTAATTTTTGTTTGTCTGCTAGGCTTTGGCTATGTTTATGTTTGCTGTAAAGTTCCCTTTACTTCTGCACCAATTATTCTTACTCAGTTGTTGTACCGTGATGGCTCTTTTCCTTCTCTTACGATCTTGCTTGGCACATACTCATCTAATGCATATTGTATGATAGTTTTGAACTTTGTCCACTGATCCTCAACACTATCTGTACTTGAGACAAAACTTTTGTGTTGAGCCGTCAAGTACTCTGAAATCTGCTTTTTGTCACTTTTGAGAAACAGAAAAGTCCTCCTACCTTTTTTAATATTTCTATTTGTAGCTGAAATCATCGATGCAGTAACCGCTTTATGATCGCTGATTCCCTGTTCTGCATTAACTGTTTCAAATAGTTCGGGTCTGTTCGTCAACAGAAGGTCTAATATGTTATCGCCACGAGTCGGTTCTCTGTTTAAATGCTCAAGGTAGTATTCAGATAATGCACTTAAAAAAATTTCACTGGATTCTTTGTCCCTGCCATCCGCTATAAACGTTTGAGTCTCCCAGTCTATATTCAGCAAATTAAAATCTCCACCCAGAACTATAATATGGTTGGGAAATCTACTCAAAATATTTTCCAAATTTTCCTTCAGGTGCTCTACCACAACAGATGCTGAGCCAGGGGGCCTATAGAGACATCCAATTACCATGTTTGAGCCTGCTTTAACCATGACCTTCACCCAAATTATTTCACATTTCGGATCTCCGTCAATTTCCTTCAATACTTTCGCACTTTTTATCGCTATAAACATGCCTCCCCCTTCACTGTCCAGCCTGTCTCTGTGGTATACATTCCAATCTGAGTTTAGAATTTCATTACTGTTTACATCTGGTTTCAGCCAACTTTCTGTCCCTAGCACTATGTGGGCATTGTGACCGTTAATTAATGAGAGCAGGTCTGGGATCTTTCTGTAGACACTCCTGCAATTTACTATTACCACATTAATATTGTTATTCCCTGTTGTGTTTTGCCAACTACTACCTTGTCGCGTCTCAGGAGGCATTTTGTCGGGCCTAGGGAGGGAATTCTCTAACCTAAAAAACCCACATGTGCACTCCACACGTACTCCGCTACCCTTGTAGCCGCTTCCTGCATGAACTGCATGCCTGACCTATTCAGGGAGACCCTTCATTTTTCCACCCGATAGCGGAGGTCAAGAAATTTGCACCCCAGATCTCCACTGATTCGTCTGAGCCTCTGGTTTAAGCCTACGATACTGAAGAGTATAAAAACACTGTACGTTCACACAGGGATTTATTGTTATTAACTTCAAGACACTGTGCTCAATTTTTTACACTCTCAGTTTCTAGTACTAGGAATAGTAAATTTGTGGACTAATTCCAATACATAAACAATAATGGGTAAATATAATTTGACTCTAGGCTGAAATTGTGCAGGTGATTTATTTTGCTACCATCTGAACAACATAAATGTGATTCATGTGTATTATATAACACTTATACGGTGTTTTATGAACTGCTATCAGATGTTTCTATCATAAGATATAGGCAGCACTGGGCACACAAGAAAAGGCTGAGAGATGAAAGCAGTATAGAGAAGGGCTTCATTAATTAAGAATCTTGATGAGAATATTACGCAAAAAAAAGAGGAGGTGGATAAAGATGAGACTGATGATATATAAGGCAGAACTGTTCAATCTGGTGTACAGTATAAATGACACAGAGCAAATACCCTCAGGCTTCAAGAAGAATGTAATAATCACAGTACCAAATAAGGCAGGAGCTAGCAGTTATGAATATTAATGAGCCTCAGTTTAATAAGTCACAGTTGCACAAGGTATGTTATTTATATAAGAGTGGAGTGACTTGTGGTAGCTGACTTGGAGGAAGTTCAGTTTGGGTTCAAGAGAAGTGTAGAAACATGCAAGCCAAAACTCACCCCACAACTTATTTTAGAAGGTAGGTTAAAGAAAGGTAGACCCATATTTGTAGAATTTGTAAATTTAGAAACATCAATATCAATGTTGACTGAAATATTGTCCTCGAAATTCTGAAGTTATCAGGGATTAAATATCATAAGTTAATGGTTATCTACAACATGTAGAGAAATCAGACCACAGTTCTAAGATCCAAGAAACATGAAAGGAAGGTAATATTTGAGAATGGAGTGAAACAGGGTTGTAGCCTATCACCTACGTCATTCAACCTGTACACTGAGTAAGTAGTAAGGATAACTATGGGGCAATTTTGGAAAAATGAGTTAACGTTCAGAGAGAAGGAATAAAAACTTTATAAGGTATGCTATAAATTTAGAAGTGTTAGGAACACTTTTCAGAAAGTTTTGTCTGCAGCATAGTCTTAACAGGAATGAAATGTCGACAATAAACAATGTATAGAAGAGAATAGAAGCTTTTGAAATGTGACACTGAAGAAGAATGCTGAAAATTAGTCAGGTGTATCAGATGGGCCTAACTAATGAAGAGGTACTGAGTTGAATTGTGGAGAAAAGAGCTTTATGGCTCATCTTGAGTATGAGAAAGAGTAGGTCGATAAGATACATATTGAGGCATGAAGGAATAGTTAATTTGATAATTTACAGAAGTGTGCAAAGACAAATTTTAGACAGAAATCAAGACTTGAATACAATAAGCAGGTTCTGTTGTTTGTAGGATACAGCAGTTATGCAGATATGAAAAGACTTACATGAGATGAACTAATGTGATGAGCTGCATCGAGTTTGTATCTGGACTGATGACTGTAGCGCACAACAATTCTGATACAAAAAATGCCATTAATGTACATGTTTATGAAGATTAACTGGTATCTAATTATGATTCTGTGGACTTATGTTCATGTTGTAACCCTATAGTGTGAGCATGTGTAATCATACAGCATGAAATACAAGGGCCCTTGACCTCATTTGTGCTTACTTACTTATTGTATGCTCACCTACAAGATTGTATATTGATGTTTTCTATATTTATGATATGTTGTACTGTTCTATACTTCATTTAGTGTTACTGTGAATCTCTTCATGTGGAAGCAGAATAAAACTTGGGTGGTGTTACTTCTGATGATGAGTGTGGTATTCTACAACATATGTTTTGTTTCACAGTTCAATACACAGCCAACATGTCAGTGGAAGAAATTCTTCAATCACTTGCTGAATGACAGTGGAAGAAATTCTTCAGTTTCTTGCTGAACAACATTGAGCTCTCACCAACCAGCAGAAGGCTCTCTCTGTGGCACTAAACAACTGGCAGCATCGTTGCTGTGCTAGATTACACCACTGCTAATATAACTCCCCACCCCCTCTCCCAACTTTTTCCTCCATAACATGATTCTGCAGAAGATTGGGATGCAAATAATGCCTTCAGCAACATTTTCAAGCTTTTGAAGTCACCAACCCCAGTTTGTGCAAGGCTTTGATTTTGCTATGGATTTCTCCTCATATTTATCACCTTTCATGTCAGATAGCTCCTCTTCAGGAACCTGCGACTCTCTCTTTTGATGGACTGTGTCAGTTGCTCGCTAATTGTCACTGCAAATGTACTTATGTTGTTGCTGCTTGCATAGAGTTCTGCTGTTGTCAAAACAACTGCAACAGTTGTACAGAGCTTGGCCAGCAGAACTCCATTCCACCATCATTACCAGTTTGCTACTGAGGCTCACAGGTACTTATATACTAATTCAGTGATTCATGACGCCATAATATGCTTGGCCCCTGATAGGGAAGTTTGTGAACATGCTTTACAATGTGAAAATTCCTCTCGCAGATATTTTCTGAACATTGCTCAGTCTTTTTAAGTATCTAGGGCACCAGGAAATCAGATAGAAGCATGGTGTGAAGTAGCTGCCATTTCTTCCTCTCCTCCTCAGCTAGCATCAGTTAGCTCACATGGGAAATATGACATTGCAGCTGTGCAAGCGCTGCTTCCATGCCGAATAGGGCAGCATCATGCTGAACAGCAGCAGTACTCAGTGTCACAGCAGCAGCTGCATGCTTCTCTTCTGTCATGTCCTTATCGTTTGGTTCAACATGAGCAGGTTGCATACCCTTAGTGTTGGTCAACATGAAACCATTGTGAGAAAACAGGGACATATTGCATCTGTCTGCAGCTCTCAACCTCTTTCACCAGACACGAACATGGATGTGAACAGTGTTTCCCAAGTGATGGTAGCCCCAACAAAACACTACATTGAAGTATGTGTGATGGACAAGATGTTAAAAATGCAAGTGGACACAGGTGAAGGTTTGACTTTGTTAAATTTGCAAACCTATGTGGATCTTAAATCAGTGGCATTGTCCCTTGTCTCTCATCAGTTGATGAGTTACAATAAACAACAAATATCTGTATTGGGACAGTTTTCTACTTCCATATTGTACAAAGCAGTTATTCGGCATTTGAACTTTCTAGTAGTGGATGATGCCAATACTGAAAACTTATTTGGGTTAGACGCCCTCAAAGTTTTTGGGTCCTCTATTCTCATGAAGTGCATCTGGTATCTGATCTAGTTCTGCACCAAGAACTGGATGTGCTCTATTCAGAATATTCATCACTGTTTTCAGGAGGTTTAAGGTAGGCTACCAATTTCAGAGCTCTTATTACAATGAAACCAATGGACACCCACTTTTTTCCATGCCCACCCAGTCCCAGTAGCTTTATAGGAGCAGGTCAGATTGGAACTAGATTTACTTATGTCTTTGGGAGTTATCACACCTGTCTCCTCGAGTGAATGGTCTACTCCACTGGTAATGGCCAAAACACCTAATGGTATCCTTTGGCTCTGTGGTGACTTTGAAGTGCCTGTAAATTCACAGACTCTTATTGACACCTATCCCTTACCTACTCTGGATGAACTCTTAGCACGGCTTTCCAGGGGCCACAATTTTTCCAGAATAGACTTGTCAGAAGCCTACTTACAACTACCTCTGGATGATGATGATTCCAAACATGTCCTCATAGTGAATGCACCCTCCAGGTTACATCAATACAAGCATATGTGATTTGGTAAGGCTAGCGCTCCTGCTATTTTCCAGTGATTTCTGGAGCAACTAATGGTCTCCATGTCAGGGTGCATTAACATGATAATGTGCTCTCAGGTTCTTCAACAGATGAACATTTGTGGAACCTTCGTGCCTTGTTCATGGTGCTACAGGCCACTGGTTTGAATTGTAACTTGGATAAATCACAATTATTTCAGATGTTTATTGTCTATCCTGGTCCTGAAATCCTGCAAACTGGCATCAAGCCTTTATGTTGATGCACTTACAGCTTTGCCACATCCTACCAACGTCAAAGAGTTGCAAGCCTTTCTCAGAAAGATGGCGTACTACCATAAATTTCTTCCTGATGCAGCCACATTGTCCCAGCCACTTCATGCTCTCTTAGCAAAGATGCTCCTTTTCACAGGTCCCCCAACCTGCGAGTGTGCTTTTACCCCATTAAGGTCAAAATTACACACGGCACATTGCTTGCTTATCTTCCAACTAGGCCAACATCTTGTTTTAGCCACAGATGCCGCCCAGTATGGCACTGGCGCCATTTTCATGCAGAAATATGGGGGTTGATCCGAGCACCCTATTGTGTATGCTTCCAAAACTCCTAATCAGGTGCAACAGCACTACTTGCAAGTAATAAAAGAAGCCCTTGCTACTGTGTATGTGCTCAAAAAATTTCTTGTTTCCCTAAGCAGTTCTAAGTTTCATTTGATTACTGATCATAAACCTCTGGTTTCCCTTTTCAATCCTTTGGCATCTTTACTGGACAAAGCAGCTCATCTCCTAAAATGCTGGGCTCTGTTTTTGTTATGCTATAACTATGAGGCTCATTTCTGACCCACAGCACAACATACTAATGCAGATACTCTTTCTCTGTTGACAATTGGCCCCAATACAGTATCTGATCAGGATGAACTGTTGTGTTTCTATTTATATGTAGAAGCTCAAAACACCATGGATGGTTTTTCCAATTACCAGCTCTCAGCTGTTATGGCCAATTCTATCTTATGTCAGGTGGTTGAATTTGTCCACCACAACTGACCGGATAAATCACTGGACCAAGCACTAGATCCCTTGTGTAATTATTATGTTCTCCACCACCGCCTCTCAGTTCTTGATGGTGTGTTGCTGTTGGCTAGAGAAGAGTTGGTGCCCAGTATTATGATCATGTCCGCAATGAAGTGGGATGTCATGCACCTTCTCTACCTGGACCATGGGAGTGTTTCTTGTACAGAATTGATGGGCCACCACCACATGTATTGACAATGAGGTCGCGTGTGTGGTGACAGCCTGCCAACAGAGCATCGCCCATGAAGCTGCATCATGGGTCTCTCTTTCACGATAGTCAACACCCCAGGAGTGTAGTCATGCTGATTTTGCAGGTCTGTTCCTTAAATCTTTTTAGCTTGTAGTAGTTGATGCTTTTTGAAAATTTTCTTATGTGTTTCTTTGCCTGTCCATGGCAGCTATGGTCATGGTCCTCTCAAAGAATTTTTCCTCAGAAGGATTGATATATACGCTAGTAATGGGCAACAGCCCACAGTTTGTGTCTCATGATTTTTAAGATTTTTCTAAAAAGAGTGGCATCTTGCCTGTTATGGCCTCTCCCTTTCCTCCCAAGTCCAATAGAGAAGCAGAGCAGCTTGTTCATACATTCAAAACCTAGATGAAAAAATATCACTCAGTCTTCTCCCGACAAAGCTCTCGAAAGATTCTCTAGTTCATATGTGTTTACACCAGTCAAGAACCTTAGCCCAGAGGAACTGCTTCACAACCACCAGTCCCGTGCACTGCTTCATCTGCACTGGCCAGGCCCAGACACCTGCCAGTGCCCATCTCACAGCGATTTCACCTAGTCCCTGCCATCTCGGCCCCTGGTTTGGTCAGCAACCTAAGTGGGCACCAGTGGTGGTCCATCGCTGCTGTGGCCATGTGTGCATTGTGTGAACCTCTGATGGCTCAGTGTCATGACACTATGATAACCTCCATCCACACTTGACTGACCACACACAGGAGAGCCCTCCATCCCAACAGCCATCTTTACCATCTGCACCAGCCTTCATGGTGTGGTCCACACCTTCTCTGGCTCCAGCACTATCTTTTCTCTGCATGCCAACACCACCAGGCAGTGTAGTCAGCACCAGGTCATCTCGATCTCTGCAGCCCCTCTTGCTTCCACTGCTACCACAGTCTTCTCTGCTGCCTCCATCACCAAATGCTTGCCCAGATGTGGACATGGATACAGCACAATCATCATCAATGCTCCCTTACAGCCTCTCACCTGTCCACCCTATTTCAGACCATATTCTCCAGTGCCAGCATGACACCTACTCCAGCAGTCATCACCTACAGATGAAGACAAGGGCATCTCCACAGTAAACACTTTTACCCAAGGGAGAAGGAATGTTGCAACCCTATAGTGTGAGCACACAAAATCACACAGCAAGTGATACGAGTGCCTGCATGACAGGCCTAGAGAGGTCACCTCACAACGTGGACAAATGATGTAGCAAGCCTGTGCTGTGTGCACAACAGCCCCTTTTGAGCCTGGTGCGTCAGGTCCTCGGCCTCACTTATGTTTATTTACTTATTGTATGCTCACCTATGGGGCTGTATATTGATGTGTTCTATAGTTATGATACTTTTTACCAAAATATTTCATATCACAGATAAACTGAAAATTCTCAAAAGGTTACTGTAAATTTTTTGAAAGTGTTAGCAGATGGAAATAAACTCAGCAACAACATACTGTAATTATATTATGACTGACCTGTGATGGAAAACTATAAGTAATTATCTATTATCAACTGTCAGCACATAATTTTTTGCCTGCATGACCAGTCACTACACATAATTCAGTGTTTCAAAAATACGATAATCTATTTGTCTTCGTATTTGTATTTATTTGATTTAATGGGTAGGCTTTCTCGCTGCTAATGTAGTCTAACTCAATTGTGATTTACAGTAACCATTTTCTTGTGTGGGTGGTTCCAAACACAGACAACTCAATTTTGTGTCATAAGGAGATCCTTTTATCAGAGAAAAAAATAATAGGTGAACAAAAGATCATAAAATACCTCAGTGGTTTGAGAAGAGGATGTGTAGCTACAAGCAAAACAATTTGCTAAAATGTTTATAGAACCCCCTACATATCACTTCAATAGGGATCATGAGGATTAATTACAGCACACACAGAGGCATTTAATTAATCATTCTTCCTGTGCTTCATATATGAAAGGAATGGGAAAAATCCTAATAACTGCGGGATGTCCCCTCTGCCATGCACTACACAGTGGTAGATGTAGAGGACATGCTATTCATCCAGCTCTAAGTTAGTTGCCATGAATACTGGACTAAGTGCCAACTGTGAAGTGCCAGCTGTCACAAATAATGGATACCTTAAAAGAAAATGAAGATGATTTGATATGATAATGATGATGACAATGATTATGAGTATGATAATGATGATAATCAGTACTGTTGAGAAATTTTATATTGGCATACTGTGAACTGTGATCTATAGGATTACAGATAAGAGTGTATCTCAATCAGTAAAAAACGGACACTGTCTGCTTCATGTTATGGGTTTTAGGGCAACAACTTTAAAAATTCTTGACATTACTAAAAACTTGCAAAATCAGTATGGATAAATGTGACTTGTTCACTGACAGAAACATCTTGAAGACACTCATTAGACACCATGTAACCAAAATGATTGGATCAGAACAAAATGGGGAGTACATAGTGCTGCTGTTAAGTTTCTCCATCCTAACAATGGTACATTCCTACCCTTTTCTACATTGAAGTACTGATTAGAAACACACCTGAGAGACGTTAATGGTGTTGCATATAGGACTCTTCTATAGTGATTCATTTATGGAATGACTACATTAATTTCTCCTTACCTGCCAGCCAGAGTCATGGGCCTCCTAAAAGCTGATAACCAAACACATGGCAGATGACTGTTCAGAGAACTTGAAATTCCTATGCTCACAGTTCCTTACATTTACTTTTAAGTTTAATTTAACTATCCAAAACAGTGTAAGATACTAAAAGTAAATTTCATGTATTCTTTCAATTATTGTATATATTTCATAATGGAGTTCTATTGTCTGACACAAAAGTTTTTAAGAAGCAGCCCACAGTCATAAGGTATGAGATTGAAAAACCCATGAATTTAAATATAAATGGAAACTACACCCTTCCACTTACTTCTGCTTGATGGTAAGGTACATGTTGTTTGGTTAATATAATATTGTTGTCTTTCATGGTGAGTTGAATTAATACAGAGTTTTCCAAATTCCAACAAGGTAGGTTCAAAATGATGTACCATTTTGATGATTATCACTTCAGAAGCTAGCACACACAACTTGCATGTTTGAAGTAACACATGAAGGAAGCAAGAGCCTGGTGTTTCTGGCATATGTGAGACACAAGGATTCTACAAAGACACAGCATTAAAACAATTTTCAGATAACTGCAGAAGACTGAACATTTAGCTGGCTCAGCCAGTGAGCCAGAGGGACTGTGCATACCAGGCAGCTACATAATTAATTGCAAGTACAGGCTGTGGTACTATGGGCAGACACAATGCTGCATTCTCCAGTGGTGAATGTAGCAACATATGTTTTCCTTGGACAGAAGGACAAAATTGGCAGGCATTGAGTACTGTTTGGAAGAAAATCAGATGTGCTCCATAAAACTATTGGATTTTAGAACAGCATAATGTAGGAAGCCATCGAGATTAGTACTAATTGTGGCATCATAAATAGACATATTGGCTACCACTAAACTGTGCTTTGGACCTGTTACTGGACATAAAACACTGTGAATGCTCCGGTCTGAGAGACATTCTGACATTCTGAAGGCATGAGGTGGAGTCACACTGACGATACTGAGTCTTGAGTGTGGCCCTTCCCCTAAGCCCACCAGCTCTGTATAACTGAGAAAGGGCAGACTGCCCTGCAGGTGTGCCTATATAAAGATGTTCCAGGTGCCATTTCAACATTTCACCCAAAGATGATGGGAATGAGACTTACTGAAATGTGGCATTATTTTGACTAAATCACTTAGCTGAAAACCCAAAAGCTTTATATTTGCTATTTGGTAACTTCAAGTTCTTTAAATAGTACCAAAGAAGACACTAATAAGATGCTCTGATTAATACAGCTAATAACATACAAAATATCCTACTGGTAACAATGAGGAGTTTATATAGTATATTATCTGTGAGTATTTTATTATTATGAGGCTGCAAAAGCATACTACATAGTGCAAATAGATAAGGAAGCCTCTAGCCACAATTCTCAACAACATGAAATAACTACGTAAAAACTGACTGTATGCACTCAAAATCAGAAATGAACTATGTTATGCATGACAAGAATCACTAATAGTAAAAATACTATATGGTGTTTGAATTGCCTGATTTAAAGCTAAAGGAAGAGCCAAGTCAGAAGAAAAATTGAGTGGATAATTTAATTTGAACTTTCTGTGAAGGTGAACTTGGAGGCTTAGTGATATGCCACACAGGCGAGTACAGTAAAGGATATACATGCATATCAAAGTCAGCATCTCCACTTTGATGTGGAGCTCTTATGGCATTTCCTCAATTATTCCTCACATAACAAATTTTCACAGTATTACTGGTTTCTTCATAACAAAGCAAATACTATTACTACATTAAATTATGAAATAATGTGTTTAAATTTTTCATGTTGTTCTTACATGAGCAAAAAAGAAATCATTTTATCCATGATTACTATGAAGAGCAAGGCATCAACAAATCAAAACAAGTTAATCTACTTAAACAGCAATATCAGCTACACAATGCAGTAATTCATTTGTGACTAAGAGTTGCTGTTTAATTCTTATAACTGAGACAGATTTAAATTCTTTGTTACTTTGTATGTGGGTATTAAAGGGTAATTCTGCGAAACATTTAGTCATATAGCAAGAGTGAGAATGACTGAATGATGCTGATAATGTGCCTCATACAATACATTAATTTCATGAAGTTTGAAAAGGGCTTCAGTAAATTTTGATTTTTCTGAAAATGTTTCCACCTGTATATCCAAAAGTGTAACAGTCATCAAATAATGACTATAAGACTGAATGTGAAAAGCTACTATCATATTTCATTTTCCATGTATTTCTGTTTTTTTTCCCCTCACAAAAAGTAACATTGGTTAACTTACCAACAGAGTGTTACCCTCCTGTTATGAAAAAGTACTGAAATTTACATTTTAGTTCAAATAAGATAACTTTGTGACTGTCAGATTGCAGATGGCAGCATTGATGGTGTGCAGCCTGCAACTTTTGACAAGGCTCTGTTTGTACGTACAAAACAGGCAACATAGTGGGTATGTGGCATCCAAGAAAGAGAAAAATATAGAACTGGGTGCCCTCTGGCACTCAGCTTGCTGAAATGTCAGTCACAAAGTTATTTTGATCAAAACATTTGTGGACAACAACAGTATGGATCCGCAGAACTATGACACATTGAATCTTGATTGTACACATTTATCATGTTTTACCTGATTGCTGATTTTTTGCAATATATGGCATAAAAATCACTTAATAACCATACTTAGATTTACCAGCTTACTGGCCTGGATATTTCTCTGACTGTGTAAATTATCTTAATGAACACAAAAAATATAAGTCTTTCCTCAAAGCTGTAGTGGTAAATATTTTAATATAACACTTACTGAGAGAAGAAAATTCTTATGTTTTCTTTTTGCAAGTAATATTTTTTTCTCTTGTTCTCACAATAACTATAACTGGTTGACTTACCTATTATTATAACAAAATTAATACTTACATCATTGCAACTTATACAAAAACGAACTTGTCCCTATCCCATTTTTTAAACACTGGATCTTGGTTCCACATTTTTTCATGTTATACATATTTTTTAATTAGAGATAAAAATCTGAACTAAATTATCATTCACCTAATACAATATGAAAACCACTTAGAAACCACACTCATATTTAACAACTAACTGAACCGAATATTTTCTGATAGGTTAGATTATCTTAATGGGTGCAAAGCAATGTAAGTCAAGTTTTTGTCAACAGTAACCATTATACATTTGTTAAAAATAATCTTGTGATGAAGTACCAGTAACTGCAGATACAGAGAAGATAGGGAAATAAAACTATGGAGTTCTGGGAAATTAATATATAAAGGTTGTCTATAATATAGGAATAAAAGTAAAGGGTTCCATATTTAACAGAAAAAAACTGCAGTTCTACTGACCACTCATGAAAGAGAGACTGAAAGTAAATAAATTTTTCAAACATTAAAAAACACTTTCTGTGAATTCATGTATGCTTTATAACTATTAATTCCTCCCTTACAGTTCCTCTATCCTTTACAGAAAAAACTGTGGAACCAATCTCCTTGTTTGATATATGTCTTCAAGAGGCTCACTGGAGACTTCAATGTAACATATTTATTTTTGTATTATTGTTTTCCTGTTATAAACAAGAAAAATGTAATCAAGTAAGTCAGCTGTACCTTATGATAGAGCCATACAGAACAACTCTTTAAGCTATCAGTTATTTAGTGCTATAATATTTGTAAAAAATCTTACAGAATGTAGAAAATTCTATTTCACATGAAAAACTCTGCAAGGCACTGAATTCATTAAGACCAGTGTATACTTTTTGTATTTCATAGAGCTTCACAATATTATGTGTAGTCTCTAAATGGTCATGCCTCTACATAGCATTCAGTTTGAAAGCTTATACTGAAACTCACTTGATCGTGCATTGCGGACCATCTTAACACAACAGCCATTGCAAGTCATCAGTGGAGGTTGATCACGTGGCAGGGCAGTGTAGTTGAAAGGGTCCTTGCAGCGGGGGTCTGTCCAGCTGTCGCACTCGTAACAGTAGATGGAACGTGCTGAGACAGACATCAGTTCAACATCGCATCTCCATTAGCTGATATACATTTGTCTTAAAGGAAGACAAAACTGAAGTTCTTTACTTTCTTCATCAAAATATTGAGGAATCTTTAAATTAATCCTCTCTGCAACATCACTATGAATGTCATTGGTTTTAATTGAAAGGGGTGAACAGCAGAAAATGCTATGGTGCAAAGAAAAACAGTAAAATGAAAATAAACATATGCCCAAAAGGGAGGAATGGAGAGAGAGAGAGAGAGAGAGAGAGAGAGAGAGAGAGAGAGAGAGAGAGAGAGAGAGAATAAAGAAGAAATGGCTGAAAATTATGTGGAAGGCATGTCAGCTGAGACAAATAAAGGCTGCCTGCTATGTTGCTGATGCATTGTTTGTGGAGCACAGGACAATGAAAATCTCCAGTAGATAATGTTATGCCTTAAAAGCAGTCACCAAAATATAATAATATAATTAGCCACCATATATTGGCTACTGAATGTTAGCCACTAAAGCAAAGAAATGAATAAGGTTTACAAATTTACTGTTACAGTAATATGGAGTAATAGCATTCCCAAGAGTGATTGATTGCATCATTTTTTAGAGAAGCATGAAAGATTTTTATAACATGTCATCTTCAATCAGTAGCATCAGCTTTAGACACAAATCATTAACTCAGCTATGGCCACAACAGGAGAAGCAATCTGTCATCATCATGTTGGAGAAAAGTCCAAATTCATCTTTTATGATTTAGGAAACAACAAAAAGCCCTGCAAAACCAAACTTTGAACTTAGCTCCACATAGCTGTGAGTCCAATGTTTTACTGCTGCACCATGTTGTTTAATACGAACTATCATTAAGTGCTGTCACAGAAAGATATGAAACATTCACAGTGATTGAATTGAGAATTTCATGAAAGAACTTCAGATTCTTGTACATTATACTAACTTAGAAAATTAAGTAGTGCTTTAACTGATATACTGCAGCACACACTTTTTGAATGGAATCTCTTCTTCAAACAGTAATTGCAAGATAGAGTGGAGATCCAGTTGACATTTGTTTAAGACTTCTGTGCAGGCACAGACTGCCATGCAGTGGCTTTATATCCAATCAGAATTTACAAAAAGCATGTGCCTTTTCAAACTATACCAGAACCTCTGCCTCATATTACCAATAATAATTTACAACTTGTTCACGGCGTATGTACTTTCGTTAGCAAGTAGGAGATATTTATGCTGAGTAACTCTATTTGAAATAATCAAATTTCAACAAAAGATTGAAGTAGATGCATAATATGACACTAAATACAGGATCACATGTATCCACAGGGAATAACTAATTTTAAATTAAATCAGAGGCAAATAAATTAATAATGTGTGTATCAAATGATTAATGAGGTAATGTGTAAATATGAGTGCGTTATATGATTGATGAAGCATTATTTTTCAGAACTCAGGAAATAAAATGGCCGTTCAGGAGGCTATCAAGTCATAATTGAATATAATGAGTAGACAGCCTATTCCCAACCATACTGAACAGACGTATAATACTGATGTGTACTTATCTGAAAACAACTGAATTTTTATAGTACAGAAGTCAAACAGATAAATCATTTTATAGCACTCTTGTACACTAACACATTTTACACCATAGTTGCAGGAGTGACACATAAGGATGATGCAGTACACTGATCATATATTTGTGCCATGAGACATGCTATGAATTTGATATTCAATGTATCCATGATTTGCAGCTCCTGACTGTCCCATGTTGGCCAATGGTAGATAGCACAGCAATGTCAGAGAATCCCTACTGCTCTACTTGCTTCCTACAATTCATTCACTCACACATAATGTTCTGTAAATCAGGCATGTGGAATGAGTCAAGTCATCAGGCAGCAGCGGCCACTGATGGCTACATCTGTAAAGTATACTAACAACAAATTATGACTAGTGCTAGTTTGTTCACACTAATAATGTACCGTACCGTACATTAGAAGAAGACAGGTACTTTGAAGAAGAAAGGTCACTGTTCCTTTCCTTATACTAATCAGCTGCTGTTTTCATCTAATACTTCAAGCAAAGCATTTTCTTCACATAGACTATTAGATCAGCTGTCTAAATACTGGGTAAGTCGTGATACGTTTAATTTAAACATTACAGGTTTACAGAATTTGAAACCTTGAGTCCAAGTATTCTGGTAAACTGTAGAAGGAGGGGCTAATAAGGCATGGTATTCTTTCACTTTCTTTCGGAATATCTGGAGATTTTCGATTCCCTGGCTTATTTCTGCTGACAAACTGTTGGAAAACTTTTGCACCAGTGTGTAAAAGTCCATTCTGAATCACAGATATGGATGCCTAGTCTATAAAGAAATTATTTTTACTTTAGGTATAGTGGTTGTTAATTTCTGAGTTTATCCAAAATTTGCTTTTGCAACTATCTTCAAATAGCATTTGGGAGCTGATATATTGGCACGTAAGTGTTGGAAGTGCTAGGTGTCTGAAAATACTTCTAAAAGATGTTTAGCTATCAAATTTAGGCACTGGTCTTACTCCTGCAGAATAAGCTGGCATAACTGAGCTTTTGGGTTAATTTATCCATATGTTTGTGCCACCTCAATTTAGTATTCGTCTGGGGACCAGGGAACTTCACACATGGAGGAAGGGAGCACCATTAAGTACATAGTACTGAGCTCTCCTTGGGTGGGATTTTATCATATGAGTTTTTTCTGAGATTAATAAGTTAACTGTGAACCAGTTGATGCCTGTTCCATTATTTTTTTGAGTGCGTTTCATATGGATGTGTTCAGGTTCATAACCTGTATACTCGTGTCTTCAGCAAACATGACAGTTTTTGAAGGTTCGTTCTGTGACAGAGGAAAATCATTTGTGTAAGTCAAAAACGAGGGTAGGCCACGCACCAAACTTCGTGGAACGGCATATTTTACATTCTCCCACTCTTGAGTTACGTAATTTTTCTCCCATATAATTTGCTAATGTGATGCAATGTTTTCTGTTGAAAAGATACGATTTCACCAATCCATGGGGAATGCCTTTAAAACATACCATTTTAGTTTCCCCGGTAGAACTTTAAGGGCAAAGAATTTGGAAAGATCATTGGAAATGCCCAATATATTATTTTTCTTGTTTGGATCTAACAGGGATTGGTCCAATTCGACATACTGAAACCTGCCCTGAATTTTTTTCAATCGGCAGAGTACCACCAAACAGACGTGTTGTCAATTTTTTTGCTGTTAAGGCACACTGCTAGTATTTTTAAGCAAAATGCCAATACAGCTGCCAGTCAGTCAGCTGGAGAAATATACAACTCTAGTGGAGTCAGAGCCGACTGCGCACCCGCAACGTGGTTTGCGCATTGCTTTAGTTGACGCCGCATCAGTAAATTAAGCACACCAGCACACCCTGATTGTAATTTGTAAAGTGATCTTGGGTTTCCATTGATAGTTATTCAGTCACAATTGTTCATAATTACAATTCGCTGGAATCTGGTATCCAGGAACAACAATCATTACCAATTTCTTTTGGTGTATCGGCAAAGTAAAAGGATAAAAAATACTGTATGCTCATGAAAGTGAATGTAAAAGAACATCTGAAAACACTGGAAAAAGTGTGTTTATCTCAATAAATAATACGTACAGTGGTACATACAGAATGACTTAGTTATAAATCTAAAACAGACAAATTTCGTTGTGTTCACAAATAGACAAGGAATCTCACATCGATATATTCATAAGCTGAAAAAGACTGAAAGAAGTTACCTATACAAAATTTTTGGGGCTTACAGTTGGCAGTACGCTCCAAACGAACAACATACAGATAATGTCTGTTGTAAATTAAGCACCGTAATACTTATTATGAAACAGCTTGCACATTACATTAACAAAACACGTTATATACAGGGTACCATGCTCTATTTGAACCATACTTACAGTATGGGATTACTGTTTGGGGAAACTCCAGCCGACTCGTGCAGAACTGCCTTCTGTAATCTAAAAATATTGACCTTTTCCGTCCCAGGTAGATTAACAGAACAATAATTCCATTGATCAAAGACGATACGGTGCTAGAAAAAATGCATATGCTCATTCACATTACACAAGAAATAAAGGCCAGCTGATAAGTATACCATACAGGCTGAGAGCTGCTACAGAAGGTCAGGTGTACACAGAGTCTACAGGGCAATATTATTGAAAGGATATTCCAGAAACTTCTAAAGGATTGCTGTACTTAATAGAAAAAGGATTCTAAAGTGAAGTGCGCATACATGTAAAGAACGAGGAATACTGTTATTATTTGTTTGTAAATATGCATTGTAATCAACTGAAAATATTGTAGTAGAATGTATTTAAATAACCCATGGTATGTTTTTTAAATTGTAAATTGGAGGCTAACTATTTTAAGATATTGGGTTGAGTTAAACTTTCATACGTTACAAGTACACACTCTGTACATAATGTAATCAAATGGGACCATATAAAAATCGATTGATCAAGTGGCAACAGCTGCGATAAAACTGAATGAATATTCATTGTGTTTGCTTCACATATTCCTGTTAAGAGAAATTGACTTTATGCAGATGCCAAAGTTTCATAACAACGTGTAATCCAATTAATGTCCTCGAACCTACACAGACGTGGCATGTAGAGCGAGGTATCACCTAATTCGCCTGAAGACATACATACACACACACACACACACACACACACACACACACACACACACACACACACACACACACATATATATATATATATATATATATATATATATATATATATATATATATATATATATGATCTACTGGTTAATTTCATTCGAATGATGCTGACTTTTCTATAGTAACTGGGAATTGTCGTTCATGCGATCATACTTGTGCCAATAAGCATGCAGAAGAATAATACCTTCCTAGCACATGGAAGCCATGTATTGCTAATAGTTTTCAGAGACTAATAAAAGGCTGTGAATTTTTGGTTAAAGGGTGGAGGAAAAAAAAACACTTGAAGTTCAGGAATGTGTAGAGCCGGTTCAGTTTTGTAAAATCCAACTGTGAACTGAACAAATGGAAGAAAGAATTACCGATACACGAAGAAAGGAATATGCACCAAAATGAGACTCGGATATTTGTTGAGACTAAGCCATCTGAATCGCAAGTGAAATGCACATCGGTGATTCCAGGTTTCCTCGATCTGGTTTAGTGGGTTCCAGTAATCATATGGTACAGGAAGTCATATAACTACAAAGTTTATTTTAAGCAAACGTATATAAGAGATACCATTTATCGGCAGTAACGTAGAAAATTTCGTAACTAACATGAAGATGAAGGTTGCTGCTATCTCTATAAATCGTGATCAATCAGGTTTCGTGAAACAGCTTCCCATTACCCTGACAACTGTGCAATAGCTGATTGTTATGACACATTTAGGGTTGTCATTAGTCCCAATTAATAGGGCATGACCTGATTTCTCACTCTGCCTCGGTGTCTCAAAAAGGCACCATTGGAACACTAAGCGTCCTGATTTTCAAGTAATAGAATCGAAGCTTTATGTTCTGTTCGTTTAGCATATTAATGTGTATTAATGTATAAATATAAGCAACGATCAGCGGTTTATTTTCATACTATATCTAGTTTATTTGATTGCTGTTGGCAATGCTGTATAATAAGCATTATTCACTTATTCGTACTGTTAAGCAACTTGAGTTCCATAAATCCGTTGACCATTGCAGTGCCTCTGTGTCTGAGTTCTTAGTGTTTTGCGAGGATAGACGGGAAAAGTGCTGTGTCCGTGGCCGATATACTGAAATATGGCCTCTCATAAAAGGAGGCAAAACAGGTGGTGAAGAATTTACAAACTTTGTTCCTGTTATTTTTCATTTGAGCATTGTGGCAAATCTGAGGTAAGTCGTCATACTGAGATGCGAAAGCACAAAAGAGGAATTCAGGGAGAGGCATCCGGTTCAAAACTCACATTTTTTTAACTGGATACAAGAGAGGAAATGCTCATTACTATTTTGCTCCTCATTCTTTATCCATTTGCACTTTAAAATTGAAGAAATGTCCATTTTACTGGATAGCAACTGATAGTGGCAATCACAAAGCACTGAAATTATTTCCTGTAGTTGTTCAGTATTGTGATGCACGTGAACGCATTAAAAGTAAACTAATTAAGCTGGATTCTGTGCTAAACGAAACATCAGAGATGACATCCAACTTATGCATTTCAGCGCTCACATACCGTAAAATTAATTTTAAAAATTGCTAGCACTTTGCGGCGACAACTGCAAAATCAATTTCAGAGGATTGAACCATAGAGGTGAAAACAAAATATTCAGTCACTTAAAAACTAAACTTGGGAAGAACTTGGAAGGCATGGGCTCTCCAGCACACATTTCACATACCAGTTTTAATTGCAGCAGACATTTTATCTTTTGATATCGATTTAACTGTGGTGAAACTTTTTAACTATCTTTCTGTACACACATCCTACACAACTCGAACCTCAGAACTTCCATGAATTTGTGGATACCTGATACAGAGAAGATATGTGACAATCTAAAAACAGATGCCTGTCTTTAATGCCTGCAGTAGAGGGAATCTTACAACTGTGGAAACTCTGAAATCTTTTTTCTTATCAGAAGAAAAACCACCAAAGATCTTGGTAGAATTGTTCTGTGCTCCTTTAACCCTAGGACTCACTCTGGGGTCATAGGTGACCCCAATCATCTTTACTATGGATAAAATAACATTTCTATTTCTTGTAAAAATCCAGAATTTTATGACTTTTACCACACAGTATTGTAGTTCTCTCACAAAAATTTTTAGAGCGCTTGACGCAACATTTAAATCAATAATTAACAAAAGCTACTGTTGGGGTCAATTATGACCCCAGATAGATTATATGTAACATTCATAGAATGTATCGATTGTCAACTATCAATCTCTTTCTTAGGTATTTTGAGTTGGTTACACTGAATTCAGGTGTTATTCAGGTGTTACTCAGAACTAACCTCAAAATGGAAGTTCGTTTGTACGTTTGTTGTTGCAGTGTAATTTCAGCGTGGATGGAATACGTTTTGTTCCTGGCTATAGTGTAGAACAAGCTATGGAAGACTTATTTTGTAGCAGTTGTGATTCAGAAGATAGTGACGCCGAAGATGATGGAACAGAGACACAGGTAGACCAAAGTGATGAAATTTGTTTACATGAATTAGAAGAAAATGATATTCTTGCTGAAAATGATGACAGTGGAGAAGATGAAAGTGCAGTACTGGCAAGCAGGGTCAGGATATTGCATGGAGTACAAAAGAACCATCAATTCGTAGATTTCCAATCCGCAACATACAACGATTTTCAGCAGGTATTCCTAGTACAGTTAGTGTTAGCTCAGCTGTTGACTGTTTCAGGCAGTTTATTACTAATGAATTGCTGGGTATAATAGTTCAGTTCACAAATCAATGAGGAAATGAATTGAAAGTGTCTGGAAAATTAGGTGACTGGCGTGATACAGACAGATGCGAGCTTCTTTCATTTTTAGGCTTGCTGATTCTGTATGGCATACAGAAGAGTCAGGGGAAACCTATTGACGAATTTTGGGACTCTGAATATGGCACTCCTCTATTCCGTGCTACTATGTCGAGGAGGCGATATCAGGACATTCTGCGTTCACTTCGTTTTGACAACTGCATCACAAGACTTGAAAGGAAAGAGAGGACTGGAAATAAGGCTGAAGCTGTACAGGAAATATTTGATTTGTTTGCCGTGCAATGTCAAACATCATTTATACCTTCCAGAAACATTACTGTTGATGAACATCTTTGCGTATACAGAGGTCGGTGCAGTTTCAAGGTCTACATTCCTTCAAAGCCAGGAAAGTATGGCATCAAGATATGGTGCGCAGTAGACTGTGAACATGGTTATCTGACAAATCTTCAAATGTACACTGCAAGGAGTGGTGATGTGAGAGAAGTGAATCAAGGCAAGAGAGTGGTCTTAGATTTAGTGCGTCATCTGGCTGGCAGTGCTAGGAATATTACCACTGACAATTTTTTCACGAGCTATGACCTTGTTCAAGAATTGTTGAAAATGAAGTTGACACTTGTAGGTACTCTACGTTCTACAAGAAAAGAAGTCCCAAAAGAGTTTTTTCCTTCGAAAACTAGGGAAGAATGCACTACCAGATTTGCGTACAGTGGTAAAACCCTATTAGTTTCATATGTTCCAAAAAGAAATAAGGCTGTGCTACTCCTGTCAACACAACATCAATCATTTGAAGTGCCCAAAGAAAACAACTTGAAACGAAAACCAGAAGTAGTGTTGTATTACAACTCAACAAAATCAGGTGTTGAAACGCTAGATCAAATGAGCTCTTACTATTCTGTGAAAAAGGGTACGAAACGTTGGCCATTAGCAGAATTTTATGATCTTGTCGATCTAGCTGCACTCAATGCCTACAGACTCTTCTGTGTTGCTGTTGAAAAAACAGAGATGTCTTTTTCTAATGAAGTTGGCCAAAGAAATGGCAAAGCCCCAAGTGGAACGTCGTTTGAGTTTACCACAAGCAAGGAACAAGGATATTATTAGCAGTATCAGACGGTGTGGATTTGATGACCTGTTAGACAATGGACATCCAGACGTAATACCCAACAATCAGAAGAGAAAGCGAGGCAGATGCTCCATTTGCCCCCGATCAAAGGACACAAAATACAGTTCAACATGCAAAAAGTGTAACAAATTTGTTTGCAAGGAACATTCTGAAATAGTTACTACTTGCAAAATATGTGCAGATGACTATGGTATGGATTCCGGTTAGAATTATGTTTCCTGTTGAGTTGTTCATCACATTTTCTGTAAATTTGAAGCCATTGTGAAACATTTATGAGTGAAACAAATTATGACTTAGAGTAATATTGTAAGTTCTGATATGTAATTACTCTGCCATATGTAATTTAATTCTACTATGTACATACCTGTTAAAAAGCTGTGAAATGTGTCTAAATAATAAATAAAATGTAAACAAACAGTATTAAACCACAGTACGTTGTTCTCTGAATGAGTAGTACACACAGTCAATTATATATTGATTGGGGTCATGTATGACCCCAGATGGAGTACTAGGGAAATTTTAGCAGAGTGAGTCCTAGGGTTAAGCGAGCCATGATTTTGCTGTATTCACCATCATATGAGTTTGTATAGTAAGCAAATAAAGAAACTGAGTGTAGTAACATATCTGTGATTGAAGTGGTCATTATTGAGAATTCAATAATTTCATTACAAGACAAAGAAAACTGTTGTTATTGGGATATACAACTAAAGAAATTTTAAAAATGCAGAAGGTCATTGCTCTGACCTAACCATCAAAAAATTTCACAGTGACGGAAAAACAGTTTTATGGAACTGCTGTTACTTATCTTACAAAACGGTATCATCAACTATCAGGTTTTGACATTTTGAGTGGGTGTGTGTGACTAAATTAGTGGAATAGGAAGATGTAGAAAGGACATTGGTTTATTTAAAAGAGAAAGAAGTAGATATCCGTGTGTCAGCAATTTTTGATCAGTATGTGCAGTTGAAGAATTTTCTGGCTTCAATAGTTTCAGAGGATACTTGGAAGTCAGTATTACTTTCCTTGGACAAATTGCTAGAATTTTTCATAAATACGAAGTTCTGCATTCAGAAGTTAGACTTGCTAAAGATATGCCAATACATGTTTTCCATTGTAGCACACCATTCTAATGTTCACAGAATGTTTTGATTAATGGAAGCTCACTGGAATGAGGAACAAAATCGTTTGGATGTATTAACAATTGAGAGCATCATAAAGTGTACTTATGACTTTCAAATGTGCTATGCAGAGTTTTAGAATTATTCAGGTCAATAAACTAACCCTCTCAAAGCTGTCAAGTCACCTAAGAAGCATCACTGGTACATAAAATAATCAGTGTAAAAACTGTGTATGTGAGTAACTTACATTATGGACTGTTTTTTTTAAATATATTTATACATGTAGTGTGCTCGGTAGTGACTCATAAGTTACTTTCTCCAGGCATTTGATGTCCCTCTTAGCCCTTACCTTATGATTGGGTTTCTGGTGATCTCTTATGATTGGATTTCTGGGAATTTTGCGCCGATTTTAGTACTGTACCAACATTTATAGAAACCCTAAATATATTCGTACACAATAATGCTATGGATAAGTAGATAATTATGAGTGGATTGCTGTTTCCACGTATTTATATTTGACTGCAGGAACCTTCGAGACAAATCAGAACCAAAAAATTTTTAAGTACTGTTTATTGAAAAAAACGTTGTAATTGATGTAGCAAAATCTGGAAAAAGTAACTTCAGTATTTCATTCGAAAGTTGCAGAAAATAATTAATCGTTTTTATTTGACCCTTGGCCTGTGCATAACGACACCTCGCTCATTCAATAGGACGACAAAAAGGCTATTGATATAATGTGAATTTCCCTAGGAAAAGTTACAGTAAGGTGATTTGAAAGTTATCTGACAATGTAGTTATCTATAGATCATTGTAATTTCAGGTTTATCATTCGAACAGTAGGCCTATTCTGAAGCTTCAGTCATTTACGCATTATCAGTTTGCATTGCCTCATTTTGCGAGCAGAATGCAGAACAATGGCCAGCATCATCTCTTATTCTATCCCAATTTTGTAGAAATAAAACTAGTAGTTACTATTTAGTTTGTTTCTGGAGTAAGGAAAATGTTTCTTTTCGTCATTCAACACGTTCCCCTTCTTTTTTACGTCAGTCAGGAATAAACAGTTCCATTGTGAATAAAAGGCACAAAATTCAAAAATTATCATATGAACTATACTACTACAACTGTTATGAAATGATGTACATATATATACTATTCTATGTCAGCAAATGTAATTCTCTAATGACAAGGACGCCCATATAAATGTTTGTTATTTCGGGTTTATTGCCTTCATCAGCACACATCTTGATGTTTCTTCCTTTCCCTAAATACTCGGTGGTGGGTGGGATGGGGAGTGAGGAGGGGGGGGGGGGGGGCGAGAATGAAATGATGGAAGGCATGGACTACATAATGTGGTATCAAGACATGTTATGATTTTTTTTGTTAAGTTTAACTGTTGATATCAACAAGAAGTAATAAAAAAAACTATGTATGTACTACTTTAAATGTGTTGCTTGAAATTTCCAAGTGGTTCTTACACTATGCGATGCTGTGCTCACATGTAAAGGAGGATACTGCTCATTCGTTGATTTGTGTGGTAGGCAGGAAGGGCTGCACAAACCGCTGTTTAAAGCAGTTTAGTGTTGTGCCCAAAATGAGTAACGTAACTTAACAATTTTTTAAAAACTACTTGCAGTCCATCATAGTAGCATCAATTCTGATGATGCGTTTCATTTATTGAATTATATATGTGTGATAAATTTCAGGAGAAATTTCAACATTTTGGACTGGACCATTCCTTGTGAGTTCATTTTATTATCACCATATCAGTTAACCATCTGCTGGAATGCAGTGTTAACATCATCTGTCATTTTCCACACTTTGGTAACTCTATCAAGTTTCAATTTACTTTTTAGCTAGGTATAAAATTGGGGATTTTTCCTATCACCTGCAAACACGACTATCACCAGTTTTTTTATGTGTAGCAATAGGCACAATATGTCCTGGAATATGGTGTGGAGCAAGCAAAATGAAAATCCTTGTGATAGAACTTTCTATAGGCTTGTAAAAGATTATCATCTTCATTTTTTAAGGGGCTAAACTAGGTATACTGGTACTGCATATCTGAAAGTACACTCACTCCTGGGATACAATATTATCTCTCATATTTAGTTGATTTAACTTGGTGTTCAAGTCCAGGACAAGTATGTTACAATATTAATTATCAAAACATAAAGTGGCTAGGAAGGCACTGCTGTTTCTAAACAATACTGTTGCATAGTAATAAACTTTTCAATTCCAAATCAGCTATAACGTGCATTCACAGTATGTGTCCTTATCGTCAAATCAGATGTTTTTCTTCAAGTCCCTTCTAATTTTGCATATTATGGGGCAACATCGGCCTGAAAGTCTGGAACTGCATTTGAACATATGACACACATGTTTAAACACATTAATGATTTGATGTCATTCACTGGACATGTATTTCATAATGGAGAAGGAAATGAAGGGGTTATTGTACATCAGACAAAAAATAGTTTCAATGTAATACTGTTCAATATTAATAAAGTGCATGATAGAGGCAATATAATTACATAGATATCACAATGGTAGATTTATGCTATTGATGTGACATTGTCTGTATTATACAACCAAAAGGCAATGGATTCTGAAGAAATTTATGGTATTTATACATAAGCAAAAATGCTTGAGCACCTATTGTGAGACACATACACATAAATATAATCTTAGAGACATAAACAGTAACTGGTTTTCCCAGGTTCAAATGTTTAATTTCTTCCAATTTGGCAACAAAGATTATCTACAAATTTCTTTAGAAATTCCATATTCAGCTGAAGTCACTCAATGCTGATTAGATCTAGAAGAGAAACCAGATTGTGGGACTGTTGATTGCTAAATTTCACCTGCTTTTACAAACAGACATAGACTTTTCTATGATATTAAGGTAAGGTGACGTAACAGGACGTTTCAGTTGCAATAGGGTGCCTACATGTCTGTCAAACCAGGAACTTATGGTTTCAGCCTTATGAACGCAGCTGTTATCATCTTGGAAGGTGGGAGTGTCCAAAGCATACTCATCATGAAGACACACAAGAAAGGACAACATTTGATCACAGACAATACTGAAATAAACATGTCAAGTTTGAAACCGATTATTACTTGGAAGGTGTAACACTCATCTTTGGTCCTTGTTAGTACGATCTTTTCATGATGACTGATCTTATTACACATGGCATGGCTCTGAGTCGTACAGCATTTCTTGTAGACACATTGGTCATTTTACAATGACATACCAACAAATCAGTTAAGTTCATTCAGGGTTGGTTACTAGCACGTCAAAACATGAGAGCTTCTTTATGCCATTCAGTCACATCTCCATATTGACATACCTTAATGAGTTCATACGAATAATTTGTGCATACACACTACTTAACTGTCACGAGTTGCTTCACCAGTGGAGCACTTGTTTCCCTCACAGCAGTTCTACACTACCTGCAGGGCACTCCAAAGCAAGTACTGTGCTCTTCTGATGGGGTGACTAATGTTTTGTCTGATGAGCTTATTTTATAGGACAGACAATACAAAATGGTCAGATTGTACAGTCTCTTTGGAGTGTAAGGTTTCTTCTTTTGTAAAATAATTAATTTTTGTTCTGTAGTACTTCCTCTTCTTTTATGAATTTATTTAATGCTACATATTTTTAGAAAGGGATCTTGTCTCATTTTAAAAAATAAAATGTATATATAACAGGCACAATACACTACTCCATTAATATTTGTTTGCTAAACAATTTTACAATAGTACATTTTAAAGGCTTTTGTTATTAATTATATTAGGTTTTAATGAAAAAGATCAATAAAATACTGCTGAACTCAATTTGTGAATAGTTGACACCTATTTGGAAAAGTTGATACCAAGTAGAAAACATGATGTAATTTATTATTTCTGCATCAACTATCATAATATAGTATTTTAAATGTCTTTCACATAGCATTAGTCCAACTTTATGAATATTTTACTGCAAATATTTTACATTTATCACTGAGAACTGCTGCTCATTTCCTGAGCATTGTGCTGCACCATAACCTGTCTCCAGTCACACAAAGGTTTTCTTTCCACATGCAATACGACTTTTGCCAGACGCTATGGAATTGACACATCTTGTGAAAATTTTGGACAGTTTTCACTTAGGAGCAACTAGGACTACAGATTTTAAAGGAAAGCATCCCATGAAAACCAAAATTATTATTGTTACTGGTAATGAAATTCTAGAAGAAATTAAACATTTAGAAATTTATAAATACAAAAAGGATATAGAGAATAAATTGGCAAAAATAACAAATATAATTGTGACAGTAAACGTGCCTGAAAAACAAAACACAGACATACACAACTGAAATTTGGTAAACAATGGCTGTTCCTGTGTTAATCTAAGGAATTGAAACATGTATCATTAGTAAAAAGCAGAAGAGCAGAATACAGATATTGGAAATGAGATTCCTCAAAGTACTGAAAGCAGATTAAACAGTATTAGGAAAGGTAGCATTAAGAACTAATTCAACAACTACAGATTACGAAATACATTTAAAAAAACAGGAAGAAAATAGAGGGAACATATTAACATAATGAGTAGTCAATGTTAGCAGCTCAAAATCACAAGATATAAGCCTGTAGGGAGATGAATTCAATAAATACTGAAGAGAAATATGGATATCACAACACAGAAAATATAATGATTAAAATGTAGAAGAAAGAAATGTTTACATCTCTGCAGTCTACTGATGAAAAACTTATGCACCAGAAACACAACATGTAAATATTTATTTGTACACCTCATAAAAGTTTGCATTGTTCATATACATATGGTGCACACAACTGCCCACATTCAGAATACTAAGCGATATTTGTGATAAGTCAGAAGGTATCTAGCCAAAAAATAAGAATAAAGATAGATGCTAACTCATGGATGGATAGTTTCTAATCGTTAGCAGTTCATGCCACGTGTGGAATAAGCATTAAAGAAAAAGAAAATGTGTCTACTTAATAAAGTAGGAGATGATAAAAGGAGAAATGGGGTTTAATTATCAGTCACTCTGTACATATTGGTTTACAAAACAGCTCTAAAAGAAGTCTGCCTGGCCTTAAAATGGCAAATGGGGTGTATCTGAATAAAGCATATAGAGCATGACCAGGTTCATAATAAATAATAAAGAAGTCGCTGTCCGCAATGAAGAAATTTTCATTCAATGGTGAATACTTTGCATCCATTCATTGCAGCAGAAATGTTCATAATTCCTGATTAAAGAATTTCTTGGGAATCGAAACAAATAATTGGGAAAAACCACACTTGGACTCCCTCAGCCTTATTTCTCTTGTGTCTTCTGTTACATATGCCTACCAGTACTTCAAGGAACTTTAAGTCAGTGCTTCATATTTTTGTAATCTTTCTCTAGCGATAATATGAACTTCATGACTGACAAACTTTGGCATCTACGAAAAATGGCAAGATACACTAACATTTCAAATCAAAAAATATATATCTCACATATCAGGGTAGGTGAACTGATACATGTCACAGGAAGGCACTGTGTACTAATGTACATAGGTAGCTATTGATATGAAATAAACAATATAAGTGTCAAACAAAGCTTCATTTGATTGGCAGCATTGCTTTTGACCAATGATCTTCATAGTATCTCAATAAAGAGCTAGGAAACATCTGATGACAAAAAGAGATTTAATGAGAATATTAACTTTTTCTTGAATTCTAACTGCAGAACTCAACATGTTCATTTCTCACAGGTTATAAAACATGAGTAAGAAGACTCAGCAGGTAGTGAACAATTTATGTATAGTTCTACATCAAAACAAGTATCCAAAAATGAATCAGGAACTACTAATGATCTAACTTATTTTAACCAAGATGAAAAGTTTTAACTAAGATGAAAAGTTTTAACTAAGATGAAAAGTTGTAAACCTATATTTAGCACTGCCTTTAGTAAAAACAGCTTCTAAGAGGGAAGTTATTCACTAAAGCCTGAAACATAGAAGAAATGTCATTGAATCATGACCATTGTGACTACAATTTTTGACAGTTTAAGACAATACATAAACAGACATAATGTCATATCATGAGAAAAATTTACAACTATGCAGTTATATTTTTATATTACACTTTTCCTTACATGTACACTGTTACATGTACAATAGTCAGCACACACAATTTGGACAAACATGGAAAACACAGTGACTTTAAATTAATGATAATGATCCAGTACTCTCCGCAGTGTCACAGCATATATTTTTCTGGTGCATTGCTTCAACCAAGGTAGGATTCAGTAATGATGATCTGTTATCCATCCATGATTTGGCAGCCATATTATTTTACCTCAATGGTCAGATATGCTTCCTACTGAGAAAAAAATTAATGCCATATTCATGCTGTTACACCTGACAAGTAGGATAAATGAGGGAAGTGAAATATCCTGGACATAAAGAAGAATGTAGTAATACCAGCACTGCAGGAGGTATGTGTTGACAAGTTTGAACATTATTGAACCACCAGTTCAGTTAATCATGGTTGGAAAACAGCAAGATGGAATGACTGGCAGAAGCTGTTAAGATGATCAATTTGGATTCTGGAGAAATGTCTGAAGACAGTAAGCAATATTGATTCTATGACTACCAGTCTCTTACATGGTATGCTGAAGAAGGGTACACCAATATTTGTAACATAAGTAAAGTTAGGAAAATCTTATGGAAATTTTAATCAAAATACAAGCTTCATAATTCAGAAATTTTCAGGGATAAAATAGAGGGAGCCAAAAGCTATATGCAAATTGCACACAACCCAGACTGCAGCTATAAGACTTGAAGAACATGAAAGGAAGGCAGTAGTTGGGACTGTAGATTCCATCTGTTTGCGAACACTGTAAATTCTGTTGTATGTGCATTTGAAATTTAGCTATTAGTGTACTGTGTGTCTGAGAAAGTGGTGGGGAAGTAGCTTAATACTTTTATTTATTTATTTAGCGCCCATATTATCACATTCATGATACTGGACTTGTCAAAGTACAGAACAGTGTAAGATATTACATATTTACATCATGTGCAAAATCTTATCATTGGTATCAACACATCTTTATAACAAAAACATTATTCTGCTATTGCACATACATATAGAAGAAAAGCTTGCGAAACCCCTTGGTTCATGTTACTAAAACTATTAAATACCAGTACTTTAGTTAATTAGGCATAGTAACATACAGCACAAAAGGTAGGTGCATAATTACATACACACATGGATGAAAGAAGTTTGGTTTTATCTAGGTATGGTTCATAATTATGAATTTTTGCTTAGATATTTATGAAGTAGATCTACAGATTTGAACAAAATTCCAGGTATTCATTAATACTGTAGAAGCTGTTGTTTATTAGTAGACTTTTTAGTTCTTTTTTGAATGTATTCCTGTTTGGTATTTTTTTGCTGCTATCTGGCATGCACTGTACAGAATTTTCGGTTTGTAAACAGCACTGTCCGGATATATTGATTTTATGTGAACATCCCTATGATAGTCATCCCTGTTCCTTGTTTGATCTTGGTGGATCTCACTATTCAACGGTGAAACTTGATGGTTTTTAATGAAGCACATGCTTTCAAATATAAATATAGATGGTAAAGTCATGATTCTTAATTGCTTGTAGATACCTCTCCATGGTGCTCTGTAAGCGACATCACTTATTAATCTTAAAGTTTTCTTTTGGAGCTTAAAGGACTGCTTTGCAAAAGAGGTATTTCGCCAGAACACTATTCCATAGTTAAGTAGACTTTGTATGCATGTATAATAAGCACTTAACACTGTTTTGGTATTGCAGAAATCTTTAAGTACTCTTAATATATAACAGTACTTGCTTAATTCTTTGTTAAGCATTTTTACATGTTTTTCCCATCTTAGATGCTCATCCACCCACAATCCTAAAAATTATATGTGATTCTTTTGCTGAATTTGGCTATTCGATAATGTGAATTTTTATTCCTTATATGGTTGAAGTTCATCCATACACTTTTCTTCTCATTGAAAACTAGACAGTTATCTTTAAACCATTTTTCTGCCACTTCTACTGTTTTGTCGATTTTTTGCTGCATCTCATAATCATTCTTCCCTTTTATAATGGAGCTGGTATCATCAGCAAATAATATGGGATCAGCTGTTGAAAACTGTTGAGGCAGGTCATTAATAAAAAACAAGAATAACAGAGTCCTGGGGCACCCCATAATTAACTTTTTTATATTCAGAATGGTACACATTTCCATCTTGAGTAATTTGTACTCTTTGTTTCCTTTCGGTTAAATATGACTTGTACCACTTGTAGGAAATACCATGGACACCATAATTATAGAGTTTTAACAGCAGCAGATTATGATTTATAAGATTGAACGCTTCGGAAAGGTCCAAAAACAATCCACAGATCAGTTCCTTGTGCTCAATAGCTTTGTAAACAAGTTTTAGGGAATTGAAGAGAGCTGTTTCTGTAGATTTGCCTTTTCTGTAACCATTCTGTGCATTTACAAGAATTTTATTTTTGTTTAGGAAGTTTAACAATCTGTCACACATTATTCTTTCAATTATTTTCGAAAATACAGGTAAGAATGATAGTGCTCCGAAATTTTTAATGTCAGACTTGCCACCACTTTTATAAACTGGTATTGCTGTTGACTGCTTAAGTTTACTTGGAAACACACCAGTTTCAAAGGAGTCATTGATTAAGTCCACAAGTTGAGAGACAACATTATGGGTACTATATTTAATAATTTTGTCAGGGATACCATCAAATACGCAGGTGATTTTACTCTTTAGTTTGCTGATAGCCGATTGTACTTCTTTGGGTGATATGGGATATAGGTACATTGTTCTTTCATGTACTAGAGTTGTTACATTTGTCTTTGGATTATGTTTAGTGGCGACCAGGTTTTGGGCTACATTAATATAATGATCATTAAATATATTAGCTATTAGAAGTGGATCATCAACAATTTCATTTTTGTGTTTAATGGTGATTTTATTACTTGCACTTTCATGTTTTCCTGTATGATTATTAATAACTTTCCACAAAGATTTCGTTTTGTTATTACACTTTCTGATATATGAATCATTGTGCTTCCTTTTTGCAGCAATTATAGCTTCCCTGTGCTTGGCATATGGTTTCAAGATAGTATTTTGCTTTGCACACTTATGTAGCATTCTAAGCCTTTCTGATGACTCTTTGATTTTGCTTGTTATCCATGAGTTTTATTTGTTCGTTTATTTTCATTCTCTTCAGAGGGAATGAAATATCATAGCAGTATTTATAATTTGACAAGAACTTGTTGAATTTTATATCTACAGAACTACTGCTTTCCATGTCCCAGTTTACATTTTTTAACATTAGATTAAAGACCCTAATGCTATCATCATTAATTAATCTTCTTTCAATATATCTCCTGTTATCTATTTTCTCATGAGATTTATCTAAAGTCAACTTAACTGCTTGATGATCAAAGAAACCTGTATCCAATACCTCAGATTTAAAGCCACATTTTGTGAGGGATCTGGAATACTGCCTTAGAAACCACACTCAGGCTGGCTGGCATAACTGATGAACAATCAGTATCCCATTGTGTAGATTGTATTCTAGACTGGCTCATTATCCTTTCTGCTTCTGGTATGTTAGCAGATCATGGCACAGTTTAAACCTGTTGGTCTTTAGCTTTAGATAAAGGCTAAAGTACTGCTGCACAAGATTTTAGATTAATTTTTGCAAATGGGTATTTATGAATTCAAAAATATTGAAGGTCACTGGCCTACTGTAGCACTTCCAGTTATGTAACATATTATTCTCATGTACTGACTGTGACATCCAGAATTTCACATAGTTTGTGGATGTGACTTTAAAGAGTAACATGAGTATGCCAAACTGACAAATGCTATTACTCTGTATCTAACAATAACTTTTTAAATAAAATACATAATATGTTTAGCTGACAAGTAGATCAATCAAAATATGAGAAACGTTGCAATTTTAAATTGGTATCCTCAAGGAGAAAACCAATTTAGAACACAAAGTGGAGATTTTCAGGCATTTATTTGTGGACCACTATTCATTATCCGATATGGGAGGCAGGGCAAGGGACAAAGGGCCAACATGGTGAGATATGTATCCTGGGGGCCCTTCTTGAAAACTCCCTAGTGGAGGGATGCAACTGAAGGAGAAAATAACTTGGAAAGGCAGGGCCACCCTGTGTCATGAAACAGTGTCTTCTATTCACATTATTATGGTACATTTATGCTTCTAATTTAAACTAGGACTCATACAGAGGCATATAGACAATTATTTACCACTCACTCCAACTGTGAGTGGAACAGGAAAGGGAATGCCTGGTAGTGGTACAAGGTGTCCTCTGCCATACGCCATACTGTGGCTTGCAGACTATCTATGTAGATGCAGATGTAGCTGTAGACATAGTAGAAAACTAAATATTTCATGGACTACTAAGTAGACTGCCACTAATAGACTTTGAATATAGTATTAAATATTCAAAATATGGAAAGGAAAAGAATTTGAAAGTGGCAAAGAACCAGGGGGATTATACAGACCCCAACAGAGGATCAGTGAAAGAAGTGATGCCTGTCACTTCTCCACAACATGCAGTCCCACACCTTCTGCCTGTAGATGGGGGTGTGCAGATAATTCAGCTGGAGCCTGGTGAAGCTACAGACTTCAATATTAAAAGGTGATAAACTGCCTTTACACTCATTTTTCATACTGAATATGCTTTTTGTAATTTCCTGAAATTCGAGAATAGTGCAAAAACGCCTGTGTAAGTGACTGCTCCTAGCCAAGCCTTCATTTCCTATATTTAATGTTTAAAGATGAAAATAATTAAATCTACATAACAACAGCTCAATAAACGATATCCTCTCTTTTCTAGGCACATTGGCATGAGTTTTTACTTCAGTAAACTTTGTACCAGTACTTGATGGGCCAAAGCTCACTCTTATGCTCTCTCCTCATGTAACAAACTTAAAGAGCCAAAGACATGTACCTTACATTTAGGAAAGATCTGTTAATGATAGTAAATAAATGTATGGTGATACAGTACATGAACTGGTACAACATTGTGCTCTCATTGAACTATGGTATTCTCCTCCGGCTAATTTAAAGCATTAGACCAGGCAACGACCTCCGTGAGCTGCTGCAGGTGCCTGGTAAGTCCAGAAAAGGATGATGAGCGAATAATAAATGCACAGTAGAGTTAATATTGCATTTCTCCTAGCGATGGGGTGATACATCACCAGTCTTACAGGTATCCAAGGCTTGCCAGAAGTCTGTAAGCAAATGAGTATGTTAGCAGTCAAAAATCTTTCACATTACTGAGCCACTGTTGCACTTCCCATTATATAAAATAATATTTTGATGAGCCGACTGTTAATTTTAGAATTCAAATATCTAGTAGACTGTGACTCTTAACAGTAACTGGAAGTAAGAAGGAAAAAAATGGTGTACGACATCTTGAAGCTATCAGTGGCTTTTGTCATTTTGCTCCTACAGCTTTCTTGTACATAATATTTTATTTAAATTAACCCACTTTATGCATATTAGAACTAAGATTGTTAGGAATGAAATGATTTATATATTTTCTTCAAGATTTGTTTATTATTTTCGGATAATTTTCCAGTTTACGTAATTTAATTTTTGGGGCACTTGATATGCAGAGATATGTCACGTCAACCAAATTCAATGATAACAGATATTGGAAATTATTTATACAGACAATGTTACACATACTCTGATACAATATGTTTGGGATCTCATCGAGCTGATGATTTTACTCAGTTACAGTGACAAAATGCAAATCCAGAATAACGAATTTTCACAAAAAGTATGTTCTGGATTCTAGTAATAAAAATTAGCAATGTAAAACTACACTTATTACTCAGCAGCATATTTGTAGCTCACTCAAGGGTTCATGCCCAAAGGAAAGTGGATCTGGTGAACAAGGAAACTATCAATAAACTTTCAGAGGTTGTCCAGCAATGTTTGCTGAGTGATTTTGCATAGGAAATCTATGGTCTATCGGCTTCAGTGCAGATTAATTGCTATTTCAGTTACGCTGGGGTGACATGCCTATGAAACGCGCCTTAAAGATGTCATTCTACTTTCATAATTTTTAAGTTTATGTAGATTGAGCAGCTGGTCACCATACCATACATACAATGTTGGGGATCACTTCGATATAAACAGAAGTAGGGAAATGCTTAATGGACATTAATATGAAAAGGATCAGTTTGGAGGATAGTATTAAAAAAAGTGAATAACTACAGGTATATGACATTGTAGATAAATATTATAGAAAAGATGAAGACAATTTTGAGAAGAAGTTAGTAGAATGATGAATCTGAAGATGTATAGAGAACAAAAAGTATTTCCTTCAATGAACTGCAAAAAGTTTCTGGTTTTCTTTTTATGAAAAACAAAAGGCAGTTGACTTTTTCGTCAGAAATATTAAATATAACAGTTCCTTACACACTACATAAAATGGTAAAGGAAAATGTGTTTTTTACCTTTTGCATGGGAAATTTTTATTTAAATCCAGCAACAAATCAGAGTAATGGACAAAGGCAGAATATCTGTTGCATTTCTAGTCTCATCATTTTAAAATTAATTCCCACGATTTATTTCCCTTCCACTGCTTCTTTGTATCTTACTTGCTTAGTTACCTCTAGTCAGCATTTTAAAACTAATTCGCAACATTTATTTCCCTTGATGTATTTCTTTCTGTCTTACTTAGTTGTCTTTCTGGTTATCTGTACATAGAATATCTCACAGGAGAATTTCAATCGGTTCACAGAATTTGTTTGTTGACTCCCATATATTCATCTCAAAGTGGAGGTGACTAATTTTTTATTACTAACTTTTATTACATAGAAATATGGAAATGAATTTTATGTCAAGACAGCTCCAAAAGTAGGAGCGCAAGAAAGATGAAATCATACCATTTTTATGGCTTTATTTTTATCTTCAGCCATTCTTTCCTTTATTACAATGAACATGGTTAACTATGTACTTCAGATGATCAGCATTTATCCCCACTTATTTAGTTACATGTCAAAAATATCCTTTATCACCTTTAATATTGTGGATTAATGTAAGTCCATGCAGTCTTGCTGCTTTGTCTAAGTGATAGTGACTGAAATGAGCAAATATTTAATATACCATGCTCAGGTCATTCTTAAATTTTGTCTTTGTTTCCCTGTGTGTTTTGAAAATTTTGCCAGCATGATTAAGGCTCATGAATAAGCTACTGCTCCAGTTTTGCTCAGGTCATTCTTAAATTTTGTCTTTGTTTCCCTGTGTGTTTTGAAAATTTTATCACCATGATTAAGGTTCATCAAAATGCTACAGCTCCAGTTTTGCATTGACAAAATATTTAGAAATTTTTTTTTTTTTTCAACATCAAAGCTTTGTAATTTTTACATTTTATATTTTTAGCTAGTTGATTTTTTGGGAATATTTCACTCATATGTACAATTTGGTGTGTAAATTAAAACTATGAAAACTGAATAAGGTATTTCAAGTCAATGTTCACCAAATAAATCAATTAACATAAGTGACTGTAGTGACAGATGACGTTTCAGAACAATTATGTTTAACTGCTGTTTTGCAGAAAACAAATGAATCACAAAAGGCAGAGTAAGAAACAGGTAGCACACACAAGCTAGTGTGAAATATGTTTTGCTAAGATTTTTTTCTCTTCACTCTTAAATTCGATGATTTCTTTTACCATGCCATATCTGTACACTATGCCAAAGACAAAAATTTTATATAACTTATCATTCTAAAAACTATCCACCTGATTTGCTAAAAAGCTAGTTTCTCAATTTTGTCATAAATGTTTCATAACTGTTGCCTCAGCTATATGAGTATTCATATTTTAGAACTCCCCTATTTTCACAGCTATTTATATATTTTAAACATTCCTTCAAAACATTTATTAATAAACTGTTAGGGCGAGAAATTGCATACATTGCTGGAATTCTCTTAAATTCTGCAATCATGCTGAACAGAATAAAGTACTACAGAACACACCATGTTGTGTGTTTCATCAGCTTTCAGTTACTACACATTTCACAGTGCAGAGGTTCTGGTAACGAATGACTAATAAAGCTCTAGTACTGAATAAATCTTTCAAAAAGTTCATCATTCGAACAAGTGCACATACACTTATATGATTCAGACATACAGATATATGCTCTAAAATATATTAATTAAATACTACTGTCACAGCTATCAGTGCTGTAGTCACTAGAAGCTTTTTAGGTGTGATTAATAGCCATTTACAGATTAGAAGAATAAGTTATGAAAGCCCATATTCTTAATTTCCATTTTAACCTGTCAGTTTGCTTACGAAACTGATTTCATCTCCAAGTAAACCAATGTGTTTTGGTAGAAAACTAACAATGGGTTAGATGATCGCAGATGTAAAGAATTATATGTACATAGCATTGAGTATAATGATGGTAAAGCAGCATTAAGAATTTTTTTGTATATTAGATAATAAAACTTTATAAAATATCAAAATCTCAAATATCTGGCATTAACTATTGTGTGTTATTGGTCACTTATCACAAATAAAAGATAGAAATGCAATCAATGACTACAACAAAATATAACTACACAGTACATTAAATATTACTAATTGGAAACAGGTATAAAAATTGCTGTCAATGTCAAAATAACATCAGTTTCAAATAATGACACACATATCGATGTGTGCATATAATACATCACCATATTCTTCAAATGATAAACAGTCTTATTATTTATAGTTTTATTTAGGCTCCAACATGAATTTTGAATGTTGACGCTGAGTTCAGGATGTTTGGATCGAACAAAAACCCATTGCCAAATTTTTGACTGCAAGGCTGGACAGTATGTTAGAGGATACTGTCCTGATAGTGTGCAGGCCTCGAATTATGCCATGACAGTGACAAGAGGCGTCCGATATCTGTACATGATGCTGACCCAAAAGACGACTGACCCACTTCCCTTTTGAACCTGTAGAACTGCATCACTGAGATGTGCAGTAGTCTACCTGATCACCACCACCACACTTCTACGATGATACCAAATGCCTGACAAGTCCTGCACCTTTCAGTGAAGAGAACCTGGCACCACTGATTCAGGTTCCATTCTATGTCTTCCCTTGGGGTGGAGGATATATTATGCTGTTTGTAATGGACGCTTGGAGGCTACAATAATCGTGTGGAGTCGACACAGTCTTCTCAGTATCCTCTAAATAGGTAGTACGCAGTTCTGTTGTATTTCCTTGGGATAGCAAAGAGCTGATATATATCCGTAGCTTTCATCAATTGGCGTCGTTCAGTGTGAGCACATACTTTAAGAAAGATCTCCAGAGCTTTCCATTTTAGCAAACTTCCTAACACACAGACACATGAGCACACAGTGCCCAGTCATCTGGTGCCATGTACCTCAGGAAACACACCAAGGACCTGTCGAATCAATGTCGTGCACAGTCATCGCTGTATTCTGTTCCAGAAGTGGACTAACACATCAATAAGCGGGTAGTCATGTTTTGGCTCATCGTTGTGCGATACACCGAATGGCTCTGTTCCAACAAAATCATTTATCACCATCTAAAAGAGAGATTGTTTGCATCCACATACAAGACGTGAATGTGTGGGTGAACATGGGTGTAAACAAGGATGTGGTTTGTTATGCAGTTATTGAGCACCCAGATACGATGACACAGGCTGTGATCGCCAGGGTGACCTTGCGACTACAGCTCTCTCCAGCGACAGCTATCGGGTACATCTGGCACGGCAATTACAATAGTTTTGCTTCCAAAAATGTGATACAGCTATGTCATTAATTCTCGAAGATGCGCTAAGAGAATCCTAAAGGGCGTGGTGGAGGTATGAGTGGAACCAATTTCACGTAAAAGACCGCTTTAAATATAGCACTTTAAATACATTCCAATTTCCCCTCACCAAATATCATTGATCCTACTTATTGTATAAATTTTTGAATTTCATCCATTTGTATGACATATCTTTATCCTCAGAACTGAATATCTGATGTTGACTATTCAGATACTCTGTAATTTGGATCATTTTACATTTCTCAAGAAATAATATTTTCGTATTATTCTTAATGTACCTCGTAACACCCATACTCACTAGTGCCCTCGCTCTCTAACGAGGAGAGCACAGCTCAAGTGCCATCACTCGATTTCCCAGTAACTTCTTTCACTGAAAGAGAGGTCAAAATAAGCGAACATGTATCTTGGCTTATCCGTTGATACCCGACCATTTCTGGGAAAACGACGTTCAACGTTTTTGCCGTTATTTATATGCCCCCTAACACTCAGGCCGTTTGACAAAAGCAGTGGCGCACAATGGCTAACGCCGCTGTTTCATACTTTTGCACACGTGTTCGAAACCTGATTTTTTAAAATTTAATTTAATTTATTCGTAAATGCTACTATACAAATGTTTCTTATCAAATTAGGGAATATAAAGGCGTTATAGTAACTGTAAAATTGCAACTACGCTTCACAGTAAGTGTCATACATTTATTATATGATAATTCTGTGTATGGTATTTTCAGGGGTTACAGACTTTTTAAATTCTTGTACTCCTATACTTCATTTTTAAATCAATTCTTATATGAATTCATACAATTTATTCTTATGTTTATTCTTCAGGTAGATTTGGTGCATTCCCGTGCATGATACCAATAGTAGAAACATTCGAAATAGCGAAATTCCGAACGCCATGAGTATCGTGCAAAGGCAGATTTACCACAGTGATATTTCATCAAACCATGTATAACGGATCATTTTTCCGAAAACTGGCGCTTGCAGTTGATTATGAATCAAGATACACTACAGGAATTTCACCGAAAACGATTTCAAATAATTTTCTCATTCTTTTATTGCTTTTTTAAATTCATTTACCAGACATACAATTAGTAGATGAATAATTACAACGTTATTTGAACATATATGGGAAAACATTCGTGTAATAATCTGTGGATATGAGTAGATAAATGAAAAATAAAAATAAAATCGATAGTTGGGTTTCGAACACGGGATGAAAAACTGTGCCCGCGACACTACACTCTGTTCATCAAAAGAATAAACCTGATGTAAACAAACACAAACGCGATGATTGGTCAGAAGTCGTTGCACACGTACACTGATGTTGTTACGCTTTGGAAGCAGGTCCTACGTATGTATTAAAGATCTTATTACGAAATTACGTTAAATGAAACTTTAAGATAGTCTAATGTATTAACAGATATCAGTGCTTTTCTTAATCGTGCTTTAGCTGTGTAGTTTTTATTTCAGAAATCGAGTACGGTCACGGTCTCTGTACTGTTGTGCTCTGACTGTCGCGCTGTTAACACGCGGTATGAAATTAGCTGTACGTGTGCAACGACTTCTGACCAATCATCGCGTTTGTGTTTGTTTACATCAGGTTTATTCTTTTGATGAACAGAGTGTAGTGTCGCGGGCACAGTTTTTCATCCCGTGTTCGAAACCCAACTATCGATTTTATTTTTATTTTTCATTTATCTACTCATATCCACAGATTATTACACGAATGTTTCTCCCTAGAGAAACACTCGTATGGAACTCGGTTGAAAGTGCCGAGAAATAGGTTGTTCTCGATGTTTTTGATGAATTTGGAGAACAATCGGCTTTGAAGTTTTCCGAGGGGCTGTATTTAATACAGTTGAGATACATGGGCACATTGGATATACACTCCTGGAAATGGAAAAAAGAACACATTGACACCGGTGTGTCAGACCCACCATACTTGCTCCGGACACTGCGAGAGGGCTGTACAAGCAATGATCACACGCACGGCACAGCGGACACACAGGAACCGCGGTGTTGGCCGTCGAATGGCGCTAGCTGCGCAGCATTTGTGCACCGCCGCCGTCAGTGTCAGCCAGTTTGCCGTGGCATACGGAGCTCCATCGCAGTCTTTAACACTGGTAGCATGCCGCGACAGCGTGGACGTGAACCGTATGTGCAGTTGACGGACTTTGAGCGAGGGCGTATAGTGGGCATGCGGGAGGCCGGGTGGACGTACCGCCGAATTGCTCAACACGTGGGGCGTGAGGTCTCCACAGTACATCGATGTTGTCGCCAGTGGTCGGCGGAAGGTGCACGTGCCCGTCGACCTGGGACCAGACCGCAGCGACGCACGGATGCACGCCAAGACCGTAGGATCCTACGCAGTGCCGTAGGGGACCGCACCGCCACTTCCCAGCAAATTAGGGACACTGTTGCTCTTGGGGTATCGGCGAGGACCATTCGCAACCGTCTCCATGAAGCTGGGCTACGGTCCCGCACACCGTTAGGCCGTCTTCCGCTCACGCCCCAACATCGTGCAGCCCGCCTCCAGTGGTGTCGCGACAGGCGTGAATGGAGGGACGAATGGAGACGTGTCGTCTTCAGCGATGAGAGTCGCTTCTGCCTTGGTGCCAATAATGGTCGTATGCGTGTTTGGCGCCGTGCAGGTGAGCGCCACAATCAGGACTGCATACGACCGAGGCACACAGGGCCAACACCCGGCATCATGGTGTGGGGAGCGATCTCCTACGCTGGCCGTACACCACTGGTGATCGTCGAGGGGACACTGAATAGTGCACGGTACATCCAAACCGTCATCGAACCCATCGTTCTACCATTCCTAGACCGGCAAGGGAACTTGCTGTTCCAACAGGACAATGCACGTCCGCATGTATCCCGTGCCACCCAACGTGCTCTAGAAGGTGTAAGTCAACTACCCTGGCCAGCAAGATCTCCGGATCTGTCCCCCATTGAGCATGTTTGGGACTGTATGAAGCGTCGTCTCACGCGGTTTGCACGTCCAGCACGAACGCTGGTCCAACTGAGGCGCCAGGTGGAAATGGCATGGCAAGCCGTTCCACAGGACTACATCCAGCATCTCTACGATCGTCTCCATGGGAGAATAGCAGCCTGCATTGCTGCGAAAGGTGGATATACACTGTACTAGTGCCGACATTGTGCATGCTCTGTTGCCTGTGTCTATGTGCCTGTGATTCTGTCAGTGTGATCATGTGATGCATCTGACCCCAGGAATGTGTCAATGAAGTTTCCCCTTCCTGGGACAATGAATTCACGGTGTTCTTATTTCAATTTCCAGGAGTGTATAACGGAATCAGCAACGTAGTAGACTGACGATCTGGTGCAGTTCATGGAACGCTGGTTCAAGTCTCGCCTTGGACGTCCTTTATTTCGTTCGATTTGAAATACCTATATCTCATAATTATAAAATTCTTCATCATTTTTTAAGAATAATGCACGTCTTCTTGTTTCTAATTACATATTGCACGGGAAATTCCTGTTTTCATGTCAAATATAAGTTCTTAATTATCGATATTTAACGAAAGATTGTTAAGAAAGGCTGCATAAAGTAAGAAAACATAACAATGTGATTTTTAGGACAAAAATGGAAAACCACATACTCTTTACGTAAACTGTGCCCATTGTTTTATACCGCAGACGCAGTCTCGCACGAGCCAGAGTGATAAGTGTCGTAGAACAAGAAAAACAATCAATTTCATCGCATCGCGCACTGATCTGGAGTCAAGTTACGGGTTTTGTTGCGAGAAATAAGGACTGTTAAGCTTCCAGACGTACTAGAACTAACGATTCTCTTGTCATTGCCAAACGATGGCCGGATATAGAACGGCACGTTATAAAAGAACAGGAGAAAATGCGGCGCTTGTGTCGCTTCTGGATTCTGTTGTTGATCGACTCGTTATCAACGTAGCAGATGACAGTTCCAGCTGAAATGTATTTTTCGGATTCGGATAAGGAAGGAGCTAAGTGATTAATTACCAGACAACCAGTGGCTTCAGTATTCAACAATACGGCGAAATCCCCGCACCATGCTTTTGCATCACACATAGCTCGCTCAGAAAAAGTACCCTTTGTCTAAGTTAGAAATTTTCATCGCTTTTGGTGTAATTAGAATATTACGTTAGGTAAGAACGAGAGGATTTTATGCTTTCCGTCTGGGCACCTAAGAAGCGTGCGGTAGCGCTGGAGTTTTGCCGAATATTATTTCATTGTCTCAAAAAATAAATAACATTCGAAGCTATATTGTTTCTCTGTTGGTCTCTTTTTTACGACTGAACTGCAATTGCTCACATCATTGCAGGTTAGTTGGAACAGCTGGCTCGCCACTGCTGTCGAAGTTAAATGCGCCGGTAAAGCTGTTGTCACGCATTATCGCTCAGTCTACGTGCGTGTAACACAGCATAAAACGTATTCTTATGATTGCACGTGACTGTACTGGACACAGCTTTGCTTCCGCTCCATGTGAAACGAAATCCAATGTGATTCAAGCAAACGCGGAAGAATACACGATGTAATGTTTCCGTCAGGTTTATTCCGGAGTACCTCGTAAACTTTGACCGTCATTTTTTCAGTAACGGTCGAGCGTCAATGGCAAGCAGACACTTGTTGGCTTATTTTGAACGTCCCTTCACTAAGCGAATTTTGTGCGAAATCGGAGAATGGCAGTTGCCGTGTTCTCCTTGTAAGTTAACTAATCCTATAACAGTGGTCGGCGTGCCAACGATTTGAAATCAGTGGTCGAGGAAAGTGAGTGGCAGAAGGTAGATGATCGTGACGTATAGCGTGTTTTGGGGATGAAAATTGTAATTCCTTGTTGAAATATGCTGCAACTGGGATACCCTGGAGCAACTCGTTAACCATCACTGTGAATAATTCACCAAACAGATGCGGGCTCTGTAGAATATAACCCTCTACATTGGTTTGTGGACTGTACTGATAGGCCCAGTCATTAGACAAACTTATAATCAGATGCGAGCGAGTTCATTGCTGGTATTGTGTGTTATGGCGGATCGAGGAAGGGGTTGTCAATTTGGTGGGTGTCATTCCGTGTGCGGATTCTACAGACCTCTCTAAATATATTCAGAGCGAGTAAATATATCTACGTTTGGTTTTTGCTAAGCTATAACCATTGTTATTAAAACACATAGTAGATATCACGAGCAGATGCGCTGTGATGACATAACGGAACCGCTCGTCTCACTGCACCGTGTAAAAGCTTATAGGCATACCACACACACGTTTAACTCACATATAGTTGTGAACAAAATAGGGACTTTTCATCTTATAGTGTATTACTATCTTTAACGTGTTTATTAGTTAAATAAACAAATAAATTTGTCTTTATTTAAAATAGAGAATGTGAAATCACAATCTTTGCAATACCTTCAGATGACCAATTAGTAACTGCCGTTCATAATAACTTATTGACGTTCATAATAACTTATTGACAATGAGAAAAATAGCCGTCAGTCCCTATGTGAAAATGTTTTCTTTCAAATAACTACGCATTACACCGACAGAGACGATTTGTACGTCTGCATTCTTTTTCCTGATTCCTTCTATTACTTTATCTGTATAACGCACTGTTGTATTTAATAATTTTTTGTCTTGGCAGTTTATGTTTTCTCTGCTAATAGTTTCTTCATTTTTTGGTAATATATTTACGTGTAAAATCTCTTCTGCTTCCTTCCGGTAATTTCGTATTTATGACCAAATTTTTCTCTCATTATTAGGCTCATTACTACCCCGTAAATCAGTTCTGGAAGATGGGTAGGAACAGCATCAGGCTTAAACGTGCATTTTATAGGAAGATACAGCAACTTTCTTTACAAATTCCTGTCATAATGCGAATAGCATAAGTTACTGAACACACACAAGCATTAGCAAATGAAAACGAATAGGCAAGTTTACAAGTATTTTATCCATTTTCATTTCATCTCATATATAACTTAATTCCTCACTTTTCTGTTGTCTGTGGTGGGAACCATAACTCATGATCGCTCGGCAAATCATTTTTTTTCCTTGAGTATTTCTTGTGTTGCTGTTCTGCAGCCTCAACAAATTGTATGAAAGGCATACTGTTGTAATAAGACCCACCAATCACGAATTTATAGAATTAAAAGCAGTGACTGTGACATGTTCTATATCGGACAAGCCGGACGAAAATTTGCTTCAAGATACAAAGAATATATAAACAAAATAGAAAACAAACTCTCCGGATTTTGTATGCGTCTTCGAGAAAATCGAAACTTGACAGTAGACATAAGCACTAACCTTTCGATTCTTCATAGAGCCGAAAAAGGAAGCCACATGACCCTCTTAACAGGAAACAGAAATCTACACACATCTGTCCAAAATTCTGAATAACATTTTAAATGAAAAAACAGGGTAAAGAAATAAAAAATATATTGATAACTGTAACATAATTCTTATCAGTGATAGCGATTTCAGAAGAAAAGACATTCCTAAATTTTACATAAGATATAAATCAAGTATCATCAAAGATATAAATTTAATAACAAACCTGTTGTCTGTCACATAAATCGATATTGTAACAACCATCCACAAATATGACAAAACGAAGGTTGACTATGTTTGAAAAATAATATTTAAGCTCTTATAGCGTAAGTAAAGATTACAGAAAATTATGTCTCTCCTAACAGTCGTCAAGTGCATTTTCTGTGGTGTTTCGTCTGATATTTGCAAGTTCGTTTTTGCAATGTGTTGCTGGAGCTGTCCCACCAAATGCTGCTCATCACCTGAGTCATGTGATGCGTAGTGCCCGCATCTCGTGGTCGTGCGGTAGCGTTCTCGCTTCCCACGCCCGGGTTCCCGGGTTCGATTCCCGGCGGGGTCAGGGATTTTCTCTGCCTCGTGATGGCTGGGTGTTGTGTGCTGTCCTTAGGTTAGTTAGATTTAACTAGTTCTAAGTTCTAGGGGACTGATGACCATAGATGTTAAGTCCCATAGTGCTCAGAGCCATTTGAACCACTTGATGCGTAGTGCCAACGGAAAGGGTCGGCTCGGTTCCCGTTACAAACAAAATAATTTTAAAAGAGGAATTTTATGTGCCCATTCGATTGAGCAGTCCAATATTAGCCTAGTGCGATATTCGTTTTAGCTATATGTATTAACAGGGACAGGAAGACACGAAGCAGCGACTGAATAGCGCTGATTCATGGCGGTCGCTGACAGCACTACTGGAGTTCCGGTTATTCTTCGTATTTTGATGTCCCGATTAATACACATCGATATAAACAATGTCGCACTAATTTGGGGCCTCACTATCGAATGGGCGTGTAAAATTCCCCTCTAAATTCATTTTGTTTTTATTGGGAAACGAACCGACGACGGCCGTCGACGCTGGGCGTCGGATGAAATATGTGATGAACAGTATTTGTTTGGACTCAATACACACTTCAAGAACGAAACTGCATACATCTGCCGAAACACCAGAGAAAACGCGTCTGACCATTCTTAGGGGAGACACCTGGCGTATACAGGGTGTTTCACTACATGTGTTTGCCTCTGTAAGTTACGAAGTAATAGGCGACGGGAATATTTATTGCGGTAGGTCACCATAAGAAACGTTACACTGTCTGCAGAGCTATGAACATAGTTTATTGTGTTATTATCCAAAGAGTTACAGCAAAAAGATACAATTTTTTAAATGGAACAATAGTTGTTTCTATCATACACTGGAATCAGTAAAACCAGCTGTGTATACATCAATTTAAATTACATTCCTATCACTTTTAGTTTGGGAGCTATAACCCTTCAAAGTTTCAGGGGAAGATACCACACACGCTGCGCATAACGCAATGCGCCTTCGAAATGTGGTGCGGCCGAGTTGTACTGCCCCTGAAACTTTGAAGGGTTGTAGCTCCAAAACTAAAAGTGACAGGAATGTAATTTAAATTGATGCATACACAGCTGGTGTTACTGATCCCAGTACATGATAGAAACAACTATTGTTCCATTTAAAAAATTGTATCTTTTTGCTTTAACTTTTTGGATAATAGCACAATAAACTATGTTCATAGCTCCGCAGACAGAGTAACGTTTCTTATGGTGATCTACCGCAATAAATATTTCCGTCGCCTATTGCTTCGTAACTTACAGAGGGAAACACATTTAGTGAAACATCCTGTATACCGATAATAGCTTGACTTTAAAAATTAGCTCTGGTGGGTCTTATTATAACAGTTTGTATTTCATACCATTATTTTACACTGAAAACAATTCAAAACATACTCTGAAATCCCCTCAGTTACTGTTATCTGTAGCGTAACTCTGTACTTAAACGCTGATAAGAACTCTCTGTTCACTCAGCAACTCAATGACAACACAATATGTTGCATGTGAGGTGGGCTGCTGAGCGGTGGCAGGGTCGATGTGACGTGAACGTCGCAGTTGGCTACTGCGCACACACTCTGTGTGGCGATGTGAAAAAAAAATTAACGTTTATAGCTGTTGAACTGTGACACCGACTTTCTTTTTTTTTAGGGGTCTCTATGTACTTTTTTCTGTGGCATCGAAAAGAACCTTTGACGAGGTGTGTGGAACTCGATCACAAAGTGACAAGATAACATCGCCGCAAACCACTGTCCCGCCGCGCCGCCAGGAGAAGGCATCCCGTAAAATGTCTGCTCTGCTGTACCAAACGTAAGCAAACACATAACGTGGGTACAGTTCGTGTGCTTAGCTGAGCAGTTGGAGCCCATCAGTCTCTTCCCTGTTGTTGTAGCTGTCAGACAAGTTGCTCACGAAGGTACTGAGACTTCCGCAATATGGACAACAGTTGACAAAGTTGATATGGCTTTCGTTTATGGCTGAAGCCACTAAACTGTTGCGGTTGTATGCTGAACGGTATCCTGTCGTGCATGCGCTTGCCATTTATCTTTGTATACTTAAAATGAAACTGGAAGTGTGAAGAATAAAATATGCCATTGAAAGATGAGAGCAACTGATGAAAGAAATGCAGCTAATACTCTAGCAACGGAAACACATAAGTCCACATGCTACTACCAACAACTGATCGTACATGTGTGATTAGCCAAAAGAGTGTTACGTGAATATTACATTACAAGGCATTTCCACTTTTCGATCCATCAATAGCTTCGTGTAAATTACTTTCACAATCGATTTCACTTCTCCGAATGGTGTCTAGGAGAACTGCAAAAGGGTGGCGCTTCTGTGCAAGATTTTGTTTGTGGAAATAGAATCATTTACAAACCATGGGAAAATCAGTCTTCGTAATACGCATTTCTGGTCAGTTGAAAAGCCACGATCGTATTGGTCTGTCAGCGCTTTTCAAGACTTGTGTCATTGGTCCAGTTTCATTGATAGGACTCTAAATAGCGACGAATAAGTATCTAATTCAACGTGGAGTATTGCCTAATTTTGTGGCCCTATTTTTATGTATCAGTGGCTAGGGTCAACATTTTGAGCACTTGATGTGAGTCATAATAATGAACACAGTATGATGTTCCTCTTATTATGGACACCATTTTATTTAATAATTTTAACACTGTATTCGGGCGCTGCAGTTAACAGGAATAACTCGCTTCCTTGAGTGCTATAGTGACAAGTGAGAAGTGGTTTCCACGGTCGGAATACAGGCAACGAGACACTGAAGTACGCCAGTGGTGTGAACAACTAAAATAAAATAAGGGGAGTCTAAGTTTCACTAAAGCTTTGCTACTATAATGCTGCTATGCTTTAAAGTATTTATAACTGAAAACAAACGACTGTTACTGTTCTGTCGATACCAAGGAATAGTTTGGAAGACATACGAAGTGTACTAAAGATTTCAGTTCCACGCCAACCCCTTACGGGGCTATTAGACTGCATTCCAGACCTGTTGTCTGTGTCGTCAATGTTCTCGATTTTCCGTTCTTCTTGAAGTTGTACCTCACTGTATCACTATGAATTATTTAACGGTTTTTGTTAATAAATGCACCGTAATGGAATCTGGAAATTTATTGAAAGTAGATTAGTTATCCACATTTCCAATTGTCACCACACAGACAGGCTGTTTGCATCTCCGAAGGAATCCAATACGCACCGCGAACTTCTTCAAGGAACTACATCAGCAAGAGCGAGACTCAGAACAGGTAGGGAGATGTTCTCAGCGTTGATTCACGAAGTTGATCCAGGAAAGGGTTAACTTAACTTTTGCAGTCTCCATTAGTAAGAAACGACCAGCTGTAAATCGCCTATACCACTTTCTTCGGACTCTTGGCCAGACCTAGAAATATCTGTGACGGTTTAGCACCACAGGGGGAGTTTGCGATACGAACCGTATATGAGTTATGCGCTTGTTTATTTTTGGCACCATAGAGCTGATGTTTGTGGGACCTCTTCTCCTGAAGGTGAGTAGTTGTCTGTGGTGGTGTTAGCGTGTGACTATTTGATCACGTTGCGCACGTGTTACGTCATTGCAGTCCTCTTCTAAAGCTCTTTTAAGTGCAACTGAGAGAGGTTCACAGTTACATTCAAAAAGGGAAGTTGGTGTCATAATTCGCCACATTGCGTACTGCAACTTGGCGAACATCGCAACCTCGATATACACATTAAGATAAAACGAATGACACACCACGAAGGAATTACCCAAATGCGACGGAAATACGTAGATGTGATGTACAAAAAAAGAGTAGAATTTCAGAAAAATTTTGATGATTTATTCAAGAGAAAGATATCACAAATTAAGCAAGTTCCATTTAAAAAATTGCATCTTTTTGCTTTAACTTTTTGGATAATAACACAATAAACTATGTTCATAACTACGCAGACAGAGTAACGTTTCTTATGGTGACCTACCGCAATAGATATTTCCGTCGCCTATTGCTTCGTAACTTACAGAGGGAAACACATTTAGTGAAACACCCTGTATACCGATAATAGCTTGACTTTAAAAAGTAGCTCTGGTGGGTCCAACTCTGGCCTTTATGCAAGCAGTTATTCGGTTTGGCTTTGATTGATAGAGTTGTTGGATGTCTTCCTGAAGGATATCGTGCAAATTTTGTCTAACTGGCGCGTTAGATGGTCAAAATCCCGAGCTGGTTGGAGGGCCCATAACGCTCCATACGTTCTTGGGCGGATAGAGATCCGGCGACCTTGCTGCCCAAGGTAGGGTTTGGCATGCACGAAGACAAGCAGTAGTAACATTCGCCGTGTGCTGGCGGGCATTATCTTGCTGAAATGTAAGCCCAGGATGGCTTGCCATGAAGGACGGCATAACGAGGCTAGAATATCGTCGACGTACCACTGTGGTAAGTGGGTGCCGCAGATGACAACCAAAGTGGTTGCGCTATGAAATGAAATGGCTCCCCAGACTATCACTCTTGATTGCCGGGGCGTATGGCGGGCTACAATCAGATCAATATCCCAGCGCCGTTCGGTGCGTGTCCAGACACGTCTTCGCAGGTCTTCGGGGCACAGTTCGAATCGGGACTCATCTCTGGAGACAATTCTACTCCAGTCAATAAGATTCCGAGTCGCATGTGCCCCACACCACTGCAAACAGGGTTGTTGGCGTACAGAGTCAATGGTAGGGGGCGCCGTGAGCTCAGCCCCGTTTCTGTGAGCCGTATATTAATGGGACGTGTGGGCACCGAATCACCACTTTTGCTCGTCAGATCAATGATAAAGATGAATCCGAAGCTCTGTGTGCCTCTCTGACGATTTCTACATCTACATCTACATTTATACTCCGCAAGCCACCCAACAGTGTGTGGCGGAGGGCACTTCACGTGTCACTGCATTACCTCCCTTTCCTGTTCCAGTAGCGTATGGTTCGCGGGAAGAACGACTGCCGTAAAGCCTCCGTGCGCGCTCGAATCTCTCTAATTTTACATTCGTGATCTCCTCGGGAGGTATAAGTAGGGGGAAGCAATGTATTTGATACCTCATCCAGAAACGCACCCTCTCGATACCTGGACAGCAAGCTACACCGCGATGCAGAGCGCCTCTCTTGCAGAGAGTGCCACTTGAGTTTGCTAAACATCTCCGTAACGCTATCGCGCTTACCAGATAACCCTGTGACGAAACGCGCCGCTCTTCTTTGGATCTTCTCTATTTCGTCTCTCAACCCGACGTGTTACGGATCCCACACTGATGAGCAATACTCAAGTATAGGTCGAACGAGTGTTTTGTAAGCCACCTCCTTTGTTGATGGACTATATTTTCTAAGGATTCTCCCAATGAATGTCAACCTGGCACCCGCCTTACCAACAGTTAATTTTATATGATCATTCCACTTCAAATCGTTCCGTACGCATACTCCCAGATATTTCTCGGCCTTCACGTTCTGTCGTCTCTCTAGGTTGACCGTTTCATTCGTAGCGCTGTGTTCGGCCGTGGTTCACCAATTCTTGCCAACATCGTTGAACAGTTGTATAGCTCCTATTCAAATGTCGAGCGATTCGCCGATCATTCCAAACAGCTTCTTTGAGCCCAACCACACGTGCTCTCTCAAATGCTGACACCTGCGTATATTGTTCACGCGCCTGTCTGCGAGGCATAGGCATAGGCATGTCTGACTGAGTACACGGAATAAATTCGCAAAGACGTTATGTCCTGGTATCGACTTGACCCCTGTTTACTATCCTTGCCAGCCGTGCTCTGAAACTGCGCTGTAGTATCTCACATTCATCCATCGGTCGCCAGATGTCTACACTTTTCCATTTTCCATCGATCCCTGTATGTATGTGAGCTTGTGACCAGTTTGCAGGACTCCTTCGTGATGTGTCGGATATTTTTTTGTTGTTGTCTTAGAGTGTATTTTCTCGTTCTGGATGAGCCAAAACAGAATGAACAGCTGCTTAATAGCGCGCTGGTCCACATTTGGAAGGCAATACAGCGAATCGGCGTGTTATGGATTCGACAACGCATTTGTAGGTTTCCAGGGGTATGCGGCACCAGATGTCTACGCGCAGGTCACGCAGTTCCCATAAAAAATTTGTCAGCGCGGAGCTTCGCTTGATAAAGAGTCCCAGATGTGTTCGAATGCAGATCAAGTGAATCTTATGGCCGAGACATCAACGTGAGTTCACTATCGTGCTCCTGAAACCACAATACGATTCTGTCCTTCGGGGAAAACAGCGAACATGAAGGGGTGCAAGTGGCCGGCAATAATTGTTTATTTAGTCAACAGCTGTCACGGTGCATTCGCTTACTACCATAGGTGGCATGGACGTCCAGGTGAATGTTCCCCATAACATAATACTGCTCCCCTCCCTTTCCCCATCGAACAGCACCCAGAGCGGGCTGCATGTTTGGAGCAGCCTTCCGCCTGCGTGACAGCGTATCTGGACACGATCATCGACCTGGTGTAAGAATAAACGTGATTCATCCGACCTGTCGGCAAGAGATCCTGCACCCACTGCAATTGTAACTGTCGACGTCGCTGTGTCATCGTGGGCACACGGAGGGATCATCTGCTGCAGAGCCCCATTTTCAACTATGTGCGCTGAACCGAGGACATTAGAATACAAGGTAGGGGTCACGCGCAAGTGGGCTGTTAGCTGTGACGTCACCATTAACCCTCTCGCCTCGCCGCACTGCGCTAAAGCTTGTAGGCATAGGCAGGACACATGTTTTATTCATACGCAGGTACGAATATAATTGATATTTTCCATGTTGTAGTGCAGTATTATTATTGTTATTATTAAGTTCTATATTAGTAAGTTTCTTTTCTTTCATTTATCTATTTTTTCGGTTTACTCCTTTCTTTTTTCTCACTTCTTTTGGTATAAGACAAATTCGCTGCTCATTCTTTTATTTTTTAATTTTGTTTTTGTTTTTTTGACTGATCAAAAGATAAATCACTGTTTACTTTCATTTCATCAGAGCTAAGAACTACGTCTTTTTCAGATTCTGTTAATAAAATATTAAGGCTGTAATATTTCTGGCTTAGTCAGCCATCATATTAGGCTCCAAGAAGCTGTTCGCAGAGCAGTGAAGATGCAAGGAGTATATAGATGACGAAATGTGGTGTGAGGTACCTGTGACAGATGTTAGATTCGGTACCATTCCCGTGAGAAAGACCGCCTGCTTAATGTTACTGCTCTGTGATTGGCTGCTGTGTTCGGAGCAAGGGCGCCAAAACGTTAAAGTATAGTTATTATTATTAGTTAAACTAATCATTGGAATGACTTCACTTTTTAATATAAATATCTCACAACAGCTGACTATCAATCAGTCATTTTAGAATTATTAAAAACAATTTAAATGAAAAACAAAAGACTGACGAAATTGCAGACGAAGTACTTCGGAAGCGTTCGGGTTACGCCTTTTCTGGTATGGTGCGCGAAGTGTTTCGGGCTGTTCGTCACTCTGGATTAGGCAGTCGAGAAGAACAGATATGTTGTCTATCGTAGGATGTGTTTCCAATTTTTAATTAAGTTCCTGTTCGTCACTTTGGATTAGGCAGTCGAGAGGAACAGACATGTTGTCTGTCGTAGGATGTGTTTCCAATTTTTATTTAAGTTCCTGTTCGTCACTTTGGATTAGGCAGTCGAGATGTATAGTCATGTTGTCTGTGGCAGGACGTGTTTGCCAGTATCCAGTATTGAAAGATTCACTCCGGTAGTCATGAGGCACAGACACGTGCCACAAATAGTGTAAAGATACATTTTCGTAAACATTGTGTTTGATCATGTACTTTGCTGTATCAGAAGGTGTTGTGTTAAGATCGTGTAGTCTTTTCGTGTGGCTATATTAAAATACGAGAGTGGCATCCCAAAGAAGTGATACATTATTTAGGAACAGAACCTCGCTAAAAGTCAGTTTCAGCCTGAAGATACAGAACCTACGACCTGCGTGCTGTTTTCTGCGCTGGGGACATCAACTTGAAGACAGCAGGTTAGTGAACTATAATAGAACCTTCGTATTCCACACAGTGCGGTGGAAACAACTAGGCGCCTCACGTGTACTGCATGCACAGAACAAATGTGGTCAATGACACGTTTTCTGCAGTAATGCAGAGGAGGTAAAGGAGGATGATCGTTATTGACACCAAAAAATCATTTCATTCTTCCTTTCTTGCCGTAAGGCTTATATAAATAAAACCTGGAAACGCAAAACCGCCTCAGTCTTCTTTTAATAGCGCCTTGGCTAGGAAGAGAATGTTCCTGACAAAAGATAACGCTTTATCACATAGGCAACGCAATGTCGCAGCCTTTGAAATATCTTCATATGAGCAGTTAGTGCACGTTCCTTTCATAACCACTTGTTGTTGACAGTCAGAAACGGAGCCCTGAATCATTTTTTGAACATGTTTTAATTTCATGCAACACAGCGCTACACCGAGAGAGACGCTCATGTAAATCTGTATTGTTCAGCCTGAGTTCTTTTATTACTGTTTCCATAATTTCTAATTGTTGGCGTGAGCACGCATAGTCGCTTGACAGCAGTGTTTGTTTTCACAGTTAAAGTTTTGTCTATTAGTAATTTCTTCATTAGTTGGTAATATATTTATCCGCATACTATCGTATACTGCTTTATGGTAGCTTCGTTTTCGTGGCCGAATATTTTTGTCTTTATTAGGATCACTACTACGCCCTAAATCAGCACCGGAGGATGGTAGATTTAGAGTTGGAACATCAGTCTTCAACTTCCGTTTCGAAAGAATATTCGACATATCGGTTTTCAAATACCTTTCATAATCCGAAGCAGTAAAATATATTGACCACAAACGGGCATATTCAGCTGAAAATCGGTCTGCACGTTTACAAGGATTTATCCATTTTCGTTTCGTCTCGTTGTTCTTGGGAAACATACGAAATTTAATTCCTAAGTTACTAGCTTGACTGTTGTGGTTAGTAAAACTGGCGACCGCGCAGCAAACCGTTATTTTTCACTTAAAAATTTACTCTAAAAAAAATCCCTCAACACAATGATAATTGTAGCGTAACTTTGCGCTCAATCGCCAGTCACTAAAATAGTGACATTGTCGTAATGAACCTTGCTTTCGCTCTAAAAGCAGTTACAACACAACACTTTACGTCAATGTGGGCTTCCGAGCGATGGTTGGGTTCATTCTGACGGCATAGGCGCGGCCTGCTACTGCGTACACATCTCGTGATCCCTACCGTGTATTCTACTACCCGTGTGCTGAACGGTGTATTACGAAGCCATTGTGCCTGCACCAGCATTGTTTTATGTCGACAGATCTGTCAGATATCGCCACATGTACTGCTTTAGCACGCGAAGAGCCGAACAGTTTCGCCGTTTCCGAGATGCTCTTTCCCCAGGCGGCGTTTTATAATAGTCTAGCCTTTGTCAAACACTCTTATACCAGTGCATTTACACATCTGTGGCCCTTATCGTCGCTAGAATGATTCTCACGTACTTTCCACACCGTGCCACGTGCCAGCAACGCTACCAGGCGGCATTCACTCTCACGTTGGGTGTAGAGTTTCGGTTCATCAATGTCTCATGGAATATATTCGCATATTGCGTTTACGGTACCACCACAGCTACACAGTTTACTGAAAACAAACGAAAATTTGTGCAGAACCGGGACTCGAACCCGGATTTTCCGCTTTTCGCGAGAGGTTATCTGAACCGTTCGGCTCTCCGAGCACGTTTCACGGACAGTCCTAGACTTCCGTATGTCCCACTGCCCACTTCCCGTAGTGCTCGCACAATTACACGATTCCCGCAGGGGGAGTGACTTATTTAGTCCTCTCGTCAGGTTGCTTTGGCTTTGGCATGAAATACATTAGCGCAATGTCTGTGTTTGACACTGTCTGTAAAGTTCGATGCAATGCTCGTTTGGAAATGCATGTCCGAAGGAAGAAGGCATTGAACTTTATAGACACTGTCAAGTACAGATATTGTACGAATCTGTGTCGTCAATGTACACCGGGCTGACAAAAGACATGCGGTAGCGATATGCACATATACAGAGGGCGTTAGTACGTCGTACACAAGGTATAAAAGGGCATTGCATTGGCGGAGCTGTCATTTGTACTCAAGTGATTCGTGTGAAAAGTTTTCCGACTTGATTATGGCCGCACAATGGGAATTAAAAGACTTTGAACAGGAATGGCAGTTGGAGCTAGACACATGGGACATTCCATTTCAGAAATTCTTAGGGAATTCAATATTCCGCGATCCACTGTGTGCCGAAAATGCCACATTTCAGGCATTACCTCTCAACACGGGCAACGTAGTGGCCGACGGCTTTCACTTAACGACCAAGTGCAGCGGCGTTTGCGTAGAGTCGTCAGTGTAAACAGACAAGGAACACTGCATGAAATAACGCAGAAATCAATGTGGGACGTACGACAAACGTATCCGTTAGGACAGTGCAGCGAAATCTGGCGTTAATGGGCTACGGCAGAAGAGGACCGACGCGAGGGCCTTTCCTAACAGCTCGACATCGCCTGCAGCGCCTCTCCTGAGCTCGCGACAATATGGGTTGGACCCTAGACGACTGGGAAACCGTGACCTGGTCAGATGACTCCCGATTTCATTTGGTACGAGCTGATGGCAGGGTTCGAGTGTGGCGCAGACCCCATGAAACCATGGACCCAAGTTGTCAATAAGGCACTGTGCAAGCTGGTAGTGGCTCCATAATGGTATGGGCTGTGTTTACATGGAATGGACTCGTTCCTCTGGGCCAACTGAGCCAATCATTGACAGGAAATGGTTATGTTCGACTACTTGGAGACCTTTTGCAGCCCTTCATGTACTCCTTGTTCCCAAACAATGAGAGAATTTTTATGGATGACAATGCACAATGTCACCGATCCACAGTTGTTCGCGATTGGTTTGGAGAACATTCTGGACAATTCAAGCGAATGATTTTGCCACCCAGATCGCCCGATATCAATCCCATTAAACATTTATGAGGCATAATCGAGAGGTCAGTTCACACACAAAATCCTGCACCGACAATACTATCGCAATTACAGGCCTATAAAGGCAACACGGCTCAATATTTCTGCAGGGGATTTCCAACGACTTGTTGAGTCGATGCTACGACGTGTTGCTGCATTGTGTAGGGTAATTTGCGACTTATACACTGACTTTTATCACCTCATTGTATGTTGGAATAAGTAAGGTGTTTCTTGGCACATTTTGAAACGTCATCTTTTGGAATTTTATGAGGAAGGTTCTCCAGGGGGTGCAGAACCCCTTCCTTGTTAAGTCCTCCACTACAGTGCGTTCGCTATTTCTGTAGCATTCGCATGCTAGCTGACCAAACCTGTGACGAATAGTGCAGTCCTTCGTTTAGCCTGTATGTGTCTTTTACTTTCATTCGACTTGGTCATGGTCTCAGACAGACCAACAGCACCAAAGTATTGTTCGAAGAAGTTTTGTAAGTGACCTCTTTCATGCGCGAATTACAATTCCTCAGGATTCGTCCAATAAATCTGAGTCTGTCGTCCGTCTTCTCAAAGGCTAAATTATCGTGCCGTTCCACCTTCAACTCCTGGATACTTGACGGTTGTGATTGCACGGACTGACCACTGAACGCATTAAACAATATCAGATCTTTATATCCAGATGCGAGCGTCATATTGTAAAAAATGTAAATGTCGTACGGCATTGCTGCCTGGGACATCCCAAGAGGTGGTTTAGTAGCCCAGTGGAAAGGGTGTTCTCCCTCCGGGCACACTGGCGCCTTTCCTGGAGGATATGTGAGTATTGTGTCGAATGTATATTTGTGGAGTGTAGGTAAATGTAATGGATACGTGTACTGTGTGGTGTTGAGTTTGTGTAGAAGGTTACTGATGAGAGAAGGTGGAGGCTGAAGTCCTTCATGAAACACTGCAGAGAGATTTGGAATTTAATCCAGGACATTGGCGCAAAGACTGGTGGTCGGGTACTATACGGCTCCGTCTCTGCTTCACTCGCCGGTTCATTAGTGACAGTGAAAATTTCATCCAGCGCCATAATTGAAACCGGCGTACCTCCAAGTGGAGCGCTACCGCACAGGCGAACATTAGCGAACTCGGCTACAGAGGCGAATTAGCATAATGTTTATTAAGGTTTAGGGCCAACTGGCAGTCCTTGCAGCAGACAGTGACCATTTTAAAGATATTCTGCATTCAGTAATGAGTTTCTAAATGATGCCGTCTCTGTACACAACTTCGTTATCTGCAGACAGCCTCGTAGGGCTATTGACTTTATCCGCTAGGTAATTTGTGCACACTGCTGGCTTTTGAATTGCCACATCAGGAAGGATATGTACACTGAGGTGACAAATGTCATAGGATACATTCTAATATCGTGTCGGAGTTCCTTTTGCCCAGCATAGTGCAGCAGCTCGACGTGTCATGAACTCAACAAGTCTTTGGAAGTCCCCTGCAGAAATATTGAGCCATGCTGCCTGTACAGCAGTCCATAACTGCAAAAATGCTGCCGATGCATGATGTGCGCGAACTGACCTCTCGCTTATGTTCCATAAATGTTCGATGGGATTCATATCGAGCGAGCTGAGTGGCCAAATCATTCGCTCGAACTATCCAGAATGTTCTTCAAATGAATCGTGAACTAACCTGCCCTGGTGACACGACATCGTTGTTTTGGAACATAAAGTCCATGAATGGCTGCAGACGGTCTCCAAGTAGCCGAACATAACTATTTCCAGTCAATGATCGGTTCAGTTCGACCAGAAGGCCCAGTTCATTCCATGTAAAAACAGCCCACACGATTATGGAGCCACCACGAGCTTGCACAATGCCTTGTTGACAATTTGGGATCGTGGTTTCGTGGGGTCTGTGCCACACTTGAACTCCATCATCAGCTCTTATCAACTGAAATCGGGACTCATCTGACCAGGAAACGGTTTGCAATTGTCAAGGGTCCAAGAGATGTGGCCACGAGCCTAGGAGAGGCGCTGCAGACGATGACGTGCTGTTAGAAAAGACACTCGCGTCGGTCGTCTGCACCCATAATTCAGTAACACGAGTGGATGGGTTGTTTTGGGGGAGAAGACCAAACAGTGAGGTTATCGGCCTCATCGGATTTGGGAAGGATGGGGAAAGATGTCGTCAGTGCCATTTCAAAGGAATCATCCCGGCATTTGCCTGAAGCGACTTAGGGAAATTACGGAAAACCTAAATCTGGATGGCCGGACGCGGGACTGAACCGTCGTTCTCCCGAATGCAAGTCCAGTGTGCTAACCATTGAGACACCTCGCTCGGTGGTACCACCAGATTTCGCTGCACTGTCCTAACGTATACGTTCGTTGTACGTCCCACATTGATTACTGCCGTTATTTCACGCAGCGTTGCTTGTGTCTTACCATTGAAAACTCTACGCAAACGCTGCTGCTCTCGGTCGTTAAGTGAAGGCCGATGGCCTCTGCGCTGTCTACGGTGACAACTAATGCCTGAAATTTGATATTCTCGGTCCACTCTTGACACTGTTGATCTCGGAATATGAACTCCCTAACTATTTCGGAAATGGAATGTCCCACGTGTCTAGCTCCAACTACCATTCCGCGTTCAAAGTCTGTTAATTCCCGTCGCGCGGCCATAATCATATCGGAAATCTTTTCACATGAATCACCTGAGTACAAGTGACAGCTCCGCCTATGTGCTGCCGTTTTATACCTTGTGTACATGATATTACCGCCATCTGTAAATGTGCATGTCGCTATCCCATGACTGTTGTCACCTCAGTGTATACACTAAAGTATATGAGAGATATAGGTACGTCATTCCAAGCTGCATTTAGTTCATGCGTGAATTCTTCAATTGTACTGTCAGGCGGGTGTGGACGCGCCAGTGTCTTGTCAACCCACGAATAGTTGATTTCAGTGGGTGAGAGGTCTGGGGAGCGCGCTGGTTAGGACAACAGACGAACACTGTCTGTCAGGAGGTAGGTCAGGAGAACACAGGCGACACGCGGTCTTGCGTTATCTTTTCACGCAAATCCCAGAATCTCCACGCACAGGTACGAACACTGTGCTACTGCATAGAGAACAGGAGTCAACCGAAAATACGAAGTTGTGCCACTGAGTGTTATTATCTCTGCTGTCCCGCCGAGCTTATCGTCCCATCCGATTGACGGATCACCATCAACATCTATTATGTACGACTGGAAGTCGTCAGTTTGCAACCATTTTAATTATTTTTATTGTGATTCTAAGGAAGTTGATAGGTCGCAAAAAGTAGTCACTAGGTGTTGATGGAAATTCTTTATTTTCATAATGTGTTTTGGGCGTAGCCCATCATCACATGACCCGCTAAATTAATAACACAATATTTACATTGCAAATGTGAACACATGCAGAGTCGTATTTGTACACGCACAATGGTTTGTAACCAAAATTGAATTTTTTTTACAGAAATGTGTACGACAATGCAATATGAATACAATGTTGTGACAAGGAAGTTTTTCGACTTAAAACACATGTAGTTACTGTATTCACATAAGAACAGAAACACTGATATGGGGCGAACAGCTACCAGACGAATGAATATAGTGGCTCTCATCACCATGTAAGTAAACTCGCTTACGCTAGTTGACGTGTGAGTGGTGTCGCTGCAGTCCCCCAGTATATTAGTTTTTCGTAAGATTTATTTTACAGTGAGGACAGATATTTATACTAATTCCAAAGCAGCGTCTATTTCATGCCAATATGTATGCGAAACAAAAAATATTTAAGAGAAATAGTCAAAAATAAAAAATGAAAGTAAGAAAGATTAAACCTATCCATAAAACTGGGTTTGCAGAAAAAAAGCAATACGAGATTTGCGTAAAAATATTTTTAATAAATTAGAGAAGCAGACGACTATACTTAAAGACAAAGTTGCCCACATTCCTTTATGCGACGAAATTGCTAACGCCTTTAGGAGGACTAGATTGCAGGTTGGGTTCTGTGCAAAGAAAAACTTGAATTTTTTCTGCGCAATAGTCTGGATGAAATATCATGAAGTTCAGTCATTCACGTGTCTATACGATTAGATGCAGGTCCTGTGACAATATTTACATAGGCCAAACCCGAAGGGAATATAAAACAAGATCCAGGGAGCACAATTATGCAACTAATGAACTAATGGCAATACTTTGTACTGTCATTCGAGAGGAAATGGCCACCAGTTAGGTCCAATTGAGAGTGGTTTAAACATTCTGCACTTGGAACCCAAAGGCACGGATTTGGACATTTTAAAAGACCACAAAACTTATGGTCATCGTCGTACTACCCCGGATAATGTAATCAATGACCTTTTTATTTAAGATTTTTCACTAGTACAATTGTACTTTTTTTATTTGTGACGCACACATTGTGTCAAATGAAACAAGTTCCTTTGCAACTACGATTTTATGCGTATGTTTAATCCTTTTTACTTTAATTTTTTTACCTCGTTTCATTAATCTGAAATGTTTTTGTTTTGCCCATATGTTGGCATGACACGCAATATCTGTCCCAGTAGTAGAATAAATCTTACGAAAAAGTAATATACTGGAATCTGAAGCGCCACCATTCACACGCCATCCAGCGCAAGCGAGTTAACTTAAGTGGTGTTGAGAGCTGCTATGTTCATTCGTCTGTTACCTGTTCATGTAATATCAGTATTTCTGTTCTTATGTGAATACAGTAACTTCACGTATTGTAAGTCGAAAGACTTCCTTGTTACAACATTGTATTCACATTGCGTTGTGGTACGTATTTCTGCAAAAAAAAATTTTTTTTTTTTAAATTTTGGTTACAAACCACTGTGCCTGTAAAAATACGATTCTGCATGTGTTCACATTTGTACTGTAAAAATTGTGTTATTAATTTAGCAGGTCATATGATGATGGGCCACCCCCGAAACGCGCCATGAAAATAAAGAATTTCCATTAACATCTAGCGACTACTTTTTGCGACCTATCAAATTTTTTAGTGTCAAATAAAAACCATCATCATTGCCACATGCCCATAGGACTGGAATATGGTAGTTAGGAACTGTACGCTACCAATTGTCCTCCCTTTGGTGGCCGAATACTGGCGATGATAATTTCTTGCAGCACCAGAGTTCAAACCGGCTATCTCGGAATCGAGTTCCACAACACAAACATGCAATAGCGGCCTCGGTTGTGGAATTGATTAAGACATGCACGGTTATTCACTTGCCCTGCAGATAACACAGCAATAGACACATGCCGAAAGCAGAATGAAGGCAACCACACAGACCGGCACGTTGGCGGGGCTGCCAGCTTTCCAGGGGTTAAGGCTGTCTCGAGAATTGTTAACCATTAACTTTTCGGCGACCTTGCATACATTGTTGCAGTATTGAAACATACTGTTCTGTAATTTGAGACATACTGACGTATGTAGTTACGAGGTATATTAAATTACGAAAAAAATTAGAACACGGAGAAATTTCTACTCTGATCGTCTTATACAATGTGTTCGGAAATTCCCGTTACAGACTTCTAGGACTCGTAAAGGGGAGTGAGTAGCGTGCTACAGCCGTTTGAACCCATGTTTGCTACGTAGATACGCAACAGCGTAGTCATGGTGGAGGGTGACCTGGTTCGAGCCTTATTCACGTGTCTGTGAGTGTTAGAACAACACTGTAGAGAACACGTTAGAAGAATACACGGACATGTTGCTTTTGAATGGTGAAGTTCACGGTAGTGGAAGAGCTGCTCATCGCCTATAGCGCGATCGCTCTCCACAATGTCTGACTCCATCGCATACCCTTTTCGCCACAATTACGCAACGGCTTCAAAAAAGGGTAGCTTCAACGTCAGCAGGCGTGATTTTTGTGCTCAAAGGAGACGCCGCGCACCCGAATTGGAAGAGACCGCACTGCATCACGTTGAAGAGAACCCGTCAACGAGTACATGAGCAATTTCTTTGACTATTAATGAGTGTAACTGTAAAACAAGTGATGTACTGCGTCACGCCTGTTTAATTACTTGCAAAAGTGGTCCCGTATGCTCCAAGGAGACGCCGCGCACCCGAACTGGAAGAGACCGCACTGCATCACGTTGAGGAGAACCCGTCAACGAGTACATGAGCAATTTCTTTGACTATTAATGAGTGTAACTGTAAAACAAGTGATTTACTGCGTCACGACTGTTTAATTACTTGTAAAAGTGGTCCCGTATCAACGTGTTTTTGCCAGCCGTTGTGGCCGAGCGGTTCTAGGCGCTTCAGTCTGGAACCGCGCGATCGTTACGGTCGCAGGTTCGAATCCTTCCTTGGGCATGGATGTGTGTGATGTCCTTAGGTTACTTAGGTTTCAGTAGTTCTAAGTTCTAGGGTACTGAAGACCTCAGATGTTAAGTCCCATAGTGCTCAGAGCCATTTGAGCCATCAACATGTTTTTAAATGGTTGTACGTTTCCGGACATTGGTTCCAGCTGGAAGTTCTATCTATTGATTCCCCTGTACATGTCCTAGAAGCTTGTAAGGGGAACTTTCGATCACGTTGTATACATAGGACGCAGTGCAATGTGTCAACTGTTGGGGCAATCATAAAGGTAAGAACGGATGTGGCCGATGTATTAGGCGAGCGACTCCCACACGAACTAGCAACAAGGAAAGCCAAGACGATTCACGTATACAGCGTGTTCCTGCGATGATGATGCAAACTTCCCGGTACGAAGAAGCAGGGTATATGGTTCAGTTTGGGGTAAAGAACCCAGTTATCGGTTTTCAGATACGATTTTAGCGTGCGGACAAGCAAACGGAAATTGTAGGAAGTTCACAGGCTCTGTCCAGTGAACAGAGATCCAACGAAAGCCATGTTTGCAGCACTATGTTCCAACTGGTAAACAATGAAAGATGGTGCAACGATACAACGACGGAGAAGGACAGAGAATTTTATGCACTTCCGACTTGGAAGCAGCAGTGCTGTCTCACGTGGATGAGAAGCCTGTACCACGGCTCTATAGCCGGCCGGAGTAGCCGAGCGGTTCTAGGCGCTACAGTCTGGAACCGCGCGACGGCTACGGTCGCAGGTTCGAATCCTGCCTCGGGCATGGATGTGTGTGATGTCCTTAGGTTAGTTACGTTTAAGTAGTTCTAAGTTCTAGGGGACTGATGACCTCAGATGTTAAGTCCCATAGTGCTCAGAGCCATTTGAACGACTCTATAACGTGAGTGTCGCCCACAATATTGCGTGGAACATAATACGGGAATTTACAGCTCTATAATTCGTATTTACAGAGAGTGTAAGCTATGACACCAGTTGAGTCTGGACCTCGTGTTGTGTGTAGAGATAGGTGCTGCAGCAATCTGTGGTCGATACTCATTTCCTTACGTAGTTACAGAGTGGTCCATAGATATGGTAGCTTATTCTATTTCATTTTACCTTTTACTATTACTGTTTTTAACTACCAGTGCAAGAAGTCATCCATCGTAAATCTCAAAACTTCCATTTTATTTTTTATTTTCAAAAATTTTCAGATTCAGTGTATATAACTCTCTGCTGTCTATTTCATGTTTTTTCATGTACTTTACTATTTTATTGTTCGTTGGCTGAAGAGTGGGCTGACTGTACCCCTGACATCCCTCCCCCCCCCCCCTTCCGGGCCTCCCCACCCATGTGGGGCACGGGGGGATAAAATAACAATGAAGAAAAGAAAGAAGCACCCTTCCAAACAAACACAGATGGGTAAATAGAAATGTAAGACCAAAGAGTATGAGGCAGGACAGGAGCAAAACCTGTGAGGCTACGTTACCAACAAGGCGATCAGTTTGAAGGTCGCCATCATTTATGCAACTCGTAATTTTCAGGTGGAAAGGAGATCATGTCACAATCAACCGCAAGCAAAAATTCGCCAAAAATCTACGGTGCCTTTCAGTCTCGAGTTCTACATCTGCATCTACATACATACTCCGCAGTCCGCCGTAGGTGCGTGACGGAGGGTACCCTGTACCGCTACTAGTCTTTTCTTTTCCTGATCTACTCGCAAACAGAATGAGGGAAAAACGACTGTCTATATGCCTCCGTAGGAACCCTAATTTCTCTTACCTTAACTTCATAGTCTTTAACGCGAAATTTACTTTGGCGGCAGTAGAATAGTTCTGCACCCAGCTTCAAAAGCCGGTTCGCTAAATTTTCTCATTAGTGTTCCTCGAAAAGAAAGCCGCCTGAACTCCACGGATTCCCATTTGAGTTCCCTAAACATCGTCGTAATACTTTGTTGTTGTTTGAACCTACCGGGAATAAATCTAGTAGCCCGTCTCTTAACTTCTTCGATGTCTTCCTTCAGTCCGGCCTTGTGCGGATCCCAAACACTCGAGCAGTACTAAAGAATGGGTCTCATCCGTGTCGTACAGGGTGACAGTTATTGAACTATATGAAACAAATCGTCATAACTTCTGAACGGTTTGCTTTAGGATGTTGAAATTGCACGGTTGGCCGCGGGACATGATGAGAATTAGTGTGATTTGGTTTACCAACGAAGCACACTTTCATTTGGATGGGTTCGTCAATAAGCAAAATTGGCGCGTTTAGGGGATTGAGAATCCACATTTCGCGATCGAGAAGTCTCTTCACCCTCAACGGTTAACTGTGGTGTGCAACGTCCAGTCACGAAACAATCGGTGTGATATTCCTTGATGGCACGGCGACTACCGAACAGTACGTGAAGGCTTTGGAAGATGATTTCATCCCCATTATCTAAAGCGACACTGTTTTTGACAAGATGTGGTTCATGCAAGACGGAGCTCGACCCCATCGAAGCAGGAGAGTGTATGATGTGTTGGAGGAGCACTTTGGGGACCGCGTTCTGCCTCTGGGGTACGCAGAGGCCACTGGCATGAGCCTCGATTGACTGCTATATTCTCTGGATCTGAACACACGCGACTCCTTTTTGCGGGGCTATATTAAAGACAAGGTGTAAAGCAATAACCCCAAAACCATTGTTGCGCTGAAAACAGCCATTCAGGGGGTCATCGACAGCATCGTTTTTCCGACACTTCAGCAGGTCATGCAGAATTTCACTATTCGTCTGCGCCACATCATCGCCAATGATAGTAGGCACATCGAACATGTCATACCCTAAATCCGAATATCTGTAGTGACGTTTACATGTTGAAGAAAGTGTGTGCACGCCGTAGTTTGTAACTAATTTATGCTTTTTTTATACAGTTCAATAATTGTCACCCTTTATATGTGGTCTCCTTTAGATGAACCACACTTTCCTAAAATTCTCCCAATAAACCGACACCGACGACTCGCCTTCCCTACTAAAATTGTTATACGCTCGTCCCATTTCATATCGCTTTGCAACGTTACGCCTAGATATTTAATCGACGTGACTATGTCAAGCAACATGCTACTAATGCTGTATCCGAACATAACGGTTTATTTTTTGTATTTTTTGCTACACATCTGCATTAACTTACATTTTTCCACTTTTTATAGCTACCTGCCGTTGATGACACCAGCTAGAAATCTTGTCTAAGTTATCTTGTATCTTCCTGCAGTAACTCAAAGACGACACCTTCTCGTACACAACTGTACCATCAAAAAACATCCGCAGGTTTCTGATCACATTGTCCGCTAGATCGTTAATGTATATCGAAAATAATAGCTGTCCCACCACATTTGCCTGGTGTACTCCTGACGATACCCTTTTCTTTTAATGAATACTCGCCGTCGAGGACAATGTACTGGGTTTTGCTTCTTAAGAAATCTTCGAGCCAATCACATGCCTGGGAACGTATTCCGAATGCTCGTACCTTCGTTAACAGTCTCCGGTGTGGCACCATGTCAAATGCTTTTGAGAAATCTAAGAATGTGGAACCTGCCTATTGCCCTTCACCCATAGTTTTGACTGATGTTTCTTTCTTACAGGTGACGTGAAAGCTAACGGCGTGAGCGCTAACTGAACACATTGGTATTGTCCTGATACTACGAGAGAGAATGGCATGTGTATTCGCAGAGGTTTTCAGTCAACGCCTCCCAGACAGACCATCCATTGCCCATAGTGCGGTTGTGGAAACTTGTCACGAAATTCTGTGAAACTGGCTCTGTCGCACGCAAACCGAAATCTGGTGCAAACGGCTACAGATGAAGCATCAACCGCTGTACTGGCATCGTTTGGTAAGGGTTGAGGGTGCAGTACTCGCTACAATCTCACAGGAAACTGAGGGTCAGTTGTAATTCAACGAGCGAATTGTCACCGCTTGTGCTCGAATTCCGGTACGTGTATTGGTTAAAGTTCATGAGAAACGGGCGAAGCGGACAAGATCAACCTTATAACGTGCTGGAAAACATGTAGAACACATCGTGTAGCGTTGATCATCTGGACTTCTGTTCTTGTATTTGATGTGTTTGCAGTTAAAATTATTGGATATAAGGTTCTCAACAACTCATGGGGACGCAAAAGAAAACGAATCTGCCAGAATAAAACCTAAGTAATAGCAAATATACTCGCAAAATATCTCGGCACAAGAAAAGTACTTTTGAACATAAAGTAATGCGTTAACTTGTCAACCAAAGTCACGTTAACATCGTTTGGTTGCAGATGACGCGCTACCAGGGCATGATAATGCATAAATAGTCGTGCAGAAGCGTGTAATGTAAAATTATGCTAATAACAATACAAACAATAACTCTTCTTTAGGTCTAATTTTCATAGATTAGTTATTACTTAAAATATGTTAACATTTCACAAATTTTAATAAATAAAACCCACTGATGATGCCACTGAGATGCTAAACATGTTTAGATCATATGAAAAAACAGTGTTTTGCATAACAAGCGCACCTTGTATCCAACGTGATCCTGTAGCTTTTATGTGTTATGAGGAGCATTTCCTTGTTCTGCACAAAATGCGACGTAACTCGAGAGTAAATGAAGCTTCGCTCAAATGAAAGTTGCCACTGTTTTTCTCATGCCATTTTAATCTGTCTGATGTGTCACATGACTCTCTTTCCATTTGAAAATTACGAGTTGTATCGTAAATAGCGGTCTCCAAAATGGCTGCCATGATACTAACATAGGCTCACAGATTTTTCCCTCCTCCGATCTCATACTACTTGAGTTAAATTTCTGTTGTTCCACTTATTTTTGTTCAAGAGGGATAGTTCCACACCTATGGCACACGCTACTTTTCTCGGATGAAGCTTATTTCTAAAGAGACGGAACGCTTAACAATCGCAATACTCGTGTAGTGGATCCCTACGCTACAGTTGTAGAGAATATCAACACAGATTTGCAGCGAACATTTTGGAGGGGAGAGAGAGGATAGTCAGCTATTTCCTCCTCTCACTCACTTACACCCACAGAGCCCGGTGGTGAAATGGTTACCTCACTGTATTCGCATTCGGGTGGACGCCGGCTAAAATCCGCGTCCGGCCATCCAGATTTAAGTTTTCCGCGATTTCCCTAAACCACTCCAGGAAAATGCCGAGGTGATTATTAGAGAGGGCACGGCCGATTTCCTTTCCCATCCTTGAAACATTCCGAGTTTCTGCTCCGTCTCTAATGACCTCGATGTTCATCTACATCTACATGACTGCTCTGCAACTCACACTTATGTGCCTGGCAGAGGGTTTATCGAACCACTTTCAAGACTACTTCTGAACCATTACATTCTCGTGTGGAGCGTGGGGAAAATGAGCACTTAATCTTTCCGTATATTTCCGCAGTCAGTTGAGAAAGCTGGCAATTAAAATTTCACTGAAAGATCTCGCCGCGAAAAAAAAAACCCAATTTAAATGATTGCCACCCCACTCGCTAATCATATCCATGACCCTCTCTCTCCTGTTTCGCGCTGATACAAAACGAGCTGCCTTTTTTCGTCTCTTTTGATGTCCTCCGTCAATACTATCTGATAAGGCTCCCATACTACATAACAATACTGTAGCACAGGACGGACAATCATAGTGTAGGTAGTCTCTTTAGTAGACCTGTTGCATCTTCTAAATGTTCTGCCAACAAAATCCAGTCTTTGGTTCGACTACCCCACAACATTGTCTACGTGACCGCTCCAATTTAAGTTGACTGATTTTTTTTTCATTTTTAATTTTTAAAAACCGTTCAGTATCCAAGACCGCATAAAATATTTTTTTTTATTTAAAACAACCGGTTTCAACAGACTATGCTGTCATCTTCAGGCCTATAAGAAATTACGTATATATGGAATATATCTCATAAGTTAAGATGTAACATTTGAAATAAAAGTTTTTCACTGGTATTATAAAAAACCAGAAGTGGAGCTGTACATTTACATACCTTAATTTTTTGTTGTTGCAAAACACGTCCATTTTACTCTGACATCACACACAAGATGTCAAATGGACATGCCATTGAAAGTGAATTTGCTCTGTTTAGAATATGTCCAGCATTTGTAACCGGTTGTGCTTTTGCGTACCGTGTTTGTATGATGTAACATGCAACTGTGAACAATATGTATACAGACATAGCCTGTTGCACAAGGTGTTCTGTGTTTTTTAAATATTTTAGCGATGACAAACCTTTTATAATGTGCTATTTTTATCCACTTGACATCTTGTGTGTGATGTCAGCGTAAAATGAACATATTTTACAACAAAATGATTTGAAGGTATGTAAATGTACAGGTCGACTTTCGGTTTTTATAATACCAGTCAAAAACTGCAATTTCTTACAGACCTGAGGGTGACGGCATAGTCTGCTGAAACTGGATGTCTTAAACAAAAAATATTTTATGTGATCTTGGCTGTTGAATGATTTTTAGAAGTTGCATCTGTTTGTAACTGTAATTCCTAGGTAACCAGTTGAATTGATAGCCTTTATATTTGTATGATTTATAGTGTAATAGAAATTTAACGGTTTCCTATTAGCACTCATGTGGTTGACTTCCATTACTTAGAATCAATTTCCACATTTCACACCACGCAAATATCGCGTCTGAATCTTTTGCAATTAGTTTGCTAGACAGTAAATGATAGCATCATCAGCAAACAATCTAAGATGACTGCTCAGATCGTGTCCTAAACTATTTATATAGATTAGGAACAGCAGAGGGCCTTTAATACTTCCTTGGGGAACACTGGTATCACTTCTGTTTTACTCGATGACTTTCCGTCGATTACTACGAACAGTGAGATTTCTGTCAGGGAATCCAGTAGCACAACTGAGACGATAGTCCGCAGGCATGCAATTTGATTAGATGTCTCTTGTGAGGATGTTGTCAGAAACATTCTGGAAATCTAGAAATATGCAATCAGTTCGATATACCCTGTCGACAGCACTTCCTTCCTTCTTTCTCTCCTTCCTTCAGTTGCAATAATATATGCCGTGTATCTGAAAGATGCACTTGCCACAATTTTGGATGGTATCCCATTAACCCTGCCGCTGCTGTGTTCCTACCAGAAACGTGTTTTCTGTGAGCGGCGTTGAGCGTCTCCTGCCAGTCCCTGGTGTGCTGTGCTAGCCATTTCTGTCCTTTTTCTGTTACCGAAAATTGTCCGCAGACCGGAGTGGAACACTTTGGTCATCTTATTCTTCGACATCGACTTCAGTTTCAATCATGGAACGTGAACGCGGGAAACACGAAGGACGACTTTCCCGACCCTGATATGATGAAAGGTCAGGCACAACATTAACCAAATATCCCCATCCGAAGATGAAGTTAAATTAAATTCATTTTCACTATCATTATAAATACTTAACCTGTAGATTTCTGCGTTTGATAAGCACCAATCAGCGCTGACAACCAGGCAGCCATTTTCAGGCTTGTCTAACTTACCGTAAAACTAACCTGAAGATGGCTGCTTGCAGTCAGCCGAAATATCGTGGTAAGAGTTCGACGTCATCTAGTTGCAATTCCGAAAGTTCACGGAATATTCGTTACGCCAGAGAAACTTCAAGAATCAGATATTAAGACCGCTTTGTAACACGGCCGCACGTTGTAATCCCATCGAAGTAGTGAAAGACAGATAATATGGCTTCTTCTGCCATATGTGAACAATATTAACTTAGTTATTAATGTGATTAAAAACTCCATGATTTTGCGTTACTACATCGAAATGTACATATCCCACAATCGTGTTCCTGACGTTGCTGCCTCCTGCCGTATATACAGTGAGATTCAGCCGCCCCTACCCATGGGTTTACCGAGCGAGGTAGCGCAATGGTTAGCACCTGGACTCGCATTCGGGAGGACGACGGTTCAATCCCGCGTCCGGTCATCCTGATTTAGGTTTTCCGTGATTTCCCTAAATAACTCCATGCAAATACCGGAATGGTTCCTTTGAAAGGGCACGGCCGACTTCCTTCCCGTCCTTCCCTAATCCGATGAGACCGATGACCTCACTGTTTGGTCTCCTCCCCCAAAACAACCCATGGGTTTATGCAGCCCGCAACACCTTCAAATACCACATAAAAGATTTTCATGTTCTCTTGCTCGCTATGCGCGATCTATTAGTCCTAGAGGGAAAATGAACAGGACTGTTTTGTAGGAAATGTAATGTAGTTAAGTTTTGTACTGGTACACGTTTTCTCTAGAGGTCGTTATTTTTCGAATTATTCAAGAAAAACGTACGAAAGTGATATTCAAACATGTTTCTCTTGAATAAGTCGAAAACCGTGGCCTCCAGCAAAAACGTATCCCGGTACAAAATTTAACTACATTAAATTTGCTACAAAAAGATCCTGTTCATGTTTTCTGTGTGTGTGTGTTTGAGGTTTACGGGCGCTAAACAGCGTGGTCATCAGCGCCCATTCATGTTTTCTGCGGGACTAACAGTTTGCACATAGTTAGTGAGAGAATATGAAAATCTCACTTATTTCCTTTGAAGGAGTTAGACCCAGAAAGACATCGGTATCACTGACGTAAACTGCCACATATGTGCTGGGAAAGAACCAGAATTCCAAGCGCTCATAGAAACAGTTGGGGGAGAAATTGTTACACGTACTGAAAACAGGCTAAAGCTGGAGATAAGTTCAGCTGAAGCTTTTAACAAGAAATCAATGCTGTAAATAAACAACAGACTAAATTCAGTAGCTGGTGACGTGTTTGTTGCCGCTAGGAGTAGTTGTCATCACCAACTGCGACATGGTCGCGTATACAAACAGTGAGCCAATACTGTCAAATGTTTTTTAATCCAGTCTTTGATCACAATATGAATTCTTTAGACGATGACCGGTTTTAGTCCGTAATGACCATCCTCAGATCTTTTTTACACCATGTCCATTATGGCCTTATCACTTTAGGACATTGTGTAAAAAAGATCTGAGGATGGTCATTACGAACTGAAACCGGTCATAGTCTAAAGAATTCGTATTGTGATCAAAGACTGGAATAAAAAAAATTGTAGTTTGTCATGTTGTAAAATTGAAACAGATAGTTGCTATGAGTTAGTGTGTGTAGAAGTTATGCTTGACAATCAAAGTAATTTAAAAATTGGTTCCATTTACCGACATCATGATTCAAATGTTGCTGAAAGCAAGGTAACCGAATCATATGGTTGCAGTTGATGGAGACCTCAACCTGAACAATAAAATGTGTCAGGTGGTCCAAGTATAGCACTAAAAACGTTCCTTTAAATTTCCTTTACGCAACAAATCACACAGATTTAAAGCTTGCCGATTGAACTAATACCTAGTGATTACAATTAAGAACAACTTAAATTGAAATCATCGTATAGATAATGTTGTAGGTAAGGCGAACCAAAGACTGTGTTATTTTGGCAGGACACTCACATGGTACAACAAGTGTAGAAAGGGACTGCCTATAAGACTGATGGATTATCGAAAAACTTCAGAGACGGGCGATTCGTTTTGTATTATCATGAAATACACGGTCACGAATATGATAAGCTAACTGGGGTGGATATCATTAAAACAAAAGCGATTTTCATTGTGAAGAGATCATTTCATAATTTTTCAGTCACCAACTTTTTCCTCAGAATGCAAAAATATTTTGTTGACACCTACCTATATCGAGGGAAGATACTATCGTAATAATAAAAGAGAAATCAGAACTCAAACAGAATGATTTAGATGTTTATTTCTCACAGGCTATACAAGTGGAACAGAAGAGCATTAATGTGAGAGTGATTCTGTGCACCGTCTGTCAAACACTTAAGTGTGAATTAAGAGTGTTATCATGTACATGAAGATCTAGATGTAGATATGTTTGTACACGCGTCTTTACTTCAACTATTCCTTACAATTTTCCTAAGTTAGAAACAGGTTATAATGGATGTAGGTTGAAGTAATTGGGCAGAGATGAATAGGCTTGCACGGGATAGAGCAGCATGGATGGGTGCAACAAACCAGTCTTCATACTGAAGACAACAGCAAGGGAGTCTTGAAAGAAATGGGCTAAGTAGCGCTAGATTGTCGTTTGTTGCAGCTATGATAAAGTGACGGTTTACATGAGTCACGTGTCTCCACAGCAGACGTATGACTGATCTGACAGGTAAACCTGTTCAGGGTTGTCTGCATGTGAGTAACTGGCTTTAGTAACGTGAGCAATCCTGTTGTGTTCATTGCCCACATTATCACTGCACACCGAACATTTTTGTTGCTGTCTTCCTGACATACCCACTTTCATTGCAGGCCTCCCTTTCATCATAAATCTGATTCTTTTTTTGCGATTTCCTCGCGCGCATCGCCACTTCATTAATGAGCAGAGTGTTATCATGTACGTCACATGTCTGCCAACTTTGAAAGTTTAGCTCTGCGTATTTTAACCTTTCAACTGTCCGTGCGTTGCATTCCCGAAATGGGAGTCAGGAATTATCCCATCCTGGCATTTGCCTAAGAATATGTGAGAAATCATGTAAAAATAATTTACTGGCTTTCCAGTATATAATACCGTCGTTACTTCGCCGCACAGTCTCGATTTATATCACCTTGCCTTTCTGGCATGTAGACTACGACAAGGCGATTTGCGCGACATTAGCATGTGGGAGGCACATTCGATTGCGGAGTGCTTTGTAGTTTACGTCATATCTGCAACAGGATCTCTGCCACACAACAGGCTGTTCCAACACTGCCCGCTGGTCACGTGCAGTCATGCACCCCCTGGCGCCCCGTCTGATCAAGGGCAGGTGCAGGTAGTGCAAGCTACCCGTCTGGCGGCCCTGTGCACGCTTTCTGCTGTACGAAAACCAGTTGGCGGCCACCTCTGCCCGCGTGCGCTCGGAGAGCGCATGCAATAAGATAACATAGGCTACAACCCACGGACACTAGGATACACGTTATGGATCACGATTATATGGGCAGTAGCACGCGGCGCCGCTGACGTCAGCGTGAACCCAACCAGCGTTCAGTTTCTCGCAATTGCCATAACGTGTAGCAATTGCGTTTAAAGCGAAACCAATGTTAAAACGGCAGTGTGAATTTTGAATAGCGACTGGCGTATGCGTTATGAGCTACGTCGTAAATTATCTGTGTATTGACGGACCTTTCGAGTAAGTTTTTTTAAGTGAAAAACAATGTTTTGCTGTGTGATCGCCAGTTTTATTAACCACAGCATATAATAAGTAAGTTAAGAATTAAATTTCATATATTTCTAAAAACAATGACAGTAATCGAAAATGAATACATGCTTCTAAAAAGGAAGATTTGTTTTGAGTTGAAGATGTTCGTGTGCACTCAATACATTTCACTGGTTTGGATTACGAAAGGGATTTGAAAAGTGAACAGTTGAATACTGCTTCGAAACGCAAGATGAAGACTGAAGTTGTTCCAACTCTAAATCTACCATTCTCCGGTGCTCATTTTTGGCGTAGTAATGAGTCTATTAACGTTAGAAATATTCGGGCACAAAAACGAAGCTACCGTAAAGATGAAGAGGATGTTTTACAGGTAGATATACAACCAACTAATGAAGAAATTACTACCAGACAAAACATTAACCCAGGAAAACAAACACTGTTGCAAATGCGACAATGCGTGCTTACGCCAACAATTAGAAATTATGGATCAGACATAAAAGACCTTAGGCAAAAAACGCAGATTTACAGGATCGTCTCTCTCGATATAGGGCTGAGTTACATAAATTAAAACATGTTCAGAGAGTGATTCAGGGCTCTTTTTCTGACTGCCAACCAGTGATTATTGAAGGACAGTGTACTAATTGGTCATCTGAAGATATTGCATAGGGTGCGACTTTACCTTGCCTATCTTGTAAAGCATTATCTTTTTTTTTCAGAGAAATATTGATATATTCTTTTCCTAGTGAGGTCACTATTAAAAAGAGGACGGAGACAAGTTAGCGTTCCACCAAGTTTTAATTGATTTAAGCTTTAGTGTTCTGAATACTCAAAGTTAATAACAAAATTTGAAAAAGACGTAGTTCGGAGACTACACTAATATTTCGCCGACCATAGAAAGAAGTAGTCTAACTAATATTAAGTTTAATAATAATAACAGTAAAATAATATACTAAAACCTGGATAACCTCGATTACATTCATACGTGGGTGGCGGGAGGGTTCAGGTTGACGTCACAGCTCACACTCCTCCTGCGCGTGACCCCTATCTTGTATTCTAGTATCCGTGCTACGGTCTAGCTGTGCGACTGCCGTGTCAGCTGTTCACCTACCCGTGCCCGGGGTTTCCTAGCTGTCTGCAGGCGGCCAGTCGAGCTGGTACAGCCTTCTGTACAAGGAACTAGGCGAATCAAACTCTGCAGGTAACAGGGGTATTGAGAATTGGCATCCGAAAATTCTTTTTCCATTTTTTATTTTGGCCAACTGTTTAGTCAACAACTGACGTACAATTATTTTGTTTATGTGAATGATATATACACTACTGACCATTAAAATTGCTACACCAAGAAGAAATGCAGATGATAAACGGGTATTCATTGGACAAATATATTATACTAGAACTGACATATGATTACATTTTCACGCAATTTGGGTGCATAGATCCTGAGAAATCAGTACTCAGAACAACCACCTCTGGCCGTAATAACTGCCGTTATACGCCTGGGCATTGAGTCAAACAGAGCTTGGATGGCGTGTACAGGTAAAGCTGCCCATGCAGCTTCAACACGATACCACAGTTCATCAAGAGTAGTGACTGGGGTATTGTGACAAGCCAGTTGCTGGGCCACCATTGACCAGACGTTTTCAATTCGTGACAGACATGGAGAATGTGCTGGCCAGGGCAGCAGTCGAACATTTTCTGGATCCAGAAAGGCCCGTACAGGACCTGCAACATGCGGTCGTGCATTATCCTGCTGAAATGTAGGGTTTCGCTGGGATCGAATGAAGGGTAGAGCCACGGGCCGTAACACATCTGAAATGTAACGTCCACTGTTCAAAGCGCCGTCAATGCGAACAAGCGTCGACCGAGACGTGTAACCAATGGCACCCCATACCATCACGCCGGGTGATACGCCAGTATGGCGTTGACGAATACACACTTCCGATGTGCGTTCACCGCGATGTAGTCAAACACGGATGCGACCATCATGATGCTGTAAACAGAACCTAGATTCATCCGAAAAAATGACGTTTTGCTATTCGTGCACCCAGGTTCGTCGTTGAGTACACCATCGCAGGCGCTCCTGTCTGTGATGCAGCGTCAAGGGTGACCGCAGCCATGGTCTCCGAGCTGATAGTCCATGCTGCTGCAAACGTCGTCGAACTGTTCGTGCAGTTGGTTGTTGTCTTGCAAACGTCCCCATTTGTTGACTCGGGGATCGAGACGCGGCTGCACGATCCGTTACAGCCATGCGGATAAGATGACTGTCATCTCGACTGCTAGTGATACGAGGCCGTTGGGATCCAGCACGGCGTTTCGTATTACCCTCCTGAACCCACCAATTCCATATTGTGCTAACAGTCATTGGATCTCGACCAACGCGAGCAGCAATGTCGCGATACGATAAACCGCAATCGCGATAGGCTATAATCCGACCTTTATCAAAGCTGGAAACGTGATGGTACGCATTTCTCCTCCTTACACGAGGCATCACAACAACGTTTCACCAGGCAACGCCGGTCAACTGCTGTTTGTGTATGAGAAATCGGTTGGAAATTTTCCTCATGTCAGCACGTTGTAGGTGTCGCCACGGGCGCCAACCTTGTGTGAATGCTCTGAAAAGCTAATCATTTGCATATCACAGCATCTTCTTCCTGTCGGTTAAATTTTTGCGTCTGTAGCACGTCATCTTCGTGGTGTAGCAATTTTATTGGCCAGTAATGTAGAAACTACCTGTGACTGCAACAGGCAGCCCCACATAGATATCAGACAGAGCAGTCGTTTGAGAGATTTCCTCGTTGATGTTGACAATGGATACGTAGCAGGAAAAATACACCACGTTCGCCCACCAGCACACACCGAACTCAACGACCTCTTGGTTTGCTACCGGGCCACTTGGAGCGCTGCAAGTTAATCAGTCTATCATCTCGCTTTCTTATTGGCTGATTTTTAGTATTTCATCTTTGATTTCATTTCGTAGTTAACAGAAGTTGGTTTCATCACATTGTGCTTCTGATTAAGACTTGTCGTGTGTGTGCCACACTTTGAACTGCACTGTAAATATGTTGCTCTCATTCTTATTGCATTCTGCTCGCATCTGTAATATTGGCTGAGGTAATTGATTCCATATTTGTTTTTGTTTCGTATAAAACAGAAGCTGCTTTCGTTGCAAGGTGTTCTGTGGACTTATGTGTATTTGATTGTTATTGCTTACGAATCTATGAGTGAACTGCTCGATTTGAATATATTGTAAGTATATTGATTTTATTCGACTTTATTTTGGTTTGTATTCATTTTTCGTACTTTCTCACGTTTAATAGAGAATTACATGTCAGAATGTTGTGGCAATATTGCTATTTAACTTTATTACTTCTTTTCACGCCGGCCGGAGTGGCCGTGCGGTTCTAGGCGCTGCAGTCTGGAACCGAGCGACCGCTACGGTCGCAGGTTCGAATCCTGCCTCGGGCATGGATGTTTGTGATGTCCCTAGGTTAGTTAGGTTTAATTAGTTCCAAGTTCTAGGCGACTGATGACCTCAGAAGTTGAGTCGCACATAGTACTCAGAGCCATTTGAGCCATCTTTTCACGGAATGTGTGTGTAATTCTACTTTGAATGGCGTTGCTTATTACCACTGAGTGCCATGCATTTCACAGTGGCTTGCAGAGTATGGGTGTAGATGTAGATGAGTATACTTTGTAGTCTTGGTGACTAGAGCATTCTACCTAGCAAATGCAAAAAATGCGACAGTAGTTACGCACAAATTTTGACACGGGTACTACAAAACAGTATATTTTAGCAGAAGTCAATGAAAATTTCGGTGGACTCTAAAAACGGATGGGAACAAAAATAACGCAGAACACGAGAAATGTGCTTACAATGCATATAAATCGAGCAGTTCACACACGGATTCGTAAGCAATAACAGACACAAGTGTACAGACTACCATGTGACGCAACCAGCTTCTGTTTCATATAAAGAAGTAAAATGGAATCATTTACCCCATCTAATATTACAGATGAAAGCAAACGTTAAGGTGAATTTACAATAATACATAATCAGGAACTTAATTTCCACTTGATTAGCCATAGAGGGTCGAAGTAGCAATATAGGATTTTGCAAATAAATACGCTTTACCACTAGACTAGCAGAGCCACCTATAAAGTGTAAATGAAAAATATTGTCATCCAGTACTCTTATTTCGCAAAGCAAGAATACAGATTATGGCGCCATATTTTCCCGAATTCGAAGTTCATTGCCAGGCCTCTCGAAGCGCTACCGTCGGTCTCTTGTACCCGTATCGCACTTCTGATATTTCTGATGTTTTGTGAGACTCACCATCCTCTGCCACATCACATTGTGTGGCTTGATCCTGCAGCGGAATTCACATGCCTGATACTGACAACAAGCCAGTGTCGTATTCAATCTGTATGCTTATAACATACGCACCGGCTACCCTCTTGTTGATAACCTATGCTGGAGCTTGGACTATTTGGTGTTTCTCACAGCAGTATGAGAGACTTGGGCATTATTCAAGGAACTGCACTATTTCACAGTATTCATTCTTTGTGTAACCGCAGCCAGTCAGAAGTGCCAATCTTTAATTGTCACCCTGCTTGTAACTAGTGTTTCCGATCAAATAAAGAGAAAGGAAGCACCGTTCCAACAGCTATGAGTATTTCAATTCTGGAAATTTTCATGCATTCTATAACCAACGTGGTTTACTTAAAAAAAACGCAAGTCCACGAATATTTATAGTGTGGACATTTTTTGTTGGAGTTGTTAGATTTATTTTGTTCTGACTTGTCGTTTGTGAGCTACACCAAAGTTGTGATAGCTCCATATATATTAGTTTGAGTCAAAAATTGTGCATAACTGTTCAAATCTGCATTGCTCATACATCGTTTGATTATATATATGCATTAAAAAGTCACTGTGTACATATCAGCGTTCCAAAACTAGGCGTAATTATCCCTTGGGGGTAAAATGAATTATTCTGAGGGGTAAAAACAAAAAGAAAAAGTGTTAGATTACCATTCAGTTTGTGGTCTGAATTATTTTCAAGAAATCATCTTTTTATCATTATTTCGTAAGACTGTAAAACCAGTGGTCTGACAGAATAACCATCTCACATGTCATTCATTATTTCGACAATCAGTTGTTTGATCGCTGACCTAGACAACATAATAGGTAGTGTAATTGTTTCTAAACTTACATACCAAATAGATTTCTTTGTTCTGTTTGTGAGGAGATGTGGATAGTATTTTGATGATACAAACTATAACTGCCAGTTTTCTCTTCGTATTTGAGCGTTACAAATAAAGGAGGGAGGGGGGGGGAGGAGGAAGCTGAGGATGTTTCAGTGTTCCTTGAACTAACAGTGATGCTCAACTCAAGCAATGATAAATGCTGATTCATGCATGAAATAAGTCAATACTTATCAGTAACTAATCCTGTTAGAAATTGTTTTTCTCATTATTTTGGATAATAGAAAAACAAATACCTCAGCACCAAGATCTCTTTCAGAGAATAAAAGAATATTTTCAGATAGTAAAATTTGAGTTAAAGTGCATGTTCTCTGGTCCTATAATACTAACACTCTCACAATATATTTCGACATAATGGAACGTGTGCCATTGCCATAAAAGGTTGGTGATGAGTATACACTATTACTTTAAAAAGCTTTAAGAGTAATGATACCACACACCATAATTTAAGAGGCATGTGAACAGATTTTTGGCTGATGTAATGAGTAATTGGCTGACATCTAATGCTGTTCAAAGGCAATAGTTACAGAAATGTTGGGAACCGCCAATATATACAGAAAATTTTATGGTTAGTGGATGCTGAACTACTGCAAATATTAACAGGAGAAAGGACATAAGGCAAAGTTTGGAGCACAATATTACATATTAAAGCAACATTCAAATCAAAGTTCTGATTGGATTTCTAATTTGAATATCCATGGCTCTAATAGAGTGGAGAAATATATGGCTTCTTCAGATCACTTAAGTTGGTTGCAGAGATGTTAACCTCATAGCCAGCTCCTAAGTAAATGGTGAACTACTATACCCAAGTACTCTGTATGATTTATACCCTGTCAAATTATTGTCATGTGCACACAGAGAAGAAGAAAAACAGGAATCAGTTCATAGTGACAATCTGTTATCTTGTATAGCCATTTCACTCCTCTGTGAAATGCTTGTTTCCAACTGTCATAACATTTCTGATATCAATTTACATGAAGTACTTGTTTCAAAAACTTTCCAAGAATATTATAATGTGGTGCATTTTTAACCCACGAAATTTTCACACCTCTTTTGGAGTTCCAATAAATTACCTTTTCAGTGACAGCACTATAATGTAACACTATCTCATTTCCTCATGCCTGTCAAAATTAACACAATTAATATTACAGAAATTATGTTTTTAACAAAACATAAGTTACTAAAAAACAACAAACTTTGAAAAGAAATAAAAAGGTTGAAATGTAGCTTACGGTAGTTTTTACAGTAAAGAGTGCATCATATTTTAAAGTGCATTCAAACTGAATATAATAATACGCTATGATGAGAGTATTTGGTTTAATGTGCGTGTGTGTGTGTGTGTGTGTGTGTGTGTGTGTGTGTGTGTGTGGTGTGTGTGCACATGTGTGTACATGTGTGAGAGAGATAGACATTGTGTATGTGCATTTGTGTGTGAGTGTGTGTGTGTGCGTATGTGTCATGTGTGTGTGTGTGTGTGTGGTTGTGTGTGTGTGTGTGTGTGTGTGTGTGTGCGTGTGTGTGGTTGTGTGTGTGTGTGTGTGTGTGTGTGTGTGTGTGTGTGTGTGTGTGTGTGTGTGTAGCATAGTGTAGTGTTTGAGTTCCACAAAGAATCTGATTTGTATTTAAAGTGATGCCAGACATTTGAGAATTTAAGCTCTTGAAACAAACAAACTGCAGTGAAAAGTAAGTGCAATTTTGCAAATACAGTTGTAACAACAGTGTTATTTCAAATGTACACATATTTGTTAATATTCTTACGACTGCCAAAGTGTAAGAAACAAAGAAGTTTTTCTCTCTCTTATATCACTTTGTGAAGCCTTTCATATCCATTATAATTTTGAGTTTGTTGGAGATGTAGTTAAAAATAGCAATACTTGAATGTGTTTTGCTATCTAACACATTACGTTATTGTTTGTTTCAAGAATTTATTGATATTTGATAAAAAATTTGTTTTTTTCAAATTTCTTCTACTCACTCTGACATTCCTCCTCTGTTAGTGAGACGGCTGCTAGAATTATCACTGTAATGACAACAAGATAAAACACAAGGGGAAAAAATGTACTCATCTACATTAGCCTACAGTAGGAAGTTAAGAAGATTAGTTGGGATTGAACACAGAGGAATGCTTTGAATAAGAAAAGAGGGAAACACAGGGAACAGGATAGGGCTTCTGATATATAATTACACTATCAAAAGAACTTTTTTTGCAATTTTGAACGATGATTTCCATATAATGATAGCTGCATATAAATTAGCAAGTCATCTTTATCCACAGGAATTACTACACATGTGATCTTCTGAGGACTTTTAATTTCGTATAGAATGAAATGAGGATTGATGTTAATTTTACTACTCTTTTCTGTGTTATTCGTACTGATATGCAGAATCCACAAATCTCAGACATAATTAGACCTTTTAGGCTCATGACTGTGTCCACAGACCATTGTTAAGAATGAATCAAGATTAATCAAAGTCCTTATTTCATTTCTTACATAAATCAAACCTAATTAATACTTATGTTTTCATGATTATGTTATGATAGATGGATTGATTATTGTGAAAGAAAAGCTTTGGTGCTTTTCATTTCACTTTTTTTTTTATTTCTCTGAAAATAAATTAAAGGATTCATGTTGTCAGAAAAAATTCAGTTCAAAAGGTAGACTCAAGTACCATATAAAATACCTCTTATCAGTGTTGCTGATTACCACAGATGATAATCATATATGGCTTGATAGCTTATTGTAATTAAAAATGTTAATAGCAAAAAAGTACTTTTGATAGCTTAATTAAGAGAATAAGGCCCACTAATTTAACAATTCAATAGTCTCTTTTGAAAATATGCTTGTACAGAACTGTCAAATGGACGAATTTGTAAGTATCAGTTAATTAAAAATACACTATATTAGCAAAGGAATACAGCTAACCTTCTCTTATGATGACAGATACACTCAATTTGTGCAGTTTCAGCTATACAAATAGTTATGCTATTATGGGTTACAATAAAAGCATATTTTCTTCATTTCTGCAAATTAATTTTTGAAACAAAGGAAGAGTGAAAACTGAAAATTTAAGCGATGAGATTTAATGTAAAAATTAATTTACAGTTAGTGGTAGCTAGAATTTTATATCTGCAGCATTAAAGTGCGTAAGTAAAGCAGTATGCTTAAGCTGTGATGGCTATTGTGAGCACTCACTGTAAAAGCCTATGTCCATAAACCAAAAAAGCATTTATGGCTGCTAATGAGAAGCACTAAGCTACTGCCACTTTGAACAACAAAGCAGTAAAGGGTTTAATCTATACGAAAATAATACAACACTTCAATTTTTCTTGTGCTCCAAAGATAAATTTTGTCCTCATTTGAGACTATTGAAATCGGTATATCATCTCTGGAGAGAAACATCTTAAGGAATCACTACACCGGAATGGGGAGGAGAGAGAGAGAGAGAGAGAGAGAGAGAGAGAGAGAGAGAGAGAGGACATCCATGAAAAAGGTAACCCACACACTTTCATAATAACCTTGCAATCTGAGTACTTACGAGGAAAACATTCCTCGGCAGAAAATGTGAACGAAGCAAAGAGAATAACTGAAACGAGAGAAACAACAAACAGAACGCGTAAAACCCTCAATTAGAAGGCTTTTAAAGCTTACAAAATATCACAGCATAAAATATGTCACACTGGAATCTAATACTTCTTGATATGAACAATTACACCAATCTACAATTGTCAGAATATGTAATAGTTCTGCTCTGTCTTGCTAAATACATGTTTAACTAAAAACATATTTCAGATATCTCTTGATAGCAAAATAATATGTGAACAAGTGGTACTGAACTTACAGAAATGTTTAAAGATGTTTGTCAGACATGCACTGGACTCCTGTCCTCTAATTTTGTTAGTCTCAACAGTTAACTATATATTGTATCAATGTCCTTCCATACAGTAGTACAGTGCCATAGCTAGAGCTTAGAATATTTTTTAGACCAATGAGAGAATTAGTTAATAATTTTTATTGACATTATTCATTAACAATGTGTGACACAAAGTTTGCCTATATTAATATTTTGTTGCAAATTACATTGCACAGCTCTCATAGTGGGCGCTGAGCGAAAATTTCCAAGTTTGGACCTCTATATTAGAGTTTAAAACTGTAATATGTGATTCTGAAGATTATGTAGGTACCTTCTTTTGACGTATGTTATGTTTAACTTTATGAAAGCTTCTCTTGGGAATTTGGAGCACCTGTTAAAATTAAGTTACAGAATGTTTTGTTGAACTTTGTATGGCTCCCCAATATTGACAGGTTTAAATTACAGACATACAACATATTGATTAAGAGAAAATTTCGATTATTGATCAGTTCAATTATTATTCATATGACTTCAGCAGAAACAATAAATTTATCATTTTCTTTTAAGCATTATACTGCCCTAAATCAATAGATTAGTATTTTGTATCACAAATTATTGATGGTACACAGACAAAAAATTCCAGTTTTCTAGCTATGGCCCTTTAACATTTTTTATTCCGTTCTGGACTGAATCAACTGTTAAGTCATTGGTGTTAAAGTTCATAAAACAATTTAAATACTAGGAGATACTCTACATAATAGCAGGCTTTTTACAGAACTAGCTATTAATATATATCAGCTCTAAGTGCTTACTGCATGCTTTAAAAACGCTTCTACAACTTGCAGGTGCAGTCTGCTATGCTGAAACATATTACTGTTTTATATTCCACAAACTATTGCTTCTGCTCATGTCTGAAAACAAAGTTTGTGTAATGGATCAGAGATCAACATGACAGACAATTTCCTGCTCATCTGTCAGATATACCTTAATAATACATACATCTGCCACAGATAAAATTTGTTTTCAGTGTATATACATCCTAATTAAAACAATTTAAATAGCACAATAATGTAGGATCTCAGAATGAGAAGCATGCTACCTATATATTTGAGGTAAAAATATATTGAATAGTCAGATTTATTCCTCAATAGATTAGAAAGGTCAGTTTAAAGAAAAAAGTTTCAGTAATACATAATTTGAAGGACGAGAACAACTTGCCCAATAATGTTTCCCTACAATGTCAATGCATTCAGTCTTACATGGTAAAACGTTTGTAGAAATGGCCATATCACTATCAGTATCTCCTGTCCCATACTTATCCACACTAATTACAGTGTGCTCAGAAGAATGACATTTTAACTTAACTATCTTAGGATTTGCTGGGACTTTTATGACACTTGAATTTCTATTCTTTTGCCATAATATTTTTCAAATAGATTTTCATGCAGAATGAAAATAATGAATGAGTCGTTTCCATTTAAAGTAGCAATATAATGACGTGCAAGGTACCTTTGCTGCAAAAATAAGATAATGTATTACAATTTTATAGTACGAAGGAGCTGTCATAAATAATATATGCATGTGTGAGTACCATTTAGGTCGATGTTGCAGTCTGCCATATCCATTAAAGAAAGCTTTCCATAAGATTTCAAGTGTCAGTTCTACCCAAATGATAAGGTACTGACAAATGGAGCATGTGAAGCAGAAGTTTATTTTCCTGATGCTTTGGTTTCTAAAGTGTTCTCGTCCCAAAGAGTTCAGAAACAGTTTTTTTTTTAGGAAAGGCTGATCATTAAATAAGTTGACGAGCTAGAGGAAAATATACTACACGATTTTTTCCATGAATGGCTATCGATAAAGTAGTCTTATTTAGGTCGAGTTTGATTCAATAATCAGATAAAGAAGATAGATCTTGAATACAAGTATGTTATTTCTGTTGCAGCTATAGTGAAATGACCCTAATATTGAAATTAGATTTGAAGAAAAATTTTGTGTTAGTGGACCATAGGAACTTCAGAAATAACTTTAATTTTCACATGCTTTCTGGTGATACAGACATCGAATGTTAGGAAGTGGCACTTGACAAGTTAAACATTAGATGTGGAGTGGTGGTGAATGAATCATAATTTCATACGAAAGCATGAGAAGGAATATCTCTCCCTTTGAATAGCGAAAACGTTCCAGAAACGCACAGTTAACTGATAAATTTGCTGCAATCTTTATCCCAGCCATATACAAACCATCTTCTTTCTGACCACTGCAGCTAAGACGGTAAGAAAAATGTAGTTTTAATGCAGGAGAGAAATGAAAGCTTGTGGACGAAAATAGCAATGATAACATTGTTGTTTAATTTCTCCAGTCACCAAGTCATCATTAGAATTTACGTGTAATAAATAGAGAAACTTGAGACAATTAGTCCGCAGGTTGTGTCTTTAACTTTTCAGTAAAAAAGGACAAAATCATTATTATTACAGGCCAAAATAACTGTGCAGTAATCCTCTCCAAAGAAGACTCACAGTCTACCCTACGAAAACTCGTGTTTGTTTACTAGAGGAATGATGACTATGACGCATAATGTGTCATCGTACGCAACAAATTGACACGCGTATCTTCACGTTCGTTATATCCGTCTATAAGGGCAAAAATTTTGACAAACCTAGTACATTTGTAATTTAGAACAAACTAGCACCTGCGGTAATAAAGAGAATCAGCAAAGCCGTAGTGTGACAAAGCACGCTATCACGGCAGGTTTCTTGTTAAGGACACCATTTGACACCATCTGGAGTGTTGAAAAGTGTTTGACAGTCCATGATCCAACGAATGCATGTTTGTATACAAGTGAGCGCAACGCATTTTGAAGGTTTGTTACGTGCTGTTGACTGGAGAACTGTCTACTACGGATTTCCGTTAACAACTGAAAAACAATGGTTTTTCGAAAATATGATTGTGCACAGATATTTCAACGTCCAAAATTTGTAAAACTGTTTATGATTCACGCCGTATATTGCCGAAAATCTCTTTCATATGCCAAAACCGTTCCAGTTTTTTTTAATTGCATTCAACATGAAAAAAACAGATTATCTTAGCAAACCTGACTGTGTGTCAGAGCTTTCCACAAGTGATTTGTGACAAGTGTTACCTTTTAGGTCAATACCGACTTACAGTAGCGCTGGATATTTGTTTATATCTGAGCTGAACTACGTGTTACGTGCTGAAAGTAACTTAGAAATAAGCATTTGCGAACTAGTCTGTGTTTACCTCGAACTTTATTGTCGTTAAGAAACATGATATACTGCCAACACTAAACTCATATTTCGTAGTTTCTCGATACTAACTCAACTGAATACATATTAATAATGTCTTAACCTTTATATGTTCAGCCTTCTGTATCGTAGTTGACGTACCTGTCAAAACGTTATCACGACATACTTATGCCACAATATTATGATGAACAGATAACGAAAAAAACAATGTTTTTGGGCGTGATTCGTTCGTATTATCTCTATGATGAAATTTTCAGAGAATTGTAGTTATTTAGTTTGTCCAGTATTGATTGGCACTCCCCTATAACTCCTGCAAAGTAGCTGTTTGAAATGTGTGTCGGTGTATGTGTAAAGATTGACTACAGTACTGTCTACTGCCACTAGATGGTGTTTCTGCTTCCCGTAGGTGGCGCATTGCAGCATGAATTGTTCCGGCTTGCGAGTACGCTGGTGGACATCGATAATACAACATAGAACCTGACAGTCATGGATAGCGATGGGCAGTGTGGTCTCTTTGGAGGAAAGGAGCGACTGCTTCAGAGATCCACAGGAGGTTTCAAGCCATATGGTGGGAAACAGCACTAAGTCGCAGGTCCATGTTTCCTTGGGTATCAGAGTTCAGAGACGGCAGGTACTGTGCTGAAAAACGCAAAAGCAATGGGTGTCTAGCAACTGCACGGAAACCAGACAATGCATAGCGTGTTAATGACCTGATAATGGGGCACAAGCGAATCACGTTTGCTGAACTAACGTAAGCAACAGGTCTATCACAGAGAACGCCCCACACCACTACCCATCAGGATCTGAAGATGAGGAAGGTGTGTACAGAATGGGTGCCCCTTTCCCTCACCATTGCAGGGAAACAGAAGCGTGTGGACATATGCCAACAGTTGGTGTAACATTTCCAGTGCTTTTCCAGTACAGAAGCTACCAGAACTTTGGCAAAAAAGCATAGACATGAGAAGGGAATACCTGTAATATAAACTGTATTATATATTTTTGGATGGTGGGCGCCTTCAGCAAAACAAAATTTTGTTTTTTATCCCATACATGTTTTACTGCAGTTGCAGCATCTTCAGTGGGCTTTTATTTTATGACTGTTAAAGATGAAGAATGTTCTTTACTGTTTGTATACATGCAAATACTAGTTTTTAAATTATGATTACAGAAGTTTGAAAAAATGCATAAAATTATGAATTCAACAATTTTGAAGTATGAATTTTGGCTTAAATAATTTGTCTACTTTAAGGTGTAAGTGGTTGCAGATGACAAACTGTGAAACAAAATAGTTACTGCAGAAACATAATGCATCAGGAAAACCAGACCATGTGGTAGAAAAGTATGAATTCATAATTTTATGCGTTTTCTTCAAATATCTGTAATCACGATTTAAAAACTAATATTTACATGCATGCAAACGGTGAAGAACATTCTTTATCTTTAACAGCCATACAATAAAAGCCCACTGAAGATGCTGCAACTGCAGTGAAACATGTATGGGATAAAGTACAGAACTGTGTTTTGCTTAAGGCAGACCCCCATCCAAAAACATATGTATTGTTAAAGCAAACACGGGGAAAAAGAGCTTCAACCCTAAGATGATTAAACTGTATTCGTTTGTTCAGTAAATGTTTTCTATGAACGCAAAAAACTGTAGTGCCAATCATTTTTGAACGCCCCAAGGACATTTGGTGTATTATTATATAAGTTGGGGGAACAGTACAGTGGTTGAAACAAATTACTCGATCATAACGTAACAAAACTAGAGCTATGTTTACCTCACAAGGTCAAAACTCCGAGTAATCTCTTTATGGATGCAAAAGCCCTTTTTTGACGCAATTAGTCGCTGTCATGTTGTTCCTGTTACGATTTTTATCTCCGAGAGTACTGGTCTGTATCACATGATTTTTAAACATCAGGTATATAATCTTAATTTTCAGAGCAACATTCACTGTAATTGTAAAAAAAATATGGCAAATGATTGTACTGAAATTAATTTTACTCGAGTGAATCGACAATACATGCTTTAGAGTAGAATGTGTCCAAAAAGTTAAAGTTAATTAAAGACAGTTGTCTTGTTTGTCATGGTTAACTCTTTTTTACTTCAGCTCAGCACATTCGGGAGACGCGCAACCTTCCACACCTGTATCGTTACATTCCTTTACTTCTCCCCGATAATCATCCATATTTTAATAGTTAACAACTGGTGACTGTACTGCTCCATTGCGATTTCTTTGTCGCCTACAAGTCTGTCCATATAGGACACGAAACATTATAAAACAATTACTTCGAAAACAGTACTCATATTTCACAGGAGGCCTGATATCACAACTCGCAGTGTACGGGGGTGGCGATAAAAAAACCGATACCAATCTAATAGCAGGATAGGGTACGTCGAATCGAGAGTAAATTTGCCAAATAATCATTGGTCAAAAATTCTCCGTTGTGGTGCTACAGTCATAAAACGACAGCCAATCAGTGAAGAGCACTCTGAAACCACTGATAGGCAACCGGCGCCCGCTGGCCGGATCATTGGGCCCGTGACTGGTTTCATCCGGCCCACTGAAGAAGTTAATGAGAGACAGTGCGAGCGCTCGCATTCCACTTCGTCTGGGACGCATTTTCGGATATTTCCGCCGACGCTCGCCTCGCCTCGGATTTGCAGCTCACGAGGTAGACGAGCGAAAGTTTTTCTCGCTCCGAACATGCGCAATGCCATTTCATTGCAGCTGGATTTCAACAACAAAAGAAACACGTTTCCAGTCTGAGCACGAATTTATGGCCCATGTGCTCACGTGCGTCTGGAGAGTGGAGGAAACAACTCACTTCCTAGAAGGGATTCGCGGAGAAGTATTTTCACCTCTGGATCAGTGCTGACAACACATATATGTTATTTACTGCTTACGTCCTATATCTGTGCTACACACTGATATGTCTCAAACTTTGGTAGTTGTAGAAAACGGCACGAAAAGTACCGACTCCTCGCGAAATGTGCCGATATGATCAGTGGCAGCAGGGCCTATAACTTGGTGAACCAACAAGTAATCTGTTGTCGGTTCACGCTTTTTTTTCCATAATGATATTTCGAGGCGCCTGGCATCCCATCTTCATATGTTTACATTTATTTACGTGTTGTAAGCATTTTTTCTTTACTAACAGCGTTGCAGAATTTTGTAACGGAAGTTTTTAAGACACGTATTGCAAAACGTCGTAAGTAAAGAAACGATGTTCACGACGCGTAACTAAACGTACACATCTGAAGATGCGGTTCACATAAATGAATGTGCTCTCAAAAATCACAGACGTTACAGTTTTGGCTTTATGCGGTTGGAGCGCTTTCGTTGGGCGGCGTGACGAGGCAGCCCACAAGCTTAAAAATCGTATATGAAGCAGGCCGGCGTGTCACCAAATGTTGGCCATGCCTGCGGTAAACGAACGTATTCGGGTGTAAATAGCAGCGCGATTTTCTCAGATTATCCAATTAAAGTCTTCTTCGAAGATGTTAATTTTATAACGATGTTGGAGCCAGGAATTTCGAGCGTTTGATGAAACCAATGTTGAAACTACCTCGCAAATTATAACTGTATGCCGGACTGAGACTCGAACTCGGGACCGTTGCCATTCGCGGTCAAGTGCTCTACCATCTGAACTACCCAAGCACGACTCACGACCCCTGGATTTTCTTCCAGAAGTGCACGCCCAAGGCCAGCGCCGAACCCAGTAAGGAACGGCGTAACGTTTGCCACGGTTACACGCCCTGGCGGAACGGCACAGGCTGCGGAACCTCAGCGCCCTACACACACACGTGAAACAACCGCTGCAACAGCCACACAACAACCACAGGCAACACCTGAAACCCAACAAGCATCGGTACCAACACCTATGCCCCGAAACAACACGACCTCACTCCCGGAAATCACGTGCTGCGAAGAAACGCACCATTTACAGGAAAACACACCCACACAAGAACCCCCCGAACCCCAAGCCCAGAGGAGGAATAGACGTACACGCAAACACAGGGCGGGGAACACGAAATCACCACAACAGGCCACACAGCAACAACAGAACAGCAACACACAGGAAAACAGTCAACAAGACACTGAGACTGTAACTCACACTACCATCCCCCTCACCACAGAAGTAACACAGGCGCCACAACCTCTGTCACAAAGCACAAATGCCGCTCCTAACAACACACCAATACCCGCACAAGCGGCCGCTAACTCCACAACAGCACCTCAGGCTGCCACACCCAACACCAACACACCACCTGGCGGAATACTGCAAACACTATTCCCCCGACACACGACCGCTCAAATCCTTACCAAGGTGCTGACGGCCGTCACTACACTCATCACCCAGCTCATGAGCGCCGAACCCGGGCAATACTGGGCTGTCATACACACTGCCATCACAATACTCTTTCACACTCTTAAATGAATAATATACCACACCCGGCCCATAACGCAGACCCGCATACACTATCACGGATCCTGTTCTGGAATGCAGACTCTATCCACAACAAAAGGGCAGAATTTGCCGCGTTCATGGAGCGCAAGGGAATCCTTGTCGCGCTACTGAGCGAGACTAAACTTAAACCGCACAAACAATTAAACTTTCCTGGCTATTGTATCTATCGTACCGACCGACCGGGCGACGCCGTGGCAGGTGGAACTGCAATCGTCATACACAAAGACATTGAGCACACAAACATAGAGCTCCCTGAACTGGAAAAAATCGAGGCTACGGCCGTCAGAGTCAAGTTCAACGGAGCCTACACCACACTGATATCGGTATACAACAGCCCTGTAGGCATCTCAACACGTGATATCAGCACATTACTCAACATTTCACCGCGAGTAATAGTCGGTGGAGATCTGAACGCAAAACACCCAGAATGGAATTCACGCATACGAAATCCCAACGGCAAAAAACTGTACCAACATTCGCTAGGTAGAAACTACATTATACTAGCGCCGACTGAACCGACGCACATTCCCTATCATAGGGGACACAGGCCAGACGTGAAAGACATGGCCCTCATCAAGGGCATTGCATCGACACTCAACGTTGCCGTTGAAAACGATCTGCCCTCAAACCACCAACCTGTAATACTATACATTGAGAAAACACTGCAGCACACGGAACAACGCGATATGTTGGACTACGGGCGTGCGAATTGGACATTGTTCAAGCAAACGCTTGATAGCCACATCCCACCTATACACGAAATTAACGAAACAGGACAAATTGACGAGGCAGTAGAAACCCTCACTAACGCCGTCCGGGACGCAATGGCAGGCACCATACCTGATCGCACCTCACAACAACGCAGTGCGGCCCTGCCACAGGAAATCCTGGGCCTAATCTCAATGAGGAATCGCTTCAGGAGACAATGGCAGCGCACCAGGCGTCCGTACTTCAAACGGCACATTAACAGACTACAGGGCATCATACACGATAAAATACAAACACATAGAACACAACAGTGGAATCAAAAACTCGAAGGGCTGGACACCGCACGACCTGGCGTGTGGCAGCTAGCCCGACACTTCACCAGGGAGAAAATATACACCCCAACGCTTCAAGGGCCTGACGGACCTGCATACTCAGCGGAAGAGAAAGCAGAACTAATGGCTCGAACACTCGCAGCGTCATTCACACCGAACCTTGTACCATCAGATCCAGTGTTCACACTTGCTACTGACCAAGAGGTTACACGCATTCTAGCCCAACCATCGCGCGACGACATTCGACATGCTAGCACAGCCGAAGTCTCCTGGGCTATAATGCATTCCGCTGCTAGGAAAGCCCCTGGTCATGATGGCATTCAAAACCGTGTCCTCCAGGAGTTCACGGATAAAGCAACTGAGTACCTAACACACATAACGAATGCCATACTAAAACACCAACACTTCCCCGCCTTTTGGAAGACGGTCAAGGTCCTGATGTTCAGGAAGCCGGGGAAAGACCACAGCCTCCCACAAAATTACCGACCCATCAGCCTTCTGAGTTCGCTCAGTAAGATTGTTGAGAAGGTGATTCTCAAACGCATCACTAGGCACTGCATAACAAATGACATCCTGAGACCGGAGCAATTCGGCTTCAGGAATCACCACTCCACAACACAACAACTCCTACGGGTCGTTGAACATATAACACATGGCTTCAACATAAACAAAGCTACAGGGGCAGTGTTCCTGGACATCGAAAAGGCTTTCGACCGTCTATGGCACAACGGCCTCATCCGCAAACTCAGCGACGCGGGATTCCCTGACGGGCTGCTGCGTCTAATACACTCATACCTCACAGACAGGAGTTTCAACACTGACGTGCAGGGAAAACAATCAACACAACACGGTATACACGCGGGAGTACCCCAGGGAAGCATCCTAGGGCCCCTACTGTTTAACCTCTACATAAACGATCTCCCAACCACACACAACACAATGATGGCAATCTACGCGGATGACACAGCCATCCTTGCGCAAGATTGGAAACCATCAAACATTACGTCACGCCTACAGACTGCACTCAGAATGGCCGAGCCTTGGTTGGAGAAATGGCGGGTTAGAGTAAACGTCGACAAGTGCGAAGCCGTTCTGTTCACTAGAAGACCGAAGCAACTGCGCAAACACCGCTACTGCAGACCAATAACTCTACATGCACGTCCAATACGTTTCCGCGAGAAAGTCAAATACCTCGGTGTCTGGCTGGACCGGAAATTACTCTGGGGGGACCACATACAACACATGACCAACCGAGCTAGCGCGAGGCTCAAACAGCTCTATCCTATGCTCAACAGGCGTAGCACACTGAACAGAAGGGTGTCGAGGTCCATGTACATGACACTTATCCGACTCCTGATGACGTACGCAGCTCCTGTCTGGGGATACGCTGCGCCTACACGCCTGCGCCGTCTGCAGATCATACAAAACAAAGTACTCAAAATCATAAGCAATGCTCCACGATACACACGCATCGCGGACCTTCACCGGGAATACCGACTTGAGACTCTCACGGAGGTAATCCACAAACTCACCACAAGACTATACAGAAACTCCAGACATTCGCAGAACCCGTTTATTCTGAATCTGGGGAACTATGACCACAACCATAGATGGAAACATAAAAGACCAAAAGACATACTTGTAAGGACATAACATCTATGGCCAAGCATACGCAAACATAACGGCACAGGCGAGCCCCTGTTAATCAGACGCCATTACTGGATATCCAGCTGGAATACACTGCCGAATAACTGGCACCCCACAGGGAAGCCGTACCGTACACTGCATGCAAACAAACTCCACACATCCCCCACACAGTGAGATGATCTATGGCCGATCTCCCACTACTGTATAACGATCTTGATTGTTCCAGGAATACAGCAGCAGCAGCAGCCGGGACACATCGCCATCGCTTGCCATGGTAATGATGCATGATACCTATACTAACAAATCCAACCTTGCATGAGCTATCGCAGCTAGTAAGCCACTACTGCTCTTACTACCCATCCCACTGTCGCAGAGGTCTTTTTTTCCCACGGCACGAGCCATGGCACTTTTTTTCCCTCTGCTCTTCAAATCGCTACCCTCACTCGCGTTTCGTCCACTATCTATCACCTGATGGACCGTGTTAATGCGTTAGTCTTACCCAGACGCACGGACAACATCACAGCCCAGCATCCTGTGATCCACTTACTAGACAACTAACATGTTTACGGAGGTGACAGTAGAACTTTTGGTTTGGTCACCACGTTGGTGCGGGCGTGGAGGGGCCCCATCTCTTCTTGCTAGTTCTGCAAGGTCCGCAGGAGAGCTTCTGTGAAGTTTGTAAGGTAAGAGACGAGGTACTGCCGGAATTAAAGCTGTGAGGACGGGTCGTGAGTCGTGCTTGGGTAGCTCAGATGGAAGCCGGCACGGTAGCTCAGCGTGTTCGGTCAGAGGGTTGGCAGCCCTCTGTAATAAAAAAAAAACTGAGCTAATCGATCAACAACGAACTTAAACGGATGTCTTACGACGTCCGCCACGAGCAGATGCAAGGAACAAAAGCGAACAAAGTGAGATTAAAAAAAAAAAAAAAAAAAAAAAAAGATGGTAGAGCACTTGCCCGCGAAAGGCAACGGTCCCGAGTTCGAGTCTCGGTCCGGCACACAGTTTTAATTTGCCAGGAAGTTTCATATCAGCGCACACTCCGCTGCAGAGTGAAAATCTCATTCTGGAAGCAAATGTTATTTGAAAAAAAAAGGTGTGCAAAATTTAATTTCTATTTCCTTTTCACCATTCTCTGAGCCCAGGTTAAAAAGATCTACAGTAGGCCCTACTTGTTAGAATAAAAGTTCATTAATGCTCTCTGTACATTAGCAGAAATTGAAACGTGTAGCCTTTAGATCTAATTATTAACTACACAGTGCCAAACGCCAAGTATTTTACTGGAGTGCTGTTTCTACAGTACGGCTTAATAACTTAACAACTTAATGGCATGATGGTACTTTTAAAATTTAAAATTTGCGTTGCTTTGACTGTTCAGCTCAGATCATCATCTTCCGTTAATTAAATTAGTAACTGCGCTGTTAAGTGTAACAGTATAAGCTGGGACAAGTTAATTTCAATGTGCGCTTATCGCTGATTGGCTGTCGTTTTATGTCAGTAGCTGCACAACGGTGAGTTAGTTTACGACCCATGGTAATTTGGATACGACGGCCTCTAGCCCGCTCTGACCTTACAATCGCGTTGTTTTTCTCCACCTCGTATTAATGCTATGTAGTTTTTTCTTTGCATCCACTCGTAAATGGTTAATTAATACAACCAGTTTAGGTTTTTAATGTAACGTATGGCGCAATATGGGTATTACATAGACACGGCTTTGAAAATACAGCATTCATATTCCTAGCATTCATAAACACATGTATGAAACCACTGAGTGAGCTCTTGTTACAGCATAATACCTCCAGAATTACTCTCAAGATTTGTCGCATGTCGTACTAGAACACTAAACGAAATAGCAGAAATGACTTTAGTTTGTTGGTAGCATACGACAGAATAAGGAAGATATGCATCATAACAGCAACGGATAACTATATCGTTATGTGCCAAAAATTAGGAGCCAGAACTACAACATTATGCTAATTATTGTACGGCCAGCTTTTTACTCCAAGTGGAAAAATAAACAGGTGAGAGAACGTCAGCTGTCAAAAATCATCTGCGAGCAATCATTATTTAATAAGCAATAATTAATTAAGAAGTCGACTGTATGAAATAAGAACTATAATACGAAACACATAAATGTATGTACGAGAAAATATTGTAAAGTTAAGTAAACATACTATATGAGCCGCCTGCTGATGCTATTCTTCAGTTTCTGTTTCTTGTGCAAGTTTCTGACGCAAAAATTAGATAAGTAAATCTCTAATGCGTTTAATAGCCATTACTGTAACTGTTGTGCGCTGAATGAAACTAATTCTTTTAAGGTTACAGATGTACTTCTAAGAATAAATCGTGTGTGACCTCGGATAGTCGTTCATCCCATTAATTCTTACGTCTCAGTACATGGAACGTTTTGGCGCATGATGGCGAGTTTTCTTTTCGTAAATTAAAAGAGGTGGGCAGTAGAAAGTATCTATTTTGCTAATGATGGACACTCGTTTTACAACGAATTATCATGAATGCCTCTTCAAAATGTTGACTATTTGTTCGTGAAGTGGCAGAATCAAGAAACTGCAGCTCTGTTCAGTCTTTTCCTTTTAATGTCCGTAAATTTTGACGAAAAAATACCACAAAGAGAAATCTTTTAAACATAGTTACTTGAATTAGTTGTGCAATAGTTACATGAAATCATCTTACCGACATATGTATTCATGCTTCTAAGAAAAATTTTAAGGCACGAAACTTACGTCAGGCAGGTGATATTGTCCGCTCTAAGAACATTTGCCTGTCTGAAGTCTACGACTAGTAACTAAACTATGATGCTTGTAATCTGAAACTACAGTAGGGCAAGCTAAAATAAGGTCTACAGCGGGAAGAATTTACCAGGAAGTTTCTCTCATTCTGACGAACGAATCAGCTGTTTTTTTTTCATGCATTTTCCTTGTGGCTATGATGCACACGACTTAGCGAACCACTACGAACTTTAGGCGCTCACCGCAATTCCTTTACAAATTCTGGTGCTGGCTATAATTGGTGCATGCTATCATAAGAGTACAGAAAAGTTCCAAGATGCTTCCAACTATGATGAAAAGGAAGACTGTATTAATGATCAGTGAACTAGGGAAGGTAATCGTCTGTTGTAACGATGACGTCTCTCCGATGGGAAAGTATTACACAGACGGATTCAAAAATACTTTTACAAACTTTGGGTGCAGATTCCTTATATCAAATCAAAGAAGAAAGGTCGTATAAAAACATGACCAAAAAATTGTTTGTTTTCGAGTTATTAGTAAAAGTTTATATTCAACGGCTTTTCAGGTACAAACACACAACTGCAATTATCCCATTCAAAGAAGACTTTGACTCATTGCATCCTAGATGGCGACGTGGTACCATGGAGATTCGTTTACGTTTGTCATTAGCGTGCCTTCAACGTTTCAGTTGTGTACATGTTGTGAGTTAAGTGAAAGGGTTCTGTTGAGTCATGGCGGAATATTATTTTGTGAACAGGTAGACAAGATTTTTATCTACTATGAAAGGTGGATAGGTAGAGGAAAACCCGTTCTCCTCATTTAGATTTTTAGCACTGGGTCACCTTAAACAGCTGGTTTGTGCGACGGACAATCTGGATGCAGACACTCTTCACTGACGTGCGAAGGACGCCTGCGAAGCCTTTCGACACCGTCAGGGAGTATTTCAAACGGTGTGACAGTCCATCATTCGATGAGAGCATGCGTGTGTGGAAGGCATTTTGAATATTTTATGAGTTTCTTAGTTGACGACACTGTTAAACTGACAACTATAACTGATATGCTGAGCATAAAGTTTCACTAAACTTCACTAATAAACTAAGGACTTTTGAGCCTATGTTTGTATTAACTTTTTCTGCTTTTGGTGTACCGAACCTGACACCAAAATTTGTAAAAGTACTTTTGAACCTCACTGTAAACAGTCACAGGATGAAATCATGTAGAATATGGAACGAAACGCTAACAATCCACGGGTAACAGTTGAGTACAGTGTACTTCCAGATTTCGGTGACCACGTCAGAAAATAATTTAGGGCAGATTCCTCACGAGAGGTATTATTTGAAGGCTATCATACTTAGATATTCTTCCTCGGGACTGATCCTTCGTATGTGCATTTGTGTTTGTAAGTTTTAGTACTTCAGACCGACAAATTAAGCTATTTGGGTCTGCAGAAAAGACTACGATGTTAAAAAAAAAATACTCAGACGTCGTCTTTCATTACTCATTCTATAGTGTGAGTCACCAAAGTAGTCATTCTCAAATATTTAAGGAATCACTTGAGATATCATAATTTTGCAGAAAGAATAGCTACTGTGTTATGAGAAAGTCAATGATTTCAAACCCAAATAAAGAGCTACGTCGTGTCGGATGAAGGTAAAACACAGTAACAAGTTTCTCGGAGTTGCCATTTTACGAATTTTTGTATGAAATGAAACGTCTTTTGCATGCTGCGAACGAATCTATTTAATCACCCAGACACGTTTTGCCGTTATTAGCAAACCATCGTTAGTGAGTGTCCTGGAATGTTACGTTATGTTGGTTTACAAACATTGATTTTAGATTTAGAACAGTTCACATGCAATTTTTTAATGTAAAATGCAACGGTACTCTCTGTTAAAAGTGTGTCTCATTTCTCGACCACTGTACTGTTTTCCCTCATTTTGTAACATGTTGAACGGAAAAGTGCGACTTTCAACCTGTTACCAAATGAGCGAAAGCAACACAGTCACCATGATACTTTTAACTGTAAGGTCCCTAGCATTTTACGTAAAATTTATATGTGAAATGTTTTAAATACTGTATAACCAATGTCTTAATGCCAACATTATGTAAAAATCCAGGACACTCGCTGATGATGCCTTGTTAATAAAGGTGAAAAGTACATTACATGAAAACTAGAAAAACTCTGTGGTCAGCTCCACAGGACTACGCAGTGCCGATCGGCCGCAGTGACATCCTGATCGACATTTAACGTCTTTGGGATGCGGTACGGAGGGGTATGAGGTCAGCTGTCCCGGCTGTTGTCGCCTTTCCATACTTTTGAGTCGCTACTTCTCATTCAGATAAATCCTCAGTTGTCATCATGAGGCTGAGCAGACTCAATTCCAGTTATTCTGCTGTGGATAAACCCCTGTCAGTACGGGGAACTGAACCCAGAGCCTCCGCATGGCAGACAGATGTGCTGACCACTAGGCTACCCACTCGGCATATATTCATCTGCAGCGTGAAAACGCCATTTTAACTGATACGAAAAAAAGAAACAGAATGTTTGTCTGCTGCGATAACAAAGGCAGAAACAGGATACAAGGATGCATTTATTAAGTATGGAATCGCGAACTCATATATAAGACCGCAATCAGTTTGGAGGCAAAAGTTATATACTACTAACTAAATTAAACTTTGTTCGAACAGGTCTCGGTAGGCCCAACGGTACCAAACGATCCCTGTCTCATTCTCAGCCGACAGGCGTCACTGGATGCGGATATGGAGGGGCATGTCGTCAGCACACAGCTCTCCCCATTGTTGTCAGCTTTCTCGGTGAACTGACGGGAACCGGTGTCACCACCGTGACAAGTCCGTTGGTAAAAGTTATATATCACATATAGAATTTCCTCCGAAACTACTTACTGGATTTTAGAAAGTGAAACACTGTTGAGGTTCTCAGATCTACGGTACTAGTAGCAGACATTTACACAAGATATTCCTAAACTTTATTATACGAGTACAGATAGTTTCTAGCTTGAGCGCGTGCATGTAGGCAGCCGGGCAGCCAAGGGCAGGAGTGGGCGGAGATGACCATACGTCTGACACGCAGGTTGTGAGGCAGCCAGGCTGTATTGTACGCTACCGTGCTGCCTGGCATCTGATTTGCTACAGCACCATCTTAAGATCCTACCAGCTGTTCAAAGAACGTGAAATAGCATGGTCTAGAGTGATGGAAATTCATACACTACGCTTGCTTCAGGTCAGCAGGAACTTGTGGCCTGCAATGTATACAAGATCAACTAAGTGACCTTCGTTTTATAAATTCAGACAACGTTTCTCGCTGCCGTATAATATTTATTTACTAGCTTTTTACCCGCGGCTTCGCCCGTCCATGCAAACAGCACGTCCATTGCACACATCTCCTCCTCCCCTCTCCTGCCCACCTATTTCTCTTCCTCTTTGTTTTCACCTGCCCACTACTGCTCTCCATCTTCCACCTGATTCCCACCCGTCCCCCTCCTGCCCCTTCTCTCTGACAATGCCCTCCTCCTCTCCTGCCGGCCGGCGTGGCTGTGCGGTTCTAGGCGCTTCAGTCTGGAACCGCGTGACCGCTACAGTCGCAGGTTCGAATCCTGCCTCGGGCGTGGATGTGTGTGATGTCCTTAGGTTAGTTTGGTTTAAGTAGTTCTAAGTTCTAGGGGACTGATGACCACAGATGTTAAGTCCCATAGTGCTCAGAGCCATTTGAACCATCCTCCTCTCCTGCAGTCCGCATCCTCCTTTCTTGTCTCTGCCTGTCCGTCAGCTTCTCCCCCCTCTCTGTATGTTCAGTTCTTCCTTCGCGCCTGTCATTGTCCATTTCCTACTCCCAACTCTGTCTGTCCATCTCCTCCTCCCTCCTTTCTATGTCAATTTCATCCTCCCCTCACTATCCAGTTCCTCCTCCCCTCTGTCTCCGCTCAGCTGTGCCCATCCTCACTTCCAGGGTGATCGGTAATTCCCGTTACTAACTTCTAGGGCTTGCAGAGGGGAAAAAAATATGTTAGTAACGCGACCACTTTTACAAATGATTGATTCGGCATGACTTACTACTTGACTTGTTTCACAGTTCCACTCATTAACGTCCGCAGCTTGTGGTCTAGTGACAGCGGCGCGGTAACTCAGCGTGTTCGGTCAGAGGGTTAGCTGCCCTCAGTAATTAAAAAACTGGGTTAATGGATAAACGACGAACTAAAACGGGTGTGTTGCGACGTCCGCCACGGGCAGATGCAACGAACGAAAACGAACAAAATGAGATTCAAAAAAATAAAAAATAATAAGTGGTTAGAGTTGCTGCCTCTGGATCATGGGGTCTTGGGTTCGATTCCTGCCCGGGTTGAGGATTTTCTCTGCCTGGGGACTGGGTGTTTGTGTTGTCCTCAACATTTCCTCATCATAATCATCATTTGTGACAGTTGCTAGATCGAACTGTGTAAAAATTGGGACTTCGTACGGGCGCTGATGACTGCGCAGGTGAGCATCCCACAAACCAAACATCATCATCATCATCGACTCATTAACAGCCAAAGAAATTGTTTGTGTACTTTTCCTATTTTGAATAGGAACCCATGTCAGGAAACGTACCGTTTCCTTGCTACAGCCTTTTGAAAACTTGTTTGCTAGGTAGGTGTGCAACAGGATAGTCATGGTGGAGGGTGGTTACGTCGGATCAGCCAATGTCATTTGGCGTCTATCCTACCTCCCTGACCTGGTTCGAGCCTCATTCACGAGTCTGTGAGTGTTAGAGCAACACTGTTGAGTACACGTTTGCAGAATACACCGAAATGATCCTTCTGAATGGCGAAGCTCACGGTAATAGAAGGGCTGCTCTTCGCCTTTATTAATATCGTTCTCTACAACGTGCGACTCTATCGCATAACCTTTTCGCCACAATTACGCAACGGCTTCGAGAAGAGGTAGCTTCACTGTTAGCAGGTTTGACTGTAGTGCTCCAAGGAGACACCATACACCCGAACTGCAAGCGACCGTATTGAAGACAACCAGTCAACAAGTACACGAGCAATTTCTTTGGATACTGAGTGAAAGTGTAAAACAAGTGATGCACTGGGTCATGCCTAATCAATCACTTGCAAAAGTGGTCGCGTTGCCAACATGTTTTCAAATGGTTGTAGCACGTACCGTTTTCAGATATGAGTTCCAATCCAAAATATTGTCCACTCACTCCCCTCTACAAGTCCCAGAAGTTTGTAACGGAAATTTCCGAACAAACTGTATACCCTGGAACACATTCCGATACTATAACACACTTGTTGCGCACTACAGCCTAGACAGCAGAGGCTACCAGCCATTTTCACCCCCACCGCTGTGGGAGCTAGGTGATTTTTACTCTCACAATATTTCTTCCCAGATAATAAGTAGCATATGTTCCAAATATGGTAGAAACTGATCCTGTGGTTTAGGAGGGAACATGATGATGATGATGATGGCTGGTTTGTGGGGAGCTCAACTGCGCGGTCATCAGCGCCCGTACAAAGTCCAAATTTTTGCGCAATACAATTTTTTTCACAGTCCAATCTAGCCACTGTCACGAATGATGATGATGATGAAATGATGAGGACAACACAAACACCCAGTCCCCGGATAGAGAAGGAGGAAATGTAGAACACACACACACACACACACACACACACACACACACACACACACACACACATTTTAACACACACACACAGACATACACATTTTATACGTATATGGTATTACAGACTAGTTCATGGATTTTTTATATAATAATACTGCTTTGTTTTTACGTACATTTTATACATGTTAGAAATAGTTTACACCACAACTTTTAGACGAATAAAATATTTCTTCTAGTTACTCGTATATACCGCTACAAATCTGTATTTTCTCTATGACCAGATGAGAGGAAACGCAGATTTTGGCATGTGCGGAGGAGTAACAGTGCCTAAAATTTTATGTGAGTAAAATTATGGTATGAACTGTTTCGAATCTGCCAGTATCAGGCTTAAGAACAAAGCTGTGTGCAAAATATCGACAGAAGGTGTCTTTAACACACGAGGGTTGGAACTTTTAATAGTGGCAACACTGATGTAGAGACGCAAGGCTACAGACTCAAATAATGTCGCTTAGACCACACGTTCGTTACGCAAACCTAACTTCCTTCAGAGGAAATGGCCTCTTACCTATACGTCACGTTCGTGCGCACCTGCGAGAAAAACAGAGACTAGGGGAGCGGACTGCTTAATGAAGTGCTGTCGCGATGTTTTGGAAAGAACAATGAAGTTGGATAAAAATAGTATACGCTAGACGTTTAGCACAACTGTGTCATCAAGGTCTTTATGAGGCTTGTGGGAAATCCGCATTTCATTGCGGAAGAGTGGCAAGGAGAGTAAAAGCTTGAAGCGAAGGATGCCAAAATGTGGCAAACATTCGTCAACCAGATCCTTCCCGTGTCAGTGAAGGTAAAGTGTCTGGTCTTACAGCCTTACTGAATAGTGGTCGACGCCAAACGATTCGTGAGCTGGCCCGAGAGACAGGATTTGTGCATATGACTGTGCTTCACATTCTGAATGAAGGGCTTGGTATGAGCAAAATTATGTGATGATGGGTTCCACACGATATATCGGACATGGCTATTATACAACGTTGCTCAAACCCAGTTAGGACGTTATGAAGGCGAAGGAAAAGCTTTCTTACACTGTGTCATTATACCGAATGTGAAATGTGCCAAATTTTACGAGCCATACATTGAATGATCAGCCAAGAAAGAGGCGTCATTACAGGTCAATTCGACGATCGAAAGTTCTTCAAAATTCTGTCAGTGTGAAGGTTATGGTGATTCTCGGATACTGTTCCCCAGCGGCAGACCTTCATTGTGCTATATTACTATTCATTTTTGGAATAAAACCTGCGACCAGATTTGAGATAGAAGTGGCGACACTTTCTAAAGACCACCCATCATTTTGCAGGATAATGATTGGGTACATCAGTCGCAAGCTGTGACCGATTTGTTCGGTTGATGGGGCTGGGAAGTGCTGTAGCGTACGCTTTATTCCCAGGATGTAAGACCTTGTGACTTCGACATGATTCCTAAGATGAAGGAAGCACTTCGTAGCATTCGATTCAGAACTGTCAGACAGATTCATCGCCCAACAGACCGATACATTCGAACTATCAATGCAACTGGCGGTGCGAAAGGTATCCTAGGACTTCCACATCGCTGGCAACGGCTTATAGACAATACTGGTGTCTACTTCGAAGGACAGTAAAACGTCGAAGCACGTATTTATTTTGTATCATTTGTAAATAAATAGTTGCCACTATCAACTTTCCAACTTCAGTAAAATGCGAAATGTGTCTATAGCATAACTAAATATCATACTGCAGCGAGAAAAGAAATTTGAATTAATAAAACGAATATTTATGTACGAGGTGTATTCGGAAAGTAAAGTCCAATTAGGCGCGAAATGGAAACCACTGTGAAAATCCGATGGAACTTTGCACAGATGTGTTGTGCAGTGTCTTTAGTGTGCCTGTCGATCGCTTCACGTCGCTCTTTTCAGTTCAGAGTGCAAAGTGATCACGTAGAAATTCCTGAAACAACAGTGTCTCCCGCCAAGTATGTGGATCTGGTGAGAGATTTCGCCTGAAGCTATGCAGCCCACGTAACATAAATGTCATCCATTTCTTTCTTCAAGACAATTTTCAGCCGCATTCTGCAGGGGCAATGAAGACGCTCCTGCAGCGTTTTCGATGGGAAGTCTTTGGTTACCCACAATACAACCCTTAACTGGCTCCCTCCGTTGTTCATCCCCGCTCACATGAACCGCTGGCTGCGAAGACAACATTTTGGCACAAACAGCGAAAGGCAGACTAGTGTAGAGAACTGGCGAAAAGCACAGGCGGCTGCTTTCTGTGACGAGGGTACTGGAAAGTTTATACAACGCCACGACAAATGTCCAAATCAGAGCTGCGACTATTTAGAGAGGTAATTGGAAGGTGTGGCTAACTGTTGCGAATAAAAAAAAATTCATTTTCACTGTGGTTTTCATTTCGTGACCGATCGGACTTTACTTTCCGAATAAAAATGGTTCAAATGGCTCTGAGCACTATGGGACTCAACTGCTGAGGTCATTAGTCCCCTAGAACTTAGAACTAGTTAAACCTAACTAACCTAAGGACATCACAAACATCCATGCCCGAGGCAGGATTCGAACCTGCGACCGTTTCGGTCTTGCGGTTCCAGACTGCAGCGCCTTTAACCGCACGGCCACTTCGGCCGGCTTTTCCGAATAGCTCTCGTATTTACTGCAGAAGATGGCCACACCTACAAACTTGTCATAGCCACCCGATTTGAATGGTGCTCATTCGATGTATGCTAACATAGTTGTTGGAGACTGCTCCACTTGTTGTACATGAGACCATGTCGTTTCAATAAGCCGATGCCCCATTCGATTTGGATATTAATTCCTGTAAGCAACTGAGCAACAGACACCCTTGCCGTTCGATTCAAACAGATGGCCCTGTTCTATGACCACCATGGTTGGAAGATCTCACTCTTGTGGATTTTTCCCGAGGCCCAGTCATCATTCTGAATTGTTATTTTTCGACGTCGTGTCCCTCATCTCAAAGGACAGAATAAAATCGTCAAGTATGTGTACAGTTTTGACGCTAAGGACTTGGGATTCTACATAGTTCGATTTGGGGAAAAAGACAAAGCTGTTTGGCCAGAGCGCCTAACTGCCATGGCGAGGACCCAGGTTCAATTCCCAGCACCGCCAAGATTTTTCCTGGGGAGGACGTATGGAATGGGCTCCACTCAGCCAACTGAGAGTCTATTGAAGTGAAAAGTCTCGACTCCAAGGCTTGGAAAGCTGACAAAGACCGGGAGATCAGTATGGTGACCCCAGTGCTCCTCTATACCTCCTCCGAATGACGCCATGATGTGGCAAGCTGTTCCAATGCTGCCCGGACACTCCTGGGCTCTTGAGAGGCGCAACCAGTACAGGCAACCTGCCATACTGCCTTGTTACACGTACGAGTGGGTATTCTGCCCATGTCCAAACCACGTGGCAAACACTGTCAGCGCGCGTTCGGCCGGCGCAGAACTGTCGCATTGGTTATTTATTGCCTGCACATCATCATGCCTGTGGGCGTATGGGTGGGTTCCCGCTGGCGGGCACTAGAGGTTGTACATGATAACTGCAGCCAGCTGGCATCACACAGTCGTCTGGGTCTGATTGCGGGGTCTATTTTCTTTATCTCCCTAACTGATAATATTGCTTTGAGAAGAGGTTATATGTCATTTAGCGAGGACTTCATTGCGATTCATCTGGGTGAAAACAGAATTACGGTATCTTAAACGATTCCCAAAATATTTGAGGTTAACATCTTAAGTGCCTCATTTTGTATGTTTTCGCAGTTTTAGAAATTTTTGATTTACCAGCAACATTGCTTGACAATACTAAAGAACAGCCTTATATTACGCTGTGATTTTTCTTCATGTCAGTACTACAGTTAACAGCTAGAGAATATGCTGATTTGATTAAAATGCGATGCAGCAGGAGTTTCTTGCAGTGAACGGGTAGGAAGAAAATGAGATACACAGATAGATAGAGAAGGGGCTGAGGGGGGAGAAAGAGAGAGAGGAAACGAAGCTACACCCACAGCAGTATCATGTGTGATGACTGGAACTGTCATCATCCCATGCGTGTCTACACAGGATGAACTCGAACACTACCGATGTTATTGAAAGATAATTTTTGAGTATTTTGGTACAGAATTACATGGTAATTGCATTTCATTTCATTTCTTACCCCCATTTATCTTTGTATCTGTACTGAACTGACAACATCTGCACAACAGTGAAAATTCTGACGGTACGTGCTGTGTGTCTTGTTTGGAATCAAAATTGTTTCACTCATTCGCGGAACTTGCTGCAGACAATGGCAATCGCCACTTTACTTTTCGTCGTTGAGTATGCATTCAGCAGTGCTCGGTCCGGTCTCACGTTAGTTGTACATTAGCAGTGATAGGCAACAGCAAATGAATAGGTTTTCTGATGAAGAGCTGGCCAACATGCACCTGGAGTATGGTTTTAGTGAATGAAATGGAAGAGCGGTACAACGAAGCTATTGCAGAGCTATTCCCGCAGAGACAGCAACCACATCACAATTTGTTTGTGTGGTATCGACCACCGCCGGTCGACCGTACTTTGAATTACGCTTGGCGCTAGTCACCGCTGCGTTTCCCACAACCGCCGTTGTGGCCTTGGGTGCTGCTTCGACGCTGTCCGCCACCGCCAATAATCTGCGAGGACACCCGCCCCAAACCCGCCAACCCGCTCCGAGGTCCAGCGGCGGAAGCATTTAAATTATAAAAACGGCTTCTCTCGCCCTCACTTGTGACTTGTTCTTATACTTGCTATTCAGTATTCTCACGTAGTTGTTGGCCAGGTTTTTTTATGTACTTTGTAATTATCATTCATAGCATGAAGCCTGACTGGAGAATTCAAAACTTTCGTATTTGTCTGAAAAAGGAACTTATACAGTCAACTGCTACCAGAAAGATACGTATCCATTCTTCTCTTAACAGTATTTTCACGAGGTATTTTCACAGAAGCGAAGACCGAGCGAGGTGGCGCATTGGTTAGCACACTGGACTCGCATTCGCGAGGATGTCGGTTCTAACCCGCATCCGGCCATCCTGATTTAGGTTTTCCGTGATTTCCCTAAATCGCACCAGGCAAATGCCGCGATGGTTCCTTTGAAAGGGCACGGCCGTCTTCCTTTCCCACCCTTCCCTAATGTGATGGGACCGATGACCTCGCTGTAGGTCCCCTCCCCCATATCAACCAACCAGAAGCAAAGATAACTGGGGTAACAAACGGAGTAATTCATAATTAAGTTATTACTTTGTAACCAACCATAGGAGACCAACAGCCTTTATATCAATATGTTCAAAAAATATTCACGAACCTCCTTAACTGTGTTGGCGGAGTTCAGGTTTAGTCAGTGTATCATGCTCAGAGGAAGTACAAACACCCAGTAAGCATGTGTTTGAGGCACTGCCTACTGGTGCTGCTCCGCAGATGTTTATGTTGTTCCAGTTTCGGAAAAGTGTGAGGTGCCGCCACCCACTCCGCAGCACTTACTTCGGAGGCGTTCTGTGCATGTTCATTGGGACTTGGGGCTGTACGATAACTTCTCAGGCTCGTGTGTCTAAGAATTATATCTCATTATGGGGAGACGAGTGCTGCCTCTTTTAAGATTAACTCGTGGCCCATTATACAACAGAAACTTAGAACGCATCCTTTCACGACCTCAATATGATTCCGTAGTAAAATAAGATACCGGCAGCCGTCGTTTTGACGTTATTTTATTATATGTCGACCGTGAACTACCAACTGAAGACACAACATCGCTGTTACAATACTATTCATAGACGTTGGCCACTGATGGGATCGTGTATATGATCGAAGATCACCCCCTCAGCATCAGCTAAGGCCTGAGGATGGAGTATGCAGTCACCGAAACTGATTTCCATGTAATAAAATAACATCAAAACAGCGGCTGCAGGTGTTTCATTTTATTACGTAAGAGAACAGCTGAAGTCCAACGGACCATCGATCACAAGGATGGACATACAGAAACTTCAGTAAGACTCTGTTCCCTTGTGGCGCACCTTGCAGTGAAGATACCCGTCTGATTTTCAGATTACATCTGTAACACCACATTTTGAAAGTTTCTATTCTCCTCTTGTCTGTACTGTTTATCGTCCAGTTTCACTTCTGTTTACATCTATATTTCTGACGTATACTTTCAAAAAGATTTCCTAAAGCTTAAATTTATATTTATATATACAGACACTTTTTTTTTGCTATTGAAATTCGGCATTTTATATCCTCTTTATGTCTACTACTGTCAGGTATTTTGCTACCCAATTAGTAAGACTCTTCTACTACTTTCAGTATGTCATTTCCTAATCGAATTCCGTCAGTAAGTCCTACACTTCATTATTCTTGCTTTACTTTTATTGAAGCTACTCTTTTAATCTCTTTTCCAGATAGTACCCATTCTGTTCCAACTTCTTTGATTTCTCTTACAAAATTATAATACTACCGGCAGACTTTAAGAGTTTTTATTCTTCCACCTAAATTTGAATTCTCTTTTCAATTTTGTCTTTAGTTTTCTTTACTGCTGCTCAATGTACAGTTTAAATTATACGGAGAAAGGCTGCAGCCTTGTTTAACTCCTTTTTCAATTACTGCATCCTTTTCATGTCCTTCGATTCCCAACACTGCCACCAATATCACACTGAAATCGCTTCCTTTCGACTTCGACGGTACTGTAGGACACGGTCTACAGACTTCAGTTTATTCCCAGTTTATAATGAATTTGTATGTAGCGCGAGAATTAAACCTGCTCCACCGGGACGTTTGAAGCCCTCGTGGCACTGGAGCATTGCAGCTGCGGTACAATAGGGCAATGAAGCATCGTGGCAGCGCGTGGCGTAATTCAAGAAAACCACCAACGTTTCCCGATGAGCGTGAGCGAGTCAGTTACTTTGAGGATAGAAGGATGTCGCTGATGCTTCCTGTAACTCAGCACCTGCCGAACATCCTCGGAGTTGTGCGAACACGATGATGGCTGCTACGCGCTGCTTTTAGCGGCACTCTTTTTCGCCGCTATAGTCGTAACAATTTCATTCTGACGGCGTGGTGCTCCGGTCTGTCAGATCCGTTCCTCTTCGGCTGCAACCTTACTTAGTCTACTTGGTAAATGAGCTCCAAAAGCGTTATTGCAGGTAATGCTGGGAGGACCGCTTAGTAGAGCAATTAATTCATAGATGTAGTGCAATGACAGATCTCGAAATCTTATTGTTCCATAGCAGTTGTCAAGCAATGTTGCAACCAGAACCTGAAATACTCTGTCAGGGGTGGCGACAGTCTTACAAATCCACTTTTGTTTGCGTAGGTAGGCCCAAATTGTTTCAAATGCATTGTGTATATGAGCAGTTAGTGTGCAGTGCTTATTTAAAAGTTCATGCAGAGCGCTGTTGTCGTCCTATTTACTTACATGCTAAAGGTGTCTACTGGCGCTAAAGTGAAATTTCTGTGCAGAATATGCCGCGTGCAGGAAGCTCTGAACTTACTTAATGTTAACTGTAAAGACAGATGGATATCACTTATGAATCTGATCACTTCGTCATTTTCTACGAGAACATTAGTTTCATAAGAATCCGATCACTTCATTATTTTCTACGAGAACATTAGTTTCATCAGAAACAGTTTCAATTATTCAAGTTCACTAATGACATAACAAGTGACATTCAAAAAATTTAAATTATCACAAAGTTTTTTTTCTTTCGCTTTGTGATTGAACTATAATATAGTGAGGGTGAAGTTCTTGCATTCCATCATACGCGTTCATTGCTACATACAGATGAATAATTAAGAGTGATTAACATCACAACAAACTTTTTCTTCTGACAGGGCAGTATTGTCTCTTGTTTGTAATAATGTTATCGGTTTTGTACTTTCCAATAGCCACGCCATCAATAACTAAATTGCTCGAACGTGGTTGTTCTAAAAGAGGTAGTCAACCTTTTTTATCTTCTGTTGGGACAAAATAAAACACGTACAGCAGTCTTTATGATTTTGTTTTATTTTGTTGCAACCAGTTTCAACGCTTCAATGCGTCATCTTCAGGCCCATATGTATGAAAAAGGAACGATAGCTTTATCAGCTTATCAATCAACTTACATAGAAACAGATTAAAACAGAATGAGAAATAATGGCAAGACTCTACAAGTGAATTTACACTGTGCACTTGACAGAACGAACAGATACATCCATTGCCACACATCTAAAATATACCATCACGAATTTCCACTAAATACATTGTACAATTATACTTTGTATTAAAATCTTCTTTAAATAACTATTCATAATTTTTATTGGACAGTCGGACACACATTATCTGCACAACCCTGAAATAATTTACTGTAAGACTAAATAACTGTAGAAGGTGATAAATGGAAGGAAACAATACCTCACAAACTAGTAAACAGAAAGAAAGTGACCTATGTGTCGTGTCAAAGTATAAAATGCTTAGTTGTACACAGATGAGGGGCATACACTATGTCTTATCTATAAAATGAACGCCGAAGATGTGTTATAAACCGAATGTAGGACTCACCTCAGATCATAACATATGTAGAACGTATGAAAGACGCCCACAAGGAAACTGTTCATGATAGAAACATTCATATGCGAATGCATCATATATCGTGTACTGCCATGAAACAACCTCACACAGGGATACTAAGTAGCCCGCAAGGATGCAGTGTTTTTGTTGTATTAGTGTATTTATTGCCAACTTATAGACTGCTGTCACTCGTTAACACTTTACGTCTGACAGAAAAATTACAATTACTTACGTTTCATTTATGATCATAGTGTGTGGCCTCCTCACTGGTCAATTAATAATGTGACTTGACTTTGACACGATATGAATGACTGGAAATATCCGATAAAACAAATTTCTGGCTTGTAATAGCTTTTGGTTTCAATGTCATGGAAAGAACTAAGTGTGTACTGGTTACAATGCATTTATTCATAACCATATATCATTTTCGATTTCAATTATTTCTTCGTGATTACTTATGTTTAACATACATGAGTACTTTTTGAGCGATGTGCTACTCAGTAAGCTTTTCTGATTTGTGAGTCATCCTTTATGATACACTGCATCCTTGCGGGCTACTTAGTATCCCTGTGTGAGGTTGTTTCATGTCAGTACACGATATATGATGCATTCGGTTATGAATGTTTGCATCATGAACAGTTTCCTTGTGGACGTCTTTCATACGTTCTACATATGTTATGATCTGAGGTGGGTCCTACATTCGGTTTATAACACGTCTTCGACGTTCATTTTATAGATAAGACATAGTGTATGCCCCTCATCTGTGTACAACTAAGCATTTTATACTCTGACACGACACATAGGTCATGTTCCTTCTGTTTACTAGTTTGTGAGATATTGTTTCCTTTCATTTGTCACCTTCTACAGTTGTTTTGTCTTACAGTAGGTTATTTCAGGGTTGTGCAGATAATGTATGTCGGACTGTCCAATAAAAATTATGAATAGTTATTTAAAGAAGATTTTAATAGACAGTGTAATTGTACAACGTACTGAGTGGAAATTCGTGATGGTATATTTTAGATGTGTGGCAATGGATGTATTTGTTCGTTCTATCAAGTGTTCGGTGTAAATTCACTTGTAGAGTCATGCCATTGTTTCTCATTCTGTTTTAATGTGTTTCTATGTAACTTGATTGATAGGTTGGCAATGCTATCGTTACTCTTTCATGCATATAGGTCTGAAGATGACGCAATGAAGCGTTGAAACTGGATGCAACAAAATAAAATCATAAGGATGGCTGTAGGTGTTTTATTTTGTCACAATAGTAAACGGCCGTCGTCCCAGAGACCTCCTGCCAAAAGGATGGACATACAAAAAATTTTTATCTTTCGCTCACTTTTGTATTTCTGTTAGCAGTAAAATTTTCTAAACGCTCACCAGCACCAGTTCCACAGTAACGGTGACTCTAAAGCAGGAAAGTAACTTTACTTCATAAAATTTATAAAGCAGAGTTGCAGCAAGTTAAAGCATATAATAATAATTACTTATCAATTACTTTATGTCAAAATTTTATGGAAACCTACCGAAAATATCTTTTTCCTCCAGCCGCCTACCGCCCACCACGAAAGCTGGAACGGCCACTAGTGGGAGTTAGGGGCCAGGTTGACTACCACTGAATCTAAACGATATTTTTAGATGAATATTGGCTTATTTCGGAACATGTGATTCAGTTTACTTACACCTGAGTCGCCACGCTTTGCTTACAAAACTGTTGCTTTTACTACAGGAGCTGCTAGTGATAAATTTCACCTTTCAAACGTGTTAAATAATTAATTTGCAATAGCTTCAATCGCAAACAGGAATAAAAAGGGTGCAGGTACAATGTCCAATTTATTATGAGAAGAAGGTACGGTTATGTCAGCGCAGATCGGAGAAGTAATACTCAAACAAAAGGAATCGATATCTATGAAGAATGATTTACGTCACAGAAACTAGTGAAATCATTGTATCTGAAACAGTAAAGACCTGAGGAAAATGCGCTTGTGTACAAGACCACTGCAAGACATAATTATGTCCCAATTTTGGGAACAAAATTTTCACCTTTATAAGAATTAACAGCTTAAATGCTTCGTTGCTACTCTTTCGTTCATTATCAGGGAAATGTGATGCTTACGCCAGGTGTCAAAGGATGTACGTTTTTCGTCAGAAATGCCCAGAATATCATCTGTTCATCGGCAGAGATTGTTATGATTCATATTTATCGAAAAGACGACGTGTTGCAGGAAAGCGCACGGTTAGGCTTACATATTGTGCGTTCGACAATAGGCAGTAACACGTTCGACGAATATTGATTCCGCATGACACACGACAGACACGGAAGAGTATCACACATGTCGAAGAACAGGAGTACCAGGTGCCTATATATTCAGCGAGATACTACGGAATAATGCTCACGGAAAGCTATAACCGCTATTTTATTGTATGATATGCTTCATTACACGATCCAGATTTCACCCTTAGGCCATTGTCAAGTGTTACAAATGTCAAAAATCATCTGACGTATGTGGAAAATATATCATCGTTAATATACATATTTTTTCGGTTATATAAAGCTGATGTTTCGTAAGTAAAAGTGAGAGCATTTTTGTGATATATTATTTGGCTGGCGATTTACCTGTGATTTGGTCATCCATTTTATTTCACAGCCTTATCATGTTAATAAGTTATGCAAATCACCAGACAATTAACATATTACAAAAATGTTCTCGCTTTTAGTTACGAAACATCCGGTCTATATAACAGAAAATATATATTTTAAAGATGACCTACCTTTCACACAGATCAGATGATTTTTGACATTTGTCACACTTGATGATGACCTAAGGCTGAAATCTGGATCGTGTATTGGCATATCATACAGTCAATGGGTGGTTATATCTTTCCGTAAGTTATGTGACTGTGGCTCCACATCAAGGAAAATTCATCACATTATGGTGCTTCCACTTTTGAAGGACAGCCTTACGACACAGTTTGGATGAATGACGTTTCGATACTCGAGCGCAGAATATCATGACTGGGTGCACATGTAGTGGTTGGTACAGTATATTTCTTATGAGTCCCACCCATCCCAAAGAACAGCGCTGCAATCTAGAAATACTCTTCAGAACGCCTTACATTTCAGACTACAGTTGGGTATTTTTAGAAAGGACGAAGACAATCCAGGGTTACACCAGTGCCAATCTCGTGTAGCAAGATAATGCCTGAGCTCATACAACCTGTGCCACCAGACTTGCTATGAAAAGGGTTGACACGAAGAGTTTACACTGTTCCTCTGCGTATGAAGTTACCCAGTATTTAGTGCAGTGACGAGATTTGGAGCGACACAGAACAAATTCTTCTCCCCCGAAAATCATTTGCGCAAACATTGAGCGTGAGGTGTGTGCAATTGCAAGACGAATGGAATAACTTTCCAAACGTTACTCAGAACTTGTATGATGGAATGCCTAAACACGTTGCCTTCTACGCAGATCATAAACATAAACCTAAATCAAATTCAACTTTGGACAAAGTTCAAAACATTGGTGTTCAGCACCTTCAACATGTTGACTGGAGACAATTCTGATACAGTCATAGTGACGATAGCTACGTAATATGGACATTTATTTACAGTGTTGCCAAAAGTTACTAAAGAACTTTACATAAAAATAAATCCGAAGCAGAAAATAACTGCGTGAACTCCATACAGTAAATACATTATAAATGTTCACACTGTACAACATTAAGCGTATGTGTTTTATCATATTCCAGCAAAATATACAGGGTATTTCACAATTCATGTTACGCACTTCTAGAGGTTGTAGAGTGGACTTAATAGATCAAGTTTTACACGGAAATCCATGTCCAGAAAAGTCACCCAACGACGCCACAGAACGTCAAAGTTATAGGCGCTGGCATGCGTCGAAGTTAAAGACGCCAGCGCTTGTAAATGTATGTATATACGGGGTGATTCCGTGATTACGTTAAAAGCTACGTAGGACGATGGAGAAGGATAAATGTATCAATTTGAGGTAAGGGTCTCTGTACCGCAAACGAACGAATCGAAAGTTATAAGCGAAAACCGTTCTGATACCTCTGACAGTGGAATACATGTACTTATACCGTTGTTGCTGAGATAACAGGGTAAGCAGCTTTCAGTGGTGGTAGTATGGATCAGAACGTGCAAAAAACGTCCAGTAAACATGGGCGATGGGTACTTGTTCATCTTCGCTATTGTGAAAACATTTCCTCTACTGAACAAGTGCTCATAGCTCCTTAGGTATGTATTTTAGAGCCCATGTTTACTAGACATTTTTTCTTGTTTTGGTCCATACTATCACCACTGAAAGTTGTCTACCCTACATTCTTAGCAACAACTGTACCAATACATGTATTCAACTGGGAGGTATCAAAACGGTTTTCGCTTATAACTTTCGACTAGTTCGTTTCCGGTACAGAGATCCTTACCTCAAAGCGATACATTTATCCTTCTCCATCATTATAAAAACTTTGTAACGTCGTCAAGGAGTCATATCGTATATAAATACATTTACAGGTGCCGGCGCCTGTAACTTTGACGCTCTGTAGCGTCGTTGGATGACGTTTCTGGACATGGGTTCCTATGTAAAATTTGATATACCAATTCCCTTCTACAGCCTCTACAAGTGTGTAACACGAATTGTAAAACACCCTTATATCGGGAGTATGCTCAGTCATAAATATAGCCAACAGAGGAGAAATCTAGAAGCAGGGAAGTGGTCAAGAATCTAAGTATTTCATAATTTGTATAAATTACAATAAAAGACAAAGTAAAAACATACTTTATCCCGGTAAGGAAACACTTAACTTGAAAAAAATATTGAATGTATTGCAAAACATAAAGTGAATGTGATGCAACGGAAATAGCATGGGACATAAGCACGCCGGACAAAATGTTCATCATCCCAAGAAGACGTAACGCCGATGTCGTATAATAGTCTCAGTTGGGCGAGGAAGACAGCTCACGAGTTTCTTCGTGTATGCCACATCCCGCTGAAGCCACTTATCGATAACTGGATCCCATAGGGCTTCTAGATTGGAGGTGGAGGATGTTAATTGCTAGGCTTCCACCAATGTTTTAGCGGGCCATTTTAGGTGCGATGGTGTGACTAACAGGTAGGTCTTAGTCAAACCAGAATCACGTGCATAATGCAAAATCATCAAACCACCTCCTACCTGAACTGCACCCTCGACACATTGCGAGTTTAAGGTCTCACTGAGAAGTCACTGTACTCGACGCCTTGGGAAGAGAGACATAGCAGTGAACCGTGGAGCAAACTACAGGTCTTCATTCAGCGACGTCCAGTTTCTGTGTTGTCTGGCTCATTGAAGTCGTGCAGATTTCCGTGACTCAATGAGCAATGGGATTTTGCGAGGTACCCGACTGCAGACGTCCACTGCAAGCACTTCCCTTCGCATTTTCCGCTTGGGAACTGGTAGAAATGGACACATTCACTACCAGCAGCAATTCTTGTCGGGTTTGGAACAGATTGTCAATGCCAAGGCGCGACAACCGTCTCCGGTCCTTGTCGGTTATGATCTTTTAATGTCCACTGTTATTACACCGTGTTTCTTGGCTGCAAGTGGTACACCATTCCTTGCAGACACGTTGAACAGTCCGCGTTTATACGCTAACAAATCGGGCAAATTAATTCATAGTGCACATCCAAACACGATAACTGTTTTCTGACGTTCTGTCACGTCTCCACATCTACCTGTCTTACTGTGCTGATTCGAAACAACCGATTGACACATACACACGAATTGATTGCCATGACTTTCTTTAGCGGTAGAGGTGTTATGACTGCTTGCTATCAGTTCTGTCAACAGCCTTGTCGCAGTGGTAGCACCATTGCCCGTCAGATCACCGAAGTTAAGCGCTGTCGGGCTTGGCTAGCACTTGGATGGGAGACCGTCCGGGTCTGCCGAGTGCTGGCAAGCGGGGTGCACTCCGCCCTTGTGAGGCTAATTGAGGAACTGCTTGACTGAGAGGTAGCGGCACTGGTCACGAAAACTGACAGTGGCTGGGAGAGCGATGTGCGGACCACATGCCCCTCCATATCCGCATCCGTACGCCTAACGTCTGAGGATGACACGGCGGCAGGTCGGTACCGGTACAGGCCTTCAAGGCCTGTTCTGACGTTGGTTTTTTTTTGTTTTTTGTTTTTGCTATCAGCTCCACACGACGTACAATGCTGCAAAGCGACCAGTGGGCTCTTTTAATGGCGTGAATATTTTGTCCAGTGAACTTGCTTTAGTGTTAAACGCATGCATCTTATGTAGCGTAAATATTTTTAACGTATAATTTTGACAGTTTTATTATTGCTTTGGATTAATTTTCATCTAACGTCAGAATGCAACAGTTTTACTGCTAGCATGTTGCTGAAGATGGCCAGAGTACTCGACCCCACTCTGTTAAGACTGTAAATAAATATTCATAACACGCAGCTTCACTTGATGTTACTATACCAAAAATTTTCTTTTCGGCCGAGCCCGCAGCGTAGAATACGTTATAATATGACATTTTATAATGAATTATTCCAGGCAAGGTGCAAATAGTTTAATTAGTAGTGCTTCTTCCTTACTCAAAGCTTGTTTTGGCTATATCGCGATTCTCATGTAAACCTGTAGATGTTACAGTTGGTGAACCTACTGTCACTTGTCTATTTATTGCTAGATTATTATAAGTCATGTAATTTCTGTTTGTGTAGAATTTTTTCGTGAAATAATTTTGACAGCTAGATTGACACTTTATTTTCGTTGATGTTTTTCGTTTACATCATAATCTTTTGCTAGTTTGTAATGTTAGTTGTGTTTCATTGATATTATAATTTTGTTATGATATGTATCTGTGACTGTCTTTTGTTTTCGTTTACTGTGTTTTTATCCGTTCTCGATTTCCAAACTGTCAGTAAAACTTTTTTGATTATTCTTATATTTAAGTTCGATTTGTTCATTGAGAATATCGTTTGGATGATTTTTCGTGTACGTATATATTCTTAATTCTTCTAATTATTCCAAAATATCAAAACTACATACTATGAAAATTCTGCAAGAAGCATTACCAAATGAACTATTTGCAGCTTGCCTGGAATAGTTCATTGTAAAATATCAAAATTTACCTTCATTGAGCTCTTTGATTCTGTGGTGAAAAGGATACTTTAATTAATGGCTAAACTGGATGATCTGTACACTTCAAATTACGCAAAACATGTGTCAGTGGCTGCAAGAGAATGTTACAGTTTCTATGTCCAGCTGAATACCGTAGCTACAGCCGCATCTAAAAGCTGTTTTGCACTCGCAGCTCTAATAGGCGATAAGCTGAATTAATTTCAAAATTTCTTGCAGAGGTCGACTGCAAATCTTGATTGTACGTATGATCACGAATGCAGCTAATGGCTCCAGATTTTCCATGCAGAAAAGTTAAGACGAACTGTTAATACCTAACGATTTTCTACGAAAGGTCTACTAATGGAATAGGTAATAAGTACTAATAATCGTCTATTGTATGTACAAGCAATCAGTTAGTCAGTGGTCTAATTAGGGAAATAAGTTTATTGTGCTATATACTGAAATTAGGCAACTAATTCCAAGACTTGTGGTTAACTCGCAGGATTGCCAGACTCTGAAGGGAATGTTGTCTCTGGACATCTTGCACGTGTCTGCGACTCCATTCCGAAAGGTACGCACCGCTCGCACATGACGCGTATTTCAATAAAATATTGTTGGGTATGTGACTGCATCGTCGTGTTGTTATGTAGACCACGGTTTCGGCCACTGTTGGAAGTGGTTTTCATCAGGGTGGTGTTGGCCTGAACATACCGACACAGTCACGTACCCTGGAGTATTTTACTGAAGGCTACGTTCACACGATCGTTACTCTCTCTGCTTTTGACAATATGGAAACGATTATGAAAAATTATTTCAAAATTGGTCAAATGGAATTAATAAGTTGTGACGTATTCATCACATTCTAATCTTATTACAAAAACATTATTGAGAAGCGTATATCGTATCGTGTTTCTTTTACCGCAAATCTAATGAATTTCTACGGCGGTGGAGTTATGGAAAGGATTGCACGATGCATTAACTGTGAATATCACTGATGTGAGACATTTCTATTAAATATGGACGCATGCATATTTTTTTTATGACGTTAGCATTTATAAGGAATGAAGACCAGCTCTCAAAGTTGTAATCACGACAGCTTTTGCTACGTGCTAATGAACTAAGCTGTCTGTACATGTTTTTTCTTGAACTAAATGCGAAATGTTGTGACAAAATGCTGCTTCAATGTAGGCTAACAGCTGTGAAGTTCACGCAGAGTTTTACTAGGTTCTGTATAGTAATGCACCCGTTATAGTTCAACCCTTGGTTCCTCGCAAGCCTTAGACATTTCTACACCACATGCACACTCTTACCCATGCAAACACACACACACACACACACACACACACACACACACACACACACACACACACAAACAGGTTGCTCTTCCGCAACGCAGTGAAAACAAAATGCACCACCAGTGAAACTGAAGCTACAATGAATTCTTCATTTTTCTTTTTTTTTCTTTTTTTTTTTTTTTTACATACAGGAAGTCTGGCAATCCTGACGGGAGGCTGTCTATGTTAGAGTAAAAAAGATGCGGTAAAGTGAAGTGTCTCACCTAAGGTGGCCCAGGAAACCATATAGATATGTGTAGCGCTCCGGCGTGACGTCCACAATCTACATTGCCATCAGCGGCTTCATCGCAGCAGGTCACGTAATATCACACGCCTGCAAGCAGACACACAGTTCCATCCGACACACACTCACACACTGCGTCCGCTGTGTTTGCCGAGACGCCGAGCAGTAACCGCCCACGTCGGCACGCAAGAAATGTAGGCGGGCCGTTACAGTGACCGCCTGCAGCGTCTGTGAGGCTGATCTATCCGCAGGTCTCGCAGTCCTGCTGCCAGGCAGCCGTTCGGTTCAGATCGGATCGAACGGTCTTTACCAGAAGCTCCGCGGGTCACCACTTGGCAGGGTCGTTGGCTGCCGTACCTGTTGAGGACACAAAGCGTGTTTGTACACGTCAAATAGAAGCGCAGGGCTTACAGCAATACCCTGGTACAAACACCTCATTTCCGGAACACGATTTCTGTCTTTACTTGTAACGGACAGACTTATTGCCTGTTTAAAATATATATTTAATACTGGACCTATCCGTGCGAGCTGTGGAGAGTCGGGCAGTTGGATAACGTGTCCTCTCCCGAGCAATTAAAACAGTCTTTAGAAGCGCCCGGCGTATTGCAGTCAACAGTTCGCGGCGCCTCGTTCAGTGTATCGTCTTCGGCGCTCAGGCACAACACAACACAGCACATCACTGTATTGCTCCTACTACTGCCCCTTTACACATGCACAGTCAAATGGGGCACAAGTCAAGGTGGTCGTCCTGCCGGATGTGTGGGATAGTCAAATGGAGCATAAGGCATAGTCGTCTTCCTGTTGGAGGTGTGGGATGGCCACTCGCACTTACAGCCATCTGGTTTGCGAGCTGCCGCGATCTTTTGAAAGCGATTATTATATGAATGGTTTCATTAGTCAAAACCTTGCAGCATCTATTCGAATAACGGCGCTGTTAAGCATATGAAGTAGCTCAGTTTCCGCAAAGTGAAATAGCTCTTCTAAAGAAAAAAGATGATGGTCCATTGGTGAAAACTGGATTACGAACTAAATGGAGCATTTGCCGTTTAACTGCTCAATCAACAGTTAATTTCATATATAGTGTTTTTTTAAAGATGCTGATAATAAGAATGAAGACGGAGGAAAATGTTAATCTTTTTCACACACTTCTGGTTTATATTTTAGAAGCTGCTGGTGTGCTTCAACAATACCGTAAACAATCAAAAATAATGTTCATAGACTTCCACTAATTATGCTTTGCTCGCTTATTTACGTATTTCTCCTCAGTACATAAGCACCGGTTTCTACCTCTTCCACAAATGGAGTCCCTACTTTCCTCAACTGTTTCCATATCTCAGACGTCGCCACTACATTTATTCGTGCAGGACTGCTAAAACGAGGAACTACCTCCAGCAGGGATCGCCGGCTGACCCGAACACGCTCAGGAACTCCTCATTTTTTTAGTGCTCATGCACGTACTATTCGCAAATCTGTAACGAGTTGTTTACTACGACACGTACCTCGCAAATATACATGTACATTTGCTGGACAGCGACTTCCATACGTCGGGCACTATACTTCTTATAGGAAAAGAACAGCCTTGATAGGTGGCAGCACTGTTGCCAACGTTCAAATGTGAAGCAGAAAAGGCTACTGGTGGTGTCGAAAGTATAGACTGGGAACAGCAGTCGTCTATAGTCCTGCGGCAACGCTGGGCGTTGTCAGAAGGGGTAATGTGTGCAATCGACAGGGGATCTCGGATTGATTCCATACTCCTAGCTTTCCAGAAGGTTTTTAACACAATTCCTCACATGTGATTTCTAATTAAAATGCGTGCCTGTGGAGTATCGTCTCAGTTGTGCAACTGAATCCGCCACAGTTGATAGTAATTGACTGAAAGTCATCGAGTAAAACAGAAGTGATATCTAGCGTTCCCCAATGAAGTGTTATGGGCCCCTTGCTGTTCCTAATCTACTGTGTATAAACGATCTAGGAGACAATCTGAGCAGCCCTTCTAGATTGTTTGCAAATGATGTTGTCATTTACCGCCTAGTAAAGCCGTCAGAAGGTTAAAACTAACTGTAAAATGATTTAGGCAAGATATCATTACGGCACGAAGGGTGGCAATTGAGTCTAAACAGTCAAAAGTATGAAGTTATCCACATGTGTACTAAAAAGAATCTGTTGAATTTTGGTTACACGATAAATCACACAAATCTAAAGGCTGTCAATTACAATTACGAACAACTTAAATTGAGGTGGTAGAACACTTAGAAGGCGCAACAGGTGTACTAAAGAAACTGCCTACACAAAGCATTTCCGCCATCTTCTGGAGTATCGATGCGCGATGTGTGATCCTTACCAGATTGGATTGACGGAGGACATAGAAAAAGTTCAAAGAAAAACGACTCGTTTTGTGTTATCGCCAAATAAGGGAGAGAGTGTCACAGATAAGATACGCGAGTTGGGGTGGAAGTCATTAAAGGTGGTTTTCGTTGCGGTGAAATATTTTCACGAAATTTCAATCACAAGCGCCCTATTCCGAATGCGAAAATATTTTTTTGTCGCCAGCTTACACAGAAAGAAATGATCATCGAAATAAAATGAGAGAAATGAGAGGTCACACAGAAATGTTTGGGAGTTCGTTTCTCCCACGCGCAGTTCCAGAGTGGAACGGTAGAAAAATAGACTGAAAGCAGTCCGACGAACCCTCTGCCGGGCACTTAAATGTGCCTGGTTGAAGGTTGAAATGTGAACTGCAGAGTAGTCATGTAGACGTAGGTGTAGAGACGTATACGAAATCGTGTTACTTGAGTGTTTGTGGTAGACGTCTGAACCAGCTGCACCAAGCCCACTTTTTAACTTCCAGGGCTCGTTTTCTGCCCTACCAACTTTGGTCAGCTCGGCTCCATGTAGCGCAGCTTTTGTTTATGTGCCTTGCAGAATGTTTACACGTTTTCGCGGCAAGTAAGTAGAACGAAGACATCTCCAAGGCAACCGCCATAAGTGAAATATCTGAGTGACAAAATTTTATACAATCTCCTGAAGTTATACAAACAACAGTAACAGAAAGACTTCACTATTCTGTAGCTGAAAGCTGATTAACTGAAAAGTAAAAATTGTGTAAAGAGGATACAAGAACGACCTAACTTAAACCTACCGAATGCATGCATTGTTTTCTTCTGACTGTGCACAATTCAAGAAAATATTACCCCCACCACTGCTTCCAGAAAAGATGGTTCTGTCAGTGTTCTTGCAGTTGAAAGAAGTAATATCTCGGTGACAAAAGACATATCCAATCGAGGAGAACTGTTTGATATTTTAAGGCAAGTAAATCTAAGCGTGTGCACGCCGTCGACAGCATTTTAAGAGAAAAGGAGTTTTCTCTTCAGCAAGTCCCTCCCCGCCACTGCTGCGTAAGTTCAGTACAACTGATTTGGAACATCAAAAAGAAAAAAAAGGAACAGACAGATATATTTGCAACATTCCGCTGCACTCTTTGAGGGGCCTACATACAACTGAATAAGAAGTAACAGTGTAAGACTAGGCGAAAGCGTTTGACCAGGAATATTGTTATATTGATAACTAGCTGACCCGGCGAACTCTGTTCCACCTTAAAGCCAATAAATAATCAGATTTTGGATGTTAAGTTTAATTTTTTATTAGGAAATACAAACAAAAAATTAAGTATTTTAATGATTCTTTATTCTTTATGTTTTTTGGTGCATAGTTTCCACTCTTCAATTAAGTACCTTGTGATACACGACATTTTTTGTTTTATTATCAGGCCCAAGAACAAACAACGCAGACGGTCTTAACATGGATGTTCCAGATCGAAACCACAAACTTTCAAGGACTGGCCTTGTGGTTTGTTAATGGTCATGGCGAATGCAAGACGGATCGGAAATTGAAATCTTTTAAACTCAAACGGCATATCGGTTGGGATCATCGGGATCCTCGGAATGAGAACTTCCTCACCTTCGAATTTTCCTTTGAGTATCGTCGCGTAAATAACACTATTCATCAATTCACTTACCACCAAACGCGTACCGTTGCACAGTTTTGGTTGGTTTATGTTTCGAAGCATGATTACTACGGAGCCAGCTTTTAGGCGTATATTTTGCGGTGGTAAGTCAGGCACATCCAAGGAGTTTAAAAATTCAATTGGACAGTTGGTGGCTTCATCTTCATTTGTTACACAGTCAATAGATTTGAATGAATGCATTTTACCAATGATCTCATTATGAATTATGTAGTTTAGGTCATCTACATCTTTATTCTTAGCCGCTAACATTGCTCGCTCATTCAACCATTCATTACTTTTGTAGTTAGTAATGATGTTTGGGAATACTTTGTTGATAATTTCGTCTTTAGATGAGACAAAGTTACAGAAATTATGAGGAAATGAAATCAGGTCTCTCGATTCTTCGACAGGTTCAAAATGGTTCTGAGCACTATGGGACTTAACTTCTAAGGTCATCAGTCCCCTAGAACTAAGAACTACTTAAACCTAACTAACCTAAGGACATCACACACATCCATGCCCGAGGCAGGATTCGAACCTGCGACCGTAGTGGTCACGCGGTTCCAGACTGTAGCGCCTAGAACCGCTCGGCCACCCTGGCCAGCTCTTCGACAGGTACTCGACCATTACCGTTAGTCAGCAATTGCTCAGAGAAATCTTTAGCAGATGTATCATTAAGCAATGCAACTCTCATGTTTGTTGTCAGCTGAAGTTTCTTCACATAGCGCCATAGATTCGATGATTTGAGGAAAGCATTTATTTCGTCTGCAACCGTTGATCTTGGAAGTACTGACAGTGTTTAGCTGTCATTTGCGTTTTGTTATTACATTTCAGATGTGTTTTTGTTACACCACGTTTTATAGTGGCGTTTAGCTGACATTTGCGTTTTGTTATTCCATGCCAGATGCGTTTTTGTTACACCACGTTCTATAGCGGTCCAACGGGATAAAAAGTATCCTATGGCCGTCTTCCTGGTTCTAAGCTACCTCTCCACCAATTTTCAGCCATATCGGTCCAGCCGTTCTTGAGTTATAAATAGTGTAACTAACACGACTTTCTTTTATATGTATAGATTTAAGAAAGTGGGAAACAGAAAAGGCTGTAATACGTCTGTATCTAGAAGGGTTGGGCAAAAATATGGAAACACCGAAAACACAGCAGATAACCATACCTAATATGTTGCAGGAAACCCATTTGCATTCGAAACAACTCCAAGTCGTCCCGGAATGGATAAATACAGGTCCTGTGTGGATTTAAAGAGAATCTTATACAATTCTTCCCGTAAAATAGTGGCAAGTTCAGGTAACGATGATGAAGATGTATAGCGATCATGCACCCTTCTCTCCAAAGTAGACCACAAAGGCTCAATAACACTCAGATCTGGTGACTGCCCTGTCGTCCTGGAACAACATCACCACCAGGGCACAGACGTACCATGGGAGGGACCTGATCAGCTAAAGTCGTCACACAACCCTTGGCAGTAAAGCGATCTTGCAGAGTGACCATGGGGCACATGGAATACCACGATACGGCTGGCGAAGCCATTACCGAACACACCGCATGTTTCACTCTTGGGACGTAAACTCGGCGAGAAGTTGGAAATAGTCTGAAACAAGACTCATTTGACGAAATGATTTTCTTTCATTGCTCCACAGACCAGGTTTTATGGCTTCAGCAGCACCTTTTCCTGTCACGGGAATCTGAATCGCTGATGTGTGGTTTTGGAATTCCAGCTCGCCCTGCAGTTCCCTGCTTATGGAGCTCCCTTCGCGTTGTTTTGGTGCTGACAGTGTTCGCGAGTGCTACATTCAGTTCAAAAATGGTTCAAATGGCTCTGAGCACTATGGGACTTAACATCTGAGGTCATTAGTCGCCTAGAACTTAGAAGTACTTAAACCTAACTAACCTAGGGACATCACACACATCCATGCCCGAGGCAGGATTCGAACCTGCGACCGTAGCAGTCGCGCGGTTCCGGACTGACGCGCCTAGAACCGCTTGGCCACCGCGGCCGGCTACATTCAGTTCTGAAGGGACTGTAGCAGCTATATTCTTCTTCTTTTTCGTCACAACCTCTTCAGCGTCCGTCTGTCACGACCAGTCAACAAACGCTTTGGTCCATGTTGTCTCTTAGCGGATAATGTTTTCCCGTTTCCCTGCATGCAGTAGTCATCCTTGATACGATTCATCTTGAAACACCATACACTTCGGCTACCTTTGTTACAGAAGCGCCCAATTCACGAGCACCAGCAATTTGCCCACTTTTGTATTTACTTAACTGCGATATAATGCACTCACAACTACACTACTGGCCATTAAAATTGCTACACCACGAAGATGACGTGCTACAGACGCCAAATTTAACCGAAAGGAAGAAGATGCTGTGATATGCAAATGATTAGCTTTTCAGAGCATTAGCACACAATGTTGGAGCCGGTGGCGACACCTACAACTTGCTGCCATGAGGAAAGTTTCCTACCGATTTCTCATAAACAAACAACAGTTGACTGGCGTTGCCTGGTGAAACGTTGTTGTGACGCCTCGTGTAAGGAGGAGAAATGCGTACCATCACGTTTCCGACGACGTTTACAAGACAACAAACCATCTGCACGAACAGTTCGACGACGTTTGCAGCAGCATGGACTATCAGCTCGGAGACCATGGCTGCGGTTACCCTTGACGCTGCATCACAGACAGGAGCGCCTGCGATGGTGCACTCAACGACGAACCTGGGTGCACGAATGGCAAAACGTCATTTTTTCGGATGAATCCGTGTTCTGTTTACAGCATCATGGTGGTCGCATCCGTGTTTGGCGACATTGCGGAGAACGCACATTGGAAGCGTGTATTCGTCATCGCCATACTGGCGTATCACCCGGCGTGATGGTATGGGGTGCCATTGGTTACACGTCTCGGTCACCTCTTGTTCGCACTGACTGCACTTTGAACAGTGGACGTTACATTTCAGATGGCTCTACCCTTCAGTCGATCCGTGCGAAACCCTACATTTCAGCAGGATAATGCACGACCGCATGTTGCAGGTCCTGTACGGGCCTTTCTGGATACAGAAAATGTTTGACTGCTGCCCTGGCCAGCACATTCTCCACATCTCTCACCAATTGAAAACGTCTGGTCAATGGCGGCCGAGTAAGTGGCCCGTCACAATACGCCAGTCACTACTCTTGATGAAGTGTGGTACCTTTTTGTAACACCCTGTAAATTTTTTTGAAGTCGTACCGCCATTAGACTGCTTTTTATTTGCAGTGTTACATTTACACGATCATGATTTCGGCTTTAAAGTGCCATTATCAAGTGTATAATATTAAAACACTTGATAATGGCACTTTAAAGCCGAAATCATGATCGTGTAAATGTAACACTGCAAATAAGAAATAGTCTAATGGCGGTACTGACTTTAAAGAAATTCTAAGATAGGTCGCTCGAGTTTTTTTGTATGTAACCTCCTTTGCAGATTAATTGCAGTTCCATAGCATTCCAAAAATGAAGTTTGCTACCCGCTTTACCTACGACTGAGCCTGTGTGATCGTACCAGCTCATATCCCTACAAAACTGTTACACATTGGTATTTGAAAGAGTTGACCAATTCCAATAGCATTGATACAGTTACGCTCTGCCAAATCTATGCCTCGGTAGTTTTCGTACAGTATGCCAACGACGTAGTAAATGGTAGGATTACAGGGAGTATTGGTAGCATTGGTAGGGAAAGAAAAATTAGTGAGTTGTAAGAGAGGAACTGGGAGCTGACGACTTCTCTTCGTTCGTTTCTTATTTGTTTGTCTATTTTAAACATAATTAGAACCGCACATAGTTCAGTGTTAGTCCATTGTGTATTTTATACACTTATAAATTGTATTCTATAAATAATACAAATTAGTTTATCGAGTAACTTCTGCATTTTTATGCAAGCAAAGCAATTACTTCTGATGCACGTACAGTTCACATGCATAAACACAAAAAATTTACATAATTAATGTTGTTATTCTGTATTCAATAGAACGTTCTTCTGCATGATCAGAGGCAAGAGTTTCTTGTTATTATTGATAAATGCGAAAGTTGTTTGTGAATAACAGAAATATATTTTACGTAAGTTCGACAAAGTGTCGAAGATATGTTTGATATCATTTTGTTTTGGCTTTTATTAAATTTAACTTTTTTGAGGAATTTATGTTTTCAAGCGCTGTATGACAAATTTGTGTTGTTTTTTATTTTTACTAGAGCTTCTCTCTGTTTTACGTTACAAATCAACAATTTTCAAATAAAACCTGAATAAAACATTGACAATTTCAGTTTTGCTACAGATATGGTAACAGACCGAAGGATAACTATGTAGACCAGGCTGTTCCGTGGGTTAAGCAGGCCTCTATATGTCCTCACTCAGTTTCTAGACAGTTCACCCCTTCTAGTTTCTAGGCAAATCTACTAAGACACAGAAAGCATACGTAAACAAAGTGATCGATATGAGGTAGCGCCCGATTGATTGCAACACACCCAACATAGAGGTAATACGGGTACGACCTTAACTGACCAAGCTACTAGGAAAACTACTGTAGCCTATGCACACTTATGATAGTCTACGGTACCCTATGATAGTTTTATTACAATACTCTACTCATTGATATTGCAGCCACATGCTGCTACATTTTTTTAGTTTTGTGAAGTGCAAAATTTTATATTCATAGATATTTAAAGTAAGTTACTAGTCTTTGTACCATTTCGAAGCCTTATCTGTATATTTGTGCAGCTTTTTTTTCAGACAGTAATTCATTATAGATAACTGAATCTTTTGCAAAAAAGTCTGGGGTTACTATTAATATCGTCTACTATGCCATTGTTACACAACATGAACGGCCAGGTATCAGTCCATTTCAGTGGGGTACACTCAAAGCTAATTTCAAATTTGTTCATAACTCTCAGTAAAACACAACATACTTCGTCCTCCTTATCAGGAAATCCTCAATCCAGTCACAAACTTCGCTTGATATTCCATAAGTCCGTACTTTCAACAATAAGCCTGTATGTACTTTTCGGAAGTCAAGAAATACTGCATCTACCTGACTGCGTTGGCCCATAGCTTTCAGAATGACATGTGAGAAAAGCGCTGGTTGGTTTCATATGATCGATGTTTTCGTAATCCATGCTGGTTAGCATGGAGGGGGTCATTCTGTGAGACATAATTCGTTATATTTGAGCTAAGAATATGTTCTAAGATTGGGCAACAAATGGAGGTCAAGAATATTGGTCAGTGGTTTTATGGATCACTTCCGCTGCCCTTCTTCTGGCGGCAGTGACCTGGGCTTTCTTCGAACCACTGAGTACGGTTTTTTGTTAGAGGTATCTATGGCATATTCTGGTTAACGGTGAGACTAACTCAGCCGCAAATTCGATGGACACTTTGATAGGAACTCCATCGAGCGCTGGAGATTAATCAATTCTGACGATTTCACCAGTTTCTCAACGCCACTGACACCACTATATATTTCTTTCGTCTATGCAATGCAACAAGAATTGCATTTGGATAATATTCATCGATTTTGCTTTGTAAAGGAACGTTTGAAAATGTATTTCAGTATTTCTCCTTTTGCTTTGCTACCTCCAATTTCTGTTCGTGTGCCATCCATGAGTCTCTGGACATTAACTTTGATGCCACTAACAGCCTTTACACATGACCTGAATTTCTTTGGGTTTTGTGAGAGTTCTTTCGATAATATTGTAGCAGTCGTTGAAGGTTTCACACATTGCTCTCTTGACAGCCAGACACCTTTCACTCAGCATCTTCCTATCTACAGCCCTATGCTTCGTTTTACTCATATTACGCATTCGTCTCTGTTTCTTTACAGTGATCTTATACCATAACACTCCCACCATAAATTGTTCTACTAGATATATATGTATCTAGTGCATGGTTAACTATTCTTTGAACTTGCATCATAGTTCTTCTTCATGCTCCTGTCCGAAGCTAAATGTTTGAACCTCCTCAATGATATATGCCGCTACTGCCTCTTTATCAACTACAATACGGTAACATAGCTGTAATTATTATGTAACCCAGTTACTTATACTAATAATACAACTGTAAAACAGTTGTGTCTGTCTGTTTGAACACGCTAATTTCCGAAACTACTATATGAATTTCCACGGGATTTTCACAGGTAACTTTAGCGTAGCTTGGGGGAACATAATTATAGGCTTTATTTCATCGAAATTGGATCACGGAAAAAATATCGTAATTTAAAAGTTTATATAAAAAGGTCGTGAGTGCCTGTTTGTCTCTTTGAACACACTTATGTCCAAAACTATTAGACGAATTTTCATGGGCTTTCACCGTCAAATTGAGCGTAGCCTTGGGTACCGTACAGGCTTCATTTTATCAAAATTGGATCAAGGATGAAAACGATATCGTAATTTAAAGTTTCATCTAAAACTATCGAATCTGTCTGTTTGAATACCATAATCATCAAAACTACTAGAAGAATGTAGATGGGGTTTTCACAGGTAGCTTGAGCATAGCTTGGGGCAACATATAAGCTTTATTTCATCAAAATCGGATCAAGGAAAACAAAAAGAGATCGTAAATTAATGTTATAGGAGCCTATTCAGTAGTTTGGATGTTTACCTTCGTGAAGGCGTAGTAGACAAAAGACCATCTACTGATGGCACTGTAAGTTTCGTAGTACACCTGTGAACCATTAAAAATGGCTCTGTTAGATTTTTTACCTCAGAGAAAGAGGTATTTTCGGGGAGGACGATGTTCAAACCCGCATTCGGCCATCCTCATTTAAGTTTTCGCTTTAGGCAACTGCCGGGATGGTTCCTCTGAAAAGGACACGGTCGACTTCCTTCCCCATCCTTCCTTAACCCGATGGCACCGATAACCTCGCTGATGGCCCCCTCCCCCAAATCAATCAATCACTCAATCAATCAAAGTGGTATTTTCGGAAGGTTACATCAGTGATCGAATTAAGCTCTGCAATCGTATCCTTACGAACACTAACTAACATTGAATTTGCTCGGTTAGGATACATGGATTTTCTGATTTCTCTTTGTGTACTAAAAACTTAACGAAATTACTTTGCTTCTTTCAGTAGGTTTTAATTATATTTAACTTCTTAGCAAGGAGAAACGAATTTATTGACAGAGCAATCCTACATGAGTACCGTTTTTACCGACTGACGTACGGACCCTAAAAAGAAACAATATGCAAAGGCGCTTCTTTAACTTCCGCTGCGAAGCACGGGTGTACAGCTAGTTATATACATAAAACAAACATGTATTACATTCCACTGCAGATGATTCACAAATAGTGTTGTAAAACTACGATAGGCTACAGAACATTATCATAAGTAAGGAAAGACTACGGCAGTTTTCCTAGTAGCTTCGGTCAGTTGAGGTTGTATCTGTGTTACGTGTACGTTAGGTGTGTTGCGTACCTATCACCCATTACGTCATAACGATCGCTTTCTTTACGTATGTGATCCGTGTCTTACTAGAGTTCCCTAGAAATTGGAAGCGGTGAACAGTCTAGAAACTGAATGAGCGTATATAAAAGGCCCTACAAAGTACGGAAAATTTTTGTTCTACAGTGTTATCCTCCTGTTCGTAAGTTAAAAATAACAGTACCTATTTATAGCAAAACTGAAATTGTCCATGTTTAATTCAGGTTCTCTTCGGAAACTGTTGATTTGTAACGTCAAACAGAGGAATGTCGTAGTAGAACTTAAAAAAAAGCAATAAAGATATATCATACAGCGCTAGAAAATGCTAATATAAAACACGTTTCTGTTATTCATGAACAACCTTCACTTTTTTCACTAATAACAGGAAATTCTTACCTTTGATCATGATGAAGGCCGTTCTGTTGAGTATATGAAACAGTACGGATTAGTTTCACTTCTATTGTGCCCCATAATTTGACGTTAACAGCAGTTCTGCAAATACGCCATCTGTGACCAGTACTTTATGCTTTGGGACAGGCTTCAACACGAACGTAAGATTCAGAAATTGCATTTGAATGTTATTTTTCAGAAGACTGTGCTGCCTCTCGTGTAAGAAGTAAGAAAGTCTACCAGTATGTGACAGAATTCGACAGTGGCACGATCAAGGTGATGGAGACTCCTGCTTATGGTCCCTCCATATTGCTGCTCACGTCGATCGGGATCCCTCGACTGCCACGCTAAAATGGGTCACACATCCAGGTAAGGATTTTATGTCTATAATAACGTAATTTGGATTTGATGTGTTCGAGAGAACTACACACAACGCCAATCAGGATGTTAACAGTCACACGCGACTAGAGCACGAGCGTGCTGATATATTGTCTGCTCGGCTTACAAGGGAACCTCCCCATCGCACCCCCCTCAGATTTAGTTATAAGTTGGCACAGTGGATAGGCCTTGAAAAACTGAACACATATCAATTGAGAAAACAGAAAGAAGTTGTGTCGAACTTTGAAAAAATAAGCAAAATATACAAACTGAGTAGTTCATGGCAAGATATGCAACATCAAGGAGACAGGGATCGCGGGAGCGCTGTGGTCTCGTGGTAACGTGAGCAGCTGCGGAACGAAAGGTCCTAGGTTCAAATCTTCCATCAGTTTATGTGACAAACTCTTACGTTTTCATCACTTTTTTAGGAGTGATTATCACATCCACAAGTAAACCTAAATCAGGCAAGGTAGAAGAATCTTTTTACCCATTCGCCAAGTGTACAAGTTAGGTGGGTCGACAACATATTCCTGTCATGTGACGCACATGCCGTCACCAGTGTCGTATAGAACATATCAGATCTGTTTTCCTGTGGAGGAATCGGTTGACCTATGACCTTGCGATCAAATGTTTTCGGTTCCTATTGGAGAGGCACGTACTAGTCTACTAATCGCACGGTTTTGCGATGCGGTCGCAAAACACAGACACTAAACTTATTACAGTGAACAGAGACGTCAATGAACGAACGGACAGATAATAACTATGCAAAAATAAAGAAAGTAAAATTTTCACTCCACGGAAGACTTGAACCAAGGACCTCTCGTTCTGCAGCTGCTCACGCTACCACGGGACCACAGCGCTCCTGAGCTTTATGTTCATGATGTTGCGTATGTGGCCCACAGACTACTCAGTTTGTATATTTTGCTTATTTTTTTACAGTTCCACACAACTTCTTCCTGTTTTCTCAATTGATCTGTGTTCAGTTTATCAAGGCCTATCCACTGTGCCAACTTACAACTAAATCTGAGGGGGGTGCGATGGGGAGGTTCCCTTGTTAGCAGGATCATACAGTCACGTCACGTATCTTGTCCGGAAACAGGCATTTTTACCGAAAAGCAAGTATCCTCACAGGCAGTGCGACGCTGTCTGCAGCACCACCGACTGTCAGCACGGCGACCACTCTTGCTGTTTCCCTTGATGTGGCAGCAAAGAGAAGCACACCCACCGAAAATAGTTCAAGTTCTGTGCACAGCATCTGAGTGTGCGCACTCCGAGCAGATCAAACGTTGTCAGATTGTGTTGGTCATCGTCATTCGGGCCCAGTATATGGTACGGGGTACCATTCAGTACACAGTACGATTAACTTACACTAGCAGAAATGGAGACAGCGGCCACTGTATTTGTAACTTGTTAAGAAGGTGGCTGCGTCCTATTTCCAACGTATTCTTGATCTCATGTTGCTAGTCCTGACATATTTCTGTACAGAGGGCGTTCGACTGTTTCCCTGGCCAACACGTTCTCCGTCCATTTTCTCATCTATTGTAAATATACACTGATAAGCAAAAACATTATGATCACTGCCCAACGCGACGTTGGATGCCGCCTGGTGGCGTTGCGGACACGTGACGCTGTAACGAAAGTATGTAAGCGGAGCAGACACGGATGGGTGAACAGCCTAGAGAAGATATGAACTGCAACTGCGGTAATCCACTGAGATAAGCAACTTTGACAAAGGGCAGATTATTATTACATAGAGCATGTGAACAAGTATCTCGAAAACGGCGAAGCTGGTCTAATGTTGATGTACTACTGTCTTGAGCATCTACGGAAAGAGGTAGGAGGACAGAGAAACTACCAAAAGGCGCTAATCGTTGAACGTCAACGACTCTTCAAGAGCGTGGGGTTCGGAGTCTTGTCTACTCTGTGAAGTAGAAGATGGTGACCCGTGGCATCTCTGCCGAGAGAGCATAATGTTAGTGCTCGCACAAATGTTTCGGAGCACACCGTTTATCGTATATTATTGAACATGGAGCTCCACAGCAGACCACCCGTACGTGTTCACATATTGACCCAACGACATTGTCCATTACGCTTGCTGTGGTGGCGGGACCATCGGAATTCGACCGTCAGTCGATGAAAACGTGTCGGCTCTTCGAGTGAATCACATTTTTGCTACCCTAGATCGGTAGTCGTCTCCTCCAACGCCGTCACCGAGGTGAACGGCGGCTCGAAACGTGCAGCACGGTACGGACGCAGACTGATGGGAGCAGTATTATGCTATGAGAGACATTCTCCCGCGCTTGCATGGTACCTGTCGCAGTAATCGAAGACATGCTGACAGTTGCGAACCACCTGCAACCTTTCATGCTTGATGTTTTCCCCGCCGTCGATGTCATCTTGCAGCAGTGTAACTGTCCGAGTCTCGGAGCCAGAACCGTGCTACAGATGCTTGAGGGGCATTATAATGAATTCACGTTGATGTCTCGGCGAGTAAATTCGCCTGATGTAAATATTATGGAATCCATCTGGGTCACTATCAGGCGCCACCATCGAGTACGCACATCAGCTGCCCGCTATTTACGCGAATTGCATGACCTGTGCGTAGCCATCTGATGCCACATAACTCCACAAACCTACTAACTAACTTTCAGATGCCTGATGTGCAGAATTAGTTATGTATTCCGCTTCAAAGACGGACAAACAAGCTATTAAGCAGGTGGTCCTAATGTTTTGGCTCATCAGTGTATGGTCTTAGACTGCCGAGAGTCTGGCACGCACCACTCACCAGCCACTACGATTAATGACCTCTGGCACAGATCCGAAGCAACGTGGAATGACGCACCGAAATCTCTTACCCAAGCTCAGACTGAAGCCGATGCCCAGCAGTGTTAGAGCCATTGTTGCTGTCAGAAGCGGCACCTCTGTGTTCTAAATTCCCTACCGTGGACACTTCTAAATCAATTAAAAATTTAATAACGTATTCCTTCTACTACACTGTATGCGTACAGTACACAAAATTTCATTATTTGCTGTCCTTACTGACGTTGCAATTGTAGTGTATTAACACAGAAGCACAAAGTATTAAAAGCATAACCACACACAGAAACTGCCGGCCACTGTGGCAGAGCGGTTCTAGGTACTTCAGTCAGGAACCGCGCGCCTGCTACCGACGCAGGTTCGAATCCTGCCTCGGGCATGGATGTGTGTGACGTCCTTAGGACAGCTAGATTTAAGTAGTTCTAAGTCTAGGGGACTGATGACCTCAGATGTTAAGTCCCACAGTGCTTGGAGCCATTTGAACATTGAAACTGCGCCACACCAGACACATAACTAACACGACAAAAGTCATTAACACTCATGAAAACACACCTACCCATACATTTAGAGATTCAGGCGAAATCATTCCCGGGTATTATAGTCATATAGACACTATATATACAAATAAACTGTCCAGTTTCAGCGCGGAATGTCCGCGCGGTTTGAGGCGCCATGTCAAGGATTGCGCGCTCTCTTCCGCCGGAGGTTCGAGTCCTCCCTCGGGCATGTGTGTGTTGTTCTTAGCATAAGTTAGTTTAAGTAGTGTGTAAGTCTAGCGACCGATGACCTCAGCAGTTTGGTCCCTTAGGATTTCACACACATTTGAACATCTGAATTGTCCAGTCACATTAAAGAGACCACCTGTAAAAGCCTGAACAACCACCTTTCGCCGCGCGGAACGCTACGAGCTGCGGAAAGCGAGTCAGTGAGGTTCTGGATGCTACCGACAGGGATCTGGCGCCATGCAGACTCCAGTGTGCCAAGGCCACCTGCGCTAGCTTTCTCGTGAATACTTCGATCTATGTGGTCCCAAAGGTTCTCTATTGGATTTAAATCCTGGGAGAGACCATAACGCACCCGGCCTGCGGCTGGACCCTTCCGACGACTGTGGCATATTGTTTGGTTTCCAACGTTTCACCGTATACGCCAGCGGCCATCTGTCCGATGGAGCATAAAATGTGATTCATCTGAAAAAGCCACACAGTGGACGTCCAGTTGCGGTACTGGCGTGCAAATGCCAGCCTTCGTAGCTGATGAACAGCAGTCAGCATGGGTGCATGAACCAGGCACCCGCTGCAGAGGCCCATTCGCAACAACTTTCGCTGAACGATCGTTGAGAAGACGTGAGGAGACACTGTCCGTATCCCATTGGTTCATCTGGGCGGTCAGGTGCTCATCAGTTGCACGTATATTCGCCCGTAGATATCTGCGCAGGCGTCGTTCACCCCTATGATATACGACAAGTGGTCCATAACAGTTGCTTTCACGCCGGTTGTGGATAGCATCATTTGGCCATGCACTGTAAACTTTAACTACGGTGGCATGCGAACACTTAGCCAGCTTAGTCGTTTCTGAAATGCTCATACCCTTGGCCCAAACGCTAATGTTCGTGCCCTTCTGGAGATCAGATAATTAACTTCGTTCCTGCATTACGACGACTGCACTTTTTTCCCGCGTGTTCCGACACGCTTTATACACCATCCACTGCTAGTGCCGCCACCTGCCGCCTGTGACTGGATATTGCACGTTGAAATATATATACTGGGTGGCTATAATTAAACTTTCCCTATTTAACACGTTACAACACGGGAACTAATTACCTTACGAATACCAAACTTTTTACGATTAGTGACATATGAAAATCTGTGCCGGACTGGGATTCGAACCCCGATTTCCCGCTTATCATGAGCTGTCGCCTAAACCACTTTTTTTTAATGCGATGAAAAAGAATACATCGTGCGACGTTTACCACAATATCTCTCTATCTCTCTCTTTTTTAAACAATAATGGACAACGTCCCTCTTCTTGGATGCTTTTCTCGCCAATCCCGTTGTTCCTCGCGTTGTTGCCGGGTACGTCTTCACGTGTGATGGATTGATCCTCTCCACTGTCCTGGGCCTTTCTTGTTCAGAATACTTATATGTAATAATTACATATTCCTTCCCAGTACACCCCAACTGGGAGGGGGATCAAGCAAGGCACTCCCTCAAAAATTAGAGTAATATGTTCGATATCTCGGATTTTGTGTAAACAGTGAGTGATGTTCGTGTAGTAAGGCCAAACGTCTAGCACATTCTTAATGCCCTCTGGGAAAAGGTAAAGTATAGTCTTTCCCCGAATCCAAGTCACTGCGTTGGTCTTCGTTCAGGGAAAATATGTCATATGTGTGAGAAGTAGTATCCGTGGTTCGAATTGCTTGCAGCACCACCCGAAGGAAGCAGGCGACATTTTCGGGTCAAAAAGCACACTGCCACCGAAGGTCCGCATATCAGGCGATGTCCGTCTGTACCCACTGTAGACACAGTGGCGTATCCGGCATGTGAATTGTATGTAACCTGGAACGAGTCACATATTTCCCATTTTCTACCTGATACCATAGCGCGCGTCCCCGTATCAAGGTGTATGTGGTGCACTGTACGCCATACTACTGAACATGTCACTGTTGGTTGTCGCCTCCCTACGGCATTACTCGGCCGTCTTCGAGTTAAGATGCATTATATATCAGGTGCCGTTGCCATCCTAGTAGTCGGCAGTTCCATATGTACATAATTGAGTTCCATTAAAAGGCTTCGTATGTGGGCAAGCGATGGTGAGATGTGAGCCACCGCTACCGGTGCCAGACGAAGATGGTGCCAGTTCGTCTATCGAGCTGCCCGTCAGACTTGTTTGGTGTCGAGTTCACATCTTTATCATCGTGATTACGTAAACAGCCCCTGCTCGGTCGCGGACGTGGACTAGCCCAAGACTTCCACGACTGCTAGGAAGGATGAGGGTTTCGTATGCAACCTTAAAAAGCAGCCCTGTACTCACAAAATATCCTAATGCCGCTAGGATTTGGTGCGCCAACACCACCGGCATAGTAAGAACTTGGGCCAGGTGGGGGATGCGAGAATCTAGATAAGTCTTGGCAAAGGTAAACCGTCGTATCATGTCTGGAGCCCTTAACCTGTGACTTCGAACACTCGCACGAATTGTTTGCAGAAGATGTCTGTAGCTGTGTGCCTCCGTGCGTCGAACATCTGTAGCTGAGATAACCCCCAAGCATTTCATCTTGTGTATCGGCTGCAATGGTGCTACATTTCCCGTCGGGAGTCCTCTCCCAATGTTCATCTCTTCCGACTTTGCCATGTTCATACGACTTCCCGTAGCCATACCATACAAATTAATCCAATGAAAGCCACTCTTTCTTCGTCGCCCGACCGTGCTAAAAACACTAGGTCATCCGCATATGTCCTGCATACAAACTTGTGGTGCTTTATCGTCATTCGTTGGAGTCCGTTCCTGAGCCCGCAGAGCAGCGCCTCGAGAGGGATGGCATAAAGCATCGTCGTCAGCAGGTACCCTTGTCTGAGCGATTGTGACATGGTCATGGGCTCCACTATGCGTCCACTGATGAGCACTCTGGATGAGGCGCCCTGTAGTAGCCGCTTCAGGACGATGACGAAACTGCGTGGAAACTTCATTTGCGTCATCATTTCCACAAGATAGGCGTGGCTTACTCTGTCAAAGGCGCTATCGAAATCTATCGATACCAGTGCACACCGTATACGACATATTGTTGCCAGTACGCTGAGTGCCGTTTGTATACTGCTACGCCCTCCTAGCTCGGTTTGATCGAATGATATCACTTGGGGCAGTACGCGTTTAAAACGTGCTCCAAGTAACCTGGTGTAGATCTTGCAGTAGCAGTTGAGAAGGGTCAGTGGCCGGTAGGCCTGTGTCTCTGTGCCACCAGATGGTTTGTGGATGGGGATGATCATTCCTTCCACAAAGGCAGGAGGAAGAGGCACATTGGGAGACATCAGTTCGCAGTACTTGGCAATCCATCGTGGAGTCATGAGATCTTTAAACGTACGATAAATCTCTAACAGAAACTCGTCGAGCCCGGCGACTTGTTCGACGCTCCCTTATCGAGCGCTTCTATTACGTCGTCATCTGTGACTTCCCTCGTTAACTCTCGTTCGGCCGTCGCGTCTAGACACGCGGATGGCGTTCGTGGGACATCATGGAAGGCTGCCACATCGTGTTCCGCTCTTTCATACAGGTGACCGTATTGCTCCTCGAAGGCGTTGGCAATGTCTTTTTGCGTTGTCATACGACGACTATCCGGCAATAAGACCGTCTGTATTATGGTTCTGCGGCTACCTTATATGATAACGTGATACATCGACGGCGATTCTCCAAAGGCCCTTGCGCGGACTGCGACATCCTCCACACGGCGTCGACTTATGGAAATTGTTTGGACCTACGTTCGTTTTATAGCAGCACTCCGATCCTGTGAGGGCGCTTGTATAGGAAGTTCGTGGAGCATCGTGAAATAAAATTACGCCGTGTGGCGTGTCCACATCATCGGCTCCCTCCCGTATGCAAGCAACGCTCGGCGCAATGCAGGCTTAACACATTCCAGCCACCATTGCAACATCGTTGAATGTATCGGAAGGCGTCGTTCACATATGTGCGAAGTGTCTTCAATTAAGCATCTGCAATCAGGTTGCCTGAAATGTGCTGTATTCAATTTCCAAACACCGAGACTCCTCCAAACTAGTTGACGATTTAGGGAAACCGTGCATATGTATGCGACGCGATCTGAAAAGGCGACGGGCCAAAATTCCGCATCGAGGATCGCAGATTCGAAAAGGCGCGTTACGTAAATTCGATTGACGCGACTCGCAGAGTGACTTGTAACATAGGTATAGCCGCTTACGTCGCTATGCATCGACTCCCATATATTGATTAGATTCATGTCCTGTATCAATTGCCGCAGCTCCTGGCATGAATTATAGCGAGGGTGCTGATCCTTTAGTGCGAGCACGCAGTTGAAGTCGCCTCCAAATAAGACATGTTCATACCGGCCGAAGAATAGCGGCGCGCAATCTCCTCTGCGTAAAATTGGGATAGATCGCGCCTTCTGTCGGACCTCGATGGTGCGTAGACGTTAACAATCCGTACTCCTAGCACTGCGAGCGCTGACGGCAGGTACTCTATATGATCGGCTACTATGCCTTCACGTAGAAGTATCGCTGTTCCGCTGCCGCCGGCTGTAGTGGGTGTTCAAATGGTTCAAATGGCTCAGAGCACTATGGGACTTAACTTCTGAGATCATCAGTCCCCTAGAACTTAGAACTACTTAAACCTAACTAACCTAAGGACATCACACACATCCATGCCCGAGGCAGGATTCGAACCTGCGACCGTAGCGGTCGCGCGGTTCCAGACTGTAGCGCCTAGAACCGCTCGGCCACCCCGGCCGGCTGTAGTGGGTGTAACGTACGCTTCGTGCTAATAGAGATCGGGGAAGCTCTCGACACATACTTCCTGCAGAAGGACGATGTCGACGTCGGACGCACGCAGCATGTCTCGTAATAATTGCAATTTGATCGGCATTCTAATTGTATTAATGTTAACAGAGGCTGTTCGATATGCCTGCCGCTGTTCCTCAGTGCGTAAAGCGCACATGAACGCTTATGTTAACTTGTGTGCTGCTGCTCGGCGACATGCTGTCTGTGCGGCAGTTTGCATCTTTGGCGTGGTTAACATCTGGTGGACGCCGCACCCGTCATTGTGGCTGCGTCGTCGGTCTGTACGTCAGTATCGGATTCACTGGCCCAGTTCCTGTGCTGGAGGTCCATCTCTCGTCGTGTTTCTCCCGCAGGGCTGATCGAAGGCAAAGGTGTTGCTGCGGTGGATGGATGGAATCCTACCGGCGGATCTCCGTCCGGTGGGTCTGTATTCAACCCCTGTCTCTTGTGAGTCGCGTCGTACTGCTGTGTGGGAGGAAGAACTTCCCGTTGCGCATCCGGATTCACTGTGTCGTCGTTGCACTCAACTCCGTCTGCCGTGGAGTGCATTAAGCAGGTGTCCGAGGGCGCGAGTCGTCGTTTCTCGTGGCGCTACGGCGATCGTTGTTTGGGAGTGTGGACCTCCGTTTCTGAGTGCGGAAGTGACTCCCGGTGCTCAGGGACGAAAGCAGCTGTCGGCACAACCGTAGGATCAATTTCCATCCCTCTTACCGATCCTTTCCCGTCGGTTAACGGCGTCGCCGGTGCCGGAGTGGCAGAAGTGTGCGCCGTTTCTTCACAGGTGGCGGTCTCTGGTGCAGGCGGTTGCCGTAAACTGTCAGGATGGTGGAGCTGTCCATTCTTCGGGATGGGATCTGTTCGAAACGCGTCCACATGCGTATGCGTCACCGGCGTCGGCTTGGACGTAGGCACGGGTTCGCTAGCTGGAATTTGCACAATGCTCCGCTGCACGCATTCTGAACAGACATGGCCATCTTTCCCGCATCCAGAGCATGTTTTAGATCGTCCATCGTAGATGACCATTGCTCTGCATCCGCCGATGAACAAGTATGAGGGTACATGTCGTGTCAGTTCTATTCTGATTTGTCGCATCTCATTGAGAAAGGGATAGGTCGTGAAGTTGGACCATTTTTCCTCCACGTGGCTAAGCACTCTTCCATTTGGGCGTAGGGCATCAATGATCAAGTCAGACGGAACCTTGAAGGAAGTTCGAAGAAGCGTATGCTTCGTAAACCCAGTCCTGCATGATCAGTAGTTACCTCTCCAACATGTCCACCGGACACACAAGACACAATGGGGAAGACTGGGCTGTTTGGGGGAAGAGACCAAACTCCGATGTCATCGGTCTCATCGGATTAGGGAAGGACGGGGAACGAAGTCGGCCGTGTCCTTTCAAAGGGACCATCCCGGCATTTGCCTGGACCGATTTTAGGGAAATCACGGAAAACCTAAATCGGGATAGCCGGACGCGGGACTGAACCGTCGTCCTCCTGAATGCGAGTCCAGTGTGCTAACCACTGCGCCACCTCGCTCGGTGTCCATCGGAGTGACGAAATTTGAGTCCATGTTTAGTGACTCGAATGATTTTGTCACACACTGAATCATTAATCAGTTCGACGTAGACAACACTGCACACTATTGAGAGGTGTATTCTAATAAGTTCGTTATAATCAAGTTTAACTTCGTCTCGTAGGAACCTTTCAATTTCATAGGATTTAGGTCGCGCATATTCATTCGGAAAACAAATCTTGAGAGTCGACTTTCGGTATTCATGTGCCATTCTACACTCCTGGAAATTGAAATAAGAACACCGTGAATTCATTGTCCCAGGAAGGGGAAACTTTATTGACACATTCCTGGGGTCAGATACATCACATGATCACACTGACAGAACCACAGGCACATAGACACAGGCAACAGAGCATGCACAATGTCGGCACTAGTACAGTGTATATCCACCTTTCGCAGCAATGCAGGCTGCTATTCTCCCATGGAGACGATCGTAGAGATGCTGGATGTAGTCCTGTGGAACGGCTTGCCATGCCATTTCCACCTGCCGCCTCAGTTGGACCAGCGTTCGTGCTGGACGTGCAGACCACGTGAGACGACGCTTCATCCAGTCCCAAACATGCTCAATGGGGGACAGGTCCGGAGATCTTGCTGGCCAGGGTAGTTGACGTACACCTTCTAGAGCACGTTGGGTGGCACGGGATACATGCGGACGTGCATTGTCCTGTTGGAACAGCAAGTTCCCTTGCCGGTCTAGGAATGGTAGAACGATGGGTTCGATGACGGTTTGGATGTACCGTGCACTATTCAGTGTCCCCTCGACGATCACCAGTGGTGTACGGCCAGTGTAGGAGACCGCTTCCCACACCATGATGCCGGGTGTTGGCCCTGTGTGCCTCGGTCGTATGCAGTCCTGATTGTGGCGCTCACCTGCACGGCGCCAAACACGCATACGACCATCATTGGCACCAAGGCAGAAGCGTCTCTCATCGCTGACGACGACACGTCTACATTCGTCCCTCCATTCACGCCTGTCGCGACACCACTGGAGGCGGGCTGCACGATGTTGGGGCGTGAGCGGAAGACGGCCTAACGGTGTGCGGGACCGTAGCCCAGCTTCATGGAGACGGTTGCGAATGGTCCTCGCCGATACCCCAGGAGCAACAGTGTCCCTAATTTGCTGGGAAGTGGCGGTGCGGTCCCCTACGGCACTGCGTAGGATCCTACGGTCTTGGCGTGCATCCGTGCGTCGCTGCGGTCCGGTCCCAGGTCGACGGGCACGTGCACCTTCCGCCGACCACTGGCGACAACATCGATGTACTGTGGAGACCTCACGCCCCACGTGTTGAGCAATTCGGCGGTACGTCCACCCGGCCTCCCGCATGCCCACTATACGCCCTCGCTCAAAGTCCGTCAACTGCACATACGGTTCACCTCCACGCTGTCGCGGCATGCTACCAGTGTTAAAGACTGCGATGGAGCTCCGTATGCTACGGCAAACTGGCTGACACTGACGGCGGCGGTGCACAAATGCTGCGCAGCTAGCGCCATTCGACGGCCAACACCGCGGTTCCTGGTGTGTCCGCTGTGCCGTGCGTGTGATCATTGCTTGTACAGCCCTCTCGCAGTGTCCGGAGCAAGTATGGTGGGTCTGACACACCGGTGTCAATGTGTTCTTTTTTCCATTTCCAGGAGTGTATATCGGTGGCTTCGAAACCTGAGAGTACGCCGGATAGGTAGACAACCACGCGCACCCGAACTTCTGCGGCAGGGACGTAAACAGACGTCCTAGCCGCAGCACCGCCGAAGGCAGACTGTCCACTTCGGCTATTTGTGGACGCCTTCCTGACCGACGCAAACTTCCGTATGTCACACTGTGTACATCGTGGTACCACAATCCGCTACATTCATGACTTGATGCCCGCAGCATTACTCTGGATTCCGGCACCAGTGAGAATGAGATAGATAGGCCGGGAAGCGTGCACAGACTGCCGAATGGTTAAGGCGATCGTTCCTGATAAGCAGTCCCAATCCGGCACAAATTTTTATATGTACTAATAAATGGTTCTAATGACTCTGAGCACTATGGGACTTAACATCTATGGTCATCAGTCCCCTAGAACTTAGAACTACTTAAACCTAACTAACCTAAGGACATCACACAACACCCAGTCATCACGAGGCGGAGAAAATCCCTGACCCCGCCGGGAATCGAACCCGGGAACCCGGGCGCGTGAAGCGAGAACGCTACCGCACGACCACGAGCTGCGGACTATGTACTAATAGGTAGTATATCGTTACCTATTACCGCCGATATCACGATATTCGCACTCAGCGAAGTAATTTCGAACTAATAGCAGAATAGTTTATTTACCCGAGTGAGAAGCCGTACAAAATTCTACATCGCATAATTGTACCATATTAAGCGACATTATTAAAACATCTATTTAGACACTTTATAATTTACATAGTTTACATAATGAGCTAAATGATCTAGGCCCAGAATTGGACAAGAGGAATTGCAAACACATTCAACATTTATCAGTTGTTCGACAGTGCATGGCTCAGGGAAGCAGGGACAAGTTCGAGTCCTCCCTCGGGCATGGGTGTGTGTGTTGCTCTTAGCATAAGTTAGTTTAAGTAATGTGTAAGCCTAGGGACCGATGACCTCACCAGTTTGGTCCCTTAGGAATTCACACACATTTGAACATTTTTGAATTACTACCTACGCTTAGAACACTCTTATTAACTTTCTTACCATTACTGCAAATCTCTTTGAATTATTTTCAACGTTTATTGCTTTTTACAAACTCATTCTCTCCTGCCCGCCACCCAGTCAGACCAAAAAGTTTCGAGACTGGATTAAGAAAAAACACAGAAACATTAAGACAGTGCTTTTAATGCTTCAGGTGTTTTACACTGTCTGTCCCCATTTCAATATAATGCACAGAACGTTCGTACAACCATTTGAAACTGTCAGAACATTTCTTCTTCAGGAGGTCGTTCAAAATTCGCCTGTTACATTGGCTTGAATGTCGGTTATGTCGTCAAAGAGTTGATCCTCCATTTGAATTTCTGCACTTTGTCGATTTGTGGTAGGTTTGTACTGCTAACATCAAGTCCCCTAACCCGAAAAAGAAAATAAATGGCCGCGTTTTGCATTTCAATCTAGTCGCGGCAGGTGTCCACGCGTCGTCGTTTTGGTTCAGAAAACAAGATGTGAGGACAATGCTTGCACACACATTTTTCTTCTTCAAAACATTCTGGAGAATGATCTGAACACTTAGTTTAGAGATGTTGCTCCATTGCGATTTCTCATACAACAACGCTGACACACCACGGTCGCTAGTCCACCACTTAACAATACCTGTTCACATCTGACTGGTCGGCTGCGTGTCTATTGTTTACAGGTTTCAGTGCAAACTACCACCGTAGTTACTACACTGATATCGCTTATGCGCCAGAAATAAAATCAGTCTAGGAACTTTTTGCGCGTCGGGCGTCTCTTCCCTCCTCCTCTACATTAACTTCTTTTCATTTTTCTTTTTCTAAGTAGTTCAGAAGTCCAGTGTGATGTTGGGTTCCAGAACTGTGCCGATAAATTTTTATGAAAGTAGGAAAAGAATTTTATTGATGTGCTGTGGATTGTAGCGACAGTAATAATAATTGTGAAACACGGCGTGCAGTTGGCACTAGGATGCTGCTACAATTTGAACATTGCGCAGTATTTTCACAAATGAATTGGTCGTCAGTAAGCGGACTTAATGAAGTGCTAGTCCCGAAAAAAGGTGAAATTGAACACCTGGCTTAATACCAATGAAATAAGATAAAAATATGAAGTAACAAAAACTGATGATGAATGGTGTAATTCATACTTATGGCTTAACAAAGGTAAATATCTAAAAAGTTATATATGATGGTGATGTTCACCGTACTCGGTGCTCCTCATATTTTAGCGCGTTTCGTAGAGGTAGAAATGTCATAATTATTTAAATAAAAATATGTTTTCAATATAATTTGTTTTTATATCGGAATAAAAAGTATGAAACAATTTCCCCTAGCCCCATACATATGCCTAACGCAGAAAAACAGTTCTGAAAATTTATGATTGTGAATTTTTAATAACTATGAAAATACTTTAAGATTTATAACGGAAAACGTGGGAAGCATGGACTACATAATAGTTTGATGTGAACTATTAACTAATCAGTCATTTAATGCAGACACCCTACGTTTTCCATTAAAAATTTCACAAGTTCTTCATAGCTATTGAAAATTCACAATCACAAATTTTCAGAGCTATCTATATGGGCTTACGAATCTGTCTGGGACTAGGAGAAATTATTTTATAGTTTCTAGTGAAATATAAAAACGTGTTACATTAAAAATTTATTTTAAATACAAATAATTATTTTACGATTTTTAGTCTTGTTTGTGTGAAACTTTTCAATCGATTTCAAACATCGTGACACGGTCAACAGAGTCATCTTGTAAATTTCAGGTTGATTTCAGTTTTTCTTCACCTGAGTCAACCAACATATTGCTTCCTCCTACTTGTATGGGCTGTGAAGGTAAAAATTACAGAGGTCTGAGTTCACACAGAGGCTTATCAGTAACCGTTTTTCCTACGAACCATTCGCCCCTGGAAGAGGAAAAAGGAGAAATGTCTGTGTTACTTAAGGTACCCTGCGCCACACACCACATAGGAAAACTGGTTGCAGTTCTGAGCCATGTTGAAAGTTTTGAGTCTCGAGCTCATCAGGAACCGACAGTGGCAAGTAAAATTAAAACAGCCACATACCACACACTAAAGCGAGTTAATACTGCATTGTCATCCAGTTCTGAGGTATTTTGAAAGTTTCAAGTCTCCAGCTCACTGGGAAGTTAGTTTACAATCAACTGCAAAAGTTTTACCGAACACACGAACAGAGAGACAAGACAGAAAGTAAAAAGAAAATCTAGTAAAATGAATAATGTGTATACCAAATTTGGTTGAAATTGCTCTAGGCATCACTCAGTTCTGCTTCCTTAAAACCCACTTCATCCCCACCCTCAGCTGTAGGGGTGATAAGAGGTCTTATCGTCACAGCAATTTTTTCCAGGTAGCAGGTGAAATTATCCTAAGGACAAACATACACACCCATGCCCGAGGGAGGACTCGAACCTCCGCCGGGACCAGCCACACAGTCCATGACTCCAGCGCCTTAGTCCGCTCGGCTAATCCCGCGCGGCTGATTTTGGTAGAACCTGCTTCAGGCGTGACAGAGGTGCACCTATAAATCGTTTGTGTTGTTGCAGAGTCTTGCCGCAGCAGGTAATTTATGCACATTGCGCCCGTACCGGCTGTGCTGCAGTCTGCTAGGCATAGCCATTGTTCGGGGACTTCAAATAAACAGGCGATACTCTGTTTCTTTGTCACCGCGTTTTGACCTCCACCCCCACTCCCCTATTGCAGGTTGGTGGTTCTTACAATCATGCTATTGAATTCTCATCCATTTCAGAGTTATGTTAAAAATTTCAAGTTCCTAGCTCAGCGGGAAGTTAGCTTAAAATCCATTGAAAAATTTGTACCGAACAGACAGACAGACAAGAAAGCGACCTAATAAAAACATGTCGAAAATAGTCACATTAGAAGCCAAATTAATGATGGAGGTGAAGTACTCATCTACGTGCCTGTAGTTTCCCCGTTTTTTCAACGGGGAAGAAGGGGTGGACCTACTGACAATGTTCAGAAGTGAGCAGAAATATTAATAAGGTAAAATGCAGGGTACTTAGTTTCAATTCAGTCTTTTTTATATACCGCTATTGACGTCATTGTGACACTTTAAGGATTGAAAACAGTAACTGTAGGCTCTACAGGCTTACTTACCAAAAAATTACCTCCCTCTTACTATATTTCATGGCCGTCTCAATATACAGATGCGAGGTTTTCGGAATATAATGGTACACAAAGGAGCATGTAAGTTTGTTCCCTGTTTAACCCACTTAACTCTTGTATCAAACGAGATAGAGAAGTAAGTATATTTTTATGGGGCGAGGTACTTTTTTTAATTGGCATTTGAAAGCTCCTGAAAAGACGAGAACGCTGTTAAAAAGTTGTTAATGTTGGCGTAGAAACTTCTAACAAAAATATTCCGGTAAATGGGCTAAAATTGAAACGCAAGGCGCCCGGAATCAGCTCTTGCATTGTAAGCACTGGAAAGTGAGCTTCTCATGCCATTCAACTGCTTACTTGTTGCCGAAAAAAGCTAGTCACCTAAACTTCAATACGTAAACACATCTGAAACAGTTTTCCTAAGCCCCATCTGAAGCACTGTATGTTTGAATGTTTTCCCGTCAGAACAGTGGTAGCCGACTTTGGATCTACACTATGTGATCAAAAGTTTCAGGACACCCCTAGAAACACACGTTTTTCATATTAGGTGCATTTTGCTGTCACCTACTGCCAGGCACTCCATATTAGCGACATCGGTAGTCATTAGACATCGTAAGAGAGCAGAATGGGGCGCTCGGCGGAACTCACGGACTTCGAATGTGGTCAGGTGATTGGGTGTCACTTGTGTCATAAGTCTGTACGCTAGATTTCCGCAGTCCTAAACATCCCTAGGTTCACTGTTTCCGATGTGATAGTGAAGTGGAAACGTGAAGGGACACGTACAGCATAAACTCGTACAGGCCGACGTCGTCTGTTGACTGTCAGAGACCGCCGACAGTTGAACAGGGTCATAATGTGTAATAGGCACACATCTATCCAGACCATCACACAGGAATTCCGAACTACATCACGATCCACTGCAAGTACCATGACAGTTAGGCGGGAGGTGAGAAAACTTGGATTTCATGGTCGAGTGGCTGCTCATAAGCCACACATCACGCCGGTAAATGCCAAACAACGCCTCACTTGCTGTAAGGAGCGTAAACATTGGACAAATGAACATTGGAAAAACGTTGTGTGGAGTGACGAATCACGGAACACAATGTGGCGATCAGATGGCAGGGGGTGGGTATGGCGCTCGGTGAACGTCATCTGCCAGCGTGTGTAGTGCCAACAGTAAAATTCGGAGGCGGTGGTGTTACGGAATGGTCGTGTTTTTGAAGGAGGGGCATGCACCCCTTGTTGTTTCCCGTGGCACTATCACAGCACAGGCCTACATTGATGTTTCAAGCACCTTTTTGCTTCCCACTGTTGAAGAGCAATTCGGGGATGGCGACTGCATCTTTCAACACGATGGAGGACCTGTTCATAACGCACGACCTGTCGCGGAGTGCTTACACGACAATAACATCCCTGTAATGGACTGGTCTGCACAGAGTCCTGAACTGAATCCTATAGTACACCACTGGGATGTTTTGGTACGCCGACTTCGTGTCAGGCTTCACCGTCCAACATCGATACCTCTCCTCAGTACAGTACTCCGCGAAGAATAGGCTGTCATTCCCCAAGAAACCTTCCAGCAACTGAGTATGCCTGCGAGAGTGGAAGCTGTCATCAAGGCCAAGAATGTGCCAACACCATATTGAATTCCAGCATTACCGATGGAGAGCGCCACGAACTTGTAAGTCACTTTCAGCCAGGTGTCCGGATACTTTTGATCACATAGTATATATCATGTGAAGTAGGATCGAGGAATTTACATTTAGTCTTAATTACGCAGGCCTATCTCCTTCCTCCATCATAGGACGAAGCCTAGCATGAGAGCTCCACTTGACGGCATTTATGCAGCAACTGGTGATTCAGACGACCTTGCCTTTCAGTTTCTTCGACTACTCACTACCTGATTAAGCTGCAACTCTCACTCAAGTGCTTGATAGAGGGTTCATCGCACCACTTTCCGACTATTTCTCCACCGTTCCACTCTCGAACGGCTCACGAGAAAAACGAATACTTAAATCTTTCCATGCGAAATCTAATTTCTTTATTTTATTTCGACGGTCATTTCTCCCTATGTAGGTGGGAGCCAATAAAATATTTCCGCATTCAGATAAGAAAGTTGGTGACTGGAATTTCGCGAAAAGATCTCGTCGCAACGAAAGACAGCATCGTTTTAATGATTACGACCACAACGCGTATATCATATTCTTGACACTCTTTCCCCTATTTCGCGATAATACAAAACGAGCTGCCCCTCTATGAACTTTTTCGATGTCCCCCATCAATTCTGTCTGGCAAGGATCCCATATGACGTATCAGTACTCCAGAAGCAAAGGGACAAACGTAATGTAGACAGTCTCTCTAGCAGATTTGTGCATCTTCTAAGTGTTCAGTCAATAAAACGCGGCCTTCGGTTCGCCTACCCCAAAACATTTCTGTGTGACCGCTCCAATTGAAACCGTAATCCGTAGGTATTTAGATGAACTGACAGCATTTACGTTTGCGTGGTGTATCGTGTAACCGAAATTTAACATTTTAATTCTTCTGGGCCTGCAGCATTATAAGACGTCTTGTAAGGACATTATATATGTCTAGTAAGCCAAAACGCGGCCGTATTCAAAGACTTTTTATTAAGATGTTATTTTCTGGCGCTATAAACGTATTTCAGCTCCATGGCCATTGTCCAGTTACACTGAAGCGCCAAAGCAACTGGTATAGGCATGCGTATACAAATGCAGAGATACGTAAACAGGCAGAATACCGCGATGCGGTATATAAGACAACAAGTGTCTGGCGCAGTTGTTAGATCGGTCACTGTTGCTGCAATGGCCTGTTATCAAGATTTAAGTGAGTCTGAACGTGGTGTTACAGTCGGCGCACGAGCGATGGGACACAGCATCTCTGAGGTAAAGAAATGGGGTTTTTTCCGGTATGACCATATCACGAGCGTACCGTGAATATCTGGAATCCGGTAAAACATCAAATCTACTACATTGGTGCGGCCGGGAAAAGATCCTGCCAGAACGGGACCATCGACGACTGAAGAGAATCGTTAAACGTGACAGAAGCGCAACCCTTCCGCAAATTGCTGCTGATTGCAATGCTGGGCCATCAACAAATGTCAGAGTCCGAACCATTCAACGAAACATAATCGATATGGGCTTTAGGAGCCGAATGCCCATTCGTGTACCCTTCATGACTGCACGACACAAAGCTTTACACCTCGCCCGAGCCCGTCAACACTGGACTGACGATGACTAAAAACATGTTACATGATCGGACGAGTCTCGTTTCAAATTGTATAGAGTGGACGTATGTATACGTATATGGAGACAACCTAATGATTCCATGGACCCTGCACGTCAGCAGGGGACTGTTCAAGCTGGTAGAGGCTCTACTATGGAATCGGCCGTGTGCAACTGGAGTGATATTGGACCCGTGACACGTCTAGATACGACTCTGACAGATGACTCGAACGTAAGCATCCTGTCTGATCACCTACATCCATTCATGTCCATTGTGCATCCCGACGGACTTGCGCAATTCCAGCAGGACAATACGATACCCCACACGTCCAGAATTGCTACAGAGTGGCTCCAGAAACACTTCTCAGTTTAAATACTTCCGCTGACCACCAATCTCCCCAGACATGAACATTATTGAGCATATCTGGGATGCGTTGCAACGTGATGTTCAGAAGAGATCTCCAACTCCTCGTACTCTTACGGATTTATGGACAGCCCTGCAGGATTCATGGTGTCAATTCCCTCCAGCACTACTTCAGACATTAGCTGAGCCCATGCCACGTCGTGTTGCGGCACTTCTGCGTGCGCGCGGGGGCCCTGTTCGAAATTACGCAGGTGTACCAGTTTCTTTGGCTCTTCAGTGTAGCTCTTCAGTTGGCCTCCCAAGGCCTGAGAGCAATCCGCTTGTCAACAGCGCTCGGCAGATCTGGACGGTCACCCATTCAAGTGTTACCAAGCCAGAAAACACGTATCGTTGGTCATGTGGCAGGAACTGCTGTTACCACTGCGGCAAGGCCGTAGGCCACAGAAAGCCGTAACTGTTACCTTCCAAAGCCGCTAATTTTTGAACGTAGAACGTGAGACAATCGAAATAGCTCAGTACATAAATTTCAACCAAAAATGTTGGGGGGGTTGGGGGTGGGGGCTACGCTATATTAGGCAGATGTACCAGTTTCTTCGGCTCTTCAGTGTATTTTCATAACACATCATTAATGCTGTCGTCTGCGCTGCACATATGATACGTAGCAATACAAGGTATTAGACCACGACATCGTTAACGATGTTTTTTGAAAATGGCCATGGAGCTGAAATAAGTTTACAGAACCAGAAAATAACAATTTAATGAAAAAGTATTTGAATTTAGCTGCGTTTCGGCGTATTAGACATATGTCTTTGCAGAATGAAAATTTAACACATTCCTTTTAATACTCCTATGGATAATTCAAACTTTTTATTATTTAGAGTCCATTGTCACTTTTCGCACCAAGCACATTTCTTGTCCAAATCATTTTGCAATTGTTTTTCATCTTCTCTTGACTTTACTAGAGGGTAAACGACAGCATCCCTTGCAAACAACATAAGAGGGCTGCTCACATTGTTCAAAAATGGTTCAAATGTCTCTGAGCACTATGGGACTCAACATCTTAGGTCATAAATCCCATAGAACTTAGAACTACTTAAACCTAACTAACCTAAGGACATCACACACACCCATGCCCGAGGCAGGATTCGAAACTGCGACCGTAGCAGCCTCGCGGTTCCGGACTGCAGTGCCAGAACCGCACGGCCACCGCGGCCGGCCGCTCACATTGTCTCCTAAATCGGTTGTATAGATTAGGGACAGGAGTAGGCCTATAACACATCCTTGGGTAACGCCAGATGTTACTCCTGTTTTTACTCTATGATTTTCCGATAATTACTTCTTCATTTCTCGGATATTATTGGGAGAAGTTTCATGGTCTGCATTAACAAGCTGTACTGAATCCACCTTTTTTGGAGCTTTCGAATGCCGTTAGAAAGTATGTCGCTGCACTAATAAAACACAATTGCTTCAATATCTCGATTGATACAAATGTCGAAAACTTTTTTTTCAAAACTTTGAACCGTTCACGAAATAAGGGGGTGCATGATTTCGCAGAGCCGTTTCTACCATTAGGCAAGACTAGGCGACCGCCTAGGGTGGCAAATTTTTAAGGGCGGCCAAGGGGAGAAAAAATTAATTTCAAATCAAACAGCGAAAAAATTGAGTAAATTATAAGAAAACATGGAATATAAGAAAAATTAAAACACCTAATTATTTTCACAAGCATACGGAACAGTTACGTAGTATGTCTTTACATTCTTTGAGGAAAGTAAACACACTGCCTCTACATACGTCAACAGTAAAGCAACCACTACTGAGTACGAATTTCATTGCAATTAAATACAGAAATTGATGCCAAATTTGATTGCACTGGTATATTCAGTTGAGTTCTAGTTTAAAATGTTCAGCACATTCTTCCTATTTCAAGTATTTTAGAAAATTCCATAAACTGAGGACAAAAAAATAAGAAATTGATTACATTTGTTGTTCTCAATCAATGTTAAAGGAACTGAGGACAAAACATGAAAATTGAGGACGATCCCCAGAAAACAGGGACGTCTGATAATCTTAGTTTAATGATTAAAAGTATAATAGGACATCTGCATTCTTGTGCCGTTGTATGTTGGTGGTGCTGGAGGGGGCATCGGGGGGACCGATGGTAGTAAAAAAGAAGGGGCGTCATTTTTCAATTCTCGCCTAGGGCAGCAAGACACCTACCTGTGGCCCTGTGTTTTCGGTGATTCACTCTGTATATTTCGATTGTGAACATGCATGTTTTAATTCAAGCCGTAGATATATCAGTTTCGAAAGCATCAGGAATTTACACGGTTTAGAAGCGTAATGTTCTTAACAAATCCCGACTTCGTTCGCAAAAAGCTGACAACCCTGATCATCCTGCGTTAATTCATGTGTCTGGAAGTGAGACAATCGCCTTGTCCCCGGTGTCAAGTGCGGCAACGGAGCGCGTAGATGAGTGTGTGCGTGGCGTGGCACCTGGCCGCAGCTATCCATCGCCGCCAGTGGAGCGTCGCTAGCCCCCAGACGGATATTTTTGGCAACGGCCGTACACGAGGCGGGCCAACTGAACAAAGCAAACGACGCCGATACCTGGCGACTCGTTAATAACGGGCGAATTCAGGCCTGCAGCCGACTGACAGCTGCGATAAGAGGAGAAATGTGTTCCGGAATTACGTCTTGCCAAGTGGCATGTTCGCGGAGTAGCCGCGTGCTTAATTAACACATTCGTCATTAAATTAAGCTTTAACGCAAATTTATTACGCGACATTTGGCGCAATACACAGAATGTTGCACGTAACGTGCAAATCCTGGTGTTTCCATTGCTGCCACCCGGCGAGGTAGCACAGTTGTTGGCACACTGCACTCGCATTCGGGAGGAAATCACGCCATCCTCGTTTAGGTTTTCCTTTTCCTAAATCGCTTAAGGTAAATGTCGGTACGATTCCATCGAAAGGGCACGGCCGATTTCCTTCCTAATCCTTCCTTTGTCCGAGCTTGTTCTCCGTGTCGAATGACCTCTTTGTCGACGCGACGTTAAACATTAATCTCCCTTCCTTCCTTTTCCGTAAATCGCCGGTCATTAAAATTGCAACACCAGGAAGTAGTAAATACTGTGCATACACGGTGATACAGCTGCCCATACCGCCAGGTTTTATGAGCACAATGTCTTCAAATACAACGCACAAGATTTTCATATTCTCTCGCTCGTTATGCGCGACCTATTAGTCCTACAGAAAGAAATGAACAGGACCTTTTTGTTGAAAATTTAATGTAGTTAAATTTTTACTAGGATACACTTTCGCTGGAGAGCACGGTTTTCGAAGTATTCAAGATAAATGTGTTTGGAGGTAACTTTTGTACGTTTTCCTTGAATAATTCCAAAACTGCTGCCTCTTGCGAGAACGCATCCCAATACAAAATTTAACTACATTAAATTTCCTAAAAGAAATGTCCCGTTCTTTTTTCTGTAGGGCTACCAGTCTGCTTGTAGCGAGCGAGAGAATATGATAATCTTGCACATGGTATTTGAAGGTGTTGCAGGTTGCATAAAGCCAAGCGGTAGGAACTGCTGATTCATCCTGTATACTGTATAGTAACAAGAATACATGGTGAAATTTGTAGGTGGTTTGGGGGTATACAGGGTACAATACTTCACAGATCTGCCAACTTTGGCAGCAATAAAGTCTCGATCTCGGCTGTGTACTGAGTCACACTAAGCTTGAATGACAGATACAGGTACGTCATTCCATGCAGCTTTAGCTCTGTGCTAGAATTCATCTATCACAGTGGCTGGCAAATGGCAGTGTAGCAGTCTCTTGGGAACGGATGACCAGATATTTTCAGTGAGTGAGAGGTCTGGAGAACAAGCTGGTCAAAACAACAGTTGAGCAACCTCTGTATATAGATATGTCAGGACAGCACAGGTAATGTACAGTCTGGCGTTATGCTGTGGAAAGATAACCTCATGGAGACCTCGAATACAGGACACGGCCAGAGGGCCTAACACGTTAAAAATGTAACGCCTGCTCTCCAAATTTCGGACTATGCGAATCAGAAATGTCCATGTAACGATGACAAATGCAAACGGCGAAGTGAGTTCTCCTCAGAGCCTCCACACACGAAAACATCCATTGTGATGCTGTATGCAGAACGTGGGCTCTTCTGAAGAGACAGTGGCGCCACTCTTGTGTCCGGTGTTGTCTTGGGTACACCAATCTCTCTTCTGCCATGTTGAGGGAAGCTGAAACAGTTGCTGTGCTGACAATCCGTAATGCTCCATACATCGTCACGCTACCGTACACGGCCCTTGGAACAATTGTCTGCCCTCTCGAGCGCTAGCCGCTGGGGTTTATTGTGTACGGCTCTCCTGCATTTATAGATTCAGTAGTTGCATGACAGTCATGAGATCCCGACCAGTGCGAGCAGTAATATAGCACAACGATAAACTGTAGACTTTATGGTCACGATTCTGCCACTGTCGAATTCCGACATCGGCTGGCAGACGTTTCTTCCTCATTATATGTGACATGACACAATCTTCTCACAAGCAGTCAACAATCAAACACAATTTTTGATTGGTGGTTTGTGGGTGTGGAGGTGGCGCCCGATAGCATCTCAGACGTGTTTCATCGAGTTCAGGTCAGGCGAATTTAGTGGTCAAGACGTCAACGTAAGTTAATTGCAACGCTCCTCAAACCACTGTAACGCGATTCTGGTCGTTTCCTGCCGGAAGATGCGTTCGCCGTCGGGGAAGGCATCGAGCATGCAGGGATTCAGGTGGTCCACAGTAATGTTCACGTAGTCCACAGCAGTCACGGTGCCTTTGATTACTATAACAGGTTCCATGGATTCCCTGATGAATGTCCGTGGCTGGATAATACCGCCCCACCGGCCTGTGTCTGTGGCGCGTTGGATGTTTCGACAGGCTGTTCGTCTGAGTGATGGCGTATCCGGAAACTACCATCGGCCTGACGTAACGACAGACGCGATTCATCCGACCAGACGAGACATTTCCATTGATACACGGTCCATTCTCGATGATCCCATGTTTACTGCAATCGTAATTGACGATGTCGTTGAGTCAACAGGGGGATCTTCTGCTGTGGGGCTCCACGTTCAACAATGTGCGCTTATTGGTATGCTCCGAAACCCTTTCGCCCGCAGCAGCACTGTACTTTTCGTCAAATCTGAAACAGTACGCCGCCTGACCCGCTTTACAGATTTGGCAAGCCTCTGACCTTGAAGTTCTGTGATGAGGTGTGGACATCCAACACCTTGTTGCCTGTTTGTGTTTTCACCGTCTTATATCGACTTTCCGCAGATGCTCACAGCAGCAGCACACCAGCAGCAGACCAGCTCGGCTGCTTCCGCCACGTTCGTTCCGAGGCACCTAGTCATAACCGTCTGACCTTTGTGAAAGTGATTTATGTCTGTAGCTTTACTCATTTACGGCCCATATCGTCACTAGAATGATTCCACATTCGACTCTGCTCGGCATATATACTTACCGCATCACGTGCCCTCATCGTCATCAGGAGACATTCGTTTTCGCGGTGGCAAGTGGTCGTAATGTTTTGGTTATCAGTGTATATCGCTGACGTCACTGTGTTGTAGAATTAAGGAACCGTTTTTGTAAGCGGATCTCCTCTCAGGTGACCAACAAGGATTCCGCAAGAAACTAGCGATTGAAAGAGCTCGCTCTGCTGATCTAAGACAGAGCCGGCCACGGCTTGCCAAACTTCAGACGTGCAGCGTGTGCGGGTCACGGGCTGTCACACCGCTTTGCTCGCTACTTCACCGCTTTGCTCGCTACTTCTCGGAAATACCCAGAGCAGCGCCACATTTCACTTAGAATTGCGGTGCTGCATTTTTCGGTCGGCACAAGTCTCTTCAACTCGGCAGAATCGTGCTGTCAGCGCTGTTTAAACTTCGCTATTTTTTCGTGGTTTGAAGGACGTTGACTGGTCCAGTGGTTGTTTGCACAAAAGAGGCAGTCTAGCAATCTAGTGTCGGAATCCTTTAAAATGAATGGAAATGACAGAAGAAAGGGATGAAATTCTCAATTAGCATAAGTGACAGGTAGTATACATTTGCTATGAAACGACATCATAACACCACGCTGAAAGAATTTAAAGATTTTGCTGACAGTGAGAGAGCAAAAAATTACAATAACCGACAGACGGGAGTTATTGTTTTTCTGGTACCGCGCGCCGCGGAATTAGAATCCGCGCCAGACGGCATGGAGGTCGAAGACCCCTAGAGGCCTCTGCACCATAGCGCCGTAAGCCGTGGCGGCGCGCGCCTCCTGGCGCCTCAGTGGAACACGTGGTCCTAGCAGCCAATACCGGCGCCCCTGCTCATGTAACTACTGGCCATTAAAATTGCTACACCACGAAGATGACGTGCTACAGACGCGAAATTTAACCGAGAGGAAGAAGATGTTGTGATATGCAAAAGATTAGCTATTCAGAGCATTCACACAATGTTGGCGCCGGTGGCGACACCTACAACGTGCTGAGATGAGGAAAGTTTCCAACCGATTTCTCATACACAAACAGCAGTTGACCAGCGTTGCTTGGTGAAACGTTGGTGTGATGCCTTGTGTAAGGAGGAGAAATGCGTACCATCACGTTTCCGACTTTGATAAAGGTCGGATTGTAGCCTATCGCGATTGCGGTTTATCGTATCGCGACATTGCTGCTCGCGTTGGTCGATATCGAATGACTGTTAGCAGAATATGGAATCGGTGGGTTCAGGAGGATAATACGGAACGCCGTGCTGGATCCCAACGGCCTCGTATCACTAGCAGTCGAGATGACAGGCATGTTATCCGCATGGCTGTAACGGATCGTGCAGACACGTCTCGATCCCAGAGTCAACAGATTTGGACATTTTCAAGACAACAACCAGCTGCACGAACAGTTCGACGACGTTTGCAGCAGCATGGACTATCAGCTCGGAGACCATGGCTGCGGTTACCCTTGACGCTGCATCACAGACAGGAGCGCCTGCGATGGTGTACTCAACGACGTACCTGGGTGCACGAATGGCAGAACGTCATTTTTTCGGATGAATCCAGGTTCTGTTTACAGCATCATGATGGTCGCATCCGTCATTGGCGACATCGCGGTGAACGCACATTGGGAGCGTCTACTCGTCATCGCCAAACTGGCGTATCACCCGGCGTGATGGTATGGGGTGCCATTGGTTACACGTCTCGGTCACCTCTTGTTCGCATTGACGGCACTTTGAACAGTGGACGTTACATTTCAGAAGTGTTACGACCCGTGGGTCTACCCTTCATTCGATCCCTGCGAAACCCTACATTTCAGCAGGATAATGCACGACCGCATGTTGCAGGTCCTGTACGGGCCTTTCTGGATACAGAAAATGTTCGACTGCTGCCCTGGCCAGCACATTCTCCAGATCTCTCACCAATTTAAAACGTCTGGTCATTGGTGGCCGAGCAACTGGCTCGTCACAATACGCCAGTCGCTACTGTTGATGAACTGTGGTATCGTGTTGAAGCTGCATTGGCAGATGTACCTGTACATGCCAACCAAGCTCTGTTTGACTCAATGCCCAGGCGTATAACGGCCGTTATTACGGCCAGAGGTGGTTGTTCTGGGTACTGATTTCTCAGTATCTATGCACCCAAACTGTGTGAAAATGTAATCACATGTCAGTTCTAGTATAATATATTTGTCCAATGAATACCTGTTTATCATCTGTATTTCTTCTTGGTGTAGCAATTTTAATGGCCAGTAGTGTATTTAAGCGCCTGCCTCTCGCTCAGGCGGCCAGTCTAATCTTACGTGCGTCTCTTGACTTCGCTTTGTCTTAGACAGCGTCTTTACTCTCTTGTTTTGTGTACGAGTGGACGTGGTTTTCTTGTGGTTCTGTTGTTTCGATCTTGTTGCTGTTGTTCGCTTGGTCCTTCATTTGTCGTGTCCGTCTTCTCCCGTTCGTGTTGTCGTTCGCGGGCCGCTCCGTGGGTCCCGCCGCGCTTTCCGTTACGTCAATCCCACGACCGTTCCGGTCGCAGTTACAACAGTTTTTTACATCAGAAAGCATTTTGTGCTAAGAAGGGCAGCTCGTTTCGTGTTACTGCGCAACAGGTGTGAGAGTCTCACTGATACGATACGCGAGTTGGAGTGGCAGTCACTGAAACAAGGGCGGTTTTCTTTGCGGCGAGATCTATTTACGAAATTTTAGTCACCAACTTTCTCTTCCGAATGCGAAAATATTTTGTTGACACCCACTCACCTGCGTAGCGAGAAATGATCATCATAATAAAATAAGAGAAATCAGAGCTCGAACGGGAAGATTTAGGTGTTCCTTTTTCCCACGCGCCATTCGAGAGTGGAATGGTAGAGAAGCAGTATGAACATGGTTCGCTGAACCCTCTGCCAGGAACTTAAGTGTGAATTGCAGACTAACCATTTAAATGTAGATGTAGATGTAAATTTGCAGGCCTGGACCACGTGAAGAAATTGGTGGTACGAATAGTAAAATTTCTAAAATCACACACATTATTCCATTGTCTGTTGAACAGTTTTCTGTGAAACTGAACGAAGAGTATGTAGACTTCACGTGTTACTCCATAATACGTAGGTTAAGTCAAGGGTCATCCCTGGAACGATTTTTCGATTTAAAATTCACTACTGTTGAATTTACGAAGGAAAAAGCAGTGCAGGATCGAAAATTAGAACATCCAGAATGGAGTCCAGACTTCGCCTTTTAAGCGGACTGGACTGCCCACTGGCCACAGTAGTGACTTCCTTCTGATTTGATGGGGATGCATTTGAAAAGAAAATCGGGTTGTAGATGGGACACATTCAGACAAAGACAGTCCAGTTCCCTAAGCTCACTGTCGTTAAAGAAAATGCGATGTTTCAAGAATTCATTGTAGCCTAAACAGAATTACTGGGATAGCTTTAAAAGTTTTTAAGGACATTGTCAGTCTTATATCTGTTCATGAGCTGTTTTAGAAACCGTTTTTCATCTCAGCTGAAAGTGCCCCTGTGCATGTGCAGATGTGATTGATCTGCAAGGTAATTCCAGTTATGACAACCCTTTTTATTTTAAAACTGTCCAAGACGTCTACATTGCGTTCTCATGTAGAGTTGCATGTCACTGTAATGAGGTTACGAAAGAGCTACGATATTTCGATCGGCACTTTTCTGTAAAAGAGCTTTTTTGGACTACGAAACTAAATAAGTCACTATTACGTGGTAACTTGAGTGCAAAACTCTATGAAATTGTCTGAGTTTGTCCGTAACCCGGCAGTTTGTGCCAGATAAAAATTATATTATGTCTTCAGTGCGCCAAAAATAATTAAATAATAACACTTTGCAACAGTGAAAATGTAAATCGAATGAAAATAGCCAATTCCTATCAATTCTAATGTGCTGATAGCGAATATCACAAAGACAATTTAAAATTAGCTCTAGTTTTCATTTTACACTGCTTTATTAGGGTGAGATAATTATACATGGATTTTTATGTTAAGTTTAAAATCAGATATTATAATGGTTTGTCAAAGTCATAATAACTAGTAACAATGGAGTATATTATTGTCCTGTTCTTACTTGCGTGCAATATTTTGGGTATAAACATTTTGATACCAATTGTAGTGATATTTTTGTCTCCCTCCTCTTCAACTTCAGTGACATTATTAATGCATGTAATAATAATTGCACATTTGTTTCTAGATAAACGACCAGTTGTTCAACTTAACTGCTACTGAAGTGAACAAAAATGCCACATTTTGCTATGTGTATGGAGAAGTGGCATTTGCTTCACAAAAGCAGCAAATACTCCATTGATTAAAAAAACTTACAGTTGTTATTCTGGGTGCAAAATAGGTGACCAGGATAAACCCTGGGCTCCACATGTGATCTGCAACACTTGTGCCAGCCTATGACCTGGCGTGAGCCAACTAACCATGTCAGTGACTGCTACTTTTGTATGGTTCCTCCTATCAAGAAGCGAATATCTAAGAAGAAGAAGCGGGCAGTGATGTATCCTAACATTCCATCTGCCATACGTCCAGTTCTACATGGGGAAGGATTGCTAATACCCGAACCACCGACAGAGTACGAGATTACTTCTGATGGTGATTCTGAATGTCCTGAACCATGTACACTACAACATCCAGAGTTTCTTCCAAATATATCACCAACTGAAGATCCACAAAAATTGTCTCAAAAGAATTAAGTGATCTCAATAGAGATTTGAAGCTCTTTAAACCTAAGGGGGGGGGGGGGGGGGTTGCATCAAGATTGCAGCAGCGCAATTTTCTGGAAAGCAATGTAAATGTTTCATTCTACATTTAGAGAGCTGCAAATCTCTAATGAGCTCACTTAATTCTTTTTGAGACAATTTTTGTGGATCTTCAGTTGATGATATATTTGGAAGAAACTCTGGATCTTGTAGTGTACATGGTTCAGGACATTCAGAATCCCCATCAGAAGTAATTTCGTACTCTGTCGGTGGTTCAGGTATTAGCAATCCTTCCCCATGTAGAACTGGACGTATGGCAGATGGAATGTTAGGATACATCACTGCCCGCTTTTTTTTCTTCTTCTTCTTTTTCTTCTTCTTCTCAATGGCAGGTTTGTGGTGACTTGAAAATGGTTGCACTGCTATTAGGTATACAGTTAGGGTATACTAAATATTGCTACTTTCTCTGTGAATGGGATAGCCCAGCTCGCGCATCTCATTATAGTAAACATGAATGGCCCACCAGAAAATCTCTTCAAAAAGGTATAAATAACAATGAGAGTGAACCTCTACTAAACACTAAAAAGATTCTCTTCTTGCCTTTGTGCATCAAGTTCGGTCTCATGAAAAATTTTGTTAAGGGAATGAACAAAGATGGTGAAGCATTTAAGTACTTAAGGTAAAAATTCCCTTACGTAAGTGGTGCCGAAGTAAAGGAGGGCATCTTTGCAGGCCCACAGATTCGAGAGCTTTCTGGAGACCATACTTTTGATGGAATCATACAAGGTGATGAGAAGCATGCATGGGTATGGTTTAAGACAGTCTGTTTACAGTTCTTAGGGATCAAACGAGTAATAAATTAGAAAGAAGTTGTAGATAACTTGTTGTCATCTTATGAAAAACTTGGTTGCAACATGTTGTTGAAAATGCATTTCATACATAGTCATCTTGACTTCTTCCCCAAAGATTGTGGTGCAGTAAGTGATGAACATGGGGAGCGATTTCATCAAGATATTGCCACATTTGATAAGAGGTATGCAGGAAAGTGGAGCCCTACTATTTTAGCAGATTACTGCTGGACTGTCATAAGGGATGTTTACACAGTTCTGGTACAGAGTAGACTTGCAAAGTATTTTGATTCACATAATATTATCTTCATTTTTTCTTAATATTTTACTTTTGTACTTCCAGAAATGGCACTGAAATTTATCAATGCATAACACATAACATAATTCAAGTAATTATTCACTTAAAATTTGGTATGCTGAATCTTGGAACGTGAATGCATATTTAGTTAGTGAGTTATTTATACAAAAATGTAGATTACTTTTGTAAAATACTAGAGCTAAATATTTATGAAGACGATGATTTTGTATCATTTTATACTGAAATAAGCATAACTAAAATCATGCAATTTACACTCTTTCACTTCAAATTTGTTGTTCAGTGTAATGAAAATATGTTTTGTTTGTGATCCATGTTGTTGACAAATGTTAAATATAAAACCAAGTCGTATGCAGTGCAACTGAACTGTGCCCTTTAGCAGGAGCATAACACGTGGTCACGGGCTGGAATACCCCTCAAACGTCGTCGTAATCGGCAGATGAGAGGTTTCATCGCAGACATAAAGCACCGCCGACAGTGGGCAACGCTGCCGTACTGAGCCTTCGATCGGTATAAGTTCCGTAAGTGTGCCGTTGACGAGAAGCCTGGATGTTTTGCCTCTCGAAATAGCCGCATAATCACCTGCATGGAAGTCGGGGAAATCGCCATCCCATCCCCAGACAGCGCCAGACAGTGTGGCGTGGCGGTGGGGAAAATGTGAAGCGAGGCTGAGCGCTTTGGTACTCGAGCCCAGGCATGGCCCGCGAGCCGAAATTTGGCCTTCACTGATTTAAGATATCATGGTTGATGCTATGTTCCTCAACTTCCAGAAGATGTGCAGTATAAACAGTACTGAGAAGGAAGTCTTTCTCGACGGCAGTGTTGCATAAAACATTCTCGGACTTCTTGTCACATCGAGCTTACAACGATTATCTCCATTGGCTTCATTAGGAGCAACTGACTGTCGAAAATGATGCCGTGGTGATCTTATATAACTAATAGATGGCATCTCATGAGTCAGTAATTACGGAATGCTGTCGCAGATGGTGTCAAGGTCTGCGTTGGCGCCGGCCGGAGTGGCCGTGCGGTTCTAGGCGCTACAGTCTGGAGCCGAGCGACCGCTGCGGTCGCAGGTTCGAATCCTGCCTCGGGCATGGATGTGTGTGATGTCCGTAGGTTAGTTAGGTTTAATTAGTTCTAAGTTCTAGGCGATTGATGACCTCAGAAGTTGAGTCGCATAGTGCTCAGAGCCATTTGAACCATTTGAATCTGCGCTGGCAGCGCCACCACTCGCGTAGTGCCGTAACTTTGCGACAAATGTTTCTGCCTCTTTTCTACTTCTAGAGATCGCTTCCATGCACCGCGAAGATTACCTCCGCTGTCATGGTTGAAGTTCTTTTCGCACATTCTTGCTCCTACAACATCATTAATTGCAGAATTCCAGTATGTGGGAGCCTGGGACAAAACTTCTGTCAAACAGTATTTTGTGTGTATTTGTGAGACTGTGCTTAGCAACTGCAGATTCCTCCAATTTTTAATTTTTAAAATGAGGTTGCTGTTCTGCACAGCGGTCGGATGGACTGATCGATGTAATTGCTTTTGCACTCACAAAGGATGTTACAAATCCCAGGGATCCTGAGGCTGAGACTGTCCTAAACAAGGTGTAGGATTTTTTTTACCTTCTTAGGAGGTCAGAAAATGGTTTTATACCTCGCCTTCCCATGATGCCTATTTTGCTGGATGTGGTGCCGCAGATTTGAAGGAACGTAACCGGTGGCTCATCACGTGAATGTGCAACACTTTCACTTTTCTTTTTCTTGGAGATCGCTGATTTCATATCATGTGAACCATAGCCATTTTTTCGGAACACTTGCTTCAGATGATTAATTTCGGAATGCAAGTGGTCCTCGTCAGAAACAAGTTTTGGTCTGTATACTAATATATGTAAAACTGCTCTCTTCTGGAATAGATGGTGAAAACTCCAGGCGCTATGATGTAAACCAGTGTGCGTCAGATTGCGGTATACTGAGTGGCCGAGACATCGGTCTGACTTTCACTGTCTGCCTTCCTTGGATGTTTGCGTGCATGCTGTTCATATGTTCAAGGAAGCGCTCAAACCATCTACTCCATATGGGCAGATCATAAACGTGTCGTCAACATAACGATGAAATCTAGACGAACAAATTTAATGCATGTTTCTCAAAATGTTTTATAAAAATGTTGGCCACTGCTGCAGAAAGCGGAGCACCCATAGTCATTCCGTCCGTTCACATATTAGCGCCCAGAGTTTTCATGACTCAGTTCAAGAGAGAGCAGTTTTAAATACATTAGTACACAGAGCAAAAACTGTTTCTGACGAGGACTACTTGGATTCAGAAAAAAACTTGTGTTACATGTGGAGCATGGACTAACATTGACCCGAAGGACTCTGCGGTGGCTTGCAGAATAGATAAATAGATACGCAGAGTTCCTGGGCTGTTAGCTCGCACAACAATGCATTAGATATGAGGTCGACACCGTGTACTTTCGTTCTCATTGTCCAGTACTTATGTTGGACTGGGATTTGTAAAATGCAATGGTTTATGATACACTGACTCATCAAAAGTAGCCGGTAACCCTATATAATGTGGAACTGACCGCTGGATGTCACGGGAGGTGGACCTGCTACTATAAAAGGAGACAGGAAGTATAGAGATGTCAGTACGGAGGCAACAGGAGCAGAATGGGTCGGTTAGGAGTGCTCAGTGACTTCGAACATGGACCAGTCATGGGATGTCACCTGAATGACAAATCCATCAGGAACATTTCAATCCTTCTATAGGTGCCCAAGTCGACTGTTGGTGAACTGGAAACTAGAAGGAACTACTACAGGTAAACCAAGCCCAGGACGACCTCTAGTACTGACGGACAAGAACCGTGGCGAGTTGCGGAGGTTGCGCGGGATTAGCCGAACGGTCTGGGGCGCTACAGTCATAGACTGTGTGGCTGATCCCGGCGGAGGTTCGAGTCCTCCCTCGGGCATGGGTGTGTGTGTTTGTCCTTAGGTTCAAATGGTTCAAATGGCTCTGAGCACTATGGGACTCAACTGCTGTGGTCATCAGTCCCCTAGAACTTAGAACTACTTAAACCTAACTAACCTAAGGACATCACACACACCCATGCCCGAGGCAGGATTCGAACCTGCGACCGTAGCAACAGCGCGGCTCCGGACTGGAGGGCCTAGAACCGCACGGCCACCGCGGCCGGCTGTCCTTAGGGTAATTTAGGTTAAGTATTGTGTAAGCTTAGGTACTGACGACCTTAGCAGTTAAGTCCCATAAGATTTCACACACATTTGAACATTTTGAGTTGCGGAGCGTGGTTGTAAAAAAATCGCATGAAATCTGTGGAAGAAATCATTCGTGAGTTCCAAAGTGATACTAGCAGTCCAGCTAGCACAGTGGTTGTGTGCATGGAGTTCCAAAGAAGGGATACAATGGTCGAGCAGCTCGTCATAAACCACTCATTTCTAAGTGACGCTTGAGGTGACGTAAAGAGCGACGCTACTCGGCAGTGCATGAGTGGAAACGAGTGAGATGGACTGATGAATTACGCTATAAGCTGTGACAGTGCGATGGAAGGGTTTGGGTTGGCGAATGCCTGGAGAACACGTTACCTGCCATTATGTGTAATGCCAACAGTAAAGTACAGAGGAGGAAGCTATGGTGCCGATGTCCTTTTCGTGGTTGGTGTGTGGTCCACTTACAGTACTTAAGAAAACGCTAAATGCGGAAGGATATGAATACATTTTACAGCATTTTGTACTGCTTCCAGTCCGGAGATGATGATTGTATCAGCGTTATAACGCACCCTGACATAAACAAGCATCTTTCAGACAATGGTTTGCGGACAATGACATTCCTCAAATCGACTGGCCTGCCCAGAGTTTCATCCTGAGCTCAATGGAACGCCTTTGGGGTGACTTAGAACGTCGACTTCGCTCACACCTCAGCGTCCACCGCCACTAACCTCTGGTTCCGGCTGTTGAGGAAGAATGGGCTATCAATCCTCTACAGACATTCAGCCTCCTCATTGAAAGTGTCCCCAGTAGAATTTAATCCGTCATAGGAGCGAAGGATGGGCATATCCCATATTAATGTCCACTAATAGATGCCCGGATACTTTCGATCAGATAATGCATATGTCACTTGTTATCATAGTATGGCGCTGAAGTCATACATTATAAACAATAACAAAGCTGCTTTTCAAAATGTTCTAGGAAAAAAGCACACTGCATGGACTATACAGCTATCCCATTCACCCCAGATATTTCCCAGTTCGTTTAACAAATCTTAATTCTGTTCTCATGGAAACGGAGTATGAGAAAGTCCTCACTAAACAACGTATATTCTCTTTCCATAGCTATATTAATCACAAAGACATCTGTCCCAACTTCACTTTTTCAAACAGACCTATAGTAACTTCCGTTGATGGTATCGCATTTCTAAAATAGACGAATTCAACGGCGTTTCACTCTTCCAAATTCGATTACAAGTTTCAAACAATTACAGTATTTCGTGATTGGATTCCAAAATAAGGAAATGCGTCACCTCGGATAAGGAGGATACAGAGGGTTGTACCGCAGCGATAAAAGTGGCACAGAAGAAATGCTGCTTTCGGTCTGAGTTTTATTCAAATGTGCTGGTTCCTGCGAAAAAAAAAAAAACACAGATATATTTCACACACCAAGGGAGAGAAATATGCTACTTCTTTACACAGAATGTGGAAGGAAAGCGAAGAGGACAATTGAGTTGTACACAGAAAGGCATCCTGATAGACGGTGTCCAAGAACAAAGAAAATTCAGCGAAGTGTAAAAAAAATATTACTGGTTGGGCACTGGAATCCCACGCAAAGGGAAGGCAGAAGCATGCAACGGGCGGAGCGAACAGGAACAGAGGTTCTACTAGATATCGCCCAACAAGAAATTAAACCTATCTGGAAATACATTTACAAGATTCTTTTCTCTGTTTTCGAATGGGGAACTTGCTTTCAAAATTCGTCCAAGTATTATTTATACGCCTGAATCACCTTCCCAGTTACAGAAAATGAAAGGATTTTGAGACTGAGCCACAATGAGTATGCGAGACATTCAGTTTGCAGCTGCTCCGGCTCATGTTTATAAGCGCCAAGGACCTTGTTTCTTTGCAGGAATTAGTAAGTTCGTTAAAGTGCAATTTACGATTTGCATGCATGGCTTCATCCTGTCTCTGACAATTCTATAGGTTTTCCTTGGCCGTTGTGTAATAACGAAGTACGAGTCTGCCCAACGACGACCGGACAACGATTGTAGATAGATCGTAATAAATTATACTTATTCAGAAATTTATTCTGAATATTCCGAATTTATTCTGAGGAAAGTAAAACACAACTACAACAACTGAACCTCAAACATTTGTTAACATTGTGTTCGAGTTTTATTAGCGACAGTTAACGTTCAAGTAAGTCGTTTCTAACTTCGTTTTTTACTGGATGGCACCACCATCCCAAGAATGTTTCACCACATGGGGGAATAAAGAGCCGAAAACGTATGTAATCTTCTGTATCTAGACGTAAACAGCCATCTGAAGATGAACCTGTCGGTTCGAAACCGGTTAGACGCTATTTGTGAAATATAAATAGCGATATCAGTTGTGATTGGTTGCTGTTGTCTTCTTTGCAAGAACCAACCTGTACGTATTAATGTAATCAGAATAATTTACATTTATGGTTAGTAAAGTGGTTTATACGTGAATGTAGACTTTCCCAGTGGGTCTGTCTCTCATCTTCTGGCCTGAAGATAATGAGAGTCACGTGACACTCGTCGAAGCGTCGCGGAATTTCAACGCACCCACGTGGATGGCAGGGATGAGGGACGGGAGGGGGGCGGTCATTATTCCGGACCCAATGATACCTCTCTCCTTCCGCCATCTGTGCGTCCACGCTTGTCCTGAGGATTCTTCCAATGAATCTCAATGAATCTGCGTCCGACGTCTGTCCTGCCTACAATTAGTTTTATGTCGTCGTTCCTTCCCTCCTTACCCTATCTCACTTCAGGCCTGCGCCCCTACACCCCTTCTCGATTTTTTTCTTCCCGTTCCTCTTCATTCAAAGTAGGATGGAAGCTTAGGGTTTTACGTCCCGTCGACGACGAGGTAATTAAAGACAGAGCACAATCTCGGACTGGGGAAGGAAATGGGCCTTGTCCTTTAAAAAAGAAACATTCCGATATTTGCCTTAACCGATCTACAGAAATTGTTGTGTTCACCTTTGCTTATTAACAATCACATGGTACGTGACAAACTTTTGAAATGTTATTAAGTGGCTATAAATATGCATAGGTGCTTCACATATTTCTTTTTGAAGGATAAACCTGGTAGATATGGCCGGCCGTAGTGGCCGTGCGGTTAAAGGCGCTGCAGTCTGGAACCGCAAGACCGCTACGGTCGCAGGTTCGAATCCTGCCTCGGGCATGGATGTTTTGTGCTGTCCTTAGGTTAGTTAGGTTTAACTAGTTCTAAGTTCTAGGGGACTAATGACCTCAGCAGTTGAGTCCCATAGTGCTCAGAGCCATTTGAACCATTTTTTTGGTAGATATGACATTTTTATGAACAGAACTATCAGCATTTCTGATTGCTGAGATAGCACGTACATGCAATGAGGAGTATCAATATTTACGGTCCACAAAACTTTCCCCACCTAATTTTTTCCCGATATTGCGCACGATACCGTCTTAATTGGAAACAAAGTTACTTCTAACTGCGGATCTGTTTGTGAGCTAGGCTATAATATCTTTTTTTTGGTCATCTGAAAAAGTAAGAAAACATACGATATTTACATTACACCTTTCGTAGTAATGAGATCTATGACGTCTAACACACATATTACAGTTAACTGTCGTTCATCAGACGTGAGCAGTTTTAGGAGATGTGTTTTGATTGCACAAAAATTCAACTGTCTTGCGGAATTTTTAGATTTGAAATTTGAAGGCAAAAAAGAAAATACTAACCGCAATCATGAAGTGTTTCATTAGATTATCTAAAAAACAGATATAAAAAATATACAGTGTGTCAGAGAAGGAATGGTCAATATTCAGGGATATGACATTCGAAGCAAAAAAGGCCAGTAAACGTGGGCTCTTAAAAGCGGCGAGCACATGTTTATTTTCGCTACTGTGAAACAAGTCTCATCTCCTGAACAAGCGCTCATAGTTCTTAAAGGGTGCATTTTGCAGACCTTATTTGCTACACATTTCTTCTTGTTTTGAGTCATACTACCTAAGGAAAGCATACTATCCACGGAAAGCAAAGAGCTTGAAGTAGAAGAGATTTGTTTCACAGTATCCCAGCTGAAGAAGTGCTCGTAGCTCTTAAGGTACGCGTTTTTGAGCTCATGTTTACTAAGCTTTTTGCTTCAAATGATGGTTCCTGTCATATACCTGAATAATGACTACTGACCAACTGGGACACCTCGTATACATTAAAACAGCTTGGTAACTTCTATTATAAGTCTGTCGATCTGATTTGTTCAGTAATGGTGTTGAGCCCTGTTATGGCAAGTCTGTGCAAGTTCAAGCGAAGTCTGTAACATTTCACTTCATCTGACCGCCGCGAGAGTACGCTACAGGAATGTCTTTGCCTTAATTGTGTGCAGTTGGACCAAATTAATTCCGAAAGGGGACAACTTGCGAGGCGGACCGTGTCTAAACGCCGTATTCTCATTCGGGAGAAGCAAGCATATAACCATACAAATTTAAATTTATCACCGGTTCCCTAGTACGCTCGAGGCGAATGCTGGGATGCTTCCTTTGAAACGGCCGCTGTGGATTTCCTGCCCCAACTTTGACCATCCCGAGCTACTGCTCCGTCTCTAATGACCCCCTTGACGACGGCAGTAATCTTCCTTCTTTTACATTTATACTCCTCAAGCCCACCTTACGGTGCCTGGCGGGGATATTTCTGTCATCACCATTATTTATAATCCTTTCCTGTTACTTTGCAAATAATGTCTGGGAAGACCCACTGTTGGTAAGCCTCAGTCTGAGATCTAATACCCTGATTTTCTCGTAGCAGCCATTTCGCAAGACGAGTGTGGGAGAACCTACCGTTCTTCTGGGAACCTCTCGAAATTTCAACGGTAGTCTTCTCCGTGGTATGCAACGCATCTCCCGTTGAATCTGCCATTGGAATTTGTTCAACAGTAACGCTCTCTAGCCGACTAAACTATTCCGTGACGGAACGAGCGATTCTCATTTGGATCTTCTCTATCTACACTGTCCAGTCACATAATGTGACCACCACTCAGAAGCCTGAATAACCATCTTTTGCAGCGGCGACCGCTGCAATACGCGCAGGAAGAGAATCAGTGTGGCTTTGGAAGGCACCAACAGGAATGTGGAGCCATGCTGACTCCAGTGCAATGGCCAGGTACGCTAAGTTTCTCGGTTGAGGATCCATGGCGTGAACAGCTCGATCGAGATGTTACCACAAATTATCGACTGAGTTTCAGTCCGGAGAGCCGCGCGGAATTAGCCGAGCGGTCTCAGGCGCTGCAGTCATGGATTGTGCGGCTGGTCCCGGCGGAGGTTCGAGTCCTCCCTCGGGCATGGGTGTCTGTGTTTGTCCTTAGGATAATTTAGGTTAAGTAGTGTGTAAGCTTAGGGACTGATGACCTTAGCTGTTAAGTCCCATAAGATTTCACGCACATTTGAACATTTTTCAGTCCGGAGAGTTTGGTGACACGTTGCACTGTCCTTCTGGTAGATACCATCGTGTCGAGGAAAGACAAATTGCATCTAGGGGTGGACGTGATCCCCAAGGGTAGATGCGTACTTGTGTTGATCCATTGTGCCTTCTAGAATGACTAAATCGCCCAGGGTAAGCCACGAAACATTCCCCAACCCATAACACTCCCTCCTCTGGCTTGGACCCTTCCGATGATTGTTTCAGGGTGTTTGCTTTCCGACGTTTCAGGCCGTACACGACAATGGCCATCTGTCCGATGGAGCATGATAAGGGACTCATCTGGGAAAGCCACCTGTCACCAATAAGTGGGCATCCAGTTACGGAACTGGCGTGCAAATTACAGCCGTTTGTGGCCGGTGAACAGCTGTCAGCATGGGTGTATGAACCAGGTGTTTGCTGTGGAGGCCCATACGCACCAATGTCCGATGAACAGTCTGTGAGGAGACATTGTTGGTAACCGCCTTGGTGCACCTGGGCGGTCAATTGCTCACAGTTGTGCGTCTTTCACCCCTGGCATCTATGGCTTGTGCTGCACAAGAGTTGCTTCGGCGCCTGTTTTGAATAGCGCCACTTTGCCATGCACAGTATACTTTAACAACGGGGACACGCGAACCGTTTACAGACTTACCCGTTTTGGAAATGCATCCTCCCTTGGCCCGAAAGCCAATGATCATGCCCTTTTGAACTTCGAATAAACTGATCCGTTTCCGCATATGACAATGACTGCGCTGTTTTCCGCGTCTCCCCGACACGCTTTATATATCCTCCATTGCGACTGCTGCCACCTGCCCGCTATGAATGGTTATTGCACGTTGACGTCGAACATCGGCAGTGGTCACATTAATGTGACCAGACCTGTATTATTAATCCCACATGGTAAGGGTTGAAATACCCCGTAATTAGTCAACCAAGTGTTTAGTAAGTCAGTTGTTTCGTGGATGTATTACGTTTCCTTAACATTCTTGCTGTGAATTTAAGCCTAGAATCTGTTTTTCCCATTGCTAGTCTTTTGTGTTCATTCCACTTTATATGAATGTGTGGTGTGTGTTCTCTCGGACATGTCCGAAAGAACAGACACCAAGCGGAATCCGCTGCTGTGAGGTGGAGGGGGGACAAAGGAAGGGAAAGGGGAGGAAAGGAAAGGAAAGGAAAGGAAAGGAAAAGAAAGGGAAGGGAAGGGAAGGAATAACTCACCAGGACTTTATGTCAAATCAGCGGCGACGAGTGAAACTGTGTGCCGGACTGGAATTCGAACCCGGGATCTGCTGCTAACTAGGTTCATGTGTTAACCACTGCGCCATCCGGACGCTATGTTTATCGGAATTGCGCTAACCATCTCGGAATGACTCATGGCCGACTCACATTTGCACTTAATACTTTCAAGTTTTGTCATTTAGTAACATGTCTCCATATAGTGTACCATGAATGAATATTTCCAACTCGCCATTTAAGTCCACTTGTTGTCCCTTTTCCATTTTATGTAATATATGAAGATCACATTCAATATCGTGGAAAGGGTGGCCTCTGATTTTTATGTAGTTGATATTGCTGATTTATTATAGTCGTTAGTGTGGTAGGCATTTATACGTTCGTTGTATCTCTTTTGAAAGTCTTGTCCTGTTTGGCCAACATAGAGTGCTTTGCAGGTGCTACATACTGTTCTATAAATGCCTGATTGTGAGTGTTTACCTGTGTGTGTGTTAACATTGTGTCTCAGCGTGTGTTGCAGTTCGTTGTGTATTGTGAGGCAATGTTGATGTTGCGTGGTCTGAAAATTTTTGCTATTCTGTGGAAGAGTTTCCCTGTGAATGAAATGCAAGAAGTGAGTTCATTTTTCTTTTTCTGTGTGGAAGCTGGTTTAATATAGTTTTTTTCTGCGAGACTGTCAATTACTGTGTCATCTTAGCCATTTGCTGTAGCTTTTAAGATACTTTGGATTGATTTAAACAAATGACTGTGAAAGTGTTAAGTTATGATATACCTGTTTCTGTGTTCTGTGTGCCAGACAACGAAATTACCATAAAAAATGTAAGTAAATGCACAATCAGCTAGTCATGCCTATCGCTTCGTATACACACTATAAAATATTTATCTTCCTAAAGAGGCGTCTTTTTCACCAAGTAACCTCACTGGCACACACATCAAAGGAAACTAACCTCATTTCATTTTAATTACATTGTAAGAGTAACTGTAAATGCACCTGATAATGAATGGCAGCACGCTGTCGAAACGGCTCGTGCTAATAAAATATTAGTAACAAGTGACTGTCGCAATATATTTTATTTCATAAAAATTTTACAATACAGTCTGAGCTCTCAAACAACATCCACATAACATGGATAATTTTACGGTATTTCTACATTGAGCTACAGTCTTCTAGAGTTGCACTCTTCCCATAGCGAACAGAATCGTTTATTAACAGCCTCACGGAGATTCCGACACTATCCACTAGGTCATTCATACGTATTGTAAGCAGTAAGACCATATAGCACTCCTTTTGGGTTCTCCCGAATTTACTTTACGTTGTGGTTCTCACTGAGGCTATGGGATATGCGATACAATATGCGATGCATCTCGCGATTCGACGCAGGAACAACCCATATTGGTGGAACACCTGCAACCGTAGTTGAAGCGAGTTAACCGGTTCGCACTGGGACGACAGCGATGTAACACCTGTACGATTCCGTGTCGTGTCGCCTGGCGCAACACAAAGTGCTGAGACTATATTGTACGATGCACGGGGAGGGAATTCCAAGTCATTTGATGAGCCTCAAAAAACTGTTTTATGTAGATAAAGCAATATTACATCCGTCTCTGTAGCTGGTTTTCAGCAAAACTTTTACTTTTTGCGTAAAAAATTAGAAACCATTGTTTTGGGATATACGTGTATTCTCCACTATGCAGTTCTTATTCGATTTTCAGGAAACTTTTCGGTAAAAAAAAATGATATTATATTCTGATATCACAGTCTGATAATGAACTGGTTTTCTTTTCGCTATTGCCGTTCGGTATTGTGATACTTCTAAATTAAGTAAAACACAGCGCTTACTTTGAAACGTTTGCCGCATACATCGTAGTGGCCGGCCACTTTATATTGGGAGCATTTTAGGCCACACAATGCTGTGTACCAATTGTAGGTAACATCGAAATTGTTCTTAACGCTGGAAGAAGTGTCGAGCAAGAACGTGACGTACTTGTAAGTTGTCCACAACGACGCTGGCACTGATATGCCATACGCAAGGCTACTGCCGCCTGTTGACTCTTCTCTCTTGTCGTATCAGTCCTGGGGAAACACGAGTGTTGCACAGATAACCGTCGCATCACGCGACCTTTACTGCAACGTGTTGTATCCCATTCCGCATTGGCTCAGTGAGAACCGTGCCTTGTACCTGTCGATTTCGTACAGTTAAGAACAAGTTGACTCTTATCTGCTAGGAAGTTCTAAATCGAGTCATAAATCTGGTCCGGTACTCGGAAATGCAGTATTTTGCACACTGAACAGTACTACAGAACTGTATGTAATGACATCCAGAAGTCAACGAAATGAGTATCATCGTGGCCGCCGTTGTCAGCTGCGCTGGGGCTATCATGGACGAACAGAGCGAAGTGAATTTCGCAATACCTCTGTCTGCGGAATCTATGTAGATTTATATACACAGGAGATTTTCGTTATCCAAAAACGTGATAAAAATGTTCTACAGTTTTTTTTATATATGAAATACACCGATGTGCAAAACTTAAGGACGAAAGTAACCTCTGAATGACGCGTCCTGGACTCGTATTCGGGAGGACGACGGTTCAAGCCCGAGGCCGGCCATCTCGATTTAGGTTTACCACGATTTCCCTAAATCACATCAGGGAAATCGCGGGATGGTTTATTTGAAAAGGCATGGTCGACTTCCTTCCTCATCACTTATTAATCCAATAGGACCGATGACCTCACTGTTTGGTCCCCTCCCCCGAATCAAACAACCAACCAACCACCAACCAACCATGATGCGTCACTGTCACATAATATAGCTCGATGAAACTACACCATAATACCCGGACCACCAAAGCGTTCATGTTCGACACTGTTCCTGGGTGCAATGTGTGTTCCCACCTCTCGCAACATGAGGGTGTGTGTAGCACGGTCGTTTAGTTCTCGGGTCTCCAGCTGGCGCCCGATAGCGTCCCACATGTGTTTCATCGCGGACAGCTGACCAGTTTCTCCGTTTCCAAGATGCTCGCTGCACGACGCCGGGGCAGTGGTGCCTACACTTTGTCAGTTTCTTACATCAGTGGATGTCCCCTTTTGTAGACCATACCGGCTCTAGAATGAGTACCCATTCGTATCTGCTCCGCACATGTACTTACTTACCGCGGCACGTGTCCCCAACGCCACCAGTCGGTATTCAGTCTCGCAGTGGGTAGTGGTCATAAGGTTTGGCTCTTCAGTGTGAGAGTCCCTGTACTCTGGCTATATACACGGTCAGGCACATTAATGTGGCCGACCGCTGTGGCCGAGCGGTTCTAGGCGCTTCAGTCCGGAACCGCGCTGCTGCTACGGTCGCACGTTCGAATTCTGCCTCGGGAATCGATGTGTGTGATGTCCTTAGGTTAGTTAGGTTTAAGAAGTTCTAAGTCTAGGGGACTGATGATGTTAAGTCCCATAGGGCTTAGAGCCATTTGAACCATTTGAACACTGATGTGACCACCGACGAATGTGCAATAACCACTCACAGAAGGCCGGTGGCGGCACTACCAGTGGAGGGTATAAAAAACGTGTCGGGGGACGCGGAAAACAGTGTAGTCATTGTAATGCAAAAACGGAGCGATTTATCTGACGACCGAAAGGGCATTATCATTGGCTTTCGGACCAAAGGTCGAAGCATTTCCGAAACGGCTGAGTTTGTAAACTGTTCGCGTGTCGCCATGGATAAAGTGTACCGTGTATGGCAAAATGTCGCTATCCAAAACGGACGCCGAGACAATTGTGTTGCACCCCGGGCCGCAGATGACAGGGCTGAACGACGGCTGCGGAAATGTGTACGGGCGAAGAGACGTGCAAATTTTGGCAACTGACGGCTCAAATGAGCCAAGAGGTTGCCGACACTGTCTCCTGAACGATCTTTCCGCGAACATTGCTGTGAGTAGGCTTCCACATAAGGCGCCTGCTAATGTACCCTTGCTAACTGCTGTCCATCGGCGACGAAAGCTGGAATCCGCACGCCAATATCGCAACTGTATGTCCAATGAGTGGCGACAGGCGGAATCTTCAGTTGGATCACTTTTTATGCTCCATCAGGCAGCTGGCTGTTGTCGTGTACGGCGTGAAATGTCTGGAAGCAAAGGTTCCAAGCCGGAGGAGGGAGCGTGATGATCTGGGGAATGTTCTCGTGGCATTTCCTGGGTGATCTCATCATTCTGGAAGGTACTATGGGTCAACACAAGTATTCATCTATCCCTGGCTGCGACGTCTACTCCTACATCCAATTTGTTTTTCATCTACATCTACATCTACATTTATACTCCGCAAGCCACCCAACGGTGTGTGGCGGAGGGCACTTTACGTGCCACTGTCATTACCTCCCTTTCCTGTTCCAGTCGCGTATGGTTCGCGGGAAGAACGACTGTCTGAAAGCCTCCGTGCACGCTCTAATCTCTCTAATTTTACATTCGTGATCTCCTCGGGAGGTATAAGTAGGGGGAAGCAATATATTCGATACCTCATCTAGAAACGCACCCTCTCGAAACCTGGCGAGCAAGCTACACCGCGATGCAGAGCGCCTCTCTTGCAGAGTCTGCCACTTGAGTTTGTCAAACATCTCCGTAACGCTATCACGGTTACCAAATAACCCTGTGACGAAACGCGCCGCTCTTCTTTGGATCTTATCTATGTCCTCCGTCAACCCGGTCTGGTACGGATACCACACTGATGAGCAATACTCAAGTATAGGTCGAACGAGTGTTTTGTAAGCCACCTCCTTTGTTGATGGACTACATTTTCTAAGGACTCTCCCAATGAATCTGAACCTGGTACCCGCCTTACCAACAATTAATTTTATATGATCATTCCACTTCAAATCGTTCCGCACGTATACTCCCAGATATTTTACAGAAGTAACTGTCCGCTATCATATAATCATACAATAAAGGATCCTTCTTTCTACGTATTCGCAATACATTACATTTGTCTATGTTAAGGGTCAGTTGCCACTCCCTGCACCAAGTGCCTATCCGCTGCAGATCTTCCTGCATTTCGCTACAATTTTCTAATGCTGCAACTTCTCTGTATACTACAGCATCATCCGCGAAAAGCCGCATGGAACTTCCGACACTTCCTACTAGGTCATTTATATATATTGTGAAAAGCAATGGTCCCATAACACTCCCCTGTGGCACGCCAGAGGTTACTTTAACGTCTGTAAACGTCTCTCCATTGATAACAACATGCTGTGTTCTGTCTGCTAAAAACTCTTCAATCCAGCCACACAGCTGGTCTGATATTCCGTAGGCTCTTACTTTGTTTATCAGACGACAGTGCGGAACTGTATCGAACGCCTTCCGGAAGTCAAGAAAAATAGCATCTGCCTAGGAGCCTGTATCTAATATTTTCTGGGTCTCATGAACAAATAAAGCGAGTTGGGTCTCACACGATCGCTGTTTCCGGAATCCATGTTGATTCCTATATAGTAGATTCTGGGTTTCCAAAAACGACATGATACTCGAGCAAAAAAACATGTTCTAAAATTCTACAACAGATCGACGTCAGTGATATAGATCTATAGTTTTGCGCATCTGCTCGACGACCCTTCTTGAAGACTGGGACTACCTGTGCTCTTTTCCAATCATTTGGAACCTTCCGTTCCTCTAGAGACTTGCGGTACACGGCTGTTAGAAGGGGGGCAAGTTCTTTCGCGTACTCTGTGTAGAATCGAATTGGTATCCCGTCAGGTCCAGTGGACTTTCCTCTGTTGAGTGATTCCAGTTGTTTTTCTATTCCTTGGACACTTATTTCGATGTCAGCCATTTTTTCGTTTGTGCGAGGATTTAGAGAAGGAGCTGCAGTGCGGTCTTCCTCTGTGAAACAGCTTTGGAAAAAGGTGTTTAGTATTTCAGCTTTACGCGTGTCATCCTCTGTTTCAATGCCATCATCATCCCGGAGTGTCTGGATATGCTGTTTCGAGCCACTTACTGATTTAACTTAAGACCAGAACTTCCGAGGATTTTCTGTCAAGTCGGTACATAGAATTTTACTTTCGAATTCACTGAATGCTTCACGCATAGCCCTCCTTACGCTAACTTTGACATCGTTTAGCTTCTGTTTGTCTGAGAGGTTTTGGCTGCGTTTAAACTTGGAGTGAAGCTCTCTTTGCTTTCGCAGTAGTTTCCTAACTTTGTTGTTGTACCACGGTGGGTTTTTCCCGTCCCTCACAGTTTTACTCGGCACGTACCTGTCTAAAAACGCATTTTACGATTGCCTTGAACTTTTTCCATAAATACTCAACATTGTCAGAGTCGGAACAGAAATTTTCGTTTTGATCTGTTAGGTAGTCTGAAATCTGCCTTCTATTACTCTTACTAAACAGATAAACCTTCCTCCCTTTTTTTATATTCCTATTTACTTCCATATTCAGGGATGCTGCAACGGCCTTATGATCACTGATTCCCTGTTCTGCACATACAGAGTCGAAAAGTTCGGGTCTGTTTGTTATCAGTAGGTCCAAGATGTTATCTCCACGAGTCGGTTCTCTGTTTAATTGCTCGAGGTAATTTTCGGATGTGCACTCAGTATAATGTCACTCGTTGTCACATCGGCATCATTGCATCTACCAGCAGGACAATGCAACGTGTCACACAGCTCAGAGTGTAAGTGCGAGGTTCGAAGAGAGCCAGGGTGAGTTAACCGTACTCCCCTGGCCACCGAGCTTTCCGGATTTAAACCCAATGGGAAATCTGTGGGACCACCTAGATCAGGCTGTTCGTGCCATGGCTCCTCGACCGAGAAACCTGGCGAAGCTGGCCACAGCACTAGAGTCGGCGTGGCTCCACATCCCTTTAGGTACCACCCAGAACGTCATTGAGTCTCTTTCTGCACGTCTCGTAGCGGTTCGTGCAAAAGATGGTTATTCAGGCTTTTGAGAGGTGGTCACATTAAAGTGATTGGACTGTATAAATACGTGACAATCCTCACACGCTTTGGTGTCTCTTTAGATTCACGAGAAGATAAAGATACCCGCATGAAGCAATTACGTGGGGTTTCCGGTTTTCGACTACTAAAAACCGAGAAATTGTTACAACATTCATTCACATAAAACTTTGTATGCGATATCCATTAATTGTTTATACCATTTGTTTTGATACGGGGTATTTTCTGGTGAACTATTGTTGTAACACGAAAGAACCGGGAAAATGCCTTCCAACAGAATGAAAACCCAGCTTTGGATACGATTTCCGCTTCGAGCGGTTAAAAATGGTTACCAAACAAAAGAAGCAAAAACTCTCCTGGCAGATGCGCGAAACGGTTGAGAAGCAGTGGAGTTGAATGCCAAGAAGTGAGGGCAGCTAGGTTGGAATACGGCGAGCTACCCATCATCCTGGTTAGTGAAGCCCTAGGCTGCACGGATAATCGAAAAACGCGGATAATCCGAAAGACATGTGTTTTTACCGGAAACTGCAGTTTACTTCCTTTACAAAACATGATACATTTGACAGCGCACCATGTTACTTTTTACTTCTACATGATTGCTCTGTTGTCCACAGTTAAGTGTTTGGCCGAGGGTTCACGAAATCACATTCAGAATATTTCTGGACCGTTCCGCTCTCTAACAACACGCGTGAAAAATGAACACCTTAATATCACCTCAGATTTCTCTTATTTTATTACGATGGTTATTTCATCCTATGAAAGTGGGAGTCAAGACAATAAGTGGTTACCACTTGTCTTGGTTGCCGAAATAATATTTATTTATTTACCATCTTGTGACTATTTTCGGATGAAACCCATCACAACATACGTGATAGGGAACATATAAATAAGAGAAGATATTAAAATGCATACATTGCAGCAATGGAGTCAAGCTGACAAACGTACCTGTTAAAATCAATAAAAAGTATTTTGCCGCTCCCTGCTCCATTCCGTAACGCCATCAGCGCCCAAACTGATATAGGCAGTTCCACGTGGTACAAGTAAACAATTTTGACAGTAGGTGGCGTTCGTGGTAGTAATGCCTATTACATCACCCATAACTATAATATGAAAACGCTTATTAAAAAAGAGTATGTATTGCTTAAGTTACATAAACATAATTTTTTTTAATAAATCAATCACATGGTACTAGCAAAGCCTTAGTTGCTACATTCCAAAGCGCCTAGATTATGAACAGAGGAAATGACACAGATCGAAACAGCTGAGTCCATAAAACGTTGAAAGCAATATTACATGAGACAATGAAAATTGGAAATAGCTCAAAAATTATAAACCTGAAAAATCTGGAGGGAAGGGAAAGGGGATCATTATTACGATTAAAAAGAACCATTCCCAATCTACCACTTAATAGCAAGTAATAGTTATACCATCGAGATCGATCATTTGCATTACACTACAAAAATTGTAAGAAACTGCAGTTGCAAATTTCTGCCAATAAAACCGTAACTGCAGCGCTTCAGGCTGTTGAGAATGAACCTAGGAATACAGGCACACATGGGAATGTTCAATATACAAATTTCAAAGAACCGATTTAAAGAACAGTACACGACAGTGAACAGCTGTTTAAAAATAGCAGTATACGACAGTCACAAATGCAAGAAACCAGCCTTCCTTCCATATCTTTATGGTTTATATTTATCGAGCTATTTTTAATTTCAGTTATGTCATGTAATATTGTTTTTAAGTTTTTGGTTGAAATTTATTTACTGAGCTATTTCGATTGTCTCACGTCCAACGTTCAAAATTTAGCGGCTTTGGAAGGTAGCAGTTAACGGCTTTCTGTGGCCAGCGGCCTTGCCGCAGTGGTAACAGCAGTTCCTGTCACATGACCGACGTTAAGTGCTTTCGGGCTTGGTAACACTTGGATGGGTGACCGTCCAGATCTGCCGAGCGCTGTTGACAAGCGGAATGCACTCAGGCCTTGGGAGGCCATCTGAGGAGCTACACTGAAGAGCCAAAGAAATTGGCACACCAGCGTAATTTCGAACAGGGCCACCGCGTGCACGCGGAAGTGCCGCAACACGACGTGGCATGGGCTCATCTAATGTCTGCAGCAGTGTTGGAGGGAACTGACACCGTCAATCCTGCAGGGCTGTCTATAAATCCGTAAGAGTACGAGGAGGTGGCCACTCTTCTAAATAGGATATTGCAAGGCATCCCAGATATGCTCCATAATGTTCATGACTGGGGAGTTTGGCGGCCAGCGGAAGTGTTTAAACTCAGAAGAGTGTTCCTGGAGCCACTCTGTAACAATTCTGGACGTGTGGGGTGTCGCATTGTCCTGCTGGAAATGCCTAAGTCCGTAGGAATGCACAATGGACATGAATGGATGCAGGTGATCAGACAGGATGCTTACGTGCGTGTCACCTGTCAGAGTCGTATCTAGACGTATCAGGAGTCCCATATCTCTTCAACTGCGTATGCCCCACACCATTACAGAGTCTCCACCAACATGAACAGTCACCTGGAGACAAGCAGGGTCCATGGATTCATGGGATTGTCTCCATACCAGTACACGTCCATCCTCTCGATACAATTTGAAACGAGACTCGTTCGACGAGGCAACATGTTTCCAATCATCAACAGTCCAGTGTCGGTGTTGATGGGCCGAGGTGAGGCGTAAACTGTTGTGTCGTCCAGTCATCAAGGGAAGACGAGTGGGCATTCGGCTCCAAAAGCCCATATCGATGATATTTCGCTGAATGGTTCGCACTCTGACTCTTGTTGATGGCCTTGCATTGAAATCTGCAGCAATTTACGGAAGGGTTGTAGTTCTGTCACCTCGAACGATACGTTCGTCCCGTTCTTCCACGATCTTTTTCCAGCCCCGGTGATGTCGGAGATTTGATGTTTTACCGGACTGCTGATATCCTTGGTAGACTCGTGAAATGGTCGTACGAGAAAATCCCCACTTCATCGCTACTTCGGAGATGCTGTGTCCCATGGCTCGTATGCCGACTATAACACCACGTTCAAACAGACTTAAATCTTGATAACCTGCCATTGTAGCACCAGTAATCGATCTAACAACAGCTTCCGACACTTGTTGTCTTGTATAAGAATTTCCGTCCGCAGTGCCGTATTCTGTCTGTTTACATATCTCTGTATTTGAATACGCATGTCCATACCAGTTTCTTTGGCGCTTCAGGGTACTTGTCTGATAAACGGCGGCTACGGTCACGAAAACACAACGGCTTGGAGAGCGGTGTGCTGACCACATGCCCCTCCATATCCACATCCAAAGCCGCCTGTCGGCTGAGAACGACACGTTGGGCCTTCCGAGACCTGTTCGGACGGATGGAGAGTTACGGCTTTATTAATAATTTTTGTATTTATGTAAGTTAAATGTCACACGTACTTTTTAATAAGCGTTGTCATATAACAGTAATGCCTGATGTCGCAGGTAATAATGTCACTAAAGTCACGTATTGGTTAATTTATGTACCCTGTCGAAATTACTGAGTCAGTTTTGGCACTTATGGTGGTACGGTATGGAGTAGGAAGCTTAGATGTTCTATGTATTGATTTTAAACGGCACATTTCTCAGATTCACTGTGTTGTTAATATCTTGTCTTTTGTTGTACTGGCGAACAAACATATTTATAACTATCTACAAGCAAATGAAGAAAGGCAAAGAGTCTTCCTGAAAATGTATGCCTGTCGTGATTTGCGAAATCCCTTATACATGCACCCTGGTACGGTACCCTGAACTACTTTGCACCTCGACACTTCGAGCTGCAGACACAGAGGCAGGCACCGTTTGGCAGTTAACCTGGGTTGCGTTGAGACGTTGCGAATGTGGCAAGAACGAACAGTGTAGGTGCGAATTTTTTGACTATCACAGAATTTACACTTGTAGTACAAAAATGAAGGTTTGAGCGAGAGTCGAATCGTCGCCTCCCTGCATGTTCGTCTTACGAAGCGCTAACGCTAACCAACTTTTTTTTAACTCAAAAAATTGTTCAAATTTGTGTGAAATCTTATGGGACTTAACTGCTAAGGTCATCAGTCCCTTAGCTTACACACTACTTCCTAAGAACAAACACACACACCCATACCCAAGGCAGGATTCGAACCTCCGCCGGGACCAGCCGCACAGTCCATGACTGCAGCGCCTAAGACCGCTCGGCTAATCCCGCGGGGTTTTTAACTCATTTTGATCGTTATTGTTTGTTGTATTTGTTCAGGGCGGACGTTCCATGACACCCGGCGAAGTTCATCGTTGATCCAATTACTCAGTTTTTTTGGTATAGAGGGTATCTAAGCCTCTGATCGAACACGATGAGCTACCAGCAAACTGACCAGCATGAACTCCAACGTTCAGGACCTACGCATAGATACATCAGTTACACAACAGAAGCGTAAAACTTCTCTTGCGATTTTCTCGAAATTGCGAGAATATGGTTGAAATGGCTCTGAGCGCTATGGGACTTAACTTCTGAGGTCATCAGTCCCCTAGAACTTAGAACTACTTAAACCTAACTAACCTAAGGACATCACACACATCCATGCCCGAGGCAGGATTGGAACCTGCGACCGTAGCGGTCGCACAGCTCCAGACTGTAGCGCCTAGAACCACTCGGCCACTCCGACCGGCATTGCGAGAGTAGTGCACCTTACTATTCGCACATTATGATGTTTTAATGGCCTACCAAAGTGTACAAATTTGAAATAAATACGTGACCCCAACGTCGTGTCCTCCCCTTGTTAGTATCTGCGGCCGGACGACTTGTCTAGCATAGCGGTAACAAATTATACAGTGTGTTCGGAAATTCCCGTTACAAACTTCTAGGACTTGTACAGAAAAGTGAGAACATAATATTCTGAATAGGAAACGTACCGTTTCCTCTCCACGACGCTTTCAATTCAGACGTTTAACTCATCCACTTCTGGTGGAGGAGATCAGTGTTTAACGTCCCTTCGACAACGATGTCATTAGATACGGAGCACAAGCTCAGATTAGGGAAGGATAAGGAAGTAAATCGGCCGTGCCCCTTTCAAAGGAACCATCCCGGCATTTGCCTGAAGCGCTTTAGGGAAATCACTGAAAACCTAAATCAGGATGGCCGGGCAGGGGTTTGAACCGTCGTCCTCCCGAATGTGAGTCTCGCGTGCTAACCACTACGCCACCTCACTCGGTCCAAATTTTTGCTTGAGGATGTTAATTAAGCGCTACGCAGTACAATTACTAGTTAACAGTTCGAAAGGATACATGACGAAACACCCATTTATCTCTTAAGCATATTTGTTTGTATGAACACTTAAACATTACGTGTTTATGTCATTCCAAACCGAACGAGGTGGCGCAGTGGTTAGCACACTGAACTCGCATTTGGGAGGACAACGGTTCAAACCCGCATCCGGTCATCCTGATTTAGGTTTTCCGTGATTTCCCTAAATCGCTTCAGGCAAATGCCGGGATGGTTCCTTTGCAAGGGCACGGCCGATTTCTTCCGTAATCCGATGGGACCGATGGCATCGCGGTTTGGTCCCCTCCCCCAAACCAGCCACCCATTATTCCAAAACAAAAAAGGAACCAAGCGTACTGTATGTACGGAACAGTACTGATACATTACATAAGCGGCTCGACATGGCAACCAGCAACGTTGTAACAGGCACTGTATCTACGAAGCATGTTCTAGTATACACTCTCCGTCCCACCTGGCGTCCTCAATTTCTACTGCAACGACCAGAACTCGCGCCAGCACTAGGAGTCTCGTAAATTAATCTTCGCATACGCCATTAAGTGACATCAAGTGACCGTCTGACGTAATACACGTAATCCTGTCTACCCTACTGCATACGAGGACAAACAGATGTAGACGCGTTACTCATCTGAAATGAAATAGTTGTAGAATGCAAACCATATGTTTCCGGACATGGATTCCTATGCAAAATATTATCTGCTCTTTCCCCTCTACAATTCCTAGAAGTTTGTAACAGGAATTTCCAAAGACCCTGTACACTCAAACCATCGTCGTGAATCAGTACCTCTATTAGTGCAAACAGCATCAAAATCCCTACAGTAGTTTCTGAGATTAGTCGTCGTGTGATGACGAAGTCCCATACTCCCTGACAGAGCGTAGGGGAACGATGCGGGAGACCCGCATCGCCGTACTAGGCAAGGTCCTAGTGGAGGTGGTTGCCTTCTTCCGACCGTAATGGGGATGAATGATGATGATGAAGACGACACAGCAACACCCAGTCATCTCAAGGCAGGTGAAAATCCCTGACCCCGCCGGGAGCCGAACCCGGGACCCCGTGCACTGGAAGCGAGAACGCAACCGCGAGACCACGAGCTGCGGAGTACACACAGTAAAACGTGGCGGAGGACATTAATTTTTAATATGTATGCAAGAAGAAGATATGTATGGATTGGATTGGATTGATTTTGGGGAAGAGACCAAACAGCGAGGTCATCTGTCTCGTCGGATTAGGGAACGATGGGGAAGGTAGTCGGCCGTGCCCTGTGAAAGGAACCATCCCGGCATTTGCCTGAAGAGATTTAGGGAAATGACGGAAAACCTAAATCAGGATGGCCGGATGCGGGATTGAACCGTCGTCCTCCCGAATGCGAGTCCAATGTGCTAACCACTGCGCCATCTCGCTCGGTGGGTATGTATACATGTATACACTGTGGTAATATTAATTTCGTGTGGCCCAATGGTTTGGCGCAAGTCTTTCAATTGGATGTCATTTCGCGACTTGTGTTTCCATAACCTACCTCACTTATCCAATCCGGGAGGAGGACCTACAGTTTACAGCGAAATCCAACCATGGTTCCTGTCACTGAAGAGTGAATGCTAAGTTAAAAGGCAGACTGGATTATCCGTGGTCTGGCCGAGATTCGATCCCGTGATATTTTGGCCTTAAGACACGCACTCTGCCGCTACAGAACCAGGAACGACAAAGATTCCGCTTAAGCTTCATTGCTCTCTGTAGTTACGTCGGCTGTTTCCTGCTTTTCCGGTCTTCTCTGCAGCTGACCAGTTCGTAGCTCTCATCAGTACAACGGGATGTCTCTCCAACGTCAACTGAACATAGAACAGATAACAATACATATATTGCACCTTCATCATTACTTAACGGTAGTAAGCCGGCCGGTGTGGCCGTGCGGTTAAAGGCGTAGTGGAACCGCGTGACCGCTACGGTCGCAGGTTCGAATCCTGCCTCGGGCATGGATGTGTGTGATGTCCTTAGGTTAGTTAGGTTTAATTATTTCTAAGTTCTAGGCGACTGATGACCTCAGAGGTTAAGTCGCATAGTGCTCAGAGCCATTTGAACCATTTAACGGTAGTAAATTACACACATAAACCTTCCTCGTGAATCGGTCTACCTATTAGTGAAAACCATATCAAAAGCCCTACAGTAGTTCCTTAGAGTAGCCTGAACATATAGACAGAGGAAACAGAGTGGGTCTTTGAATACGTTTCGTACCACAGATCTGATGTGCGATTCGCCCGAAACGCGTGATTAGATAAAAAATAAATATATTATTTTGACAACCAAGACAAGTGCATTACCGTTTAGTGCAAAAGATGGCGTACATCTCCTGACAGTCTTTTTGTGTCTGAAGTGATAAAGTCAACAAAATACCGTGCTTTTCGGAAAACAAAGTTGGTAACTGAAATAACGTGAAAATCTCTCGTCACAGGCGAACGCGCCTTTGTTTTAATGATTGCCACCGCAACTCGCTTATCATGTCCATGAAAGTGTCTCCTATATTTCGTGATAGTACAAAACGAGCTGCTATTCTTTGAACATTTTCGATGTCTTCCGTCAATCCCATTCGGTAAGGATCCCATAAATTGCATCAGCATTCTAGAAGAGGACGGTCAAGCGTGATGTCTCTTTAGTGGATCTGTTGCAACGTGTTAGTGTTCTGCCAATAAAACGCAATATTTGGTTCGCCTTCACCACAACATTTTCTATGTGATCGTTCCAATTTATACTGCTCGTATTTATAATCCCTAGGTGTTAAGTTGAATTGACAGTTTTCAAGTTTGTGTGGTTTATTGCGTAACCGAAATTTGCCAGTTTTCTTTTAGTACTCATGAGGATTATTTCACGCTTTCTCACATTTCGCACCATACATATTTCTTGTCTAAATGATTTTGAAATTGGTTTTGATCTTCTGATGAGTTTTCTAGACGGTAAACCACAGCATCATCTGCAAAAAATCTGAGAGGGCTGCTCAGATTGTCTCCTAAATTGTTTATAGAGAACAGGAAGAGCATACTGCCTATAACACTTGCTTGGGGACCGCCAGATATCACTCCTGTTTTACTCGATGTCTTTCCGTCAGTTACTACGAGGGCGTGCTGAAAAGCAACGCTTCCTAATTCTTTTGTGAAAACTCTTAAAGCTTTTTAAATAAAACAAATGTTATTAACATTATAGGAGTACATCTTTATTCTTTGTGTCTAAATATTTATTTCTCAAGATAGTCACCCTGGTGACGAACCTGTTTCTCCCAACGAGAGACCAGTTTGTTGATTCCGTCACTGTAGAATGTTTGACTTTATTGACGGAGCGCCGCTTCATCAGTGACAAAGTGGAGCCCTCGAAGTTGTTCATTAAGTTCTGGAAACCGATGAAAATCGTATGGGGCCAAGTAGGGACTGATCGATGACAGTGAACCCGAGGTGGATCGTTGCAGATGTCGCGTGCTCGTGTGTGGTCTGTCATTGTCATGCTGAATGAGGAGGTGCTCCATCAGTAGACGTTTTCGGTTAGAAACTCGATTACACCACGCTGTTACCGAGCGAGGTGGCGCAGTGGTTAGACACTGGACTCGCATTCGGGAGGACGACGGTTCAATCCCGCGTCCGGCCATCCTGATTTAGGTTTTCCGTGATTTCCCTAAATCACTCCAGGCGAATGCCGGGATGGTTCCTCTGAAAGGGCACGGCCGACTTCCTTCCCCGTCCTTCCCTAAACCGATGAGACCGATGATCGCGCTGTCTGCTCTCCTTCCCCAAACAACCCAACCCAGCACGCTGTTACTCATGCACCGACGTGGTTACGTTACACACCACCATGTTACAGAAGACGGAAAAGTGTAGCGTAACTTGCCGGAAATTGACATCTCATTTACAAAATTACACTTTAAACACGCTATATATCTTATCATTTGCTTTCAGTTCACTTTCTGTGTTTCATTTATTTTTTTCCCTGACGCAGGTGCTCATTTCCTGGTGAGTGAAAACATCGGTATAGTCAATGTCCTGCATATTCTAACAACAGATCAACGCATTTCAGTGCCTCGGTGTGCGTGGTAATGCGTTCCGTATCAACATTTAGCAGATAACAAGGGAACTTTGTAAACAAACGGCCGCAAATATGTCACTACCGTAGAGTGTCTGTATTTACTTGAAATGAAGTAGGAGTGAACGGATTTCCGATAGTGGAGTTGGGACCTGCATCGACTTCCGGCAGTGAAACATGAGTCACGTGCTGAATAACGTATTATAAATGAAGGATTCATTTTACTTATTGTTTCATAAGCGGTCGAAATGCAAGGATAATCCGCAAACCAGACAGTCCACAACCTCATAAACGTGATTCTGCTGTTCATTCCAGTATCCTCTATTTTTTGGGAGAGATATTATTCTCAATGTATCAATCTACAGTGATGTTGGCTGTCTTTCGTACGGTGGAATGATTATCAATGTTAATGCGACGATCTGTGTGGGTGAAACCTCATCTTCGGAAATCCATTACCACGGAAAACATATTGCAGTTTGGCAACTCAAACGTCGATACCAATCGTACTATAACACTGTGCAACAATGAAAATGTAAATCGAATTAAAACAGCCAATTCCTATCAATTCTAATGTGCTGATCGCGAATATCATAAAGACAATTCAAAATTAGCTGTAGTTTTCATTTTACACTGTTTTATTACGGTGAGACAATTGTATACGGATTTTTTATGGTAAGTTTAAAATCAGACATAATGGTTTGTCAAAGTCATAATAACTAGTATCAATGGAGTATATTATTATCCAGTTCTTAATTGTGTGCAATATTTTGGATATAAACATTTTGATACCAATTTTAGTGAGCTTTTTGTCTTCCTCCTCTTCAACTTCAGTGACATCATTAATGCATGTAATAATTTTTGCACATTTGTTTCCAGATTAACTACCAGTTGTTCAACTTGACTGCTATTAAAGTGAACAAAAATACCACGAGTTTGTGTTAACAGTGCTAACATAATTTGCTATGTGTGTGGACAAGTGACATTTGTTTCACAAAAACAGCAAATAACCCCACTGATTAAAAGAGCTTACAGTTGTTATTTTGGGTGTAAAATAAGTGATCAGGATAAACCCTGGGCTCCACATGTGATTTGCAACACTTGTGCCAGCAACTTCAGGAATTGGATGCATGGGAAAGGACATTTAATGCCCTTTGCAGTGCCCATGATCTGGCGTGAGCCAACTAACCATGTCAGTGACTGTTACTTGTGTATGGTCCCCCTTACCTAGAAGAGAATACCTAAGAAGAAGAAGCCGTCAGTGATCTATCCTAACATTCCATCTGCCATACGTCCAGTTCTACACGGGGAAGGATTGCCAATACCTGAACCACCGACAGAGTTCGAGATTACTTCTGACGGGGATTCTGAATACCCTGAACTATGTACACCACAAGATCCAGAGTTTCTTCCAAATACATTATGTGATCAAAAGTATCCGGACACCTGGCTGAAAGTTACTCACAAGTTCGTGGCGCCCTCCATCCGTAATGCTGGAATTCAGTACGGTGTTGGCACACCCTTATACATTCAGACAGGTGTTGGAAGGTTTCTTGGGGAATGGCACCCAATTCTTCACGAAGTGCTGCACTGAGGGAAGGTATCGATGTCGATCGGTGAGGTCTGGCACGAATTCGGCGTTCCAAAACATCCCAATGGTGTTCTATAGGATTCAGGTCAGGACTCTGTGCAAGCCAGTTCACTACAGGGCTGTTATTGTAGTGTAACCACTCCGCCACAGGCCGTGCATTATGAACAGGTGCTCGATCGTGTTGAAAGATGCAATCGCCTTCCCCCAATTGCTCTTCAACAGTAGGAAGCAAGAAGATGCTTAAAACATCCATGTAGGCCTGTGCTGTGATAGTGCCACGTAAAACGACAAGGGGTGCAAGCGCCCTCCATAGAAAACACGACCACACAATAACACCACCGCCTCCGAATTTTACTGTTGACACTACACACACTGGCAGATGACGTTCACCGGGCATTCGCCATACCCACAACCTGCCATCGGATCGCCACATTGTGTACCGTGATTCGTCACTCCACACAACGTTTTTCCACGGTTCAACTGTCCAATGTTTACGCTCCTTACACGAAGTGAGACGTCGTTTGGCATTTACCGACGTGATGTGTGGCTTATGATCAGCCACTCGACCATGAAACCCCACTTTTCTCACCTTCTGCCTAACTGTCATAGTATTTGCAGTGGATCCTGATGTAGTTTGGAATTCCTGTGTGATGGTCTGGATAGATGTCTGCCTATTACAAATTATGACCCTGTTCAACTGTCGGCGGTCTCTGTCAGTCAACAGACGAGGTCGGCCTGTACGCTTTTGTGCTGTACTTGTCCCTTCACTATCAAATCGGAAACAGTGGACCTAGGGATGTTTATGAGTGTGGAAATATAGCGTACAGATGTATGTCACAAGTGACACCCAATCAACTGACCACGTTCGAAGTCTGTGAGTTCCGCTGAGTGCCCCATTCTGCTATCTCACGATGTCTAATGACCACTGAGGTCGTTGATATGGAGTACATGGCAGTAGATGGCAGCACAATGCACCTAATGTGTAAAACATATGTTTTGTGGGTATCCGGATACTTTTGATCACATAATGGACATCATCAACTCATGATCCAGAAAAATTGTCTCAAAATGTGTTAAGTGATCTCATTAGAGATTTGGAGCTCTCTAAAGCTGAGGCTGAGATTTTAGCAGCAAGACTGCATCAGCGCAGTTTTCTGGAAAACAATGTAAATGTTTCATTCTGCCGCAGAAGAGAGCAACCATTCACTCCTTTTATTAACACGAAAGATTGTCTTATGGCATGTGTAGACATAAAAGGTCTAATGAAGACTCTCAGAATTAATTACAACTCTTCATTGATTCGTCAAAGTTGAGCATAAAAGCTATGCTTTTACATATTGGTAATGAGCTTCCTTCTATTCCAGTTGGGCATAGTGTGCATATGAAAGAGTCATACCAGAACATGAAAATTTTACTAGAAGCCATCAAGTATATAATGACTCTCAATGGCAGATTTGTGGTGACTTGAAAGTAGTATCACTGCTATTAGGTATGCACTTAGGGTATACTAAATATTGCTGCTTTCTCTGTGAATGGGATAGCCGAGCTCGTGCATCTCATTACAGTAAAAACGAGTGGCCCACCAGAAAATCTCTTCAATCAGGTATACGGAACATTAAGAGTCGACCTCTAATAGACCCTAAAAAGGCTCTGCTCCCACCCTTGCACATCAAGTTGGGTTCCATGAAAAACTTTGTTAAGGGAATGAGCAAAGATGGTGACGAATTTAAGTACTTAAGGTAAAAATTCCCTTACTTAAGTGACGCCAAAGTAAAGGAGGGCATTTTGTAGGCTCACAGATTCGAGAGCTTTTTGGAGACCATACTTTTGATGGAATCTTACAAGGTGATGAGACGAATGCATGGGAATGTTTTAAGACAGCCTGTTTACAGTTCTTAGAGAATAAACGAGCAATAAATTACAAGGAGATTGTGGATAAAAGGTTGTTATTTTATGAAAAACTTGGTTGCAACATGTCATTGAAAATGCATTTCTTACATAGTCATCTCTACTTCTTCCCTAAAGATTGTAGTGCAGTAAGTGATGAACATGGGAAGGGATTTCATCGAGATATTGCCAAATTTGAGAAGAGGTATGTCGGAAAGTGGAGCCCTACTATTTTAGCAGATTACTGCTGGACTGTCGTAAGGGATGTTCCAGAGTACGTGTATAAACGTCAAGCGAAACGGTCATCTTCTGAATTTATCTCTGAACAAAATATGTAATTGTATATACATATATTTAAGATATGTAATCCTTTATATACATTTGTGAACAGTTAATTTATATATTTTCGTTTGTGCTTTTCACTGTTTGGTACAAAGTAGATTTACGAAGTATTTTCATTCATGTAATATTATCTTCATTTTTTCTTAATATTTTGCTTTTGTGCTTCCAGAATGGCACTGAAATTTATCAATGCATAATACACAACCTAATTCACGTAATTATTCACTTAAAATTTGTTATGCTGATCCTTGGAACATGAATGCATATTTAGTTAGTGAGTTATTTATACAAAAATGTAGATTAGTTTCTTAAAAAACTAGAGCTAAATATTTATGAAGACGATGATTTCGTATCATTTATACTCAAATAAGCATAACTATCTCAAAATCATGCAATTTACACGCTTTCACTTCAAATTTGTTGTTCAGTGTAATGAAAATATGTTTTGTTTGTGATCCATGTTGTTGACAAAAGTGAAATATAAAACCAAGTCGTATGCATTGTGCCATTTAACAGCAGCAGAACACGTGGTCACGCACTGGAATACCCCTCAAGCGTCGCCGTAATCCGCAGCTGAGAGGTTTCGTCGCAATGGCATAAAGCACCGTCGACAGTGGGCAATGCTGCCGTACTGAGCCTTCGATCCGTATAGTTTCTGTAAGTGTGCCATTGACGAGAAGCCTGGGCGTTTTGCCTCTCGAAGGAGCCTCATAATCACTTGCGTGAATGTCGGCGGAATCGCCATCCCATCCCCAGACAGCGCCAGACGATGTGGCGTGGCGGTGGGGGAAATGTGAAGCGAGGCTGATCGCTTTGGCACTCTCGCCCAGGCACGGAGCACGAGCCGAAATTTGGTCTTCACTGATCTAAGATATCATGGCTGATGCCATGTTCCTTAACTTCCAGAATATTTCCAGTACAAACAGTACTGAGAACGAAGTCTTTCTCGACGTCACTGTTGCATAAGACATTCTCGGACTTCTTGTCACGTCGAGCTTTCAACGATTATCTCCATTGGCTTCATTCGAGCAACTTACTGTCGAAAATGCTGCTGTGTTGGTCTTATATAACTTATAGATTGCTTCTGATGAGTCAGTAATTACGGAATGTTGTCGCAGATGGTGTCAAGGTCTGCGTTGGTAGCGCCACCGCTCTCGTAGTGGCGTAACCTGACAAATGTCTCTGCCTCTTCTCTACTTCTACAGATCGCTTCCACGCACCGAGATTTCCTCCGCTGCCATGGTTGAAGTTCTTCTCGCACATTCTTGTTTCTACATCATTAATTGCAGAATTTAAGAATGTGGGAGCGTGGGACAAAACTTTTGTTTTGTCAAACAGTATTTTGTTTATATTTGTGAAACTGTGCTCAGCAACTGAAGAATTCTCCGATTTTCAATTTTTAAAATGCGGTTGCTGTTCTGCACAGCGTTCGGATGGACTGATGGATGTAATTGCTTCTGCGCTCACAAGGGATGTTACAAATCCCAGGGATCCTGGGGCTAAGACTGTCCTCAACAAGGTGTGGGATCTCTTTTATCTTCTTAGCAGGTCAGAAAATGATTTTATACCTTGTCTTCCCAGGATGCCTATTTTTTCTGGCTGTAGCACCGCAAAGTTGAAGGAATATGTGGCTCATCACGTGAATGTCCAACATTTGCACCCTTCCTTTTCTTGAAGAACGCTGACATCAAATCATGTGAAACATAGCCGTTCTTTCGGAACAGGCTTCCCGATGTATCGCTGCTGACGCCCACATTACAAGGAATATAGGGCCACCACCGTATGCAGCAGCTACCACATGGTCCAACAGGATCGGTTCTGACTGGCAGTAAGGCGACCATGGACAACAGCCAGATCCGGATGACTGTCCAATTTTATGATTTTTGAGTTAGTTATGTTTATTTATATTGGTATACAGAGCAGAAACTGTTTCTGACGAGGACCACTTTCATTCCGAAATTAATCGTGTGAAGTAAGTGTTCCGAAAGACTGTCAAAACTGAACTCTGCGAGCTAACATTCCAAAAATGTTCGGGCTCACATGCGGTTCCTCTTCGTCGAAATGTCTTGGCTCAAACTCGTCTAGGGTTTGAACCGCACGTGTCGCATTACACCCCCTAAATTAGACACTTATGACCCTTTGGTTAAATTGTCTGGCTGATGGCAAGTTTGCGAAATACAAAGTTAACATAACATATAATAAAAGTAATAATAATATCGGGAACTAAATTAACGACCCACAAATGATGTAGGCCACACAGTTGCGATTTGGTTAGAATAATGTTTATTCAGAAAGCAAACTAATAGCGAAAGTAGTAGTATTTAGAGCTACTGTTACACTCGAGCGCATATCCATTTGACACCGTTCGATCATTCACAATCTCATCGCGAAATACAAGTTATCTACGCCAAAAGCTCGAGTTCACACCAGGCGCGCGGCTGCTCACCGCTCAGAGACGAAGTCTCGCGCTACCACACAACGTGAAATTTTCTAAGTCGTTTCACTTCCTAGCTGTCTAAAGACCGACCGCTCGCTTTCGCGCCTGCATTCGAACTGTACCCTTTGGTGTCTCCAGCCGAACTATCCCTTTCGTGTCTGCACCAGCACTGTCCTCTGTCCGTCCCCCGCCGCGTTTCCCGCGCGCCGAATATCCTCACTCAACCGACTAGGGCAGTTCCCTTTCCTGAAGCCGCCCATCTGATTGGCTACAGCTTATTCTACATTATTTTACATTTTAACATATTTAGATAATCAAAGCTTGACCACTTTCACGTTATAAATAAAGTAACAGTAATAGCCACTACATAATAAGCGTTAAATTCTTTTACATAAAACCAATACAATTTCCTTCTTAGCTTTAAATGCCATGGCCAGTAGCCTTGCACCAATGTGCTTTCTGATAGATAAATAAAGAACAAAAGTAACTATTAAACACTAAACTTTACAACAAATTTTCTATTTCCTAACGATTCAATAAGGTGTTATGCTGTCATCGTTCAATGTGTTTTGTGTGGAGGAAACGATGATCTGATGCTTAACTGTAAATAATGATAATTTAAATTTACTATTTCTTTTAAACAAATACAGTTACAGAGTTGATATTTACAACGTTTGTCATTTTAATGATGCGCTTCCATCTGAAATGTCGATCGTTAAAGCCGGCCGAAGTGGCCGTGCGGTTAAAGGCGCTGCAGTCTGGAACCGCAAGACCGCTACGGTCGCAGGTTCGAATCCTGCCTCGGGCATGGATGTTTGTGATGTCCTTAGGTTAGTTAGGTTTAACTAGTTCTAAGTTCTAGGGGACTGATGACCTCAGCAGTTGAGTCCCATAGTGCTCAGAGCCATTTGAACCATTTGTCGATCGTTAAGATCGACCAAAGCGTTCAAATTTTAGCATTCAGGTCTTTGTCACACAATTTGTTAATTTCACTTAAACAGTAAATCCTAAACTATTCTAGATATTATCAGTATTCAAGTTTTATTGGGATCACCATGAAAATTCATGGAGGATGGCAGATTAAAATTACTTTGGCTTGATTCCCTGCATTACTACAGAATTAGTTTTCATAAATGTTTCCCTTTATGGTCGATCTTAGGTTCGCCATATTTAACATTGCTACGTCTCCTTGGCCACAAACGGTTTCTACTGGGTTTATCTATGACGTAGGTTCTCGTCTGTCTCAGTCGCGTCGCACACTACAGCGCTTAGGCCTCAAAAGACAATAGACGCCCGCGAGTTTCCCCATCTCGTGGTGAATCTTTGCCCTTTGTGACAAGCGGCCCTGGACGACAGGGTTCGTTTCACAATTCCTGTAGGCTGACTCTTTCGGCCATATACGAGGGCAGTTCAATAAGTAATGCAACACATTTTTTTTCTGAAACAGGGGTTGTTTTATTCAGCATTGAAATACACCAGGTTATTCCCCAATCTTTTAGCTACACAACACTATTTTTCAACGTAATCTCCATTCAATGCTACGGCCTTACGCCACCTTGAAATGAGGGCCTGTATGCCTGCACGGTACCATTCCACTGGTCGATGTCGGAGCCAACGTCGTACTGCATCAATAACTTCTTCATCATCCGCGTAGTTTCTCCCACGGATTGCGTCCTTAATTGGGCCAAACATATGGAAATCCGACGGTGCGAGATCGGGGCTGTAGGGTGCATGAGGAAGAACAGTCCACTGAAGTTTTGTGAGCTCCTCTCGGGAGCGAAGACTTGTGTGAGGTCTTGCGTTGTCATGAAGAAGGAGAAGTTCGTTCAGATTTTTGTGCCTACGAACACGTTGAAGTCGTTTCTTCAATTTCTGAAGAGTAGGACAATACACTTCAGAGTTGATCGTTTGACCATGGGGAAGGACATCGAACAGAATAACCCCTTCAGCGTCCCAGAGGACTGTAACCATGACTTTACCAGCTGAGGGTATGGCTTTAAACTTTTTCTTGGTAGGGGAGTGGGTGTGGCGCCACTCCATTGATTGCCGTTTTGTTTCAGGTTCAAAGTGATGAACCCATGTTTCATCGCCTGTAACAATCTTTGACAAGAAATTGTCACCCTCAGCCACATGACGAGCAAGCAATTCCGCACAGATGGTTCTCCTTTGCTCTTTATGGTGTTCGGTTAGACAACGAGGGACCCAGCGGGAACAAACCTTTGAATATCCCAACTGGTCAACAATTGTGACAGCACTACCAACAGAGATGTCAAGTTGAGCACTGAGTTGTTTGATGGTGATCGGTCGATCATCTCGAACGAGTGTGTTCGCACGCTCCGCCATTGCAGGAGTCACAGCTGTGCACGGCCGGCCCGCACGCGGGAGATCAGACAGTCTTGCTTGACCTTGCGGCGATGATGACACACGCTTTGCCCAACGACTCACCGTGCTTTTGTCCACTGCCAGATTACCGTAGACATTCTGCAAGCGCCTATGAATATCTGAGATGCCCTGGTTTTCCGCCAAAAGAAACTCGATCACTGCCCGTTGTTTGCAACGCACATCCGTTACAGACGCCATTTTAACAGCTCCGTACAGCGCTGCCACCTGTCGGAAGTCAATGAAACTATACGAGACGAAGCGGGAATGTTTGAAAATATTCCACAAGAAATTTCCGGTTTTTTCAACAAAAATTGGGCGAGAAAAAAAAGTGTTGCATTACTTATTGAACTTCCCTCGTATTTAAATGAGAGCGCAATGCTCATTAACCCACAAGTGCCCCCCCCAGCATCACAGAACCTTGGAAATATGTCGACTTCCTGTACGACATTCGGCAGGTACTGCTCACCACAGGTATCCGCACACGAACACTGCCATCACCTTGCGTCAGTGGATATCGGGACTCGTCTGTGAACAACACATTCCGCCAGTGACGAAGTTCACAGTTGACATGGAAACGGCAGAACTGAAGACGAGCTGCAAGATGTTGTCGTGTGAAGCGGGGTACTGGAACTGAACGTCTGGGTCGTAGGTTCTTTTCTCGTAACCTGTTCTCTGAGATCGTCTTGCAGTGGTCTGGCGGTATCCGTACGACGTCGCAACGCAGAGATGGTCAGATATCGGTCTTCACGTGCGGCTGTAATGCGACAACGACCTAGCCCAACTCGCCATATGTCTCCCAGTAGCGTGTTCGCAAACTGTGGGTGACACATGGAGAGGCATTGGCATCTGCAGCACCAAGACCTAAAGGGCATCATTTTTGGATCAAACAGGTCGTCTTTGTAAGTTACATTGCATTAAGACGTCGCACTGCATGTGCTTTGTTGAATACAACGCCCACAAATGACAACTGCCATCTGCGTAACTAGAAAACACTGGGATACAAGTACTCACTTCCTTTTGAGGGGTCAGCTGACACTTTAATGCATCATACAGCCAATAGATGGCGAATAATTTTAATTACTGCCTATCCTGAAAGCGAAGATCTCAGGCTAAACAATAAGGCCACAGGTAACACCTGTATCAAAATAGAGTAAACACACCCGACGTTGATACACCTATTCCCCTGATTCTTTTGAACAGTCTATTAAGGCTGTATAGCGAAACTTTTACGACTGCTAGTCGCCTTTCGTTTTGTATGAAAAAGTGGTCATTTAACTTGCCGCTTGTCGATTTCGAATGTGATTCAAATGTCATTTGTATTTGCGTGCATATGACTGCTGTTGCTGATCTTAGGTAGCGTAGTTATGATCTACAGGAACCAAAGATATAATGCATTCCAGTACTCTTCTCGGAGACTCGTCAGTCATCTATAAAGCAAAAAGTCGCTTCCTGCCAAATTCGGCATTTATACGAGACGCGGATAAGTGGTTTTATGGATTTATTTTTTTATCCCGTTCCGTGGGACCATAAAAGCAACTTTCTCATTGGGGGGGGGGGGGGGGGGGAAATCAGCACATGGTCTACAGAATGCTGATCACAAAATGTGTTAGTAAAACAAGCTAAAGAATTAATAAAATTCTCCGGTACAAAACAGGAGTGTTCTAAGACGAAATACTTGAACTTACTTGTAAGGACTTGCAGTTTATCAGTCGATTTCTTCAGTTCTGGAGGAAAACTATAGAAAATGAAACCTCCCAACAATGCACATCTTCCTGTACAATGCTTAAGGAAGCGTTATCAGAATGCAAATCGTTTTTCCCTGTAGTGTTCATAGAATGAATGCACCAGTTTCCTTTGAGTGAGTCAATATTGTCAACTAAGAATCCTAATAGATATTTTTTTGGATGGGGTCCGCCTTTAGAAAAACACAATTTTGTTTTATATCCCAAAAAAATTTAATTGCAGTTGCAGTATCATAAGTCGGCTTTTATTTTATGGCTGTTAAACATAAAGAATGTTCTTTTCTGCTTGTCAACATGTTAATATTAGTTTTTAAAAATCGTAATTACAAATTTGGAAGAACACATAAAACTATGTATTCATACCTATTTAGCACGTTTAGTTAGGTTAGTGGTAAAAAGGTATGAATACATAATTCTATGTGTCCTTCAAAATTTGTAATTACGATTTTAAAAACTAATATTTACATGTTGACAAGCAGTAAAGAACATTCTTTAGGTTTAACAGCCACAAAATAAAAGCCCACTGATAATGCTGCAACTGCAGTGAAACATGTTTGGGAGATAAAACAAAATTTTGTTTTGCTAAAGGCGGACCCCATCCATAAACATATCTATTGTTAAAGCAAACACAGACAAAAGAGCTTCAACCTCAAGATGAAAGAATCCCAAGAAAGTAAATAAGTCCTCTTATTTCGGTGTCGGGGACAGTTGTTATTAATATAGCGAAGTTGGTAGGATTCAGTTTCTGCAAAAGATCGTGAACGTGATGCTTTCAATAAATCTTTTCATCTACCTTAAGATATAAGAAATACAAATGGTTGTCAGAATACTTCAAGGCTAACATTCAGAACTAACTTGTCTACATGTTCTGTCGACAAGGCAATATTGTTTCTGAAGTCCTCAGCTCATTATTAATTACATTTAGTCACCAAGTGGAAGCAAACGCTCTGCCACTGAAGTATTTAGGCGTTATTCACTGGGCGACTTAATGTTTTTTGAGTAGACATTAAAGCAAGGTACAAATATGTGGCTGAGCAGTTTCAGCCTATTTCTGCCAAAGAAGATCTATACAAATTACTCAATTTAATTCACCTGCTGCGTTTTCCTCTCTGAATGCGAAGGCTAATCATAGGAGCTACTGTAGGAAGTTTGATACGGTTTTCGTTAATAGACTGGTTGACGAGGAAGTTTTGTGAGTACAATCTATGATCGCTGCGCCACACAAGTAAGGTCGTAGATACTTAGTGCTGACTAAAATATAGAAAGGTAAAAGGGAAGCAGAGAGAGAGAGAGAGAGAGAGAGAGAGAGAGAGAGAGAGAGAGAGAAGAAAGAAAGAAGTAAGCGCTTTTGGACGCCTCACACTCTAGATGTTATGCAGAAACTGGATGCTTATGTTTTTATCACCTGCATGAAAAATATTCACTGATCTGACACTAACATTGAAATGGGAATGCGTGTCTACTTTTCATTCTATTTTGTCCTACAACATCCTATTTTGGGATAACTCTGTATATTCACGAATGGATGTTTTAAGTCTAGGTAAACGAGAAGAACTTAAATCATTCAGATACTTAACAAGATTTATTAACATCGCTACGAACAAGTAAATTAAAAAAAACTAAAGAAAGTTGATGTTCACGTCCATGCAAAAATCAGTATTGGAATATACCTACCATGAAAATTTTACCTATACTTAATTAAAATTCAATATTTTCCCAAATAATCAGCCATAAAATGAAAGTTTTAAACTACCTTACTGCTTAATTGGTTTGAACTTACATTTCATAACTTATAATCTTAGAATATCACTTTCAGTATTAAGTGAAGCCATAATGTTGAGCCTGTCTTCTAACACGCAAGTTCGAAGCCACTTTTCGTCAGCTTCGCATTGGAGGTGATCTTTTTCCACTGGTGTTTGTAATCATTAAGTTAGAGGTAAATTCTTACAGTGATCTCGATATTAGGAAAGCGTATTTGATGTTTTACGGGTCCTGGTTTGGAAGAAATCGTTTTTTCGTGAAATGTAACTCATTTAAAACAGCCAAAATTCCGTTAACAACATTTTTGAAAGGCATTTCCCAATAGAAAAGCAATATGTCTGACCAGGTGGGCCTGGAAATTTGACGCGATGGAACAAGAATTTTGATTTAATTCATATCAGCTGTCCACTGAAAAATTTAGCAGAATAAGTCCACACACAACAATTATGTCTACGTCTTTTATTGTTATAACGGGGACCGCACTACACTGTTAAAGGATTATATTTTATTTTGAGTTTTTGTTGTGCGAGCTCCTTTGGGTTATAATAGAGGACTGGTATCTATGAAATTCAGTGTAACACCTATCATGTGAATTACGTAGGCCAAACTGGTAGGTCCTTTAGTTAACGCGCGAAGAACATAGGGACGCTTTTCAGCTTAACGATTTCGAGAAATCAGCCTTAGACATGCATATTCATGAAAATGCCCATTCCATGTTAGAAATTGAAGAGGATCTCTCAGTATTTCATATACAAGATAAGGGCAAGAAACTGGATCTACTAGAATAACTGGAGATTACTCTACAGAGCTTGGGAAATCATTATACATTAAATTGACTGATCACAGGTGACACAAATAACTTTTTTAGAAATTTTTTAATATCCGTTACTTATGGACTTAACAGCTTTCTATTCATGATGGGATTTAAATTTCCGGGTTAACCGGCATTGTTATATATCTTTCTTTCTTCAGTATTTTCTTTGGATTTCATGTTTACATTTACGAAGTACTTACTCCCGTGTTTCTGTGTTTGCCTGCGGAATGTCGCGTTCGGAAGATGCATGGGCCATCTAGGCCATATACGTTTATAACTGTTACCGCGAAGCCGGCGTGAGTGGCCGAGCGGTTCTAGGCGCTACAGTCTGGAACCGCGCAACCGCTACGGTCGCAGGTTCGAATCCTGCCTCGGGCATGGATGTGTGTGATGTCCTTAGGTTAGTTAGGTTTTAGTAGTTCTAAGTTCTAGGGGACTGATGACCTCAGATGTTAAGTCCCATAGTGCTCAGAGCCATTTTTTTGTTACTGCGATGCTACCAGTACTCACAAGGGAACCTCCCCATCGCACCCCCCTCAGATTTAGTTATAAGTTGGCACAGTGGATAGGCATTGATAAACTGAACACAGATCAATTGAGAAAACAGGAAGAAGTTGTGTGGAACTGTGAAAAAATAAGCAAAATATACAAACTGAGTAGTCCATGGGCGACATAGGCAACATTATGGACAATGTGAGCTCAGGAGCGCCGTGGTCCCGTGGTAGTGTGAGCAGCTGCCGAACGGGAGGTCCTTGGTTCAAGTCTTCCCTCAAGTGAAAATTTTACTTTCTTTATTTTTGCATAGTTATTATCTGTCCGTTCGTTCATTGATGTATTTGTTCACCGTAATAAGTTTAGTGTCTGTGTTTTGCGACCGCATCGCAAAACCGTGCGATTAGTAGACGAAAGGACGTGCCTCTCCAATGGGAACCGAAAACATTTGATCGCAAGGTCACAGGGCAACCGATTCCTCCACAGGAAAATACACTCCTGGAAATGGAAAAAAGAACACATTGACACCGGTGTGTCAGACCCACCATACTTGCTCCGGACACTGCGAGAGGGCTGTACAAGCAATGATCACACGCACGGCACAGCGGACACACCAGGAACCGCGGTGTTGGCCGTCGAATGGCGCTAGCTGCGCAGCATTTGTGCACCGCCGCCGTCAGTGTCAGCCAGTTTGCCGTGGCATACGGAGCTCCATCGCAGTCTTTAACACTGGTAGCATGCCGCGACAGCGTGGACGTGAACCGTATGTGCAGTTGACGGACTTTGAGCGAGGGCGTATAGTGGGCATGCGGGAGGCCGGGTGGACGTACCGCCGAATTGCTCAACACGTGGGGCGTGAGGTCTCCACAGTACATCGATGTTGTCGCCAGTGGTCGGCGGAAGGTGCACGTGCCCGTCGACCTGGGACCGGACCGCAGCGACGCACGGATGCACGCCAAGACCGTAGGATCCTACGCAGTGCCGTAGGGGACCGCACCGCCACTTCCCAGCAAATTAGGGACACTGTTGCTCCTGGGGTATCGGCGAGGACCATTCGCAACCGTCTCCATGAAGCTGGGCTACGGTCCCGCACACCGTTAGGCCGTCTTCCGCTCACGCCCCAACATGGTGCAGCCCGCCTCCAGTGGTGTCGCGACAGGCGTGAATGGAGGGACGAATGGAGACGTGTCGTCTTCAGCGATGAGAGTCGCTTCTGCCTTGGTGCCAATGATGGTCGTATGCGTGTTTGGCGCCGTGGAGTTGAGCGCCACAATCAGGACTGCATACGACCGAGGCACACAGGGCCAACACCCGGCATCATGGTGTGGGGAGCGATCTCCTACACTGGCCGTACACCACTGGTGATCGTCGAGGGGACACTGAATAGTGCACGGTACATCCAAACCGTCATCGAACCCATCCTTCTACCATTCCTAGACCGGCAAGGGAACTTGCTGTTCCAAAAGGACAATGCACGTCCGCATGTATCCCGTGCCACCCAACGTGCTCTAGAAGGTGTAAGTCAACTACCCTGGCCAGCAAGATCTCCGGATCTGTCCCCCATTGAGCATGTTTGGGACTGGATGAAGCGTCGTCTCACGCGGTCTGCACGTCCAGCACGAACGCTGGTCCAACTGAGGCGCCAGGTGGAAATGGCATGGCAAGCCGTTCCACAGGACTACATCCAGCATCTCTACGATCGTCTCCATGGGAGAATAGCAGCCTGCATTGCTGCGAAAGGTGGATATACACTGTACTAGTGCCAACTTTGTGCCTGCTCTGTTGCCTGTGTCTATGTGCCTGTGGTTCTGTCAGTGTGATTATGTGATGTATCTGACCCCAGGAATGTGTCAATAAAGTTTCCCCTTCCTGGGACAATGAATTCACGGTGTTCTTATTTCAATTTCCAGGAGTGTACATCTGATATACTCTATACGACACTGGTGGCGGCATGTGCGTCACATGACAGGAATATGTTGTCGACCCACCTAACTTGTACACTTGGTGAATGGGTAAAAAGATTCTTCTACCTTGCCCGATTTAGGTTTTCTTGTGGATGTGATAATCACTCCCAAAAAAGTGATGAAAACATAAGAGTTTGTCACATAAACTGAAAATAAAAAATTAAACTTTTCACTCGATGGAAGATTTGAACCAAGGACCTTTCGTTCCGCAGCTACTCACGTTACCATGAGACCACGACGCTCGTGCGGTCCCAGTGTCCTTAATGTTGCCTATCTTCCTATGGACTACTCAGTTTGTATATTTTGCTTATTTTTTCACAGTTCCACACAACTTCTTCCTGTTTTCTCAATTGATCTGTGTTCAGTTTTTGAAGGCCTATCCACTGTGCCAACTTATAACTAAATCTGAGGGGGGTGCGATGGGGAGGTTCCCTTGTCAGGACAACATACAGAATCCCATTTTACTCTATTTTATCGGTTGACGACGATGTGGATATACATCTGAAGAGGCACGTTATTTCATTATTATTTATTTTATTATTACTTTTATTGTTAATGTTTATGTTTTTTATTGGTCACTTTTAGAGATGCTTGTACCATTATTCTGATATGAAGGCTTGGCCTTCTAAATTCATATATTGTAGGGTCTTTTACACTCAATACAGGAGGTTGAGCCGACATTTTAACATTCCCTCTAGTAGAGCGAACCGGCGAAATAAGATCCGTGACAGTTGTCAGTGCTGTTGCCAGCTTTCAATTACGAAGCGCAAGCGGCTGCAGGCGAAAATAAGTCGTCGATGGAACAGTGACAACACTGAGGTGTCGCCATAGCGACATACACAAAACCGCGTTACGTGATTGGTTGACGCAGGTGCGCTAGGCAGCAGCGCCGTGCCCACTGCAAGTCACCGGAGTCTTCAACGTCGACTCTACTTCAGGCTGCCAGCGCTTAAATGTGCCCTGCTTCGTAATAGGTTTCCAATACATATGTGAAGTGTAAATCTCGTATTCGAAGTTAAGTTGACGGGCTTCCTTGCAGCGCATTCTTTTCACCGGGTCAGATGGTGCAGTCGACTCGCATTCTGGATGCCAGCGGTTCAAATCCGGATTTACATTTTCCGCGGTTTCTCTAAACTGCTCTGATCCTTTGATGACGACGCGTCCGTTTTCCTTCCACCAATCCGAACTCGGGTTGAGTCCCTAACGACCGCGTCTTCGACTGGATTTTAAACCTTACTCTTCCTTCCTCCTTCCTTCTGCTATTCTGTACATTAGCTAAACGCAGTACTTGGAGCCATTCGCTGTATTGTAGTACTCGTGTACATGTTGTCTTAGTCTTCAATCCGAAGATTGGTTTGAGGCAGCTCTCCATGCTAGTACACATAGCTGGGCACAAGACTGCTAATCGTTAATTAACGAAGTTCACTTTTCGAATAACGGATTAACTTTTAAGTTAATTTTAAAAAACCTTAAGGCATTCTGTAACTTACCTTAACTTTATTTGAAATCCGTTAATCGTTTATTAGATATCAACTATTTGCAACAAAAATGACGTCGGGCCCCCAACGTAAATCAATTCTGACAATTTTAGGTCATCTAGGTCTGTGGCTACGCCGGGGTGTGTGCGATTGTTGAAAACAGTAAAGTGCGAGCGAGAATAACTAGTGTTGGCTTTGTATTGTTGTTTACTAACTGAGTTCACGTTAAGTACATTTTGTTAGTGGATTGACTGCGGCGTTTCATCCAAAGTTCTGGTTGATATGACTGGAAATGAATGACAACAGTGGACTGAAGGTAGTAAGAAAAAGAAGAGAAAAATCTGTAGAAGAGGCTTTAAGGCACAAAGGCACCGGAAGGTCAAAGGAAAAAAAAAATGTGGTAAGGTCTTATGGGACCAAACTGCTGAGGTCATCGGTCCCTAAGCTTACGCACTACTTAATCTAACTTAAACTAACTTACGCTAAGGACAACACACACACCCATGCCCGAGGGAGGACTCGAACGTCCGACGGGGTTAGCCGCGCGGGCCGTGACAAGGCGCCCTACACCGCTCGGCTACCCTGCGAGGCAAAGTTCAAACGAAAAAGCGGCGGTGGCGGAAGAAGCAACAATGAAGCCCAAGAGGAAGTTGGCTTTTTTTTCGTTTCTTACTCAATCTAAACAGAAGTCTGGTAGTAACCCATCCATAAATAGTAAAATCCAGAGTCTAATTAAAATGTGGCTAGACATGAAATCAAAATACTCAACCATACAGAATTTTTTGGGGAACAGGTTTTAGTAAATTTATTTATTAAATATAATACCCCTACATCGTCAAATCCTGCAGGTGAACGACTTTTTTCCGTGGACAAAGACATTTTGTCTCCTAAACGAGCCTCGCTCCCGGATGAAAAGTTCAACATGTTGATGTTCATGAAGGGAAATGTGCACCTTAACGCAGATACTATCTCATTCTCCTATAATGATCAAATGATTGAACTGTTTTTATTTATCTTTGATGTACTACGTAAACTTCTGCAACTAAAACATTGTTATTTAAGAAACGAAGAAAGAAGTTTGATTTCCTTGCTCATTTCACTACGCCCACGACATAAATTTTACTATTACAAATTAATGATTAACCATTAACTTTCACTTCGGAAAAATCTCCTGTAAAGCAATGCATTAATGTTTAACGAAGTCAACGTTTTAGTAACGGATTAACGATTAGCGAAGTTAAATTTTTGATTCACGTTGCCCAGCTATGCTAGTGCAGTCCTATCCTGCGCGAACCTCTTCATGTCTGACTTACTACTGCAACATACGTCCAACAAACCTTGTCTCCGTCTACAGTTTTCAAGCGCCACACTTCCTTCATTATCAAACAGACAATTGCTTGAGGCTTCGGAATGTTTTCTCTCAATCGACTCCTTCTTTTAGGCAAGCTGTGTCGTCAATATCTTTTTCTTCTATTCGATTCAGTATCTGATCATTAGTTATGCGGTCTGCCCATCTTATCTTCAGAATTCTTCTGTAGCAGCAAATCTCAAAAGCATCTATTCTCTTCTTCTCTGAAGAAGTCATATCGTTTCACTTCTAGTTGACGTTCTACACCAGACAAATACTTACAGAAACGTTTTCCTAACAATTAAATTAGTGGTTAACATATTTCTGTTGTTCACAAATGCGTTTTTTGCTGTTACCAGTCTGCTTTTTGTATCCTCACTACTTCGACCTGCATCAGTTCTCTGTCTGCTCAAACAGCAAATCTAGTCGACTACTTTTGGTCTAATTTCAAATCTAATTCTATCAGCATCGCCTGATTTAATTCGACAGCATTCCATTGCCCTTTTTTACATCTGTTGATATTTATCTAATAATCTCTTTATCAAGTCATTATTTATTGCGTTCAGTTAATCTTCTGAGACATTTGCTGTCTCTGTCAAAATTAATATGCAGCAATATTATCCAGCAACAAAAAATAGGTGATCGTTTGCCAATAACAGAAAATTGTCTGTCAAGTATCAAAGCAAGTCTTATATCTGACTTCTAAAAAACCCTGTTTTAATGTGTAGTTCCATGCGTAGGACTAAAAAAATAATTTATTCATTAATGTTGACACTAATCATATACACATATCCTGGTGGTGGTAAATCCCTATGGGACCAAACTGCAGAGGTCATCGGTCCCCAGGCTTACACACTAGTTAAACTAACTTACGGTAAGGGCAACACACATACACGCCCGAGGGAGGGCTCGAACCTCCTGCGAGGAGGGGCGGGGAGCCACGCGAACCGTGCAAGGCGCCGTATACCGCGCGGCTACCCCGTGCGGCCACATATCCTGTATATTGACTCGTTCCACATCATTTCGATAGAAGAATCGTTCAAATGATGTATGAAACTTATTATAACTGACTAACTAAATTATAATTTCATCGGCAGCCCCGTAAAATTTTCCTTCTCCTCCATAAGCTTTAATTTCCTTTCCAAATTTCTACTTCGTTTCCTTTAACAGCCGCTCAAAATAATTACTGAATCATATTGATGATAGGTTACAACTCTGTCTCACATCCTTCTCAATCACTGCCTTTCATTTCGACTTTTGTAACTACAGTCTGGTTCCGGTACAACTTGATAATTGTTCGCTCCTTGGATTTTATCCTTGCCATCATCCGACTTTCAATGGGACTTAACTGCTAAGGTCATCAGTCCCTAAGCTTACATACTACTGAACCTAAATTATCCTAAGGACAAACACACACACCCATGACCGAGGGAGGACTCGAACCTCCGTCGGGACCAGCCGCACAGTCCATGACTGCAGCGCCTTAGACCGCGCGGCTTTCAACTCTGTTCTGTTCCATTTGTCTCTCACAAGGGGAGGCTGCCAATTGTGAAATTCAGATTCGATTCATACTGCGCGTAATAAAAGTTCATGGCCAGAGGTGTAATGTGGCAAAGCACCAAGATGCACTTCTCAGCCGTTGTCGAGAAAATCGACAGTTAAAAGAAACCGTTGCGGTGAAATACTCTCTACGATTAATAATTTTCTACAGCGTCGTGGCGCAGCGGTAAGCGCTCGGGTTCGTAATCCGAAGGTCGCCGGATCGAATCTCGCGCCGTACAACCTTTTTTTTTTGGTATTTGTTTTTTGTAATATATATATATATATATATATATATATATATATATATATATATATAACTATTAATGAATTGCTTATGCATGTTGGTGAAGGCGGATCGTTCTCCAATTGTACCGCCTCCATTTTTCCGTTTGTTTAACAGGGTGTACCAAAGCTCTCACGTCCGCACTGATTTTCGACGATGTTATTAAGTTGCGCTAGGGACCGCATCTACCTTCTTTCGAAGTTAGCAGGCAACTACGCTGTTATGCGGCGGCTCGTTTCGGCCTATTCAACATCTGTCCTTCAAGTGTAACGAGCGAGTAACGGAGTTTATATTTCATACCTGCCACAGCAAATTTCTGTTCGTGGGGTCTCTATTCTAATTCGAACGTTTGACTTACGCTGTACGTATTCGTTTCGGAATATTGTTTCTACGTCTTCCGTTAACTATACGTGGTTAACATTATGAAGACAATTAATAACATTTGTGAAATACAACTTTGTTTGCGGAAAACATAATGATGTTCGAAGTCGCCAGTTTTTCCACGACAAACGACTTTCAACAACTTATTATATGCATAATTGTTGCAACTGATTGCCGGGAATTATATATATATATATATATATATATATATATATATATATATATATATATATATATTTGAATTACAAAAAACAAATACTAAAAAAAAAGGTGTATGGCGCGAGATTCGATTCGGCGACCTTCGGATTGCGAACCCGAGCGGTTACCGCTGCGCCACGACGCTGTAGAAAATTATTTATCGTAGAGAGTATTTCACTGCAACGGTTTCTTTTAAATGTCGATTTTCTCGACAACGGCTGAGAAGTGCATCTTGGTGCTTTGCCACATTACACCTCTGGCCATGAGCTTTTATTATGCTCAGTATGAATCGAATCTGAATTTCACAATTGGCGGCCTCCCCTTGTCAGTAAAAAATTTGTGCCAGTTCATTGCGTTGCTTTGACACAGATGACCCCCGACGGAAGCTGAGACAGGAAATACACAGGTGCGAGAACACATTAGATTGGAGTAATTCAGCCGTCACATGAAACGACACCTCGAGGAGAGAAAAGTGACTGGGCTATCAATGGGAAAGTTCCACTGCACTTGTCATGAATCAAAGGGAGTTTTAATCCATCTTTTAAAATCCACCACTGCCTGTCCCAAGTCCGGGGCCTCATCTCGCAAGTGACGAGGAAGGAGGAGGAGGAGGAGTAACACCTCGTAAGAAAACTTAGGTCCATCTGGCTCCGGATGGTAGCAACCTGTGAGGGCCCCTGCCTAGGGTGACAGGTGGAGCCCGGTCAACGGTCTCAAAGGCGGAAGAGGAATCCTAACTCCCAACGGCAGAGAGAGCGGAAGAACCTAATGGAGAAAACAAAAACAAATCCACTTTGCGTCTGTCTTGTAGCAAGCGGCCAAGTGGTCGGCGTCTGTTCACCTGTGGAGCGGCTGGGATGCATATTCTGGAACTAACCCTTCCTGTTCAAAATGGCTCTGAGCACTATGGGACTCAACTGCTGAGGTCATTAGTCCCCTAGAACTTAGAACTAGTTAAACCTAACTAACCTAAGGACATCACACACATCCATGCCCCAGGCAGGATTCGAACCTGCGACCGTAGCGGTCTCGCGGTTCCAGACTGCAGCGCCAGAACCGCGCGGCCACTTCGGCCGGCTAACCCTTCCTGTCTCAACATTCTGAGTTCACTCAGTGAGTCTACTCAACCCCACCTGATTCCAAGTACAGTCATCATAGAGTATTTTGATAATCACAATATTACCCCAGGTGGTCAATCCACCGGCGGTATTACTGGCGCAACTGGTCTTTCGGATGCTGGGACGTCAAGGTTAAAATGCAGTGTGATTCAGCAGAGGAAGTCGGAGTCCTCTGGCCAACTTAAAACCAAAACAAATACTTTTTTGCAACACTTAAAATACAAACATTTTGCAACCAGGTAAACTTCATAAGTTGGGAGATACATTAAAAGAACAGAAGGTTCAAATTCTGGCACTTCAAGAAACACGAATGACGGACAATAACACCATGGATTTCGGCAATTTTCGTTTGTTTAAAAATAAAACTGATAAAAGAATACTTAATAATGCGCCACATTTGGGAGTTGCTTTTGCAGTCTCCAAAAATATTTTAAACTCAATAACGGAGGTAAATTCCTCTTAAATGCGCAAATAAAGTATACATTTTAATTAATGCCCAAATGCCAGTCAGTGAGGATAACCGTAAAAAATCTGATAAAGTTCATGAAGCTTAGGAAACATTAGAAAGCATCATCTCGAAAATTCCCTCAAATCATGCTAAATTTTTAATGGGTATAATACTCAATTAGGTGAAGAGAAAAAATAAGAAAACGGTGGGTGGATTTCCTGCGCATAAATGGACAAACCAAAGTGGCCACAGACTTGTTGAAACATGCAAAAATTTTAAACTTAAATTCATGTCAACACATTTTAAAAAGAACCTTTCTAAACAAAAAACCTGGCGGGCACCCAATACATTTATTGGGGATTTTCAAATCGATCATGTAGCAATTTCATACCCTAACTACAAAGAAATTTTAAATGTCCAAGTTAGGAAAGGGGCTAATATTGATTATGACCATTATTTAACAGGAATAAAAGTAAAACTTCAGCCTCAGAAATTCACCAAAACAAAAAAAGTTATCTTAAAAATTTGACACTGCCAAAGAACCCCAAGTCTAACAGGTGAACTTGACAAACAACAATCCAACAATTGGCAAAGCCTAAAAGAAAAGTGCATCAAAACAGCAAAAAATTTAATTCAGCTTCGAAAGAAACAAAAACACCCTTGGTGGAATGCGGATTGTGAAACAGCAGTTAAGTCTAGGCATGAGGCAGTCAGAAACTGGAATAGTAACAAAACTGAAAAAAAGCACAACACCTTTCTAACTGTGAGGAAAGAAATATCCAAATTAATCGGACAGACTAAAATAAACTACGAAAATGCGCAACTTTTGGAAAGCGAAAAAGATTTCCAAAAGAACAATACAAGAAACTTTTATAAAACATTCAAAACAAAACTAACTGGTTACCAACATCAAAGTCTTTGCTTCAAAAATGAAAATGGCAGTTTGGCTCTTAACAACCTGGAAAATTGTAAGGTATTTGCTAATTCTTTTTAAAAACTATTGAACTGTTCAGAACCAGCGAATAAATTCCAACCACAGCAAATTAATAACACCAACTCTAACTCTAAAGCACCTGACGAAGTCGAAATAACTAAACAAATTAAGAGACTTAAAAACAATAAAGCATCCGGAGAAGACGGTATACCTGCAGAATCACTAAAATCAGCTGGCACTAACGCTATAAAAGAGGTCACTCAACTAATAGGACATATCTGGCAAACTGAGAAAATACCTGAGGACTGGAAAACTGGCCTAATTCGTCGAGTGCATAAAAAAGGGGATAGGACCGATGTTAATAATTACCGAAGAATCGCTCTCCTCCCAGTCACATACAAAATTCTCTCGCAGTGTTTACTTGATCGAGACCAAGAACAGCTAGAACCTAAAATTGGTGAATACCAAGCAGGCTTTAGATCAAACATATCCTGTCCAGAACAAATTCTTCCTTTAAAACTAATCCTCAGCCACGAAAGGATTTCTAGTAACAATATTGTATGTAAATTTGTGGATTTTAAAAAGGCTTACGACTCAGTTGATCGCGAACCTCTTTTCTAAATTTTAAAGGAACAAGGGGTAGGTAATGAAATTCTAACACTGATTAAGGAAACGTTAACCGACACTAGATTTAAAGTTAAATTCATGGGAGAAATTTCTGGACCATTTGAAATAAAGACTGGTGTTAGAAAGGGAGATGGACTCTCTCCATTACTATTTAACTGTCTTTTGGAGAAGGTAATTACAGAATGGCGAGAGCAAAAGTCGATTCAAAATATAGACCAATCAATCAAGACGGTAGAAGTGATATTAGAGTAGATTGCCTCGCCTGTGCAGATGATCTGGTAATTTTAACTAGGGATGTTACCACAGCTCAAAAACAAACTGAAATTCTTGAAGAAGTCTAGGAAAAGGTACGACTACAAAAAACATTCGAAAAAACGGTATACATGGCATGCAACAAACAAGCCCCAAAGTTTTTGAACAGGAAATATGAAAAAATGAAAAGGGTATCTCAGCTGAAATACTTGGAGAAATCATAAAAGAAAACGGTCTGGACAAAGCTGCAAATGAAGTTCGCTGACAAAAGATGGCAACTGCATTCAGATTAACACAAAATATTTGTAACAAAAAATCACTAGCAGAAACTTTAATTTTAAATAAGAAGATGGATATTGAAGAAATTCAAAAGTAAGAAAGAAAGATTATTAGGAAAATATTAGGCTCCAGAATTACTGATGGAGAAACTTATAGGCTGAGAAGTAATAAGGAAATAGACGAATACACAGACATACATGGTGACATGAGAAAACGGAGACTTAAATTTTATGGGCACATTAAAAGAATGGCACCCACTAGGGTGACAAAACAAATAGAATTCTACAAAAACAGAAGTAAGGCCAAAACTGAGCCAATGAAATGGATCGCGGCGATTAAGGAGGATGTGAAAGCAGCCGGTATAACTCAGGCAGACTTTACAGATACGAAAACATTCAGACAAAAAATTGATTTGAAAGCTGGTCTGAGGGAAATTAGAAAACGGACTGGAACACCGTGGTCTGAAGGAAGAAAGAATCTTCATTCTGAAAGGATAAAAGAAATTTGGGCACAAAGAAAGGCCAACCATCAAACGTGACATTGATGGATTGTACCTCGCGTGGTCATACTGGGCCCATACGTGAATAATAAAATAATAAAATCCGTCGTTTTCTAATCAGAACGGCAGATGAAATAAGAGCCATCTTTAGTTGAAAAGTACTGTTGTAGATTTATGGAGCACAAAGTCTAAGACGAATAAAGTCTAAGACGAATATGTTTCCCGGTAAATCAAGCCTTGCCCTTAGAATGCCACACCGCACTTGAGCGGACGAGGCTGTGCCTGTCTCAGCTTTGCTCGGTGCTTCTCAGAAGTATCCGGTACAACGCGACATTTCAACTAGTGTTGTGGTGTGGCATTTTTCAGTCGGCACAAATCTGTTCAGTTCATCAAAATCGTGGTGTCAGCATCGTTTACCCTTCCCTATTTGTCCGTGGTATGACGGATGGGATCCAGTGACCGTTTGCACAAAAAGAGGCAATTTACCGATATATCGTCACAAGCTTTTAAAACTGAATGTGAGAGACAGAGGAAAGGGATGAGAATTCTCAGACTCTATTATGCAGTCACATAAACCGACGGGTACTGCAGATTTGCTATTAAACGAGATTACAACACCACGCTGAAGGAATTTACACTGAAGAGCCAAAGAAACTGGTACACCTGCCGAATATCGTGTAGGGGGGCTCTCGCGAGCACACAGAAGTGCCGCAACATAACATGGACTCGACTAATGTCTGAAGTAGTGTTGGAGGGAACTGACACCAGGAATCCTGCAGGACTGTCCATAAATCCGTAAGAGTACCAGGGGGAGGAGATTTCTTCTGAACAACACGTTGCAAGGCACCCTGATATGCTCAATAATGTTCATGTCTGGGGCGCTTGGCGGTCAACGGAAGTGTTTTAACTCAGAAGAGTGTTCATGGAGCCACTCTGTAGCAATTCTGGACGTGTGGAGTGTCGCAATGTCCTGCTGGAATTGCCCAGGTCCGTCGGAATGCACAACGGACATGAATGGATGCAGGTGATCAGACAGGATGCCGCTGTGGCTGAGCGGTTCTAGGCGCTTCAGTCCGGAACCACGCGGCTGCTATGGTCGCAAGTTCGAATCCTGCCTCGGGCATGATGTGTGTGATGTCCTTAGGTTAGTTAGGTTTACGTAGTTCTAAGTCTAGGGGACTATTGACCTCAGATGTTAAGTCCCATAGTGCTTAGAGCCATTTTTTTGAGACAGGATGCTTACGTACGTTTCACCTGTCAGAGTCGTGTCTGCACGAATCAGCGGTCCCTTATCACTCCAACTGCACTCGCCCCGCACCATTACAGAGCCTCCACTAACTAAACATTCCGCTGTCGACAAGCAGGGTCCATGGATTCATGAGGTTGTCTCCATACCCGTACACGTCCATCCGCTCGATACAATCTGAAACGAGACTCCTCCGAGCAGGCAACATGTTTCCAGTCATCAACCGTCCAATTTCGATGTTGACGGGCCCAGGCGGTAAAGCGTTGTGTTGTGCAGTCATCAAGGATATGCGGCTGGGCCTTCGGCTCCGAAAGCCCATATCAATGATGTTCTGTTGAATGGTTCGCACGCTGACACTTGTTGATGGCCCAGCATTGAAAGCTGAATCAATCTGCAGCAATTTGCAGAAGGGTTGCACTTTTGTCACGTTGACGATTCTCTTCAGTCGTCGTTGGTCCCGTTCTTGCAAGATCTTTTTCCGACCGCAGCGATATCGGAGACTTGATGTTTTACAGGCTTCCTGACATTCACGGTACATTCGTGAAAGGCCGTATAGAAAATCCCCACTTCATAAATACCTCGGAGCTGCTGTGTCCCATCGCTCGTGTCCCGACTATAACACCACGTTCAACCTCACTTAAATCTTGATAACCTGGCATTGCAGCAGCACTAACCGATCTAACAACTGCGTCAGACACTTGTTGTTTTATACAGGCGTTGCCGATTGCAGTGCCGAATTTTGCCTGTTAACATATCTCTGTATTTGAATACGCATGCCTATACCTGTTTCTTTGGCCCTCCAGTGTAAATATTTAGTTGAAAATGTACGAGCAAGAAATTACAGCCGGCAGGGGTGGTCGAGCGGTTCTACGCGCTACAGTCTGGAACTACGCAACTGCTACGGTCGCAGGTTCGAATCCTGCCTCGGGCATGGATGTGTGTGATGTCCTTAGGTTAGTTAGGTTTAAGTAGTTCTAAGTTCTAGGGGACTGATGACCTCAAACGTTAAGTCCCATAGTGCTTAGAGACATTTGAACCATTTTTTGAAGAAATTACAACGATCGCTAAACAGGATTCAGGTGTTTTGCATATTAAGAAGCATTTTTTGCTAAATTTGCGGTTATGAAATTGCACACATTATTCCGCCGTCAGTTGTAACAGTTTTCGATGGAACTGAATGGAGAGCATGGAGACTTTATATGTTATTGCACGGTATGTTGGTTAAGTAAAGGGGCATGCCTGGATCGGTATTTCGTCTTAAAACCAGCTATTGTTAAATTTATGTAGGGAAAAGGAGTGCAGGAACGAAAATTACAACCTCCGGAATCGATTGCACACCTCGTACTTTGAGTGAACGTGACTGCATCCTGCCGACTGTAAGACACTGCAAGATATGAAGCAACTTGTTTGTGATTTGATTGGGATTCATTTAAAAAGAAAATTGAGTTGTAGATGGGACAAGTTATGTAAAACACTGTCCAGTTCCCTAAGCTCAGTGACGTTAAAGAAAACACAGGGTTTGAAGAATTTATTGTGGCCCTGAAAGAATTACAAGGATAGTTTTCCAAACCGTTTGAGGACACTACGAATGTCACATCTGTTTTCGAGTTGTTTTCGACACCGTTTGCTGTTTTAGTTCAAAGTGCCCCTGTGCTTGTGCAGACGTAACTGATTCATCTGCATTGTAATGTCACATCTAAAGACAAATCCTTTTATGCTAAAATTGTCCAGGACGTCTACATTGTTTTCTTCGGGTAGAGATTACACATCTCCGTACTATGGTTGCGAAAGTGCTACAATATTTGGATCAATATACGTGTGAGAAAGCTCTTTTTCGATTATGAAACTAAATAAGTCACGATTACGTGCAAATGTAAGTGCGAAAATATGTGAAACTGTCCGCGTCTGTCCGTTTGCCGACAGTTTGTACCAGATAAAAGTTATATTATGGCTTCAGAGCGCCAGAAATAATTAAATAATACTGAAAATTTGTTTCGTTTGTGATATGTGTTGTTGAGAAATGTGAAATATAAAACAAAGCCGTAATCAGTGCGACTGCATTGCCATTTCATTGCAGCGCGTTCGCCGGTTCCCCATGCTCACGCTCAGACACTATGCCGTGTCAATGGAGGAAGTGTGAAGGTACGCCCAGTGCTATGGCCCTCGTGCCAGAGAATGGTTCACAAACCGAATTCTTGGCCGCCACTGCTGTAAACCATTCATATGTTTTTAGTTATTGATTAGGATAGGCCGGCCGCTGTGGCCGAGCGGTTCTAGGCACTTCAGTCTGGAACCGCGCGACCGTTACGGTCGCAGGTTCGAACCCTGCCTCGGGCATGGATGTGTGTGATGTCCTTAGGTTAGTTAGGTTTCATTAGTTCGAAGTTCTAGGGGACTGATGACCTCAGATGTTGTTCAGAGCCATTGGAACCATTTTTTGATTAGGATAGACATGACTACATAAGGCAGATCTTCGATGATACGCTGCAGTTATGCTGCAATGAATGGCAGTGGAGATTAGCATCTAATCAACCTTAGGGTTAATAACGAACGTAAACGTACTGGAAAAAGGTCAGCCAAAGCCAGGGGCATGACTCCAATACCATATAATACCGCTTCTAGCTTCATCTCGGCAAGAAAGAGAGGCCGTAAGTTCTTGCAGATATTAGATATCTAGCTAAAGCTACTCCTTGGTGATTAGAAGCTGTACTTCTACCAGTTTTCTAGGATGTTGATTTCTACGTTTCATGCGCTGTTCCAAACAGTCCCAGGCATTTTATATGGGTATGAGACTGAGGTTGGCTGATGTAGCTGGCAAGACGAGGTGCGATAGTGTGCCTGACGGTTTGTTGAACGAGGAACGTATGTGTGCGACCCTGTGAACATGGCTGTCGTCATCTTGGAAGCTGGGGTTGGCACAACGAATTCGTCATGAATATGTAGAAAAAGGGTAATACTTAGTTACCAAGAATGTTATAATAATCAAAAATGGTTCAAATGGCTCTGAGCGCTATGGAACTTAACTTCTGAAGTCATCAGTCCCCTAGAACTTAGAACTACTTAAACCTAACTAAGCTAAGGACATCACACACATCCATGCCCGAGGCAGGAGTCGAACCTGCGACCGTAGCGGTCGCGTGGTTCCGGACTGAAGCGCCTAGAACCGCTCGGCCACCCCGGCCGGCTATAATAATCGTCCTGGTTCATATTTAGGGCAACACGGTATGAAAAGCACCCACACAAAATCACAGACCCACCTCCAGCCTGAACTTCACCCTCCACACCCTGTGGATTAAAGGCCTCAGTGAGTTAGGTTTACGTAGCTTTAAGTCTAGGGGACTATTGGCCTCAGATGTTAAGTTTCATAGTGCTTAGAGCCATTTTTTTTTGAGACAGGATGCCTACGTACGTTTCACCTGTCAGAGTCGTGTCTACACGAATCACTTCAACTGCGCACGCCCCACACCATTACAGAACCTCCACTAACTAAACATTCCATGGATTCATGAGGAATGTCGGTGAGTTGTCGGTGTACTCGTCGGCTTTCATAATTGGAAAAAGAGATAAAATCGCGACTTGTCGAATCACACTACTGTGCGGGTTCTGCCTTGTTCGGCCCACTGAAGACCTTATGCGCCACTGCGAAGAACGGCCTTCTGGGTGTATCCCACTCCACTGCACGCATTTCCATGCGCAATGATCGCACGGAGGTGACTGAGGTAGGCCGCCATTCACTGACAACAGAAAATACTATCAGGTTTGAAACAGATCGTCACTGACAAGGCGTGACACTCGCCTCTAGTTCCTGTCAGTTTGGATCGTTGTACGACCACTGTTCTTACGATGTGTTACATGGTTGTGAGCGGTACACCATTCCTTGTAGACACATTGAACAGTTAGTTTTGATACACGAACAAATCATTCCCGGTGTGATCATGGGCAACTCCAAATGCTATAGCCATTCTATGACGCCTCCACGCCGGCTCATCTTAGTGCCTGATTCCGGCAACCGACTGGCTCACACACGCCGCTCCATTGCCACGGCTTACGCCAGCCGTGGAGAGGCGCACGGCCGCCTTGTACGCTCTACACCAGAGCCGGCCACGGCGTGCCAAACTTCACACAGGCCGAGTGAGGCTTGGCCTGTATCGGCTTGGGACGTTCCTTCTTGGAAATACTTGGTACAGCGCCATATTTCATTTAGTATTGTTGTGTGGCATTTTTCGGCTCGCACCACTCTCTTTAGTTTTGCAGCACTGTTTATCCTTCATTATTTGTTCCTGGTACGAAGCACGTTCATAAGTCCAGTGGATGTTTGCGCAAAAAGAGGCAGTCCAGCGCTCTATTGTCACAAGCCTTTAAAATTCAAATCTGCTATGAAACGATATTACAATACCATGCGGAACGAGTCTAAAGATATAGTTGACAATGAAAGAGAAGAAACTTACAACTATCGACAGACGGGATTCGTTGTTCTACACATCAGGAAGTACTTGTGCTAAATTTGCAAGTGAAGAACTTGGTGGTATGAACTGTAAGATTTCTGAAGTCACAAGGATTGGCCGACCGCTGTGACCGAGGGATTCTAGGCGCTTCAGTCCGGAACCGCGCGACTGCTACGATCGCACGTTCGAATCTTGCCTCGGGCATGGATGTGTGTGATGTCCTTAGATTAGTTAGGTTTAAGTAGTTCTAAGTTCTAGGGGACTGATGACCTCAGATGTTAAGTGCCGTAGTGCTCAGAGCCAATTGAACCATTTTTTTTTTTTTTTCACAAGCATTATTTTACTGTCAGTTGCAACAGTTTCGACGAAACTGAACTAATACCATGTATTTGCGTAAACAACGCTGGTAAAGTCAATTGGTATGCCTGGAACGATTTATCAATTTATAACACGTTATTGTTGACTTTGTGAAGGAAAAGGAGTGCACGAACCAAAATTAGAACATCCGAAGTGGATTGCAAACCACGCATTTGATGTGGACTTGACTCCACACTGACCACAGCAAGACACTTCAAGGTGTGAAACATCTTTTTCCTGATTTGATGGCAATACATCTAAAAAAATCGCCTTATAGAAGGTACGCATTCTAACAAACACGGTCAAGTTCTCTATACTCACCGCCGTTAAAGAAAACGAGTGGTTTGAAGAATTCATTCCGGCCTCGAATGAATTTCAAGGATAGTTTCCTAAACCTTTTGAGGATACTGCCAGTCTTACATCTGTTTTAGAGTTGTTTTCAAGACTGCTTGCCGTTTCAGTCGAAAGCGCGTCTGTGCATTTGAAGACCTGCAAGGTAATTCCCGTTTTAATGACAAATGCGTTAAAACTGTCCAGGACATCTACTGTACTTTCCTCAGGTACATTTCTACGTCTCCTTGATGAAGCTGCAAAAACGCTACAGTATTTAGATCGACGTATACTGTGGAAAAAATTAGTACACCTGGAACGAAGGCGTCGATTTTGATCCGAAGGCGGCATGTGTCACCTGGGGAATAGTACATGTACTGATAATGGTTTCAACGTCGACCGCCAACAGATAGCGTAGTTGCGTAGCTACCAGAACGCAATCTGTGTCTACGTTTTAATAGGGATTGTTCACAGCCAGAAGGCTCAGTATGGTGCAAACGTGTGAAGGAAGCAGGCAGCCTTGCCACGGGGAGCTTCCTACAGCCAAATGAGAGAGTTTGAGCGGGATCAAATTGTGGCATTCCGAGTGGCGGAATGGTCCTTTCGGAGAATTGCCACGCAAGTTGGACGTGCTGCGTCAGTTGTGTAACGATGCTGGTATCGGTGGTCACGTGAACATTCTCACACCCTTAGACGAGGTTCGGCACGTCGACGCAGCACAGGCAGCCGTCAGGATGGTCGTATTGTAAGGGCACAAATGCCAGATCGTACACCTACCACAGCACAGATAAGAAGGGTTGTGAGCCCAGACGTGTCAACAGGAACTGTTGTGAACCAGTTAGTGGCAGTGGGACTATGGTCACGCACATCTCTAGCCCGTCTTCCACTCACACCACAGCATCGACGTGCACGGCTAGGCAGGTGTCGTCAGAGGATCACTTGGAAGATGGAATGGCGCGCCGTGGTCTTCAGCGCTGAAAGCAGATTCTGCCTCCACACAAGTGATGGTCGTTTGCACGTGCGACGTAGATCTGGTGAGTGCTGTCTGGCAGAGTGGATTCGACCTGGCCCCATCCCAGGTGTTAAGTTACAGCTCTCGTTCACCTTTGGTGTATCTGGATGGGACGCTAACCAGCACTCGGTACGTGCAGAATGTTCTTAGTCCTGGTCTTTTGCTGTTCTTTCAACAGGAGGGTGACGTGTTGTTCCAACATAATAATACTCGCCCACATGCCGCCCGTGATACGTAAACTGCAAGACGTGCAGCAACGTCCCTGGCAAGCACCATCTCCAGACTTGTCTTCAATGGAGCACGCGTGGGATATAACGGGACGAGAAGTGACTCGTGAGACTCGGCAGCCAACAACTCTTGCAGAACTACATGAATAGTTCGAGCAGGCGTGGAGTAACGTATCCCTGGACAGTGTTCACCATCTGTACGACCGAGCTGATGGCAGAGTCAGCGCCTGCATTACCGCCCGTGGAGGCTACGCCACACACTAATATGGGTGTCGCAGCATAGGTCGATACCTGGTACCTCAGAACCGCTTGTGCTATTTATTTGCAAATATAATCATTTCATGTACTCTATATGCACTGTTGCAATAATAAATATTGAGACAACTGGAAACTCCTAAAAGGGTGTAATAATTTTTTTCCGAAAGTGTGTTTGTGTGATAGACTAAATAAGTCACGACTACATGACAACTTGCGAAACTCTGTGAAATTGTCTGCGTCTGTCCGTATGCCGATAGTTTGTACCATATAATAATTACATTATGTGTCCAGCTCGACAAGTATGGTTAAATAATACTGAGAATTTGTTTTCTTTGTGATCTATGTTGTTGAGAAACGCGACACATAACACCAAGCCGTATCCAATGTGACTACACTGCCATTTAAGTGCAGCACATTCGCACTTTCCCCTATTCCCACTCCATGCGCTCAGACAGTTTCGTGTTGTGCTTGGGGAAGTTTCAGCAAGGCTCAGCGCTATGGCCCTCGTCCCTGACCCCGGCCTGCGAGCTGGATTCTTGGCTGTATCTGCTCTACACCATCTACAGCGATCAGTGTGTTGCTTTAATGAGAGAGTAATACGCGCTAAGACAAAAGAAAGACTCACCATGAAGGAATTATCCGAAAGGGACAGAAATTGTTACATCTGATGTAAATGTACAAACAAACAAATTACTAAAATTTCAGAAAGTAAATGGATCATTTATTCAAGAGAAAGAGCCTTATAAATTGGGCAAGTCAACGTGTTGGTCCACCTCTGGCCCTTATATAATATGTAATTCGGTTTGGCTCTGAGTAACAGAGCTGTTTGATGTCTTTCTGAGGGATATCGTGCCAAATTCTGTCCCATTGGCGCGTTATATAGTCAAAAATCCCGTGTTGGTCGGAGGGCCCTGTCCATAATGCTCAAAATATTCTCAATTGGGAATAGATCCGACAACCTTGCTTGCCAAGGTAGGGTTTGGCAAGCATGAGGACAAGCAGCAGAAACTCTCGCCGTCTGCTGGCGGGCATTGTCTTGGTGAAATGTAAGTGCAGAATGGCTTGCCATGAAGGCAACAAAACTGGGCGTAGAAATCTCCGACGTACCGCTGTGTTGTAAGTTTCCCGCAGGTGACAACCAAAGGTGGAAAGAAATAGCACCTCAGACCTTCACTCCAGGCTGTCGGTCCGTACGGCGGGAGACAGTCAGGTTGGTATCCAAGTACTGCATGGGGCATGTCGAGACACGTTTTCGGCCTAGACTCTCATTTACTGGAGTGAAACTGTCTTCAGTGATGAATCCTGCTTCGAAGTGAGCCCCAATGAGCAGCAAAGAAGCGTCTGGAAACGTCCTGAAGGGCAGTGGAATACCAACCTGACTGTCGCCCACCATAGAGCCCAAAACCGGAGGTGACGGTCTGGGGTGCCATAGCATAGCGGTACGTCGGCGATATTCTACGCCCCATTATGTTGCCATTCATGCGAACAAACCTGGGCCTACATTTCAGCAAGATAATGCTCGTGGCGAGAGTTTCTACTGCTCTCTTCGTGCTTGCCAAACCACACCTTGGCCAGCAAGGTCGCTCTTCCCAATCGTGAACATTTGGAACATTATGGACAGGGCCCTACAACCAACTCGTGATGCTGACGATCTAACGCACCAACTGGACAGAATTTGGCACGATGTCCCTTAGAAGTCCAATAAATGGTTCAAATGGCTCTGAGCACTATGGGACTTAACATCTGAGGTCATCAGTGGCAAAGCGGTTCTAGGCGCTACAGTCTGGAACTGCGCGACCGCTACGGTCGCAGGTTCGAACGCTGTCTCGGGCATGGATGTGTGTGATGTCCTTAGGTTAGTTAGGTTCAAGTAGTTCTAAGTTCTAGGTGACTGATGACCTCAGACGTTAAGTCCCATAGTGCTCAGAGCCATTTGAACCATTTTTTTCATCAGTCCCCTAGACTTAGAACTACTTAAACCTAACTAACATAAGGACATCACACACATCCATGCCCGAGGCAGGATTCGAACCTGCGACCGTAGCAGTCGCGCGGTTCCGGACTGAAGCGCCTAGAACCGCTAGGCCACCGCGGCCGGCCGGACGTCCAACAACTGTATCAATCAATGCCAAGCCGAATAGCTGCTTTCATAAGGGTCAGAGGTGGAACAACCCGTTATTGACTTGCTCAATTTGTGAAGATGTCTCTCTTGAATAAATCATCCAATTTTTCTGAAACTGTAATAATTTGTTTGTAGATGTTCATCACATCTACCGATTTCCGACCCATTCGGGCAATTCTTTCGTGGTGCGCCTTATTTTTCTCTTAAAAGTGTATTGTGTGAAGTGATCTTAATTACATGAGTCAAATGACTTGCACACATCGACAGCCATAATTTTCAGGGATGTAAAGGAATCTACTCAAACAAGGTTCAAAATGGTTCAAATGGCTCTGAGCACTATGGGACTTAACATCTTAGGTCATCAGTCCCCTAGAACTTAGAACTACTTAAACCTAACTAACCTAAGGACATCACACACATCCATGCCCGAGGCAGGATTCGAACCTGTAACTGTAGAAGTCCCGCAGTTCCGGACTGCAGCGCCTAGAACCGCACGGCCACCACGGCCGGCTCAAACAAGGACTGCAGTGTCATACGTGCACATGATCTGACTGCTTCCCTGTACCGTACCCCCAGTGTCACAGTTTAGTTCTGTACTCTTACAGATAGTTCAGTAATCACTGAAGCAAGAAGGAGAAAGTAGCATTGGCTTTAATGTCCCAACGACAACTAGTTCATTGCATTTAGTGCTATAGTTCGTACTACGAACGGACATATGTGGCATGCAGAAACCATTGAGCCATTTTCCTGGCGTGATTCTTGAAAGCCATAAATCAAGATGGCCAGATACGGATTTTACTCTCTGTTCTTCAGTACTTTATCTTGCTTCTTGGTCATTATTCTATATCTCTGTTGTTTCGTAGTTAATTACTACAAAACAGTGCTTTTCTATATAAGCATCATCTGTTCAATTTGTCAGTAAACCGGTATTATGTCCTGGAAGCATTCAATCTCTGTTGGTAACCATTATCTCGCGAACGTGCACTTGCGTGTCCCATGCAATACGCCCAGGTTTTAAAGAAGAAACAAAAATGCATATATTACTCAGATGTAAAGAAATTCCCCCAGTCTTACATTCGCCTTACAGCAGAAGGTTGCCATTACATTAAACCACCGTCCCGCAAAGAAATATTGCTAGTAGCGATGGGATTCAGTCGGTAATACACCGCTAAAGGGAGCTCCATTCACGAATGACTTCTCAAAGAGCTACTCAAGATGGGCTATCTGAGGAAGTGTCTGGCGTGATGTTCTGTATGGCACTACAAAAGCAACGCACGTAAGGGGACGAAAGAGCAAATGACTTAATTTCTATTCGTCAGCTTTAACGGGACGTTTCAAAAACTGTTGTGTGCACATACGCCCACACAAGAGCTAACGTCTATACAAGTCTCAAAAGAATCACATGCCCCATTTTTTGTCTTGACATGAAACATGGAGATTTTCTGTCAACCATACCTGCACTTTATATGACATTAACAAGTTGAAGAGAAGGTACCATGAAGGTTATTGACATTAGTTGTCGCAGTGCAGTTTCGTTAGATTCGTTCCTCGCACTCCGCCCGCTAAAATTTGTACAGTTGCACTTACTTCGCATAGAAATTTTTGCTTCGTGCGTTGTTGCCTCACAGTGTCCCTGTAGTGTGCCGACTTTCGCCACGAGTTCGACAGACACCGCGACAGTCATACACAAATATTCAACAAATTCTCTTCGTTAAATTTATGTTGTCTTCCAGTTCGTTCTGCATCTGTAAATGTTATATGAAATTTTCAAACAAGACGATTTACAGTACACTGCTATCCTGATAATTTCTATACGATTCCTGCCACTTGCCGTGTAGTCCAAATACATTTTCAATCAGAAAAACACGAAATTCAGTTGAACTAAGCATTAAAGACCGATATAATGATATAAACATTCATTCGGTTCATCAGTCATGATAAACATTTACGAGCATCTGTAACCTTAAGTTCTCCGCGTCTACATAAAGTGAAAGTTCCGCCAATGTTGGCCTTTTTTTCATTTCCCCCTCTTTCTCGCAATTATCTCTTTAAATTCCAACAGGTTCATGAAATTTCTTTGATTGCCAATACAGTGGTGTCTTGTCGATTACAATTGTTTCTTGGTGTTCAGTTTACACATTCGGGAAAGTCCAACACCTTAGCTGTTGGGTCAGCTATTTTCGTCTTTTTTGTTGACCGGTAGCCAAGCGACATTAGTTGACTGTCACGTTCATGTTCGTGTGGATGCGGCATCACTAACGCTGTCTTTGTTTTGATTTATACATTAACTCAGTACTGTTCACAAGTTATAAAAGGCGTCAAAAATAATGAATTACGCGGCTGGAGATTTCGTCTTTGTCGAATGAGGCATCAGAACACAAAATGGCTGAACTGACTCGTGCTATCCGTAAATCAAACGAAGTGCTAAAGATAGTAATATTCTTACATCAGCTGTGGGCCCAAAATAGAGAACTAAAGGGAAAATCGTATTGCACCACGTTTTAACGGCCGTAGCTGTCGAAATATTGGGCAGAATTACACCAACAATACCGCTATTTATTTGTGTTTGTTATTTACGATCTTGACAGCGCTTCCGAGATTAAAAAGAAACAGTAACATTAATTTCTCTATAATGAATTGCTGCACACTTGCGATACTGATAGAGTTTAGTGCAACAAATCAATATTTATGTTCCGAAATTTACGTTACTCTTCTTGAGTGGATTCGAATTTATTCGCATGCGCTTCGGAAGAGGCATATTTATTTAACACTATACAGTACATACCAGATTCCACATGTTTGCGGCCGCTTTCTCACAGTTTATTCATTCTTCCTGTTGGTGTGATTATGGAACTGATATCAAATTGACAGAGTATGTATTCGTATATAAATTTCACAGCCACTTCAACAGGAATAACAAGTATCAAGAAAGCAAGCGAGAAAACAAAATCAAAGCTGCTGTTTGTTGAGTCATAAAATACATAAATGTGCACCTGTGGAACATGGAAGTGGAACTGGTAAAGGAAATGATGTAAATTTCAAAACAGAAGTGGTGAATGATCATTGTAAGCGTTGTCATCAGCAAAAAAATCTGTTTCACATAATTCTTTTCAGTTGCAGACCGTGTCATCTCGTAAAATTATGTACCAATGTTCTCGATCACTACTGTAAGTAGCCTTCACCACGGTGATAATACTGAGGAATGACAGCTTTGGCTTTACTTCGCATTTGTTCCTGTAATTCCTTAAATGTTGAAAGCAGCATAAATAAAATTCTAGATATGGTTGTTTACGGTTCTTTTAAGGAATTGCAGGGTCAAGAGTGGAGATCACGTGTTAAGAGTCGAAATTGCATACCCTGATGAAGGTATCTGACAATAAGTGCCGAAACTTGGTACACAATTTTACAACACGACACGATCTACGACCCAGAATACTTACACGGATATTGGCTATCTGTGAAAGCCTACAAACTTACAAAAAATTATATTGTTTTGCAGCAAGGTGAACCTATAAATTCTACAACTACAAATTCGCTACTGCTACCACTATTTCACAGCTGAGAACTTATCTTAAACAATTGAGCTTCACGCGACAATGGAACAGCTGAATACAGCACAATGCCACGAAACAAGAAGTACTTAAGTGAAAACGGGAATTCGGATAATGACACTCAAATATACCTCCGCAGCCGTAATGTGTGTAGTTCCTTTCCGATCTCCCCGTAGAACATTAGCAGCCGAGGTCGAAGAGCGACGTGTTAACGACAAAGTAGCCACCGAGTGTCGATGTCGGAGAATACTCGGGAAGTGAAAGGCTAGCGCATCGCTGCGGAGCACGTGGAGGGACAGACGTATGTGGTGCACACACGCTGGCGACACCGGGTAAACAAGAAGCTACGCGCGTGCGTGGCGTCCCAGGCCTTACCTCATGCCGCGCTGTGTTGGCGTCTACTGGGGCCGGGGCGCAGTGGCTACTGCGCCAGTGCGGCTGCTGCGTGTTGCGTCACGCGACGCGGGGCGGCGCGCGAATAGCATCGACCCAGTGGGCTGCCAGCGGTGGCTCACTGCGGCACAGGCCGGCGGGCACACGCGCCTCGGGCGCCGTATCGAGCGTATGTATCCGCGCCGCGCGTCTAGCCGCTCGCCAAAATCTTTCGCGACAACAGACGCTTCGGCTTAGCACAAACGTCTTTCACACTCTTTCCCTGTGTGTCCCGAAAAGCGCACTGTCGTCAAAACAGAAATGAAATGAAATGTCGTGTGGCTAAGGCCTCCCGTCGGGTAGACCGTTCGCCTGGTGCAGGTCTTTCGATTTCACGCCACTTGGGCGACCTGCGCGTCGATGGGGATGAAATGATGATGATTAGGACAACACAACACCCAGTCCCTGAGCGGAGAAATTCTCCGACCCAGCCGCGAATCGAACCCGGGACCTTAGGATTGACATTCCGTCACGCTGACCACTCAGCTACCGGGGCCGGACGTCAAAACAGACTACGTTCACACATGATTTTCTGCTTACACTGAGAGGGGACCAACAAAATTTTGTTCTCAAACCATGAGCGAGAAAATAAAAAAAATAAAATAAAAATAAAAAAATAGCTGGTATCGTCAAATTTTACAACAGCTACGTACTGTACGCTGGAAATATATAAACTGTTGAGGTGGTCAGTACGCGCGCCAGGCTCGCTCAGTCCTAGTGACCTTGGCCGCTAGGAGTAAAGATGAACTCACGACTCGAGTCAGGGGCGGTGGCAAGAGGGGGGGGGGGCTATGGGGTCTATAGCCCCCCCCCCCCCCCATGGAGTATCATATTACACTAAATAAAATTACTTCAGAAATCAGCGAATATATTACTCCAACAGATTCAATTATTTTTTTTATAGTTACGTAACAATGTAGGTTGCTATGTATTCCAAACACATTTTAACAAAAGAATAAGAGCGGCAAATAGCTTACTACCTAAACCAATAAATATCAAAAATGGCTCTGAGCACTATGGGACTTAACATCTGAGGTCATCAGTCCCTTAGAACTTAGAACTACTTAAACCTAACGAACCTAAGGACATCACACACATCCATGTCCGAGGCAGGATTCGAACCTGCAACCGTAGCGGTCGCGCTGTTCCAGACTAAAGCGCCTAGAACCTCTCGGCCACACCGGCCGGCCAATAAATATCTTTTAACTTAAAATACGCGTCTTATTATTTATTAATACACATTTTTTACCCTGAACTCCAAAACAGTTACCAAAAACTACTTTAAACAACACCAAATTTTACCAATTTGTCTGTAGAGGATGCCAACTCTCCTTTTGTTAAGCCATATTCCATTCCCCCAAATCCTCCCCCCCCCCCATTAGCTCTCTCCCCCCTCCCCCTTGACCGACTTCAAGAATCGCCCCTGACTCGAGTACTAAAGCTTACTTCTACATCTACATACATTAATACATACCCCGCAAGCTTGGTGGAGAGTACCCTGTAACAACTATTAGTCGTTTTCTTTACTGTTCCACTCGCAAACAGATCGAAGGAAAAGCGACTGTCTCTATGCCTTTGTATTAGCCCTAATTTCTCGTATCTTACGTTCGTGCTCCTTACGCGATATGTAAGTGTTCTATAGATTTCCTCAACAGTGGTCCTCAAAGAGAACGCTGCCTTCCCTCCATGGATTCCCATTTGAGTTCCTGATGCATCTCCATAATCTACATCTACACTACTGGCCATTAAAATTGCTACACCAAGAAGAAATGCAGCTGATAAACGGGTATTCATTGGACAAATATATTATACTAGAACTGACATGTCATTACATTTTCACGCAATTTGGGTGCATAGATCCTGAGAAATGACTAACCAGAACAACCACCTCTGGCCATAATAACGGCCTTGATACGCCTGGGCATTGAGTCAAACAGAGCTTCGATGGCGTGTATAGGTACAGCTGCCCATGTAGCTACAACACGATATCACAGTTCATCAACAGTAGCGACTGGCGTATTGTGACGAGCCAGTTGCTCGGCCACCATTGACCAGACGTTTTCAATTGGTGAGAGATCTGGAGAATGTGCTGGCCAGGGCAGCAGTCGAATATTTTCTGTATCCAGAAACGCCCGCACAGGACCTACAACATGTGTTCGTGCATTATCCTGCTGAAATGTAGGGTTTCGCAGGGATCGAATGAAGGGTAGAGCCACGGGTCGAAACACATCTGAAATGTAACGTCCACTGTTCAATGTGCCGTCAGTGCGAACAAAAGGTGACCGAGACGTGTAACCAATGGCACCCCATACCATCACGCCGGGTGATACGCCAGTACGGTGATGACGAATACACGCTTCCAATGTGCGTTCACCGCGACGTCGCCAAACACGGTTGCGACCAACATGATACTTTAAACAGAACCTGAATTCATCCGAAAAGATGACGTTTTGCCATTCGTGCGCCCAGGTTCGTCATTGAGTACACCATCGCAGGTGCTCCCATCTGTGATGCAGCGCCAAGGGTAACCACAGCCGTGGTCTCCGAGCTGATAGTCCATGCTGCTGTAAACGTCGTCGAACTGTTCGTGCATCTGGTTGTTATCTTGCAAACGTACCCATCTGTTGACTCTGGGATCGAGACGTGACTGCACGATCCGTTACAGCCATGCGGATAAGATGCCTGTCATCTCGACTGCTAGTGATACGAGTCCGTTGGGATCCAGCTCGGCGTTCCGTATTACCCTCCTGAACCCACCGATTCCATATTCTGCTAACAGTCATTCGATATCGACCAACGCGAGCAGCAGTGTCGCGATACGATAAACCGCAATCGCGATAGGCTACAATCCGACCTTTATCAGAGTCGGAAAACGTGATGGTACGCATTTCTCTTCCTTACACGAGGCATCACAGCAACGTTTCACCAGGAAACGCCGGTCAACTGCTGTTTGTGCATGAAAAATCGGTTGGAAACTTTCCCCATGTCAGCACGTTGTAGGTGTCGCCACCGGCGCCAATCTTGTGTGAATGCTCTGAAAAGATAATCATTTTCATATCACAGCATCTTCTACCTGTCCGTTAAATTTCGCGTCTGTAGCACGTCATCTTCGTGGTGTAGCAATTTTAATGGCCAGTAGTGTATGTTCGTGCTCCTTACGCGACATGTATATGTTCTCTAGATTTCCTCAACAGTGGTCCTCGAAGAGAACGCTGCTTTCCCTCCATGGATTCCCATTTGAGTTCCCGATGCATCTCCGTAATCTACATCTACATGATTACTCTGAAGTTCACAATAAGTGCGTGGTACGGGATTCATGGAACCACCTTTAAGCTCTTTCTCTACTGTTCGATTCTCGAACAGCGCCTGGGAAAAACGAACACTCAAATCTTCCGGTGTGAACACTGATTTCTCCTATTATGATGATCATTTCTCCCCATGTGGGTGGGACCAACAAAATTTTTTCACTCTCTGAGGAGAAAGTTGGTGATTGAAATTTCATGAGAAGGTCCTGCCGCAGCGAAAAACGACTTTGTTTCAATGACTGCCACCTTAATTCGTGTATCATATCCGTGGCACTCTCTCCCCTATTTCGCGATGGTACAAAACGAGCTGCCCTTCTTTGAACTTTTCCGAGGTCCGTAAATCCCGTATGATGCGGATCCCACACCACACAGCCGTACTCCAGAAGCGGGCGGACAAGCTTAGCGTAAGCAGTCAATAGGCCTGTTACATTTTCTAAGTGGTCTGCCAATACTCGTATATCGCAACCTTTGGTTTGTTTTCCCCACAGGCCGTGCGGTTCTAGGCGCTACAGTCTGGAGCCGAGCGACCGCTACGGTCGCAGGTTCGAATCCTGCCTCGGGCATGGATGTGTGTGATGTCCTTAGGTTAGTTAGCTTTAATTAGTTCCAAGTTCTTGGCAACTGATGACCTTAGAAGTTAAGTCGCATAGTGCTTAGAGCCATTTGAACCATTTTTTTCCCCACAACATTATCAGTCTAACTGTTCCAATTTAATTTATTCGTAATTGTAACCCCTAAGTATTTAGTTGTGTTTACAGCCTTTAGATTTTTCTGATTTACCGTGCAACTGAAATTTAGCGGATTTTTTTGTGCTCATGTGGGTGACTTCACACTTTTCATGATTTGGAGTCAATTTCCGCTTTTCCACCATAGAGATATCTTCTATAAATCATTTTACAATGCGTTTTGATCATCTGATGACTTGGTGGTACGCGACCGTAAATGACAGTATCATCTGCAGACAATCTAAGAGGACTGCTCATAATGTCTCCTAAATGGTTTATGCATGCTGTTCGAACAAATTTAGCAGCCCGCCTCTGAACAGCTTCGATGTCTTTCTTTAATCCGACTTGGTGCGCATCTCAAACATTTGAACAGTACTCAAGAACAGGTCTCACCAGTGTCCTATATGCGGTCTCCTTTACGGACGAACCACACTTTCCGAAAGGTCTCCCAGTAAACATAAGTCGACCATTGGCCTTCCCTACCACAATCCTCACATAATCGTTCCATTTCAAATTGCTTCGCACCGTTAAGAACAGGAACTTACACGAGATGACCGTGTCAGGCAGGACGCTACTAATGCTGCATCCGAACATCGAGCCGACTCGATCGTACGAAGAATAGACACGAAGTTTTAATAATGTCGTGAAATTAAAAAAAAATGAGCCAGTCCTGGACTCGATATCAGATATTCTACTTTCCTTGAGCAGTCGCCGCAGGTATTAGACTATTGCACTACGTATCAACACATCAAATTTAAATTAGTTTCTTCTGATGACAGTATCCTCTTGAGTAGCCGCCCGGAGATTCGAATTGTAGTGTCGCGGAATAGTAAAGAGTTGGAAACGTGGAATATTGTCAACGTTTCGTTGCCTATGCCGAGAGCCAGAGGCAGTAGGTTAGCCAAGGATTGCACATATATCGGAATGTGTCGTCACACACGGGCAATGGCCTGGTTACACACAACAGGCGAGAGAGAATTGCTTAGCACGCAGGTTTGTGTTAGATGGAGACTTTCGTAGAGTGCAAGACAGAGGTATAGCGTCAGCTGTACTGCATTTCACAACTTCGCATAAGTCTGCCGTAACAACACGTAACTCTGTCGCAAGAACACCTAAGGGGCGAGTACGACAGATGAATCAGCAGTATAAGTGGAACGGATGCGTTCATTACAAACGAGCATGACGTCAGGACGTCGCTCGTGCTTCCTTTAAATACGCCAGCTTTGATAGCAACAAGGCACTCGGAGTTAGACTTGCTGTTAGATGTGTACTGCGTCGCTGCGTAGCGCTCAGCTCGGTGATCGACATGTTAATCTTTATTAAGGAGATGTTGCAGTAAGGGCGGCCCATCCAGCAGCAGACGTGAGGGGACAGTACCAGCTCTGGTCCTCTCTGCTGCCGCTGTCAATCATCAACCCAGGATTAGCAGACATCACGGCAGACTCGCTCACTGCCAATGCTGGCCACATCACTGAGCCGTTGTCGAGATCGTGCGGGGCCTAGGCCCTGTGCATCCGCCGTCACAACCGGGTGAGCCGATGACGCTGAGGGACTGCAGCCTGTTCGGCCCGTCCACTGCGGCCGAGCCACCAGGAGGAGCAGGGAAGAAGACGGGGTGGGATAGAGTAAACTCCGCACTACGAGAACGCCTCTCGTGCCGACAGCGCCGGGACTCCAACCTGGAGCCTCCTACGTGCAGCAGCTTGCTGTCCGCAGCCGAGCCGGCCGTCCAGCCGGGCGCCACCAGCCACGCGCGGCCGAAGTACGAAGTAAGGACATTCCTTCGCTACGTCACAGCACACGGCGCTGCACTAGCAAGACTGTGCGGCCCGGAGCTGGTGTCATCACTACGAGTCAGCGAGGACTTGGGGAAGGTCGTTGATATCACCAAGCTCAGCCAGCCTGTGTTACATGGGCCACATTGTACTCGGCAGGAATAAAGGTGTTATGAATTAATAAAGTTTCTTTGGCGTTTCTGACGCGTCCACAGTCATTTCCTAGCATCCTGACAACTGGAGAGGTCACCGCTCGGCCATCCAGTCCACCGTAGGCGACCGAGACCTACAGAATGAGAACGATTTTACGTCCTGAACATTTTGTCTATGAGAATCCTATCATCAGTAAGCCACGCAGTAGAGCTGTGAGGTGGGTGGACAACTGTAGCAAACCAGCCTTCGGACTGACGACAACAACAGCTTCCGCTTGCTTTCAGCAATACCAACGTAGCAAGACCATGTCAGCTACAAAGCCCTATGGGATAACTGTTGATGCGAAGTAGGCCTTTGAATGGAAATGGATGCTAATTCGATTTTCTCTGCACGGGACAGTCGATAACAAAAACTTCTTATAGGACTGCACTGAACCTAAGTGTCACTTTAAAGTAATTTAAATTCTGGAATGAGATTTTCACTCTGCAGCGGAGTGTGCGCTGATATGAAACTTCCCGGCAGATGAAAACTGTGTGCCCGACCGAGACTCGAACTCGAGACCTTTGCCTTTCGCGGGCAAGTGCTCTACCATCTGAGCTACCGAAGCACGACTCACGGCCGCTACTCACAGCTTTACTTCTGCCAGTATCTTGTCTCCTACCTTCCAGACTTTACAGAAGCTCTCCTGCGAACCATGCAGAACTGGCAGATGGTAGAGCACTTGCCCGCGAAAGGCAAAGGTCCCGAGTTCGAGTCTCGGTCGGGCACACAGTTTTAATCTAGTAAGTTTCATATCAGCACACACTCCGCTGCAGAGTGAAAATCTCTTTCAGGAAACATCCCCCAGGCTGTGGCTACGCCATGCCTCCGCAATATCCTTTCTTTCAGGAGTGCTAGTTCTGCATGGTTCGCAGGAGAGCTTCTGTAAAGTTTGGAAGATAGGAGACAAGATACTGGCAGAAGTAAAACTGTGAGTACCGGGCGTGAGTCGTGCTTCGGTAGCTCAGATGGTAGAGCACTTGCCCGCGAAAGGCAAAGGTCCCGAGTTCGAGTCTCGGTCGGGCACACAGTTTTAATCTGCCAGGAAGTTTCATATCAGCGCACACTCCGCTGCAGAGTGAAAATCTCATTCTGGAAACATCCCCCAGGCTGTGGCTTAGCCATGTCTCCACAGTATCCTTTCTTTCAGGAGTGCTAGTTCTGCAAGTTTCACAGAAGAGCTTCTGTAAAGTTTGGGAGGTAGGAGACGAGATACTGGCAGAAGTAAGGCTGTGAGGACCGGGCGTGAGTCGTGCTTCGGTAGCTCATATGGTAGAGCACTTGCCCGCGAAAGGCAAAGGTCCCAAGTTCGAGTCTCGGTCGGGCACACGGTTTTAATCTGCCAGGAAGTTTCAATTTAAATTCTGTAGGAGATAATTTTTTATTCCAGACCTTAAAATTCAATCCCTTTGGCTATTTCTGTCGTGTAATCAGAACAGATTCACAAGCGTTCTTGAGTGTGAGAGTAATCATCCCTAATAGTGATTCACATTAGTATAGAAACAGTCAACCTATGTCTCTATTAGGCACTCACCAGTTGTGAACTATAAAACTGAGGCCACAAGTAGTAAAATGTTACACATTCTCATCAACAATTAATTAGTGATTTAACTTAATTCGTAGATAGTATACAAGGCGTTATAAAACGATACCGAAAAATTGGAGTGGTTGTAGAGGGTGTTGTGAGGAATAGATTGAGGACAGAAACCTACGTCCAGCAACGTCACCCAACAAAGCTTCCGAGCGTCGACGTTACTGGCGCCGGCGACTACCGATAGGCTGCCTCGTAGGCAGCAAACGTATGTACGCTGGCGGGCCATAGCTGGAACGTCTCGTACTGTTGTTTGTTGTTCAGCGATTGCGAGTGATGGTCACAATCGTCAGACGGGCCCTGTATCCTACGAATGCGATGCTCAGCAGATGACGGTTTCGATCACAGATTTCCATCCACAGTTTATTTATTTTTTTTCCTGGAGTGTTCTAAAATCTCCAGTGTTTTTGGGTATACGGGATAACAATAAACTGCAGATGGCAACCCGTGTCCGAAACCGCATACGTAGGAGACAAGGCTTGTCTACTCAGCAGATCACTGGGGATCGTGGTAGTCAGTCGCGATGACTGAATAACAAACAACATCGTGAGACTTTCCGTCGATGGTCTGTTAGCGTACAAAGTTATAGCGTCAGGCACCGCCTGTGACTTTTGGGACTCTGTAGCGCCATTGGATGACGCTTGCGGACACCGGTTGCTGTCCTCAGTCCGTTCCTCACAACACTCTATACAATCCCTTGAAGTTTGTCGATATCATTTTGTAACACCTTTATATCAGTGAATAAAGCAATTTTATAGGCTGATTAATCTAAATCAGCCTACTGTTGTGTGACTACTAGTCTGAAATCCATTTGTATCCCAGTAGATGAGAAGATTCTTTCTCCCACCCATCTCCTGTGACACTGCCGGGCTACTTCCCCAGGGGCCATAAAAAGTGAAAATCAGTCATGGATCAGTTTTCAACATTTAGCATGACATTTTGAACATGACAGGTCTCCAAACCGGCCGCTGTGGCCGGGCGGTTCTAGGTGCTTCAGTCCGGAACCGCGCTGCTGCTACGGTCGCAGGTTCGAATCCTGCTTCGGGCATGGATGTGTGTGATGTCCTTAGGTTAGTTATGTTTAAGTAGTTCTAAGTCTAGGGGACTGATGACCTCAAATGTTGAGTCTCACAGTGCTTAGGCCCATTTGTACCATTTTTGAACAAGTCTCCAACCACCGGGTGGCACGATTGTTTACATCCATTCACAAAGACTGCCAAACCAGGGCAACAGTGGAAATGTTGAAGCTGCGTGAGGCCAATTCAGGTGATCTTCTTAGCCGCCTATTTACCACGGACGAGTGCTGGGTGAATGGGGTTCATGTCCAAACAGCGAAAAGCCGGATTCCGCGTTGTATTTACCCGGACATTTTGCCCCAAAAGCCTGATGATCTGTTTTAAATAGAAGTAGGGTCAGTTGTGTGTTACATGTATTATGATGTTGGAAAGTAGTGGAGAAGGGATGCTAGCTACACATGAACGTCATGAGAACTGATTCTGCAGTCGCAACAACCAACATAAACACATCAGATAGTAATGTGGCTGCATCGTGAGTGTAAACTATGAAATATATTATTTTAAATTGTAAAAATTCAGAGAAATATCAATCACTTATTATATTATTGTAATTGAAAGATGACTTGCCGGAGCCAGACTATAAATACTAGTTATCAAACATAGTAATTGTAAGTGTTATCTCATGGTAGGCACAAGCACCTTAGTAGCTAAAATAAGTTAGCAGTTTTGAAAAATTGATAAATCAAAACATTAGGGAATCTAAATTGCAGTGGTGTGGATAAAGCTCCAGGAGGGTTGAAATTTCTTTCATTTTCTAAATTTGCCATTTTTTAAAATAATAACCTGAAATCTTAAAATTTTTTTCTTGGGTGATATCGGCATTTATGCCACATATCAACCAACATTTGGTTAAATTTCATCGTTTAATATACGTAACCTAACGTTGCTGAAAGCTAGCAAGCGGTTAAGATCGGTAGCATTCTCCATCCCATAAAACGACAGATGGCCACGAAGTGTGAGAACGAAGGTGCGAGTAGAAGCTGTGTCGTACTGGAGAGTATTCACACCGCAAGGCTTACCGGAAAACGTGTAACTTTGTTTATTAATATTAACTATGTAAATGTTCATGTATGTCTCTAACCGGATTGCCGCAATTATTCACACTGACAGCTTCCTAAGCATGATTTCAGTAACTCCAAGATGAAGCTCGAATATTAATTTGAATTTTATGTAAAGTTGTCAATCACTGGAGACTAAACAGATCAATCAGAAACGAGCCCTGTGCTGGCAGCCGCGGCATCCCAGTCTTGGATTAGTTTTTGGAGAGACAACACGTATGTGCAGTGGATGAATTGTATTTCCATGTAAAAGTGAATTAGTGATTAATAGTGCCTCGGATCTCGCTTATGTGTGATTTCGTATGGTCATTGAGGTCGTGTGGAGATAATTTTGTGAAATTGAAATGGTGCTCAATAAGTGAAGATTACACTCTGCGAACTTTGATTGCCATTAGACCAAGTCTAAAGATTATTTTATCCATATTTTTAACAAAATAAGTTGGTATACTTTTATCTCGCCGGCCGCTGTGGCCGAGCGGTTCTAGGCGCTTCAGTCTGGAACCGCGCGACCGCTACAGTCGCAGGTTCGAATCCTGACTCGGGCATGGAAGTGTGTGATGTCCTTAAGTTAGTTAGGTTTAAGTAGTTCTAAGTTTTAGGGGACTGATGATCTCAGATGTTAAGTCCCATAGTGCTCAGAGCCATTTGAACCATTTGAATTTTTATTTCGAGTTGAGACTTTCCCACTTGCAGTTTTATCGTTCACAGTTGATTGTAAGGATATTAGAACCAGCGACTGGCGGAGAAGAAAGGCAGTGGCGACGTCGAGACAGATTTACAAAACGCAAGGTAAGCAGATCTCCTCCTTTTGAGCTAGCGAAATGCAAAAAGTTTGCGGAACCTTCTTGTTACTAGTTGGTCAGCGTAGTCAACCCGCAACGAACAACTTGCGCTGTTATCATGTCCGACGCAACAATATGGCGTGGCAGGAACAATCTGCATCTCATCATAATTAGTTAGGAAGGGATAGGGACCACTACAACATACCCCCAACTTCTGTGCCATGTTGTTATTGATAAGGACTGGCTAGAACGTGACACTGTGAGTTGATGAAGCCAATGAATGTGAATGACAAATAAATATTGTGATAAGTCACTGACCTGTAGCGTAGTCTGCCGTATTTAGTACACTTTGCCATGTTTAATGCACCTTTTGTTATAAACACTGCAACTACGAACTAGATCCAGATAACCCATATCACATTAAACCCGCCAGGGTAGTCGAGAGAGCTGACGCGCTGCTTCCTGGACTCGGTTGGCGCGCTGGGCCCGGAGCGAATCCGCCCCGCGGATTAACGTCGACGGCCGGTGTGCCGGCCAGCCTGGATGTGGTTTTTAGGCTGTTTTCCACATCCTACTAGGTGAATACTGGGCTGGCCCCCACGTCCCACCTCAGTTACACGACTCTCAGCCATTTGAAACACATTCACACTATTTCACGATTTCCACTAGACGCAGTCAGCTGGGGTACACTAATTCCGTCCCGGTGGGTAAGGGGTGGCGGCAGGAAGGGCATCCGGCCACCCCTTGAAATTAACCATGCCAAATCCGTACTTAACCCTGCTGACCCTGTGCACAATGCGGGATATAGGCAGTAGCAAAACAAAGAAAGAAAGAACCTATATCACATTACGAACAAGTCTTGGGCGAGTATTTTGATGTACAGGGTGATTCAAAAAGAATACCACAACTTTAGGAATTTAAAACTCTGCCACGACAAAAGGCAGAGCTAAGCACTATCTGTCGGCGAATTAAGGGAGCTATAAAGTTTCATTTAGTTGTACATTTGTTCGCCATTTCAGCCAATAAAGTTTTTGGTCCCTTTTTCTTCGAAGGTGTTATTGTAACTGGACTACAGTATCTGGAGATGTTAGAGAATTGGCTGTTCCCTCAGCTCGAACAAGAAGCACAACAATTCATATTTCAGCAGGATGGAGCGCCACCACATTGGCACTTATCTGTCCGTAACTACCTGAACGTCAATTACCCGAGGCGATGGATCGGCCGCCAGGCAGCCCGTGACAGAGCACTTCATCACTGGCCTCCAAGAAGCCCTGATCTTACCCCCTGCGATTTTTTCTTATGGGGGTATGTTAAGGATATGGTGTTTCGGCCACCTCTCCCAGCCACCATTGATGATTTGAAACGAGAAATAACAGCAGCTATCCAAACTGTTACGCCTGATATGCTACAGAGAGTGTGGAACGAGTTGGAGTATCGGGTTGATATTGCTCGTGTGTCTGGAGGGGGCCATATTGAACATCTCTGAACTTGTTTTTGAGTGAAAAAAACCTTTTTAAATACTCTTTGTAATGATGTATAACAGAAGGTTATATTGTGTTTCTTTCATTAAATACACATTTTTAAAGTTGTGGTATTCTTTTTGAATCACCCTGTATGTTATTTACATATGACATACATAGACTACGACTAATGGAACTCCGGCTAATGGATGGCACTTGGTGTTTAGTTTTATAATGCTACTTTTAGTTGCTACTTGTGATTTATACTGCTATTGATGACAATCTAATAACGTTCTCACACTCGTTACACGATAGCATGAAACGGTCCTAACAAGGGAACCTCCCCATCGCACCCCCCTCAGATTTAGTTATAGGTTGGCACAGTGGATAGGCCTTGAAAAACTGAACACAGATCAATCGAGAAAATAGGAAGAAGTTGTATGGAACTATGAAAAAAATAAGTAAAATATACAAACTGAGTAGTCCATGTGCCACATAGGCAACATAAAAGAGAACGTGAGCTCAGGAGCGCAGTGGTCCTGTGGTTGGTGTGAGTAGCTGCGGAACGAGAGGTCCTTGGTTCAAGTCTGCCCTCGACTGAAAATTTTACTTTATTTATTTTCGCAAAGTTATGATCTGTCCGTTCGTTCATTGACGTCTCTGTTCACTGTTATTAGTTTAGTGTCTGTGTTTTGCGACCGCATCGCAAAACCGTGCGATTAGTAGACGAAAGGACGTGCCTCTCCAATGGGAAACGAAAACATTTGATCGCAAGGTCATAGGGCAACCGATTCCTCCACAGGAAAACACATCTGACATATTCTATACGACACTGGTGACGGCATGTGCGTCACATGACAGGAATATGTTGCCGACCCACCTAACTTATACACTTAGCGAATGGGTAAAAAGATTCTTGTACCTTGCCCGATTTAGGTTTTCTTGTGGATGTGATAATCACTCCCAAAAAGTGATGAAAACATAAGAGTTTGTCACATAAACTGAAAATAAAAAATTAAAATTTTCACTCGAGGTAAGACTTGAACTTAGGACCTCTCGTTCCGCAGCTGCTCTCGCAAACCAAGGGACCACGGCGCGCCTAGACACCCATTGGCCTTGATGTTTCGTATCTTCGCATGGACTACTCAGTTTGTATATTTTACTAATTTTTTTCATAGTTCCACACAACTTCTTCCTGTTTTCTCGATTGATCTGTGTTCAGTTTTTCAAGGCCTATCCACTGTGCCAAATTATAGCTAAATCTGAGGGGGGTGCGATGGGGAGGTTCCCTTGTAAGAACGAAGTGCGAACGTCGGTCAACACATGGCACACGGCGTTGAGCGTTATAATGGTACTCATAGTTGCTACTTATGATATCTAGCTGTGGCTGAAATCACTGCCAGTTACTGATAAGTTCTTGTGAAAAATGTAACGTTTCAATTACGCGTGATTTCTTGCCACCCACAGAGACATGATAAAGTTACTTCCAACGATGACTTGATGACTTCGACTTTGTTCATACGCTGAGTGGATTGAAGAAGGCAGACTGGCATGCCTTCTTGGTAGATTTTAGAGGTGCTGAAACTCGTTTCTGCCCACGAAACTCAAGACATTAAGGTTTCTATTAGAATTGTGAGATTTTTGTGGATAGAATTACTATTAGCCATGTATTAAACCCAGCAGCATGTCAGACGTGCTGACGTTTGTAGTGTGTTAGTAATGTGGACGTAATAAACTTTAATATACGTAATCACATGTTTTATCTGACTGCTCACGTTCCTGGCGACCCGGACATAATACGAATTTTAATGTAATTGTCACATTTTTAGCCAGCATACTCTCGTTGCGTGTCGGTCTTTGCGTGCAGGGGCCAACCTAGATACAAGCAGATGCACTAAGGCTTCTCTCAACCATGTTAACGTTAGTTTATACTACATACATTGTTAACTTGCTAAGAACGACCGGTTAGATGTTAGTGAGGGATGGAAAACCCTTATCTTGACAGGTGAAATTTATTGGTCATCCATGAAAAATCCACGGCTACAGACATATTGCGCAAGCCACCGTACGGTGCATGGCGGAGGGTCCCTTGTACTACCGCTAGTTATTCCTTTCCTGTTCCCCTTACTATAAACTCACTTAAATCTTGATAACCTGCCACTGTAGCATCAGTAACCTATCTAACAACTGAGCCATTTTTTTTTTTTATTGTTATTTTCAAACCCGTACAAACAGGCAGGCTGTCAGCAGCATGGCACGCCGCTCTTCAGCCGTAGAGGAGATAAAGAAAGAACAGAAAGAATACACAAATGTGACATAACGGTGGGTAATAAAACAGTAGACACATAAAGACAAACACGGAGCCGTTCACACTCGACGATAATTCACTACAAACTGTTGTCACGATGCACTAACAGTGAAGATGGCGATGGCACAGGTGAACGATGGAGTATGACGGGAACACTGAACACTAAACATGACGGCACTCACGAGACACTGATGGCGATGATCTCCGGCGCGCGAATGTCCACTCAGCGTGTACGAGTCCGGGGACCTGCCAAGAGACGAGGTGGAGGAGGAGGAAGGGGAAATGGGAGAGGGGAGAGCAGAGATGCCATGGGCAAAGGAGAGAGGGGGAGGGAGGAAGGGGGAGGGAAGCCCGGAGGAGAGGGGAGGAGGGAGGGGGGGAAAAGAAAGAGAAGGGAAGGGAAAGGGGGGAGGGAGGGTGCCTGAAGGAAAGGACACAGGAGGTGGGGGGGGAGGATCAAAGTTGATAGGAGGGGTAGATGCAGGGGAGGAGGACATCATCAGGGAGGGGGAGCTGGCGGAAGCCACCTTGGGAGAGGGTAAGGAGGGTGGAGAGATGGAGACCGGGTGGGACGTGGGAATACAGGCGCGGCAGCGGGTGGGGGTGGGAGAGGATCGGGGACACGAGCGGGTGAGGAGGATCAAGTTTACGGGAGGTGTACAGGATCCGTATCCTTTCAAGGAAAAGGAGGAGGTGGGGGAAGGGGATGAGATCATACAGGATCCGTGTGGGGGAGGGGAGACGGATGCGATAGGCAAGGCGGAGAGCATGGCGTTCAAGGATTTGGAGGGATTTATAGAAGGTAGGGGGGGCGGAGATCCAGGCTGGATGGGCGTAACAAAGGATAGGGCGGATGAGGGATTTATAGGTTGTGAGGATAGTGGAGGGGTCCAGACCCCACGTGCGGCCGGAAAGGAGCTTGAGGAGACGGAGTCGGGAACGTGCCTTGGCTTGGATTGTCTGGAGATGGGGAGTCCAGGAGAGGCGACGGTCGAGGGTGACGCCAAGGTACTTAAGGGTGGGAGTGAGGGCGATAGGACGGCCATAGACGGTGAGATAGAAATCAAGGAGGCGGAAGGAAGGGGTAGTTTTGCCTACAATGATCGCCTGGGTTTTGGAGGGATTGACCTTGAGCAACCACTGGTTGCACCAAGCGGTGAACCGGTCAAGATGGGATTGGAGAAGGCGTTGGGAGCGTTGCAGGGTGGGGGCAAGGGCGAGGAAGGCGGTGTCATCGGCAAACTGGAGGAGGTGGACGGGGGGCGACGGCGGCGGCATGTCCGCCGTGTACAAAAGGTACAGAAGGGGGGAGAGGACGGAGCCTTGGGGCACACCGGCGGAGGGGAAAAAGGTGTAGGAATCTGTGTTATGGATGGTGACATAGGAAGGACGGCAGGAGAGAAAGGAACCGATCAGACGGACGTAGTTAATGGGAAGGGCAAAGGTTTGGAGCTTGAAGAGGAGAAGAGGAGACCGGAATACAACTGCGCCAGACACTTGTTGTCTTATATAGGCGTTGCCGACTGCAGCGCCGTACTCTGCCTGTTTACATATTTGTATTTGAATACGTATGGCTATGCCAATTTCTTTGGCGCTTCAGTGTATGATCAACAGTGTTTCACGAAATAACTTTCTTCCCATTAGAGTCCACGGGGCATTTCCTTAATACTCTTGTGTTGGCGAACCTACTGGTAACAAATCTCGTAACACGCCACTGAACTGCTTTGATGTCTTACTTTAATCCGACCTGGTGGGGATCCAAAACATTTGAGCAGTCTCAAGAATGTGTCATACGAGTGTTCTATACGCGTTCTCTCTACTAGGCACTTCTCTAAAATTCTCAAAATAAACCGAAGTCCACAATTCGCCTTCCCAATAACAGACCCTACGTGCTCATTCCATTTCATGTCACTTCGCAACGTTATGCCTAGTTGTCTTTCATGCATATATGTGTTAACTTGCGTTTTGTTTCCATTGATGATTCTATTTTATTTTATTTTGCGTCCACTGGGTCGTTACACAGCGAACAGGGAACTGCGGTCATTTAGTTGTGAACAGCTGGACGAGTAGCCCGACGAGCGACATCAGTGAACCACGCTCTTCTCAGACCTATACGGCAGGTCGGGCACGGCATGCAAAACTTCACGCATGCATAATGTACTGCTTGCGTGCGGTCCAGAGCCCGGCCTATCTCAACACGACTCGACACATCTCGGCTTTGCTCGGAACTGCTCGGTGTACCTTGACATTTCATTTAGCAGTGCGGTGCGACATTGTTCCTTTCGGCATTTGGTGTGGCTTTCTTCGGTCGCCATGACTTCTTCAGTACGGTAGAATCGTAATGACAGTGCTGTTTAATCTTCGCTTTTTGCTTGCGTTATAAAGGAATTTCAAAGGTGCAGTGGCTGTTAGCACCAAAAGAGGTAGTCTAGCAATCTCTCGACACAAGCCTTTAAAAATGAAACGGAATCACACTTATTTTTCGAAGAGAAGGATGAGAATTTGCAATACTTATTATGCATTCAAATAATCAACGGGTACACCAGATTTTGTGTAGAACAACACTTTAACACAATCCACAAGGAATTTAATGATTTAGTTGACAATGAAAGAGTTAAAATTACAACGATAAAAACCGGTCTGTACTGGATTCATTCGTTTTGTACATTAAAGTTAAACATTGAGCTAAATTTGCCGACCTGGAGCACGTCAGTAGGAATACTATGTATGTTCCTGTATTATCTCATGGTTACTGATAAGGACCTTTACACACTTGGCCTCCTTGCTTCTCCCACTCGCTCTCCCCTGGGGAACCACCGGGAACTGATCAAGGTCGCCAGGGGAATCTCACGCGCAATTGTGCTACTTATATTCAAGGTCTTGTTGCATAAAAATGGTAGTAGCCCCTCCCATCCCGTCTGGATGAATGAGGACCATGTACCTCCTACACACCTTCATCTTTTATACGTGGGGCGCTTGTATGGGAAGAGTTACTCAGGAGCTGGACAGCATAGGGAGAGGATGTGTCTATTCGTTAATAACGATATTATGCTAAGTCTCGTCTCTTGAATCCTGTTTGTTAGTACCAATAGAGGCCACAACCAGACAGATATGTAAGTACTCTTATTTTTAGGCGTTTAACGTATTTTCCAAAATTTCCTATTTTATAACTGGAGGCACTCTGGAGAATAGGGAGAGGCGGTCTCTATTTGCTAATAACAAATTACGTCACTCTACGTCTATTTGCTACGTGGCACCAACAGAGGCCTCACCTAGGCAGACATGTAAGTACTCTCAGTTTTACGTATTTTTACCGGATTTTCCACAATTTCACGTATTTTGTCCAGTAAAGTAACTCTTTTCTTAAGAGTCACAACCACAATGGAGAGTTAGATACCACTGATACTAAGGCACACCTCCCCAATTCCATCTATTGAAACTGGGACGCTCTGGAGCTGGGCGGCATATGGATAGGTCGAAACTGTTTGTTAATAACAAATTACGTCATTCGAGTTCCGTTTGTTTAATATTTCGAAGCCCTGCGCCTTGTACCCTATTGTGCGAGTTATATGTGAACTTCGTGTCACGGCATCGCGTCATGACGTCGCATCACAGTGTCGCATCGCGTCGCGTCACGTCACGTTGCGTCGCGTTAACGTCATGATGTTGTCAGCTTTGGAAATGGAAAATCGTGGTAAGGTCTTATGGGACCAAAGTGCTGAGGTCATCGGTCCCTAAGCCCTCACACTACTTAATCTAACTTAAACTAACTTACGCTATGGACAACACACACACCCATGTCCGAGGGAGGACTCGAACCTCCGACGGGGAGGGGGAGCCGCACCGAACGTAAAACTCCTCTGATCGCGCGGCTACCCCGCGCGGCGTTGTCAGCTTTGGTCCCGAGCTATATATCACCGCTAAGCCATAGGTCCACTACCAGTGTGTGACGTCATAGTGTTAGAAACGAACACATTGGTAGAAACAGTGACCTCATAGATAATTCTATAAGCCAACGATATTGCATAAGAAATATTACTAGTTTGTGACACCATAATAAAGTTCTGATCCCTTCAACGAGAAATACTTTATGCGTAGCATAGCACTACAGAAATACGCCTATAGAGAGAGAAGAGCAGTGTCTGCAACAGTCCCTGTGAGAATCATCTCGCCTGCTAGAGAGTAGGTCAACCTTCAGGATCCTTCGTGATGGGGCAAAGCCGCGAACACCGATGCTTGTGGACACAGTGCCCAGCAATTACTGAGATAGTTGCGGTTGGTGCCCCACACTGATGGTCGAGAGATCTCCTTCTCGTGGTAGTAACGGCGAACAGATTCCAAGATGTAGGTTGAAATATCAAAGATTGGTGCATTCGTTGGATAATGCTGATACGGAATGGAACTCCTCGTACGATCTTTATCACCAGCTCACGAACGGGAGTGTTCCATATGTCTGCCTAACACTACACCAGGCCATCTCCCCAGGAGTGGTAGAGAAGTGTGGGTAATGAGTGTGTAACTACCTCTGACCAAATAGCTATCAGAAATGGCGCTCAATAGTCCAGGGAGACGGCGTGCCGCCACAGCATAAACCTGTCGTAACGTCTCGATGCTTTTGCAGATAAACGCTGCTAACATTTTAAGCAACAAGCACACCCTTCCCTACCATCCCATCTTTCAACACCATTCACAAACATACTTCCCTCTTCCCCCTCCAGCCGTCAAGCTCTTGAAACTAGCGTGGGTGACTTCCATTTTCGGTTAGACGACCTCCCAGGTGGAATGAAAACTCGTAAAAAAATAAATCTTGCAAGTATAAACGTCATTACTATAAGCCTCGTGTACTAACCACAGGAAAGTCCGAGTATGCTGTGTAACTACGACTGATCCACGGAACCCCAGAGACACACGATGCACAGCCAGCACACTGATGTATTTGCTACGAAAACTCATCTGTGCATTAATAACGTGAACAGGACTGGTGCAACAGACATACATTGCTCTCCCCCCCCCCTCTCCCCCCCCCCCCCCCACAAACAACACGTGAGCATTACCTGGTATATAGGGGAAAAAGTTTGCGACAAAAACAAAAGTAGGACCACGTGGACTGTGGTATAAATCTAATTGTAGCAATATTAAGCCACCATAAGACTTTTAAATAGATGCCGAAGTAATGATATACGACCGGTTCTTATAGAAGCGGTTCTTTGCGACTTTTCATTAAGTTTCGACGCCTCGGTCACGATTAGCAAGAGTTTTTATCGGTAATGTCAGTTATGGTGCAATATTTTACGGGTTGAAATTATGCCCCTCCCAACCACCTGAAACACAAATGTGGCCCTGTGCTCTATCGTTCAATCGATGCTTGTCTTCCTTCTGTTATTTTTAATTTATTCATTTATCATTGTATTTAATAGCAATTTACACTTATACCACTTTGTAATTTCCCCAGACTGTCTGATGATGGCTAGAACATGTGAAAAGCGTAACATGTGAAGATTAAATATACTTATCTTGTGCAACCAAGACGTTTTTTTCTGTATGTAAAGATCTATTACGGTTCCTGTACCAGTGCCACTGCTGCAGTTATGGAGTGGAGTGATTTCGATTGCACAGTGTTTCTAAGCTAGCTTTATAGAAAAGAATCCAAGACATCCCCCTTGACCAAACTGAATTTTTTACTTAATTTCGTCATCGACGACGTTGGTGTCGGAGCTGTAACAATATGTGAGAGGCAGATTTGTGGTAGAATCTTAATGTCCAGCACAGGCCAAGTATGGATTGCTTTTGCTACTAAATATTTCTTTTTGGTAATAAGAATGTATGCAGCAGTTCACAGACGTGTAATATAAATTAATTTCAGACTGTTTTTATTCTGACTGACTCGGCTGTCTCCTTCGCTTTCGATAGGCGAAACACTGGCAGCTTTATCAAGCAGGCCACCGGAGACTACTGGCAGCGCTTGGGCACTCCTCGACTAACTGACGCATTGCGACCGAGGCGGCGCGAGATATGAGACGAAAGCCATTGGAAAAGAACTCTGGACTGCTACTCCTCAGTGATTCCCATCAATTTATCAGTTTAGAGCGGACCACTTCCAGCGATTACTTGGAGCCAATGAGATGGCACTTCCTCGCGACTGGTGGGTGTATACAGGGTGGTCCATTGATCGTGACCGGGCCAAATATCTCACAAAATAAGCATCAAACAAAAAAACTACAAAGAACGAAACTTGTTTAGCTTGAAGGGGGAAACCAGATGGCGCTATGGTTAGCCCGCTAGATGGCGCTGCCATAGGACAGACGGATATCAACCGCGTTTTTTTAAATAGGGACCCCCATTCTTTATTGCATATTCGTGTAGTAGGTAAAGAAATATGAATGTTTTAGTTGGACCACTTTTTTCGTTTTGTGATAGATGGCGCTGTAATAGACACAGACATATGGCTCACAATTTTAGACGAACAGTTGGTAACAGGTAGGTTTATTAAATTAAAATACAGAACGTAGGTACGTTTGAACATTTTATTTCGGTTGTTCCAATGTGATACATGTACCTATGTGAACTTTTCATTTCTGAGAACGCATGCTGTTTCAGCTGATTACCTGTAACTACTACATTAATGCAATAAATGCTCAAAATGATGTCCGTCAGGCTGGTCCCGGCGGAGGTTCGAGTCCTCCCTCGGGCATGGCTGTGTGTGTTTGTCATTAGGATAATTTAGGTTAAGCAGTGTGTAAGCTTAGGGACTGATGACCTTAGCAGTTAAGTCCCATAAGATTTCACACACATTTGAACATTTTTGATGTCCGTCAATCTCAATGCATTTGGCAATACGTGTAACGACATTCCTCTCAACAGCGAGTAGTTCGCCTTCCGTAATGTTCGCACATTCATTGCCAATGCGCTGTCGCATGTTCTCAGGCGTTGTCGGTGGATCACGGTAGCTAATATCCTTCAACTTTCCCCACAGAAAGAAATCCGGGGACGTCACATCCGGTGAACGTGCGGGCCATGGTATGGTGCTTCGACGACCAATCCACCTGTCATGAAATACGCTGTTTAATACCGCTTCAACCGCATGCGAGTTATGTGCTGGACATCCAACATGTTGGAAGTACATCGCTATTCTGTCATGCAGTGAAACATCTTGTAGTAACATCGGTGGAACATTACGTAGCAAATCAGCATACACTGCTCCATTTAGATTGCCACCGGTAAAATGGGGGCCAATTATCCTTCCTACCATAATGCCGCACCCTACATTAACCTGTCAAGGTCGCTGATGTTCCACTTGTCGCAGCCATCGTGGATTTTCCGTAGCCCAATAGTGCATATTACGCCGGTTTACGTTACTGCTGTTGGTGAATGACGCTTCGTCGCTAAAGAGAACGCGTGCAAAAAATCTCTCATCGTCCCGTAATTTCTCTTGTGCCCAGTGGAAGAACTGACACGACGTTCAAAGTCGTCGCCGTGCAATTCCTGGTGCATAGAAATATGGTACGGGTGCAATCGATGTTGATATAGCATTCTCAACACCGACGTTTTTGAGATTTCCGATTCCCGCGCAATTTGTCTGCTAGTGATGTGTGGATTAGCCGCGACAGCAGCTAAAACACCTACTTGGGCATCATCATTTGTTGCAAGTCGTGGTTGACGTTTCACATGTGGCTGAACACTTCCTGTTTCCTTAAATAACGTAACTCCCGGGCAAACGTTACGGATACTTGGAGCCGGCAGAAGTGGCCGAGCGTTTCTAGGCGCTTCAGTCTGGAACCGCGCGACCGCTACCGTCGCAGGTTCGAATCCTGCCTCGGGCATTCATGTGTGTGACGTCCTTAGGTTAGTTAGGTCTAAGTAGTTCTAAGTTCTGGGTGACTGATGGCCTCAGATGTTAAGTATCCTAGTGCTCAGAGCCATTTTAGAATACTTGGATGATGTCGTCCAGGATACCGAGCAGCATACATAGCACACGTCCGTTGGGCATTTTGATCACAATAGCCATACATCAACACGATATCGACCTTTTCCGGTTTGGTAAACGGTGCATTTTAACGTGCGTAATGTATCACGAAGCAAATACCGTCCGCACTGGTGGAATGTTGGAAAATGGAAATGAAGCCCCATGCTTCTTGACAGAGCGTAGGGTAACGATGCGGGAGACCCGTTCCGCTTTACTGGGCAAGGTCCTAGTGGAGGTGGTTTGTCATTGCCTTCCTCCGTCCGTGATTGGGATGAATAATGATGATGAAGACGATACAACAACACCCAGTCATCTCGAGGGAGGAAAAATCCCTGACCCCGCCGGGAATCGAACCCGGGACCCCGTGCACGGGAAGCGAGAACACTACCGCGAACCACGAGCAGCGGACGGAGGAATGTTACGTGATGCCAAGTACTTATACGTTTGTTTACAGCGGCATCTATCACAAAGCGAAAAAAGCGGCCGTACTAAAACATTCATATTTCTTTACGTACTACACGAATATGTAATAAAAAATGGGGGTTCCTATTTAAAAAAAACGCAGTTGATATCTGTTTGATCTATGGCAGCGCCATCTAGCGGGCGAACCATAGCGCCATCTGGTTTCCCCCTACAAGCTACACGAGTTTCGTTCTTTGTAGTTTTTTCGTTTGACGCTTATTTCTTGAGATATTTGGCCCGGTCATTATCAATACGCTAATGTGTTGTATGGCCGAAGTTTGATCATATTCCCAAGTCTGTGTGCGCGCTCACAATGGCGATGTCGGCCCTGGTGGTTCCTGGTTCTGTAGCGCCAAGCAGATACGAGCAGCATCTCGTCATAAATACTGTGCTTATTGTACTGTTATTGGGTATGTACAATTCACTTTCCCAACGGTCATTGTGCGTGTGTTGTTCACAGCTTTGAATCACGTTGGTAAATGGTCCGTGGAGAACCGGATTATCGGTTTACGGCCCACGATCTCTAAGGACACATTTTATAGTATCGTGACCTCTGAAAGTCTATGACTTTGTATGTAGGAAGAGTTTATTTTTTGCTGAACTGTAACCATTTCTCAGTATCATTTGCGTGTGGCAGGGTCGTATATGTTTAATTCTGAGTCTAATAGTGACGTACTATTGCTAGAATTACACGTCTGGTAGCTCTAGCCCACAGTCAACATGGTCCTACGGTTGTTTTCTGTTGCTAATTTTTTCCCGATGTACCAGGTATTGTTCACAAGTAGTGGGGATGTCTGTTGCACCAGTCCTGCTCTCGTTTGTGGGATACTCATTATTACTACACAGATGATGATGTTTGGTTTGTGGGGCGACCAACTGCGCGGTCATCAGCGTCCATCTACACAGATAAGGCATCGTTGGAAATACATCAGTGTGCTATCTGTGCATGGTGTTTCTTTCGAATTCCATGGATCGGTCGAAATTGCATACCATACTCGGTTCAAATGGCTCTAAGCACCATGGGACTTAACATCTGAGGTCATCAGTTCCCTAGACTTAGAACTACTTAAACCTAACTAACCTAAGGACATCACACACATCCATGCCCGAGTCAAGATTCGAACCTGCGACCGTAACAGCAGTGAGCTTCCGGACTGAAGCGCCTAGAACCGCTCGACCACAGCGGCCGGCTCATACCATACTCGAATTTTCGTTTGCTTAGTATGCGATGCTTACAGTTATGTCACTTGTACTTGCAGGATTTATATTGTTAGGAGTCTTCATTCCACCTAGGAAGCTGCCTAGCGGAAAATGGAGCCACCTGTAATAGTTTTCAAAAGCATGACGGTTGGAGAGAGATGAAGGGGAGTATTTTTCTGATTGGGACGGAATGACGGGATAGTGGGGGTGGATGTGCTTGTCGCTTAAACTGTTGGCAACATTTATCCGCAAAGGAGTCCACAGGTTTCCTCTGGGGATCATGTAGGTGTCTGGTTCGCCTAGGTGGTGATCCATAGAGAGAGAAGGTTGGAGGGCCGGGGAGCGGAGTGCTTGGCGCTTAAACTGTTCGCAGCGTTTATCTGCAAAAGCGTCGAGGAGTTACGACAGGTCTCTGCTGTGGCGGGACGCCCTGTTCGTGGACGACTGAGCGCCACTTGTGATAGCTACTAGGTCGGAGGTGATTACACATACATTGTGCAAATTTCTCTACCACTCCTGGGGAGATGGTCTGGCGCAGTGCTAGGCAGACATGTGGAGCACTCACGTTCGTGACCTGGTGGCCTCGATCGTACGGAAAGTTCCACACAGTATTGGCATTATCCAACGAATGTAGGGGATAGCGGTGAGTATTTGCACCAGTCTTCGCTGTTTCCACCTACGTCTTGGGATCTGTTTGCTGTTATTACCGCTGGCGGGAGATCTCTCGGCCCTCAATGTTAGGTACTCCTTTCTCTGGAGGAGTATTTTTGTAGCTTTGTACTGCACTTAAAGTGGGTTTTATTGGAGGCATCAGAATTTTACTATGACTTCACACAGCCTAGTAACGTAGTGAGTTATTTATTATGCAGTATATTTGACTTATAGAATTGTCTACACTGATCAGACAGAACATTGTGACCACCGACTTACTATCCGTATAAATCCCTTCAGGCGATAGCAGCGTCACATGACGATGAATGAGTGTTAGTCAGACAAACGCACGGTGGATTTAGTATCAGTGAGCGCGCTGTCCGTTTGTAGAATGGGGAAGGTGCGCGGTCTACCTGAGTTTGATCGAGGGTAGATTGTGACGGCCAGGAGGTTCAGCGCGATCCTTTCGGAAACTGCAAGACTTGTCGGGTGTTCGAGGGGTGCTGTGGCAAGTGTTTTCAACACGAGGCGAAACCAAGGCGAGACAATGTCCAGTCGTCGTGGGGTTGGGCGACCACCCTCGTAACATATTTCGGACTTTGTTGGCTGGGCAGACTGGTAAAACAGGACAGGCGGCGAACTGTGGCGGAACAAACATCAGACTTTAATGTTGCGCAGAGCACAAGCCTGTCTGAACACACAGTGCACCGAACACCCCCAAGGATGTGCCTCCGCAGCCGATGGCCCATGCATTGTCGATTTTAGCATCGGGAACTATTACTGAAATGAGCACATGACCATAGGCATTGGACGTTGATGCAGTGACAGAGCGTTGCATTATCTGATGAATCCGGATACATTCTTCGTTATGACTACGGGAGAGCACGAATCCGTCGTCTTCCAGGGGAACAGCTCCTTGGCGCGAGTACTGCGTGACGGAGACAAGCTGGCGGCGGCTCCAGTATGCTCTGCGGAACACTGACGTGGGCATCCATGGGTCCTGTGGAGCTCCTGCAAGACGCTGTGACCGCCAAGGGATATCGTACAACAGTGTCTGCAGCAAGTGTACACCGTTTCACGTCGATCGTGTTTCCCGACGGCAGTGGCATTTTTCAACAAAATAATGCCTCATATCACAAGGCTAGGAGTGTGATGGAGCGTTTCGAGGAACACAGTGGCGAGTTCCAAATGATGTGCTGGCCCCCCAACTTGCCAGAACTGATTTCAATCGAACATCTGGGATGTGATTCAACGTGGCGTCAGAGCTCATCGCCCCCTCCCCGGAATTTACGGAAATTAGGTCACTTGTTTGTGCAGTTGTAGTGCAAACCCCTCCAGTGACCTACCAAGGCCTGATTGCTTCCATGTCACGATGGGTCGCTGCTGTTATCCGTGCCGAAGTTGCGCATGCTGGCTATTACGTAGGTGATAGTAATGTTCTGGCTGATCTGTGTATGGCGCCACTATTTATACTAACGTGTTCGTTTCTAACAGTATGACGTCACACACTACTAACGGACCAAAGCTGACACACCGAGCGAGGTGGCGCAGTGGTTAGACACTGGGCTCGCATTCGGAAGGACGACGGTTCAATCCCGCGTCCGGCCATCCTGATTTAGGTTTTCCGTGATTTCCCTAAATCAATCCAGGCAAATGCCGGGATGGTTCCTCTGAAAGGGCACGGCCGACTTCCTTCCCCATCCTTCCCTAATCCGATGAGACCGATGACCACGCTGTCTGGTCTCCTTCCCCAAACCAACCAACCAACCAAAGCTGACAACATCATGACGTCGGCACGACGCAAAGCGACGTGATGCGGTGCGATGCCCCACTGTGATGCGACGTCATGACACGACTTCCTGACACGATGAGACGCGATGTTGATACATAACTCGCTTAATAGGGTACAATGCGCAAAACTGTGGAAAATATGGAAAACTGAAAGCATTTAGTCAGGAGTACTGTGTGAGGCGTCTGCTGGTGCTTCGAAATATTAAAAAAACGGACCTCGAGTGACGTAATTTGTTATTAACAAACAGATTCTTCCTATTCCTAAGCCACCAAGCCCCAAAGTATCCCAGTTTTAATAGATGGAGTTGGGCAGGTGTGCCACAATATCGATGGTATCTACGTCTACATTGTAATTGTCTGAGAGCATCATGGTGTCAGTGGGACGCTGGGAAGAATGTTACTTTAATGGACCCGGTAAAAATACGTAAAAGTGAGAGTATTTACGCGTCTGCCTAGGTGAGGCCTCTACTGGTGCCACGTAACAAATAGACCTAGAGTAATATAATTTCTTATAAACGAATGGACACCGCCTCTCCCTATTCTCCAGAGTGCCTCCACTTATAAAATAGGAAACGTTGGAAAATACGTAAAACTAGAAATACGGAAAACAGCGAAAAATGAGAGTACTTACATATCTGTCTGGTTGTGGCCTCTGTTGGTGTCACACAGTATTGGTACTAACAAACAGATTTTAAGCGACGTGAGTGAACATAATATTGTTATTAACAAATAGAAACAACCTCTCTCTATGCTGTCCAGCTCCTGCGTAACTCTTCCCACACAAGCGCCCCATATATAAAAGATGAAAGTGTGGAGGGGGTACATGGTCCTTATTGGTCCAGAGGGGTGGGAGGGGGCTGCTATCCTTTTTATGTAACAAGACCTTGAATGTAAGTATCAAAATTGCGTGGGTGATTCCCCTCGGTGCTCTTGATCACTTCCCGGTGTTTCACCGGGGGAAAGGGTGTGGGGAGAACCAAGTAGCCCAAGCGTGTAAACTGACACCGGATGTCCTTATCAGTAGCCTTGAGGTAAGACCGTTATCTGAACAGGATCATACAATGTATTCCTACTCACGTGATGAAATTGGTGCTACTAGTAGTAAATTTGCCAAAGTCACGCGGATTATTACACCATCAGTTCCAACTGTTTTTTATTTAATTTAACTAATCCTATGAAGACGTTATATATTACTGCACTCTATGTTGGTTAACTCAAGGGTCATATTTTGAACCCTTTTTCAGTGTAAGACCCATTATTGGTGAATTTCTAATGGAAAAAGGAAAGCAAGAACTAAAATTAGAGTGTTCTAAAGGGTTTGCAGGCGTCACATTTTTAGAGGACTTGATTGCGTAGGGCATTGCAAGGTGAGAAGCAACTAGCAACTTATTTCTGATTTAAAGGGGAAAGTGGATGCATCTAAAAAGAATATCACATTTTTTAAGGGACCACTCTGGACAAAGATCACCGACTACTTCCCTAAGCTCTCTGGCATTAAACAAACGTGAATTTTGACGAATTCATTGCGGTGTTGAAAGAATTACAGGAACAGTTTTCTAAACGCTTTCAGGACACTGCCAATCACACATCTGTTTTTGATCTGTTTACAAGGGCATTTGCCGTTTCAGTTGAAAGTGCCCCTGTTTATGTGCGGATGGAACGTATCGACTTGCAGTGTAATTCCCATTTAAAAGATAAATTATTTTGCATCAAAAGCGTCCTGGAATATTCCTCGGGAAGAGTTTCCACGTATTCTTAATGAATCTGAAAAAAACGATATCAATGTTTCGATCACAGTGCGCGTGCGAAAGGCTTTTTTCAATTATGAAACTAAACAAGACACAATATTGCGACAATCAGAGTGACGACAATCTGGAGAACTTCCTGCATCTCTCCGTGTTCCGACAGTTTGTGCCACATCTGAATTTTATTACGTCCTCAGCGAACCAAAAATAACTGAATAATAGTGAGAAACTGTGTTTTTGTGATTTACGAGTATATCGTTGAGAAATACGTAACCAAGCCGCATGCAAGCCGTTCAGCTCTCCCTGTGCGACTATATTGCCATTTAATGTTGTGCGTTCGCAGCTTCCCCATCTTCCTGTGAGACAGCGTGGCGTGATGGTTGCGTATAGTGTACACGTGTGCGCTCTGAGTTCAACGACTCTTATCAATTTATATTTCCGACCTTTCGGGAGGAGGGGGGGGGGGGTGAGGGCGGCGGCGGAACACAAATATGTTTGTTTTCTTAGGCCGATGCGTTCCCTTGCGACAGCAGGTGGATCGCGAAAACTTTTTGTCGTAACGAGATTACTCGGCAAACAACAAGAGTATCCTTAATTTATTTCTGGGGCTACTTAAGGGAAATAGGAAGGGAGATTAGAGACGAAATCATTAAAGACCAGACGGAAGGACAGGAAAAGAAATCGGCCGTGCACTTGCAAACAAACCATCCAAGTATTTGCCTTTAGCGATTTAGAGAAGTCACGGAGAACCTAAATCTGGTTGGTCGGGCGGGTTTTGAATCCTGTAGCACTCCCACCGAAATGGCAACGTCCCCTTCTTCATTTTAAGCCACGTCCTATCATTTTCTTGACTATTGGTAGCACGTCTCCCTTTACTGCGTACTAATTATATCAGTTTTAAAAGTACTTTGAGAATTTATTCAGCGTCAGACGATGATGCGGAAAATGAAGGCTGTGTATTAGACAGTTAACTAAGAAATATAACAGCGTCGGAATGGGCCTCGGAAGTCTCAATTATCTCAATGATACCGACCGACCGCCGTGTCATCCCCAGCCGAACGGCGTCACTGGATGCGGATGTGGAAGGACATGTGGTCAGCACACCACTTTCTCGGCCGCTGTCAGCTTTCGCTCCGAAGCCGCCAAATTTCAATAAACTAGCTCCTCAATAGGCCTCATAAGGATTGAGTGCACTCCGCTTACCAACAGCGCTACGCAGATTCTAACATCAGCCATCCAAGTGCTATCCAAGGACGAGAGGGCTAACTACAAACTTTCAATACTTTGGTTGCAACAGGGTCCATCGCAGTGACAAATTTCTTGAATTATATCAGTTTGCCTCTTTTACATCTACATCTACATCTATACTCTGCAAGCCACTTAACCTCTGTCGGTTCTTCCTTCTATTCCAGTCTCGTATCGTTCGCGGAAAGAAGGAGTGTCGGTATGCCTCTGTGTTGGCTCTAATCTCTCTGATTTTATCCTCATGGTCTCTTCGCGAGATATACGTAGGAGGGAGCAATATACTGCTTGACTCCTCGGTGAAGGCATGTTCTCGAAACTTCAACAAAAGCCCGTACCGAGCTACTGAGTGTTTCTCTTGCAGAGTCTTCCACTGGAGTCTATCATCTCCATAACGCTTTCGCGATTACTAAATGATCCTGTAAAGAAGCGCGCTGCGCTCCGTTGGATCTTCTCTATCTCTTCTATCAACCCTATCTGGTACGGATCCCACACCGGTGAGCAGTATTCAAGCAGTGGGCGAACAAGGGTACTGTAACCTACTTACTTTGTTTTCGGACTGCATTTCCTTAGCATTCTTCGAACGAATCTCAGTCTGACATCTGCTTTTCCGACGATTAATTTTATGTGGTCATTCCATTTTAGGTCACTCCTAATGCCTGCTCGCAGATAATTTATGGAATTAACTGCTTCCAGTTGCTGACCTGCTATATTGTAGCTAAATGATAAAATATCTTTCTTTCTATGTATTCGCAGCGCATTACACTTGTCTACATTAAGATTTAATTGCCATTCCCTGCATCATGCGTCAATTCGTTGCAAATCCTCCTGCATTTCAGTACAATTTTCCATTGTTACAACCTCTCGATGTACTACTCTATCAACCGCAAAAAGCCTCATTAACCTCCGATGTTATCCACAAGGTCATTTGTATATATTGTGAATAGCAACGGCCCTACGACACTCCCCTGCTGCACACCTGAAATCACTCTTACTTCAGAAGACTTCTCTCCATTGAGAATGACATGCTGCGTTCTGTTATCTAGGAACTCTTCAATCCAATCACACAATTTGTCTGATAGTCCATATGCTCTTACTTTGTTCATTAAACGACTGTGGGGAACTGTATCGAACGACTTGCGGAAGTCAAGAAACACGGCATCTACCTGGGAACCCATTTCTATGGGCCTCTGAGTCTCGTGGACGAATAGCGCAAGCTGGGTTTCACACGATCGTTTTTTCGAAACCCATGCTGATTCCTACAGAGTAGATTTCTAGTCTCCAGAAAAGTCATTATACTCGAACATAATACGTGTTCCAAAATTCTACAACTGATCGACGTTAGAGATATAGGTCTATAGTTCTGCACATATGTTCGACGTCCCTTCTTGAAAACGGGGATGACCTGTGCCCTTTTCCAATCCTTTGGAACGCTACGCTCTTCTAGAGACCTACGGTACACCGCTGCAAGAAGGGGGACAAGTTCCTTCGCGTACTCTGTGTAAAATCGAACTAGTATCCCATCGGGTCCAGCGGCCTTTCCTCTTTCGAGCGATTTTAATTGTTTTTCTATCCCTCTGTCTTCTATTCCGGCTTCTACCATTTTGTCATCTGTGCGACAATCTAGAGAAGGAACTACAGTGCAGTCTTCCTCTATGAAACAGCTTTGGAAAAAGACATTTAGTATTTCGGTATTTAGTCTGTCATCCTGTGTTTCAGTACCATTTTGGTCACAGAGTGTCTGGACATTTTGTTTTGCTCCACCTACCGCTTTGACATAAGGCCAAAATTTCTTAGGATTTTCTGCCAAGTCTGTACATAGAACTTTACTTTCGAATTCATTGAACGCCTCTCGCATAGCCCTCCTCACACTACATTTCGCTCCGCGTAATTTTTGTTTGTCTGCAAGGCTTTGGCTATGTTTATGTTTGCTGTGAAGTTCCCTTTGTTTCCGTAGCAGTTTTCTAACTCTGTTGTTGTACCACTGTGACTCTTTTCCTTCTGTAACGATCTTGCTTGGCACATACTCATCTAATGAATATTGTTCGATGGTTTTGAACATCCTCAACACTATCTGTACTTGAGATAAAACTTTTCTGTTGAGCCGTCAAGTACTCTGAAATCTGCTTTTTGTCACTTTTGCTAAACAGAAAAATCTTCCTACCTTTTTTAATATTTCTATTTACGGCTCAAATCATCGACTCTGTAACCGCTTTATGTTCCCTGATTCCCTGTTCTGCGTTAACTGTTTCAAATAGTTCGGGTCTGTTTATCCCCAGAAGGCCTAATATGTTATCGCCTCGAGTCGGTTCTCTGTTTAAGTACGCAAGGTCGTTTTCAGATAATGCACTTTAAAAAATTTCACTGGATTCTTTGACCCTGCCACCCGTTATAAACGTTTGAGTCTCCCAGTCTATGTCTGGTAAATTAAAATCTCCACCCAGAACTATAACATGGTCGGGAAATTTACTCGAAATATTTTCCAAATTTTCCTTCAGGTGTTCTGTCACAACAGCTGCTGAGCCAGGGGGCCTGTTGAGACACTCAATTACCATGTTCGAGCCTGCTTTAACCGTGATCTTCACCCAAATTATTTCACATTTCGAATCTCCGTCAATTTCCTTCGATACTATTGCACTTTTTATCGCTGGTTGTTATTGTAAGGATTAATGCATCCTTTTATTTTATATTGTTCAATACTGCGTTTTTCCGACTGTGTAGCCGTTATCAAGTTTAAAGCACAACCATTTAAAGACCAGATCAGCATATTCTTATAACAAAACGTTAGAGGAGTGCATTCGAAAAACTAAAACATGAATTCTGGAACTTGGAAACTAAACATCATCTCTTCGATGTGCAACGAAAAATCTATCAGTGTATAGAACAATATAAAAAAGTGCAACTTATCTGGGTCAAAAGGCATTCCGGAATGGTTCAAATGGCTCTAAGCACTATGGGAGTTACCATCTGAGGTCATCAGTCCCCTAGACTTAGAACTACTTAAACCTAACTAACCTAAGGACATCACACACATCCATGCCCGAGGCAGGATTCGAACCTGCGACCGTAGCAGCACATTCCGGAATCGTAGACACCGAAATGGTTGACCAATAACAAACAGCGGTAGCACGGAAGGAATATCTCTCTTTGTACGTGTAAGGCAAAATTTTGCAAGGATTCAGTCATTCAGTCCTAAAGGAACATGATATTCAAAGTTAAATCTTTCACGACATCCAACATCAATCAAAAGAAATCGAAATGTGGACGTGTGCTATCTTGTGCATCTCTACAGAATCAAAGTTTTAATGTTCCCATATTGCAAAAACCACCCTTCATAACCGGCAAACCCAGATCACCTGTTCTATAAGGAAATCGCCCATTTGGGTTTTCCCCTACCCAGAAGCGTCACGGAACTTGCAACGAACCGGAAAATCTTCGTCCATGTCACGAGATAATTTCAAGAGATGGGAATTCATCTCTAAACTCCAAAAAATGAAGGCAACGACCCAAAGCAATCGCAAGGCTTGGTTGACTCCACAGGTATTAATTGATGCCAGAAGAAGAAACGGTATTCACTCATTTTATAATTGGATATTTGTATACAATGTTGATCTCTTGTCCTCCTAGAAATTTATTTCAGGAATGAACCCCTAAAAAGTTACTCTAGTTAAAGAACAATATGGCTGGATAAATAGCTTGGCAGATAGTGGCGAAACAAATGCATTTAAAAAACCTTTAAATGCATATGCATTGGTTATAGTCAACGTACTTGTCTAAGTCACACAATTGTACAAGCAAAGCATTTTGACCGGAGCTCATGCCGTTAGGGATGACACCAGGTGTTAAGAAAACAGTAGTTACTCACCATAGTTACTTGCATTTGAGAATGATTACACGGGCGAAATTACGTAGTTGTGAATGTAAAAAATAAAAGGATGTTTTAATGTTAACAATAACAGACAGTGCAGGAAATTGATATCATTTGCGAAAAATAATAAATTTCATATTTACCGCTTTGCCTTTTACACAATCAAGAATAAATGAAAATGCACAATGTCTGAAAATTTTCTGTATGCCACGAGTAGGAATGCAATTGGCATTTAGAACCAAATTTGATCTTTGTCTTGATCTTCCCCGTTCACATACCCTCTTCTGTCGCAATTCATCGCAAAAGTTACTAAAATCGAGAACACGGTTAAGACCACTGGTACAGAGAACAGACACGGATTACAACTTATCGCCGACTGACTAGAGTGGGGCGCAGCAGAGAATTCGTGCATACTTTGTACATCTTCATAGGTATTCGAATGTGGTAGCTAGCTGAATAATTTTCATTTGTTTTCAGATTTAAGGGGTTTACTGCATAGTGGAATTGTGGTATCGAAGCTGTTACGACAGTTAGGCTGCTCCTAGCGCCTCCACATGCCAAAGGTGGACGCTAATTACTAACATTTATTAAAAAAAAATGTTTTAGATATTGCGTCTGAGCATTGGTGACTCACTGACGTGTAGATAGCTAGCCAAGATTCTTTCTCATGGCGTGCTTACTTCTGCGTCCCCCCCCCCCCCCCCCCACTAACTCACTGGCGTCCCACGTGGTACATTGGTTATCCATGTCTGCGTGGGAAACAGGTTCTCACTCGATGCTGTTGTATTCTGCAGTGCTACTTAACGGATCGAATTACTTCTGTCAGCTGCATCGCTCCAACAAAATGTAAAATTTAGAAAATGAAATGCTGTTGAAAACAAAGAGAAACCTCACATCTTCCATACTGAATCCGAATGACGCCATATGGCAGAGGGTGTGAGACTGTAATGTCCTCCAAACGCCATTCCAGTGTCTAGACTCTGGGCAACCTCGTGCGATTTAGTTACGTTATAAATGCTTCAGTTTTCACGTGCAAAACATAAACTTTCCACTTTTCTTCAACCAGCCACAACGTTCCTCACTCGAAACTGGAAAAAAAATCTTTGAAGAATCTGATAAATGAGTGGCGCGAGGCTATCTGCCTGGACTAACACTCTCTACTTGGCAACACAGCAGGGACTCCCCTGTAAGTTTCGCTGCTTATTTTATCCGACTTCTCATTTGACCACACGTGACTTGGTAGATCTTGTTACAGACCTTTCCAACACAGAGCAATCTAAAGTGGTCACCAGGAATCAAACCTGGGGCGTCCGAGTCAGAAGTCATTGACGTTTACTACTGGACCAAAGAGGTGGCCTCATAATTTTTCGTGTGACATGATAATCTTTTAACTTCATTAATAATAACTTATCACTGTCAGTGTGAAAACTCGCCATCACTCAAGTATGAGATGCGATCAAAAAAGTAAAACAACACATTTTTTTCTGGAAGAAGATTGGTTTTGTTCAGGATTCCAATTAGTATACACTACTGGCCATTAAAATTGCTACACCACGAAGATGACATTCTACAGACGCGAAATTTAACCGACAGGAAGAAGATGCTATGATATGCAAATGATTAGCTTTTCAGAGCATTCACACAAGGTTGGCCCCGCTGGCGACACCTACAACGTGCTGACATGAGGAAAGTTTCCAACCGTTTTCTCATACACGAACAGCAGTTGACCGGCGTTGCCTGGTGAAACGTTGTTGTGATGCCTCGTGTAAGGAGAAGAAGTGCGTACCATCACGTTTCCGACTTTGATAAAGGTCGGATTGTAGCCTATCGCGGTTACGGTTTATCGTATAGCAACATTGCTGCTCGCGTTGGTGGAGATTCAATGACTGTTAGCAGAATATGGAATCGGTGGGTTCAGGAGGGTAATACGGAACGCCGTGCTGGATCCCAACGGCCTCGTATCACTAGCAGTCGGGACGACTGGCATTTTATCCGCATGGCTGTAACGGATCGTGCAGCCACGTCTCGATCCCTGAGTCAACAGATGGGGACGTTTGCAAGACAACAACCATCTGCACAAACAGTTCGACGACGTTTGCAGCAGCATGGACTATCAGCTCGGAGATCATGGCTGCGGTTACCCATGGCGCTGCATCACAGACAGGAGCGCCTGCGATGGTGTACTCAGCGACGAACCTGGGTGCACGAATGGCAAAACGTCATTATTTCGAATGAATCCAGGTTCTGTTTACAGCATCATGATAGTCGCATCCGTGTTTGGCGACATCGCGGTGAACGCACATTGGAACCGTGCATTCGTCATCTCTATACTGGCGCATCACCCGGCGTGATGCTATGGGGTGCCATTGGTTACACGTCTCGGTCGCCTCTTGTTCTCATTGACGGCACTTTGAACAGTGGACGTTACATTTCAGATGTGTTACGACCCGTGGCTCTAACCTTCATTCGATCCCTGCGAAATCCTACAGTTCAGCAGGATAATGCACGACCGCATGTTGTAGGTCCTGCACGGGCCTTTTTGGACACAGAAAATGTCCGACTGCTGCCCTGGCCAGCACATTCTCCAGATCTCTCAGCAATTGAAAACGTCTGGTCAATGGTGGCCGAGTAACTGGCTCGTCACAATACGCCAGTCACTACCCTTGATGAACTGTGGTATCGTGTTTAAGCTGCATGGGCAGCTGTATCTGTACACGCCATCCAAGCTCTGTTTGACTCAATGCCCAGGCGTATAAAGGCCGTTATTACGGCCAGAGGTGGTTGTTCTGGGTACTGATTTCTCAGGATCTAAGCACCCAAATTGCGTGAAAAGGTAGTCACATGTCAGTGCTAGTATAATATATTTGTCCAATGAATACCCGTATATCATCTGCATTTCTTCTTGGTGTAGCAGTTTTAATGGCCAGTATTGTATTATTCTCCACTCTTCTGGCTACAAAACTCTATTCTTCAACATAACCTGCGTTCAAAGCGCTGGACTTACGCAACCTTACTGGCAGGGCCTGTAGGCCTGCGTGGTACGCTCTAGAAGTCGGAGGCAGCGTGTTGCTGCATCAGTAACCTCCTCATCATCGACGTACTGATCCCCGCGGAGTGCATCCGTCATTGGACCAAACAGATAATAGCGGGAAGTTGCGAGATCCGGGCTCTAGGGTGGGTGAGGAAGAAGAGTCCAATGAAGTTTTGTGAGCTCCTCTCTGGTGTGTAGACTTTTGTGAGGCCTGGAGCTGTCACGGAGGAAGAAAAGTTCATTTGCATGTTTGCGGAGACGAACACGCTGAAGTCTTTCTTTCCGTTTCCTGCGGATACCACGATATACTTCCGAGATGAAGGAAGACATCAAACAAAGTAACCCCTTCGGAGTCCCAGAAGACCGTCGTCACGACTCCACCAGCTTTGAACTTTTTCTTTGGAGGAGGGGTGATGTCACGCCACTCCATGGATTGCCGTTTTTTTTTCAGTTCGAAGTGATGAGCCAATGCTTCACTGTCTGTTCCGATGTTGGACAAAAAATTGTCACGATCAACCTCGTAATGTGCGATTGATTCCTCATAGATGATCCTTCGTTGCTCTTTATGGTCTTCTGTTAGACGGCGAGGAACCTAGCAGGCATACGCCTTTGAGTATCCCAACTGGTGGACGAGTGTTACATTACTTACCAAACGCCCATAGTAGTAGTAGTAGTAGTATTTGTTTGTAGATCTCTTTCACAGCTTCAGTCCAGAACCGAGCTGCTGCTAGGGTCGCAGGTTCAAACCCTGCGTCGGGCATGGATGAGTGTGTGATGTCCTTAGGTTAGTTACGTTTAACTAGTTCTAAGTCTATGGGACTGATGACCTCAGATGTTAAGTCCCATAGTGCTTAGAGCCATTTGAACCATTTTTTTCTCTTTCACAATATGGCCAAGGTAGTGTTTGGCAAAGCAAAGACAACCAGCAGAAAATCTCCCCGTATGTGACTACAGGGTTATAAACACAAAATCAAATAGGGGTAATGCAGGAGTAGGTTTAATAATGAATAGGAAAATAGGAATGCGGGTAAGCTACTACAAACAGCATAGTGAACGCATTATTGTGGCCAAGATAGATACGAAGCCCACACCTACTACAGTAGTACAAGTTTATATGCCAACTAGCTCTGCAGATGACGAAGAAATTGAAGAAATGTATGATGAAATAAAAGAAATTATTCAGATTGTGAAGGGAGACGAAAATTTAATAGTCATGGGTGACTGGAATTCGAGTGTAGGAAAAGGGAGAGAAGGAAACATAGTAGGAGAATATGGATTGGGGCTAAGAAATGAAAGAGGAAGCCGCCTGGTAGAATTTTGCACAGAGCACAACATAATCATAACTAACACTTGGTTTAAGAATCATGAAAGAAGGTTGTATACATGGAAGAACCCTGGAAGTACTAAAAGGTATCAGATAGATTATATAATGGTAAGACAGAGATTTAGGAAACAGATTTTAAATTGTAAGACATTTCCAGGGGCAGATGTGGACTCTGACCACAATCTATTGGTTATGACCTGTAGATTAAAACTGAAGAAACTGCAAAAAGGTGGGAATTTAAGGAGATGGGACCTGGATAAACTAAAAGAACCAGAGGTTGTACAGAGATTCAGGGAGAGCATAAGGGAACAATCGACAGGAATGGGGGAAAGAAATACAGTAGAAGAAGAATGGGTAGCTCTGAGGGATGAAGTAGTGAAGGCAGCAGAGGATCAAGTAGGTAAAAAGACGAAGGCTAGTAGAAATCCTTGGGTAACAGAAGAAATATTGAATTTAATTGATGAAAGGAGAAAATATAAAAATGCAGTAAATGAAGCAGGCAAAAAGGAATACAAACGTCTCAAAAATGGGATCGACAGGAAGTGCAAAATGGCTAAGCAGGGATGGCTAGAGGACAAATGTAAGGATGTAGAGGCCTATCTCACTAGGGGTAAGATAGATACCGCCTACAGGAAAATTAAAGAGACCTTCGGAGATAAGAGAACGACTTGTATGAATATCAAGAGCTCAGATGGAAACCCAGTTCTAAGCAAAGAAGGGAAAGCAGAAACATGGAAGGAGTATATAGAGGGTCTATACAAGGGCGATGTACTTGAGGACAATATTATGGAAATGGAAGAGGATGTAGATGAAGATGAAATGGGAGATATGATACTGCATGAAGAGTTTGACAGAGCACTGAAAGACCTGAGTCGAAACAAGGCCCCCGGAGTAGACAATATTCCATTAGAACTACTGACGGCCGTGGGAGATCCAGTAATGACAAAACTCTACTATCTGGTGAGCAAGATGTATGAGACAGGCGAAATACCCTCAGACTTCAAGAAGAATATAATAATTCCAATCCCAAAGAAAGCAGGTGTTGACAGATGCGGGAAATACCGACCTATCAGTTTAATAAGTCACAGCTGCAAAATACTAACACGAATTCTTTACAGACGAATGGAAAAACTAGTAGAAGCCAACCTCGGGGAAGATCAGTTTGGATTCCGTAGAAACACTGGAACACGTGAGGCAATACTGACCTTACGACTTATCTTAGAAGAAAGATTAAGGAAAGGCAAACCTACGTTTCTAGCATTTGTAGACTTAGAGAAAGCTTTTGACAATGTTGACTGGAATACTCTCTTTCAAATTCTAAAGGTGGCAGGGGTAAAATACAGGGAGCGAAAGGCTATTTACAATTTGTACAGAAACCAGATGGCAGTTATAAGAGTCGAGGGACATGGAAGGGAAGCAGTGGTTCGGAAGGGAGTAAGACATGGTTGTAGTCTCTCCCCGATGTTGTTCAATCTGTATATTGAGCAAGCAGTAAAGGAAACAAAAGAAAAATTCGGAGTAGGTATTAAAATTCATGGAGAAGAAATAAAAACTTTGAGGTTCGCCGATGACATTGTAATTCTGTCAGAGACAGCAAAGGACTTGGAAGAGCAGTTGAATGGAATGGACAGTGTCTTGAAAGGAGGATGTAAGATGAACATCAACAAAAGCAAAATAAGGATAATGGAATGTAATCTAATTAAGTCGGGTGATGCTGAGGGAATTAGATTAGGAAATGAGGCACTTGAAGTAGTAAAGGAGTTTTGCTATTTGGGGAGCAAAATAACTGATGATGGTCGAAGTAGAGAGGATATAAAATGTAGGCTGGCAATGGCAAGGAAAGCGTTTCTGAAGAAGAGAAATTTGTTAACATCCAGTATTGATTTAAGTATCAGGAAGTCATTTCTGAAAGAATTCGTATGGAGTGTAGCCATGTATGGAAGTGAAACATGGACGATAAATAGTTTGGACAAGAAGAGAATAGAAGCTTTCGAAATGTGGTGCTACAGAAGAATGCTGAAGATTAGATGGGTAGATCACATAACTAATGAGGAAGTATTGAATAGGATTGGGGAGAAGAGAAGTTTGTGGCACAACTTGACCAGAAGAAGGGACCGGTTGGTAGGACATGTTCTGAGGCATAAAGGGATCACCAATTTAGTACTGGAGGGCAGCGTGGAGGGTAAAAATCGTAGAGGGAGACCAAGAGATGAATACACTAAGCAGTGTGCTCCCTGCCGCCGTTGGATAAGCAGCTGCAGCAGCAAGTCGTATACTCCTAGCTCACTCATTTGTTACATAGTTTAATTCTTAATTTATTTGCGTGTTTTTGGTACTTGCATTGTTTAATTCATAAATTTCGGGCGTATTATAGTATTTGAGAGCTGTAGCATCGCGTTTTAATACCTGAATAGTGTAAATTCGCGTAGTCTCCTTCCGCCGCCGAGCAGTGTCAGCAGTGCGCAAGTAGCAGCGTTACTGCATTTACTAGGCAATCTTGTATTTTAATAACCGTTTAAATTTTGTCGATTTGTTTGCGCTCTCTGTAGATTAGTTCAGACGTTCTTTCCAAAACAGTTTTTAGCATGGATAGGGACTGCAACTGCTGTGTTCGGATGCAGGCTGAGTTGGCATACCTTCGCTCCTAGCTTCAGGCAGTGTTGGCTTCGGTCACACAGCTTGAGGCTGTTGCCAATGGGCATCACTGTGGGGGTCCGGATAGGGGTTTGTCGGGGACGGCCAGCTCGTTCCACGCATCCCCCGATCGGACTACGACTGTGGTTGCCCGGGATACTGCCCGCATTGAGGCTGATCCCTCACCTGTGGTAGAGTGGGAGGTCGTCTCAAGGTGTGGCAGGGGGCGAAAGACATTCCGGAGGGCTGAACGGAAGGCCTCTCCAGTTTGTCTGACGAACCAGTTTCAGGCTCTGTCTCAGGCTGATACTGATCTTCGGCCTGACATGGCAGCTTGTCCTGTTCCAGAGGTTGCCCCTCAGTCTGCAAGATCCGGGCGGTCGCAGAGGGTGGGCTTACTGGTAGTTGGGAGCTCCAACGTCAGGCGCGTAATGGGGCCCCTTAGGGATATGGCAGCAAGAGAGGGGAAGAAAACCAATGAGCACTCCGTGTGCATAGCGGGGGGAGTCATTCCAGATGTGGAAAGGGTCCTTCCGGATGCCATGAAGGGTACAGGGTGCACCCATCTGCAGGTGGTCGCTCATGTCGGCACCAATGATGTGTGTCGCTACGGATCGGAGGAAATCCTCTCTGGCTTCCGGCGGCTATCTGATTTGGTGAAGACTAACAGTCTCGCTAGCGGGATGAAAGCAGAGCTCACCATCTGCAGCATCGTCGACAGGACTGACTGCGGACCTTTGGTACAGAGCCGAGTGGAGGGTCTGAATCAGAGGCTGAGACGGTTCTGCGACCGTGTGGGCTGTAGATTCCTCGACTTGCGCCATAGGGTGGTGGGGTTTCGGGTTCCGCTGGATAGGTCAGGAGTCCACTACACGCAACAAGCGGTTACACGGGTAGCAGGGGTTGTGTGGCGTGGGCTGGGCGGTTTTTTAGGTTAGAAGGCCTTGGGCAAGTACAGAAAGGGCAACAGCCTCAACGGGTGCGGGGCAAAGTCAGGACATGCGGGGACCAAGCAGCAATCGGAATTGTAATTGTCAACTGTCGAAGCTGCGTTGGTAAAGTACCATACCTTCAAGCGCTGATAGAAAGCACCGAAGCTGAAATCGTTATAGGTACAGAAAGCTGGCTTAAGCCAGAGATAAATTCTGCCGAAATTTTTACAAAGGTACAGACGGTGTTTAGAAAGGATAGATTGCATGCAACCGGTGGTGGAGTGTTCGTCGCTGTTAGTAGTAGTTTATCCTGTAGTGAAGTAGAAGTGGATAGTTCCTGTGAATTATTATGGGTGGAGGTTACACTCAACAACCGAGCTTGGTCAATAATTGGCTCCTTTTACCGACCTCCCGACTCAGCAGCATTAGTGGCAGAACAACTGAGAGAAAATTTGTAATACATTTCACATAAATTTTCTCAACATGTTATAGTCTTAGGTGGAGATTTCAATTTACCAGATATAGACTGGGACACTCAGACGTTTAGGACGGGTGGTAGGGACAGAGCATCGAGTGACATTATACTGAGTGCACTATCCGAAAATTACCTCGAGCAATTAAACAGAGAACCGACTCGTGGAGATAACATCTTGGACCTACTGATAACAAACAGACCCGAACTTTTCGACTCTTTAAGTGCAGAACAGGGAATCAGTGATCATAAGGCCGTTGCAGCATCCCTGAATATGGAAGTTAATAGGAATATAAAAAAAGGAGGGAAGGTTTATCTGTTTAGCAAGAGTAATAGAAGGCAGATTTCAGACTACCTAACAGATCAAAACGAAAATTTCTGTTCCGACACTGACAATGTTGAGTGTTTATGGAAAAAGTTCAAGGCAATCGTAAAATGCGTTTTAGACAGGTACGTGCCGAGTAAAACTGTGAGGGATGGGAAAAACCCACCGTGGTACAACAACAAATTTAGGAAACTACTGCGAAAGCAAAGAGAGTTTCACTCCAAGTTTAAACGCAGCCAAAACCTCTCAGACAAACAGAAGCTAAACGATGTCAAAGTTAGCGTAAGGAGGGCTATGCGTGAAGCGTTCAGTGAATTCGAAAGTAAAATTCTATGTACCGACTTGACAGAAAATCCTCGGAAGTTCTGGTCTTACGTTAAATCAGTAAGTGGCTCGAAACAGCATATCCAGACACTCCGGGATGATGATGGCATTGAAACAGAGGATGACACGCGTAAAGCTGAAATACTAAACACCTTTTTCCAAAGCTGTTTCACAGAGGAAGACCGCACTGCAATTCCTTCTCTAAATCCTCGCACAAACGAAAAAATGGCTGACATCGAAATAAGTGTCCAAGGAATAGAAAAGCAACTGGAATCACTCAATAGAGGAAAGTCCACTGGAACTGACGGGATACCAATTCGATTCTACACAGAGTACGCGAAAGAACTTGCCCCCCTTCTAACAGCCGTGTACCGCAAGTCTCTAGAGGAACGGAGGGTTCCAAATGATTGGAAAAGAGCACAGGTAGTCCCAATCTTCAAGAAGGGTCGTCGAGCAGTTGTGCAAAACTATAGACCTATATCTCTGACGTCGATCTGTTGTAGAATTTTAGAACATGTTTTTTGCTCGAGTATCATGTCGTTTCTGGAAACCCAGAATCTACTATGTAGGAATCAACATGGATTCCGGAAACAGCGATCGTGTGAGACCCAACTCGCTTTATTTGTTCATGAGACCCAGAAAATATTAGATACAGGCTCCCAGGTAGATGCTATTTTTCTTGACTTCCGGAAGGCGTTCGATACAGTTCCGCACTGTCGCCTGATAAACAAAGTAAGAGCTTACGGAATATCAGACCAGCTGTGTGGCTGGATTGAAGAGTTTTTAGCAAACAGAACACAGCATGTTGTTATCAATGGAGAGACGTCTACAGACGTTAAAGTAACCTCTGGCGTGCCACAGGGGAGTGTTATGGGACCATTGCTTTTCACAATATATGTAAGTGACCTAGTAGATAGTGTCGGAAGTTCCATGCGGCTTTTCGCGGATGATGCTGTAGTATACAGAGAAGTTGCAGCATTAGAAAATTGTATCGAAATGCAGGAAGATCTGCAGCGGATAGGCACTTGGTGCAGGGAGTGGCAACTGTCCCTTAACATAGACAAATGTAATGTATTGCGAATACATAGAAAGAAGGATCCTTTATTGTATGATTATATGATAGCGGAACAAACACTGGTAGCAGTTACTTCTGTAAAATATCTGGGAGTATGCGTGCGGAACGATTTGAAGTGGAATGATCATATAAAATTAATTGTTGGTAAGGCGGGTACCAGGTTGAGATTCATTGGGAGAGTCCTTAGAAAATGTAGTCCATCAACAAAGGAGGTGGCTTACAAAACTCTCGTTCGACCTATACTTGAGTATTGCTCATCAGTGTGGGATTCGTACCAGATCGGTTTGACGGAGGAGATAGAGAAGATCCAAAGAAGAGCGACGCGTTTCGTCACAGGGTTATTTGGTAACCGTGATAGCGTTACGGAGATGTTTAATAAACTCAAGTGGCAGACTCTGCAAGAGAGGCGCTCTGCATCGCGGTGTAGATTGCTCGCCAGGTTTCGAGAGGGTGCGTTTCTGGATGAGGTATCGAATATATTGCTTCCCGCTACTTATACCTCCCGAGGAGATCACGAATGTAAAATTAGAGAGATTAGAGCGCGCACGGAGGCTTTCAGACAGTCGTTCTTCCCGCGAACCATACGCGACTGGAACAGGAAAGGGAGGTAATGACAGTGGCACGTAAAATGCCCTCCGCCACACACCGTTGGGTGGCTTGCGGAGTATAAATGTAGATGTTGATTCAGAAGGATGTAGGTTGCAGTAGGTACTGGGAGATGAAAAAGCTTGCTCAGGATAGAGTAGCATGGAGAGCTGCATCAAACCAGTCTCAGGACTGAAGACCACAACAACAACAACATGTGGACGGGCGTTATCTTTCTGAAATGTAAGTCCAGGTTTCCTTGCCATGAAGGGCAACAGAACAGGTCGTAGAATATGGTCGACGTACTGCTCTATTGCAAGCGTGTCGCGGATGTCAGGTTGGTGCCCCATCGCTTTCTGGGGAGTCTCCAGACACGTCTTTGCTGGTCATCGGCCCTCAGTTCGAAGCGGGACTCATCAGTGAAGACGATTATACTCCAATCAATGAGATTCTAGGGCGAAGATGTGTCAAGAAACTCCCGAACAGCGGTGGGATACCAACTTGATTGTTGCTTGTTACATTGGCCGACAACCAGGTGCCATTTTATTTCATCCACGATACTCTTATAGCACAGCGATACGTCGAAGATATTCTACACTCCGTTTTGTTGTCCTTCGTGGCAAGCTGTGCTGCACATACATTTCAGCGAGATAATGTCCACCCGCACACGGAAAGAGTTTCTACTGCTTGTCATCGTGCTTGCCAAACCCTATCTTGGACGGCAAGGTCGTCGAATCTCTCCCCATTCGACAAATTTTGGAGCATTGTGGGCAGTGCTCGTCAACCAGCACGGGACTTTGACGATCTAACGCACCAGCTGGACAGAATTTGGCACGATATCCCTCAGGAGGGTATACAACAACTCCATGAATCAATGCCAAGCCAAACAACCGCTTGCGTAAAGGCCAGAGCTGGACCAACGCGTTATTGACTTGCTCAATTTGTGAAGCTCTTTCTCTTGAATAAAACATCTCATTTTTCTGAAATTGTAATCATTTATTTGTCTTTGCATGTACATTACATCTACCGACTTCCGTTTCATTGGGATAATTTCTTCGTGGTGCGTCGTTTTCTTTTGTCCTTGGGTGTATTTGTGCAGTTTTTTTTACGGGAATTACTTCTTTATAGTTAACTACATCACGAAATATTAGTATTAATATTGTTTTCAAGGTCATTAATGTATAACATGAACATCAAGGGTCCCATTACAATGCGGGACACATGAAGTTACTTCTACATCTGTCGATGACTCTTCATCCAAGGTAACGCCCGACGTCTTTTCTACTAAGAAATCCTCAAACCAGTCACAAATTTCGCATGATACCACAAACGATTATACATCCGATAATAAGCGTCCGTGTGGCACAGAGTTAAATGCTTTTTGGAAATCGAGAAACACTATATCTACGTGACTGCCTTGACCGGCCGGAGTGGCCGAGCGGTTCTAGGTGCTACAGTCTGGAACCGCGCGACCGCTACGGTCGAGGTTCGAATCCTGCCTCGGGCATGGATGTGTGTGATGTCCTTATGTTAGTTAGGTTTAATTAGTTCTAAGTTCTAGGGGACTGATGACCTCAAAAGTTAAGTCCCATAGTGCTCAGAGCCATTTGAACCATTTGATTGCCTTAATCCATGACTTTCAGCATGTCATGTGAAAAAAGCGCGAGTTGAAATTTACGTGATCGATGGTTAGGACAGAGGAAGTCATTCTGTTCGAGATAATAACGATAACTTCGTGCTAGTCCTCAATTGGACGCTACTTCGGTGATGCAGGTGTTCTTAACCTACCCTAACAATCCTACCGGGGAAAGGTGAGCTACAGTTTAACTCGTCGTTCCTGGTTCCTGACGACTCTTTGCATCATTAACAGGTGAAGGCTAAGTTACAGGCAGTCTGAAAAATTTCCAAACACGCTGAGCTACCCTGCTGGCTAAAAGCAGACCGTATTTCTGTTCCGAGATATGTCAGGGAGAAATTTGTTATTCGGGAGGGGCAGGTTGTTGGTGGTGCATTAGGAGAGAACATGGAAGGTGTGTGCGTACTTGGTCGTTGGAGTGCGTTGATATTTGCTAGAGAACGTGCTAAGATTGTTAAACGGTTGGGCTGTTGAAGTCAAGTCTGTGGGATCTGTAGAAGACAGAGAGATGCCCAGTGTGGATGAGGAGGTGAGGGCGCTGGGACTTTCGTGGAATCGCAGGCGCCTCCTCTCCCGCCAGCTGTGACTGCGATTTGTGGTTGGCACCGCTGCGCTGTGCGTGAGGATGGCGCTGGCGTATCGCTCGATAGCCATGCGCCGCAGTATCGAGCCCGCTGCAGTCTGGCTGGGCCCGGGCACTCACGTTAAGCGGCCGACTTAATCCCGCCGCTGACACGGATCAACGACCACGGCCCTCTCTGTGCCCGCTGGTATCTGACAACCTGCACGTCTCGCGGTCCACTACTAAGCCCGGCAGCGCAGACCAACGTGGCGTAGGGCAGGCCGGTAGGCCAATGCAGTGTCGTGGCGCCTCCTACAGCGTTTCCGCTTCGGCGCGCAGACACCGAACAGCTGCGACTGATGCTGAGATACCGCGGTACTGTACTCTGTTAATAATAAGTTTAACACGGAAGTCAACATTGCGCTGCCTAATCCTCTACGTTTGTTGTTACGTCATTTGATTCTTCTTCCCGCGGAACGTAAACCATGCCTTGCCCAGTACGATTGCGCACGATTATGCAGCTATGCTAAATTTCCGCTGCTAACAAAGCGTCTCCTCGCACTTATAATCTGCAGGTGCACACACGTAGTCTTGCTGGCCCATTTAACCGGCAGCTGCGCTGCTCTACCAGCCGTTGCACTGATTCGTGCCAGATTAGGCTGCAGCTGCCAGGATTGGTTTGGTGTCAAGAGCTGCACCCCGAAAACATCCGACACACAAACTCCGATAAAATTATGTAATAACGGTCCTCTGCCGTGTCAGTGATTACTGATTTTTACTAATAGCTTGTGAAAACCATTCGGCACACACTACTTCTCACCTGTTTTTAGCAGTTTGTCTCGCCTCAGTTTCATATCTCTGAATAGCTTCACACATTATCAAGCTGCATACCAACTGTAAGACCACGTGGGACAACTGGCGGGGTTGAGAAAGCGACTATCGAATCAAGAACTACAACTGCTAAATATTTAGTACAGTGATAAAAAAGACCACTGAAGGCTTTCAATGCTTCATCGTGTCTCTGTGTATCATTCGCACTAGAATTACATTTATTTACCTTTATTGATGGTCCATGACACAGTTAACTAAATGCATGGTATTTTTACATTACATTTTGAAACAACCTATAAACGTTTGTTGTTATTTCTTAAACTACCTAGTATATAGTGGCGACCACATTATCTGCCCACAGACGACAGACCATGCAGTGTACATTCCCCGAACGTTTCTTCTATGAACTAACTATAAGGTATTACTAATTTTCTATGAAAGCTATGCATTAAAACTACCATCTAATTAAAAATTTTAAGAATCTAATAAAAATAGTTATAGACAACTAATTAAAACAAAAAGTTAGAGAGAGAGGGGGCGGGAGAAGAAAAAAATAGAAAGGAAGAAAGAGGTTCGTCATCATTACAAGACTATGTGGAGGAGGCGACAACTACTGCGACAGGAAGTTTGAGTAGCCTTTGGTAGTCCCAGTGGCTAGGGTACTTCACACCCAGTTTCCTTTTCACACGACCTTTAGGAGCCTCGTGGACCCAAACGCAAGTCGACGGTATACTATACTAGAGTATTCACCGTTTCACAGCCTATATGGTTACGTAGGTACCGAGATCCAGTCTCACTCTCAGCCTCGACCTCGGATCCGAAGATAGCTCGGCTTCTGAAACGAAGACATGCTAACCATTTTCTAGCCCTATTTCCTTCGTTGCTATCCTAGTGTCAAGTCATTCTCCTTCTCCTCGGAACCTCACATCCTTCTGCAATGGGAACGGATCAGTTGGTCCACATCCTCTCTTTCGGCTGTCTTTGAGAAGGCTGAAGCTAATTCATTCGTGAAGCCAAATTTCAGTTCGTCTGGCAGTGCCTTGTAGACGAGAATACCCCGATGCTGCTACGTCTCTTCTACCAACAAGGTCTCATAAACTGGACATGTAACAACAACAAAATATTCTCCAAATAAGTTGACTTATATTCAGTGACGTTACAAAACTCTTTGGATGAGCACTGCGGCGTGCGAGCGTTTGTTTACACTAGGTTTGAACTTACGAATAAAGTGTAATCAGTGTGAAATAGGGACGGAACACAACTTAGTAATTTACACCGGGGAGATGAGGTGAGTTTGCGCACGTGCATCCATCTGACGGACGAATTCCCTTCATATTTTTGAAGAGATTGTGACGCAACCGATGTCGTTTCAAGAGAGTCTGCCGACATCTACACGAATTACGAGTTACGGCGTTGATAAATTACAGACTTAGTTTGTCTTTAGTAATGAAGAAGACCGCTTACAGCTGCACAGATTACAGTTCGTTGGAGGTAATCGCATTAAGAAACTAAATGGAGCACTTCCACTTTTAACATCATAATTGAATCAGTCATCAATTAAATACACTGCTGAAAAAAATTAATACCCCCTTTTAGAGGTTTCCAATTCACTGAAGATTTATTATTGTAACAGTGCTTACGGACTGCATAAATGATTACATTTAGAGATCAATAGAACAAGCGGTTCTGAGTTACGAGGTATCGACCCACGCTGAAACACCCATATTAGTACACACATCAAAAAAAGTTTTGTATCACCTCGGTTCCTAGAGTTCCGGAACCTGTACAGAAAATTTGAATAGAGATCAACATAAACATCATTTCCGCCATTTTTATTGCTCATGAAAACCACACATTGCATGTAGTACCACCATACAGCGAGACCTTCAGAGGCGGTGGTGCATATTGCTGTACACACTGGTACCTATAATACCCAGTAGCACGTCCTCTTGCATTGATGCATGCCTGTATTCGTCGTGGCATACTATCCACAAGTTTATCAAGGCACTGTTGGTGCAGATTGTCCCACTCCTCAACGGCGATTCGGCGTGGATCGCTCAGAGTGGCTGGTGGGTCATGTCGTCCATAAACAGCCTTTTTCAATCTGTCCCAGGCATGTTCGATAGGGTTCATGTCTGGAGAACATGCTGGCCACTTTAGTCGAGCGATGTCGTTATCCTGAAGGAAGCCATTCACAAGATGTGCACGATGGGGGCGTGAATTGTCGTCCATGAAGACGAATGCCTCGCCAATATGCTGCCCATAAGGTTGCACTATCGGTCTGAGGATGGCATTCACGTATCGTACAGCCGTTACGGCGCCTTCCATGGCCACCAGCGGCCTACGTCGGCCCCACAAAATGGTATCCCAAAACAGGAGTGAACCTCCACCTTGCTGCACTTGCTGGACAGTATGTCTGAGGCTCTCAGCCTGACCAGGTTGCCTCCAAACATGTGCCCGACGACTGTCTAGCTCATCGGTGAAGAGAACGTAATACCAACCCTGATCGGTCTATTCGGCGTGTTGTTGGGCTCATCTGTACCGCGGCGCATGGTGTCGTGGTTGCAAAGATAGACCTCGCCATGGACGTCGCGAGTGAAGTTGCACATCATGCAGCCTAGTGCGCACAGTTTGAGTCGTATCACGACGTCCTGTGGCTGCACGAAAAGCATTAATCAACTTGGTGGCGTTGCTGTCAGGGTTCCTCCGAGCCATAATCCGTAGGTAGCCGTCATCCACTTCAGTAGTAACCCTTGGGCGGCCTGAGCGAGGCATGTCATCGACAGTTTCTGTCTCTCTGTATCTCCTCCGTGCCGGAACAACATCGCTTTGGTTCACTCCGAGACGCCTGGACACTTCCCTTGTTGAGAGTCTTTCCTGGCACAAAGTAACAATGCGGACGCGATCGAATCGCGGTGTTGACCGTCTGGGCATGGTTGAACTACAGACAACACGAGCCGTGTACCTCCTTCCTGGTGGAATGACTGGAACTGATCGGCTGTCGGACCCCCTCCGTCTAAAAGACGCTACTCATGCATGGTTGTTTTCACCTTTGGGCGGGTTTAGTGACATCTCTGAACAGTCAAAGGGACTGTGTCTCTGATAAAATATCCACAGTCAACGTCTATCTTCAGGAGTTCTGGGGGCCGGGGTGATGCAAAACTTTTTTTGATGTGTGTATGTGGTGTAACCTCTACGGACGCTGACTCTTGCATCTAGTCGATCGTACAGATGGCGAATACTGTCCTAGGATACGTTATCCCACGCCTGCCCGATCTTTTTGCGTAGTTCTGTAAGATTTGCTGGTCGACGAGTCTCACGAGTCACTCTTCGTCCTATCATGTCCCACACGTGCTCGACGGGTGACATGTCTGGATGTCTGGAGATCGCGCTGGTCAGGAAAGTTGCTGCACTTCTTGCAGAGCACGTTGAGTTTTACGACCGGTGTATGGGCGAGCATTCTCCTGTTGGAACAACACATAACCTTCCTGTTGAAGAACGGCAAAAGAACGGGTCTAACACCATTCTTCACATACCAGGCACTGGTTACCGTTCACTCCAGAAACACCAGACGTGAACGAGTTGTAGCGTATCACACTCCAGACCATAAGACCTCGAGTGGGGTCAGTGTGGATTGGACGAAAGAACTCTACGAGACACTGCGCTAACGACACTTGCGTGCAGGCGGAATCTACTTTCATCCCTGAAGACCACGGCGCGCCTTTCCGTCTTCCAAGTGATACTCTGGCGGTACCACGACCTATACAAGTGCTGTGTCGAGAGTAATATGCGGGGTGAAGGTGAGCGAACGCGTAGTCCCGCTGCTAATAATCTATTCGCAACAGTTCGTGTTGGCACGTCTGCCTCACAAATGTTCAAACATGTGTGAATTCCTAAGCAACCAAACTGCTGAGGTCATCGGTCCCTAGACTTAACTACTTAAACTAACTTATGCTAAAAACAACACACACACCCATGCCCGAAGGAGGACTGGAACCTCCGGCGGAAGGGGCAGCGCAATCCGTGACATGGCGCCTCAAGCTGCGCGGCCACTCCCCGCTTCTGGCCTCACAAGTAACCGTACGATCTCCACTACTGCCCTTACAATACGACGGTCCTGTCGGGCGTCTGTACAGCGTGGGCGTCCAGAACCATGTCTACGGTGTGAGAATGTTCACGTGAACACTGATACCAGCATCGTTGGACAACTGACGCAGCACTTCCAACTTGTGTGGCAATTCTCCGAGAGGACCATCCCGTCACTTGGGAAGGCCACAGTTTGACCCCTTTCAAACTCGCTCAGTTGGCTGTAGGAAGCACAGGTACATCTGCGTGGCATGGTTGCCTGCTTTCTTCGCACGACAGAGATTCGCACGACACTGAGCCTTCTGGTTGTGAATCTTCCATATTAAAGGCTAGACACAGATGGCGCTCTGGTAGGTATGCCACAACGCTATCTGTTGACGGACGAAGTTGAAACCGTTATCGATACATCTGATGTCCCCCAGGCGGCGTATGCCGTTATCGGATCAAAATCGACGTCGTCTTTCCAGTTGTAGTCATTTTTTCCAGCAGTGTACATGTACAGTAATTTATTTATAGTTAGTGATTATAAGAATGAAGATGGTTCAAATGGCTCTGAGCACTATGGGACTTAACATCTGTGGTCATCAGTCCCCTAGAACTTAGAACTACTTAAACCTAACTAACCTAAGGACATCACACACATCCATGCCCGAGGCAGGATTCGAACCTGCGACCGTAGCAGTCGCGCGGTTCCGGACTGAGCGCCTAGAACCGCTAGACCATCGCGGCCGGCTATAAGAATGAAGAACAAATGAAATATTATTCCTCCTCGCGTACCACAGGTTAATAAGTTAGAGGCTGTTTTATTTTTCCCTTGGTGTTCTTACAATATCATAATGTTGTTATCAGCTCTAAAGTTGGCTGAACACAGCAGTGCTATATTCGCCATAGTCCTACTGAATGTGGTATGACGATGGAAGTGATTTACCCAACTAGTTGTAGGGGAACGTACAATTTAACATGGACTCCGAAGCACGGTGCAGTTCGGCTTTTTTTCAGTTTAACAGTGTCAAAGGCCAATAAATTAATACGTGACAGACAAATACTTTTATTTAATATTAAGATTCAAAAGAGATACAGACATTAGCTGCCAGTGGGCATTGACTGAAATCAATGAGAAAGTTGAAAATTTATGCCGGACCGGGATTAAAACCCGTGACCCCCGCTTATTAGGCAGATGCTCTGACCTCTAGGCCATCTGGACACAGTGATCAACACAACTGCACGGACTATGCTAACACGCCTCCCGTCAGACCCAAATTCTCGACTTATCCACACATTACTAATGTAGCGCCTCTTTCCCATTATCGTCATTACTAGCGGGATTTTGCTGATTCCAGTAAGAGTTCGAACTCGTTGTGCATCCGTACTGAAGAGATCATTAGCAATTCTCGCCTTAATTACATATATGTTTACAGCTACGTATTAATTTGTTATCTGTACAGAGAATTTTCGACATATCTCAAACTTGTTTAATTATATATTATAACTCCAAATAATATAAACATATAAACTTCTTTATTCTTATGCTGAGGATGTTAATGATTGGTGATCATTTGCGTTCGAAGTAAATTTTATGGGGTTCGTCATGGGAAATAAATAACTAATGGGGCAATATATTAACACTGCACAAATAACCAGTTATAAGACTAGTGCAGCCGGTTTCTTCTTAAAGTATCAGTTGCTAATGGCAGCTGTGGAATGAATCATGTAGAGCGGTCGCTGTGCCCTGGTGTCTTCACATTTTTGGAATTCAGAGCTGAATGTCCGTGTCTTTAAAATATTTTGCAATGTGGACATCAATGTTTGGCTGCTGGGCTAGGTCCGTGACACTTGTGAGTAGGGGGAATCCCAGTCTGGCGGATGCGTCGCACAGTTTGACCTGCTGACTGACGTAGTGGCAACAGCCGAACAGTAGGTGATTTCGATCTGCCAATCCTGAAGGGTGATCTTCACAGTATAGAGAGGTTACAACTTTGATTCTGTAGAGATGTGCAGGATAACACTCGTGTCCATTACGCAGTTTTGTTATTAATGGTGTATGTTGTCGTGGAAGTTTTACTTGTGAATGCCATGTTCTTTTAGGAAAGAATGGTTAAATACTTTTATGTTAGAGGTTTCCCAGAACCGGTATCATTCATCAAATTCCCCTTCCGTTGCAATGTTTACGAAATCCGTATTGTTACATCATTCAGTACGAGTGGAATGACCTATTGCACGTGACTGTAACCAGAGGCTAAGAGAGATATTATTTTACCGAGTAGTATTTCTCTAGCACTGATAATTTCTTTGAACATCCGATGTCTGTGAAGAAGTGAATGTGATGATACAGTTGCTCAGCTGAGAATAAATTTCTGAGATAATAGATGTCTATGAATTTTCTACGGGTTTTCTTTAGCATCAGTCAGTAGCACATTTTTCGGGATGGATTTCACAGTGCCCAGGCAAATTCTAATGTTCCTCACCATAGTCGAGCCACTGCATATAGTATATTCAATGCTTGCCCAATCTTTTCCTGTCACATATTCCACGTGTTTGTACCGTGTCATTTGACTGAACGTTGAAGAGGAGTGGCACGTGGTCTTAGATGAAGTGAGGGTGTTCACTTTCGTCTTGAGAAGATGTCAGCCGATAATTTCATGTCCGGCGATAATATCATGTCTGAGAACTGTTTTCGGGCTCTCCGGCCATGTAACAAATAAAAACCTTATAAATGACCAGCGATCGAACCCGAGACCTTTGGATCCGTATTGTGGCACATAAACACTGAGCCTCATAGCCAACATCATAAACCATCAAAAAGTACACAGATTTCCATATCTCATTCTTCACACGCTTACTAGTCTTTGTCCTAAATACACTCCTGGAAATGGAAAAAAGAACACATTGACACCGGTGTGTCAGACCCACCATACTTGCTCCGGACACTGCGAGAGGGCTGTACAAGCAATGATCACACGCACGGCACAGCGGACACACCAGGAAACGCGGTGTTGGCCGTCGAATGGCGCTAGCTGCGCAGCATTTGTGCACCGCCGCCGTCAGTGTCAGCCAGTTTGCCGTGGCATACGGAGCTCCATCGCAGTCTTTAACACTGGTAGCATGCCGCGACAGCGTGGACGTGAACCGTATGTGCAGTTGACGGACTTTGAGCGAGGGCATGCGGGAGGCCGGGTGGACGTACCGCCGAATTGCTCAACACGTGGGGCGTGAGGTCTCCACAGTACATCGATGTTGTCGCCAGTGGTCGGCGGAAGGTGCACGTGCCCGTCGACCTGTGACCGGACCGCAGCGACGCACGGATGCACGCCAAGACCGTAGGATCCTACGCAGTGCCGTAGGGGACCGCACCGCCACTTCCCAGCAAATTAGGGACACTGTTGCTCCTGGGGTATCGGCGAGGACCATTCGCAACCGTCTCCATGAAGCTGGGCTACGGTCCCGCACACCGTTAGGCCGTCTTCCGCTCACGCCCCAACATTCTGCAGCCCGCCTCCAGTGGTGTCGCGACAGGCGTGAATGGAGGGACGAATGGAGACGTGTCGTCTTCAGCGATGAGAGTCACTTCTGCCTTGGTGCCAATGATGGTCGTATGCGTGTTTGGCGCCGTGCAGGTGAGCACCACAATCAGGACTGCATACAACCGAGGCACACAGGGCCAACACCCGGCATCATGGTGTGGGGAGCGATCTCCTACACTGTCCGTACACCACTGGTGATCGTCGAGGGGACACTGAATAGTGCACGGTACATCCAAACCGTCATCGAACCCATCGTTCTACCATTCCTAGACCGGCAAGGGAACTTGCTGTTCCAACAGGACAATGCACGTCCGCATGTATCCCGTGCCACCCAACGTGCTCTAGAAGGTGTAAGTCAACTACCCTGGCCAGCAAGATCTCCGGATCTGTCCCCCATTGAGCATGTTTGGGACTGGATGAAGCGTCGTCTCACGCGGTCTGCACGTCCAGCACGAACGCTGGTCCAACTGAGGCGCCAGGTGGAAATGGCATGGCAAGCCGTTCCACAGGACTACATCCAGCATCTCTACGATCGTCTCCATGGGAGAATAGCAGCCTGCATTGCTGCGAAAGGTGGATATACACTGTACTAGTGCCGACATTGTGCATGCTCTGTTGCCTGTGTCTATGTGCCTGTGGTTCTGTCAGGGTGATCATGTGATGTATCTGACCCCAGGAATGTGTCAATAAAGTTTCCCCTTCCTGGGACAATGAATTCACGGTGTTCTTATTTCAATTTCCAGGAGTGTACGTAAGAACCGGCTTCTGGATTTCCTACTTTCGTTAACTGTTCCCCACCTCGAACATTACTACTATCAGGGTGTCACAGGAGGAATGGTAAGTGTTCAGGGCTATTACAGGAACGATCATTCGAAGCAAAAATGTCTAGTAAATGTGGGCTCTAAAATGCATTGTTACCTTCGGTAATGTGAAAGAAATCTACTGCAAGCTCTTTGATTTCCACGTTTTGAGAGGTGTTAGTATGGACCAAAAAAAGAAGAAAAAGTCCGTTAAACATGGGCTCTAAAGTGCATACCTTAAGAGTAATGGACACTTGTTTATCGTTGCTCCTGTGAAATACATCTCTTCTACTGAACAAATTACTTCATACAGGCGACGTTGGTACTGCTACTCAATTTTTACATGGCGGAAGCAATAAAGGAAACCAAGGAGGGATCTGGAAATGGGTATAAAATAGACAGAAGAAATAAATACTTCGAGGTTTGCCGATGACATTCAAATTCTGCCAGAGACGGTAAAGGACTTGGAAGATCAGTTGAGCGGAATGGAAAGCATCTTTAAAATAGGCTATGAGTTGAACGTCAACAAAAGTAAAACAAGGGTAATGGAATGCAGTCCAATTAAATCAGGCGATACTGGGAGAATTAGACTAGGAAATGAAACACTACAAATAGTAAGCGAATTACGCAGTTTAGGCCAAAAATAAAATGCAGATTGGCAATAGAAAGAAGAGAGTTTCTGCAAACAAGAAATTTGTTAACACTGAATGTAAATATAACTGTTAGAAAGTATTTTTCTGAACTTATTTGTCTGGAGTCTGGCCTTGCACGGAACTGAAACAATAAGAGAATAGAAACTTTTGAACTGGGGTGCCACAGAAGAATGCTGAAAATTTCATTTGTAGATCAAATGACTGATCAAGAGGTGCTGAATCGATTTGGGGAGAAAAGAAATTTATAGCACAACTTGAATAAAAGAAGAGATTAGTTGATAGGACACATCCTGAGCGTCTGTGAATCTTCAGTTTGGTAATAGAGAGAAGTGGGGGGAGGGAGGGGGGAGACACAGCAGACAAAGACCAAGACTTAGCAGTAATCAGGTTCAAATGGATGTAAGTCTCAGTTGATATACAGAGATGAAGAAACTTGCACAAGGCAAACTAGCGAGGAGAGCTGCATCTAACCAATTTTCGGATTAAAGACCACAACAACAACAGATGCAAAGTTAAATTGGGTAAGAGCTCCAACAAAATGCAGTTATTTTGCAACGATCCACCGAACTCCACGGTTCCTTTATACAGAAATACTCAGAAAATATCCCTGAACAACCTCCAAAATTTTGCGTTGGGTTTGGGTTGACCGTAGGGGAGCGACACTTAAGAAAGACAGGCTCGTCAGCACTAGACAGGGCAGTGCAGCAGTCGAATCCACAGCATAGCAATATCACGAAATAAACACATTTGCCATTTCACTAAAGATGTTTCAGCTGCGATAAATCGTTAAATACAACCAATCTACTACTTTATCTTGTTCTGTAGGTGAGAAACACAGCTCGAGAACGTTCGAAAGAAAATCGGAAGAACTTTGGTGCCATCAAAGACAAATGGTGTGCGGGAATTCCCCCAAAGCGTTGTTTAGTCGACCACAAGTCACGGGCTGGTGGATTAGTGGTAAAGGGTGCATCTGGAAACCGAAGGGTCGAGAGATCGAATCCCGGTCAGACGACGGAAACTCTGAGTTTGTCTTTGATCTAACCTCAGTTCACAATGATGTGAAGAGTCTCCAGGAACGACATATGTTTCGGATGCCGCGTTAAACTGTAGGTCCCCTTTTTCCCGTTGCACCCGACCATTCAGCCACTCGAAATTACTGTCCACCACAAGATTGATGATGTCACAAGCTTACAAAAAAAATTAAATTCCATCAGGGCAGCTCATTTTTTAGAGTTAGTGTTGCGAACAACACCCAATGCGACTACTACGGTGATCAGCGGTTATGTACAAGATAATAGAGGTAAAAAAAATTGCAGTGAACAAGGGTTCGCAAAGTATCCGTTTGCGAGATAACTGTGAATGTATAATTAAGGGCGCCCACTGACTTCAGTATGAAATATTGCCCTAGGTTTTCAATTAAGTTCACATTTAACTGCTTCAACAATATTTCATATTGTAGTCAGCAGCAGCTTGCCAATGTCCGTTATTAATTATGACAGACCCTGTATGAGGACGACTATAGGCTCCCGCTGATCGCTATGTGGACTGTACTCCATGACGTGGAAGTGGTCTAATGCGCAAGTGAAGTGTTTCCGCAACAGCCGGAGGGAGTGCCGCATTTGACTGAAGTGTAATTGCTTTGTTTAATCCGATAAAGCGGAAGTGCTTCATTTGTGAAAGCGTTTCTCATGATGCGCGCTTGCACATCTGCCTTAGGATCACAGGGGAAGTGTCAGCACGTTGTGCGAGATCAAAGGCAGCCGCTAATGTTCTTCGGAGCAGAAAACTGGTCCGCGAAGCGCACCACTGCTGCGCAAACACGTGCGCCTCGCTTTCCACCGCCCTCATGCTGAAGTAGACTTACCACCTGACTTCAGAAAATAATTTTTTGCCTATGACACAACTCATGGAGGTTTCATCATTAGGGATACATAAAATTATTTGTAGTGAAATACACTGCTGGCTAATAAATCTGCAACACAATTAATATGACACCGCCAGGAGAGATACATTAAATTACCAGTCAAATGGTTCAAATGGCTCTGAGCACTATGCGACTTAACTTCTGAGGTCATCAGTCACCTAGAACTTAGAACTAATGAAACCTAACTAACCTAAGGACATCACACATCCTTGCCCGAGGCAGGATTCGAACCTGCGACCGTAGCGGTCGCTCGGCTCCAGACTGTAGCGCCTAGAAGCGCACGGCCACTCCGGCCGGCAATTACCAGTCGCAAAATACACTTCTCGCTAATGAAACTGCAGCACTGTGAACGAGGCACGCAACAAACTTCAAAGTGGCATGAAGTGTACGCCATGCTAGGGAGTGCAACTCATTAAGGTTTCAATGTAATAGCACAAAACAGGTAGAAGTAATGTCATCCAAATTCTGTGTACAAGGTTAAATTACGCAGCGAGTTTCACAGCCAGATAACGCAACTGAATGTTTATTGCCTGCAAGAAGTTCACGCATGCCTGTTGTAAGAAGGAGAAACGTTTCGCGCTTCAACAGCTGTAGGATTGTGGCTTACTGAGACTGCGGTTTATCGTTCTCAGTATTACTGCTCACGTTGCTCAGGATTCCACGTACGTCTTGCGAATAAGGAGTCGATGGGTTCACGAGGATTATAAGCCGACGCCATGCGGGACCTCAACGGCCCTAAGCGACTAGCGCCCGAGGGACAAATGTTCGCTCGACCGTATAGAATCGTACAACTACGACACGTACTTTGAGTCATGGAATGATCTTCTTTGTATCAAGACCGACAGTGTGGCGATGTCTGGAGCACCACAGACTATCACCGTAGCGACCGTAGTTGTGGCTTCCCTTGACGTGGCAGCACGGAGAAGCCCGCCAACAGTGGTGCTCCCAGCGTCAACAAAGAAGGGCACCATGTCGATTTTTCGCATGGGTACTCATTCCGCGGACAATATCTGATGCGTCCACACCGAGTCTGCCCTATCGACTCGTACTATGCGATATCGCACCCAGGGCCGTAGGCTCAGTGGAGCGCGAAGCCTACGAATTAGCACGTAAGATACGCAGGGAGGTCGGTCGGTGGTTGTCGAGGAAGTCGCGAGGAGGCGCAGCATGCGCTGGTGCTGGCAGTTGCTCTAGACGGCGGAGTGCAGAAGTAGCAAGAAACGGCCGCGAATTGGCACTGCGTTCAGTCTTGGTATATTTGGATTTCGGCCGGGACGGGGATGTGTGGGTTCTTGTCATCCAGTAGGACGTCATTGCAGATACGGACAACCAATAACTTGATTCAAAATGGTTCAAATGGCTCTGAGCACTATGGGACTTAACATCTATGGTCATCAGTCCCGTAGAACTTAGAACTACTTAAACCTAACTAACCTAAGGACATCACACACATCCATGTCCGAGGCAGGATTCGAACCCGCGACCGTAGCGGTCACGCGGTTCCAGACTGAAGCGCCTAGAACCGCACTGCCACACCGGCCGGCCCAATAACTTGGTGAGCTGCACTTAGGAACTGTGTGGACTTATGGCGACACAGTAACGTTGTTAAACATATTCAGGGTGTTGATTGCAGCAGTTGAAATTTTTACCAGTAACTTAAAATAGTAACTGTGTGGTGTGCTGACGGATCAGGAACCTTTTCTTTAACCGTCAAGTATTTGACCTTAACAGGGGAGAAGTGTCATTACGATATTGTGGCCTCAGTACTTTTCTCAAAGACTGTTTCCCTGAACTGCACGAGAGGAAGCGTGTGTGTTTGTCAAGTCTGTTGAACTAATGTCGCTTCTCTGTGTGTTCTAGAAGCCTGCTTATTTTGCATTCCGTGTGATCGCGGGTTTGTTTGTGACGGCGGGTGAGTTGGGGCAGGCTTTACCATTCTGTGTCCGGCCTAAGGGAAAACCATTACTGTTTGTAAACGGGATATGTTGGTTTCTGTAACCTTTTCAATAAGTTTTCCCTCTTGTAGTATAGTTAATATCAGTAGTATAATTAATATCAGTAGTATAATTAATATCAGTAACGAGAGTGTTGGCTAAGGTTGAATGCCATGTTTGCGGTCTGAAGGTGCCTAGCTGGAATTCTATAGTAACTGATGAGTTTTATTTTATTATGAGCTATGAACTGTTATTGGCCATTTTGAGAATCTCCTTGTAAGTTCTAGTTAATGAGGTTCTATAGGCAACCATGTTAGCTAAACTATCCTTGTTCACGAGTAACTTGTTTTGAACATCCTTTTATGGCGACAGTTGTTCCCATGTAATTTAGGCCAGTGCCAGATTTTATTGAAAGTTTTTTTTAAATTGTTAAAGTGAATGCTTGTTTTTTTATATATTTTCGTAAAACGAATTCTGTTTTTTTTTTGTAATAATTCAGAATGAATTTTTCTTAGTTATTTGAATGATTAGAAGCTCTTGCAAAATTCCAGTAGAAATCAGGTGCCTTTGTGTTTGTATCGAGTACGTACCACGGAATGAAAAAACCTGTCATGGAGGGATTTTGTAATAAATTCTATTTTTGAAAATTTTGGTCCAGCAACTTTCTTCAGTGGAACCATGTTTCGTGACCTTTACAAACGGAGTAGCGTTTCAGTATCATTAAGGACAAAACTGTGTGTTGCGGTTACGAGGAGTACGAGCGTTGACAGATGTAATTGTTCAACGTCATAACGGCCCAGCGTATGGAGTGATAGTGCGACATTACAGAGGCCTCGAAGATAGGGCACAACCACCGGTGAGAACAGTAACGGTTCTGGTCACAATTACCGGCTATACGAACGTGAGGAGGTTCTTTTGTGTATCCACTGGCACCTTAAACCATCACGTCATGTGCTGCACTGGTACGACGACGATGAAGGCAGTCTGGACACAGTCGTTCTGCTTGGAGCACCCACACACGGACACATCCATTGTGATGTTGAACGCGCATGCGGGGCTCATAAGCAAAGACGACGTGGTACACTCCTGTGACCAGTGTTGTCGTGTGGCACATACCTGTCAGCGGCTCTCTCTCTGCCGCCGTGTCAAGGGAAGCCACAACAACGGCCGCCAAGGTGACAGTTCGTGGTGTTCCATACATCGTCACACTGTGCTTGTGGATACTAATTTCAGGCAAGCCCATAACCTGTCGCAAGATGCGTACGACCCTGCCCGGCCAAGCACACTGTACACTGATGTGCCATAAGTCATGAGACCTCTTAATATCGTGTCGGACTTCCTTTTGCCCTGCATAGTGCAGTACCACGACGTGTCATGGAGTCAACAAGTCTTTGGAAGTCCCCTGCACAAATATTGACCAGTGCTGCCTCTTTAGCTGTCCATAATTGCGTGAGTGTTGCCGGAGCAGGATTTTGTGCACGACCTGACCTATCGATTACGTCCCATAAATGTTCGATGGGATTCATGTCGGGTTATCTGGGTGGCCAAATCATTCGCTCGAATTGTCCAGAACGTTCTTCAAACCAGTCGTGAACAACTGTGGCCCAGTGACATGGTGCATTGTCATCCACAAAAATTCTATCGTTGTTTGGCAAAAATGGTTCAAATGGCTCTGAGCACTATGGGACTTAACATCTGAGGTCATCAGTCCCCTAGACTTAGAACTACTTAAGCCTAACTAACCTAAGGATATCACACACATCCATGTCCGAGGCAGGATTCGAACCTGCGACCGTAGCAGCAGCGCGGTTCCGGACTGAAGCGCCTAGAACCGCTCTGTCACAGCGGCCGGCTTATCGTTGTTTGGGAACGCAATGTCCGTGAATGGCTTCAAATGGTCTCCAAGTAGCCGAACGTACCCAGGACCCAGTTTATTCCATGTAAACACAGCCCACACCATTATGGAGCTGCCCTCAGCCTACACAGTGTCTTCTTGACAACTTGGGTCCAAGGCTTCGTTGGGTCTGCGGCACGCTCGAACCCTACCACCAGCTCTTACCAACTGAAACCGGGACTCATCAGATCAGGCCACCATTTTCCAGTCGTCTAGGGTCCAACTGATATGATGACGAGCCCAATAGAGGCGCTGCAGACGATTTCGTGCTGTTAGCTAAGGTACCTGAGTCGGTCGTCTGCTGCTATAGTCCATTAACGCCATATTTCGCCGCACTGTCCTAACGGGTAGGTTCGTCCTACGTCCCACATTGATTTCTGCGGTTATTTCACGCAGTGTTGTTTTCTGTTAGCACTGGCAACTCTACTCCAACGCTGCTACTCTCGGTCGTTAAGTGAACGCCGTCGGGCACCGCGTTGTCCATGATGAAAGGTAATGCCTGAAACTGATGTTCTCGGCACACTCTTGACACAGTGGATGCCGCAGTATTGAATTCCCTAACTATTTACGAAATGGAATGTCCCATTTGTCTACCTCGAACTACCATTCCGCGTTCAGAGTAGGCTAATTCCCGTCGTGCCGCCATAATCACTTTGGAAACCTTTTCACATGAATCACCTGCGTACAAATGACAGCTCCGCCAACTCACTGACCTTTTATACCTTGCGTACCGCCGTTTGTACATGTGCATATCACTGTCCCATGAATTCTGTCGGGTGCTAGACTCGTGGAACCGTTGGGATCGTACATGGCGTTGAGTATGCGGTTCCAGAATCCATAGATTCGCATGACAGACCTGGGATTCCGACTGAAACCACCATCAGTGTTGCGGAACGATAAATTACACACACGATAGGCCACACTCGTGCAGTTGATGCATTCCTACACACGCTAGCAGGCATTTCTCCTTCTTAAACGAGGCAAAACGCGGTCTTTTCAGATGCTATTTATGGACGAGAAACCCGTTGCACAATGTTTCCACGTGGTCAGGATGTAAAAGGTTTTACTCCTATGTGCTTTGTGCGGTTGCTCCGAAATCATAATCATTTGCATAGCCAAGCATGTAGTAAACTTCACGTTATTTGTAAATTTATTGCACGCCACATGCATGGTGCTGCACTTTTAATTGCAAGCAGTATTACTGCGACGGTGCCCGATACTGCGAAGCTTTTTTAAATTCGTCTTAGAATCTAAAACTGACCGGAAATCTGTTTCACTCGCTTGTTGTGTTGTATATTGTGACTTAGTTTACGTTGTAAAGCCTAGAATAGCTTGCACCGTTGTGCAAGCGGCGTGTGTTAGCTTTGGAAGGCTAGAAGAAGCTTCCGCGACTACAAGGAAGGCAGCGCTCCTCCGTCAGCCCTCGCCTCTGTGCCAGCTGCTTCATTAAAACCGAGCCTGCGGCGCTGGATTGCGCCTCTCCAGGTCCCCGTAATTAGATTCCCCTCTGGGAGTGCCTCCTGCGAACTCCCGGCGAACTACACAGCACATCACTTGAGGCAGCGGGACAAACTGATACGCTACATCAGTCAGAGCTCTTTCTTCTCGTTTTTGTAACTCCGCTGTCAGCGGTACACTTGCCGCTCTTCAAGTAAAAGTACTACAAAGATAGAAGATCTAAAACACACTGACTGCCAAAAGCAAGTTATGCGTCTGGAAAATATGGTCCGATGTTAACACAGCTTCACAAAAGTACGTACAAACATGCTAAAAGTATCCGAAAGACCTGAATTCCGTTCCGCCTGATTTGTATGCAACCCGTATAACACAGCTGTCCTGCAGGTCCTATACTCTCTTTTCGGCACAGTCGTTTCACTACACAAAATTGTTACTACTAGAGACAACTTGAGAAAACTGCTCTGTCTGGTTATTAGTCCAAATGCTTAATACCACGATAATGCAATAATTTTTTGTATCATCTTTTCGGTTTCAATCATCTCGCAACCGGCGTAAATTTCGATATCTAACCTTTGCTTATGCTTGGTTAAAAGTCCGAAGATGCTGGGTTCACATCCCCTTCCAATACAAAAGATATGCCACGTTATTTCACGTTTAAACGTGGGAGCACTTTGTCACATGTGACTGAAACCATATCTAAGACTTTTCGTGGATAGTTAGTAGAGAAAATAATTGCTGTATTAGAGTCCCGGGTACAAAAATTTTAGCCATGCAATTGCAAGTTGAAATCTTCTTTTTGAAATGTCATTTATTGTAATAAATTTGAGCTTACAAGCACTAAAGTGTGTGTAATCCCTAATAACGTGTTACCTGATACTTGCATCAGCGTGGTATAGATTTGCATCTTGATTGATAGCCATACATAGCAGTTTTCTCGAGTGGTTTTTTGTGGTAACCTGTTTGTATCGTCCAATGATTATAACGAAAGAGATTATACATTGAAACGCCAAAGGACCTCGCATAGGCATGCGTATTCAAATACAGGCAGAATACGGCGCTGCGGTCGGCAACGCCTTTATAAGACAGGTGTCTGGCGCAGATATTAGATCGGTTACTGCTGCTACGATGGCAGGTTATCAAGATTTAAGTGAGACTGAACGTTGTGTTATAGTCGGCGCACAAGCGATGGGACTCAGCATCTCCGAGGTAACAATGAAGTGGGGATTTACCCGTACAACCGTTTCACGAATGAGCTGTGAATATCAGGAATCCGGTAAAGCATCAAATCACCGACATCGCTGGGGTCGGAAAAAGATCCTGCAAGAAGTGGACCAACGACGACTGAAGAGAATCACTCAACGTGACAAAAATGCAACCCTTCCACAAATTGCTGTAGATTTCAATGCTGGGCCATCAACAAGTGTCAGCGTGCGAACCATTCAACGAAACATCATCGATATAGGCTTTCGGAGCCGAAGGCCCATTCGTGTACCCTTCATGACTGCACAACACAAAGCAAAACGCCTCACCTGGGCCCGTCAACACCGACATTCGACTGGTGATGACTCGAAACATGTTTCCTGGTCGGACGAGTGTCGTTTCAAATAGTATCGAGTGGATGGACGTGTACGAGTATGGAGACAACCTCATGAATCCATGGACCCTGCTCGTCAACAGGGGTCTGTTCAAGATGGTGGAGGCTCTGTAATGGTGTGGGGCGTGTGCAGCTGAAGTGGTATAGGTCCCCTGATACGTCTAGATACGACTCTGATAGGTGACACGTATGCAAGCATCCTGTCTGATCACCTGCATTCATTCATGTCCATTGTGAATTCCGACGGACTTGGGCAATTCCAGCAGGACAATGTGAGACCTCACACCTCCAGAATTGCTGCACAGTGGCTCCAGGAGCACTCTTCTGAGTTTAAACACTTCCACTGGTCACCAAACTCCCCAGACATGAATAGTATTGAGCATATCTGGGATGCCTTGCAACGTGCTATTCAGAAGAGATCGCCACCCCCTCGTACTCTTACGGATTTATGGGTAGCCCTGCAGGATTCATGGTATCACTTCCCTCCAGCACCACTTCAGACATTAGCCGAGTCCATGACACGTCGTGTTGCGGCACTTGTGCGTGCCCGCGGGGGCCCTTCACGAAAATATGCAGATGTACCAGTTTCTTTGGCTCCTAGACGTATCTCTACAGTAATAAGTGCAAACAATATAAATAATGTTAAGGAAACACTTCTGATCATGAAAAATGTGCTTTTTTTCGTAAGTGATATTATAGTGCGACCTCCAGCATGTGACCAGGTGAGAGAAAAGGTAGATGCTAACCAAAAACGCGAAGAACTATCCCACTGAACACGCCTTAAGGTAAACGGCGAAAAGTGTCTGGAAGAAATAAAATACTCTGCAGCAAGAAAAGGAGATTTCTATTTATAAAACGAATATTTCTGTGCTTGCTGCTAATGATAGCCACGCAAACTAATGTATGTCCTTCTGTAACATCCAAGTATCTTTTTTGGTAAAATCTATATTTTCTTCATATTATAAACTTTCTATAACAAAAAGAAATATTTTAAATTTGTGACACAACATATTTTTAATGGGAACATTCACGATAATTATATTAAAATACAAAATCCTTTCGTAAATTAACAGCGATAAGGATAATGTCAATTGTTTATTGAATGTTTTTTCACGTCATCTTTGGCGGCAACGTTTCTTTAACAGTCGGAAGAGTTTTTTCACGTCATCTTTGGCGGCAACTTTTTTTTAACGGTCGGAAGAGTGTGAATGTGAGTTAGCTGGAAGACAGAATTGTGGCTGTAAGAAATGTAGTATGAGTAAAAGATGGGAAGAATATTAGAATTTAACGCACCGTCAACTACGTCGTCATTAGAGACACAAGCTCGATTTCGAAAGGTTAGGCGTAAAAGTCGGTCGTGCCATTTTCAAAGGAACTGTCCCTGCATTTGTCTGCAGCTATTTAGTGAAACCATATAAAACTTAAACGTGGATGGCCGGACGGTGATCAGAAACGTCGTCCTCCCAAATGCAAGTCCACTGTGCTAACCACTACGCAGCTTCACTCAGTACAAGTGACTTTAACGAGTAACACCGGAACTGAGGGAGATTTTCAACAACTGTACAGCCGTCAGTAACAAGATGAACCAGATAAGTGAAAATTTTGTTGCACTACTTGTTCTCAGTTATTCTTTAGAATGTGCACGGTAGTCGTCATCTTGAAATTGCCTCATGGAATATGGTGCCTTACTAGAGTTCTTCAACTGCAGAACAAACAGCATACAACAAATACGACACAAAATAACTTGTTATAATTGAATTCTGCTTCAGACGAGTGGAAATAGGTTTTTCAGATATTCAAATAGTAATTAGGTCAACGGCCTTGCCACAATGGTAACACCGGTTCCTGTCAGATCAAAGAAAGTTAAACGCTATCGGGTTTGCTCTAGCACTTGTATGGGTGACGCATCGTATCTGGCGAGTGCCGTTGGCAAGCGGGGTGCAGTTAGCCATTGTGAGATCCATTGAGGAGCAACTCTACTGATAAGTAGCGGCCCCGGTTACGACGAAAACTGACAACGGCCAGGATAGCGGTGTGCTGACCACATGCCCCTCCATATCTACATCCAGTGACGCCTACAGGAATCGGTCGGTATTGGTTCAAATGGCTCTGAGCACTATGGGACTTAACTTCTGTGGTCATCAGTCCCCTAGAACTTAGAACTACTTAAACCTAACTAACCTAAGGACATGACACACATCCATGCCCGACGCAGGATTCGAACCTGCGACCGTAGCGGTCGCGCAGTTCCAGACTGTAGCGCCTAGAACCGCTCGGCCACTCCGGCCGGCTCGGTCGGTATTGTTGGGCACTCCGAGGCCATAGAGAGCGTGACTTCGATTACTTTGACGAGTATGGTTCTGCGCCATGTGGACAAATAAGCTCCCAGGAAAAATTATTAGTCATCTAGCTACTTAAAAAACAGAAGTCCATTTGGAAATTTATGGAAGGTGTAGAACTGGTACCAAGTAGTCATGTGAGCGTCCGCCGCTGATATTGGTAACGGCGGTCAAGTGATGTATATGTGCCAATAGAAAGTGTCTGGACTTATTTCGAACAGGGGGTGACACGTAGCAATCAGAATCCTAGAAATATGGCTGCTCTATATGATCTAATTATCAATGAGTGACTTCAGATGGATATGGAATACCTGAAAAAACTTTTAGACTCGCTTCCTTAGCGAACAGAGGCCGTTATCGAAGCTGGAGACTGTGTTAGACAGTGTTAGCGTGACGTCTCCTGAGGGGTGACTTATTCTTTATCCTGTGTGCTTACATTAATATCTGTTTCGAAATTCTGCAGAAATGTGGATCCACCACCACCGTAAAAGGCGATGACCCAGCCTTCATCGGGCAAGGTGAATCTGGCAAGGAGGGGTCCCCAGCAGTGCATCTGTACGGTGAGACCTCACGTGTCACACCCTGCAGCCATTCACCCTGATGGGCTCTCTTTTGCCAGTAACCGTAAAAAAAAAAAGGAAATTTGCGTGACGCTCAATGGCGTTATAAATGTAATATGGCGTAGCCTGACTGCACGATATAATGGGTAGGGTAACGCTTTCGGATTGAGAAGGCCGTGTGTTCGATTATCTTTAGATGCTTTACGTTTTTTTTAATTTTTAAATATTTATCGAAATGACATTGATCATTATTGTTATTCAGTTAATTGGTTGAAACGTATTTTTTTTTTATTTCTATTCCTTTGTCACATAATTTTAATCACTGTATGAACTTCATTTCTTCTTATTTTTTTGGTTATATGACTCTTTTTCCACTTTGAATTTTTGTGAATGTGAATTTAATTATATTAACTGTTACAATACTTAAATATAAGAAAATGACGATCTATTCGTTAAAAAACAAAAGTCGAACTAGTCTATTTATTTTGACTGTTCAATGGTGTCAAAAATGTACTCTTCCTTATAAGATGTATATTATTATGGTAATCGTCATAAAAAATTTAAAACATTGCCTAAATTCCTATTCCACTATCGACAAAATAACGCAGATGAAGATTTAAACGAAAGAAGGAATTATAAGTAAAACGAAATTCAAGGAAACTGTGGAATAGAAACAATGAATGCATTAACACGAACGAAAAAAATTGGATGGAAACACGAAAGAAATTAAATCGAAATTAATACGTAAGTTTAACTGAAATCACATGAACGACTCTGTATGTACAGAACAGGGAATCAGTGATCATAAGGCCGTTGCAGCATCCCTGAATATGGAAGTTAATAGGAATATAAAAAAAGGGAGGAAGGTTTATCTGTTTAGCAAGAGTAATAGAAGGCAGATTTCAGACTACCTAACAGATCAAAACGAAAATTTCTGTTCCGACACTGACAATGTTGAGTGTTTATGGAAAAAGTTCAAGGCAATCGTAAAATGCGTTTTAGACAGGTACGTGCCGAGTAAAACTGTGAGGGACGGGAAAAACCCACCGTGGTACAACAACAAAGTTAGGAAACTACTGCGAAAGCAAAGAGAGCTCCACTCCAAGTTTAAACGCAGCCAAAACCTCTCAGACAAACAGAAGCTAAACGATGTCAAAGTTAGCGTAAGGAGGGCTATGCGTGAAGCGTTCAGTGAATTCGAAAGTAAAATTCTATGTACCGACTTGACAGAAAATCCTAGGAAGTTCTGGTCTTACGTTAAATCAGTAAGTGGCTCGAAACAGCATATCCAGACACTACGGGATGATGATGGCATTGAAACAGAGGATGACACGCGTAAAGCTGAAATACTAAACACCTTTTTCCAAAGCTGTTTCACAGAGGAAGACCGCACTGCAGTTCCTTCTCTAAATCCTCGCACAAACGGAAAAATGGCTGACATCGAAATAAGTGTCCAAGGAATAGAAAAGCAACTGGAATCACTCAATAGAGGAAAGTCCACTGGACCTGACGGGATACCAATTCGATTCTACACAGAGTACGCGAAAGAACTTGCCCCCCTTCTAACAGCCGTGTACCGCAAGTCTCTAGAGGAGCGGAGGGTTCCAAATGATTGGAAAAGAGCACAGATAGTCCCAGTCTTCAAGAAGGGTCGTCGAGCAGATGCACAAAACTATAGACCTATATCTCTGACGTCGATCTGTTGTAGAATTTTAGAACATGTTTTTTGCTCGAGTATCATGTCGTTTTTGGAAACCCAGAATCTACTATGTAGGAATCAACATGGATTCCGGAAACAGCGATCGTGTGAGACCCAACTCGCTTTATTTGTTCATGAGACCCAGAAAATATTAGATACAGGCTCCCAGGTAGATGCTATTTTTCTTGACTTCCGGAAGGCGTTCGATACAGTTCCGCACTGTCGCCTGATAAACAAAGTAAGAGCCTGCGGAATATCAGACCAGCTGTGTGGCTGGATTGAAGAGTTTTTAGCAAACAGAACACAGCATGTTGTTATCAATGTAGAGACGTCTACAGACGTTAAAGTAACCTCTGGCGTGCCACAGGGGAGTGTTATGGGACCATTGCTTTTCACAATATATATAAATGACCTAGTAGATAGTGTCGGAAGTTCCATGCGGCTTTTCGCAGATGATGCTGTAGTATACAGAGAAGTTGCAGCATTAGAAAATTGTAGCGAAATGCAGTAAGATCTGCAGCGGATAGGCACTTGGTGCAGGGAGTGGCAACTATCCCTTAACATAGACAAATGTAATGTATTGCGAATACATAGAAAGAAGGATCCTTTATTGTATGATTATATGATAGCGGAACAAACACTGGTAGCAGTTACTTCTGTAAAATATCTGGGAGTACGCGTGCGGAACGATTTGAAGTGGAATGATCATATAAAATTAATTGTTGGTAAGGCGGGTACCAGGTTGAGATTCATTGGGAGAGTGCTTAGAAAATGTAGTCCATCAACAAAGGAGGTGGCTTACAAAACACTTGTTCGACCTATACTTGAGTATTGCTCATCAGTGTGGAATCCGTACAGATCGGTCTGACGGAGGAGATAGAGAAGATCCAAAGAAGAGCGGCTCGTTTCGTCACAGGGTTATTTGGTAACCGTGATAGCGTTACGGAGATGTTTAATAAACTCAAGTGGCAGACTCTGCAAGAGAGGCGCTCTGCATCGCGGTGTAGCTTGCTCGCCAGGTTTCGAGAGGGTGCGTTTCTGGATGAGGTATCGAATATATTGCTTCCCCCTACTTATACGTCCCGAGGAGATCACGAATGTAAAATTAGAGAGATTAGAGCGCGCACGGAGGCTTTCAGACAGTCGTTCTTCCCGCGAACCATACGCGACTGGAACAGGAAAGGGAGGTAATGACAGTGGCACATAAGGTGCCCTCCGCCACACACCGTTGGGTGGCTTGCGGAGTATAAATGTAGATGTAGATGTAGATGAACGAAGATTTCAGGCGAGAAAAGAATGATAGGAAGGAAACTGAGAACAATGAAGAAGTTGATACCATGATTAAAATAATGCGACAAAGAAATAGAAATTTAAAACAAAACATTTAAACCATATAACTGAATAAAAATAATTATACAAGTAATTTCAATAAAGATTTAAAAATCAAATTTAAAGCACCTGGCGATATTCGAACCCACAGCCTTCTGCATGTGAAGGCATTACCCTACCCAGTACACCACGAAACCATTCCATACAGTACTACTTTTATAACGCCTTTGAGCGTCACGTAAAGTAACGAAATATTTTTTTCATCAACTATTCGCAGACTAGGGCTCACCGGGGTGAACGGCTGCAGGGATACCTGGGATCTTAACTGTGGTGTCACCGCCAGACACCACACTTGCTAGGTGGTAGTTTTAAATCGGCTGCGGTCCATTAGTACATGTCGGACCCGCTTGTCGCCACTGTGTGATTGCAGACCGAGCGCCACCACAAGGCAGGTCTCGAGATACGGACTAGCACTCGCCCCAGTTGTACGGACGACTTTGCTAGCGACTACACTGACGAAGCCTAGCTCATTTGCAGAGCAGATAGTTAGAATAGCCTTCAGCTAAGTCAATGGCTACGACCTAGCAAGGCGCCATTAGTAACATTGCATGTATCTAAAGAGTCTCACTTGTATCGCCACAGTCTCCAGATGTACCAAAAGGATGGATTAAAGTTAAGTATTCCAGAAGCTACGTACTTTTCTTTATAGCATTCATTACGTATCCTGTTTCAGACCTCACGCCATCCTGCTTTAGCTTAGCGCGTGCCTTTCGGCTTCCTCTCATTGTGTCTAGGCTGTCTTGTCTAGACACAACATTAACCTATATCACTGTATAGATGGCTTTGAAAAGTCGATCCCTTGTGAGTGATTTTTTGGACTGCCGTCGTGTAACACTAACAGATTATGGTCCTAAGGCGAAAAATCGTCACAGGAACTTCCGAAATCACCTGCCGAGATTGAAGGAGGCTGTTACGGGAAGCTGTCCAAGTAGAGTATACTTGCTGCACGAAAATGTCTTAGCTTATTCCACGCAGTGCCCAGTCATACATATTGCTTCTTTGGGCTATCATGATGCGGCAGTTGTTCAGGCATCTCATTGCTTACGACGTCATTTCTCCTGATAGGTAGATGGTTCTTTTCACCACAGCGATTGTTGCCTGACGGTTAGGGTACGCGTACCAAGTTTGATTGAAATCAGTCGAGTGGTTTAGCAGTAAATGTGGAACATACACACATAAACACATACTTTCAATCCATTTTTATAATATGTATGGATTATTATAAGGCAATACTGACCATACGACTTAGCTTAGAAGATAGGTTAGGGAAAGGTAAACCTACGTTTATAGCATTTGTAGACTTAGAGAAAGCTTTTGACAATGTTGACTGGCATACTTTCTTTGAACTTCTGAGGGTAGCAATGGTAAAATACAGGGAACGGAAGCCTATTTACAATTTGTGCAGAAATCAGACGGCAGTTATAAGAGTTGAGGGGCATGAAAGAGAAGCAGTGGTTGAGAAGGGAGTGACACAAGGTTGTAGCCTATGCCTGATGTTATCCAATCTGTACACTGCACAAGCAATACGGGAAACAAAAGAAAAATTTGGAGTAGTTCAGGGAAAAGAAATAAAAACTTTGATGTTTTCCGATGACATTGTAATTCCGTCAGAGACAGCGAAGGACTTGGAAGAGCAGTCGAACGGAGTGGACATTGTCTGGAAAGGAGGATACAAGATGAATATCAACAAAAGTAAAAGAAGGATAACTGAATGTAATCGAATTCAATCTGGTGATGGTAAGGAAATTAGATTAGGAAACGAGACACTTAAAGTAGAAGATGAGTTTCACTGTTTGGGCAGAAAAATAATTGATGATGGCTGAAGTACAGAGGATATAAAATGTTAACTAGCAATGGCAAGAAAAGCATTTCTGAAGAAGAGAAATTTCTTAACATTGAATGTAGATGTAAGTCTTAGGAAATATTTTCTGAAACTATTTGTTTGGAATATAGCCATGTATGGAAGTGGAACGTGGACAATAACCAGTTTTGACAAAAAGAGAATAGAAGATTTCGAAACGTGGTGTTATAGGAGAATGTTGAAGATTAGGTGGGTAGATCATGTAACTAACGAGGAGGTACTGAATGTAATTGGTGAAACAAGAAATTTGTGGCACAACTTGACCAAAAGAAGGATTCGGTTGATAGGACACGTTCTGAGACAACAAGGAATCACCAATTTAGTATAGGAGGGATGTGTGAGTGGTAACAATCGTAGAGGGATACCAGGAGACGAATACAGTAAGCGAATTCGGAAGGATGTAGGTTGCAGTAGTTTTTCAAAGATGAAGGGCTCGCACAGGATAGAGCAGCATGGAGAGCTGCATAAAATCAGTCTTCGGGCTGAAGCCTACAACAACAACATTATACGGTAATGTGACGAGGCATTATGTGAGAAATTATGTACGAATGTGCTCAAAACGTGAAACCGCCACTATGTACCACTCCTATGTTGGTATAGCGTCGCGTCTTAACACGCACGACATTTCTCAATGGCTTTAGAGCGCGGTCTGCCCCGTGCTCCAAGAACCTGGAAATGAGGACTTACGCTACCATAAGCGTAAGCAGATTTCAGAGGTAGTGAAGCCTGCGCTCTACTACCAGTGGGCAGAAAACTGTGAGCAGAGGGCCACGTGGTGCGCTCGACGAGAGGGCCCAGCCGCTTTAAGGCTGGCTTAAAGCTCCCGCAGGAGGCAGAGGCAGCTCGCGCAGCCATGTCAGGACGCCTCTCCCTCAAGGACGGAGCCGCGCCCGTTTTATTACCCTACATTATTCTCTCCCTCTCGGCTGCCCCCTGACCTTCCGTAACATTTGTTCCAGCAGCGTCTTAGGGTCAGCAGGCGATCCCTGAAGACTTCCCCTTCAAAACACAAGCCAATATTCCCCGCCAGCGATTGCAATCGATGTATTTATTTATTGAACCTCGCAAGACTACGGCCATCACTCCCTCTCTTACATCTAACTAGGCACTCTATATGTTTTACATTACATATACTTACGGGAAAAAAATCTTTGCACCAAGAAGTAGATGTGGGACATAAACAGAAGTTGGTAGGCGTGTTTCTACACGTGAAAGATGATTTCTATTCAAATTTCGCGCAAGTCGCGTAAGAGTGGCGCTAGTGGTGGCGCCACTATGAAGATACAAATCATGTTTGCTTTACATACACGCTGTCATGGTCGTGAGCGTTAGTTATCTTTGAGACGGGGCGTGATGAGTTGATTTTAGTCAAGAATTCCTTTAAGACAACAAAGATGCCATTATCGACACCTCACTGAGTTTGAATGAGGTCGTGTAGTAGGGCTACGAGAAGATGGATATTCCTTCCATGACACTGCGGAGACTTGTCAGGAATATAGCCACTGTACGTGATTGCTGGCAACGGTGGTCACGAGAATGTACAGTCGCAAGGAGACCGGCCTCCGTACTGCCACGTGACACTACCGGGAGTGAAGATCATCGTGCTCGGCGTATAGCTCTGGCGCGTCGTACTGCATCTGTAGCAGCAATTGGAGCAGTAGTTGTCACTATACTCACACAACGAACTGTTAAAAATCGGTTACTTCTAGGAAAGTTCCATGTCAGACGGCCTGTAGCGTGCATTCCACTGACCCCAGACTACCGCCATTTGCGACTTCATTGGTCTCAAGCGAGAGCTCATTGGAGGGAAGGGTGAAGGCCTGTTGTATTTTCTGATGTAACCTAGTCCTGCCTCGGTGCCAGTAATAGCAGTGTGCTGGTTAGAAGGAGGCCAGTTGAGGGCCTGCAATCAACCTGTCTGTGTGCTAGACACACTGGATCTACGCCTAGAGTTATGGCCTGGGATGCGATTCGTGTAACAGGAGGAGCACTTTCGTGCTTATACCACACACTCTGATTGCAGATTTGTAGATAAATCTGCTGATTCGACCTGTTGTGCTGCCATTCATGAACAGCATTCCAGGGGGTGTTTTCCAACAGGATAACGCTCGCCCACATACCGCTGTAGTAACCCAACATGCCCTACAGAGTGTCGACATGTTGCCTTGGCCTGCTCGATCACAAGATATGTCTCCAATCGAGCACATATAGGATATCATCGGACGACAACTCCAGCGTCCTCCACACACAACATTAATAGTCCCTTTATTGACCGACCAACTGCAACAGACATGGAACTCTATCCCAAAAAACTGACAACCGATACATGCCAGTTATCATGCTTGCATTCAACATTCTGGCGGTTCCATCGGTTATTAGTGTACCAGCATTTCATATTTGCAAAGGCTTATCTCGCGCTTACATTAACCAGTGATCTTGCAATGTTAATCCCTTAAATATGTTACCTACGCAAATGTAGACTCAGGCAGTTGGTGTAAAGTTTTTAGCCGAGCTAGACGAGTTAGGAAGGAAGTCCGAGAAACTCTTTGTCCCACCTAACACTCCAGATTTGCGTGTCAGTAGCATCTGAGCACAGGCCCGTTCACAGACTCAAACTGAAACTTAACAAAGTAACGGTACTTTACCGAATGGCCAGATACTGTTAATTGATTTCAATACTGTAGCTGGCTGTCGCAACATGTACATGGTGGAGAGGTTGATTCTGAATACACTTTTTTTTCTCGCGAAGCAATGACTTAATTTATTGGGATTCGTGAACTGACGGAGCAGTCCTGAAATAATTTACCGGTAACATCAAGGGCCTCTGCATGACGTGAAAATAGGAGTGCAGTGTGAAATTAGTGCAGCATACATTCTTTTTTCATCAACTTCTGATAGGCATGTCAACAACATACAGTTTTTTTTAAGAGAACTGGCAACCAACAGAAACACTATAGGGGGCCACCGAGCTCACAGCTTGTTTAATCTGCTGCCACTTTGGTCTGCATCGCGACAGAACCCTATTGAGATGCCGATCGCTTTCTGCAGACTCAAATGTGAAATTGAAAGCTGTTGCGCAACGGACACCTTAGAGAAGCTACTTTTTCAAGTACCGGCCAATCGTTGTTCTTCCCACTGTTTTCTGCAGTGCTCGAATCAACAAATTCTATGGCCTGGCGAGAGAGTGTCGCACACGAGCTATTTGCGGAGTGACGCCAACATTCCACAAGTTTTTCACTCTCACGAGCGGTCCATGCTGCCCAATTTTATTATAATAATAAATGAAGGCAAGAACGAACAGGATTTGATAAAAAAATATTAATGCCGAACAGTCGGAGATAGCCAATAATCACAACATAGAATCTTTATACACTCCTGGAAATTGAAATAAGAACACCGTGAATTCATTGTCCCAGGAAGGGGAAACTTTATTGACACATTCCTGGGGTCAGATACATCACATGATCACACTGACAGAACCACAGGCACATAGACACAGGCAACAGAGCATGCACAATGTCGGCACTAGTACAGTGTATATCCACCTTTCGCAGCAATGCAGGCTGCTATTCTCCCATGGAGACGATCGTAGAGATGCTGGATGTAGTCCTGTGGAACGGCTTGCCATGCCATTTCCACCTGGCGCCTCAGTTGGACCAGCGTTCGTGCTGGACGTGCAGACCGCGTGAGACGACGCTTCATCCAGTCCCAAACATGCTCATGGGGGACAGATCCGGAGATCTTGCTGGCCAGGGTAGTTGACTTACACCTTCTAGAGCACGTTGGGTGGCACGGGATACATGCGGACGTGCATTGTCCTGTTGGAACAGCAAGTTCCCTTGCCGGTCTAGGAATGGTAGAACGATGGGTTCGATGACGGTTTGGATGTACCGTACACTATTCAGTGTCCCCTCGACGATCACCAGTGGTGTACGGCCAGTGTAGGAGATCGCTCCCCACACCATGATGCCGGGTGTTGGCCCTGTGTGCCTCGGTCGTATGCAGTCCTGATTGTGGCGCTCACCTGCACGGCGCCAAACACGCATACGACCATCATTGGCACCAAGGCAGAAGCGACTCTCATCGCTGAAGACGACACGTCTCCATTCGTCCCTCCATTCACGCCTGTCGCGACACCACTGGAGGCGGGCTGCACGATGTTGGGGTGTGAGCGGAAGACGGCCTAACGGTGTGCGGGACCGTAGCCCAGCTTCATGGAGACGGTTGCGAATGGTCCTCGCCGATACCCCAGGAGCAACAGTGTCCCTAATTTGCTGGGAAGTGGCGGTGCGGTCCCCTACGGCACTGCGTAGGATCCTACGGTCTTGGCGTGCATCCGTGCGTCGCTGCGGTCCGGTCCCAGGTCGACGGGCACGTGCACCTTCCGCCGACCACTGGCGACAACATCGATGTACTGTGGAGACCTCACGCCCCACGTGTTGAGCAATTCGGCGGTACGTCCACCCGGCCTCCCGCATGCCCACTATACGCCCTCGCTCAAAGTCCGTCAACTGCACATACGGTTCACGTCCACGCTGTCGCGGCATGCTACTAGTGTTAAAGACTGCGATGGAGCTCCGTATGCCACGGCAAACTGGCTGACACTGACGGCGGCGGTGCACAAATGCTGCGCAGCTAGCGCCATTCGACGGCCAACACCGCGGTTCCTGGTGTGTCCGCTGTGCGGTGCGTGTGATCATTGCTTGTACAGCCCTCTCGCAGTGTCCGGAGCAAGTATGGTGGGTCTGACACACCGGTGTCAATGTATTCTTTTTTCCATTTCCAGGAGTGTAGATTAGACTAGACTGTGATACAACGAAGTCTGCAAGGTTTGGGTAAAGAAAAGGATCCAACTAATAATTCGTACCTCATCGAAAAGAGTAAATTCACTATTCCGCTGTGCACATGATGATTGCTTCGCTCTGCTATCGGGTGAAAGGATATCACATGCAAAAAACCCAGAGTATCTGAACCATTTGTGAGCCACCGAACATTTAGAGTAATTCTGAAATAAAATCCTACTAACTTAAAGAAACGCCCTACATATTCCTAATTGTCCTCATCTCCCCTTCGCCATTGCAGCAAGTTCTCTGCTGCAATGTGGAATGCAGTTGCTTACTGAGTGTGTGGTGGACGCAAGCCTCATCCGAAGATCACAGCCTCCGAATGTGCCTCTCTTAGCCGTCCCGATACTTAAAATTGTAGCGTCCACGTCCGAGTATACAGTACAAGTATGTTACTGTCTACCAACCGATTGACCACTAGTCTAAAAATCAAGTGTGCAACAAATGCCCTTGCTCCCTGTTCTACGTGGAAAAGTCGCCAAAACATATCCGTCTTCAAATGAAAAAGTCTGTTAATGTTCTCCCAATAGGATAACTCATAACAAAAGTTGCCCTCTCTCCTCCGAAAAAGTTTATTAAAGTGTAGCAAATCTCTCATTTTTAGAGACAATCTCGCAGTCTAGAGAAACGTTTCTACAAGCACCAATGTGAGTAGCAGGTGAACTTGCCCTTTTCGAAAAGAACGCCGCGCAGTCCCCCACTGAATCTACGTTATCAAGCACCGTCTATTCGTTATACTGCCCACTACTTTTGTGCTGTGCTCGGGTCAACAAACTCCTGACTCATCGGCGGAGTGTCGCACGCTAGCTTTTTACAAAGCGCGGCTGATGTTAGTGAAGTTTTGCTCCTGACCTATCGGCAGAGCGTCGCACTCTAGCTTTTTACAAAGCGCGGCTAACATTCGTGAAGTTTTGCAACCGTCACGAGCCAAACAAGATTCTATCTCCCTCTCTGTCTCTGACCACCATCACACTATTCTTTTACCACCAGCGCCTGGTCTGTACCCATCAAGCAGCATGCGATATCGTTTTAGCTAAATAGAGCACCACGTAAAGAAACACACAGGTCCCGGACAGTCCAAACTTTCTCACTGGTGCACATACTAAGGGCTATTTGGTGATGCCTGCCTTCCAGCTGTCTCTGCGGTTTCTCTGAAAAGCCAGTGTGTTGCGCCACCAGGGGACCGACACACAATAGCAGTGGCCAGGCGACCCCGTCCAGCTGTGACTTGCACTGTTGACATTTTTAAAAATATCGAGAATTCGATGTATCGATATTTAAAAAGATATCACAACAGGAACTCTTCAGCCGTGAAAAACTATCGATATATAACATGTATAAATGTCGACGTACCTGCCTGTAAAAATATCGGCTGCACATTGTAAATGACAGCCGGTGTGGCCGAGCGGTTCTAGGCGCTTCAGTCTGGAACTGCGCGACCGCTACGGTCGCAGGTTCGAATCCTGCCTCGGGCATGGATGTGTGTGATGTCCTTACGTTAGTTAAGTTTAAGTACACTACTGGCCATTAAAACTGCTACACCAAGACGAAATGCAGATGATAAACGGGTATTCATTGGACAAATATATTATACCAGAACTGACATGTGACTACCTTTTCACGCAATTTGGGTGCATATATCCTGAGAAATCAGTACCCAGAACAACCACCTCTGGCCGTAATAACGGCCTTGATACACATGGGCATTGAGTCAAACAGAGCTTGGATGGCGTGTACAGGTACAGCTGCCCATGCAGCTTCAACACGATACCACAGTTAATCAAGAGTAGTGACTGGCGTATTGTGACGAGCCAGTTACTCGGCCACCATTGACCAGACTTTTCAATTGCTGAGATATCTGGAGAATGTGCTGGCCAGGGCAGCAGTCGAACATTTTCTGTATCCAGAAACGCCCGTACAGGATCTGCAACATGCAGTCGTTCATTATCCTGCTGAAATGTAGGATTTCGCAGGGATCGAATGAAAGGTAGAGCCTCGGGTCGTAACACATCTGAAATGTAACGTCCACTGTTCAAAGTGCAGTCAATGCGAACAAGAGGTGACCGAGACGTGTAACCAATGGCACCCCATAGCATCACGCCGGGTGATACGCCAGTTTGGCGATGACGAATACACGCTTCGAATGTCCGTTCACCGCGATGTCGCCAGACACGGATGCGACCATCATGATGCTGTAAACAGAACCTGGATTCATCCGAAAAAATGACGTTTTGCCATTCGTGCACCCAGGTTCGTCGTTGAGTACACCATCGCAGGCGCTCCTGTCTGTGATGCAGCGTCAAGGGTAACCGCAGCCATGGTCTCCGAGCTGATACTCCATGCTGCTGCAAACGTCGTCAGACTGTACGTGCAGATGGTTGTTGTCTTGCAAACGTCTCCACCTGTTGACTTAGGGATCGAGACGTGGCTGCACGATCTGTTACAGCCATGCGAATAAGATGCCTGTCATATCGACTGCTAGTGATACGAGGCCGTTGGGATCCAGCACGGCGTTCCGTGTTACCCTCCTGAACCCACCGATTCCATATTCTGCTAACAGTCATTGGATCTCGACCAACGCGAGCAGCAATGTCGCGATACGATAAACCGCAATCGCGATAGGCTACAGTCCGACCTTTATCAAAGTAGGAAACTTGATGGTGTACACTTCTCCTCCTTACACGAGGCATCGCAACAACGTTTCACCAGGCAACGCCGGTCAACTGCTGTTTGTGTATGAGAAATCGGTTGGAAACTTTCGTCATGTCAGCACGTTGTAGGTGTCGCCACCGGCGCCAACGTTGTGTGAATGCTCTGAAAAGCTAATCATTTGCATATCACAGCATCTTCTTCCTGTCGGTTAAATTTCACGTCTGCATCGCTTCATCTTCGTGGTGTAGCAATTTTAATGGCCAGTAGTGTAGTTCTAAGTTCTAGGGGACTGATGACCTCAAATGTTAAGTCCCATAGTGCTCAGAGCCATTTGAACCATTTTTGCCAACATTGTAAATATAATTCCGGTTTCAGAGCTGTATATTCAAATACTGATTTATTATCAGATAATCTGTACGTCAACAAGCTAGCAGCCCGGTCATTCCCTTGCAGTATGAATTGAAAGGAAAACGATGCACGTTCACACTTGGCGATAACCACTTTGCTAACAATGGTAACTGCATGTAAGTGGCATAATAAAAGATGTTCGATGTGTCCGTCGTTCGGTTTCATCACCTAGCGGACTTTTACAGAACACTTCATATCTACTTTCCTGTTTTTTTCATTGCTGCAAACGCCAGCGAACTGGCAGTTGCAGTGTGAAAACTGCGTGGTGAAGCTAAACGTTGCATCTTCTGTTGGTAGCGCCGAGCGCCGACTACGCCAGCATTTCCCCTCACACGTCTCCGCCAACCGTAAAGACCAAGCTTGTCATTTAGATTTTTGTTCATCATTTTCAGTAACTGTTTCTGAAGAATGCCGATGTGAAGAAACAGCACAGCGGTTGCGTTAAATATTGTTTTTTAACTTAGCTGGTGCGCTGTTTCTTCACATCGGAAATCTTGTTATTCCAGTCATATCGCCACCCTCCAGCGCAGTCGAACTTCTTCTTTATGCCACCTATACTTGCTTCACACAGTTAAAGAGAAAGGCTGGACTTGATGAAAGCTCAAGAAGTAGCGAGACACTTTCAACAGTGAAAGTAGTTACGTTCTACCACAATTTCAAAAGAACAATTTCAAATATTTGCTGAAAATTGAGAAAAAATATAATATAAAACAAAAATATCGGCGTTGGATATTGCCAGTTCGATATCGACATATCAGCGAAGGAAACGTCGGCGACGTATATATCAATATTTTTTGAAGAAAACTTCGATATATCGATGTTTAGCCAGCAGCTCTATCTAACCGGCTGCTTCAGGGCGTTGTTCTGCGCGGTGGGAAGGTAAGCTGTCCCTGGGAGCACTTCCTTGGCCCCTGGCTAGGAAATGGTCCCTAGCCGGATGGTTCGCCTAGACACGGACAAATTCTCCTACCCAGTACTGCATACAATCTAAATACTCAGCGTTAGTCAGATTTATTTTATAGAGGAATGGCTAGATTTTGATGTCAAACTTTGAATTTTCGAGAAAAAAGGGGTAAAAACTAACTAGGACGTTGGCTGATGAAAAATTATAGGTAATTAGAATGAAATAACAGTCTACCACCAGCCTGACGCATTTCAACACCTATAGTTATTTCATGTGGGACAGTGCAAGAGAACACACTGCCAATGCGGCTATGACAGTATTACGAGGATATTTCCTATCATCTGAACACCATTTATATACTCGTATATATGCTATTATACTCGACAAACATGGTGTGTGGAAGCTGGTACTTTATGTACTACTGGATCTTCCCCATTTTCCTGTCTCATTCAAATGGTGCACGGGACGAACGACTGTTGGTAAGCCTCAGCAAGATTTCAACTCTATCTAATTTTGTTTATGGTCTTTTAACGAGACATACATAGGAGGCAGCAATGTGTTGGTTGAGTATTCCAGAAAGTACATGTAGTATCGCCGCCAGTGAACATCACGATGGAGGCATATGAGCTGGCATGGGCGGAGCAGTGTAGTAGTTCGGAAACCTGCCATGGAGTGTGCATGCGTTGCGTCATAAGGGCAGACCGCTGAAAGGAGGGTTTACTTATGAACAGCAGTAAGCGGAGTGGACCAGTGCCCATGCGGAGTTAAACCGCCGCTGATCTCTCGTTGCGCTTCGTGCTTGAATTGTCGTACACTTAGTCGTTAGTCATCCGCGTGCTGAATACGAGTATATTAACGTGCGCACGTATCTACGTAGGTTCAGACACCCTGCTTCGTTCTTCTCCCCAGTTGTTACCGAGCCACCAGTCGACCGTGAAGTAGCGGCGTTGTCACGCCTTCTGCAGATACTAAAGTACGCTTACGGAACTTTACCAACCATGATGTATTACGCCTCTCTTGTAATGTCTTTTAATGGAGTTGGATGAGCATCTTCATGAGACTTTCGCCCACACTGAACGAACCTATGACGAAACTTTCAGTCTTCTTTGGATCGTCTCTATTTTTTCATTCAATCCTATCTGCTACAGACATCAGACTGACGAGCAATATTGAAGTATTGGTTGGAAAGACAGTTCTGTAAGTTACCACCTTCGTGGGTGGACTACACTTCCTGAGGATTCTACTGATGAACCTCACTCTGCCATCTGTCTTACCTACGATTAATTTTATATGGTCGTTTCATTTTAAATCGTTGCGTACGCATACTGCCAGACATGTGATGAAAGTGACTGCTTTCAGTGACTATTCGGCAATAGCGTAATTATAAAATAATGGGAATTTCCTCTTATTTATGTGCAATATGTTACATTTCTTTGTGTTGAAGGTCAACTGCCAGTTCCTGCACCAATGATCGATCGTCTGCAGGTCTCCATGAATTTCGCTATAATTTTCAAACATTTCCACTTCTTCATATACAACAGTATCACCCATGAACAGTCTAGCAGATCTTCTGACGTTATCCACTAGGTTATTTATGTATATAGCGTGAAAAGTAATGGGCTCATAACACTCCATTGCGGTGCACCCAAAGTTACATTTTCGTCTGAAGATTCCTCTCCATTAAGAATGACGTATTGTATTCTGTTTTTTCATAGTTCAAGGGTAGATACCAGAAAATTATCCTTAAAACACTTTTCCGTGTAATGAATACGTTGAGGACGGTAACCGAAGTGGGAGATCAGTTGAAACGAACGGATAATGTCATGAAAAGAAATCATAGTTATAAGATGAACACAGATAAAAGTAAAACAATGCTAGCGAGTACACAGATTTTTTGCTTTTGGTTGACGTTTCACATGTGGCTGAACACTTCCTGTTTCCTTAAATAACGTAACCATCCGGCGAAAGGTCCGGACGCTTGGATGACGTCATCCGGGATACCGAGCAGCATACATAGCACACGCCCGTTGGGCATTTGATCACAATAGCCATACATCAACACGATATCGACCTTTTCCGCAATTGGTAAACGGTTCATTTTAACACGGGTAATGTATCACGAACCAAATACCGTCCGCACTGGCGGAATGTTACGTGATACCACGTACTTATACATTTGTGACTATTACAGCGCCATCTATCACAAAGCGAAAAAAGTGGTCCAACTAAAACATTCATATTTCTTAACGTACTACTCGAATATGTAATAAAAATGGAGGTTGCTGTTTAAAAAAACGCAGATGATATCCGTGTGACATACGACAGCGCCATCTAGCGGGCCAACCATAGCTCCTTCTGGTTTCCCCCTTCAAGCTAGACAAGTTTCGTTCTTTGTAGTTTTTTCGTTTGATGCTTATTTGGTTAGATATTTGGCCCGGTCACTCTCAATGGACCACCCTGTATACTCTATCACATTAGTATAGCTACACTGTAACGTCGTTGAGTGTGTTAGGCGCGTGATGAGTTCATTTTCGTCGTAATTCTCTGGCAGAAGACTCATTTGTTTTATCCAGGAAATTGATTTTCTGTAGCTTCTCTGTATTGTTAATGGTGATTTGTATTTATGAGTTTTCGGGGGTTGGCTTTGGATTTTCCTATTTATTGTGTGTGTGTTTGTGTGTGCGCGCGCGAGTGTGTGTGCAGGGGGGTGGGGGGAATGCTAGTCTCTCGAGAATTCATGCCCAGTTGTTTTCAGTGGGTGAGAGACCTGTAGAATGTGCTGGCCATGGCAACAAGTAGATAGGCCAGGACAGCACGGCTAGTATGTGATCTCAGCTATCGAAAGTATGTCACAGCCATCAGCTTTAACACTTCAGAAATGTAATGGCTGCTACACAAATTACTGGGTGCGTGAACCAGCGGTGATTATATTGTTTACCTAAAACGACCCCATACCATCGGACCATATGGTGGACTGCATTAAAACCAATGCAGTCTGGTGACGTTCTATCTCCTCAAAGCCTCCACACCTGGACACGCCCCTCGTTATGCTGTATGTAAATCCAGGCAGGAAAGACGAAGTGATGGCACTCCTCCATCCAGTGTTGTCATGGAACATACAACTGTTGCCCCTTCCTCCATTGCCACGACAAGAGCAGCCGCAACAATGATCCCTGTGCTGACAGTCAGTGGTGTCTCAAACGTCCTTAGGCTGTCCGAGTAGATCCAATTTCCTGACACAGCCAATTTCCTGGCACAGCCTAACGAGCAACGTCTGTCATCCCGGGCACCAGATGCATGGGCCCGTTGAGGTGTTGTATGGCGTTCAGTATTGCCCTCCAGAACCAATCGAACCCATATTGGCGCGGCAGTCGTAGGATCCCGACCAACACATCAGCAATATCCAGGAATGATAAACTGCCGACTCGATAGGCCACGATTTAGCTGCTCTCTATTCTGGCATGTGCTAAAAGTTTGTCCTCTGTGCATGAGGGATAAGATGATCTTTCTACAAACAACAAACATGCAAATGCCACTTGTGAATGAGAAACTGTCTGTGTAATCCTTCCTTTTACAGGGTGTAACAGGTATAAGTGCAGATATTTTTATATGTGGTACCTTAATATGTACACACGTCAGTGTGTTGGTTGTTCTTTCCCTGCATCTAACAGGGTCACATCACAAACTTTATGATCCGATGTTTTCTGCAATGTCATAACTGCACCACCCCGTGGATTACTCCTGTTAGGATAGACTGACCACCTTGTGTCCCTGTGTCCACACTTCGACATCTGACATGCTACCCAGGGAAAAATAAGCATTAACTGCTTGCTCTTGCCACTTGTACTTGGAGGTACTACCCAACCTAAAAACATATGACTTTTAATAGATATAATCATCAGTCTAAAATGACGTAAATACTGCTGTAATGTTGTTCAGTACATTGTCCTCAGTCGCCAATAGGGATATCTGCACTTACGCCTGTTACACGCTGTATACGGAATATAGATAGCAACATTCCCCCTACTCAGCGCGTTCGCAGTTAAATGGTAACAATTTGCATGTATCTCACTTTATGCCAAAATGATGTTTGTTGCATGCCGCCTACATAGTGTTGCAATGTAACTGAAGGAAACTATCCTTATTTACGTAAGTATGTGCTGCCAGTATGATTAAAGCAGAGAGTGAAGTTACAGAACATTCTGTTGGCTCGCTTGTTTCGGCCTGGCATGCAACGAGTTGGACTGGTGGGGAGAAAACAAAGGACGGCGGAGACAAAGCGAGGTGCTCACCGGGTCAGTGCGCAGTCGCCCCTGGGAGCGTCACTAGGAACACTGCCGGGCAAAATATTACTCTCCTGCAAACCATCCTACTTATACCGAAGACTGGCAGAAAGTAAAATGAGAAACATGATTGAGACTCAGCTGCCTATGGCGATCGTGTGGTGAAACGGAACGATTCTATACATGTTTGGCGCCGCTAATTCGTTACTAGATCGATTTTCCGCACCTTATGGCATATATCATTGCCGATCCCCTCTCGCAGTACTGTTTCGTACGTGAATGCTGCGACGTTTACGACCGGTTTGGAAATTTTTCCCTGACGTTAAATGCAGTGTATTTGTCTGGATTCTTGGACACATGACTCTTTTGTTGCTAAACTCAAGGGCACTGATATACAGGAATTTATTGACCGCAGGTCATTGCAGCAATGGAGTGTTAAATGTCGTCTAGGAATCAGACATGGATGGTGAATCACTTGAGTACAAATGACAGCTCCGCCAATGCCCTGCCCTTTTATACCTTGTGTACGCGGTACTACCACCATCTGTGTTTATCAATATCCCATGTCTTTTGTCACGTCAGTGTATACCGCATCAGAATGACGCAAGTGGCTAAGGATAGTAAAGCAGCCACTGGATACTGACCTATCCGTCACGGCCAGGACGTGGATTCGATTATCTAATATCTCTTTCAGTCTACCTTAACAAAAGAATCAACCACCCCTGAGCTGCTACGCTGAGTTCAGGCCTAATACAGACAGTGCGGGAGCTACATCTCCGTATATGAGGGCGCCCTGGAAAGTAATGCCTGCGAATTCCTTTTGTAAAAATTTTTAAAGCCTTTTAAACAAAACAAACGTTGTTAACATTCTGCACCTATATTCGTCGCGTCCCCATGTTCATTTCTCAGTATAGTCACCCTGGCGACGAACACATTTCTTGCAACGAGAGATCAGTCTGTTGATACCGTCACTGTAGAATGTTTGACACTGTTGATGGAGCCAAAAACTCACTTTTGCTTGCAGCGCTTCATCACTATCAAAGTGAAGTCCTCGAAGTTTTTCTTTAGGTCTTGGAAAAAGATGAACGTCGGATGGGGCCAAGTCGGGACAATATGGAGGTTGATGGATGACGGAAACCAAGGCCTCGGACTGTTGTAGATGTCGCAGCGGTCGTGTGTGGTCAGGCACAGTAATGCTGAAGTAGAGGGTGCTCCATTCCTGGCTCAATTACAGCACGCTGTTTCTCACGCACCAACATAGTTACGTTCCACATCACCTTGTTACTCTCTAGAATTCGGAGGCCTCTAGCGGCAGAAGGCTCCAAATATGTAGGCGTGAAGTAGAAAGACGTGGAATGTTAATAACGTAAATTTTGTTTAAAGAGCCTTAGGAGTTTCACATAAAAACTTCGGATGCATTACTTTTGAGGACAGTCTCGAGGACGCCCCAAGCCATCCTACGGTGTGTGGCGGAGGTTACTTCTGTACTACTATCTTTTCCCCCTCCCCTGTCCCATTCACGAATAGTACATAGGTAGAACGAAAATGAAGTGATCTATGGCACCGATGGCTCGGAGTCCTCGGTTGAGGAAGTTCGACCGCCGAGTTGCATGTCTTTTCAGTTGACACCACATTGGACGACCTGCATGTTGATGATGATGAAATGGTGGTGAGGACAACACAACACCCATTCCTCGAGGCCGGCCGCTGTGACCGAGCGGTTCTAGGCGCCTCAGTCCGGAACCGCGCTGCTGCTACGGTCGCAGGTTCGAATCCTGCCTCGGTCATGGATGCGTGTGATGTCCTTAGGTTAGTTAGGTTTAAGTAGTTCTAAGTTCTAGGGGACTGATGACTTCAGATGTTAAGTCCCATAGTTCTTGGAGCCATTTGAACCATTTGAACCATTCCTCGAGCGGTGAAAATCTCCGACCCGGCCTGAAATCGAACCCGAGGCCGCTGCATGACAGACATGCTGACCAATCAGATACGGGGACGGACATAGGGTGGATGATTGCCGGTAAATCTCTATATGACATCTAATTTCCCTGATGTTGTCGTCGTTATCACTTGGCGAAGTGTATGTATGAGGAAGTAATATTTTCCCCAACTCTTCTTAGAACATACGTGTTTGAAATTTCAACAGGAAGTCTCTCCGTGATGCACAACGTCCCTCATGTAGCATCTGGCACTAGAATTTTTGGATCATCTCCGTAACGTTCTCGCGCAGAGTAAAAGTTCACGTAACGAAACGAGACGCTGCTCATTGTCCCTTCCATATCTTTTATATTAATCGAACGTGGTACAGGTCACTAACTGATGAATAATATTTAAGAACAGGTCGAACAAATGTTTTTTAAGCCATCTCTCTTTTGGATGAATTACATATCCTTAAGATCCTTCCATTGAATTTCTGCCTGGCATCCGTTTTGCCTACCATTGCTTTTACATTTACATCTAAGTCTTCATCAACACCCCGCAAGCCACATCACGGTGCGTGGCGTAGGATATTTGTGTTCGAGTGTCATTTCCTCATTTTTCCTGTTCCTGTCGCCTGGGGTTCGTGGGAAGAACTAGTGCTGGTAAGCCTCCGCCTGTGCTCGAAACACACTGATTTTATCATGATAGTCCTTTCGCAACATATACGTAGGAGGAAGCAATATATTGGTTGACCCTTCTAGGAACGTATGCTCTCGGAACTTTAACAATAGATTATACCGTGATGCAGCGTCTGCCACTGTAGTTGACTGAGCATCTCCGTGACGCTTTCGCGCTTACTAAATGAACCTTTAACGAAACGTGCTGCTCCTCTTTGAATCTTCTCTTATGTAATCATTAAACTTTTCGTCGTTCCGGACGGTTAGATGCGGACGATGTTGTTGCCTATGGGAAGTTTGAAACATAGGGAGATGCAGGAAAGCCCATAGAGGATAGAGATTGGTGGAGAGGCTGTCAGTTTCTCCTGAACGCAAATAATTGTAAAGTATTACGCATCAATCGGCGAAGAGATCCACTGCTGTTCAATTACACTACTGGCGACAAATCAGTGAAAACATCAACTACCGTGGTTTACCTCTGAGTAACTATCTGGAGAGATCTCATCAAACAAACAGGAGGAAACGTAGAGGCCAGACTGATATTTACTGGGAATATCTTAAGGAAATGTAATTCACCCATTAATGAAGTGGCTTAAAAACAGTCATTCGATAGATACTTGAGTATAATTCGTCAGTCTGGCACCCTTACCAGTTAAGATTAATAGATGAGATAGAAAAAAATCCAACGAAGAACGGTACGTTTACTCCGCACGAGAACGTTACAGAAATGCTAAACAAACTCCAGCGGCCCAGCGGCCGGCCGGTGTGGCCGAGCGGTTCTAGGCGCTTCAGTCTGGAACCGCGCGACCGCTACCTTCGCAGGTTTCAATCCTGTCTCGGGCATGGATGTGTATGATGTCCTTAGGTTAGTTCGGTTTAAGTAGTTCTAAGTTCTAGGGGAATGATGACCTCAGATGTTAAGTCCCATGGTGCTCAGAGCCATTTGAACCATTTTGAAACTCCAGTGGTAGGCTGTACAAGAGAGGCGTTGTGCATCACGGAGAGGTTTAGTGTTGCAGTTCCGAAAGGGTACGTCCCAGAAAGACTCGGTCGACATAGTACTTCCTTTCACTTACGTTTTGCGTTCATACCTAGCATTGCGGACAGTTATTCTTCCCACGCGCCTTTCGTGAATGAAACAGGGAAGGGGGGAAAGATCGTTGTACCAGAAGTACTCCGCCGCACACCATGAGTTGGCTTGCGGTGAACAGAAGTAGATGCAGTTGTACAACTGTTTCTAGGAACAGCACTTCGTTATCGAGATCGAGCATTGGCCGTGCGAATAGTGGAGATATTGCTGCTCAACAACCTTGGACGACATATCTTTTACCATTAATAATCTAATGGTATTCCTCCGTCGAGCTATTGCAAAAAAAAAGAAGAGTGTATGGGTGTGGCGAGGAGGCAACAGCTGAGAGTCGATGCGGCCTGAAGGACGCTGGGGCGCTATTTCTGCCACCAAAGAGCCACTGACCGTGCCCTGGGCTCGAGTGGATAAGCCATACATCTCTACGGGATGGCAAGGCCGCGTTTCCTGCTCGTCTCCGCCAATAGCTCTAATACATCATTTCTGACTCTCTACGGATACGGAAATCTACACCCAGAAGTGGTCCCTAACCTTCCGTCTGTTGCAAACTTGTTCGACAACGGCAACCGTTGACCACATGAAGGTTCCATCTTCACTCTATTACATGCGACAGTACTACAGGCAAAACAGCTACATAACAGGAACCGAACCGAGACAAGTAGCGCAGTGGTTAGCGGACTGGACTCGCATTCGGAGGAGGACGGTTCAAACCCGCGTCCCGCCATCCTCATTTAGGTTTTTTGTGATTTCCCTAAATCGCTTCAGGCAAATGCCGAGATGGTTCCTCTGAAAGGGCATGGCCAACTTCCTTCCCCATTCGCCTCAAATCTGATTCGACCGATTACCTCGCTGTTTGGTCCTTTCCCCCAAATCAACCAACCAACAAGAAGCGTCCTCAGTTCTAGAGAGAAGGCAACAAAGAAACAATAAAGCGATGTTAGAGGCAAGCCACTCATGAATACCGTAAACGTAAACGTGAACTCTGTCCACAGGCCCTGGCGTGCCTATAGGTATCGACCAACCGCCGTCTCATGAATATCACTGAGTTGAAATTTCTGCAGTATCGGTGGATCATCGAGTGGGAAAACGTCTCGGTGCGTTTACAACCACCAGTAGTCTGCAGCATGTGGCCGAAAGCTGTAAACAGGACTATTCTGACCAATGAAAAACTGTCAGGCATACCCCTGATTCAGGCAGACGCCTGCGACATCTGCATTGAGCTAGACACTCTGGAATGCAGTATTTTGTGTTCAACGGTCGCGGCCGTTTGGGAAACTTACTAAACAAATACTCAGCATTATCAACAGAAAAACAAAGAACCATTTTAACCCAACAACTATCACGGCACCAGACTTCAGTTCGTTACCTGATGGATAGTCGCCCTCATAGCTCACGTCACCTTCCCCCTACGACGCGCCGATAAGTTACAGTATCTAACTTATCTATGGAACAAACGTGAGAAAACAATAAAAAAACCATAACATAAAGAAATATTTTGAACTTCCTAACCATAGCATTGTCCTAAATGTCAGCAGGGACCTTAGACGAGTGTTACACCTTGTAAATGATTATTGGTTGCATACGCTACAGGGATTGCTGCTGTCAGTAAATATTGGTCAATATAACCAGTTTCCGAGCAAACATTACGAAGGTACCTACACGCAGTGGACCTTTTGAGTCGCAATTTACCATTTGACACATAAAGTTGAACGACTTCAATGAGCCAAACAACTCAAAAATTAGACAAAAGCTGACGTAATAGTGTACATCCTCACAATTTGGAAGCTCTACGGTATTTAATCATCAATGAGTTGCTTCAATTGGGTATGTCACACCTGAAGAAAGTGGCGTAACCTCATCGACCCTGAATTAAGGCCATTTTTATTCTAACATAGACTCGAATAGTTGAGATTGACACACCTAATGTTTTCTCAGCTTTCTGTTTTCCCAGATTTATATGATCTGGACCATGTCTGCCTTTTCTCCTTGTCTGTAGTTATGAATACACCTTCCTATTATTCCAACCGCAGTTATGGCAACGCTAAGTACAGAACAGGGTTTCTATGTATGTTAAACTCTGGATGTGGTTGATCTAGGAATACTTGTAATTGTGATGATGAACAGTTGCGAGTGGGGCTGCTCGCCACCAATGAAATGCAGCAAGGATGCGCTGAGTTGAGGAAGGCTGAGAACCACTGGGCTGGAGGATGCATGCTGTTCCTACCAATACCCCCTCCTGTGGTTAGCACATCATCTGTTCACCGTTTCCAGTAGCAGATGGGATGCAGTGAAGATGATGCCATACCGCGTGCCACTGGAAGCATCTGATTCAATCCTACTTGCAGGCGTAGATGAAGCAGTCACTTTGAACACTGATTAATCCAAACTAATAATGGGTGAATAGGAAGGGCACTACTACAATCATAAGAAGGGGTAGAGTCCAAATTGGACTCCTCAGTTGCGATGTATTCTGCATTCAAAATGTACAAAGCTACAGAGAATGAATATCAAGCAGTGAAATAGGGAAGAAAGAGCGCACTAGTGTTCAACATCGAGTTCACATTTTATCAGGCATCATTTAAAGCAAAAGTTGCAAAGCCCCTACAAGGTTGAGACGAGCAAGAGAGATGAATGCTAGCAATGCGGATAAATACTATTCAACCCAAGGGGCTTCTCTATAGGTCTCCGCCATCTTGGTGACCACTAATAATTACGATATGAAAGACGTTGCCTTAAAGTTAACCTGGATCAAAATTACTCTAGTATAGAATGAATAATGTTAAGTAATTTTCATCACACTGTCGTATCGGGGACATACAAACACCGAGAGGCAGTTTTTTTATTTTATTTTTTAGCTTAATTCCGTAATTAGATATGTGTAGTATTACACACTGTGAAGGGTCTCGGCTGTGCAGTTCCACGTCTTTTCTGCGCAGCTGAGCCCGTTAGATGGGGCTTCAACACGTGTGGGACAAGTAATTGCATAAGATCCACTTTGGCTTCCCTCCCCTCAACCCCCTCCTGCTGTCTCTCAAGAAGTTACTATAGTCCGATTTAAATTAGTTGGCAGTTGACAGCTAGCAGGTTGCTTTGTTCCCGCCAGCAACATACCAGTCTTTCGCTGCACAAAGAATTATGCCTCCCAGTCCTCCGTCAGTCGTTACCGTCATTTGTTTAGCGTTTATTATATGCAATGAAAGTAGTCGAAACAGGAGACACTAAAGAGACCCATATAAGGAGCGAATTTCCGAAGTTTTTATTTCTGGAGATACAGGGAAACGAACGAGTCGAAAGTTATAAGCGAAAACCATTCTGATACCTCTGACAGCGGAACACTTGTACCGGTACTATTTTTGCTAAGATTGTAAGGTAGGCAACTTTCAGAAGTGATAGTATGGACCAAAACGATAAAAAATGATTAGCAAACGTGGGCTCTAAAATGCATAGATTAGGAACTATGAGCACTTGTTCAATAGGGGAGATGTATTTCACACTTGCGAATATGAACAAGTACTAATAGTTCCACAGGTATGCGTTTAGAGCCCCTGTTCGCTCGATATTTTTTCTTGACTTAGTCCATACTAACACCTCTAAGAGTTGCATATCCTGAATTCTTAGCAGCAATACTAGCGGTACATGTATTCCAGTGTCAGAGGTATCAGAATGATTTTCGGTTGTAACTTTCACTTCGTTCGTTTCCGAACCAGGGACCCTATCACAAATTGATACATTCATGCGTCTCCATCATCTCTGAGAGTTTGTAACATCATCACGGAATTATCTTGTATATAATAATTTTTTCATAATGCGGGGCCACAGTCATAATATATTTATTTAAAGTCAGTACCGTCATTAGACTGTTGTTTATTTACGGTGTTACATTTACACTTACACAATCATGATTTCGGCTCCAAAGTGCCATTATAAAATTTTTTAAGCGTTATAAATTGCCTAACTGTCGTATTAAAATACACTATTAGACACTTTGTCTAAGAGTCGATATTTCTGGCAGAGCCTACCGCTTTGTTTCATTACTGAGTACACCATCTTCAGTACTCAGCAGTAAAACAAAGCAGTAGGCTCTGCCAGAAATATCGACTCTTACACAGTGTGTCTAAATGTGTATTTTAATACGACAGTATGCCATCTTAGGCAATTTATAACACTTAAAACACTTGATAATGTCACTTTGAAGCCGGAATCATGACTGTGTACGCGTAAATGTAGCACTGCAAATAAACAACAGTCTAATGGCGGTACTGACTTTAAAGATTCTGTATATACATACATTTACAGACGCCGGCGCCTACAACTTCGTCGCTCTGTAGCGTGTTGGATGACGTTTCTGGACATGGGTTCCAATGTAAAATTGATCTGCTAAGTACCCTCTACCACGTCTAGAAGTGTGGAACACCCGGCATAATTGCTGCACGAATAGTTCACATTGTTATACATTGCATACGTCCAACCGTTTTCATTTGAAATGTAAATATTTTTATAGCTACTGAAAATCCACCATCACAGATTTTCATGACCGTCTGTATGAGTTTAAGAATCTGTATGGAGGCGGTAGAAATTATTTTATGCGTTTTAGTGCGATTTAAAAACATGCTATATAAAAATTCAGTTTTATGTAAATAATTATTTTTTTTTTTCAGTCACACTCGGTAACAACCTCTACAGCGATGATTTATTCTGATATTTAAGCCCTCATCATGGTGTAATCCCTACAGAGAGAAGGGCCGTCAATTGTATACCGGGTGGATAAAAACAGCTTGATAACAAGGTTGGAACAGAACAGTCGTTACCGAATCGAACAAAGTGTTCCAAATAACCAGAGTTCGGAAATGCACAGTTGTGGAGCTACGACCGTTAAACGAGAGCAATCAGCGACTGGCGCGCTACAGTGTGTGCATTTAAACTAACTTGCTCTAGCTATACTTATTATGCTAAAGGGCGTATTGACTCAATTAGCTGGATGTTTTCAGCTGAACTATGGAAGCTAGGCAAACTTTGAATTCCTATCCATGGCTGGTTACGTCAGACGAGAATTTTCTGTGTGGGTAAAACTTGTTTATTAAAACTACGCTAAAATGACCATAATGCTCTTAATTTGTTAAGATAATTATCTTTATTGTAGAAACAACTCTGCAGTAAGGTATTCGACATGTAGTACTGTTGGAACGGTGTTATTAATAATGAAATCTTAAGGTTACGCATTGCAGTATATACATTTTATAAATTAAAGTCTCCCACGGCGTTTTCTTGACTGTTTGTGAAGGCTGCTCTCAGCAACTGCTGTAGGGATTTTGATATGGTTTATACTAATAGATACACTGATTCACGAGGAAGGCTTGTGAATACAGGATGTTCGGATATCCCGGTTACAAGCCTCTAGGACTTGAAGAGGGGAGTGAGTACATATATTTTGAATAGGAACCCATGTCCGGAAACGTAGCGTTTCCGTTCTTTGAAAACGTGTTGGTAACGCGACCACTTTTACAAGTAATAGAGTAGGCGTGACCAATTACATCATTTGTTTTACAGTTCCACTCATTAATAGCCAAAGAAATCGCTCGTGTACTTGTTGACAGGTTTTCTTCAACGTGATGCAGTACTCTGTCTTCCGCCGCGCGGAGTGGCCACACGGTTTGAGGCGTCGTTTAAGTTAGTTTAAGTAGTGTAAGTCTAGGGACTGATGACCTCAGCAGTTTGCTGCCTTATAATTCACACACATTTGAACATTTGAACACCCTCTTCCAATTCGGGTGTGCGGCGTCTCCTTGGAGCACCACGGTCACGCCTGCTGATGGTGAAGGTACCCTTTCTCGAAGCCGTTCGTAATTGTAAAGAAAAGGGTAAGGGGTGGAGTCGAACGTCGTGGAAAACGATCTTGAAAAAGGCGATCATGTTGCTCTAACGCTCACAGACACGTGAATGAGACTCGAACCAGGTAAGAAACTAGGCAAGACTTCGAATGACATCAGCCGATCCGACGTAAGAATCCCCACCATGACCTCCTTGTTGCTTACCTACTTTTTTTTTTTTCTTTATTGTGATTTTAACACCTTATACAAAGGCGGGCTGGCAGCAGCACAATACGCCGCTCTTCAGCCTTGAGTGTTACAACAAGGAGTACATAAAGGTGGCACAGAGTAGACAGTAAAAACGGTGGGCAAAAAAAAAAATGTAGACACTAAAAATCGAAAAAAAACATGGAGCCGTTCACGCTGGACGAGAAACATCACTAGCACTGGGCGACACGATGCACAGAACATGGATGATGGCGACGGCATGTGAACGGTGGGGGCGTGACGGCGAACAACACTACACACAAACGAAGGCACACAGACGAAACACTGACGGCGATGATCTCCGGCGCGCGAATGTTCACCGAGCGTGTACGAGTCCGGGGACCTGCCAAGAGAGGAGGTGGAGGAGGAGGAATGGGAAGGGGAATGGGAGAGGGGGGAGCAGAGATGCCATGGGCAAAGGAGAGAGGGGGAGGGAGGAAGGGGGAGGGGAAGCCCGGTGGAGAGGGGAGGAGGGAGGGGGGAAAGGAAAGAGGAGGGAAGGGAAGGGAGGGAGGGAGGGTGCCTAAAGGAGAGGACACAGGAGGTGGGGGGGAGGATCAAAGTTGATAAGAGGGGTAGATGGAGGGGACGAGGACATCATCAGGGAGGGGGAGCTGGCGGAAGCCACCTTGGGAGAGGGTAAGGAGGGTGGAGAGATGGAGACCGGGTGGGACGTGGGAATACAGGCGCGGCAGCGGGCGGGGGTGGGAGAGGATCGGGGACACGAGCGGGTGAGGAGGATCAAGTTTACGGGAGGTGTACAGGATCCGTATCCTTTCAAGGAAAAGGAGGAGGTGGGGGAAGGGGATGAGATCATACAGGATCCGCGTGGGGGAGGGGAGACGGATGCGATAGGCTAGGCGGAGAGCATGGCGTTCAAGGATTTGGAGGAATTTATAGAAGGTAGGGGGGGCGGAGATCCAGGCTGGATGGGCGTAACAAAGGATAGGGCGGATGAGGGATTTATAGGTGTGGAGGATTGTGGAGGGGTCCAGACCCCACGTGCGGCCGGAAAGGAGCTTGAGGAGACGGAGTCGGGAACGTGCCTTGGCTTGGATCGTCTGGAGATGGGGAGTCCAGGAGAGGCGACGGTCGAGGGTGACGCCAAGGTACTTAAGGGTGGGAGTGAGGGCGATAGGACGGCCATAGACGGTGAGATAGAAATCAAGGAGGCGGAAGGAAGGGGTGGTTTTGCCTACAATGATCGCCTGGGTTTTGGAGGGATTGACCTTGAGCAACCACTGGTTGCACCAAGCGGTGAACCGGTCAAGATGGGATTGGAGAAGGCGTTGGGAGCGTTGCAGGGTGGGGGCAAGGCCGAGGAATGCGGTGTCATCGGCAAACTGGAGGAGGTGGACGGGGGGCGACGGCGGCGGCATGTCCGCCGTGTACAAAAGGTACAGAAGGGGGGAGAGGACGGAGCCTTGGGGGACACCGGCGGAGGGGAAAAAGGTGTAGGAATCGGTGTTATGGTTGGTGACATAGGAAGGACGGCGGGAGAGAAAGGAACCGATCAGACGGACGTAGTTAATGGGAAGGGCAAAGGTTTCGAGCTTGAAGAGGAGACCGGAATGCCAGACGCGGTCATAAGCGCGTTCGAGGTCAAGGGAGAGGAAGATTGCGGAGCGACGGGAATTAAGCTGTTCGGAAAGGAGATGAGTGAGGTGAAGGAGAAGATCGTCGGAAGAGAAGGATGGCCGAAAGCCACACTGGGTGACGGGAAGGAGGCGGTGCTGGCGGAGATGCTGGTGGATGCGGCGGGTGAGGATAGATTCCAGGACCTTGCTGAAGACCGAGGTAAGGCTGATGGGACGGTAGGAGGAGACGGCGGACGGCGATTTGCCAGGTTTAAGGAACATGAGGATACGGGAGGTTTTCCACAGGTCGGGGTAGTAACCGGTGGACAGGACTACATTGTAGAGCCTGGCCAGGGTGCAGAGGAAAGAGACAGGAGCTTCACGAAGGTGACGGTAGGTGGCACGATCGTGACCAGGAGCGGTGTTGCGTTTGGTGCGGAGTGTATCATTGCTTACCTACCTAGCAAACATGTTTTCAAACGGCTGTAGCACGGAAACTGTACGGTCCCGGACATAGATTCTCATTCAGACTATTATGTACTCACTCCCCTCTAAAAGTCCATGAGATTTTTAACGGGAATTTCCAAACCCCCTATACAGGGTGGTCCATTGAACGTGACCGGGCCAAATATCTCTCGAAATAAGCATCAAACGAAAAAACTACAAAGAACGAAACTTGTCTAGCTTGAAGGGGGAAACCAGATGGCGCTATGGCTGGCCCGCTAGATGGCGCTGCCATAGGTCAAACGGATATCAACTGCGTTTTTTTAAATAGGAACCCCCATTTTTATTACATATTCGTGTAGTACGTAAAGAAAAATGAATGTTTTAGTTGGACCACTTTTTTCGCTTTGTGATAGATAGATGGCGCTGTAATAGTCACAAACATATGGCTCACAATTTTAGACGAACAGTTGGTAACAGGTAGGTTTTTTAAATTAAAATACAGAACGTAGGTACGTTTGAACATTTTATTTCGGTTGTTCCAATGTGATAAATGTACCTTTGTGAACTTATCATTTCTGAGAACGCATGCTGTTACAGCGTGATTACCTGTAAATACCACATTAATGCAATAAATGCTCAAAATGATGTACGTCAACCTCAATGCATTTGGCAATACGTGTAACGACATTCCTCTCAACAGCGAGTAGTTCGCCTTCTGTAATGTTCTCACAAGCATTGACAATGCGGTGACGCATATTGTCAGGCGTTGTCGGTGTATCGCGATAGCAAATATCCTTCAACTTTCCCCACAGAAAGAAATCCGGGGACGTCACATCCGGTGAACGTGCGGGACATGGTACGGTGCTTCGACGACCAATCCACCTGTCATGAAATATGCTATTCAATCCGCTTCTTCAACCGCACGCGAGCTATGTGCCGGACATCCATCATGTTGGAAGTACATCGCCATTCTGTCATGCAGTGAAACATCTTGTAGTAACATCGGTATAACATTACGTAGGAAATCAGCATACATTGCACCATTTAGATTGCCATCGATAAAATGGGGGCCAATTATCCTTCCTCTCATAATGCCGCACCATACATAAACCCGCCAAGGTCGCTGATGTTCCACTTGTGCAAGCCATCGTGGATTTTCCCTTGCCCAATAGTGCATATTATGCCGGTTTATGTTACCGCTGTTGGTGAATGACACTTCGTCGTTAAATAGAACGCAAGCAAAAAATCTATCATCGTCCCGTAATTTCTCTTGTGCCCAGTGGCAGAACAGTACACGAGGTTCAAATTCGTCGCCATGCAATTCCTGGTGCATAGAAATATGGTACGGGTGCAATCGATGTTGATGTAGCATTCTCAACACCGACGTTTTTGAGATTCCCGATTCTCGCGCAATTTGTCTGCTACTGATGTGCAGACTAGCCGCGACAGCAGCTAAAACACCTACTTGGGCATCATCATTAGTTGCAGGTCGTGGTTGACGTTTCACATGTGGTTGAACACTTCCTGCTTCCTTAAATAACGTAACTATCCGGCGAACGGTCCGGACACTTGGATGATGTCCAGGATACCGAGCAGCATACACAGCACACGCCCGTTGGGCATTTTGATCACAATAGCCATAGATCAACACGATATCGACCTATTGCGCAATTGGTAAACGGTCCATTTTAACACGGGTAATGTATCAGGAAGCAAATACCATCCACACTGGCGGAATGTTACGTGATACCACGTACTTATACGTTTGTGACTATTACAACGCCATCTATCACAAAGTGAAAAAAGTGGTCCAACTAAAACATTCATATTTCTTTACGTACTACTCGAATATGTAATAAGAATGGGGGTTGCTATTTAAAAAAACGCATTTGATATCCGTGTGACCTACGACAGCGTCATCTAGCGGGCCAACCATACCTCCTTCTGGTTTCTCCCTTCAAGCTAGACAAGTTTCGTTCTTTGTAGTTTTTTCGTTTGATGCTTATTTCGTGAGATATTTGGCCCGGTCACGATTAATGGACCGCCCTGTAAAAAGTAGCATTAGTGAACTTATATTCTAGCAAGTACAGTAGATCAGTGGTGAGAAAGAAAACAGAAATAAAATTTTATGTCCTTTTTTTGCCTCAAATCACATTTCCTTACAGCAAATGCTCGAAATTACTACCTCCAACATCGCTAAAAAGTGCAGTGAAGCACAATGACAACAACAGAACAGTGCTACATCTGAGTCTGTTGAATGAACATAGTGTTTAATGTAATCTTGCTTAGTTGCCCCTCTCTCGGGATATACTGGCCGGCCGTGGTGGCCGAGCAGTTCTAAGTGCTTCAGTCGGAACCGCGCTACAGCTACTGTCGCAGGTTCGAATCCTACCTCGGGCATGGATGTGTGTGTGATGTCCTTAGTGTGGTGTCACCGCCAGACACCACACTTGCTAGGTGGTAGCCTTTAAATCGGCCGCGGTCCGTTAGTATACGTCGGACCCGCGTGTCGCCACTATCAGTGATTGCAGACCGAGCGCCGCCACACGGCAGGTCTAGAGAGACTTCCTAGCACTCGCCCCAGTTGTACAACCGACTTTGCTAGCGATGGTTCACTGATAAAATACGCTCTCATTTGCCGAGACTATAGTTAGCATAGCCTTCAGCTACGTCCTTTGCTACGACCTAGCAAGGCGCCATTACCAGTTACTATTGATACTGAATCATATACCGTCAAGAGCGACGTTCACCACTAATGGATTAAAGTTAAGTATTCCACCAGCTACGTCCGTTTTTTCTAAAGTCTAATTTCCTTGTCCTGTTCCAGACCTCACGCCAGCCTGCGTGAGCTAAAACGCGTGCCTTTCGGCTTCCTCTAGTAACACGGTGTTGGCTCTCCTGCCAACCACAACATTTAGGTTAGTTAGGTTTAAGTAGTTCTAAGTGCTCAGAGCCATTTGAACTTTTTTTTTTGGACATGCTGCGTGTACTAGTGGCAAACTATGCTCCGAGATTTCACCGCCCGACATGGACCGTATATGACGGGGTCCCAGCACTTCCGTATGGAAGTGCGCCAGTTCTCGGCTAACACTCTCAAAACCTTGTGGATCAGTTCTTTGCCTATTTGCTCTCCTCCCACGCAGGGTCTCATGAAACTCATGATGTATGCCACGCCGGTTATCGACTTCAGCAGCGTGGAACAGTGCGTTTGACTGTCTGTGTCGAGGCGTTGACACACACATTCAGTATTGCTGCACGGCTGGCAATTCACAGCCTTGCAGTCAACCCTGCGAAGATGAAGGCTACCTACCAGCGTCACAAAGATGAAGGAACTCTAACTTGTTTACCATGGAAGATACCAGACTCGGCTGTGTGATTAACATTGTAATTGATCGCATAACTGCATTCAGAATTTCACATGGACTTACACCCAGGCAAAGCTGGCCGTTGTGGCCGAGCGGTACTAGGCGCTTCAGTCTGGAACCGCGCTGCTGCTACGGTCGCAGGTTCAATCCTGCCTTGGGCATGGATGTGTGTGATGTCCATAGGTTAGTTAGGTTTAAGTAGTTCTAAGTCTAGGGGACTGATGACCTCAGATGTTAAGTCCCATAGTGATCAGAACCATTTGAACCATTTTTGAACCCAGGCAAAGCAACTCTGACTTGCACCGTGCAAGCGTTTAATATATTTTTCATAGAAAATCCTATAAGCGAAGTACTTGATTTTTTTAATATGCAGGGTAGGCATCAAAGACGGGCCACCGCAGATATATCCAGTATCGATAAAGTTATCGAGGTGTGGTTTTCGCCGAGTTATAGCGGACAATTTGGAAATTTTCTGGCGCTCGCAAATAATTTTTATCGTTTATAGCGCCGAATTACGACACTGACTCTGTTTTTTTCTAATGAAGCTATGTACTTTTTTCTGTGGCATTTGAAATAAGCTTCTAAAATAACTTCAACGACATAAAATGTATAGGACTTCATCAAATAATATCAATATAACAGTGCCGTAATCCACTACACCGTCGTCAGGGGATGAGGTTCCACAAACGTCTGTCCTATTGCACGTAACTCAGGTACGGCTCGTGTGTTTCTTATCACGGTTGTCATACCGCACCATAAAAAAAGAAACTGGAAACGGCGAAGCACAACAAAACGTGGGGCCAAGAGACAAGCAATGATGCTTTTATCGGGTTTCACTGATTCTACGAACGTTCTCCAGATGAAGGACATCCCGGTACCAACGGTGCGACAGATACCCCATAGGCTGCACGATTTTTATCGGTGATAAGGGGTTTCAGCAGACGACGAGAGGTCGACTGTGGAAGGCAGAGAGCAAAGGGATACGCAGAGGGAGAAAGCGTGACGCTCACAAATGATACGACTTCTCAGAGGAAGCTTTGTAGAACTTGTAAAAGAGCCGAGTGTGGTGGCTCTCAGGACGAGGGCAAACTCTCGGAACAGTCGAGTGTCCTCACGGAATTGTACGCTGCACGAAGGGGAGATGGGCCGGCCGGAACGATGGCCATCGTGGCTCCCGCATTTCGCAGGATATCGACTTTCGAGCGTAGTGCTGGACGAACGGAGAGCTGGCGGATTTTGTAGGTGCAGAGGCGCCGCTGGACGTACCGCGAGATTGCCACTTCCGAGGTTCCCAAGTCTGGCGTCGTTTGGGATTCCGTTACTTTTATGTGGAGGCATCTAATAGCATTCTTACGCGGGTATCGGGTCAACATTTGTGACGTGGTAGGGTGGAATTTCACATTGCGAAACACTGGACTCATGAAAAAGTCCTACCGGAGACTTGCAACTTGAACAAATATGATGCAAGAACGCACGGGGTGAAATGAGCGGAATGGTTCTTACAAAGCTAAAACATGCAGTAATTGGCGATTTTTGTAGTAGCACCTGTAAACTATAACTATCAAATATAAAAATGCGCCGTTTTTGGTACGATTTTTTTTTTTTTTTGAGTCATCATTATTATGATAGGTTTGATGCTGCCCGCTACGACTTCCTCTCTTTTACAAAGCTCTATATCTACATCTACAATTACATGGTTACTCTACAATTCACAATTAAGAGCCTGGCAGGAGGTTCATCGCACCACCTTTAACCTATTTCTCTACCGCTCCACTCAGCGAGCAGGAAAAGTGAACACTTCAATCTTTCCGCGCGGGCTCTGATTTCTCCTTTTTTATTATGATGATCATTTCTCCGTTTGTACGAGGGCGCGATCAACATATTTTTACACTCTGAAGTGAAAGTTGGTGATTGAAATTTCGTGTGAAAGTTCTGCCGCAGTGAAAGACGCCTTTGCTTTAATGACTGTGGACCATATCCGTGGCACTCTCTCCCCTGTTTTGCTATAATACAAAACGCGCTTCCCTTCTTTGAATTTCGATGTCCTCCGTCAGTCCTGACTGATGCGGATCCCCTATTCATCGCAAAATAGCACTTAGTAGTAGTAGTAGTAGTAGTAGTAGTAGTAGTAGTAGCTTTATTCATCCGTAGATCTCTTTTTACAAGGATCTAGGAAATGTCAAAATGTCAAAGTATTTACAAGTTTAGATCAATTTAAAATAAGCTAATTCGTATACAATAGTTTTTTTTTTACAAATAACTTATTAAATAATGTAATGCCACACGGTTCAGTCATATCTCACTATCAGTCACTGCACACACTATACACACATTGTTTCGTAACTCTTCACTCACTACACACACAAACACACTCACATACACACACTGGTGATCTCTGGACCATTTTCTGCACCGCAACTTCCTATTTACTATCCTAAAAACTGAGTCAGCATCCCTCCATAATGAGTGAAATGTTGAGCTCAGAAAGAGGAAGAGGTGTTAGTATTGTGCTATGCATAGCTTTGGGATAAATATTTCTAGAGAGGAAAAAAGAAGGAAAAATCATAAAGTGAAGGTGTTATATGGAATGTTGGATGTTTTATAGTCATTATTATTATTTGTTTGTATAACATTTTTTAATCAAACCCCTTCTCTGTTTTATCTAAGTAATCCTTGAATATATAAAATGTATTGCATAGCAGGTACTTTGTAGCTGCCTTTTTAAATAAGTGTATTTTGCAATTTCTTCAATATGTTTTGGTAATTTATTGTACAGTTTTATATCTTGGTAGAAAATGCTGTTTTGAGTTTTATGTTTATTTTTTCTTGGTAAATGTAAGTTGAGTCTATCTCTTGCTGTATGGTCATGGACAGAGCTATTTGTGCAGTAATTATCAATGTTATGTTTGATGTGTACAACTGACTGGTCTATGTATTCACATGGAGCAATTAAAATCCCCAGTGTTTTGAATAGATCTTTACAATGAGCTCGACTAGTATTTTTTGGTTATTATTCTTACGGCTCTTTCCTGGAGTTTGAAAACTGTGTTCATATTTTGTGCGTTTGTTCTCCCAAAAAGAATGCCATAGCTAAGAATTGAGTGTACGTATGAATAATATGTAACTAAAAGACACTGCATGTTACACACTGATGACTGAATTCTAAGGGCATTATATGCTGATGACATTCCGTTTGCAACTACCTTTGTGTGTTCACACCACTTCAACTAAGAATTAATATTCAGTCCTAGAAATTTTACATTTGTTACACAGTCTATAGAGGTGCCATCTACATTTAATTTAACATTGCCATTTTTCCTCTTGCAACTGAAATTCATGGCATTAGTTTTCTTTATATTCAGTGTCACTTTATTGCTTATTGATCAACTTCTTTGAGAGTTTCATTTGCTTTTTCGGTAAGGAGTTCTCTTGTACCAAAATTCATCAATTATTTGTTGGATAATTCGAATTTGTCTTCTCCTTCGGTTTTATGCTCTTCAGCTCCCTTAAGTACCATGGATGTTACTTCGTACTGTGCTGACAAACGTCCTGTCATTGTGTTCCTTTTTCTTATCAGCGTTTCTCGTTGTTTGACACGAATAGCCTTCTCTTGGCCAAATAGTTACAGTAAAATGTCGAGAAACGGTACGTCAGTGGTTAAAAGTGCTGCGCAAACCTGTAAGTGCAAACGTATAAGGCGGAATCAGCTATTATAGATTTCTATGTCTTAAGCTTACTGCTATTTAATTAAAGAGAATTTTACACCAGATGCGTTTCGCTTTTATTTATAAACCATATTCTGTGGTTATTCTGCAAATTGGATACATACGTTTGTACATTTTTGATTGTTTTAGATTAAAAACAGCATTTTTGTTTATAAAGTTGGTGTGCACTTTACTTACGATGTTTCTGCCTCTTGTTTACATTTTCTCCAAACCAAGCATAGGACAAATCATTCAACTTTTGCAGAATACTTACACCAAAATCAGCATAAAATTACCTTCAGAGACACAGACATGGAAATCATATGGATAAACAACAACAAGAAACACCTCCTCACCTTACAAGAAAACTGCCACATTCAAAAAACCATAACAGAAAAGAAACAACTCATAAATGGGCAGACCAACCTGGCAAACCAGACACTCTTTAAACCACTTAATACAACAGTAAATACACACATATTAACCACAGACTCCATTTACAATTACCATTTAACATATATAAATTCACCCTCTAGCCTCCCCAACCTTTTAATCTCATTCTCCCCTCCACACCCCCCACTTACGAATTATATATTATTTTCTAAAAAAAAAAAAAGTAATTTCATAGGTTGGCAATGTTCACAATATACACAAAAACAAAAGACCAGACATAAACATTGTACTACTGTGCTGAGTGAGAACACACATAACTTCAGTTCGATCTGCAAAAGTGAGATGAAGTGTAACTAACGCAAATGCAGCGTAAGAAAAAGTGCAGAAAGACAATAACTGCCAAGTGTATATGTGAAACGAAGTCTTTCGACATTGACCTCTGCTAAAAAAGAGGGAAGAGGCAGCGGTTTGGAGAATATGCAAACAAGAGGAAGAACCGCCGTAAGTAAAGTGTACACCAGCTGTATAAACAAAAATGCTGTTTTTAATCTAAAACAACCAAAAATGTACCAAGATACGAATCCAGTTTGCAGAATATCCACAGAAGATGCTTTATAAATAAAAGCGAAACACGTCTGGTGTAAAACTCGCTTTAACTAAATTGCAGTAAGCTTAAGACGGGGAAACTAATAATAACTGATTTCAGCAGCTGCTGCAGAAGATGGTCATGCAAACAGACGTAGTATAAGATTGAAAGATAAATCTCCAAAATTATTTTTCAAAGCCAATGTTTGTGTGCGTCTCCAATGACCCTGTAAAGATGAAAGTTTTATTTTAGATGAAGTTGGTAGATATGGCGACAAACATGTTATAAACAAAAATTTTGATAATATTTATTTTGTTTTATTGTGTTTTTAGAGCGCTGCTGTCTCCATTTGGGGACCTAAGAGTGTTGCCCAGAAAGTAATGCACCGCATTTTTTTTCTCAGGCAAAAACAATGCTACGAATGCGAAACGTTACGTATGTATTGTATGAAGTCTCCTGATTGAGTGCGCCAGGTTTCCGTCACTTCCGGCAGATAGCGTAGCTGCAGGACAGTTAAAATGGCATCTGTAGGTGACACACGTTACAAGCAACGTGCCATGATTCAGTTTCTCACTGCAGAGAAAGAAACAGTGGGGAATATTCACAAACGCTTCTGCAAAGTCTATGGAGCATCTGCTGTCGACAGAAGTACTGTTAGTCGCTGGGCACGGAGTGTGAGGTCATCAGAAGGCGGTTCGGCGGAGCTCCACGATTTGCAGCGGTCGGGGAGACCATCCACGGTTGTCACAAATGACATGTTGCAGCGAGCTGATGTTGTCATTTGCCAGTAAAGGATGCTATTCGTGGAAGAAATTTTGAGGACGAGATACACAAAGTGAAGAACTGGCTTCGCCACCAGGACGTGGATTGATATCGACAGGGCATACACGCCCTTGGAGGAAGGCCATAAAATGGGATGGAGATTACGTGGAAAAATAGGGTGTGTAGATAAAACACCATTCTTTCGTGTGTGTAATTCTCATTTTGTTCAATAAAGAATTGTTGAAAAGAAAAAGCGGTGCATTACTTTCTAGGTAACCCTTGTATGTTCGATTCGCAGTCGGACTCAGAATTTTAACTCCTCACAAATGGTCGGAACTCTGTTCAAATTACTATTAACACCTTAAAAGAGCACGCTTGTCGATTTTCAGCTCTGTGGACGGCGTAGAACTTTTAGCATGCTGTCATGTGACCCTCCACTGATGACGTAACTCATAGCAGTGGAATGGTGTGTATATGTCAGTGGGTTGTGTGGAATCAGCGAGGGAGAGTCGACGTGGACAGGAGACAGAATAGCAGACGGGAGCTATCGTGTTTCGACATCCCAAGGGCCATATCGTGAATGAACTTTTGGATTTGTTGGTAGGCCTATATCAACGCGGATTGTCCAATGTGTCTACAAGAAATGATGTACCCGTCGCAACCTCGAAACACGACGTAAGGAGGTGACTGAAGGCGGTTAGCTAGATATGATGGTATTAAGAGACATGAAAACTTGAGGCTGAGTACAGCTGAATCCACGAGTTTGGAGAGAGCAGAAGGTTTCAGCAAGAAACAAGTTGACGTATTCTTTGGCAAACTAGATGAGCTTATGGACAAGTTCTCGTTTCTACTGATTTAGAATCCTACTAAAACTTGTTTGTAGAAAATCATTTTCTACACATTAAAATTTCTTGTCCGATATAGCCATCGCAAAATTTAAACGACCGAAATGCAAAGGGTGGAAAAATATTAAAAATGCAATGGACGTATGTTCTAATGACATAGAGTCTTCTAATTCTGTCGTAGTATCGTGTAGTGTGAAGAAAGTTCCTATACAATCCCCACAAAATATTGTAATTTCAGTAACGCCTATTTGGCTGCAGAAACAAAGCCAGCGGTTGGCTTTCACTGTGTCTTGTGATACTACTGCTTTCGGTCACGTGGGGTACCAGAATGTCAATTCTGTCATTGTTGCGGTAGTCTGCAGTCCGAAGTCTTCTTTGATGCAGCTCTCCATGCTACTCTATCCCGTGCAAGCCTCTTCATCTTCGAATAACTACATCAGCCTACATCGTTCTGAATATGCTTATTGTATTCATCTCTTTGTCTCCCTGTACGGATTTTTGATCCCCACAGTTACCTCCAGTACCAAATTGGCAACCCCTTGATGTTTCAGAATGTGTCCAGTCAACCGATCCTTTCTTTTAGTCAAGTTTTACCACAAACTTCTTTCCTTCCAAATTCTGTTCAGTACCTCCTCATTAGTTACGTGATCTACCAATGTAATCTTCAGCATTCTTCTGTAGCACCACATTTCAAACCGAGCGAGGTGGCGCAGTGGTTAGACACTGGACTCGCATTCGGGAGGACGACGGTTCAATCCCGCGTCCGGCCATCCTGATTTAGGTTTTCCGTGATTTCCCTAAATCACTCCAGGCAAATACCGGGATGGTTCCTCTGAAAGGGCACGGCCGATTTCCTTCCCCATCCTCACTAATCCGATGAACAAACCAAACCACATTTCAAAATCCCCTACTCTCTTATGGTCTAAACTGCTTATCGTCCATGTTTAACTTCTGTACATGTCTACACTACAGTCAAATATCTTCAGGAAAGACTGCTCAACACTTATGTCCATATTTCTGGTCAACAATTTTCTCTTCTTCAGAAACGCTTTTCCTGCCATTGCCAGTACACATTTTACACGCTCCCTATTTCGGCCGTCATCAGTTATTTTGCTGCCCAAATAACAAAACTCATCTGCTATTTTCAGTGTCTCTTTTGCTAATCACATGATTTAATTCGACAACAGTCCATTACCTTTGTTTTCCTTACGTTGATGTTCATTTTATAAACTTCTTTCAAGACTATGTCCATTCCGTTTAACTGCTCTTCCAATTCTTTTACTGTCTCTGGCAGAATTAAAATGTCCTCGGAAAACCTCAAAGGTTTTATATCTCTTCCCTGAACTTTAATTCCTACTCCAAATTTTTCTTTGGTTTCCTTTACTGTTTGCTCAACCTGCAATTTGAATACCGTCAGGGGTAGGCCACAACCCTAGCTCACTCCGTTCTTAATCACTGCTTCCCTTTAATGCCCCTCCACTTTTATAACTGCCGTCTGGTTTCTGCACGAGTTTTAAATAGCCCTTCACTCCCTGTATTTTACCCCTACTACTTTCAGAATTTCATAGAGAGTATTCCAGTCAACATTTTCAAAAGATTTATCTAACAAGGAGATGGCACGACCTTGGGGTCCGGGATTTGTCCGAAATTTTGTCTGGTGAAAGAGGACCCCTAACACCTCACGTGGTTAAAATATTAGGACGCACTACTCGGAAAATCCCGAGAAAAATCGATCCAAAGTTTCTTAGGTGCCTTATGAGTATAAAATATTAGTCCATTGCCGAACCGCAGTCTGGTCTACATGGTTAGCGGTCGTACCCTTACAGCAGAGGTCTCCGGTTAGATTCCTCCCCTAGCACTTTTTTTTTCTTCTGTTGCTTACAAAATTGCAGCTCATTGTTACAGGAGAATCGTGAAATTAATTCCCGGGAAGACTGTATAAAAATTCATTCTGTAATTCACCATCAGTTATCGTCACCAATATTCCGAGACATGATTCAATACGCCTGGTTTGTCTCAAAATTATCAGAAACTCAAATCATTTTCGTAAATGTTAATGGGGCCTATTTTTGTACAGATTTATTGCAAACGCCCTGTGATTGTAAAAAATCCGCTTTTATATGTTGCCCAAAATGTCGCAAAAATTATTGCTTTGTTTTTCTTTACGATAATTAACACTGCGGTTCTTGTTTATAATTATTATATGTATAAAAATTGAATGTTTCGAAATCGAATTTGTTATTCTGATTAAAAACCCAATGATTCTCCTTATATACCCACCGCCATGAATTGTGTTGTTGGACAAAAAGAAAATAACTTTTATTCAATAATGTAACTAATTTGTTAAAGATAATGTAGGTTTGGGAAACTTTCTGAATAATTGGTGGAATAACAAAAGAAAATGAAACAGAAGAAAAAAAAGTGCCAGAGAAGGAATAGAACCCGAGATCTCCGGCGTAAAAGTCCGAGCCCTAAACATATATATATACACTCCTGGAAATGGAAAAAAGAACACATTGACACCGGTGTGTCAGACCCACCATACTTGCTCCGGACACTGCGAGAGGGCTGTACAAGCAATGATCACACGCACGGCACAGCGGACACACCAGGAACCGCGGTGTTGGCCGTCGAATGGCGCTAGCTGCGCAGCATTTGTGCACCGCCGCCGTCAGTGTCAGCCAGTTTGCCGTGTCATACGGAGCTCCATCGCAGTCTTTAACACTGGTAGCATGCCGCGACAGCGTGGACGTGAACCGCATGTGCAGTTGACGGACTTTGAGCGAGGGCGTATAGTGGGCATGCGGGAGGCCGGGTGGACGTACCGCCGAATTGCTCAACACGTGGGGCGTGAGGTCTCCACAGTACATCGATGTTGTCGCCAGTGGTCGGTGGAAGGTGCACGTGCCCGTCGACCTGGGACCGGACCGCAGCGACGCACGGATGCACGCCAAGACCGTAGGATCCTACGCAGTGCCGTAGGGGACCGCACCGCCACTTCCCAGCAAATTAGGGACACTGTTGCTCCTGGGGTATCGGCGAGGACCATTCGCAACCGTCTCCATGAAGCTGGGCTACGGTCCCGCACACCGTTAGGCCGTCTTCCGCTCACGCCCCAACATCGTGCAGCCCGCCTCCAGTGGTGTCGCGACGGGCGTGAATGGAGGGACGAATGGAGACGTGTCGTCTTCAGCGATGAGAGTCGCTTCTGCCTTGGTGCCAATGATGGTCGTATGCGTGTTTGGCGCCGTGCAGGTGAGCGCCACAATCAGGACTGCATACGACCGAGGCACACAGGGCCAACACCCGGCATCATGGTGTGGGGAGCGATCTCCTACACTGGCCGTACACCACTGGTGATCGTCGAGGGGACACTGAATAGTGCACGGTACATCCAAACCGTCATCGAACCCATCGTTCTACCATTCCTAGACCGGCAAGGGAACTTGCTGTTCCAACAGGACAATGCACGTCCGCATGTATCCCGTGCCACCCAACGTGCTCTAGAAGGTGTCAGTCAACTACCCTGGCCAGCAAGATCTCCGGATCTGTCCCCCATTGAGCATGTTTGGGACTGGATGAAGCGTCGTCTCACGCGGTCTGCACGTCCAGCACGAACGCTGGTCCAACTGAGGCGCCAGGTGGAAATGGCATGGCAAGCCGTTCCACAGGACTACATCCAGCATCTCTACGATCGTCTCCATGGGAGAATAGCAGCCTGCATTGCTGCGAAAGGTGGATATACACTGTACTAGTGCCGACATTGTGCATGCTCTGTTGCATGTGTGTATGTGCCTGTGGTTCTGTCAGTGTGATCATGTGATGTATCTGACCCCAGGAATGTGTCAATAAAGTTTCCCCTTCCTGGGACAATGAATTCACGGTGTTCTTATTTCAGTTTCCAGGAGTGTATATATATATATATATATTTTAATTGATCTTACTTTGTTCGTTTTCGTTAGTTGTATCTGCTCCGGGCGGACGTCGAAAGACACCCGTTTTAGTTCGTTGTTGATCCCTTAACTCAGTTTTTTTATTACAGAGGCAGCTAGCCCTTTGACCGAACACGCTGAGCTACCGTGCCGGCAAGACCTAGGCCAGAGGCCGTCTCGGCAGTGGGCTAACATTTTAGACTCATAAGCACCTAAGAAACTTTCGATCGATTTTTCCCGGGATTTCCCGGGTAGTGCGTCCTAACATTTTCGCCACGTGAGGTGTTAGGGGTCCTCTTTCACCACACAAAATTTCGGACAAATCCCCGACCCCACGCTCGTGCCGTCTCCTTGTAAGTCTACAAATGCTGTAAACGTTGGTTTTACTTTCCTTAACCTATCTTCTAAGATAAGTCGTAGGGTCAGTACTGCCTCGCGTGTTCCTACATTTCCATCACGTACAGTAGTGAAATAATGGAGGCCTCTTATTTCGTAGCTGCTCCGAACGGCGTAGCGTTAAGGAAGTACCAACGACTTGCGGCTTGAGATAAACATCAGCAAACGTTTCATTCGACGTCCTTGGAATTTAAAGTGCGCGCTTTATTTTAAGGCATTCAAATTTCATGGTAACCAGGTCGTGCACGCGAGGTCGAGCCACGGGTGGACGGGAGAGATGGAACTGCCGTTGCGTCACGCGGCAGGCACACACAGGCCCGTATCACGCACAGCCCGAACATTACACAGCGGCTAAAATTAAAGTACTCGAACCTTCCTAGCCTCGTTGTGTAATGTGTACAAGCAGGACCTTCTCCTGCCCTCTTAAGGAGAGATAATGCATACTATCAAAGTCACCATAAAAATTCGAGAACTCGGAGACACAGTATAATTTATGTAGGTAATAGATCACGTTGACAATGGAAATAATGACACGATTTAGCGAAGACGGTTACTCAGCGTGGGAGGAAGAAAGATATTACACTCCTCTCGTCCGAGGTGAATGTCATTATTCAGAGTCTTTCAGAGAGAGTTTTTTCCTCTTGTAATGGTTCTTTATATACATGACCATTACGGCACTCCAACCCCAGTTCTCGATACCAATAATATCATACCACTTTTCTGCGAAGTAACAGACATATTTTTGTGACAGTATTCCCATTTGATTTTATTAATGTATAGGTACTCCGATGTATCGATATATTACAGTGATATGGTTCTTGTGTGTATTCATTTCTGTGAGACTGTCATAATATTTGACTTATTTGTAACCGTTTTGGCGCGAATGCGCACAGAGCAGTCTTTGTTTCACTTTGCAGAAGTTAAGTTGTTATTTCGCTTTGTAAGAGAACCGTCTAACAATACCACCACTTGCAAAGTAGGTTAGAAATCAGATTTTTAATGTTGCTCACGCAGCATATGTTCGCTTTATTGGGCAACAACAAAGTTATTGACTGTGGATGGTATCGTCAGAATGGGAATAATGAAGTCACTGTAAAAAGGTCATTAAATTTGGCACTTATCTTGAATGGATTCCCACAATGATTTCGTCGAAGTTGTTATGACTCGTCTTGTTGATTCCGCTTTGACTGCTAGAAGGTCCAGATCTGTATTTTAGCAATATTTGAAGACCTAACAAATGCGTTTTTTAGGAAATTCTTAATGATCAAACAATCCCAGATCAGAACAATGGTATGGTAGAAATAATTTTTGACTTGGAGTTCGCGATCCACATTTTTATTAAACGTCTTGTAAATTCACATATACTTCTTCTTAATTGTCACATCACCAAGAAAACTGTTTTGTATCAATATTCGTATATTTAATTTCCACTTTAACCTAACACAAGACTTAACTGTTTTTTTACAAAGTGAAAAAACAACTTAACTTCTGCGAAGTGAAACAAAGACTGCTCTGTGCGCATTCGCGCCAAAACGGTTACAAGTAAGTCAAAGATTATGACAGTCTCACAGAAATGAATACACACAAGAACCATATCACTGTAATATATCGATACATCGGAGTACCTATACATTAATAGAACCAAATGGGAATATTGTCACAAAAATGTCTGTTACTTCGCAGAAAAGTAGTACGATATTACTGGTATCGAGAACTGGGGTTGGAGTGCCATAATGGTCACGTAAATAATCAATCATTACAACAGTCCAGTCTTGTGTTTGGTTAAAGTGGAAATTAAATATATGAAGACTGATACAAAACTGTTTTCTTCATGATGTGACAATTAAGAAGAAGTATATGTGAATTTACAAGAAGTTTAATAAGTATGTGGATCGTGAACACCAAGTCAAAAATTATTTCTACCATACCATTGTTCTGATCTGGGATTGTTTGATAATTAAGAATTTCCTAAAAAACGCATTTGTTAGGTCTTCAAATATTGCTAAAATACAGATCTGGACCTTCTAGCAGTCAAAGTGGGATCACCCTAGAATCAACAAGATGATCCATAACTTCAACGAAATCTACGTGGGAATCCATTCAAGATAAGTGCCAAAATTAATGATTTTTTTTTTACAGTGACTTCATTATTTCCATTCTGACGATACTATCCACAGTCAACAACTTTGTTGTTGCCCGATAAAGCGAACATATGCTGCGTGAGCAACATTATTAATCTGATTTTCAACCTACTTTGGAAGTGGTAGTATTGTCAGACTATGTAACTTACAAAATAATAAGTGAAACGAATATTTATTTGCTAGCGACTCAATGCGGCCTCGTAAGAATGGCACGGGAGCCTATGGCCGGTTGATTTGTCTGGGTAGCGGTAATAAATTCAGAGGGATATTTTTTTTCCAACTTCCGAGCGGTCGTGAACTTAAAACCTCAGTGAAAATCTGGTGAAATTTAGCGCAGATGTTTTGCGCAGTGCTTCTAGTATGTCCATATATCGCGTCACATCGTACTTTTCAGTTCTGAGCGCAGAGTGAGCACGCAAAGATGCGTAGAAAATAGTGTCTCCCGCCAAGTCCGAAGTCCTGTTGCAAGGTTTCGGCTGATTTCATGCAGCCCACACATCGTAACACTCATGCGTTTCCTTCTTCATGACAATTCTCGGCTGCACACTCCAACGAAGATGATCCTGCGCCGTTTTCGATGGGAAGCGTTTGATCATCCACCTTACAGCCCGAAAGTGGCGCTCTCAGATTTTTATTTCTTCGCTCAGATGAACTGCTGACTATGAGGAAAGCATTTTGACACAGACAACGAGCCGCAGATCAGGGCATGGAATTGTCAGAAATCGTAGGAAGTGCCTTCTATGAGTAGCTTACTGGAAAGATGGCACAATGCTACAACAAATGTATAACATGGAGTGGCGACTATGTAGAGATGTGGCTGGAAGATTTAGTTATATGACGCAAATCAAACATTTTTGATTTTGACTGCGGATCCATTTCGCGATCGATCGGAGCTTGAAAAAACTAGCTTCGAAATGAGCCTCGATCATTAGAGAAGACCTGTCTGAAGATGCCCCGGATTGCGGTGGGACAACAAACCGATAGTCACCCACCATACAGTCTGACAACCAAGAGTGATGGTCTTGAGTGTCATTTCGTTTCATAGCAGAATCCCTTTGGTTGTCATCCACGGCGCCTTACAGCACAGCGGTACAAAATGGTTCAAATGGCTCTAAGCACTATGGGACTTAACATCTGATATCATCAGTCCCCTAGACTCAGAACTACTTAAACCTAACTAACCTAAGGACATCACACACATCCATGCTCGAGGCAGGATCCAAACATGCGACCGTAGCAGCAACGTGGTTCCGGACTGAAGCGCCTAGAACTGCTCGGCCACAGCGGACGGCTACAGCGGTACATCGACGATATTCTACGTCCCGTTTTGCTGCCCTTCATGACAAGCCATCGTGGACTTTCATTTCAGTAAGATGATATCCTCCCGCACAGGTGTTTCTACTGTTTGTTTTCGTGCTTGCCAAACCCTACATTGGCCAGCAATGACACCTGATCTCTCCCCAACTGAGAACGTTTCTAGCATTATGGGCAGGACCCTACAGTCAGCTCGGGCTTTTGACGATGTAACGCGCCAGTTGGTCAGAATTTGGCACGATATTCCTCAAGAGGATATCCAACAACTCTATCGATTTAAGGCAAGCCGAATAACTGCTTCGATAAAGGCTAGAGGTGTAGCAACGCGTTACTGACTTGCTCAGTTTGTGAAGCACTTTCTTTTGAATAAATCATCCGATTTTTCTGAAACTGTAATCACTCGGTTGTTTGTATATGTACACTGAGGTGACAAAAGTCACGGGATACCTCCTAATATTATGTCGAACCTCCTTTTGCCCGGCTTAGTGCAACAACTCGACGTCCCATCGACTCAATAAGTCGTTGGAAGTCCGCTGCAGAAATATTATGCCATGTTGCCTCTATAGCCACCAATACATCTACATCCATACTCCGCAAGCCACCTGACGGTGTGTGGCGGAGGGTACCTTGAGTACCTCTATCGGTTCTCCTTTCTATTCCAGTCTCGTATTGTTCGTGGAAAGAAGGATTGTCGGTATGCCTCTGTGTGGGCTCTAATCTCTCTGATTTTATCCTTACGGTCTCTTCGCGAGATACACGTAGGAGGGAGCAATATACTGCTTGACTCTTCGGTGAAGGTATGACCTCGAAACTTTAACAAAAGCCCGTACCGAGCTAATGAGCGTCTCTCCTGCAGAGTCTTCCACTGGAGTTTATCTATCATCTCCGTAACGCTTCCGCGATTACTAAATGATCCCGTAACGAAGCGCGCTGCTCTCCGTTGGATCCTCTCTATATCTTCTATCAACCCTATCTGGTACGGATCCCACACTGCTGAGCAGTATTCAAGCAGTGGGCGAACAAGCGTACTGTAACCTACTTCCTTTGTTTTCGGATTGCATTTACTTAGGATTCTTCCAATGAATCTCAGTCTGGCATCTGCTTTACCGACGATCAACATTATATGATCATTCCATTTTAAATCACTCCTAATGCGTACTCCCAGATAATTTATGGTATTAACTGCTTCCAGTTGCTGACCTGCTATTTTGTAGCTAAATGATAAAGGATCTTTCTTTCTTTGTATTCGCAGCACATTACACTTGTCTACATTGAGATTCAATTGCCATTCCCCGCACCATGCGTCAATTCGCTGCAGATCCTCCTGCATTTCAGTACAATTTTCCATTGTTACAACCTCTCGATACACCACAGCATCATCTGCAAAAAGCCTTAGTGAACTTCCAATGTCATCCACCAGGTCATTTATGTATATTGTGAATAGCAACGGTCCTATAACACTCCCCTGCGGCACACCTGAAATCACTCTTACTTCGGAAGACTTCTCTCCATTGAGAATGACATGCTGCGTCCTGTTATCTAGGAATTCCTCAATCCAATTACACAATTGGTCTGATAGTCCATATGCTCTTACTTTGTTCATTAAACGACTGTGGGGAACTACACTCCTGGAAATTGAAATAAGAACACCGTGAATTCATTGTCCCAGGAAGGGGAAACTTTATTGACACATTCCTGGGGTCAGATATATCACATGATCACACTGACAGCACCACAGGCACATAGACACAGGCAACAGAGCATGCACAATGTCGGCACTAGTACAGTGTATATCCACCTTTCGCAGCAATGCAGGCTGCTATTCTCCCATGGAGACGATCGTAGAGATGCTGGATGTAGTCCTGTGGAACGGCTTGCCATGCCATTTCCACCTGGCGCCTCAGTTGGACCAGCGTTCGTGCTGGACGTGCAGACCGCGTGAGACGACGCTTCATCCAGTCCCAAACATGCTCAATGGGGGACAGATCCGGAGATCTTGCTGGCCAGGGTAGTTGACTTACACCTTCTAGAGCACGTTGGGTGGCACGGGATACATGCGGACGTGCATTGTCCTGTTGGAACAGCAAGTTCCCTTGCCGGTCTAGGAATGGTAGAACGATGGGTTCGATGACGGTTTGGATGTACCGTGCACTATTCAGTGTCCCCTCGACGATCACCAGTGGTGTACGGCCAGTGTAGGAGATCGCTCCCCACACCATGATGCCGGGTGTTGGCCCTGTGTGCCTCGGTCGTATGCAGTCCTGATTGTGGCGCTCACCTGCACGGCGCCAAACACGCATACGACCATCATTGGCACCAAGGCAGAAGCGACTCTCATCGCTGAAGACGACACGTCTCCATTCGTCCCTCCATTCACGCCTGTCGCGACACCACTGGAGGCGGGCTGCACGATGTTGGGGCGTGAGCGGAAGACGGCCTAACGGTGTGCGGGACCGTAGCCCAGCTTCATGGAGACGGTTGCGAATGGTCCTCGCCGATACCCCAGGAGGAACAGTGTCCCTAATTTGCTGGGAAGTGGCGGTGCGGTCCCCTACGGCACTGCGTAGGATCCTACGGTCTTGGCGTGCATCCGTGCGTCGCTGCGGTCCGGTCCCAGGTCGACGGGCACGTGCACCTTCCGCCGACCACTGGCGACAACATCGATGTACTGTGGAGACCTCACGCCCCACGTGTTGAGCAATTCGGCGGTACGTCCACCCGGCCTCCCGCATGCCCACTATACGCCCTCGCTAAAGTCCGTCAACTGCACATACGGTTCACGTCCACGCTGTCGCGGCATGCTACCAGTGTTAAAGACTGCGATGGAGCTCCGTATGCCACGGCAAACTGGCTGACACTGACGGCGGCGGTGCACAAATGCTGCGCAGCTAGCGCCATTCGACGGCCAACACCGCGGTTCCTGGTGTGTCCGCTGTGCGGTGCGTGTGATCATTGCTTGTACAGCCCTCTCGCAGTGTCCGGAGCAAGTATGGTGGGTCTGACACACCGGTGTCAATGTGTTCTTTTTTCCATTTCCAGGAGTGTAGTACCTTGCAGCGTTGTCGGACTGACGTTACGTTCTCTTCACAGTCTACACCTTCATCAATATGACTGCTCTGCAGTGCACAATGAAGTACCTGGCAGAGGACTCCCCGACTTACCTTCAAGCTTGTTCCTATCATCTCATTCTCGAACAGCACGCAGAAAAAAACGAACACTTAAAATGTTGTTGATTGACATGTAGTGCAAAGATCTTGCGACAGTGGAAAAGTCTTTGTTTCAATGATTACGTCTTCACCTCGCTTATCATATCCGTTACATTCTCTCCTCTATTTTGTAATAACACAAAATGCGTTGTCCGTCCTTGCACTTTCTCTCTGTCTTTCATCAATCCTATATGGTAAAGATGCCACTCCGCATTGCATTTCTTGAGAGAAGTGCGGACAAACGTAGTGTAGGCAGTCCCTTTTGCAGATTTGTCACATCTTCCAATGCATACTTTGGTTCGCGCTCCAACCCAACATGTTCTGCGTGATGGATCCATTTTAAGTTGTTTGTTCAAAATGGCTGTGAGCGCTATGGGACTTAACATCTGAGGTCATCAGTCCCCTAGAACTTAGAACTACTTAAACCTAACTAACCTAAGGACATCATACACATCCATGCCCGAGGCAGGATTCGAACCTGCGATCCTAACAGTCGCGCGGTTCCAGACTGAAGCGCCTAGAACCACTCGGCCACGGCGGCCGGCTAAGTTGTTTGTACTTTCTCTCATGACTTTACTATAGTTCTTAATCTAAGTAGTACAAGTGATACGATGTTCACATATGTTACTCCATTGGTTCTGAAATAATTATACCCATCTGGTTGTTATAGCTTCAACTCTCAGAGTATCTTAAAGTTGTAACTAGTTTTTAGTGTCATTAAGCAGTCGTTACACCACATACCACGTGTCCTCTCTCTTTCTTTTTCCGCATCCAAAAGGTGAAGCTCAAAATATGTGTGAATCATCGCCATCTGGGATACATATTCGAAGCACAAACTGATGGCCTGTTTGGATTGGATTAGATATCAGGTGGTTATAACTAAAGTTCAGCTACTCAGGGAGGTCCAGTGTGGCTGTAGTTATCGTATAGTAGTGAAGCTTGGTAGATATTCTAATGCGTTAATGCGGAACCGATTTACGCTGGGAAAAATTAGTTCCAATTTGAGCCATCAAATGCAAGTCTGGTGCAGTACAGTAATTTCGTCGACGTCTGCGGTGCTTATATTGAACAGCTTATATAAGCGGCGATTAATGATAAAATCAACAGTATGCTTTTGTGACTTGTTTGACCTTTTCTGACCACGTCCCGTTCCTAATCCATTACATATGCGAACATTGCAATCACAGACCAGATTTGCACTTGGTGGTCAAAACTGAACTACAGTTTTCCATCGTAAATTGGTTCCGCATTAACGCATTAGAATATCTACGAAGTTTCGCTGCCATACAATAACTACAGCCAACACTGGACGTATGTGAGTAGGTGCACTTCGGTTACAATCATCCGGTACTTGTAAGACTCAACAGGGATTATTCGAAACACTTGCTTCCCTTCTGGCAGTAGTTTATCGTAGGTCACTGGAGCACTGAAGACTAGCTGGGGATTGAAATAAGAACCGGTCATTCCCGTTTTTAAATAGGACTGTAGCCAGATCCACATAATTCTTGTCCTAAATCGCTGGCATCCATATTTTCCTCCTCGCGTATACTAAAGTATATAGAGAACAAACCTCTCCTCTATAAAAATCAACATGAGTTCTGTAAACAGAGATCTTACGAAACTTAGCTCCGACTGTTCGTAGATGAGATCGACAGCGCCGCAGACATCGGCGTCCAGGTCTATAAAGTGTTCGTCGACTTCAGAGAAGAATTCTATACAGTTTCGTACAGTCGTTTAGCGAGAAAAAATACGAGGCTACAGAGTTTGGGACTAGATTTGTGACTGAATTCAGGGGCTCTTTGTAGATAGATCTCAACAAATCGTTCTTAATGGAATAAAATCCACAGGTACAAGGAAATTACAGGATTACAACAAGGAAGTGTGATGCTAGAGTTCCAGTTTACGGTAGGTTTACTGTAGGTAACGTCGGAAATTTCATGAGGCTGCTCGCAGAGGGTCCAGTTGTCTACTGGAAAGTAGAAACGACAGAGACTTCATAGAAATGGAGCAAGTTCTGCAGAGGATCACCTGGCAGCAGGACCTGAAGTAAAGTAGCGAAATTCGCACAAACAGGCAAAGAGATTAATTACTGTTGGATTACACTATTAGCCGTAAAGCACCGGAAACCTTAGCAACCGTAAAATACCTAGAAGTAGCCGAGACCTAAACTATGATAATCACATAACAAAAATTGTAAGAAAAGCTGATGCCAGGTTTAGATTCGTTGGAAGAATCTTAAGGAATTTTTATTTTATTTTGGAAATTTGTGGTAAGGTCTTATGGGACCACACTGTTGAGGGCATCGGTCCCTAAGCTTACGCACTGCAAGGAAATGTAATTCGTCCACAAAAAAAGAGGCTTGCGAAACGCATCTTTCTACATCTACATCTACATCCATACTCCGCAAGCCACCTGACGGTGTGTGGCGGAGGGTACCTTGAGTACCTCTATCGGTTCTCCCTTCTATTCCAGTCTCGTATTGTTCGTGGAAAGAAGGATTGTCGGTATGCCTCTGTGTGGGCTCTAATCTCTCTGATTTTATCCTCATTGTCTCTTCGCGAGATATACGTAGGAGGGAGCAATATACTGCTTGACTCTTCGGTCAAGGTATGTTCTCGAAACTTTGACAAAAGCCCGTACCGAGCTACTGAGCGTCTCTCCTGCAGAGTCTTCCACTGGAGTTTGTCTATCATCTCCGTAACGCTTTCGCGATTACTAAATGATCCTGTAACGAATCGCGCTGCTCTCCGTTGGATCTTCTCTATATCTTCTATCAACCCTATCTGGTACGGATCCCACACTGCTGAGCAGTATTCAAGCAGTGGGCGAAGAAGCGTACTGTAACCTACTTCCTTTATTTTCGGATTGCATTTCCTTAGGATTTTTCCAATGAATCTCAGTCTGGCATCTGCTTTACCGACGATCAACATTATATGATCATTCCATTTTAAATCACTCCTAATGCGTACTCCCAGATAATTTATGGTATTAACTGCTTCCAGTTGCTGACCTGCTATTTTGTAGCTAAATGATAAAGGATCTATCTTTCTGTGTATTCGCAGCACATTACACTTGTCTACATTGAGATTCAATTGCCATTCCCTGCACCATGCGTCAATTCGCTGCAGATCCTCCTGCATTTCAGTACAATTTTCCATTGTTACAACCTCTCGATACACCACAGCATCATCCGCAAAAAGCCTCAGTGAACTTCCGATGTCATCCACAAGGCCATTTATGTATATTGTGAATAGCAACGGTCCTATGACACTCTCCTGCAGCACACCTGAAATCTTTCTTACTTCGGAAGACTTCTCTCCATTGAGAATGACATGCTGCGTCTTGTTATCTAGGAACTCCTCAATCCAATCACACAATTGGTCTGATAGTCCATATGCTCTTACTTTGTTCATTAAACGACTGTGGGGAACTGTATCGAACGCCTTGCGGAAGTCAAGTGTTATTCATCAATTTGGGTCCATTACCAGGCTCGAATGATTGTTTAGTAAGCGTAAGACCGTTACGGACACGCTCAACAAATTCGGCAGATACCACAAGAGAGGCATCGTGTGTTAAGGAAAGGTTTACCGATTAAATTCTGAGAACTTACGATCCGGAAACAGTCGGGAAACGTGTCAGTTCCTACCATGCATGACTCGCTAAATGACCACAACAAGAAAATCGAGGGAATTAGAGTTCTTACAGAGTTTACCGACAAACATTCTTCCCACGCGCCATTGCCGAATGGTACTGAGAAGGAGGGATCAGATAGTGGTACAGGAAGTACCCTCTGTCACACACCATAATTTGATTCAAAATGGTTCAAATGGCTCTGAGCACTATGCGACTTAACTTCTGAGATTATCAGTCGCCTAGAACTTAGAACTAATTAAACCTAACTAACCTAAGGACATCACACACATCCATGCCCGAGGCAGGATTCGAATCCGCGACCGTAGCGGTCGCTCGGCTGCAGACTGTAGCGCCGAGAGCCATAAGTTGACTTGCGAAGAATAGATGGGTATGTAGACGGCGTGAAGGCGCAGGGGATTTGTGCAAACGTGCACAAAATGATTGACCTTGTATGCTTGTCAAGGCTAAAGTTACATATGTGGCCTACTTAACAAACACACCACGATAGCACGCAATCCAAACTAAGGCAAGAATCGCACACGACATGTACCACTTCCCGCTGCAAACTAGTTCTTAGTGTGCTGTAGCATTTTTTGCCTTCCCCCAGCACCCTTGCATTCAGAGAGGGACGAGAAAGCTGCGCCTAGGCTGGTGAAGTTGTGCAAGCTGTTCTGGGCCCTTTTGTTGCGGGGTCCTTAACCGTGGCAAGCCCTTCACGCCGTGGCTGGGGGAGCATTCGTCAGCCCGCCGCTGATCAATACTACCTGCCACACTTCTGCCTCAGCTGACTACCCCCACGCGGGAATTGTTGGAACAGGTTGTGTTTCCGGGACCTCAGTCTCAACTCATTAGAGACGAAAATTCCTGTGGGAATCGAAACTGTGAATTATGTTTTTAGGCACACGTGTTACGACATGTAATTTCGCCATGTGATAGTATAGTAGGCGCTAGAGCGTTACGGACATGAAGAAATTTTATTGGTAGAAGGCATAAGAGAGGCGTTATGTATCACAGAGGGTCTCCTGTGTAAAATTCTAGTTGCATACCTCATAAAAAGAATTGGGCAACATATTAACATCCATACTTCCTCGTACATACATTGATCAGCACGAAAATTATAACCACTAACCTGCTAAAAATATAAATGCATCCAGGCTGTAGCGAAGTCACCTGGCGAGGAATGACTGCTAGTCGGACACACGCACGGTGCATGTGCCAGATTGTGATGGCCAGAGGCTCGGCACGAGCGTTTCGGAAAATGCACGACTTGTCGGGTGTTCGAAGAGTGCTGTGGTGAGTGTCTTCAACACGTGGCGAAACCAAGGTCAAACCGTGTCCAGACGTCATGGGGTTCGGCGGCCACAGATGTCGGACGTCGTAGGCTGGGCAGACTGGTAAAATAGGACAGGTGGCAACTGTGGCGGAACTAACATCAGACTTTAATGCTGGAAAAAGTACAACTGTCTCTGAACACACAGTGCACCGAACACTTCTAACGCTGGGCCTCCACAGTCGACGACCGATGCGGGTACCGATGTTAACACCACGTCATCGGCAGCTACGACTGAAATGGGCACGTGGCCATCGGCACCAGAAGTAGGCGCAGTGGCAGACCGTTGCACGGTCTGACGAATCCAGATACATTCTTCATCATTCCCATGGGAGGGCGCAAATCCGTTGTCTTCCAGGGGAACAACTCCTTGACACTTATACTGCGGGACGGAGACAAGCTGGCGGCGGCTGCATTATGCTCTGAGGAACATTCACGTGGGCATCCATGGATCCAGTGGAGCTCGTGCAAGGCACATGACGATCATGGAGTATCGTGTGCTGGTTGCAGACCATGTATATCCCGTCATGACGATCATATTTGCCGAAAGCAGTGGCATTTTCCAGCAAGATAATACGCCATGTCACAAGGCCAGGAGTGTGATGGACTGGTTCGAGGAACATAGTGACGAGGTCCAATTGATGTGCTGGCCCCCCAACTCGCCAGGGCTGAACCCGATTGAACACATGTGGGATGTGACTCAACGAGGCCTCTGAGCTCATTGCCTCGCTCCCAGGAATTTACGAGAATTAGGTGACTTGTGTGTGCAGATGTGATCCCTCTACCGACCTACCAAGGCCTAATTGCTTCCATGTCACGATGCGTCGGCGCTGTTATTCGTGCCAAAGATGGACATACCGGCTATTAGGTAGGTGGTCCTAACCTTCTGGGTGATAGTGTACGTCCTGAAAAGTGGCCATGACGAGAAAATCTGAGAAATTATAACGCATGTTGGATATTTATCGACGAACTTCCTTCCCAAGCACCATTCGCGATTGGAATAGGCGAAAAGGTGGGGGGCGGTAGTCGAATTCTACATCCACATCTACATCTACATACGACATCCAATGACGCCTTTGATTAAAGGCGCTGCAGTCTGGAACCGCAAGACCGCTACGGTCGCAGGTTCGAATCCTGCCTCGGGCATGGATGTTTGTGATGTTCTTAGGTTAGTTAGGTTTAACTAGTTCTAAGTTCTAGGGGACTAATGACCTCAGCAGTTGAGTCCCATAGTCCTCAGAGCCATTTGAACCATTTGACGCCTTTGGCAGATGATGACATGGCGGTCGGTCGGTTCCGATGGGCCGCTAGGGCTAGTGGTCGGAGTTTATGTACGTACATATTCAGCAAGCTACCACACAATGCGTGGCGCTTGGTACCATATACCACTGCTAGTCCATTCGCTTTCCTGTCCCACTCGCAGATGCAGCAACGCAAAACGGACTTTCATCTACATCTGTATCTACATATACATGGATACTCTGCAAATCACACATAAGTGCCTGGCACAGGGTTCATCGAATCACCTTTTCACTATTTCTCTATTATTCCGCTCAACACCTATATCTTTCCGTGCGAGCTCTGATTCCTCTTATTTTATTATGATGATCGTCACTCCCTGTGTGGTTCGGCGTCAGAAAAATATTTTCGCATTCAGAGGAGAAAGTTGGTGATTAAAATTTCGTGAGGAGATCCCCCCGCAACGAGAAACGCCTTTGTTTTAATGATATCCGTCCCAAATCGTGTATCATGTCCATGACACTCTCTCCCCTATTTCTCTATAATGCTAAACGTGCTGCCTGTCTTTGAACTTTGTCAAGGTACTCCGTTAAGCCTATCGGGTAAGGATCCCACACTGCGCAGCAATATTCCAAAGGAGTCTCTATAGTAGATCTGTTGCACATTCTAAGACAAAGCGTTCTGCCGATAAAACGCAGTCTTTGGTTCGCCTTCCCCACAACGTTTTCAATGTGTTCTTTCTAATATAAGTTGTTCGTAATCGTAATTCTCAGGTATTTAGTTGAATTTACGGCCTTTAGATCTGATTAATTTATTGTGTAACCGAAATTTAACGAATTCCTTTTAGCAGTCATGTGCTTCCGTACGAGTCCTGATTTCTCTTATCCTGTCTTTGATGTTCTTGCGATAGATGTATGCTGGTGGCAGTAGGGTCACTCTGCTGTGCCTCGCAAATTCCGGTTCTCTAAAATTTCTCAACAGCATTTCGCGAAAAGAACGTCTTCTACCGTACAGGGATCCCCGTTTGAGTTGACGGTAAATATCCATAGTACTCACTAGTTGATCGAACTTACCAGTAACAAATCTAGCTGCACGCATATGAATTGCTTCTATGTCAAACCTGATAAGGATCCGAAACACTCTAGCGGTACTCAAAATTGGGTCACAGAACTGTTTTGTACGCGATCTGCTTAACACATGAACAACACTTTCCCAAAATTCTCTCAATAAATTCGAAGTCGACCATTCGATTTACTTACAACCGACATTATGTGTTCGTTCTATTGCACGTTGTTTTGTATCGTCACACCTAGACATTTAATCTACATGGCTGTGTCACGGAGCATACCACTGATGTTATATTAGACTACTACATGATATTTTCCTACTCTTCTGCATTAACTTACATTTACGCACATTTAGAGCAAATTACCGTTCTTCGCACGAAATAGAAGTTCTATCCATTTCATCACGTATACTCCTACAAGCACCCAAAGACGACAAAAATGATAGTGGTATCTGAATAACTGCCTTGAGGTGTAATTCAGTATCTGAACTGGCGCAACCACCTGCTCCACATCGTCAACAACGCACGACTGTGGCAAGGACGATTCCATGGATACTAGCCTGGTGCAATCAAACATTCATACACCTGTCTTCGAGTAAGTAAGCCAATACGCCGCTGGGCGGCATATCGAAACGATGCGCTGAGAAATTATAAGCAATCGACAGCCGACTCCCTCGTAGCTTGACATGTCTACTCCTGTGATGCAGCAATGGCAATGCTTACCAGACCTCAAGAGTTGAACCATTACAAATGCGACTATTTAAATTCAAAACGAGGTACAGGCACCATCAACCCTATCTGGTACGGATCCCACACAGGTGAGCAGTATTCAATCAGTGGGTAAACAAGTGAACTGTAACCTACTTCCTTTGTTTTCTGACTGCATTTCCTCAGAATTCTTCCAATGAATCTCAGTCTGGCATCTGCTTTACTGACGATTAATTTTATATGGTCATTCCATTTTAAATCCTCCTAACGCCTACTCCCAGGGAGCAATATACTGCTTGACTCCTCGGTCAAGGTATGTTCTCGAAACTTCAACAAAAGCCCGTACCGAGCTACTGAGCAACATTGGGAAAGGTGGACGAGAGGTCGTGGGACCCATCATTACAAACAAACGAAAACCACGTGAACAAACATCATTCGTCCCATTATTTCAGTGTGCCTAGCAACGATCCCGATATATATCGACTAATGCAAACAGTTTAAAACAACAATATTCCTACTCTTCTGTCCTGTTGTGGAAACCAAAACTGTGCACATGCTGGCCCCTGAAGCGAGCAGGTTCTATCATAAGAGAGACACATAAATGTCAAAAAACTAGAATTTAAAAGGAACTACATCTACATCCATACTCCGCAAGCCACCTGACGGTGTGTGGCGGAGGGTACTTTGAGTACCTCTATCGGTTCTCCCTTCTACTCCAGTCTCGTATTGTTCGTGGAAAGAAAGATTGTCGGTATGCCTCTGTGTGGGCTCTAATCTCTCCGATTTTATCCTTATGGTCTCTTCGCGAGATATACGTAGGAGGGAGCAATATACTGCTTGACTCCTCGGTCAAGGTATGTTCTCGAAACTTCAACAAAAGCCCGTACCGAGCTACTGAGCATCTCTCTTGCAGGGTCTTCCACTGGAGTTTATCTATCATCTCCGTAACGCTTTCGCGATTACTAAATGATCCTGTAACGAAGCGCGCTGCTCTCCGTTGGATCTTCTCTATCTCTTCCATCAACCCTATCTGGTACGGATCCCACACAGGTGAGCAGTATTCAAGCAGTGGGTGAACAAGTGAACTGTAACCTACTTCCTTTGTTTTCTGACTGCATTTCCTCAGAATTCTTCCAATGAATCTCAGTCTGGCATCTGCTTTACTGACTATTAATTTTATATGGTCATTCCATTTTATATCCTCCTAATGCCTACTCCCAGATAATTTACGGAATTAACAGCTTACAGTTTCTGACGTGCTATATTGCAGCTAAATAATAGAGGATCTTTCTTTCTATGTATTCGCAGCACATTACACTTGTCTACATTGAGATTCAATTGCCATTCCCTGCACCATGCGTCAATTCGTTCCAGATCCTCCTGCATTTCAGTACAATTTTCCATTGTTACAACCTCTCCATATACTACAGCATCATCCGAAAAAAGGCTCAGTGAACTCCCGATGTTATCCACAAGGTCATTTATATATATTGTGAATAGCAACGGTCCTAGGACATTCCCCTGGGGCACACCTGAAATCACTGTTACTTCGGAAGACTTCTCTCCATTGAGACTACAATAAGAGGCGTTTTGCATCACGGTGAGGTTTGCTGTAAAAATTCCGAAAGTTTCTAGAAGAGTCAAGAAATATACCATCCGACAAGAAAGATGAAGTACCCAGACGAGAGGAGGAAACAAAACGAAATTTCACGGGCTTCAAGGGTATGTGATGTTATTTCAGTGATTTCAAAATCGAGTAAAGTTTAAAAGGAAGTTACCACCATGATGACGTTGCACCCTCTCTGGCTTGGATGCATGCAACGAAACGGTTGGGAAGGGTCTCATAAAGCCATTATATCCTCTCTTGCGATAAAATGACTGATAACTATTGTATCTGATCCTTGATATACCGAATACTGGCACTAAGACGGATTTGACGTCCATGCTTGTACCACACAGTTTGTACGTAAGAGAGATCTGAGGATCTTGCTGGCCACGGGAATACCTCAACATAACGCAGATAGTTGACAGAGAAAAGCGACGTGTGTGGACGAACATCGTCCTGTTGAAAAATGGCAACATGATATTTACGCATGAGAGTTAACACACGAGGACGTAAGGTGTCCGTGATATACCGTTGTACGGTCAGAATACCCTCAGTCACTACCAGCCGTGGCCTGAAGTCGTACAGTAACACCAGGAATAACACCGCTCTGCCTCTCGAAACATTGGAAGAACGGGACCTCTACACAGGTCGCTCACCAACGATGGTCATCCAGGATAGAGCAGGTACGGGATTCGTTACTGAGCACAGTGCTACGTCAGTCATCTGTCATCAGCAATCCGTGCTTCCTGATTACGGCACCACTCCAAACGCGGCCACCTGCGCTGTAGTGTTAACTGCGGCCTATGCATGTGACGGTAGACTTATTCTACTCCTACATCTACATAGATACTCAGCAACCCACCGTGCCGTGTGTGGCGAAGGGTACGCTGTACCACTACTTGTCATTTCTTTTCCTGCTCCACTCACAAACAGAGCGAGGAGAAAGCGACTGTCTATATGCCTCCGTATGAACCCAAATTTCTCGTACCTTATCTTCGTGATCCTTACGCGCTACGTATGCTGGCGGCACTACAATCGCTCCGCAGTCAGCTTCTACATCTACATCTACATTTATACTCCGCAAGCCACCCAACGGTGTGTGGCGGAGGGCACTTTACGTGCCACTGTCATTACCTCCCTCTCCTGTTCCAGTCGCGTATGGTTCGCGGGAAGAACGACTGTCTGAAAGCCTCCGTGCGCGCTCTAATCTCTCTAATTTTACATTCGTGATCTCGTCGGGAAGCACTCTTCCAATGAATCTCAACCTGGTACCCACCTTACCAACAATTAATTTTATATGATCATTCCACTTCAAATCGTTCCGCACGCATACTCCCAGATATTTTACAGAACTAACTGCTACCAGTGTTTGTTACGCTATCATATAATCATACAATAAAGGATCCTTCTTTCTATGTATTCGCAATACATTACATTTGTCTATGTTAAGGGTCAGTTGCCACTCCCTGCACCAAGTGCCTATCCGCTGCAGATCTTCCTGCATTTCGATACAATTTTCTAATGCTGCAACTTCTCTGTATACTACAGCATCATCCGCGAAAAGCCGCATGGAACTTCCGACACTATCTACTAGGTCAATACCGCTCTATAAATTTTCTCAGTAACGAAAAGAACGTCGCCTTCCCTCCAGGGATTCCCACTTGAGTTTCCGAAGCATCTCCGTAACACTTCCGCGGTTTTGGAACCTACCGATAATAAATTTCTGAATCGCGTCGACGTCTTCCTTCAATCCGGTATGGTACGGATCCCAAACACTCGAGCAGTACTCAAGAATAGGTCGCACTAGCTTCATACTTGCGGTCTCGATCACAGATGAACAACTCTTTCCTAAAATTCTCCCAATACACATGCTCGTTCCACTTCATAGCGTCCGCATGTTAGCTTCCACGCGATCGCACGAGGAAGCGGAATGAGTCAGGCAAGTGTCCTACGCATACTCCATCGTTATAAGTTCCATCCCTATCACATCTGGCTCCATCAAAAGCTGCGTGGAAACGATTATGAGAATTGTGGCCGGCCGCAGTGGCCGAGTAGTTCTAGGCGCTTCAGTCTGGAACCGAGCGACCGCCACGGTCGCAGGTTCGAATCCTGCTTTGGGCATTGATGTGTGTGATGTCCTTAGGTTAGTTACGTCTAAGTAGTTCTAAGTTCTAGGGGACTGATGACCTCAGATGTGAAGTCCCACGGTGCAAGTCAGAGTTGCTTTGCCTGGGTTCAAAAATGGTTCAAATGGCTCTGAGCACTATGGGACTTAACTTCTGAGGTCATCAGGCCCCTAGAAAATAGAACTACTTAAACCTAACTAACCTAAGGACATCACACACATTAATGCCCGAGGCAGGATTCGAAACTGCGACCGTAGCGGTCGCGCTGTTCCAGACTGTAGCGCTTAGAACCGCTCGGCCATCGCGGCCGGCCATTTAGGAATCATGGCCACGTAAACCGTCGAAACATGCACAACTGATCTCTTGAAAATTTCCGTTGGCTGCGTCAGGTGGAACGTCAGCGTTCATGGAGTGTAAAAGTATGGCGTGGGATAGTGAACCACTAGGTCATGGACCCGTTTTCCATAGACGGAACACTGAACGTGCACGAGTATACCAGGTTCGTTACAGACCATCTTCCACGGATGCTAGAAGACGTTCCTCTGCAAACTAGGAAGAAACTGTGTTACCAACATGATAGCTATCCATCCCATGGTGCACGAAACACTAAAGCATGTCTTTACGAATTGTTTCCAAATCGTTGCATTGGACGCAGAGGCCCTTTTCTTTGGCCGGCCCGTTCCCCGAATTTGACACCTGTAGACTGTTTTTTTGTGGGGAAAGCTGACAGACGCTGTCTACATGGACATACCCGATGATATGCAACGACGTATTACTCCAACCTGCTCGGACATCTCCGCTGAAATGCTAGCACGTGCGCAGCAGTCATTCCATAGTAGACTGGAAGCGCGTACTGCCGCTGCCGGTGGTCAATATGAACACAACATGTGATGGTCAATTGTTTCGTAACTGGTCAGAATCCACATAACTACTGCATGCACTTGTGTTGTTCTTTAGTGTGTGCTACCACAGGTATTGTACAAGTGTCGGTGCGCGAACTTTTCAAAATACGGTACCTCGTAAGCGTCTCGCACTAGAATCCTGCAGCAGACACGACTGACATTCTAATTTACCCTACATTAGTTTGTTACTGTCAATAGGCATTATTCCATTTAAAAAGTGTATGTTTGCACAAAAAATACCCTTTCTAAGTATTATTACAATCTGTTGATTCGCTATCAGTACGGTCGCATGCCTACCAATCCCTTCTGTGAAAACCGCACATTAACAGCACTTTCCTTTTGCGCAGTATTTGCGGTGCAAGTTTTAGGTGATCCACCGTGTATTTTTCGCTCAGACATGCATGATCCACAACACCGTTAAGTACCTCGAGCAATACAAGTATCCACAGGGACGGTACAACGACGTGTGGAACACCACAGATTCCCGGCTCGGCGATCATTTTCGCGGTTTTCCCAGAAGCGACAGCAGAGAGAGGTGCGCCAAGACGGATGCGCTCATCAACACTGGACACAGAAGTGGCACCATGACGTCTCTGCAGACGAGGTCCTGTTCTGCGGACAGCTTCATGATGGACTTATCTGTGAGTCGAGACTTCGGGGAAAACAACGTTGCCGAATTGCATTCGTCATCGTCATAGGGGCCCAGCATCTGGCGTGATGGATGCGGAGGAGCAAGAGGACTCATCAGTGTCATTATTTTTATTTCATTATTCCCTATTCGTCATTAGAGACGGAGCACAAGCTCGGATTAGGAAAGGATGGGGAAGGAATTCCGCCGCGCCCTTTCGTAGGAACCATCCCGGCATTAGCCCGAAGCGATTTAGGGAAATCACGGGAAAGCTAAATCAGGATGACTGGTCGTGGGTTTCAAGTATTGTCCTCCCAAATGCGAGTCCAGAATGCTAATAGCGTGACGGTGTTGCGTACGATCACTTTTGGTTGTCATAGCCCGTAATTTGGGCAGCAACCGTTACATTTCTAACTTGCGAAGGCCGGTGACAGCGCTTTGTCTGGGGGATCCGTGATGTTATTTTTCAAAAGATATCGCAACGATTTGTTGATCCTGCCGTCGTGACCTACCTCAATCGAGAAGGTGTTCTACTGTTGCCGTGGCCAGCGTGGTTATAGATCGCCGAAGGACTGGCAAGTTATCACTCTTCACCTTGCTCAGTTGGATGCGGTGTGCAGCAGGGTCAGAGCCATTGGTACTGCCAGAGGTATATCCCAAAATCAGCTAGAAATTTGGACATAAATTCTTCATGTCTACTGCATAAGCACAATGAGTAAAATTTCGTTGTTTCCTGTCCTTTCTGATGCTGCAGTTTTAATGGCTAGACAGTATTTTGAATTGTAATTACGCACTTATTTGTAATTCTATTACCATAGCTAAATGTTGTTTCTAGTTCTGTCATGTATGAATCATTTGTTCCTATCTAAATCTTTATGTATGTCTGTCAGTTTAATGCACAGCAAAATAGGTATGAACGGAATTATAGCTACAGACAGCAACCAGTCGCTTATGAAATATTACTTTATTTTACTTATCTACTTTTCTAGCCATTTGAGTCTCATCTTCAGATGAAGCGTACATAAATTTACATAATCGTTCTTGCAACATGATGCTATGTTTTGGACGTAGCTTCACTGTGACTCAAGACTTTTAACGTATAGCCTTGTTATCCAGCGGTTCCAATCCCCGTCTCTCTATCCAGCTTTAGACTTTCCATGATTTGCTCAAGTCACTTAATTAAGTCGAATGCCGGAATGGTTTGATTAAAAATAGCGTGGCCGCAGTTATTTTTCAAACTAAGCTCAAACGACCTCGATGTCAACGGGACGTTCGGTCATATTTTCCTTCTTTTCTGGACCTTGTGTGGCAAGTTAACTTATTTACTGACTGCGGCAGCGCAGGCGATAATTCCACTGACAGCCCCAATTGTCATTATCTTTTAGTCGCATTTACTTCTATTACTGTAAAAAACGCTTCGTATCGTGAGAAACGGGAGCGCATCGAGTATATGGACTACATAGCACAGATATCTTCGACTAAAAATAAAACGATTTTGTTTTGAAATACTTCTTTGGTTACTACCATAGAGTAAGAATATCTCTGGAGTCAGCATAGCGTACTCCGCACGCTGCCAGCATAAAACGAAAATTGACACGTAACTTGAATTTAACGCTGTTCGTTTACATTTTCCTCTAAGTCCGAAACACTAATATAACTCGAATATAAGCCTGTTTTTACAATTTTATTTATTAATAACACCACTGGTAAATAATTGAAATGCATCAAATAATTTACTCTCACGTTACATAGTTATTTTTCTTTATTAATTTATTTAAATTCCGTGGAACCATGCGAGCCAGAGCTACTCGCGTCGTGTTATACGACCACAGCTGCCAGTGTTAATGCAGGAGAAACCGAGAGGACAAATCAGAATCGCTAGCTGACGCTGTGTACATACAGTCTAAACGCAGAGACAATTCCTCTGGGTCCTACCGGCTACAGTTTCCTCCTCAGAACTGCCTGTGTCGGTCGCACTGCAGGCGCCACGGAATACAGCTATTATCCTACCCGAGGGACCGCTGATGGTCACATTGAGGTGTATGGTAACACATTTGTATCAGACCTGCTGTAAGCACGTGCCAGCGTGTATCCTGTGCGTGAGAACACTGAAGGGAGAAGGCCTTTCAGCAGAGGGGACCCCCACTCCAGCAATGTAAAGTAGCGACACAGCCCAGCCCCACCAAACGCCGTATAGGCGACAATTGTTATTATTACTTATACCGGACAAGGGAAAGAACCCCCACTCGCGGCCGCACACGAAGAGAGACGAGTACACTTCGGCTAATTCCGCGATACTTTCACAAATATGTCACACGGAATTGGTCGACTGCTTGCACTACAGATAAAGTTGGAGAACAGATATCCTAGCCTACGACACCCCTTGTTTCCTAGAACAGGGAGTATCTTGGGGTCAGCCACACGGTCGCCGAACCTGTAATGATCTCAGACGTAGAATTTTGCATTTTTCGCGTCTCGCCTCTTCGCATTTAGCACTGGTGTCGACTTTACCTATCATAGGATTTGAATCTTGTGCGTAGTTTCTCTGCATTTCCTATGTACTTATTGTATAGTTGTTCAAGGAGAGAAGCCGAGTAGGGTAGCGCAATGGTTAGCACACTGGACTCGTAGACGGGTGAGAGTGTTACTGAAATGATACAGGGTTTGGGGTGGACATCATTGAAACAATGGCGTTTTTCTCACGAAATTTCAATCGCCAATTTTCTCCTCCGAATGCGAAAATATTTTGTTGATGGCGACCTACATAGGGAGAAGCGATCATCATAATAAAATAAGGGAAATCAGAGCTCGCACGAAAAGGTACAGGTGTTCGTTTATTTCCGAGCTCTGTACGAGACTGGAATAAAAGAGAATTATTGTGAAGGTGGTTCGGTCAACCCTCTGCGAGGCACTTAAATGTGATTTTCAGTATATCCATGTAGATGTAGACGTAGAAACCCGCCTGCAGCCATCCTGACTTAGGTTTCCCGTGATTTCTCCAAATCTCTTAAGGCAAATGCCGGATGGTCCCTTCGAAAGGGAACGGCCGCTTTCTTTCTCCATCTTTCCCTACTCCGAGCTTCTGCTCCGTCTCGTTGTTGACAGGACGCTAAACACTAATCTCCTCCTTTTCTTCTTCCTCAAGGAGAGAAAATACATATCTACTAACTTCAGTATTGTTCCTTTGGATTTCTTTTCCCTGAAAGTTTCTTTTATAGGTGAGTCTAATATGGATGTTCCTACCATACGACACATAGCCACCCCAATTCTAAGCTTTCACCTTAAAGGAGATAGGTGGTGTGACGGCTCCAGGTGACGTACCGCCCAGCCAGTCACAACACATGGTTCTGGAAAGAGTCTGTACATATATTACAGAATGCTGATTCGAATTATAACCAAAAGAATTAAACAAGTAATCAAGCACGAAACAAGTGTGAGGGAGTACACGAATAATTAGCACATTACAAATAGAAGTGTGCAACTAATACTGGAAACTCCTGTTCAGAACAGGAGTAGGGATGGCGGTGAAACAACCGGTTTTCGGTTATACCGTTCTTTTTCAACTCGAGTTTAACTTTTCTGTTAAAACCAGTCAAAATAACCGGCTGCTGAAGTAACAAATTTTCAGTTTTTAATTGTTATTACCTTCTGTAATAAACAGACATCAAACAAGGATTCCACTGCTGTGGAAAATTGATAAACCGGTTTTCTAACTGGTTATTAGAAAAAAAGCTGTTATAACAGAGACCAAATAATACTAAAAAACTAATTCAGAAGTAAAATCGGTATCGGTTTTAACCAGTATGTTTTTCCCATCCCCAAATAGAAGAAGCGTACTACAAGGAAATATTTCAACTTGGATTCGAATGCCTGGAGTTTACTACTAATTTTTTTTGTTCTCGTAGAAGCCTATTGAAAATTAAAAGTACCACAAGTGTCTAATTATATTTATCGTATTAGTAAGAAGCTCTTTATGTGTAGAATATATCGAGACACAGCATGGTAATATCGTAGCATTAATTTATGCGACTGTAAGGCAAAATATTTAAAAGTCAAGTGTTAGGTAAATTCGCTAGTGTGGGAGAGTGCTGCTAGGGAATCCGTTGAATGTATGCACATTTCGAGCAATGTTCACCAGCAGATAAATTTATATATGTGTCATTTACTCTGTATTATGTAGAGTTCCATACAGTTACGCTTATTCTAAAGTAGTTACTATAGGAAGCTGAACTAGCGCAGATTCTTGCGCTCTTGAAGCTGGGGAGAACCATTTTCAGGTAACTTTGTTAACGAGATATTGCGGGTAATTGTTGTGTTTAAATCAAATATTAGTGAAATTTCCCTGTTTGTTGCGTTCCTTTCGTTACCTTTCATTTGCCTAACAAACATGTTTACTTATAGTTGAATATATTATTCTTAAAACTGAAATACTGATTCTTGCATGAACATGCATCTCAACTTTTTGTGTTATTATTTCATCCATTTGGGCACAGGAAACCTCAGCAGTTTTCGTAAATTGCACTGTAGGAAATAATGCAACCAGCCACAACTTTTTTTGCAGTTATTTTATTGTACAGTTACTAGTTTCAGGCCTGAGCCCATCGTCTGATGGTAGAGTTGATTTCTTCATAAGATTTACATTTTAGACAGAGGTTTGATTTTCTTTTATAATCCGTGCTGGTCAAATAATTGAACTAAATACTAAATTTGGATACATTTACATCGGCTGATGTAAACAAATGTAGCCACCATCTTGTAATTAGTCCAGTTCATTGATCAGCATGGATTGTAAAAGAAAATCAAACTTCTGCCTTACAAAATATAAAGGTCTTTTCACGAAGACACAAATGTAAAACTTGCAAAGAAGTCAACGCTACCATCTGATGACAGATTCAGGCCCGAAATTAGTGAGGCACAATAAAATCATTTCAAAAAACTATTGGCTGGTTGCAGTACACCCTACAGTGTCTTTTTTTGTATTAAATTTTGGTGTTCATATCGACTTTACTAAATCATATCGAATACCTTAATTATTTCAGTTCTTTTCATTCCTTAATATCTTCAGTTCATTGAATAATAAGTTTTTCAGTAAAACTTTGTATAACCAAACAACCGTAAGTGGCTAAAGTGGTACAGCGAGTAGAGCACTAGACTCCGACCGTGGAGGTCTCAGGTTCAGTCCCAGGCAGGGGTGGGCAGTTTTCCTCGTTCCCTCCAGGACGTCCCCAGATCCACTCAGCTTGCTGTCAGATGAGCACCGAAGATAAAAGGCAGCCGACAGCCGAGGAGATGCGCCCAACACTCTTCCCCTTCTAGTGCCACGGCGGTGGAAGGCTGTACTACTCTCGCAAACCACATTGACGTTCGGTGAGGTGGCTGATGGGAGCAAGAGTAAATGGAAAATGCCTTTACAGCAGCTCCCATCAAGTGTCAACACGATTTGCCGAATAATACTCTACACCCCCCCCCCCCCCCCCCCAAGAATCATGGACCTTGCCGTTGGTGGGGAGGCTTGCGTGCCTCAGCGATACAGATAGCCGTACCGTAGGTGCAACCACAACGGAGGGGTATCTGCTGAGAGGCCAGACAAACGTGTGGTTCCTGAAGAGGGGCAGCAGCCTTTTCAGTAGTTGCAGGGGCAACAGTCTGGATGGTTGACTGATCTGGCCTTGCAACGCGAACCAAAACGGCCTTGCTGTGCTGGTACTGCGAACGGCTGAAAGCAAGGGGAAACTACAGCCGTAATTTTTCCCGAGGGCATGCAGCTTTACTGTATGGTTAAATGATGATGGCGTCCTCTTGGGTAAAATATTCCGGAGGTAAAATAGTCTCCCATTCGGATCTCCTGGCGGGGACTACTCAGGAGGACGTCGTTATCAGGAGAAGGAAAACTGGCGTTCTACGGATCGGAGCGTGGAATGTCAGATCCCTTAATCGAACAGGTAGGTTAGAAAACTTAAAAAGGGAAATGGATAGGTTAAAGTTAGATATAGTAGGAATTAGTGAAGTTCGGTGGCAGGAGGAACAAGACTTTTGGTCAGGCGAATACGTGGTTATAAATACAAAATCAAATAGGGGTCATGCAGGAGTCGGTTTAATAATGAATAAAAATATAGGAGTGCGGTTAAGCTACTACAAACAGCATAGTGAACGCATTATTGTGGCCAAGATAGACATTTCCAGGGGCAGATGTGGACTCAGACCACAATCTATTGGTTATGAACTGTAGATTAAAACTGAGGAAACTGCAAATACGTGGGAATTTAAGGAGATGGGACATGGATAAACTGACTAAACCAGAGGTTGTAAAGAGTTTCAGGGAGAGCATAAGGGAACAATTGACAGGAATGGGGGAAAGAAATACAGTAGAAGAAGAATGGGTAGATTTGAGAGATGAAGTAGTGAAAGCAGCAGAGGATCTAGCAGGTAAAAAGACGAGGGCTAGTAGAAACCCTTGGGTAACAGAAGAAATATTGAATTTAATTGATGAAAGGAGAAAATATAAAAATGCAGTAAATGAAGCAGGCAAAAAGGAGTACAAACGTCTCAAAAATGAGATCGACAGGAAGTGCAAAATGGCTAAACACGGATGTGTAGAGGACAAATGTAAGGATGTAGAAGCTTATCTCACTAGGGGTAAGATAGATACTGCCTACAGGAAAATTAAAGAGACCTTTGGAGAACAGAGAACCACTTGTATGAATATCAAGCTTGGAAATCCAGTTCTAAGCAAAGAAGGGAAAGCAGAAAGGTGGATGGAGTATATAGAGGGCAATGTACTTGAGGACAATATTATGGAAATGGAAGAGGATGTAGATGAAGATGAAATGGGAGATACGATACTGCGTGAAGAGTTCGACAGAGCACTGAAAGACCTGAGTCGAAACAAGGCCCCGGTGGTAGACAACATTCCGTCAGAACTACTGACGGCCTTGGGAGAGCCAGTCCTGACAAAACTCTACCAACTGGTGAGCAAGATGTATGATACAGGCGAAATACCCTCAGACTTCAAGAAGAATACAATAATTCCAATCCCAAAGAGAGCAGGTGTTGACAGATGTGAAAATTACCGAACTATCAGTTTAATAAGTCGCAATTGCAAAATACTAACGCGAATTCTTTACAGACGAATGGAAAAACTGGTAGAAGCCGACCTCGGGGAAGATCAGTTTGGATTCCGTAGAAATGTTGGAACACATGAGGCAATACTGACCTTACGACTTATCTTAGAAGAAAGATTAAGGAAAGGAAAACCTACGTTTCTAGAGTTTGTAGACTTAGAGACAGCTTTTGACAATGTTGATTGGAATACTCTCCTTCAAATTCTAAAGGCGGCAGGGGTAAAATACAGGGAGCGAAAGGCTATTTACAATTTGTACAGAAACCAGATGGCAGTTATAAGAGTCGAGGGGCATGAAAGGGAAGCAGTGGTTGGGAAGGGAGTGAGACAGGGTTGTAGCCTATCCTCGATGTTATTCAATCTGTATATTGAGCAAGCAGTGAAGGAAACAAAAGAAAATCCGGAGCAGGTATTGAAATCCATGGAGAAGAAATAAAAACTTTGAGGTTTGCCGACGACATTGTAATTCTGTCAGAGACAGCAAAGGACTTGGAAGAGCAGTTGAACGGAATGGACAGTGTCATGAAAGCCGGGTATAAGATGAACATCAACAAAAGCAAAACGAGGATAATGGAATGTAGTCGAATTAAGTCATGTGATGCTGAGGGAATTAGATTAGGAAACGAGACACTTAAAGTAGTAAAGGAGTTTTGCTATCTGGGGAGCAAAATAACTGATGATGGTCGAAGTAGAGGGGATATCAAATGTAGACTGGCAATGGCAAGGAAAGCGTTTCTGAAGAAGAGAAATTTGTTAACATCGAGTATAGATTTAAGTGTCAGGAAGTCATTTCTGAAAGTATTTGTAAGGAGTGTAGCCATGTATGGAAGTGAAACATGGACGATAACTAGTTTGGACAAGAAGAGAATAGAAGCTTTCGAAATGTGGTGCTACAGAAGAATGCTGAAGATTAGATGGGTAGATCATATAACTAATGAGGAGGCATTGAATAGGATTGGGGAGAAGGGAAGTCTGAGGCACAACTTGACTAGAAGAAGGGATCGGTTGGTAGGACATCTTGTGAGGCATCAAGGGATCACCAATATAGTACTGGAGGGCAGCGTGGAGGGTAAAAATCGTAGAGGGAGACCAAGAGATGAATACACTAAACAGATTCAGAAGGATGTAGGTTGCCGTAGGTACTGGGAGATGAAGAGGCTTGCACAGGATAGAGTAGCATGGAGAGCTGCATCAAACCAGTCTCAGGACTGAAGACCACAACAACAACAACAACAACAACTCTACACACAGTGAGTTCAGTATCCTGGGCACGGGCTGTGAGCTACAGACTGAGATAGTAAACACTAAATGCTTCGTTACAGGCTTTTAATTTGAAAGGTGCTTTTAAGTGATATTTTTTCGGGTTAGGTATCACAAAATTTCGGTTAGGTATAATAAAATTTCCCTTTGTAGCGCCTGCACCACAAGTTCAGCCCAGAGATCTGTAGATACTAAATACTGGCCTCTGCTGTCAAGTTGAAAATGTCGTGCAAAACATTGAAAAGTGAACAGAGGCTGATTTTCATTTCTTCCACATTTCACTACGACTGCGATGTGTATGTCTTCGAGCAGCGCTTCTCTTACGATTCCAGGTTATTCACAGACAGATGGTTTTCCATTTCGTTCTCCGTTATTCTGACTTATTCGAACACAGGAGAAGTGTCTATTCCACTTAACCACTGTGTCGTATGATGGTGCATTACTGGCATACACTTCCACTAACAAGGGAAACTCCCCATCGCATCCCCCCCCCCCCCCCCCCCTCAGATTTAGTGGTAAGATGGCCTGTGGAAAGCTCGTGTACTGATCAGTGAAAAAAAGAAGCAAAATAGAAACAGTGAACGGTGCAATCTCAAGTTTTGCAACATCGAACGAATCTGAATAGCTACGGTGTCGTGTTTATGTGGTAACGGTCTTGGACTACGAACTGGAGGATCTGTGTTCAAATCCCTTTCGTGTCCCTTTTTCTCTGCACAAAATTATGAACTGTCCATCCTGTCATTGACAAGTCTGTGCGCTGTATTCAGATTCGCGTCTGTATCGTGGTGTAACGTCCGTTTGCAACAGCGGGGTGTAAGGAAGGAACCTCCTATTTGTTCTACACAAGTACCACATGTTATGACTCTTGCGTTCCGTTTTGGAAGTTTTGACAGTTGAATTCCTTTGATGTAACATAGTTCACAACCGTTTATTTGTTGCTTTCATTTGTGTGAGAAGTCTATGTGGCATCTCGCCTGCTCTCGCTGTTCATCACATTTACTTGCGATGGTAATATATTCTTGCCACATGGTTCATATTCTGTAACCAAGGTATAGTACGACAGTTGCCAAGAGTATAGAAGGAGAACAGACACATCAATGACCGGATCGAAAGTCTATAACTTTGTGGAAAAAAGGGGGAGTCTCAGGGGAAGTTGGAACACAGATCTCCTGGTTTGCAGTCCAAAACTATGACCACACAACCACGACGCCGTGGTACCAGCAATTGGCTCGACGTTGCACATCTTGAGCTTTGACTGCTTCTATTTTGTTTCTTTTTTCACAGTTCAGTACACCTTCTTCTTGTTTTCGTGCTTAATCTGTGTTCAGTTTTTGACGGGTTACCCACTGGGCCATTTTACCACTGAATCTGAGAGGGGTGCTATGGGGACTTCCCTTTGTAAGTCACCGTGGATTATTGCAGCGTTGTTTCCCTTATAATTCAGAAAACTAATTACCGCACGAGACTCCTATTTATCGATCAGCTGTTCCATATTGCTTCGTCTCGTCTAGTGGCGTACTACGGAACTGCGGCACGGGATTCACTGTGTAGCAGGACTGCATACATGTACCTTCGAACAAACAAACATTTATTACGTAACTTTATTACTGTTTGTAAATCCATGATTAGATTGTCTGCATCTACATGTACACCAACATGGTTACCCTAGAATTAATTCTGAGATGTTTGGTTCTAGGCCGAATTTCAGAGTATTTATCAACCATTCCGCTCTCTTTCCGTACAAGCGTAAGAGAAGTTTTATCGTTGATATTTCGTGAAAAGATTTCGTCACAACGAAAAACTCCTTTGTTCTAATGATTGACACCCCAACTCGCTTATCATAGCCGTGAAACTCTCTCGTTTATTTCGCGGTAAAACAAAACGAGTTACCATTCTTTGAACTTTCCCGATGTCCTCCGTCAATCTTGGTAAGGATCTCATACCACGCAGCAAGACTCCAGAAGAGGACGGACAAGAGTAGTGTAGCAGTCCCTTCAGAAGATTTCTTTCATCTTCGAAGTTTTCTGCCGACAAAACGCAATGTTAAGTTCGTATTTCCCAAAATCTTCTTCAGTGTTATGATTCCAATTAAAGGTGTTTACAAGTGCAATTCCTAGGTATTTAGTTGAATCTTCAACATTTAAATTTATGTTATTTATCGTGGGATCGAAATTTAATGGAATATTGTAGTGCTTTTGTGGAACACCTCACACTTTCTATTGTCCAGGGCCAACTGAAGCTTTCCACATCACGCAGGTATGTTGCCTTAATCGATTTGCAATCCATTTTGATCTTCTGGTGACTTTTCTATTCCGGAAATGACTGCACCATTCGCAGGCAATGAAGGCTGCTCAGATTATCGGGTAAATCGTTTATATACCGGCTGTTCTACAATTCACATTACACACTATGAGAGGTTGTAGGCGGGACTGAGGAGATCAAGTTTTACAGAGATATCCATGTCCGGAAACATCATCCAACGACGCTACAGAGCCTCAAAGTTATAGCCGCCGGCAGCTGGGTGTACACAGGATGTGTGTATCCAGGGCGATTCCATGATGATGTTACAAACTCTCAAGAATGATGGAGAAGAAAAAGGTCTGAGTTTGAGGTAAGGGCCGGCCGGGGTGGTCGAGCGGTTCTAGGCGCTGCGGTCTGGAACCGCGCGACCACTACGGTCGCAGGTTCGAATACCGCCTCGGGCATGGTTCAAATGGCTCTGAGCACTATGGGACTTAACATCTATGGTCATCAGTCCCCTAGAACTGAGAACTACTTAAACCTAACTAACCTAAGGACATCACACAACACCCAGTCATCACGAGGCAGAGAAAATCCCTGACCCCGCCGGGAATCGAACCCGGGAACCCGGGCGTGGTAAGCGAGAACGCTACCGCACGACCACGAGCTGTGGACACCTCGGGCATGGATGTGTGTGATGTCCTTAGGTTAGTTAGGTTTAATTAGTTCTAAGTTCTCGGGGACTGATGACCTCAGATGTTAAGTCCCATATGTTCAGAGCCATTTGAACCAAATTTTTTTTTTTTTTTTTTTTTTTTTTTTTTTGGTGGTAAGGGTCGCCGGACCGGAAACGAAAACTCTTTCGATATCTCTGAACCTCTGACAGTCGAATACATGTATTGTAAGTAGGCTGTTTAGGTTTTTTTATTGGTAACGCCACCTCTGTGTGAAAATCACTGGCTGTGCTGTGTGCAGTCTGTGTCTAGTTTGCATTGTTGTCTGCCATTGCAGTGTTGGGCAGCGGCAGCTGGATATGAACAGCGCGTAGCGTTGCGCAGTTGGAGGTTAGCCGCCAGCAGTGATGGATGTGGGGGGAGAGATGGCGGAGTTTTGTAATTTGTCATGAACTGCTATATATATTATGACTATTAAGGTAAATACATTGTTTGTTCTCTATTAATATCTTTCATTTGCTAACTATCCCTATCAGTAGTTAGTGCCTTCCGTAGTTTGAATCTTTTATTTAGCTGGCAGTAGTGGCGCTCGCTGTATTGCAGTAGTTCGAGTAACCAAGATTTTTGTGAGGTAAGCGATTTGTGAAATGCATAGGTTAATGTTAGTCAGGGCCATTCTTTTGTAGGGATTTCTGAAAGTCAGATTGCGTTGAGCTAAAAATATTGTGTGTCAGTTAAAGCACAGTCATGTATAATTTCTCAAAGGGGACGTTTCATATGCTTCATGGCAAGGTGCTGGTTCTCTGAATGGTGGCCAAGGAGTACTTGCAGACTTCAGTTTTCCTGCCTGGTGAACATAATCGCTAAATCTATCCATAGAGGTCTGAAAATCACGACGATGAACCGCACGCAGCAACACATGTATTGGATCGTATAATTGTTCCCACACTACTGGTCTAGGTACGTACATCCCCTGTTGCATGTGACCACTAGCCTCCAAGTTGGGTGCTTTGTACTCTGCCACTTCAGCCAGGACAGATTCAAAATCACGGCTCTGAGCAGTTCCACATCTTTCTGGCATGAGTTCTATTAACTGACTGTGAGTTTTGTCACCCATGCACAATAATGTTACCATTTCCAGTTGAGAAAGAGAGGCATCAGGCAAACCTAAATTAGTTCTAATGCTCGTCAGAGTAGCTAGAAAAGTCATGCAACTTTCTAGCATGGGTGCATCATGTTCACCGTCAATGTAACTGTTATGACATGCCTGGAAAGGTCCTAGGCTCATCCATTCCATAATGTGGAACTTTTCCAACACTGTCATAAGGAAGTTTTCAGGTGGTAGCTGTGTTGCACATATCTGCAACAGGTACAAGTCTGCATCAACCATGGAATTACAGAAGTTGCACTGGATGTAAGTCATTGCTTGTCCTTTTATCTGGAGACCATTACGAACCCACATGCCACTAAAATCTCAGTATCAGTAGTGGTGTTGCTGAGGTTGTAGGGTAGCAAACTTTCAAAGGTGGTAGTATAGACCAAAACATGAAAAAAAGTCTATTAAACATGAGCTTTAAAAATGCATACATTCAGAGCTATGAACACTTGTTCAATAGAGGAGATGTGTTTGGCACTAGCGAAGACGAACAAGTGCTCATAGTTCCTCAGGTATCCATTTTAGGGTCCATGTTTACTAGACATTTTTTCTTGTCATAGTTCATACTACCACCTCTATCCTTCATTCTTAGCAGCAACATCAGCGGTACATGTATTCCACTTTCACAGGTATCAGAATGATTTTCATTTGCAGCTTTCGACTCATTCGTTGCCGAACCAGATACCCTTACAACAAATTGACACATTTATGCGTCTCCATCACCATCACAAAAAGGCTCTGAGCACTATGGGACTTAACAGCTATGGTCATCAGTCCCCTAGAGCTTAGAACTACTTAAACCTAACTAACCTAAGGACAGCACACAACACCCAGCCATCACAAGGCAGAGAAAATCCCTGACCCCGCCGGGAATCGAACCCGGGAACCCGGGCGTGGGAAGCGAGAACGCTACCACACGACCACGAGATGCGGGCCATCACCATCACAGAACGCCCATGTATAGTTATACATTTACAGGCGCCGGCACCTATAACTTTGACGGCCAGTAGCGTCGTTGGATAACGTTTCCGGGTATGGGTCCCTATGTAAAACTAGGTCTGCTAAGTCCCCTCTACAACTTCTAGAAGTGTGTAACGTGAATTGTAGAATAGCATAGTGTCTATAACACTGCCTTGGAAACTGCAGATATCACTTCGGTTTCCGTTTCACTAGATGGCTTCCCTTCAGTTAGTATGAACTGTTACCTTTTTGACAGAAAATCACGAATCCACTCGCACAACTGAAAAAGTGGTTCAAATGGCTCTGAGCACTATGGGACTTAACATCTGAGGTCATCAGTCCCGTAGAACTTAGAATTATTTAAACCTAACTAACCTAAGGGCACCACACACAACCACAGCCAAGGCAGGATTCGAATCTGCGACAGTAGCGATCCCGCGGTTCCAGACTGAAGCGCCTAGAACCGCTCGGCCACAACGGCCGGCCGCAGAACTGAGACGATACTCTATAGATATACCATTTGGTTGGAAGCCACTTGTGAGGTGGGGTGTCAAAAGCCTTCTGAAAATCTGTAAATAAGGAGACAATTAGAGATACCGGTCGATAGCACTCATTACGTCGTGTGAATAAAAAACCAGTTGTGATTCACAAGAACGATATTTTCTTAATTCGTGCTGATTATGTGTTAATAGACCGTTTTCTTCGAAGTATTTCATAATGCTCGAATACAGAATGTTTTCTAAAATCCTACTAGAAATCGTTGTCACTTACGTAGGTCTATAATTCTGCCGACTTTTGTTTCTACTTCCTTTCTTGTGTACTGGTACGACCTGATGGGGCATTGCTTTCCACGGATTTGACACTTGTTTCTTTTTTAGATGAACCAGCCATTAGTTTTCTCCGTGCGCCCAATAGTTGCGGGGTGAAGGCAGCGGACTTGAAGGGGCAGCGGCGCCGCGCTGCCTGCCAGTTCGGGGAGATCGGCTTTAAGCGGCCCGCTTCGCGCTGGGCTCCAGTTACAAAGCGGCGGGGACTCGATGTGGCCGCGACGACACAACGGCACGCTCACAAACAACGGGATCGCTGTCAGCCCTTGAGAAAGGTTAGCGTCACAGCACTTCCGCTGTCTCTCAGGGATTCCAGCTGTTGTGCTGCACCAGTAGAGCGCACAGCTGGTTACATATTTTATCAATAACGTGTTTCATCCTCTTCACATGCTGCCTTCGATATTTTACTAACTCAATTTATCTATTTAATCATTCTTAACTAACTCCGTTTGTTTTATTTTCTGTACCCAAAGTAATAAGAATGCCGGACAACAACAAATTGGTCAGCCCCCAGCTTACACTCTCGTTTGATCAAAAGTATGAGGACACCCCCATGTAATGTGGAATTGACCACCAGATGTCACGAGAGAGGGACAGGCCAGTATAAAAGAAGGCGGGGAATACTGCGTTGTCAGCAAAGCGGCAGTAACACTAGAATGAGTCGATCAGGAATTCTACCGAGCGAGGTGGGGCAGTGGTTAGTACAGTGGACTCACATTCGGGAGGACGACGGTTCAAACCTGCGTCCGGCCATCTTGCTTTAGGTTTCCCGTGATTACCCTAAATCGCTCCACGCAAATGCCTGGATGGTTCCTTCGAAAGGGCACGGCCGATTTCCCTCCCCATCCTTCCCTGATCCGTTGGGACCGATGACCTCACTGTGTGGTCCCCTCCCCCCAAATCAGCGTCCACAGTTCGTGGTCGTGCGGTAGCGTTCTCGCTTCCCACGCCCGGGTTCCCGGGTTCGATTCCCGGCGGGGTCAGGGATTTTCTCTGCCTCGTGATGACTGGGTGTTGTGTGCTGTCCTTAGGTTAGTTAGGTTTAAGTAGTTCTATGTTCTAGGGGATTGATGACCATAGATGTTAAGTCCCATAGTGCTCAGAGCCATTTGAACCCAAATCAGCCAACCAATCAGGAGACCTCAGTGAGCTCAGTGACCTCAAACATAGTCATTGGACGTCATCTGAGTAACACATCCATCAGGGACGTGCAAACCCTTCTAAAGTTGCCCTAGTCGATTGTTGGTGATGGGAATGTGAAGTGGGAACGCGAAGGAACAGTCACAGCTGAACCAAGACCAGGCAGACCATATGCTCTGACGTACAGGGACCGTCGAGCATTGCGGAGGACGATTGTAAAATATCACAGGAAATCAGTGGATGGAATCACCCGTGAGTTCCGGATCGCTAACAGCAGCCCAGTACAGTGAATGTGGGTAGGGAGTCAGGAAGGGTGGGGTTCAATGGTCGAGCAGCTCCTGATAAGCCACACGTTTCTGTGGTAAATGCTATGCGACACCTCAGTTGGAGTAAAGGTCGACGCCACGGACAGTGGGTGACTGGTAACGAGTGGTTTGGGATGACGAATCACGCTGTAACCTGTTGCAATCCGATGGAAGGGTTGACGTTTGGTGAATGAATGAAGAACGTTACTTGCCACCATGTGTAGCGCCAACACTGAGGTACGGAGGAGGCCGTTTTACGGTACGGGTTTTTTCCGTGCTTACCGTGTGGTCCCATCATTGCGCTTAAGAAAATACCAACTCCCCAAGGGTAGGAACACGTTTTAGTGTACTGTGTACTGCTTACAGTACAGGGACAGTTCGGAGACGATGACTGTATCAGCACGACAGCGCACCGTGTCATAAAGCAGTATGTGTGAGGCAACGGTTTGTCGACAATAATATTCCTGAAATGGAGTGGCATGTTCAGAATCCCGACCTGAACACAATTGAAAACATCTGGAATGACGTAACAGTAAGTTCGGGCATACCTCAAAGCAGTGTTATTGGATCTTTACTTCTCTCAATACACAGGGTAATTATACACTAAATAGCAAAAAAAAAAAAAAAAAAAAAAAAAAATAAATAAATAAATAAAAAAAAATAAAATAAAAAAAATAAAAAAAACTTGTACAACTGTCTAATATTGTTTAGGGCACCCGCGAGCATGCTGAATTGCCGCAAAACGACGTAGCATGGACTCGAATAATGTCTGAAGTAGTGCTGGAGGGAATTGACACCATGAGTCCTGCAGGGTTGTCCATAAATCTGTAATAAGAATACAAGGGGGTGAAGATCTCTTCTGAACAGCACGTTGCCAGACATCCCAGATATACTCTCTAATGTTCATGTCTAGGGAGTCTGGTGGCCAGCGGAAGTATTTAAACTCAGAAGAGTGTTTCTGGAACCACTCTATAGCAATTCTGGACATGTGGGGTGTCGCTTTGTCCTGCTGGAATTGCCCAACTCCGTCGGAATGCGCAATGGACATGAATGGATCAGGTGACCAGACAGGATGCTTACGTACGTGTCACGTGTCAGAATCGTATCTAGACGTATCAGCGGTCCCATATCACTCCAACTGCACACGTCCCACACCGTTGCAGAGCCTCCACCAGCTTGAACAGTCCCCTGCTTACATGCAGGGTCCATTAATTCATGAGGCTGTCTCCATACCCGTACAATTCCATCCGCTCGATACAATGTGAAACGAGACTCTTCCAACCCGGCAACATGTTTTCAGTCATCAACAGTCTATTCGGTGTTGACGGGCCCAAAAAGGCGTAAAGCTTTGGATCGTGCAGTTGTCAATGGCACAGTAGCGTGCCTTTGGCTCCGAAAGCCCATATCGATGATGTTTCGTTGAATGGCTCGCACGCTGACACTTGTTGATGGACCACATTGAAATCTGCAGCAATTTGTAAAGGCTCTTTTTCCGGCCTCACTGATGTCGGAAATTTGTTGTTTAAGCCGATTCCTGATACTGACGGTGCACTCATGAAATGGTTGTATGGGGAAATCCCCACTTCATCGCTACCTCGGAGATGCTCTGTCGCTTCACTCGTGCGCCGACTATAACACCACTTTCAAAGTCACTTAAATCTTGATAACCTACCATTGAAGCAGCAGAAACCGATCTAACAACTGCTCTAGATACTTGTTGTCTTAAATGGACTTTGCCGACCGCAGCGCCGTATTCTGCCTGTTTACATATCTCTATATCTGAATACGCATGCCTATACCAGTTTCTTTGGCGCTTCAGTGTAAAATCTATGAAACATTTCAAAACATCGGTAGAGATAAATAGCCAAGATTAATGTAAAAGATGCTACAGTTTGTAAAAGACAACTTAATTTTTGTGCAGTATTTGTGGGTAAACTATGCGTCACACGGCGCACAACTAATCGGTACTTCTGTTCTACCTATACCTGACCCAGCATATCATGAGTGATGACATGAACAGCTACAGTCGCAAGAGTTCGAGGATCTTTCGTAAGGTTAGAATACAAATCCTTGATGTATCTCCACAAGAAAAAATAACAAGTTGCGAAGTCCGGCGGCTTATGTGCACACGCCAGTAGCGACAGGTAACGGCGGCAACACGGCCAGTCTAGCGACGCGGCAAGTCCCGTTCAGATAAGATGAAATCTCTGCTGTTTGCTTTAATTTGTGGCAGGAACCACAACTGCAGAATGTCGAGACAGGTGACACCACTGACAGAAATACACTATGTGATCATAAATATCCACACACCTGGCTGAAAATGACTTACAAGTACGTGGCACCCTCCATCGGTAATGCTAGAATTCAATATGGTGTTGGCCCACCCTTAGCCTTGATGTGAGCTTCCACTCTTCCAGGCATACGTTCAATCAGGTGCTGGAAGGTTTCTTGGGGAATGGCAGCCCATTGGTTATGGTGTGGTCGTGTTTTTCATGGAAGGGGCTTGCATCCCTTGTTGTTTTGCGTGGCACTATCACAGCACAGGCCTACGTTGATGTTTTAAGCACCTTCTTGCTTCCCACTGTTGAAGAGCAATTCGAGGAAGGTGATTGCATCTTTCAACACGATCGAGCACCTGTTCATAACGCACGGCCTGGCCACACGACAATAACATCCCTGTAATGAACTGGCCTGCACATAGTCCTGACCTGAAACCTATAGAATACCTTTAGGATGTTTTAGAACAACGTCTTCGTGTCAGGCCTCACTGACCGACATCGACACCTCTCGTCAGTGCAGCACTCCGTGAAGAATGGGCTGCCATTCCCCAAGAAACCTTCCAGCACCTGATTGAACATATACCTGCAAGGGTGGAAGCTGTCATCAAGGCTAAGGGTGGGCCAACACCATATTGAATTCCAGTGTTACTGATGGAGGGCGCCACGTACTTGTAAGTCATTTTCATCCACATATGTGGACACTTTTGATCACATAGTGTACATATCACTCACAGCCATGACTTACACCATCTTTGGTTTATCACACGACCAGCTGAGCTATAGCTCTGCTGCGCAATAGGTGTAGTGTTTTATGAATGACCAATATTTTTGTTTGATGGTCTTACATTGATGTCACGTTTGGAATTTTTTTTTATTGAACGTTGAAGTACTCGTGTTTGGATCTATGGGTAATACGAAAAATATCTTAGCAGTTAATCGTTGTTCCGAGTCCACATTAAAGCCAATGGTCCTCTTACAGTTTGCTGGATAAGTTAGCTTATAGATTGAAGGAAGGTAACGGCACACTACCTCTAGTAGATGGTGTCTCTCGGCTTCGCTTTCGGCTCCGCCAACCCGCAACGCATTTATAGTTAGCAAGGTATCGTCAGCTCAACTACTGCGTTCAGGCTGGATTCTGCAGAGGGCCTGACGGCAACCAGCCAGAGGGCGCAGAAGACAGCAACAGGGGTAGCTCCAGACATGCACCTCTTGCTGCATCCGCCGCATCGTTGAAAGCCAACATGAAAATTGTAACCTTCCGCCGGGCGAGTATTTCTGCCGGCGCGGAGCTGGCTAGAGACAGTTCAGTCTTTGCCAGCCAGCGACTGATGTACCATCACCGTTTGGACACTGCCTCGGATTGGACCTAGCCCCCACCGCCCGGATGGCTGCGACCTGTGCTCCGCGCCTTGGTGTTCTGCGCCGTGGACAAGTCGTGCTGTTCGTGAGATAGAACTTTGAATACCTACTTTGTTTTGGAGACAGACTTTTCATTGGTCAAGAGAACATAATCTACGATCTCAAGAATTTATTTTCGTTTCGTTGAAGAACGATTGTTTTCGACGAACTTCTGCTTACATTACTAAGAATAATTTCTGGAGAACGTGTATTTTCTTTTGTTGTATTGCATCGGAAACAGCAGACTGTTTGTATTCGAAGTTAACGTGCAGAAACTGAAAAAGTTTAATTGCATCTGTTTGTGATCTTGTGGAAGTATTCCGAAAGAGAAATTCGTCAGTGTTAAAATCAATTTTCGTGCCGGTGACAGATTTATCTTCACCTATCGTTAAATATGGCCACGTCGGTGAGCAAAAGTTTACAGTAGGGAAACTTGGTGCCACATTTTTTGCAACGCAAGTGCTGTAGACAGCTGAGAAGAATGATTGCGAAGGGTGAGCCGGGGAGCGGAGAAACAATCCTTCCCATCGCTTCCTCTCGCCCCTGCTTGCCCTTGAGCTGTGTTATTGTCCGTCCGAAAAATATTGCTTTACCAATAGACTTGACTGTCAGCCTCGGCTGACATTGTTCGTGGGCTATTGTCTCAGTTTTTTACCTGGTTTTATTTACAGCTCCGCTGCCAAAGGGAAATATTTTAGTCATACGTGAATGCAGACATCACATACACATTAAAAGCAAGAAGCAATGAGAAAATCCTACCCTTGGCGATGTTTTAACCGAATAAAAAGAAAATGTATCGTAAAGGAAAAACGTATTTCGTAGTTGCAGTGTTAATGAATTATTGGCAGAGTAGTTACTGATACCACGTACACAGATGGAGAATTTGACGGACTTATTTCGGAAGTATCAGTGCACTGGAGGCGTGAGATGCTTTAATATACCGGGTGATCAAAAAGTCAGTATAAATTTGAAAACTTTATAAACCACGGAATAATGTAGATAGAGAGGTAAAAATTGACACACATGCTTGGAATGACATGGGGTTTTATTAGAACAAAAAAAAAAAAAAGTTCACAAAATGACCGACAGATGGCGCTGGACAGCAAAACGTCAGTGACTGCGCATGACAATCGTGTATAAAAGGAACTGTAATGAGAGAGAGAATCAGATGCTCCAGCAGTCGCAGCATGTTGACGTTACCTGAAAAGGCGCTTTAGCGAAGCTGTATTTTCAGAATGGGGAATGTGCTAGTTCAGCGTTACGATCCTATCGCCATAGGAAGGGGATTCGAACGGGTAAAGGTCCGTTGACAAATGCAGCTGTGGCGAGAATGATTTCGAAGTTCGAAGCCACGGGTTGTTTAGACGATAGACCCCGTAGTGGCCGACCGTGCACAAGGCGTAATGCTGTTGAGACAGTTAAGGAAGAAATGGAGACTGTAGCCTCCCAGGTCCCCAGACCTCAGTCAGTGCGATTATTGGCTTTGGGGTTACCTGAAGTAGCAAGTGTATCGTGATCGACCGACATCTCTAGGGATGCTGAAAGACAACATCCGACGCCAATACCTCTCCATAACTCCGGACATGCTTTACAGTGCTGTTCACAACATTATTCCTCGACTACAGCTATTGTTGAGGAATGATGGTGGACATATTGAGCATTTCCTGTAAAGAACATCATCTTTGCTTTGTCTTACTTTGTTATGCCAATTATTGCTATTCTGATCAGATGAAGCGCCATCTGTCGTACATTTTTTGAACTTTTGTATTTTTTTGGTTCTAATAAAACCCCATGTCATTCCAAGCAAGTGTGTCAATTTGTACCTCTCTATCTACATTATTCCGTGATTTATACAGTTTTCAAATTTATACTGACTTTTTGATCACCCGGTATTTACGTCGCTCGAACGTGTTCGAGACAGTAACAGTTACAATTTTCATATAGCTGCATTCAGAAAATATTTTTAGAACAGCGCATACTACACTGAGGTAACAAAAGTCAGAGGATACCTCCTAGCCGGCCGCTGTGGCCTAGCGGTTCTAGGCGCTTCAGTCCGGAACCGCTCTGCTGCTACGGTCGCAAGTTCGAATCCTGCCTCGGGCATGGATGTGTGTGATGTCCTTAGGTTACTTAGGTTTAAGTAGTTCTAAGTCTAGGGGACTGATGGCCTCAGATGTTAAGTCCCATAGTGGTTAGAGCCATTTGAACCATTTGATACCTTCTAACATCTTGTCGGACCTCCTTCCACCCGTCGTAGTTGCAGCACCTCGACGTGGCATGGACTCAACAAGGCGCTGGAAGTCCCCTGCAGAAATATTGTGTCATGCTGTCTTTATAGCCGTCTATATTTGCTAAAGTGTTGCCGGTGCAAGATTTTGTGTACGACCTTCCCTCTCGATTATGTTTCACAAATGTTCAATGGGATTCATGTCGGGCGATCTGGGTGGTCAAAACATTCGCCCGAACTGTTGAAGAGGTCCATGATTAAGAAATTTGATGCTACCGCACTCGAGCAAATGTAATTTCGATGGATTGCTCACGCGCTGCCTGCGATATGTAAGATATAAGAGAATCTGAGACCAAAGAGCAGTGTTGACTGCAGTACGAACTGTGTAGTAGTAGCAGTAAGTAGTTGCTAGCGAGCAGTCTGGTGTATCGTGTTGGCTGGGCCGGTCGTGGTGGAGCGATGGCGGAGCCTGAGCGATATAATGTAAGGTAAAAGCGGCCTCGCGCGTATGTAGTATTGTTATAACAAGTCCCAAGTAAATGTTTTAAAAAAAATCTCTTAATAATAATCTTTCTCATAAAAAGTAATTTTTGACAATCATTCATTTCAATTTAAAGAATTTACTAATTTCTCCAATCCTTGGTCATCCCGATTATTGCAAAGAAAAACCAGTTGTTCCTTTCATACATGACAAATCTATCGGCCAGCATTGCACTGGGCTGTGCCACAAAAATTTATTGTAAGAGCAGATATATATGCGTTATCCGGTGACTTCATTGAAGTAAGAATTTTCTCTTTTTTATTCAGAATGACCTTTCAGGGCCATGACGCAGCACTGCTGACGTCCAAAATTCACCAGTTTAAATTCACAATCATTATTGAAAGGTTATAAGTGAGCGACAATTTTTTTGTTGAGAGATTAGTCACATTTTATTATTGATAGGTTACGCAATTTATTCTTTGGGAGGTTACACTTTTTGTGAATATTATTCATATTATTTTTTATTTTGTGGGGTGGTTACACTTGTCGACAACCGACCAGGATCGTATTTTCTTTGCGAATTTCTGAGAGGTAGTCAGTTATATATCTGCTCTTATTTACTTAATATTAAATGTAGTTTGCATATGGCGCAACGCATTTACTAATTTGTCACTGTTTCCTTTACAGATCATCGGCAATTTATTGCTCTTTGTTGTAATTGTATTTGTTCCATTTTTGCTTTGTCTTTGTTTGAGTTTGTGCTTAGCTTTGATTTCTAAAAATGCCGCGAAAAACTGCTAATAGTACATCGCGATGTGCAATGAGTGAAAAAGCCGACTCGAATAATTTGACTGACAATACTAGCGACATTCAGTGTAATAATGATAATCCTCTAATTAGAGATAATCAGTGCCTGAAAGAAGGATCCTTTATTGTATGAGTATATGATAGCGGAACAAACACTGGTAGCAGTAACTTCTGTAAAATATCTGAGAGTGTGCGTGCGGAACGATTTGAAGTGGAATGATCATATAAAATTAATTGTTGGTAAGGCGGGTACCAGGTTGAGATTCATTGGGAGAGTCCTTAGAAAATGTAGTCCATCAACAAAGGAGGTGGCCTACAAAACACTCGTTCGACCTATACTTGAGTATTGCTCATCAGTGTGGGATCCGTACCAGATCGGGTTGACGGAGGAGATAGAGAAGATCCAAAGAAGAGCGGCGCGTTTCGTCACAGGGTTATTTGGTAACCGTGATAGCGTTACGGAGATGTTTAACAAACTCAATTGGCAGACTCTACAAGAGAGGCGCTCTGCATCGCGGTGTAGCTTGCTCGCCAGGTTTCGAGAGGGTGCGTTTCTGGATGAGGTATCGAATATATTGCTTCCCCCTACTTATACCTCCCGAGGAGATCACGAATGTAAAATTAGAGAGATTCGAGCGCGCACGGAGGCTTTCAGACAGTCGTTCTTCCCGCGAACCATACGCGACTGGAACAGGAAAGGGAGGTAATGACAGTGGCACGTAAAGTGCCCTCCGCCACACACCGTTGGGTGGCTTGCGGAGAATAAATGTAGATGTAGATCACAAGTATTGGGTTAAATCCTAATGATGGGCAAACAAATTCAATTATGTCCACAGTAAATTTAACAATTGATGACGCGGCACGTTCCGATACAATGAACGCTGCCCAGTTTGACACGCCTGATTTGCAAAATTTGCATAGTGAACAGATAAATTTTTCTCACGAAGATGAACAATGTAGTCAAAATACGTCAGATTTATTTGATTCCGAGGTAGTGACCCACAGTCCACATCCAATTAGCAAACCTTTTTGTGAATCAGACAATGACCAAATGGTTTTACAAAACGTGACAAATGCAGATGCACCATCACACAGTACAGAGAATGGAGTCGGTAATTTTGGCTTGGATCAAGTTGTAGCATTATTGCTACAATTCAATGAAAAACGACAACAATTACAAACAACTTAATTAAAATCTCAAACAGTCGAAGAAAGAACAAGACAACAATTTCAAACAACTTAATGAACGGAACAAACAACTTAGTGAACAGATTACAGCCGTTGCCGTGCAATGTCATGATACTAAAGAACAATTACGTGAGGAAATTAAGGCTTTTGCTAGGAACAGTAGTGAAGAAATTAGATCTGTGGCACGAGAATTAAGTAATACACATGCAGCCACTACTAAATTACTTAGAGATGAAATTAGTGCAGTCGCTAAACAATGTTCTGAAAACGCAACACAGTTACGCGACGAGTTTAAATTAATGTCATCAGAACTTTCACGCACACTGGATGCGAAAGTAGACACGAAATTTGACCAACAGAACAGCCAAATTGACGAACGTTTTAATCACCACCTACAAAACAGTGAAACGCGTTACCGTAAATTTGTACAGGAACAGAACAAAGTAAAGAAACAAGTCATGGAAACAATTACTACACAGAGACAGGAAGATAAGCGAAAGTAGTTTACGAAAGCAAAAACATACGTAGACAACAATATTGCTACAGTATCAGACGAAATTAATACTATCAAACAGTTGAACACCGAATTGCATGATGAAATCTCCGATCTTAAAACAAAAACAGACACACACACATTAGACTTTCAGACAGTGACCAACAGACTTGAAAAGTTGGAACTAATACAGGATCCCGATGCCATCAAAGCAGACGTTAAGAAACTGAACAAAACCACATGTAAAATACAAAAAGAAATTAATGCTTGTGCTACTAAAAACGATGCTCAGGTAAAAGCACTGACTGAAAAATATGACGAATTGGCCAGTCGTATTGATGTTATCGAAAATAATAATGACACCAAATCAGACGATACGTCACCAGTTTCGCTTAATAAAACACCCGAATTCCAAAATTTACAGTAGACGATCAGTGAGATAGGTTCGTCCAATAATACATTACGTAGAAAATTGTCATTTTTACAGCACGAATTGATGGAGATGAAAAATATTTCAGCCTTTAACACATCACAGCATACGCCACTTTCCGAACATTTGTCACACTCACACAGCCAGTGTAATTTAGGTAATTTACAGAGAGTACGTGACTTAGATTCCGAGCAGTCACAGACAAACGGATTATCATACAATCCTGAACCAGTTCAGACATTCAGAGACGATAATTGTGATTATAAGCACTTTCTATCAGTGAGAAAATTAAAGTTATTTAATAATGACAGAACACAGATTCACCCTTTGGACTGGATACAACAATTTTCTTTCGAATTTTCACCGGCATTGCCTGTAATGCAGAAATTAAAATTTATTTGCAGCGCGTAAGTGACCTCAGGGGATTCATTACACTTCGATGAATATGTACCGTAGCGTGCACAGGGCCCCGAGCCGTAGTAGTGCTGTTTCATCTTTAGTTTTCTGCACTGCTGCCTACTCTTTTACTATCCTTTATATCTATCAAAACAGCTCTTCAACTATCGATCTATCTAGCATTAAGAAAGAGTAAAGAAAACCTGATATGACAAGTTTGACCGAAAGTGACAGTTTTCATTAGACACTCCCGAAATGACAAGAACTACCAGCGTAATTATAATAAGTGACAAAATTTTTAATCATCAGTATCGTCAAAATTATCAACAACAGGAAACACATTTTGGTAGCAATAGAGGTTTTTTCTCTTCAACAACAACAAAACCAGCCGGTTAGCATACCTAACCAACAATGTAGTCTGCAAGGTCAACCAAGCTTTAATGTTTCGCCGCCTACACGTATAGCGTCGGCTCCACCAAATAGTAACGCACCGCAACAAGAGAATCAGTACGTACAGAAAACACATTTCAATTCCTATCGCAACGCGCCGTATAGCAATGACTATCATAACAGACGTAAAAGTAATGAGCACAATTTTCAGCGCAACAGTCGGTCTTACCAGCAGCAGAATCATCCGCAACAACAGATTATCATGAACGAACCAGACAGTCGATATCATCCTGAACCTAATACGTCAGGAAGAAATAACAGAAGAGTACAAATAGTTGAAATGTCACAGCATCCTCCCGCAAATAACAGTACGTCAGAAAGAATTATACTAGATACAGTACAGATTGAACCTTCCTGCAACGTAAGCAATACTTTTGATACACAGACTCTTGTTCACGAAAATGTTATTACTTTTGACGACATCCGAGACACTCTTTTGCATGAAAAACCTGTTATTCAAAAAACCATTTCCCACCCTGTCATTGAAGTAAAGATTGGATCATCCAAATTTTCATCAGTAATCGATTCTGGATCACCTATGTCAGTTATAAATGAAGAAACCTTCAACGAATGCAACCAAGAGATCACCTATCCTACGTTACCATTAGGCAAAACTAAAGTAAAAGGAGCAGTATCTGGTAAAGGAGTAGATGTAAAATTACAGACACACTTATCATTTTGTATTGCAGGTCATACGTTCCACTCAAATTTTTGGATTGTTCCCTTACTGACAACAGACGTTATCTTAGGTACGAATTTTCTGGTACAACATGACGCAATTATTGACTTTCAAAATTCCTATTTAATGTTAAAGGATGAAAATGTACAACTGGCATTAGAATTTCAGCACTCTTTATCTGCAGAAGAACAAACAATTAATCGGACAGAGGTCATTTCTGCATCACGTAACATAGACTGTCATTCCACATTGTTCACAGATACGTATGTTCACAACTACAATACAGCAGACGAAGCCGACTATGACGTTATGCAAATGATTTCTGATAAAGTAAAACAAAGCAGCGCAACTACAGACGACGAACGTACTCAACTACGCAATATTCTTTTGCAGCAAGCTCCAGTTTTTGACAACGTCCCTGGTACTGTGTCCAATTTTATGTATGAATTTCAAGTTAAACAGCACGACACGTTTAAAGCCAAACATTAGCCCATTCCATGTATTCACAGAGAACAAGTTAAGAAAGAATTGCAAGCTATGCTTGACCAAGGTATTATTGAACCGGCAGTTAGTCCGTACATAAACCCGCTCCATATTGTTATGAAAAAGGATGGCTCACTTCGGCTCGTACTTGATTCGCGTCACATGAACGACATTATTACTAATGAAACAGATCGCCCACAGACACAAGAAGAACTTTTACAGAAATTTCATGGAACTGCTATTTATTTCACATTAGATTTGAAGTCGGGATTTTGGCAAATTCAGGTCCATCCAAACTGCAGGAAGTACACAGCATTTCTCTGTTTTAATGACTGTTACCAGTTTTGCAAATTACCGTTCGGTTTAACAATTTCTTCAGCAGCATTTATTCGCGGTTTCAATACTATACTTCCAACAGAACTTAAAGACAGAATCACAACGTATGTAGACGACATCCTTATTGCAGAAGTAACTGGTCTGAACAGGATCTGATTCTGGAACAATTGTTGTAAACTTTTCGTGCACAAGGACTCACAGTTAATCTCAGCAAATCGCACTTTGGGAAAACTTCCATAAAATTTCTTGGACATGTAATTCCAGCAGAAGGCATTGCGCCTGACCCGGAAAAACTTCAAGCTTTACGTGACATTACTGTTCCAACGACAAAGAAACAATTACGCAGCCTTTTGGGATTAATTAACTTTTTCCGTAAATTTATTCATTACTCTGCCATAGACACTCCTAGATTATGCCAATTGACGGGTAAAAACGCTATTTGGTCCTGGGATAGCCAAGCACAGTCTGAATTTGCTAATCTGAAACATGCTTTGTTGAATGCACCACTTTTATCACACCCAGATCATACCAGAAATTTTTCCATTGTCACCGACAGTTCTAACACCGCTTTAGGCGTACACATTTTTCAGGAAATTGAAGAAGATGGTACTAGAGTAATTAAAAACATCGCCTTTGCAAGTCGCATTCTGTCACCTGCTGAACGCAATTATTCTGTTACAGAACTTGAAACATTATGTGTTGTATAGGCATTTACGAGATTTAGGCATTTTCTTTATGGAAGACATACGACCGTTTACACAGATCATAGAGCTATACAGATTTTACTTTCAGTTAAATTTACACATGACAGGTTAAGCAGATGGAAACTTTATTCACAGGAATTTAATTTTACAATTCTTCACATTCCCGGTACACAAAATATTTTAGCAGATGCACTATCCCGTTCTCTCAGCAACAATCAGTAAGACATCGCAACCAACTTCTGCCAAGAAAGTTTTAGCGTCATATATATTCAACAAGTTGAATTCGAAAATTTTATTTTGTCATCATTACGAGACATAGCACAAGGGCAGAGCAAAGACAACGTGTGGAAAGAAATTAAACACCTTTGGCAAGATAGGAATAATGTTACCATCAGTAACCATTACACTGTACGCAATAACATTCTGTTTCGCCGCTCTCACCATGACAGCAACAATTGCTTACTATGCATTCCTGACGAGCTTGTTAACAAATTAATTTGGTATACTCATTTAAGTTACGCATATTACGGAGCCAGAAAATGTCTTCTTATACTGAGACAGAACTGTTATTTTGCGAATATGGAGAAACGTATTCGACGAGTTTTAGTGTCATGTAAAATCTGCCAGAAAGCTGAATCAGACACGACTTCACATATTCCTCCGTTACATCCCATTGTACCCGTTAAATTGAGACACATGGCCGCTGTAGACATTTTTGGTCCGATTCCCAGATCTAATAGAGGTTTTTGTTACATCTTTGTCGCTGATGAACTCACTTCGAAATTTGTTACCTTCACTCCGTTACGCAAAGCTACTGCTAAAACTATTTCGAATGCATTTGTAAAAGATTTTTTATTTCATGTAGGGCATGTATTGAAAGTAATTTCCGACAATGGACCACAGTTTCGATCTGCTATATGGACACGTATGTTACGAGCAAGAAACATTTCTCCGATCTATATATCCAGGTACCACGCTTCTTCGAATCCTTGTGAACGACTAATGAAAGAAATTGGTAAACTATGTAGAATATACTGCCATAAAAAACATACTGATTGGGATACACACATGCTCTCATTCTAGGATGTAGTTAACTCCATACCAAATGAATCTACTATGCTATCTCCGACTGTTATATTGAAAAATGTTGAACCACCTAACAAAAATAAGAATTAGTATCCTTTCCTACATCTCGTCGACTACGCCACCATGAAATAATTGAGATTGTGCTCAACAACATCAAACGTGCCGCAGAGTGCCGGAGAAGACAGCAAAAACAGGTTTGTACACGCCGTGACTTTCACATAGGACAGAAGATATTAGTACGCACGCATTATTTATCCAACAGAGGAAAGAGTAGATGCAGTAAATTTGAGCTTCTATACGCAGGTCCATATAGAATACGAAGCATTCCTCACCCTAATGTAGTGCACGTCGAAACTTTGAGAACCAGAAAAAGCAAGGGCAATCACCATGTCTCCAATATTAAACCCTTTATTGAATGAACATACTTTATGATTTACCACACTGTAATGCCATTTCCAGATATTTATATGACCACTTACTGATGATGATTTTTTTGTTTTGTTTTTGGCAAGTGCTCAGCAAGGTAAGGTTAGCAGGTCGCTTTTCTTGTCATTATATATCAGACCGTGCACATTTTCCATTTTTTGTGTATTTATGATCGTTTTCCTATCGTAAGTAGAATTTTTCTCTGTATGCACTATGAAATCTTTAAGATGTAACAAACAAGTTGACTTTGACATTTTGCCTTATGATATCTCAATATCTTGACTATTCTACATTTTTTTTCTACTACATTATGATACTGTGTGTACATTTTTTGCACTTGAAAACTGTCTATGTTTTTGACCTAATACGTTTTCTGTCATGCTATGCTGTATGCTTAATTATATCACTAGAAACAAGTTTTCATTTAATGAGTATGTGATTTAAATGCAAGATATTAATCCTTATTCATCATTTTCAGAAAGCAATGACGTGTAAAAGAAGTAAATTAAACAACCACAGTGGTTTACTATGAAATGGAAGTATAACCATCGGAATGAACGAAAGAAAATGCAATAACTTGTCATGAAGAGTAAATGGATCAGAATTAACAAGCATTAACCAGAATATACTACACACATCGTATGGTAGCAGTCTTGACTAATTATTTTTCTTTCAGAATACGAGGCGATTGATGCAGGCTGTCAGACAGAACTACACATGTTAATTTTAGTGATGAAATATGCTAGAAATAAGAAACTCTATACTATGGATAGTTGTATGAAGTAAATGGTAATATGAATATGAATAATGAAGTGTCTATTTTTTGCAGATGATAATAAATGATGATGAATAGTTGTATGAAGAATATGGTAATATGAATAATGAAGTTTTTCTTTGCAGATGATGATAATGATGAAGTTATTATAATATGAATAATGAAGTTTTGCCTTGCAGATGAGAATAATGATGAAGTTTATATATTTACTATTAGTTAAGAGATGCTATGTAGTTATTTAAGTATTTATTACAGTTCCTTTTGACAGTATGTCTTATGTCGCATAGTATAATGACTGAATGTTTTTGGGAAAGATAACTTGAGTACATACATATTAAGTACACGCTTCATTACCTGTTAATTCGAAGTTTACTACTTTTCAGCATAATATACATTTTTTCTTTCAGGGCAATAATCCATTTTGTATTTTTTCCAGGAGAAGCTTTTCATGATATTAATATGCTATAAGCATTTAATTATTAAATCTGTTCCAGTACTTGTATTTTCTTTACCCAGTTGTGTATCATTCATGAATGTGATCACATATACTCTACTTGTTTCATAACCTTGCTACAGCTTACTCATGACGAATGATGTTATTAATCCTTATTTCCAGCAATAAGTCAAAAGTATATATTTTCATGCCTCAGCAATTATCGATCCCAACGCAATGCATTGCTAGCACAAGAAAAAATATTACCTGTCCCAGCTATTACCAGTATATAACTAAATAATGCCACCAGTTTAAGATATATTTCTAGTTCTAAATATAATACAAATTTCTCTGTTGTATTGAATCCATTATATCTATGTATTATTGGCCTACAGACCTTGAGTAATAGTTACAGTGTGTTGCATTTTAAATATGTCCTATGTCACTTGAATCATGAGTTCTGAGTAATACTGAATGATGACTTATGCATAAATGCTATGCCAATAATTAGCTCCTGTTTTGAATGATGACTTGTGAATAATACTGAATAATGTTTTGTAAAACTATATGAATACTTTGTAACTGGCCAATGAGTGCCAATAATTACTGCAATCAGATGAGTTATGAATAGTGTTTTTTAATACTCAATACTTGCTACATGTTTAGTAACTGACCAATGAATTCCACTGTTTACTGTAATATGACGACTTATGCATAAATGCTATGCCATTAATTAACTCTTGCTTTGAATTATGACTTCTGAATAATGCATGATAAAATGCTTTGTAAGTGGCCAATGAGTGCTAATAATTACTGTATATAGATGACTTGTGAATAATGTTTTGTAATACTCCATACATAGTACAGAAATGTTTAGTAACTAACCAATGAGTGCCAATAATTATTCAAATCGGTTGATACACTAATGTAATTCTCAATGATGACTAGCATAAGACTTAATGTCCTTCACCATCTGACCTAATTACCAGCAGTTACTGCAATATCCGTATGTCCTGTCCATCCTCATGATCATGGAGCACTATATTTGGTTTTTGCACTAATTCTACGTTGATGTAAGAGTATGGATTCTACAAGAATGTGGTGTTGACGTACCAAGCTGTCCACCACCTTGCACGATGGAGATGTTATTATGGTCCTACTGTTTGGTTACTGCAATATCCGTATGTCCTGTCCATCCTCATGATCATGGAGCACTATATTTGGTTTTTGCACTAATTCTACGTTGATGTAAGAGTATGGATTCTACAAGAATGTGGTGTTGACGTACCAAGCTGTCCACCACCTTGCACGATGGAGATGTTATTATGGTCCTACTGTTTGGTGTACCTAATGTACTACCAAAATGATAACATTGAATATTAATACAACATTTCAGTGTCTTGGCTACACTGATAAATACTTCAGGGAAGAGAACTTCAGATTGTCTCACTTGGTGTTGTGCTTCTGTAGAAAGATATGAACTTTCAGTGCAGCTACGTGCAACCTACTGTGCTACAACTACGATGCAATCCTTCCCATTCCTTTCCCAGTTCTTGTAAAACAATGCGAAAGACTTATACAGTGCGTTTAAATTCTTGTAAAATGATAAAGACATATACAGTGCGTGTGCACTTCATTTCATTTGTTAATAAGATCAGTTGCCCTAAATATGCTAAAGACTTCTACAGTGCGTGTGCACTTTATTTCACTCCTTCATATGTCTAATTCATGTAAAAATACTAAAGACTTTTACAGTGCGTGTGCACTTTATGTAATTTGTTAATATATTTTGTACTCAGTGCATGTGCACTTTATTTCACTCCTTCATATGTCTAATTCATGTAAAAATGCTAAAGACTTTTACAGTGCGTGTGCACTTCATTTCATTTGTTAATATGATTAGTTGTCCCAAATATGCTAAAGACTTTTATAATGTGTGTGCACTTTATGTCATTTGTTAATATATTTTGTACTCACTGCGTATACATTTTGTCATGTTCTGAACTCAGTGCTTGTGCACTCTATTTCATTTTTTATTTTGTTCCGCACTTATCAATAATGTATATATTCTGTGACTGTAGACTTAGTTAACTAAATAGATTATAGAAAATTTTTTTGTTCATGGCAAGTCCAATTTACTCACCATTGCTGCCAAATTTTTGCCCCCCAGTGGAGCGTTATGTAAGAGGTCCATGATTAAGAAATTTGTTGCTAGCGCACTCGAGCAGATGTAATTTCGATGGATTGCTCACGCGCTGCCTGCGATATGTAAGGTATAAGAGAATCTGAGACCAAAGAGCAGTGTCGACTGCAGTAGGAACTGTGTAGTAGTAGCAGTAAGTTGTTGCTAGCGAGCAGTCTGGTGTATCGTGTTGGCTGGGCCGGTCGTGGTGGAGCGATGGCGGAGCCTGAGCGATATAATGTAAGGTAAAAGTGGCCTCGCGCGTATGTAGTATTGTTATAACAAGTCCCAAGTAAATGTTTAAAAAAATCTCTTAATAATAATCTTTCTCATAAAAAGTAATTTTTGACAATCATTCATTTCAATTTAAAGAATTTACTAATTTCTCCAATCCTTGGTCATCCCGATTATTGCAAAGAAAAACCAGTTGTTCCTTTCATACATGACAAATCTATCGGCCAGCATTGCACTGGGCTGTGCCACAAAAATTTATTGTAAGAGCAGATATATATGCGTTATCCGGTGACTTCATTGAAGTAAGAATTTTCTCTTTTTTATTCAGAATGACCTTTCAGGACCATGACGCAGCACTGCTGACGTCCAAAATTCACCAGTTTAAATTCACAATCATTATTGAAAGGTTATAAGTGAGCGACAATGTTTTTATTCGGAGACTAGTCACATTTTATTATTGATAGGTTACGCAATTTGTTCTTTGGGAGGTTACACTTTTTGTGAATATTATTCATATTATTTTTTATTTTGTGGGGATTCATATTATTTTTTATTTTGTGGGGAGGTTACACTGTCCAGAATGTTCTTCAAACCAAACGTGAACAATTGTGGCCCGGTGACATGGCGCATTGTTATCCATAAAAATTCCATCATTGTTTGGGAAAATGAAGTCCGTGAATGGCTGCAAATGGTTTCCACGCAGCCGAGCATAAGAGAGGACCCAGGTCATTCCATATAAACATGGCCCACACCATTATGGACCCACCACCAGTTTGCACATTGCCTTGTTGACAACTTGGGTCCATGGCTTCGTGGTGTCTGCGCAACACTAGAACCTTACTGTCAGCTCTTATTAAGTGAAATTTGGACTCATCTCACCACGCCACGATTTTCCAGTCGTCTAGGGTTCAATCGATATGGTCACGAGCCCAGGAGAGCCGCTGCAGGCGATGTCGTGCTGTTAGCAAAGCCACTCTCGTCGGTCATCTGCTGCCATAGCCCATTAATGCCAAGTTCCGCTGCACTGTCCTAATGGTTACAGTTTTCAGACATCCCACATTGATTTCTACGCTGCTTTTCTGTTAGCACTGACAACTCCACGCAAACGCCGCTGCTCTCGGTCGTTACGTGAAGGCCGTCGGGAGCTGCATTGTCAGTGGTGAGGGGTAATGCCTGAAATTAGGTATTCTCGTCACACTCTTGACGCCTTGACGATTTCCGAAATGGGAGTCATATGCGTCTTGCTTCAACTATTACCCCGCGTTCAGTGGCCATGATGACGTCGGAAATCTTTACACATGGACAGCTCTAGCACAAATTACAGGTCCGCCAATGCACTGCCCTTTGATTTGTTGCGTATGCGATAATATCGCCATCTGTATAAGTGCTTCGCTATCACATGATTTTGGTCATCTCAGTGTATGTTGTCTAGATCACGACAATCCACTCTTAGCCGCATTCCTGCCACATGTATTCTTCTCAACTGCGGACGGCAGGGGCCTTCAGTAGCAACGCATTGTTGGAGTGAACAATCAGAGGCGCACAACAGGATTCTTGTATATCTTCTCCCAGACCACATCACTTTGTGATAGTTACTAATAATCTGTAACTGTACCTCCTTTCATGTATTTTGATTTGTATTCGTAGCAGCCATAACTGAAACTTGATATGGGGAACGCTAGAAGTGCTACAATGGGATATCTAAGCTTTTTTCCTAGTAAACCACTAAATGTGTTACTTCTAACAACTTGAGGTAAGCTGGAAGTACCAGAGAAGCCTCCTTCTACTTCACACTACCTCTACAAGGTTTATCAGTGAGTAAGTTACTTTGTTCGGGGTACGAGGAATGCTGAATGTGCCGAGTATGTCCGACCGCTGTGGTAAACCTTTTATAAATCTGTTTCTCGCTCGCTTTTCCCCGAGAACGACCATTAGCACATTTTACTTCATTTCAGTTATTTTCGATGAGAATCTTTTGTGTCCACTACTTTATGATGAAAAGAAAAGACAAGATTACAAACATAAAGAAAAATACTGAACTAAGAAATTAAGAAAAGCTGTAAGTAACAAAGATAGGGACAGCTGTTGCTCAGAAACCAACACCACCACGTGATGAAAGTTGAAAATATTTTAATTTAAAGACGAATTGCATAGCATAACGAAATAAAACAAAATATTGTTTAATTTTGGAGTTCACAGACTACATTATCTTCTCATGGTAGGAAATATTCCTCGCCTTCCAATGACCAACAAATAAAGTACTGAAAGAAAGGTAGATCCAGTTAGCCATGGCCAGTTTTCGTGAAGGGAAATTTTATTTCTCGTTGTGTCTGTGATGTCAATACGGTCTTCTTTGTTACTGCTTAGAAATAAGTGAGACCATGCTTTCCACCTCCAGTGAGTTCTTACAAACGAAGCATGGCACATACACCTTAAAATGAATTTTCATTTCTTTTTTTTTAAATTCTAGACTTATTATAGTTTTGCAACACATTTTCAGTCAGACGTTACAAATGATATGAAACTGCCAAATTTGCATTTCTTCAAATAAATTGATTTGTAATGCGAATCTGGCATGGTTACTCGTGTTTTCCTCCATTTCGCGCTTTAAGAGTGTCCCATTTCTAGTCTACAAATAATCAGCATTATTCTTAATACTAAATAAATGTACATAAACAAGAGAAATACGTGTGATATCAAACATTCAGTCTTTCTGAAAGATATGAACAGCAGCGTTACACCAAAAGACACATGACATTGACTATATGTTGGTGGTAATATGCGCAATGCGCTATGCTCACACAGTAAGGTATTCCTCCTCTCTGTGTGCAGCAGATATGTTAATATGAAAATTTCGGCCTCTTTTTATCGTAGGACTCACGCTTGATGTCTTACAACTTTTCGGAGACCCCCTGTATAATTTGTATTAATGTGAGCAATCTAATCTCAGTGTTTGTGCATGTATTCCGTACTAACCTCGTGTATGTAGTGTGACACTCAAATGCCTCTTCTCACTGTCACTATCTCTCTCTTCCTCATTGTTATTATCATATACTCTGTCTCTCATTATGGATGGCTCTCACCCACTTCCATTTTCTCTTTTTCTTTCCATTCACCCCCCCCCCCCCCTCTCTTTCCCCCGCTTTCGCACTGCCTCTATCACTCTTTTCCTAGTACAGTTCTGTCAATGTCAACTATGTTCCTCTGCAATTGCGTCCCTTTCTCTCTCTTACACTGCCATTGTCTCCTTTGCTCATTCTATAACACAACCACTGTCTACTGTCTTCCAATATTTATTACTTTTCTGTCTCTTTGCCAATGCCACTGGTTTGTTCTCCCTCAGCATAAAAAGACGCCAATATGTTCGCATCCCAAACTTTTGGGAACATTTTTGAAGGTGCTGAGGAAGGGAGAATGAGGCATCTGGTACGCCGCTTTTCAGCCAGTCTTTTAAATAAACATTAACAAATTCGCAGTTTTTGTGCTCGATAGGAGCATTTTCCCGCTGGTTCCCTTCTTTTCCCTGCTGCAGTAGGGTGTATAACTCATTTGAAAGAAATGTATTGGTCAGTAAAATCTAGGTAGTTTACTTATGTGAAACTGAAATAACGCAAAACTAGGTGTACCCGTCAGACAGAATTTTATATGTATAAAAGATTTGCGTGTGCTTCAGTACTGCAACATGGTGATCCCAAATGATAATAGAGATACTTTACGGTATATTTCTCCGAACTATGTCACTTCATAAACTACGTTTTCACGTCACACGTGATTTTACGTGCGTATATTACGTCTACAGGTAGAGTAACTTCGAACCTCTGTATCTCCGAAATGGATAAAGATATGAAGAAAATTTTCAGCGCTTTCCGAGATCGGGATCTTAGGAATACAGTGCAAAAATTACAGCCATTTTCTGTGAGTAGCCCTCTTGGAATCGGCTTTTTGGTTGTGGTATCCAAGAAACAAGTACTGTAGTGTTTATCGATAATGGATAAAGGGTTTTGAATACGGGAAGATGGCTCTTCTAGATAAATGCGTAGAGAATATACCGCAAAAATGTGAGCAATTTCCTGCCTTTATTTATAATTTAGATTTCGCCACTAATCGGATTTTACGCGTGACAGTAGGGTAACTTTAAACCTCTGTATCTGGGAAACGGATAAAGATATCAAGAAAGTTTTCAAAGTTGTTCGAGATCGGGATCTTAGGAATATATCGTAAGAATTTCAGACATTAAAAATGCATAGCCGTCTTGGAATCCTCAGCTGGTTTTTGGTTTGCTGGTGAGAGCGAAAATATAGTAAAAACCCTTTTTTTGTTTTCAGAGGAACCGCTCATGAACTAATGGTGCCTCTAGAAATCCCACAAAGCCTGTCTTAGTCCACATCAAATGCAAAAACAACCAACGGATTTTCTCCATTTGCCTAAGCGTTGGAAGTGTGTGATATTCATACTTCGATCCTGTAATGTGGATACAAATTCTAAGGTGATTCTTCTGTTGTGTATACAAATGGTCCTTAGCCCAAGGAGTGGACGAGCAGTTCTAGGCGCTACAGTCTGGAACCGCGCGACCGCTACGATCGTAGGTTCGAATCCTTCCTCGGGCATGGATATGTGTTATGTCCTTAGGTTAGTTAGGTTTAAGTAGTTCTAAGTTCTAGGGCACTGATGATCTGAGAAGTTAAGTCCCATAGTGCTCAGAGCCATTTGAACCTAGCCCAAGGGATATCCCTAACACTTGAACCTACGTTTTGTCACAATTAGAACTCGAGGTATGAGCACCGGAAAATCCAGTTTTTATGCACCACGTTTTGGAACATATTAGGTAAGCGTGGTGTCGAATGTACACCGACGGCGGTACCAAAGAGAATGCGCTGTCTCCATGCTGGCACCGAGCACTCAGCAGCTCTCATCTTTGTCAGTCCTGCAATGCAGCCAACACATAACGTCGGCGTGGAGCAGTAATTCTCCAGCACAATGGAACTAAGGCTAGCCGCTATATTGTCGGAAGGCTGGTGCTGAGGGCTGGCGCACTCACTCGAGTAGTCAGAGCCCCAAAACTTCCTTTGGATTCACGCAACAGGAAGACGAACCATGGGTCACAGGCTGCAATGCTTTAGCTTACATGTTAGATAACACGTTCTTTCAGGGCCGCAGCCTAGAGGCCTGCACCACAATACTTTGACTAGAATAAATCTTTTTTTTAACTTTTTGGAAATTTTTAAGACTAAACAATGGAAAAGCGGCTAGGAACAAAAGCCCGTTGTCCAATAAGAGCAGATTTCGAAACTGCCCTTCTGAGAATGACAATGCTATCAATGTCAATGAATTTGTACCCAACGACAGGCAAGCCAGAAGACCAGAATATGTTTCTTTCCTGGTGGAAGTTACGGCAGAATTGCGTTCCAAGTCTTGGTCCGCTGGCGCACAAGATTTTAGCCATTCTCGCTACTAGTTATTTCGAGAAATTAGCTCAGGAGATCACACGAAGTGTGAATAGTTATCGGCGGGTTCGCGTTCAAACTATGTGTAAAACCACACGCGCAGGGGGATAAGCATCTACTCAGTGCAGAACTGAAGCATGTATAACGTCTGGAAACGGTTTATGTGTGACTTCACTGACTGCTGGCTTATGAGGACTATCGTCCGCTTGTGACCCTCGCACGTCACAGCATACTTGAGCGCGATGCGAAGCCAATATTGTCGGGTGGCTAGCGGCCGGCGGAAGAGCCCTCGTCACTGTTGACAGTGACGCTGTTTACGCAGTTCCACAACTCTCTGCACAACGTGAACGGCGACTACACCTGCGCAGTGTACCAGCTAATTCTGATTCGGATGAAAGTGCTCCGCCATAGTAATCGTCTGGTGTGCCAAGTCTGTCAGCTCGCAACAGACCAACGGCGAATCACAGATATGTCGCCGGCCAGAGTGGACGAGCGGTTCTAGGCGCTACAGCAGGGCTTCACAACATACGTGCTCGCGGAGCAAGCTGTGAGCAGCAAGGCGCGAGCACGGAGCAGCGCGAGCACTCTACCCCCACTACCGGACCAGAGCGGAGAGTGGGGAGAGTCACGTTGGGTACACAACAGCTGCCGCCAGTCGATGTAAATCCGCGGCCACCTGCAGGGATATCACTCACGAATTATTACTGCGACAAATCAAAGAAATAAAGGTGTACACGTGCCACATAATTTTATAAGCTTAGTGTATGCCTCTACCATCTGTAGACACTGAAACTAAAGAATTCCTCGACAATCCTATATTTTCAACACTTTCTTCAACACTACTTAAAATATCACCTCCGGTTGTAGTGTTATTCATGGCTACTACATCGAGGAGCTCCTCCCTCACCTGAAGATCTCTATTAACACTTCTAATAAATATGGCAAGCTGCGCTGTTCCAGTGATATCAACACTTTCGTCCAGAGCTAGAGAATACGCCATAAAATCTTTACAGATATTTGCAAGCTGGCTCTGGACGTTGTCTACCATGTCCTGTATGCGACGCATAATGGTCATGTTAGATAATGGCACAATCCGAAACTGTTCAACTTGAGATGGACACAAATGTTCCGCTGCAACTACCAAACATTCTTTTATTAAATCGCCATCAGTTAAGGGGCGGAGGGATTTTGCTAAAAGCAAGGCAATTTTGTAACCCACTCTGAGAGCTGCCTCAGTTGATTTTTCTTCATCGTCCAGATCTTCTTCGGATAGCTTCCTTTTAAGTTTAATAACTTCCTGTGCACGATCTGGTCAATCACATTTTCCACGTCCGTTGTCTTTCGCGTGGTACGACATATAATGTCGCTGCAAATTAAATTTCGTAAAAGAATTCAGCGTTTTGTGACATACTAAACATTTTGCAACACCATCTTTTTCAGTAAACAGATACAATTCCTCCCAATGGGGGTTGAACTGCGAAAGCATGGTTGGGGTTACACAACGGTGACTTCACATGATTCTTAACCAGCGAAGTGACTGTTAAGAGCTGATCGTAGTACTTTAAACGTTACACAGTCGCCGCGAATTCAATAGGCACGCTGCGGCCCTATTCAAACGTGCGCGCGCATTTCCCCTCCCTCCCCTGCCTCCCGACTCCGCGACCTTGCACCTGCTCGCGAGCACGTGCCTGAGCAGACGCGAGTACTCGCGCTCAAAACCGGCCAGTTGTTAAGCCCTGCGCTACAGTCTGGAACCGCGCGACCGCTACGGTCGCAGGCTCGAATCCTGCCTCGGGCATGGATGTGTGTGATGTCCTTAGGTTAGTTAGGTTTAAGTAGTTCTAAGTTCTAGGGGACTGATGACCTCAGAAGTTAAGTCCCATATTGCTCAGAGCCATTAGAACCATTAAAACAGATACGTCCACGCAGTGAAAAAATGCTAACGTAACATCTTTCTCCAGTATTAGTAAACTGCTCTAAATATGTTGCACAATTCTCGTGACTTGCATATACGCGAGCATCCAAGGAAGGAGCGGTCGGGAGGTCGCGATCTCCCTCCCCAAAAACTTTTACTGAAAGTGTTTATACACTGAAGATCCAAAAGATTATGACCACCTAGTTAATTGTGAGTTCATTCAGGTTTGGAACTCAATACAGCAGTGTGCGTTGCATGGATTCGAACACTGCTTAATAGGTTTCACGAGGCACGTGGCACCACATGTCTACGCACAGGTCCCGCAGTTCCCGTAAATTATGTACTGGTGGTTTATGGACGCGGTGCTGGAACCCGATAGCGTCCCGGGTGTGCCCCATCGGATTCTTATCAGGTAGATTTCATAACCAAGACATCAGCTTGAGTTCACTACCATGTTACTCAAACCTCTGTAGCAAGATTTTGGCCTTCTGACACGAACATTTAGCCAACGGCCTTGCCGCAGTGGTAACACCGGCTCCCGTCAGATCACCAAAGTTAAGCTCTGTCGGGCTGGGCTAGCAGTTGGATGGGTGACCATCCGGTCTGCCGAGCACTGTTGGCAAGCGGGGTGCACTCAGCCCTTGTGAGGCAAACTGAGGAGCTACTTCATTGAGAAGTAGCGGCTCCGGTCTCGGAAACTGACATACGGCCGGGAGAGCGGTGTGCTAACCACATGCCCCTCCATGTCCGCATCCAGTGATTCCTGTGGACTGATGACACGGCGGCCCTTCGGTACCTTTGGGCCTTCATGGCCTGTGCGGGAGGAGATTAGTCTTTTTCTTTTCTTTTAGTTTAGACACGAACATTTATTCTGTTGGAAGATGCCATCACCGTTGGGGAAGACATCAAGAATGAAAGGATATAGCTGGTCCGCAATAATGTTCACGCAATCCACAGATTCCATTATTCCATTGTGCCTTAGACTACTACCACCACAGGTCCCATGGAAGCCCTGTGGCCTGGGGTCAGCATTATGCTGTTTTCCTGTCGCACGTTTCGAGTAGCCATTCGCCTGGATGACGACGTATCCGAACACGATCATCGACCTGATCAAACACGAAACATCAAACCAGGCAGCACGTTTCCACTGGCCCACAGGCCAATTTCAACGATACCGTGCGCGTAATCGTAGTTGACGATGTCGTTGAGCCAACATGGGAAAACGTAGGAGAAGTCTACAGCGGAGCACGACGTTCAACACTGCACCGAACGGTGTTCTCCGAAACACTTGTGCCTGCATGAGCATCATACTTTGTCTTCAGATCTGCCACAGGTCCCCGCCTATCCTACTGTACAGAGCGAGTAAGCCTCTGAACACGTTAAACGATGAGACTTGGACGTCCAACACCTTGTCGCCTACTCGTGAATTCATTGTCTTTCAACCACTTTCAATAAATGCTCACGACATTCACAACAGCACTCGAACAGCTGACCAGGTTCTACGCTTCTGAGTTGCTCATCCCCAGGCTCAAGGCCATATCAGTCTGATCTTCGACAAAGCCGCTTATGTCATGAGATTTCCCCATTTGCGGTGATCCCTTATTCGTCTCTGCTCCCCTTGTACATTTTCCTTACTGCGTCACGTGCACCTCACCCAAGCCCACGAGAAAGACAGGTCGTGGCGCGTAAGTGACAGCACGTGACACTGCATGTCTTACGTGTGCCAGCAGCCGTCTCCGGCGGGGAGCCAGTAATAATAATTCTTGACTGACCGTTTAAATGCATGTAAGCTGTCGATACCCCCTTACTCCACCTCAGGTACACTATGTCGGCGAGTGTTGTGCAAACACTGTCTGCACGTACGCGTACACCATAATTACTCTACCACGCAAACGTTTGGGACTGCACTCGTCTCGTGTTAGACATTCCCGGGGCGCCGAACCGCACCATCACCCTGGGTTCGGTGTGGGGCGGCGGTGGGGTTCAAATGGCTCTGAGCACTATGGGACTTAACTTCTGAGGTCATCAGTCCCTTAGAACTACTTAAACCTAACTAACCTGAGGACATCACACACATCCATGCCCGAGGCAGGATTCGAACCTGCGACCGTAGCGGTCTCGTGGTTCCAGACTATAGCGCCTAGAACCGCTCGGCCACTCCGGCCGGCGGCGGTGGGGTGAGTGGACTTCTGTAGCCTGTTGTGGGGTTGTGAACCACTGAGGGCTACGGCGGGGACGAAGCCTCTCCGTCGTTTCTAGGTCCCCAGTTCAATACAATACAAGCTATCGATACCACACGAGAAATTTAAGACCTTTGGTGGGTATCTTTTCAACTACATGTTGATTTCCCGTGGGCGCTGCATGGAGCCGAGCGTTCGCGACGTGTGGCGGATAAGCCGACTAGTGTGACGTCACATCTCGTTGGCACTGAGCTCATACACAGGTGACATTCATTCTCGCAGTGGAAAGTACTCATAATGTTTTGGCTAATAACTGTACGTTTACCACATTCATTTTGGTGTTCTGTCAATACTTCGCACTGACGGTGGAGTAATACACTAAGGTGAGAAAGTCATGGGATACCTCCAAATAACGTCTCGGACCTCCTTTTGGCCGGTTAGTGCAGCAACTCGACATGGCAAGGACTCAACAAATCGTTGGAAGTCTCCTGCAAAAATATTAAGCCATACTGTCTCAATCACCGTCCATAATTGTGAAAAAGTTGCCGGCACAGGATGTTGTGAACGAACTGACATCTCGAATATGTCCCATAAATATTCGATGGGGTTCATGTCGGGCGATCTGGTTGGCCAAATAATTCGCTCGAAGTGTCAAGAATGTTTTTCAAACCAGTCGCGAACGATTGTCACCCTGTGACATGACATCGTTGTTTGGGAACATGGAGTCCATGAATGGCTGCAAATGGTCTCCAAGTAGCCGAACATAACCATTTCCAATCAATGATCGTTTCAGTTGGACCAGAGGACGCAGTGTATTCCATGTAAATACGGACGACACCATTATGGAGCCACCACCAGCTTGCACTGTACCTTGTTGACAATTTGGGTCCATGGTTTCGTGAGGTCTAAGCCGCACTCGAACCCTACCGCCGGCCGGAGTGGCCGAGCGGTTCTAAACGCATCAGTCAGAAAACGGGCGACCGCTACGGACGCAGGTTCGAATCCTGCCTCGGGCATGGATGTGTGTGATGTCTTTAGGTTGGTTAGGTTTAAGTAGTTCTAAGTTCTAGGGGACTGCTGACCTCAGATGTTAAGTCCCGTAGTGCTCAGAGCCATTTGAACCATTTTTTCGAACCCTACCATCAGCTCTTACCAGTTGAAATCAGTACCCATCTGACCACGCCGCAGTTTACCAGCCGTCTAAGCTCCAAAGGTGTGGTCACGAGTCCAGTAGAGGCGCTGCAGTCGATGTCCCACTCTTAGCAAAGTCACTCGCGTCGGTCGTCTGCTGCCATAGTTCATTAACGCCAAATTTCGCTGCACTGTCCTAACGAACACGTTCGCCGTACGTCCCTTATTGATTTCTGCGGTTATTTCACGCAGTGTTGCTTGCCTGTTAACTCTGACAACTCTACGCAAACTCGGCTGCTCTCGGTCGTTAAGTGAAGGCCGTCGGCCACTGAGTTGTCCGTGGTGAGAGATAATGTTTGAAATGTGGCATTTCGGCACTCTCTTGACACTATGGATCTCGGGTATTGAATTCCCTAAAGATTTCTGAAATGGAATGTCCCATACGTCTAGATCCAACTATCATTCCGAGTTCACAGTCTGTTAATTCCCGTTGTGCGGCCATTATCACATCGGAAACCTTTTCACGTGAATTACCTGAGTACAAATGACAGCTCCGCCAATGCACTGCCCTTTTATACCTTGTGTATGCGATACTACCGCCATCTGCATAGGTCCATATCGTTCAAATGGTTCAAATGGCTCTGAGCACTATGCGACTTAACTTCTGAGGTCATCAGTCGCCTAGAAATTAGAACTAATTAAACCTAACTAACCTAAGGACATCACATACATCCATGCCCGAGGCAGGATTCGAACCTGTGACCGTAGCGGTCGCTCGGTTCCAGACTGCAGCGCCTAGAACAGCACGGCCACTCCGGCATGCATATGTCACTTCGGTGTAAACTCCCAGCGCTTGCAGGGGACAGCTGGTGTCTTTGGTTTAATCCAGCAGGTTTCTTATTGTGTTGTTGCTTCGATACAGCGATTTTATGACCACCCGATGAAAAATTTTACCCAAACGGTCAGTTACATTTTTCGCAAATGGTAGCAGAGTGGTGCTTGGTTGTTCCACCCACCCGACTTTGTCACTCTGTTTCTTTGTCAACTCGCTGTATCTCTTAGTTATAATGTTAGCACTCATTCATCAGTTCCGATCTGACATTTTCTGCATTATACAATCAGTGAGTCAGTGTTTTTAATAACAAATTCTATTGCTGTAAATGTTGGTCGGAAACAGCGTGTGCGTATAGAGGATGAAGTCTAACTCCAGCCTCAAAATTTCGGAGGCGGGGGAAGAAAATCCGTTGTGGTCGGATGGCGTACTACACCGAGCTCAGCTTATTGTATCGTTTTTCTGCACCAACAGCTGCTGTTCTTCCCACTCACACGAGACCTTCTGCCACCACCGAGTCAACGAGGACAGTACTTTCTTGTGCCAATATCGCTTCTGCATCAGGAGATTACGCGAGTTATGGTGATGATACGTGCTAATTTCTCTGAAGACATGCTAGCGGCAGTGTCATTTCAGGAACTGTTATACTAGTTAAGTGTGTGACACAGCTGGTCGGTAGGTAACGGCTTAGGTCAAGTACAGAAGTTATGAGATGGGTTTACGGTGGTGTAGAGGACTCTCAAGGGAGAGAATGAATGGAGGTGAGCATCGATTTTTCCGTATAAAAGGGGAAATAAAAGAGGGGAGCCGTTGAGGTAGGTCCTGTTGCAGGAGATATAAAACTTTACTGCTTTTCATTTGCATTTATTTGTTCAGTTAGCACGCATAATGGTAGACGCTTTATACCGTCCTCACACGCAACGTATTTCGCAATGTAAAGCACAACAAACCTTGATTCTCATGTGATTGGTGCACACATAGAAACGAGTTGGTCCTATCATGCACAAAAGTATCCGAACGGCCTGAATTGCTTAAAAGAAGGTGACATTTTTCACTTTTTTACATGTTCACACTAGTTTCAGCCTAACAGGCCACTATCAAGTGATTTTGTGGTTATGCAACAGAAATCTATGCGTTACATGCTGTTGAATTGTCGATGCCTTTAAATATGTGTTTTCTATTCGTTTTGGTTCACGAATGCTTTGTTGTTGTTTGACAGCTCTATTTGCATTAAGACCATATATAGTAATTTTCTTGCATTGTCTCTAATCTCTTATCGGCAAAGTCGTTTGACCATGCAATATGGTTACCACAGATAACCGCTTGAGAACACTGCTCTACATGGCAATGACTCCAGATGTAAATTAATACCACGACACTAAAAATATTAGGGAACACCTTACTAGACGTGAGACAGTTCTTAACACTTTTAAACTCAGATTTATTACAACATTTGTCAGATGTTACCAATCTCATTAGTATCTGAGGCAACGAATGCCCGTAACTCACCCACATTGATGATTCCGTAATCCTTTCCGAAAACTTAATTTATCTGAGAATGAGACAGTTTTCAAGAATATCTGGACTCCCAAAGTTCGATGATAATTCGAAGTATTTTTCTTCTCTAAAAGATGTTACATCACGTTACATTAATACTTGTTCCATAGATCATGAATACTACATTTCGTAAAGATGTGGAACGTGTCAGTTTAGCATAAGTCTTCTTTACGCAACATAATTAATCTAAAAATTCATCTGTTGAGTAGAAGGAGTTGTCATTCAGAAATTCTTTTAATTCGTTTTTGAATGTTGGATGGCTATCTGTCAGACTTTTAATCCCATTTGGCAAATGGCTAAAGATTTTGATGGCAGCATATTTCACCCCCTTCTGTGCCAAAGTCAGATTTAACCAAAAATAGTGAAGATTATCTTTTCTTCTAGTGTTGTAGCTATGCATTTCGCTGTTATTTTTGAACTGGGATAGGTTATTAATAACATATTTCATAAGTGAATATATATATTGCGAAGGTACTGTGAATATCCCGAGCTACTTAAATAAATGACTGTAAGGTGATCTGGGGTGGGGTCCAGCTATTATTCTGATTACAGGCTTTTGTGCAATGAATTATCGCAAAATATCATGCCATATGAATGCAGTGAAACAAAATCACATATTAATCGTCGTTAATGAACTAACCTGTTAGAAAACCGCGGTTAACAGCGTCAAGTGCTCTATGTGCAGGTTCGAATCCTACCTCGGGCATGGATGTGTGTGATGTCCTTAGGTTAGTTAGGTTTAAGTAGTTCTAAGTTCTAGGGGACTGATGACATCAGATGTTAAGTCCCATAGTGCTCAGAGCCATTTGAACGATTTGACTAGTTAACGGGGACAATAGTTCGGGGGTAGGAGTGACGCTCCAGTACAAAGATTTAGTCATGTAATTTGGAGTTCTTATTACTAACTGATTCCATTAGAACTACTGATGGCCTTGGGAGAGCCAGTCATGACAAAACTCTACCATCTGGTGAACAAGATGTATGAGACAGGCGAAATACCCTCAGACTTCAAGAAGAATATAATAATTTCAATCCCAAAGAAAGCAGGTGTTGACAGATGTGAAAATTACAGAACTATCAGTTTAATAAGTCACAGTTGCAAAATACTAACGCGAATTCTTTACAGACGAATGGAAAAACTGGTAGAAGCGGACCTCGGGGAAGATCAGTTTGGATTCCGTAGAAATGTTGGGACACGTGAGGCAATACTGACCCTACGACTTATCTTAGAAGAAAAATTAAGAAAAGGCAAACCTACGTTTCTAGCATTTGTAGACTTAGAGAAAGCTTTTGACAATGTTAACTGGAATACTCTCTTTCAAATTCTGAAGGTGGCAGGGGTAAAATACAGGGAGCGAAAGGCTATTTACAATTTGTACAGAACCCAGATGGCAGTTATAAGAGTCGAGGGGCATGAAAGGGAAGCAGTGGTTGGGAAAGGAGTGAGACAGGGTTGTAGCCTCTCCCCGATGTTATTCAATGTGTATATTGAGCAAGCAGTAAAGGAAACAAAAGAAATATTCGGAGTAGGTATTAAAATTCATGGAGAAGAAGTAAAAACTTTGAGGTTTGCCGATGACATTGTAATTCTATCAGAGACAGCAAAGGACTTGGAAGAGCAGTTGAACGGAATGGACAGTGTCTTGAAAGGAGGATATAAGATGAACATCAACAAAAGCAAAACGAGGATAATGGAATGTAGTCAAATTAAATCGGGTGATGCTGAGGGAATTAGATTAGGAAATGAGACACTTAAAGTAGTAAAGGAGTTTTGCTATTTAGGGAGTAAAATAACTGATGATGGTCGAAGTAGAGAGGATATAAAATGTAGACTGGCAATGGCAAGGAAATCCTTTCTGAAGAAGAGAAATTTGTTAACATCGAGTATAGATTTAAGTGTCAGGAAGTCGTTTCTGAAAGTATTTGTATGGAGTGTAGCCATGTATGGAAGTGAAAGATGGACGATAACTAGTTTGGACAAGAAGAGAATAGAAGCTTTCGAAATGTGGTGCTACAGAAGAATGCTGAAGATAAGGTGGGTAGATCACGTAACTAATGAGGAGGTACTGAATAGGATTGGGGAGAAGAGAAGTTTGTGGCACAACTTGACTAGAAGAAGGGATCAGTTGGTAGGACATCTATTGAGGCATCAAGGGATCACAAATTTAGCATTGGAGGGCAGCGTGGAGGGTAAAAATCGTAGAGGGAGACCAAGAGATGAATACACTAAGCAGATTCAGAAGGATGTAGGTTGCAGTAGGTACTGGGAGATGAAGAAGCTTGCACATGATAGAGTACAATGGAGAGCTGCATCAAACCAGTCTCAGGACTGAAGACCACAACAACATTACTAACTGAACTTGGTAAAAATTAAAAATGAGGTATATCACGCCTCTTTATGCCCAGTCAGCAATGAAGACCAGGCCTGTGTGCGAGTCTCGATCAGGCACGAAAGCTTCGCTTGGTTTGCATTGCCTACAGCCATATCCAGAATAAAAGAGTCCGTCATGTCTCTTACAGCTCAAACACATGCGTAACTATTTGCTCATGACTTTTCATGATGCTTTGTGTTAGATAACAAGGGCGATAGACCAGTTTCGAACTACACATAGATCTACGTGCTATCACGAACACAGTGAAACTACTACTGATAAGCTCACCGGACAAAAAATTAATCACCCCTAGAGAAATAATTGTAGGCGTAATTTCTCCCCGTCGGAACAAGCCTCGGAAGATTCAACTGTATCAACCGACGGCCGTATCATCCTCAGCCGATAGGCGTCACTGGATGCATACATGTAGGGACATTTGGTCAGCACACCGCTCTCCCGGTTGTTGTCAGTTTTCGTGACCGGAGACGCTACTTCTCAATCAAATAGCTGCTCACCCGGCCTCACAAGGGCCTAAGTACACTCTGCTTGCCAGCAGCACTCATCAGACTCAGATGGTCACCCATCCAAGCCCGACAGTGCTTAACTTCGGTTATCTGACGAGAACCGGTGTTACCACAGCGGCAAAGTAGTTAGTTACAGGCAAAATTTAATACCGTGTAATTATGCCCCAGGACTTGATAAATGCCTGGGTTTGATTATGAAGTGGGTCCACAAGATTGTGCATCCAGATCAAGCCATTCGCTGAGGATCTGATAGCGCAGTTCCACTATATTGCGGGGATTTTGATGCCGGAATTTATCCGCTGTTCCGGCATCTCCCACAGAGTTTCTATGGCATTCAGGTCAGGTGATTTAGCAGGCCACTCGAGATGTAATAGGGTCGAGGGGTGTCCAGGAAACCAGTCACATATTCTTCCAGCCCGATGAAGTTTGCTGTTGCCGTCTTGAAATATGGTGGTTAGCAATGGTCTCTTGCACGGCGACCGGCTCCAAATGTTCATTGCATGCAATCCCCATCGCAGTGATCTCTCGCCAACAGACTGCGATGAACTTTCATTCACTATTTGCAGCAATTCCTGTCAAGTTTGGAAGCGATTTCGATTCACAAGCCGTGAAACGCGCCACCGATCTCTCTCAGTCAGGATCTTTCTCCGATCACAATTCTCACATCGTGTTTCGTGGCCACTGCTTGTAGACAAGTTGAAAAGTCCGCCGCGAAACACCAACAAATCCAGCAACTTTACAGACCTTATGGCCATGGGCACGGCTAAACACTATTGCCCCTTTTTGGCGCTCTGTCACGTTCTTACATTTACCCATGTTTACGTACGATGTACCCTTGAAGCACAAACGTCACACTGCTCACTGCTGCTTTAAAGTAAGACCACGCCGAGTGGAACTGCACTGCAGCAGAGCGGCGAAGCACGATGCGACCAAATACTGTTTACAAGAAGAGCAAACAAATTGGTACACCTGCCTAATACCGTGTAGGGCCCCCACGAGCACGCACAAGTGCCGCAACACGAAGCAGCATGGACTCGACTAATGTCTGAAGTAATGCTGGAGGGAACTGACACCATGAATGCTGCAGGGCTGTCCACAAATCCGCAATAATACGAGCGTTGAAGATCTCTTCCTAACAGCACATTTCAAGGCATCCCAGATATGCTTCATAACGTTCAAGTGGGGAGTTTGGTGGCCAGCGGAAGTGTTTAAACTCAGAAGAGATTTCCTGGAGCCACTCTGTAATAATTCTGGACATATGGGGTGTCGCATTGTCCTGCTGGAATTGCCCAAGTCCATCGGAATGCACAATGGACATAAATGACTACAGGTGATCAGACAGGATGTTTACGTACGTGTCACCTGTAATAATGGTATCTAGACGTATCAGGGGTCCCATTCTACTCCAACTGCACACGCCCCACACCATTACAGAGCCTCCACCTGCTTGGAAAGTTCCCTGCTGACATGCAGGGTCCATAGATTCATGAGGTCGTCTTCATACCCGTACACTTCCATCCGCTCGATACAATTTGAAACGAGACTCGTCCGACCAGGCAACATGTTTCCAGTTATCAACAGTCCAGGCAAGCTTTGCGTAGTGCAGTCATGAAGAGTACACGAGTGGGCCTTCGGTTCCGAAAGCCCATATCGATGATGTTTCATTGAATGGTTCGCAAGCTGATACTTGTTGACGGCCCAACATTGAAAGCTGCAGCAAATTGCGGAAGGTTTGCACTTCTGTCACGTTGAACGATTCTCTTCAGTCGTCGTTTGTCCCACTCATGCAGGATTTTATTCCGGCCGCAGCGATGTCGGAGATTCGATGTTTTACTGGATTCCTGATATTTACGGTACTTTCGTGAAACGGTCGTACAGGAAAATTCCCACTTCATCCCTGCCTCGGAGATGCTGTGTCCCATCACTCGTGCACCGACTATAACACCACGTTAAAACTCACTTAAATCTTCATAGCCGGCCGGTGTGTCCGGGCGGTTCTAGGCGCTTCAGCCTGGAACCGCGCGACCGCTACGGTCGCAGGTTCGAATCCTGCCTCGGGCATGGATGTGTGTGATGTCCTTAGGCTAGTTAGGTTTAATTAGTTCTAAGTTCTAGGCGACTGACGACCTCAGAAGTTAAGTCGCATAGTGCTCAGAGCCATTTGAACCATCCATGCTAATAAATGAAGTTTTTGTTTAGCAGAATGGCGTCAGATGAGGAAAAGTTAATCGCCTGTATACGAACATTATATGACTAGTATCAGAAAAAATCAACATTTGGAAACAATCTGCCAAGGAACTGGGAATAAACATAACGTACGAATACCTACAAATAACATTTTTATTTTATCTTGTGAAACTGACGATTAGGTCTTTATTTTTATGACTGCATGCGTATTATAACGTTTTTAACTACTTTTTTCCTCTACAACGCCATCCCCGTTTACCATGTCGTTTTGCGAGACCAAAATTCCTCGCGGGGAATTGGAACAGTCTATGAATCCATACCCTCTCTGGAGAGCATTATTTACGTAATTGCCTCCTATATGAGGAACGTCTTTTAATTGTATCTCTTCAGTCTCTTCATTGTCAAACATCATTGTATCTTATATCAGAAAATTATGCAAGATAAGTGGCGAGAATCACGTTCTCTGTGTGTTCTGGAATGAGACAGATGTTGCTATAATAAATCCTAAATTTTTAGCACAGTATTCCAGAAGCGTTTGATGAAACTCTTCGGGCGCTGTTATGTCTGTAACCATATCTTTTCCCGATTGGTCGTCTAGCTATGTACCGGGATAAGGTCTCATCGAACACGTTTTCATTGGAAAAGCTTCATCTCCCACAGTGACGTGAGGCGCTCGAGCTCTCGTGCCTAGTAATTCTTTTGGGCCTGGTATATTCAAGATACTTGTCTTCAGTTTTGTTGCTATATCTAACCATGGAAAGATCCCCGTATCGCTATTTTTTCCAAGGTCACCGACGTTCACGTACACAAATTTATTGTCTTCTTCCTCAAACTACAAAAAATTATCACATCTGCGCCACTTTCATCCAATTTGCTCGGAGTTTGCTGAACGACTTACATACAAAATTTGCTACGCATTGTCGCGCCGCTGCAGTTCCAATGCGGTATACTAAACAGAGAGCGACGGCGCGCCGCGCCTCTCTGCTGCAGTGCAGTTCCGCTCAGTGCGGTTTTACGTTTAAGAAGTGCGCGCGTGGTTGGCGTGAGAGTCGATCGCTATGCCATCTGCAAAGGCTTAACCACTCATCTGCGCGTGCGCGCTGGGGTGACTAATTTTTTGTCCGGAGAGCTTACGCTGTCGGCGGTAAGGTCTGCGCGGAGTATTTGATCCTGTTAATTGCGGTTTTCTATCTGGTTAGCTCTTTAACCAGTTAATGCAAACAACTGTTAATCGTTGGTTTAAAAACCACGTAGAGAGCAAGCATACTTGTAATACACAGGGTGTTTCACAGTTCATATTACATACTTCTCGAGGTTGTAGAGGGGACTTACTGGGTCAAGTTTTACGTAGGATCCTATGTCCGGAAACGTCATCCAGCGACGCTACAGGTCGACAAAGTTATAGGCGCCGGCCCCGCTAAATGTATGTAAATTCAGGATGGTTCTGTAATGATGTTACGGCCGGCCGCGGTGGCCTAGCGGTTCTAGGCGCTTCAGTCCGGAACCGCGGGACTGCTACGGTCGCAGGTTCGAATCCTGCCTCCGGCGTGGATATGTGTTATGTCCTTAGGTTAAGTTTAAGTAGTTCTAAGTTCTAGGGGACTGATGACCTCAGCTGTTAAGTACCATATTGCTCAGAGCCATTTGAACCATTTTTGGGATGGTTCCCTTGACAAGGGCAAAGCCGATTTCCTTCCCCATCCTTAACTAATCCGAGCCTCTGCACCATCTCTAGTGACTTTCTTGTCGAAGGGGCATTAAATACTAACCTCTTTCCCCTCCAACAGTACCAGTACATGTATTCCACTGTGAGAGATATCAGAATGATTTTCGCGTGTAACTTCCGAACCACGGACCCTTGCCTGAAATTGATACATTTATCCGTCTCCATCATCCCTGAAAGTTTGTAACATCGTCACGGAATCAGTCTGTACATACATAAATACATACACTTACAGGCACTGGCACCTTATAACGTTGACGCTTTCCGGACGTGGGTTCCTATATAAAAACTTGATCTACTAAGTCCCCTCTACAACCTCTAGGCGTATGTAAAAGTCTTTTATTTGCAATAGAATGTAGTTTCAGAAAGGATTACGGAATGATTTATGTGGTTGAGTTCTGGGAATTAGTTGTCTTTCATTCTAATGAGAGTGGTAACATCTGAAAAATGTCAGGTATTGTAGTAAATCTGGGATTAAAGTCGTTAAGGAGGGTCTCATCTCTAATAAGGCGCCGGCCGGAGTGGCCGAGCGGTTAAAGGCGCTACAGTCTGGAACCGCACGACCGCTACGGTCGCAGGTTCGAATCCTGCATCGGGCATGGATGTGTGTGATGTCCTTAGGCTCTGGCTCTTAGCACTATGGGACTTAACTTCTGAGGTCATCAGTCCCCTAGAACTTAGAACTACTTAAACCCAACTAACCTAAGGACAGCACACACATCCATGCCCGAGGCAGGATTCGAACCTGCGACCGTAGCGGTCGAGCGGTTCCAGACTTTAGCGCCTAGAACCGCTCGGCCACTCCTGCCGGCTGATGTCCTTAGGTTAGTTAGGTTTAAGTAGTTCTAAGTTCTAGGGGACTTCCATAGCGTTCAGAGCCATTTGAACCATTTTTTCTAATAAGGCGTTCCTTGATATTTGTAGTATCGTGGCATTAATTTACGTTTGAATTTATTGCGATACAGAGCGGTGTTCTCAAGTATACAGTTGTGGTAACCACCTTGTATAGTCAAGCGACTATACCGTATAGAGATTAGAGATCCTGCAAGAGAGTTAAGTTAAGCGGGCTGCATGCAAATCAGGCGGAACGCAATTCAAGGCCGTTCGGATACATCTGAGCACGATAGTACATCACACGGAACGTGCTCCTCATCGTAGGTAGAAATCTTGCAATTATTTGGCCCACGTTCCCTGACACGTTCACAAATTTCTATAAACTTACTCTTATTTGTTTGGAATACAGAAAATTCCGGAAGATTGTTCTGTGAACTTAATAAGGTAGCCATAGAAGCCTTACGAAATCGTTGTGACAGTATAAAGGCTAAATCACAGCTATATACACTACTGGCCATCAAAATTGCTGCACCACCAAGATGACGTGCTACAGACGCGAAACTTAACCGACAGGAAGAACATGTTGTGATACGCAAATTATTAGCTTTTCAGAGCATTCACACAAGGTTGCCGCCAGTGGCGACACATACAACGTGCTGACATGAGGAAAGTTTCGAACCGATTTCACATACACAAACAACAGTTGACCGGCGTTGCCTGGTGAAACGTTGTTGTGATGCCTCGTGTAAGGAGGAGAAATGCGTACCATCACGTTTCCGACTTTGATAAAGGTCAGATTGTAGCCTATCGCGATTGCGGTTTATCGTATCGCGACATTGCTGCTCGCGTTGGTCGAGATCAAATGACTGTTAGCAGAATATTGGGTGGGTTCAGGAGGGTAATACGGCACGCCGTGCTGGATCCCAATGGCCTCGTATCATTAGCAGTCGAGATGACAGGCATCTTATCCGCATGGCTGTAACGGATCGTGCAGCCACGTCTCGATCCCTGAGTCAACAGATGGGTTCAAATGGTTCAAATGGCTCTGAGCACTATGGGACCTAACTTCTGAGGTCATCAGTCCCCTAGAACTTAGAACTACTTAAACCTAACTAACCTAAGGACATCACACACATCCATGCCCGAGGCAGGATTCGAACCTGCGACCGGAGTGGTCGCGCGGTTCCAAACTGGAGCGCCTAGAACCGCTCGGCCATACCGGCCGGCTCAACAGATGGGGAAGTTTGCAAGACAACAACCATCTACACGAACAGTTCGACGACGTTTGCAGCAGCATGGACTATCAGCACCATGGTTGCGGTTACCCTTGACGCTCCATCACAGACAGGAGCGCTTGCGATGGTGTACTCAACGACGAACCTGGGTGCACGAATGTCAAAACGTCATTTTTTCGGATGAATCCAGGTTCTGTTTACAGCATCATGATGGTCGCATCCGTTTTTGGCGACATCGCGGTGAACGCACATTGGAAGTGTGTATTCGTCTTTGCCATACTGGCGTATCACCCGGCGTGATGGTATGGGGTGCCATTGGTTACACGTCTCGGTCACCTCTTGTTCGCATTGACGGCACTTTGAACAGTGGACGTTACATTTCAGATGTGTTACGGCCCGTGGTTCTACCCTTCATTCGATCTCTGCGAAACCCTACATTTCAGCAGGATAATGCACGACCGCATGTTGCAGGGCTTGTACGGGCCTTTCTGAATACAGAAAATGTTCGACTGCTGCCCTGGCTAGCACACTCTCCAGACCTCTCACCAATTGAAAACGTCAGGTCAAGGGTGGCCGAGCAACTGGCTCGTCACAATATGCCAGTCACTGTTCTTGATGAACTGTAGTGTGTTGAAGCTGTATGGGCAGCTGTACCTGTACACGCCATCCAAGCTCTGTTTGACTCAATGCCCAGGCATATCAAGGCCATTATTACGGCCAGAGGTGGTTGTTCTGGGTACTGATTTCTCAGGATCTATGCACCCAAATTGCGTGAAAATGCAATGACATGTCAGTGCTAGTATAATATATTTGTCCAATGAATACCCGTTTAGAAAGGCCCAAATATGAAAATCGTTTAACCGCTAACATGTTGTTTCCCATCATTGTATTATAACAAATAGTATGAAAAACGACGTAAGATACTTTTTTTTTGTCATCTATCCTCGGAATACCGAATTGTTTGATACTTTCCGACAATCTCTTCATCGCAGAGGAATGCTCGTCCCTGCGTCGTCAATTAGATCTATATATATGTATGAAGATGGTATGCCGGCCGGGTTGGCCGAGCAGTTCTTGGCGCTACAGTCTGGAACCGCGCGATCGCTACGGTCGCAGGTTCGAATCCTGCCTCGGGCATGGATGTGTGTGATGTCCTTAGGTTAGTTAGGTTTAAGTAGTTCTAAGTCTAGGGGACTGATGACGTCAGAAGTTAAGTCCCATAGTGCTCAGAGCCATTTGAACCATTTTTTGAATATAGTGCGGGACAATAAGTTGCGAATGTGGGTCTCACGGGAGGCGTGCCAGAGATGAGTCCCTGAAGTCGCACTATTCCTCTGTGTCCTCTGTGGCTCAGATGGAGCCGGCACGGTAGCTCAGAGTGTTCGGTCAGAGGGCTGCGTCCTCTCTGTAATAAAAAAAAAAACTGAGGCAAGGAATCAACGATCAACTTGAACGGATGTCATGTGACGTCCATCCAGACCAAACGCAACGGACTATATCGAACAAAATTGGAAGAAAAAAAAAGAGGAATAGAGCGTCTGCCATGTAAGCAGGAGATCCCAGGTTCGAGTCCCGGTCGGGGTACACATTTTTCAAATGTCGCCGTCGACTTATATCAACGCCTGTATGCAGCTAGGGGTATTCATTTCATTGTAATTAGATGTATTCCAAGCTCTGTCTTTCCTTACAGTTTTACCCTCTAGAGATCCCTCATTTATCATGCTAATTATTCTCTGAAGTCTTAATACATGTGTATCATTTTGTCCATTCTTTTGTCAACGATTTCTACAAGTTGCTCTCCTCGCCAGTCCTGCAGAGAACCTGGACACTTCTTATATCATAGGTCCATCTAATGTTCAATACCCTTCTATAGCAACTCATGCAAGCACTTCGATTCTCTTCTTTCACGGCTTTCCACGGTCTAAGATTCACTTCAGTACGAGGGTTGCCCAGAAAGTACTGTGATCAAAATGTAGATTCTTCTAAGTATACTGTTCATCAATTACGGGCTTCAACTCCGATCTAGGTAACCCAGTACACTAAATTATAATGTACTGTACATCCCTCGGACAAAAATCCGTGCCCAGTAGTTGGACGAGCACACAGGTCACATCCGTCTACAAGAAGGGTACAAGAAGTGATTCACAACGCTACGTCCAAGACATATTGGTTTGCAAAACTTATGGAAGAAAGTAACTTTCGCATGATGCGATACTGCCAAGTAACAGCTCGATGACATGTGGATCATAGACAGGAGGATCTGTTACGGTATGGTGCAGGAGGTAGCTGAAAGAAATACGCAACGAGACGAACAGAAATAACTGACAATAATTACATTGAAATCGCCGCGATTTACGATGGTCCTCTGGACATTACAAAAGATGGGACATAGTTTTTAACAGGGGTCGTGACCACCACGGACATTAAGGCATGCTCTGCGACGTGCTCCCGCGCTGACCACAAGTTGGTAAGGAGTTCTTGTCATGAGGTATTCCATTCCTGCACCAGAGTAGTTGACAACTGCTGGACGGCCGTTCGAGTATGCGGACGTGCTGCAGAACGTCTCCGCAACGTATCCCACACGTGTAAGATAGTCCATTCGCCGAATATCCCCTCGCTTCGAGAGCTACTCCACCTGTGGTGTTCGACGCGCTCACTTACTGTCATCCATAAAAATGGAATCATGGCCGAATGCACCTTGAGGAGACGCACACAGTAACGTTTGCCATGTTCAAAACGATTTGGAAGTCAGTACGCGCATGCAACATTATGCTTTCCCATAAGAGAACTCCCGAAAAAAAAAACAATAATGTTCGACAATGTTTCTGGGGGACTACATGTTTCCACCTCTCACCATATGAGGGTGCATCGAGAATCACTGCTTATACTGAATCTGCTCTCATTCGAAAAGAGCACTCGACACCATTCCTCGTTGATCCAGACTCTACACTCTTTGGCACCATCGCAAAAGGTGCTCCCAATGTAGAAGTGCCAACGGAACACAGTGTGATGGTCGCTGGGCAGGGAGACCCCCCCCCCCTGCAGTCGCTGTGCCACAGGAGAGTGTGAGACTGCGTGGCTTGCAGTCCCGTTAAATGCGGTTGCAAATGCATCTGCTGTTTGATTAGGGGCCGTTTCGGTCATCTGCTGCCATAGCTGAGCGTGATCGACCACCTCGTCTCCTGTGCGCAGCAGTGCTTGTCGACTGTAACACTTTCGATTCACGTGAAACAGCGCTGCGAGCAGTACCTAATTCCTGGGCTACACTCGTTACATTTCGTCCTTCTTCCAGTTTCCCGATGATTCTTCCCGATTTGAAATCATCCAGGTGTTGTATCTGTCCCATCTTGGAATGAAGAACACCACCACAAGGGTGCACCATAATTTGTCACTGATTCATACTTCACACACACACACACACACACACACACACACACACACACACATTGCCTTTTCCTGTTGCTCCAGCTGCCTCTTCTTGCGGGGCCAGTCTCCTCTGGCGCTGTACTCATGCTGAACTTGTTACGCGACTGTTTTTCCCAAACGGTCTTGTAACTGTTTTAAACCCGAAGTGAAAAGACAAATCAAATCGGAATAAATTAATCCCCTCCGATAAATGGAATATGAATCGGTACCAGGTATTGCCAGGGCTTGACTACGTAGATTACAATTTCCTGTATCGAACTGCACATACACTTCAATAAGAATCCTCTACGAAAGCATCTTGCACTAAGCTGAAGGCGAGGGGACGCACTGTAGGGCAATAGCTGCTAGCAGGAAAACAGCCCCCGACAGAATTCACAGAAGGCCGGCAAGCACCTGTGAGAGGTACCTCCTTGGGCAGTCAAACAGGACAGTGCTTTGGAGGTAAACGACTTGGGGCTGGATGCACAAAAGTTACAATGAAGATTGTATCAGGGACTGTTTTTAGGAAGCTACGTGGTCTGAGGATGGATGCTGTATTGGCAAAGTCCCGGAAGAACTACAGGGCTGTTCAAAAACAAGGAACAGATTTCAAACATTTATTGACTCCAAACCGCAAAAGATAGAAACACAATTCCAACGTTCCTGGAAAGATAAAAGTCAATTTTTTTCATATATTTGATGTGAGCACCATGTGTTGGACGACAAATATTAGAACGGTGGGTCATTTCCTGCCACACACGAAGCAGCTGGTATTTCGTTATTAAATTCATAGCTTCAACAATGCGATGCCGCAGTTTTTAAAGAGTGTCAGGCATATGGAGGATAAAAATGTGGTCTTTTACGTAACCCCACACATAAAAGTTACAAGGTGCGACGTCTGGAGACCTGGGTGACCACAGGCGATGAAGCTCATCTTCTGCTCCTCCTCTTCCAACCCAACGTCCTGGAATGGTGTCGTTCAGGTAACATCGAACGCGCTTGGAGAAATTCTCGCTTCGTGCGTGGCAGGAAACAAGCCACCGTTTAAATATCTGCCGTCTAACACATGGTGCTCACATTGAATGTATAAAAATATTTGAAATTTTCTCTTTCCAAGAACGTTGGAATTGGATTCTATCTTTTGTAGTTTGGAAGCAACAAATATTTGAAATCTGTTCCTTCTTTCTGAATAGCCCTGTACTAAGGACAGAACTGCAGGCAGTCAGAATACGTCGAAATACTTCTGCCTATAACAAAACATCAGTAGTATAACAGGACAGGTTCTGGGCCATTTTATATGTGATTTACAACTTGATCCTGACCCCTGACGAGATAACAACTTAATTAATTGGCCCCTTAAGTAATTGTGCTCTGTCTCTCTCTGGACGCTCTCTGTCACCCCCTCCCTCTTCCCTGCCTCCTGGCCTAGTGTTTAAGGGGTCCAATAGCGTTTGAGTGTCGCGACCTTTCGGCCAGTGGGCTCCCGAGCAGGTGGTGCTCCACGTGGAGTAGCATTTTATTCTATCAATTGCCTGAGGACTGACAGCGTCCGTTTCCCACCAGCATTAACAGTAGCAGTAACCTCATAGGGAAAAGTTGCAAAAATAGCAATAACAGCAAGCAGCCAGTAAGTTCAATATATTTTTGATGTTGTTGCTATCGTAATTGCTTCTCGTTGATATTACAATTGTTTATGTCATCAGTGTTGCTCCAGCAGCAGGAGCCACATAAATTAGCGATATTGAAAAAAAATGACATTTTGAGGACCAGCAAGCAACTAGTAAGTATTAGTCAAATAAATTACTGATACTGTTGCCATTATAATTGTTTCTCATTGAAATTACAACTGTTTATTTTAGCACTACTGCTTCCAGCAAGGCACCCATCAACAATACAGCCGAGCCAGTAAAGAGTTCCATTGCCTGCAGTTTACTGTGTAGCCAGTATGCAGTGGCGTGAAAATATTAATTCCGTTTCTGTCGTAATGCTACAGTGGTGTGGGCAGGTAGTTGAAGAAATTAACATTTTTTCGAGTCAAAGACTATTTGCCGTCAGCACTAATGCCAATACACAGTGGTGAAGGTCGGAAAAAAACTGTAAGTGTGTGTCTGATCAGTGCAAGTATTGCATTATTAGGCGTTCGCTACCGCAATTGTCTGCCTGTCTGTTGTGGCAGCAGCAGCCTAGAATTACTAGCAGCTATAACTGTTCTGAAGAAAGAGATGGTCTGGAGCTAGGTAGCATAGCTAGAAGAGGAGACTGTGCTTATAACAAATTATGTCCCTCGAGATCCACACCGAAGGGCCATAGAAACTGTTATAGGCATACATATTCAAATACAGAGATATGTAAGCAGGCAGAATAAGGCGCTGCGGTCGGCAACGCCTATACAGGGTGTATCATAATTAATGGAGTAAACGCATACAGTTGAAAGTACACGATACTAGAAGCAAAAAAGTCTCAGCTACGAGCAATTTTTCATCTTCGATACTGTGAAACAAATCTCTTCTATTGCAAAGTTCTTTGCTTTCTATATTTTGGGAACTGGTAGTATGGACCAAAACAAGAAAACAGAAAGCCAGTAAACATGTGCTCTAAAATGCATTCCTTAAGAGCTATGAGCACTTGTTCATCTTTGCTACTTTGAAACACAACTCTTTTAATGATGAAGTGCTCGTTACTTTTAAGATGGTTCAAATGGCTCTGAGCACTATGGGACTTAACATCTGAGGTCATGAGTCCCCTAGAACGTAGAACTACTTAAACCTAACTAACCTAAGGACATCACACACAGCCATGCCCGAGGCAGGATTCGAACCTGCGAACGTAGCGATCGCGCGGTTCCAGACTGAAGCGCGAAGAACCGCTCGGCCACTTCGGCCGGCCGTTACTTTTAAGGTATGCGTTTTAGAGCACATGTTTGCTGAACATTTTTTTCTTATTTTGATCCATACTACCACTTCCCAAAATATGGAAAGCAAAGAACTTGCAGTAGAAGAGATTTGTATCACAGTATCGAAGATGAAAAATTGCTCGTAGCTCGTAAGGTATGCATTTTCGACTCTATGTTTACTGAGACTTTTTCAACTTCACGCGTTAAAGTCATTAATTATGATACACGCTGTATACGTAACAAGGGTCTGGCGCATTTTCAAATAACTTCTACATCTACATCTACATTTATACTCCGCAAGCCACCCAACGGTGTGTGGCGGAGGGCACTTTACGTGCCACTGTCATCACCTCCCTTTCCTGTTCCAGTCGCGCATGGTTCGCGGGAAGAACGACTGTCTGAAAGCCTCCGTGCGCGCTCTAATCTCCCTAATTTTACATTCGTGATCTCCTCGGGAGGTATAAGTAGGGGGAAGCAATATATTCGATACCTCATCCAGAAACGCACCCTCTCGAAACCTGGCGAGCAAGCTACACCGCGATGCAGAGCGCCTCTCTTGCAGAGTCTGCCACTAGAGTTCGTTAAACATCTCCGTAACGCTATCACGGTTACCAAATAACCCTGTGACGAAACGCGCCGCTCTTCTTTGGATCATCTCTATCTCCTCCGTCAACCCGATCTGGTACGGATTCCACACTGATGAGCAATACTCAAGTATAGGTCGAACGAGTGTTTTGTAAGCCACCTCCTTTGTTGATGGACTACATTTTCGAAGGACTCTCCCAATGAATCTCAACCTGGTACCCGCCTTACCAACAGTTAATTTTATATGATCATTCCACTTCAAATCGTTCCGCACGCATACTCCCAGATATTTTACACAAGTGACTGCTACCAGTGTTTGTTCCGCTATCATATAATCATACAATAAAGGATCCTTCTTTCTATGTATTCGCAATACATTACATTTGTCTATGTTAAGGGTCAGTTGCCATCTCTGCACCAAGTGCCTATCCGCTGCAGATCTTCCTGCATTTCGCTACAATTTTATAATGCTGCAACTTCTCTGTATACTACAGCATCATCCGCGAAAAGCCGCATGGGACTTCCGATACTATCTACTAGGTCATTTATATATATTGTGAAAAGCAATGGTCCCATAACACTCCCCTGTGGCACGCTAGAGGTTACTTTAACGTCTGTAGACGTCTCTCCATTGATAACAACATGCTGTGTTCTGTTTGCTAAAAACTCTTCAATCCAGCCACACAGCTGGTCTGATATTCCATAGGCTCTTACTTTGTTTATCAGGCGACAGTGCGGAACTGTATCGAACGCCTTCCGGAAGTCAAGAAAAATAGTATCTACCTGGGAGCCTGTATCTAATATTTTCTGGGTCTCATGAACAAATAAAGCGAGTTGGGTCTCACACGATCGCTGTTTCCGGAATCCATGTTGATTCCAACAGAGTAGATTCTGGGTTTCCAAAAACGACATGATACTCGAGCAAAAAACATGTTCTAAAATTCTACAACAGATCGACGTCAGAGATATAGGTCTATAGTTTTGCGCATCTGCTCGACGACCCTTCTTGAAGACTGGGACTACCTGTGCTCTTTTCCAATCATTTGGAACCTTCCGTTCCTCTAGAGACTTGCGGTACACGGCTGTTAGAAGGGGAGCAAGTTCTTTCGCGTACTCTGTGTAGAATCGAATTGGTATCCCGTCAGGTCCAGTGGACTTTCCTCTGTTGAGTGATTCCAGTTGCTTTTCTATTCCTTGGACACTTATTTCGATGTCAGCCATTTTTTCGTTTGTGCGAGGATTTAGAGAAGGAACTGCAGTGCGGTCTTCCTCTGTAAAACAGCTTTGGAAAAAGGTGTTTAGTATTTCAGCTTTACGCGTGTCATCTTCTGTTTCAATGCCATCATCATCCCGGAGTGTCTGGATATGCTGTTTCGAGCCACTTACTGATTTAACGTAAGACCAGAACTTCCTAGGATTTTCTGTCAAGTCGGTACATGGAATTTTACTTTCGAATTCACTGAACGCTTCACGCATAGCCCTCCTTACGCTAACTTTGACATCGTTTAGCTTCTGTTTGTCTGAGAGGTTTTGGTTCTCTTTGCTTTCGCAATAGTTTCCGGGAATTCAGCCAGGTAACACTTTCAGCGACCGCCGATATTTCGGCGGGAAAACACCCCGCCATTTTCAAGGCAAACCGCAACGGACAGGCGGCGTACATGCAAATTTAATACCTCGGTTCTCGGACAGAAGCAGGAAAGATAACACACACACACTGAACACTAGTGCCACTAAAGATGACCAAAGTCAGAGCTATCGATAGTGAGACTATGAATTCGCAGGGTCTGGCGCAGTTGTTAGGTCGGTTACTACTGCTACAATGGCAAGTTATCAACATTTAAGTGATTTTTAAAGTTGTGTTATAGTCGGCGCACGAGTGATGGGACACAGCGTCTCCGACGTAGCAACGAAGTAAGGATATTCCCGTACAAACATTTCACGAGTGTACCGTGAATATCAGGAATCCGGTAAAACATCAACTATCCTAAATCGCTGCAGTCGGAGAAAGATCATGCAATAACGGGACCAACGACGACTGAAGAGAATCGTTCAACGTGACAGAAGTGCAACCTTTCCTCAAATTGCTGCAGATATCAATGCTGGGCCATTAACAAGTGTTATCGTGCAATCTATTCAACGATACATCGTCGATATGGGCTTTCGGAGCCGAACGCCCACTCATGTACCCTTTATTGCTGCACGACACAAAGCATTACACCTCGCCTGGACCTGTCAACACCGATATTGGACTGGAAACCTGTTGCCTGGTCGGACGAGTCTCATTTCAAATTCTATAGTGCGGATGCACGTGTACGGGTATGGAGACAATCTCATGAATCCATGGACCATGCATGTCAGCAAGGGACTGTTCAAGCTGGTGGAGGCTCTATAATGGTGTGGGACGTGTGCAGTTGGAGTGATATGGGACCGCTGATACGTCTAGATACGACTCTGACACGTGACACGTACGTAAGCATCCTGTCTGTTCATCTGATCCATTCACGTCCATTGTGCATTCTGACGGAGTTGGGCAATTCCAGCAGGTCAATGCGACACCCCACATGTCCAGAATTGCTGTACAGGGGCTCCAGAAACACTCTTCTGGCCATTTATGTCCATTGTGCATTCCGACGGACCAGGGCAATTCCAGCAGGACTATGCGACCGCACATGTCCAGAATTGCTACAGAGTGGCTTCAGAAACACTCTCCTGAGTTTAAACACTTCCGATGGCCACCAGACCCTCCATAGCGTATTTGGGATGCCTTTCAACGTGCTGTTCAGAAGAGATCTCCACCCCCTCGTACCTTATGGATTTATGGACAGCCCTGCAGGATCAATGGTGTCAATTCCCTCCAGCACTACTTCAGACATTAGTCGAGTCCATGCCATGTCGTGCTGCGGCAGTTCTGCGCGCTGACGGAGGCCCTTCACGAGGCTCTGAGCACCATGGGACTTAACATCTGAGGTCATCAGTCCCCTAGAACTTAGAACTACTTAAACCTAACTAATCTAAGTACATCACACACATCCATGGCCGAGGCAGGATTTGATCCTGCGACCGGAGCGGTCGCGCGGTTCCAGACTGTAACGCCTAGAACCGCTCGGCCACACTGGCCGGAGCCCTTCACGAGATTAGGCAAGTGTAATAGTTTCTTTGGCTCATTAGTGTATTACGCCATTCGAGGCACCAGGTGGATATGAAAGTACTTCCACCAGAATTATTAAATATTTATTCATAGCAAAATTCTATAGTAATTGTTTTCTGCACCCACTCACAATATAGCTTAGCCAATAACGACAATTCATGACTTCTGCCACAGTATTGTCTGCCTCGGATGATATAATAGAACACACAAGTGATGTGTGATAGTTATTGTTCAACTAGCTTGCCTATGGAAAACATAGGTAAAAATTGTTGTGAGTACTTACATATTTGCCAGTGCCCCGAATGATGTAATTTGTTATTAGCAAATCGATACTACCCTATCCTCTCTTTTCCCCTGGGCTGGACACACAGTGGCCTTTTTTTAGCTAGAGTGTGGCTACTGTCGCCACAGTATTCTCGTACAGACTGTCTGCATTGGAGAGCATTAGCATTACCGTATTAATCCCGCACAGTCGTAATAATTTTTTTCGACCTTTTTGGTTTTGCTGCTGTCGGCAGGTACAAAAATATTAATTTTTTTTTCAACGTCAGTGCGTGCTGGCGGAGCTCTGCTGGACATAAACTGACTAGCCTATATCGACGCTGTCAACATGTTCACAACGTTGTGCTGCTGAAAGAAACACTGTCCTTTTCAGCTAGAGTGTGTGTAGCAGTTACTCTCTTTAGTAATCCACGGCTACAGCCGCCACAGTATTGTCGGACAGACGACCTGTGGTGGACAGCACTTGCATTCCTTTATTAATCCAGCAACTTAAATAATTTTTTGATCCACGTGCAACTGAGTTCAAAAGGTTCAAATGGCTCTAAGCACTATGGGACTTAACATCTGAGGTCATCAGTCCCCTAGAACTTAGAACTACTTAAACCTAACTAACCTAAGGACACCACACACATCCATGCCCGAGGCAGGATTCGAACCTGCGACCATAGCAGCAGCGCGGCTCCGGACCGAAGCGCCTAGAACCGCTCGGCCACAGCGGCCGGCTGCAACTGAGTACTGGAGTTAGTGCTCACAATTCAACTGCCTATCCACACCACCTTTTCCACATCACGATCGACACATAGTAGTATTTTCAACTACCTGCTCACACGCTTGAGTGCTGGCTCGAAAGCTTTTAACTTTCCGGAGAACACATCGTTAATGGCTTAGTGATATTGTGATTGGGTGCTAAGAACAATTATTATAGAACTTTGCTGTGGATAAATACGTAAGGACTGTAGTGGGAGCATTTACATATCCGCCTGGTGCCTCTAATGGTGCAATAGACCTCAAGTGACGTAATTTGTTACAGGCGCAGTCCCATCCGCATGCTTCCCTGCTCAGAGTAATCCTTTTCAGAGCAGTTATAACCGCTAGTAATTCGAGTCGGGATGCTGCCACCACACACAGACAACTGCGGTGGCGAAGGCCTAATAATGCCACACTCGCACTGCGCTAACACACATTTATAATTTTTTTTCGCCTTCACCACTGTGTATTGGCATTATTCCTCGTCCGCAGCTCGTGGTCGTGCGGTAGCGTTCTCGCTTCCCACGCCCGGGTTCCCGGGTTCGATTCCCGGCGGGGTCAGAGATTTTCTCTGCTTCGTGATGACTGGGTGTTGTGTGCTGTCCTTAGGTTAGTTTGGTTTAAGTAGTTCTAAGTTCTAGGGGACTGATGACCATAGATGTTAAGTCCCATAGTACTCAGAGCCATTTGAACCAATATTCCTCATGACAGGCAGACTGTCATGAGAAAAAAAATTAATTTCTTCAACTAACTTCCTACATAACGGTATCATTACGACAGGTAAGAAAATATTATTATTATCATGCCACTGTGTGATGGCGCGAAAGTAAGCTGCAGGCAATGCAACTCGTTACTGGCTCGGCTACATTGCTGATGGTTGCACTGCTGGAAGCAGCACTGCTGAAATAAACAATTATAACAGCAACGAGAAACAATTATAATGGCAACAATTTCACAAATGTATTTGACAAAACTTGCTGGCATCTTGCTGCTGTTCTAAACGCCTTTTTTTTTTGCAACAACGCCGCTACAGTTGCTGCCAATGCAAGTAGGAATTGGCGCTGCCTGTGCTCCGGCAACTGACAGCGTAAAATGCTACTCCACGTGGAGTCCCACTAGCTCGCCGGTCACTGTGGCCGAGCGGTTCTAGGCGTCTCAGTCGGGAACCGCGCTACTACTACGGTCGCAGGTTCGAATTCTGCCTCGGAAATGGATGTTTGTGATGTCCTTAGGTTAGTTGGGTTTAAGTAGTTCTAAGTCTAGTGGACTGATGACCTCAGATGTTAAGGCCCACAGTGCTTGGAGCCATTTGAAACCACCAGCTCAGGAGCCCATTAGCGGGAAGGCTGCGATGCTTGAACATTATTGGACCCCTCAAACACTAGGCCAGGGGGGAAAGGAGGAGGAGTGGTGTGACAGAATGCGTCTAGAGAGAGACAGAGCTCAATTACGTAAGAGACCAATTAATTGTTATCTCATCAGGGGTCAGGGGTCAAATCCTAAAATACATAAAAAAGTGACCCATGACCCGTGCTGTCGTAATACTAACATCTTCGAGAGTGGAATGGGCATAGAAGCGTTTAGGGCGCCTATGAAGATTGTGGGACACCGCCACTGCTCTCACGTCAGGAAACCATGATTGTTTAACGAAAAGTAAAAACAAATGGTTCAAATGGCTCTGAGCACTATGGGACTTAACATCTATGGTCATCAGTCCCCTAGAACTTAGAACTACTTAAACCTAACTAACCTAAGGACAGCACACAACACCCAGCCATCACGAGGCAGAGAAAATCCCTGACCCCGCCGGGAATCGAACCCGGGAACCCGGGCGTGGGAAGCGAGAACGCTACCGCACGACCACGAGATGCGGGCAAGTAAAAACAGCTACCATTGGTTTAGGTATTTAACTTAGAAAAAAATGGCTCTGAGCACTATGGGACTTAACTGCTGAGGTCATTAGTCCCCTAGAACTTAGAACTACTTAAACCTAACTAACCTAAGGACATCACACACATCCATGACTGAGGCAGGATTCGAACCTGCGACCGTAGCAGCAACGCGGTTCCGGACTGCAGCGCTAGAACCGCACGGCCACCGCGGCCGGCAATTAACTTAGAAGTGGGAGTAACAAATATGACTGTACCTACAGAGGTCCGCCCTTACTGACCAGCACCTGAACGTAGAGTTAGAGAGGGAGAGAACATGACAGGTTTGTAGGACCAACAATAACGAATTTTGTAACTGCCTGAAATGAGATTAAAGGAGGGAAAGCAACGGTATTTAAGACAGCTTCTCACTGGTTGGCACTGTCCGCCTTGGTAGCTGAGTGGATGCCGGCACGGTAGCTCAGCGCGTTCGGTCAGAGGGTTAGCTGCCCTCTGTAATAAAAAAAAAACTGAGTTGATCGATCAACAACGAACTTCAACGGATGTATTACGACGTCCGCCCCCAGCAGATGCAACGACCAGAAGCGAACAAAATGAAATTAAAAAAAAAGAGTGGTCAGCGCGACGGAATGTCATTCTAAGGGGCACGGGTTCGATTCCCGGCTGGGTCGGTGATTTTTTTTTCCGCTCAGGGACTGGGTGTTGTGTTATCCTAATCGTCATCACCTCATCCCCACCGACACTGAAGTCGCCGAAGTGGCGACAACTCAAAAGACCTGCACCAGGCGAACGGTCTACCCGACGGGAGGCCCTAGCCACACGACATTTCATTTCACTGGTTGTCACTCACAGTATTTATCATTCAGCCAATCAAAATTGCGTACTCCAGGAAAACGCAGAGAAGCGAGTCTTTCTTGTGAAGCGGACTGTTACTTGTTAGATAGGCGCCTTCCCGGCCAGTCGTCTTCGTGTTTCAGCATCTCGACAGCCAGGCACCACCCTGAGCAGACTTCACTTCAGCAGCGAAAGACGCATCTTGCGGAGCTGAACTTGAAGCAAGTTGTTGGTACGGACACAATGACTGATTTTGCAGCCACTTCAACCGCCACTTGCAGATTATGACTATGGTCAGATCCAGCCACAACCGTGAGGCGAACTGTAGGAATTCGAGTCATTTTTGACGAGGTTTGTTAATTTAGATCTTCACCCTGAAAACTTTCTTGCTGTTACAAGTTCAGCATGCTAACAACTCGGGCCACAGGTGCAAATGCGTGCCCTTCCGTAGTACGCACCAACCTTCGACAGTCACGGTACTACTTCCGTAAATGTAAATCTTTTATCCAGGTAAGTTTTTATATGAATCATAGCCCAGATCCCGTGTCCAGGTTGGCCAAAGTATTTCTTTTGCGTTTTCGTGGAATAAACTTAGTTAATTGAGCTCGTTGTTTAATTTCGGAGATAACGATTTCCTTGCTCATTGGTTTGGAGGGCAGCTATTTGATTGTGTCAGATATACAGGACTATTTTAATACATCCAATTAAAGATTCACATTTTTAAACCACCAACGCCACAGCTTACAACCTCACGTCATGTGACATCCAGCTTTCTGTGCACGACTGGGAGACCTCTGGCGAAATGCTCCCACATTTTCATTCATTTTCACAGAGTAGTTAATGTATTATATTACTTTATGTACGTTGTACTTAAGTTGTGCAGAGCCGTGAACTCGACATCTTTTTGTTGTAAATCTTAGAACAAAGTCTAAGCTCAAACGTAAAGAGGTATCTCGAACAGAATGACCTCTTCCACACCAACGACAATGGATTCCGAAAACGCTAATCGTCTGAAATCCATCTCACGCTTTTCTCACATGACCTACTATAAAACCCATTGATCAAGGCAAATCAGGTAGATGCAGTTTCTCGATTTCCGAAAAGCATTTGACATAGCACCATATTTACGCTTATTACCAAAGGTATGATCGTACTTATTAAGCGAAATTTGTGGCTGGATTAAGAATTTTTTGGTTAGGAGGATGCAGTAAGTGATCTTGGATGGAGAGCCATCGGGTGTTCCCAGGAAAGTGTGTTGGGACCCTTGTTGTTAATGTTGTATGTTAATGACCTTGTGCAAAATACTCATATTAATCCCATACTTCTCGCAGATGATGCGGTTATCGATTATGAAGTACTAATTCAAAGAAGCTGCAGAAATATTCAGTCAGATCTTGATAAAACACAAAGTTTGGCAACTTACTCTAAATAATCGGAAGTGCGGATGGCTCAGTTGGCTCTGAGCACTATCGGACTTAACATCTGAGGTCATCAGTCCCCTAGACTTAGAACTACTTAAACCTAACTGACCTAAGGACATCACACACATCCATGCCCGGCCGGCGGTGACAAATCTCTCCTCTGTCTTACAGATTTTTTACGTTCCTCTTAAAACAACAAAATTTCATTCATATTTCGGCCTCAAATTATTATTATTTTGAAAATGTGTAATTCTTTGTCATATGTTGTAGGTAAAAACAAAACACAAAGTACAAAAATGATGACAAACGAAAAATGTAACATGTACAACCTGTTATAAAGTATCAGGTAACAGGTCGTTAAATCTGCAATAAATAAATAAAAAACTAAAACTGCGCCCGAACAGGACTTGAAGGCCCAATGCTACCGACCGACCGCCGTGTCATCCTCAGCACACAGCCATCACTGGGTGCGGATATGGAAGGCCTGTGGTCAGTACACAGCTCTCGCAACCGTATGTCAGTTTACGAGAGAGGAGCCGCTACTTCTCAGTCAAGTGCTCCTCAGCTTGTCTCAAAAGGGCTGAGTGTATCCCGCTTGCCAACAGCGCCCGGCACCCATCTAAGTTCTAGCCCAGCCCGGCAGCGCTTGACTTCGTTGATCTGATGGAAACCGGCGTTACCACTGTGGCAAGGCCGTTGGCCATAAATAAATAAATAAAAATAAACAAAATATTCCGCTTCATTGGTCGGAGACGAGCAATAGCCGGACTAGGAAATTACCGCTCCATGCGTTTTGCGTAGGCCGCCGTTAACACCACAAGACAAACGGCTGCGTTTGGAGAGCTGCCGTAACCAGGAAGCACGGATTGCTGATCAATGGCGTCGCATGGTGTTCAGTGGTGAATCGCCGTTCTGTAATACCTTGGATGAGCATTGTCGGTAAGCATGGTAGCGACCCTGGGAGACGTCCCTTTCCTCCAATATTTTGGAGAGGACCGGCGGTGTTACTCCTAGCGTCATGGTGTGGGAAGTCATCGTGTATGACTTCAGGTCACGGTTGGTAGTGATTGAGTGAACTTCGATGGAACAACGTCACATTACGAACTTCCTGTGCCCTAATGTATTACCTCTCCTCCGAAATTATAGTGGTACCATTTTCTAACAGAACAATGGTCGGTCACACTTGGTACGAGTCTCTATGAAGCGTCTGCGTGACATTTTGGGACTTCTACGGCTAGTAACATCCCTAGATCTGTCCCTGATAGAATCTGTGTGGGATCATCGAGGACGTCAAGCCAGTCCCAGTGCCTTAGGAGAGGATATAACGTCTTTACGACACCATTCCGAACCGAATCAGTGCATGCATCAGACCAGGGGGGCAGTAACGTCTTACTGGTAAGTTCGCTCACAGTCCCAAGTCTGTTGTACACTGAAGAGACAAAGGAACTGGTACACCTGTCTATTACCGTGTAGGGCCCCCACGAGCACTAAGACGTGCAGCAACACGACGTGGCATGGACTCCACTAATGTCTGAAGTAGTGCTGGAGGGAACTGACACCATGAATCAAGCAGGGCAGTCCATAAGTTCTCAAGAGTACGAGGGGGTGGAGATCTCTTCTGAACAGCACGTTGCAAGGCATCGCAGATGTGCTGAATAATGGTCACGTCAGGGGAGTTTGGTGGGCAACGAAAGTGATAAAACTCGGAAGAGTGTTCCTGAAGCCACTCTGTAGCAGAGGACGACGGTTCAATCCCGCGTCCGGCCATCCTGATTTAGGTTTTCCGTGATTTCCCTAAATCGCTCCAGGCAAATGCCGGGATGGTTCCTTTGAAAGTGCACGGCCGACTTCCTTCCCCGTCCCTCCCTAATCCGATGAGACCGATGACCTCGCTGTCTGGTGTCCTCCCCAAACAATCCAATCCACCCTGTAGCAATTCTTGGCGTGTAAGGTGTCGTATTGTCATGCTGGAATTGCCTAAGTTCGTCGGAATGCACATTGGGCATGAATGGATGCAGGTGATTAGACAGGATGCTAACGTGCATATCACCTGTCAGAGTCGTATCTAGAAATATCGGGGTGTCCCAAATAAGTGCAACTGCACACGCCCCACACCATTACAGAGCCTCCACCAGCTTGAACGGTCCCCTGCTGACATGCAGGGCCCATGGATGCATGAGGTTCTCCATACCAGTACACGTTCATCCGCTCAATACAATTTGAAACGAGACTCGTTCCACCAGGCAACATGTTTCGAGTCATCAACAGCCCAATGTCGGTGTTGACGGGCCCAGGTTAGGCGTTAAGCTTTGTGTCGTGCAGTCCTCAAGGGTACAGGAGTGGGCTTCCGGCTCCGAAATCCCATATCGATGATGTTTCGTTGAATGGTTCTCACGCTGACACTTGTTGACGGCCCAGCATAGAAATCTGCAGCAATTCGCTGAAGGGTTGCCCTTCCGTCACGTTGAACGATTGTATTCAGTAGTTGTTTGTCCCGTTCTTGCAGGGTCTTTTTCCGGCCGCAGCGATGTCGGAGATTTGACGTTCTGCCGGGTTCCTGATATTTACGGCACGCTCGTGAAATGATCGTACCATAAAATCCCCACTTCATAGCTACCTCGGAGATGCTGTGTCCCATCGCTCGTGCACCGACTACAACACAACGTTCAAACTCACTTAAATCTTGATAACCTGCCACTGTAGCAGCAGTTCCGATCGAACAACTGCGCCAGACACTTGTTGTGTTATACAGGCGCTGCATATCGTAGCGCCGTATTCTGCCTGTTTACGTATCTCTGTATTTGAATACGCAAGCGCATACTAGTTTCTCTGGTGCTTTCGTGTAAATCACTGAAATAACGTCACATACCCTTCTAACCCGAGATGTTTCAATTCGTTTCGTCCTCCCCTTCCAGGTGTTTCCTTTTTTGTGAGGCATTGTAAATACAGCCTAATATCAAATCCTATCTTCATTTTAAATTTTCATTGACGATTTTCTTAGTAAATCTGAAATAAGAAGCTGTAATTGTGTTGGGAAGAACCTAATTCACTCCTATTGCTTTCATTTCTCCGGTAAGAATGATTACGAGGTCCGTGTCTATAAAATTCTCACAGATGAAGCAACACCGTGACTTCACTACACGCAGCACGGAAGAAAGGAAGAGTAAGAACATTTGCGGGAATTGATAGATTTCACTTGGGAGTGCTAGACAAACCCTGTTAAAAGTACGGTAGTCCACATAATCAAAATTTGCCGCAAAGTCAGCACGCAGATGCTCAGTTTGTGTTTAATGTTAGCTGCTGCCCATAAACCGAGTGATATAAAAGCCGAATCCGACGTGAAACAGCGGCAGGACGCGGTGAGGCCGGATTCCGCCAATTTCAGAAGAATCGTAAAACAAGGCGGAACAGGCGCTGTTTATTTTTGTTGCCGCCACAGCCTCGAGTTTTTGCATCGCTTTATGGCTCCGTAGATGTTGATGTTTACCTGAGAAACCCTGCTGCGGAACTCGTCTTTGTCCTTCGATTATATCTGGAGGAAAACCTGTGTGTCACTACAGCTGTGTAGTGTACCTCTCCAGTTCGTTCGCACGTATTACCGCCTCGAAAGTAAAACATTTTCTTTTCTTGCCCTCCTTTCTTCTCGCCTGAACCAAGCAACACCTGTAATTTGCAGCTACTTATTCTGATAAGATATTATGCAAGAGCCGTGACAGGCGCGAAACTGTACTTCCACTGAATGCCACGTAATGGTGATGTAGAAGTTGAGTACCGTGGAGAGCTATCACTCACTATTCTAATTCAGTTTTAGAGAACAGTATAATTTCATTGCTTCATTGAAGAGTTGCTTGATCTTTTGGAGTGGACAGAATAATTCCAAGATGGCGGCGATAGACCAAAAATGTTTTCTGGCATATTTAAGAAACACCATCAGCAGACCACTTCACTATCATCCTTGCTTATTAGCTCCATGAGCTTGTGCTTGTGAATGCTATTATTTTTATCGAAAATGACCACAAGAGCGTCCCAGAACAGTATATTATCACTTAACCATTTTCTTTCAACAATTTTAAGTTTAACTTCATTCGTGTCTTTAATTATTACATTTTGTCTCTGTAATAACTTATATATTTGCCAAGCCCCCTATAGACTCTACCTATAGTACTCTTCATTTATTGCATACTGCACAATTTTATAACTGACGAATATGTGTAGATTTACGGTAGCGACATCTAACGAGCTTACGGCACAAACATATGTTGTGGCTCCTGTACTGCAGTTTGTCATGAGCAGTAGCGATAGACACAGTATGACTCTGCCAGAACCGTGGCCTAGATACACCATGTTTTAAATATGTGCGAAGATGTTAAACCGATTTTGTGTACATTTGGTGACGATGCAACTATGGCTTTATTATACTCTGAAGCGTCAAAGAAACTGGTATAGGCATGCGTATTCAAATATAGAGATATGTGAACAGGCAGAATACGGTGCTGCGACCGGCAACGCCTATATAACACAACAGATGCCTGGCGCAGTTGTTAGATAAGTTACTGTGGCTCCAATGGCAGGTTATCAAGAGTTAAGTGAGTTTGACGTGCTGTTATAGTCAGCGCACGAGCGATGGGACACATTATCTCCGAGGTAGCGTTGAAGAGGGGATTTTCTCGTACGACCATTTCACGAGTGTACCGTGACTATCAGGAATCCGGTAAAACATAAAATTTCCGACATCGTTACGGCCGAAAAAAGATCCTGCAAGAGCGGGACCGACGACGACTGAAGAGAATCGTTCAACGTGAAAGAAGTGCAACCCTTCCGCAAATCGGTGCAGATTTCAATGCTAAGCCATCAACAAGTGTCAGCGCGCGAACCATTCAACGAAACGTCATCGATATGGGCTTTCGGAACCGATGGCCCATTCGTGTACCCTTGATGACTGCATAACACAAAGCTTTACGCCTCGCCTGGGCCCGTCACTTGATGACTGGAAACATGTTGCCTGGTCGGACGAGACTCATTTCAAATTGTATCGAGCGGATGGAAGTGTACAGGTATGGGTATGGAACAAACTCATGAATCCATAGCATCTACAGATCAGCACGGGACTGTTCATGGTGGTGAAAGCTCTGTAATGGTGTGGGGTATGGGCAATTGGAGTGATATGGGACCCCTGATACGTCCGGATACAGGTGATATATACGTGAACATCCTGTCTGATCACCTGCATCCATTCCTGTCCATTGTGCATTCCGACGGACTTGGGCAATTCCAGCAGGACAATGCGACACCCCACACGTCCAAAATTGCTAAAGAGTGTGCCCCAGCAACACTCTTCTTAGTTTTAAATCTTCCGATGGCCACCAAACTCCCCAAACATGAACATTATTTAGCACATCTGGGATGCCTTGCAACGCGTTGTTCAGAAGAGATCTTCACCCCTCGTACTCTTACCGATCTATGGACAGCTCTGTAGGATTCAGGGTGTCAACTCTCTCCAGCACTACTTCAGACATTATCCGAGTCTATACCGCGTCGTATTGTAGCATTTCTGAGTGCTCGCAAGGGCCCTACACGATATTAGGCAGGTTTACCAGTTTGTTTGGCTCTTCAGTGTATTATGACATGTTATAAAACGGATATGTCTCGTTATATTTTAAACTCATGTTTTCACATCCATGAAAGTAATAATTTTTCTTTATCGCATATTTTATTGTTCTGTGACGTAATCTGTTCACTATTTGGTATTTCATTTCCCATGTTTTGCTGCAGACCTGAAGATGATCAATGCTGACCGAAACCGGTAGTCTAAGGACCAAATGTTTTGTGATCATGGGGGGAAATGAAAGAAATTAATTCTACACTTCCTGCATCACTGTTTTAATCCGCGACCACGTAGCAACTTATGATGTGGGTCTGTCGCAGCTATTTCACCTGTATTGCACTACCATCACGCAACGCGATTTTATATACGTCTCTACGGCAACTCCCCAATGCTGCCTCCTCTCGATAGACGACTGTTGTTTTCAGTCACTTAGCTACTGTACTAGAGTTCCCCTTTCACTTCTCCCCCCTCTCGTAAAAATAAAAAAAGCACCCCGATCAGACCTTGAAGACTGCGTGAGGCCGACCGGCCGCCGTGCCATCCTCTGTCATACGGAGTCATTCGGATGCGGAATGAAAGGACATGAGGTCAGCACACTGCCCTCCCGGCCGTTACCGGCTTTCCAGACCTTGAAGCCCTACTAGAGATCAGAATACTCGCTTCAAAATCGCCAGTGAGTCCTTTGGCATCTGAGAACTCGCCGTCTCCGCGTGCCCGTAGACGCGACTTGCGAGTGTCCGCCGCTGCACAACTGTCACTCGAGTCTGTTGTCGGGAACATGCAGACTCAACTCGCTCAGAAAGGAGAGCGATTACACGAGTTCGCAAATATAACTGCAGATCGCGGCATTCCCGCTACATAAGCAACAGTTTTGAAAGAAATTTTCGCCACTGAACTGTAAATTACTGTTCATTTATTTCACACAATCATTACTTCGGTTTTATAGCCAGTCTCAAGTACAAGTTGAAATGTTAAAAAGTGTCCCACCTGCCTAAATGACAACCCTTTCACACCTCAATTTTTTCTGGAGGAAGGAAATATTTTTTTATGTAGTAATGCTCTTAGGTAACTTTTTAATGATTTTAGATTCAAGATCTATCCAAAAATATGTACATGTTTTCAAAGCATACTTTATACATTACGCTTCATTTTATGGAGTAAAAAAACTAATTACGAAGTATTCTCTATTGTAATAAATAGTAAAATGATCAATCAATAATAAGCATGAAAAATTACAATGGCAATATTCAATATTATAACAGTCGAATATAGCGAACCAACCACAAGCTGCTGCGCACCGCTATATTGACTTGCTGAGACTTTCATAGTGATGCCCAACAATTGGCTGCATTTGCGCGTGATGAGAAGTTTGAACATCCACAAATGTGTACCTCAGGCTTCCACTGAGAAAAAATACTTCCCCTGCAGCTAAGACACAGTAAAAGTTAATGTAGGCAACTGTAGCCAGAGGGTCTGAAAGCATTAATAACACGGCAGGCTCTGGGATCTGTGAATGCCGGATTATCAGTTTTGCCGGAGTATCGAGGCTATTTCTAAAAATCTGGTTAAGGAAAAAAGGATACAAGTAAAACCTGTAGTTTTAACGTACACAAATAATTACCGGTAACTATTTTTTATGAAGCACAGCATGGGAGATTACAATATAAAAAAGTTATAAATATGTCTTACTTTTCTGTAAAAGCGAAATTTAATTAAAAGTCGAATACTGTACCGCTCTGTTAAATCAATCTAAGGCTCAAAGCTGCAGAAAACTTCCAAATACACGAATAATTTTTGTGGCCCAATTACGAAACAAAAAAAGCGCTATCGATTTGAAAAGATCAAGAACAAGGTATTTAATAACAAAACTGTTACCAAGAATATTGTGCAGCTTAGCTGAAATCACTGTCTGTAGGAACAGTAGAAATTTCTGACGTTGTCAAGGATCTGGAATATGTCTGACTGGTATTTGACACTGATGGTTTAGTGACATTTTTTTCTCAGCCCACTGGAACATTGCAGAAATTCTAACTTCTTTTCTTGGATTGAGCTCTTTTTATGACAAAAATTGTTTTGTGTGATGTCCAGATTCGAAACTACAGAAGCATTTTATTGGTGGATACTCTCACTGAATTTCACAGAAGTGTGTAAGGCTTCTGAAGTTTAAGCCTAAGAGATCGTCTCTTCTTCGTCACTCTCAGTTTATGGTGCATCCTGTGGGTTGAAACCAATATCACATCGTCAATAGCTCTTCTTCGACAGCTAAATGCCTTTCAAATTAAATCCATTCTTCAACTTCTCCTGCTGAAAACGCACTCAATTCATTTAGTGGACGCAGAATTTAGCAATTGTACGAGGGCAGTTCAATAAGTAATGCAACACATTTTTTTTCTGAAACAGGGGTTGTTACACAACACTATTTTTCAACGTAATCTCCATTCAATGCTACGGCCTGATGCCACCTTGAAATGAGGGCCTGTATGCCTGCACGGTACCATTCCACTGGTCGATGTCGGAGCCAACGTCGTACTGTATTAATAACTTCTTCATCATCCGCGTAGTGCCTCTCACGGATTGCGTCCTTCATTGGGCCAAACATATGGAAATACGACGGTGCGAGATCGGGGCTGTAGGGTGCATAAGGAAGAACAGTCCACTGAAGTTTTGTGAGTTCCTCTCGGGTGCGAAGACTTGTGTGAGGTCTTGCGTTGTCATGAAGAAGGAGAAGTTCGTTCAGATTTTTGTGCCTACGAACACGCTGAAGTCGTTTCTTCAATTTCTGAAGAGTAGCACTTCAGAGTTGATCGTTCGACCATGGGGAAGGACATCGAACAGAATGACCCCTTCAGCGTCTCAGAAGACTGTAACCATGACTTTACCGGCTGAGGGTATGGCTTTAAACTTTTTCTTGGTAGGGGAGTGGGTGTGGCGCCACTTCATTGATTGCCGTTTTGTTTCAGGTTCGAAGTGATGAACCCATGTTTCATCGCCTGTAACAATCTTTGACAAGAAATTGTCACCCTCAGCCACATGACGAGCAAGCAATTCCGCACAGATGGTTCTCCTTTGCTCTTTATGGTGTTCGGTTAGACAACGAGGAACCCACCGGGAACAAACCTTTGAATATCCCAACTGGTGAACAATTGTGACAGCACTACCAACAGAGATGTGAAGTTGAGCACTGAGTTGTTTGATGGTGATCCGTCGATCATCTCGAACGAGTGTGTTCGCACGCTCCGACATTGCAGGAGTCACAGCTGTGCACGGCCGGCCCGCACGCGGGAAATCAGACAGTCTTGCTTGACCTTGCGGCAATGATGACACACGCTTTGCCCAACGACTCACCGTGCTTTTGTCCACTGCCAGATCGCCGTAGACATTCTGCAAGCGCCTATGAATATCTGAGATGCCCTGGTTTTCCGTCAAAAGAAACTCGATCACTGCCCGTTGTTTGCAACGCAAATCCGTTACAGACGCCACTTTAACAGCTCCGTACAGTGCTGCCACCTGTCGGAAGTCAATGAAACTATACGAGACGAAGCGGGAATGTTTGAGAATATTTCACAAGAAATTTCCGGTTTTTTCAACCAAAATTGGCCGAGAAAAAAAATGTGTTGCATTACTTATTGAACTGCCCTCGTACAATTTCAGAGCGATCAGTTGTCGTCTCACCATTTACGTAACTTTCCATCTCAGCTCCATAGGCCAATCGCACCATAATTTTCTCCTGGCGTAGAAATGAAACTGGCTTATCTTGGCGAGAATATAATCGCTCGGTGAGGCAGAAATTTGTTACAGACGAGGCGCCGCTCCGGACGGTTCGGATGTTTCTCGAAGGCGTCTTATAGTACTATTAAACGCGAAATACGGGAAAATTTGTGATGCGTGCCGGATTACCGGGTCTGCTGGATTGTCGTGATCTTACTGCACCAATGTAGCCACTTATCGGTTAGCAGTAAATATTGTTCTGTTTATACACACATCTATGTAGATAAAACTTTCTCGAAGATTGCTGTAAATTTATTTTAATATTTAATATCTATTCAGAGAACGTTAAAAATTATGTTGACATATACACACTTTCGAAGCGTTACCGAGTCTGTAACGACAGTACAACAAAACATGACACGAGGATGAAGTATAATCTCTAAATGGTGATCAAGTATTAAAATAAATTACGAAAGTGAATGATGAGCTACACAGCCCGCTCTTAGCCCACAAATGCAAGTTTTCATGACCAAAATGATTACAAAAATAGCGCGCTATTTAGTCGCGTTGCTATAACAGTGCCGGCCGGTGTGGCCGAGCGGTTCTAGGCGCTTCAGTCTGGAAGCGCGCGGCCGCTACGTCGCAGGTTCGAATCCTGCCTCGGGCAGGGATGTGTGTGATGTCCTTAGGTTAGTTAGGTTTAAGTAGTTCTAAGTTCTAGGGGACTGATGACCTCAGAAGTTAAGTCCCATAGTGCTCAGAGCCATTTGAACCATTTTATATGACAGTGACGTTATTGTGTATCTATTTTTCGTTTGATATAGCACATACGCTTGCTCATGGAGGAGGTGGCATAAACAAGAATACAGGGTATATCAAAAATAATCATCAGATTTAAAAAAAAAAATCATAACTATTATGTTATTTGGGATATGTGCGTGAACAACATACTGTTGGAAAGAGCAAACCGTCGAGTTTTACATGGTTCCCGCTAGGTAGCAGCAGTGTGCACCACTTAAGTTCTAGTAAAAATAGTGTCGAGACAACAGAAAGCGTAGTGTGTTCTTCGTTTTGCGCAGTGCAGGTTAGTTATAACTGTTCAGCGTGACGTTTTTATTAGGTATGGTTTGGATTCTCCTACAGCACAAACCATTAGACGATGGCACGAACAATTCCAAGAAATAGGTTGTTTATGTAAAGGCATACGCCTTAGTTGCCCAAGGAGTGCGTAGAAATCCGTTCGCCGTGCAACTCGACAGCTCAACATGCCCCCGATGTCCGTGTGGTGTGTGTTGCGTCGACGTTTACACATGAAACCACGCAAAATTCAGCTACCACAAGCTCTTCGTGAAGGTGACAAACAACGTGTTGGTTGGTTGGTTGTTTTGGGGAAGGAGACCAGACAGCGAGGTCATCGGTCTCATCGGATTAGGGAAGGACGGGGAAAGAAGTCGGCCGTGCCCTTTTGAAAGGAACCATCCCGGCATTTGCCTGGAGCGATTTAGGGAAATCACGGAAAACCTAAATCAGGATGGCCGGACGCGGGATTGAACCGTCGTCCTCCCGAATGCGAGTCCAGTGTCTAACCACTGCGCCACCTCGCTCGGTCTAAAACAGCGTGTGGGTTCTGTAATCTCGTCCTTGGCAAGATGGAGGATGCAGTTTTCTTCCACGCTTAGTGTTTAGTGACGAGGCAACATTTCATTTAAATGGAAAGGTGAACCGAATAATATGAGAGTATGGGGTACAGAACAACCACATGAAGTTGTACAACTCTCAAAATTTAATGTGTTTTATGCAGTTTCACAGGAAAAGGTGTATAGGCCATTTTTCTTTGCCGAGAAGACTATTACAGGAAGAAAATAGCTTGATATGCTTGAGAACTTTCTTTTTTCACAGGTGGAGACTGATTCAAACGACTTGATTTACCAACAGGATGGAGCTCCGCCACACTGGCATCTGGAAGTGCGGGAATTTTTAAATCAAAGGATTACTGAACGATGGAGCGGTCACACTGGAACAAATGGTTCAGCCTTACGTTACTGGTCTCCAAGGTCAGCAGAATTGACTGTATGTGATTATTTCTTGTGGGAGTTTACAGAAGACTCTGTTTATGTGCCTCCGTTACCAACAACAATGAATGAACTGAGACATCACATAACAGCAGCTGTGGAATCTGTAACTCAAGACATGCTCGCTGCAGTGTGGGAACAATTTGAATACCGCATTGACATATAGGGTGTATCTCAAGGGGGGGCATATTGAACACCTATGAAAAGGTACGAAAAAAAAGTTGTTGAGTTTCCCATTCATCAAAAAACCAAATTAGTTGTGTATGTTTATTAGTTTCAGAAATGTAGACGTGTCAAATCGGATTTTTTTTTTTTTTTTGATACGTCCTCTATAACCATTTTGTTTGCATTGAACGAAATTTGTATGTTTTTCGTTTGAAGTGTGGTCTATAACGTGAAATGTATTCCAGCCATCACTCCTCCTCTAATGGAACACATTTGCAATTGTGCACCTTCAATCATTTAATTTTCTCCTTACATCCTCCACAGTCTTTCAAAACACGACTTCGTTGGAGACCCTATGATCCCAACAACAGGTCATTTCGCCTTGTCAGTGTTACTTTACAGCAGCAAGATGGCAATCTGATCTTCCGTACTAACGGTAAGTCACGGCTAACCTTTCACTGCAGCATGCTTCAGAGAGAACGAGTCGACGAGTACGAAGCGACCGCAGCGCCACAGTTCTCAGAGTCGTCATACTCGCCGAACTACAGCGGGAAAGGAGTCCCGTTAGCACCGACCTAACAGCGGCTCCTTGTTTTGTGAAGTATGCAACCCGAACATAGACTCGTACTCGCTCCGCTTCTGATCTGTAGCCGTCACCTGTAATTCAAATAGCTTCCCAGTTGGCCTCGTGACGCTGAGTGGACCTTTTTCCAATCTTCAAACCAAGAAAAAATCCATAACAGTATCGGGAACTGCATCCAGGTCCTCCGCACAACAATCAGATGCGCTCACCACTGAGTTACGGAATCGGACCGTTTTTCGCCCTGAAATGCTCATCTATTCGCCATCCACAAGAAGGCCCACAACAGACTAAAACTACAAAAGTTACTAACACGCCGAATACCCCACGACCATCGTCCATACATACAAGATCTCCATACGTCCGGACCCCAGATACGCAAACTTTGCTTGGTTGGACCTATGGCCCCCGCAAATCTTCTCCCTCCAAATTGTTAAACTTCATGCACTCATGACAGAGTGAGGTGGCGGAGTGCAAGGCACTGGGCTCTTATACGGGATGACAGTGGTTAAAATACTGACCTGACGTCCAGGTATAGGTTTTCCGTGATTTCTCTAAATCGCTTATGCAAGTGCCGCGATGGTTCCTTTGAAAGGCACATGGCCGATATCCTTTAAAATCTTTCACCAACCGAATATGTCCATCTCCAATTGTCTTGTCGACGAAGGGACGTCAAATCCTAACACTCCCTTTTCCTTTTTCGCCTAAACTCACCTTGCATTCCACCTCCGTCCGTATGAATCCGTTACCGGCTTCCAACAGCTGCTGAAACTACTGCAGATGGGTTTTGCCTGTACTACGTCTCCCTTATACTTGAGCCCACTCACGCCGTTCTACTCTTCACCTGTGGAACATTGGACCTGCTGTTGTGTCCATATTGGCATAACTCACTTCCCTTTCTCATCCAAACATTCCATGTCCCTTCCCAGAGGAATTGTAACCACCTCCCTCTGCCTCTCAAACACAAAGCTTCAGACCTACCCAGTTGTTACCAAACCCACCTGTCCTATTCCAAAACAAGGCTCCAATGTACCCTAATTCTGCCTAACTGAAAACCCTACCATCTCGTAATTGCTAAATCTACGTCCACGTCTATATGAGTACTCTGCAATTCACAAATAAGTGCCTGGCACAGGGCTCATCGAAGCACCTTTAAGCTATTTCTCTACCATTCCACTCTCGAGAAGCTCTCAGGAAAAGTGAACACTTAGCTCTTTCAGTGCGAGCTCTGATTTCTCTTATTTTATTATGACGATTACTTCTTCCTATGTAGGTGGTCGCCAACAAAATATTTTCACACTCTGAGGTGAAAGTTAGAGACTGAAATTTCATGAGAAGGTCCTGCTGCAGCGAAAAACAACTCTGTCTTAATGATTGCACCTATTTTTTGTACCATATCCGTGACACTCTCTCCCCCATTCCGCGATGATACAAAACGAGCTGTCTTTTTTCGATGGCCTCCGTCAATAGTGTCTGAACCGGATCCCACAACACACAGCAGTACTCCACAAGAGATCAGACAAGTGTAGTGTAAGTAGTCTCTTGAGGAGACCTGTTGCATTTTCTAAGTCTTCTTCTAATAAATAGCAGTCTTTGGTTAGCTTTCCCCATAATTTTATCTACATGACTTCTCCAGTTTAAATTATTCGTAAGTGTAATCCTTAAGTATTTAGCTGACTTTACAGCATTTAGATTTGTGTAGTTTATCGTGTAACCAAAATTTAGCGAATTCTTTTTAATGCTCATGTGGATGACTTCACACTTTTCATGATTTAGAATCAGTTGCCACTTTTTGCACCATACAGATATCTTGTCTAAATCATTTTGCAATTCGTTTTGATCATCTGATGACACTATATGACGGTAAATGACAGCATAATCCGAAAATAATCTAAGAGTACTGCTCAGGCTGTCTTCTAAATCGTTTATGTAAATCAGGAACAGCAGAGGACTTGTAACAATTCCTTGCGGAACGCTATATACTACTTCTGTTTTACTCGATGGCTTTCCGTCAGTTATTACGAATTGTGACCCTTATGACTGGAAATCACGAACCCAGTAACACAACTGAGACGATACTCCATAGGCACGCAATTTAATTAGAACTCGCTTGTGAGGAACGGTGTCAAAAGCCTCCTGGAAATCTAAAAATATGGAATCGATTTGACGTCCCGTGCCCATAGCACTCATTACTTCGTGAGAATAAAGAGCTAGTTATGTTTCACAAGAACGATATTTTCTGCATTCGTGTTCGCCGTTTGTCAGTTAATCTTTTTCTTCGACGTGATACTGAATGTTCGAGCACAGCATATGTTCCAAATTCCACTGCAAATCGACGTTAGTGGTATGGGTCTACAATTCCGCGGATTACTGCTATTTCGTTTCTTGGGTATTGGTGTGACTTGTGAAACTTTCTAGTCTGTGGGTACGGATCTTTCTACGACGAGCGGTTGTATATTAAGTATGGCTCTATTATATAAGCATACTCTGAAATAAACCTGACTGATATAATACAGTCTGAACCGGAAGCCTTGTCTTTCTTAAGTGTTTTAAGCTGTTTCACTGCATCGAGGATATTTACTTTTAAGTTACTCATGTTGGCAGTTGTTCTTGATTCGAATTTTTGACTATTTTCTTCGTCTTCTTTCGTGAAGAACTTTCGGAAAACTGTGTTTAGTAACTCTGCTTTAGCGGCACTGCCATCAATAACATCACCATTGTTATCACTCAGTGAAGGTACTGATTGCGTCTTGCCACTGGTGTACTTTAGATAGACCACAATATCTTCAGGTTTTCTGACAGATTTCGAGACAGAGTTTCGTTGGAAACTATTAAGAACATCTCGCACTGAAGATTACGCTAAATTTTGCGCTTCTGTAAAACTTCGCAAATCCTGCGGATTTTGCGTTCTTTAAATTTTGGCATGATATTAGTGTTCTGACTTGCTTTGTGTACCAAGGGGTATCAGTACCAACTCTTATTTTGCCGTCGATACTATTTATCCGAATTTAAACCACATCTGGTCTGCGCTTACATAACCAGATTGGAAGAAGTGGAGACTCTTACGAAGGTGTCAAGTAAATTTTTATCTGCTTTTTTAAATAGGTGTTTTTTGCGTTTATTTTTGGTGGTTTTGGATTATGTTACAGTATCCAGTCTAGATACAACCTTGTGGTCACTAATCCCTGTATCTCTTATCATTCTCCTTATTTGGTCAGGATTATTTGTTGCTAAGAGGTCAAGTACATTTTCGCAACCGTTTACACTCCGAGTGGGCTCCTGAACTAGGTATTAAAAATAAATTTTCTGTAACAGCATTCAGTGCGATTTCGGACGAATGCAACAATCAGTTCCTTACCCATACACCAACTTCGTGTTCTCGTATACTGGAATATGAAATCATCAGGATCTCTCCACAGTGGCTTTATGGGACAGAAAACGTATTTATCTATGTATCTATGTGAAAATGTTTAAAATCTTGCTTGTAGCTGTAACTGTAGTTATTATCCTGTAGTTATCTTTATGACGGCTTTATCCCTCATGATATCCTCCACAACTCTTCGAAATTTGACGGTACAGTTCTGTTACAAGAAAAGTCGCCTACTGACTCTGGCGAAAGGCGAAGTTAAAGAGGAAAGGGCCTGCACCAAGATCACGACGCATTCGACAACATCTGACTTAATGAATGTTTTCAGGCCCATCTCAGGAGTTCCAAGTAAGATCCGTTAGCGTACTAACTCATGTTTACTGAAAAATGGCACGAAACTTGTAGGTGTAGGAAAAATGAGGTAGAAATGAATCCCAGTGGCAAACTACACTGCTGGAAATGGAAAAAAGAACACATTGACACCGGTGTGTCAGACCCACCATACTTGCTCCGGACACTGCGAGAGGGCTGTACAAGCAATGATCACACGCACGGCACAGCGGACACACCAGGAACCGCGTGTTGGCCGTCGAATGGCGCTAGCTGCGCAGCATTTGTGCACCGCCGCCGTCAGTGTCAGCCAGTTTGCCGTGGCATACGGAGCTCCATCGCAGTCTTTTAACACTGGTAGCATGCCGCGACAGCGTGGACGTGAACCGTATGTGCAGTTGACGGACTTTGAGCGAGGGCGTATAGTGGGCATGCGGGAGGCCGGGTGGACGTACCACCGAACTGCTCAACACGTGGGGCGTGAGGTCTCCACAGTACATCGATGTTGTCGCCAGTGGTCGGCGGAAGGTGCACGTGACCGTCGACCTGGGACCGGACCGCAGCGACGCACGGATGCACGCCAAGACCGTAGGATCCTAAGCAGTGCCGTAGGGGACCGCACCGCCACTTCCCAGCAAATTAGGGACACTGTTGCTCCTGGGGTATCGGCGAGGACCATTCGCAACCGTCTCCATGAAGCTGGGCTACGGTCCCGCACACCGTTAGGCCGTCTTCCGCTCACGCCCCAACATCGTGCAGCCCGCCTCCAGTGGTGTCGCGACAGGCGTGAATGGAGGGACGAATGGAGACGTGTCGTCTTCAGCGATGAGAGTCGCTTCTGCCTTGGTGCCAATGATGGTCGTATGCGTGTTTGGCGCCGTGCAGGTGAGCGCCACAATCAGGACTGCATACGACCGAGGCACACAGGGTCAACACCCGGCATCATGGTGTGGGGAGCGATCTCCTACACTGGCCGTACACCACTGGTGATCGTCGAGGGGACACTGAATAGTGCACGGTATATCCAAACCGTCATCGAACCCATCGTTCTACCATTCCTAGACCGGCAAGGGAACTTGCTGTTCCAACAGGACAATGCACGTCCGCATGTATCCCGTGCCACCCAACGTGCTCTAGAAGGTGTAAGTCAACTACCCTGGCCAGCAAGATCTCCGGATCTGTCCCCCATTGAGCATGTTTGGGACTGGATGAAGCGTCGTCTCACGCGGTCTGCACGTCCAGCACGAACGCTGGTCCAACTGAGGCGCCAGGTGGAAATGGCATGGCAAGCCGTTCCACAGGACTACATCCAGCATCTCTACGATCGTCTCCATGGGAGAATAGCAGCCTGCATTGCTGCGAAAGGTGGATATACACTGTACTAGTGCCGACATTGTGCATGCTCTGTTGCCTGTGTCTATGTGCCTGTGGTTCTGTCAGTGTGATCATGTGATGTATCTGACACCAGGAATGTGTCAATAAAGTTTCCCCTTCCTGGGACATTGGATTCACGGTGTTCTTATTTCAATTTCCAGGAGTGTATTTTAGCAGAAAAAATACCAGCTGTGATGGAAACTCTTCAGCTACGCAGCAGGAACGATCACATAGGCTTATTCCATTCTTTATTAGCAGCGAACTAAGTATGGCCGCGGAACTGAGACTGCGTAACACGGCAGTGCATTCAAAAATGCTTTATGGAAGCTGTGTCTTTGTCTTCGCCAGCGATACGTGTCTACAAAACGTGCAGGCGACACAAAATAAATGTCTACGGTGGATTTTACGAGGGAACAGATACTCCCAAATAACTAACCTACTCCACAACGGCCACATAAAGATGATGGAAGAGGCCATTCATCACAATACCGAACAGGGCAGCAGGGACAGTTAGACAACCACAAAAAATCAGCATCACGGAATTTAGACCTGGCAGAGATATAGGGTTCCTACTTCTTCTTTTCCTTGTGCCTTTGTCCCACATCGGCACAGGGTCGGCATGTTTATTTGCGGCTTTGGTATAATTTAAGCGCTGGCCGGATGATCTTCGTATCGCCACCTCGTTATCACCGGCACAGAACATGTATAAAATGGTTCAAATGGCTCTGAGCACTATGGGACTTAACAGCTGTGGTCATCAGTCCCCTAGAACATAGAACTACTTAAACCTAACTAACCTAAGGACATCACACACATCCATGCCCGAGGCAGGATTCGAACCTACGACCGCAGCAGTCGCGCGGTTCCGGACTGCGCGCCTAGAACCGCGAGACCACTGCGGCCGGCAGAACATGTATACCTCAAGCTTTTGTGCGTAGTGTTATTCATTTGAAAGAAGGTGAAAGTTTTCTAAATGGTTGCGAATCGTGTAACTGAGGCGGAGCTTGGGTACCAGTCCGGTATTCACCGAGTACGACTGACTACAGAAATATGAGGCGGACGAGGAGCTGCTCAGCTATTGTATACCATTCTCTTTAACCCCCTATGCACAGTTATTTTGCTAGCTGGGCTATTGGTGGCACTTTCGAACTCACCACTTATTTGATACGACGTTTTACAAACACCATTCGCAATGCTCGACGGTTTCTGTCCAGCTGTAGTGAGCTCTGCCTGGTCTAGGCTTTGCTAGGGTTGTTCCTTCGAGCTTCCATTTCACTGTCACATGACGGACAGTCCTCTTCGGCAGCTTTAGATGGGCTGAAATATCCCCGACGGATTTGTTACTCAGGTGACATCCAGTGACTAGTCCACTCTCGAAGTCACTGAGCTCTCCTGACTCACTCATTCTACTGTTATCGCTTCTCTACTGGAAACACAGTACTTCCTGCGTCTTTTTCTGGTAGGTTCGCATTAGTGACGTATAGTGGCCAATTCAGCAATACATAGTTCTGTCGCTATAATTTTGATCAGTGTACATGCAGCTTACTTTTATTTCCTAAAAGTGTTTCCAAAGAAATAAGTGTTTCCGCAATCCCCTTGCAGCCGAAAGGAAATGTTGCCCAGGTCAGAAAAGGACAGATCTGAATTCTGTTGATCACCGTCCAATATTGGAAATGACGGCCGCTTAATTCCTCTGCACTCAGACCGCATATAGGCTACCTTACATGCTGAAAAGACCAACTGTCACTGACGTCCATCTCGAGGATTGGATCCCCTCCTTCGAAGACGACAGACTGCAGAGCCTGGGCTACCCTCAGGGTGAAATATGCGTTTTCGAAGCGCCTGTTGCGATTGCTGTGTTTGTCTGTCCATATATCTGTTTGTTCGTCTGCCTGCCGGCCACTGTCGTTCGTCTACCGTCGCCGCAGCCCGCCTGCCTGTTTGCCGCCCTCCGGGGCTCGCCGTCACCGTCGACGCCGTCTGGTGCTCGCCGCAGCCTGCCATCCGTCCGTCGCCGTCCGTCTACCGCCGTCCATCGCCGCCGCCGCCTACTGTCCGTCCATCTGTCCGTCATGCGCCTTCCCACCTCCCCCTCCACCTCTTACACTGTCACTTCCTGGAGTGCCGCCCCTGGCCTCCCTCTTATACCTCACTTCCACTACCCCCACTCACCCATTCCCCCATCTCCTCCCTTGCTGTGTACTCCCACATCTACTCCCTTCCCCCAGCCTCCACACCTACAACAGCTGCCTCTCCTGCCCCGCCCTCACGTACACCTCCGCCGCCACCCCTCAGGTGGTCGGTTTCCCCTCTCTCACCCCCCCCCCCCCCACCATCACTTCGTAATCTGTATCCACAACACACAACACATCATGCTGGGCCATAATTGCCACCACCGAACTGACTGCTTCTCCTGGCACCTCCACCACACCTATGGGATCTGCCGCTCGCCACCTCTCTCTCCTCCCCGTCCCTCTCCCCTCCTCCCCACCTACAATCTCTAAAAACCCCAGAAGCATATCCTTGCCAACTCTGCTCCCGCCACTTCCGACAGTAAGGTACCACCTCCTCTCCCTCCCCCTGTTGTCTCCGTGGACATCACCCCTCCTCCTGACACTCGTATCCCAGTCCCCACCCTCCACATTTTTGTCCTGTCAACTGTGGACTCTAAGTTCCTCGATGCCCATCCCCTCACCGTGGAGGTACGAAAGTATCTACCTGGTGCTCCCATCTCCCAGCTGATTCCTCACAGGGACTCGGTCCTCACCGAGTCCCCCTCCCCCTCCTTTCACACGGACCTCCTCCGTAAACTCCCGCACATTATTTTTGGCCTCCACGCACCCCTGACACCTTCCTTTCCTCTTCCTCTTCCCATCAGCCCCAGCCTCCCCCCCCCCCCCCAATCCTACCGCTGCCAGTGCTGCCTCGTGTACAATGATCAGCTGACTGTGGACTGTGCGGCTGGTCCCTGCAGAGATTCGAGTTCTCCCTTGGGCATGGGTGTGTGTGTTTGTCCTTCGGATAATTTAAGTTAAGTAGTGTGTAATCTTAGGGACTGATGACCTTAGCAGTTAAGTCCCATAAGATTTCACACACATTTGATTTTTGATTTTGATCACCTGACCCCCAACTACAAAAACCCTCCCTCCTGTCCCTACTGCTAGGTCTTCCAATTTCTTAAAAAGTGCCCCAACCACATTGCGCCTCCTTCCTGTAACACCTGCAACAGCCCCAATCCCACCTACTCCCACAAGTGTAAAGCTAAACCTCCTCCTTCCACCCCTGAGTTTACTGTCCCTGTCCATCCCATTGATCCCCCCGTCACCTCAACAATTCCATGTGTCCATCCCTCACAGCTGAAGACATCATCCGGTTTCTCACCATAGTCCTCCAAAACATTCACCCTTTTCAGTGCTCCCACACCCTCCAACAGATCTCCCTTGCCATCCACTCTGTCTTTCACCTGAATACCTTCGCCATTTACTCCCACAACCAAGCCCACTTCACCTTCACCCACCTCGACACCTTATTTTAAGTCTCTTCACCCCCCCTCTCTTCCAGTCATGGCATGGCACGACTGTCGCATAATATACCAGAATATCCATTCCTTACACACCAACAAATACTTACTCATGAATACCTTCTCCCACCACTGGGTTGACACCTTCCTCCTGAACAAAACCTTTCTGCAGCCCCACCATATTCTCTGCACCTCTCCCTATATCCTCCACCGCACTGATGCTCCTGGTCCTCAAGCGCAGGGTAGAGTCACCATTGGCCACCTTAAGCATATCCCCCTCCGGCCACAACCTTTCCTCACCGACCGCACTGAACACCTAATACTCAGTGTCTTCTTCCCCTCCCTCACCATTACCTGCACCACCTTCTATGTCCATTCCACTGCTCCTCTTCCCTATGACTTCATCTACCACATTGACTGCACCTTCTCCACCTACATGATTGCTGCCGACATCAACATCCATAGCCGATCCCCTGCTGCCCTTTGGTGGTGGCATCAGTTTCTCTCCATGATCCAAGGTGACCTTGTTCCCCTTCCCCAGCATACCCATCCCAAAAGCGACACCACCCCCAATGTTGTCATTTCCTCCACCAAGCTCCTTGGGCTTATCACTGTCAACATCCTTGACCCCAAAGGTAGCGACCACCTCTCCATCCTTCTCACCATAACATCTGCTCACCATCCCCCACCAGCTTCCCACCCTGCACCCCCTCCCAAGGTCGTCCATGACTATCGTTGTGCCAACTGGGATGCCTACTGGGACTCCATCGCCACTCAGGCTGAAAGCCACCCTCTTACCTGTCACCATCCTGATGACATCATCCACACCTCGTCCTTCCTTCAGAAGGCAATTACTGACGCTGTAGAGGGCCATGTTCCTACTAAAACCATCCACCCCCACCATCCCACTCTCCCTCCATGGGCTGTCCTCCTCCACGAATCCCGCCACCTCTCTCGCCCTTTCCTTTGCGCTCGTGACAGGGATATACTCCAGCACCACCGGCAAACACAGTGACACGTATGGATCTTTATTACAGCAAAGAAACGCCAGGACTGGCGCCAGACCTGTACACGACTCAACACCACCCTCCCTATCAACTCCTCCAAGTACTGGTCTGCCGTCCATCACCTTACTGGTTCCCAGTCTGTACCCCATTACCCCCTTCTCCATAACGACTGTCCCCTTCCCGACAACCTCAGTAAGGCCGACCACTTTGCTTCCCGCCTTTCTGAGGTCTTCTCCATCACTGATGATCCCCACTTTGATTATTCTCTTTTCCCCACCATCATGGAATGCACTGATACCTCAGTCGCTCCACTTGCTCCTAGTCTCCAGTACTTAGGGCAGTTGCCCCCCTCCAACACCAACACTCCAATCACAGCACATGACATTAAACTTATCCTCCAGTCCAAATGCAACACGGCTCCTGGTCATGACTGTGTCACCTACCGCCACCATAGAGAAAGCCCCTTCTCCTTCCTGACTATCCTTGCAACTCTCTATAACGTCATCCTCTCTACCGGCTTCTACCCCGACCTGTTTAAGACTTCCCACATCCTCTTATTCCTCAAACCCAACAAACCCCCTTCCGTCACATCTTCCTATAGTCCCATGTGCCTCACCCCCATCTTCAGTAAGGTATTTGAATCCGTCCTCTCCCATCGTATCCATCAGCACCTTACTCAACACCACCTCCTCCCCTTTACCCAGTGTGGATTCCGACCTTCCTTCTCTGCCAAAGACCAATTCCTTAACCTCATCCACCTTCTCTACCTCCAGCTTAACTCCTGTTGCTCCGCCATTTTTGTTTCCTTCGATCTCCAAAATGCCTATGACCATGTGTGGCTTCCCGGTCTCCTCATTAAACTCAAAACCTACGCCTTGCCTATCAGTTTTGTCCATCTGCTCGCTTCTTTCCTCTCACGCCGTCCTTCCTATGTGACCCTCCACACATCAACTCCCATATCTTTTATCCCACTGCTGGGATCCCTGAGGGCTCCATCCTCTCCCCTCTCCTCTATCTCCTGTAAACTGCCAATATGCCCAAGCCAGCCCCACCTGTCCCCCTTCTCCAATATGCTGATGACACTGCCTTCCTGGCTCTCTATCCTACCCTTCAACAGTCCCAACGCACCCTCCAAATCCACCTTGACCAGTTCACTTGATGTAACCAGTGGTTACTTCGTCTCAACCCCTCCAAAACCCAGGCAATCATCATAGGCCACACTACCCACTTCTTCTGTCTCCATGATTTCTACCTAACCATTTATGGTTGTCCCATCCAGCTCACCCCCACCCTGAGATACCTTGGCCTCACCCTCGAACGTCACCTCATCTGGACCCCTCACCTCCTGACCATCCAGCAGGCCTGCTTCTGCCTCCTGAAATTCTTCTCTGGCCAGATATGGGGACTGCATCCTTCCAGCATCCTCCACATATACAAATTCCTCATCCGTTCTATCCGCTATTATGCCAGCGTTGCCTGGATCTCTGCACCCACCCGCTTTTACAAGGCCCTCCAAATACTTGAACGCCATGCGCTCTGCCTTGCCTTACATATCTGCCTTCCTTCCCCCACACGACTCCTGTATGACCTCATCCCTTCCCCCACCTCCTCCTTTTCCTCCAACATCTCCGCATCCTTTACACTGTCCGCAGGCTTGATCCTCCCCACCCCCCGCCTGTTCCCACATCTGTATCGTCGTATCTGTCCCTCTCTCCACCTCCACACCCTGCATCTCCTTCATCAGGGCAATTTCCAGCACCTTCCCCTCCTGGATGTTGAACTTCGCCATGACATCTACCCTTCCTTCCAACTGTAACCTGGCCTTGTTTCCTCCCCTCCCCAGGGCCCCCCTTCTCCTCTCCCCTCCTTCACCGAGAGCGGATTTTCCTACTTACCCCCCCCCCCCCCTGAGTCCCTGTAGCCCCTCCTCAACTGTGTCCATCCCACATCCTTCCCTCCCCAGCCCTCTTCGACGTGACCCCGCCCGTCTCTACCCCCCTCTCCTCTCCTCCTTCCCTTCTTCCTTTCTCCCTCAACTCCATGCCCCTGGCAGATCCTGTGTTTGCTCATCGTCATCAGTGAGTGTTGTGTTTGGTGCTGTTCTCCTGTGCTTCCAGAGCTGTGATTTTAATTGTGTGCTGGACTTGTACATAGTGTTACAGTCAGTGATCGTTATGTGCTACGCCGTCCATCGCTACTTTTATGCTCCAGCCATACTTCGGCTTGTGATCTTTTAATTGCCCCAGTGTGAGGTTTTTTTATGCGCAATACTTTTTTATGGTTTTATCTACATTTTACAGTCGCCCCCTTTTTGTCTGTTCTCTTCCATTATGTTCCCCCTTTCTATATTTCACCTTTGTAATTTTAAATGTCTTCTATTGTATAATTAATCCCTTTCGGCTGAAGAGCAGCGCATATGCTGCTGCCAGCCCGCCCAGGATGGGGAATTGAAGTACAATAAAGAAAAAAAATTCTGATGTCGGGCATCGGTCAGACCGTGATATTTCTGCGCCACTGTGGCTGCAGTCTCACTCACCGCTCGCATCGAGTGCCAAAATGGTGTCAATATCAGGTCTGACGACAGACCGACTACACGGCTCGGTGAATTATGCCATGTTCTACGGCAGTAGAGTAGGAAAATCTATGAAGAGAGCGTTTTGTTGCACACAACAGATTTCTGTGGCCGACGTACATTGCCTCCGAAAGTCACTTCTCTATGGTTCGACTCAAGGTTTACCCGTAAGCACCCTGCAGATTGTGAATGTTATTACATGTTTAGTGCAGACAGATCCCGTTCATAAGTACTGTAGCTTTTGTATACGCTTTTCAAGGACCCTAATAATTTTCATTCATTATCTGAATGAACTTATGCTGAGGCTTTGAAGAGAGAAATGCAAGGGCATTTTGCTTGTTTGTGTCAAATGTTACAATTCACAAGTCGCTAAATTTTTTGCTATAAGAAAAAATGGATCGCCATAGCTATTTATCTTAGGTTTTCTACTGCATTTGATCGTATTACCGGGTCTGTGCTGTAATAAAGTATGCTTTATCCTAACTGTAGAATGGTTTCCCAGTACGCCAAAATGAAAATGCAGTAAATTAGCAAGAAGGCAGGAAGGAATATCAAAGTCATACTTGCCGTTGATAACAAGGTCATTAGAGACGGCTTTTGTGCAAATTAGCGTTTTATCGAACTCTGAAATACTTTAAGAGACGAATTTCTTCCCTTTTTATTTTCTGGTGCCATATGTTTAATCTTCGTTTATCTTTAAGAAACTTGAAATATTAAACATAAGTACTCATTACCCAGGTCACAGATACTAGTATCACAATTTCATAGTATGCACACTTTTAAATAAATATAGTGACTTGGGTGACTGTCTAAGACGGAGGTATTGATTCACTTTGCCATATGCACTGAAGAGCCAAAGAAAGTGGTACACCTGCCTAATATCGTGTAGGGCCACCGCGAGCACGCAGAAGTGCCGAAACACGACGTGACAGAGACTCGACTAATGTCTTAAATAGTGCTGGAGGGAACTGACACCATGAATTCTGAAGGGCTGTTCATAAATCCGTAAGAGTACGAGGGGGTGGAGATTTCTCCTGAGCAACACGTTGTAGGCATCCCAGATATGCTGAATAATGTTGATGTCTGGGGAGTCTGGTGGCCAGTGGAAGTGTTTGAACTCAGATGAGTGTTTCTGGAGCCAGTCTGTAGCACTTCTGGACATGTGGGGTGTCGCGTTCTTCTGTTGGAATTGCCCAAGTCCGTCGGAATACAAAATGGATATAAATGGATGCCGATGATCAGATAGGATGCTTACATACGTGTCACCTGTCAGAGTCGTATCTAGACGTATCAGGGTCCCGTATCACTCCAACTGGACACGTCCCACACCATTACAGAGCCTCCAGCAGCTTGAACAGTCCCCTGCTGACCTGCAGGTTCCATAGATTCATGCGGTTTTCCCCTTACCCATAGACGTGGATCCGCTCTACACAATTTGAAACGAGACTCGTCGCACAAGGCAACATGTTTCCAGTCATCAATAGTCGAATGTCAGTGTTGACAGGCCCAGGCGTGGCGTAAAGGTTTGTGTCGTGCAGTCATCCAGGGTACACGATTGGGCCTTCGGCTCCGAAAGCCCGTATAGATGATGTTTCGTTGAATGAATGGTTCGCACGCTGACACTTGTTGATAGCCCAGCATTGAAATCTGCAGCAATTTTCGGAGGGGTGGCTCTTCTGTCACGTTGAACGATTCTCTTCAGACGTCGTTGGTCCCGTTCTTGTAGGATCTTTTTCCGGCAGCAGCGATGTCCGAGATTTGATATTTTACCGGATTCCTGATATTCACGGTACACTTGTGAAATGGTCGTACGGGAAAATCCCCACTTCATCACTACCTCGGTGATGGTGTGTCCCACCGACTATAACACCACGTCATACTCACTTAAATCTTGATAACCTGCCACTGTAGCCACAGTAACGGATCTAACAATTGCGCCTGACACTTGTTGTCTTATATAGGCGTTGCCGACCGCAGCGCCGTATTATGCTTTTACATATCTCTGTATTTGAATACGCATGCCTATACCAGTTTCTTTGGCGCTTGAGTGTATAAACCTTATTTCCAGGTAAAAAATGGAAATGTCGTGTTGCTAGGGCCTCCCGTCAGGTAGACCGTTCGCCTGGTGCAGGTCTTTCGATTTGACGCCACTGCGGCGACCTGCGCGTCGATGGGGATGAAACGATGATAATTAGGACAACACAACAACCAGTCCCTGAGCGGAGAAAATTTCCGACCCAGCCGGGAATCGAACCCTGGCCCTTAGGATTGACAGTCTGCCACGCTGACCACTTTTTTTTTTTATAAAACCTTTATTAAAAAAAACAATGTTACACATTGCAAATACATACTAAGTTATACATACATGAAGTTATTTAAACAAAGCGGTTTGATCATTTCAATTGCGCTGACATTAAGGAAAGACAACAGAAGATTGTGTTACTGACTAAATCACCAGAAAGAATTGAATTAAACATAAATACTTGAGAATGGCGGAAAGGAGATATATAATAAAGTTGACTAGCCTTCCAACTACACTTTCTGGACATTAATTGAATCTAAGTATTTGAAGTGATCAGATCTATATAATCAGTCTTTCACTGCAAAAATGAACAGGGCAATGTGCCAGCCATTGAATATTACATTTATCGGATAGTATCTTATGGTTTTAACCAATCGATAAGGAGATTTCTATAAAAACTGTCTATTTCCTAATTTCTAGTATAAGCCAATAATGCACCTTTCATGATTTGTGTTTGGCACTATTAGACACACAATCTCAATGTCACATAAGTTCTGTACATTAGATTATAAATTTCAAGAAACTACTCTCTGAAGTAGAGAAAGCACACATCATAAATATACTGTAAAATCTTAAATAGTATCCTTAAGGTAACTACAATACATCACTGTCAACACAGTCTTCTTTTTTATATTAACCAATGCCCATTCTTTCAAATACAATTTTTAGCATATTACCGAACTTTTTCTTGTGATTCGAATAGCTTCTAATTTTGTGGAACTCACACAGCATGTGTACCTTGAACTCTATTATGCTATCGGATCCTAATTTGTTAAGGACGTAGTTAACAAAATTTCCCAGCAACCAGTACACAGCGTTATTTTTTGCTTCTGGGAAATAGCGTGCTTCAGGCCTGTGTATCAATGACAGCGATATATACTCAGGGGATGTTCTTGTAATCAGAGCTATTTGCTCCCGGATCCACTTCCAACTATTCATGTGACCACTGCAAGTATATCTATGAATTACTGTGTCAACTAGATGACATTGTTGACATAAATTTGTTTCACAGAGTCCGATTGCGTGCAGTCTTTCATTGGTGCTAACTATGTTGTTAACTGTCTTGTACCATGACGTTTTTATATTAGACGTGAGCACATTAGAACTAATGTTTTTCCAAATCTCAGTCCACTCAATGTTTGGAAACTGTCGTTCTATTTTGTTTCTTCCTTCGCTTTTCTTTCGTTCCCGCATTATGGCTCTCGATGTTAAGTGTCGGGACTGCCTGAGTTCGACACTGACATAACTAAACTCAACATAGAAAATCCTCACGTGCTGTAAGCGACTGTTGATATTCTGCACGTCAATCTGGGGAAGCAGGCTTGGAGGTTTAATGATGTCGAAAAGTTGGCTGGTTATGCTTTCTTGCTAGTCTCTTATTAAATTAACTTGCCTTTTGATAAAAAGAGCAGAGGCTTTATCCGTTATATCAGTTAATCCTAGTCCACCATTTTTAGGATCTAAAGTGGCTACTTTAGCAGGTACTCTGAACACTTCACCTCTCCACAAAAATTTTGTGATTTTGGACATTATTCTCCTCGCTATCATTCTCGGTATTGGAAACAGCTGAGCAGTATAATAAGCCTTAGCAAGGATGCATGAGTTGATATACTGTGTTCTTTGAACTTGGTTCATATATCGAGTTAAATTCTCTACAATGGCTCCTTGCACTTTATCTGTTGCAACTTTCCAATTTAAAGCCGTCATTTTCATAGGGCATGCTGTCAGGGTGATCCCAAGTGTTTTATGTTGTCGGACTAAGTTTGCCCACTCGACGTTGATATTATCAAAACCTCTGAGATTTAACATCTTACTTTTTTTCCGTTTGCATTGGCTCCAGATGCTCTACAGTACGAATCAATCACTGTTGCTAGCGTGGTTACCTCGTCATTATTCCTTATAATGACCCCTATATCGTCAGCATAGGCTCTTATAACTGTTTTGTTTCCTGATAATGTTAAGCCTTTTAATGTAGCATGGACATGTCGGAGGAAAGGTTCCAGCGAAATTGCGAAGAGCGACATGGACAGAGGACTTCCTTGAGGAACACCTCGTTGTATTTGCATCGGCCTGGATTGTTGACAATTCACCGCTATTTTAACATTTATTCCAGTTGCTATGTTCTTAATCAACTGTATAACCCTATCGTTGAAACCTATTTTCTTCAATGTCTGTAGAAGATATTCATGGTTTACTACATCGAACGCCTTATAAAAATCTAAAAACAATAAAGCACACTTTATGTTTGTTACAGAAGTTATTGCAATGATATCCCTGAATTCCGCTAGATTTTGAAAAATGGTTCTGCCTTGCGCACAGTTCTGATGTTGACTAATAATTTTATCTGTAAGGCATGAAATTCTCTTGTTTATTATTCTAGCTATTAATTTATAATCAGAATTCAGCAGTGAAATTGGACGAAAATTATTTAAATCTTTGTTTCCATTATTTTTTGGCACCAGAACAATTTTACTCTCCTTAAACTCAGCCGGAATCATTTTACCCTGAATAACCTCATTTACAATGTCCGTGATTTTCACACCCACTATTGGCCAGTAACGGATGTAAAATTCTGCTGGCAGACCATCCGGTCCTGGGGATTTTTTTGGTGGCTTCAGCTACCGGGGCAGACATTTCCAGGTGAAAATTGCACCAAACATAGCATAAACAGAACGGAGTGATTGTCACCATTCTACCTAACTGAAGGATGAAAGTAACTTTCGCATGATGTGTCGCTGCCAAGTAACGTAGCTCAGTGAAACTTGGACTATACATAGAAAGAACTGTTACAGTATATTACAGTACACTACACAGAGTAAGTGAAAGAAATGCGCAATGAGTCGAACAGGAATGACAGTTTTATTCAAAGACAATAACTACACTGAAGTCACATGGGTCTTATTAGGGCGTGTGATCACTACGGAGGGCAACACATTCTCTGCATCGCGCTCTCATACTGGCCATAAGTCTGGTAAATAATTCTTATGGTAGGATATTCCATTTCTTCACCAGCGTGGTTGACTGCTGCAGGGTGGTTTTTGGTGCTTGTGGACGTGTTGCAATACGACCCACAGAACATCATACACGTGCTCGATGGGATTTAAGTCGGGGAGCGAGAGGGATAATCCATTCGACGAATATCCTCTCGTTTCAAAAACTCCTCCACCTGCGCAGTTCGATGCACATGAGTGTAGGGAAGCAGCCTACTCACGCTGTAGTAAATTCACATCAGTTTCCATTGTGTGCCAGCCAGTCTGCTGTAACTAGCTCTGATGTCATAAATGTTGCGCAATACCTTAAAAATCAAGCAAATGACCTAAAACTTTTCTAGCATGTCAGGAATAATACTAAATTAATGTGTGTTAAATATCAGTTCGATAACTTCAGCCATTTTCGAAATTTGGACGTTTTTCTGAAAAAATCATTGGCGCAACAGAAAAGAGCTAGAGACTTCAAAATTTATATTTAGATTCATCTATCATAATGATTTAATAAAAACAGTACTTTCGAATTCACAAATTAATATTTTAGTGGAAATTCATGATTTTCTGGTTTTCATCTCAAAACTGAAGGAAGCAAGATAGATTAAGTAGGCTAATAAATAAGGCTAGGATGTTTAGATTTAAATAGGTTGGAGGTCCGCTATGACTATGAAGATGTGAAAAGTTTCTTTTGAATACCTATAAAATTATAGCGATAGCGGATCTCAAAAGGGCCAGTTCAGAGCTCATCTACTGCGTGCAGTGTAATTTAATTAATTCTCTCGCCCAAAATATTTAACTTAGCCACGTCAAAATTTTATTATCAATACTTACCTGCGTGCTGAATGCACGTTTAAATTAAGAGCTTCATCGGCCATCAGCAAAAGAAGCTATAAATTATTATGTAACTTGAAGTGGTGCGTTACTAGCCCAGCGGCTAGTCGGGAGAGCCGATTTGATCAGGCGTTCCCTTAGCCGTCCGCGCACCGCGGCTTTATATATAAGAACGCTGCGCGAGGAAGCAAGGCCCCAGTTCTCTCCAGACGCTGAATAACACGCCATCTGTGTCGGGAGTCGCGTCGCATCGGTGTCACTGCTACAAACAGCCTCGGGTGCCGTATTAAGTTACTAGAGATACGCGGAACCATGAAAACATTTCAAGTGAAGTGTTAATTCTGGGATGATTTTCATTATCTAGCTTCAGTTTGCGTATTGTCGTATTTTCACGTGCCGTCGCGGGACAGACATTCTACCAATTATTTAGCGTGGCGTTTGATGAAATACTCTCATCAAATTATGGCGAGCATTCTTTTTAACATTTAATTCGGACATTTATAGTTGCATCAGCGCATTAGACTCTGAACTGCTCTGTTAGTTAGGTTGTAGGGATACTTGTGTTTTTTATCAGTGAATTTCAGAATATACTCAACTATTTTGGAAAACCGTTTTTGATTAGAAATCCCGGACAATCTCCTAATTCCTCAGAGCTATAAGCTGCAGCTATAATGGTATTCTCAGATGAAGTGGGCACTAGGATCTCTAAGTACTGGCTTCACGTTTTGTTAAATCACTTTCTGGGTGCTAAACAGTAAATAGAGAGCCAGTGTTGAGAACGGCGAAAGACAGCATTAACAACATTCTAAAAGCCAGAAACTGATTCAACATGCAAGCATTTATACAGCAATTCATTTTATTTTTACAAACTTAACCGCCGCCCCACATATGGTGCATCGGCCGGGAAATGTTTCTACATTCAAACAAACATTTATACAACAGTACGATTATTTTTACAAATTATTCGCCGCCCCACATGAGGAAGGGGCACAGCGACACAGTACCTTCGGGTGCATTACGTACTCTCATATAGTGAGAGGTGGGAACATATAATTCACTCAGAAACATTGTCGAACATGATCGTTTTCGTGCATCGATGTATTATGGTGTGGGTAGGTATAGCGCTGCACGCGCCTACTGGTCTCCAAATCTTTGAACACGGCACACTCACCTGTCGAAAGTATCGTGCCACTGTACTTCTTCCCCTTGTGCGTCTTTTCAGGGGAGCGTTCGGCCTTGACTTCATTTATACAGATAACAATGAGCGACTGTATAAACTGTATAGGTGGAGTTGGTCTTGGATCGAGCGTATATTCGGCAAATCGACTGGCCCGCGCGTTCTCCCGTCCTCAGTCCCATCGAGCACATATACGATACATTGGGAACAAATATTGCAGCACGTCCAAATGCACCAACGACCATCTAGCAGTTGTCAGTCGCTCTGGTGGAAGAATGGAGCGCCCTATCTTAAGAACACCTAATGAAAGTTGTGGCCAGCATGAGAGCATGCTGTAGAGCTTGCACTGCACTGCCGTCCGTGATGATCACACACTCTACTACGAACGATGTTAGCCCAGGGGCCTATCACAAATTGCGGCGACTTCAGTGTAATTACTGTCTTTGAATAAGAGTACCATTTCTCTTCGTCTTGTTGCATATTTCTTTCAGTTACTTTCATACTATACTGTAGCAGCTCTTTCTGTGCTACACGTTTCGTTGAGCTATGTTACTTGGCAGTGACACTTCATTCGAAAGTTACTTTCGTCCTTTTTTTATACAGTAAATATGTGACTGGGTAAAGCTCCCGATAGGGACTGGGCGTCAGCCTCGTTCCAGTCCCTCCAGGACGTCTCTGATCCACTCAGCTAGCTCTAAAATGAACACAGGTGATCTATTCCGGGGGTAAAGGCTGGCTGGGATGATGGGCCTGCCACCCTTCCCCTACTGCGTGGGAGAAGGGTTGCACGCTACATGCGTCGGGCAGTTATTCGCCTTGGCACTAATTGATACAGTTGTTAGATATCATGGTTATAGTTAAACTTTCCCCATTTAACACTTTATACCACGAAAACTAATTACCGTACGAGTATTAAACTTGGTAGCATTAATGTCCAAAGTGTGGGGTGCATGATTTCCATGCGTTACAGCGCCACCGTCCAGTTTCAACTATGGCCACCAGGTGCCGTGATCAGTCGTCGTGATTGATAGTATCACTCACCTGACCAGTCGCAGTGCACTTGTTGACTTGTCAACATTAGCTTTGACAAAAGGAGCAGGAAATTTTTCGTGAAGCTCTATTATTAATACAACAGTAATGCTGCAACTGTACTTCGAGAATATCGCCGACTGAAAGGATTACGGAAGAGTCCTCTTTCCCCATCTGCTGTGCAGAGCATGATGAAGAAGTTCGAATCAACTGGAGAACTGGGCGTCGCTCCGGGAAGAGGCCAAGGACCGGTTGCACCACAGGTGGTTGATGAAATTGCTGTTGCTATGGTGGACAACAGTGCGCACAATTCCCAACAGTCAGACTGCGCGTGCTGTGTCACGACAGTTCAACATCCCGTGGACCACTGTACGGAAGGTGCTTCGAACAATTCTCAAATGGTATCCGTACAAGATCCGTATTGCTCAGTGTGGTGTCACCGCCAGACACCACACTTGCTAGGTGGTAGCTTTAAATCGGCCGCGGTCCATTAGTACAAGTCGGACCCGCGTGTCGCCACTGTGTGATCGCAGACCGAGCGCCACCACAAGGCAGGTCTCGAGATACGGACTAGCACTCGCCCCAGTTGTACGGACGACGTAGCTAGCGTCTACACTGACGAAGCCTCGCTCCTTTGCCGAGCAGATAGTTAGAATAGCCCTCAGCTAAGTCAAAGGCTACGACCTAGCAAGGCGCCATTAGTAACATTGCATGTATCTATGGAGTCTCACTTATATCGTCAATAGCGATGTACCAAGGATGGATTAAAGTTAAGTATTCCAGAAGCTACGTACTTTTCTTTATAGCATTCATTACGTATCCTGTTACAGACCTATCTCTTGCCTGCGTGTACTAAACGCGTGCCTTTCGGCTACTTCCGTGGCGTGGCTGTCTTGCTACGCCACAACACTCAGCAGCTTGCACCACCGGACGCACAACGACGTGACTTCGCCCTCCACCTTCTTGCAAGAATTTAAGTTGACAAGGGCTGTCCCTGGACCATCCGTGGACAGTCGAAGCTCATTTTTCTCTGACGTATGAGGTGAACACGCAGAGCTGCCGAGTGTGGAGATCTTCACCTCCAGTCACTGTGCATGAAGTTCCTCTGTACGCTGAGCGTGTCACCGTATGGTGTGGCTTCATGGCTATGTTCGTTATTGGCCCATTCTTTTTTGAACAGGTTGACGCTCAAGTACGAAAGAAACGCAGTATGACTGGCCAGCGTTACTGTGATATGCTTCGCCAACATATCATACCCGCCCTGCAGGAGAGAGACGCACTGGACTCAACAGTTTTCATGAAAGATGGGGCTCCGACATACATCGCTCGTGAAATTCACGTTATTCTCCGAAACACATCTAGAAACGATCGAATTATCAGCCGATCGTTTCCAAATGCTTGTGGCCGGCACGATCACGTGTGATTTCTGGTTGTGGGGCTACCTGAAGGACAGTGGTTACCAGTGGAACATTCACGCATGTGCTGATCTGAAGCGCAGCATATCAAGAGAGGTAGCCAGCATACATACCTCCGCACATGCTTCGTTCTGCTGTGCAGAATGCAGTCCAGCGCTTTCAGACTCTTCTGGATACTGATGGACGCCATATTGACCCCCTTTGTAGCAGTAATGGTCCCGGTATGAAATGGTATTATGTACCGAGCACATTAAAAGTGTTTAAATTGAATTGATTCTGCATTATTTCTCTTCCCCATGTCCTTGACATTAATACTATCAAGTTTGGTCGTCTTACGGTAATTAGTTTCCGTGTTGTAACGTGTTAAATAGGGAAAGTTAAATTATAACCACGCGATACATCACATCTACCTATTTCCGTCCCACTCGGATAATTCCTTCTTGGTGCGTCGTTTTTTTTTTTTTTTTTTTCTTAGAGTGTATAGGACCATACAGTCACATAGATTAACCTAAAACATTTGCTCTTCATTACGCAGGTTTTCCACACTTTTAAGAACATGAAGTACCTCTGCGGTACTTACTCCTGAAACGTAAGATTTCCTATTTCGAAGTGTTCGATTTGGAATTATAGCAGCAACAATTATTGACCATTGCTATTACTAATACACGTGTAAAATCAGGCCTAATATGTGTAATACCAAAGTCTCGCTTTGAGCACAAAATGTAAACACAGCGTTGTACTTAAGTCACGTGGTATGACATGTGCAGTTCGCTATGCTGTTCCCATTCTATGACCCCTGTGAGAGTGTCTCCGAATCGGCAGCACAGTCTAGTTCCCATAAAACGGGAGTATTATGAACTGAGTATTGACATAGAACCGAAATCGTAACGTGATGTCAGCGTGGCGTTGTTGTCCACATTTTTCGCTAAGACCGTATCTTCAGTTTTAGAAGTCTTATTAGAAACAGCAACAGTCTGTAACTCATTCTGTTACGAATTCATATCGAAATTCGTCAAAGGAAGAAATGTTACTTTTCATAGGTAAGTACCAAAAACATTTAATTATATTTATCATACTAATAAGAGGTGTTTTGTGTGATATTTAATATTGAGACGCATTTTAATGATGACGAAAAATCGTATGACTAATTTATGTGACTATATGGCCATATATTTATGAGATAAGTGCAACATTTATGTAATGTGGGAATGTGCTGCCAATTAATCCGTTGTATTTATACACATATAAAGCAATTTCCACCTGAACCTAACATTCATACACGATAAAATTAGTCAGTCCTTTTGAATTATACGTATCTCGAATCCACTGTGTTTATTTTAAAATAGTCACAATAAAAAACTTTAGTACCTATGATGTGGAGAATGAGTACCTTTGATTAGTTTTAGTTTTCCTAAGAGAAAACGAACATTATATGTACGGTATGGTAGAGAAGAGTTTTTTACCTGCAGGATAGTGTGTCTAGGAACACACGATGTTTCTGATCGGTGTTTCTATGTAGTGCCCGATTTTAGAATCACAAGAAGTAACACGCAGTAGCGATCACCATAAACAGTTTCCTTCATTTTCTGCTGCTTTTGTTGTTGTGAGACATTAGGTTGTATTTTGTGCAGCGTTTGTAAGTATTACTATTTCTACGTATATAAGTGCCGTGTAGTAAATTATAACTATTTTGAGGATATTGTTAATTCTTCAGCTACAGAGTTTTGGGGTGAGTAAAATTCTATATGTTTTTAAAACTAGTAAAAAACGTGTAAACGGTTAAGCCATGCTTTGTGAGCCGTGTACCATTTTGTACTTTGAAACAGAAGGTCTCTTTACCTGTGATATTCCCAAATGACAAGAGGTTCTTTAATTTATTAACAATTCTCCCTATCTTAAAAATGGGAATTTTCGTTAGTTACCAATAACTTCCATTTAAAAATGTTTTTGGCTTGTAACTGGTTTTTTATAATACTTCTGCTTGATTTGATATCACTTACTGATTGTTGGGTTGTAGTGCAGTAATAATGTAACAGTTGCACTGTTAAATACAGCACTGACAAGACTTTCATGATAACCTCTCTTAAATTTGAATAGGATATTTACTGTTAGGTACATGACCATGTTGTACCTTGGAACGGTTTTTAACATTTGGAAACGCCCTATTTTTCGGAGCAATTTTTGTCATCTACGTATATGACTCCAGTAAACGTAAAGTGAATGTTGTCATTTCAAAATGAAATAAGAAAATACGTTAAATTTCTGTTACAGAGACGAAAGTTTGAAAAGTGTACCAAGAACAACACTCTCCCCTGCTCGAAAGTGGAAACGAATTAATTTCATCCCTAAAAATATTTCAAAGTAGTAGAGCTGCATGCCCTCGGGAAAAATTACAGCTGTATTTTCCGCTTTCTTTCGTCCATTCGCCGTAGCAGCACAGCAAGGCCGTTTTGGTTAATGTTACACGGCCAGATCAGTCAGTCATCCAGACTGCTGCCCCTGTAACTACTGAAAAGGCTGCTACTCCTCTTCAGGAACTGCATGTTTGTCTGACCTCTCAACAGATACCTCTCCGTTGTGGTTGCACCTACGGTGCGGCTATCTGTATCGCTGAGGCACGCAAGCCTCGCCACCAACGGCAAGGTTCATGGTTCGTGGAGGGGGGGGGGGGGGGGGGTTGGGTCTTTCCAAGGTATTTGTTACATATTATAGCTTCAAATTCGATTTTTGTCGGGGTACATTCAGTTTTGCGTACTAGGATGTTGTTTTTCAGTGCCACCAGAGCATATTATACGAGCATTAACACAGAGACTCGCTGATTTGATACAGGGCAGTAAATAAACTAGAAATAGCCATGGGTATGTCTTCTTTTTCTTATAGCAAAAAATAGCCACGTCTGAGCTGAGACACTATCCGAAAAGCAGCGAAATTCCGTTGCGCTTATCTCTTCAAATCTTTAAATTAAGGTCATTCCAGATTTCGAATGCAGATTATGAAGATGGCTGTGAAACGCATGTTCATAATCGTCGGTACTTTAGAACGCAGGGCCCTTACGGGCACCACAGTCACTTGCTCAGACCATAGATGCATATGAACCGCGAACGCCTGTATCTCTGTCGTGTCAAGGTTTGAAACCAACATCAAAGTGACGGAGTGGAATGAGCCGAGTTTCTGTCATAACACATTACGCAGATTGGAGTCGATATTTATAGTTTTCTTCATACAAAAGGTTTATCGGGCGGAATGTTCAATATTCAGGGGAATGACAGGCGAATGACAGGAATTATCATTTAAAGCAAAAAGCTTCCTATGGATATATGCCTATCCCAAAAGGCTTCTGAAACAGAAGACATTCAATGTACATTGTTGTTTATTTCCTGTCTTGTTCAGTGCGTTGTCCGGTTTACACATGTACAACAGGTGGTAAACATTTCAACAAGCGTTTTACAAAGTATCAATTCAGAAATAGGTATTTTTAACATATTCACCTCGTAAGGGTACATTTTCGATTCTATTTTGCAAGGATCGAATCTACCCTGACGCTCCTTTGCAGTGGCGGCTCGTGAGTAACGATTCTGGGTGTTCGCACATTTTTAGATTCATATAACTGTGAGAGTGTGAAATGATGATTGTCATTTAACCAGCAGTGAAATTCAAGTCGTGTAGCATTGTCACCAATGTGAAGATTGTGGACGCGCTGTATGTGAAACTAGTACAAGTTTTCAGCATATAATGTTCGCCACATGTTCGCAGGACACTGATACGTGCAGAAAGTCGCCGAGAGCTCATACTAGAACTACGCTGCACAATTTCAACAGTGCGTTGCTGTTTCTGCGTAGGTTGTTCAACTACACATTCAGAAGAAAATATGAACTTGAAAGGGTGTTGAATTACACATTCAGAAGAAAATACACTCCTGGAAATTGAAATAAGAACACCGTGAATTCATTGTCCCAGGAAGGGGAAACTTTATTGACACATTCCTGGGGTCAGATACATCACATGATCACACTGACAGAACCACAGGCACATAGACACAGGCAACAGAGCATGCACAATGTCGGCACTAGTACAGTGTATATCCACCTTTCGCAGCAATGCAGGCTGCTATTCTCCCATGGAGACGATCGTAGAGATGCTGGATGTAGTCCTGTGGAACGGCTTGCCATGCCATTTCCACCTGGCGCCTCAGTTGGACCAGCGTTCGTGCTGGACGTGCAGACCGCGTGAGACGACGCTTCATCCAGTCCCAAACATTCTCAATGGGGGACAGATCCGGAGATCTTGCTGGCCAGGGTAGTTGACTTACACCTTCTAGAGCACGTTGGGTGGCACGGGATACATGCGGACGTGCATTGTCCTGTTGGAACAGCAAGTTCCCTTGCCGGTCTAGGAATGGTAGTACGATGGGTTCCATGACGGTTTGGATGTACCGTGCACTATTCAGTGTCTCCTCGACGATCACCAGTGGTGTACGGCCAGTGTAGGAGATCGCTCCCCACACCACGATGCCGGGTGTTGGCCCTGTGTGCCTCGGTCGTATGCAGTCCTGATTGTGGCGCTCACCTGCACGGCGCCAAACACGCATACGACCACCATTGGCACCAAGGCAGAAGCGACTCTCATCGCTGAAGACGACACGTCTCCATTCGTCCCTCCATTCACGCCTGTCGCGACACCACTGGAGGCGGGCTGCACGATGTTGGGGCGTGAGCGGAAGACGGCCTAACGGTGTGCGGGACCGTAGCCCAGCTTCATGGAGACGGTTGCGAATGATCCTCGCCGATAACCCAGGAGCAACAGTGTCCCTAATTTGCTGGGAAGTGGCGGTGCGGTCCCCTACGGCACTGCGTAGGATCCTACGGTCTTGGCGTGCATCCGTGCGTCGCTGCGGTCCGGTCCCAGGTCGACGGACACGTGCACCTTCCGCCGACCACTGGCGACAACATCGATGTACTGTGGAGACCTCACGCCCCACGTGTTGAGCAATTCGGCGGTACGTCCACCCGGCCTCCCGCATGCCCACTATACGCCCTCGCTCAAAGTCCGTCAACTGCACATACGGTTCACGTCCACGCTGTCGCGGCATGCTACCAGTGTTAAAGACTGCGATGGAGCTCCGTATGCCACGGCAAACTGGCTGACACTGACGGCGGCGGTGCACAAATGCTGCGCAGCTAGCACCATTCGACGGCCAACACCGCGGTTCCTGGTGTGTCCGCTGTGCCGTGGGTGTGATCATTGCTTGTACAGCCCTCTCGCAGTGTCCGGAGCAAGTATGGTGGGTCTGACACACCGGTGTCAATGTGTTCTTTTTTCCATTTCCAGGAGTGTATGAACTTGAAAGGGTGTTGAATTACACATTCAGAAGAAAATATAAACTTGAAAGAATACCTGTTTCACCCAAAGTGTTGAGAAGTCTGGTAAACACTCCACGATCAGGAGTTCGAAGTGTAGGAAAGTGCCGACGATATTCTTCGATAGCAGCAAGATCACTACTATCTCAGAAGCCGTAAACACACAACATATCTGCGTGTTCTTCAAAAATGGCTCTGAGCACTATGGGACTCAACTGCTGTGGTCATAAGTCCCCTAGAACTTAGAACTACTTAAACCTAACTAACCTTAGGACATCACACACATCCATGCCCGAGGCAGGATTCGAACCTGCGACCGTAGCGGTCGTGCGGTTCCAGACTGTAGCGCCTTTAACCGCTCGGCCACTGCGGCCTGCTCTGCGTGTTCTGCATTAGTGTATATGTGTGGTATTTTACCCAGCGCGTGTACAAATATATTTTACCAATGCTCCTCTCTGATACTTTCAGTCCCTCTCACAACTCCACTCACGACACACCATGGACAACTGTGCGGCAGTGGGCTAGTTTAATTGTAGTAAGACATTGTGAGGAAAGAAGTTCAAAGTACGAGGTAGGTTAGGCTAGAATAAAACGTCAAAGAGATTGTGTGGAGAGGACACATACGTGCAAGCCGATAGCCCAAAAGTATACCTACATTAAATGTGTTGTATCTCGGAAACCATTCGGAATAGGGCGTATATCCACATAAGGTTTTTTTCTTCAAATGAGCATTTCTGTCATATCTTTGAATATTGCTCGCTCCTCTTAGGACAGACATCCTGTATAGATGAAATCAGACACTGATTTTTGGCAGTTGAATGGCTTGTACTTGGATTATTTATAGCAGTAGTTAACCTAATTTCTCTGAAATTCTCCATATTAGTGCGCTGGTTAACAGTTTACATTGTACCACTTGAAAGATTAAAAACAGTTTGAAACACTGTATAGACAGTTTTTTCCTCGTACAGGTGACAGAATTAAAGTTCGTCAGTGAATTCTTGTATTTGTTGCACCACTTACTCGGAAGTATAAGAGAAAACGTCAGTCTGACATATAGAATTTAGTTTTCTAGAAATTCCTCAATAACATGCGAGAAATGTTCATTACGCCTTTATAGTAAATGTTATCTGTTCCTACCAATAATGTTCGGTTGTCACACAGAATAAGCGTTTATGTTTCATGACTTTTGCGTAATCCAGTACAAGTACCAAAACAACATCAAGATACGAAGCATAATAAATACATAAATCGAAAACGTCGATTATAGAGAAATTTTTTGTAGTGAGTTAGATATGAACACTGTGTCGTCTCAAAATCTTCATAATTCAGTCAGTGTTGAATCTGAGGACCAACGTAGTTTTATGAGACAGATTACACAGTATCATAAAATTCGCATTATTTAGACTCAAATAGAATACATTCCTTAGTTTCAGGTAGTCAGTTCACTGACGTAACATCGAAAAAAGTGTGTTTCGCATTTTTTTTATGTTTTACCTATGGAACGAAATATTGATGTCTTTCACATATCTTTCTGTGCAGCCAAACGTTGCTCACAATTTCACAATTGTAATAAAAAACTTTTACTGAAAATAATATAGTAAAGATAAATTGAACAATATTCCAGAAGTCGCCTGCTAATGGATACTGCCACTAGTCAAGTGGTCGAGATGTTGGTTTCAATATAATGACGTCAAGCACGGTCTGTATCATCTATGGTCTTAGGTCAGATGGCTGTTGGAGTTGATGCATGTTGACGACAGAAATTGCATTCTGTGCATCTGGATGTTCACTTCACAGATAATTATTCCTACTCTGTGCTAGTGGCGAGAGGCGTTACTTACACTGCTGGTGAGTATGGGAGTACCGGTGATGCTCGCCCGGAGACGGTTGGCCAGCTACTGGAGTCGTGCGCTCGTCACGTCCTCCGTGTGCTGCCGGCGTAGGAGTGAGGGCGGCCTGGAGGGAGCCGCGGAATTGCTGCGGGACTTGAAGAGTTCGCAGCCGTTACTTCTTGTGCCTGTGGCATCTGGGGAAATCACGGTACAAGCCGCGCTATCTGTCCTTTTTACTCCACTTGGCGACCGCCACGAAGAAATAATGTGTGTACAAGTTTGTAACCTTCGCGGGCAAAAAATTTGACATTTGACCTTTCAGTGATAACAGTTACTTTATGTGACTTCTTTATTTATTGCAGTTTCACCGAGACCTGCCGTTTTACGTTTCTAATGGTGGTCGTATCCAATAAACTGCAATGAAATAAAGCCACTATCTACTACGATTAGTACTAGGGACGAATCAACTAATGTGATACTCCTAGAATACGTTTTGGAATATTTCTAGAGAAAATATTCATCCATTTTTACTTTCCAGTACCACATATTTAATCTTCGTTATCTCTTAGGGAAAACAAAATACGCACAACGACAACAACTAGGCTGATTGAACACGAACGCAGCTGGAGATTACGTAAGTCAGACTACACCTTTACTAAACATGTGTTGACGAAAGGACATAGATACGAAGTCCACACAGAAGTACTACATATACCTAACAAAGGAAGAAACCTAAGCCTGTTAGAAGCACTTGAGCTGAACAAACATTTAGCTCAGGATCGCCATCTGGTTCTAAATCAGTTACGGCAGAGCACATCCCCAATTTTAAGCTTCACATGATGCAATCAACCGGCCACATAGCCACAGAAAGCCACAGTGACACACCCTGCTACAGAAAATTAAAACACAAAATGGCTCTGAGCACTGTGGAACTTAACATCTGAGTTCATCAGTCCCCTAGAACTTCAGAACTGCTTAAACCTAACTAACATAAGGACATCACACACATCCATGCCTGAGGCAGGATTCGAACTTGCGACCGTAGCAGTCACTCGGTTCTGGACTGAAGCGCCTAGAACCGCTAGCCACCGTGGCAGGCAATTAAAACACAACAAAATTTCCTATTCCATACCTTGCCTCCCTCAAAAACATCAACACAAATTTAAATACAGTAATAATGTGTATTTTAACCTTGTACTATTTCTCATATTGTCCATTGCATGAAATGTAATTTACAATGTGAAACATGTTTCTTGCACAACATAGGTTACTAGTGCTCAGACAGTTCCTAACCGCCGGCCGAGGTGGTCCAGCGGTTCTAGGCGCTACAGTCTGGAACCGCGCGACCGCTACGGCCGCAGGTTCGAATCCTGCCCCGCTCATGGATGTGTGTGATGCCCTTAGGTTAGTTAAGTTTAAGTAGTTCTAAGTTATAGGAGGCTGATGACCTCAGAAGTTAAGTCCCATACTGCTCAGAGCCATTTGAGTTCCCAACCAATGTCAAGACCTCAACAACTATGGCATCATAACCATATTACTTATACTACTGTTAGATTGTGTACTTTAATTATTGTGCGTAATAGTGTCCATTGCCTAAATTTTAATTTACAATGTTAAAAGACGTGTTTGTTGCGTGACATTAAAGAACAGTGCTCAGTTTAACAGTTTCTCAGCCAGTGTCAAGACCTCACAAACGTTAGAATTATAACCACTTAACCTGTAATATTGTATAGTTTAAATCTTTATTGTGCCTTTGGGTAAAGTGTAATTTCAACATTACGAAACAAGTTTGATGCACAACACTCTATGCAAGCAAAGCGGATCTTTACTTATAATGTTTGGTTACCTAAGAAAAGAATAAGTGTCCCTTCCAAAAAGGCGCCTTGTCACGGTTCGCGCGGTCTCCCCCCCCCCCCCCCCCCCCACCCCCACCCCCCCCACCGTCGGACCGTCGAATCCTCCCTCGGGCATGGGTGTGTGTGTTGACCTTACCGTAAGTTTTTTAGGTTAGATTAAGTGGTGTGTAAGCCTAAGGGCCGATGATGGTTCAAATGGCCCTAAGCACTATCGAACTTAACATCTGAGGTCATCAGCCTACTTAAACCTAACTAACCTAAGGACATCACACACATCCATGCCCGAGGCAGGATTCGAACCTGCGACCGAAGCAGCAGCGCTTAGAACCGCTCGGCCACAGCGGCCGGCTAGAAGCGATGACCCCAGCAGTTTGATCCCATAGTCCTTACCAAAAATTTTCAAATTTTTCCTGAAGATGGCCCAATAAGCCGAGAACTAGTTTGAAAGAAACAAAAATCAGCAGAACAAAAACAGTGTACTTGTTGTTCAACCTTAAACACCAACAAAAGTTTTGCATTTTGTATTAATTGCACATACTCGTTCTCTATGTCACTGGTGGCAGCATCACAGTGTCTTAGTGTGCCTACCCTGCACCGGTCGTTTATCCTCTGCAGGTCATTCCGCATTTTGTTACAATTTTGTAGCATTGTTACTTCTCTGCACACAACAGTATCATCCCTGAATAGCTTCGTGGAACTTCTGACGCTACCCAAAAAAATGTTCAAATGTGTGTGAAATCTTATGGGACTTAACTGCTAAGGTCATCAGTCCCTAAGGTTACACACTACTTAACCTAAATTATCCTAAGGACAAACACACACACCCATGTCCAAGGGAGGATTTGAACCTCTGCCGGGACCAGCCGCACAGTCCATGACTGCAGCGCCTGAGACCGCTCGGCTAATCCAAGGATCCCACACCGCGCAGCAATATTCTAACAGAGGACGAACGAGTGCAGTGTAAGCTGTCTCTTTAGTGGACTTGTTGCAACTTCTAAGTGTCCTGCCAATGAAACGCAACCTTTGGCTCGCCTTCCGCACAATATTATCTATGTGGTCTTTCCAACTGAAGTTGTTCGTAATTTTAACGCCCAGGTACTTAGTTGAATTGACAGCCTTGAGAATTGTACTATTTATCGAGTAATCGAATTCCAACGGACTTCTTTTTGAACTCGTGTGGATCACCTCACACTTTCCGTTATTTAGTGTCAACTGCCACCTGCCACACCATACAACAATCTTTTCTAAATCGCTTTGCAACTGATACTGGTCTTCGGATGTCCTTACTAGACGGTAAATTACAGCATCATCTGCGAACAACCTAAGAGAACTGCTCAGATTGTCACCCAGGTTATTTATATAGATCAGGAACAGCAGAGGTCCCAGGACGCTTCCCTGGGGAACACCTGATATCACTTCAGTTTTACTCGATGATTTGCCGTCTATTACTACGAACTGCTACCTTCCTGACAGGAAATCACGAATCCAGTCGCACAGCTGAGACGATATCCCATAGGCCCGCAGCTTGATTAGAAGTCGCTTGTGAGGAACGGTATCAAAAGCTTTCCGGAAATCTAGAAATACGGAATCAACTTGAAATCCCCTGTCGATAGCGGCCATTACTTCGTACGAATAAAGAGCTAGCTGCTTTGCACAAGAACGATGTTTTCTGAAACCATGCTGATTACGTATCAATAGATCGTTCCTTCGAGGTGATTCATAATGTTTGAATACAATATATGCTCCAAACCCCTACTGCAAACCGACGTCAATGATATAGCTCTGTAGTTCGATGGATTACTCCTACTTCCCTTCTTAAACACTGGTGCGACCTGCGCAATTTTCCAATCTGTAGGTACAGATCTATCGGTGAGCGAACGGTTGTACATGATTGCTAAGCAGGGAGCTATTGTATCAGCGTAATCTGAAAGGAACCTAACCGGTATACAATCTGGACCTGAAGACTTGCCCGTATCAAGCCGATATAGTGTTATACTGATCTTACAAAGTTACTCTTCTAAAGATTTCAGTTCGGTAAGAGTGACGTACTGTGTTCTATTTGCTCTTAACTCATCAAACCAACCACTACGCTGATCTGGTATTACGGATGCTCGATTTGTTCTTTAGACTACGGTGCCGAACTATATCAAACGCCTTCCAGAATTCAAAGAACACAGCATCAGTCTGGACGCCGGTATCAACTGCCTTCTGGGTAGGGTATTGTGGGCGAACAGATCTACCTTGGTTTCACATGGCTATTGTCTGCGGAATTCGTATTGATTCCTACAAATGTGATTTTCGACCCCCAGAAAGATCTCAATACGCGAACATAAAATGTGCTCTAAAATTCTACTACAGAGTGATCGTTACTTTTGTGCATCTAGTCTACACTGAGCAAACATTTACATCCCTGCATAACCACTGTAATCTATGTCCACGTCAACCTACTTACTGTAATCAAACTTTGTCTCAGTCTACAGCTGTTACCACCACAATTCCTTACATTGCCAAATTAACAATCCTTGAGGACTCAGATTGCATCATATCTACCAGTCCCCCTTTTTAAACAAATTTTGCCGTATATTTTCCTCCCCAATGCATTTCACTACCTCTACATTATTTATCGGATCTACCTAATTAATCTTCAGCCGTCTTCTGTAGTAGCAAATTTCTAAAGCTTCTATTCTCTTCTGATTTAAACTGTTTGTCGACCACGTTTGACAGACGTAAAAGGCTATGCTCCAGGAAAAATACTTCCAGGAAAGACTTCCTAATATGTACATTTATATTTGAAGGCCGGCCGGGGTGGACGAGCGGTTCTAGGCGCTACAGTCTGGAACCGCGCGACCGCTACGGTCGCAGGTTCGAATCCTGCCTCGGGCATGGATGTGTGTGATGTTCTTAGGTTAGTTAGGTTTAAGTAGTTCTAAGTTCTAGGGGCCTGATAACCTCAGAAGTTAAGTCCCATAGTGCTCCGAGCCATTTGAACCATATATTCGAAGTTGACAAACTATTCTTTTTCAGAAATGCTGTTCTTGATATTCCCAGTCTGCATTTTATATCCTCTCTATTTCGACCATCTTCAGTTATTTTGCTGCACAAATACAAAAACTGATCCTCCACTTTTAGTGTGTCATATCTAATTGCATTACAATCGCATGAATTAATTTGGCCATTTTACATTACCTTTGTTTTACTTTTTTTGATGTTCATCTTATAATCCCCTCTTTTCGAGACACTATACATTCCGTCCAACTGATGTTCCAAGTCCTTTGCTGACTCTGACAGAATGACAATATCATCAGCATTCCTCAAAGTTTTCATTTCTTCTCCTTGGTCTTTAATTCGTAGTCTAAATTTCTCCCTGGTTTCCTTTACTGCTTGCTCAACGTGCATCTGGCCACCCTAATAATAAATCTGTAAAACTGTCATATCTGTCTGTTTGAACATGCTTCTCCAAAATACTAGACGCATTTTCATGGGGTTTTCACAGGTAACTTGAGCATAGCTTCGGGCACCTTCGGGTTTTATTTCATCAAAATCGAATCAAAGTAAAAAAATTATCATGATTTAAAATTTATCTAAATCCGTTGTAGCTGTCTGTTAGCTGTTTGATCACGTTAATCTTTTTCATAGGATTTTCACAGATAATTTGAGCGAAGCTTGGAGCACTTATAGGCTTTATTTCATCAAAATCGGATGACAGAAAAAAAGACATCGTAACTGAAAGTGTTAACCATACTAATATTATAAATATGGAAGTAACTGTCTTTCACGTTTTCACGACTAACCTCCTGAACCGGTTTCGATGAAATTTGGTATGGAGATTGCTTGAACCCTGAGGAAGAACATAGTATAGTGTACAAGATACTTATTGTTTGAAAAATATTACGCGAATTATGGAATAATATTGAAACGTCCCCTTAGAAAAATTATAAATGACTCTGATTAAACTGACACACAATATTTTTAGCGCAACGCAATCTGACTTTTAATAATCCCTACAAAAGAATGGCCCTGACTAACAATAACCTATACCTTTCATGAATCACTTACCTCACAAAAATCTTCGTTACTCGAACTACTGCAACACAGCGAGCGCCACTACTGCCAGCTAAATAAAAGATTCTAACTACTGAAGGCACTAACTACTGATAGGCATAGTTAGCAAATGAAAGATTTTGATAGAGAAAAAACAATGTATTTACCTTAATATTGTTCAAAAGTCATATTATATATATCAGTTCATGACATCCAGTCTTACAAATTTACTGTCTCTGTCCAGATCATCCGCTCTCAAAACTCCGCCATCTCACTCCCCACAATATTTACAACCTGAAAAAGCTATTTACACTTTGATTTCTTATTTTTATCATATTTATGAAAATACTTTCATTGACTGATATGTCTTACATGATATGATTCAATGTAATGAATACAATGCTTATAAAATCTTGAATGTATTTATCCATACTTCCACACTGCTTGTTGCATAAGGTATACGTTGGATAACGTATAGCTACTTCAATAGAACGATGCACACATGCACGCTCTTGCCCATACCCCTCTGTACATACTGCATATCAAGCACCTGCGCATGCCGACGGATTGTGCGTAGAGACAGCATGGGAGAGGGGAGAGCGGTTTGCACGTCACGAGCTATGCCTACCCGAAAAGGTAAACACGTGAGGGCAGCTGATGTTATTGCACGCACATTAGTAGCTTACTTACTCACCATCACTCATCATAAAAAAATCTACCGACACGTGAGTGCAACTGTGGGTAACAGCTAGTACTGAATATCATCGACGGTAGGTTCCAATCCGGTCCTATTCCCTTCTCAGCCACTGCCTTCCATTCATGTCCTTCGACTCTTGTAATTGCATTGCGGTTCTATAGAAGTTGCAAATGATCTTTCGCTCCCTGTATCTTGTATTTGCTTCGTTTAGAATTTTTAAGAATGCGATCTAGGCGTCACAAAATGAGCTTCAAATAGTTCACAGAGTCACCAACAGACGTCAGCAGTGAACGGAAGTAGGGCACGTCTGTCCCTGTAGGCACTGGGGAGCAGATATGTTACGTGACACGTATGGCCCAGTGGTCGTAGGAGTGAAAGGACGAGAACTCGGAGGGCGGGAGAAGTTCCCAAAAGAAAGCAGGCCACCACTGATTGAGGACTGCAGTGCACTCTTCGCGTGGGCCATTCCTCTTCCTCCACCTCCGAGGGCGGTCGGCTAACAGAGTTTGCAGCGAGTTCTGTAGCAAAATCGAATTACGCGGGAGAAAGTCTCGCACGGTCGAAGTTCTTCCCCCGAGCCGGCGACACGCGGATGTAATCTCAGACATTTAGGCTGTGTGTCTTATGCTGAAGCAGAGCTGTTAGTAGAGTTTCCAGTCTTATCCTCGCTGAATCTTAATTTTGCATGTTTTATCAACTCAGTGAGGTCGACAAAGAGGAAATCGAGTTTTCAGAGTTAGAACACCCTGTCCTGAAGTCCCAAAAGCAATCGTCGACGCAGCTAAACCAATGCGTTGGACGGAAGAGAACTCTTAAATATCTACAATCAAACATGCGTTTCTTTCCAAATGAAATACATAAATTACTGTAACTAGTCACGTTTACGCGACTGCTACGGCCGCAGGTTCGAATCCTGCCTCGGGCATGGATGTGTGTGATGTCCTTAGGTTAGTTAGGTTTAAGTAGCTCTAAGTTCTAGGGGACTGATGACCTCAGTCACGTTTACGCGTTTCAAGAAATAAAGAGTTCGTCGTTGTTGGCAGTATCACTTTAATTTCTTTGCTCCCATTACTTCCTCGTCCACAATTTTTACGTGTCTCAGTTAATAGAAGGCGTGGTTAATGTCACTGACAACATGTGATGTTACTTGATTATTAGCTGTTTTATCGTTAATGTTTGCAAAACATGGTGATTAATGGAGTCCGTCACTTATTTGAATAATTCACGGCCTCTGTATACCTACTGAGAAATACTTTTATTAAAGTGAACTGTTCAGCAATGTCAAGACGTAACGTTATGTTTATCCTTAGTGAGGAAGTTTCGGCATAGTTCTAACTTCACTGACGGCCGATAAATCTACACAGTAGATTCTACAGTGCCATTCAGACCCCCCTGTTCTTTAATAAATCGAACTCCGATGTACAACACAACTTCAAATTTTCGATTATTTTAAAAGTAGTTAGTGTGCTAAATACTTGACGTTAAACGTGTAAGAAGTTTAGAAAAGGTCTGAAATTATGTTCAGAGATTCTTGGAAGTCGCTAAGTGCTCTCATCGCCGAACACTTCATTAATATATTCTCTGTGACTGGCGCTCCGTTTTAAGTAAAAGTAAGTTTTTCACCCAGCTCAATGTTTATGACGTCATATCTCCGAAACCAAGTGTCGTACGATGATATAATCTTGCATATACATTTAGTGCCATACGTGGACACCGTCTGACATGTATTCGGAATACATGTAGTAGGAAATAAGAAATAATGCTTGATGCGGCAGTTTTCCCGCAGGAACAACAAAAATGTAGTAAACCATAAACATTTCTCCTTTCATCATTTTTTTGTGTGGCATCAGTTCGAGAAAGTTTCGTACAGGTTTGAAATTATGCGCAAAGTTTGTTCAAAGGCATCAAGCGCTCTCATTCTCAAACAATCGATGATTATAGTCTCGGTATTTGTGCGTGATGAGTTACGCTCCCTCAAGACATGTGTAAATTTTATGACTAATATTTGGCAACCGATGCTGTACAATCGCAATAAAGTCATCAGATGTTCAACTGAGTCTTTTATTAGAACATGTTACGCGTTTCGGGATTACACCCATCTTCAGACATCACAAACTTCGACTCCTTCCTAACCAGCCAGGCGTACAGCCTTGACAACTCAAAGAAAGTGTCGAATAACATATGACGCTTGCAATCTGTAACGTAAGTTGTGATTCGGTTTCTTTCCTTCGTAAATAAATAAAAGTTCTGTGGTTTTTAATGTACGTTACAACGATGCACCCAGATTTGTCGAAAAAGCCATTTTCTTCGTAATTCCCCCACCACACACACACACACACACACATTTTGTTTCTCATTTCGACATTTGACGAATAGCAAGACGTATAGCATCGTTAATACCTAATTCAGTCAGATATGATGAAGTGGTATTCCAAAGACACATTTGTCAGAAATAAACTAGAAACATACCCATATCACTGTACGCGCAACCGACATATATCCGCTAAAATGTCAACTGTCATGTTGATTTGATTATTAATCAAATTTCCCAAATATATATATTCTAAATGCATATTCTCATATAATCTTCTGCATATACATTTTCTTTTAATTTTATTTATCTTTTAATCTTGTGTTGTATTTGTGTTTTCTTTTTACATTTGCCGCATTTTTCAAATAACATTTTCAGATTTAATTATTTTATATTTGAAATTATTTGTACACTATTATTGTAACATTATTGTAAATCTGGACAATAAGGAGGAAGTGCAGAATAGTTCAAGTCAAAAAATGTTGAATGCACTTTGATTTTGCGCATCAAGCATAGGGTATTTAGAAAAAATATAATTTTTCGACAAATCTGGGTGCATCGTTGTAACGTACATTAAAAACGACAGAACTTTTATTTGAATTGTTTTTTTTTTGTATCTATTAACGTTTCAATGATATTCATTCAGAAATATTAAACTCAGTTTTTTCAAGGGGGTGTTTTATCCCCTTAACGGCGCTACAAAATACATGTCTCTTATTTTGCTCTACACTACAGCATATTCAAAGCCGATCAGAAAATGAATGTATCCCTTGTAAGTACAGCCACGTGTTCCATTTCAAAGGAGTCCGCGTTGTTACCTCGGAGTGCAAGCACGGGAAGTTAAAAACCAAATATTAAATGTCGTGTGACTGTTGGCTGGGATATCCCACTGGCCGGGATCAGCTGCCTAGCGGAAAGGGTGCACATTGGCCCCTTTCCTTGCGGAGGTGTGAGGGTGGTGTCGTGTGTGTTTACAGAGTTCGGGTGAGTGTAATGGACGCGTGTATAATGCAGTGTTATGATTGTGTTGTATGATGAGAGAAGGGAGAGGGTTAAACCGTGTGCCGGCACACCGCGCATTCTGGCCTACTCCTCTCGAATAGCACCAAGGGGACTGTCGAGCTTAACGTGCCCATCAACAGCTTCACATGCCGGCGTATCTTAAGACACTACGAGAGGGTTGGAATTAAATCCACAACATTGGCGCAAAGACTAGTGATCAGTAACTTTACACAACCACCAAATACTGTCAGAAAATTTCATCCACTCCCAGGATTCGAACCGACTTACCTCCGAATCGAGCGCCACCGCAATGGCGTGCGTTTGCGGCCTCGCCTGCCGAGGTGGGTTGCCAAGAAAACTGATCCGCGGTTGACACCGCTGCGTGTAGGCACGACGGCTTGCTGTCAACATCATTTGTCTTGTTGACGCTAAGGAGGAGAAATGAGTGATGGTGCTAAAAGGGAAGACAACGGAATGTGTAAGTAAATACGTTTCTCTGCTGCTCATAGGTTCGCAACGTATCAGCCAGTGGGATGATTTCACGTAGCCAGTGAGAGGCCAGAAAAGGGGAAATGTATTTCTGGCACCGTGTTTTAACAATTACTTCGAATGAAAGTTGTAGTGACAGATTGAGAGAGAATTTTGGAACACGTATTGTGTTCGAGTATAATGACTTTTCTGGAGCCTAGAAATCTACTCTGTAGGAATCAGCATGGGTTTCGAAAAAGACGGTCATGTGAAACCCAGATCGCGCTATTCGTCCACGAGACTCAGAGGGCCATAGATACGGGTTCACAGGTAGATGCCGTGTTTCTTGACTTCCGCAAGGCGTTCGATACAGTTCCCCACAGTCGTTTAATGAACAAAGTAAGAGCATATGGACTATCAGACCAATTGTGTGATTGGATTGAGGAGTTCCTAGATGACAGGACGCAGCATGTCATTCTCAATGGAGAGAAGTCTTCCGAAGTAAGAGTGATTTCAGGTGTGCCGCAGGGGAGTGTCATAGGACCGTTGCTATTCACAATATACATAAATGACCTTGTGGATGGCATCGGAAGTTCACTGAGGCTTTTTGCGGATGATGCTGTGGTGTATCGAGAGGTTGTAACAATGGAAAATTGTACTGAAATGCAGGAGGATCTGCAGCGAATTGACGCATGGTGCAGGGAATGGCAATTGAATCTCAATGTAGACAAGTGTAATGTGCTGCGAATACACAGAAAGATAGATCCTTTATCATTTAGCTACAAAATAGCCGATCAGCAACTGGAAGCAGTTAATACCATAAATTATCTGGGAGTACGCATTAGGAGTGATTTAAAATGGAATGATCATATAATGTTGATCGTCGGTAAAGCAGATGCCAGACTGAGATTCATTGGAAGAATCCTAAGGAAATGCAATCCGAAAACAAAGGAAGTAGGTTACAGTACGCTTGTTCGCCCACTGCTTGAATACTGCTCAGCAGTGTGGGATCCGTACCAGGTGGGGTTGATAGAAGATATAGAGAAGATCAAACGGAGAGCAGCGCGCTTCGTTACAGGATCATTTAGTAATCGCGAAAGCGTTACGGAGATGATAGATAAACTCCAGTGGAAGACTCTGCAGGAGAGACGCTCAGTAGCTCGGTACGGGCTTTTGTCAAAGTTTCGAGAACATACCTTCACCGAAGAGTCAAGCAGTATATTGCTCCCTCCTACGTATATCTCGCGAAGAGACCATGAGGATAAAATCAGAGAGATTAGAGCCCACACAGAGGCATACCGACAATCCTTCTTTCCACGAACAATACGAGAATGGAATAGAAGGGAGAACCGATAGAGGTACTCAAGGTACCCTCCGCCACACACCGTCAGGTGGCTTGCGGAGTATGGATGTAGATGTAGATGTAGATTGATCCGTAGTATAGCCCAAGATCGACGCTCCGTTGAAAGATGCTAATTTACCTATGAGCTGGCGAAGCCAACGGATGTAATATTGAGACACGAATTTGAGCTACGTTTACCTTTCATGCAGGTATTTAGAAGACAGCAGTCAGTTATCACAAATACAAATACTGATAGTCTCACATCCCTCTAGGTCTTTGTTTCAGTTACATCTTACGTGCCGTACAGTTACTTTGTTTGCTATGGCGAATACATTGTTCACTCTTGCGAGTACGGTCACTGCCTTTTGCCAATACATAGCGGATTGCACATCTCAATTGAAGTGAGAGTGTGACAGTATTCCTTCGAGTCTTGCTGCGAAACACAACGTGCTCTGCTTTCTCGTACGCTGTGTAGAATCAGTAGCTAACACGTCCCTTGTAATACTATATTTATTTTATTGGGGAATCCATAGATAATATAACAATGTAGGTATATATGCATGAATGTATGTATGTTCCATCTCTCCTCTTAAACCAGTGGACCGATTTCAACCAAACTTGGTATACATATCTCTTATCGATTGGTAACAATTGCTATGGGGGTAAGAACCGCCCACTTTTCAGAGGGGTGAGGGTTAAAATGCATTGTAGCCTACGGCACACGAATACCCACACTTTATTCATCCAGTATTTAAGAATTAGAGCATTTAGTGACTTGCAACAAACATTAAAAATAATTTCAAACCTTTACGAAACGTTTTCTCGCTGACAAACCCCACAAAATCATGAAAGGAAAAAGTTTTATAGCTCACTTTTTCGCAGTTCATGCAGTAAAACTGCCACATGAACCATAACGTTTTAATTCATTACTTCTTTTCTACTAACAGTACTAACGACCCATTTTGTAGACGGTATTCACATATACCACTCAACGTACCAGCAAAATTATATCACCGTACTACAGTTAGAGCAGGACGTCAAATACTGAAACGAGTGGAAAACTGCCGCATCATGCATGGCATTTAAATTTAATACTTCTTTCCTACTAATTATAATCGCAACACATTTCGCAGAGAGTATCCACATATGCCGCTGAATGCACCAGTAAAATTATGTCATTGTACGACACATAGTTCTGGAGGTAAGACTTCGTTAACATTGAGCTGCGTGAAACTGAAAGTGCAGGGCGAAATTCTCTAGAGATACAGGTGAAATATGTGTACATCATCAGAAGAAAATCTTGAGTAAAACTCATTCTCACCAAACACTGAATAATAGACTAATCGAAAATAAATTTGTGTGGAAAATTATTAATATATGTGAAATAAATTTGACATGTTGCCACAGAGCAAATTGACCCCACCATCCTACTTTGTATGTATTATATTTCATGTATTAAGGTCTATATATTATTTTCGCTAACATTTTTGCAAAATTCTCGCGTCAAAGTTGTTACGTTAAGCACACAACATGCAAATTATCAAAATGGTAGATACAAATTCCCTCCATAAAACTTCGTTATTCAGATCATTCAGTTCGTTGTCCTGGATTCAGTGAGCTAATTAATTTCATCAGGAACAATGGCCAACAAAAGTTGCAATTATAAAATTTCGTACATTCAGCCATCGGGAAAATCTTATGAGATAATTGGTAAATTCAGAAGGAAAGACCATTTCAAAATTAAAGAGATATTTTTCTTATTTTCAGTAAAGTGTTTTCGCTAACCCATACTTTATTAGTTTAAAAGCTATTCCTAATTAAAAATTTCACCAGGTTCAAACTTCAAGTGTCGGTTTAGCTAAACTACTTTAATTTTCTGTGGTCTGTTGCTGTACTTCTGATCGCCTGATTTTTCTGAATCCACTGACATCCATATTAAGGAGCAAAACTCCCTAATTAGAAATTACTAAATTTTAGCATCCGAAATGAATCCTACGGTCGTAAACCCGCGATTCCCATTGCGTAGGCGTAGTAAATTAGTACTGCGCATTTTAATAAATACTGCTCATGATACATAATACACAAATAAAATGTGATCAAAAGATCAATATGCAATAAAATATGAACTTCCTGGCCTATAGTATTTGTAAACCATTGTAAATTAACGAAGTTCAGTCATATTCTGGAGCGAGTCCTTTATAAGACCAACACTCGCGTTTCAGTCTTACTTTATTTTTCGTTCAGACTTGCAACCGCCTACATACAGGGCTAATCTTGCGTCTGTTCCTAGCCTTGCCTCTGGAACGTTTTGAGTTGCATCCCCGTGCCTGCAAACCAGGCTGAGACAACTTGTTTTACAATAATGAGCAAAAGACAATCAAAATATGTGTTGGATCATTTGAACAATGTTTGTGACTTATCATAGTTCTGTGACTTTTTATTCATAATTGCGTGTTGTAATGGTACTTGAATTACGTAACCATTACGGCACCTCACCTCAACCTCTCGATACCAGCAATATTCTACTGTGTTTCTGTAAAACAGTTAACATATTTCTGTGACAACATTCAGATTTGATTTCATTAATGTAGAGGTACTTCGGTACATCGATATGTATATATTGCAATGATATTATTCTTATGTGTATTCTTTCTTTTGTCACTGTGATGGCTCTGAGCACTATGAGACTCAACTGCTGAGGTCATTAGTCCCCTAGAACTTAGAACTAGTTAAACCTAACTAACCTAAGGACATCACAAACATCCATGCCCGATGCAGGATTCGAACCTGCGACTGCAGCGCCTTTAACCGCACGGCCACTTCGGCCGGCTGTCACTATGATCTTTGACGTACTTGTAACTCTGATTTTTGGGCGCGTAAGCGGTTATTAGAGAGTCAAGTTTTGGTCGTCATGTTAAAAAGACGCAAATTGTAGTCAGTTTATGAAATGTGAAATTTAACAGTCAGGAAGATATTTTCAAGTATGTTTTATATTGTGACGTGATGTTTTGGAACGAGTTACGTGACATTGCAACAAAGTAATAAAAAGAAGTGTAACTTAAATTCGGAGTGCTGATTACTTTTTTGCATCACCATTGTCCTAACTTGCAAAAGTTTAATCTTCAAGAATGGCTTATGAAACACATCTATAAAACTTTTGAATATCGCAGAATAACACCTAGGCCTCTTTGCATCCGAGCTTGGAATCATCGCTACCTAGATTTTCGACGATTGGGCCATGAGTTCACAACGAGACCAGCGTGGGAAACACGAAAAGATGAGTGCCTAGTTTATCCATTATTTCAAGAAATGACTTTATTAACTATGCTCTAATGCCACATAATATAACTTTCTTGTTGCCCGAAAATGCAATATTTAGCAGCGTGAGCAACACAACAATTATAATTAATTTTTGACCTTTGTTCTGGTAGGGTTGTTAGAGTGTGAAGCGCCGGCCGGTGTGGCCAAGCGGTTCTAGGAATTTGTCTGGAACCACGCGACCGCTACGGTCGCAGGTTCGAATCCTGCCTCGGGCATGGATGTGTGTGATGTCCTTAGGTTAGTTAGGTTTAAGTAGTTCTAAGTTCTAGGGGACTGTTGACCTCAGATGTTACGTCCCATAGTACTCAGAGCCATTTGAACCATTTTTGTGTTCAGTTCATCTGCACAGTGTGAAATTTTACTTTTGAAGAAATAAGAATTATCATGTTCTTCACGTGTCCGAACTAACTACCTGTTCATAAAAGTTAGAGACTGTAAGAGATCTGGTCATCACCGGTAGGATCTTAAGAACGTGATTGAAGACTGGTAAACTTCCAATTTAGAACTTGAAAAGAAGCGTCTGGCTATTCATTTTAAGGATAAGTCCTACTGTAGCAGTTACCGGTGGTGATCAAAGAAACTGCGCAGTTACCAAGGCTTATTCCGTAGCAGGTTGGACTAATTGTGGGTAAGTGGGAAAGCCACGGATAAAAAGCTCATCCTAAATCCCTGGAACGATTTCAATCAGATGTGGCACACATATTAGTTACGATCTGGAATGAAGTACGCCGCGTGGGACTGGCCGAGCGTTCTTAGGCGCTGCAGTGATGGACTGTGCGGTTGGTCCTGGCGGAGGTTCGAGTCCTCCCTCGGGCATGGGTGTGTGTGTGTTTGTCCTTAGGATAATTTAGGTTAAGTAGTGTGTAAGCTTAGGGACTGATGACCATAGCAGTTAAGTCCCATAAGATTTCACACACATTTGAACATTTTTTTGAATGAAGTACTGAGGGGTAAGGTCTACCAGCTTCCTACTTGGGTGGGAGAGAGAACGGACGGGGAGAAGATTGACAGACAGGAGGACGCGATGGACACAAATGGGGGGGAGGGGAGGGAAGGAGGAGATGGACAGCGAAAGGAAAGAGGGAGTGAAGGACAAAGAGCCGAAGAAGAGATGGGCGTAGAGAAGCAGCAGAAGGAGATGGACAGAGAGAGAGGGGAGGAGGAAATGGACAGAGAAAGGGAATAGGAGGAGATGGACAGGGAGAGGGGAGGAGGAGATGGACAGAGAGAGGGGGAAGGAAGAGAAGGACAAACACAAGATTGAAATAAATATATACGAGGGCAATGCCGGGTACTCAGCTAGTTAAACTACGAATTGCCCGCATCTCGTGGTCGTGCTGTAGCGTTCTCGCTTCCCACGCCCGGGTTCAGGGGTTCGATTCCCGGCGGTGTCAGGGATTTTCTCTGCCTCGTGATGGCTGGGTGTTGTGTGCTGTCCTCAGGTTCGTTAGGTTTAAGTAGTTCTAAGTTCTAGGGGACTGATGACCATAGATGTTAAGTCCCATAGGGCTCAGAGCCATTTGAACCATTTTGAAACTACGAATTAAAATAAACAATCCGTCGTTATGAATACGTCAGACTGCTGAAACAGCTTTTGAGTTTAGTAGAGCCTCTGCGTCGAGTATATTATGTGGGTAAAATGGAAAAAAAAGGCTACACGTTAACTGTCTGTTCGTCGCAAAATGTTGTATTGATCGGCTGTTCAGATATTTTCATGCGGAGCTGCAACGCAGCGCAATCCTCACAGCAGTAGGGTTGGAGGGTATAGCAGTTGCACGTTAAATGGATCGGGAAGGCGATATTGAGCAGTAGCCTGGATCATTACCGTACACTTAGAATCGAACGCTACCGTACTCTGAAGTATGCGTTTTACTTTCAGCGGGAAGCAGATGACGTAACAACAAAGCCGAAAGAACGCATGGTACAACATTGACTTCTGCATTAAAAATCACTTCAAACAGTAAACTCTTCTTCCTTTGCCCACCAAAAAGTAATGATGAAGCTTTTTACATCAGCCACATCGGAATCTAACTCTTGGTTCAAGAATCATGAAAGAAGGTTGTGTACATGGAAGAATCCTGGAGATACTAGAAGGTATCAGATAGATTATATAATGGTAAGACAGAGATTTAGGAACCAGGTTTTAAATTGTAAGACATTTCCAGGGGCAGATGTGGACTCTGACCACAATCTATTGGTTATGAACTGTAGATTAAAACTGAAGAAACTGCAAAAAGGTGTGAATTTAAGGAGATGGAACCTGGATAAACTAAGAGAACCAGAGGTTGTACAGAGTTTCAGGGAGAGCATAAGGGAACAATTGACAGGAATGGGGGAAAGAAGTACAGTAGAAGAAGAATGGGTAGCTCTGAGGGATGAAGTAGTGAAAGCAGCAGAGGATCAAGTAGGTAAAAAGACGAGGGCTAGTAGAACTCCTTGGGTAACAGAAGAAATATTGAACTTAATTGATGAAAGGAGAAAATATAAAAATGCAGTAAATGAAGCAGGCAAAAAGGAATACAGACGTCTCAAAAATGAGAGTGCAAAATGGCTAAGCAGGGATGGCTAGAGGACAAATGAAAGGATGTAGAGGCTTACCTCACTAGGGGTAAGATAGATACTGCCTACAGGAAAATTAAAGAGACCTTTGGAGAAAAGAGAATCACTCGTATGAATATCAAGCTTGGAAAACCAGTTCTAAGCAAAGAAGGGAAAGCAGAAAGGTGGAAGGAGTATATAGAGGGTCTATACAAGGGCGACGTACTTGAGGACAATATTATGGAAATGGAAGAGGATGTAGATGAAGATGAAATGGGAGATACTATACTGCGTGGAGAGTTTGACAGAGCACTGAAAGACCTGAGTCGATACAAGGCCCCGGGAGTAGACAACATTCCATTAGAACTACTGACGGCCTTGGGAGAGCCAGTCCTGACAAAACTCTACCATCTGGTGAGCAAGATGTATGAGACAGGCGAAATACCCTCAGACTTCAAGAAGAATATAATAATTTCAATCCCAAAGAAAGCAGGTGTTGACAGATGTGAAAATTACCGAACTATCAGTTTAATAAGTCACAGCTGCAAAATACTAACGCAAATTCTTTACAGACAAATGGAAAAACTGGTAGAAGGCGACCTCGGGGAAGATCAGTTTGGATTCCGTAGAAATGTTGGAATACGTGAGGCAGTACTGACCTTACGACTTATCTTAGAAGAAAGATTAAGGAAAGGAAAACCTACGTTTCTAGAATTTGTAGACTTAGAGAAAGCTTTTGACAATGTTGATTGGAATACTCTCTTTCAAATTATAAAGGTGGCAGGGGTAAAATACAGGGAGCGAAAGGCTATTTACAATTTGTACAGAAACCAGATGGTAGTTATAAGAGTCGAGGGGAATGAAAGGGAAGCAGTGGTTGGGAAGGGAGTGAGATAGGGTTGTAGCCTCTCCACGATGTTATTCAATCTGTATATTGAGCAAGCAGTAAAGGAAACAAAAGAAAAATTCTGAGTAGGTATTAAAATCCATGGAGAAGAAATAAAAACTTTGAGGTTCGCCGATGACATTGTAATTCTATTAGAGACAGCAAAGGACTTGGAAGAGCAGTTGAATGGAATGGACAGTGTCTTGAAAGGAGGATATAAGATGAACATCAACAAAGGCAAAACGAGGATGTGGTCGAATTATGTCGGATGATGCTGAAGGAATTAGATTAGGAAATGAGACACTTAAAGTAGTAAAGGAGTTTTGCTATTTGGGGAGCAAAATAACTGATGTCGGTCAAAGTAGAGAGGATATAAAATGTAGACTGGCAATGACAAGGAAAGCGTTTCTGAAGAAGAGAAATTTGTTAACATCGAGTATAGATTTAAGTATCAGGAAGTCGTTTCTGAAAGTATTTGTATGGAGTGTAGCCATGTATGGAAGTGAAACATGGACGATAAATAGTTTGGACAAGAAGAGAATACAAGCTTTCGAAATGTGGTGCTACAGAAGAATGCTGAAGATTAGATGGGTGGATCACATAACTAATGATGAAGTACTCAATAGAATTGGGGAGAAGAGGAGTATGTGGCACAACTTGACAAAAAGAAGGGACCGGTTAGTAGGACATGTTCTGAGGCATCAAGGGATCACAAATTTAGCATTGGAGGGCAGCGTGGAGGGTAAAAATCGTAGAGGGACACCAAGAGATGAATACACTAAGCAGATTCAGAAGGATGTGGGTTGCAGGAAGTACTGGGAGATGAAGAAGCTTGCACAGGATAGAGTAGCATGGAGAGCTGCATCAAACCAGTCTCAGGACTGAAGACCACAACAACAACAACAACAACAACATCGGAATCGTCTACCTTCGTGTTCCGTGCTACAGCACAACTTTTGTTTTGTTCGGATGTATGGAACCATACTACTAACAGCTTGGTGCTAATATTGAAATGGTCTATACAGAGAAAATACGATATAAAGAGTTCAAACAACGACTTAAGATTATTTTCTAGTATCCATATATGCACAATACATAAGCTAAGATTTTTAACATTATAACCGACTGTAGACAAAAGACGTTGGGACTGAGCCGTGCCGGCTCGTATCGATTGATCGATCGGGGCGGCATGGTGTGTTCTTTGGGCTCGGCCGTTTGACGTGGCTTATGGCAGCGACGGGCGTGTGGCGCTAGGGAGGGACAGCCGGGAGAGCCTCGCTGCGCTAGGGAATCTGGGGGACGCGTGGTTAGCAGGCCAGGGCACGACGCGGAGGTTGTGGTGTGTTTGACACGTTTACAAGACCGAACCTGGTTTGTAGTGTGGGAACTGGATTCGGCCACATTACCCGAATCGAGTCGTGCGGCCCTGATTTGGATCTCTAAAGTATTTCATAAAAGATTTGATGAGAATTGCTTGTCATGTTTTTGGTGGGCATATTATACTGATCCTTTCTTCCCAAGTATCGGCACCATGACTGGAAACTGTTGTCTTGCCAACCAAAAGGTTCCCTCTACTTAGTGCTGTTTAAGTAAACACGTGTTATTGTGTTTGGTTAAAGCTTTATCTGGGTTTGTGATGTGATACAGTCCGAGTAAGGGAGGTTTATTAATTGGTACGATTGCTATTCGGAGTGACGGACGGTATAAGCCAGTATGGTGAAACTGTGATATTTTTCCTGGTACACTGAGCTGTGTGGACGTTATTATAATTGGTTCAAAGCACAGGCATAACATTGAATCTGTACGTTCAAAAATGGCTCTGAGCACTATGGGACTTAACATCGGAGGTCATGAGCCCCCTAGAACTTAGAACTACTTAAACCTAACTAACCTAAGGACATCAGACACATCCATGTCCGAGGCAGGATTCGAACCTGCGACCGTAGCGGTCGCGCGGTTCCAGACTGAAGCGCCTAGAACCGCTTGGCCACACCGGCCGGCAATCTGTGCGTTCTGTGTTATCTAACTGCATTACTGGTTCACTCGTAAAAAGTGAAATGGTAGTCTTACTTGACTGTTTAAGTTTATCAGTATCCTGTTAAGGGGTAATTTAAATGAGCTCCTCAGTTTCAGTGAGCATATGTTAACCTACTAGTGTAGTTTAAATTCCTAAGCTGACTTGGTATTATGCTATTCGTCCACGTCCTTTACGGTTACGTCAAGGGCATTAGTTATTGATTCACCCGTGACTATTTTATTTCAATGTTCGTGAAATAGGCTATTATTTTATACATCGTAGTTATTTTACGTTTGAGGAATTAATGTTTGCCGTTCCCCTCCCTCCCCCCCCCCCCCCCACCCGCCCCTTTCTCTGAAATTGTGTAGTAGCACGGCCTCTAAGATAAGACCTTTTTTCAGTGTCTTATATTGTACTGTGTTTAGCACCCTGTCTAGCTTGCCCGCTTGCTGTGGGTTCTGTGTCTAGTCCCCTCTGGTCTGGGTCCAGTGCCCCCCCCCCCCCCCCTCTCTTTCTGCTACTTGACTTATCTCGTGCCTATGTGACGTCACCTGCTTCGAAAATCTGTCACGAAGGGGTGTATCTGTTTGTGTTTTATTTTTAAAAAATTGTGAAATCCATGATTGGTTAAACTTTAACTCATTATTGTAGTCTCCTTTTGCGAGTTTTACTGTGTACAGAATTTAATTAACTTCCGAATCACTTAATGCCTGTTTAAAGACAAAAATGTGTGTGAAATCTTATGAGACTAAACTGCTAAGGTCATCAGTCCCTAAGCTTACACACTACTTAACCTAAATTATCCTAAGGACAAACACACACACCCATCCCCGAGGGAGGACTCTAACCTCCACCGGGACCAACCGCACAGTCCATGACTGAAGCGGCTAATCCCACGCGGCGCCTGTTTAAAGATTAATGTTGTTAACGACATCTTGGGTTGTCGGGTGTTCTGCCGGATATCAGCGTCGTACTTGCACGATATTTCGGTCACGTAGCTCGAGACCTTCATCAGGTGCGACCTGAGACTGTCTCAGGTCGCACCTGATGAAGGTCTCGAGCTACGTGACCGAAATATCGTGCAAGTACGACGCTGATATCCGGCAGAACACCCGACAACCCAAGATGTCATTAGATAGCCGGGAAAGCCTGAAGAGTTACATTAATGTTGTTGTTTGAATAGGGCGCTTGCCCGTACTTGTAAGGATTCTTTGCTAACTTAGCTTATCACAAAAATTTTAAAGATAAAATTTTATTTCCTAAAGGAAACTTTTAATAAAAGTGTTGTTGTTATAAACTGTGAATGTTGCTTAGGTGGCCCGGCCCTCCCGCTCAACAGCAATTGCCTGATTAGGGTGGATTGACCACCACAGGGACTTCAGAAAGTACTCTCATGTCATCCCACATTGAGGCCAATGCACAACTAGAGAATTCATGTTCCTGATTTCATGCAGACACTTTTGCCGCGGTACGGATAACAGATGTAGCACAGTGTACTACCGATGTGGTGCGGAGACCGAAAAAGTACTCCAAACTCGAAGTATGCTAGACAGTACGATTCTTGTAGGCAAAACATCTGAACTGCACATAGATTCACCTTGAAATGGTGCCAGCAATTTGACCAATGCCGAACATTTGTGGATGATGCTGATCTGGCGTATAGTCCAAATGTTGCACCATGAGATTTCCGTCTTTTCGGCAAGCTGGAAGAAAGTCTGCGGGGAAAAGGGGGGGGGGGGAGGGAGGAAAGATTTTCCAACGATGAGGAAGTTCACGCAGCGGTTCTCTAATAGCTTCGAGCGAGAGATATGGCGCAGTGGTTAGGACACTGGACTCACATTGGCGTGGACGAGGGTTCAAATCCCCGTCCGATCATCCAGATGTAGGCTTCTCATGATTTCCCCTAAATCGCGTAACCGAATGTTAGGACGATGTCTTTAAAAATGTCACGGCCAGTTCCCTTCCCCAACTTTTACCAATTCGAGCAAGTGCTCCATCTCTAACTACCTTGTTGTCGATGGTAGGTTAAAGACTACTCCTCATGCCTTTCATCGCGTGGTCTCTTGACCCAAATTATTGTGCAACATTCAACAAAAGTTACTTGCCATAATAATGTTCACTTACTTTTTGAAGTCACCTTGTAGAATATCAAACTGCTGCACTTAATTAATACATCTGTCCTACTTGCGAATGTAGACTTGGTTGAAGAGAATGCAGAGACGGTTACACATAGAGGTGGCAACATTTTGTGAACTATTGATATATCGACTTTTTTTGTAAGTTGTCTTAGTTATATTGATTCTGACGACGTGCCTGATTTGAAATATCGATTTTCTATAAATCAGATTTTTTATGTGTAGATTGGTTCTTATTTTAATGAAAAAAATTATATCTGAACCAGGACTGTGTTGGTATTTTTAAGCTTGTCGTGTGAGTGTAACAACAATGGTGATTTGCAGTTTGTCCAGAAAGTTGTTTTAGTGTCATAAAAATACATTTTAGCACATTCATTGTTTTTAAATTAAAAATATATAGAGCTGGTTAGTTACACTAAATATCTATATTAGTACAGATATAATACAAAAACTTTTTGTTTTAAATTGAAAAGCCTTTTTGTTTTTTAAATGACAAACGTCAACACACTGGCAATTCTCCATCGACTATCGGATGTCAAGAACTTCACATCCGAGATCGTTGCCGGATCACGCGACCCTTTCCGCTAGACACCAAACCGGAGTGCCGCCTTCCGCACACTACAGAGTAACAAATGAACAGAGAATGGATGTTGGCAGCAGACATCACATCAAGGAGAGATGCCGCATCCGCAGTGTCTATTGGTAACATCCTTGGAGTCCATTAAGGTAACACGTGGCCACTTGCTTATTGGTTGGGGCCTCTCATCGTTTAAATTGGTAAATCGCTGCTTGAATGAAGAGGACCCGCTAGAACTCTTATTAAATGATCTCGCTAGCATATACGGCGACATTATACGGTACCAACCCTGTATCGCAATATGGGAACCATTTTTTTTTACGACGACATACCTGCATAAAATACTCTCGGAGCTCTTTTCGAATCAAATTCGAATTAAAATGCAAGATATCGACTATAGCCTACATCGTCTTCGTCATGGACTGCTGAATGCATTCGTGCTGCCAGAGATCTTGTGGATGTATGTGACATTAGTTCTGGCACGGATTCATGGTTCCGTTCTGAGGGGGTCACAGTTTTTCAGTGTCTATTTAAACTACCATCCTCCCACCATACAGAAAATATAAATTGCCAACCACCCTCGCATTTAACATGGCATATGTGCCTAGAATTTTAATAATAATAGCAATAAAACATATGAATTAATACATTTCTTCTGCTTTTTTTGTTGTGGAGGAGTGAGGGGGGGGGGGGAGGGGCAGTGTCTGATCCCTCTCAAATATGTGCCTATACCAGCCTCGTCCTTTCGAAGGTAAACAAGGTGGCGAATTTTTATGCATTCCCTCAAAACCCAACGCTATCACTGTTCCAGTCGCAAATAGTTCGTGGGAAGAACGATTGCCGGTAAGTCTTCTTGTGGGCTCAAAATTCTCTAATTTTATCTTCATGGTCTTTTCACGAGGTGTACGTGGGGGAAAGCAATATATTGTTTTACTCTTCTCTACGATCTCGGAACTTTGACAATAATCCACACCGTGACGCAGAACGCCACTCTTGCAACCTCCGCCAATGGAGGTGGTTGATAATCACTGTGACGCTGTCGTGATTACTAAATGAACTTGTAGAGAACTGCACCGCTCTTCTTTGGATCTTCTCTATTTCCGCTATCAGTCCTATACGGTGCAGATCCCATGCAGACGAGCAATATTCAGGCGTTGGTCGAAAGAGTGTTTTGTAAGCTACTGCCTTTGTTGAGGGACTACATTTCCCCTAGGACTCTCCCAATGAGTCTCAGTCTGGCATCTGCATTACTCGCGATTAATTTTATGTGGCTGCTCATTTTAAATCGCTCCTAATCGTACTCCTAGATATGGAAGTAACTGCTACCAGTGATTGTTCTACAGTTGTGTAATCATACAACGAAGGGTCTTTCTGTCTATGCATTCGCGATGCTTTACATTTATGTCGAGTGTCAATTTGGGATTCCCCGCAGCAAGAACTGACCCTCTGCAGGTATACCTGCATTTCGCTATAGTTTTCTAGCCTCGCGACTTCTCTGTATACAACGCCATCATCCGCTAAAAGCCTCATCGAACTTCCGCCATTATCTTACAAGTCATTTATATATACTGTAAAAGTAATGGTACTGTAACACTCCCCTGGGGCACGCCGGGAGTAACTTTTACGTCTGAAGACTTCTCCCGGTTCGGAATGACATGCTGTTCTGTTTACTAGAAACTCTTCAATCCGTCTGAAGACTTCTCCCGGTTCGGAATGACATGCTGTTCTGTTTACTAGAAACTCTTCAATCCAATCACATCAGTTGGTCTTACATTCAGTACGCTGGTATTTTGCTCATTAGGTGGCAGTGTGGAATTGTATCGAATGCCTTCCGGAAGTCAAGCAACACGGCATCCACCTGGGTGCTAGTATCTACTGCTCTCTGGGTCTCGTGGGTAAACGGTGCCAGCTAGATTCCAAAGACTTCGGAACGCATGTTGGTTCCCTCAGAGAATATTTTCGGCCACCAGAAATGTCATAATACGCGAGCATAAAACATGTTCCAAAATTCTGCAACTGACCGACGTCAAAGATATAGGCCCACAGTATTGTGCGTCTGTTCGAAGATCCTTCTTGAAAACTTGAATGACCTGCGCTTTTTTCAGTCTTCAGCTACACTTCGCAAGGAGCAAATTCTTTGCATTTTTAATGAAAGGCGTTGTAATAAGATGTCGCTGAAACGTGTACACAAAATCCACACTACTTTTGAAAGGCACCTGCCTGTACTAACGCTGCAGTAATATTTCAAATTTACAGATCACACCAGTACACGAGAAAAGAAACACAAATAATCCGCCGACTTATAGATAGACATCATTGACATCGAATTCTAGTAGGATTTTGGAACATATAATGTGTTCCAACATTATGAAATACTTCGAAGAACGGTATTTATTGATACATAACAAGCATCGATTCAGAAAATCTCGATATTTTGAAACACTAACGGCTCTTTATTCACACGAAGTAATGAATGCTATCCTAGATCTGACACAGTTCCTTACAAGCAGCTGCTAATCAAATTGCGTGCCTATGGAGTATGGTAACAGTTGTGAGATAGCAGGATGATGAGCTTAGCGTTTGGTTTTCTTAAACATTTACTCTGCATCTGCTAAAGAGGATGCCTATTCTACGTTTGTCCGTCACCTTCTGGAATATTGCTGCCCGGTATGGGAGCCTTACCAAATAGCACTGGAGGAGGGCATCGAAAAATTTCAAAGAAAGGCAGCTTGTTATGTATTATCACGAAACAGAGGTGAGAGTGTCACTGATATGATATGCGATCTGCCGTTTGTCGTTATGGCGAAATCTTTTCATGAAATTTCAAATATCAACTTTCTCTTCCAAATGAAAAAAAAATTGTTGACTCTCACCTACACAGGGAGAAATGACTATCATAATAAAATACGATAAATCAGAACTCCCACAGGATTTAAATGTTCGTTTTTCCGACGTGCTATCACAGAGCAGATCGGTTGAATAATAGTCTAAGAGTGGCTGACTAAATATTTAGGTGATCTGGAGGAATACAGGATGCGAAATATAGTTCACAGAGCTGCTACCTCTGTCAGAAACATGGCTCTAATCCGGGTGGACATCGTATTGATCGATGGCAGACACGTCATTGTGTGCAGATTTAACTCTTTGCCAGATTTCATCCAGCGGTTTGCGTGTGGTGGCGTTCCAGTCACTCGTTATCCCATTAGCGTATGAGTGGCTGAGACCCATAACAGCCTAAAGCACACCGTCGTTGGACCCATATGGAAGCGATCCAAGAGAGATCTGCGAGGCAGCTTTTCCTGGATGCTCATATATACAATGTGTACCTAGAGCACAGATAATTCTGGCTAACCATAGAATCAACAGATATCAGGACAATGCCTACATACTACAATATCTAAATCGACGATGGTGTGCTTTAAGTCCTTGCGGTTCTCAGGGCCTGATGGGTTTTTAGTGGGTGTGAGATCTGGAGAACTTGCTGCAAAGGGAAACAGTCGAAGACCGTATCGCATTATCTTGTTGAAAGGTAACGTCAGTGACATGTAAACCTACCCAAGTAATACACTTCGATTTTGATCAGCTTTGAATTTGTTGTAGTGTAGAGCAAAACAAGGGACACAGTTTTTTTTATATGTGTCCATACGGCCGTTAAGAGGGTGAAACACCCCCTCAGAAAACTGAGTTTAATATTTCTGAATGAATACTGTTGAAAAGATAACACATATGAAAAAAAACTACAAATAAAGATTCTATGGTTTTTGATGTGCTTTCCAATGGCGCATCTAGATTTGTCGGAAAAGTAATTTTTTTCGAAATTCGCTCTGCCCCAATACTTTGTTTTCTGACATGAGACTAATAACAAAACGTGTGGAATCGCTCATATCAAATTCAGTCATATATTATGAAGTGGTATTCCAAAGACGGGTTTTGTGGTGTCACCGCCAGACACCACACTTGCTAGGTGGTAACCTTTAAATCGGCCGCGGTTCGTTAGTATACGTCGGACCCGCGTGTCGCCACTATCAGTGATTGCAGACCGAGCGCCGCCACACGGCAGGTCTAGAGAGACTTCCTAGCACACGCCCCAGTTGTACAACCGACTTTGCTAGCGATGGTTCACTGACAAAATACGCTCTCATTTGTCGAGACGATAGTTGGCATGGCCTTCAGCTACGTCGTTTGCTGCGACCTAGCAAGGCGCCATTACCAGTTACTATTGATACAGTAATCATGTGCCGTCAAGAGCGACGCTCATCCTTGGTGGATTAAATTAAGTATTCCACCAGCTACGTCCGTTTTTCTGAAGTCTAAATTCCTTGTCCAGTTCCAGACCTCACGCCAGCCTGCGTGAGCTGGAGGGCGTGCCTTTCGGCTTCCTCTAGTACCCGGTGTTGGCTCTCATGCCAACCCACAACAGGTTTGTCAGAAATAAGCTAGAAATATCTGTATATCAAAATGCATTCAGCATTATTTTTAGCCGAACCCGTTTCTCATTATTGTACAGTTTACAATAATCATATAACAATAATGAACAGTCAATTTCAAATATAACATAATTAAATCTGAAAATGTTGCAACTTGAAAATAAAAAAATACACTAAATGTGAAAGGAAAACACAAATGCAGCACAAAATATTTTATATGTCATAAAATTAAAAGAAAAAATATGTAGAACAATATATATAGAATATACATTTAGAATATATTTATATGGGAAAGGCTTATTAAACAATCCAACATGACAATTGGCACTGAAGCTGACACATATCGGGCGCGCGTACATCGATATAGAGAGATTTCTAGCTTATTTCTGAGAAAGACGTCTGTGGAATACCACTTCATCATATACGACTGAATTTTGTAATAACGATGCTACACATTTTGGTCTTATTCAAATGTCGGAATGAAAAACAAACCAGTGGTGGCGGGGATTTCTAAACAATGACTTTTTCACCAAATCTGGGAGTACTATCGTACAGTTCATTAAAAACCATATAACTTTTATTTGAAGTATTCTTTTATTTGTTTTATTTAATCCTTTACCGTTTCTAGAGTATTTCTTCAGAAACATTAATCTCAGTTTTCTTCAAAGTGTTTCACAACGGCTGTATGGACAAATATTGGAAATGCGTGTCTCTAATTTTGCTCTACATTCCCACATACATGTGCCAAAGCATTAATGACCATCTGCTTAATAGCTTGTTTGTCCGTCTTTGGAATGAAATACACCACTGATTTTGCGTGTCAGGGATCAGACAGTTGGTTGGTAGGTTTGTGGAGATATGTAGCATTAGATGCCTACGCACAGGTCACATAATTCGCGTAAATAACGGGCCACTGATTTGCGTACACGGTGATGGCGCCTGATAGCGACCCAAAGAGGATCCATAGGATTTACATCAGGCGAGTTTAGTCGTCGAAACATCAACGTGAGTTCTCTATCATGCTCCTCAAACTACTGTAGCACGGTTCTCGCTTCGAAAGATGACATCGCCGTCGGAGAAAACATCAAGCATGAAGGGATGCAAGTGGTTCGCAGTTGGTAGAGTGTCTTCGATTAGTAACCCAGGTCCCATGAAAGCGCAGGAGAATGTCTGCTACCAGCCGGCATCCGTGTCGCGCTACTCGTTTCGACCCGCCCTTCACCTCGATGAAGGCGTTTGTGGAGACGACTAACGACATAGTGTAGCAAAAAAGTGATTCATCTGAAGAGCCGACACGTTTCCATTGACAGACGGTCGAATACCAATGGTCCTGTGCCCACTGCAATCGTAATTGACGATGTCGTTGGGTCAACATGTGAACACGTAGCGGTGGTTTAATGCGGAGCTCCATGTTCGACAATGTACAATGAACAGTGTACTCCGGAATACTTGTAGGTAAACCAGTATTGTGCTCTTCCAGCAGAGATGCCACGGATGACCATCTATCCTACTTTACAGAGGAGACAATCCTCTGAACCCCACATTCTATGAAGAGTCGTGGACGTCCAACCATTTAGTGCCTCGTGGTAATTGCGCTTGTCTTCTACCTCTTTCCGTAGATGCTCACGACTGTAGCACCCGAACATTCGAACAGCTTCGCTGTTTTAGAGATACTCGTTCACGGGCTCGGCGTAATAATAATCTGCCCTTTGTTAAATTCACTTATCTCAATGTATTTCTCCATTTTCAGCCCATATCTTCGCTAGGATGATACCCCATCCGTGACTTCGCCGCTTACATACGTTTGTTACCACGTCAAGTGCCCTCTACGCCACCAGGCGGCATCCAACCTGACAGAGTGCAGTGGTCATAAAATGGTCATTGGTTTATAAGTGCATTGAAAACCGATCAAAATCGAAGTGTATCCCTTGCGTCCGTTCACTTGTGAGACAACGAAGTTAGGGCACAGCCATCAGCCTTAACTCTTCAGCTGTGTAACGCATGCTGTGCAGATGAGCGGCTATATGAATAACAGATAATCGTGTAGTATAGTGAATAGCTCACCATAATATCACGCCCGCTGCTGGCCCATGTGACGATGGTGAATGCAGTCTGGTAACGTTCCTCCTTGGTACACCCACAGTTACTGCTTGACTCCTCGGTGAAGGCGTGTTCTCGAAACTTCAACAAAAGCCCGTACCGAGCTACTGAGCGTCTCTCCTGCAGAGTCTTCCACTGGAGTTTATCTATCATCTCCGTAACGCTTTCGCGATTACCAAATGATTCTGTAACGAAGCGCGCTGCTCTCTGTTGGATCTTCTCTATCTCCTCTATCAACCCTACCTGGTACGGATACAAATCGCTAAAACAAATATCGCACTAGATTAATCTGGGACCGCTCTACCGAATATTCACGTAAAATTGCACTTTAAAAATAATTTTGTTTGTAACGAGAACCAAACCAGCTCTTTCTGTCGACACTGTGCGTCACATGAAACGAGTAATGAGCACTATTTATTTGGGCTGACTCCAGTTACACAATGCAAATACTAATTTGAAAATATCTGCTGAAACACCAAAGAAATTCCGCCTTCTCTTAGAAGAGACAATGTGTATGTAGGGAAGTGTCGTCAGCAAAATTCTCGAAAAGTTCTTCCCAGATTTACTTGAAATTTTAACATGATATACTAATAAACATTCAGACTGACATAGGCTATGTATTCTTTTAAACGACAATGTACAGGTTTTCTGTTAAAGCCGACTGTGAGAAAGAAAATAATGTGCTGCACTGTGATAATGTGCGCTTTCTTTTTCTTTCTTGCAATCAGCTTCAACCACAATTTCAAGGCACGTAAACCGTTAGACAAACTGTTTGTCTTCTTTCGCGTTCTAAATAATTTCAAACAATAGTTATATACACATCAATGTACTGCCTTGGTTTCTTCCTTGCCATTGGTTGCACAGAAAACAGGAAACGTGTATTTATTTATGTCTTACCAGCTTTCGATTGTAATACTACTACGGAATATGAATCGTGCGAAGTTTTGTAAACATACTCATTCGCAGCGTGAAACTATTAGAAATAGTGTCATTGAAGCCATTATTCTCACAGATACAACAGCTGGAGAGGTCTCTCTCATACCCCGTGTGCCAATGATCGCAATCGATTTACTCATTCATTTTAAGCAACTTCAAAAAATGGTCCAAATGGCTCTGAGCGCTATGGGTTTTAACATCTGTGATCATCAGTCCCCTAGAACTTAGAACTATTTAAACCTAACTAACCTAAGGACATCACACACATCCATGCCCGAGGCAGGATTCGAACCTGCGAGCGTAGTGGTCACGCGGTTCCAGACTGAAGCGCCTAGAACCGCACGGCCACACAGGCCGGCTGCAAGCAACTTCAACTCCCAATGAAGATTTCATTTGTAATAGCAATAAACATGGCTGTATATCACAGACAGGAGAGGGGGAGGGAGTAAATGGACATAGAGAGGAGGGAGATGCACGGGGAGAGGGGAGAGGAAGACGAGGAGGAGGAGACGGACGAAGAATGTGGAATGGAGGAGACGAACAGAGTGAGAGAGGGAAAGAGTTTAGGATGTATATCTAATGCCCACACATATTTATCAACTGCGAAGCACTGCTAGGTTCGCTAGAACTACTTGATTACAAGGCCAATGCTGAACATCTTGAGCACGTCACAGTCTAATTATAAATATTTAAGGGGAATACTAAAGAGCGAAATGAATTGGGTCGATCAAGTAAAATCAGTAGCAGGGAAGGTTCGAGTCCTCCATCGTGCATGGGTGTGTGTATTTGTCCTTAGGATAATTTAGATTAAGTAGTGTGTAAGCTTAGGGACTGATGACCTTAGCAGTTTAGTCCCGTAAGATTTCACACACTAAAACACTAAAAAAAAAAAGTTGCAGGGATGCGAATGGCAGCCTTAGATACATTTAACGAATTCAGAGACGTTCTGCTGGGATCGTAACACTTCGGTATACGCCTTACGGAAGCGTAACAGGAACGTTCGGACAAATTGAATGAGAATCCTTTATTTCTCGTGAGACCCTGTATGATAAATTCAGAGAACCTATATTCGAAGATGACTGTGCGAACATTAGGCTGCCGCCAACGTAAGCCTCGCGTATGGTTCATGAGAAAGAGATAAGGGAGAATAGGGTGCGTGCTGAGGCATTTAGACACATTTTTCTTATCTCAGTCCGCGAACTGAAGGGGAAAGAAAATTGTTAATATTGGTACGGTATGCCCTCCACCAAGCACTGTACAGTGGAGTGCGGGGTATTTATGTAGATGTCTGTGGTCGATGAATAGCGCTGAGCCTTCACCTAATTTGATAGCGATGTCAGCGAGGGCTGCGCTTCGCCGCTCCCCTCCTCGAGCGTAGAGAACGCTGCCAGCTGTGGAAATGTAGTGGGACTGGGTCGATAGCCCATCAGCGTTCTGACAGCAGGGAAACGACCGCGCGCAACAGCTGCGGGCTGCTGCACGTCGCACTTGACTCGCGTCGCTCACATAAATCACTTCTCCTGTTTGTGCGTCACGCAACTCCGCTCCCAGAAAGTTGTTAGCTTCCGTTACCTCAAACAAATCCCTTTACGTTATACTTCCTCAGCAGATGGTGTGGCATTACAGGTAGATATTATTTTTTCCGAACCACGTTTGCTGTACTGACTGTTCATTGACGCTACTTTAAAAGTTTTTGGCGCCACCTGTTGCCTGTTTATTCAACTGGTTTAAAAATAGGTAATTTTAATGTGTCGTAAATTGTCATATTTAGATTGTGTTTAACCTCGTTAACTTCATTTTGTTAAAATGAGGAGAAGTAAAACCGGTTTCTTAAAAACTGTATAAAGAGATACAGATAATGTTGGTAAATGTATAACTGTACGGGGTGAATATTAAAAAAAAAAACGACAAACTGAAGGAGGAGACGAACGAAGAATGTGGAATAGAGGAGACGAACAGAGTGAGAGAGGGAAAGAGTTTAGGATGTATATCTAATGGAGATGGAGGAAAAAGGTCCTATGAGCATGTGCCCGGAAATGCATCGTTGCCACGGTAGATGGAGCTGACGAATGGAAGTCGAGCTGGCCACGTGCCATGTCTGTAGTCCACAGATGACGATTCTCCAGATCGTTTCGTCGGTAAAGAGGAATGATGACAGAAATCCTATAATTGTGATGGTCTCGTGCAAAAACCATCGACAAATGCTTCCTATAGAGGAAAATCCGCTGCTGATAATCCTTGCACTCGTCACAGGTTCAAAAAAATGGTTCAAATGGCTCTGAGCACTATGGGACTCAACATCTTAGGTCATAAGTCCCCTAGAACTTAGAACTACTTAAACCTAACTAACCTAAGGACATCACACACACCCATGCCCGAGGCAGGATTCGAACCTGCGACCGTAGCAGCCTTGCGGCTCCGGACTGCAGCGCCAGAACCGCACGGCCACCGCGGCCGGCTCGTCACAGGTGATAGGGATAGTAGTAGATGTCATGCAGGATATACCGGGTGATCAAAAAGCCAGTATAAATTTGAAAACTTAATAAACCATGGAATAAAGTAGATAGAGGGGTAAAAATTCACACACATGATTGGAATGACATATGGTTTTATTAGAACCAAAATAAAACAAAGTTCACAAAATGTGCGACAGATGGCGCTGGACAGCAAAACGTCAGTGACTGCGCATGACAGTCGTGTATGAAAGGAGCTGCAATGAGAGAGAGAATTCACCCTCGACCGTCGCCCCTCCTGGACTCCCCATCTGGACAATCCAAGCCAAGGCACGCTCCCGACTCCGTCTCCTCAAGCTCCTTTCCGGCCGTACGTGGTGTCTGGACCCCTCCACCATCCTCCACACCTATAAATTCCTCATCCGCCCTATCCTTTGATACGCCAATCCGGCCTGGATCTCCGCCCCCCCCCCCCCCTACCTTTTATAAATCCCTCCAAATCCTTGAACGCCATGCTTTCCACCTCGCCTATCGCATCTGTCTCCCCTCCCCCACACGGATCCTATACGATCTCATCCCCTTCCCCCACCTTCTCCTTTTCCTTGAAAGGATATGGATCCTGTACACTTCCTGCAAACTCGATCCTCCTTACCCGCTTGTCTCACCCATCCTTTCCCACCCCCGCCCACTGCTGCGCCTGTATTCCCACATCCCACCCAGTCTCCATCTCTCCACCCTCCTTACCCTCTCCCAAGGTGGCTTCCGCCAGCTCCTCCTCCCTGACGATGTCCTCCTCCCCTCTATCTACCCCTCCTATCAACTTTGATCCTCCCCCCACTTCCTGTGTCCTTTCCTTTAGGCACCCTCCCTCCCTTCTCTTTCCCTTTCCCCCATCCCCCTTCCTCCGCCCCTCTTCCCCCGGGCTTCCCCTCCCCCTTCCTCCCTCCCCCTCTCTCCCCTCCCCATGGCATCTCTGCTCTCCCCTCTCCCTCTCCCACTCCCCTTCCTCCTCCTCCTCTCTTGGCAGGTCCCCGGACTCGCACACGCTCAGTGAACATTTGCGCGCCGGAGATCATCGCCATCAGTATCTTGTGTGTGTGCCTTCGTTTGTGTTTAGTGTTCTGTCGCCGTCACGCCACCACTGTTCACGTGCGCCGTCGCCGTCATCCATGTTATGTGCGTCGTGTCAACAGGTTTTAGTGTGTTTTCTTGTCCAGTGTGAATGACTTCATGTATCTTGATTTTGTGTCTACAGTTTATCCCGCCATTTTTATTGTATTATCTGTCACTACTTTATGTCATTTATTGTACGACTCGCGGCTGAAGAGCAGCGTACTGTGCTGCTGACAGCCCACCTTTGTACAAGGTGTTTAAAATAACAATAAAGAAAAAAAAGAGAGAGAATTAGATGCATCAGCAGTCGCAGCATGTTGACGTTACCTGAAAAGGCGCTTTTAGTGAAGCTGTATTATCAAAATGGGAAATGTGATAGTTCAGCGTTACGATCCTATCGCCATGGGAAGGAGATTCGAACAGGTAAAGGTCCGTTGACAAATGCAGCTGTGGCGAGAATGATTTCGAAGTTCGAAGCCACGGGTTGTTTAGACGATAGACCCCGTAGTGGCTGACCGAGCACAAGGCGTAATGCTGCTGAGACAGTTCAGGAAGAAATGGAGACTGTAGCAGGTTCGTCTATGCATGGGAAGTCAGCGTTCGTGTAGCCGCACGTCGCACCGGTATTCCATACACTACTGTTTGGTTGGCACTGAGGCGTACCCTCCGATGCTATCCGTACAAAATCCATCGGCATCATGAACTGTTACCTGGCGATTTAGTGAAGCGGAGGGCATTTGCGGTTTGGGCGTTTCAAAAGGTGGTAGAAGATGACGATTGGTTGAGTAACGTGTTGTGGACCGACGAAGCTCATTTCACGCTCCGAGGGTCTCTCAATGCCCACAACTGCAGATTTTGGGCTACCGAAAATCCTAGAACTATCGTGGAAGCTCCATTGCACGATGAGAAAGTCACAGTATGGGTTGGATTTACCACATCTACCGTTATAGGGCCTTTTTTCTTCGAGGAAATGCGTGATTCTGGTTTTGTAACGGCTACCGTGATGCGTGAGAGGTACGCCGATATGTTACAGAATCGCACCATCCCAGCCTGGCTGATAAACACCTGCTGGAATGTACGATGTTTATGCAGGTTGGCGCTCCACCCCATATTGCTAGAAGTGTGAAAGATTTCTTGCGCGCATTATTTGGTGATGATCTTGTGCTCAGCCGCCACTTTCGTCATGCCTGGCCTCCCAGGTCCCCAGACCTCAGTCCGTGCGATTATTGGCTTTGGGGTCACCTGAAGTCGCAAGTGTATCATGATCGACCGACATCTCTAGGGATGCTGAAAGACAACATCCGACGCCAGTGCCTCACTACAACTCCGAACATGCTTTACAGTGCTGTTCACAACATTATTCCTCGACTACAGCTATTGTTTAGGAATGATGGTGGACATATTGAGCATTTCCAGTAAAGAACTTCATCTTTGCTTTGTCTTACTTTGTTATGCTAATTATTGCTATTCTGATCAGATGAAGCGCCATCTGTCGGACATTTTTTGAACTTTTGTATTTTTTTGGTCCTAATAAAACCCCATGTCATTCCAAGCATATGTGTCAATTTGTACCTCTCTATCTACATTATTACGTGATTTATTCAGTTTTCAAATTTATACTGACTTTTTGATCACCTGGTACATAATCGTCCTTTGGCTTACACCATGTTGATGGACCATTTGCCTGAAGCTTTTACTAAGATTCCTCTCTTTGTCCTGTAGAACCCGATCCTCCAAATCTGGTGCACGCATAGTCCCACTCCTCCCTGCACGTTCGTCTGTTTGAAAGGACCAATGATCACACAAACACCCAACAATGGCTTGAAATGTTGTGTAATGTGGTTGGTGTCTACTTTCGGTATAGCTGTACTACCTCTCGACCGCTTCCATTTGCTTGGCCGTACACAAACATCTCGGCTTGTTCCCGACATGACTACCGCACCGTTCTGCTGCTATAGCCGTCGGCACGGACCGTACATCCGAAAGTTGGCCATTGAGCGTGCCGAGTGTCTGACGTCAGAGCGTGGAGTAGCACATTGAGGAGTCTTTCCGAACGTGCAGAGCAATGTCTAGCACGTGCGTTTGAACGTTGACTAACGATATGGCAGGCAGACCTATAGCGTAGCATAGAATTTTCGTGACATATTTAAACACACTTCTCATCAGCCGGTGCAGTAGCTCAGTGTGTCCGGTCGGATTGTAGGGAAGCAGCATACTCACGCCTTATAAAATTCACATCAGTCTTTCCATTGTGTGCCAGCCTAGTCTGCTGTAACTAGCTCTGACGTCATAAATATTGCGCAATACTTTAAAATGAAGTAAATAACCTGAAACGTTTCTAGCATGTCAGGAGTAATACAAAATCAATATATGTTGGATATCAGTTCAATAACTTTAACCATTTTCGAAATTTGAATTTTTTCTGTAAAAATTATTGGTACAACAGAAAACAGCTAGAAAGTTAAAAATTTATATTTAGATTCCTTTTGCGTAATAATTTAGTAGAAACAGTATTCTGGATCTCACAAAATGTTAGTTGAAATTCATGATTTTCTGGTTTTTGTCTTATAAATTAAGGAAGCAAGATAGATTAAGTAGGCGAATAAATAAAGCTAGGATGTCTAAATTTAAGTAGAAGGGAGATCCGCTATAATCATAAAAATGTGCGAAGTTTCAACAGAATAACTATAAAACTATAGCTATAGCGTATCTCCAAAGAGCAGGTTCTGAGCTTGTCTACTGCGTGTGGTGTAATTAAATTAATTCTCTCACCCAAAATATTTGACTTAGCCACGTCAGACTTTTATTATGATTACTTACTTGTGTGCTGATTGCACAATTAAATTGAAAGCTTCATCGGCCATCAGCAAAGGAAGCAATGATTTATTCGATAACTTAAAGTGGTGCATTACTAGCCCAGCGGCTAGTCGGGAGAGCAGATTTGATCAGGCGTTCCCTTAGCCGTCCGCTCCGCGGCTTTATATCTAAGAACGCTGCGCGAGGAGAAGGAAGGCCCCAGTTCCCTCCAGACGCTGATTAGCGCACCATCTGTGTGCCCTGTGCCGGGAGTCGCGTCGCGTCGATATCGTTGATATAAACAGCCTCGGATGCAGTAATAAGTTACTCGGGATACGCGTAACCATGAAATCGTTTTCGAGTGAAGTGTTAATTTTGGGATGACGTTTATGATCTATCTTTAGTTTGCGTATGTCGTATTTTCACGTGCCGCCACAGGACAGACATTCTACCATTATTTAGCGTGGCGTTTGATGAACATTATTATCAAATTATGGCGAGCATTCACTTAAACATTTAATTTAAACAGTTATAGTTGCATCAGCGCATTAGACTCTGAACTGCCCTACAACTTAGAACTACTTAAACCCAACTAACCTAAGGACATCACACACATCCATGCCTGAGGCAGAATTGGAACCTGCGACCGTAGCAGCCGCGCGGTTCCGGACTGAAGCGCCTAGAACCGCTCGTCCACAGCGGCCGGCTGAGGGGAAGAGGCTTAGACCATAGATACGAGGGTGTCCTGAAACGTAATGCACCCGATTTTCTATGCAAAAATTCTTGAAACGTTTTAAATAAACCAAAGATTATTAACATACAACATCTTTATTCTTGATGTCTACATACGAGGGTGAGTCAAATGAATTCCTTAAATTTGTAATAAAAAATCGAAATTTCGCGCCGTTATCCTGTAAGTTGGTAAGCGTGCTACAAACAACGTGCAGAATGGCCTGTAGGAGGCAGCATAGTGCAGATGCACACAGACCGTCGCAGTATCAGTATAAAAATGGCCGCCCCACTTGCGACTTACAACAGGGAAGAACAGCGTTCTGTTATGCGTTTTTTGCGTAGTGAAGGAGTGAAACATTTTGCACGCTAGAAGTTTTACATGCCATGGTCGTCCTTGGTCTACAGGCTAAGTAATGCGCCGTCTGGCTCCATTGTTGCACCTCATTGCTAGCATTTCTTTCTCTCGCTCGTATCAAACTTATAGAGGTTTCAGAGAGTACTGTTTGTATAAAGCGTTTATTTTGCATTTTGTTTACGACCTTCCACTAAGGAAAGGATTCTATTTGTGTTTATCTGCTCTGCGTAGTAACTAACAGTTCTTGATAAAACTTTACGTAGTTTTCGTGTTAGATTTCTTAGTGTTTTCTTGATCGTTTAGAACAGAAAGTGCCCTAAAACCGTCTTTTGTTTGTTTCGCGGCCGTTAGCCACTAGTCACTTGAATCAGCAGTTGTCTTGTGACAGCCAGAGCGAGAGAACCAGCAGCAGCGAGTACTGTTTGTATAAAGCGTTTTTGTACTTATTTGCTGCGCTTAGCTTTTAAATAGTTTTTCTGGGAAAACCTAGCGTAGTTTTCGCGTCTCGTATTTCAGTGAGTGTTTCTTGATTATCAGAGTAGCTCATCAGAAGATTATCTTGGGAATTTGTCACCGTATAGTGTAGGGTAAACATAGTCATGTGTAGGGACTGTGGTTGTTGTGAGCGGACGCAAGGAGAATTGGCCACTCTTCGGGGGCAGGTGGAGGCTTTGTCTGTTAGGCTCATCGAGCTCGAGGCGCAGGCGTCGGCTCGTAGTGGCGTTGGGGCAACTGTGGTGAGACCTATGCCTACTTCGGTGGCCTTGGAATCACATGGAACCCCTGATGTCGCTGCGTCTTCCGGCAGTGAGCATCTTACCGGTCAGCCATCACTCCAGGGTGAATGGCGGACAGTGGTGGGCTCGCGCGTGCCTGGCCGAAAGGCGAAGGTGGGATCTGGCCGCGTGGCAGCTGCCTTACCCCTTTCCAACAGGTACGGGGTGCTTCCTAGTGGTGATGACATCGTTTCCGAGCCACCACAGGATGCCTCGCCTGTTGGGCCAGTGGCCGATTCTCCGGCAAGGTCCCGACAGTCACAGAGGGCGGGCCTATTAGTTATAGGGAGCTCCAACGTTAGGCGGGTTATGGAGCCCCTCAGGAAAATAGCGGGTAGGTCGGGGAAGAATGCCAGTGTGCACTCGGTGTGCTTGCCGGGGGGTCTCGTCCGTAATGTGGAGGAGGCCCTTCCGGCAGCTATTGAACGCACTGGGTGTGACCGGCTGCAGATAGTAGCACATGTCGGAACGAATGACGCCTGCCGCTTGGGTTCTGAGGCCATCCTTGGTTCCTTCCGGCGGCTGGCTGATTTGGTGAAGACAACCAGCATCGCACGCGGAGTGCAAGCTGAGCTTAATATCTGCAGCATAGTGCCCAGAGTCGATCGCGGTCCTCTGGTTTGGAGCCGTGTGGAGGGTCTAAACCAGAGGCTCAGACGACTCTGCGACTATAATGGTTGCAAATTCATCGACCTCCGTTATTGGGTGGAGAACTGTAGGGCCCCCCTAGACAGGTCAGGCGTGCACTACACACCGGAAGCAGCTACTAGGGTAGCAGAGTACGTGTGGCGTGCACACGGGGGTTTTTTAGGTTAGAGGGACCCCCCCTTGGGCGAAACGATAAAATACCTGACGGCTTACCAGAGAGGACATTATCATCGTTGATAAAGAACGTCCGTCCTCAGAGACCAAAAACAGGAAAAGTTAACGTAATATTGGTAAACTGCAGGAGTATCCAGGGCAAGGTTCCTGAATTAGTATCTCTTATTGAAGGAAATAGTGCGCATATAGTATTAGGAACGGAAAGTTGGTTAAAACCGGAAGTGAACAGTAACGAAATCCTAGACACAGAATGGAATATATACCGCAAGGATAGGATAAACGCCAATGGTGGAGGAGTATTTATAGCAGTAAAGAATTCAATAATATCCAGTGAAGTTATTAGCGAATGCGAATGTGAAATAATCTGGGTTAAGTTAAGTATCAAAGGTGGGTCAGATATGATAGTCGGATGCTTCTATAGACCACCTGCATCAGCAACCGTAGTAGTTGAGCGCCTCAGAGAGAACCTGCAGAACGTCGTGAAGAAGTTTCGTGATCATACTATTGTAATAGGGGGAGACTTCAATCTACCAGGTATAGAATGGGATAGTCACACAATCAGAACTGGAGCCAGGGACAGAGACTCTTGTGACATTATCCTGACTGCCTTGTCCGAGAATTACTTCGAGCAGATAGTTAGAGAACCAACTCGTGAAGCTAACGTTTTAGACCTCATAGCAACAAATAGACCGGAACTTTTCGACTCCGTGAATGTAGAAGAGGGTATCAGTGATCATAATTCAGTGGTTGCATCAATGACTACAAGTGTAATAAGAAATGCCAAGAAAGGAAGGAAAATATATTTGCTTAACAAGAGTGATAGGGCACGAATCGCAGAATATCTGAGTGACCACCATCAAACGTACATTTCTGAGGAAGAGGATGTGGAACAAAAATGGAAAAAATTCAGAAACATCGTCCAGTACGCCTTAGATAAGTTCGTACCGACTAAGGTCCAAAGCGAGGGGAAAGATCCACCGTGGTATAACAATCATGTACGAAAGGTACTACGGAAACAAAGAAAGCTTCATCATAGGTTTAAGAGTAGTCGAATCATAGCTGATAAGGAAAAGCTGAACGAAGCGAAAAAGAGCGTAAAGAGAGCAATGAGAGAAGCATTCAACGAATTCGAACATAAAACATTGGCAAACAATCTAAACAAGAACCCTAAAAAGTTTTGGTCATATGTAAAATCGGTAAGCGGATCTAAATCCCCTATTCAGTCACTCGTTGACCACGATGGCACCGAAACAGAGGACGACCAAAGAAAGGCAGAAATACTGAATTCAGTGTTCCGAAACTGTTTCACTGCGGAAAATCGTAACACGGTCCCTGACTTCAGCCGTCGCACGGACGCCAAAATGGAAAATATTGAAATAAACGATATCTGAATTGAAAAACAACTGCTATCATTTAGTAGCGGAAAAGCATCCGGACCAGACGAGATACCCTTAAGATTCTACAGTGATTATGCTAAAGAACTTGCCCCCTTTCTATCAGCAATTTATCGTAGATCGCTGGAAGAACGTAAAGTACCTAGCGACTGGAAGAAAGCGCAGGTCGTTCCCATTTTCAAGAAGGGTCATAAATCAGATGCGAATAATTATAGGCCTATTTCGCTTACGTCAATCTGTTGTAGAATAATGGAACATGTTTTGTGTTCTCGTATTATGACGTTCTTAGATAATACAAATCTCCTTCATCATAACCAACATGGATTCCGCAAACAGAGATCATGTGAAACTCAGCTCGCCCTATTTGCCCAAGAAATTCACAGTGCCGTAGACACTGGCGAGCAGATTGATGCCGTATTCCTGGACTTCAGGAAGGCATTTGATACGGTTCCGCACTTACGTTTAGTGAAAAAAATACGAGCTTACGGAATATCGGACCAGGTTTGTGATTGGATTCAGGATTTCCTAGAAGAAAGAACACAACATGTCATTCTTAACGGTTCAAAATCTGCAGATGTAGAGGTAATTTCGGGAGTACCGCAGGGAAGCGTGATAGGACCTTTATTGTTTACAATATACATAAATGACTTAGTTGACAACATCGGTAGCTCCGTGAGGCTATTTGCAGATGACACGGTTGTCTACAAGAAAGTAGCAACATCAGAAGACTCGTACGTACTCCAGGAGGACCTGCAGAGGATTAATGCATGGTGCGACAGCTGGCAGCTTTCCCTAAACGTAGATAAATGTAATATAATGCGCATACATAGGGGCAGAAATCCATTCCAGTACGATTATGCCATAGGTGGTAAATCATTGGAAGCGGTAACGACCGTAAAATACTTAGGAGTTACTATCCGGAGCGATCTGAAGTGGAATGATCACATAAAACAAATAGTGGGAAAAGCAGGCGCCAGGTTGAGATTCATAGGAAGAATTCTAAGAAAATGTGACTCATCGACGAAAGAAGTAGCTTACAAAACGCTTGTTCGTCCGATTCTTGAGTATTGCTCATCAGTATGGGACCCTTACCAGGTTGGATTAATAGAAGAGATAGACATGATCCAGCGAAAAGCAGCGCGATTCGTCATGGGGACATTTAGTCAGCGCGAGAGCGTTACGGAGATGCTGAACAAGCTCCAGTGGCGGACACTTCAAGAAAGGCGTTACGCAATACGGAGAGGTTTATTATCGAAATTACGAGAGAGCACATTCCGGGAAGAGATGGGCAACATATTACTACCGCCCACATATATCTCGCGTAATGATCACAACGAAAAGATCCGAGAAATTAGAGCAAATACGGAGACTTACAAGCAGTCGTTCTTCCCACGCACAATTCGTGAATGGAACAGGGAAGGGGGGATCAGATAGTGGTACAATAAGTACCCTCCGCCACACACCGTAAGGTGGCTCGCGGAGTATAGATGTAGATGATATATTTTTGTAACTTTTATTTTAATTAATACTTGATAATGTGTGACTTGATATCGAACATCAGTACACCGTTTCCTCCCGATTTCAATGCATAATATTCATCTTCTGTTTCTTCGTAAATTTTGAATGCAGATTACATCGTGGTTAAAAAGTCGAATATGCGCTGATCTCATAGTTCTGACTGTGGTACTGCCCTTGCTGTTCACCTACATCCCCATGATAAGCATCGATTTACCATTGTTCAAAGTGACTGTTCGATTCACACCTGCAAGTAGAGTCGAGTCAGCTGCTTCCACGCTCACACGGTATGGTATCACTTTCATTGGGATCTATTTGCTAGCGGAAGCGGTGGACCGACGATGTCCCACACCATAACAACACACGAACATGAAAGTGTTCCAAAATTCTACAACATGCTTAGGTCAGCGATATAGGCCTGTTTATTTACAAACGTTAAAAACAACTACACACATTTCTTGTTCTTGCCCAGCCGTTACTGAGTCCGTACGCCTAACCCAAGTGAGTATAATTTTTAAAGAAACGCATAACTGTCGTGCTGAGCCTGGGAGCGTTGGCTGCCGGCCAAGGCGAGGCGCCGTTACGACGGTTGCTGTCTGCGCAGGCCGCAGTCACCGCAGTAGCGCTGCGCCACTGCCGAACAACGACATCATATATTTCCATCTGCTCATACTTTCTATTCCCTTCCTAAATTTCTAGGGTTCACATTTAACGTAAACTATTTTTCAATAGTACCTATCGCTGTATTCTATAAGCGTTTCACAAGCGGCAACATCGTCGCGAAAAAACACAGTGACCCGTATATGCAATAAGTTTCCTTTAATTCACGTCTATGGTCACAATCTTTTCTGTTTGACAGATTACCGGTTTCGGTCTTTAATGACCATCATCAGATCTGCAGCAAGAATGGGAAAAATATACACTCCTGGAAATTGAAATAAGAACACCGTGAATTCATTGTCCCAGGAAGGGGAAACTTTATTGACACATTCCTGGGGTCAGATACATCACGTGATCACACTGACAGAACCACAGGCACATAGACACAGGCAACAGAGCATGCACAATGTCGGCACTATTACAGTGTAGATCCACCTTTCGCAGCAATGCAGGCTGCTATTCTCCCATGGAGACGATCGTAGAGATGCTGGATGTAGTCCTGTGGAACGGCTTGCCATGCCATTTCCACCTGGCGCCTCAGTTGGACCAGCGTTCGTGCTGGACGTGCAGACCGCGTGAGACGACGCTTCATCCAGTCCCAAACATGCTCAATGGGGGACAGATCCGGAGATCTTGCTGGCCAGGGTAGTTGACTTACACCTTCTAGAGCACGTTGGGTGGCACGGGATACATGCGGACGTGCATTGTCCTGTTGGAACAGCAAGTTCCCTTGCCGGTCTAGGAATGGTAGAACGATGGGTTCGATGACGGTTTGGATGTACCGTGCACTATTCAGTGTCCCCTCGACGATCACCAGTGGTGTACGGCCAGTGTAGGAGATCGCTCCCCACACCATGATGCCGGGTGTTGGCCCTGTGTGCCTCGGTCGTATGCAGTCCTGATTGTGGCGCTCACCTGCACGGCGCCAAACACGCATACGACCATCATTGGCACCAAGGCAGAAGCGACTCTCATCGCTGAAGACGACACGTCTCCATTCGTCCCTCCATTCACGCCTGTCGCGACACCACTGGAGGCGGGCTGCACGATGTTGGGGCGTGAGCGGAAGACGGCCTAACGGTGTGCGGGACCGTAGCCCAGCTTCATGGAGACGGTTGCGAATGGTCCTCGCCGATACCCCAGGAGCAACAGTGTCCCTAATTTGCTGGGAAGTGGCGGTTCGGTCCCCTACGGCACTGCGTAGGATCCTACGGTCTTGGCGTGCATCCGTGCGTCGCTGCGGTCCGGTCCCAGGTCGACGGGCACGTGCACCTTCCGCCGACCACTGGCGACAACATCGATGTACTGTGGAGACCTCACGCCCCACGTGTTGAGCAATTCGGCGGTACGTCCACCCGGCCTCCCGCATGCCCACTATACGCCCTCGCTCAAAGTCCGTCAACTGCACATACGGTTCACGTCCACGCTGTCGCGGCATGCTACCAGTGTTAAAGACTGCGATGGAGCTCCGTATGCCACGGCAAACTGGCTGACACTGACGGCGGCGGTGCACAAATGCTGCGCAGCTAGCGCCATTCGACGGCCAACACCGCGGTTCCTGGTGTGTCAGCTGTGCCGTGCGTGTGATCATTGCTTGTACAGCCCTCTCGCAGTGTCCGGAGCAAGTATGGTGGGTCTGACACACCGGTGTCAATGTGTTCTTTTTTCCATTGCCAGGAGTGTAAATACACTCGCAAACTGTATACAGCTTAAGAACAATACATAGAGCATATTGAAAAGTAGTACTGACAAAATTTACATTTGTGCGCTTTAAATGTGAAGAGGCATACCTGTCTCATAAAAACGAAGTCCTAATGCACTGCAGCCATAGTGGCATAGTCAACTGTTAAATGCGGAATCAGCACCAGCATCGTCAAATACATATAAATCACATCACATGCACGAGTCATGTTGTCAGTAAAACTACTGTTTAAAACTAGCTGCCGTACAGTAGCCACAAGATGTTTGTGTAGTAAGTTGACCAGATGTCGCTAATGTCAGCATACACTAGTTTTCAATAATTAACTGAAACAGCGAAAATAAAAGGAGGATACAATAGTTAAAGTCTGTAATAAGCTTATAAAGTATAAAAAGTGTTACAGTGATAAAAAACAATAAAAAGAAGAGCACGACAAAAGCAATATTGTTAAAAAGACGAAGAGTTAAAAAACAGTGGTTGACATTTGCTCTAGTGCCAATATTCTAGGCAATGACATAAATATTAAAACACCGTTGATATTGCACCGAGTAATATAAACAACATAAAACAAATCGCTAAAGGAGCCACAAATGAAAGGAAATATAGTTGTGCACATAATCAGCGCCCTCTGTTAGCGCTAATGTGACCGACAGAGGGCCCCTCGTACCCTGCGGTACTTCGTTGCAAGCAAAGAATGACAAAAATCCATACTAGTGGATGATCTACATTATCTGATTAATGCAGTCTATGAAATGAATAAAGATGGAACAAGAACCTACTAGAGTCATGCGTAAAACGTATGAAAACGAAGTAAATATGTGATACACTCAATACTAGGTGAACTTGCGAACACACTGTATATAACAGAGGCGTGGAGTGATTAGGGTGAAACATTGTCAAATAAAGCAAAGTAGGTATTGGGCACAAAATCGTTTTTACAGTTAAGCAGTTTATTTGGCTCTCAATTTTTTGCTTTATAAATTTGAAGCTCCTCCTGCAAATTAAGAGCGCGGCCCTTTTCCACCCTGTGAAGAATACGCATACAGTTCTTAATGCTCCCTATGGAATGACCAGTATCAGACAAATGCTGTCCCAAAGCCGTTTTGTTACGTGGCTGTGAGTGTTCTTTAAACTTTAATTTAAAAGAGCGGCCTGTTTGACCTATATAATATTTGTCACAGTTACTGCAGTCGATCCCATACACTCCAGAGCCATCAAATTTGTCATAGTTCCCTTTCAATTTATGTTTTATTCGTAGTTTTATCTGATGATGGTCATTTTTAAAGACCGAAATCGGTAATCTGTTAAACAGAAAAGATTGTAACCATAGACGTAAATTAAAGGAAACATATTCTATAAGCGTGTTACTTTTCAGTGTAGTCGTGAATCAAGTAAATGCCATAGTTAAATTTTCATCCGTCAGATTGCATTAGACCTCGATCTCTCTCCTTAGACCATAGGGCATAGACGATACAAATCACGCATGACTTCATTACACTGAAACCGTGGCGTACGATAAATACAGGCCTGAGCGCACGTCTGTATGACGTCAGCAATGTAGTGTTATGAGCCGGCAGACATCAATGCATGCTTTCCCAAAGATTTCGTCAGACTTCTTCGGCCAAACTACTTCACTGAAGGCATTGCACGATAGTAGAATTTTTCATCATCGTTCTTCGTGAATGGAAATGGTTCAAATGGCTCTGAGCACTATGGGACTCAACTGCTGAGGTCATTAGTCCCCTAGAACTTAGAACGAGTTAAACCTAACTAGCCTAAGGACATCACAAACATCCATGCCCGAGGCAGGATTCGAACCTGCGACCGTAGCGGTCTTGCCGTTCCAGACTGCAGCCCCTTTAACCGCACGGCCACTTCGGCCGGCTCGTGAATGGATGCCGAACAGTTAACAACAGCATATGTTGATGGAGAGTGTACTGCTTGAAAGGAACGAGAAATGGAAACGATTGTGGGTGACATCATGGATGGCGACAGGAGAAGCTCGAAGTGTTCACTAGTATCTGTTTCGTAAGCTACAGCGAGAGGACATAAAGAACAACGAAAATTAATTGAGAATGGGGAAAAAATATTTTGCTGTTCCTTAATTTCATTCATCATAATCAATGTTTTTGGAAACCCTGCAACTGTGTCATTCATGATTTAAATAATGAAACACCGTGCTAGTTACTTATTTTTTCATGCTTAATATGACGCTTTTCGATAATTTATTCTCGTTGTCAAAAGGAAATATTCACATTGGTATTATTTTCTGTGGCGTTTGTATGTGTGTTGTTCTGTCTCTCTTGGCTTGCAATTGTGTTGTTACGGTTTAATGCAATCGCACAGATTTTTTTTCGATTTTCCGCAATGTCATATGAAATACCCATCTAAATATTTGTACTTGATCATTAGGATGAATTCTCATAAGGCATTATGGAAATTGTGGAGAAATATGTAACTGGTGCAGTGTTTCATTATTTAAATCAAATGGTTCAAATGGCTCTGAGCACTATGGGACTTAGCTTCTAAGGTCATCAGTCCCCTAGAACCTAGAACTACTTAAACCTAATTAACCTAAGGACGTCACAAACATCCATGCCCGAGGCAGGATTCGAACCTGCGACCGTAGCAGTCGCGCGGCTCCAGACCGTAGCGCCTAGAACCGCTCGGCCACCCCGGCCGGCTATGATTTAAATCATGAAAGATATCTCTTCTAAAGATCATCTCATGGCTAAGCTAAGATTTTTAGCTATTGTAGCTTTCAGTATAACAATCGAATCCCACGGTCTATCATTTTACGTATTATTCCAGAAACATGTGAACCAATATGTCAGTCACCTAATGAGGAATTTATGCATGTTAAATTAGGTTATTTAGAGTACAAATAAATGCATTTATTTCACTGATGTACTCTTTGAACACAAGTGGCTTTTCACATCTCCAGCTTCTTCCACATCTTTCCTTTTTACATGTAAGCTAACGTCATTCACAGTGTAGCAACTTCGAATGCAGCTGATTGCTACAGCTATTTCTTTGTAAAATACCAACCTCTCATTACGGTTTCTGTAGTCAGCGTGCTTTGTGTTACGAAGAATTTCGTATTCTCCATACTTAGCAACGATCACTGTGGTAGCAGCCACGCACTAAATATACTGCGTCGTTTTATAGCGTAAACTAAAGCAAGCGAAACAGCATGTGAAAAATGGCCCTCGCTCTAACTTTTATCAAAGATATTTGCAAAAAACGTGCCTACTACACTGTCAAAAATTTGACCATACGGCTTTGATAAGTATACATCATTGACCACGAACACTATAGCGGTGACGTCACACGAACGTGCACTCAGGCCTGTATTTATCATTGGCCACGATTGAAACCGTGACCAACGATAAAAACAGACGTGAGTGCACAACTATGTGACGTCAGCAATGTGGCGTTCGTGGCCAACGATAAATACTTATCAAAGACGTTTACTCAAATGTTTGACAGTGTAGCAGGGAAGCTTTTAGCGAAGATCGTTGATAATAGCGAGAGCCATTGTTTACATATTACTTTGCTTGCTTTAGTGCATTTCAGCTATAAAATGTCGAAGCTACTATCACAGTGATCTTTGAAAAGTACTAAGAATACAAATTTCTTCATAACATAAAGAACGCTGACTACAAAAACCGTAATAAGCGGTTGGAATCTTAAACAGAAATAGCTGCAGCAATCAGATGCATTCTGAGTTGCTCCACTGTGGATGATGTTAAGCTTACAGATGAAAAGCCAAGTGTGTTCAGAGTGTGTATAAGTGAAACAAATGTATTTATTTATACTCCGAATAAACTAACCTTCATTAATTCCTCATTAGTTGATTTATTCCTGTATATTGGTTCACATGTTTCTGGAATAAAACGTAAAATGGCTCACTGTGGGACTAGAGTATTATATTGCAAGGTGGAAATGCTTTCACCTTTTACTATAAATCTTAATTAGCCACGAGCCGATCTTTAGCAGAAATAGCGTTGATGATTGAAAGAATGAAGCACTGCACCAGTTGCCTATTTTTTTACGATTTGCACGATGCTTTCCTAGAGTATATTCTTATGATCCAGTACAAATATTTATATAGGTAACTTGCGTAATGTTTCGGAAAACAGGACAAAAGCAATCTGTGCTGCTGCATTAAACCATAAAAACACAACCGCACGGCAAGAGAGACAGAACAATACACATACAAACGCCACAGAAAACACCTAAGTGAATGTTTCTTCTTGATAGTGAGAATAAATCCTCAAAAATTTTCATAGTGCAGTGTTTCATTATTTAAATCATGAATGATACAGTTGCAAGCGTTACAAAAACATCAATTATGATGAATAAAATTAAGAAATGGCATTTCTTAAACAAGTGTAGTGTATATAGATATGAGGGGCCTCTTTCATGTCGGCAAACTGAAATATTTGTTCGCCGATTCTCAATTAATTTTCGTTGTTCTTTATGTCCTCGCACTGTAGCTTACGAAGCAGATTCTAGTGAACACTTCGAGTTTCTCCTGTCGCTATTCATGATTTCACCCACAATCGTTTCCATTTCTCGTTCTTTTCAAGCAGTACACTCGCCATCAGCATATGCTGTTGTCAACTGTTAGGCATCCATTCCCGAACAAAGATGTCGGCCAGCCCATAACACAACATTGCAGACGTCATACAGACGTACGCTCAGGCCTGTATTTATCGCAGGCCACGGTTTCAGTGTAATGAAGTCATGCGCGAGATTTTCGTAATGATGTTCTGCCCACACTTGAAAATGGGAATCATTTCCCCTAAACGCGTCGTGTAAAACATAAATAAAAGAAAAACGTGTCTGATAGCAGGAAGTTATTTATAAAAAAGCGCATTGTTTTCACAGTCTCAAGCTTTAAAAAAAAATTTATAATGAACAAAATCGGACATATACGCTTATTTTATGTAAAAAGCGGACATCATTGACAGAAATTGTTCGTTATCCTTTCACCTGACAAAATGTAGAAACGATAATCATCGCATTAATAAAGGCAATTTCGGGGATATTAGGTAACTGAAATACCGCTAACACTAATACAACATATCGTGCAATTGTATAAATCATTGATTGATTTCATCCATAAGTCTGAATAACTATAAATATCAGTTCCACACCAAAAAGTGATTAATTACAGAAACTCGGGTTTTTACGCTTCAAACCTCAGCCCAGCAGAGATATGAGTGTGCGCTGTCCGTATGTACATATGAAAATCCTTAAAGCTTTTTAAATAAAACAAATGTTATTAACATTATTCATCTTTATTCCTCACCTCTAAACATTTGCAAGCCTCTGCCGGTGGAGGACTCTGAACTGTTGCATGTAACATGGTGGTGTGTAACGTAACTATGTTGTTGCGTGAGAAACAGCGTTCTGTAATAGAGTTTGGAAACCGAAGAGTTCGTTCACGCCTGGATGACTCTCTCCTTCAACATGAGAATGCTAGACCACACACGAACGTTGCGACATTTGCCAACAATCCGACGCCTTCGATTCGCTGTTTACGATCATCTTCCATATAGACCCCATCAGATTTTTATCTCTTTCCAACTCTTAAATAACACCTGCAAGGACCTCATTATGATAGTGGTGAAGCGGAGCAAGTAGACGTGAGATTGTGGCTCCACCAACGAAGTTAGACATTATACAGTGACAATATCAACAAACTGGTCCCTCGTTGGGAGAAATGTGTTCGTCACCAGGTGACTATGTTGAGAAATAAATGCGAGGGTGAGTCAAATGAAAACCTTAAATATTTTTTTAAATATCATTTATTGTGCAGAAGTGGTACAAAGCTGTATAACTTTTCAACATAATCTCCTAATCTCCCCCACGCTCAATGTAAGTCCTCCAGTGCTTACAAGGTGCATAAATTCGTTTAGAAGAAAATTCTTTTGGTAGTCCGCGCAACCACTCATGCACCGCGTGCCGCACTTCTCCATCAGAACGGAACCTCTTTCCTCCCATTGCGTCTTTGAGTGGTCCAGACATAAGGAAGTCTCTTGGGACAAGGTTTGGTGAGTATGGTGGATGAAGAAGACACTCAAAATGCAGGTCTGTGATTATTGCAACTGTTGTACGGGCAGTGTGGGGCCTTGCATTGTCATGTTGCAAAAGGACACCTGCTGACAGCAATCCACGTCGCTTTGATTTGATTGCAGGCCGCAGATGATTTTTTAGGAAATCTGTGTATGATGCACTGGTGACAGTGGTCCCTCTTGGCATGTAATGCTGCAAAATGACGCCTTTTTCGTCCCAAAAGAGGGTCAGCATAATTTTCCCTACTGATGGTTCTGTTCGAAACTTCTTTGGTTTTGGTGATGAGGAATGACGCCTTTCCTTGCTCGCTCTCCTCGTTTCCAGTTGTTGGAAGTGAACCTAGGTTTCGTCCCCAGTAACGATTCTTGCAAAGAAGCCATCACCTTCTCGTTCAAAGCGCCGAAGAAGTTCTTCACAAGCATCAACACGTCGTTCTCTCATTTCAGGAGTCAGCTGCCGTGGCACCCATCTTGCAGACACTTTGTGAAACTGGAGCACATCATGCACAATGTGATGTGCTGACCCATGACTAATCTGTAAACATGCTGCATTGTCATTCAGTGTCACTAGGCGGTTTTCCTTCACTGTGGCTTCAACTGCTGCAATGTTCTGTGGAGTCACAACTCGTTGTGCCTGATGTGGATGAGGAGCATCTTCCACTGAAGTCACACCATGTGCGAACCTCCTACTCCATTCGTAGACTTGCTGCTGTGACAAACATGCATCACCATACTGAACCTTCATTCGTCGATGAAAGAGCTAAAAATTACAACGGTCAACAGACAATTTGCATAGTATTCATTGTTCTGTACATACAGAAACATTTCGTGTTAAATATGCAGGCATGGAACACTTGATGAAACTGGTGGTGCGAATATTAAATTTGCTGAAGTTGTACTCATTATTATAAGGGTAGTTGCAACAGTTTTGGATGAAATCGAAAGAAAGAGTGGAGACGTTAAATATTACTGCAAAGTACGTTGGTGAAGTCAAGGGTCATACATGGAACCAGTTTTCCATTTAAACCCTACTACTGTTGAAATTATGAAGGACTAACAAAACAAGAATGATCCGGAACGAATTGAGGACCCTACATTTTAAATAGAGATGACTAGAGACTGCCTTCAATAAGACATTTCAAGATGAGAAGCACTTATTTCCGATTAAATGACAAAAGTGGACCCAGTTAAAAAGAAAATCGCAGTGAGAAAGGAATATCTTCTGACAAGCAACATCGGCCATTTCTTAAGCTCTTTAGCGTTATAGAAAAATTTTAACAATCAATTATGGCGTTCAAAGAATTACAGAAACAGTTTTCTAAACGTATGAGCACATTTCCAGTCTTACATCTGCCTTTTTAACTGTTTTCCAGACCGTTTGCCATTTAGTTCAAACCGTCCCTGTGCATCTGCAGATGAAAGTGGTCGATGTGCAATATGATTCCTGTTTTGAAAGAAAAACTCTTTTACATTAAAACTGTCCAGGAATTCTACGTTGTTTTCCTCGGGAAGAGTTTCCACGTATCCATAGCGAGGTAGCAAACGTGATATCAACGTTCTGATCAACATATGTGCGTGAAAGACTTTTTCGATTATGAAACTAAATAAGTCACGATTCATGGAAACATGAGTGCCGAAAACTTGCGAAACTCTCTGCGTATCTCCGTATGCCGACAATTTGTTCAAAATGGTTCAAATGGCTCTGAGCACTATGGGACTTAACATCTGAGGTCATCAGTCCCCTAGAACTTAAAACTACTTAAACCTAACTAACCTAAGGACATCACACACATCCATGCCCGAGGCAGGATTCGAACCTGCGACCGTAGCAGTCCTTCGGTTCCGGACTGCAGCGCCTAGAACCGCACGGCCACCGTGGCCGGGCGACAATTTGTGCCACAAATTAATTTTATTACGTCTTCAGCGCGCCAAAACTAATTAAACACTACTAAAAACTGGCCTTACTTGTGATTTATGTTGTTGAGAAATACGAGGGCATGCTGAAAATTAACACCTCCGAATTTTTTATGTGAAAATTCTTAAAGAATTTAAAATGAGACAAACGTTACTAAGATGCTAGATCTTTATTCTTCATGCCTGCATAGTTATTTCTCAACATAGCTATCCTCGCGACGAACACATTTCTCCTAACGATAGACCATTTTGTTCATACAGTCACTGTAGTACGTTTGATTTTGTTGACGGAGGCACACCCTCAACTACGCTTCCACCGCTTCCATATTATCGAAGTGAAGTCCTCGAAAGCGCTCTTCATGTTTTGGAAACCTGACACTCGGATGGAACCAAGTCAGGACTGTAAGGAGGATGATCAATGACAGTGAGCCCAAGGCGTCGGATTGATGCAAATGTCGCAGCGCTCGTGTGTAGTCTGGTATTGTCATGTCGAAATCGAATGTGCTCCATGAGTGGACAAACTCTTAGACTTCGGAACTCGATTACAATATGCTGTTTCTCTCGCAGCGACATACTTATGTTACGCACCACTATGTAACATGCTACAATTCCGAGTCCTCAAGCGGCGGAGAGCTGCAAATATACTCTAAATACACACTAAGCAAGTCAGTAACGTGTTGGTACACCTCTGGCCCTCACGCAATCAATTATTCGGCCTGATATTGACTGAGTTGTTAGATGTCCTCCTTAGGGATATCGTGCCAAGTTCTGTCCAACTGGCGCTTTAGATCGTCCAAATTCCCAGATGGTTGGAGGGCCCTGCCCACAATGCCCCAAACGTTCTCAACTGTGAAGTGATTCGGCCATCTCACTGGCCAAGGCAGGGTTTGGCAAGCACGCAGACAAGCATCAGAAAATCTCACCGTGTGCGGAGGGGCGTTATTTTGCTGAAATGTAAGTGTAGCATGCCTTGCCGTGAAGGGCAACAGAACTGGGTGTAGAATATCGTCGACGAACCACTGTGCTGTAAGGATGCCATGGATAACAACCAAAGGGGTCCTGCTACGAAATCAAATAGCACCCCTAGACCATCATTTCTGCTTGTCGGGCCGTATGGCGTGTGACAGGTTGGTATAATGCGGGGCGTCTCCAGACAACTCACTGCTGGTCATTGGGGCCTGGAATCTCATTGACTGGAGTAGAAATATCTTTAGTGATGTGTTCCGCTTCGAACTGTGCCCCCACGACCAGGGAAGACGTGTCTGGAAATGCCCCAGTCAGTGGTAGCTTACCAACCCGACTGTCATCTTACCATATGGCCTGACAGCCAAGAGTGATGGTCTGGGGTGCTATTTCTTTTCATAGCAAGACCCATTTGGATGTTATCCGCGGGATCCTTACAGCACAGCGGGACGTCCACGATATTCTACGCCCCATTTTGTCGCCCTTCATGGTAAGCCATCCTGGGCTTCCATTCCAGCAAGATAATGACCGCCCGCATAAGACGAGAGCTTCTATTGCTTGTCTTCGTCCTTGCCAAACACTAGTTTGGCCAACGAGATCAGCGAATCGCTCCCCAATTGAGAACGTTTGGAGAAGTCTGGACAGAGCTCTCCAGCCAGCTCGGGTTTTTGATGATCTAGCGCGCCAGTTGGACAGATCTGGCACAATACCTCTCAGGAGGAAATCCAATAGACCTATCGTTCGTTGCCAAGCCGAATAACTGCTTGTATAAGGGCAGACATAGATCAATATGTTATGGATCAATGAAGCTCTTTCTCTTGAATAAATCATGCAATTCTTCTGAAATTATAATCATTCGATTGTCTGTATATGTACGTCACGTTTACCAGTATCCGTAACATGCAAATAATTCCTTCATGGTGCGTCGTTGTTTTTCTATCTTAGAGTCTTTGTAGACATGAAGAATAAAGATGTAGAATATTAATAACTTTTGTTTTATTTAAAAAGCTTTAAGGGTTTTCACATAAAAAATTCGGAGGCCTTACTTTTCAGCACGTCCTCGTATGAAATATGAAACAGAGCTGCATGCGGTGCTTTCGCAGTTTCCACCCCTTCACCCTCTTCCCACTCAGACAGCGTGGCGTTTTAGAGGGGGAAGTGTGCACTCGGGCGAGAGAGATTGTCATGCATGCACGAGCACCACACGCAAGTGGAGCTTTGGGCCGTCCCTGCTGCAGACCGTAACGTATCGCTGTGTTGTGCCGACGGGGGCTGGCCGGTGTCCACGAGTTCCTCTGTGATGTACGTGTTCACTACTCCACAGGCATTATTTTCCATTGCCTCCCTAAACGGCTGCTCCTGCAAAAAGTTGTCTGTCGTACCACTGAGTTCTGAGGGAACTCTCCAGATCTGTGGTGTATAAGAAGGTGTCGTCATTGAGTGACTGCAGAAATATACAAGATGACGTAGAGAAAATTTGTAGTTGGTGTAATGAGTAGCAGCTTGCCCTAAATGTAGAAAAATGTAAATTAATGCGGATGAGCAGGAAAAACAGTCCTATAATGTTCAAATACATCATTGGTAGGCTGCAGCTTGATACAGTCATTTCGATTAAATATCTGGGCATAACGTTGCAAAGTGATATGAAGTGGAACGAGAACGTCTGGTTGGTTGAAGTGAAGGCGAATGCTCGATTTCGTTTTATTGGGAAAATTTTGGGAAAGTGTAGCTCACCTATAAGGAGACGTCGTATAGGGCGCTAGTTCCACCCATTCTTGAGCACTGTTCGAGTGTTTGGGATCCGCACCAGGTCGGATTAAGGGAAACGATTCAGAGGCGGGCTCCTATATTTTTTACCGGTAGGTTCGATCAGTACGCAAGTATTACGGAGATATTTCGTCAATTCAAATGGTAATAGCTGGTGGGAAGACGATGCTGTTTCCGCAGGGTACTACTGCGCAAATTAAAAAAAAAAAAAAAAACTGGTGTTTGAGGCCAACTGCAGAACGATTCTTCTGCCGTTAAAACACGTTTCGCGTAATGACCATGAAGGTAAGATGCGAGAAATTAGGGCTCGTACGGAGGCTTTTAGACAGTTATTTTCCCTTCGCTTCATTTGCGAGTGGAATAGGAGAGAAATGACTAGTAGTGGGGCAAGGTACCCTCCGCTGTGCACCGTACGGTGGTTTGCGGCGCATGTATGTAAATATACATGTGGATGTAGATCTGTTACGCTGCCATTACCTGCCAACTACTTCCCAGTAATGTATTCCTACACTTCTGGCGTCTTTCTTCAAACGAAGGAGCTTCTGTAATGGTAAACGTCATCTTGGTGATCATCAGTAATTACTATTTGAAAGGCGTTGCCTTAAAATTAACTTGTTCCAAAACTACTCTTGCACAGAGGGCTCGTGGCAAACATAACTCGGCATGTCATTCTTAACGGAAACAAATCTTCAGACAACAGTAACTTCACGCATACCACAAGGCAACATTATAGGACTACTAGTTTTCGCAAGATACACAAATGATCTAGTGGATAATAATGGAAGTTCCATGAGGATTTTCGCTTATGATACAGTCGTATGAGGTCAGACAAAACAGAAAACTGTTGTGGAGTGGAAGAAGACCTACGGACCTACTATCCACTACGCGTTACGGCCAGGATAGGGTTCATAGATCAATCCACCTGTGATATTTGTACATCCGATATGGTGTCAGAAGGTGGGTTCACCAGTGATAGGTCCAAGGTACGTTTCGTAGGTGAATCCACCCATGATATGTCTGGGGCGGTGTCTGGAAGTCCGGAGTAGGGTCTGTCCCCCTCCCCCTCCCCCCCCCCCCCCCCCCGTCTTCCCCACGTGAAACCGTTACACACACATACTGAAAAATAGCGCAGTTACGCTGGGTGTTGACAAATGTACAACATTTACAAACAAATTTAAATATGTGGCCGCAAGTGACGTCATGATCACGTGAGCAGAAGTGTCAGCATCTTGGATCTTTAGAGCACGCTACACATAAAGTGAGCTTTGAAAACAGGTCACTCTGTAACATAGACGATGCCTGAGGGTGTTGTGGAGGCATATCGTTTGGTCTTACTGACTTGTAACCTGTGGAGAATGGAGGTACTCCCACACTCATCTTCTGAATCAACATATGATGTGTGAGAGATTAGGTTAGCTCACCCTAAATGTAGAACATATGATGGGAGGTTGGCATGTTTCAAAGGCTGGTCTTTAGCTATTAAGCAACGTTCTCACAAATTAAGTGAAGCTGGATTCTTTTGTACTGGTGACGGAAATGAAACTGTGTGTTTCCACTGTGGTGGAGGGTTGAACTTCTGGGATGAAACTAGTAACCGATGTGCTGAACACTTTGTGATTTTCCAAGCGCTTGTTTGTGCTTCTTGCAAGGGATAGAGATCTTGTAGACAATATTTGTCAAAAGAGAGATGCAAAAATTACTGCAGAGATGGCGTTGCAGCTAATATTAAACGTCCATCAAATCTTCTGAAATCAGCAACAGAACACAATGTGATTGTTAGAGCCTCTGACAACGCTCACGTGTGTAAAAATCTGCTTCCAGAAAGAAGTGGGAGTACTATTCTCTCCCTGCGGACATATTGCTGCTATGCAACTATCCTTTCCTCGAGTGCTATATGTCAGAGACCTGTTTTAGCTACAGTAAGAGCCTTTTTGACGAAGGAAATGATGTATTTTTTGTGTTTTGTTAATACAAATTGTGAAGAATAAACCATTACCGTTAAAATTCGTTCTTTTCTCGTTTTCTCCTACATCGATCCCAATTCCTGCTTTTAACATGGCAGCTATGATTACACTGTGATCTTTAAGGCTCCTGACCTGTGTTGAAGAATCATGAGTTTTTTTAGTATCGTACAATACCACCGTCCTGTCAGTGTATGCAGTCTTCCATCGGGTTGAAAAAACATCATTTCATCCCCCAGCAGAGTACTATTGTTATGATTTATGCTACAGAGTTCCATATGATCGGGAAAGAAGTGCTTTGCGACATGTACAACCTATTTAGCTAGTAGCGACTTGATTCCGTATTGGGTGTGTATTACAGGGAGAAAAAGAAAGTCTGAGCGCCACCTACGTCTATAGGTCATGTTACTTAAGTATAAAGCATTTCAGAGCAGATGCAGTGGGAATTGGCGGTTGAAGATGCTTGGCTTCTTAATGTAAACACAATATGTTGGATGAAAGCATGATGTCATATATCAATACTTTAATATGGGGAATTCTACGCACTTTAGAGGCATTGTACTATATTCCATAGTCAGGAGAATGGTGTTATATTAGGAGAAATTGGTATGGATGCAGCAGGAATATAAAAAAGTCCATCTAAAGCAGAAAAGGTTGACACTGAAATGGAACATCAGCCTGTACTATTGCAGTGGCCTTCTATAAAGGACTACTAGCTTATGGATTCGGATAATCAGAATGGGTATGTGCAACTACATAACGTTTGGGAGAAACCTGGTTTTTAAGCTCTCATTTATAACTATGTAAATGGACTGTTCGAGTTTATCCCGTCTAAATGCTGGCTATACAGACGTGCATTTCAAATGTCTGTATTGGATGTAAATGGTGTAGAAGACTGTAGCTGTAATAGATATTTGTTAATTATGGAAAGGAGACTATACGCAGCATCACCGTACGTAAATAGCGCTGACAGTCGTTTGGGACCTACGATGCACGTATGATTCCAGTGCACCGTAGGATTACTAGGGACATTTTCTTCATAGGCAAACTGCATTTAACGACAGCTCGACACTACATAGTCGCTGTCTACCAATCCTGTCAGCTTGCATCTGTTCGTGTCACGTGACTGATCTGCAAAGCAAAAGAAACATGTGAATGCTTCTAGGATGGTGTAGGTTAGCATACTCCATTCGAATACGTGACGGAAAAAATCTCTGGGAAAGACGACGTAGCTCTCCCGGAAACATATGGGTGGAATAGGGTTTCTGTGGAAGTATATAGGCAATTTTTTACTTGATCAGCGTGCGAAACTGGGGTAGAAGAGTAATCGATAATACTTGCGCGATGTATCCTTCACTGTCCACTGTACAGCCGCTTGCAGTGTATTTGTTTTAGATGTGGGCTGTTCGTAGGTGACAAGAGTTGTCGGCAAGCTGGCGGGAAGACCTGTGGTAGAGTTGGTAGCCGACCTAACGTAACTAAAACTATCGCACATCAGCTGGACTAGAAACCCGGTACATTGTCATCGGAAGCGTCACCTGCCGTAAAATGCCTAGCAATAAGCATCTGGAGCGAGCTGAGGCACAATGCATACGTCAGATTCGGATTCATTTGCTGGAATCTTAAGGGATGCATTCCAGACACTATGAACCGACAAGTCGGTGAGCTAAAGTAGAAGAATACGAGGTGTGGCTAGAAAAAAACCGGACTAGTACTGGTGAAACAATAAAACGAATGCAATAAGGCTGAAAGTCGCGTGGCCTGTCACGTGACTCTCGCTCCGCCTACTGCTCGAGTTTCATCTACCTCCTGCACTCAGTCTGCCCGTGGCGTCTGTTTTAAGTAGTTGACGTTTTGTCTGTGCGTCGGAAAATGTTGAGTGTACAGAAAGAACAGCGTGTTAACATCAAATTTTGTTTCAAACTAGGAAAATCTGCAAGTGAAACGTTTGTAATGTTACAACAAGTGTACGGCGATGATTGTTTATCGCGAACACAAGTGTTTGAGTGGTTTAAACGATTTAAAGATGGCCGCGAAGACACCAGTGATGACACTCGCACTGGCAGACCATTGTCAGCAAAAACTGATGCAAACATTGAAAAAATCGGTAAACTTGTTCGACAAGATCGCCGCTTAACAATCAGAGCAGTGTCTGAGTTAACAGGAGTTGACAAGGAAAGTGTTAGGCAGATTCTTCATGAAAGTTTCAACATGAACAAAGTGTTTCAAAAATGGTTCCAAAGTGTCTCACAATTGAACAGAAGGAACGCCGAAGAATGATTTGTTCTGACATCCTGGAAAACATTGAAAGTGATCCCACCTTCTTACAAAATGTTATTACTTGCGATGAATCGTGGTTTTTTACTTACGATCCCGAAACTAAACGCCAATCGATGCATTGGAAAACTCCTGGTTCTCCACGACAAAAAAAAGCACGAATGTCAAAATCGAAATTCAAGGCAATGATTATTGTTTTTTTTTTTACTTCAAAGGGATTGTGCACATTGATTGGGTACCAGAAGGACAAACAGTGAATCAGCATTACTACATTAGCGTCCTGGCTACCCTACGTGAGCGAGTACGGAGAAAACGGAACGATTTGTGGAGAAAAAAGTCATGGATCCTTCACCAAGACAATGCCCCAGTTCACAGTGCGTTGTCAGTGAAGACGTTTTTGGCAAGACACAATATTCCCATCTTAGATCATCCACCCTACTCACCTGATTTGGCCCCCTGTGACTTTTTTCTTTTCCCTAAAGTCAAGTCAGCTTTGAAAGGAACTAGATTTGAGACTGTTGAAGCAGTAAAAGAAAAAGCGACGGAAGTAATGTATGGACTTACCGAAAATGATCTGCAGCATTGCTATGAACAGTGGAAAATTCGTATGGAGCGGTGTAGAGACCGAGGAGGAGAGTACATTGAAGGAGATAACATGAAATTGTAAATAATTGTAAATAAATGTTTTTTCCAGCATCAGTCCGGTTTTTTTCTAGCCGCACCTCGTATGTCAGGCTCAAATTCATTCGCATGGACCTTTAAGGGGGTGTGATCCGCCTACTAGGAAATGACAGTGTAGGAGGTGAGTGAACGTAAATCCGTTCGGTATGTTACCTAGAGACAGCGGCACTACAGTTCGGGTCGTGGTGTAAGAGGTACTGCTGTTGTTGGGGAAAACAGTGCGCACAGGTATACTACCCACGTGGATATACTCTGCTCTAGATGAAGTACAGTATCACGGTCGGTTACTATTGCAGTAGCACTGGATTATTCGCAGAAGTGTGAGGCTGTTGCACTAATGTAAATGATTAAATGGATAGTGTATTGGCAGCTCTGTGATATGTTAGATTCGTATTATAGAGGTATGCACTATTTTGAAAAAGATGATGTATTTCTCATGAAACACTGTGCTGTCAGTGAAAACTTTGACACCATTACATTGCCGTATTTCTAGTGTAGCAATCATAGGAATACGTTAAAGTGGATTAGGACATATACAGGGGAATATTTATAGACAGGCATTCGAGAATTTCTTTGCGCAGTTCACGTACACTCTGCATGATTGTGAAATTCCTTCTTCACGTTAGCGTGCTATTTTTCTCGATGTGATAGCTCTCTGACTAGTCAGTGACGGGTGCAGGACTGGACAGCCTTTTAAGTAATTGAACAGTGCTGGCGGAACTTGGGAAAATTAGCAGGGGTCTGTGACTCGGCCAGGGAAATCTCTTACTTGTTGAAATCATGTGGATTCAGATGCTATATATCGAAGATTGGAGGATTCGTGAGAATGTGAGAGGTGAACGATACTCTGACGAAAGGGGAGTTAAGAGGTGAGCTCTATATCGTTTCTTTTAAGTATTGTGGGAAAAGACATCACAGCCTCTCAAAAACATCTCGCGAAGTGACTGAAATGCGAAAATTAGAGGCTAATACGAAGATTTTTGCCGAGAGACAATCAGTTCTTTCATATGTTTTCTAGATAAATAAGAGACAATAATCTTCTCGTAAGTTTTGTCTTCTTTAAACGGATGGACTGACATCTAGGTAGACTAAATTTACATCTACATTTATATACATACCTCGCAGACCATGATACGGTGCGTGGCGGAGGGTACCCTATACCACTACTAGTCATTTCCTTTCCTATACCGCTCACAAATATAGCGAGGGAGAAAAAGACTATCTATATGCCCCGTGAGAGCACTAATTTCTCGTATCTTATTTTCGTGGTCCGTATGTGAAATATGTGTTGTATGTTCCGTAGGTAGCTTTAAATGCCGGTTCTCAACACTGTTCCTCGAAAAGAACATCGCTTTCCCTCCAGGGATTTCCATTTGATTTCTCGAAGTATCCACCCACTAATTTGGCGGGAGGCAATAGGAACGCTTCTAGAGTCTGTATTCTGAGGGAAACACAGGTCTACAGGCTGATACACGTTTGGGATGAGGTGGTCAGCAGACAGGTATTTTGCTATTGTTCACCTGGTCAGCCTTTCCGGTATATTTAGAAAACACATTTCATAATGTTTCGTTTTGCAAGTGGGAGGACGGGAATCATATTGTTCAACATCCTGATATTTACCCCAGGGACATTTAACGGCCATGTCCTTCTGATAAGGATAGGACAACTTTTGCGAGTCTGTAATCGTCAACAGCTGTTCGGCATGGGTAGCAGTGGCTTTTTGGCTGGGAGCGGTATAGCCCTGACGTGTGGGTAGAGGCAGCTGTTTGCATGCGACCCGGTGGCGGCGGCGGGAATGGGAGCGTAGGCGTCCCGGGGGCGGATCAGATACTGAAACATCCCACTGACCCCATAGACCGACAGGTCTCAGAACGATTCTAGGTGACTTACACCGGCGTGACAAGGCAACCGACAAACGGAACGTTGTTGGTGTTGGATATCTTCAGCTATCTGACGACTGTTACCAGCCATTTTGGTATCTACCTAGCCTGTGGGAAGCCCCCAGAGACGCCACAGAAGCGTCTGTAACGGTTACCTGGCGAGTGTTCCTGACTGCAGGAAAAAAATTATTCACCATGCAAAGGGATTCTCATAACCAATTTAATTAACTAGTCAATCAGTTTGATAGCAATGACGTGCCGCCGGGCGGGTGGAAGCAGGGTGAGCGTGCCACAAATATGATTCGCGAGTTGGAGCGACAATCAGACGTTTTTTCACTGAGGCGAAATCTTTTAATGAAATTTTTATCTCCTCCCTATACAGGGATAGAAGGCTATTGTAATAAAATCACTTGTATTACCGATTTTATAATGTGATATGCAGTATTAATCTAATATTTACAACTCATGTGTGCTGCTATTTGACTACCTTAAGTGACTTCGTAGGTGATGAGGCAACGGACTACCTCAAGAGAGTTCGAAAGTGAGGAGGCACCCTGTGACAGAGGTAGATCATGCTCTTAGCACTCCATCATGAGCCAAGAATGAGTTCAGTGTTCTAGTCTTGTGATGCAGGACATAACACGTATTAAGCTGATATGAACAGATCTCAAAAAATGGCTCTGAGCACTATGGGACTTAACTTCTAAGGTCATCAGTCCCCTAGAACTTAGAACTACTTAAACCTAACTAACCTAAGAACATCACACACATCCATGCCCGAGGCAGGATTCGAACCTGCGACCGTAGCGGTCTCGCGGTTCCAGACTGTAGCGCCTAGAACCGCTCGGCCACCGCGGCCGGCGAACAGATCTCTTTACCGGATGAGAGAATAGTAGAGGAAATGTAGCGTGTGCTATTCTGTTGTATAGGATTTTCACTCTAAGAAAGATAAGCGTGTATGCTCCTATTTCTATTGTCTTCGAAAACAACGCGCATAAAAGGGAGCAATCTACGTGCGAAATTTAAGGTGTATGGAAAGCAACATCCCCATCTCGGATTGGATAAAATGAATTTTTTTAAAATGAGGAGAGTCTATGTCATGGACGGAATTGCAGTTAGAAATTTACACCCAAGCCGCACCTGCTTGTCTGATAGTGAGCTAGGAGTTACGACGCAGGTCCGTGGCAAACGTAGTCACGATTGTTCAGCCGACAGGAATCTGCGGCGTAGCCTGTGCCGACTGGTCAGATGCAAAGGAAGATTCCAGCTATTTGGCTCTTAAGGTATACAATACACTCGTTAGATGGCGCTATGCTAGACTGGAGGTGACTGGCCAATTTTTTCGTCTCGAGATGCCAGCTTCAAGTAGTATAATGACCACTATACTACGATGTACACTGAAGCGCCAAAGAAACTGGTACAGGCATGCGTATTCAAACACAGAGAGATGTAAACAGGCAGAATACGGCGCTGCGGTCAGCAAAGCCTATGTAAGACAACAAGTATCTGGTGCACTTGTTAAATCAATTACTGCTGCTACAATGGCAGATTATCAAGATTTAAATGAGTTTGTTATAGTCGGCGCACGAGCGATGGGACACAGCATCTCCGAAGTAGCGATGAAGTGGGGATTTTCCCGTACGACGATTTCATGAGTGTACAGTGGATATCAGGAATCCGGTAAAACATCAAATCTCCGACATCGTTGCGGCCGGAAAAAGATCCTGCAAGAATGGGACCAACGACGACTGAAGTGAATCGTTCAACGTGACAGAAGTGCAGCCCTTCCGCAAATAACTGCAGATTTCAATTCTGGGCCATCGACAAGCGTCGGCGTGCGAAACATTCAACGAAACATGATCGATATGGGCTTTCGGAGCTGAAGGCCCACTCGTGTACACTTAATCGCTGCACGACAGAAAGCTTTATGCCTCGCCTGGGCCCGTCAACACCGACATTGGACTGTTGATGACTGGAAACATGTTGCCTGGTCGGACGAGTCTCGCTTCAAATTGTCTCGAGCTGATGGACGTGTACGGGTATGGATACAACCTCACGAATCCATAGACCCCGCATAACAGCAGGGGACTGTTCGGTGGAGGCTCTGTAATGGCGTGAGACGTGTGCATTTGGAGGGATACGGGACCCCTGATACGTTTAGATACGACTCTGACAGGTGAAACGTACGTAAGCATCCTGTCTGATCACCTGCATCCATTCATGCCCGTTGTGCATTCCGACGGACTCGGATAATTCCAGCAGGACAATGCGCCACCCCGCACGTCCAGAATTGCTACAGAGTGGCTCCAGGAACACTCTTCTGAGTTTAAACACTTCTGCTAGGCACCAAACTCCCCAGACATGGATATTATTGATCATATCGGGAATGCCTTTCAACGTACTGTTCAGAAGAGATATCAATCCCCTCGTACTCTTACGAATTTATAGACAGCCCTGCAATTTTCATGTTCCCTCCAGCACTACTTCAGACGTCAGTAGAGGCTATGCCAAGTCCTGTTGCGGCACTTCTGGGTGCTCGCGGGGACCCTACACGATATTAGGCAGATATACCAGTTGATTTGGCTCTTCAGTGTGTTTTCCATGTTTCTGTTGGTTAAGATGTGAGTTGCGACTCGTAAATAGATATAAGTGTCTTTCATTCCTCAATGCTGTTGCTGCAGACCTCTTGTATATACGGGCAGGGATTTACGGCCGCACTGAGACAGTGGGTCGCTGTTCTAATACACTCCTGGAAATGGAAAAAAGAACACATTGACACCGGTGTGTCAGACCCACCATACTTGCTCCGGACACTGCGAGAGGGCTGTACAAGCAATGATCACACGCACGGCACAGCGGACACACCAGGAACCGCGATGTTGGCCGTCGAATGGCGCTAGCTGCGCAGCATTTGTGCACCGCCGCCGTCAGTGTCAGCCACTTTGCCGTGGCATACGGAGCTCCATCGCAGTCTTTAACACTGGTAGCATGCCGCGACAGCGTGGACGTGAACCGTATGTGCAGTTGACGGACTTTGAGCGAGGGCGTATAGTGGGCATGCGGGAGGCCGGGTGGACGTACCGCCGAATTGCTCAACACGTGGGGCGTGAGGTCTCCACAGTACATCGATGTTGTCGCCAGTGGTCGGCGGAAGGTGCACGTGCCCGTCGACCTGGGACCGGACTGCAGCGACGCCCGGATGCACGCCAAGACCGTAGGATCCTACGCAGTGCCGTAGGGGACCGCACCGCCACTTCCCAGCAAATTAGGGACACTGTTGCTCCTGGGGTATCGGCGAGGACCATTCGCAACCGTCTCCATGAAGCTGGGCTACGGTCCCGCACACCGTAGGGCCGTCTTCCGCTCACGCCCCAACATCGTGCAGCCCGCCTCCAGTGGTGTCGCGTCAGGCGTGAATGGAGGGACGAATGGAGACGTGTCGTCTTCAGCGATGAGAGTCGCTTCTGCCTTGGTGCCAATGATGGTCGTATGCGTGTTTGGCGCCGTGCAGGTGAGCGCCACAATCAGGACTGCATACGACCGAGGCACACAGGGCCAACACCCGGCATCATGGTGTGGGGAGCGATCTCCTACACTGGCCGTACACCACTGGTGATCGTCGAGGGGACACTGAATAGTGCACGGTACATCCAAACCGTCATCGAACCCATCGTTCTACCATTCCTAGACCGGCAAGGGAACTTGCTGTTCCAACAGGACAATGCACGTCCGCATGTATCCCGTGCCACCCAACGTGCTCTAGAAGGTGTAAGTCAACTACCCTGGCCAGCAAGATCTCCGGATCTGTCCCCCATTGAGCATGTTTGGGACTGGATGAAGCGTCGTCTCACGCGGTCTGCACGTCCAGCACGAACGCTGGTCCAACTGAGGCGCCAGGTGGAAATGGCATGGCAAGCCGTTCCACAGGACTACATCCAGCATCTCTACGATCGTCTCCATGGGAGAATAGCAGCCTGCATTGCTGCGAAAGGTGGATATACACTGTACTAGTGCCGACATTGTGCATGCTCTGTTGCCTGTGTCTATGTGCCTGTGGTTCTGTCAGTGTGATCATGTGATGTATCTGACCCCAGGAATGTGTCAATAAAGTTTCCCCTTCCTGGGACAATGAATTCACGGTGTTCTTATTTCAATTTCCAGGAGTGTATTATTACCCACCTTTGTGTCCCTTCATACACCAAGAGGACGTCGGCTTGTTCTAAAATGGTAAATCTCACCGTCCACTAACGACATACTGCCAGTACTGTCACACTCTAACTGACTAACAAGTCGCAATGTACTCAAAGAACACACAAGACACTGTAACAACATCGTATCTATCAACTATGCAGGTAGAATGACACAACCAAGTATCGGTGTGGAAACTTTTCAAAATACGATATCTCGTAAATGACTCGCACTAGATCCCTGCAGCCGTGCAGGGTAGCCCTGCGGTCTGAGGCGCCTTGTCACGGTTCGCGCGACTGCCCCCATCGAACGTTCGAATCCTCCCTGGGGCATGGGTGTGTGTGTTCTCCACAAGTTAGATTAAATAGTATGTAAGCTTAGGGTCCGATGACCTCAGCAGTTTGGTCCCATAAGATCCTACCACAGATTTTCTAGAGCCCTGCAACAAACACCACTGACATTCTAATTTACCCCACTTTTAGTTTGTTAATATCAATAGGAATTGTTCCATTTAAAAGGTGTATGTTTGCACAAAAAATACACTTTGTAAGTATGTTTACATTCTGTTTATTGGCAACAGTACGAGCCCCAGCCTACTAATCCATTCAGTGAAAACCGCATATCAGTAGCACTTCCCATTTCCGCAGTATTTGCGGTGCAAGTTTTAGGTGATTCACCCTGCATACAAGTTGTTTCAGCACAGCGATCACAAACGTTCAGGAGAAAATCAGAAAACACAAGAAAGGAAGGATCCCAAAAGGGCGAGAAAACATGTTTATTATGCTTAGTACAGCTTAGGTGCTGGGACGGCTTTGGCTGGAGATGGTGCCACGTATACCGCGATATTAGAGGTCGCGAGATGTGCGAGGTCATTGCGCTTCATTTCGCCTGCTGACAGAGTGGAAGTAGGACGGCTCGTTACACGAACGCAGAGCTGGCTGATATGCATCTGGGCCGCTGATTGCGGCGGGAGGGGCGAGATCGGCTGTAAGCCCAACGTTACCCCAAGAGGAAAACTCCCGCTACTCCTTCTTTGCACGCTAGCACAGGAGGTTGTCCGAAAGAGGACCCTTCAGCAAGGAGACACAACAATAACAATGGTAACCAGCTAGGGGACTGTGCTGGGCCTGATAGAGAACAATCCCGATGCCAATTAAGGATGGCGGTTATCGCTGAAACAACTCGTTTTCGGTTATATCGGTTCCTTTTCCCGCCAGTCTGATATGACTGTTGAGACCGCTCAGAACAACCGGTTTCTGAAATAACAGATTTTTCGATTTTTATTCCTATTATTTCCTGTAATAAACGTAGAAACCAAACTCTGCTAAAAAATCATGTTGTAATCGGATATCATACCGCATTTGGACATTATGAATAGTCAGTGGCAAAGGGGAAAAATTGAGGTTGTTTGTGTTAATCTGTCCGTTTTCGTGGACTATAAGCAGATAATGCCATATTGTGTAGACACAGGTAGCAGATCACCTACTTTCTACTTTTATTGTGTACTATGAATGAATTGTGAAGTTTTTAATTTATTACAGTAATGCCAGGAAAATCTTTAATCTTTTAAAGCAAGTGAAACTCTGCACTTCACTGCTACGTTACTTCGTAAAAATATTTCTAGCCTGGAGTTGGTGCCATTGTGCAATACAACGGATGTCTGACGACGTCAGCGAGAAACTACCCTATAGACCAAATGGGGGCAAGTTTTGCACACTGTACGTACACACGTACCTTAAACCACGACAGACAGCAACAAGGACATTATTTTCTCACCAATATTGTACCAGTTCTTATGCTATGTGTCTGTTGCTCGTTTCTGTCGGCATTGTTATTAAAATGACGCTGATCGCTTTCCCCATTTTCTGTCATAACGCAATATTTCCAACCAACGTAAATTTTACGAAAAAAATTACGTCTTTTTTGAAACGGATTATATAAAAACGAAAAATTTTAGCATTGCTGCTGTGGGTAACTCATATTTCGGTTTTTTACTCGGTTATTATTAAAAAATAGAAAAAACACCTGTTATAACCAGAACCAAACAAACGTTAAAAAGTACTGGTTATTCAGAAATAAAATACCGGTTTCAGTTTTAACCAGTTGGTTTTTCCAATCCCTAGTGTCAAAACGCGGGCCGTCGGCAGTCATATCGGGATTTCCCATAGCAGCGTCTAGAGGATCCTGCATGACAACTGCAAACTTCTGTAATCACACCCAGTGCGTGCAGTTACTGGCTGGAGACGACTATGCTCCACGAGTAGACTTCGGACGGCGGTATTTACGGTAACGCACAACAGATCCCCGTTTCCCAGCCACTATTTTGATCACCGATAAGGCGATCTTCACGCGGAATGGGATGTTCGGCCCATATGACACCCATGTGTGATCGAAGGATAGCCCACACACAATAAGATCCGCCCAGAGACGGTTTTCAGTTAATGTGTGGGCCAACACACTTGGGGATAACCTCGTCAGGCCGTACTTGTTGCCCAACGTTTGACAGATGCGATCTCTCTTATTTTCTTGAAATAATACAGTCTTGCTTACAAACTGTTTTTATGTATTTATTGGCGGTGATGCGTTTCGACTTTGTGGGGCATTTTCAGATTAACCTAGAGCGTAAAATAAAATTGTGAGCCCTGGTATATTAAAAACAGGAGGTGAAGATAGCATGAGGCAAAGTCCGAGGGTGTGCAGCAGACCCTACAACTAACAATAACTGTGAACTTACTTAAGAAGTAATGTGATGAGCCAAGTTCCGTCCTTGAATCCACGCATATGGCATTAAGATAAAAATTATAAGCAAGCAACGTCCTATCGTCATGCGGCAACTAAAAGCATAAGGGACCTGAACCGGGAATGAAATGGCAAGTATAACTACAATACCTATTGGAAAGAAGAACTATGGCAACCAAGAAAAAAGTTTAAAAGAGCTTACATAATACTGAGCCAACCGCGCTCCGGCGTACGCAACATGGAACATTGCGTACAGCGGACAAAATGTAAATGTAATGCGGTCGAGAACTCAAGATACGTCAGACTTTGCAGCCGGCCACACAAACAGAGCCGTAAAGACTAGATTATACAACCGTAGTTACAGGCATTAAAGAAAGATAGCTTCAGTTAACCAACATTCTTAAGAAAATCGGTTGAACAGCTAAATTACATATGCAGAAGGCAATAAATTAGGTGAACGGTAAAGTTATTAAAATTACATCAGGGCAGGTAAGTAATAAAATGAGTGCAAAGACACAAGCTGTGTAGGGGTAAAATGATCTCTATCAAGTATTTTAATACTTGCTTAACAGTGAAACTTAAAATAAGTAAAACATAACTAGTCAGAACATAAAAAACCAGTTAGAAGATAAAAGAATGAATAAGATAGCGTCATATTCACGCTAAAGAACTATTGGTGGATTAATGTAGTGGGTATCATATCATAATATAACTGTTTCCTGCTAACCAATTGATCTATCAATAATCTACCTTTTTCTGCACTAGAATGCTTAAGAATTTCCATTTTCTCTAAAGGATTTCCCTTTTCCCTTTGCGGGCGGCCTGGAGTACATGTAAATTCTTTCACGTCGGGGTCCGGTGGCCAGTAGATTTTAAGTGCTCACCCAAAAGCTGAATGCTGTTAATCTGTCGTTTCTTGTTAAGTAAATGATCACTGAATCTTATACGAAATTTCCTACCAGTATTATTTCAAGAAATTCATAACCGGTTGGTCTACCAGGCGCCCAGCATGGAGTGGAACCAGTTTCACTGTCTCATCTTTCTTCAGCAAGTATTGCCGCAGCTATGGGACGACGCACACGTACCCGCTGCGATGCTTTCTGTCATATGGTTTCGGAAAGATGGGACCCCTCACATCACAGCCTAGATATGCGCCGCCACCTGAGTACAACGTATCGTCAACATTGGTCGGCCGTGGTGGTCCGGTGCACTGGCCAGCGAGATCGCCGCACCTCACTTGCCTTGACTATTTCCTCTGGGAAGCTGGTGCACGAAACCCCGTTAACGAGACTGAGGAACTTGTTGCACCCGTCATGGCAGCTGGTGGGGAAGTACGGGACACTCTCGATATTTTCCAGTACATAAGATCTTCCACGCGCTAGAGATGTGAGGCCTGCATCACCATTTGGTGTCGAAATTTCGAACACCTCCTGTGGCGATAATTGTTGTCTGTTTTTGTTCTTATTTCTTAGTGTCTGCTGTACTGAGAATAATAATCATCTTTCCTCGCCCTGTTCGTGTCCTTTTCTTGTTTTCTGTCGTCACTACCGCGTCAGGAAGGCATTTCCGACTTTGCATTGCTGTGTGGTTTTCCATCGTCCAGGTGTACTCTATCTCTCCTGAAAGTTTTTAACCGCTGTGCTGAAACACCCTGCACTATGAAGCTGTCAAATTTGTAGAAGTTTGTTGCTATTATACAGGGTGCTCCAGGGAAATGGTCAATATTCAGTGATATGACATGGGCTCAAAAACGCGTATATTAAGAGCTATGGGGTCTTCGGGATCTTCGATACGGTGAAACAAAACTCTTCTACTGGAAGCTCTTTACATTCCATATTTTTGAGCTGTGGTAATATTAACCAGAACAAGAAAAAAAGTGTCTAGTAAACAAGGGCTCTAAAATGCATACTTTCAGAACTATGAAAGCTTGTTCATCTTCGCTACTTTGAAACACAACTCTTCTAATGAACAAGTGCTCATAACATTTAAGGTATGCATGTTAGAGCACATGTTTACTTGATATTTTTTTCTTGTTTTGGTCCGTACTACCACTTTCAAAATATGGAAAGCAAAGAACTTGCAGTATAAGAGATATGTTTCACAGAATCGAAGATCAAGAATTGCTCATACCTCTTGAGGTACGCGTTTCGGAGCCCATGTTTACTTGACTTTTTTGTTTCGAATGATCATTCTTCTCATATCCCTGAATACTGATCATTGCTCCTGGAATACTCTGTATGTCTTAAGACAGTCCCATGACACAGGCACTACTCAGATTTTTGGACAAATGCTTTTCAGATGACGTATTTATCTGAACTACAATTTCTTGAAAGTTATGCTAAAATGATGTACTAAGCAACGAGATAAACAAAATATAAGAATTCTAGAACTGCAGCTGTGGGCTATTGGGCATAAGGGAGCCTGTTTAATCACAAGTTACTCAAAGACCGATTCACGTCAACAGCGTTTTGCTTATTTCCTAAAGAATTTTCTTTCTACTTCTTATAACCGCGCATTGCTTATAGAATAGCGAACTAATACACAGGTGTGCAAAACTTACCGGACGAAGCTAACTTTCGCATGATGTGTCCCTGCCAAAAAGCTCACTCGATGAAACTTGTACCATACATAGAAAGAACTGCTACAGACGGCTACTGAAAGGACTACGCAGTGAGACGAATAGAAATAACACTTTTATTCAAAGACAATAATTACACTGAAATCACCGCGACTCGTGATGGTCTCCTGGACGTGACAGGGTTCTGAATCTGATATGCGATCACTACGGACAGCAATGCATGTTCTGCAACATTCTCCCATGCTGACCACAAGGTTGGTAAGAAGTTTTTTCGTTAGGACGTTCGGTTCCTATATCACTGCTATTGACAACTGCTGAATGGCCGTTGGTGAATGTGTCTCTACTGTAATACAGTGTTCCTGGTTACATTACGTATTCCCGCCGCTTACCGCACAGCAGTACTTCCAGCCTTGTTGAACATGATTGTTTTCAAAGAGCTGGAGGTCATTACGACCGTGCAACATGATGCCTCGCCCCCTCACAACAGCTGCACAACGCTAGCCATGTCCTCCAAGACGAGAGGTGAGAACACGTAATGCATCCATTTTGGTGGTCCAGGTGTTAAGGCGTGGGGAGGCATAATGTTCCATGGGCGTATTGGCCTCTAAATCTTTTAACACGGTACAGTCTACGATCAACGTTATTGTTACACTGTACTCCTTTCCTATGGGCGTCTTTTCAGCAGTGTATCCGGCAATGACTTTATTTTTATGGATGGTACTGCGCTACAGCGTCGAACAGCGCAGGTGGAAGAGCTCTAGGAGCGAGAAGATATTCGGTGAATGGACTGGTGTGCCAGTCCCCCTCCCCCCCCTACCCCGACTTAGATCCCATCGCCCCCGACTTAGATCCCATCGAGTACTTATGGGATGCGTTGCGAAGTACGTCCACATATGTACCAACGACCATCCAGCACTTGTGATGCGCGCTGGTGGAGAAATGGCACGCCCTACCACAAGAACACCTTACCAACCTTGCGGCCACAGCATGAGGGCACGTTGCAGAGCATGCATTGCAATGTCGTCCGTGGTGATCATACACCCTATCCAGAACCATGTCCCGCCATTTGTAATGTCCAAGGGAGCAGTGCAGTTATTGTATTTTTATAAAAGTGGCATTTCTGTTCGTCTGAATGCGTATTTCTTTCAGTTACCTTCTGTACTATACTGTCGTAGTTCTTTCTAGGTATGATCCAAGATTCATCGAGCTAGTTTACTTGGCAGTGACACATCATACGAAAGTTACTTTCGTCCTTAAGTTTTGCACATCTGTACTTTAATTTAAGGGAAGGTTACCTTAGTTCCAGTCGTGGTAAGATCCAAGGATATACTAAAATAATTTGTTGTAATATATGGAAAAATATATCACACTTATTTCCAAGTGAAATTTTATCTCTTATTGTTCCGGAGATATGCCTATCTTACTGTATAGTTTATTTACAACGAATATAACTACAATAAGCGACCCTCAAACACTCCTTATTATTGACACGATAATATTGTGTCAATGTGTTGTGCGAAAGGTCAAGAACGCACAATACTATTGCGCAGTATTTACAATGATGAGCCACAACATTATGACCACCTGCTTAATAGCTTGTTTGTCTGTCTTTGGACCCAAATACATCACTGATTCCGAGTATCAGGTATCCGATAGTTTGTTGGTAGGTTTTTGGAGGTACGTTATATTGGATGTCTACGCACAGGTCATATAATCGGCGTAAATAACAGAACGCTGATTTGCGTACGCGGTGACGGCACCCGATAGCGACCCAGATGGATTCCATATTATTTACATCAGGCTAATTTGTTCCCAGAGACATCAACGCGAGTTCACTGTAATGCTCCTCAAACCACTGTAACACGGTTTTGGCTCCGACACAAGGAGACTACTGAAAGATGACATCGCCGTTGGGGAAGACATCAAGCATGAAGGGATGCAGGTCGTTCGCAGCTCTCAACGTGCCTTCGAATACTACCAAAGGTCCCAAGGAGGCGCAAAAGTCTGTCTCTCGTAGCATAATACTGCTCCCGTCAGCCTGCATCCGTGGCGCGCTGCACATTCCTAAACGCGGCTCACCTCGTTGAAGGCGTTTGTGGCGACGACCATCGACCTAGTGTAGCAAAAATGTGATTCACTGGAAGAGTCACCAAGTTTCCATTGATCGAAGGTCGGCTTCCGATGGTCCCGTGCACTGTGCAATCGTAATTGACAATGTCGTTGGGTCAGCATTTGAAGACTTAGCAGTAGTCTGCTCCGAAGCTCCATATTCAGCAATGTACGGTGAACGGTACTCTCCGAAACACTTGGGTGTGCACCAGCATTGCGCTCTTTCGGCAGAGATGCCGCAGATCACCGTCTATCCTACTTTCCAGAGCAGACAAGCCTCCGCATCCCAGCCGGCCGGGGTGGCCGTGCGGTTCTAGGCGCTACAGTCTGGAGCCGGGCGACCGCTGCGGTCGCAGGTTCGAATCCTACCTCGGGCATGGATGTGTGTGATGTCCTTAGGTTAGTTAGGCTTAATTAGTTCTAAGTTCTAGGCGACTGATGACCTCAGAAGTTAAGTCGCATAGTGCTCAGAGCCATTTGAACCTCCACACCCTACGTTCTGTGAAGTCGTGGATCCAACAGTTTGTTGGCAGGTTTTTGGAGGTATGTGGCATTAGATGTCTACGCACACGTCATGTAATCTGTGTAAATAACGGGCCGATGATTTGCGTACGCGGTAATGGCACCATTTACTGCCTTGTGGTTAGTTTTACTGTCCTTCTACCTCTTTCCGGAGATGCTCACGACAGTAGCACGTGAACATTCGAGCAGCTTCGCTGTTCTCGAGATACTCGTTCGCAGGCTGTGCGTGTTAACTATCTGCCCTTTGTCAAAGTCACTTATATCAATGGATTTCCGTATTTGCAGCCCATTATCTTCGCTAGGGTGATCCCCTTCCGTGTTTGCATCGCTTACGTACATTTGTTACCACGTCATGTGCCTGCAACGCCACCAGGCGGCACCCACCCCCACGTTGGGCCGTTATCATAAATCTTTTGGCTTGTCAGTCCGGGACACGGCAGTTAGAATTATGCCTTCATAGCGAATATGTCGGCGCTCGACGGTGCGGATGTGTATCACACAAGCAGAAATTATGCAGAATGGCGAAATAATTCCGAGAGGCATTCTGTGAACATTTCAGTGGGCCAAAGTGTATTTCATGGCAGCATAGATTCGTAAACGACAGATCAATAATTACAAATGAAACAAGTTAAATGTACAATTTATCGGGTGCATATGCTGTTCTCCATTACCTCTTTACTGCAACAAATGTTGCAAATGGAATAAAACAACTATGATGACTGATAGCTTACATGGTCTCATATCTGTGCTGTGACAACCGTTGAAATAAAAACAGACATGTGTACTCAGTGAACAGGTAGGCTGATCTGATTTGCCAATTCTGAGAACTGCTACAAGTAAAATAAACACATCTGCTTACTGCCACGCGTCCATGATCTTTCCTCTGCTGTTGGGGTCAGCGACGTATCTGGCCTTTCCTGATAGTTCACCAAATTCATTTCTTCAAAATACTACAATACACGGTGCTTTCATATACATTTTCCAACCCACTCTCTAATCATTTGCATTTTTTTTATCAGTTCTTTGCCAAAATTAGTTCGGAGTGAAGTGAATTTCTCTCGCTCTCGGGAGGAAATGGTATGTGTTTTGCACTACCTTCCTTATACGTCACAATATATACTTCGTATGAGAAGCACAAAAAAATACAATACACGAAACATTACATAAGAACAATGACTAGGACCAAGCAGGTGTGGGTTAAGTACATCGACGTTACATAAAACATAAAACAATGAAAATGGGCAGGGGTGTGTGTGTAGACTATCACCTAGTGGTACTCCCGGGGCAACGGTATAACTGGCAAAAAGTCTACTCAGATCGAGAAACTCAGTACTAGACAGTATGATATATTGCACAATGTTTTTAACGAGTGTCATTGTTTTTAAAGCTCTGCAGTCTCCAACATATTTCTCAGACCGCCAATACTGACCTCAGACAGTAAATATTATTGCTCAATATACAATACTGCGCAATAAATACTGAGCGTGTGAGGGCCCCTATGTGACAAGCATTCTGATTTACAGATTTGTGGCAATTAACCCCCGTGCGTTTTTTCAGAGAAAATAAATCCAGAAGGGATTCACATTTATTTTATCGATTAGAAATGGCCGGTGGAAGTCTGAAAGTGTAAAAACAAATTTTCTGCTACCAGCCATGATTTTCTCCTATTTATTTCTTGCATGGCGCTTTTTCGGAGCTGATTCCCATTCTCAAGCGTGCTATTCGTATATTATGATTTTTATGCGACGTATTTGCGTTGAGTAAGCTGTTGCGTTATTCTGTTGATTTAACTGAAATATATAAAGACACTCATTTTTGTAATTAGTGGTGGATCTTTCTATACAGTGTGTTACAGAATGTTTTAAGAGTTTTGTGATTGTAGAAGAAAAAATTGTGACCGTTTTGATATCAGGAACCTATATCCGAAAATGTGAAACAAAGTTTCTGCGGCACTGTGCACTTTCTACGCAATCTGCAGGCTAAATGAAAGACCAGAATACTGTAGCTCGAAAAAGTTTATTGATATTAGAACCAAAATGAAGACTGCTCCTATTGTATCAAAACATCGTGACATATTCGCGCTTTTTTACTTGTCTGTATTAATACCTATGTCACGTAATATGATGCATAGTGTCAAGTAAAGTAACATGACACATGATATCATGCCCTATAACACTACACATGCCATCATGTCATCCAACATGTCATTTGTCATGTCGTGCAATATGAGGCGGTGTGTCATTAGAGTTTAGGATGCATGCATCCCCACTCCGGGATACTTCCTATTATAGATGCATCCCCACTCTCGGGTACTTACTATAGTAGGTGCATCCCATTCTATACAAGCACATAAGTTTGTTTCTATTTGTTCTTACACCCCTCACAGTACATATAACAGGGGGTGGGGCTTTCCCCAACACAGATCACTGTGTTGGGGAAGTAGGTTTAACAAGTAGAAAATTTGAACCGTTTCGCACAAGTCTGAAACATAGGAGCAGCGCGCGTATAAAAATTCACAAAAAACATGTTTTTTGCACGTAAAATTCGAAAGAAACTAGATTTGTGATAGTGAGTTTTCAATTTTATCGTAAGAATGGATTTTTCGATTATTTGTTTCTGCGCTTTCAATTCACGTAAGAACTAATTTTACGTGCTACATTTATCTCGACTTTGAACTATTGTATCTTGACAACGCAGAAAGATTATTGGATAAAAAATTTCGTTTTGACTTTATCCATAAATCTACATTCGTGAAAAGTTTGAACCGATTCGTACAAGTTTGAAGTACAGATGTGAGGCGCTTCAAAAACCCCACAGAAAAAAGTGTTTCTTGCACGTAAAATCCAAATGAAGCAAGATTTTTTCAAATGGTTAAAACCTAACTTAGACCTAGATCCGATACAGCGGTGGACCACATTTGAACAAGCAGTCGCGCTCCAGGCCAGAGTTATTTGAGGGTGACTGTTTTTGAAAGTAAAATCCTAGCGATAGAGACTGTTTAACACGTAAAATCCGAACCATGCGCATACAAATTGTGCCATTAGCTGAGCATTAATTTGAGCCCAATTAAAATCTTTTGCAAAAGGAGTTAATCGATTCGGACAATTAGCCTGGATGCCAGCTCCGGTTCGTCTTGCAAACCTTCTTAATATACTTTGACATAGCTGTAGTAAGACAGATGTTCGTATGACTATAGAAATGGTTGCTGATTCGGGTGAAGCCAAAAACTTTTTACCCCACTTTCCTATTTCAAATAAGAATCGAGAACCTAGACACCCCCCCCCCCCCCCCACCAAAAAAAAGACCACGACTCTGCACACGGTCTTTTCAGACATATTTATACTGTAAACCGAATCTGTGGCTTCGCTATTGTCGATTAAATGTTCGGTGTGACGACCATCAACTTCGTTACATAATGGCGAATTTGGATTCAGTTGCACTTATCGTATTCTTCTGTTCTCTTATGCAGAAACCCACACATATTGAACATCAGTTACACAGTTCACAATGTAAGATAGAGATGTACAATAACAAACAGCCACAAAAAATTTTGTATATTCTCAACACAGGCATGATTCTGTAGACCGTCCACAGAGTATGTAAACAAGTCTTTAGTGTAAATGATATTCTTCGTATGCAATCAGGATCATTGATGGCATTTATGTTAGTTATAAAAAAGAACAAGTGGTTAAATCTCTGAATTTTCCTACAGATGGTTTGGCGAGGTATGATAAGAGATTTTGGGATATCTTTCATTACGTCCTGCTTGTAACTAGCGTTCAGAAGTGTGTCACACTGGTTTAGATTTGGTTTCAGTTTCAGAAAGCAGTTCGCAACTCTTGCGAAGTGTGGTGGACAACTTAATTTTAATAATATACCTCTCTCGCGTGTACAAAAGACATCTCTTGTTTTGCTGCAAGACAATCTTAGCACTCAGACAGCGCTAGTATATGTGGGTAACGTTTAGACGCATTATTGAAAGGCAACAGAGAAGTCAAAATTCTTCGTTGTCTGATTGATAAAGTCCTACTTAGAAGAAGTCTGCGAAATGAGGCGGTTTGGACCTGCGAAGGAGACATGTGTCTTCTGTATCGGATTAAATTATAAAATTCGATGTCTTTGTCACATGCCACTTTACGAAAACTGATTGCCGATTTCGATGGTCATTATGGCTGCGAAGCTAGCTTCCACATTGTGAACTACACTTTCAGTGATTTCTGGTAGTCACCTGAATTTGTCTCCTTGAGAGATTCTGCCGAAACTGTGATTCAAGGTTAATTGTAAAATTTTGATTTGTTCCCTTACATATAGTGCGCCTTACAGTATGAAATTTTGTGCCGTACTTTTGCCGCTCTTTCGGGGAGTTTCTCTGTAGACTGGATTGCTTCTGGTCTTTTATTGGAGAGGGATGCTGTGTAATCAGCAAATACTAGACAATGAACGCGAGTTTCATTTTGCAGACTTCCGCTAGTATTTAAGCCTTTAGATTAATTTTCCCATTTCTTTATCACTTTTCCCAGAACTAAAATGAACAGCAATGGCGGTAATCCATCCCTTTGTCTGATCCGTCTTTTGATCCCGAACGGTTAAGAAAATTATTCTAAAAATACATTTTCTGAAGTTATGGTCAGAGTTTGTTTAATCAGTTCTCTCTCTCTCCCTCTTTTATCTCCGAATTCATCTATAACAATGAAAAAGTCTGTCTACCTTGTCTGTCTCCGGAATCATATGCCTTTTTTAACGCTTTCACTAATAGTGTGATATAGGTGTTCCACGATATGTTTTCAGAGGACCAGTGGGATTTTGCTGCATGTTATTTCTATACACCAATTTACCATTGGTAAAGGCAAAACTACCAATGGTTTATAGATTTCTTATGATTATAGATAGCGCATGCAGGCTCCGCTTCCTACTAATTTTATCGTTAACCCCTTAACCCTTTACTGTGTATGGTTGCATCGAAGTAGTTTACGCATGGAGGTAGGCCATCCAACGAACAGATTTGCCAAGCGGGCTGCTGTCGCGCCTTCCCGGACAATTCGTGTCAATGAACTGCACGCATGTATTGACGTTTGGTGCGTCACAAACGCTGCCCATATTGATCAACTGTACGGTGAAAAAAAATTAAAGAGACGCTTTATCCATCGATGTGTGTCTGTTTTCTACATGCCTTGCAGTTTTTGCACATTCGTCTTCTAAAATTCCGAAGGTATTTACGAATAACTTCGTACTTTTCACTCTTCCTCGTGTTGTTAAGTGAAATTGTGGCATATATTTTTTTCATGCTGTTACTTGTGACTCCGAATTAATTAAAATAACCATACTTCAACGTCTTTCCCTCCGAAAAAAATTGGTAGTGAAGAAGTCAAGCAAAAACACACACTGGCGGAAAAAATCACAGCACCTAAAAACAATTAAAGTAGAGTAATGAAGTGTCATGAACGCATTTGTCTAGGTAAAATATTTAATTAATTATTGTTGTAAGGTTAATGTAAGTGCGAAATGATCCGCTGCAAATGTGAAATGCTGATACATTAATAACCGGCGTAACTGCCAGAATGTTCGAAGCAAGCACGCAAACGAGTATGCATTGTGTTATTCGAGTGCTGCATGTCAAATTGTGGGGTAGAGTTCCATGCCTGATACATTTGGCCAGTGGTCTTTGTTGCAGGTTGCTAGTGCTAGTCATTTACAAGATATCGTAGTTTGAAAAGTTTCCACACCGACACTTTCGCAGTATCTGTGCTAGCACACACTAAAGAATAACACAAGTGCATACATTATTTATGTGGATTCTGACCAGTAAAGAGAAAATCGACCATCACAGGTTGTGTCCAAAATGATCACCGGCACCGGCAATACACCCTTCCATTGTGGTACAGAACGCCTCTGCACACGTGTTAGCATTTCAGCGGAGATTTCCGAGCAGTCTGCGGTAACTGGACGCTGCGTATGATCGGGTGTAGTTGGTATGTCCTTGTAGACAGCGTGTTTCAATTTTCGCCACAGAAGAAAGTCTACAGGTGTCAAATCCGTGGAACGGGCCGGCCAAGAAACAGGTCCAACGATTTTACAACAATTCGTGAAGACATGCTCTAGTATATCGTACACTATGGGCTGGACTGCCATCATGTTCTTACACCAAGGTTCCTCCTTGTCCGCAGACGAACGTTTTCCATCTTCCATGGACGATAATCTGTTAGGAAGCTGCCGGCCGCGGTGGTCTAGCGGTTCTAGGAGCGCAGTCCGCAACCGCGCGACTGCTACGATCGCAGGTTCGAATCCTGCCTCGGGCATGGATGTGTGTGATGTCCTTAGGTTAGTTAGGTTTAAGTAGTTCTAAGTTCTAGGGGACTGATGACCACAGATGTTAAGTCCCATAGTGCTCAGAGCCATTTGAACCATTTGTTAGGAAGCTGCGATGCTTGTGCGTGTTCAGTGTTCCTTCTATGAAAAACAGGCCTATGAGCTGATGGTTCACTACCCGTGACCACGTGTCTACACTTCATCGACTCTGACGTTCCACCTGATGAAGGAAACGGGGATTGTCAACAGACCAGTAATGCATGTTTCGGTGGTTTATCTGGCCACGACTGGTAAATACGGTCTCATAACTAAACAAGATACATGAGATATCTGGAGTATCCTGTCTTAATGCCCATGTACAGAAGTTAACACGATTTTCATAATCGTTTCCATGCAGATCTTGATGGAGAGACGATGGAACATACGTCGATGGAGAATGTGTAGGTCACTTGCCTTAACTCGTTCCACTTCCTCGTGCTATTGCGCGGGAGCTAACGTACGGGTCAGCTGCTACAGGAGCAACAACATTAATTTCATTAATTTCCCCCTCTTCTGTCGTCACTTGTTTCCTTCTCTTACGTTGCCTAGATGTTACTCTACCACTTTCATGTAACTTTTTGAAAAGGTTGATAAATAAATGCTGAGATGGTTGACATCTATTAGGATACCTTGCTGCATACACCGTACAATAACGAACTGCAATCTTCCTACACTCTCCATACACCATGAGCATGTCGCCGTTTTCTACGTTGGTAAATCCCGTCGTCCACTCACGGCCTAGTACTTAGACTGTCGCACACTAACTGACTAGCAAGTTGCACTACATTCAAGGAACACACAAGTACACTGTAAGCAAACATAGACCATCGTACCTAAAAACTACGCAAATTGAACGGCACAAACAAGATTCGGTGTGGGAACTTTTCAAAATACGGTTTCCTGTGAACGACTCGCACTAGAAACCTGAGAACACCACTGACATTCTAATTTACCCTAGTTTTAGACTGTTAATGTCAATCAGTATTGTTCCATTTAAAAAAGTGTGTTTGCACAAACAGTTTATAATTATTATTACACTCTGTTGATTATCTAACAAAACGAGCTCCTGACTACCAATCGATTCAGTGAAAACCGTACATCAGTAGAACTTTCCATTTCCCCAGTATTTGCGGTGCAAATTTTAGGTGATTCGCCCTGTATATTTCGGTAATAACGTTATAAATACAAAAGTGATAATCCCAAAACTGCATGTATTATCAGGCTAAATCTTCACCTGCTTTTCGACAGAAAATAAAATTAACTCATTGACGACGGTGAAACTTCATCAAAACATGTATGAGTGTTAAAGAAGATAATTGTGTTTTCTGAAGTCAGGACTCTAGTTGCACTACTTCACAGTGTGATTTAGCTAAAAGGCAGCAATATTCAGGATAAGATCCCTGAGAGGATAAGGAGCAAAAAGGGTCATATGGATATATGGCTGGAAACGCGTTCCAAGGGTGGTACACCCACTTGAAGGTGGAGATAAAAGATCTTTCACAGTGGCCTCAGTATCAGCAAGAGGCAGGTAGCCTTTCAACATGGAGTAAGCCCGACGACGGTGTGGAATGTTATCCACAACTGCCACAATCTGCATGACTTGCAACACGTGCAAGTTTTTTTATCTATGGACTTGACTCTGCAGCTACGGTTTTATCGCTGGTTCGTCGCATAGGCCACCACGTTACTGGGTCGTCTGTCATCCATCCTGTTCACAGATAAAGCAGCGTTTGCGACTGGCTTTATCGTCAACCTTCACAAGCAGTCTTGGCATGATGGCAGAGAATCAACGGCACTGGTTCAGCCTTAATGTGTGGGCTGGGATTATTGGCCACTGCCTGGTGGGACCAGTCATCCTTCCACAGTGTTGCACAGGCGAGGCATATCTGCGCTCCTTGTGGATGTCGCTGCCTCTACTGCTGGAAGATGTGTCTTTCTTGCTACGAAGGGTCATGTGGCTGCTGCATAATGGTGCTCAAGCTCACTGTCCTCTTGAGTCTGAGCCTAAAATGTTAGTACAGAAGACACATTGCCACTTTCCTGGTGTACGAGTATTCTCATGTGCGATTTCAGTCATTCAAACCTACACTCTAAATTTAAAAGATCTTTTGCCTCCACTTTCTAGTGGCTGTACTTCCGTGGTACAAATTTCCGGCCATACGTGCATATGATCTTTTTTGCACCGTTTCCTGCATTTTTTTGCCCTTCAGCAAAATCACCTCGCATATCAGAAAGCAAAGAGGGACCAAAAGCAGGCTTCAACCACAAGATGAATATTCTGAAAAGCTGTACTAGAAATATGTGACGACTGCATCGTGCATTTACATGTGCCCCAATTCCTCGCCAGACTACAAATCAATGAAAATAAAAGACCATATTCGATATTATCCTTCATTTTAACACACATTTCCAATTATTTTCAATTCAAAATGATAATTATTTTCTGGGTTCTACGTTACCAAGTCACTAAGTCACCACAAAATAAGGCCTCAATAAAAAGACGCTAGCTGCCTTCTGAAAATGATTTATAAACCTGAAGCCGGCTATGACGACTTTGATTCGAAAGGTTTGTACCTAAATTTTACATGGCCACTGTTTTAACTAATAATCCTTATAATTACGGTACAGCCAAGTTTTCGTGAAATTTTTAGTTTGTAAAATACCGCCAACGTAGATATCGCAACGTACGGATTCATTAACTGTCCGCCAGATTAGTTTTAGAACCAGCGCCCTTGTCATCTACGGAAAAAACTTTTACCGCAAGGTTGAAGATGTCCGACAAACCACTATAGTTCAACGAAAAAGGCTAGTGCCCGCGAAATCCAATGCCCCAGGTTCGTGTCCTGATTTGGCACAGAATTTTAACATGTCATGAAGTTTCATGATGGGTAGATCACATAACTAATGAGGAAGTATTGAATAGGATTGGGGAGAAGAGAAGTTTGTGGCACAACTTGACCAGAAGAAGGGATCGGTTGGTAGGACATGTTCTGAGGCATCAAGGGATCACCAATTTAGTATTGGAGGGCAGCGTGGAGGGTAAAAATCGTAGGGGGAGACCAAGAGATGAATACACTAAGCAGATTCAGAAGGATGTAGGTTGCAGTAGGTACTGGGAGATGAAAAAGCTTGCACAGGATAGAGTAGCATGGAGAGCTGCATCAAACCAGTCTCAGGACTGAAGACCACAACAACAACAACAACATGAAGTTTCAATCAAGTGTACATTAGGCTGTAAAGCCAAAGGTTCATTCTCTGGTACAGACACAATACACAAACTAACAACTTCCGCAGAAGACTGGTGATAGACCATTGACTGTAACAAATTTCAAGGACGAAATAATAATTAAAAAATATCGAGTTACACAATAAACTGCTCAAAAAAATTATTTTGCACCACCTACATATTACAAACTGTGCATTTGTGTAATGCGGACGTTTGGAGGTTAGTGAGTTTAAAGCCTACAGAAGCACAGGTCGCTGAAGAAAAAATTCCAACTAGCAAACCTTTACATCGGCAGATTCACGAGAGCCATAAATGATATATTGCTTGCCAAAAAGCTAAACATATGCTTGAACCAATACACACTGTCCAGTCACATTAATGTGATGACTTGTCAAAAGTATGAATAACCACCTTTTCAGTGCAAGACGTGCAGGAGGAGTGTCACTGAGATTTTGAAGTTACCGACAGGGACGTGGAGCCATACCAATTCCAGCGCCGTGGTCAGCTGCGCTAGGTTTCTCGACTGGGGATCCATGGCGCAAACAATCCATAGATTCTCGATCGAGTTTATATCCGGGGAGCTTGGTGGCCAGGGGAGTACGGAAAATTCATCCTGGTGTTCTTCGAACCACGCGAGTAGTTTACGAACTCTGCAGTTTCGTCAATGCTTCCGTCCTTGGCCCGAAAGTCAACGAACGTGCCCTTCTGGTCGTCAGCTAAACCGCTCCATTTCCGCATTACGACAATGACTGCACTGTTTTCCGCGTCCCCGACACGCTTTATATACCATGCCCTGCTAATGCAGCCACGTGCTGTCTGTGAGTGGTTACCGCACTTTGACGTCGAACATAGGCAGCTGTCACGTTAATGTGGCTGGAATATGTATATTAACAAATCCAGTTCTTACACAGTGATAATTCCCAAAACAGAAGTTGCTGTGTTGTGGTTCGTTCTTCCCTTATCATCATCGCTGTGGAAATGAGGAGTTTCATTGAAGTGATTAAATCACAGTGGAAGGAAACAGTATGCTCAACATTTTCGATGTATCTACACTGCAATAGTCGTAGTGATCACATTATCGAGATATTTACCACGACATGTTCTGCTGGGATATACGAATTTGTAAGTACTGCATATGTTATAGCATATATCGTTTGAAGAAAATGTGAAACTTGTTTCCTAAGAATTCCTCAATCATGACTCCTGTCAATCTGCTGGTCATAACTGTCTGTTACACCGTATTATTTCTTCAGTGACTTGGCTTCTTCAGTCTTTACGTGCGTTAACCTTCAAACAACGACTGTACGAAAATGCTGAGCTTCACAGTTAAATGACCCTGGCAAGTGACAGAGAAGGCTGATCTCCGTATTTAAAATAATTTTTTTCGGCCTTAGCAGTTGTAGGTGGGATGCTTCCCATGTGAGCATGCAAGCTTTCTTTCAGCTGCATTGCACGGGTGGCTGAATGAAGCGGTTTCGTGTCGTCCAAGGAGTATTGAGAAAGAGGTTTCTGATCAAACAAACAAAAACGACGCATCTCATGATTGTGATGCCAATATTTTTTTGAGTAGTTTAGATAACTAAGATTATTCTGCAACAGTACAGGGTGCTTCATAAAGATTCATCTGATTTCACAAGACTATATCGTCTTCATGAATGAACATAGAAATTGGGGTGTATTTTAACTTAGCCATAGGACTACAAAGCTTTTTACGTTCAAAACAACCTCCGATTATCCAAATGGATAGAGGGTATTAAAAAAGTATTCCATATTTTGAGGGGTGGTAGTATGGACCAAAACAAAACAAAAATTTCCAGTAAACATGGGCTCTGAAACGCATACCTTAAGATCTGGAAGCACTCGTTCATCTTCGCTAATGTGAAACACATCTCTTCTATTGCAAGCTCTTTGCTGTCATGAACGACCTACAGAAAGCGGTAAACAATTAAGTAGGCGAATGAGAACACATTATTCTACGACTTTGAAACAGCAGACCTTCTAATGTAATCTGCATGCTATTACATGCTCGCTCCTCCACAACAGGAGTACGGATGGGGTGAGGTCTGCAACGACCTGCCGATTTTGGAGCTCTTGGGCCAGAGCCTGGTAGTCGCTGGAAAGGATGGCTCAATAGTAGTGCAGATGATACCCCGCGTTCTGGATATTTTTCAGTATACAGTATGTTTGCATCCATCCACCAGAACATAACAGAAGATCATATTTGCCATTTTCCATTATGCTAGTAAGTGCAAGATAAAATTGCGAAGTTAAAGTATTTCACAAACTTATCAAAATATAAACTGATTCTCTTGGACCTAATACAGAAAACAATGAATACATTGTACAGTAACAACACAAACAGATGTTTGCTGCATGCTGTATCCATGAATAATAAGAGAGGAATGTGTCCTCATTTGTTTGCTGGATTTTGTAGGTCATCCATAATAGCAAAGAGCTTGCAGTAGAAGAAATGTCTTTCACAGTAGCGAAGGTGAACAAGTGCTCATAGCTCTTACGGTGTGCATTCCAGACCCCATATTTACTGGATGTTTTGTCTTGGGTCAGTTCATACTATCACCACCAAAAAAAGGAAATATTTTTAACGCCTCGTATTTTTTACGTGAATGCATTTGCAACTTCGGGGCACTTTTTACAATTACACTTAGGTTCAAAGTTTACATTTACCCATCACAAATATTCAATGTGCCCTCCACCAGAGCGACGACAAACGTCCAGATCCAATTCAGTCTGGTCCCATACTTTTGCAAGCATATCGCGAGTTACTGCATTCATTGCTGTTGCTACATGTCATCGCTGTTCACCCAAAGTTGATGGAAGCGGTGGAACATAGAGTATTTTAGAAACTTCCCGAAAAAGAATCACGTAGTGTGAGATTGGGCGACCATGGTTGTCAGTGGTATAATACGAGATCTGCACACTGTATACATGTATAGTGCCGAAGAAAATCAAGCCTCATACCTGTAACTGAATTGTGCTATGCCGGTTTGTTTTCTCCCCCACACTCACGAATTCGCGCCATAGCCACCGATTGAAATAATTCTTCTGCCTATTTCGCCGTCCGTTCGTCATCTGTGCTACACGCGCATTGGAAGGATATAGAAATTTATTGAGATAACTTACAGAATTGGTAGATCTGTCATTTTGCAGCAAACAACCCCAACTTGGATTTACATAGCGCATTAGTACCTCATTCCGCCACCAGGAGCGCCAGCGCAGTGCACAGTTAAAATGGCTACTTTTATGGTGCGGAGCTTTCTCGCTGTGTATTTCGATTTCATGAAACGAACTCCGCAACAACTGCTCTGCGTAAATTTCGCATCGAATACTCTAAGGAACTTCCAAGTAGGCCTACAATTTACTCTACATACAAAACCTTTGTCGAGGCAGGTTCATCGATAATCGCTTCCCAGGTCGTTGGATTGGCCGTGAAGGGCCAATTGCCTGGCCACCTCGCTCCCCAGAACTGACATCACTGAATTTCTTTCTCTGGGGTTACATAAAAGAACGCGTGTATGTTCCTCACCTGCCAAACAATTTAGCCGACCTGAAAAATCGAAACTACGCTGCTGTTGCACAAGTTACGCCTGACTGGCTGCAAAGAGTGTGGGAAGAAACTGATTACAGGTGGGATGTTTGCCGCGGCACAAACGGTAGTCACACATGGCACTTTTATGTGAAACTTGAGGCTGTTTGCTACAAAATTTACACAGCTATCGATTCTGTAAGTTATCTCAATAAATTTCTGTATCATTCCAAAGTTGTAAAGACCTTTTGACGGATCCTATATGTTGAAATCTCAGCGCACAGAACAGTAGCACACTGTTACAGGAGCCACAACAACGTGGCACAACCCATTCATAAAGTGATGCATCGTGTAGCTATTCGTTTTCGGCAGCAACGGAAATTTTGCAGCGATCACAGGCCAATCCAGGTGGCTAAAGAATTCACACAGATTGGCCTGACACAGTTACAACATTTTTACTGATGCCCGATACGAATTACTGCTATTTACTGCACATTAACAATTTTGTTGTCCGCCTCGATAGCTGAGTAACCAGCGCAGCTGAATGTCATGCAAGGGGTCTGGGTTCGATTCCCGAATGGGTAGGAGATTATCTTTACTCGGGGACTGGTTGTTGTGCTGTCTTCATATCATATCATCCCCGTCAACGCTCAAGTCGCTGAAGTGGTGTCAACAAAGAAGACTTGCACCAGGCGACCGGTCTATCCAATGGGAGGCTCAATATAGGCTCCCCTAGCGGCATACTACGGAATCGTGTGCTGCAAGGATTTCTGTATGTACCAGAAGTGCAGACACGCACCTGAAAATACGCAAAAATTAAATATGTAACTTCACTTTCTGAAGATTATAACGAAAACATTATGACTACATCTTGCTGAAAGCGTTGTTCCAGTTTGAATACCCTCCCGCCTGCAGCTGATTCCTCGTGGGAACTGGTGAGCTAAGATGACACCACGCCTCATCACTGAAAAGATCACAGACCAGTTCAAAATGGTTCAAATGGCTCTGAGCACTATGGGACTTAACATCTATGGTCATCAGTCCCCTAGAACTTAGAACTACTTAAACCTGACTAACCTAAGGACATTACACACATCCATGCCCGAGGCAGGATTCGAACCTGCGAGCGTAGTAGTCGCGCGGTTCCGGACTGCGCGCCTAGAACCGCTAGACTACCGCGGCCGGCAGCTTCCTAACAGATTATCGTCCATGGAAGATGGAAAACGTTCGTCTGCGGACAAGGAGGAACCTTGGTGTAAGAACATGATGGCAGTCCAGCCCATAGTGTACGATATACTAGAGCATGTCTTCACGAATTGTTGGAAAATCGTTGGACCTGTTTCTTGGCCGGCCCGTTCCACGGATTTGACACCTGTAGACTTTCTTCTGTGGGGAAAATTGAAACACGCTGCCTACAAGGACATACCAACTACACCCGATCATACGCAGCGTCCAGTTACCGCAGACTGCTCGGAAATCTCCGCTGAAATGCTAACACGTGTGCAGAGGCGTTCTGTACCACAATGGAAGGGTGTATTGCCGGTGCCGGTGATCATTTTGGACACAACCTGTGATGGTCGATTGTCTCTTTACTGGTCAGAATCCACATAAATGATGTATGCACTTGTGTTATTCTTTAGTGTGTGCTAGCACAGATACTGCGAAAGTGTCGGTGTGGAAACTTTTCAAACTACGATATCTTGTAAATGACTAGCACTAGCAACCTGCAACAAAGACCACTGGCCAAATGTATCAGGCATGGAACTCTGCCCCACAATTTGACATGCAGCACTCGAATAACACAATGCATACTCGTTTGCGTGCTTGCTTCGAACATTCTGGCAGTTACGCCGGTTATTAATGTATCAGCATTTCACATTTGCAGCGGATCATTTCGCACTTACATTAACCTTACAACAATAATTAATTAAATATTTTACCTAGACAAATGCGTTCATGACACTTCATTACTCTACTTTAATTGTTTTTAGGTGCTGTGATTTTTTCCGCCAGTGTGTGTTTTTGCTTGACTTCTTCACTACCAATTTTTTTCGGAGGGAAAGACGTTGAAGTATGGTTATTTTAATTAATTCGGAGTCACAAGTAACAGCATGAAAAAAATATATGCCACAATTTCACTTAACAACACGAGGAAGAGTGAAAAGTACGAAGTTATTCGTAAATACCTTCGGAATTTTAGAAGACGAATGTGCAAGAACAAACAGATTGTGATAATACTAATGAAGTGTAGTTTTGTGCAAACGTACACTATTTTAAATGGAACAACGTCTATTGACACTAACAGACTAATAGTAGGATAAATTAGAATGACAGTGGTGTTTGTTGCAGGTTTCTTGTGCGAGTCGTTTACGAGATATCGAATTTCGAAAAGTTCCCACACCGACAGCTGGTCAATACCTGTGGTAGCGTACTAAAGAACAAGTTCGTACACTAGTTATGTTGATTCTAACCAGCAATGAGACGATTGACCACCACAGGTGGTATTCAAAATGATCACCGGCAACAGCAATATACGCTGGTATGGAACGATTGCTGCGGACGTGCTTTCAGTGGAGATGTCCGAGCAGGCTACAGTAATAAGTAGTTGCATATCATGGGATGTAGTTGGTATGTCCTTGTAGACAGCGTTTTTCAGCTTTCCCCACAGAAAAAAATCTACAGGTGTCAAATCCGGAAAACAGGTTCTCTGCGTCCAATCCAACGATTTGGAAACAATTCGTGAGGACATGCTGTAGTACTTCGTGCACTACGGGCTGGACAGCCATCATGTTCTTACCCCAGGTTCCTCCTAGTCTGCAAAGAGACGTCTTCTAGCATCCGTGGAAGATGGTCTGTTAGGAGGCTGAGATACTTAGGCGCGTTCAGTGCTCTGTCTGTCAAATACGGGCCTATGAGCTGATGGTTCACTATAGCATACAACACATTTACACTCCATGGACGCTGGCGTTCCGGCTGACGAAGGCAACGGAAATGGTCAACAGATCACTAGTGCATGTTTCGGCGATTTACGTGCCTATGACTGATGAATATGGCTCCATCACTAAACAAGATACATGACACATCTGAAGTATCCTGTCTTAACGCCTCTGTATATAAGTTAACACGATTCGCATAATCGTTATCGTGCAGCTCTTGACGGAGAGAGGTGTGACAGGAATGTCGAAGGAGAATGTTCGGGAGACTTGCCTGACTCTCGTCACTTCGTCGTGCTATTGCGTGGGAGCAAACATGCAGATCAACTGCAACAGCAGCAAGAACATTAATTTCCCCCTCTTCTGTCGTCACTTGTTTCCTTCTCTTACGTTGTATACGTGTCACACTACCACTTTCACGTAACTGACTGAAGAGGTTGATAAATAACTGCTGAAATGGTTGACGTCTATTGGAATATCTTGCCGCATACATCGTACAAGAACGAACTGCATTTTTCCTACACTCGGCATGGACCACGAGCAGGTCGGTTTTTTCTGGCTTGGTAAATCCAATCGTCAGCCGGGCGTTGTAGCCGAACGGTTCTAGGCGCTTCAGTCTGGAACAGCGTGACCGCTACGGTCGCAGGTTCGAATCCTGCCTCGGTCATGGATGTGTATGATGTCCTTAGGTTAGTTAGGTTTAAGTAGTTCTAAGTTCTAGGGGACTGATGACCTCAGATATTAAGTCCCATAGTGCTCAGAGCCATTAAATCCCATGGTCAACTCACTACCTTCAGGTTGGACGGTCACACGCTGTAAGTAGGCTGTTTAGGTTTTTATGTTGGTAACGCCAAGCTCTGTCTGAAAATCACTGACTGCTCGGTGTGCAGTAGGCTGGTTGGACTCATCGTTGAAATATTCGCTAGTGTAGTGTTGGGCAGTTGGATGTGAACAGCACGTAGCGTTGGGCAGCTGGAGGTGAGCCGCCACCAGTGGTGGATGTGGGGAGAGAGATGCCAGAGTTTTAAGAGGTTACTATAAGCGGACGATCTGGACGTGAGTCCGCCAGAAAAAGGAAATCTGTGAAGATGCATGTCATGAATTGATGGCCTCTCACCTCTCCTTTTCAATCTGGTGTTAGATAAGGTCATAAAAGAATGGGAAACATCACAACAGGGGATAACCTTAGGAAACCTACAGATTAAATGCCTGGCTTTTGCAGACGATTTGGCGATTGTCACGAAAGGTATAAAGGAAACAAAAGACGCTATTGAAAAACTGCACGAAATCGCTTCCAAAACTGGACTACAGATCTCTTACGAAAAGACACAGTTTATGAGCACAAAGAAACTCTCATCTCTGAACACAAAGTATGGCACGATTTACAAAACGGCAAACTTCAAATACTTCGGTGAAACACTACAAATGAGTGGACATAACAGAGACTCAAACGAAGAAAGAAAGACTTAACTGGACAAGGCATACAAAGTAGTGTGGAATCATTACAACAAGAAGTCTATCTCACAAAAAGCCAAATTACGCCATTACGACACGGTGGTGCTCCCCGAGGCACTATATGCAGCAGAGACCACACTAATCCTAGGGCATACACGTATCAGACAATTAGAAAAAGTAGAACGAAAAATACTTAGGAAAATATTTGGCGCAACTAACAACAATGGAATATGGATCAAGAAACCTACAGAGGAACTGTACAAACATACGGAGACAATCACAGAAAAGATTAGAAAACGCAGACTACAATTCTGTGGACACCTATACAGAATGCCATCACACAGGCTGACCAAACAGATCTTTGACTGGGTAACCACTAGAAACAACAAATGGGTGGCAGAGGTAGAAAACGACCTGAACCAGCTCAACATAACAGCAGACACAATAAACGACAGAATAAAGTTCAGAAACATCATTAAGAAAAGTAAACTACATGAGATACAATGCGACAAACGAACAGGCATAAAATGGACCGAAGAACACAAGCAAGATCACAGCCAGAAGATGAAAGAAATATGGGCAACCAAAAAGGCAATCAAGACGAAGCCGAAGACACAAAGCCGACAAGAAGCATGGACAGAGGACCGGAAACAGAAACACAGCGAGCGAATGAGGGAAGTTTGGGCAGCAAGGAAGGCAGCAAAAGGAACTGGCCATGTAGTTTAGTCCAAATGCGCTCTTTAAGGGCAAAACACCAATAATATATATATATATATATATATATATATATATATATATATATATTATTCGTTACTCGAACTACTGCAAAACAGTCAGTGCTAATACTGCCAGCTAAATAAAAGATTCTAACTACTGAAGTCACTAACTACTGATAGGCATAGTTAGCAAATGAAAGATTTTGATGGATAACAAACAATGTATTTACCTTAATAATGTTCAAAAGTCATCATATATATAATATATATATATATATATATATATATATATATATATATGATGACTTTTGAACATTATTAAGGTAAATACATTTCATTTGCTAACTATGCCTATCAGTAGTTAGTGACTTCAGTAGTTAGAATCTTTTATTTAGCTGGCAGTATTAGCACTGACTGTTTTGCAGTAGTTCGAGTAACGAAGATTTTTGTGAGGTAAGTGATTCATGAAAGGTATAGGTTATTGTTAGTCAGGGTCATTCTTTTGTAGGGATTTTTGAAAGTCAGACTGCGTATCGCTAAAAGATATTGTGTGTCAGTTTAGTAGTGATCAGGATAAGTAAAGAGACAACTGTCTGAGTACGTTCAGTTTTAGTCAGCTGTCTTTGTATCAAATAATGTAGACGTTTACTAGGAAAGTCATTCATAATTTTTCTAAGGGGACGTTTCAACACTGACTAGCAAGTCGTAATGCACTCGAGGAACACACAAGCACTTTGTAAGCAACTTGTACCTAGCAATTATACAGGCTGAATGGCACAAACAAATGTTGTTGTGGGAACTTTTAAGAATATGATATCTCGTAAACGACTCGCACTAGAAACCAGCGAAAAATGCCACTGACATTCCTATTTACTCTACTTTTAGCCTGTTAATGCCAATTACCTTTGTTCTATTTAAGAAAGTGTATGTTTGCACAAGAAATTCACTTTCTAAGTATTATTACGGTCTGTTTATCGGCTAACAACATGAACCCTGACTACCGACACACTCAATGAAAACCGCGCATCAGTAACACTTTGCATTTCCGCAATATTTGCGGTGCAAGTTTTACACTACTGGCCATTAAAGTTGCTACACCAAGAAGAAATGCAGATGATAAACGGTTATTCACTGAAAAGATATATTATACTAGAACTGACATGTGATTACATTTTCATGCGATTTGGGTGCATAGATCCTGAGATATCAGTACCCAGAACAACCACCTCTGGCCGTAATAACGGCCTTGATACGCCTGGCCATTGAGTCAAACAGAGCTTGGATGGCGTGTACGGGTACAGCTGCCCATGCAGATTCAACACGATACCGCAGTTCATCAATAGTAGTGACTCGCGTAATGTGACGAGCCAGTTGCTAGGCCACCCTTGACCAGACGTTTTCAGTTGGTGAGAAATCTGGAGAATGTGCCGGCCAGGGCAGCAGTCGAACATTTTCTGTACCCAGAAAGGCCCGCACAGGACCTGCAACATGCGGTCGTGCATTATCCTGCTGAAATGTAGGGTTTCGCAGGGATCGAATGAAGGGTAGATCCACGGGTCGTAACACTTCTGAAATGTAACGTCCACTGTTCAAAGTACCGGCAATGCGAACAAGAGGTTGTAATGGTACTTGAATTACGTAACCATTACGGCAGCTCGCCTGAACCTCTCGATACCAGCAATATTCTACTGTGTTTCTGTAAAGTAGTTAACATGTTTCTGAGACGACATTCAGATTTGATTTCATTAATGTAGAGGTACTTTGATACATCGATATGTTTATATTGCAATGATATTATTCTTATGTGTATTCTTTATTTTGTCACTATGATCTTTGTCGTACTTTTAACTCTGATTTTTGGGCGCGTAAGCGATTATTAGTTAGTTAGTTAGAGAGTCGGACCTTGAGAAAGTCAAGTCTTGGACGTCATGTTGGAAAGACGCATATTGTAGTAAGCTTATAAAATGTGATCTTTAACAGTGAGGAAGATGTTTTCAAGTATGTTTTGTATTGTGAAGTGATGTTTTGTGTGTTACGTGGTATTGCAACAAAAGTAATAAAAAGGAAGTGTAACTTAAATTCGGAGTGCTGATTATTTTTTTACATCACCATTGTGCTAACTTTGAAAGGTTTAATCTTCAAGACTGGTTTGTGAAGCGCATCTACAAAACTTTTGATTATAGCGGAATAAAACCTAGGCCTCTTTGCATTCAAGCTTGGAATCATCACCACCTAGATTTTCGACGATTGAGCCATGATTTTACAACGAGACCAGCGTGGGAAACGAAAAGATGAGTGGCAAAAAATGGCTCTGAGCACTATGGGACTTAACAGCTATGGTCATCAGTCCTCTAGAACTTAGAACTACTTAAACCTAACTAACCTAAGGACACCACACAACACCCAGCCATCACGAGGCAGAGAAAATTCCAGACCCCGCCGGGAATCGAACCCGGGAACCCGGGCGCGGGAAGCGAGAACGCTACCGCATGACCACGAGCTGCGGACAAAAAAAGATGAGTGCTTAGTTTCTTCATTATTACATGAAATGACATTATTAACTGTGCTCTAATGACACCTGCCACATAATAACTTTGTTGTTGCCCGAAAATGCAGTATTTAGCAGCGTGAGCAACAACACAATCATTATTTAATTTTGACCTTTGTTTGAGCAGGGTTGTTAGAAGGTGACCGAGACGTGTAACCAATGGCACCCCATACCATCACGCCCGGAGATACGCCAGTATGGCGATGACAAATACACGCTTCCAATGTGCGTTCACCACGATGTCGCCAAATACGGATGCGACCATCATGCTGTAAACAGAACCTGGATTCATCCAAAAAATGACGTTTTGCCGTTCTTGCACCCAGGTTCGTCGTTGAGTAGACCATCGCATGGTCTCCGAGCTGATAGTCCATGCTGCTGCAAACGTCGTCGAACTGTTCGTGCAGATGGTTGTTGTCTTGCAAACGTCGCCATCTGTTGACTCAGGGATCGAGACGTGGCTGCACGATCCGTTACAGCCATGCGGATAAGATGCCTGTCACCTCGACTGCTAGTGATACGAGGCCGTTGGGATCCAGCACGGCGTTCCGTATTACCCTCCTGAACCCACCGATTCCATATTCTTCTAACAGTCATTAGATCTTGACCAATGCGATCGGCTACAATCCGACCTTTATCAAAGTCGGAAACGTGATGGTACGCATTTCTCCTCCTTACATGAGGCATCACAACAACGTTTCACCAGGCAACACCGGTCAACTGCTGTTTGTGTATGAGAAATCGGTTGGAAACTTTCCTCATGTCAGCATGTTTTACGTGTCGCCACCGGCGCCAACCTTGTGTAAATGCTCTGAAAAGCTTATCATTTGCATATCACAGCATCTTCTTCCTGTCGGTTAAATTTCGCGTCTGTAGCACATCATCTTCGTGGCGTAGCAATTTTAATGGCCAGTAGTGTAAGTGATTTGCTATGTATTCCGCACTAAATGCGTCTACAACATGTGCATACGCTCACCAAGCAATGAATAACACAGTACAGCAGACGTCATGTGCCTGTCACCTGCTACGTTGGCGGCGTCATTTGTTGTCGATATCTGTGGTGCTATCTTACAGTGGCTGAGCGACCGAACACAGTGCAACTTCTATTTACAGACACATTTATTTTCATGTGCGCGAGTCTTTGATCGCCATGAAGAAGATATAGTCTTCTGAATTAATTCTCCTGTCACATTATAGTTTTCGGTTGTGCTTTAAACCTACCGAAATATTAATTTTATTTGTGCTTTTGAGAAGTAACAATGACGCTGCCGAGAAAGGCATGAGCTGCTTGGCCGCGGCGTGGCGCTACCAACCTGGGACGGGCAGCGTCCAGCGCATGCTGCCTGGCCGGCTGGCGGGCGGGCGGCGCTCCAACTGCTGCTGCGGCGCCCGGCCTCAAGACCTCATCACTCCTGCAACACGCCGGCGGACTCTCACAAAACACGTCACCAGCAGGCACAGAAAGGCCGGCGAACACTACCGGTAGCATCTCTCAAAATGCTTCAAATGCTCTAAACATTATGGGAGTGAAGGGGAGGTTTACTACCATTTGGTTCAAAAAAATCGATTGTTTTAAAATTGCATTTTTGGATCCGTAAAAGTGTTTAGAATCCAGCCCTGAAACGGTTTTTCTGAATACGGAACGGAAATGTTTGTTATTCGCGGTTGAACACTGCCTGAAATCGGTCTTTTCACGCACCAGTTTTTTTCGGGAATTTCGACTTTGTAGCCACGAAAAATTAGTATATGTGCTTGCCCATGATTAAAACTGATAAAGTGGTCAAGGAGATTACGACGTACTACGGCTTGGCAATCCGACGTCATTCCAGTTCGGTGGAACAGAAGAAGAAGGCAATTTGGGCAACGTATTTCCACAAGTGTACAACGGATGACCATCCACAACCCCAAAATTGTCCGGCTGGGGAAACTAGTTGGTGCAAGTGGCGCACTGCAGAGGCTACCTGACATCTGGACGAATATCAACACGACCAGCCGCTTTCCAAAGAAGCTCAAAAAGTGATTCATCCGATCTACGAGGCCATTTCGGAGGACGAGTTATTGTACCGCGTTTTGGAGGAAACACACAAAATTCAAATGAAAGTTTGAACGCGTGTGTTTGGAAGTTAGCCCCCAAGCATTTGCATTCTGGTGCGAAGACTGTGGAGATTGCGACTTTCCTGGCAGTGAGCAGCTTCAACGAAGGGTATTCAGCAATTCTGGAAACCATGACAACGATGGACGTCACCCTGGGACTCTATTCGACGCAGTTTGCCAAGCATTCGGACGACCAACGGATTGAAGCGGCCGTCAAACGCTTGTCACTGCCCGTACGGGCGGCTCTGGAGCAACGCAGGATGGCCCAGATCGAGCAGATCGCCCTCTGTGAGGAAGAGAAAGGACTAGTTTATGGACTCGGAATAGCAGATTGAACGTAAGTTGCATAATATTGCATTTATATGTAGTCAAAACTTCAAACGCGTTTTTGGTTGGTTGTTTAGGGAAGGAGACCAGACAGCGTGGTCATCGGTCTCATCGGATTAGGGAAGGATGGGGAAGGAAGTCGGCCGTGCCCTTTCAGAGGAACCATCCCGGCATTTGCCTGGAGTGATTTAGGGAAATCATGGAAAACCTAAATCAGGATGGCCGGACGCGGGATTGAACCGTCGTCCTCCCGAATGCGAGTCCAGTGTCTAACCACTGCGCCACCTCGTTTGGTCAAACGCGTTTTTCTCGAAATGACTTTTTTTATCGCGCGGTATGGTAACTTCAAATCTACTGAACCGAATGGCATGATTCTTTGTTTCCGACGAAGCTAACTAAATTGTCTGGGAGTTATACCATTTTCATTCCGATCCATCAACTATAAATATTTTTACTTGCCCGACGAAGTCGAGAAATCGATGAAAAACCCTATTTTGTTTCAAATGGCCGCCATTTTGTTTCCTATGGTCCAAATAACTTAAGCGAGGTACAAGTCCTAAATAATCTTATATACTTCGCTAACGTCAACTCAATTTTGATTTCAGACGAGCCGACTGACTTGTGACACACCGCACGTGGAGGTCTACATCGAAATTTTATTTCGTTCCGACGGCACTTCCGCCTTTTCTCTTCGACATTTCCGGTCGAGAAAATTCCAGTTTATGGAGGAAATATCAATAAACATTTTGACCAAATCTGACATTGATATCTATAACACATCCCGAGAAAAATAAATTCTCAAAGAACATGCTTTTTTCGGGCCAAAGATAGTAAACCTCCCCTTAATATCTGAGATCATCAGTCCCCTGGACTTAGAACTACTTAAACCTAATTAACCTAAGGACATCACACACATCCATGCCCGAGGCAGGATTCTAACCTGCGACCGTAGCAGCCACGCAGTTCTGGACTGTACCGCCGTTGGATAAGCAGCTGCAGCAGCAAGTCGTATACTCCTAGCTCACTCATTTGTTACATAGTTTAATTCTTAATTTCTTTGCGTGTTTTTGGTACTTGCATTGTTTAATTCATAAATTTCGGGCGTATTATAGTATTTGAGAGTTGTAGCATCGCATTTTAGTACCTGAATAGTGTAAATTCGCGTAGTCGTTTGTCTTCTGTTTTTGTTTTGAACGGCCAGTGTCGGTTGGTCACAGTCAGTGTGCTCCCTGCCGCCGTTGGATAAGCAGCTGCAGCAGCAAGTCGTATACTCCTAGCTCACTCATTTGTTACATAGTGTAATTCTTAATTTCTTTGCATGTTTTTGGTACTTTCATTGTCTAATTCATAAATTTCTGGCGTATTATAGTATTTGAGAGTTGTAGCATCGCGTTTTAGTACCTGAATAGTGTAAAATCGCGTAGTCTCCTTCCGCCGCCGAGCAGTGTGTCAGCAGTGCGCAAGTAGCAGCATTACTGCATTTACTAGGCAATCTTGTATTTTAATAACCGTTTAAATTTTGTGTCGATTTGTTTGCGCTCTCTGTTGATTAGTTCAGACGTTCTTTGCACAACAGTTTTTAGCATGGATAGGGACTGCAACTGCTGTGTTCGGATGTAGGCTGAGTTGGCATCCCTTCGCTCCCAGCTTCAGGCATTGTTGGCTTCGGTCACACAGTCTGAGGCTGTTGCCAATGGGCATCACTGTGGGGGTCCGGATGGGGGTTTGTCGGGGACGGCCAGCTCGTCCCACGCATCCCCCGATAGGACTACGACTCTGGTTGCCCAGGATACTACCCGCATTGAGGCTGATCCCTCACCTGTGGTAGAGTGGGAGGTCGTCTCAAGGTGTGGCAGGGGGCGAAAGACATTCCGGAGGGCTGAACGGAAGGCCTCTCCAGTTTGTCTGACGAACCGGTTTCAGGCTCTGTCTCAGGCTGATACTGATCTTCGGCCTGACATGGCTGCTTGTCCTGTTCCAGAGGTTGCCCCTCAGTCTGCAAGATCCGGGCGGTCGCAGAGGCTGGGCTTACAGGTAGTTGGGAGCTCCAACGTCAGGCGCGTAATGGGGCCCCTTAGGGATATGGCAGCAAGAGAGGGGAAGAAAACCAATGTGCACTCCGTGTGCATACCGGGGGGAGTCATTCCAGATGTGGAAAGGGTCCTTCCGGATGCCATGAAGGGTACAGGGTGCACCCATCTGCAGGTGGTCGCTCATGTCGGCACCAATGATGTGTGTCCCTATGGATCGGAGGAAATCCTCTCTGGCTTCCGGCGGCTATCTGATTTGGTGAAGACTGCCAGTCTCGCTAGCGGGATGAAAGCAGAGCTCACCATCTGCAGCATCGTCGACAGGACTGATGCGGACCTTTGGTACAGAGCCGAGTGGAGGGTCTGAATCAGAGGCTGAGACGGTTCTGCGACCGTGTGGGCCGCAGATTCCTCGTATTGCGCCATAGGGTGGTGGGGTTTCGGGTTCCGCTGGATAGGTCAGGAGTCCACTACACGCGACAAGCGGCTACACGGGTAGCAGGGGTTGTGTGGCGTGGGCTGGGCGGTTTTTTAGGTTAGATGGCCTTGGGAAAGTACAGAAAGGGCAACAGCCTCAACGGGTGCGAGGCAAAGTCAGGACATGCTGGGACCAAGCAGCAATCGGTATTGTAATTGTAAACTGTCGAAGCTGCATTGGTAAAGTACCGGAACTTCAAGCGCTGATAGAAAGCACCGAAGCTGAAATCGTTATAGGTACAGAAATCTGGCTGAAACCAGAGATAAATTCTGCCGAAATTTTTACAAAGGTACAGACAGTGTTTAGAAAGGATAGATTGCATGCAACCGGTGGTGGAGTGTTCGTCGCTGTTAGTAGTAGTTTATCCTGTAGTGAAGTAGAAGTGGATAGTTCCTGTGAATTATTATGGGTGGAGGTTACACTCAACAACCGAGCTATGTTAATAATTGGCTCCTTTTACCGACCTCCCGACCCAGCAGCATTAGTGGCAGAACAACTGAGAGAAAATTTGGAATACATTTCACATAAATTTTCTCAGCATGTTATAGTCTTCGGTGGAGATTTCAATTTACCAGATATAGACTGGGACACCCCAGATGTTTAGGACGGGTGGTAGGGACAGAGCATCGTGTGACACTGTACTGAGTGCACTATCCGAAAATTACCTCGAGCAATTAAACAGAGAACCGACTCGTGGAGATAACATCTTGGACCTACTGATAACAAACAGACCCGAACTTTTCGACTCTGTATGTGCAGAACAGGGAATCAGTGATCATAAGGCCGTTGCAGCATCTCTGAATATGGAAGTTAGTAGGAAAATAAAAAAAGGGAGGAAGGTTTATCTGTTTAGCAAGAGTAATAGAAGGAAGATTTCAGACTACCTAACAGATCAAAACGAAAATTTCTGTTCCGACACTGACAATGTTGAGTGTTTATGGAAAAAGTTCAAGGCAATCGTAAAATGCGTTTTAGACAGGTACGTGCCGAGTATAACTGTGAGGGACGGGAAAAACCCACCGTGGTACAACCACAAAGTTAGGAAACTACTGCGAAAGCAAAGAGAGCTTCACTCCAAGTTTAAACGCAGCCAAAACCTCTCAGACAAACAGAAGCTAAACGATGTCAAAGTTAGCGTAAGGAGGACTATGCGTGAAGCGTTCAGTGAATTTGAAAGTAAAATTCTATGTACCGACTTGACAGAAAATCCTAGGAAGTTCTTGTCTTACGTTAAATCAGTAAGTGGCTCGAAACAGCATATCCAGACACTCCGGGATGATGATGGCATTGAAACAGAGAATGACACGCGTAAAGCTGAAATACCAAACACCTTTTTCCAAAGCTGTTTCACAGAGGAAGACCGCACTGCAGTTCCTTCTCTAAATCCTCGCACAAACGAAAAAATGGCTGACATCGAAATAAGTGTCCAAGGAATAGAAAAGCAACTGGAATCACTCAACAGAGGAAAGTCCACTGGACCTGACGGGATGCCCATTCGATTCTACACAGAGTACGCGAAAGAACTTGCCCCCCTTCTAACAGCCGTGTACCGCAAGTCTCTAGAGGAACGGAAGGTTCCAAATGATTGGAAAAGAGCACAGGTAGTCCCAATCTTCAAGAAGGGTCGCCGAGCAGATGCGCAAAACTATAGACCTATATCTCTGACGTCGATCTGTTGTAGAATTTTAGAACATGTTTTTTGCTCGAGTGTCATGTCGTTTTTGGAAACCCAGAATCTACTATGTAGGAATCAACATGGATTCCGGAAACAGCGATCGTGTGAGACCCAACTCGCTTTATTTGTTCATGAGACCCAGAAAATATTAGATACAGGCTCCCAGGTAGATGCTATTTTTCTTGACTTCCGGAAGGCGTTCGATACAGTTCCGCACTGTCGCCTGATAAACAAAGTAAGAGCCTACGGAATATCAGACCAGCTGTGTGGCTGGATTGAAGAGTTTTTAGCAAACAGAACACAGCATGTTGTTATCAATGGAGAGACGTCTACAAACGTTAAAGTAACCTCTGGCGTGCCACAGGGGAGTGTTATGGGACCATTGCTTTTCACAATATATATAAATGACCTAGTAGATAGTGTCGGAAGTTCCATGCGGCTTTTCGCGGATGATGCTGTAGTATACAGAGAAGTTTCAGCATTAGAAAATTGTAGCGAAATGCCGGAAGATCTGCAGCGGATAGGCACTTGGTGCAGGGAGTGGCAACTGACCCTTAACATAGACAAATGTAATGTATTGCGAATACATAGAAAGAAGGACCCTTTATTGTATGATTATATGATAGCGGAACAAACACTGGTAGCAGTTACTTCTGTAAAATATCTGGGAGTATGCGTGCGGAACGATTTGAAGTGGAATGATCATATAAAATTAATTGTTGGTAAGGCGGGTACCAGGTTGAGATTCATTGGGAGAGTCCTTAGAAAATGTAGTCCATCAACAAAGGAGGTGGCTTACAAAACACTCGTTCGACCTATACTTGAGTATTGCTCATCAGTGTGGGATCCGTACCAGATCGGGTTGACGGAGGAGATAGAGAAGATCCAAAGAAGAGCGACGCGTTTCGTCACAGGGTTATTTGGTAACCGTGATAGTGTTACGGAGATGTTTAACAAACTCAAGTGGCAGTCTCTGTAAGAGAGGCGCTCTGCATCGCGGTGTAGCTTGCTCGCCAGGTTTCGAGAGGGTGCGTTTCTGGATGAGGTATCGAATATATTGCTTCCCCCTACTTATACCTCCCGAGGAGATCACGAATGTAAAATTAGAGAGATTAGAGCGCGCACGGAGGCTTTCAGACAGTCGTTCTTCCCGCGAACCATACGCGACTGCAACAGGAAAGGGAGGTAATGACAGTGGCACGTAAAGTGCCCACCGCCACACACCGTTGGGTGGCTTGCGGAGTATAAATGTAGATGTAGGTGTAGAACCACTCGGCCACAGCGGCCGGCCTAGCATCTGTCCCACCACAGAAGTGTGAACTATGGACGAACGAGACCACTCACACGATTTAGAATCAGAATAACAGTGCGTTCCGGAGAAGCAACGAGCAGTACACTGAGGTGACAAAAGTCATGGTATACCTCCTAATATCGTGCTGAACCTCCTTTTGCCCGATGTAGTGCAGCAGCTCGACGTGGCATGGATTCAACAAGTCGTCGGAAGTTACAGCAGAAATATTGAACCATGCTGCCTCTATAGCCGTCCATAACTGCGAAAGTGTTGCCAGTGCAGGATTTCGTACACGAACTGACCTCTCGATTATGTCCCATAAATGTTCGTCGGGTAATGTGGGCGGCCAGATATCCGCTCGAACTGTCCAGAATGTTCTTCAAACCAATCGCGAATAATTGTGGCCTGGTGACATGGTGCACTGCCATCTACAAAAACCCCATCGTTGTTTCGGAACATGACGTCCATAAAAGGCTGCAAATTGTCTCCAAGTAGCTGAACATAACCACTTCCAGTCTATGGTCCGTTCAGTTGGCCCACTCCATCATACAGCCACCACGAGCTTGCACAGTGCCTTGTTGACGACTTGGCTTCGTGGCGTCTGCGACACGCTCGAACCCCACCAACAGCTCTTACCAGCTGAAATTAGGACTCATCTGACCAGGCCACGCTTTTCCAGTCGCTAGGATCCAATCGATATGGTCACAAGTCCAGTAGGGGCGCTGTCGGCGATGTCGTGCTGTTGGCAAAGGCACTCGTGTCGGCCGTCTGCTTCCATAGCTCATTAACGTCAAATTTTGCCGAAGTATCGTGACGGATGCGGTCTTCGTACGTCCCACATTTATTTCGGCGATTATTTCACGCAATTGTGCTTATCTGTTGCCACTACCAACTTTACGTAAACGCCGCTGCTCTCGGTGGTTAATTGAAGGCCTTCCGCCACTGCTTTGTCCGGGGTGAAATGTAATACCTGAAACTGCTCAGCAAATTGGATCTCGGAATACTTAATTCTCTAATGATTCCGGAAACGGAATGTCCCCTCCAACCAGCATTCAGCGTTCATACGAGGTGTGGCTAGAAAAAAACCGGACTAGTACTGGTGAAACAATAAAACAAATGCAATAAGGCTGAAAGTCGCGTGGCCTGTCACGTGACTCTCGCTTCGCCTACTGCTCGAGTTTCATCTGCCTCCTGCACTCAGTCTGCCCGTGGCGTCTGTTTTAAGTAGTTGACGTTTTGTCTGTGCGTCGGAAAATGTTGAGTGTACAGAAAGAACAGCGTGTTAACATCAAATTTTGTTTCAAACTAGGAAAATCTGCAAGTGAAACGTTTGTAATGTTACAACATGTGTACGGCGATGATTGTTTATCGCGAACACAAGTGTTTGAGTGGTTTAAACGATTTAAAGATGGCCGCGAAGACACCAGTGATGACACTCGCACTGGCAGACCATTGTCAGCAAAAACTGATGCAAACATTGAAAAAATCGGTAAACTTGTTCGACAAGATCGCCGTTTAACAATCAGAGCAGTGTCTGAGTTAACAGGAGTTGACAAGGAAAGTGTTAGGCAGATTCTTCATGAAAGTTTCAACATGAACAAAGTGTGTTCAAAAATGGTTCCAAAGTGTCTCACAATTGAACAGAAGGGACGCCGAAGAATGATTTGTTCTGACATCCTGGAAAACATTGAAAGTGATCCCACCTTCTTACAAAATCGATGCATTGGAAAACTCCTGGTTCTCCACGACAAAAAAAAAGCACGAATGTCAAAATCGAAATTCAAGGCAATGATGATTGTTTTTTTTGACATCAAAGGGATTGTGCACATTGATTGGGTACCAGAGGGACAAACAGTGAATCAGCATTACTACATTAGCGTCCTGGCTACCCTACGTGAGCGAGTACGGAGAAAACGGAACGATTTGTGGAGAAAAAAGTCATGGATCCTTCACCAAGACAATGCCCCAGCTCACAGTGCGTTGTCAGTGAAGACGTTTTTGGCAAAACACAACATTCCCATCTTAGATCATCCACCCTACTCACCTGATTTGGCCCCCTGTGACTTTTTTCTTTTCCCTAAAGTCAAGTCAGCTTTGAAAGGAACTAGATTTGAGAGTGTTGAAGCAGTAAAAGAAAAAGCGACGGAAGTAATGTATGGAATTACCGAAAATGATCTGCAGCATTGCTATGAACAGTGGAAAATTCGTATGGAGCGGTGTAGAGACCGAGGAGGAGAGTACATTGAAGGAGATAACATGAAATTGTAAATAATTGTAAATAAATGTTTTTTCCAGCATCAGTCCGGTTTTTTTCTAGCTGCACCTCGTAGTCTGTTAATTCCCGTCGTGTGGCCATATAATCACATGACTCACCTGACTACAAATGACAGCCCCACAATGCTTTGTCTATTAATGCCTTGAGCACGCGATGTAGCGTCGTCTGTGCATATCCATTTCGCTAGCCCATGACTTTTGTCACCTCGGTGTATGATCCTAGTGAGTTTTAAGGTGCAGGAACTTTGGAATGTTGTATTATGTTTGCAAGGCAGTAATACTACGTTTTCTTGTGTCTTTAGATAAAACTTATATTTTTCTCTCCGGCCGCTGTGACCAAGCGGTTCTAGGCTCTTCAGTCCGGAACCGCGCACCTGCTACGGTCTCAGGTTCGAAGCCTGCCTCGGGCATGGATGTATGTGATGTCCTTAGGTTAGTGAGGTTTAAATAGTTTCTCAGTCTAGGGGACTGATGACCTCAGATGTTAAGTTCCATAGTGCTTAGAGCCATTTGAACCACTTTTTTATGTTTTTCTCTAGGTTTTAAGTTGTCCCAACATCTAGCCCAAAATATAAAATAAATTAACAATCGGAAAGTTAAACTTAAATAGAGGTAGTTGTGTTGTATCTGGAAAAGCAGTGTGTGATTTTACTGGACAAAACAAATAGCACAAAAACTTACCACTTTAGGTTTCTTTTTCCTTAACAGGCAAAGATGGAAAAGTAAACACATGAATCGGATGAAAACAACTGGCAGAAAGACTTATATTCAGTTCCGAGGAGTACATTAATTGATAGACTTAAAACTTTACGGGAAAAGAAAGACAGCCACGAAACCAGTTTTAGGAAATAATTCACTGAGGTGGGATAGCGATATTTACATGTACAGATGGCGGTAGTATCGTGTACACAAGGTACAAAAGGGTGGTGCATTGGCGGAGAAGTCATTTGTGGTCAAGTGCTTCATGCTAAAAGCTTTTCGATGTGATTTTGGCCGCAGGACAGAAATTAACAATCTTAGAACGCCGAATGGTAGTTGGAGCTAGATGCATGGGATATTCAATTTCGGAAATCGTTAAGGAATTAAATATTTTAAAGTCCACAGTGTCAAGCGTGTGCCATGAATACCAAATTTCAGGCATTACATCTCACCATGGACAACGCAGTGGCCGACGGCCTTCACTTAACGACCGAGAGCGGTGGAGTTTGGGTAGAGTTGTCAGTGCTAACAGACAAGCAACACTACATGAAATAACCGCAGAAATCAGTGTGGGACATACGACGAACGTATCCGTTAGGACAGTAAGCGTAATTTGGCGTTAATGGGCTATGGCAGCAGATGACGGACGCGAGTGCCTTTGCTAACAGCACGACATCGCCTGCAGCACCTCTCCTGGGCTCGTGACCGTATCTGTTGAACCCTAGACGACTTGTCAGATGAATCCCGATTCCAGTTGGTAGGAGCTGATGGTAGGGTTCGAGAGTCGCACAGACCCCACGAAGCCATGGACACAGGCTGTTCAAAATGGTTCAAATGGCTCTAAGCACTATGGGACTTAACATCTGAGGTCATCAGTCCCCTAAACTTACAACTACTTAAACCTAAATAACCTAAGGACATCACACACACGCATGCCCGAGGCAGGATTCGAACCTGTGACCGTAGCAGCAGCGCGGTTCCCGACTGAAGCGCCTAGAACCACTCGGTCACAGCGGCCGGCACACAAGTTGTCAACAAGGTGGTGTGCAAGTTGGTGGTGGCTCCATAATCGTATGGCCTGTGTTTACATGGAATGGCCTGAGTCCTCTGGTCCAAATGAATCGATGATTGACTGGAAATGGTTATGTTCGGCTGCTTGGAGACCATTTGCAGCCATTCATGGATTTTGTGTTCCCAAACAAAGATGAAATATTTCTGGATGACAAGGCACCGTGTCACCGGGCGACAGGTGTTCGCGATTGGTTTCAAAAACATACAGGACGATTTGAACGAATGAGTTGGCTACCCAGGTCACCCGACATACGTCCCATCGAACATTTATGGGACATAATCGAGAGGTCAGTTGGTACAAAAAATCCTGCAACCGGCAACACTTTCGTAGTTATGTACCGCTATAGTTGCAGCATGGCTTCAGGGGCAGTCAGCTACTTGTTGAATGCTTGTCACGTCGAAGCACAGCGGAACGCCAGACAAAATAAGGTCCGACACAGTATTAGGAGGTATTCCATGACTTTTATCACCTCAGTGTATCTCTTTTTCCGAAAACATTCTGTAAGGAAAAAAAACATTTCATGTTAAAAATTTTGATAGTCAGCTTATGCCTTTGATTCACCTTGAGTTCTTAATTGTAGTGTACAAATATACAGAACAACTAAAAATAAGTTCAATAAGGCAAAGAACATAGTGGAAGACGTTTTCTGCGATTTTAGGAAAAGACGTGAAGACTTAAGGCTAAGGACAGCTGAATGCACCAGTTTGCAGCGAGAAGCAGGATCGAGCGGGGAACAGGCTGATAGATTCTTTGAAAAACTAGGTGAGATAATGGAAAATATCAGTTTTGCAAGAATTTACGGTCCATTTAAATTTTTTGAAACAAAACTGACATTTTTGCACATGCAGTTTCATGTCCAATTCAACCATCCAAAAATTTAAACGACCAAAATGCAAAGATTGGAAAAATATTAAAAACTCAATGAATGTACCGGTACCTGCATTTTCATGAAATCGAGTTTTATAAATATATTGATTATAGTACCATAGTATTGTTTAGTATGCAGAACGTCACAATACAGCCTTCAGAAAATATTATAATTTCGATAAAGCTTACGTGTCTGTTACTACTCGACCTTTACCTACACAAAAAGTTTGAATTTTGTGTTCAAATGGTTACTAGTACACTGACATTCCGCAAGATTTCTCCCCATACACCCTTATTGAATCAGTGTGGCACAATGAAGTTGTGGCAAGCGGCTGCGAACTGAATTGCTTGGTTAGTTGTTGGTCAGCATATTCCCTAAGTCGTGTTCCTGTGAGTTCACGGTTTCGAAATGGCTGACCTGAAAAGGCAACATGTAGGTATAAAAAAAAATTTTTCAAATTTGGAAAAACCTGCAGAAACTCACCAAATGTTGAAACTATTTTTCCAGACAGAGGTTTAGGTCAGACACAGACTCATGACTGGTATCAGCCCCTCAAAAAGAAACAAATATCTATTCGTCATGATGACCGTTCCGATCGGCGGTCAATTGACATCACACCAGGAGATGATTGGAGATTGAGGGATCTGATTCTGCAAGATCAAAAACAGATTATCCAAGTCTCCTGCAACACCATTGAAGTAAGTTATGATATACACGAACGTAGTCTGTTAAAAGAACTGATCCTGGGACAGATTGTGGCGAAGATTGTGACCGATGTTTCAAGGCAATCAAAAGCAGCATTGTGTGGAAATCTGCCGGGAATTTACACAGCTGCTTCAAGACGATCCCAACTTTCTTTCAAAGGCTTGGAACTGGTGACGAAAGTTGGATTTTTGTCTTAGGACGCTGAAACTACTGTAACCACCAATGGGGTATTCCTTCTTGAACTCGGGCAAAAACGCTCGACAAGTCAAGAGTAAGATTAAGTGCCTCTTGATCTTTTTTTTATACAGACGGGATTTTCCCTCCTTGTCAGGCGGTCGATAATAAGTGCTATATACAGTGTTCTAAGTCGTTTGAGGGAGGATGTGAGGAGAAAACGCCTACGCAAGAAACATATAAACAATTGGGCACTCCATTATGACAATGCACGACTGCGTGAGGCCTATATTATTCACGAATTTCTGACTCAAAATTTAATGATAGTTATTAAACTAAATACAGTGATTCAGGTAGATTGCAGAGGGTACTATACCCCGTAACAAAGATACACTACTAGGATTCATTAGAAAAGTGGCAGAAACGTTGGGATCGGTGTTTGATTTTTTAGGTGGTACACTGTGGTCATGAAAGGACAGAATCGTAAGTTATAAGTGTCAATGAGAGTTATGACTGACAGTGCCTGCCCTCTGACGCAATATATTTATATCCAGAATCAGAGCCGGCCGGGGTGGCGGTGCGGTTCTAGGCGGTACAGTCTGGAACCGCGTGACCGCTACGGTCGCAGGTTCGAATCCTTCCGCGGGCATGGATGTGTGTGATGTCCTTAGGTTAGTTAGGTTTAAGTAGTTCTAAGTTCTAGGGGACTGATGACCTCAGAAGTTAAGTCCCATAGCGCTCAGAGCCATTTGAACAAGCCAGAATGAGATTTTCACTCTGCAGCGGAGTGTGCGCTGATATGAAACTTCCTGGCGCACAGTTTTAATCTGCCAGAATGTTTCATATCAGCGCACAATCCACTGCAGAGTGAGAATCTCATTCTGGAAACATCCCCAAGGCTGTGGCTAAGCCATGTCTCCGCAATATCCTTTCTTTCAGGAGTGCTAGTTCTGCAAGGTTCGCAGGAGAGCTTCTGTAAAGTTTGGAAGGTAGGAGACGAGGTACTGGCAGAAGTGAAGCTGTGAGGACGGGGCGTGAGTCGTACTTGGGTAGCTCAGTTGGTACAGCACTTGCCCGCGAAAGGCAAAGGTCCCGAGTTCGAGTCTCGGACCTGCACACAGTTTTAATCTGCCAGGAAGTTTCGATGTATTTATATGTTTGTATTTATCCGAAAATTTTTCACCACAGCCGCGGCATCCCTAGTGGACGCTCATTTGTTATCTCTAACAATATAAACGATAGAAAATCAGTATGATTGGGATATGAGGACACTTGGCTGTTCTTACTGTTTACAGTATTTTTTTGACCATCTATATGTTACCTTCAGACAAAATTTCACTTTTCTGTGAAAGTCTGCCTATTCAACCACAGATCTGTAATTAATGCAGAATACTATCTGAAACACAAGCTTGCTCAAATAATAACTACACAGAGAATTTGTCCTGAAATTGTAATATCCCATGGTAACAAATCTGGGGCACAAAACTGGGCACAAAACTTTAGCGTATGACAGCGTTTACACTTACTGTTACTGTAGTGATCCTAGTCTGAGACTTGTGAGATGAGGCACTTTCAGCTTCCTGATTAGTTGTATTGCACTTTTTTTATCTCGGCAACCTTCGTAATTGCCTGGTAGGCAAATGTGTACATCACAACGATAAAAAAGGAGAATATCACTAATCAGTAATCTTAAAAACATCATGTGACAATACTGTAAACAGGACTAGAGCAATAGTAACTGTCAACGTAGTATATTAACATTTCTTGGCCAACAAATGTTTTCCGATGTCAGAGTTTTAGGCCTAATTTCCATTATAGGAATTATCTGAGCGTAACAGAATTGCAGATGCTATCGTTTATTCATCGTGTATCTGTATCTGAAATGTGTAGACAGTCTCAGAAAAACGAAATAATGTAATCTAACGGCAAATTACAATTAGAGAAATAAATTATTAGCCCAGTGAACCAAGCCAAAAAATGTCGATTTGGGGAAAAAATCGTGTAGTGGCAAATTTTTGCTGGGAGGGAGTGTCCTGAACATCATACTAAACATCCTGATCGGTGGGGTGTGAGCGTTGTGGTGGGAGGCGGGGGGAGGGAGAAGCGGGTGGTTAAAGGAAACTTTTTTACGTTTTTCTCGAATAACTCGAAAACGTGGCTCCTAGCGAAAATGATTCTTAGTACGACATCAAAGCTACATTACATTTCCTATAAAAAAAGGTCCTGTTAATTTTTTCTCAAGAATTAACAGTTCCCGCGTTGCAGGGGTTGGAAAACTGCAGATTATTTAAATTATTGTTTTAGGGGTATAAAATTAATTTTTATGTTTAAATAAAGTGGATTAAAAACAAATATTAAAGGTGTGTACCACGTCTAAGTGCAGTAGAGGTGTGTTAAGAGATAAATGTGTTCCAGGGGGGTGACAGGGCGAAGGGGAGCATGTGTGGGGTAGAAGCGCGAGGTAAGATAGATTGCTGGGCTGTGCTCATGCACTTCCCTTCTTCCTAAGTCTGCAAACTCAAGGTCGAACAGGCGATTTCCCACTCTATCTACCCCACTATGTCACAAGAAGTAACTAAAGGATGCTTTACAAAGTTATGCCGACCATCCACACTGTACCTTAATATCACATGCGACACATTGCACAGATACGCCCCAGGGATGTTTATTTTCCACAAAATGCCTTAACAATATGTGGAATGTAAGTATGAGTTACTTACAGTATTAATACAAGACACGCATATGGAAATAATCCACCTAAATCTCTGCATGCTGTTCTACGCTGCTAGAAGGGTAATTGATTCTTAGTCATCCTGCAGGGCAATTGTAGTGCTTTTCCGAGAAAGACAGATTCCATCACTACAAGCGCTGCTTACTTTTCATTTTGCAGACAGACTACAGCTCCCCAGCATTTTTTGCCCATTCTCTTATGTGAGTAGACAAAATGTCTTCACCGAGCTCGTGTCTATATAGTGGAATAATTTTCAGTTTACTAAGTGAGCACTTATTTGCTGTTACTGATTGCAATGTTATGTAAAAAAATTCAATAGATGGAACTGCCAACTGTCTGCCACACTGAAGAGCCTGTCCCAAGTGTAAGATGCTGCCAGTATGTATTCGACGATGACGATTTCATTGTCTTCGCTATCATGGTCTGGAATACTTTTCACAGCATGAAGGGTATCAAACGCATCACCCCAGTCTCAGCTCTTCCAACATCTCAAGACACCCAGAGGCTTATAATTCAGCCATCTACAACTTAGGTGCCTATATGTTATAGAAACTCATATATTTCGACATAAGCCAAGCATTGCATCACAGCAGATTACTGTTCTAGACTTGCACATTATCGGTTCAAATGTTCAAATGTGTGTGAAATCTTATGGGACTTAACTGCTAAGGTCATCAGTCCCTAAGCTTACACACTACTTAACCTAAATTACCCTAAGGACAAACACACACACCCATGCCCGAGGGAGGACTCTAACCTCCGCCGGGACCTGCCGCACAGTCTATGACTGCAGCGCCTAAGACCGCTCGGCTAATCCAGCGCGGCGCAAATTATCGGTCCCATTCCATCAGACACATTTACATCCGTGTTGGAAGATATACTGTGAATGTGTGATAAGTAGTTCCACTCTACAAGCGCCAGCAATTCCTGAATGGAAAAGATTTTTGCAAACCAATTAACGGCGAGAGAAATGCAGTAACTACCTGGTCATCCATTAACTCATCACGAAGCGACTACAACGCTATTACACGGCTTTACAATGCGCTGTCAACGACAGACAGCAGCAAGACTTCACATTTGTCAATCTAATCCCTTTACCAACAACTCAACATAGGTCACTGTCTACATCCGACTTACAAATTAAACACTTCCCAGCCATTGTTTACAGGTACGTATTTTACATAATGGCCCACTTTACCACTCGCAAAAAGCACTCATTTAATAAACTGAAAATAATTGCACAATATAATCACGAGCTCACTGCAGTTAGTTTTTCTACTTACATGTAGAACTGGAGAGGAAGAGATGGGGAGGTATAGTCCGTCTACAAAATGAAAAGCGAGCAGTGCTTATAGAGGGGGAATTTGCCTTTCCCGGAGGAGCTCTACAGCTGGTGAATAGGATAATCAAGAATCAACTTCCTCTCTAGCAATGTAGAACAGCGTGCAGAGATTTAGGTGGATTCTTTCCATATGCGTATCTTGTATTAGTGTTATAAGTAACACATATCTGCAATCCACGTATTGTTAACACATTTTGTTGAAAATAAACATCCCCTGGGTAAGTTTGTACACTGTGTCGCCTGTGATACTAATGTACACTGTGGACGGTCGGCATAACTGTAGTTACTTCCAGTGACATTGTGGGGTAGATAGAGTAGGAAATCACCTGCTCGATCTTCAGTTTGCAGACCTATGAAGAAGGGAAGTGCATGAACACAATCCGGCAACCAACCTTAGCTCGCGCTTCTACCCCACGCATCCCCTCCCTTCCCCCTACACCCAGTTACATTCCCAGAACTCAATTTTTCCCTTAATATTGCTGTACTGCACTTAGAGGTGGTACATACATTTAATATTTGTTTTTAATCCACTCCACTGTTGCTTCTTTGTGTGGAAATCCTGTACAACAGTATGACACAGGCAATATTTGCTTTAATTACTCTCTCATCTGGTAAAAAGATCAGTTCTTATCAGCTTAATATCTGTTACGTCCCCCATGACAAGACTAGACTATGAAACTCAATTGGGTCATGACAGAGAGCTTGAAAGGTCTCTGTTGGATTCCTTTCATGTTAATTTCTTAAATCTGTTGTCATTTACGGCATACATTCCACTTCTGAATTTACTGTGGTGTTTCTGACTCCATCTGGGAGGAAGCTGAGCAGTGGAACGTGTTACCTTTACACATAAACAAGAACGATCTGTCACACTACTACACTTTAAAACACAGTTTATATGTAATTCATGTCACACAGTCTCATACGGAACCTACATCCGCTTTCTTTTATATGCTGTATATGATAAGATACTGTCATCCCCCTTCCCTTCTGTGTGAAAGGACGAATGAGCAAATGTATTTCTAGTTGCATGCTTGATGGTAGCAGACAAGCCTGTCTGCTAGAGAACAGTAGGACCAACGTTGGAACAGGTAGCTACGCTTTCTAAAAGCAAAGAGGTTTCTATTCTTAGTATGGTCCTGTCCGTCCCTTGTCATGTTGGTATAGGAAGCTGCCTCTCTGGTCACTTCCGTTGGTATATGTGAAGCACCCTCGGTAGGGCCCCACGCCAGTCGGTCCGCGGCGAGTGTCTGAAGTGTTAAGATCTCCGGCTGAGCGCGTCTCTGCTAAGTCTGTAGGACAATGGATTTCTTAAGTTCAGCCTAAGTGAAAATTTAATCACCTTTATTTCAGGTTTAGATCTAAAGTATCTAATGTTATCTTAAATTGCAAAGCAGTGTAATTCGAGTGTGAAGTTCAGAATATCTTCCAGTAGTTGCTGTGTCACTACTGTGTGAGTAAAGTGGAAGGGCGTGTGGATGATACGTAACTCTAACTAAGATCATCAATCTTAAATGCGAATGTGCGTGAGATTATAATGTCTCGTCTTGACAATATTTTTCAATATAGCAACTTTTCTTTATGTTCAACCCACGTGGGGTGTACTTTGTGAGACCAGTACCACGTGCTTATACAATTGTTTGACCCATCAGGTTAATAGTAAGACGATAGTAACCAGTTTTTCTTTTGTAATTTGTGTTTTGATGTAATTTATTTTAATTATCAAAATTATTGTGGAGTTACACTCTTTGTGTAAACCAAGTTCACCACGTGAGGCATGTAGTGTAATCATCAAAGTAGCCCTCAGCTATTCTTTTCGGGAAGATATCACAGAGAGTTAGTATGAATTTAGTATACCAGTGTGCGGTAATTTCATGACGGACAGGATTGCGCTACGAACGTAACTTCTTTGGGTGAAAATTGAATCGGTTGGCTGTGATTAATTTCCTCTTGCATATTTTCAACGTTCTTCGTGTGTTATTTTATGAATCCAGTGTTGTATGCAGTCTCCCAATCTTGGCTCCATATTTGATGTGTTCCGTAAGATTACAAACTCACATTTTCACAATCCTAAATAAGGCACCAGTTTAGTTATGAATCAAGTTTAATGTGCTGAAATTTTAACGGAACAATGATCAATGTTAAAATAAATGTCCAAATATAAACTGATTTATTTCTTTTTATTTAAATTGTCTTTGTATATATATATATATATATATATATATATATATATATATATATATATATATATATATAATCACCGGTTATCGTAAGATGACTACTAAAAGATTATAATTAATGTTAGTCTGGTTGGGAATTTAGTAAGCTAGACTGGATACCTGGTGAAACAGTTGCTCAGTAATGCAAGGTTGACTTCCCCAGATAGCTCACGGCTTTTAACCCGCTTTTATGGTCTTGAATATCTGCACCGCTTTCAGAACAAATTGATGCATCAACATTACAAGCTATGTGCATGCTCTACCTCTGTCACAGGGAGGCTCCCCACTTTCGAACTCTCTTTAGGTAGTGAAATGCCGCGTCACCTATGAAGTCTCTTAAGGTAGCCAAATAACAGCACAGAGGATTGTAAATACCCGGTTATTACTACGTATCACTTTATAAATTCGGTAATACAGCTGGTTTTATTACTATGACCGTCTCTCCCTGTGTAGATGGGAGACTGAAATTTCGTTAAAAGATCTCCCCACAGCGAAAAAGCGCATGATTACCACATCAACTGGCGAATCATATCTGTGGCACTCTATCCATCGCTTCCACCCGCCGGCGCCACGTCAGTGATATCAAATTGATTGACTGATTAATTGAATTGATTACGAGAGTCTCTTTGCATGATGACTAATTTTTTTCTTGCAGTCGGATTACACTCGCCAGGCAACTCATATGGGAATCCTTTGAGGGAAGGCGACATTCTTTTCGAGACACACTATTGAGAATGTAGAGAATCGACATTTATAGCTGACTGCGGCAGTTTTCTTCTGCCGCCAACATACATTTCGCGTAATGGTCACGAAGGTAAGGTAGTAGAAATTAGCTCTCATACGGGGGCATGTAGATAGACTTCTTTCCCCACACTCTGTTTGCGAGTGGAATAAGAAAGGAAACGACAAATAGTGGTACAGGGTACCCTCGCCATGCACCGTATGATGGCTTCGAAGTATACGTACAGATGTAGCTATAAATTTAATTTACCGTTTAAGATTTCAAGCCATTCATTTATAGGTAGACAGAACTCACAGAAAAATGTTGTCCCCTTTTCATCGGGAAAACGAAAGATGGGACTTCTGCTGCTGTTTGTCTATCAGTTAAAACATTCGTATTAGCCTCTAATTTTCTCACTGCATTCACTTCGCGAGACCTATGTGTAATGTATTTGCCCATAAAATTTAGAAGAAGTGGTGTAGAGCTCACCTCTCAACTCCCGTTTTGTCAGAATATCGCTTACCCGACATATTCTCACGAATCTTCCAGTCTTTGAAATACACCATTCGAATCCACCTGATTTTAACGAGTACGATATGTGCCCCGCCAAGTCAAAAACCCCTGTTAATTCTTTCGAAATCCCATTACGTTCCGACAGTACTGTTCCATTTGTTAGAAGGTTACGTAGTCCCCCACCCGCCACTGACTAGGCAGAGAGCTATCACAACAATAAAATAGCTCATCACATTTTTTATACTACAGCTATATCGCCGTGACTGCCCCGCACTTCGAAAAATCTCGTTCATAGTATTTACATAGCCGTATGTCCTTGAACATTTTTATACTTCCTCGATCAATTCGTCGATCAACTGAGGCATAGCCGCTATTTTTCTGACTTCGGTCACTTCACAAGACGTATGTGGGCGGTAGTAATATGTTTGCTCACAACGATTAGAAGAAGCGGTAAAGAGATCACCTCTCACACTACCTTTTGTCAGAGTATCGCTTACCCCTCATATTCTCTCGAATCCCCCTGTCTTAGATATATAGTGATATATACCCCCACACAAGGCACAGACCACTGCTAATTTTCTCGAAATCACATCCCGCTACGACAGCACTGTTCCATTACTTAGAAAGCTGTCTAGCACTCTACCTGTCACTGGCCGTATGGAGAGCTATCACAAAGAGAAAAAAAATAGCATACTTACGTTCTGGGATAAACTCATCACTATGCGGATGCTCGTGTCCAGATATTTTTTACGATTGGTACTGCTTCTCGTGATTTGATGTGAATGACTCAATAGAATAGTAACAAATCCCTAGGGCTATTTTAGATCATTAGTTACATTTATCTACACTCAGCTCCAACACCAACAAATCCTCAATCTTCTACAAATGGCTATAGCTTACAGGTGTCGCAAACCTCTTACAGACAGAAGTACACTACTGGCCATTAAAGTTGCTACACCAAGAAGAAATGCAGATGATAAATGGGTATTCATTGGACAAATATATTATACTAGAACTGACATGTGATTACATTTTCACGCAATTTGGGTGCATATATCCTGAGAAATCAGTACCCAGAACAACCACATCTAGCCGCAATAACGGCCTTGACACGCCTGGGCATTGAGTCAAACACAGCTTGGATGGCGTGTACAGGTACAGCTGCCCATGCAGCTTCAACACGATACATCAGTTCATCAAGAGTAGTGACTGGCGTATTGTGACGAGCCAGTCGCTCGGCCACCATTGACCAGACGTTTTCAGTTGGTGAGAGATCTGGAGATTGTGCTGGCCAGGGCAGCAGTCGAACATTTTCTGTATCCAGAAAGGCCCGTACAGGAGCTGCAACATGCGGTCGTGCATTATCCTGCTGAAATTTAGGGTTTCGCAGGGATCGAATGGAGCGTAGAGCCACGGATCGTAACACATCTGAAATGTAACGTCCACTGTTCAAAGTGCCATCAATGCGAACAAGCGGTGACCGAGACGTGTAACCGATAGCACCCCATACAATCACGCCGGGTGATGCGCCAGAATGGCGATGACGAATACACGCTTCCAATGTGCGTTCACCACGATGTCAACAAACACGGATGCGACCATCATGATGCTGTAAACAGAACCTGGTTTCATCAGAAAAAATGACGTTTTGCCATTCGTGCACCCAGGTTCGTCGTTGAGTACACCATCGCAGGCGCTCCTGTCTGTGATGCAGCGTCAAGGGTAACCGCAGCCATGGTCTCCGAGCTGATAGTCCATGCTGCTGCAAACGTCGTCGAACTGTTCGTGCAGATGGTTGTTGTCTTGCAAACGTCGCCATCTGTTGACTCAGGGATCGAGACGTGGCTGCATGATCCGTTACAGCCATGCGGATAAGATGCCTGTCATCTCGACTGCTAGTGATGCGAGGCCGTTGGGATCCAGCACGGCGTTCCGTATTACCCTCCTGAACCCACCGATTCCATATTCTGCTAATAGTAATTGGACCTCGACCAACGCGAGCAGCAATGTCGTGATACGACATACCGCAATCGCGATGGGCTACAATCCGACCTTTATCAAAGTCGGAAACGTGGTGGTACGCATTTCTCCTCCTTACACGAGTCATCACAACAACGTTTCACCAGGCAACGCCAGTCAACTGCTGTTTGTGTATGAGAAATCTGTTGGAAACTTTCCCATGTCAGCACGTTGTAGGTGTCGCCACCGGCCCCGACCTTGTGTGAATGCTCTGAAAAGCTAATCATTTGCATATCACAGCATCTTCTTCCTGTTGGTTAAATTTCGCGTCTGTAGCACGTCATCTTCGTGGTGTAGCAATTTTAATGGCCAGTAGTGTATACATCTAAATACGTATTCTGCAAACCGCTGCATAGTGTGGACTGTGTCGTATCAGTATTTTAGCTCACATGCGTAATGATCGAGTAATGTGTGCATGCCTCTGTATATATCATAATCTTCTATATGATCGCTGCGCCATATATAGTTTTTTTAATGGTCAAGGACCCCTTACTGTTTCACCTTTACTGCACGAGGTCTGTACAAAGAAAATATGATACATATGCAATTCAGGATGTCTTAAAATGTCCTTTATCGTACTGCAATGATCACTACGCTAGATATGTGACGGCATAATGGAATCAGAATCTTCGTTGACTGATAGTGTTTCACCAGAAATACGTCACCAGTTTTTCAGTTGGGATATATCTCGATAATACAATTCTAACAGTATCACAGAACTTCCAACACGCACTCTATCCACTGAATCATTTATATCGGAGCAACAGCCCCGCACTTCCACGCACAAGTCAGAGATGCTGCAACAGCAGGGAAAGATTCGGGGTTACACTGTAGCATGTTCATTTTTTCCCCACATGATCTTTGGGAATGGACTAACCACGATACTGTATTCCGCCTAGAACAGATCATATCCCCAAGGTAGAACTCATATGCGCGGTGTAGTTATTTATTTAGAGCCAAACGCAGCACCTATACGCTTATCCGACTATCGTACATCGAGAGCCAATTAACGAACAAGTACAAGCCAGACCAAACCAATGTCGATGTTTCCTCCAGCAACAGCAGTCACTTAGTGCCTCTTACACGGCGAACTGAATTGCAATGCCACAGTCTCGAGGTGACATGCCCACGGAAACTGCAGCCTCTCGCTTCCTACGCTTTCACTTCTTAGTGACATATCCTTCTACTTTATCTGACGGATCCGTGAATCCTCAGAGTTTTAGTTGCTCTCCTTAAGATTCCAGCAAATGATCTGACCTCTCATTGCAGTATTTCAACCCTTCAACACAGTGGAAACACACGGTTTCATCTCCGACACCAGTGTAAAATCAACCAACTTCATTTAGTTTGGTAGGGCGTTGCTTAATAGTTGAGGTCCAATCATTGAAACATGCCATCCTTGCATCGTATGTTCTATATTTAGGATGAGTTAATCTCCCGCACTTCACATGTTCAACTGCATAACGATGTTGCTTCAGGAGATGAATGTGGGAGTATCTCCACTTTGCACACGTAACAAGTATCGTACAAAACAAATAGTTAGATCCACCCGATATACCTCCCCAACACCCTCAGACATCCGCTACGTTGCAAAGCGTCCTGCTTTCTAAGGTCCCTAAGGTCCCTATAGATATGGCATACTCTAAAGATCCAAGATGCTGACACATATGCTCACGTGATCATTATGTCACTTCTGGCCACGTATTCTAAATTTGCTTGCAAATATAGTACAGTTGTAAACACACATCGCAGTTTCGCTATTTTTCTGAATGTACAGTCGTGGACAAAACGAGCGAGACCCTTAGCCTTTTCGTTATGCTGATCCGCACAGCTTTAAAGTCTGCTACACAGCATAACAGGCAAGGCGACGAAATGCTACCAACATACTTTGCAGAGACGCGAAATTTAAAAACCATCCGAACTTTGTCAGTCTGTTTTCAATCATGTCTAAGTCTATATTAATGCTGATTAGTGTGTTAAACACAACACGTAATTATAAGATATAAATGAAAGGAGAAAGGCTAATTAGTGTAAACTGTAATAATAAAAATGAATTTCAGCTTATCGAGATAACTAAACAGTTTTATTAAGACAAAGTACCCCAGATCGTTACGAATTAACAAAATATAATGCTCATTCGGCCACCAAACGGTCTGTGTCAACGTTCAGACCAGTCATACTGGACTACCGTTGCTGACCTACCATGAAAGTTTGCAAATTTAGAAATGTGTGAAGATTCATACCGAAATTCAGTTCAAATGGTTCAAATGGCTCTGAGCACTATGGGACTTAACATCTGAGGTCATCAGTCCCCTAGAACTTAGAACTACTTAAACCTAACTAACCTAAGGACATCACACACATCCATGCCCGAGGCAGGATTCGAACCTGCGACCGTAGCAGTCGCACGGTTCCGGACTGCGCGCCTAGAACCGCGAGACCACCGCGGCCGGCGAAATTCAGTTAAAAGTCATTCAGTGCCACACTTAAGTCAGTTCAGTTATTGACAGAAGCGGAAAAAGAAGGCAGTAACAAATATGAAATTCTACAAGAGTTTCATATTGACATCCACAATGCGCCGGTACAGAAAAAGGGAGCAAAAAAACATACTGGGGTCGCGAGAATTTCTTCTATCTGCCTCCATCGAGATTAGAACCGAAAACAAACGAGACCTCCCCTGCAGTAGCAAACACCTTTCACTACGCTAGCGGAAAACACAGGCAAACAGGCATCTATTATTACCCCAGACATGAATAAACCGGCAATTTCGCAATGAAAATGGCAAAATGATTTGCAGTTTCTGTTGCGCAGAGCTTTCTGGACTCAAAAACATGAATTTTCTACCTTTATGTCACCGCTTATATGACAATCATTCAGGATATACCAAATACTGTTATTAGCGAGTAAATTTAGTAGGATAATTCTGCACCACCCCAGGAAATAAACGGCGACATAGCTGCCAAACGTATTCTACAATGTTTCGAATTCGCCATTAGACTCGTCACAGCCAGGAAACGTTCATTAGCCGACGTGTTTCTTAAGCAATGGGAATGCTCGCACTTCTAAAACGCGGTGGCATATACTACAATTTGAATTACCACGTGTATAGGCAAATGGATTTTATTTGCTTTCCTGTAAACGTGATTTGGGTCGAAAGGGTAGCTAAGATTAATCATGCTGATGTATTGACTGCACTAGAACATTTCGAATAAAGAGTAGGGGGAATTATTTACGCGGCCCTTATCTTCAGTAATTGTCGTAGCTATTTTCGTTGTTAGAATTTAGTCACCTAAATCGGTAAATATGGAACCCTACTAGTCTCACTTTCTTGACGTCTATCTGTCTACCCAACCCTTAAAATCCGTTTACCTCTAGAACGGTTAGACATAATAAGCGAAAATGTATCGTACTTCCTGCGGTATACGGTCCCTTTGTGGTGTAAAAAAGTGAGCTTCTATGTGAACGCAATCTAAAGATACGGCTCTTTATGTAAAGAAAATTTACGCAACAGTAATCCAGTATGACTGGTCTGACCGTTGACACAGACCGTTTCGCGGCCGAATGCGCGTAATATTTTGCTAATTCGTAACGTTTTGGGGTACTTTGCGTCGGACAGTTTTTCAATTTCACGCCTGTGCATATTATGTTGGTAGCACTTCGTCGCCTTGCCTGTTATGCTGTGTAGCAGACTTTAAAGCTGTGCGGATCAGTATAACGAAAAGGCGAGGGGTCTCGCTCGTTTTGTCCACGACTGTACATGTATCTGTTTCTCGGTACAGGGTAGGTCCGGGACAGGGCCAGGATGGAGCTCATAGGTGAATCCACTGCACATTACGTCCAGGATGAGGTTCGAAGATGGACCAACCACACTTTATGGTCAGGATATGGTTTGAATGTAGATCCGCCATGCATTATCGCAGGGATAGTATTCGAAGGTGGATCCGCCACGCATTACGGCCGAGATGGGGTTCGAAGGTGAATCCACCCGTGATACATCCAAGTGGTGTCTGAAGGTGGATTCACCAGCGATAGGTCCGGGATAGGTCTGGAAGGTGAATGCACCCCTTGTGGCCCGGGTGTCGTCTGAAGGTTGATTCACCAGTGGTGGGTCCGGGGTAGGTTATGGGGCCCTCCAGCAAGAAACCGATACATATATATACAGGAAAATAGCGCAATTACGCTAGGTGTTTACAACTGTACTACACTTATAAGCAAATTTAGAATACGTGGTCAAAAGTGTCGTCATGATCACGTGAGAAGAAGTGTAAGTATCTTGGATTTTTAGAGTGCGCTATATATAAAGACACATTTGAAAGCAGGTCGCTCTGTAATACTGGATGTCTGATGGTGTTGGGGAGGTATATCGGTGGATCGAACTGTTTATTTTGTACCATACTTATAACCTGTACAGAGTGGAGTTACTTCCACATTCATCTTCTGAATCTGCATCATTATGCAGTTCAATGTGTGATGTGCGGGAGATTAGTTTCTCTCATCCTAAATATAGAACACACAATGCGAGGATGTAGTTTTCAATGGTTGGACGTCAGCTATTAAGCAGCGTACTGACAAACTAAGTGAAGCTGGTTTCTTTTATACTGTTGGGGGAGATGAAACTGCCTGTTTCCATTCTGGTGGAGGATTGAAATAGAGGAATGAAACGAATAACACAACTGTTTAACATACTGTGTGGTTTTCCAAGTAGTTGTTTGTGCTTCTTGCGAGGGTTAAGGATGTTGTGGATGATATTTATCAGGAAAGAGATGCAAAAATTACTGCAAAGGTTGCAGCTAATATTAAATCTCCATCAAATCATATGAAAACCGCACCAGAACACCATGTGACTGCGAGAGCTCCTGACAATGCTCACCTGTATAAAATCTGCTTCCAGGAAGAAGTGGAAGTACTATACCTGCCCTGCAGATACACTATGTGATCAAAACTATCCGGAGACGTGGTTGAAATTACTTACAAGTTCGTGGCACCCTCCATCGGTAATGCTGGAATTCAGCATGGTGTTGACCCACACTTAGCCTTGATGATAGGTTCTGCTCTCGCAAGCATACGTTCAATCAGGTCCTGGAAGATTTCTTGGGGAATGACAGCTCATTCTGCACGGAGTACTGCACTGAGGAGAGGTATCGATGTCGGTCGGTGAGGCCTGGCAAGAAGTCGGCGTTCAAAAACATACCAAATGTGTTCTATAGGATTCAGGTCAGGACTGTGCAGGCCAGTCCATTACAGGGATGTTATTGCCGTGTAACTACTCCGCCATATGCCGTGCATTATGAACAGGTGCTCGATGGTGTTGAAATATGGAATCGTCATCCCCGAAGAATTGATCTTCAACAGTAGAAAGCAAGAAGGTGCTTAAAACATCAGTGTAGGCCTGTGCTGTGATAGTGCCACGCAAAACAAGAAGGGGTGCAAGCCCCTTCCATGAAAAACACGACCACACCATAACACCACCGCCACCGAATTTTACTGTTGGCACTACACACGCTGGCAGATGATGTTCACCGGGCATTCGCCATACCCACACCGTGCCATCGGATCGCCACATTGTGCACGGTGATTCGTCACTCCACGCAACGTTTTTCCACTGTTCAGTCGTCCAATGTTTACGCTCCTTACACAAAGCGAGGCGTCGTATGATATTTACCAGCGTGATGTGTGGCTTATGAGGAGCCGCTCGACCATGAAATCCAAGTTTTCTCACCTCCTGCCTAACTGCCATAGTACTTGCAGTGGACCCTGATGCGGTTTGGAATTCCTGTGTGATAGTCTGGATAGATGTCCACCTATTACACATTACGACCCTCTTCAAGTGTCGGCGGTCTCTGTCAGTCAACAGACGAGGTCGGACTGTACGCTTTTGGGCTGTACGTGTCCCTTCACGTTTCCACTTCACTATCACATCGGAAACAGTGAACCTAGGGATGTTTAGGAGTGTGAAAATATCGCGTACAGACGTATGACACAAGTGACACCCAATCACCTGACCGCGTTCGAAGTCCGTGAGTTCCGCGGAGCGCTTCACTGCTCTCTCACGATGTCTAATGATTACTGATATGGAGTACCTGGCAGTAGGTGGCAACACAATGCACTTATATTAAAAACGTATGTTTTGGGGGTGTCCGGATACTTTTGATCATATAGTGTATATTGCTGCTTGCGTTAAATGTGGACCTACCCTTTCCTCGGGTGCTGTGTGTCAGAGACCAATTGTAACTACAATAAGAGCATTTTTGACGAAGGCAACGATATTGTAAGAGGTACTACTACTTTATAATGTACCCTTTATACTTTGTTAATATAAATTTTGGAGAATAATGGATTATCGTTAAAATGTGTTCTTTTCTTGTTTGTCTCCTACACTAGTCACACTTATGTCTGCTCTTAATATGATACCTATGATGATACTCTGATCTGCGCTGAATAATCGTGATTTTTTAGCGTCAAAGCATAGAGTTAACATAGAATACCAAGGTTTTGTCAACATATGTTGTGTTCCATTACGTTAAAAACCATCATTTCGTCCTCACTAGAGTTCTACTGTTAAAATCAATGCTGCACAGTTCCATATGATACTGTTAACAAATGCTTTCAAACATGTACTACTCACGAAGGTGGTAGCGACTATATTCTGTGTTGGGGTATACTGCAGAGAGAAAAATAAAACCTGGGTACTGCCTATGACCACGCGTCATATTACTTTCGTATAAAGCATTACACAACACATGTAATAGGAACTTGTGGTTGAAAGTGTTCGGCTTGTTAATGTATGCAGTATATGTTGGATACATGGATGATGTCGTATATCAGTACCTTAATAGGGGGAAGTCTATGTACTCTTGTACTATTTTCCAAAGTTAGGATCAAGTGTATATTAGGAGAAATTGGTATGGATGCAGCAGGAATATGAAAACTCTATCTAAAGCAGAACTAGTTGATGTCGAGATGGACCATCAGCCTGTGCGATTGCAATGGCCTTCTATAGATGACTACTAGCTCATGTGTTAGAATAAACTCTAGATTTTTTTATCTGAATGTATATGTGCGACTACATAACGTTTGGGAGAAATGTTTACATCTTCTTCCGCCAAAAACAACTTGCTTTTTAAGCTCTTATTTATAACTAAGGGGATTGACTTTTTGAGTATGATTCCGTCTAAATGCTACCAATGTGGAAGTACATTTCAAAAATCAGTATGGGACGTATGTGGTGTGGAAGACTGTAGTTTGAATGGAACATTTGTTAATGGTGGGAAAAGCACCACACACAGCATCAATGTACTTAAATAGCTCTGACAGACTTTTCGAGATTAGGTTAGATGCATCTCATTCCATTTCACAGCTGGATTATGCTTTTTTTCTCCCTAAGCAAATTACACTTCGAAATGAGAATGGGTTCTATAAGGATATATATGGCACGGAAGACTGTGGTTTTAATGGCGCTTGTTAATGGTGAGATGGAGCATCACACACAGTACCGCTGTACTTAAATAGCCCTGACTTACGTTCACCGAGCGAGGTGGCGCAGTGGTTAGACACTGGACTCGCATTCGGGAGGACGACGGTTCAATCCCGCGTCCGGCCATCCTGATTTAGGTTTTCCGTGATTTCCCTAAATCACTCCAGGCAAATGCCGGGATGGTTCCTCTGAAAGGGCATGGCCGACTTCCTTCCCTAATCCGATGAGACCGATGACCACGCTGTCTGGTCTCCTTCCCCAAAACAACCAACCAACTTACGTTCAGAGATTATGCGACAGTACTTCGCAAATAATTATTTTTGTAGGCTTTGAATTCTGCATTTATTGCATCCAAAATCTGTTGGAGTAGGTATACCACCTTGCACTGAACTTTCGATGAACTTAGAATGACTGAATGACCGAAATCACAAACAGCACATTCCATATCAATGCTGCCGCTATCTTAAGCAAGATAACACCACGGATATACTCTTGCTCCACTGATGCACATACCGCTTCCTGCCGCCACATACGTGTATGACACCTTGATGCTTTAGTAATACGCTATGTGATGACTCTCGAGTAGTTAATTTTAACGTAGCAGCACTAAGCATGATGGGTAATGATGCACTAATACTGCTGCCATCGGAGACGGGAATGCCGAGACAGAATGTGTCGTACTTGCCGGCCGGAGTGACCGAGCGGTTCTAGGCGCTACAGTCTGGAACCGCGCGACCGCTGCGGTCGCAGGTTCGAATCCTGCCTCGGGCATGGGTGTGTGTGATGTCCTTAGGTTAGTGAGGTTTAAGTAGTGTTAAGTTCTAGGGGACTGATGACCACAGCAGTTAAGTCTCATAGTGCTCAGAGCCATTTGAACCATTTTTTTTGTGTCGTACTTAACCGTCCACTGCCCTTTCTCAACATACTAGTGTATGTTGAGAAAGGGCAGTGGACTTTAGGTCGTCGCCAGCTGTTATCCCGACATTAACACACATAGACCCGTTTGTGATTAAATGATACGTTATACGTAAACTGAAGGGGATCACTGCTGTCAACTACAGTGGGATATAAGCGGAATCAGCTGCGACGAGCGAAAATGTGTACCGGACCGCTTATTCCGTTTAATGTCCCGCTGCAGCTGACAGCACTGATCCCCCTTCCATTTACGTATAGTATTTGACAGCTGCGGGATCTGCGTGGTGTCTGTCCTTTCGTTGAAACAGACATCACGCATTCATATAGATGATACGTATTGGTGAACAGCAGGATAGATTCTACAGATCAACATTACATAGTCGATGTCTATCAGTCATGTGGACCCACATCAGTGCATGTTACGTGGCTGATCCGCGAAGCAAAAGCATCGAGTGGATCTTGCTAGGATGGTGAGGTTGGCATACTCCATTCGAATATGCAACGAACAAAAAATCTCTGGGAAACACAACCTATTTCTCCCAGAAGCACAAGGGTTGATTAGGGTATGTACTGAAGAATATTAATAATCATTTTTTTCCTCGATCAGCGAGTGAGATAAGGATGGAAGGGTGATCGATAATACTGGTGCGATGTATCGTCCACCACGAACTGTACGGCTGCTTACGCGGCATTTGTTTTATATGTAGGATGTTCGCAAGTGATGGAGCTGTCTGAAAGCAGGCGGGAAGATCTATGGTGGGGCTGCTAATTGAACTGAAAGTAACTAAATCTATAGCACATTAATAGGACTATAAATCCGTACACTGTCATCGGAAACATTAACCGCAGTAAAATGCCTGGGAGTAATTATGTGGAGCGAGCTGAAGAAGAATGCCTATGTTGCGGTCAGATTCATTTGCTGGAATGTTAAGGGAAGCAACTCAAACACAGAGGACTGATAGGTCGATCAGCTAAAGCTGAAGAATATGTCCACTCAGATGACTGCTGTTGCTGGAGGAAACATAGACATTGGTTTGGTCTGGTTAGTACCTGTTCGTTAATTGGCACTCGATGCGCGATAATCGAATAAGCGTGTAGGTACTGGGTTTGCTTCTAAATAAATAACTACACTACGCATATGGGTTCTACCGTGTGGATATGATCTGTTTTACGCCGAATACGGCCTCATGGTCGGTCCATTCACGTAGAGCACGTGCGGGAAAAATGAACAACGGTATGATTAATACCCGAATGTTTCCCTACACATGCAGCAGATCTATGCGTGGAAATCTGCGGTTGTTGCTCCGATGTAAATGATTCAGTGGATAGAGTGCGTGTTGGAAGCTCTGTGGTACTGTTAGAATTGTGTTACCGAGGTATATCCCAACTGAAAAACTGGTGATGAATTGCTCATGAAACATTATGCCGTCAACGAAGTCTCTCACACCGTTACGCCGTCGAATTCTAGCGCAGTGATCATTAGAATGCGATAAAGGAGATTAGAACACATACAGGGACACAATTATAGACAATCATTCGATATCGAAGAATTGCAGCTGTACAATATTTTCTTTGTGCAGCCCTCGCATAGAAAAGGAGCGGCAGTAGGGCTTCTTCAGCCATTAAAAAGACTATATCTGGCGCAGCGATGATATAAAACATCATGTTATTTACAGAACATACACACATTCATTTTTACTCGATCATTACGCATGTGACAGGAAAAGGAACGAAGAAATTGATAATACCGATACAACACTGTCCACACGGTGCAGTCGTTTGCGGGATATGTATTTAGATTTATGCTACTGTCTATAGCAGTGTTGCGACACCGGTAAGCTACAGCGATTTGCAGAGGATTGTGTTGGAGCTGAAAGTAGATAAATGTAACTAAACTAAACTTAATTCCTCCCGAACACGCCATGAAGGGCCAACGGTAGCGACCGGCCGCCGTGCCATCCTCAGCCAATAGGCGTCAGTGGATGCGGATGTGGAAGGGTATATGGTCAGCACACCGCTCTCCCGGCCGTATGTCCGTTTCCGAGACCGAAATAAATGTAACTAATGATCTAAAATAGCCCAAGGGATCTGCTACTTTTCTACTGTCAATGACAACAAATAACGAGCAGCAGTGCCACTCGTAAAAATATATCTGGACGCGAGAATCCACATGGTGGTGAATTTCTCCCAGAACATCAGTTTGCTACTTTTTTCTCTTTGTGGTAGCTTTCTACATAGCCAGTGAGAAGCAGACGGCTAGACAGCCTTCTAAGTAATGGAACAATGCTGTCGTAGCGTGATGGGATTTCGAGAAAATTAGCAGGGGTCTGTGACTTTGCTCGGGTTATATACTGTATCGCTATATATCGAAGACTGCGAGATTCGTGAGAGAATGGGGGGGTAAACGATACTCTGACAAAAGAGGAGTTGAGAGGGAGCTCTAGTCCGATTCTTGTAAGTGTTGTCGGCAAACATATTAAACCACCCACATACGTCTCATGAAGTCACTGCAGTGTGAAAATTAGTGGCTAATTACTGGAGACGATCAGCAGCAGAAGTTCTGTCTTTTGTTTCCTCGACAAATAGGAGACATCATTCTCCCGGACTGACATCTTAATACGTAGATTAAATTTACAGCTACATCTATATGCACACTTGACTAGTCATCATACGGTGCATGGCAAGGGTACACTGTACCACTACCAATCATTCCTTTCCTTATTCCACTAGCAAATAGAGCGTGCGAAAAAAGACTTTCTATATGCCATCATATGAGCGCTGGTTTCTCCTATCTTATCTTCGTGATACTTCTCACGAAATATATGTTAGTGGCAGTAGAACCCTTCTGCAGTCAGCTTCAAGTGTCGGTTCTCTAAATTTTGTCAATAGTGTTCCCTGAAAAGAGCATCGTCTTCCCTCAAGGGATTCCAATATCAGTTACCTGGCAAGTGTAACCCGACTGCAGGAATAAGTTACGCAACATGCAAAGGGACTCTCATAATCAATTTAATTGATTAGTCCATCAGTTTGATATAACTGACGTGGCACTGGGCGGGTGGAAGCGAGAGCGAGAATTCCACAGATTATCATTCGCCAGTTGGGATCGTAATCGTGCGTTTTTTTCGCTGTGGTGAAACCTTTTCACGAAATATCAATCTCCCATCTACACAGGGGTAGATGGACACCTTAATAAAATCAGCTATATTATCGAATTTATAAAGTGATACGTAGTGTTAACTTTATATTTACAACTCCACTGTGCTGCAATTTGGCTTCCTTAAGAGACTTCATAGGTACGAGGTATTTGACTGCCTTAAGAGAGTTTGAAAGTGAGGAGGCATCCTGTGCCAGAGTAGAATTAGAGCATGCTCTTAGCACTCTGTCATGAGTCAAAAAATTAGTTTAATATTCTATTTCTGTGACGCAGGACCTAACAGACATTAAGCTGATAAGAACTGATTTTTTTACCAGATGAGAGAATAATTAAAAGAAATATAGCGTATGCCATACTGTCGTTATAGGATTTCCACACTAAGAATCAACAAGTAACGATATTATAGTGATTTCTTCCGCCTTCAGAAATAACGCGCATGAAAGGTAGGAATCGACATTTATTATGTTTTTTATTGTTGTTTTATACCCCTACTCCATGCGGGTGGGGGTGGACTGGTAGGAGAAAATACATAAAATATGGGGATAAAATATGAAGTTGACACAAGAGAAAGGGAAAGAGTGGGCGATAAAAGATACAAAAAGGGGTATTTTCACGAGGCACGTTTAGATAAAATTCATATAAAGATAAAATGGCACTCGATGGAAATGTAGTACATTAGCACTGGCGGCACGGAGAGCACAATTAAACTGGCTTTCACAGCAAGAAAGCCACACGGGACAACGACACTTAAAATACAGTGCACTTATGTAACACGTACGGCGAGCACCAAAACACAACGAAGAGTAGCTGGGTTAAAACTGAAACGACCTGTCAAGGAGGATGGGGGGAGGCCAGAGAGGAGGGAAAGAGGAGGGAGAGGAGGGGGGTTGGTAGAGGAGGGTGAGTCGGAAGCGGCGGAAGGAGTGGGGAACTGGTAGCACACCAAGGGGCAGGAGAAAGGGAAGGCGAGGAAGGGAGTTATCCAGGAAGGGGTGCAAGGACTGGGAAAGGAGAAATAGGAAGGATGGGGAGGGAGGAAACTACAGAGGGGAAGGGAAAGGAGAGGGAGACATAGGGAGAGGGAAAGGAGAGGGAGACTTAGGGAGGAGGGGAGAGGAATAGGAGGGTCAGAGTTGGAAGGAAGGATAACCACTGGGGCAAAGCACATCAGCCGGGACAGGGAGACACTGCAAGTTTCTTTGGGAGAGGAGGTGGAGGGCGTGGAGATGGAGAGAGGGTGGGACACATCGGTAGAGGTGCAGCAGCAGATGGGTAGTGGAGAGGAAAGGAGACACCAGGGAATGAGGAGGATCGAGGCAGCAGTTGGTGTAGAGGATACAGATGTGTTCAGGGAAAAGTAGGAGATGTCAGAGAGGGATGAGGTCTTAAAGGTTCCTCGTGACCGACAGGAGACAGACACGGAAAGCGAGGTGGAAAGCATAGCATTCAAGAGTTTGGAGAGCTTTGTAGAATCTTTTAGGGGGGGGGGGGGCAGAGATTCAGGTGACACTGGCATAATAGAGCATGGGACAGATCTAGGATTTGTAGGTATGAGGGATGGTGAAAGGATGCAGCCCCCTTGTTTCCCAGACAGAAGTTTCAGAAGGCACAGTCTATTGTGGGCTTTGCATTGGATGGTAAGGAGATGGGGACTCCAGATGAGTTGACGGTCAAGGTTGAGGCCAAGGTATTTCAAAGTGAGAGTAAGTTGGATAGGGCAGTCATAGGTGGTGAGATAGAAATCATGGAGCTGGAAGGAGGGGGTCGTACATCCTATTATGATTGCCTGGGTTTTGGAAGAATTGATCCAAAGGAGCCACTTGTTGCACCAAGCAGTAAAATAGTCTAGGTGGGTTCAGAGGGAGCGCCGGAATCGTTGAAGGGTAGGATAGAGGGCAAGGAAGGCAGTGTCATCAGCATATTGCATGGACGGGTGGGGGTGGTTTGGGTATATAACTGGTGTACAGGAGATAAAGGAGAAGAGAAAAGATGAAGCCCTGGAGCATACCTGTGATAGGGTAGGAGGTACAGGAATTGGTATAATGGATGGTGACATAGGGAGGATGGTGGGAGTGGAAGGAGGCAATGAGATGGATGAAGTTGATGGGAAGGGCGTAGGTCTGGAGCTTGAAAAAGGGCCTGGAATGCCATACACAGTCATAGGTGTTCCAGAGGTCGAGGGAAACATAAATTTCAGAGCGACTGGAGATAAACTGGAGGGAAAGGAGATGGCTACGGTTAAGGAGGAGGTCATGAGTGGAGATGGAAGAACAGAAACCACACTGGGTAAGAGGAAGGAAGTGGTGTTGATTTAGATGGTGATGGATACAGTGGGAGAAGATGGACTCAAAGACCTTATTGAACATGGAGGTAACATGTATGGGGCAATAGGAGGAGGTGTTGGAGGGGGGTTTGTTGGGTTTTAGGAACAACAGGATGTGGGAGGTCTTCCACAGGTTAGGGTAAAAGCCAGTGGAGTGGATGGTGTTGTACAGGGTGGCAAGGGCGTCGAGGAACGAGAGAGGACATTCCTTGAAGTGGCGGTAGATGATGCAATCATGATCAGGGGCAGTGTTGCATTTGGAGTGAAGGATGAGTTTATTGGCATGTATTGTAATAAGAGTGTTCAATTCTGTAGGCAGTAACTAGTCCAAGTACTGGAAGCTAGGAGCAAGCAGTGGGGCAGTGGTATCAGTGCAGTCAGAGAGGACTTCGGAGAGGTGGGAAGCAAAATGGTTAGCTTTACTGAGGATGTGAGGGAAGGGGCGGTTTTGAGTCATGTGCATATACGGCGCCAGTCTCAGCGTTTCTTTGCTGTCAGAAAGTTAGAAACATGTATTTGTAATTTTTGGTGGTGGAGGAGTGTGCCCCAGTCATGAGTGCAGAGGAAGGTATGGTAGAACCATTGGGATTTACAGAGAAGGACGACCTGTGGAGGAAGGGTAGGACTGTAGGGGTGAACACGTTTGGTGGGAACGTGGGCTGCCACAGCGTCAGTGATGGTCTTCTAGGGGAAGGACAAGGCTTGAGCGATGTCATCAGGATGGTGGAAGGGGAGGGGGTGGCTTCTGACCTGGATTCTTGGTAGGCATTCCAGTCAGCACAGTGGTAGTCGTGAATGACTTTGGGAGGGGTGACAGGGTGGGGAGCTGAGGGAGGGCGAGGGGCAGAGGAGATAGTGAGAAGGACTGGGAGATGGTCACTGCCAATGGGATCTAGGACCTGCACGGTGGCATGCCGAAGGAGGATGGGGGAAGTGAGGACAACATTGGAGGTGGTGTTACTTTTGGGATGGGTACGCTGAAGGAGGGGGACTAGGTCGCCTTGGAGGGTGGAAAGGAACAGATGCCACAGTCGGAGTGTGGCACAATCATGGTTACGGATGTTAAGGTATGTGGCAATCATGTAGGTGGAGAAGGTGCAGTCAATATGGGAGTGGAAGTCACAGGGGATGGGAGTAGCGGGACAGGCGTATATGGTGGCACAGATGACGGTAAGGGTGGGGAAAAAGACGCTAAGGATAATGTGTTTGGTAGGCTCATTGTGGCTGGTCGGGGATGTGCTTAAGGTGGCCAATACTGACCGCATCTTATGTTAAAGGTCGAAGTGGCCGATTACTATCGATCGCATCAGGCCATAAGTACTCCACAGTTACACGAAAAAACGGTAGCAGCATGCTTATAAATAGATTTATTCATCTATGTCTTTGTTTATATCCGATACATACTACTCATGAAGAAATTGGTCAATTATTTACTGTGTTTTAGAAAGCACAGAGACATGATGCTACTGGCTTACTGCTGTTCTATTCATTTGATATATGTTTATTTAATTTGTTTATGTATTTGATCATGTGTGTTAGAGTCTGTTTATGGTCCAGCCATAGGAATATTTATTTAATTTCAAGTTATTTAAATGTAAATCCAGTAGTTCGTATGTGTTTCAAAATGTTTGTGAGTGTGCGTTGACTCGGAGGCATGACGGGAGCGCTATCACCAATCATAGCGCTCGTTACTAAGGGAGTCGACTACCGAAGTGAGGGAATTCTGAACAGGGAGGCGCGAGGACAGTACGGGACACGACACAGGAGGTACCGAACGGAGAGTCCTGGACAGGACGGCGCGACGGACGCACGGGCGCAGGAGAGACTTGGAGAGTGTGGAGCGGTTTGCACGTGTTCGCGGGAGATAGAAATATTTGGTCGTGCCGACTTGTGCACTTGTGAGACTTTCGTGGCTTCTGCAGTGAAGACGCAGTATGCGTTTAGAAGTGAATATATAGCGAGCTACGTTGTTGTCCATAACTAATTACGTGAAGTAGGAATCTATTGTTTCCCTGTCATCCAACTTATATTTTATTTAATTTCTTTACCATCGACATCAATAAGTGTTTTGCAGTAATAAACGGCATTCTGAAAGGTACTTCTGCTATCGTACTCATCATTTAAAGTCCTTATGATAGTACCTGCAGATTTTATTTAACTGCAATCTTTGATTTATAAATGTCTATTCATTCAAAATTCGCAATTGCCGAGTGATAGGAGCCTTCGACCATTCGATTCATGTGTATATTCTTATTGTATACTGTAGACTCAGCAGTATTTGGCCTGTAATGCGGTAAGTACGTATCCCAGCCCCTAGACAACGAAACCAGCCAAAACTTTCAATATTTCAACTCTGAGTCTGAGGGTACGTAGTTGAGAGCCACACCTCATCATTTATTTTTGTGAAAGCCCACAATACCAGAAGTAACCTCCGCCACAAACTGTAAATTGGCTTGCGGAATAAGATGTAGATGTAAATGTAGATGTACATGATTCACAGTATCAAAGATGAACATGTGCTCATAGCTTGTAAGCTACGCATTTTAGAGCCCACATTTATTAGACTTTATCGCTTCGAATGATCGTTCCTGTCATATCCCTGAAAATTGACCGTTCCTCCACGGGTATCCTGTACATTTACCAATTCACCCAGCCTTTCGTAATTTCCACGAGGGTTGTTTACGAGAGTCTAACGGACTATATGCCTGTGCCGAGTATAGCGGAAAAATCCCTGTCCACAATGGACGATTATAGCTAAATACCCACAGATGTAGTCTTTCAATACATTGTGATTTTGGAATACAGAAGAACGAAATAATGATTCGGTATACTGAAACTGTTCCACTCTTTTCAACAAATGTTGAAATGATGTATAATGAGGTAAATTGTCGCGGGCTACAAATCTGTAAAAATGCGCAACTAAGGAAAAGAAATCGTGAGCTGATGGGGCACCTTTACCATTGTATACAGATTGTGAGAATGATCTTGCTCCCCTTGTAACGTAAGAACACTGCACACACGTGTGTTTGTGATATTATCTACTCTTGTTAACGATTAACTTTTTTGTATGTGACTGTTTACAGTAAATTAATTGTGTTACTATTGTTATTAATTACGCTGATGGAAATGGAAAGTTTCAGACCATGAACACCTTGATTGACCTTCGGTATCTCCAGTGCCTGTGGAATATTCTGCTTAAAATTTTGTCCTTACACGAGCTTAATTTTGCTGTCTCGGTACTGCCATTGTCGACCGCACACAGCGCGCCATGCGCCGCACACAGCACTGCGGAAGACAAGACTTTAAAAAAGCCAGCGAGGGCACCGTTGCAAACTTAGCTCTCTCCGTAGCTTGCCGTCTTCCTATGGGTGATGCCACGGACGTCACCAGAGGACGCCGTCTTCGCTTCGACTCATTGCATGCACATGTAACCCTCGGCGCACCGCACACCGAGCTCCGTCACTGGTTTAGGAAGACTCGCAGTGAGAACAGAAGGACATAGCACGACGCTAGTAATCTGATAAAAACAAGCAAGTGACTGTACATTCTAACTGCTAACCCATGAGCCACGTTACAACTAAGAGTGTGTAGAACAGCTAGTGCCAAGAATTTCAAAGTTATGTATAATTGCATCTATCTTGTAAATAGTGTAAATAAATATGCTTATGTTTAACCAATGAATGTTACAATTAACTGTCAGTTTTGCGTCGGATACAAAAAACTTGACTCCCAAGAGAACGTCCATCAGGTGAACGTGGCTGCGTTAGACCCTTGGAAAGAAGTATTTTGGAGACTGATGTATTGAATCTCGGCGCAATTTGTGCGTTCCATCCTCATTGCGAGGGTGCGTGGGTTACAATTAAATGTCAGTTTTGCGTCGGAAACAAGAAACTTGACTCCAAGTAGAACGTCCATCAGGTGACCGCCACCTCTTTCACCTACGGGCTCGACAATTTTCAGTACACAAAAAAGCCATTCCTACTGATGAAGAATTATGTTAGTACATTTGATTATTTGGTGTGTCTAATGATACCAGAACTATTAAGATGGGATGGAAACACAGCTCGCCCAGAGGACGTACACGTGCATCGAATCGCAATTTTTCGGAATCTGTAAAGGTCGAATCATAGGCAAGACAGCAGAACGAACGGTGACGAGATGGAGTTAGGAAAATAGCATGACAAGAATAGGCACGGGCCCTTCCAGAAGGACTTCACCACGAGGTCATAGCATTGTTCGACTGGCTCTGACAAAAGCGTGAATTTCAAAAGCTGGAATATGTGAAGAGGTTACAGGCTGTGACTTCCCGAACCGTAGGGAACAGATTAATATGAGCTGGGTTGCGGTCGCAGGCTGCAATGCTTCGTTTACTGATGACACCGTATAAAGCCGACAGAGACTTGAATGATATAGAGACGGACTCAAGTGGGATACAGAACGGCTGGCGGAAAGATCGAACCCAATGTGTCTGTAAACGATCTGGTGAAAGGTCAAGGGAGCAGCGATTTTTAGGACCTATACCATCCAACTCCTGGAATCTTAATGTGGCAACCTATTACACACATCAAAAAAATTTTGCATCATCCCGGTCCCAAGAACTCCTGAAGATAGACACACTCCCTTTGACTGTTTATAGATGTCACTAAACCCTCCCAAAGATGTAAACAACCATGCATGAGCAGCGCCTATTAGACGGAGGGGGTCCGACAGCCGATCATTTCCAGTCATCCCACCAGGAAGGAGGTTCAAAAATGGTTCAAATGTCTCTGAGCACTATGGGACTTAACTTCTGAAGTCATCAGTCCTCTAGAACTTAGAACTACTTAAACCTAACTAACGTAAGGACGTGACACACATCCATGCCCGAGGCAGGATTCGAACCTGCGACCGTAGCGGTCGCGCAGTTCCAGACTGTAGCGCCTAGAACCGCTCGGCCACCCCGACCGGCCAGGAAGGAGGTACACGGCTCGTGTTGTCTGTAGTTCAACCATGGCTAGATGGTCAATACCGCGTTTCGATCGCGTCCGCATTGTTACTTTGTGCCAGGAAGTGCTCTCAGAAAGGGAACTGTCCAGGCGTCTCGGTGTGTACCAAAGCGATGTTGTACGGACATGGAGGCGGTACAGAGAGACAGGAACAGTCAATGACATGCCTCGCTCACGCCGCCGAAGAGCTACTGCTGCAGTGGAAGACCGCTACCTACGGATTATGGCTCGGTGGAACCCTGACAGCAACACCACCACGTTGAATAATGCTTTTCGTGCAGCCACAGGACGTCGTGTTACAGCTCAAACTGTGCGCAGTATGCTGCATGATGCGCAACTTCACTCACAACGTCTATGGTGAGCTCCATCTTCGCGACCACGGCACCATGCAGCGCGGTACAGATGGGCCCAACAACATGCCGAATGGACCGCTCAGGATTGGCATCACGTTCTCTGCACCGATGAGTGTCGTATATGCCTTCAACTAAACACTCGCCGGAGACGTATTTGGAGGCAACCCGGTCAGGTTGAATGCCTTAGACACACTGTCCAGCGAGGTGGAGGTTCCCTGCTGTTTTGGGGTGGCATTATGTGGGGCCGACGTACGCCGCTGGTGGCCATGGAATGCTCCGTCGTAACGTCTATACGATACGTGAATGCCATCCTCCGACCGATAGCGCAACGATATCGGCAGCATATTGGCGAGGCATTTGTCTTCACGAACGACAATTCGCGCCCCCATCGTGCACGTCTTGTGAATGACTTCCTTCAGGATGACATCTCTCGACTAGAGTGGCTAGCATGTTCTCCAGACACGAACCCTATCGGACGTGCCTGAGATAGATTGAAAAGGATTCTTTGTGGATGACGTGACCGACCAACCACTCTGAGGGATCTACCTCGAATCGCCGTTGAGGAGTGGGACAATCTGGACCAACAGTGCCTTGATGAACTTGTGGATAGTATGCCACGACGAATACAAGCATGCGTCAATGCAAGAGGACGTGCTACTGGGTATTAGAGGTACCGGTGTGTACAACAATCTGGACCATCACCTCTGAAGGTCTCGCTGTATGGTGGTACAACATGCAAGGTGTGGTTTTCATGAGCAATAAAAAGGGCGCAAATGATGTTTATGTTGATTTCTATTCTAATTTTCTGTACAGGTTCCGGAACTCTCGGAACCGAGGGAAGATGGCAAGAGTAGTAAAACCTCAATGACTAGGTTACCAAATGGAATATTCTAGCAGGATAATGCAAGATCCCTCACTGCAGTGCACACCATAAACATCTTGAGAAATATTCGGATCCTTGAGTGGCATGCCCAGTCCCCTGATTGGTCAACCGTAGAGCATGTCTGGGACATGATGGGAAGACGGATATTTTCATACCAGACCGTAGCCAGCAGAAAAACGGGCACAGCATGTGTGGACATCAGTTCCAAAGAGAATGAAAGTTTAATCATTAATATTCACTGTGGTATGAACATCTATACAAAGTTTCATAAATATCGGACCGATGCTTCCCGGTGTAAAACATTCCATTTCCGAAGTTATATATTTCAGTTTATTGATTCTCTGCTCTAGAACAAATGTTGTGAACTTCTGTACAAGATGAGCCTTCCTTGCGAGAATAATACTACAATTTTCTTGTTACGTGATTTTCTACCACAGCATATAGGAAGTACTTACACTTTGTGTTAACCGATCTTTGCGAGAACACACGCAGGCACCATTTAGCCATCGTCGAAGCCAGTTTGCTTTAATCGATTGCAATTCTACAAAACAGTGACAACTGGACTGCGTCTATTAAATAGTCTCGGCTGGAAGAATTTGACGGTAAGCTGGTCATATTTAACCTCGTTCCATGACCTGCTAATGATAGACCAGATTTAATACGGTCGGAAACAGCCATATAAGCGTTTTGAACTTGTTTATGGATTGATATGGACGATCTAAAGATGCTACAATTTGCTCTCTGGAAGCTGAAAATAAGTTTTCAAGCCAGCCTCTGTGGCCGAGCGGTTCTAGGCTCTTCAGTCTGGAACCGTGCTGCTGCTCCGGTCGCAGGTTGGAATTCTGCCTCGGCCATGGATGTCCTTAGGTTAGTTAGGTTTAACTAGTTCTATGTTCTAGGGGACAGATGACCTCAGATGTTAAGTCCCATAGTGCTTAGAGCCATTTGAACCATTTGAACCAAGTTTTCAATTGTAATAAGGCAAGATGATTCATCGTTCCATTTGGTTTTGTAAAGGGAGAACAACTTTCTTTCTATTTTGCTTCTTATGTATGAAAAAGTCAACACATGTGTTTTTTATGTTATCAGTGGATTTGCAGTTATTCAAATATACATTTTCCATTGAGGTACATTTGGAATATCTACACTGCACAACAAAATTAAACGATGACTTTTTGGAAACTCCGTAACTGTCGCTCATTGTGAGGCATAAGTCTGAAATTTGGCTCGAAGGTGCCTACAACATTCCGCAAAAGCACGGCGTCCTGCGACGACGGTTTCGGGTTCCACGACGCTTCAAGCAGCAAGATGCCGAGACATGCTGATAAAGCCCAGAGCTCAGAAATTCATGTGAGGTGTAAAGTGGGTTAATGATGTCACATTGGCATCGAATTTCACAGCAATTCTGCCCACTATAGACGTATCACACGACGGGAAGTTAGTCACAGCCTCTCCTACCCACATTTCACCCCTTCTTGTGGCGCCTCTGCGATGGAGGTCAGAACCGCGTCGCCCAGCATTGAAATTACGCTATTTTCTTTTGGATGACCGAGGTGAACATTTCAGACACACCGCCGCTCAGAATCTAAACTAAAAGGCCTCAAGGGGTGGCATAAAGAGCGTCAATGAAACCACCCCTTTCCTTGGAACGTTGATTCCCATCCATTTCACGGTCAAAAACGATAATTTGCAATGCGATGAACAACACGAAGACGTTCTTGACAACCTTTGAGACTGCTGACAACCTCAGAAGTTTCACCCCTTCAAAATTCGTCGAAGGTTTCGAACGGTTCCATGTGGTTCCAACCTGTACACAAGAGCAAAAATTGTGGTTGTGCTGCACTCCAAAGGGATGCCGCAATGAAGAATGCATTTGTTTTAGTGATTGCCACCCCAAGTCACGTATTATAACCGTGGCGGTCTCTCTCCTGTTCTCGATACTACAAAACGAGCTGCCCTTCTTTGAACTTGTCCTCCGTCGATCTCATCTGATATGGATCCCACACCACACAGCAATACTCCAGAAGAGGACGTACAAGGGTAGTGTAGGCAGTCCGTTTAGTAGACCTCTTGCATTTTCTCAGTGTTCTGTCTTTGGTATTCGTTACCTACAACAGTTTCTATATGTTCGTTCCAAATAAAGTTATTCGTAATTGCAATCCGTAAGTATTTAACTGGTTTACAGCATTTACATTTGTGTGATTTTCAGTGTTGCCGAAATTTAACGGATTGCTTTTGGTACTCATGGGGATGACTTTCACTTTTCATTTTTTTTTTCATTTTTCTTTTCTTTTCTTTTTTTCCTTTTATTGCAGTTTGTTTTCATCAGGATGACTTTATAAGACGGTAAATGACAGCATCATCTGCAAACAATCTAAGAGTGCTACTCACATTGTCTCCTAAATCGTTTACGTATCAGGAACAGCAGAGAGTCCATAACACTTCCTTGGAGAACGCCCGATATTACTTCTGTCTTATTTGATGACTTTCCGTCAAATACTACGAACCGTAATCTTTCTGACAGGAAATCACGAATCTAGTCGCACAACTGAGGCGATAGTCCAAAGGCAAGCAATTTGATCAGAAGTCGCTTATGAGGTACAGTGCAAAAGCCTTCTGGGAATCTAAAAACTTAGAATCAAGTTAACATTCCCTGTCAGTAGCACTTATTTCCTTATGAGGATAAAGAACTAGTTGTGTTTCACAAGAACGATGTTTTCTGAATCCGTGTTGGCTGTTTGTCAATAAATCGTTTTCTTGGAGATAACTCATAATGTTCGAGTACCGTATACTTATATTCCAAAATCCTACAGCAAAACGACGTTAGCGACATGGGTCTGTAATTTGGCGGATTACTCCTATTTCCGTTCTTGGATACTGGTGGGACGTGTGCAACTTTTCAGTCTTTAGGTATGGATCTTTGAACGAGCGACTGGTTGTATTGATTGCTAAGTATCAAGCTATTGTATCAACGTACTCTGAGAGGAACCTGAATGGTGTATTAACAGGACTGGAGACCTTGCCTTTATTACATGATTTAAATTGCTTTGCTACACCGAGAAAGTACTGATAATCATGAGAGCATACTTCGATTTTATATTGTGTATATTATGACTTTATCAAAGTTGTGAGAATCTTTTTCTGTTATAGTTCTTAAATTAATTGTGACACATATACTTCTAAATTTGTCAGATGTATGCTTTTCAAAGGCTTCAGTTTTCTAAACTGCAATTTCTTGAACGTTATGTTACAGCTATGTACTGTTCACCAATGTACACAAATTTGTTATCATATTAAATTATTTATCATTATTTCATTTAAACATTATACACTATTGGCCATTAAAATTGCTACACCACGAAGATGACGTGCTACAGACGCGAAATTTAACCGACAGGAAGAAGATGCTGTGATATGCAAATGATTAGCTTTTCAGAGCATTCACTCTAGTTTGGCACCGGTGGCGACACCTATAAGTGCTGACATGAGGAAAGTTTCCAACCGATTTCTCATACACAAACAGCAGTTGACCGGCGTTGCCTGGTGAAACGTTGTTGTGATGCCTCGTGTAAGGAGGAGAAAAGCGTACCATCACATTTCCGACTTTGATAAAGGTCGGATTGTAGCCTATCGCGATTGCGGTTTATCGTATCGCGACATTGCTGCTCGCGTTGGTCGAGATCCCTACGAAACCCTACATTTCAGCAGGATAATGCACGACCGCATGTTGCAGCTCCTGTACGGGCCTTTCTGGATACAGAAAATGTTCGACTGCTGCCCTGGCCAGCACATCCTCCAGATCTCTCACCAACTGAAAGCGTCTGGTCAATGGTAGCCGAGCAACTTTCTCGTCAGAATACGCCAGTCACTACTCTTGATGAACTGTATTATCGTGTTGAAGCTGCATGGGCAGCTGTACCTGTACACGCCATCCAAGCTCTGTTTGACTCAATGCCCAGGCGTATCCAGACCGTTATTACGGCCAGAGGTGGTTGTTCTGGGTACTGATTTCTCAGGATCTATGCACCCAAATTGCGTGAAAATGTAATCACATGTCAGTTCTAGTATAATACATTTGTCCAATGAATACCCGTTTATCACCTGCATTTCTTCTTGGTGTAGCAATTTTAATGGCCAGTAGTATATATACGAGGATGTGATGAAAAATAACGTCTACGATGACAGTGAACCCAGACGTCGGATTTACAGACGTCACAGCGTTCGTGTGTGGTTGGGCATTGTCATGAGGAAGGAGAGAGTGATCTATGTGTGAACGAACCTTCAGTTTTCTCATGGTCTCGCATTACCGCGCAGAATTTATGGTGGTGCCTTTAGGCATGAATTCAGAATGCACCACCGAGCGAGGTGGCGCAGTGGTTAGACACTGGACTCGCATTCGGAAGGACGACGGTTCAATCCCGCGTCCGCCCATCCTGATTTAGGTTTCCCGTGATTTCCCTAAATCACTCCAGGCAAATGCCGGGATGGTTCCTCTGAAAGGGCGCGGCCGACTTCCTTCTCCATCCTTCCCTAATCCGATGAGACCGATGACCACGCTGTCTGGTCTCCTTCCCCAAACCAACCAACCAACCAACCATCAGAATGCACCACACCTGGACATCCCAGACCTCTTGGCGGAACTTCATTTTGGGGGTAAAATGGTGAACAACCCAACGTTGCGCATTACTGATGTCGATAGAATCATCACCGTACACGGGATTCAACTGAAGACACGTTTTCTGCAGTGAGAAACTCTACTACAGCAAGCTGTTTTTCAAGCACTGACATAGATACGTTACATACCGCCATGTTACACGCTACACTTCGGAGCCCTCTTGTGACAGGGGATTGCAACTTGCGTCAGTCGACCGAGTAATATGCATGACATGTAATACCTCAACCGATATTGAGAACAGAATAAAAAAATTCTGTGGAATTACTTTTCAGTAGTCCCTCAGTATTGTACTGAACTGCGACAATTCAACCTTTTTGCGCCATTTGCGTTCAATAGGCAAGATTCAGAAGCCGGGTGTAGGCTTAGGAGACAGAGAATTGTACCTGTACACATGAATTTTCCTGTTCGTGTTTCAAAATAATGACCGAAATCAAAATATATTTGAAGGAAAGCGCACTGAAGACCACCATAAGCAGTTTCCTGCATTTTCTACTGTTTTTGTTGTTGGGAGACATGAAATTGTGTTTTGTGCAGCGTTTGTAAATATTATACATATTCTACACACGATTATTTAAATACTGTATAATAATGTAATACATAGACTATTAAATAAAAAATTGGAAAGATTTTCTCGACTGCAACACTTTTAAATTTGAATGGAATATTTGTTCATACGTACATGATCATGTGGCGCCTTGGAACAGTTTTTCACATTCGAAAAACCCTTACTTTTCCGGAGTAATTTTTTTTTAATTTCAGAAAAAGATTACAGCACACATAAAGTGATGCTATCACTTAAAAATGGAATAAGGAACTACATTAAACTTTTATTACAAGGCTAACGAGGGGTAAAATTCTGGAAAGTGTTCTAAGTGAAACACTGTCTCTTTAGAATGTCCAAACTCAAAGCAACAAAACTGAAAGGGATGCCAGTGTCTGCAGTTTAGCTTGACCGACCTCAGTTACCATATTGAGAAATCCTAAGCAATATTGTTACAAGTGACGAGTATAATGACTTTATGTTAGCTTCATCAGAAGAAAATGCTGGCTGAGACCTACCAGTAGACATCTTCAAGAAATGGGCAGCGTGAACACATAACATGTTGCAACTGGTGGCACATTAAGGAAGTTGTGTGATGTGAACTGCTCCCCAGGCGTGTATCCGCTGGAGCTGTCATTTGTTACCAGTAACTGAAGCACATTTCGGTCATTGTGTAAGAAACACGATCAAGAAAACTCCCCAGGAATGTGTCCCTAGGAGCTGGCATTTTTGTCATGAGTAACTGTGACACGTTTTGGTCGCAGTGTAAGAAAAACGATCAAGAAAACTGTATGGAGTGTTGCTACTGCAAGATAATGCCCACCAGAACACGGCCGATTCCACTGGAGAAGCTGTCAAGAAACCAGTATGTATCAACAAGTGTTGAATCCCTAAAATACCTGTGCATTGACAAACTGTTTAAAATAAGTGAGAGAATATATATTTTTAGGATTCCTTTCTCTACTATGTTTACTTTTGTGCTCAACATACTAATGGAAAAACGCTATTAAAATAGTTATTGCAGTAAGACAAATGAATTACGACTTAGTATGATAACCTAAAGATGAAAGTCTAGCTTAATAAAACAAAGAATCTGCAAAATAAGGGTACCTAAATTGTCATATATTAGCAAGACATTACACACTTCGGACTTCATAATGGTCCGTGTCTATGTGCTGTCCTGTGTCATACTCCAGTAGTTTTGGCTGTTGGAGTATATGCATAAACAAACCCAGTAAACAAATTATTTTGTTGCAGTTGTATATTCACCAAAAAATAAAAATTATGCCAGCATAAGCAGAAAAAAACAGAGCATTATGAAATGTGCAGTAACGCAAGTTTTTCAAGCTTATATGACGGTTATCTTTTTCTCAACCCACAATTGGTCGGGAAATTAAAACCATAGTGAAACTCCTTTGAAGATTTGTTCAGATGTGTTGCACAATGCCTCTAGTACGCCCTTCGATTGCAACACGCCGCACTTTTCAGGTCTGAGTGCAAAGTGAGCATTTAAAGATGCTTAGGTCAATAGTCTGCCACCAAGCATGCAGTCCCTGCTGAGGGGTCCCCCTGAATTCATGCAGCCCACATTATGTAACTGTCATGCATTTCCTTCATCATGTAACACTTGGTCGCACACTGCAGGTACGACAATGATGCTCCTGCAGCGGTTTCAGTGTTTCATCACCTACCATACAGGCCGGATTTGGCTCCCTATGATTTTCATCTCTTTGCTCACATTAACAGCTGGCTGTGAGGACAGCATTTTGGCACAGACTGAGAGCAGCATACCTGAATATGGAATCGGCGAAATCACAGCTGGCAGCCTTCTATGACGACTGTATTAAAAAGTTGGTAGCACACTATGACGAATGTGTAAGTCAGAACGGTGACTGTGTAGAGAAGTAGCTGGGAGGTGTAGCTAAATGTTGCAAATCAAACATTTTTGGTTTTCACTGTGGTTTCCATTTCGCAAACAATCAAGGGTTGAAAGAACAATAGCCCTCATACTATGGGATACTGGAGGTAGCGAAAAGACATATGATGCAAAAGTTTTCAAATGTTTTCCCTCATTTAACTTCGATATGGCTGCATGTAGTTCTATCACAGGAGAGGTAAAAAGCTTATCTCCACCGAAATCGGACTCAAGAGCTAAAACACAGCATTCACTTTACAGTGCAAACATGTTACCTCGCAGCTAGCGAATAACTGCAGCACTTGTATCTTCCTTACAGCCCCACTGGCGATGAGACAGTAATTTACAATGTAAAAGATTAAATTAGTTGTAGTTTCTGCATGGAACTACTTTCCCGGCTCGAAACCATTAATTAACAACACAACGTCACATCTCAAGTGAAAATAACTTTGATTATTAAATGTAAATGACAAGAAAACATTGAGTTAGGCAGATAATTCTGTGCCATCAAGGAAGTAATTTGTTGATCACAGAGTTGCCAAACTTATTCCGCATTGTTACTAAGTCTAGGTTATACCAGCGGCACAAAGAATGCGTTTACACGGCTGATGCGTTTCTTGAGTGGGCTTGGAAGTGAGAAGTACAGCTTGCATCCGAAAGCCGCAGTTGCCAAGCACCAGAAAACTCAGAGTATAAGCCAATGAGTTGATTTCCCATGTCTGTAACTATGCTTAGGAATTAGATCACACACAGTCCAGTAACATTAATGTGACGACAGCCTATGTTCGATGACAACATGCAATAACCACTCACAGATGGCAAGCGGCAGCACATGCAGTGGAAGGTATATAAAGCATATTGGGGGATGCGGAAAACAGTGCAGTCGTAGTAATGCGGAAATGAAGTGATTTATCTGACTCCGATAGGGAATGGTCATTATCTTTTGCACCAAGGGTGGAAGCATTTCTGAAAAGTCTAAGTTTATAAACTGATCACATGCCTCCGTGGTTATAGTATACCGTACATCGCAAAATGGCGGTATCCAAAACCGCCACCGAAGCAACTCTAGTGCACCACGGGTCATAGATGACAGGGGTGACCGAAGGCTGTGGAGGTGTGTACAGATGCACACTTGTCGATCAGCTGACGGCCCAGATGAACCTATGGGCTACCAAAAGTGTCTTCTCAATGACACTTCAACACACGTTGCCGAATATGATCTGCAAATGGCGTCTGGTTGATCCGCCCATGCTGACAGCTGTTCATTGGCAACGAAGACTGGAATTTGCGTTACAATACAGGAACAGGATGTCTGCTGAGTGGCGGCAGCTAGCCTTTCCAGATAAACTACGTTTTATGCTCCATGGGGCTGCTAACCATTGGCGTGTACATCGTGAAAGATCTGAAATGAAACGCGATACAACAATAATCGGAAGTATCCAGACCAGAGGAGGGAGCATTATAGTCTGGGAAATGTTATTGCCGCATTCCCTGGGTGACTTAGTCATTCTGAAAGGCGCAATGGATCAACATAAGTATGCGTCTATCTTTGGAGACCGTGTCCACCCACACATGCAGTTTGTTTTTCCGAAGCACGATGGCATCTACCAGCATGACAATGCAATATGTCACAGGGCTCACAGTGTACGTGCATAGTTCGAAGAGAGTTTACCATACTCCCGTGGAGACCAAACTACCCAGATTAAAACCCAATCGAGAATTCGTGGGACTACCTCGACTGGGCTGTAAAAAATTGTAAATTTGTGGTAAGATCTTATGGGACCAAACTGCTTAGTCATCGGTCCCTAAGCTTACACACTACTTGATCTAACTTAAAATAACTTACGCTATGGACAACACACACACCCATGGCCGAGGGAGGACTCGAACCTCCGACGGGAGGAGCCGCGCGGACCGTGACAAGACGCCACAGAGCGCGCGGCGACTAGGCTGGTCACGCCATGGATCCTCAACAGAGAGAAACCCAGTATAGCTGGCCACAGCACGGGAGACGGCATGGCTTCACAGCCAGTCGGTACCGTCCAGAGCCTCACTGAGTCTGCAAATTCTTCAAAAGTCGGTTATTCGGGCTTCTGACTGGATGGCACATTAATGTGATCGGACAGTGTAGTTACCAATAATAATCAGATTCACTTGCTATAAACCAAAAATCATAAATGAATAACTGTCACAGTTATTTTCGTTTTTTTCTGTTTTTAATCGTACTGCAAACTGGAAAACTCATTCATGTTGTGTAGGAAACATACCTTTTGATAATTATGGACTTAAAAATGGTTTTCTTAAGATCTCAGTCACTGGAACTATTCCGATAACAGAGGAACACAGATGAAATGGAAGCTGATTACCTTTGAGCTTCCTTTGCACTGATAATTTCAGCAGACGAGTCACATGTAGTTTAAAATCAAACGAAGGAGCAGACTCGAAATCGTGTCTTTGTTTCTACAGTGCACGTTGTTTACCACTGACCATGAGCAGGTAGAGCAATACAACAACTCGAGCGGAAGACATCACTGAATCCAGAAACTTATGCACATGCAATGTTGCCAGATTGTGCAGATGGCCAGACTTTGCGTCGTGGGTGGCAGCCAGTTTTATTGACACCATAAGTGAATGACTCGGAGGTTGACTGGCGACCACGTTTTATGTCAAATGCTATATCTTGTTATACAAGGTTAGTCATAAGTCCTTCTGTCGTTTCAGAAAACGACTTTGTAAAAACTACCAAACATATAAAAAAGACATATCATTACATAGAGCATCTCTCCGAGTTTCATTACGTAATACTTGCCGTGGTTTAGTTGCAAAGCATACCATAAGGGGGCTGGCGTGTCAAAACATGTAGACATATCATTCACACATTTATGACCTCTGCAGCATCACAAATGGTACCCATATTGAGTACCTGTACTGTGAGTAAAACCTTGGAGATGTGGTATCACGTATCGATACCACCCCAAGGGCATCACAGCAACGGAATTTCAAGTTTCCATCTGACACTGATAGCTGTCACTCTGGATCTGATGGACCCAATAGCCCCTGAGCCCCACCCCCAGTTACTCTGTACGATTAGCGCCATCTGGCGCCGCCGTACAGGACGGCTGGCGGAAAAGCCACAAACCCCACTTGCACTTGTAGTCTCATTGCTATGATACATTCATTTGTGCTTAGAACAGCGAACATCATCCTTGTTGACAATGTGATAGCTGGACTGTGTTTCTTGCAGCATTATTTGTAATAAGTCCTTGTACGCTCGGAGAAATACAAGTTAAGTAAATCTTCTGTTGTTGTGTTAACTTGTTCGCTAATCACTACTGTTCCTGTCCAGCTTTCCTACCACAGCAGTTTCCGCACCGCACCACCTCTCCTTACCGTTGTGTATGAAGTTGTAAACAGCAGGACAGATACTATATCCACTTGTGTAGGTAATTTTTCTGTATGTCTTGTAGTTTTCATGCAATCACCTTCTGAAATCCTGGAAGTACCTATGTATAACCCTGTGCACTGAAGTCTAACGTGCCCGATATAAATTACAGTCAAGAGTTACAGCAGCTTCCGACATTTTTAGGAAACTGTATGTGAAAGGCTGATTCTTACAACGAAGATTTATATTGTAGGAATTCGTAAGGCTGAGTCAATTCATTATGAATACTTCCGAGATGTGGTGCTTTTATCTCATAACGAAAATCACATGATTTATTTATTTGACTATTCGGTATCATATGAGCATACATGTAATTCTTAAAGTATAAAATTCCGTGGCAAAAGTTTACCACGAAACGTTTAACATGAAAAATGGATTATCGTCAAATAATACTGTGGTCCTAACAATATATTATGTAATTCCATACATGTGTTCTGTTAATACAAAGCAAAAATCACTTAAGAGATTTCGCTTCTTGGACGAGCCAATACACTTTACTTCACCGGCCGGTATGGCCGAGCGGTTCTAGGCGCTTCAGTCCGGAACCGCGCGACTGATACGGTCGCAGGTTCGAATCCTGCCTCGGGCATGGATGTGTGTGATGTCCTTGGGTTGGTTAGGTTTAAGTAGTTCTAAGTTCTAGGGGACTGATGACCACAGCTGTTAAGTCCCATAGTACTCAGAGCCATTTATTATCACGCTCAAAAGTGTCTGAACGACCAGAGTAGCGTACCACCTGATTTTCTTGCAACCCACATAACATAACTTTCTTGAGGGTTCCCTTATCTTTTTTATATATAGTCTTTTGACTATATTAAATGGTTAAAAGTGACCACTAGAGAAAAATGCATTGTGTACCATTGAATCCATATGTAAATTAATTCTATGATATTGTAAATATCAGGAAAAATTGTGTTAGAAATGAAGCAGTCCTTAACGCTTGCAACCTAAAATTTATTAGAATAAGTGACGTTTCAAACTGTTACTACGCTCATTAATGTCTGAGACGACTAACACCCGAAACCCCGTCAGATAAATCATGTAATAGGCTAATTGGTAGTCAAAACAAGATTTTTCTAAATATATTTTGTAAGAACACCTGGATTTCCAATGTTCTATGATATAAGGGGCGATCAAAAAGTTTCCATTTGTGTGCGTTCCTGCAGCGTATATGTAACGTAGCTTGACTCCGATGCTAGTATATAAGCACCGACATGTATGCAAGGGAGTAGTCTGCATTCGTGTCTTTCCGACGTGAGCGCGGAAAATGCGGAAACGTGACCTACGGTGACGTTATTGCGAAATGCGTCCAAACAGAAACAATGTGGTGTTATTTTCTTGGCTGCCGAAGGGCAAACACCGGTAAAATTCCATCGGAGAGTGAAGAATCTGGATTGGGCAGCACGTCTGTAGAAAACCACCGTTATGAAATGGGGCGCTAAATTCCGTGATGCTGCTTCACGGTAACGCACGTCCCCGTCGTAACGCAGAAGTTAAGCCAACTCAAGTGGGAAACACTCGAGTATCCGACATATAGTCCTGATCCCCACAATGCGATTATCACGTCGTTGGTTCCTTAAAAAAGTCCCTGATGGGTCGACAATTCCTGTCGGACGCGACAGCAGTTAGTTACGAACTTCTTCACCAAGCAGGACTAAACGGTATCTTCAAGCTCAATGCTCACGGCGATTTTGTCTGATTGACGTAGCGATTCTGGACTGTACGGCCTTGCATAGGAACTTTTTTATCGTCTCTTGTAATTCGAAGTATTCATTCTCTCTCGAACGTTTTCCAATACTTGGTTAGCTTGTCGAGGGCTTTTGAACCAACCAGTTAGACAAACCGCGATTGAAAACATCAAGTGGCCTGCGGAAACCTCATCACCAGCGTATCACTGGTAAATTCTATGTATTCATGACGACACAGGGATGTACTCGTATCTGCAGATCCAAAGTAACCTATCGAGCACATTAACAACGACAAATGTGACGCTAATTATTTAAAATATTCATGTGCAACTTGCTGTAAGAATGTTTGAACATTAACTTACATGCCGTACTGTTCTTTTCTGAATACAATTAAAACGCAACACCCATCGGCAACGCTTAATGAACAAAGCTTCTGTGCCTAACCTAGACTCGAACAAAGCAACGACTAGGCATTAAGAGGCATGAAATATCTTGCTTTTGATTAGTATTACTTAGGAAGTCTCCATATGAAATCGCACGCCGAAAATATTTGTATTGTGGACGGTTTCGAGGCTCCTATGAACCAACTATTGCCCCTATTAACCAACCACGAAAATTCTTGAATACAATTTCATTCAAAATTAACAAAGTGTATGCTTGTCTATACTTGGACGTGACGTAAATTTTTGTGTTGGGAAAGGATCTGAAACCAGTTTCAGAGACAAAAAGTTTTACCTTACCGGGATTAGAGCCCTTCACCTATCGCTGTTGTTTTCTAGCCACAGACTGATGTCAAATATCGTTTTATTTTAACAGAGACGAGATTTTCCCATATTGGAACTAAAAACAAAGTGAGGAAAAGCTGTGTGCTATCTGGGGGTCGAAATCCGCACGTATCGTCGTTGTTGGCTGCACATGAAGAGCTGTTAACTATCGAGTTATTTTTAACCAGTAACTTGGATTAACATTTTTGAAGATGAAACAATGTGATGAAAAGTTCTGTGCCTGACTGGAAGTCGACACCACACAGTTATTATTGACAACAGGCGAAGAGGCGTTAATAATTATTTCTCACCAAAAGCTTAACGTGTGAACGTTGCAGCTTGAAATGACACTATGTAAATTTTTAAGCCGGACTAGGATTCGAACCCAAACACGCAGCCTTCATGGGGACCTTGTGGAGTTTGGAATCTTGGGGAAACAACGAAATGATGGAACTGTACGTCCTGAAGCGGTCAAATCCAGCGAAAGCGGAGATCTGATACCGAATTCCAGCCCAGCACCCATATTTTCAACGTCTCATTTCAAAGAAATAAATGCCTTGTAACTTTACATGATTCTTCCATTAAATAAAATAAAATTTCTAATTCAATGAGGTTTATTAGTGACAGGATTTCTACTTGCCGCAACTTCCGCCTCTGTCATTATGCAACATAAACTGAATCTCCTCCAGTTAAGGGAAATAATATTCAATGTGGATTTGGAACCATAGTGGAATACTGTGTTGTTCGACCGGCGTTTCCAGAGATAAAGAAAGTCTGCTCCTGCCTGTTAAAAATGAGTGCTTGAAGTGTGGATGAAATCCAGATCTAAATAGTATTAACCTAGAATCATTACCGAGCGAGGTGGCGCAGTGGTTAGCATACTGGAATCGCATTCGGGAGGACGACGGTTCAATCCCGTCTCCGGCCATCCTGATTTAGGTTTTCCGTGATTTCCCTAAATCGCTTCTGGCAAATGCCGGGATGGTTCCTTTGAAAGGGCACGGCCGATTTCCTTCCCCATCCTTCCCTAACACGAGCTTGCGCTCCGTCTCTAATGACCTCGTTGTCGACGGGACGTTAAACACTAATATCCTCCTCCTCCTCCTAGAATCATTCCAACAAGTCACTAAACTCTTTTTTTGTCTTAATGGAGTTTGTCCCACACTGGATCAGAATTACGACTTCCTGGAGGTGGATTATAGTCTGTTCAATACGTTCATTTCGCTGTTCTACCACGTCACCATTCAACAGCTGCCTCGTTTACCCAATCTGTACTTTTGACTTGATTTTGTGTCACTGAAATAAAATCACAAAACAGCACGAACTGGCAACAGTGTGAATTTCTAAGGGATCAAATTGCTGAGGTCATCGGTCCCTAGACTTACACACTACTTAAACTAACTTATGCTAAGAACAACGCACACACCCATGCCCGAGGGAGGACTCGGACCTCCGGCGGGAGGGGCCGCGCAATCCGTGACATGGCGCCTCTAACCGCGCGGCGGCAACAGTGTTGGATGCAGAAATTTCTACAGGAAATATTGCTTTCCAGTTGATCAGCTGTGGTCTTGTATTTAGTATGTGATCTAGTGGGAAACGTTTTGCATTGTAAACGCAAAGCTGCCAAGTCGAACGAGATCCTCTCTTTACTTCCATTTCATCGGATATAACAGCATAGGCAACAGCATTTCTGACAATGCTGATGCAGCATATGGTGTGAAGTATATTGGAGTATGTAATCTGCTATTAAAGGCAAGATTTACCTGAAAAGGGTTGGGTGGTGTATAAATTCGAAGATATTTCGTTTACCATGTTGCCATGCATGTTGAAATGAAATGGCTCTGAGCACTATGGGACTTAACATCTGTGGTCATCAGTCCCCTAGAACTTAGAACTACTTAAAGCTAACTAACCTAAGGACATCACACACATCCATGCCCGAGGCAGGATTCGAACCTGCGACCGTAGCAGTCGCGCGGTTCCGGACTGAGCGCCTAGAACCGCTAGACCACCGCGGCCGGCACCCCATGCATGTTGTTATAACTATATTTAACAGTTATTTTTTGTTTGAGTTTCTAGAATCGTTCTTGATTCGACACCCCGTTCAGTAAGAAACCTTATGACATGTCAGTCCAAGTGTAGACATGCGCACACGTGGTTATTTGTGTACGAAACCAAATTTAAAATTTTTATTAGTTAGTTATCCTCTTCAATATTTGGCTGCATTGGAGAGCCGGAACCTGATCTTGTACAAAAATTTTTGTTATATGATTTCATATTGAGACTTTATTTTAGAATGTCACTTTCTCTAATAAATTTAAGTTTACAAGTGATTAAGGTTGTGTCGTCTCCCATTCCTAATATTTGCTGTTCGTTGTATTAAGGTAGAAGTGGATCGCTTAAGATACAGAGCTGTTTTCTCCAGTGGTCTCTTGTAGTAATCAAACCGTCAAATAGACGTTCGTAGCACTTGCTAGATAGTCACGTTATGTGGGCTGCATGCAAATCAGGCGGAACGCAATTCAGGTCGTTCGGATGTTTTTGGAAATGACAGTACAATAGTAGAGAATTCTGGAAAGTTCTCACATTATCGGAGAGTCATACAGAATTAACTGCAATCGATAATGATGTGTAGATCGTCGATTATGACAGACGAAGACATCGTAATATTGTAGCGCTCAAAGTGTTGCATCATTGTATACGGCGACTAATTTGACAGGGAAACAACACCGCATTTCCTGTTATCACGACAACATAAATCCAAATGGTTCAAATGGCTCTAAGCACTATGGGACTTAACATATGTGGTCATCAGTCCCCTAACTTAGAACTACATACACCTAACTAACCTAAGGACATCACACACATCCATGCCCGAGGCAGGATTCGAACCTGCGACCATAGCAGCAGCGCGGTTCCGGACTGAAGCCCCTAGAACCGCTCGGCCACAGCGGCCGGCTGACAACATAAATGCTTAACATCATGAAAAGTATGCATATCTATGTACGAGGGTTGCCCAGAAAGTAATGCACCGAATTTTTTTCCTCAGCCGAAAATAATGCTACGAATGCGAAACGTTACGTATGTATTATTTAAAGCCTCCCGAGGGAGTGTGACAAGTTTCCGTCACTTCGGACAGATAGCGTAGCTGCAGGACAGTTTCAAAATTGCGTCTGTCTGTTCAAATGGCTCTGAGCACAATGCGACTTAACGTCTGAGGTCATCAGTCGCCTAGAACTTAGAACTAATTAAACCTAACTAACCTAAGGACACCACACACATCCATGCCCGAGGCAGGATTCGAACGTGCGACCGGGGCGGTCGCTCGGCTCCAGACTGTAGCGCCTAGAACCGCACGGCCACTCCGGCCGGCCGTCTGTCGGTGATGTACGTTACAAGTAACGTGCCGTCATTGAATTTCTCACTCCAGAGAAAGAAACTGTGGGGAATATTCACAAACGCTTCTGCAAATTCTATGGAGCATCTGCTGTCGACAGAAGTACAGTTTGACGCTGGGCACGGAGGGTGAGGTCATCAGAAGGCGGTTGGGCGGAGCTCCACGATTCCCAGCAGTCAGGGAGACCACCCACGGCTGTCACACGTGACATGTTGCAGCAACCTGATGTCATTCGCTAGGACAGACACATTACGACTCGGCAGTTGGCGGTGCATCTGTGAACCAGCAAAGGAAGTGCGGATGCAATTATTCGCACTCTTGGATATTCAAAAGTGTGTGCAAGATGGGTCCCTCAGTGTCTAATGGTGAATCACAAATAGCGCAGAAAAAACATTTGTCTTGATTTGTTGCAACGTTTTGAAGCTGGGGGGGGGGGGGGGAGGGAGAGGGGCTCTTGCCTCGGATTGGGACATGTGATGAAACCTGGGTTCACCATTTTGAGACTGAAACAAACCGACAGTCGATGGAATGGCGCCATTCCCAGTCCTCACAAAGAAAAAATTCAAAGGAATTGTTTCTGCTGGTAAGGTCATCATCACTGTGTTATGGGACTGTGAAGGTGTCATTCTCATTGATGGGATGCCAAGAGGTGGTTCAATTAATTCAGAAGCATATGTCAACACATTAACAAAACTCAAGACGCGCTTCGGGCGACTTCGGCGACACAGAAACCCAGGAAATGTTTTGCTGCAACGTGATAACGCTCGACCCCACACAAGTGTGAGGACTGCTGAAAACATCGCAAAACAGGGTTGGACAGTGTTACCCCATCCATCCTACAGCCCTGACATAGCCCCCAAGGACTTCTACTTGTTCGAGTCGTTAAAGGATGCCATTTGGGGAAGACATTTTGAGGATGAGGAGGAGGTGATTCACACAGAGAAGCACTGGCTCCGCCACCAGGACAAGGATTGGTACCGGCAGGGCATACACGCCCTTGTTTCGCGCTAGACGAAGGCCATAGAACGGGATGGAGATTACATGGAAAAATAGGGTGTGTAGATGAAACAACATTCTTTCGTGTGTGTAGGTCTCATTATGTTCGATAAACAACTGTTAAAGAAAAAAATGCGGTGCGTTACTTTCTGGGCAACCCTATTGATGGCATTGGAGTACCGAAATGAATAAAAGCATGAACGATGTCGAACATTGATACTGAAAAAGACACGACAAAAATATTAACGGATATTTCCAACAAAGAATGACAAGTCGTATAGACAGTTTTAATGTACAGTATGTAATTATAAGAGTAAATTATAGAAGGAAACTGAATTACTATCCTGCCAAAACCCTGACGAGATCGAATATGCAGCGTTTTTTCCATGTATCGCTAATATGACCTTCTTGTAACACGAAGAACTATTTTTGTCCCCTCGGTTTGTTATATTTATCACGGTATATAGATAGAGTAGTACAGTAAGAAGGATTGTCTCCGAGTGCTGCTTTACTGTGCTAATGTTCTCTAGCCATTCCAGCGCTGTACTTGGGCAGAGGAGTAAATATGATAGATAGAGGTCTGTGCAGGCCATACAAGTCGCAGTCCTGTGAGCGTCTCGTGAATTGCAACTGTCCACAGTCGCACTGAGACTCTGGTAGTTGTCATCAACTTCTAGCATCTGCTCATTCCCGCCATCACTCGATTCAGCGCCACCCGTACTTTTCTAGTTAAGTGGAACCACACGGCTGCTACGGTCGCAGGTTCGAATCCTGCCTCGGGCATGGATGTATGTGATGTCCTTAGGTTAGTTAGGTTTAAGTAGTTCTAAGTCTAGGGGACTGATGACCTCAGATGTCCCATAGTGCTTAGAGCCATTTCAACCATTTTGAAACCTTCCATCTTTATAGTTGGATTAGTCACAAGGCTGTGAGTCCTAGGTTTGGAAGTATCATAGATACTGTATTACTCTTACTTGCATCAAAGTTCTCCAGTGTTTCGTTGCCTGCTATGGCGGGGACTTGGATTAGAGGAGGTTAATGCTGGTGGGATCCTGGTGTATAGGAAGCTCGGAGTTATATGAATGCGTGGTGTCTGTTCTTTTAGACAACAAATATTTGCATTTGTGTCTTGTGTGATGTTTGCTTGTGTGTTGTTCTACCTCTCTTACACTGCAGTCGTCTTTTTGTGGTTTTACTGCCATTAGAAAACCAGACAAAAAAAATCTTGAAATTTTGTTGCGTGTTAATGTTAGAAAATAGTATATTTTGTCTGTGTACTTACAGGTACTGATCCTTATTCGTTGTGCAGAAATTCACACACATGCAGACCTTCAGTTCCACTGTTTGTTTATGTGAAATCAGGCTATCGTAAAAAGATATTACGGCAGTACTTCTTTCCAAAGAGTGTGAATGCACTCAGAGGTTTTGCAGTTTTCCGTTGATTACATTATTTACATCAGTCTGTCAACTAAAACTGCTATCGTAACATTACTGACTGTTTAAGTTATAAAACATGCTTCATATTCAATTTTGTGCTACTCTGTTTCAAATACTGAGTGCAATGTATGGAAGAATGAACATATTTATGAATTTGCTTTAGTTATTATATACAGCAACAAGATATGAAGAAATTAATGGATTCACAGTCCCTGCCACGTCATCTCATCCACATACACACAAGAAGGCTGCACGCAAAACAATTGAAGTAGAAAAAATTCTCACTGATAGACAGACAGAGAATGTATGTGTGATTGTTCTTTCGGACATTCCTGAATAAAACAGATACCTTTCATGAATCTGCAGCTTTATACTGAAGAGCCAAAGAATCTGGTACACATGCCCCACGAGCATGCAGAAGTGCCGCAACACGACGTGGCATGGACTCAGAGAATGTCTGAAGTAGTGCTGGAGGGAACTGACACCATGAATCCTGCAGAGCTGTCCATAAATCCGTAAGAGTACGAGAGGGTGGAGATCTCTTGTGAACGCCAAGTTGCAATGCAGCCCAGATATGCTCAATAATGTCCATGTCTGGGGAGTCTGGTAGACAGCAGAAGTGTTTAAACTCAAAAGAGTATTGCTGGAACCACTCTGTAGCAATTCTGGACGTATGGGGTGTCACATTGTTCTGCTGGAATTGCCCAAGTCCGCCGGAATGCACAATGGACATGAATGGATGCAGGTGATCAAACAGGATGCTTATGTACGTATTACCTGTCAGCGTCGTATCTAGATGTATCAGGGTCCCATATCAGTCCAACTACACGCGCCCCACAAAATTAGAGCCTCCACCATCTTGAACAGTCCATTGGTGGCAAGCAGGGTCCATGGATTCAATTCGTGAGGTTATCTCCATACTCGTACACCTCCATTCGCTCCATAGAATTTGAAACGAGACATGTCCAACCAGGCAACATGTTTCCCTTGCTGACATTCAGGACCATGGATTCATGAAGTTGTCTCCACACCCGTACACGTCCATCCGCTCTATACAATTTGAAACGAGACAGGTCCGACATGTTTCCAATCCAATTTCGGCGGTGACGGGCCCAAGCGAGGCGTAAAGCTTTGTGTCGTGCAGTCATCAAGGGTAACGAATAGGCCTTCGACTCCGAAAGCCCATATCTATGACGTTTCGTTGAATTGTTCGCACGCTGACACTTGTTGATGGCCCAGCATTGAAACCTGCTTCAGTTTATGGAAGGATTACACTTCTGTCACGTTGAACGATTTTCTTCAGTCTCGTTGGTCCCGTTCTTGCAGGATCTTTTTCCAGTCACAGTGATGTCGGAAGTTTGATTTTTACCTGATTCCTGATATTCACGGTACACGGAAATGGTCGTACAGGAAAATCTCCACTTCATCGCTGTCTCGGAGGTGCTGTGTCCCACCGCTCGTGCGCCGACTACAACACCACTTTCACTTAAATCTTGATAATCTACCATTGTAGCAGTAGTAACCGATCTGACAATTCCGCCAGACACTTGTTGTCTTATATAGGCGTTGCCGACCGTAGCACCGTATTCTGCCTGTTTACACAACACTGTATTTGAATACGCATGCCTATAGCAGTTTCTTTGGCGCTTCAGTGTATATACATGACGAAAGAGAAATTGTGACATCAGCTGCAGTCGGGCATTAAGATAAATTTAGAGGCGACCACTGGAAAATTGTGCCAGACTGGGACTGAAGCCAGATTTCTCGCTTGTCGCCAACGGTCGCCTTAACAGCTTTGGATATCCGAGCACGCTTCCTGTCTAACCCCAAGTCCCGTGTGTCACACACTACATACGTAGTGTCCCCTGTCCGTCCATTATCCTCACTGCTCTTAGCCTCACCTGATTCCGCCAAGTGCTCGAACCAAGAGTGCATCCGCAATGGAGGAATCATTATTTACCGTGAAGGCCTGTACATTTATACGTGTGGTGCCTTCACGGCAACGAATGATACCTTCAGTGCGGATGCACTCTTCGCTCGATCTCTTGCGGGAATGAGGTGATTCTACGAGCAATGAGGCCAATGGACAGGGGACACTAAGAATATAGTGTGCGACGTACGGGAACTGGATTGGAAGAGTGTTCAGATAGCCGAAATAGTTAAGGAGCTCACTCGCGATCAGGCAGAAATCCGGGCCGATGCCGAAATTTCTTTCATTATACAGATAGTGAATTGATTAATTTGTTCAAATGATTCTTGTGTATAAAGTAACTACAGAAAATCCATAAATATATTTTTTCAATCATAGAGTGAACTCAATATTTGCAATAAAATACTATAAAATAGATTATCAAGTATAATCGATAATTTAAGAAGTCAGTAATGTTATGACAAAATTTTTAAAACTTGAAAACATAGTCAGCGATCTTAAAATTTGTTAACACGAGCGTCGAGGGTCGCCGGAACTCGTCTAGCAGTGTCCATCCACCGCTCTGGAGTCTGAAGATAACTCTTTCATAGAGTCGAAACCGGTCACTCACTCCAGTAAAAAATATTTTAACAAGATTGCGATCAAGACTGTTTTAAATTTTTATTTTAATGTTATGACAGACGTTGTAAGTCGCAGCTTGATGTAAATAATATACTCAACGAAAAGTGTAAAACCAGTTACTGTATTATCTTTTGGAAGAGATACTGTCGTAATATGTTTGCACCGTATACTAATTTCATATAAACAAACAGTGTCAGCGATGGTTTGCGAGTGTGTGGATTTCTGCACACTGAAGGAGGCACAGTACCTGTGAGCAGACAGACAAAAAATTACTATTTTCTAACATTAGCAAGAAAAAGAAGGCACGTTTTACTTTGTACAATTTTCCAGCTGCAGTAAAACCACAAAAAGACCGCTGCAGGGCAAGAGAGACAGAAATACACAAAGGCAAACATCACATAATGAGAATAAGTTCTCGAAACGCGTCGCATTACCCATGGAAGCCCGCCTGGATAGCCGCTCGGTCTAACGCGCTGCTTCCAGAGGGGGAAGGCGTGCCGGTCCTCGGCACGAATCCGCTCGGCTAATTAGTGTGGAGGTCCGGTGTGCCGGCCAGCCTGTGGATGGTTTTCAAGGCGGTTTTCCATCTGCCTCGGCGAATGCGGGATGGTTCCCCTTATTCCGCCTCATTTACACTATGTCGGCGATTGCTGCGCAAGCACTGTCTCCATATACGCGTACACCATCATTACTCTACCATGCAAACGTTTGGGGTTACACTCGTCTGGTGTGAGACGTTCCCGAGGGGGTCCACTGGGGGCCGAACCGCACAATAACCCTGGGTGGGGTGTGGGGCGGCGGAGGGGTGGGTGGACAGCAGTGGCCTGTTGTGGGGTTGTGAACCACTGCGGGCTACGTCGTTTCTAGGTGACCTGTTCAATACAAAAGACAAACACACCCATGGAAAAACTGTAACTTGTGCGTTGTTTTATTATTTCACTCATGAATGACACAATTGTAGGCTTTCTAAAAACATCCATTACGATGAATGAAATTAAACCACACCGCGATGCAGAAGGCCTCTCCTGTTGCGTCTATCACAGAAGTTGTATGCGCCTCCATGACGCTTTCACGCTTACTAAACGTACCTGTAATATAACGCGCTACTCTTCTTTTGGTCTTCTATATATTTTCTATCAATCTTATGTGGTAAGATTCCCAGACTGAAGATCGTCATTCAAGTAACGGTTGAACGGGGGTTCCGTAACCTACTTCGTACGTGGGTTATACATTTGAGGGTACTCCGAATAAAGCTATCTGTCATCTGCCTTATATGCAAATAGTTTTGCGTTGTCGTTCCATTTTAAATCACTATGTGCGCAGGCTCCTAGATATTTAATGGTATGACTGCTTCCAGTGACTATTCGACAATCAAGTAATCGTTTAATGGTGGATGTTGTCATTCCCTTTGTGTATGGCTGAAGTTATTTTTACGTCTGACGATTATTATTCATTATTAGCGTTAAGGTGTGCTCTGTTTGCTAGGAACTCCTAAATCTAGTCAGAAAGTTGGTCTACATTCCAGACTTCCGGTTTCGTTCATTAGATGACAGTGCAGAATTGTTTGATAGTCCTTTCGGAAATGAAGGAATACAGAATCAATCTATGCCCGGTATCTGTTGCCTTCTGGGTCTCATGGAAGAACAGAGCCAACTTGATTTCACACCATCGTTGTTTCTGGAATCCATGTTCATTACTAAGGAGTAGCTTTTTCAGTCCGTAGTAAGGTTATAATACGTGAGCATAAAACCTGTTCCAGTATTCAATAGACTGAGATGTAATAAAGCTGAATGCACATTATGAACTATCTTATACCAGTGACTATCGATAATTTAATTTGTTAGAATATAAACTCATACAAAACCGTATTTGTATCTAATGTCATATTTTATGTATTTCTGCTTACATCCACTGCGAATAGAAACATAATGTAAATGGCTTCAAATGGCTCTGAGCACTATGGGACTTAAGATCTGTGGTCATCAGTTCCCTAGAAATTAGAACTACTTAAACCTAACTAACCTAAGGACATCACACACATCCATGCCTGAGGCAGAATTCGAACCTGCGACCGTAGCAGTCGCGCGGTTCGGGACTGAGCGCCTAGAACCGCAAGACCACCGCGGCCGGCCATAATGTAAATCTCTTGGCAGAAAGTAATAGTCCGTTGAGAACTCTTTTGTAAAGGGTGGACATGTTTTGTTGTCAGTTGGAGATTGTAGCTCATGGGAGCAGATGGAAGTTATTTTTGTCAACCAGTTATTTGAATTATTTCAGAATAAATAAAAGTGCGAACATTTATTCTTTGGTAGTTAGTGATTCGTGGAACTTTAACAAAACATGGGAAGTTTCAGATTTCTTTGAACTGATAAATCGGAGTCAACAATCACACTTCGAAGACAATGAACCAATATATAAAACAAGTTAAGTACCAGATTTATAAACTATTTAATGTGAGCATGTCTAGTTTTAAAATTCCTCGACCTGACATACATCTGTACTTATCTAGTCAGTGATGGTTTCACCTTTTGTTGAAAATGGCAGGTTACAAGACTGACATCAGGGATATTTTCCTATTAGTTCAAATGGTTCAAATGGCTCTAAGCACTATGGGACTTAACATCTGAGGTCATCAGTCCCCTAGACTTAGAACTACTTGAACTTAACTAACCTAAGGACATCACACACATCCATGCCCGAGGCTGGATTCGAACCTGCGACCGTAGCAGCAGCGCGGTTCCGTACTGAAGCGCCTAGAACCGCCCGGTCACAACGGCCGGCTCCTATTAGTTGTGTGCGACTGTTCTGTGATATTTCTTGGAATCAGGTATGGTCCCATGGTTATATATTCGCATTAGCTACATGTTTGCAATAGTACCAGACATTTGTTCAGTTATCTGCCACGTTGTAGACCACAGACAGAGGTCCTTCCGCCTCACAGCTCCATGATTAGCTGCTAGTTTATCCAAAGCAGAATTACGACAATTTAGAATTTGCTGGTCCCCGTCTGGATAGGATGTGTAGGATACCGTTCGGTACAACGTTACTCTCATGATTTGTAAACGCGTAGTAGTCGTTAGCCCGCCTGCGGGGCTGACTGATAGCTTTCAGCCGTGACTCGGCGCGGCTAGCAGCGCTCCGCAGGCGTCCTTGTTAACCTGCTAGCGCGCGTTGCCGCGTCGTTGTATTGACTTATAATACCAACCAGCCACGGCGTTATCGCATCGACAAGCGACAATCAAACTAACGTTCAACGCTTCATACACAACATCGAAGGCCCATGAAATACACTCCTGGAAATAGAAATAAGAACACCGTGAATTCATTGTCCCAGGATGGGGAAACTTTATTGACACATTCCTGGGGTCAGATACATCACATGATCACACTGACAGAACCACAGGCACATAGACACAGGCAACAGAGCATGCACAATGTCGGCACTAGTACAGCGTATATCCACCTTTCGCAGCAATGCAGGCTGTTATTCTCCCATGGAGACGATCGTAGAGATGCTGGATGTAGTCCTGTGGAACGGCTTGCCATGCCATTTCCACCTGGCGCCTCAGTTGGACCAGCGTTCGTGCTGGACGTGCAGACCGCGTGAGACGACGCTTCATCCAGTCCCAAACATGCTCAATGGGGGACAGATCCGGAGATCTTGCTGGCCAGGGTAGTTGACTTACGCCTTCTAGAGCACGTTGGGTGGCACGGGATACATGCGGACGTGCATTGTCCTGTTGGAACAGCAAGTTCCCTTGCCGGTGTAGGAATGGTAGAACGATGGGTTCGATGACGGTTTGGATGTACCGTGCACTATTCAGTGTCCCCTCGACGATCACCAGTGGTGTACGGCCAGTGTAGGAGATCGCTCCCCACACCATGATGCCGGGTGTTGGCCCTGTGTGCCTCGGTCGTATGCAGTCCTGATTGTGGCGCTCACCTGCACGGCGCCAAACACGCATACGACCATCATTGGCACCAAGGCAGAAGCGACTCTCATCGCTGAAGACGACACGTCTCCATTCGTCCCTCCATTCACGCCTGTCGCGACACCACTGGAGGCGGGCTGCACGATGTCGGGGCGTGAGCGGAAGACGGCCTAACGGTGTGCGGGACCGTAGCCCAGCTTCATGGAGACGGTTGCGAATGGTCCTCGCCGATACCCCAGGAGCAACAGTGTCCCTAATTTGCTGGGAAGTGGCGGTGCGGTCCCCTACGGCACTGCGTAGGATCCTACGGTCTTGGCGTGCATCCGTGCGTCGCTGCGGTCCGGTCCCAGGTCGACGGGCACGTGCACCTTCCGCCGACCACTGGCGACAACATCGATGTACTGTGGAGACCTCACGCCCCACGTGTTGAGCAATTCGGCGGTACGTCCACCTGGCCTCCCGCATGCCCACTATACGCCCTCGCTCAAAGTCCGTCAACTGCACATACGGTTCACGTCCACGCTGTCGCGGCATGCTACCAGTGTTAAAGACTGCGATGGAGCTCCGTATGCCACGGCAAACTGGCTGACACTGACGGCGGCGGTGCACAAATGCTGCGCAGCTAGCGCCATTCGACGGCCAACACCGCGGTTCCTGGTGTGTCCGCTGTGCCGTGCGTGTGATCATTGCTTGTACAGCCCTCTCGCAGTGTCCGGAGCAAGTATGGTGGGTCTGACACACCGGTGTCAATGTGTTCTTTTTTCCATTTCCAGGAGTGTAGAATGCTCTCTTCGAGGCGTGATGCACACAGAACCGCAAGAACTGATAGACATCCCTTTGTCTACTGTACCCAGCACAATATGCCTCAACCAATTGCCAAAGCAGCCTGTAACAGACTGCTTCAACGACTTGCTAACGGCTTTCTCTTCTGTGATGCTGACGGTAATATGAGCGCGGTAGCAGTTGACGATGTTGTTGGTGGTAAGTTTCTATGTGGCGAAACTGCTGAGGTCATCGGTTCCTAGGCTTACATACTACTTAACCTAACTGAAATTAACTTACTCTAAGGACAACACACACACCCATGCCCGAGGGAGGACTCGAACCTCCTACGGGGGAACCGCGCGAACTGTGGCAAGGCGCCCTAGACCGCACGGCTACTCTGCGCGGCTCCATGCTGGTCTGGGGCTGCGTATCGTATGCATATTTGAACTCTCCTTCGACGTTCCCGCCAACCACGTCGTTGGCGCTCTGCGGCCATTCAACATAATTCTGAGCCACACGGAAGAGGAATGGAATACGTTTGAAACATACCCCATACTTTACTGAGTACACCAAGTACGCATAGAACTTAAGAAGCACGTTTCATCATATGTGTTCACTGGGGATGCCGCGCAATTGTCGTAGAAGATAAGCAACTGAGGACCTGTGCGGGCTGTGGCCAGGAAGGCCATGTCCGATCTGAGCGTCTTCAGCGACACCTCGTCCAGGTGCCCTGCCTGTAACTTCCCCAGTGATCCACGATGACCTCCATCCCACTAACGTATATGGAGGCGGTACGACATAGAGTGACGGATGATCAAAACCTGATACCACGTTGAGCCACTGTGAGTTCCGCTGGAGAAGCGGCATCGATGGCAACGCCGATGCACAGTGCAAAATTTCTGGTAGCCGCTGCAAATCCCGACACAAATGGCATTCAGCTGCCATCACTGTCTGGATGGAAAGCAGGGATTCCCGATTACTGTGCCGAACACCGCCCTCCGACTGATGTTGAGTCATAGACCCGTAATAAAAAGTCACCTAAGCGGCACGAAAAGGGACGACTGTCAGCTGAAGAAGGTCGACAGAAGGGGGATGTGACGTTGAAACAAGACGCCGACAGCATAGCAGCGTCTTCAGCTCCAGTGGCTTACAGCAGCCTCATTCAACAGCAGGCGCCAGACTGTTTGGAACATTCGCCTCCTCCTCGCGATCCTGAAAACGAGGCGCATCGGATCAAGCCCCACAACCTGGGCTCCCGTGAAATCAGCCAGCCATCACTGATCTCCCAATCTTCTGTTGGCAATTCGGCAGACGACATGGAGGCAAACGTCACACGTCACACACCAAGAGCTTCTGCGACGCCAGTGATCAGCGTTGAGTCCGGAGGGTCCTCCCCACCAGGAGTCCATACGGCACAGTAATGCATATCATGTAGCTGGGTGGATGCATGGTGTCCGACAGTGCCATGGGCTTGTGCCTCCACATTGCCTCCACCACTTGAGGTGTCTCAATCCTACCACTTGCGAACAGTCAATGTCAATAGAATTCACTCCACCATCAAGATCTGCATGTTACACGACGATGATAAGAGCTGCAGACTTGGCTGTTGCCCTTCTGCAGGAGGACCATCAAGATCTGCAGTTAGACCTGTATGGCTACACCAACTACAGTCTACCATTCAGTGACAGTGCAGACAGAACGGTCATCCTTCACCGCTACAGCATAGAAGCGGCAGATGTGACATACTTGCCAAATGCGCGAGGCGTAGCACTCACAGCTGGTGCGGTCTGCCTCATTAACGTAAATGCTCCCTGTGGTACTTCACGCTGCTATGATAGGCACACCTTCTATTCGGAAGAGGTCGTCCCACTTTTGCAGGGAAAAACATACCATTACATAGTGGGTGGCGATTTTAACAGTGTCTTGCAGTCTGAGGATCAGATACCACATAACGTCCCATGCCTGGCACTGCACGTACTGGTACTCGATCTGGCGCTCCAAGACACATGGTCTTACACCGAAGGAACCAGCGCGGATATTCTCACTTTACCATCAACTCTGATAGTCGAATGGATCGTCTCACGTGGCCTTCACACAGCGGCCAGCGATGCAGAAATCTGGCCGACGATTCTCACAGGTCATCTCGCATATATCTGCATTGCCACCCTACACCGTCATCCGATGTAGCAGAGGCCAAAGCTCACCCTCCTTCATGAGGAAGCAAGTCGATGAGCGGTTGCTGACATGTGGCGTCGTTGTCTCAGGCATCTGCCCATGTACGCTTGCACGTTACAGTGGTGACTGAACTGAACTCCGTCTGAACAGGTCTTGGAAGGCCCAACGATACCCAACGGCCACTGCGTCATCTACAGCCCACAGGCGTCACTGGATACAGATACGGAGGGGCATGTGGTCAGCACACCGCTATCCCGGCAGTATGACCGTTTACGTGACCGGAGCCGCTACTTCTCAATAAAGTAGCTCCTCAATTTGCTTCACAAGAGCTGAGTGCATCCCGCTTGCCAACAGCGCTCGGCAGACCGGATGATCAGCCATCCAAGTGCTAGGCCAGTCAGACAGCGCTTAACTTCGGTGATCTGACGGGAACTGGTGTTACCACGGCGGCAAGGCTGTTGGCACAGTGGTGGCTAGGATTCGTCAGACCTGCACTCCGAAAGACCATGATGGCATACAGAGGTGACAGATTAATCTGGCAAAGGACGACATAGAAATTTTACTATACAGCATTACGTGAGCTCGTGACGCAGTTGGCCATGCAATGCACCAAAGCCCGTCTACTCTGCACAATGGAGAAGCGGCTAGAAGGCGTCTGCGTTCGCGCGAGAGTGCAAGACTACATCTTCACCGAACTGGCGTCAGTGTGTCATACTGCCCCGAGAGGCGCCACAGCAAACGTCAGCTCAACAGGGGGATTAACACGGAGGCAGGCGGAAGCGCCGTGATACAAACTGACATAGCGCACACGTTCGCCCGGTTCTATGGGACCATTTACGCATAAGATCCGCGGAACGTTCGTGATTACGAAGAGATGCTACACGATTTTTCCACCCGTAGAGACATGGCACCGGATGATACCCTGTTGGTCCCCATCACATCCGACGAGTTGTCATCGGCCTTGGCGCGAGGAGCACCGAACAAATCACTAGGGCCAGACGGTTTTCCCCAGGAATTCTACCGCAGTTTTTTATGTCAAGTGGCTACAGACGTTTCAAGAACTGATCCGTCGTGATATCACTATCCCCACGCAGTTCATGGATGTCATCCTGATCCCGATACCATAACAGAGTGGTGGTTGTAGGTGGCAGGACTTTCGCCCACTCACCCTCCTCAACACAGACTACAAGATCTTTTCCTGCATCCTCCATGCATGTCTCCATGCCGCTATCGGGAAAACAATCCACACTGATCTGATGTGCTTCCGTGGTGCCACCAACATTCACGCAGCACTGTGAACGTGCCGTGACGTTATAGTGTTGATGGCAGGCTGCAAAATACGGGGCGACCGTGTCGACATCGATTTCGACCACACGTTCAATCGAGTTGACCACGGAATCCTTCGCCCGGTTTTGGAATGCGTAGGCCTCTCTCTGGTGTCCACAGCGATGGTCCGTCGACTGATCCGAGGGGCGCATCCCCAGATGATGGTGAACGGCTACTACCTGATCAAATTGTTATCTGATGGTCATCGCGAAAAGGAAGCCCCTTTTCGGCTGTATTATTCGCAGTGGCGCTCGAACCAGTTTTGCATGGTCTAAGGTAGTGATTGGAATGGATCTGCATACAGGACGTTACCTTTCGTTGCGGTGCATTCGCGGATGATATGATGTTCCTGGCCAGATCAGGAATACGCATGGTTCTTCAGGATGGCGCGCGGTTGCTGGGAACGTCATCAAAACGAAGAAGACAAAAATATTAATGTCGGAGGGGGACCGCCCCAAAGAACGGCGATGCCCTTTCACAACGTGCCGGCGCTTAAAGGTTTGGGGGTGATATTGTCTAGCAATGTTCGCTGTACAGGGGCAGCTACGTGCTGCCGACTACTGCACCAGACACGCGCCCTGATGCAGAGCAACAAACTGTGGCGAATGGACATACTTCTACGATCACGTTGTGTCAACGCCTGTCTTGAAGAACTATTTCGCACACGCTTTCCCTTGACGGTTACGATGGCCGATAGATTTCAAGCATCATGTGGACATTTCATGAGCACTGATCTCGTTTTTAGTCCGGTGCGCCATCCTGTCACTGCCGTAGCGGGCGGGCAGTATCGGTCTAATTTATGTCAACGAAAGCGCGCGAGTGCCCTAACTGAGCACCGTGTCTCGCGCATGGGCTTCTACCCACGCCAGTCTGATGGGCAACCTGATAGCTTAAGAGGCACCACGCTCTCTACAACCACCTGTTTCCAGTGGACACATACATTTCATCGTCACTCGCCCATATTAGATAGTTCTTGATTGACCTCAGCTACTTAATAGTGGACATGCCGTCGAGACGGATGCCCAGCACGAAAGACTATTATCGCCGTTACCAACAGCAACAGCCCATCAATATGGCCTCACAGCAGCACTCCGAAGTTGGCTGGTGTGGCGTGCAGTATACACGTCTTTTCTGCCTGCGTCGGTACGTTCATTGTGGTACGTGGCGGAGAATGGAAATTCGCTACTCGTCAGCTACTACAGTCCATTCATCTGGCGGATGACCACCTGTGCCCGAGATGCGCAGTCGTTGATTCGTAGCGGTGCGCCTGACTTCGACGCGACTGGTGACTGCTGCCGGCGCACACAAAGTATGCTTGCATCGTTGTTGTGGCGATTGCCGGAGTCTGTCTGCCCTGACGATATATTGCATCAAGACAGATTATATTGTCCAACAGCTAGTACGAATACCGTTAACTGGCTAAAAGTCAAGGCCCTTTACTATATATTTCTTGATGCACACAAAATCACACTCGATTTTTGGTTCCTACTAGCGACGACAAAAAATGGTTCAAATGACTCTGAGCACTATGCGACTTAACTTCTGAGGTCATCAGTTGCCTAGAACTTAGAACTAATTAAACCTAACTAACCTAAGGACATCACGCACATCCATGCCTGAGGCAGGATTCGAACCTGCGGCCGTAGCGGTCGCTCGGCTCCAGACTGTAGCGCTTAGAACCGCACGGCCACTCCGGTCGGCTAGCGACGACACATACGGCTTTCAGCCGCCACCCAAAGTACATGACCCAGTTCGGTAATTATTTAGATTCATTATTTACGGACCCTCCTGCTCATTGGGGCATTCCGAGTATGAGACGCAGTTACTGAAGATGATTCCTGGAGCACGCTGATCCCCTACCAACAGACGAGAAGACGACTCGGACGCTCATTACGGCGGTGGTAGTATCTACTTAAAAAAAGCTTAAACCCCTCCCTGATCGTAGAGTCGTTGCGTCGACGTGGCCTCGGGTTCGACCCCTGCCTTCCCCGTCGTCGTGCTGCCTCAGGCTGCCATGCGCAGAAACCGGATTCGATTCCCGGTACTACCAAGGATTTTTCCTTGGTGGGAGGACTGGCACGGGTTGTACTCCGCCTCGTGATGCCAATGGAGCAGCTACTTGAACGAATAGGAGCGGGTCCACGGTCCTAAAGTCTGCACAACGGCCGGGAGAGCGGTGTGCTCGCCACATTCCTCTCCATACCGCGTCCGCATGACGCCCCAAGACAGACGATGACATGCCTCGGGCCTTCATGGCCTAGCCGAGAAGCTTGTAATAGTTGTTATAACGTAATTACAAAAAACTCATGTTTGTCAATTGGATCACAGTGTAGAGTTTTGTTGTTGTTTGTTATTTTTTAATGTTCCCAATTCGGCTAGATAGTTTTAGTTTACGTATGCGACTGTGTGATGTACTTTTGTATAATTGTAGCAGTGAAACTTTCGACCCATATTTTGACCTTAGAATTACCGCTCTTGGAATAACGGCGAAATCTACGTCTATTTCCACCTTTATACTCCTACTAGTTACCTTATAGTGTGTTCCAGAGGATGCACCTGCTATCATTATAAGTTCCAGTTCTGTTCGCGAATGATGTGTGTGAACCATGACTGCTAGTAAGCTTAAGTATAGAACTAATTTATCTGATTTCTTGTGATTGTTTCGCGATATACACTGATTTGCCAAAACATTATGTCCACTGCTCCCCCCCCCCTCCCCCGCTACACCCCTCCCTTACCAGATTAAATGTCAACTTGTGGTGTTGCGGGCGAGTGACGCGGTAAGGAAAGTGTGTAAGTGGAGCAGAGACGAATGGAGCATAATGTAAAGCAGGATAGGCACTGGCAGATCTGAAGAGAGTACATTGATGATGCAGGGACAACTGTTTCGGAGCACACAGTTCAGCGCATATTGTTGATCATGAATTTTCACAGCAGACGAACTCTACGTGCTCGTACGTCGCCCCCAATAACATCGATAGTTACAAGTGCAGTGGGCACAGACTCATCGAGATAGGACCGCCGATCAATGGAAATGTGTCACCTGGTCCAACTGCTCGACAAACGCACCGCACCACGGATGCAGACCGGTATGGGCAATATTGTGCTGTGAAAGACATTCACCTATACTTTCATGGTACCTATGGTAATAATCGAAGGGTCGATACATCATGTCCTCTCTGGTGGCGATGGCATTTTTCAGCAGAACAAATGCTCGTGAGAGGGCCAGAGTCTTTGCATAGTTATTTGAGGAGCTTGATCGTAAAGTGACGTTGATGACTTGGCCCCAGAATTCGCTTGATGATCTGAACCAGTTGAAACAAATATACATATATGGTGTCCCACTTACCTTGACCATCCTAAATAACTCTTTGTCCAGATGCAAAATGTTTCAAGCAAATGTTCTTTAGCCGTCAGGGGGACGTCAATCATCATGATTGTCTTCGTTGTAGCTTTGTTTTTTACAAAGATATGAACAGCGGTATGACTTTTTAAAATGGCACCCTGTATTTCTTATTCGATAATTCATTTCCTCTACTAAAGACCTGTTCAAAAATGTATCACGGTGTACCATTCACTGAAACACAACGTTATTAATTACATAACACAACATTGACTTTGAGCGCAGGATCACAAACTCGTCCACTTGCTGGAATTGTCAGAAAACGAATGAAAACCAAGTAAAAACATAACACAAAATTGACTTTGGCTCTCCTGTACCATTACCCAGGAGTAGAACATTCAAAGGTGCTCAAACTGGTGACGCTGGACACCGATACACTGGTGCATTCGTTGAATGAAAGAATTATTTACTGCTTCCAGTGTTGCCTGCTGAAGAGAATTACAAGCAAGCATGATACGTTCCTGTATGTGCTCTGGAGTTTTTGGAATATCGCGATAGACAACGTCATTAATGCTTCCTCAAAGAAAGAAGTCCAGAGGATTTCAATCAGAAGACCTAGCAGGCCAAGTAACTGTTCCTCCTCGACCAATCCCAGGATACCATCGGTTCAGAACACGACGTGAACGCAAGGCATTATGTGCTGGATAACTATCGCGTTGATACCACATAAGCATTGTGGTTCTTAGCGGCACTTCATCCAGCAGAGGAGGAAGAATTCGTCCGAGGAAGTTGACATACGCTGTGCCGTTTAGACTACTACTGATGAAATAAAGGCCAATAATTGTAGTACCAAGCACCCCACACCAGACGTTAACCCTCGATTGACGCTGCTGTTCCACCTGTCTAAGCCATCGTGGGTTGTCGCTGGACCAATAATGCATGTTCCTTGTATTTATCTGTCCTTTGTTTGAGAAGGAACATTCATCAATAAACAGAACATTGGAGAAGGAGTTTGGGTTGGCGGGGATCTGCTGCTGTGCCCATTGACAGAACTGTACACGAGTCTGGAAATCATTCCCACGCAATTCTTGATGTAGGTGTACATGGTAAGGATGGAACCGGTGACGCGTAAGAATACGATGTACACTGCTTTTAGGAATGCCAATCTCGTGTTCAAGCTGTCATGTGCTCACATGTGGATTCATAGCAACGGAAGCGAGAACAGTAACTTCGGCAGCTTCGTCTGTGCGAGTGCTACGACGATTGCGTTTTCGTGGGTTGAAACTTCCCGTTCTCTGAAGCGTCGCAACAAGGCGAGAAAACATCCGTCAGGAAGGTAGGTTCTTGTTAGGATATCGCTCTCTGTATAGTTCCGCTGCCTGCGTAGCATTTTGCTTACTTTCAACAACAACAACAATAAAAAACTTTATGTCGATGCCTACTCTACACAACAGTATTTAAAAGGACTAAACTACTGTACTAAAAGTACCCGTACATAAGAAAACAGTATTGCAATTACTGTTCTTCTAAGTTACATTCTCCATACGTGAGTAGCATTTCTACCTTCTCTTCGTTGGTGTACATTCTACTCACACAACTCTTCAACTGACGATGGTTGACGGAATGACAGGTGTGCATTCTACTTATGTTTACATTTGTCCTCTGTCTACATCATGACATGGATGTGTTCCATTACCCCGAGTACCTGTACAAAGCGCTGGGAGCGTCAACGTCAATGTTGTGTTATGTAATTAATAACGTCGTGTTTCAGTGAATGGTACACTGTGATACATTTTTGAATGTGTCTTTAGGAGAGGAAATGAATTACCGAGTAAAAAAATACAAGGTGCCATTTAAAAAAGTCATACTGCTGTTCATATGTTTGTAAAAAAACAAAGCTACAACGAAGGCAATCATGATGATTGATGCCCCCTGGCGGCTAAAGAACATTTGCTTGAAACATTTTATAATTTTCATCTGGACAAAGAGTTATTTAGGGTGGTCAAGATAAATGGGAGACCCTGTGTGTGTGTGTGTGTGTGTGTGTGTGTGTGTGTGTGTGTGTGTGTGTGGAAAGTAAGGAACGATAGGCCGCGAAATGGAAACCACAGTGAAAATCAAAACTGTTTTATTTGCAACAGATAGCTACAACTTCCAGCTACTTATCTCCATAGTCGCCGATCCGACTTAGACGTTTGTCGTAGCGTTGTACCAACTTTCCAATACCCTTGTTACAGAAGGCAGCCGCCAGTGCTTTGCTCCAATTCTCTATGCCGGCCTACGGCTCGTTGTCTATGCCAAAATGTTGTCTTCATAGCCAGCGGTTCATGTGAGCAGAGATGAAACTCAGAGGGAGACAATTACGTGCTGCATTGTGGGTACTCAAATATCTCCAACTGAAAACGATTCAGGAGCTTCTTCATTGCCCCTGCAGAATGCGGCTGAGAATTGACTTGAAGAAGAAAACGCACAACAATTCTGTAATGTTGGCTGCATAGCTTCAGGCGAAATTTCTCACCAGTCCCTCGTACTTGGCGGGAGAGACTATTGTTCTAGGCATCTTTATGTGCTCCCTGCGTGCTCAGAACTAAAAAAACTACGTAACTCGATCGACGGGCATACTAGAGTCACTGCCCTGTGCAAAAGTTTATCGGATATTCACTGTGATTTCCATTTCGAGACCGATCGTTCCTTACTTTCCGAATAACCCTTGTATATATAGGAAGAGGCAACGTAAGCGATATAAAATATTATGACCACCTGTTTAATAGCGGGTTGGGTCCACCTTCGGAACGCAATGAAGTAGCGACTCTGTGGGGCATGGATTGTACGAGTTCTTGGTAGGTTTTAGGTGGCATGTGGCACCAGCTGTCTAGCACAGGCCACGAAGTTCTCGTAACTTACGGGCCGGCGATATACAGGCAACGTGAGCGATGTACAGTGTCTCTCTTGTAGCTCATGCCAGTGGAGTTTGATGAGCAACTCAGTAGCACTCTCGCGCTTAATAGACGATCGCATGAAAGAAGGCAAGTGTTCGTGTTCGAATTTCGGCCCACACACAAATTTAATCTACCAGGAAGTTTTGATCTTTTACCGTCCGTCGAGATTCCAGTTTGCTATGCGCACGTACTGATACCTTCGTTTGACTGCAGCTGTGGACATCCAGCAAGTTCTCTCGGCGAGGTGGTTCAGACCGACACTCTCTTTCATCGGCTGAAGCCAGCAACGAACTCCGCGCTAGGGAATCCCTTCAGACAGACAGCTGAGTTGGCGTCGGCCGGTACTCCTAGGGTTTCCCGCTGCAGGTCCCGATAGTCACGACTCGTTCTACTAGTAAGTGGATTCCGGGTCCACGGTTCCCTTCTGGTAGCCCTTCCAGCTTTCGTATACATCTGTCTACGTTTACTTACATACCCTGCGTGCACTATACAGTGCATGGCGGGGGAGGGGGGCACCTTCTGCCACTGCTAGTCATACTCTTTCCAGTTACACTCGCGAATGGAACGAGGAAAAAACGATCGTTCTTCGGCACAAGCCTTGATTTCTCTAATCTTCTCTTCACTGTCCTTATGCAGTTGTATGTTGCTCGCAGTAGGATCGTTCTGCAACTTGTTGCAAATGCCGGTTCTTTAAATTTTCTCAACATTGTTTATCGAGAAGGACTTCTTCCTTGCAGGGATTCCCGTTTGAGTTCACGGACCATTCGAGTAATATTCGCGTGTTATCTATAGGTAACGAACCTAGGAGCGCGCCTCTGAACTGCTTCGATGTCTTTCTTTAATCTGTGCTGGTATGGATCCCAATCCCAACCACTCCAGCAGTACTCAAGAATGGGTTGCACAAGTGTTTTTAAGGATTTCCATTATAGACGACCTACACTTCCCTGGAATTCTTCCAATAAATCAGCGTTACGGTTCCCTATAACAGATCTTACATGTTCGTTCCATTTCATGTCCCTTTGCAACGTTACGCCTAGGAATTTGATCGACATGGTGTCAATCAGGAAAACAATAATACTGTATTTGGACAAAAAGGATTGATTTTCTTACTTAACTGCATTAACTTACATTTTTCCAAATTTAGAGAAAGATGCCAATCTCTACACCAAACAGAAATTCTGTTCAAATCGTCCTGTGTCCACCTACAATGACTCAAACACGACATTTTCCCGCATACAGCAGCCCTATCAGTAAACAGTCGTAAACTGTTCCTCACCTATCTGTCATATAGTTTGTATAGGTAGAGAACAAGAGCGGTCGTATCACACTTCCTTGAGGCAGTCCTGATCATACCTTTGACTCCGATGAACACTCGCCATCCAAGGCAACGTACTAAGCTATACTACTTAAAAAGTCTATGAGCCTTTCTCATTTCTGAGAACCTATTCCGTACGCTCGGACTTTTGTTAACAGTCTGCAGAGTGGCAGTGTGTCAAACACTTTCCTGAAATCTAGAAATGTGTCTGTTACCATTTATCCGTGGTTCGCTGGATATCGTGAGAGAAAAGAGCAATCTGAGTTATGCACGAGCTATGCTTTCTAAATCCGTGTAGATTTGTGGGTAGAGCATATAACGCATTAACCAGTATGATATTGTTTCAGTTTACATAAATGACCTGCCGTATGAAGTCTGCTTCCCAGTGAGACTGTTCACAGACGTCTTGGTGATATATAGAGTGGTGACATTGAAGCGATATTGTGAACACGCTTCATGAAAAACCCAGCTAATGGACATGTAGAAAGCGACTAAGGTTTTTATTTCGATTACTTTTTCAATGTGTCACACTTCCTCGTCTTCTCTATACCTTTCCGGTACGTATCAGGACATGTTATGCGACTGTTTTGGGCGTAGAAAGGTAAAGGGCTGTTTAAAGATTGTCAGCAGATGCGGTAGGCTTCTCAAAAGATGACTAGGAAAGCTAAACACAAGGATTGCTTGAGGCACTGTAGTGCTTCGAGAATTTCGATAAAATTCTAGAGACCCTCGGCTTTCCACCGTTTCGAACACCCGCTATTTCACGTACGAGCGTGAGAAACGGGAGAGTGTCTACCTCGCGCCGGTTTTCTGTGTGCGCAGGGTGGACAAGATAGGGCAGCAGTGACGGTCGATCGGCGCGGGCAAGTTGTTGCCGCGCTCGTCACAGAAGTTACGAGCCCAGCACAAGCACTAAGAGCTAGCGCGCCTTACTCCGTGACGGTGCTACGTCAGTCATTATTGTAAACAGTTGAATTGTGTAAAAGAAAAGAAAAGACACTTACTTTTACTTACACTTACTTATTGACTCTCTAGAGTTGCGGATGGTGGACTGGTGTGAGCCTTGAGAGATATTTGGAATTGTATTTATTGGAAAAGTAATCAATAGTTTCTGACGGGCCTGAAGTCATTGGATTTACGAAATATGATTCATTGATGTAAACCTGTTATGTGGTGTTCTCTTTGTGGAAGTGAAATATAGGAGGGTTGATTTAAAAGTATCCTGAGTGTACGCAATCATTTTAAGAGTAGAGAATATTCCTCCAAACAGCATCATATCTTCGGGGAAGAAGTTAGGCAAATCGTCGCAGCCGGCTACCCTGAGAAGAAGATCGGCAAAGCACCAATGGTTCCAATGGCTCTGAGCACTATGGGACTTAACATCTTAGGTCATCAGTCCCCTAGAATTTAGAACTACTTAAACCTAACTAACCTAAGGACATCACACACATCCATGCCCGAGGCACGATTCGAACCTGCGACCGTAGCGGACACGCGGTTCCAGACTGAAGCGCCTAGAACCGCACGGCCACTCCGGCCGGCGGGGCGCATGGAAGAGTTTTGCCCTGGTGTGCGATATTATAACATCTAAATTTACATTAAAATTTCAGTAACCTAAAAAGAAAAACAGAGTTGGAATTTTCAGACAATTACTTCTCGTCTCCCAATACTCAAATCCATAACTGTGAGAGTAAGAACCCCCGTATTACCTTAGTAAATAATGACAAATCTACCAGATTCCCCCCCTCTCTATAACCCAATAGGAATAAGGGCGTGAGCTTGAGAAAATGCTAGCGGTTACCACCGCCGTTACTGTGTGCGTTGGTTTTGTGTATGTGTCTTGTTATCCGTTGCGTGCACTAGTGTTTTATCAATAATTAAAAATCAGGGTCGTACTCACACAAAATATTATCACGCACATTCAACCACAGCATACAGTGGGGGAAATAAGGATGCTGTGTTATACTAGTGTATGAGCACCAAACAACCAAGCAGGCAAGTAGTACAGGCCAGCAACGCAAGCAAGAAAGACGTTTACCGAGCAACATTATTAGAAAATAGTAACGAAATGCAAGAAAATTGCCGGTGATACGTAACAGAACCCGTTACGTGACAGTAGGTGGTGAATGTTCCAAAGAAACTAAAGTAATAGCACCTGGACAAAATTTCTACCTCTCTTTAAATGTGGAGAAGAGATAAAGAGAATAATAAAGAGAACGGATCCGATAATACCTGATCACCAGCTTACCGGAGAACATCATGAGCACTTCACAATGTATACTAAGAAACGAAATGAAATGCGTCGATTGTGTAAAATCAGTATTAGACAAGGCGAATAGAAGATTTGTTGGAAGAGTTCTGAGGAAATGCAATACGTCCGTAAAGGAACTCGCTTACAAGACGCTAGTGCGACCAATTCTAGAGTATTATTCCAGTGTTCGGAGTCGTATCAAGCAGGTACGACAACAGATACCGAACGAATTTGGCCACGGGCTGCTAGGAACGCCACACGTCGGTGGAGGCAATACGGAAATGCAGTAGAAATGCTTGGAGAAATGAAACAGGAATCCTTGGAACAACGTTCAGTTGTCATTAAAGCAAATGAGAGAAATCGATTCTATGGCAGGATTGTCTGCATTTGTCTATAAAAAAAACTGATTGCAAACAAAACACCTGTACGGCACACACTTGGTTATAGGTTACGTTTATGGGATTCATATCACGTCAAAAACTGAGGACTCTGAGATTATTTTTTTTTAAATCCGGTGTGAATAACCACAGGCTTGTTTGACTGCCGACAGAGTGTAAGAGAAACGTCGAAAGATCTTAACTGGCAGGCACTCGAAGAAAGACACCGTACGTATTGCAAGAACCAGCTTAGAAAGCTTCCAGAACTGTCTTTCAGGACAGGACTGCTGCCTCCTACATATCTACCCCGCAGAGTAAGTGCAGATAAAGTAACAACTCGCTCAGAGGCGTTCTTGCAGTCATTCTTCTCAGACTCCACCCGTGAATGGAACGGGAGGAAACAATATATGATACAGAACGAAAGGCCCGCCGGTGTGGCCGAGCGGTTCTAGGCGCTTCGGTCTGGAACCGCGTGACCGCTACGGTCGCAGGTTCGAATCCAGCCTCTGGCATGTCTTTAGCTTAGTTAGGTTTAAGTAGTTCTAAGTTCTGGGGGACTGATGACCTCAGATGTTAAGTCCCATAGTGCTCAGAGCTATTTGAACAGAATTAAACTTTCACTCTGCACTGGAGTGTGCGCTGGTATGAAACTTCTTGGCAGATTAAAACTGTGTCCGGACCGAGACTCGAACTCGGGACCTTTACCTTTCGCGGGCAAATGCTCTACCAGCTGAGCTACCCAAGCACGACTCACGACCCCTCTCACAGCTGCGATTCTGCCAGTACCTCGTCTCCTACCGTCCAAACTTCACTGAAGCTCTTCTGCGAACCTTGCAGAACTAGCACTCCTGGAAGAATGGATATTGCGGAGACATGGCTTAGCCACAGCCTTGGGGATGTTTTCAGAATGAAAACAGCGCACACTCCGCTGCAGAATGAAAGTTTCATTCTGAAAACATCCACCAGGCTGTGGCTAAGCCATGTCTCCGCAATATCCTTTCTCCCAGGAGTGATAGTTCTGCTAGGTTCGCAGAAGAGCTTCTGTGAAGTTTGGAAGGTAGGAGACGAGTTACTGGCAGAATTGAAGCGTTGAGGATGGGTCCTGAGTCGTGCTTGGGTAGCTCAGTTGTTAGAGCACTTGCCTGCGAAAGGCAAGGTCCCGAGTTCGAGTCTCGGTTCGGCACACAGTTTTAATCTGCCAAGAAGTTCCAATATACCATACAATAAGAATTTCCGTCTGCCATACATTTCGCAGTAATTCTCTGGGTATAAATGGAAATGGAAATGAACAACTGTATTGCACCACTCGGGTGTTTTCTATTTTGATTAAGGTTGTGCCTCTTTGTTTTCAGCTGCCGAAGTTGCGTCAGAACAAGGACACATCAAGGGTATCGCACTTTGCCTCAGTGACGAAATAGTGCCAGCTCACGCGCTGCTGTCTGTGTGTGAGATAACAGAACAGTATCTGTGAAGTTCCAAGTCAGGGCTTGGTACTGTCAGAGGCCACCCAAGGGGTCATGGCGAGACTGGAATAGAGGCACTGAATTGCAGAACTAGCTGGCTTAGGAAGTACAAAGGAGAGTCGAAAATGCACGGAATATTTAGTGTATATTCCCGACATACTGTCGGTTGGAACAGCGATCAATACAACCGGAAATAATTATTTACTTTAGTCTAAAGTCACAATTTACGTTTTGCCTAATTGACAAATGGTTCATCAGGCCACACTATGATCAAGAAGTCACAGTAAATACTTAAAATAATACTTTAAGAAACAAACGCAAAATAATTTTTCTCTGCGAGAGCAAACACATGGTCCAGAGACCAACATTAAAATATAGGCAGACCCGTACAAATGATGTGTGGTAGTCATACTCGCTTCCCCAGTAGGTGTGTCTTATACTTAAGGGAAGGTCAATGGTATGGTCTAAATAGATGAAAATTGCAGCCAGCAGTGATAAGAATGCCCTCTGCATTAAGCCTCATGTTTATCCCAGCAGTGTCTATGTCGCGATGGAGCTCTCGGCGGTGCCGCATCGCGCTTTCTCCACATCACTATCGCAGTTCACCAACCTGCCACGCGCAGTTTGACCGATCTGCGAGTGTTTGATCATTCCTTAAATTTCGTATGCCCATTGGGTGGTGCCATACGGCGTTATTAACGACGCACTTTGTTCGTCATTTTAGTATTGGTCTTCTTAAAGCTGCTTGCTGCCACTGGGCAGAATCTTCCTTGCGAGTGTAATGGAACAGGGTAACGATGCTTTACACCAATTTTCCATTTCTATGTATAGTGCCAAAAGCATGTGTCAGTGAGGAGAAAAGCGTTTCACGTGGTATCTAAAATAGAAGAAGAAATGTTTTGTAGACTTGCTGCGAAACTCGGCGTTGCCCTGGTATTTATTTATTCTACCTACTATTAGTCCATCTCCTCCTCTCTCCTCTCTCTGTACATCTTCTCCTCTCTCCTCTCTCTGTCCATCTCCTCTTTCCCCCTCTTTCGGTCCATCTCCTCTTGTCCCATGTCTCTCTCCATCTCCCTCTTGCTCCTCTCTCTAACCACCTCCTCCTCCCCCCACACTCTATTCATCACCTCTCTCTTTATCCACCTCTCGTCCCTTCTCTCTTTATCCATCTCCCCTGTCCCTGACCATCACCTTCACCTCTCTCTCTCTATCTCCACCACCCCCTCTCTCTGACCATCTCCTCTACCCTTCTCTGTCCGTCTCCTCCCTCCTCTCTCTCTGTCCATCTCCTGCTCCCCCTCTCCCTGTTCTTGTCCCCCCATTTCTCTTCTGTGCCCACCAACTTCTAGCCCCTCTGTGTGCTCATCTCCTTCACCTCCCTTTCTCTGCCCATTTTCTCCTTCCCCTCTCTCTGTTCATCTCCTCCTCCTCCGTCTCTCTGACTGTCTCTTCCTTCCCCTGTTTCTGCACATCTCCTCTTCTTCCCTTTCCACTTGCTGAAATTTATGATTTTTGGTGGGTAGTAGTAGTAATGATCACATGTTGTGATAGATTTGTCCTTGAATGAAAAAAAACATAATTGATTTCATCTCTGTTAGTGTCGATCGAAGTGACATCGAGGAAGTCATTTGGAAGCAGGCGTTGTACGTTTTGATATGTTGAAGAAAATGTTTTTATTCTGTAGTTTCCTCTGTCATGTAATTCAAAAATTCCTGCGGTGGTGCTTCCAGTGGAGGTAATCGAATTTTTCCATTCATGCAACAGAATCCCGGTGTTTCTCTACTGAAGTTTTTCACTTTGCAAAATTGGCAGATGGTATCCGTTTTCCCTATTGCGACGTATTTATATTTGTTGTATTCTTTCGTAGGATCGTAGTGGAATGCTTCATTCGTTAGCTTGTATTGTTTATTTTTCCTCGTCCGCCCTTCTCGTAGGATGATATTTTCAGGGCTTGCTTGAGTTTCCAGTCTTTTATTATGAGACTGTGTCGCAATTTCTGATTCTTCAATCTGTTCATTTCGTTCTTCTCCGGTTACTCTGCTTCTCGCCGTGCTCATCCTCGTTCGTTGGGAACTTAAACGTGCTTAGCGTTCTTCGTCTGTTCCGTTTTTTACCCGTTCTGTTTGTTTTCTTCGTTTTGCTTCAGAACTGGCAAGGCATTCTCCTCTTTCACGTTTGGGTGCTGTCTAAAATATAAATCAAATCAACTTTTTACTAACAATTACACTAAGTAGACTTTACACACTTTTCTTATTTTATTTTCAATTTATATTCATTCACTGTATCACTTTGACTACTCACATTTCACTGTTTATTTTTATTCACTCACTGCACTACTTTTTCGGTTCCCGTCACTGATAAGAAACTGACGTTGGAACCCACGACCGGCTGGCCGGGGTGGCCGAGCGGTTCTAGGCGCTACAGTCTGGAACCGCGCGACCGCTACGGTCGCAGGTTCGAATCTTGTCTCGGTCATGGAGGTGTGTGATGTCCTTAGGTTAGTTAGGTTTAAGTAGTTCTAAGTTCTAGGGGACTGATGACCTCAGAAGTTAAGTCCCATAGTGCTCAGAGCCATTTTTTTTAACCCACGACCCCTACCAATTGGTAGCTCCACCAGTGGCGAATTCTAGAACATACCGAATGTTTAACACTATTCCAGAACATTCCATAACATTCGAGAGTGTTCTAGAATGTTCAGAATGATCTTTGATGTTCCCGAACATTCTGGAATCTTCCGAATGTTCCAGACTATTCCCGAACATTCCAGAACATCGCGGATCATCGTGGAACATTCCGGAACATTATCGAATGTTGTGGAATGCTCTTGAATACTCTCGAATGTTCTGGAATGTTCTAGAAATTTCTAGAGGGTGAAACTTCCCAGCCGTTATATCTTTAGAAGCACGCCTTTCAGGTAAAAACGGGAACCTTCTTCACGTGTGGGGATAGAGGGCTACCATACAATATAACTCACTTAATCGTACCGGGACTCTTTTCTGAGTTTTAGCAGCACGCACATTGTACACTTGCTCTCTAGGCATTCCCCAAACCCAAACATTTCCATCGGATTACCACAGGGTCTAGCGTGATTCACTGCATCAATGATTAATGACATCATATCGCCAACTGTCTTGCCACAGTGGTCGGACCGGTTCCCGACAGATCACCAAAGTTATGTGCTGTTGGGCTTGGCTGTCACTTGGATAGGTAACCGTCCGAGTCTGCCGAGCTCTGTTGGCAAATGGCGTGCACTCAGCAGACCGAGAAGCTACTTGACTGAGAAGTAGCGGCTCTGATCACGAAAACTGACGACGGCTGGGAGAGTGGTGTGCGACCACTTGTCCCTCCATATCTGCATCCAGTGACGCCTATCGGCAGAGGAGGAGACGGTGGTTGTTCAGTAACCTTCGGTCTTACGAGGCCTGTTCGGACGGAGTTAAATGATATCATATCAGTGATACTCTAATGAGCGGCCTAGTGACAGACCATCCAACACTGCATTTGTGAACAGTCCTTCTGAATCTACCACTTTAATTTCGCAATCTTTTTGTACTGATATGCATTTTCAATCACGTGCTCCACATTCATGATTAAATACTTTTATAAAAAGTACTCTATTTCTTTCAATTCTTCAGTTACGTAAATACGAAATTGCTTTCCCTGGAAAGTAATAAATATTGCGAGAGAAAAGACCTTTCATTTTAATCTTACACCTTGAACATGTTAGTGAGACTTTTTGGAGACACCCTCGAGTTACTTAGTTTACATCTTACATCTGCTCTACCAGATCTGCCTCGTCGCGGTCGCCTGCGACAGCAACTCTAACTGATGAACACTACCTTCAAACTATGTCTCGTCGACACTCCGACGGTAACGCAACAGAGCTCCACAACTGGTGGGGCCGTATCGACCCAGACATTAAGCAACCATATCCACTCGATCAATATGGCCTCTAGGTGTTATGAGATGACAGGGAGGGGGAGGGCGGGAGGGGGGGGGGAGCTAGACACGTGGCGTAAGTCTTGACACAGGCGAGCACAGCCGTAGCTATCTGATCAAAATTATCATCACAGTGCCATTAATATGGGGTGTGTCCGCCATCCACGTTTATGACAGCTGGAGCGCGGGTGAGGACGCTTTCAATAAGGTGTCTCAATGTCTGTGGAGGGATGGAAGCCCATTCTTCCTCAAGAGCCCGAAACAGAGAATGGAATCATGCTGGACTCTGTGGTCTGCAGCAGAGCTGACGTTCAGACTCAATCCAAAGTTCTCCCGTTGGTTTCGAGTTTGGACTCTGGGGAGGCCAGTTCATTTCAGGAACGTTATTGTCCACAAATCAGTGCCTCACAGATGCTGCTTTATGGCAAGGTACAATGTCATGTTGATAAAAGACAATTGTCCTCATCGAACAATCCCTCTGCTCTTCACAGCACACAATGCGATGAAATGTGTTCACATCCTTTCATATTTAGCGTTTCCTGAAGCCTAATAAGAGCACCACACCCTAATCACGAGAAACACCCCCAATAACGTAACACTACACATGATGGCACGTAACGCTCGCTGGGCATTCCCCAAACCCAAACATTTCCATCGGATTACCACAGGGTCTAGCGTGATTCACTGCATCAAATCGCTGGTTTCCAGCCCACTGCCCAGTTGCGTTGCTCTTAACACCACATCAAGCGTAGCTTAGCATTCACTAAAGGAATCTGTGGCGTCTGCAGTTCGTGGTCTAGTGGCTAGCGTTGCTGCCTCTAGATCACGGGGTCCTGGGTTCGACCGAGCGAGGTGGCGCAGTGGTTAGACACTGGACTCGCATTCGGGAGGACGACGGTTCAATCCCGCGTCCGGCCATCCTGATTTAGGTTTTCCGTGATTTCCCTAAATCACTCCAGGCAAATGCCGGGATGGTTCCTCTGAAAGGGCACGGCCGACTTCCTTCCACATCCTTCCCTAAACCGATGAGACCGATGACCACGCAGTCTGGTCTCCTTGCCCAAACAACCAACCAACCAACCAACCTGGGTTCGATTCCCCGGGATTTTCTCTGCCCAGGGACTGGGTGTTTGTGTTGCCCTCATCATATCATCATCATCATTCATGACAGTGGCTAGATTGGACTGTGTAAAAAAACTGGGCTGAGTAAAAATTGGGACTTTGTACGGGCGCTGATGACCGCACAGTTGAGCGCCCCGCAAACCAAACATCACAGGAAATGTGTGGCCTATGAGGAGATGCTCGACGATTGTACCCGGTTCTTTTTAACACCCTATGCACTGTCAATGTGTTAGTTGCGGGCTAGTTGGACTACTGGGAGGCCGTTGCTACTTACGAGTGATTCCTCCCGCTGACCACATGCTGTTCTTACAACCACTCAACTCAATGCTCGACGGTCCCTTTCAGTCAATGTATCTTCCCGGTCTTGGTTTAACTATGGTTGTTCCTTCACTTTTCCATTTAACAATCACATCACCAACAGTTGACTTGGGCAGTTTTAGAGGGGTTAAAATGTTTCTTATGGATTTGTTACTCGCAAGGGGACCCTCCATACTGTAAATCACGGATTTTGATGCTCTTCAAATATGTTGTAGAGGCACTTACCCTGAGTACCTGGCTATCCGGTTTTTTTTAGCGACGGACCTTAGTTTTCGAGAAAATCGATTTTGAAGTTCATTGCGTGCTTTGTATACCCGTAACATTACATATATTACGAGCAAGTAAGCGTAGCGCAGCGGTAAAGTTTCACGGTTACCGCGCTGGAGGTACCGTGCTCGAATCCTGTTCATGTACTTTTTTTTCAAAGTCGACCGAATTTTTCAATTTTATTTCAAAGAATATCAACAAACAGTGTAAAGTGTGCGAAATTATAAACATATATTCAGTTATTAATTTTTCAAGTAATCATTCCGTTTGTGGTTCGCAGTTGGAGGTCCAAATGTTCGTACAACGGTCGCTTCTTGTATTACCTGAAACCGATCTCCGCCCATTATCGTCCCCTCTCCCGTGAATACCGTTAGCCGTAACGGGAACCCCGGCACCTAGGCCAATGAGGATTCGAGTTGCATTCCTTTACGTTCGCACCTAACTACAGCGTCAGTCCCTCGCAAAGCGTCTCTAGTGCCATGTGTTAGAAAAATTCTGTGAAATGGAATAACCAAGTGTTTCTGCAGTCGTGCAGCCAGAAGAAGTTCCACAAGTAGAGGAGTTGAACGAAGAATCAAAAGGCGAAATCACAAATGGGGATTTGAATCGCGTAACGAATACACCGTTTAGCGTGATCTCTGCCAATTCCGTTGCAATTGGCGATAAGATATGTATCGCAATACATGATCTCTTGGCCGAAAGACAGATCATTATTGATGATGAATTGATAGATTTCAACGAAGAAGATGAATTGGGAGAATATGATGCGAACCACAGAGGGAATGAATATTTGAAAAAAATCAATAACTGAATATATCTTTATAATTTCGTACACCTTACACTGTTTGTTCATATTCTTTGAAATAAAATTGAAAAATTGGGGTCGATTTTGAAACATAAAAGTACATGAGCAGGATTCTAACACGGTATCTTCACTCCGTAGCCGTGAACCTTTACCGCTGCGCTACGCTAACTTGCTCGAAATATATGTTACGGGTATATAAAGCGCGCAATGAACTTCAAAATCGATTTTCTCAAAAACCAAGGCCCGTCGCTAAAAAACCGGATAGCCAGGTACTCAGCGTAAGTGCCTCTACAACATATTTGAAACGCATCAAAAATCGTGATTTTACAGAATGGAGCGTCCCATTGTCAGACTGACACCTAGTGACTAGTTCATGTTCGAAGTAAGTGAGCTATCGTGACCGGCCCATCCTGCTATTGCTGCTTCTCTGCTGACAACACAAGACTCCCCGTCACCGTTTATGCTCCACCTCTCGCGACATCCGATAGTCAGTTCTGCATTACATAGGGGTGTCCGAATACTTTTGACCAGTTTGTGTAGAGTACGTTAAAAATGAGATCGGCGTTTTTTGAGGACTTCTGTGTAAAACAATCTGATACTGAGCTTTGTAGAAGCACTTATAGCCATTCAAAACATGTTCATGGACATAATGAAAAAGAGATATCTGTCAGAAGGACTTCAGCGTGTTGTGCTGCATAGGATGTTGCGTACTGCACTGTTTATTTGAATTCATAAATAAGTGTGATAAACGTATGGCATTTCTGCCAGTGGTGATGAGTTCACTGCAAGTGGGATAAGCAGTAATATTCGCTCATATTTACGGAATCTGTGCAGCACTACCCTAAAGAAAGCATGTAATTAAATATTTCAAATTGTCGTTGAAGGATGCCGATTGTTTCAAATGGTTCAAATGGCTCTGAGCACTATGGGACTTAACATCTGTGGTCATCAGTCTCCTAGAACTTAGAACTACTTAAACCTAACTAACCTAAGGACATCACACACATCCATGCCCGAGGCAGGATTCGAACCTGCGACCGTAGCAGTCGCGCGGTTCCGGACTGAGCGCCTAGAACCGCGAGACCACCGCGGCCGGCCCGATTGTTTCAAACGCTCATATCTGATCACTTTGAAAGTTCGTTCTTAAGCAGCGCCAAGTTATAGGGAAATGTTTAGTTTATACAAAGGACAGCTGGCTATACCCACTTTTTCGAGACAGGTACTTGGGGTAAGGTTGTGAAACAATCCACTATAATAGATGGTCATACTTTTGAAATATTTTCATGAACAATAAAATATAACCGCCTTGTAAACAATAGTTGGAGCAAGTTACTTACATCTTCAAAATAAATGCAGATTTCTGTATAGCGCTGTTCGTTTGCTTACTAGTTTTACTTCCTGCTCGTTTTTCTGTACCACATGATATAGAAGTTGCATTTTTGACGTTAGTTGAAGATCCAAGGTTGGACATTTCACAAGTCCTCAAAAATGACGCAAGTAATCACCTTGAAGACAATACTGCTGATGAGTGTGTATCCAAGGCGTAAGCGATAACTGTTTACAGCGTACCTCTGTGCTCTAGGGGAGGCTGAGACGAACAGGTTGATAGAGGACACTTGTAATCTATCAGGCTGGGAAGCAATCTCAAATTGGCCTCCTAGAGCCATATAAGCAACAGTGCATGCACAGCGCGCGAGCTTTTGAATTCTTCTCGCACTCTTAGTCCCTCCAGCTTAATCGGTCAAATTCTTGAAACTTTTTGTTTCGTTTACGTTAATGACTTAAATTATCCCGAGACGTTAATGAAAAAGAAAATACTTTTGTAAGCGTTATGTCAAAACTAATTACCTTGACATTTCAGTCGAAACTAAACCCTCACAAGCACAGTAGTTTCTTAGTACAAATGCCACAGAACCATAGCGATATAATTGTTAATTTTCCGCTGTTAAAATTTTGATGTAAAATTTACAAAACGTCAATTTTACAGTTTGAAAGTGCATGAACAAGGCGCTTGTAATATTCTAGGACTATTTTAGCGGCAAAAATGAATGAACTTCAAATGGTTAAAACACCTTGAACGAGCAGACATTGGACATTCATATTTACAGGACATGTAACTTAGTACGTTCCAGAAATGATTAGCATTTGTCACCTCGGTTCAGAGCGTGTCCTGTTTCCTAGTAGGCACAGGGTCCGCCATGGACCATGATAACTTATTCCATGCTTGATGGCATTGATGCGTGTAATGTGCGAATGGCGCCCTGTGGTATAGCCATCCATGCTGCATTCACCTGGTTTCAAAGTCCATCTGTGGTGGGTGGCATTAGGTCATAGCGCTGCACCCGTCGTTTCATCCTATCCCACACATTTTCCTTTGGTGACGAGTCTGGTGGTCTGGTGGCCAGGGCAAAAGGCTGACATCCTGTGACACCAATAAGGCACGTGTTTGTGGATCAACCTGTGGTCGTGCATTGTCTTGCTGAAAAATGGCGTCTGGGGTGTGTAAGTAGGCTGTTTAGGTTTTTTTATGGTAACGCCACCTCTGTATGAAAATCACTGGCTGTGCTGTGTGCAGTCTGTGGCTGCTTTGCATTGTTGTAATACTCGCCATTGTAGTGTTGGGCAGCGGCAGCTGGATGTGAACAGCGCGTAGCGTTGGGCAGTTGGAGGTGAGCCGCCAGCAGTGGTGGATGTGGGGAGAGAGATGGCGGAGGTTTGTAATTTGTCATGAACTGATATATATATTATGACTTGTGATGATATTAAGGTAAATACATTGTTTGCTCTCTATTAATATCTTTCATTTGCTAACTATCCCTATCAGTAGTTAGTGCCTTCCATAGTTTGAATCTTCTATTTAGCTGGCAGTAGTGGCGCTCGCTGTATTGCAGTAGCTTGAGCAGCGAAGATTTTTGTGAGGTAAGTGATTTGCGAAAGGTATAGTTTAATGTTAGTCAGGGCCATTCTTTTGTAGGGAATTTTGAAAGTCAGATTGCGTTGCGCTAAAAATATTGTGTGTCAGTTTAAGCACAGTCGTATATAAATTGTTCAAAGGGGACGTTTCAGGTGTTACGCAGAAAGGGCACCGCTACGGGTCGCAGGATATCATTCACTTAGGTCACACTGGCCACAGTGTCCAGGACACACACCAGCTGTGATTTGTGGTTGTACCCAATAGTTATCCCACACCATAAGGCCTGAGATGGCGCTGTATGTCTTGTGCGAATGGAGTCACTGTGATGCCGCTTCCCCTGTCATTTTTAAACAAAGAGAGCCTGGATTAGTCCGAAAACACTATCTGATGCCATTCCTGTCGTCAGTGACGTCGCTACATACACTAGTGCCGTCTAGCATGTTTCTGCACATTCGTCAGAGAAGTGGACGACGCGCGCGTAATCTATGCCGTAATAAACGGCCACGAATGGTCACCCCTGATAGTGCACGATGTGTTCCACTGTTTCACTGTTTCGCCAAAGCCGAGGAGGACGCAGATTTGACCTGCAATGCCATTCGGCTGAGACGTCGGTCTTCTCGAGGGATGGTCTGGGTGTTACAACCTGACCTATCTACAACTTTCTGTGAACCATTCTGCATACATATGTTGCACTACAAAACATTTCGTCTCACACGAGCAGCAATTTCCCGAATGGATACATCACATTCTCTCGTGCCAATAATGCGCCCTCTTTCAAACTCACTGATTTGACGGCACGATTCGAGCATACGTCTGGGAGGCACGCCTTCTCAAGTCACACTGATCCATTACCTTCGTTTTATAGCGACAATGAGACCTGCAGCCACATTTCACAGGTAGTTGGTGCTGCGCCTCGATATCGATGTCGACCAGAACCCGCAGGCCGACGTTGCCCAAGTGCTAATCATTTCTGTAGAACATACTAAAGACCTGTCCAGTGAATATGAACGTCCTTGTCGTTCAAGGTGTTCTGTTTTTTTCTGTTCATGAGTGCGATATTAAAAATCTCGTTCGACGCGAGTGCTCTGAAGCTTAGGTTGGTTTTGTAAGCCAATTTGAGGTTGGTTCACTACTTGATAGATCACAGGTATCTTATATCAAGATGTTAGTCTTGACCTCTCCTACACCACTGTGGCACGTTGTATACAGACATTGTTTTCGCTCTGTATTTTTTATTCCCCCTTCTCATATCCTCCAAAATGCTATATACAACATATGACGGTTTATACGTTTGCATCAAAATTTCATACTGGAAGTCGCACCGCCGTCGAGCCTGTGTCTGTACATAACACCCACACTAGAGCTCCTCATGACAAACTAAATCGTCCGCCATGTTTTCCCGAGTTCTGTCGGTGGTTAACCTGTTCAGTATTCTCACATGTTCATGCAGGAAGCAAGCATGGTTTTTACTGATTATAAATGTGCAATATTAATATGCCACAAAGTGGCATTATTGAAGATGTAATCCTCTCCTCATAGCATGAATCTAACCACAGCGAAAACTGAAAGATTTTATCATAATGAAGCCCCTACAATTTTGCCACGCATGAACTCAAGCCTAGAAGCATGTTCATATAGGCCTATCACCCATAACTAACCTTTTATGTTGTCTTCAGTTCGACAGATTAATTTAGTCCTTGCCCAGCAAGGAGGTCTGAGTAACCCCCCCCCCCCCCCCGCCCCCACCCTCCCGACCAAAGACCAAGTGTAAACTTTGTATATCTGGAATTCAAGCTGTTATTAAATGTCTTTACTATTAATACAAAAATAAGATAGAAAATTTTTTGTGACTGTAGGCCTTCCCGGCGTAAACTGTTGATGAAGGTTTCTCGGGTCTCCAGCTGGGTGGTATTGTTGATATCTCACGACGTTTCGGGAAGTGTCGCCAGAAGATGGGTAGTATGACACTTCCCGAAACATCGCGAGATATCAACAATACCACCCGGCTGTATACCCGAGAAACCTTCATCAACAGAAAATCTTTTGCTTGTTGAGTTGTGGTCAAAACTATATTCTTAGAAGGTTATGTTTCTTGTGCAGATTTCCTCACAATGACCAATCCGCTATATAAATCTCTTTATTATCACTCGTCCTATCGTCCCTATATAAGAATTGGGGTTAAGAGTTATTCAGTTTTTTTTCTATGTTTATGATAACGACGTATAAATACACAAAAAAATATTCCTCTCCACTTTGCCAATTCCGAAAATATCTCAGGAATTGAAAAATATTGGGATGAACTGCTTCTGTACAGTTTTCGATTGGAGCAAGAAACGCCATCGTATACAGTTGGTTTCGTGTTTATAACAACTTTCATTAACATATACTTACAATACACTATGGAGCGCGAGCTCTTGGTTCCCAGTTTTCTCTGCGGAAATTAATGGCCGATCTCTTTCTTCGTTCGGGGTCACTTGGAAATCAAAACATGCGAAAACCATTTTTGCAGTGGTTCACAGCTGAGCAGCCACCCATATTTACGACGAATTCTTCAATATACTTAATTAAAAATTTCCACTCGCATCGTGACTCATATGTAAACAAGTATGGATATCCTATACTTTGGGGAAAACATGGCTGACATTTCAGCTCAGGTTATAGGAGCCTTACCCATGCCGTGACGTCTGGCAGGCCCTGAAAATTTCGCGAGGAGGTAATGCGTGATGCTGTCAATTTGACCAGTAGACGATGCCCGAGCTTCTGCTATTGGCGAGAGGTACTCATCACGAACAAGGCCGGCTGTCGTATGTGTTGCAGGTAGACTGAAGGGTTATTGGGTCTGGTTTCTCCCGCGCGAGTGGCCGTTGCAGACTGGCGCTTGGCATCAGCGAAAATTGAAAGGCCGAAATTGTTTCTCGGCTGCCGCATAAGTAAAGTCCATATTCTGTCCTACTGTACGTAGGTAGAACACAGTTTATGATAACTCGCACTGGCGGTGACGCAGAGATCGGTGGAACAAACAGGCGGTTCCTGTGGTCTATGACGGCGTAGTTCACAAAGTGAACGGCTAGCCAGAAGCATAATCCATAGCTAGAGTTGCGCACTACCAAAGCTATGGCTCGGTAGTTTTGGTACAGTACATAAATGACGGACCAAATGGTAGGATTACCGCTAATATTGGTAGCATTCGTAGGGAAAGAAACAAAAATGAATACGTAAGAGAGGAACTTTTTGTTTGCTTGTTTGTTTAGCAGTTTGTTTTATATATAATTACAACCACATATCATTCAGTGTTAGTCCAGTGCACATTTTATATCCTTACAGAATGTAAATTGCATTTTATATGCAAAAATTAGTTGATCGCGTAACTTCTGCTCTTTTATGTAACCGAAGCAATTGTTGTTGACTCGAGTACAGTTTACATGCACAAACTTAAAAAAAAGTAATTAATGTTGTTATTTTGCACTCAATAGAATGTTCTTCATCATGATCAAAAGCAAAAGTTTCCATTTATTATTGATAAATGCGAAAGTTGTTTATACAAAGGAGATACATGTTTTATATAAGTTCGATGAAGTATTGAAGCAATGTATGATGTATTTTTGCTTTGCGGTTTTGTTCCAATATCAACTTCTTGTTTGAGGAAATTGCGTTTTCTAGCGCAATATGATAAATATGTATTTTTTTTACCTTTGCTCCAGCACTTCTCTGTATAACGTTACAAATCAATGATTTTCGAATAAAATTTGAATTAAGTGCTGACAGTTTCAATTTTGCTGAATATATTGTTAATTTTTAAGTAACAGACAGGAGGATAACTGTGTAGAACAAACACGTTACAAAGGTTATGCACCCGTTTATACAGTATATCCTCATTCTGTTTCTAGACAGTTCACTGCTTCCGGTTTCTAGGGGAATCTAATAAGAATCTGCTCACACACACACACACACACACACACACACACACACACCGAGCGAGGTGGCGCAGTGGTTAGCACACTGGACTCGCATTCGGGAGGACGACGGTTCACTCCTGTCTCCAGCCATCCTGATTTAGGTTTTCCGTGATTTCCCTAAATCGTTTCAGGCAAATGCCGGGATGGTTCCTATGAAAGGGCACGGCCGATTTCCTTCCCTAGTCCTTCCCTAACCCGAGCCTGCGCTCCGTCTCTAATGACCTCGTTGTCGACGGGACGTTAAACACTAACCACCACCACCACCACCACCACCACACACACACACACACACACACACACACACACACACACACACACACACATATACACACATACACACACAAACGTAGAGAGCTATTTTAGGTAACGCCTAATAGGTATGCAACACACCTAAAGGCCATGTAACGCGGGTATGACCTAAACTGACCAAGACTACTAGCAAAACTACCGTAGGTTACGCTTACTTATGGTAACCTTCTGTAGTTTTACAACTATATCCAGTGCGTAACAAAGTCCAGGGAACAACACGAATCAAACACGTAATGCAGGCAAAGCCAAACACTCCATTAATCAATGGCACTTATCTAAGGCTTCAATGAAGTAGCGAAACTGAGTGGCAGACATCGGACCGCGGTATTTACAGGCTGCCTGGCAGGGGTCGCGACGCTGTATTTGCAGGCACTCTCTCGTCAGTAGGTGACACCGCGTGACACGCTTGCGGCTGCGACTGAAATAGGCGGTGCGAATATCTCTGACCTCTCCTCCTTATCGATATCCCGGCTGGACGGGGAACCCTAATCACTGTCGGATACTAATATCAATATTAATGAAAATGCAGAATAGACTATGGAGTCTCCTGGAAGAGGAAAAAGAGGTGGGGAAATACATGTAACACCGAGCGAGGTGGCGCAGTGGCTAGCAAACTGGACTCGCATTCGGGAGGACTACGGTTCAATCCCGCGTCCGGACATCCTGATGTAGGTTTTCCCTAAATCGCTCCAGACAAATGCCGGGATGGTTCCTTTGAAAGGGCACGGCCGACATCCTTCCCCGTCCTTCACTAATGCGATGAGACCGATGAACTCGCTGTCTGGTCTCCTTCCCTAAAACAACCCAACCCAAACACATGTAAGCATCCACAGCTAGGTGTAACAGTGCATTGGATATTGTCGATGGAAAATGTAAATATACCTATTAAATTTCTGAATAATTTCTAAAAGTCTCAAGCAATATTAATGCTCAAAGTCTCACCTCTTTGTCCTTGAATAGCAGTACCGAAAATCAGCTTTAGAATTTCTTCTGAAGCAGTAAAATTCGAATTATGAGCTGAAATGTTGGTTCAGGGGGTTAATAAATGTATTTAAATACAAAATAAATTTATTTTTCTCTATATCTAGTCACGAACCACAAATGTTTATGAACCAGGCTGCTAATTTCGGCCAACGATCACATTCTTCAGACCTAAAAATAGATGACAAGAAGTTTGAATCACTAGGAAACACCGGAGCAAGCAGTGATGCATGATATCGGAAGGCAAAGACTCCTTCCATGTGAGTGAAAACGATTGATGTAGACGTCTTCCTGTAAACAAAAAGCTATCTAGTCTTCTGGCTAATATCGCATTTTAAGTGATCTTAAGTGAGTCCTCACATAAATTGTAATGAACGACTAGGTCTCAGACCAAGCTGCTTGCAGAAATACCAGATGCAACAAAGAAATGGTGTATTTCATTTTTTCGTTTGACAGGCTCTAATATCACAAGGGAGTGAAACACGATTTTTCAATTCTATGTCTAAATCGGTGAATTTTGTGTCGAAATTATGTAATTTAATGTCGAAATCAGTAAATTTTGTGTTGAAATCACTGCATTTTGTTGCAAAATCATTGAATTCTTATGTCAAAGCCTCTCCCCCTACCGTTGAACGTATACATTAAAGAACCAAATCTAGGCCGGCAGCGGTGGTCTAGCGGTTCTAGGCGCTCAGTCCGGAACCGCACGACTGCTACGGTCGCAGGTTCGAATCCTGCCTCGGGCATGGATGTGCGTGATGTCCTTAGGTTAGTTAGGTTTAAGTAGTTCTAAGTTCTAGGGGACTGCTGACCACAGATGTTTAGTCCCATAGTGCTCAGAGCCATTTGAACCAACCAAAAAAATGGCTCTGAACACTATGGGACTCAACTGCTGAGGTCATTAGTCCCCTAGAACTTAGAACTAGTTAAACCTAACTAAACTAAGGACATCACAAACATCCATGCCCGAGGCAGGATTCGAAGCTGCGACCGTAGCGGTCTTGCGGTTCCAGACTGCAGCGCCTTTAACCGCACGGCCACTTCGGCCGGTAACCAACCAAATCTAGTTATTCACTCGAAGTTTATCTCTGCAAACAACACCTGTCAGCAAGCACGTCAGAGAACATACACATCTAAGGGTTCTTGCTTGACTGTGTGTTTCACGCTGTACATGTGACATCATACGCAGACTTCAAGCTATAAGTTAGTTCAGCAGTAGTTCTCACGTGTTTTGGAGTGTTATAGAATTTTTTTTTATGAATTTAGTGCGTTGTATCAATGTGTGGGACAAAGATCATCCAACACTGATCTACTAACGTATTATTTATTTCAGTAGTGCCAATAACCAAGCCATATGAATTTTAGTAAGTAATAGAGATAATGTAGCTGTGAACTATTTAATGTGAAGATCCACCGTGTTTGCGAAATGTGGTACAATAATCTCACTTTGGTCAACAACAAATGCTGCTTAGCGTATAGGTTTTATCAATAGTATCAATACGCAATCCATGTGTATTTTGTTAATTTTATAGAAAAGCTAATTTTTGACAGTAATGCCACATGTGTTTTGTGCTCGAAATCCAACATATTTTAATAAATAAAACAGTTTTATTTTGGTGCAAATTTCAAATTTTCGTTCGTGATCAGAGATCCATAATTACACTTGCGTATTATCATAAGCGACCATTTTGTGTGTGTGTGTGTGTGTGTGTGTGTGTGTGGTGTTTTCGTACTCGAACTCATTTTATTACGGTGGCAAAGATGGCATTTTCGAGATACAGACCTTACTTTTCATTTGTGTTTCATTCCACCATTTTGTATTACGATGTCCTCCTTATGTATTACGAAAATATCCAGTTTAAGTGTTACATTACAACAAAAATCTCGTCAAAACACCTTCTTCCATTCTTCCTACGATGGTGTTAGGTCAGTTTGTTAGTCTTTTGGCTATCTTTTGTGTGTGTGTGTGTGTGTGTGTGTGTGTGTGTGTGTGTGTTTAGTTTTACATAGCGTATTTGGATTAGCATGTCGTTGTTATTTAATAGTTGATTATGGGAAATACAGTCTGTAAACGTTTTAGGGAGCCTTTGCATCATAGTTCCAATTGGTTAATATTTCAGCATTCCTCAAAAGTTGTTTTTGTACATTTCTTCGAGTAGGTCTATTTGACAAGCAAATGAAAAGCAATATTAGACAGTTAATATCTTTAGTTATTTGTTTAGTGTATCATGATACATTACTTTCTTCCACCCTAAACTGGTTCTCGCTAAGGTGAAACGTTGAAAAACTTGCAAGTTGTTTCCCATGTCTCACTGCCCATAATAATGCAACTAAGAAAATCATTGCCGTCCACGGAGTAATGCTTAACTAAGTCCAAAGATGCCATAAGCATTGTGTCTTTGTATTAAAATGACAGTGATTGCGGAACCCAGTATGAGCACAATTTCCGATACCTCGGACCAGTTGTAGGCAGTACTGACATTGTTAGGCAGCACACTGTGATGGTCCAGTGCACGAGGCTAGATGTGTATTGGGTTCCACCGTGTATCTAAAATTCAGTGCTCCTTGACAGGATCTTGGCCATCAATTAATTTTGATATGTCTGCAGTCACGTTCACTGGGTCCCTCTTATATCGCTGCAAAGAGTGCAGTGGAGGGAATAGAGTGGATGCAACTCTGCACACATTGTCCTGATAGAATCTAGGCCGTCAGTTACAGGGGTGTAGGGGTACTGGTGGTGTTGAGGAGTAATTCTTCCATCTTGGATTGTGATGTCATAGAGGCCACCATCTTTGTTTGTCCTGTGGGGGCTGCATAGAGTCCTGACTACCAATTAATTCAGACAGGTCTGCAGCCAGCACGTGTTGTCCCACAACGTTGGATGATACGTGACCAGAATTAACTTGACAGGGGCACTGCAGCGTCGCCGTCCCTGCTGCTAATGTCTGCCTAAAATTCTCAGATTACGTGTCTGTGGGTGAGCATTTAACTCCGCTGTCAGCTTAATTTCCCAGCGTGTGGAGCCCGGCAGATGTAACGTGACAAGGGCGCTGGGGTGATGTGAGCAATGTCGTGCAGAGGCGCAGCGTGGCGGGTTGGCGCCGCAGGCCGTGACGACGCGAAGCATGACGAATCGGTTTTTCACAGAGCGCGGGTACGCGAGGGGTGCACGCGAGACGGTGGCCCGCGATTGCTTGCATAGGATGCGATCACGAACGGCGGGCAACACTCGGCTGGGACGTACACTATGAGATCAAAGGCATCCGAACACCACCAAAAACATACTTCTTTTCATATTAGGTGCATTGTGCTGCCACCTACTGCCAGGTACTCCTTATCAGCGACATCAGTAGTCGTTAGACATCGTGAGAGAGCAAAATGGGGCGCTCCGCAGAACTCATCGACTTCGAACGTGGTCAGGTGATTGGGTGTCACTTGTGTTATACGTAGGCGAGATTTCCACACCCCTAAACATCACTAGGTCTACTGTTTCCGATGTGATAGTGAAGCGGAAACGTGAAGGGACACGTACAGCACAAAAGCGTACAGGCCGACCTCGTCTGTTGACTGACAGAGGCCGCCGACAGTTGAAAAGGGTCGTAATGTGTAATAGGTAGACATCTATACAGACCATCACACAACAATTCGAAACTGCATCAGGATCCACCGCAAGTACTATGACAGTGACGCGCGAGGTGAGGAAACGTGGATTTCATGGTCGAGAGGGTGCTCATAAGCCACACATCACGCCAGTAAATCTCATAAGGAGCGTAAACATTGGACGACTGAACAGTGGAAAAACGTTGTGTGGAGTGACGAATCACGGTACACAATGCGGCGATCCGATGGCAGGGTGTGGGTATGGCGAATGCCCGGTGAACGTCATCTGTCAGCGTGTGTAGTACCAACAGTAAAATTCGGAAGCGGTGGTGTTATGGTGTGGTCGTGTTTTTCATGGAGCGGGCTTGCACCCGTTGTTGGTTTGCATGGCACTATCACAGCTCGGGCCTACATTGATGTTTTAAGTACCTTCTTGCTTCCCACTGTTGAAGAGCAATTCGGGGATGGCAACTGTATCTTTGAAAGCATTCGAGCACCTGTTCATAATGCACGGCGTGTGGCGGAGTAGTTACATGACGATAATATCCTTGTAATGGACTGGCCTGTACAGAATCCTGATCTGAATCCTAGAGAACATCTTAGGGCCTCACTGCCTGACATCGATATCTCCTCAGTGCAGCACTTCGTGAAGAGTGGGCTGCCATTCCCCAAGAAACCTTCCAGCACCTGACTGAACGTATGCCTGCGACAGTGGAAGCTGACATCCAGGCTAAGGGTGGGCCAACACCATATTTAATTTCAACATTACCGATAAAGGGCGCCACGAACTTGTAAGTCATTTTCAGACAGGTTCCCGGATACTTTTGATCACATAGTGTATGTATCGAGAGTGGACTCTGCGGCCTCAGTTGTTAACCGCCTCTGTGAATGGTGACAATGTGCGCGCGATGTTTTTTGAAGTTCGCTTGATGGTTTAAACGTCAAATAAAGCTTTCCTCATTATTTGACACCTCTCCTCGTCTTGATAATGTTACCCACACACAATCGTCTGGTACTACCACAAATGGCTGGTGAGCGACTGAGCTCTATAATATGTAAAGAAACGCATCAGTGATGTAAAACAAGTCAAAAAAATGGTTCAAATGGCTCTGAGCACTATGCGACTTAACTTCTGAGGTCATCAGTCGCCTAGAACTTAGAACTAATTAAACCTAACTAACCTAAGGACATCACACACATCCATGCCCCAGGCAGGATTCGAACCTGCGACCGTTGCGGTCACGCGGTTCCAGACTGAAGCGCCTTTAACCGCACGGCCACACCGGCCGGCCTAAAACAAGTCAGTAATAATTGTTTTCTCAAGTAAATTATCTGGCAACCATGTAGGTTGTACGAATGTCCTCAATGAATAAGACTTTTACTTTGAATTTCTCGTCATTTTTCCAGCAATAGAAGTTGGTGGGAGAGGGGATGGGGAGCAGCAGGGGAGGGGGTGTGAGGCGGGAAAGGGGTGGGGAAGGGAGAGTATCACACATGTGACAAAAACCACTCTGCTTATTGTATTGTATGGCACTGGTGACCTAGAACCGACGGAGAGGCTTCATCCCCGCCGTAGCCCTCAGTGGTTCACAACCCCATAACAGGCTACAGTGGTCCACTCAGCCCACCGTCGCCCCACACGGAACCCAGGGTTATTGTGCGGTTCGGCCCACAGTTCAACATTCCGAGGTCTACAGCGCCAAGAGTGTGCCGAGAATACCAATTTCAGGCATTGTCTCTCAGCATGGACAATGCTGTAGCCAACGGCCTTCACTTAACGACCGGGAGCAGCGGCGTTTGCGTAGAGTTTTCAGTGCTAACAGACAAGCAACACTGCGTGAAATAATTGCAGAAATCATTGTGGGACGTACGACGAACGTACCAGTTAGGGCAGTGGGGCGAAGTCTGGCGTTAATGGGCTGTGGCAGCAGACGACCAACGCGAGAGCCTTTGCTAACAGCACGACATCACCTGCAGCGCCTCTCCTGGGCTTGTGACCATATCGGTTGGACCCTAGACAACTGACGAACCCTGGCCTGTTCAATGGGTCCCGAATTCAGTTGGTAAGAGCTGATGGTAGTGTTAGAGTGTGGCGCACACCCCACGAAGCTATGGACCCAAGCTGTCAATATGGCACGGAGCAAGCTGGTGGTGGCTCAATAGTGGTGTGGCCTGTGTTTATATGTAATGGATTGGGTGCTCTGGTCCAACTGAACCGATCATTGAATGGAAATGGTTATGTTCGGCTACCTGGTGGCCATTCATGAACTTCAAGTTTCCAAACAACGATGGAAATTTTATGGAACACAGTGCGTCATGTCGTAACATCCTGGAAAATTCGAGCGAATGAGGCCATCCAGATCGCCCGACATGAGTTCCTTCGAATATCTTTGAGATGTAATCGAGAGGTCAGTTTGTGCACAAAATCCTGCACCGGCAATACTCCGGCAATTATGGACGGCTATATAGACAACATGACTCAATACTTCTGTAGGTAAGAGCCGCGAAACAAAATTGCCGGTCTACCCTTAATTGGTATTCTGTGCCCGAAATTTTCATACTGGCATGTAGCTTGTGGCAGCGCTCCACTTGTAATGATACCGGAATGTAGGCTGTAACTACCTTCCGGCACTATTTCTCTAGCGTAAACTCGAGGGTGCTGCCCCCCTTGCAAGGTATTCAGTTCGCTTTCCCGGCTAACAACACAGAACATCAAAACATAAACAGAAGACTGTAACCATGTTGTTGTCGATGTGGTGATGACGTTTCCAGTCCGAGGACCGGCTTGGTGCAGCTCTCTACGCTAGACTATCCAGTGCAAGCTTCTGCATCTTCCATAACTACTGTAGCCTAGATCCAACGGAACCTGCTTACTGCAGTCACTCCTTGGTATCCCTCCACAATTTTTACCTTCCACACTTCCCTTCATGACTAAACTGACGATTCATTGCCGCCTCAAGATGTGTCCCATCAACCGTTCCATTCTTTATTATATTGTGCCACATATTTCTCTTCTTCTCCGTTCGATTAAGTACCTCGTCATTAGTTGTTCGATCCAGCCTCCTAATCTTCAGGCTTTTTGTACAACGCCTCATTTAAGAAGTTTTTATTCCCTTCTTGTTTGGACTGTTTATCGTCCACGCTTCCCTCCAGACAAATACCTTCACAAACAACTTCTTGACACTTCAATTCATGTCCGATATTAAAGAAGTTCTCTTTAACAGAAACATTTTTCACGCTATTGCAATCTGTGTTTTACAGGATATGTCACAATTCATGTAACACATTTATAGTGGTTGTAGAGGGACTTAATAGACAGTGTCTTGAAAAGAGATTATAAAATGAGCATCAACTAAGGTAGAACTGGGATTGTTAAATTTAATTGAATCAAATCAGACGATGCTGAAGGAATTAGATTATGTAAAGAGATGCTAAAATTAGTAAATGACTTTTGCTTTTTGGGCATCAAAGTAACGGAGCTGGCCTAAACAGCGAGGATATACAGGGGTTTCACAATTCATGTTACACACGTGTAGATGTTGTAGAGAAGACTTAGTAGATCAAGTTTTACATAGGAACCCATGTCCGGAAACGCCATCCAACGACGCTATCTAGCATCAAAGTAATAGGCGCCGACGCCTGTAAATGTATGTATATACAGGGTGATTCAGTGATGATGTTACAGACTTCTTAGGATGATGGAGAAGGATAAATGCATTTCTTGTGTTGTGGCCTGATATTTGTGAGTGTTTCGTAACGAGCAACTTAACCTCTTACCCGTGTTTACATTCCGCGCTGACCAGTTGCAGCTGTAGCGGCGCATCGAAAGCTAAGTACTAATTAATTGTTCGTGTATAGTAGTTTATTTAGGAACTTTAGTAGTCTTCAACCGGTGTTCTTGGTGTTTTCCGGTGAAATAACTTCAGAAGAAATTTTTGCGAACTGCTTTCAGTTTCGTTACTGTCATTAGACGTTTGATTTTCTTTCTGTGTTAGTATTTTGTTATATTCTCATTTGTTGTTGATTAATACTGTCAATAATAGTAGTTACTTCCCTTGTAGAGCAAGTTTGTGATAATTGTAGTCAGTTTTTAACATCTTCTTATTGTAGTAGCGGAACTTAGATAAAGTTGTTTTCTTGTTTCAATAATTGTAAAATTTTACCATGAGTGAGAAGTGTGGGCTTTGCCGTAGATTCGTGAGTAGTGGATTACGGTGTGAGACTTGTTCGAAGTATTTTCACTGGGGGGAATGCAGTGGGGAAGTCAGTGGGCATTCTGGTGAGATCCTCTCCTGGAACTGCAGGTTATGTAGCAAGAGTAAGTTGATAGAGGAGCAGGAGCGTAAGATCTGTGCCCTTCAGGTCAGTTGAAAAACGCACAGGAGGAGCTAGATAGGATGAGGAGGGAGAAGGGGGTTGGGGAATGGGAGCTGGCTGTTGGCAAGAGATCTGCTAGGAGAAGGAGATTTTCAGATAGTTTTACTATTGGTGTTTGTAATAGATATGACCAACTGTCAGATTCTAGTGGAGAGGAATCTCTAGTAGCTGTAGATGTAGGAAGTATGCAGCAGACCTCAGCAGTTACGGTGGCTAGGACAGTTGCAAAGTCTAAGAGAAAGGAGAAGGTTCTGCTGTTAGGTAGTTCTCATGGTAGAGGTGTAGGCCAGCAGTTGCAGGAAGTTTTGGGGAGTGAGTACCAGGTCACCAGCATTGTGAAGCCTAATGCAGGATTGGCTCAGGTGACTTTTAACATAGGGGGGTTATGTAGGGATTTTACTAAAGAGGATCAGGTAGTGATTGTGGGTGGGGCTGGTAATAGTATTGATAGGGATGGGGAGTATGACATAGATGGTGACCTGGAAAAGATAGCCACTCAGACTGGCAACACGAATGTGCATTTCGTGGAACTGTTTCAGCGTCACGATCGGCCTCATCTTAATACAGCCGTCAGGCGTAATAACATGAGACTTGGGGGTGCGCTGATGACAGAAGGCATGAGTCACATTTCAGTGGTGTCGGTGGAGTCTATCAGTAGGACGGGTTTCACTAGACATGGCCTGCACCTCAACAGGTATGGGAAGGGGAGGTTGGCAAAACTTGTAGGTGACAGCATAGGTGGGGGTGGTGGGATCACTCATGGGAAAATTCCGGTAGTTGTGGGTGTTAGAGCTGTACCTCTTTTAGATTGAAGTCAGCTGATAGGTATTCCTGCTTAAGGGAAGTCTCTCTAACAAAGAAGCCACTTTCTACAAAGCTTGGGTATCCCATTAATGAGGGAATTAGTATATTTCATCAAAATATACAAGGTATTAGAGATAAAGTTAGTGAACTGCTTATAGATGTTGACTCTGAAATTATTGGTATATCTGAACACTTCTTAAATAAGGAGATAATTCAGAGGCTTCCTTTACCAGGATACAGGTTGGCTGGCAGCTTTTCTAGGAGCTCTTTGCGGTGTGGGGGGTAGCCATGTATGTGAAAAACGGTATCCCATTTGAGTCAATTGATGTTTCAAAGTACTGCACTGAAAAGGTGTTTGAATGTTGTGCAGGTGTGGTTAAATTTAGTGGAGCTAAACTTCTTACTGTTGTTATTTATAGATCCCCAGACTCCGATTTCACAACATTTTTCCTAAAGCTAGAGGAGGTTCTTGGTTCACTTTATAGGAAATACAAAAAGTTAGTTGTATGTGGTGACTTCAATATTAATTGTATAAGTGATTGTGCAAGGAAAAGGATGCTGGTAGACCTCCTTAATTCATATAATCTTATGCAAACCGTATTCTTTCCAACGAGAGTGCAAGGGAACAGTAGAACAACCATAGACAATATTTTTGTTCATTCGTCATTATTAGAAGGGCATTCTGTTAGCAAAAAGGTGAATGGCCTTTCAGATCATGATGCACAAATTTTAAGTCTAAAAGATTTTTGTGCTGCAACACATGTTAAATATAGTTACCAACTTTTTAGGAAAGCTGATCCAGTTGCTGTACAGACTTTTGTAAACCTTATCAAGGAACAAGAGTGGCAAGATGTTAATAGTGCTGATACAGTAGACGATAAATATGATGCTTTCCTCAAGACTTTTCTCGTGCTCTTTGAAAGTTGTTTTCCGTTAGAACGTTCAAAACAGGGTACTAGCACAAACAGGCAGCCTGGGTGGCTGACTAAAGGGATAAGAATATCTTGTAGAACAAAGTGGCAATTATATCAAAACGTTAGAAACAGTCAAAATCTAAATACAGCAGCCCATTACAAACAGTATTGTAAGGTGCTTAAAAAAGTTATTAGGAAGGCAAAAAGTATGTGGTATGCAGATAGAATAGCTAAGTCTCAGGATAAAATTAAAACCATATGGTCAGTCGTAAAGGAAGTGGCTGGTCTGCAGAGACAGGTCGAGAATATAGAATCAGTGCGTAGTGGGGATGTCCGTGTTACTGATAAGTCGCATATATGTACAGTACTTAATAATCACTTTCTGAATATAGCAGGTGAACTAAATAGAAACCTAGTCCCAACAGGGAATCATATAGCGCTCTTAGAAAAAAGTGTTCCGAGACTGTTACCTGAAATGCTCCTCCATGATACTGACAAGAGGGAGATTGAGTTAATAATTAAATCACTAAAGACCAAGAACTCTCATGGATATGACGGGGTATCTAGCAGAATACTGAAGTATTGTTCCGCGTATGTTAGCTCAGTACTTAGCCATATCTGTAACTTTTCCTTTAGGAGTGGTCGGTTTCCTGACCGATTAAAGTACTCGGTAGTGAAGCCACTTTATAAAAAGGGAGACAGGGATAATGTTGACAATTATAGACCTATTTCTATGCCATCGGTGTTTGCTAAGGTTATCGAGAGGGTTGTATATACAAGGTTACTGCAGCATTTAAATTCACATAATTTGCTGTCAAATGTACAGTTTGGTTTTAGAAATGGCTTAACAACTGAAAATGCTATAGTCTCTTTTCTCTGTGAGGTTTTGGGCGGATTAAATAAAAGGTTGCGAACGTTAGGTGTTTTCTTTGATTTAACGAAGGCTTTTGACTGTGTTGACCACAAAATATTACTGCAGAAGTTGGAACATTATGGAGTAAGGGGAGTAGCTTACAATTGGTTCGCCTCCTACTTTAAGAACAGAAAGCAGAAGGTAATCCTCCGCAATATTGAGAGTGGTAATGATGTTCAGTCCCAATGGGGCACTGTTAAATGGGGCGTTCCCCAAGGGTCGGTGCTGGGGCCACTGCTGTTTCTTATTTATGTAAATGATATGCCTTCTAGTATTACAGGTGATTCAAAAATATTTCTGTTTGCTGATGACACCACCTTGGTAGTGAAGGATCTTGTGTGTAATATTGAAACATTATCAAATAATGTAGTTCATGATATAAGTTCGTGGCTTGTGGAAAATAATTTGATGCTAAATCACAGTAAGACTCAGTTTTTACAGTTTCTAACCCACAATTCAACAAGAACTGACATTTTAATCAGACAGAATGGGCATGTTATAAGCGAGACGGAACAGTTCAAGTTCCTAGGCGTACGGATAGATAGTAAGCTGTTGTGGAAAGCCCATGTTCATGATCTTGTTCAGAAACTAAATGCCGCTTTATTTACCATTAGAACAGTATCTGAAATAAGTGACATTTCAACACGAAAAGTAGTATACTTCGCATATTTTCATACGCTTATGTCATATGGTATTATTTTTTGGGGTAATTCTTCTGATTCAAAAAGGGTATTTTTGGCTCAAAAACGGGCTGTTCGAGCTATGTATGGTGTAAGTTCGAAAACCTCTTGTCGACCCCTATTCAATAGTCTGGGAATTTTGACATTGCCCTCACAGTATGTATTTTCTTTAATGTCGTTTGTTGTTAGCAATATTAGCTTATTCCCAAGAGTTAGCAGCTTTCACTCAGTTAATACTAGGCAGAAATCAAATCTGCATGTGGAATGCACTTCCTTGACTCTTGTGCAGAAAGAAGTGCAGTATTCTGCTGCATCCATTTTCAGTATGCTACCGCAAGAACTCAAAAATCTTAGCAGTAGCCCAAACACTTTTAAGTCTAAACTGAAGAGTTTCCTCATGGCTCACTCCTTCTATTCTGTCGAGGAGCTCCTGGAAGAGCTAAAAAATTAAGCAAATTCCAGTGTTACATTCTTGATTTTCTTTATTTAAACTAACGACTTGTCGCCTGAATATGTTTCTTATATTTCATTTTATCTGTTTCTACAATCGTGTTATAATTTCATGTATTGACTCGTTCCATGACCATGGAGACTTCTCCTAAATGTGGTCCCACGGAACAATAAATAAATAAATAAATAAATAAATAAGTAAATAAATAAAAAAGGGCCCTTGTACCGGAAACGAACGAGTCGAAAGTTATAAGCGGAAATCGTTCTGATACCTCTGACAGTGGAATACATGTATTTGTCACGTTTTTACTAAGACTGTAATGTAGGCAAGTTTTAGAGGTGCTAGTGTGGACCAAAACAAGGAGAAAGCACTTCATAGTCTTCTCTATTGTGAAACACATGTCTTCTATTGAACAAGTGCTCATAGCTCTTAAGGTATGCATTTTAGAGCCCATGTTTACAGGACATTGTTTCTTGTTTCGGTCCATACTACCACCTCTGAAAGTTACCTACCCCACAATCTCTGCGACAACACGGCCAGTACATGTATTCCACTGTCAGGGGTATCAGAACGGTTTTTGCTTATAATTTTCCACTCGTTCTTTTCCGATACAGGGACCTTACCTCATATTGATACAGTCATCCTTCTCCATCATCCTAGGAAGTCTGTAACATCATCACTGAATCACCCTGCATATATATACATTTATAGGCGTCGGCGCCTATAACTTTGATGCTAGATAGCGTCGTTGGATAGCGTTTCCGGACATGGGTTCCTATGTAAAACTTGGTCTACTAAGTCCCCTCTATAACCTCTACACGTGTGTAACATGAATTGTGAAACAACGTGTATCCTTTCTCTTTAGGCCACGTCCGTTACTTTGATGCCCAAAAAGCAAAAGTCATTTCTAATTTTAGTATTTCATTGCATAATCTAATTCCTTAAGCATCGTTTGATTTAATTCGGTTATATTTCATTATCCTAGTTTTACTTTAGTTGATGCTCATTTTATAATCTCTTTTCAAGACACTGTCATTTCCGTTCAGATGCTCTCCTAGTTATTTGCATCTTCTGAAATTATGAAATTTCACCGGCAAATCTCAAAGGTTTTATTTCTTCCCCCTGAACTTTAAATCCCTTTCCAAATTTCTCTTTTACAGCTTGCTAAAAGCGCAGACTGAACAACATCGGCGATAGTCTACAATTCTGTCAGCCTTCTCAAATACTGCCTCCGTTTCAGGTCATTCCAGAATTATAAGGGCAGTCTGGTAGCTGTACATGTTGTAGGTAAACTTCCCTCCGTGCATTTGATCCCAACTACTTTCAGGATTTCAAAGACCGTATTCCAGGCAATTTTTCCAGAATCTTTCTGTCTATCTAGCAATGTTTTCATGTTAGATTTGGCTTCTTTCACTCTGTCATTTAAGACTAGCCTTTGGATCTGGGTCAGTATTCTCTCACGTGTTCCTACTTTCGACATTTCTCCGGACCACAGTGTCTTCCCCAAAGTCGGCTACTACCAGCCTTTCCCTCCTTCCGTAAATAAACATCTTATTGTCCGTTAGCGGTATGTGAAGCTATATTTTATACTAATATTTCAGAGAGGAGACCACCCGCACTCACGAAACGGCAACTTGTCTCTTCTTTTTTTATAGGCACAGTAATTCAGGCCATTCCAACACCTAAAAAAATTAAAAAAAGCTATACTTAATTCCGGTGGAGCCAAATGCTAATCATGCCAGGAATGTTAATGGTTTGTCTGCTGCCTTGCATAGCGATACGGGTGGTAACCTAGCAAATTAGCGGATAAATTGCCGGCGCTGGCCAAAGAAGAATGCATGCACATGATCTCAGATGGCGGCCCGACATTAGCATAACAATACTATTGTTTTTACGAGAAGCGTTCAGTAAGTAACGCAACACATTTTTTTGGCGAAAGCAGGTTAGTTTTATTCAGAATTCCAATAAAGCATATTATACCCCACTCTTTTGTCTACAAAACCCTGTTTTTCTACATAATCTCTGTTCAGTCCGATGACCTCACGCCACCATACTGGTAGGGGCCGTATGCCCGCACGGTACAACTGCACTGGTTAACGTCGGAGCCAACGTCTTCCTGCATAAATAACCTCCCCATCATTCACGTAGTACTTCCCGCAGAGCGCATTCTCTCATTAGTCCAAAGAGATGGAAGTCGCAAGGTGCGAGATCCGGGCTGTAGAGAGGATGTGGAAGGTGAGTCCAATGAAGTTTTATGAGTTCTTCTCTTGTGCAGAGACTTGTATGAGGCTTGCATTGTCATGGAGAAAGAGAATTTCTTTTGCATTTATGTGTCGACCAACACGCTGAAGTCGTTCCTTCAATCTCCTGAGGGTATCACAATATACCTCAGAGTGGATCGTTGCACCATGAGGGAGAACATCAAATAGAGTAACCCCTTCAGAGTCCCAGAAGACCTTCGCCATGACTTTACCGGCTGAGAGTGCGGCTTTGAACGTTTTCTTCGGAGGCGAGGTGACGTGGCGCCACTCTATGGATTGGCGTTTTGCTTCCGATTCGAAGTGATGAACCCATGTTTCATCGCCTGTGACGATGTTCGACAAACATTGTTACCATCAGCCTCGAAATGTGCAAGCAATGCCGCACAAATGGTTCTTCGTTGCTCCTTATGGTCTTCTGTTAGGCGGTGATGAGCCCAGCAGGCACACAGCTTTGAGTATCCCAATACCGCGCGACTGCTACGGTCGCAGGTTCGAATCCTGCCTCGGGCATGGATGTGTGTGATGTCCTTAGGTTAGTTAGGTTTAAGTAGTTCTAAGTTCTAAGGGACTGATGACCACAGCTGTTAAGTCCCATAGTGCTCAGCGCCAGTATCCCAATACGTGGACGTGTGTGTCAGCTCTAACAACAGATACGTCCAGCTGAGCAGCGACGTCTTTGACTGTGATCCTTCGATCACCTCGAAACAGTGTGCACGCACGTTCCAACACCGCACAACAGTGTGCGGCCGGAGATTGGACAGGTTTGCGCGACCTCGTTGGGATGACGACACACGCCTCACCCAACAACTCACCGTGCTTTTGATCACTGCCAGATCTTCGTAGACATTCTGCAAGCGCCTACGAACATCTGCGATGCTCTAGTTTTCGGCCAAAAGAAATTCAGTGAAAACTCTCTACTTGGAAGACACCTCCGTTGCAGACGCCATATTGAAGGCTACGTTAAGGGAACTATATGAAACTATAGGGGCTGAAGCAAGAATATTCCACGACGTCCCACGGCAAATTCCGCAGTTTTTTAAAAGAAACTGGCCGAGAAAAAATGTTTTGCGTTACTGATTGGCCACCCCTTGTAATATTGTTCCTCATATTCATTCAAAAAATTAAGTATATTACTTCCTTACCGACCTAACTGTAACGTAACTGCTTGGTTCCATATCTACATATACGAGGTGGAATCCTAAATTTTCGGGACTGGTGCTGCCATCTGGAAAGTAGGAGTAAAAGATCCAGAATGAGATTTTCACTCTGCAGCGGAGTGTGCGTTGATATGAAACTTCCTGGCAGATTAAAACTGTGTGCCCGACCGAGACTCGAACTCGGGACCTTTGCCTTTCGCGGGCAAGTGCTCTACCAACTGAGCTACCGAAGCACGACTCACGCCCGGTACTCACAGCTTTACTTCTGCCAGTACCTCGTCTCCTACCTTCCAAACTTTACAGAAGCTCTCCTGCGAACCTTGCAGAACTAGCACACCTGAAAGAAAGGATATTGCGGAGACATGGCTTAGAGCACTTGCCCGCGAAAGGCAAAGGTCCCGAGTTCGAGTCTCGGTCGGGCACACAGTTTTAATCTGCCAGGAAGTTTCAGGAGTAAAAGATCTTTGCACCGCTAGGTGGCAAAAGCTACATATCTGATGAGTCAGTGTGCGGAGTGGCATTCATCCGGGAGAACGTGTTGCGTGTCCACAGTGATTTAGGTAATACTCTGTGTTTGGTGTGTCCGATTTTACGATGGATCCGCGAACAGAACAGCACGTGTGTATCAAATTCTGTGCGAATCTCGGGAAAAGTGCTACGGAGATCTTTGCAGTGATTCAACTGGATTTACGGTTATGACCCAGAGACAAAGCGACAGTCGTCGCAGTGGAAGAGCCCAGACGCTCCAAGACCCAAAAAAGCGAGACAGGTGAAGAGCAAAGTGAAGAGCATGATCATCGTTTTCTTTAATACCAAGGGAATTGTGCACAAAGAATTCGTACCACCCAACCAAACAGTGAATTCCGCGTACTACTGTGACGTTTTGCGACAGCTCCGTGAAAACATGTGGCGACGACGGCCCGAACTTTGGCGTCAAGGGAACTGGCTGCTGCATCACGACAACGCGCCCTGTCACACGTCCTTGCTCACGAGGACCTTTTTGGCAATGGCACCTTGCAACTTCGCGCTATTCCTAAAACTGAAACTCAAGTTGAAAGGCCGTCGGTTCGACACTCTAGAGAGGATTCAAGAAGCATCGCTCGCGGTGATAAACACCCTCAAGGATCAGGCCTTCCATAAAACGTTTGACCAGTGACAGAAGCGCTGAGACCGGTGTGTACATGCGGATGGGAACTACTTCAAGGGTGATGGTGACCATTAGACCAAAGGTGAAGTTTTCAACAGATGACAGCACCAGTCCCGAAAATTTTGGATAGTACCTCGTGTAGCCTACACAGCGCGTGGAGGAGGGTCTTGCCTATCAATATTATAGGGCTTCTGTCCCATTCCATTCGCATACCAAACGAGAGAAAAATGACAGTCTTTTTTCCTCTCTACACGCTTGAACCTCTCGTATCTTATTCTCAAGATCTCTATGCGAGGTATACGATGGTGGATGCAGAAGGTTACACAGTTTTGCTCGAATACAGGTTCTCTTAAGTTCGCAAGAACTGCATCATCTTTCTTTCAAAAATTTCCACTTGAGTTTCTCAAGACTCTCTGTCACATTGTCGTAAGTGCTATACCGACCTGTTACATTACTAGCAGTGCGTCTCTTAGGCTTTTATGCCTCCTTGGTAAGGACTGCAAAACGCTGGAGAAATCCAGGTGAATTGGTCAACACTGGCGTCTTTTGTACGATTTCCGTTACAAATGCACAGCACTTACCCAAAACCGTTCCAACAAATTTAATTCCATCATTCGTTTCCCTACCACTGACTTTCTATGTTCGCCTCATTTCGCGTTACTTTTTTACACACAACAAGACAAAGGAAAGGACGCACCACGAAGCAGAAAAACTGGCTGATTTGTTTTTGAGAAAGAGCTTCACTATCTGAGCAAGTTGGTCTACAGCTGTCCCTTATGTAGGCAGTTATTCGGCTTGGAATCGATTGACAGATCTGTTGGATTTCCTTCTGAGGGATATCGCGTTAAATGCTGTCCAATTGGAGCGTTAGATCGTCGAAGTCCCGAGCTGGTTGAAGACCCTGCTCGTAATGTTACGAACCTTTTCAATTAGGGGGGGGGGGGGTCAGATTCGGCGATCTTTCTGGCCAAGGTAGGGTTTGGCAAGCACGAAGACAGTAAAAACTCTCGCCGTGTGCGGGAGGGCATTAACTTGCTGAAATGTAAGTCGAGGATGGCTTGACATGAAGGGCAACAAGACGGAGCATAGAATATCGTCGATGTACCGCTGTGTTGTAAGAGTGCCGCGGATGACAGCCCAAAGGGTCCTGCTATGAAAAGAAATGGCGCCCTAGGCCGTATGGCGGGCGACACTCAGGTTGGTATCCCATCGCTGTCTAGGGCGTCTCCAGACCCGACTACGCTGGTCTTCGGGGCTCAGTTCGAAGCGGGAGTCATCACCGAAGACAATTCTACGCTAGTCAATGAGATTCCAGGCCAAAGACGAGTCTGGAGATGCCCCACACAGCAATGGGATACCAACCTGACTGTTGACCACCATACGGCCCGACAACCGTGAGTGATGGTCTGGGGTGCCATTTCTTTTCATTGCAGGACGCCTTGGGTTGTCATCCGCAGCATCCTTACAGCCCAGCGGTACGTCGAGGATATTCTTTTCCCCGTTTTGATTGCCCTTCATGGTAATTTATCTAGGGCTTGCATTTCAGCAAGATAATGTCCGCCCGCACACGGCGAGAGTTTCCTAATGCTTGTCTTCGCGCTTGCAAAATCCTAACTTGGTTGGCAAGTCGCCAATTGGGAACCTTTGGGGCAGTATGGGGAGGGCCTTCCAACTAGCTCGAGATTTTGACGATCTAACGCGCCGACTGGGCAGAATTTGGTACTATATCCATCACGAGGACATCCAACAAATCTGGCAATCAATGGCAAGCCATATAACTGCTTGCACAAGGGGCAGAGGTTTACCGACGTGTTATTGACTTGCTGAATTAGTGAAGCTCTTTCTCTTGAATAAATCGTTCAATTTTACTGAAATTGTAATCATTTGTTTGTTTATACATGTGCATTACATCCATCGATTTCCGTCACATTCAGATACTTCCTTCGTGTTGCGCCGCTTTTTTTTTGTCTTAAAGTGTATCCCATAAGATTTATATGAGATTACATGCTGTCGATGTTCGCCACCAATAGTTTGCAGCAAGCATTCATTCGCTCAGGGGACTAAATATGTTTCTGTCCACATAAATGTTCATCTAAAGTCAGTAGCGTATCATTATACCAATTTGCAAGCAAATATGCGGTAGCTAATTGTCCGTCGGTTCCGGCAGAGAAGAGAGATCAGGTCATACAGATCTGCCGCAGCGCCAACATGCCTCAGTTCGTCGTCCAACAGAACATCTGTGAAAGGATCTTGACTACCTCGTAAGGTGTTTAACTCTGTCTTCTTGCAGGGGATGGGCATAATATGGAAATACCGTATCCGCATGTCCGCAGCTCGCGGTCTACTGGCTAGTGTTGCTGCCCGGGTTCGATTCCCGGCCGGGTTGGGGTTTTCTCTGCCCGGGAACTGGGTGTTTGTGTTGTTCTCATCATTTCATCATCATCATTTTATTCGTGACAGTGGTTAGTTTGGAATGTGTAGAAATTGGGACTTTGTACGGGCGCTGATGTCTGCGCAGCTGAGCGCCCCACAAACCCAAATATCATCATCACCGAAACCGCAACACATTACCTTGACTAACACGGTGTTAGTTGTACTGAAATGCAGGAGGATCTGCAGCGAATTGACGCATGGTGCAGGGAATGGCAATTGAATCTCAATGTAGACAAGTGTAATGTGCTGCGAATACACAGAAAGATAGATCCTTTATCATTTAGCTACAAAATAGCAGGTCAGCAACTGGAAGCAGTTAATACCATAAATTATCTGGGAGTACGCATTAGGAGTGATTTAAAATGGAATGATCATATAATGTTGATCGTCGGTAAAGCAGATGCCAAACTGAGATTCATTGGAAGAATCCTAAGGAAATGCAATCCGAAAACAAAGGAAGTAGGTTACAGTACGCTTGTTCGCCCACTGCTTGAATACTGCTCAGCAGCGTGGGATCCATACCAGGTAGGGTTGATAGAAGATATAGAGAAGATCCAACGGAGAGCAGCGCGCTTCGTTACAGGATCATTTAGTAATCGCGAAAGCGTCACGGAGATGATAGATAAACTCCAGTGGAAGACTCTGCAGGAGAGACGCTCAGTAGCTCGGTACGGGCTTTTGTCAAAGTTTCGAGAACATACCTTCACCGAAGAGTCAAGCAGTATATTGCTCCCTCCTACGTATATCTCGCGAAGAGACCATGAGGATAAAATTAGAGAGATTAGAGCCCACACAGAGGCATACCGACAATCCTTCTTTCCACGAACAATACGAGAATGGAATAGAAGGGAGAACCGATAGAGGTACTCAAGGTACCCTCCGCCACACACCGTCAGGTGGCTTGCGGAGTGTGGATGTAGATGTAGATGTAGATTTTGGGAACTTCTTGGCATTCAGAAAGCTTTCACACGTCTCAGAATGACTAGATGCAGGTCCTGAATGGTTTTCAGGGGTATCTTGTACCACTCTTCCCGCAAAACAGTGGCAAGTTCAGGTAAAGATAATGAATGTAGCATGCACCCTTCTCTCCAAAGTTGACCACAAAGATTCACTATACTAAGATGTGGTGACTGTGACGGCAAGGGGAGATGCGATAGTTCATCGCTGTGGTCATAAAACCAGTACTGATCGATGCCAGCAGTGTCAACAGGGGCCTCGTCTCGTTGGAACACAGCATCACGATTGAGGAACAAACATTTTACCTTGACAATCATGCGAACGTGCACAGTATTCGTGGGGCCCATGGAATACCACTATATGGCTGCCCGAACCATCACCGAACACCATCCATATTCCACTCTTGGAACGTAAACTCAGCCAGAATTTGGAAACGGTGTGAAACAAGGGCTCATCCGACCAAATCACTTTCTTCAGTCGCTTCATAGTCCCAGTTTTATAGTTTAGGCCACACGTTTTACTTTTACGGGTATTTGCACTACTGCTGTGTGGTTCTCTAATTCCAGCTCGACCTGCAGTTCCCTACTTATGGAGCTCCCTCCGTGTTGTTTTGCTGCTGACAGAGTTCACGAGTGCGACATTTCGTTCTGTGGTGACCTTTGCAGCTGACGTCCTCTTACTTTTCGTCACAGTCCTCTTCAGTGACTGTCACGATCAATCAATACACACTGTCGTCGGCATTGTGACTAAGCGGATGATGTTTTTACGCTTTCCATGTACGCGGTATATCTTCTTCGATACGTTGCCTCTTGAAACACCAAATACTTCAGCTGCGCTGGTTACGGAAGGCACCACCATTCACTTAGCTACGACATAATGCAATTACAACTACAAAGACCTCTGCTTCAACGAGGACTGACGTTGCTGCGTATTGAGGACCTCACACAGGTGCTTTTCATGGTCAAATACGTACAACAGAGCAACCTGCAGGGTTAGCTAGCACCTGCGTTTATTTTTAAGGATGTATTTCTGTAGACGTTTCCACATTTTTGTCAAAACCCTGTATTCTGGTCTGTATGACCCGAAAACAGTAGGGGACATTGTTGTACCTAAAGGATGTGTATTGAGGAACACATGTTTTTTGGTCAGTTTTCTGCATATTTAGGTGTTGTATAATATATTAAAGCTATTTGAAATATGTCGTAAATTCTCCAGTTATAAAATGTTATGCAAGTAAAATTCTATATATTTTTAAAACAAGTTGTATAATGTGTGGACGGTGAAGATATAGTTAGTCGGTACCTTGAAACACAAGAAGGTCTTTTGCCATGGAACAAGTGGTATATGCAGATTTATTGAGTTTCGTTAATGTGTCAACAGTTTTACCTATCTTAAAAATGGAAATTTGTGTTAGTTTCCAGTAACTTCAGTTTCAAAATGTATTTAACCTGTAACTGGTTTCATAACACATTTTCTTAATTTAATTTAATTTACTGATTACTGGTGTGTGATAGAGAATAATGTAGCAGACAGACTACTACATACAATACTGACAAGATTTTCTCGATTGTAACGCTGTACACGACCAGTGATCCCGGAATATACACTCCTGGAAATGGAAAAAAGAACACATTGACACCGGTGTGTCAGACCCACCATACTTGCTCCGGACACTGCGAGAGGGCTGTACAAGCAATGATCACACGCACGGCACAGCGGACACACCAGGAACCGCGGTGTTGGCCGTCGAATGGCGCTAGCTGCGCAGCATTTGTGCACCGCCGCCGTCAGTGTCAGCCAGTTTGCCGTGGCATACGGAGCTCCATCGCAGTCTTTAACACTGGTAGCATGCCGCGACAGCGTGGACGTGAACCGTATGTGCAGTTGACGGACTTTGAGCGAGGGCGTATAGTGGGCATGCGGGAGGCCGGGTGGACGTACCGCCGAATTGCTCAACACGTGGGGCGTGAGGTCTCCACAGTACATCGATGTTGTCACCAGTGGTCGGCGGAAGGTGCACGTGCCCGTCGACCTGGGACCGGACCGCAGCGACGCACGGATGCACGCCAAGACCGTAGGATCCTACGCAGTGCCGTAGGGGACCGCACCGCCACTTCCCAGCAAATTAGGGACACTGTTGCTCCTGGGGTATCGGCGAGGACCATTCGCAACCGTCTCCATGAAGCTGGGCTACGGTCCCGCACACCGTTAGGCCGTCTTCCGCTCACGCCCCAACATCGTGCAGCCCGCCTCCAGTGGTGTCGTCGCGACAGGCGTGAATGGAGGGACGAATGGAGACGTGTCGTCTTCAGCGATGAGAGTCGCTTCTGCCTTGGTGCCAATGATGGTCGTATGCGTGTTTGGCGCCGTGCAGGTGAGCGCCACAATCAGGACTGCATACGACCGAGGCACACAGGGCCAACACCCGGCATCATGGTGTGGGGAGCGATCTCCTACACTGGCCGTACACCACTGGTGATCGTCGAGGGGACACTGAATAGTGCACGGTACATCCAAACCGTCATCGAACCCATCGTTCTACCATTCCTAGACCGGCAAGGGAACTTGCTGTTCCAACAGGACAATGCACGTCCGCATGTATCCCGTGCCACCCAACGTGCTCTAGAAGGTGTAAGGCAACTACCCTGGCCAGCAAGATCTCCGGATCTGTCCCCCATTGAGCATGTTTGGGACTGGATGAAGCGTCGTCTCACGCGGTCTGCACGTCCAGCACGAACGCTGGTCCACCTGAGGTGCCAGGTGGAAATGGCATGGCAAGCCGTTCCACAGGACTACATCCAGCATCTCTGCGATCGTCTCCACTGGAGAATAGCAGCCTGCATTGCTGCGAAAGGTGGATATACACTGTACTAGTGCCGACATTGTGCATGCTCTGTTGCCTGTGTCTATGTGCCTGTGGTTCTGTCAGTGTGATCATGTGATGTATCTGACCCCAGGAATGTGTCAATAAAGTTTCCCCTTCCTGGGACAATGAATTCACGGTGTTCTTATTTCAATTTCCAGGAGTGTATTTTCACATTTGAACATTTGAAAAAGCCTTAATTATCAGTAGCAGCTTTTTTTTATAAGTTCAGAAAAAGGCTGCAGCACATAAAAACTGAGTACCATCATTTAAAAATGGAACAGAAAATATATTAAACTTATATTAAGGGCTGGCTAGATGCGATAGTCTGAAGGATGTTCCAAGATGCCTTTACTCCTTTTTTATTTAAATCTTTTTTCTTTACAAAAACGATATGTTTGTGAATATCACTGACTGTAAATTAGTTACCTACAAGTAACATTAAATAAACAGGAGATTTACTTCCTTCAAAAAATTTATTCTCAGCTTCGAAATTGACAGAAGGTCAAGTTTCTTTAAACAAATGTTTCATGTGGCTTCCTGTTGCCACACGGCAGATACCACATCTGTACGAAATTCCTCCTCAGATGCGCGAAAGCATGCCAGCATCTACCTCAAACAGATAACCACTTTCTCTCGACGTACCACACAACCTGTTTCCGCAAACCGATCAATCCATGCTTTTATAGTCTTTGCCTGAAGCACACCTTTGTGATACTCTGTTCTGAAGCGTTTTCTTACAGCAATTGGTGAATGCGTTTCGCGATACCTCAAGCAACACTTAACAAGTTGCTATACCTCTCCACTGGTATGTGGTCACATATTGTATCCGCACAACGAGCGGATGGAGCGACATTTGGAGGCGTAAGATGGAAACTTGCGAACACTGAAGAGCTCCAGGCGAATAATCAGTCAGTGGTTTCGAAATCATTTATTGTTACTTTTAAGTAACTAATTCAGTGTAATTGTGTATGTGTAAGAGCTGTTTGTGACTCAAAACATTTTTCTGATCGTTAAATTAATTTGATAACAGACGATAATTGTTATGTTTCTTATTTTCGACTCGATACGACCCAAAAAGTTATCTTTTTACTTTCTCCTCTGATTTCAGCATTTTTTGTGGGATATGCTTTCACGTTACATTTGAGGAGTATTTAATGTCATATAATAATTCAGGCATTGTCAACACTTGTCTCGTTTTGCTTTACTGCTCACATGAAATCCCGCTGCCAGAGTGTTCTGCTGATTTCTCTATTGCTTTAGCATTGTAACGTAGCTCCTGAATCCTCAACGTGTGAACAAATCGCCACCTGATGTTGAGATAGGAACGACTGTAAATATTTCTGATAGTGAGGACTCTACATCTCGTTTTGAAGAAAGTATGAGTAATGTTTCTAAAAATGAGGATTATGACGAGTCCTACAGAGTTCTTTCAGCAGTACAGAAACTATTTCTTCAAGAAACCATGCTACACAATGCACTGACGGAGCTCCATCCGCTTCTGCAAAACATCGAGGTATAATGATTTTGCTTCAACCTAACAGCGAACTAAGAGGTTATAATGTAGCTTGTGGCCATTCTTTTGCGTTTGGGAGAACAGCTGCTAAAAAAGGAAGTTACACTGTTAAGAACTAATTTTTTTTGCATTTTGGGAGAGCAGCTACTAAAAAGAGATGTTGCAGTATTAGGAAATACACGGAGACGACAAAGTCATGGGATAGCGACATGCACATATACAGATGGCGGTAGTATCGGGTACACAAGGTATAAAAGGGCAGTGCATCGACGGAGCTGCCATTTCGCCCACCAGCAAGGACGAATCAAGAAGAAAGGTAATATCTATTCTCTCCCGGTTAGGAACGGCAGGAATGACAACTTCTGTCTGAACTGCACCACATCGAGCCAAGGACAGGCTCGTCTTTTTCAGCGTCTGCGTCGGAGCTGCCATTTGCACTCCACGTGGTTCATGCGGGAGGATTTCCGACGTTATTATGGCCGCACGAAGGGAATTAACAGACTTTGCCAGCGGAATGGTTGTTGGAGCTAAAGGCATGCGACATTCCATTTCGGAACTCTCACGGAACTCGGAATGAGTGTGCCGAGAATACCAAATTTTAGGAGTTATCTCTCACCACGGACAACACAGTGGCTGACGACCTACACTTAACGATCGAGAGCAGCGGCGTTTAATTAAGATTTCAGTGCTAACAGACAAGCAGCACTACGCGAAATAACGCAGAAATCAATGTGGGACGTACGACGAACGTATCCGTTAAGACAGTGGGGCGAAATGTGGTGTCATTGGGCTATGGCAGCACACGATCTACATCTACATCTACATTTATACTCCGCAAGCCACCCAACGGTGTGTGGCGGAGGGCACTTTACGTGCCACTGTCATTACCTCCCTTTCCTGTTCCAGTCGCGTATGGTTCGCGGGAAGAACGACTGTCTGAAAGCCTCCGTGCGCGCTCTAATCTCTCTAATTTTACATTCGTGATCTCCTCGGGAGGTATAAGTAGGGGGAAGCAATATATTCGATACCTCATCCAGAAACGCACCCTCTCGAAACCTGGCGAGCAAGCTACATCGCGATGCAGAGCGCCTCTCTTGCAGAGTCTGCCACTTGAGTTTGTTAAACATCTCCGTAACGCTATCACGGTTACCAAATAACCCTGTGACGAAACGCGCCGCTCTTCTTTGGATCTTCTCTATCTCCTCCGTCAACCCGATCTGGTACGGATCCCACACTGATGAGCAATACTCAAGTACAGGTCGAACGAGTGTTTTGTAAGCCACCTCCTTTGTTGATGGACTACATTTTCTAAGGACTCTCCCAATGAATCTCAACCTGGTACTTCCCTTACCAACAATTAATTTTATATGATCATTCCACTTCAAACGTTCCGCACGCATACTCCCAGATATTTTACAGAAGTAACTGCTACCAGTGTTTGTTCCGCTATCATATAATCATACAATAAAGGGTACTTCTTTCTATGTATGTCTTTGCTATCAGCTCGTGACCATATCGGTTGGACCTTAGACGGCTGAAAAACAGTGGCCTGCTCAGATGAGTCCCGATTTCAGTTGGTAAGAGCTGATGGTAGGGTTCAAGAGTGGCGCAGACTCCATGAAGCCATGGACCCAAGTTGTCATCAAGGCACTGTGCAAGCTGGTGGTGGCTCCATAATGGTGTAGCCTGTGTTTATATGGAATGAACTGGGTCCTCTAGTCCAACTGAACTAACTGAGGCCATTTTCAGCCATTCGTGGACTTCATGTTCTCAAACAACGATGAAATTTTTATGGATGAGAATGCGCTATGTCACTGGGCCGCAGTTGTCCGCGATTGGTTTGATCAACATTGTGGGCAGTTCGAGAGAAGGATTTTGCCACCCAGATCGCCCGATGTGAATCCCATCGAACGTCAATGGGGCATATCGAGAGGTCAGTTAGTGCACAAAATTCTTCAGCGGCAACACTTTCGTAGTTATGAACGGCTATAGAGGCAGCATGACTCAATCTTTCTGCAGGGAACTTCCAACGACTTGTTGAGTCCATGTCACGTCGAGTTGCTGCTCTACGACGGGCAAAAGAAGCTCCGACACGATATTAGGAGGTATCCCATAATTTTTGTCACCTCAGTGTACACTGACTTCTATGACGAGCCATTAATAGCACTGTGGTCCACCTTTCGAATGCAATAAAGCAGCGATCCTGCGTACCAGGGTTTCGACATGTCCTTGGCAGGCTTCCGGAGTTATGTGGCGGCAAATGTCTACGGGCAGGTAACGTAATTCCCGTACTGCGGGCCGGCCGCCAGTGGACGCGGAGCTAGCGGCCCTATCGCGTTCCACATGTCTTCCGTCGGGCTCAGATCAGACAAATTTTGCGGTCGAGACATTAACATGAGTTCACTGTTGTGCTCCTCTAACAACTGTATCACTATTCAGGTCTTGTGGCACGAATAGTTATACTACTGAAAGCTGCCGACATCAAGTATGAGTGGATGCAGGGTTCACTTAGTCTATAGCTGTTATAGTGTCTTCCATTAATACCATAGGTCACCCGAAGCCCACAAGAATGCCCTCCCCCCCCCCCCATCCCCCAGCAAAATATTGCTCCCACCAGCCTACGTCCGTTGGTGGGTGCGTGTTTGGAGCAGCGGTTGGCCAGGATGCCGGCGTAATCGAACACGTGGGCCTAGTGTAACAATAAAAGTGATACATCCGAGGAGGTGGCAGGTTTCCACTGATTCGCGGTCCAGACTCAATCGTAGTGTGGACACTGCAATCGCCATTGGCTCAACAATGTTGTTCTACAGTAAACTGTCGTAGTCTAATGAATAGTACTGTAGAATCCAGTGCCCACTACCTATGATGGATAATTCTGATCTCTTTCCATTTTCTTGAGCTCAGCATCTCATTCATTCAGATGAGGTGCTGACTCAGCTTTTACAGGCTATTGAATGTCGGGAGCATCGTCAAGGTCCTGATGCCAGCCGAAAGTGTGTGTGTGTGTGTGTGTGTGTGTGTGTGTGTGTGAGTGTGTGTATGCGTGTTTTTGTGTGTAGCGTGGGTTGGAGTAACTGCAAAGCCGCGCGGGGCAGCCGCACGGGCTACGGCGTTTGTCACGGTCAGCGCGGCTCCGCCCGTCGGACGTTCGCGTCCCCCTTCGGGCATGGGTGTGTGTGTTGTCCTTAGCGTAAGTTTATATGAAGATAGTAACTGTTCTAGAAAGAACAGATACCACTTCGAGTCCTCCCTCGGGCATGGGTGTGTGTGTCGTCCTTATCGTAAGTTTATATGAAGATAGTAACTGTTCTAGAAACAACTGATACCACTGATGACCGTGCAGCTTCTCTAGAACAAATGATAATTAATTGAAACCCTGAGCTGCCGACAGGTGTTGTTGATATACCACGATGGGGACAGTTGAAAATGTGTGACCCCACCCGGACTCGAACCCGGGATCTCGTGCTTACATGGCAGATGCTCTATCCATCTGAGCCACCGAGGACACAGATGAATAGCGCGACTGCAGGGACTTATCACTTGCACGCTTCTCGTGAGGCAAATATCTATTAAGAACATTACGTATGTAGATTGTGGACAGTTGGGAATGTGGGTCTTCTCGTGAGGCAAATATCTATTAAGAACATTACGCATGTAGATTGTGGACAGTTGGGAATGTGGGTCTCACGGGAAGCGTGCAAGGGATAAGTCCCTGCAGTCGCGCTATTCATCTGTGTCCTCGGTGGCTCAGCTGGATAGAGCGTCTGCCATGTAAGCAAGAGATTCCGGGTCGGGGCACACATTTTCAACTGTCCCCATCCATGTATATCAACACCTGTCGGCAGCTGAGGGTTTCAAACACTTATCATTTATCGTACCTCAGCAGTTTGGTCCCATAATACCTTACCACAAATTTCCAAATTTTAACTGTAAACTAGGTAGCAAATATGTATAAAACACGCCACAGAACAATTAAAATTACAAAACATGTTAATTTAGACCAACATGAGATAACATCAGTATATGCCTGAATCATTAATTTTTTAAAAATTTGATGCTTTTTCGAAGTAAGATGATGTCTGATTTCTTTTTGTAAATGGACAGGTAATTCACTAATTAGGTACACTATCTGATCAGATGTATCCGGACATCCCAATAATGCAGAACTGGATATTAGATGTCACGGGAGGCGCATCGACCAGTATAAATAAAGTCGCACAGTATTCTGCTGTCGGTAGAGAAACAGTAACAAGAAAATGGAGCGGTCAGGAGAGCTCCGTGAATTTTAACGGGCACACGTCATCGACTGCCACCTAAGTAACAAGACATTTAAACAGTCCTACAGCTGTCCAAGACAACATTTGTCGATATAATTGTGAAGTGCTAACGGGAAGGAGGAACCACAGCTAAATCAAGACTCGGCAGATCGCATGTACTGCCAGACAGCGACCGACGGACACTGCGAAGGGTAATCGTAATACATCGGCAGGAGGAACCATTCATCCGTTCCAAAGTGCTACGAACAGCCCAGCTAGTAGAATGGCAGTGCGTAGGGAATTAAAATGAATGGACTACATTTATCGAGAGGCTCCTCATAGGCCACAAATTTCTGTAGTCAATGCTAAGCACCACTTGAGGTGGTGTAAGAGCGACACCACTGAACAGTGGATGACTGTAGACTATTGATTTGGGATGATGAATCACAACATCCTATGGCAATCTGATGAAGTGCTCTGGGTTTCGCGAATGCCTGGATAACGTCGCCTGCCATCATATGTAGCACCAGCCAGTGAAGTATGGAGGGGGTGGTGATACGATATGGTGGTGTTTTTCGTCTTTAGTGTGTGGTTCCCTTGCTTAAGAAAACACTAAATTCGCAAGGCTGTGAACACATTTTACTGCATTGCGTACTGTGTACAGTAGAACAGTTCGGATACGATGATTGTTTCCATCAGTAAGATAATGCACCCTGTCATAAAGCAGCATCTGTAGGGCGATGGTTTCTGCAAAATAATATTCCTGAAATGGACTGGCGTATCAATAGTCGTTTGGGATGAGTTAGAACATCGACTTCGCTACAGACCGCAGTGTCCAACATCAGTACCTTCTCTGCTTTCAGCTCTTGAGGAAGAATAGTCTGTCAACGCTTCAGACATCCAGGTACCTCGTTGAAAGTGGCACTAGCAGATTTTAAGCTGTCATGAAGGCTTAGGATGGACACAAACCATATTAATGTTAACTAAGAGGTGTCTGGATACTTTTGACTCAGTAGAGTATGCAGTACACAAAACTGACGATTGTAATAGGTACAAATTGTGGATAGCTGTTGGTCACAAAACCAAAAGCCAATTAAAAGAATAAATAAATAAAAATTATTTAGACAAGAAGATATGGTAGTGGCTAGGCGCCTGCCGCCTCGAACTACGTGTCTAAAGGTCCAACATCCAGTCTTTCATTTTTTCTGTTGCTTAATAGCTTCTCTAAACTCTAGCAATCATTTGTATATGTGTAATATGCTAAACTGCCCCGCTTTTCGGAGTCCACGCTAAACTGTAGGTTCCCGTGTACCCGGTTGTTTTAGACAGCTGGAAGTTTGGTGGAAGGCGGAGGTATACTGTCCACTGTGGTGAAACTTCCTGGCATATTAAAACTGTGTGCTGGACCGAGACTCGAACTCGGGACCTTTGCCTTTCGCAGGCAATTGCTCTACCATCTGAGCTACCCAAGCACGACTCACGCCCCGTCGTCACAGCTTTACTTCTGCCAGTACCTCGTGTCCTATCTTCCAAACTTTACAGAAACTCTCCTTCGAACCTTGCAGAAATGACCAGCGACACTTGGAACAGTAACATCTGCTTCTGATTCGAAGCAGGGACGTTATGGTTAGGAATCCGCGTTCACACTGCTCGCTGGATAGGGATGGCGGTTATTATTGAAACAACCAGTTTTCGGTTACATCCGTTTTTTTTTTTCACACTGGTTTAACTCTCGACTGTTGAAATCGTTCAAAATCACCGGTTTCTGAAATAACGGATTTTCTCTTTTTTATCTCATTACTTCCTGTAATAAACGTAGAAACTGTACAAAGACTAAAAAATTTTGACTTTCTCAGTTTCAAGATACATAGAATCAAATATTAAGTTAAATAGGCAAATAAAAGAACGTTCATCCACCGTTCACTGTTTTTCCGAAAAGTGATAAAACGTAGAATACTACAGAAAATATACTTATAGGGATACGGTGTCTGTTCTTTCGGACATGTCCGAAAGAACAGACAAAAATGGAAAAATGGTTCAAACGGCGCTATGCACTATGGGACTTGACACCTGAGGCCATCAGTCCCCTAGACTTGGAACTACTTAAACCTAACTAACCTAAGGACATCATACTCATCCATGCCCGAGGCAGGATTCGAACCTGCGACCGTAGCAGCAGCGCGGTTCCGGATTGAAGCGCCTAGAACCGCTCGGTCAAAGCAGCCGGCGAAAGAAGAGACACCATATCCCTGTAAGTATATAGTTCTGGCAATACCGGCCATGCCCTTTTTCTTCTGTGCGGATGCACACATATTCCTCGAACTCTTACGGGACTTAGTAAGAATATCTTCCACGAGAAATGAGTGTGTTGGAGTGGGACACTACGAATGTGGTGTGTGGACATACGAGGTAAGAATGTGGGTCTCGCGGGAGGCGTACGTGAGATAGTCCCTGCAGTCACACTCTGTGCCCTAGGTGGATCAGCTGGATAGGGCGTCTGCCCTGTAAGCAGGACATCTCGGGTTCGAGTCCCGGTCAGGGCACACATTTTCACCTGTCCCCTTTGATATATATCAACGCCCGTCAGCAGCTGAAGGTATTAACTTAATTCTAATTTCTTACTACAGAAAATAGCCGGTATTCTCCCACTGATTCTAAATTTTTGAATATCTGCTCAAAAATCATGTTGTAATCGGGGATCATACCAGTATTTGGGCACTATGCATAGTCAGTGTTAAAGGGTGAAAACGGAGGCTGAAAAACTCCGTTTTTCGTGTGAATTTGTCCGTTTTCAAGGGCTGCAAGAAGAAAAAGCCATATTATGTATACACAGGCAGCAGTTAGCTACTTTCTATTTTTCTTGTATGCTATGAATGAACTGCTGTTAAGTTTTTAATTTATCACTGTTAACATAATTCCTTTCCTCTTTTATTATTTCAGAAAAATTATAGGAATTTGTTTAATCTTTTAAAGCAAATGTAGCATTGTGCTTTGTTGGTAAGTCACTTCGCAAAAATATTTCCAGACTAGGGCTGGCGCTGTTCTGCAATATAACGGATGTCCGGCGACAACAGCGAGAAACTACCTTATAGACCAGGTGGTGGCAAGTCTTGCACTCTGAACGTACACGCGTACCTTAAGCCATGACACACAGCAACAAGGATATTATCATCTCAGCATTTCTGCCATGTTTTTGTTGCTCGTTTCTGTTGGCATTATTACTGTGCTGGCATAAGCTGTCGGCGGCACATCGGTCGGCAAAGATGAAGCGCAAAGACTCGCAAACAACACGCCGCCAACGCACTCTCGACCGCAGGTATTTAGGCCGCCGCCGCTGACAGGATGGTTTCCTTCGAAACATGGGGTCCGGTCGAGCCCACACATTTTCCAAAAAAATGGAGATAGGCCCGACGTGTTAGACCTAGCCCTCACTAGGAGAATCGCGGGGTTTGTGGCCGCAAAGAAAATCAACAAAACGTCCTCCGACCACAACCCAGTGATTGTAGAGGTCGATGTGGGAGAATGGGTAGCACTCCCACGGTACCAGACGTCTTACAAACGTACTGACTGGGAGCGATACCGAGAAACTGCCGCCTCTGATAGCACTCGCGCTCCACCACCTACTGCCGAAACAGTAGAACAAGCGCTACAAGACCTAACAGGTACCATCTTGCAGACAGCGGAAGAGGCCACTCCCCCGCAAAGGGATGGGTCGCCCCCGCAAATACAGCTCCCGGAACACTTGCTAGCTCAAATTCGACATAAGAACAGAGTGGCAAAAGAGTGGAAAATCACCAGAAATCAGGCCACCAGGAGGCTGCTCAATCGTCTACAGAGAGATCTGAAGGTAGCTCTCAATGAGCACTGAAGCCAGCAATGGCAAAACCGCCTCACAGCTCTCAAAGTAGACGATCACACACTATGGCAAGCAACCAAGCAATTCACAAAAAGACGCGCTAGGATGCCGCCACTGCACGGCGAGCGGGGTCTGGCCTACAGCCATGCTGAAAAGGCCAACGCCCTCGCCAACTCCTTCGAGAAGCAGTTTCAAGCGGCAGAACACCAGGATGAAGAACATGAAGAGGTAGTCCGTCGTCAACTGGCTGTCTTCCTCAATGCTGACGAGGACCCAGAGGACGAACCCACACTTTTCGTGTGGCAAAAGTAATTAGGTCCCTCCCCACGAAAAAGGCGTCAGGACATGACAGTGTCACCAATCAGTTAGTTAAGAACCTCCCATCCTCGGCGATCACACACCTCGCGAACGTCTTCAAAGAGATTACTCGTTACCGCGAGTTCCCAGCTTGCTGGAAACACAAACCAGGGAAAGACCCTCTATTCCCGCAGCACTACAGGCTGTGGGATAGTACTACTAGACGTAGCCAAAACCTTCGACTCAGTATGGCATAGAGGGCTACTCTACAAGTTGTACACACAAGGGTTCCCTGGAAGCATAGTTAAGCAGATAAAAAGCTATCTCACGGATAGAACTTTCTCTGTCAAAGTAGAAACAGCCACCCACACCAAAAGGCGTTTCGTGCTGAGGTGCCACAGGGATCTGTCCTGGGGCCCGTTTTGTACGGTCTGTACACTGTGGACACACCGACGGTCCCCCTGGTGCACACCGCACAGTACGCTGATGAGACAGCCTTCTACACACGAAATGCGAACAAGGACCTGGTCATCCGAAGGCTACAATGGGTTTTAGATGACACAAAAACATGGGCCTGTCGCTGGCGCATCATCACCAACTCTGAAAAGACGCAGGCTATGCTGATCACCAAGAGGCTCAGAAAGCGCGGACCACTTCAATGCCTTCCCCCCCTCCCCCTCCACCATCGCCTAAACGGAACCCAACTCCCCCGGCGCTGAACCGTCAAGTACCTTGGCGTAACCTTGGACTCTCGTCTTACGTGCAACTCCACATAGACGAGGTCCACATGAAGGTCTGTGCCAGAATGTCCATCCTATACCCAGTCCTCAACTCAACCAGCTCCCTTCCCTGCTCTGTAGGAGTGAATGTTTATCAGCTGAAATCCCACTCCTGAAAGAGTGTTTCCAAGTTCTGACAAGGGCCTTCTATGAAAGCTCTTCCAGATCAGGAAACGTCCTCTTCCACTCCCTAGGTCGGTATGACATGTCCCGCGACAAGCACAAACGCCCAATGACGATCTTCGACGACTAAGTCGAGGAGAAAATCCCTATATCTAATTCCTAATCTTCCTCCCTCCCCCATAATATTAATCATCTCGCCAACCTCAGGCAAGTACCAGACACACACGGAACATTCATCACATCACGCAGACACCCATAAATTACAGAAATAACCACACACACAAGTACACAGTGGGGTAAAAGCCTAAAGACTATAAACTCCCGTACACACTTCCCCAAAGAGGGGAAAGTATTAGATGAGAGTGAGACAGGAGGGTCTCAGTCACTCAGTCACTAACTCGCATTTAAGTTGGCGTCTGTCAGTTCACATCACCGGCTACGATAGTACATAGCGACCAGATTATATGTAACAGCAAGATGCCGATAATGTCAGCAAGAGGACTATTACGGATGAGCTTGACGCTCAAAACATGGATTCTATTAAACATAAGTAGCAGCTATCTGTTCATGTGAATAAATAACTGTGTTAATCCACGTGTGCATTTGTGTTGGAGAAAGAGGATACCGGACACCCATAACACATCCTCTCCCTTGCTCCCGTGGTACAAGACTCTACACTTACTAGAATTGCTTTTCTCATGCAATATTTCAAGCCAATGCAGGTTTTACGAATAAAAATTATTCCTTTTTTAAAAAAGTTTACTTAAAAACGGGAAATTTTAGCACTGCTGCTGTGTTTAATTGATATTTTGGTTTTTTACTCGGTTATTAGTAACAAATAAAAACATGTCGTAATCGAGACCAAACAGATACCGAAAATACCTATCATTCACAACTAAAATACCGATATCGGTTTTAACCGGTCGGTTTTTCCCATCCCAAGTGCCGGGACGGGCAGGAATGGGATATTCGTATACCGGACCGGCCCGCGCCTGGCTGACGCAAGCAGCCGTCCCGTGACCACATTGAGCGCTGGGCCGGGACAGGGTAAGGGGAAACATTCACTTCTCCAATTTTCACGTTGTAGAACTCTTGGCATTATATAAGACTACGCCACATTCTTCTATGAACTTATATTTTCCTTAAAACTCTTACTTTCCCCGTGAAAAAACAACACTTACTTTTCGTTTTGTGTGATTTTTTACTTCCGTAACATTTCTCAACCGATTTTGAAGAAAATATGAGGTTAAAAAATCTGATCTGTGTACAAGAAGTAGTGTAGCATCTTAGCCTCCTAATTAAAAGCCATTTCCCTCTTCATAATTCGTAACAGTAATTGTGAAATGACGCTAGTTATCAAGCACTTGTACTTGATTTGCAAATCTTGAAGTGAAAAAGTTTAACAGCGGGTAGCGTACTCTTACGAGTGAAGTAAAGATAAACGTACAAAAAAAAACTGACATGGTAGTTACACTGATATCCATCTCCGTTCAAAAGTAAATACGAGTTACTGAGCGATGTCAATGCCGTGATCACAATCCGTAGTTCGTGGGTGTTTAGCACAGTGTGAAACATTGCAGCAGTGTATTATTAGAGATCAGTGCAGGCCTAGTTTTGGTCCCTCATGTTATTTTATTGATCAGGGTTCAGAAAACTCCAAAGATATATAAATTTTTCCCTCGATGACGACCGCCACACTTGACGTTATAAAAGGCAACAGCCCACAATTAATAGAATGTTCATTTCGTATTTGGAACTAGAAAAGACTAAGAAATTATTCTAAGATGAAACTGCTGAGGATGGACTACAGCAAAAGCTTGCGATGTTCTAGTTATTTGCTTTCTAATCCGAGATGAGAAACGGCAGAGACTTATAAGATGTTTATACGTCTGACTAATGCATAGTATGTTCCATTTTGAAATTTTCACTTTCGTGTTTCTGTCAGAGTTTAGTACCGCAAGTTGTAAATAATTATATCTCACCTCAGTCCGTAAGGAGTTTCCATATCGAGTTTTATATTTTAACAGGAAGAGGGAAGGAATTTTAGGATTTAATTTCCTATGGATGTCGAGCTCGTTAGAGACCGTTATCAAAAAGAATAATGGGCAGTTTCAGCAAATCTTCAAACACTGCAGGGAAGGTAAATGAATTACTGCCGATCGATGCAGATATGCGCGTTTTTTTCCCCCTTGGCGGCCGAGCTGCACCGGCAAGAGAATCCCCACTCTTGGACTGCTGACATGTAACGTCGTCGATAACACAGGTGCAGCCATCAGCTTTTCTACGCCAGCCAGTTTACTATCGTATAGAACAGTGACTTCATTACTTTATAGGAACTGATTTGACAGTGCAGTGCATTAGCTCGTCGTGTTTTTAAGCACAGAAGAAATAGGTTTTGGACTCGTTCAGTGAATAGCGACAGACATTTCTACATCTACATCTACATTTATACTCCGCAAGCCACCCAAAGGTGTGTGGCGGAGGGCATTTTACGTGCCACTGTCATTACCTCCCTTTCCTGTTCCAGTCGCGTATGGTTCGCGGGAAGAACGACTGTCTGAAAGCCTCCGTGCGCGCTCTAATCTCTCTAATTTTACATTCGTGATCTCCTAGGGAGGTATAAGGGGGGGGAAGCAATATATTCGATACCTCATCCAGAAACGCACCCTCTCGAAACCTGGCGAGCAATCTACATCGCGATGCAGAGCGCCTCTCTTGCAGAGTCTGCCACTTGAGTTTATTAAACATCTCCGTAACGCTATCACGGTTACCAAATAACCCTGTGACGAAACGCGCCGCTCTTCTTTGGATCTTCTCTATCTCCTCCGTCAACTCGATCTGGTACGGATCCCACACTGATGAGCAATACTCAAATATAGGTCGAACGAGAGTTTTGTAAGCCACCTCCTTTGTTGATGGACTACATTTTCTAAGCACTCTGCCAATGAATCTCAACCTGGTACCCGCCTTACCAACAATTAATTTTATATGATCATTCCACTTCAAATCGTTCCGCACGCATACTCCCAGATATTTTACAGTGTTCGTTCCGCTATCATATAATCATACAATAAAGGATCCTTCTTTCTATGTATTCGCAATACATTACATTTGTCTATGTTAAGGGACAGTTGCCACTCCCTGCACCAAGTGCCTATCCGCTGCAGATCTTCCTGCATTTCGCTACAATTTTCTAATGCTGCAACTTCTCTGTATACTACAGCATCATCCGCGAAAAGCCGCATGGAACTTCCGACACTATCTACTAGGTCATTTATATATATTGTGAAAATCAATGGTCCCATAACACTCCCCTGTGGCACGCCAGAGGTTACTTTAACGTCTGTAGACGTCTCTCCATTGATAACAACATGCTGTGTTCTGTTTGCTAAAAACCCTTCAATCCAGCCACACAGCTGGTCTGATATTCCGTAGACTCTCACTTTGTTTATCAGGCGACAGTGCGGAACTGTATCGAACGCCTTCCGGAAGTCAAGAAAAATAGTATCTACCTGGGAGCCTGTATCTAATATTTTCTGGGTCTCATGAACAAATAAAGCGAGTTGGGTCTCACACGATCGCTGTTTCCGGAATCCATGTTGATTCCTACATAGTAGATTATGGGTTTCCAAAAACGACATGATACTCGAGCAAAAAACATGTTCTAAAATTCTACAACAGATCGACGTCAGAGATATAGGTCTATAGTTTTGCGCAACTGCTCGACGACCCTTCTTGAAGACTGGGACTACCTGTGCTCTTTTCCAATCATTTGGAACCCTTCGTTCCTCTAGAGACTTGCGGTACACGGCTGTTAGAAGGGGGGCAAGTTCTTTCGCGTACTCTGTGTAGAATGGAATTGGTATCCCGTCAGGTCCAGTGGACTTTCCTCTATTGAGTGATTCCAGTTGCTTTTCTATTCCTTGGACACTTATTTCGATGTCAGCCATTTTTTCGTTTGTGCGAGGATTTAGAGAAGGAATTGCAGTGCGGTCTTCCTCTGTGAAACAGCTTTGGAAAAAGGTGTTTAGTATTTCAGCTTTACGCGTGTCATCCTCTGTTTCAATGCCATCATCATCCCGGAGTGTCTGGATATGCTGTTTAGAGCCACTTACTGATTTAACGTAAGACCAGAACTTCCTAGGATTTTCTGTCAAGTCGGTACATAGAATTTTACTTTCGAATTCACTGAACGCTTCAGGCATAGCCCTCCTTACGCTAACTTTGACATCGTTTAGCTTCTGTTTGTCTGAGAGGTTTTGGCTGCGTTTAAACTTGGAGTGAAGCTCTCTTTGCTTTCGCAGTAGTTTCCTAACTTTGTTGTTGTACCACGGTGGGTTTTTTCCGTCCCTCACAGTTTTACTCGGCACGTATCTGTCTAAAGCGCATTTTACGATTGCCTTGAACTTTTTCCATAAACACTCGACATTGTCAGTGTCGGAACAGAAATTTTCGTTTTGATCTGTTAGGTAGTCTGAAATCTGCCTCCTATTACTCTTGCTAAACAGATAAACCGTCCTCCCTTTTTTTATATTCCTATTAACTTCCATATTCAGGGATGCTGCAACGGCCTTATGATCACTGATTCCCTGTTCTGCACTTAAAGAGTCGAAAAGTTCGGGTCTGTTTGTTATCAGTAGGTCCAAGATGTTATCTCCACGAGTCGGTTCTCTGTTTAATTGCTCGAGGTAATTTCCGGATAGTGCACTCAGTATAATGTCACTCGATGCTCAGTCCCTACCACCCGTCCTAAACATCTGAGTGTCCCAGTCTATATCTGGTAAATTGAAATTGAATTTAGGAGAGGTTTTTGCTTTACATTAAGAAATAAAAAGTTTCCTGAAAATTTTTATTCGTATTACAGAATGAATCAACATACACTTCCTGAAAAAAGAAATTAGTACACCTGGAAAGACGGCATCGAGTTTGAATCGACGCTGGCATTTGCCACATGCGGTATAGTAGATGTCCTGATAATGATTCCCACGTCGTCCGCCAAATGGTAGCGTAGTAGCATAGCTCCCCATTAATAGGGAATGCTTACAAATGGTTCGAATGGCTCTGAGCACTATGGGACTCAACTTCTGAGGTCATTAGTCCCCTAGAACTTAGAACTAGTTAAACCTAACTAACCTAAGGACATTACATACATCCATGCCCGAGGCAGGATTCGAACCTGCGAACGTAGCAGCCGCGCGGTTCCGGACTGAGCACCTAGAACCGCGAGACCACAGCGGCCGGCGGAATGCTTACAGCCAGGAGGCTCAGTGTGGTGCAAATATGTGAAGGAAGAAGGCAATCGTGCTACAGAGACACACTCGGGCTCCCTACAACCAACTGAGCGAGTTTGAAAGCGGTTAGACTATGACCTTCCGAGTGGCGGGATGGCGCTTTCGGAGAATTGCCACACAACTTTACTGGTATCAGTGGTCACGTCAACATTCTCACACTGTAGACGAGGTTCTGCACGTCCACGCAGTACAGACGCCCACCAGGATCGTCGTATTGTTAGGGCAACTGTGGCAGGTCGTACAGCTAGCACACCACAGATACGAGTGCTCGTGAGTCCAACTTGTCAACACGAACAGTTGCGAACCCGTTATTCGGTGTGTTCAAATGGGTGTGAAATCTTATGGGACTTAACTGCTAAGGTCATCAGTCTCTAAGCGTATACACTACTTAACCTAAATTACCCTAAGGACAAACACACACACCCATGCCCGAGGGAGGCCTCGAACCTCCGCCGGGACAAGCCGCACAGTCCATGACTGCAGCGCCCCAGACCGCTCAGTTAATCCCGCGCGGCGAACCCGTTATTAGCTGTGGGACTTCGGCACGTGAACCTCTAGCCCTTCTTTCATTCGCGCCACAGCATAAACAAGCAAGGCGTGACTGGTGCCGTCAGAGGATCACTTGGAAGATGGAATGGCGCGCCGTGGTCTTCAGCGCTGAAAGCAGATTCTGCCTCCACACAAGTGATGGCCGTTTGCACGTACGACATGGACTTGGTGAGTGCTGTCTCCTACAGTGTTTTGTCCTTTTCAAGTTGCAAAAATTCTTCAACATTTTTCCCCATTAGTTTTTTTTTTCTTTTTTGTTAATGATGTGATAGTTGGTAGAGGTGATGGTTCATCGGCTGGAGGGAATGACAACCTCTCAGGGTGATCCTTCGTCTTGTGACACAGACAGAGTGATAGGTGAAAATTCTTGACATGATGCCGTTTGGCTGACTGGTTCAGTTTCCGCTTTCAAGGAACTGTGCACAGCTCTTTTAAAGATACCTTGTATGAAATCATGATGAAACCAAGGCCAAGTGGAACTACATTTCGATGGACTTTTTCCTGGATCACCTGATCATATTTTGCCAAGTTTTATCGATAACTGTCTCTAAGGTGTTTCCATTTCTATTTCACCATTTTAATTTGACAGGGCAACGGCCTTGCCACAGTGGACACACCGGTTCCCGTTGGATCACTGGAGTTAAGCGCTGTAGGGCGTGGCCGGCACTTGGATAGGTGACCATCCGGGCCGCCATGCGCTGTTGACATTTTTCGGGGTGTACTCAGCCTCGTGATGGCAACTGAGGAGCTACTCGACCGAATAGTAGCAGCTCTGATCAAATAAAACCATCGTACTGACCGCGAGAGCAGTGTGCTGACCACATGCCCCTTCTATCCGCATCCTCATTGAGGATGACACGGCAGCCGAATGGTCCCGGTGGACCACATGTGACCTGATGACGGAGTGAGTGCTTTATTTTAATTTGAAGAATAATAAAGAGGTGTTGAACATATGAAAGAAGGTGAGTAAGCAAATGTAGATTGGCTAAGTAAATTTACATGTATCATCACAATAATTGTAATTTTTCTCACTGATTATGAAACGTAAAGGATTTCTACTTTAATAAAAAAATGAAAAGGAAAAAAGAACTTTGTGGAAGGAAACTTCGGATGAAAGCAAACGGGAGATGCCTGCTGCGTGTAATGCAGAAGCTCAAGGGTAGGTTCAGCGGCTTGCGCCGGCCACCGGCTTACGCCGGAAATATTCAACATTGTGGATGACGTCGAAGCGGCGCGACCCGGCACGCGCCATGCCGTCACAGCTCGGCCGCCATTGTGAACACCACAATGCAAAACAATGGGTTTGTTAGCCCGGAACGTCACGGGTCGGCTCACCACGTGTCGGCCGGCTCGCAATGCGAACACACACAAATTCATGAGAATGGCGATAAATTTTTTATTCCTCTGACTGCTTTTATTTTACAATAAGAGAGTTTCTGACAGAATATCTATACACATACTCCTCATTTCAGTGTGCAGTGCATGGCGGAAGGGACGTTGTTCCATTTCTAGCCATTCCGTGCTGCAAATACACAGGAAAATACACTCCTGGAAATTGAAATAAGAACACCGTGAATTCATTGTCCCAGGAAGGGGAAACTTTATTGACACATTCCTGGGGTCAGATACATCACATGATCACACTGACAGAACCACAGGCACATAGACACAGGCAACAGAGCATGCACAATGTCGGCACTAGTACAGTGTATATCCACCTTTCGCAGCAATGCAGGCTGCTATTCTCCCATGGAGACGATCGTAGAGATGCTGGATGTAGTCCTGTGGAACGGCTTGCCATGCCATTTCCACCTGGCGCCTCAGTTGGACCAGCGTTCGTGCTGGACGTGCAGACCGCGTGAGACGACGCTTCATCCAGTCCCAAACATGCTCAATGGGGGACAGATCCGGAGATCTTGCTGGCCAGGGTAGTTGACTTACACCTTCTAGAGCACGTTGGGTGGCACAGGATACATGCGGACGTGCATTGTCCTGTTGGAACAGCAAGTTCCCTTGCCGGTCTAGGAATGGTAGAACGATGGGTTCGATGACGGTTTGGATGTACCGTGCACTATTCAGTGTCCCCTCGACGATCACCAGTGGTGTACGGCCAGTGTAGGAGATCGCTCCCCACACCATGATGCCGGGTGTTGGCCCTGTGTGCCTCGGTCGTATGCAGTCCTGATTGTGGCGCTCACCTGCACGGCGCCAAACACGCATACGACCATCATTGGCACCAAGGCAGAAGCGACTCTCATCGCTGAAGACGACACGTCTCCATTCGTCCCTCCATTCACGCCTGTCGCGACACCACTGGAGGCGGGCTGCACGATGTTGGGGCGTGAGCGGAAGACGGCCTAACGGTGTGTGGGACCGTAGCCCAGCTTCATGGAGACGGTTGCGAATGGTCCTCGCCGATACCCCAGGAGCAACAGTGTCCCTAATTTGCTGGGAAGTGGCGGTGCGGTCCCCTACGGCACTGCGTAGGATCCTACGGTCTTGGCGTGCATCCGTGCGTCGCTGCGGTCCGGTCCCAGGTCGACGGGCACGTGCACCTTCCGCCGACCACTGGCGACAACATCGATGTACTGTGGAGACCTCACGCCCCACGTGTTGAGCAATTCGGCGGTACGTCCACCCGGCCTCCCGCATGCCCACTATACGCCCTCGCTCAAAGTCCGTCAACTGCACATACGGTTCACGTCCACGCTGTCGCGGCATGCCACCAGTGTTAAAGACTGCGATGGAGCTCCGTATGCCACGGCAAACTGGCTGACACTGACGGCGGCGGTGCACAAATGCTGCGCAGCTAGCGCCATTCGACGGCCAACACCGCGGTTCCTGGCGTGTCCGCTGTGCCGTGCGTGTGATCATTGCTTGTACAGCCCTCTCGCAGTGTCCGGAGCAAGTATGGTGGGTCTGACACACCGGTGTCAATGTGTTCTTTTTTCCATTTCTAGGAGTGTATATGAAGTTTCAAAAAGAATGACATGATTTTAGACGGTAATAATTACGAAACATGGGACGTGTTGGCTAGGAAATGTGCGTCGTTTGAGTGGTCGTGGCCGTTAGATGTCGGTCAATGCGTCTTCTCAGTTTGCAGTCAGTCAGAAGTAAGATGGCATCCGCTGAACAGAAGGCGTTTCGTGTGTTGCAGTTTGCAAAGAGTGAAACAGTGATTTCAGTCCAGCGTGCTTTTCGTCTGCGTTTTGGCATTGATTCTCTTACACCAAAAAACATTCATCGTTGGTGTAGCCAACCTGAAGAGACAGGATGCTTGTGCCTATGTAAGATTCCAGGTCCAACTCGCATTTCTGATGACATGATGTAAGAATTCGGCAAACCTTTCAGTGGAGTCCACGAAAGTCTACTCACTGTGCAAGCAGAGAACTGGCAATGCCTCATACGACTGACTGGTGAGTGTAAGTCGTCGTTTGGTCTATAAACTATACACACTACAATCAGTACAAGCTCTTCTGACTGGTGATAAAAGGGAAGTAGTTGACTTCAGCAGTACTTTGCTACAGGACATGGAAGACGATACATTTTTGCAACGGTTAATTTTCATTGTTGAAGCAAATGGTTCAAATGGCTCTGAGCACTATGGGACTCAACATCTTAGGCCATAAGTCCCCTAGAACTTAGAACTACTTAAACCTAACTAACCTAAGGACATCACACGCACCCATGCCCGAGGCAGGATTCGAACCTGCGACCGTAGCAGTCCCGCGGTTCCGGACTGCAGCGCCGGAACCGCACGGCCACCGCGGCCGGCCATTGTTGAAGCAACATTTCATGTTAGCGGTAAAGTAAACCAACATAACGTGTGCATATGGGGACTCAAGAACCCTCATCACGTTACTGAGCACGAAAGAGACTCACCTAAAGCGAAAGATTTTTTGTGCCATTTCTCGTGAAAAAGTGTATAGTCCTTATTTTTTGGGCCAAACACAGGGACTGGAGTGGGCTATCTTCAGATGCTGCAGAACTAGCTTTTTTCACAACTTCAGGAGGACTCCGATGACTTCAGTTTCCAACAAGGTTGAGCTCCACCACACTGGCACAACAACGTACGTCAGTTTCTCAGCGACACTCTGCCTCAACGGCACGGGACCCCGAGACAATGCCCTGGATTCTTGACCTCAAAGATCGGCAGACATCATACCATTTTACTTTTTCTTGTGGGAGTATGTGAAGGAAAGTGTGCTCATTTCCCCTTTATCTCGTAACACAGAATAAGTGAAGAACAGAATAACAGCCGCCATAACTTCTGTAAAATCAGATACATTGTATAAAGTTTATGACGAATTTAGCTATCGTATAGATGTTATTCGTTCTGCTGTTGGCGAACGCATAGAGCATTTGCAATAGCATAGCTAAAACTTTAAAATTTTGTGAATATTTTGCAATCCATTCCATGTTCGTAGTATGTGTTTATCAATAAATATGGGGTTTTGAAATGAGGTCATTCTTTTTTAAATACTCTGTACTCTGCCTGACCAAAAAAGTGAAACAACCAGGAGACATGGTCGGAAGTCAACGCAATTTTGTACATGTACATCGGCAGGTATGCAAATGATTAATGTTGTAATTCACTGTAACATTTAGAATGGTTATCAGATTGCATTAGTGTTGTTCACATATAGTGTTGTTATCAGGCCTGGCAGAGTGTATGAGTGGCGTGAACAGTTCAGATGTTGAGTGGTCACTGTGCAGGACACAGACATGTGAGGCAGCGTTATCAGCAGCTGATAGAATTTGTGGGGCTTTGGGATGTGAGATTGGTCTGACGTTGAACTGCTCGAGGATCCAGTCGACCACATCTGATCAGTACAACGGAGGACTGCAGTATTGTGCACTAAGCACATCGTCACATTTGCGACTGCCACCCGAAAACAAGTAAGCACCATTGGTCAGAGCCTAGCAGCACCCGGATCAGGAAATTACCGTCCCATGCACAGGCTGCCGTTAACACAACATAAACTGCTGCATTTGGAATATTTCCATAACTGGAAAGCATGGACTGCTGATGACTGGCGTCTCATTCTGTTCATCGATCAATCGCGGTTCGGCACTACTACGGATGACCATCATCTGCGATTATGGCGGCGAGCTGGGGAGAGTTCCCATTCACCAAATGTTTTAGGGGAGCACAGTAGTTTTACTCCTGACGTCATAGTGTGGGGAGCCATCGGCTATGAGTGCAGGTAATGACTGACGGAACTCTCACGGTACAACCGTACGTCACAAACATCCTGCGTCCCCATGTTTTACCACTCACGTGACCGTACTATGCTGGCATTTTTCAACACGACAGTGGTCGTCCACATGTGACACATGTTTCTGTGAGCTGCCTTGATGTTGCTGAGGTACACCTGAGGCCTCCATGATCCTCAGACCTGCCCCTGACAAAAGATGTGTGTGACAAGCCCAGATGTCAACTTCGTCCCAGTGCCAGTATCCAAGATATCAAGGAACAGTCACAGGATGTGGATCGGTTTGCTTTAGAAGGGAATACAACGGCTTAACGTCACCCTTCCGAACCGAATCAGCGGAAGCATCCGGACCAGACAGGGTACAATGATATACTTACAAAATGAGTTCAAACTTTGTAAAGTAGGTTCGATTTTGTAATCATCGGAATAACACCACATAACCTCTCAACCCGTGAAGATTAATTTCATTTTCTTCTCACCTTCTGGCTGCCTCACTGTTTCGGTCATGACGTGTAATTGCTTTTATATCCCATCAAGAGCTCAAATTACCCTTATATGTCCTGACATCTTTGTACGATGCAGAATCGTTTTCCTGTGAGTCACAATTGTTGATTTTCTAAAATTATTCAGCAGCGTTTAGCGGAAAAATCATCTTCTGCCATCAACGAATTCCCTTCGAAGTTCGCGGAGAATTTCCGTCAACTCTCGTACTTATCGAGTCTATCGATAACCTTGAACATAATCCGATTACAATGACCACCCTCATGCCAAACAGCACGGTTTACGAAAACGTCGGCATGTGAAAGTCAACACGCACATTTCTTGCGTGACGTCCGGAAAGCCCCAGACATATCCTCGTAGTAGTGAAGCAACGTAAAACAGTTAATAAAGCCAGGTCTTCCGGTCCAGACTGTGTACCAATTAGGTTCCTTTCAGAATATGCTGATGCAATAGCTCCATACTTAACAATCATATACAACCGCTCGCTCGACGAAAGACAGCACACAAAGACTGGAACATTGCACAGGTCACGCTGATACTTAAGAAAGGTAGTAGCAGTAATCCGCTAAATTACAGGCTCATATCATTAACGTCGATATGCAGCAGGATTTTGAAACATATTCTGTGTTCGAACATTACGAATTACCCCGAAGCGAACGATCTATTGACACACAGTCAACACGCATTTAGAAAACATCGTTCTTGTGAAACATAAGTAGCTCTTACACACACGAAGTGTTGAGTGCTATTGACAAGGGATTACAAATTGATTACGTATTTCTAGATTTCCCGAAGGCTTTTGACACTGTACCATACAAGCGGCTCCTAGTGAAATTGCGTGCTTATAGAATATCGTCTCAGTTATGTGACTGCATTCTTGAGTTCCTGTCAGAGAAGTCACAGTTCATAGTAAATGACGGAAAGTCATCGAGTAAAACAGAATTGATTTCTGCCGTTTCCCAAGGTATATTTACAGGCCCTCCGCTGCTCCTTACTTATATAAACGATTCAAGAGACGATCTGGGCAGCCGTCTTAGATGATGCTGTAGTTCGTCGTCTAGTAAAGTCATCAGAAGATCAAAACAAATTGCAAAAACATTTAGAAAAGATATCTGTATGGTGCGAAAATTGGCAGTTGACCCTAAATAATGAAAAGTGTGAGGTTATCCACATGAGTGTCAAAAGGAATCGATTAAACTTCGGTTACAAGATAAATCAGTCAAATCTAAAGGCCATAATTTCAGTTACACTACTGACCATTAAAATTGCTACACCAAGAAGAAATGCAGATGATAAACGGGTATTCATTGCATAAATATATTATACTAGAACTGACATGTGATTACATTTTCACGCAAATTTGGGTGCATAGAGCCTGAGAAATCAGTACCCAGAACAACCACCTTTGGCCGTAATAACGGCCTTGATATGCCTGGGCATTGAGTCAAACAGAGCTTGGATGGCGTGTACAGGTACAGCTGCCCATGCAGCTTCAACACGATACCACAGTTCATCAACAGTAGTGACTGGCGTATTCTGATGAGCCAGTTGCTCGGCCACCATTGACCAGACGTTTTCAATTGGTGAGAGATCTGGAGAATGTGCTGGCCAGGGCAGCAGTCGAACATTTTCTGTATCCAGAAACGCCCGTACAGGACCTCCAAAATGCGGTCATACATTATCCTGCTGAAATGTAGGGTTTCGCAGTGATCGAATGAAGGGTAGAGCCACGGATCGTAACATATCTGAGATGTAACGTCCACTGTTCAAAGTGCCGTCAATGCGAACAAGAGGTGAGCTAGACGTGTAACCAATGGCACCCCATACCATCACGCCAGGTGATACGCCAGTATGGCGATGACGAATACGCGCTTCCTATGTGCGTTGACCGCGATGTTGCCAATCACGGATACGACCATCATGATGCTGTAAACAGAACCTGGATTCATCCGAAAAAATGATGTTTTGCCGTTAGTGCACCCAGGTTCGCCGTTGAGTACACCATCGCAGGCGCTCCTGTCTGTGATGCAGCGTCAAGGGTAACCGCAGCCATGGTCTCCGAGCTGATAGTCCATGCTGCTGCAAACGTCGTCAAACTGTTCGTGCAGATGGTTGTTGGCTTCCAAACTTCCCCATCTGTTGACTCAGGGATCGAGACGTGGCTGCACGATCCGTACAACCATGCGGATAAGATGCCTGTCATCTCGACTGCTAGTGGTACGAGGCCGTTGGGATCCAGCACGGCGTTCGGTATTAGAGCAGCAATGTCGCGATACGATAAACCGCAATAGCAATAGGCTACAATCGGACTTTTATCAAAGTCGGAAACGTAATGGTACGCATTTCTCCTCCTTACACGAGGCATCACAACAACGTTTCACCAGGCAACGCCGGTCAGCTGCCGGTTGTGTATAAGAAATCGGTTGGAAACTTTCCTCATGTTGGCACGTTGTAGGTGTCGCTACCGGCGCCAACCTTTTGTGAATGCTCTGAAAAGCTGATCATTTGCATATCACAGCATCCTCTTTCTGTCGGTTAAATTTCGCGTCTGTATCACGTCATCTTCGTGGTGTAACAATTTTAATGGCCGGTAGTGTAAATACCTAGGAATTACACTCACGAACAAAGATTTGAAAGAATACACAGAAAACGTTGTGGGGAAGGCAAACCAAAGACTGCGTTTTATTGGCAGAACACATAGAACATGTAACAAATCTACTAAAGAGACTGCCTACACTGCGCTTGTACGTCCTCTTTCGGAGTATTGCCGCGCCGTCTGGGATCCTTACCAGATAGGATTAACGGAGTACATCAAGAAATTTCAAAGAGGAACAGCGCGTTTTGTATTATCGCGAAATGATACAGGATCTGGGGTGGACATCATTAAAACAAAGGCGTTTTTCGTTGCAGCGAAATCTTGTCACGAAATTCCAATCACCAACATTCTCCCCGAATTCGAACATATATTGTTGACGCCGACCTACATAGGGAGAAACGATCATGATAATAAAATTAGGGAAATCAGAGCTCGCATGGAAAGATATAGGTGTTCGTTTTTTCCAAGCGCTGTTAGAGATTGGAATAATAGAGAATTTTGAAGGTGGTTCGATGAAACTTCTGCCAGGTACTTAAGTGTGATTTGCAGAGTATCCAGATAGATGTAGATGTAGAAGGAATTTAGGGGGACGCAGTATTTCTTGACTTCTGAAAAGTCTTTGAGTTAGCACCGAACTAACGTTTATTGGCAAAAGTACTATCAGTTGGTGCAGCAAAATTTGTGGCTTTATTGAGGATTTATTTATAGGGAGGACGCAGCGTTTTATCATAGACGGAGAGTCAACGACAGATGTAGAAGTACGTGTATCTGCAGACGTGCCGCAGGGTACTGTGTTTGGACCCCTGTTGCTCATTTCGTATATTAATGACCTGGCATACAGTATTAATACAAACCTCACATTTTTTGCAGATAATGAAGTTTTCTATTGAACAGTTGTAGGCCTCATATGTGTGTGCGGTGATGCAAGACGAGTCGTGTGCAGTGCTCGTATCTTTCACACGACACCACTCAAAAGAGTCCGGGGAGAAATTAACTCGCACAGGCATAAGACGAGCGAATGCAATGCTCATTGTTTTGACAAAATTAAATCATAGTGATACAAGAACCAATGAATGCAATCCTCGCTGCTTTGACAGAATAATAAGTAAGTTATCCTTGTAGTGGAGCACACTGCACTGGGACAACGCCGACAAAGTGAAGTGTCGCCTAACTTGGACGACTTGTAAGATAAGTTGAAAGATCTTGAAATCCAACTCGAGACTGAAATTAAGTTATTTATTTGCTCTGACGACTGACATTACTAACAACGAGATTAACAGAGAGAATACTACTGGGTGAACGAAATTTTTAGACCGAACGCAACTGATTCTTCGACACTGGTGCGATGGTGCCATGGTTGAGGTTGGACCTGATGATCTAGTGGTAAAGTGGAAACCGAGAGACCGTGGGATCGAATCTGGTCCGGACAATGAAATGAGGAGTTGACAAAAACAATATGTGGTCCGGATTCTACGTTAAACTATAGGCCCATTTCTCGAGTTGGATGATTGGGTTAGCACCAGGCCATTCAGCCACATGAAATTATTATTATTATTTTTGTTGTTTTTACTATCTGTCTTTCAAAGTCGAACAGAAAAGAAAGACTGTTACTCTCATCTGTTCTCTGGACGCTGTAGGGCGTCCATGGCATAAACCACCCACTGCAGGCGCCTTGCCCAGCTTTCAATACCCGCACTCTGGGTCTTTGCCCAGGTTCTGCAAACGGCCTATTTACCCCAAAGAGGGCCCCGTTCGAGGGTTGGGTTGTTTTGGGGAAGGAGACCAGACAGCGAGGTCATCAGTCTCATCGTATTAGGGAAGGATGGGGAAAGAAGTCGGCCGAGCCCTTTGAAAGGAACCATCCCGGCATTTGCCTGGAGCGATTTAGGGAAATCACGGAAAACCTAAATCAGGATGGCCGGACGCGGGATTGAACCGTCGTCCTCCCGAATGCGAGTCCAGTGTTTAACCACTGCGCCACCTCGCTCGGTGGGCCCCGCTCGAGCTGACAAGGGTACTGCATGGACGTTCCCAGCTGCAAACCCGCCCGCCGTGACGGGAACAGGACTGCTTTCTCAGACTCACTGCTTCAGCTCATTAGATAATTGCGAAATAGCTGGCTTAAACGGAATAATATCGCATAGCGGTATGTGACAGTAACGTTATCGACAGTTGTTTCGATTAGATTTTAGTGTCGTGCGAAGATTGGCAATTTGCTTCAAATAGAAATGTTAAACTGTGCACTTCACCAAAGAAACACGTCCGCCCCGTTAGCTGAGTGATCAGCATGATGGATTGCCGTCCTACGGGCCCGGGTTCTATTCCCGGCTGGGTCGGAGATTTTCTCCGCTCAGGGACTGGGTGTTGTGTTGTCTTCTTCATCATTTCATTCCCATCTGGCGCGCAGGTCGCCCAATGTGGCAATGTGGCGAATCACTTAATAAAAGCAAGTCTTCTGGTCCAGACTGAATACCAATTAGGTTCCTTTCAGAATATGCTGATGCAATAGCTCCATATTTAACAATCATATACAACCGTTCGCTCGATGAAAGATCCGTACCCAAAGTCTGAAAAGTTGCACAGGTCACACCATTATTCAAGAAAGGTAGGAGTAATCCACTAAATTACGGGCCCATATTGTTACCGTCGATATGCAGCAGGATTTTAGGACATATATTGCGTTCGAAGGAAACGGTCTATTGACACACAGTCAACATGGGTTTAGAAAACATCGTTCCTGTGAAACACAACTAGCTCTTTATTCACATGAAGTGCTGAGTGCTATTGACAAGGGATTTCAGATCGATTCCGTATTCCTGTTTTCCGGAAGGCTTTTGACACTGTACCACACAAGAGGCTCGTACTGAAATTGCATGCTTATGGTATGTCGTCTCAGTTATGTGACTGGATTTGCGATTTCCTGTCAGAGAGGTCACAGTTCGTAGTAACTGACGGAAAGTCATCAAGTAAAACAGAAGTGATTTCTGGCGTTCCCCAAGGTAGTGTTATAGGCGCTTTGCTGTTCCTTATCTATATAAACGATTTGGAAGACAATCTGAGCAGCCGTCTTCGACTGTTAGAAGATGACGCTGTCGTTTATCGACTAATAAAGTCATCAGAATATCAAAACAAACTGCAAAACGATTTAGAAAAAATATCTGAATGGTGCGAAAAGTGGCAGTTGACCCTAAATAAGGAAAAGTGTGAGGTCATCCATATGAGTGCTAAAAGGAACTCGTTAAACTTCGGTTACATGATAAATCAGTCTAATCTAAAAGCCGTAAATTCAACTAAATACCTAGGTATCACAATTACGAACAACTTAAATTGGAAAGAACACATAGAAAATGTTGTGGGGAAGGCAAACCAAAAGCTGCGTTTTATGGGAAGGACACTTAGAAAATGTAACAGACCTACTAAGGAGACTGCCTACACTACGCTTGTCCGTTCTCTTTTAGAATACTGCTGCGCGGTGTGGGATCCTTAGCAAATATGACTGACGGAGTACATCGAAAAAGTTAATCGCGAAATACGGGAGAGAGTGTCACAGAAATGATGCAGGATTTGGGCTTGAAATCATTAAAAGAAAGGCGTTTTTGTTGCGACGGAATCTTCTCTTGAAATTGCAATCACCAACTTTCTCCTCCGAATGCGAAAATATTTTGTTGACACCGACCTGCATAGGGAGAAACGATCACCACGATAAAATAAGGGAAATCGGAGCTCGTACGGAAAGATATAGGTGTTCATTCTTTCCGCGTTCTATACAAGATTGGATTAATAGAGAATTGTGAAGGTGGTTCGATGAACCCTGTGCCAAGCATTTAAATGTGACTTCAGAGTATCCACGTAGATGTAGATGAACGTAATAAGACCTGCACCAAGGCGGCCGGACCTGCCTCGCAGGGGGCCTCCCGGCCAGTGACACCAAACGCTCATTTCCATTTACCAAAGAAACACAAGACAAAAAAGGGGGGAAAATGACGCACCATGACGGAATTATCCGATTGGAACGGGAACGGGTATATGTGATGCACATGTACAGAGAAACAAATGAATAAAATTTCAGAAAAAATAAATGATTTATTCGAGAGAGCTTCACAAATTGAGCAAGTCAATAACACGTTGGTCCACCTCTGGCTCTTATGCGAGCTGTAATTCGGCTTGGCATTGATTGATAAAGTTGTTGGATGTTTTCCTGAAGAATATCGTGTCAAATTCTGTCCAATTTAATCGTCAAAATATGGTTAGAGGGCCCTGCCCCTAATGATCCAAACGTTCTTAACTGGGGAGAGACCCGGTGACCCTGCTGGCGAAGGTAGGGTCTGGTAAGCACGAAGACAAGCAGTACAAAATCTCGCCGTGTGCGAGCGGGGCATTATCTTGCTGAAATGTAAGAACTGGATGGCTTGCTACGAAGGACAACAAAACGGCGCGTAGAATATCGTCGACGTACCGCTGTGCTGTAAGGGTGCCGCGAATGGCAACCAAAGGGGTCCTGCTATGGAAAGAAATGGCGCCCCACACCATCACTCCTCGTTCTCGTGCCGTATGGTGAGTGACAGTCATGCTGGTATCCCACCGCTATCCGGGGCGTCTCCAGACAATTCTTCAGCCTGGAATCTCATCGACTTGAGTAGAATTGCCTTCCGTGATGAGTCCCACTTCTAACTGAGTCTCGATGAACAGCGTAGACGTGTCTGGAGACCCCTCGGACAGCGGTAGGATACAAACCTGTGTGTCGTCCGCATACAGCCCAACAGCCAGAAGTGCTGCTCTGGGGTGTCATTTCTTTTCATAGCAGAAACCCTTTGGTTGTCATCCACGGCACACTTGCAGGACACTGGTACGTCGATGATATTCTACGCACCGTTCTGCGTTACCCTTCACGGCAAGCCAACCTCGTTTCAGCAAGACAATGCCCCCCCCCCCCTCCCCCTCCGCACACGGTGGGAGTTTCTACTCCTTATCTTCGAGCTTGCCAAACACTAATTTTGCCAGGAAGGCCGCCAGATTTTGAAGATCTAACTCGTCAATTGGAAAGAAATTGGCACAATATTCCTCAGGAAGACATCTAACAACTCTGTTAATCAGTGCCAAGCCGAATAACTGCTTGCATAAGGGCCAGAAGTGGACCAATGCGTTATTGCCCTACTCAATTTGTGAAGCCCTTCCTCTGGAATAAATCAGCCAATCTCCTGAAACTAACTGTAATAATTTGGTGTTTACTTTTTTTTTGTCAAAAGTGTTTTTTCTAGGGTTACAAAACGAGAAGTCGCAACTCATACAGTCACCTGGATGTGAGAATTGGTGGGGACGTGAAATGAAATTGATCATATAGGCTCCGTTGTTGATAAATCAGCCAGGAGACTTCGGTTCATTGGCAGATACCAGGAAAACAGTGTACAAAGGAGACTGCTTACAAATCACTTGTGAGCCCTACCTTAGAACACTGCTTATGTGTATGAGACCCTTGCGAAACAGTAGTAACAGATAGTGTTGCAGGGCAGCAAGAATGGACACATATTTGTTTGACTCACGGGAGAGCATCACGGGAATGCTACAAAGCGTCAACTGGCAGACGCTGAAACACAGGCGTCAACTTTCCTGCGAAAGCTAACTTCCAAAGTTTCAAGAAACGTATCAAGAGAAGAATCTAAAAATATGTTTCAGTCCCATATGCATCGCTTCCGTTGAGAACGAGATGACGAGATTAGACTAATTATAAAGCGCACAAACGCATTGAACTAGACATTCTTACCACGCTCCATACGTCAACGGAACGGGAAGAAGCCCCAATTGAAAGAGTCCTCCACCTTGCTCATCGCATAGGTTTGCGGAGTATGTACGTCGATCTAGACACGTATATGTAAGAAATGTGACAGTACGCCTCTGAGTTGCTTCACCGTGTGCATTTAATCCGACGAGTACGCTCTGAACAAACGGTAGCAGGTAATTAGCCTCGCCTACCCACGTGCTTGTTACATCTCTTCCAGTTTTGCACGTTACGTTTACACGTTCAAAAGACACCGTCGAGCCTCTTTAACATTTGCTCGACGTGATACTAAGGAATTCCATTATCAATCATTTGTTCCCATCACACGCAAGTTATTGCTAATAGATTTCTAATTCTTCTGATGACACGAATCCTGTGAAGTAGCAATATAACTATACAAGTTTTGCCTAAGAAATATTTACAACAGGCTGGGTTTGTGCAAAAACTTTGTAATGAATTCAATAGAAGACGTAGCAATATTTCAACTCCTACATATACTTTGAGCATTCATGCAAGTAACAAGCAACCACTAGAAACATAAATGTACGCAACCGAAAATTGATACAAGAAATATACTCTTCTGGCTGCAAGAGCTCACATCCGCGCGTACAGTTACATTTTAATATTCGTAAAAAGATGAAACACATGGAAAAATTATCTAAAAAAAGTGTTGACTTATGTCATTAATTCATAGGAGTCAAGTTTATGTCTAACCTGAATGAGCGCTTACACAATTCAGCGGTACTACAGTTTCTTCCAGCAATCTAAATTTCATGGGAACAAAAATAATATAAGCAGCTGCTTTGTAAAAATATTTTCGTAAAATTAGGCTTGTCTACAAATTATTTACTTCAGCTGTGCTTTCGTAGGCGTCGTCGGAACATGGTACTATCTTTATTCTCTCTCGCCAATCTGCAAGAAAGCGGCTAAACGATAAACGCTGGACTAACAAGAAGGCCAAATTGTATCCCGTTGCTGCAGATTTCTGACAATTAGCAATGAATTTTTTTCTGTTACAGTTGGTTTCAGCGATCAAACTCTGTCTCGGTACAAGCAGTTCTTCTACCGTTCAGTAAGTCGCTTTTCTGAGAGCCGGAATCGTGTTGTTTTGGATCCACCAAACAACGTCAATTTACTGTTGGTATGCAAGCAATGACTTTTAAATGTTAGAAATAAGTCAACCGTCTTTGTAGAACGAAAACATACTAAAACAATGTTTTATAAAGCATGTGATAAAATTTATGATCATGTCACGTGCAAAATGAGTTATGGAAGTAGCAGATTTTCATTATGTTGTACACATCACCGTAGCAACAGAATAATTATTACAAAATACATCGCAACTTAAAGGCCGTGAGGAAAAAGCTTTTTCAGGAAGGACGCCGGTGTAAAATGGCATTTGTTTTAAAATTTGGCTACGCGTGGCTCTGCAGTCGGCTCTTATAGCCAGAGCAAGTGTGAAATAAAACGTGCGTAGTTAACAGTAGTCCTAATGGAGTTTATTATGGAACTATTTAATGGCTATCGATTTCGAAAAGCACTACCAGTGCGAAATAGAGTCTAAAATAAGATTTCCACTTCGAAGTGCCTAGGTTGTGATTTATACTTCGTTGTTAAGTGGAAACCTTTGAATGTAAGCACTGGTGGGTTCATCGTAAACTTTTGAAGCTGAGCATTGATAACTGGTACGAGATGTGTCGGTCTTCACAGCCGGCGCTGATCAAAGCATCTAAACTGTCGTGCCAACATTAATTTGTAGAAGCACTTAGAATCTAATTAAAAAAGATGGCAAATTCGTCCACGGCTAATTTTAAAAAGCTTCCTGAACAGCTGTCTGTGTCTCACGTGAGCATAACGCGTGTTACTATACGAAGGCACAGGCGTTTTCAGTTAGTAATCTAATTAACACGGCGGAAACTGGCATCAGTATGCAGTTCACCATATCGCAAAAGCAGTGCACAAGAGTTAAGCCATTCGGAGGTCTGTACCAGGTATTCCTCTCGTGGCTCTTATAGTTAGCTAGGAAGCTTTCGCTGGCGTCGCTCAAAGCAACGAAAATGTAGTGAAGCAGCGAAGTTTAGCGACAATGAGTTTATTTTAACCTATGGTAAAAATTAAAGTGTAATGCCCTCGTGCTGACACACAAACTTCGGCATATTCTTTTGTTTCCTTAAATGGTTATTCGTATCAAAAGAAATCTGCCGATAAAACACGTAAGCAGTATGTAAACAATTCTGAAACATTCCACTTACATAAATACTCTGTTACACAAGCCGGCCAGGGTGGCCGAGCGGTTATAGGCGCTACAGTCTGGAACCGCGTGACCGCTACGGTCGCAGGTTCGAATCCTGCCTCGGGCATGGCCGTGTGTGACGTCCTTAGGTTTAAGTAGTTCTAAGTTCTAGGGGACTGATGACCTCAGATGTTAAGTCCCATAGTGCTCAGAGTCATTTTTTTGTTGCACAAGGTTCCTGCTAAGAGCATCACAACAGTGGGTAAAAAAAAAATAAACAATAGGCAAAGACGCGAACATTGTTATAACCCCATTGCGAAATTAATTTTACCAGTGAAGAAGGTCCATGAAACAGATAACGATTATGAAGCCACTAGAAAACAACACAGAACAACAAAGTTTTATTACTGGTGCTATGGGACATTTTTACAATTCCAGTTCATAACAATTACATATCTCTCGCATTTTTATTATATACATATATTTTTCCATAGACTTCCTTTTGTTTGTTGCTAGATTAACCTACTTCCCTCATCCACGACACTTTCCCCTCGGTTGTCAGTATTAACGTTATTGAGCCAACAGACTTTTATGCCTGAAAGTAAAATTCTGTCAGGCGAAAGGATACCTGCGCTCTTAATATAGTTTCTTACGATCCAACACAAACGAATGAGTACTGAATAGAATATGCGATTTCGCTCGGTTGCGAACGACGTAGGGACGAGGAATAACATTTTATTATGGAGAACAAAAGCTATTCTCTTACTAATTTTATTGCATTGAAATGTATTTACTGTATTAATTCGATATCGAGCAACTGGGGTGTCACATGTAGACACTTTAGTGTTATCGAAATGATATACCATCGCAACTACATCCTGTTAATGTCTCCTAGCGTCCACTGGTGTGGCAACTGTATAAGACTCAGAGGCTGCGAAAGGCGTAAACCTGATGACTGGCAAGCGAACGGCGAATCATAGAAATTACTAGAAGGAACTGTTGCACTTTTACTACGTCAAAAAGAAGAAAAAAACGAAAAAAACTAGGAGAAAATATCAAAGAAAGTTGGGAGAAAGACTGTACGAAAGAAAAGATTGAAACGGGTGAAATGCAAGAGGAAAGCTGTCAGCAGTGAGGAGAGATGCGTACCTGTGGTGCACTGTGGTCGACGGCTGGCGTGTGAATAGGCGCAGCCTGGCCACGCTCATGCACGTCGGCTCTGACTCTGTAAGGACTAAACACGTGACTGCCGGCGCGCACCGCCGCTGGGCATGACACGTCAGCAATAGGCAACCTGCCAGATGCAAAACTCGCTCTGTCTTAACCAGTACCTCAGGCACAGAGCGATGAAACAGCAGGGACAATCTAGGAGACAGACCTTTGTTAATTTTTAATGTTTCGCCGCTGCCGGATTACTGAGAACGCGGAGGCAGGGAAGAGACGTGGGCCAGAATGTTATAAGAAATGCGTGTTGAGTGCTCTATATTGATCTACTACCTATCCCTAGCACATCTGCAACACTGCGCTGCCCGTCTGACGCGGGAGCGGGCCTTAGCGGCTGGCGGGCTGCGCATGCGCACTTCGCCTCATTACGAGCCGCGCCGCGCCGGCGCTGCTGCTTCTGCCGTTGTTGCCTTTAGCGCTTAGCGCTTCTCGTCGTTAAAAAGAGACCAGCAATTTGCTCGGAATGGGCCCGTCCTCTTTCACCACCTAACGGGACAAAATGGTGTAACCCGTCCGTATGGGCCCACTTCCAAAATTACTTTTCTCCATGAAATTTTAAGGAGACACATATTTTAGACATTACGCTTAATTGTTATTCACTCTCTCCCTCTCTCTCTCTCTCTCTCTCCCTCCCAGTGTCCTTTTTCCGGCTTTGTCGCCGGGTGCAAGTATTTTTAGCTGACGCCATTGAGGTGACTTGAGTGTGCCGACGATGAAACAGTGATGAGCACACACAACATCTAGTGCCCCGCGGAGGAAATCACCGAAGCGTGCAGGAACCGAACTCAGGCCCCTTCGATCGGCATCCAGCCACGCTGACGCCACAGCGACTGCGGCGGATAATTGTCAAACTGAAAGCCCGCGGTCGTGGTTACACTTATACTACAATCATCTTCAGCCAGATCGCATACGCAGTTTATTACGGTTGCCGACTTCGCAGTAAGCCATTTTCACAACTATGACGGCCATTATAAAAGCGAAAATACAGTTAACAACAGTATTACAAAAAAAAATACAAATTTTTATGGCCTCCTTGAATAATGAAGTTAGGATGGACCAGCTTACTAATTCTTTCCGCTGTTAGTACAAAATGTATACACTCGCCAGATTTTTTACACAGAATGTCTTCTTCCTTCTTTTTCTTAGCGTTAATCCCGTATAGTACTGGGTCCGCTGTACTCAAGATTTAGAAGATTTACTTTATTTAACTTCACTGTTGCATTCCTTCCCAGTCGTAGCAGTTGTCAGTTACTAAGCTCCGTGTTCTTCTTCTTGGATGCGGAAATTTATCGCAGCGTGTTGCGGAATACGTCTGGTTCTTCCGCTGTGCGATGCGGGCCGTAGGACACTGCGTGAAACGTTTTCCTTGGCGCGGGGCGAAGCGCGTCAAAACGTAAAAAATGAGAGTGGTGTTTGTTTATAATTTGACAACTGTGCATGATAGACTGATGCGATAACTACCTTTCGGCAACTTTTTTTAAAAAATCAGTGAAAATCTTGTACTATAGAAACAGAGAAATATTTAAGATAATACGAAAAGTTGCTTTTTCGCGTTACTCAGTATTTATCACGCTATATATCCTAAACTAAGAGTCGTACAACAACATAATTTTATAGTTGGATTTAGTAGTACATGTCTATAACGTGTACAAAGTTTCTCTCCGACAGGGTCAGTAACAGTGAAGTAAAAAATTAAAATGTCACGTATGGTGCGAAATTTTTAGCAAACCAACATCCGAAATGTAGTAAGCGACAAACTTCTTCCCTTTACAAAGCGAGAAAAAATTTCATAAAGATTTGAGTTTATTTTTATAGTTTGTTGGAAGTCGGTGGGTGCTAAAGTGCCCCCTAGACGAGAGCAGTATTGTGTGGTTCATCGACGCGACGCGTGTTCCAGCGCGCTGTGGGGAACATTTTAAAAGCTACTATAGGTGCGGTGTAGTGCGGTGCGACAACAGCAGCGGAAGCAGCAAGGGCAAAACATACAGCGCAATAATCGATCTAAAAACTTGTTAATTTTGGCACTTCGAAAGTTCACGGAAGTTAGGGTAGAGGAGGAAGGCAGTATATTATTGGGATGAGTACTCAGGAAGCACAAAGTAGTCAGATGAATGTTCTTACAGCATGAAGAAGAACGAACGTATAACATTTTAGTAACAAAAAGGTTGCTCGACGGTGCGGTTCCCACTGACGTATAACGTAGACGTATCAGAAATTAATGAACTGCGCAAGGGTAACAAAATACCCAGAAGCACGCAGACGTTTCGCGCTAGTACAGCCCGCAACGGCACTGCGTTGTCCGCACCCTAAGAAAACGGTCCCGCGTGTTTGCATTCCAGATGGCAGTTATAAGAGTCGAGGGGCATGAAAGGGAAGCTGTGGTTGGGAATGGAGTGAGACAGGGTTGTAGTCTATCCCCGATGTTATTCAATCTGTATATTGAGCAAGCAGTAAAGGAAACAAAAGAAAAATTCGGAGTAGGAATTAAAATCCATGGAGAAGAAATAAAAACTTTGAGGTTCGCCAATGACATTGTAATTCTGTCTGAGACAGCAAAAGACCTGGAAGAGCAGATGAACGGAATGGTCAGCGTCTTGAAAGGAGGATATAAGATGAACATCAACGGAAGCAAAACGAGGATAATGGAATGTAGTCGAATTAAATCGGGTGATGATGCGGGAATTAGATTAGGAAATGAAAGGCTTAAAGTAATAAATGAGTTTTGCTATTTGGGGAGCAAAATAACTGATGACGGTTGAAGCAAAGAGGATATAAAATATGGCAAGGAAAGCGTTTTCTGAAAAGAGAAATTTGTTAACATCGAGTATAGATTTAAGCGTCAGGAAGTCGTTTCTGAAAGTATTTGTATGGGGTGTAGCCATGTATGGAAGTGAAACATGGACAATAAATAGTTTGGACAAGAAGAGAATAGAAGCTTTCGAAATGTGGTGCTACAGAAGAATGTTGAAGATTAGGTGGGTAGATCACGTAAGTAATGAGGAGGTATTGAATAAAATTGGAGAAAAGAGAAATTTGTCGCACAACTTGACTAGGAGAAGGGATCGGTTGGTTGGGCATATTCTGAGGCATCAAGGGACCACCAATTTAGTATTGGAGGGCAACGTGGAGGGTAAAAATCGTAGAGGGAGACCAAGAGATGAATACACTAAACAGATTCAGAAGGATGTGGGTTGCAGTAGGTACTGGGAGATGAAGAAGCTTGCGCAGGATAGAGTAGCATGGAGAGCTGCATCAAACCAGTCTCTGGACTGCAGACCACAACAACAACAACATATTTGTATTTTGCGAGTCGGGAGGGCGGTCTCGCTATGCAGCACGGTGCGGAAAACTCCTGTGGGTATAAAAACGTAGCTTAAGGGTGGGAAGTCGTGTGATCATATTTTGACTGTGTATCGTATTTCTAAGGTGTAAATTGGGGACCAGCCCGGCATTTACCTAACGAGGGAAGAAAACAGTGTCAGGCTGGCCGATGCACCGTTAATCCGCCGCGCTTATTCGATCCTGGTCTGGCTTTCATCTTGCAAGCTAGCGCATTTCGCATTACGTTGCACTACCAGCTTTTTTTGTACAGAACGTACAGGTAACAATTTATAAGTGCTGAATATGGATGACACTGGCATCTTTATATACTCATACATGGACAGATGGGTGACGTGCTTCATACATTACTGGCCATTAAAATTGTTATGCTTCATACATTACTGGCCATTAAAATTGTTACACCACGAAGACGACGTGCTACAAACGCGAAATTTAACCGACAGGAAGAAGATGCTGTGATATTAAAATGATTAGCTTTTCAGAGCATTCACACAAGGTTGGCACCTACAACGTGCTGACATGAGGAAAGCTTCCAACCGATTTCTCATACACAAACAGCAGTTGACCGGCGTTGCCTGGTGAAACGTTGTTGTGAGGCCTCGTGTAAGGAGGAGAAATGCGTACCATCACTTTTCTGACTTTGGTGAAGGTCGGATTGTAGCATATTGCCATTGCGGTTTATCGTATCGCAACATTGTTCCTCGCGTTGGTCGAGATCCAATGACTGTTAGCAGAATATGGAATCGGGGGGTTCAGGAGTGTAATACGGAACGCCGTGTTAGATCCCAACGGCCTCGTATCACTAGCAGTCGAGATGACAGGCATCTTATCCGAATGGCTGTAACGGATCGTGCAGCCACGTCTCGATCCCTCAGTCAACAGATGGGGACGTTTGCAAGATAACAACCATCTGCACGAACAGTTCGACGACGTTTGCAGCAGCATGGACTATCAGCTCGGAGACCTTGGCTGCAGTTACCCTTGACGCTGCATCACAGACAAGAGCGCCTGCCATGGTGCACTCAACGACGAACCTGGGTGCACGAATGGCAAAACGTCATTTTTTCGGATGAATCCAGGTTCTGTTTACAGCATCATGACGGTCGCATCCGTATTTGGCGACATCGCGGTGAACGCATATTGGAAGCGTGTATTCGTCATCACCATACTGGCGTATCACCCGGCGTGATGGTATGGGGTGCCATTGGTTACCCGTCTCGGCCACCTCTTGTTCGAATTGACGGCACTTTGAACAGTGGACGTTACATTTCAGATGTGTTACGACCCGTGGCTCTAACCTTCATTCTAACCCTGCGAAACCCTACATTTCAGCAGGATAATGCACGACCGCATGTTGCAGGTCCTGTGCGGGCGTTTCTGGATACAGAAAATGTTCGACTGCTGCCCTGGCCAGCACATTCTCCAGATCTCTCACCAACTGAAAACGTCTGGTCAATGGTAGCCGAGCAACTGGCTCGTCACAATACGCCAGTCACTACTCTTGATGAACTGTGGTATCGTGTTGAAGCTGCATGGGCTGCTGTACCTGTACCTGTACACCCCATCCAAGCTCTGTTTGACTCAGTGCCCAGGCGTATCAAGGTCGTTATTACGGCCAGAGATGGTTGTTCTGGGTACTGATTTCTCAGGATCTATGCACCCAAATTTCCGTGAAAATGTAGTCACATGTCAGTTCTAGTATAATATATTTGTCCAATGAATACCCGTTTATCATCTACATTTCTTCTTGGTGTAGCAATTTTAATGGCCAGTAGTGTAATATCCATGAACGATTGATTATACAGGGTGGTCAGAAACAGTCTGAAAAACTTGGAACGGTGTTACAGGGTATGTTGAACTGAGAAAAAATTGTTAAGAAAAAATTCGGTATGTTGCGTCGTTTCGGAGTTAATTAGCATTGAGGTAAGCCAATCAGGCCGTTCGCGCGCAAATTCAATCGGCCCGCCAAATGCAAAATTAGTGTCAGTTGTTCACATAGCGTAGATGATAGCGCACGTTCCTGCTGAGCGTTTGGCTCGGGTTCGATCCTTACTGCCGTCCCATACCCTATATTTGTATCGCTCTCATGTTCGGTTTTAGCAAAGCTAACGAAGAATATGTTTGGCGACACCGTCACTGACTGGCCGCTCGAATTTGCGCGCTCAATGGCCTGAATGGTTAACTTCAGTGTTAATTAACTCGAAAACGGCAAAACGTATCGCTTTTTTTTCTTAATAATTAGTTCCCAGCACAGTCTACCGTGCAACACCCTTACAAACTTCTTTGACTGTTTTGACCACGCTGTATAAAGATGCAAGTGCCAAAAGCCTGCAGCACTTATAAACTGTGACGTGTACTACTGTATAGAAAAACTTACAACAGGATATATTTTGTATCGAACAGGGGAAAGAACTGATATGACTGCACATCGCACCTACGTTATTCATGGACGCTATATAAATGTGAACTGTAGTTTCTTTACGCAGCTGATAATTGTAGTTTTTCTTTTTTAATTCCTGTAACATATCTGAAGATGGCCAACACAAAAGCTGCTAATCATAACAAAGTTCATATGGAATCAATTAGTGAAAATAATTCTAGTAAAATTCCTGATCCCTCGTTTTTGGCACATGGTTCTACATTTATGTTCTAAATAGAGACACAATAGAGAAAAAAATATTTTTCATACGAAACGATAGACAGTTCACTATGAGTTTTGGAGTTCAGTCACTTTGCAGTAAAATTAGTTTAACGTCAAATATGAAATACCACTTACGTCGTCCCAGACAGTAAGTACATTACTGGATTTGGAAAAAAAATTACATCAGGTCTAAAATATCGAGGAGAAATGGTTAACTTCATACAGAGAATTAATAAATCATTATTTCGAGGGAAATATATTCACTTGGACCGAAAAAAACACATTGTTATAAAAGGACATAGGGTAATATTCTTCAGTTCTCCTTAATTGACTTAAAAGCCGAGTTAGTCATCAAACCCTTTGTGCTTAAGGCTTCCGTCGGGTGACACCACATCAACTGTAAGAGATGACCACTTGTGTCTCTTTTTAACATTGTGGGCTCACATATTTGAAATACATCTCTTTGTAAGAGACTGACTCACCAGGTCATTCTCAAGAGTTTCTGTCGGCTATGCAGAAATGCGACTGTTTGCAAACACAAAAATGGGGTACGTCACTATGGAAACAAAGCTGACTTTCCGATAAGATTTCAAGCAGATAAACGCCACACCGACAAGAAAAAAGCGACTAGCATGATTGAAAAACATGTAGACGACGTTCTGGAACTGCAAACTGAATATTGGTCTAAGATTAAGATGCGTCAGTTTGGAAATAAGCTCTTCAACTGAGGGCACTATCCTTCAAAAAGGATAACTTCGCCACTTCTCTTGTTTCTCATCTGCTGTACGAGCTGATACGTACAAAATGCTTCAAAATCAACACAGACCATTTGTCTTGGTCACTAGTACCACAGTTTGTGGAAATATGACGAATAAAAACACGTTTACAGGTTGTTGTTGGTCATGTGACTAGGGCACCCCGTCGGGCAGACCGTTCGCCGGGTGCAGGTCTTTCGATTTGACGCCACTTCGGCGACTTGCGCGTCGATGGGGAAATGAGGATGATTTGGACAACACAACACCCAGTTCCTGACCGGAGAAAATCTCCGACCCACCCGGGAAGCGAACCCGGGCTCTTGTGATTGATATTCTGTCGCGCTGACCACTTAAAAAAAAGAGTAGAGTGGTCAGTTATGAGCAATTCGAGATAAGGCGGGCAGGGCTCGGAACCCGAGGCCTGGCCGCGATGCTTCCCCCCTCCCATCCCTGAATCTCTCCCTCAAAGTAGCTTTTTGATTAATTTTTTAATTTTATTTTATTATATTTTTTTACCAGGAACAGGGTAAATTAACAAAATATCTTTATTGGTACAAGTTTAAATACAACAGAAATGCCATCCTTCCGGCGGAAATAACACGAGACATTACACTCGTACAAGGCGACCAATTTTTTTTATTAAGAAGGTGTAGGAAAAAAATAATAATAATACTGATGTAAGCTAAGAGGTGTGAAGCAATAGACAGTAGAGTTGGGGGGAAAACCAGCGTGTTCTGGTATAGTGCATAAAAGAAAGGAGGCGCGTCTCCATGCGCCTACTCCACTGTGGGTTACAATATAGAAAGTAGCGCGGAGAGTCTCAGATGTCAGCAGGTGGGGGGGGGAGTGCTGTCAGCGTGTGGCACCATCCAACTGAGCGGGGGTGACGTAAAGATCGCGTGTAGGTAATTGGCGAAGAAGACGCGGTAGCGCGGTCGGTGCTCTACTTCACTGTGGGCGGTTTGTAAGTACTGCCAGAAATCAAGGCGTGATTTGTCACCATATCCATGTAGGTGACCGTCCATCCCTTGACCCATACAATCGCATGATTTTTGGTGGCGGGGAAATAACTATCCTGAGGATGGATGAAAGTCCATGGTTCAATCGAGTCTGGCGGAACGCGGAGGTAACAGGCAACGAACTGTCGGCCAAGTTTCCAGACGTCACTGGTGGCAGCACAAGTCAGTTGGTGGACATCGTCATCCATGAGGTAGCAAATCGAACAAAGTGGAGAGTCCGTTAGTCCGATGGCGTCAAGACGTTGATTTGTGGCGAATTTTCCACTTCCGACGTGGTAACATGTTGCCCGGACGTTGGAGGGAAGAAAAGGCTGGTGGATATGACGCCAAACCGTGGGCCACCGCTTGGACGGTGTATGAGTTCGATATTGTTGCTGGATATGGAAGGAAGCAGTGGGGTGTAAAAACCTGTAGGTCGAGGAGAACGCGTGGTCGGTAAGTGTGTGTGAGCATAACTGAAGTCGACGATGAAATCAGAAATGTGCGTCAGATGGTGCTTGATGTGTCCGACAGGTACTGGCAGCGTTATGGTCGCGGGCACAAGAATTTCCAGCAAGCTGCGCGTAAGGGAGGTGCCCCCGTGCCACTGCTTGTGCATGGTGGACATGTACAAGGACGCCGCGCGGAGTCGCACATTGACAAGGCCGAGGCCCCCCACTCGCGGGGGAAGGGTGAGCGTGTCGTAGCGGACCTTAAGGAGCGTACCGGCCGTAAGGAAGTATCCGAAAGTAGGCTGGATGCTGCCTCCAATAGTTGATGGCAGCAGGAGGACCTGTGCGATGTGGACCACTCTGGACGCCACATGCTGATTGAGGTACTGGACACGTTGTAAAGAATCGAGTCAGCGGAGAAGATTTTGTTGCACCGTCGTGCGGGTAATTTGGAGTGCACGCCGAAAATTGATGGCAGCGGAGCGGCGCACGGTGGAGGTGAAAATGAAACCAAGGTATCGTTGTTTTTGTACAAACGGGAGAGGTGCTAAGTCGTCGTGTGAGAGGCCACGTCCAATGGACATCGCCGTGGATTTAGCCACATTCATGTTACTGTCCGCTGCAGTTCGATACGTTGATATCAAATCAAGTACCGTTTGTGTTTCACTCCGTGAGCGGACCAAGAGGAAGAGGTCGTCAGCAGACGCACGACATCGAAAATTGTGCTGCCGCAAAGTGAGACCAGAAAGGTGGCTCGTCAGACTCCCGATGAGTGGCTGCAGGCTTATGGCATAGAGTAGGGTCGAAAGTGGGCAACCTTGCCTTACGGAACGCCGGATCGCCACTGGTCCCGCCACACGGCAATTAACCTCAATCAGCGATTCGACGGTGCCGTACAGGCACCGAATGACATCGATAAAGGCTGGTGGAAAACCCATTCGGTCCATCACTGAGAACAGAAAACGATGTCGCACCTTGTCGAATGCGCTGTCAAAATCAATGGCAACCACCACGGCGCGGAGTCTCCACACCGCTGCCAGTGCAATTAAATCACGACATTCTCCTATGGCCGTTTGTATATTAACTGAGCCACCCGGAGTTGTCTGTTCCGGGGATAGAATGCTAGGCAGGACCTTGCGGCATCGCGCAAAAATTTTATACACTCCTGGAAATTGAAATAAGAACACCGTGAATTCATTGTCCCAGGAAGGGGAAACTTTATTGACACATTCCTGGGGTCAGATACATCACATGATCACACTGACAGAACCACAGGCACATAGACACAGGCAACAGAGCATGCACAATGTCGGCACTAGTACAGTGTATATCCACCTTTCGCAGCAATGCAGGCTGCTATTCTCCCATGGAGACGATCGTAGAGATGCTGGATGTAGTTCTGTGGAACGGCTTGCCATGCCATTTCCACCTGGCGCCTCAGTTGGACCAGCGTTCGTGCTGGACGTGCAGACCGCGTGAGACGACGCTTCATCCAGTCCCATACATGCTCAATGGGGGACAGATCCGGAGATCTTGCTGGTCAGGGTAGTTGACTTACACCTTCTAGAGCACGTTGGGTGGCACGGGATACATGCGGACGTGCATTGTCCTGTTGGAACAGCAAGTTCCCTTGCCGGTCTAGGAATGGTAGAACGATGGGTTCGATGACGGTTTGGATGTACCGTGCACTATCCCCTCGACGATCACCAGTGGTGTACGGCCAGTGTAGGAGATCGCTCCCCACACCATGATGCCGGGTGTTGGCCCTGTGTGCCTCGGTCGTATGCAGTCCTGATTGTGGCGCTCACCTGCACGGCGCCAAACACGCATACGACCATCATTGGCACCAAGGCAGAAGCGACTCTCATCGCTGAAGACGACACGTCTCCATTCGTCCCTCCATTCACGCCTGTCGCGACACCACTGGAGGCGGGCTGCACGATGTTGGGGCGTGAGCGGAAGACGGCCTAACGGCGTGCGGGACCGTAGCCTAGCTTCATGGAGACGGTTGCGAATGGTCCTCGCCGATACCCCAGGAGCAACAGTGTCCCTAATTTGCTGGGAAGTGGCGGTGCGGTCCCCTACGGCACTGCGTAGGATCCTACGGTCTTGGCGTGCATCCGTGCGTCGCTGCGGTCCGGTCCCTGGTCGACGGGCACGTGCACCTTCCGCCGACCACTGGCGACAACATCGATGTACTGTGGAGACCTCACGCCCCACGTGTTGAGCAATTCGGCGGTACGTCCACCCGGCCTCCCGCATGCCCACTATACGCCCTCGCTCAAAGTCCGTCAACTGCACATACGGTTCACTCCACGTTGTCGCGGCATGCTACCAGTGTTAAAGACTGCGATGGAGCTCCGTATGCCACGGCAAACTGGCTCACACTGACGGCGGCGGTGCACAAATTCTGCGCAGCTAGCGCCATTCGACGGCCAACACCGCGGTTCCTGGTGTGTCCGCTGTACCGTGCGTGTGATCATTGCTTGTACAGCCCTCTCGCAGTGTCCGGAGCAAGTATGGTGGGTCTGACACACCGGTGTCAATGTGTTCTTTTTTCCATTTCCAGGAGTGTATATCCTCGCGACTTCGGCCGCCGACCAGCAGGAGGAGGTCGTCAGCGTAGGCTATCACCTCTAGCACTTCTTCGCTTCGTTGCAGGCTTTCCAGAAGAGGCACCATGTGGATGTCCCAAAATAGGGGACCCAACACGGAGCCCTGAGGGCAACCCTTGGTGATGGTTTTCCGTACTTTCCCGCTAGGGGATGATAGCCAAACCTCCCGATCTTCACAATAGCTCCTCAAACACCCATATAGCAGCCCTGGACATCCCTTCTCCCGAAGGCAGGAGAAGAGCGAAGGCCACCACAGGTTGTCGAAGGCGCCACTGATATCCACCATGATGCCAACAACATACTTACACGGGGCTGAGCCGCAGACCTCGGCCGCCAGGGCGATTGCATCAGATGCCGATCGTCCCGGCCTAAAACCGAATTGCCTGTCGCTCATCCCCTGCAGCATGCGGTGAGCAGTCAGTCTGTTCGCTAACAACTTTTCAAGGAGTTTGCCAAAGCCATCCAGCAGGCAAATGGGCCTGTAGGATTTGGCCTCAGCAGGGTCCTACTCGGGGCCTTTTTTGATGATTACCACGTCTGCAATTTTCCATGTTTTCGGAAATTTGCCTTCTCTAAGGCATGCATTATAAAGATCTGTAAGTGGGGCAACTACACTCCTGGAAATGGAAAAAAGAACACATTGACACCGGTGTGTCAGACCCACCATACTTGCTCCGGACACTGCGAGAGGGCTGTACAAGCAATGATCACACGCACGGCACAGCGGACACACCAGGAACCGCGGTGTTGGCCGTCGAATGGCGCTAGCTGCGCAGCATTTGTGCACCGCCGCCGTCAGTGTCAGCCAGTTTGCCGTGGCATACGGAGCTCCATCGCAGTCTTTAACACTGGTAGCATGCCGCGACAGCGTGGACGTGAACCGTATGTGCAGTTGACGGACTTTGAGCGAGGGCGTATAGTGGGCATGCGGGAGGCCGGGTGGACGTACCGCCGAATTGCTCAACACGTGGGGCGTGAGGTCTCCACAATACATCGATGTTGTCGCCAGTGGTCGGCGGAAGGTGCACGTGCCCGTCGACCTGGGACCGGACCGCAGCGACGCACGGATGCACGCCAAGACCGTAGGATCCTACGCAGTGCCGTAGGGGACCGCACCGCCACTTCCCAGCAAATTAGGGACACTGTTGCTCCTGGGGTATCGTCGAGGACCATTCGCAACCGTCTCCATGAAGCTGGGCTACGGTCCCGCACACCGTTAGGCCGTCTTCCGCTCACGCCCCAACATCGTGCATCCCGCCTCCAGTGGTGTCGCGACAGGCGTGAATGGAGGGACGAATGGAGACGTGTCGTCTTCAGCGATGAGAGTCGCTTCTGCCTTGGTGCCAATGATGGTCGTATGCGTGTTTGGCGCCGTGCAGGTGAGCTCCACAATCAGGACTGCATACGACCGAGGCACACAGGGCCAACACCCGGCATCATGGTGTGGGGAGCGATCTCCTACACTGGCCGTACACCACTGGTGATCGTCGAGGGGATAGTGCACGGTACATCCAAACCGTCATCGAACCCATCGTTCTACCATTCCTAGACCGGCAAGGGAACTTGCTGTTCCAACAGGACAATGCACGTCCGCATGTATCCCGTGCCACCCAACGTGCTCTAGAAGGTGTAAGTCAACTACCCTGGCCAGCAAGATCTCCGGATCTGTCCCCCATTGAGCATGTTTGGGACTGGATGAAGCGTCGTCTCACGCGGTCTGCACGTCCAGCACGAACGCTGGTCCAACTGAGGCGCCAGGTGGAAATGGCATGGCAAGCCGTTCCACAGGACTACATCCAGCATCTCTACGACCGTCTACATGGGAGAATAGCAGCCTGCATTGCTGCGAAAGGTGGATATACACTGTACTAGTGTCGACATTGTGCATGCTCTGTTGCCTGTGTCTATGTGCCTGTGGTTCTGTCAGTGTGATCATGTGATGTATCTGACCCCAGGAATGTGTCAATAAAGTTTCCCCTTCCTGGGACAATGAATTCACGGTGTTCTTATTTCAATTTCCAGGAGTGTAGAACCCAAAATAGAGCGAGCACTAAATAAACTACAACTATGGTGCCGCAACACCAAAATGACGATCTCACCAACCAAGTCGACTTACCTGCTACTTAAAGGACAATTAACGAGAAACCCGACTGTGAGAATTGACGGTACGCCCGTTTTACGGAGACGAGAAACGCGCTACCTAGGAATCATCATCGATGAAAAGTGGAACTTTGCAAGGCACATAGAAACCGTAACCCAGAAAGCCCTACAATTATTAAATAACCTGATTTCTATAGGACACAAGAGATTCCACCTTCCACCTCATTTAATCAAGCTCTACCACAATAGTATACTGACATCAATAGTGGGTTACGGCTCAGGAGTCTGGGCTCACAGGCTCACGAGTGTGTTGCCTGCCATGACGGTGAGGAGAGTACAAAGGAACATGATATTAAGGTCCGTGGGAGCATATAGAACTTCTCCGGGTGGAGCACTGTTAATCATAATGGGGCTCTGCCCTTTAGATATTAAGATTAGGGAACAGGCCGCTTGGTACTGGGCCAGAAAGGGTATTAACACCAAGGTAGAGGAAATTGTGGGGGTAATAGTCAGGGAAAAAGGGGAGATAAGGGAAAGAGGGATAGATCTATGGCAGGAGATATGGGAGTTAGATGAAACTGGTAGAAGAACCTTTCAGTTCCTACCAGACGTCAAGGAAAGACTAAAAATGAAGTATTTTGAGCCAACTAGGGGTTTGTTCCACTTTCTCACCGGTCATGGCCCATATCCGACTTATCTAAGTCGGTTTGGGAAAAGGGCGACGCCTGCGTGCGACTGTGGTGCACCGGAGGGTACTCCTGACCATGTGGTTTACGAGTGCCCCCTTTTCGATGATGTAGCCGGGACACTGAGACGACAACTACCAAATACAAATACCTATGACCTTTTGAGACAAGAGGAGACTTTCCAAAGACTAAACATACTAGCCAACGAGGTATCACAAAAAGTATTAAAAGCTTTTTTGAGAGACCTACAAGCCTAGTTAAATAAAAAACACTGATTGCGACCACAACTCCGGTCCCATACCGCCCGTTCGTGGATAGGTCGACTTCACAGTTGGAATCCGCCACGACCGGGACTAGGGGGACTGGGGTAATCCCGAATAGGACAACGCACCAACCATGACGTAGAATAGAAAGTAGATTTAGGTAATTAGAATAGGATAGTAAATTGGGAACCTGCAGCGATAAACCATCCTTGCCTGCCCTGTGCCAGGGGCACGCCCAAAGGGATTAGCTCTATGGGCAAGGCTTCCGAAGTAGGTTTATATAATTACACTGGCACAATTGTAACGCTGCAAGCAGTTAGTACTAACCCTTTCGTAGTAACTAGTAGTCAAGCTAACTTAAAATAGGAAGTAGTCTGCCTAGTACTAACCGCATAACTGTCTGTAATTAAGTACACTCCCGGAAATTGAAATAAGAACACCGTGAATTCATTGTCCCAGGAAGGGGAAACTTTATTGACACATTCCTGGGGTCAGATACATCACATGATCACACTGACAGAACCACAGGCACATAGACACAGGCAACAGAGCATGCACAATGTCGGCACTAGTACAGTGTATATCCACCTTTCGCAGCAATGCAGGCTGCTATTCTCCCATGGAGACGATCGTAGAGATGCTGGATGTAGTCCTGTGGAACGGCTTGCCATGCCATTTCCACCTGGCGCCTCAGTTGGACCAGCGTTCGTGCTGGACGTGCAGACCGCGTGAGACGACGCTTCATCCAGTCCCAAACATGCTCAATGGGGGACAGATCCGGAGATCTTGCTGGCCAGGGTAGTTGACTTACACCTTCTAGAGCACGTTGGGTGGCACGGGATACATGCGGACGTGCATTGTCCTGTTGGAACAGTAAGTTCCCTTGCCGGTCTAGGAATGGTAGAACGATGGGTTCAATGACGGTTTGGATGTACCGTGCACTATTCAGTGTCCCCTCGACGATCACCAGTGGTGTACGGCCAGTGTAGGAGATCGCTCCCCACACCATGATGCCGGGTGTTGGCCCTGTGTGCCTCGGTCGTATGCAGTCCTGATTGTGGCGCTCACCTGCACGGCGCCAAACACGCATACGACCATCATTGGCACCAAGGCAGAAGCGACTCTCATCGCTGAAGACGACACGTCTCCATTCGTCCCTCCATTCGACAACATCGGGATGCACGATGTTGGGGCGTGAGCGGAAGACGGCCTAACGGTGTGCGGGACCGTAGCCCAGCTTCATGGAGACGGTTGCGAATGGTCCTCGCCGATACCCCAGGAGCAACAGTGTCCCTAATTTGCTGGGAAGTGGCGGTGCGGTCCCCTACGGCACTGCGTAGGATCCTACGGTCTTGGCGTGCATCCGTGCGTCGCTGCGGTCCGGTCCCAGGTCGACGGGCACGTGCACCTTCCGCCGACCACTGGCGACAACATCGATGTACTGTGGAGACCTCACGCCCCACGTGTTGAGCAATTCGGCGGTACGTCCACCCGGCCTCCCGCATGCCCACTATACGCCCTCGCTCAAAGTCCGTCAACTGCACATACGGTTCACGTCCACGCTGTCACGGCATGCTACCAGTGTTAAAGACTGCGATGGAGCTCCGTATGCCACGGCAAACTGGCTGACACTGACGGCGGCGGTGCACAAATGCTGCGCAGCTAGCGCCATTCGACGGCCAACACCGCGGTTCCTGGTGTGTCCGCTGTGCCGTGCGTGTTATCATTGCTTGTACAGCCCTCTCGCAGTGTCCGGAGCAAGTATGGTGGGTCTGACACACCGGTGTCAATGTGTTCTTTTTTCCATTTCCATGAGTGTATAATGTAGAAGCTGCCATTGTATAAAGTAGGAACATAGGACCCACTAATCAATAAGGTGGTGGGTCAATCTTGTATAATTATTATTGTGTTATGAATAAAGAATATTTTTAAAAAAAAAAAAAGAATGTCGACGTCCGCTGATGAATGTGGTACCAGATGTCTATGCATAGTGTGTGCAAAAAAAATGGCTCTGAGCACTATGGGACTCAACTGCTGAGGTCATTAGTCCCCTAGAACTTAGAACTAGTTAAACCTAACCAACCTAAGGACATCACAAACATCCATGCCCAAGGCAGGATTCGAACCTGCGACCATAATTACCGTCCTGTGGTTGATGGACACGGAGCTGCGCCCCAGATATTTTCCATCGGGCTAAGATCAAGCGATTATGGTGGCCAAGATACCAATGTGAGATGATTGTCTAGTTCCTCAAAACACTGTAGCACGATTCTAACCTTGTGATATGGACAGTTAAAATGTTGGAATATGAGATCGGTAGCAAGGATGTAGGCTTGCCGGTGGTCCACAATAATGTTCATGTAGTCTACAGCTGTTTTGGCGCCCTAGATTACTGTCACAGGTCCTACGGAGTTCCAGGTGAATGTCATCTCCCCCCCCCTCCCCCCCCCCCCTCCCCCGTGGTACAGTGTTGCCCACCACCTGCCAGTCGCTTGAATGACGGAGTGTCCAGGCACGAAATCAACCTGGTGTAAAAAGAAAACTGATTCATTCGACCAGGCGATATGTTTCCATTGATCCATGGTCCAATCTCGATTATCCTATGCCCACTGGAATCCTAATTGGCGGAGGTGTTGGGGCTGCTTGGGAACATGTAGGGATGTCTGCTGTGGAGCCCCGTGTTCAACAGTTTGCATTGAATGGTGTGCTCCAAAACACTTGCGCCATTGTTATGTTCTATAGTCAGATCTGCCACAAATCTCTGTCCATCCTACTTAACTGAGCTGTCAAGCCCCCACCATCTGTAACGAACCATTGGTGACCAGCACCTCCTCGCCTACTCGTTGTTTCACCGTCCTTAAATCACTTTCTGCAGATGTTCACAAAGGTAGCAAGTGAACAGCCGACCGGCTTCGCAGCTTCCGAAATGCTCGTTCCCAGACACCGGACCAAAACAATCTGCCCTTTGTCAAACTCACTTATCTCAGTACATTTTCCAATTTGCGACGCTTATCATCGTTAGAATGATTACTCATCGTTTCTACTCCGCACAATTTCGTAGACTGTATTGGAGCGTTCACCAGTTACGGAGTCGTAAGTTCTTTTTGGAAGGTACAAGCCGGCTGCTGTGGCCGAGCGGTACTAGGCGCTTCAGTCCGGAACCGCGCTGCTGCAACGGTCGCAGGTTCGAACCCTGCCTCGGGCATGGATGTGTGTGATGTCCTTAGGTTAGTTAGGGTTAAGTAGTTCTAAGTCTAGGGGACTGATGACCTCAGATGTTAAGTCCCATAGTGCTCAGAGCCATTTGAATTTTTGTAGATACTAGCCCGTTTAATATTTCGCTTGGTGTTAAACTGTCTGCAAGAGTTTAACAGGATTCTCCCTGTCAAGGATTTAAAATAATTGCAGTTTAAGTCATATGAACATATAACCTGACACACTGCAGCAATAGTATATGTCGTTGTGTGAAAGTTGTATGTGAGGCAGTGGAATCACCCTCACGGCCTTATACAGGAATGGGAAGATATTCAGAGTCTGTGTACAATATCAGCGATACTCGCTGTAGGGATCTCTACATGTACCGGATTTTGAATAGAGGAATCCATCTCATTCTCTGTCAGATTTTCATGTTTACAAGACATTCGGGATTTGGGAACAAATATAATGTGTACGACAATGTGCTATCAGTTGACAGAAAATAAGGTGGGAAATGTTTCTGATCTAGCAGTAATGTTGCTTAACACCTTCAGAGATGAATAAAAAATTGGCATATTTCTTGCGTTGACCTGCGAATGGGAACAAGTGGAGGCTGTTCAGCAACAGCATACTTGACCTACATCTGCACATGATGCTTACGTGAATTGACTTTCTTCACGCAATATACACAGACTGATAAGCCGGGAGTCTGTCTCTCAAATTTTGCAACGTCCTGATGTTTGATGAGGAAACCAATACCAAGACGTTTATAATACCTATGGATATCATACATTTGGTTCAAATGGCTCTGAGCACTATGGGACTTAACTGCTGAGGTCATCAGTCCCCTAGAACTAAGAACTAATTAAACCCAACTAACCAAGGACATCACACAAATCCATGCACGAGGCAGGATTCGAACCTGCGGTCGCGCGGTTCCAGACTGTAGCGCCTGGAACCGTTCGATTACCCCGGCCGGCTATCATACATTTCATGACATATGGCAACACACTGGGATTCCGTTATAAAAGAGGCGGCTGAGCTTACAGGGAACAACAGCCGTTTTAACAGAAGCAAGGGGTACATGCTTATTAGGGCGCGGGGGCGGATTTTGGATGTAGAAAGGAAGCAGTGAGGGATGCTTGACGCTTGTAGAGAGGCTGGAGCGGAAGTTTGATACGTGGCGCCCGTCCCTCGCACCAATTAACGTCACTCGGTCCCACGGCGGGCCGGACGTACTTACGAGCAGCCCAACTCACCTTCCATGCACGCGTCGTTCCGTCCTCTCAGAGTTAGTGTCAGAGTTCGCAATCGTGGCTATATAAGCGCAAAACCGTGCCACCCCGACAGTCAGCGATTTTACTCCTGACGACGATGATGGAGACAGCCATCGAAAGCTCGAGAATTTTATTCGAACTGACGAGGTTTGAAAACCGAGAAGATTTTATTCAGTCATGCCGCCGCTGAAGACTGCGAGCATACTTATAAACAATTTTTCGCAAGCAAGAAGTTACAAGCAAAGTAAGCATTGTTGCAGTTCTTCACATTAACAGCTGCTCGTTGTTCACTGTTTCCGCTGGTAGTGGGATGTAGGAAGAACCTCTACGAAATGGATCGTAAAGATGTGCGTAAAAGTCCAAGAACACAACCATGGTTAAGGCTTACCCCTACCCCTAGAGAAACTCGGAGAATAAGTTCTGAATCTAGTTTGTAATAGTTTCTTGGAACCACTCAGCAAGTGGAGTGCTCCACCATATCCCGCCACCCTCACCGCACAAATGTACTGACGCTGCAAGAACGACCCCATTCTTTGTGAGGGCAAAGTCGCAACACAACATAGTCTTACACTCTATGGTGGCATTTTGCGGATCCTCAAGTATTTTGGAAATTTCCCAGTCTCGAACATGCTGATACGCATTAAGAATAGTGTCGGGTCTCAGTACACGGCCGAATTTTCGATCTGGAGATGTAAAATCGTATCTCCAAGTTCACACGCGATCACTGTAAAAGATATTTCTGTGCCATCATGTGGTTCACATGGTTGAGCTCGGATGAAGAGCTGCTGTTTACAGATAGATGTTTATTATTATAACGTCCTCCAGATGGCCAGACGCTGCTTCTGTTGTGTGCGAAGACAGATGATGGGCTGGGTAGTCGTTCTGGAGCTGACGATTGACTTGATGCAAAAGCAACTACTCATCTACAATTTCTAAAAACTACAAACAAGCAGGCATTGTGTAAGCGTATATCTTATAACTGCAGGGAGATATGTAAACAAGATGGCTTCTTACCGATGAAAGCATTCTTCCGCAATTGGCCAGCTCGATGAAGATGAGAATTTCCACTCGATGTCGGGTAGCAATAAATTCCCTGCACCTTTACGGCTCGAATACCCACTGCACGGAACTCGAGGCCACAGGCGACATTGACAGGAAGAGCTCCAAAGACAACACTTTTACATTATCTATAACATATGGAAAAAAGAAAGCTTACTATATATATATATACACTCCTGGAAATGGAAAAAAGAACACATTGACACCGGTGTGTCAGACCCACCATACTTGCTCCGGACACTGCGAGAGGGCTGTACAAGCAATGATCACATGCACGGCACAGCGGACACACCAGGAACCGCGGTATTGGCCGTCGAATGGCGCTAGCTGCGCAGCATTTGTGCACCGCCGCCGTCAGTGTCAGCCAGTTTGCCGTGGCATACGGAGCTCCATCGCAGTCTTTAACACTGGTAGCATGCCGCGACAGCGTGGACGTGAACCGTATGTGCAGTTGACGGACTTTGAGCGAGGGCGTATAGTGGGCATGCGGGAGGCCGGGTGGACGTACCGCCGAATTGCTCAACACGTGGGGCGTGAGGTCTCCACAGTACATCGATGTTGTCGCCAGTGGTCGGCGGAAGGTGCACGTGCCCGTCGACCTGGGACCGGACCGCAGCGACGCACGGATGCACGCCAAGACCGTAGGATCCTACGCAGTGCCGTAGGGGACCGCACCGCCACTTCCCAGCAAATTAGGGACACTGTTGCTCCTGGGGTATCGGCGAGGACCATTCGCAACCGTCTCCATGAAGCTGGGCTACGGTCCCGCACACCGTTAGGCCGTCTTCCGCTCACGCCCCAACATCGTGCATCCCGCCTCCAGTGGTGTCGCGACAGGCGTGAATGGAGGGACGAATGGAGACGTGTCGTCTTCAGCGATGAGAGTCGCTTCTGCCTTGGTGCCAATGATGGTCGTATGCGTGTTTGGCGCCGTGCAGGTGAGCGCCACAATCAGGACTGCATACGACCGAGGCACACAGGGCCAACACCCGGCATCATGGTGTGGGGAGCGATCTCCTACACTGGCCGTACACCACTGGTGATCGTCGAGGGGATAGTGCACGGTACATCCAAACCGTCATCGAACCCATCGTTCTACCATTCCTAGACCGGCAAGGGAACTTGCTGTTCCAACAGGACAATGCACGTCCGCATGTATCCCGTGCCACCCAACGTGCTCTAGAAGGTGTAAGTCAACTACCCTGGCCAGCAAGATCTCCGGATCTGTCCCCCATTGAGCATGTTTGGGACTGGATGAAGCGTCGTCTCACGCGGTCTGCACGTCCAGCACGAACTCTGGTCCAACTGAGGCGCCAGGTGGAAATGGCATGGCAAGCCGTTCCACAGGACTACATCCAGCATCTCTACGATCGTCTCCATGGGAGAATAGCAGCCTGCATTGCTGCGAAAGGTGGATATACACTGTACTAGTGCCGACATTGTGCATGCTCTGTTGCCTGTGTCTATGTGCCTGTGGTTCTGTCAGTGTGATCATGTGATGTATCTGACCCCAGGAATGTGTCAATAAAGTTTCCCCTTCCTGGGACAATGAATTCACGGTGTTCTTATTTCAATTTCCAGGAGTGTATATATATATATATATATATATATATATATATATATATATATATATATATATATATATATATACTGGGTGATCAAAAAGTCAGCATAAATTTGAAAACTGAATAAATCACGGAATAATGTAGATAGAAAGGTACAAATTGACACACATGCTTGGAATGACATGGGGTTTCATTAGAACCGAAAAAATACAAATGTTCAAAAAATGTCCGACAGATGGCATTTCATCAGATCAGAATAGAATACCTGGAAGGCCAAGCATGACGACAGTGGCGGGTGATCTCACGATCATCACCAAACGACGCGCGCAAGAGATCTTTCACGCGTCTAGCAATATGGGGTGTTTTTTTCTGTTCTAATAAAACCCCATGTCATTCCAAGCATGTGTGTCGATTTTTATCTCTCTATCTACATTATTCCGTGGTTTATTAAGTTTTCAAGTTTATACTGACTTTTTGATCACCCGGTATATATATAAAGCTTTCTTTTTTCCATATGTTATAGATAATGTAAAAGTGTTGTCTTTCAAGCTCTTCCTGTCCATGTCGCCTGTGGCCTCGAGTATATATATATATATATATATATATATATATATACTGAAGAGCCAAAGAAACTGGTCCACCTGCCTAAGATATGTTCAATAATATTCATGTCTGGGGAGTTTGGTGGCCAGTGGAAGTGTTGAAACTCAGAAGGAAGTTCCTGGAGCCACTCTGTAGCGAATCTGGACGTGTGCGGTGTCGCATTATTCTGCTTGTATTGCCCAAGTCCGTCGGAATGCACAATGCACATAAGTGGATGCAGGTGATCAGACTGGATGCTTACATGCGTGTCATCTGTCATTGTCGTATGTAGACGTATCAGGGGTCCCATTTTACTCCAACTGCACACGCCCCACACCATTACAGAGCCTCCACCAGCTTGAACAGTCCCCTGCTGACATGCAGGGTCTATGGATTCGTGAGGTTGTATCCATACCGGCACACGTCCATCCGCTCGATACAATTTGAAACGAGACTCGCCCGACTAGGCAACGTGTTTCCAGTCATCAACAGATCAATGTCAGTGTTGAAGGGCCCAGGCGAGGCGTAAAGCTTTGTGTCGTGCAGTCATCAATGGTACACGTGTGGGCCTTCGGCTCCGAAAGCCCATATCGGTGATGGTTCACACGCTGACAGTTGTTGATGGCCCAGCAGTTTGCGGAATAGTTGCACTTCTGTCACGTTGAATGATTTTCTTCAGTCGCCGTTGGTCCCTTTCTTGCAGTATCTTTTTCCGGTCGGAGATTTGATGTTTTACGTGATTCCTGATATTCAGAGTACACTCCTGAAATGGACGTACGGGAAAATCCCCAGTTGATCGCTACCTCGGAGATGGTGTGTCCCATCGCTCGTGCGCCTACTGTGACACCACGTTCAAACTTACTTAAATCTTGATAACCTGGCATTGTAACTGTAGTAATCGATCTAACAACTGGGCCAGACGCTTATTGTCTTATACCTGTTTAGGCATTGCCGATCGCAGCGCCGCATTCTGGCAGTTTATACTATCTTTGTACTTGAATACGCATGCCTATAACGGTTCCTTTGGCGCTTCAGTGTAAATGAAATGTCGCACTCTACACAGACCTTCCGGCAAGGAACGAGCAATGCCGAGACGGGCGTACCCTCGGCCGGCACGTGGCCCGCATACTCGGCCCGCGTGAAGGTTGGCACGCAGTGGCCGGTCCTGTAGAGTAACAACGTAACTAAGAATTAAACGGTTTGGTACCACTATTACAAAATTCTTATAATAATACCACTGAAAACAGTTAAATCGTCTGTAATATACACTATGTGATCAAAAGTATCCGCACACCTGGCTGAAAATTAGTTACAAGTCCGTGGCGCCCTCCATCAGTAATGCTGGAATTCAATATGGTGTTGGCCCACCCTTAGCCTTTAGGACAGGTTCCATTCTCGCAGGCATACGTTAAATCAGGGCCTGGAAGGTTGGTTGGTTCTGAGCACTATGGGACTCAACTGCTGAGGTCATTAGTCCCCTAGAACTGAGAACTAGTTAAACCTAACTAACCTAAGGACATCACACACATCCATGCCCGAGGCAGGATTCGAACCTGCGACTGTAGCGGTCTCGCAGTTCCAGACTGCAGCGCCTAGAACCGCACGGCCACTTCGGCCGGCGGGCCTGGAAGGTTTCTTGCGGAATGGCAGCCCATTGTTCACGGAGTGCTGCACTGAGGAAAGGTATGGATGTCAGTCGGTGAGGCCTGGCAGGACGTAGGCGTCTCAAAACATCCCAAAGGTGTTGTATAGGATTCACGTCAGGATTCTATGTAGGATAGTCCATTACAGGGATGTCACTGTCGTGTAACCACTCCGCCACAGGCCGTGCAGTATGAACAGGTGCTCGATCGTGTTGAAAGATGCAATCGCCATCCCCGAATTGCTCTCCAACAGTAGGAAGCAAGAAGGTGCTTAAAACATCAATGTAGGCCTATGGTGTGATAGTGTCACGCAAAACAACAAGGGGTTCAAGCCCCCTCCATGAAAAACACGACCACACCATAACACCAGCGCCTCCGAATTTTACTGTTGGCACTACACACGCTTCCAGATGAAGTTTACCGGTCATTCGCCATATCCACACCCTACCATGGGATCGCCACATTGTGTACCGTGATTCGTCACTCCACACAACATTTTTCCACTGTTCAATCGTCCAATGTTTACGCTCCTCACATCAAGCTAGGCGTCGTTAGGTATTTACCGGCTTGATGTGTGGCTTATGAGCAGCCGCTCGACCACGAAATCCAAGTTTTCTCACCTCCCGCCTAACTGTCATAGTGCTTGCAGTGGATCCTGAAGCAGTTTGGAATTCCTGTGTGACGGTCTGGGTAGATGTCTGTCTATTATACATTACGAGGCCGGCAGTTATGGCCGAACGGTTGTAGGCGCTTCAGTCTGGAACCGCGCGACCGCTACGGTCGCAGGTTCGAATTCTGCCTCGGGCATGGATGAGTGTGATGTCCTTAGGTAAATAGGTTTAAGTAGTTCTAAGTTGTAGGGGACTGATGACCTCAGATGTTAAGTCCCATAGTGCTCAGACCCATTTGAACCATTTTTTGAACACATTACGACCCTCTTCAACTGTCGGCGGCCTCTGTCAGTCAACAGATGAGGTCGGCCTGTACGCTTTTGTGCTGTTCGTGTCTCTTCACGTTTCCACTTCACTATCACATCGGAAACAGTGGGCCTAGGGATGTTTAGGAGTGTGGAAATCTCACGTAAAGACGTATGACACAGATGACACCCGATCCCCTGACCACGTTCGAAGTCCATGAGTTCCGCAGAGCGCCCCATTCTGCTCTGTCACTATGTCTAATGACTACTGAGGCCTTGATATGGAGTACCTGGCAGTAGGTGGCAGCACATTGCATCTAATACGGACAACGTATGTTTTTGGGTGTGTCCGGATAGTTTTGATCACATAGTGTACCATCATCAAAACACATAATACAAAGCACAGAGTAATGCATCAGATCTCATATACAAAAGTGCTGTATGATGTTTGCTGCCGCCGTTTCAAGCGCTTATGGCGCACTGCTTTTATCTTACTAGCTTGTCCTCTATGGTAGAACCCTTAACTCACGAGGTGTGGTCTCTCAGACAGCGCGAAAATATTCGAACTCGCTCTTCAAGGCCAGTTGTGGTGGAATGCTTCTATACTCCCCTACCCTCCTTAAATTGCCAAACCTCTTATGTTTTGTTGTCAGTTGCGTTATCACCTTCTGTGTTTATTGTTGACACGTGTCAGTGATAGGTGTTGGAATCTCCTCGACCGCGCCTCTTGTACTACGTACGTGTTTTCTTCAGTACGGTACCGTATAGCTCAAAATGTGTTGGCACGAACGTGTCATTTTTAACTTTCCCAAGTTTGATGAAATTGTTATTCGGTCTATGGAGGAAGGTGTCAGTGATATAGATCAAGAAATAAACGAAAAAAATGACGACTTTACATTAGCCAGTGATCACAGTTCTGCTATCGAACAAGAGTATGATTCAGAGGAAGAACTTCAGGAAAGTTGTGATGGGGATCTGTCTGTTTCTTCAGTGAAATACTTAGTGTCTGTTAGAAACGAGTGGTGATAAGAAACATGTAGTTCCCAGCAATGAATGTCAATTTGAGAGAATTTCTTTTTGTAGGTCGGGTGGAATTTTTATCCCCAAATTTAAACCCTGGAACTTCGATTGATTTGGAAATTTATTTGCTACACAGATTGTATAATTTTTCAGAATGTACGATTCAGTACTCTAACAGTCTATTTATGTGTGCTGTTTAAAAGAACCATACAAAATTATGTGCTTTTGTGTTATAAATAGTAAAATGCTTCAGCCTTTGATTTGGAAATTTATTTGCTATGCCGAAGTCCGCAGCTCGTGGTCGTGCGGTAGCGTTCTCGCTTCCCGCGCCCGGGTTCCCGGGTTCGATTCCCGGCGGGGTCAGGGATTTTCTCTGCCTCGTGATGACTGGGTGTTGTGTGATGTCCTTAGTTTAGTTAGGTTTAAGAAGTTCTAGGGGACTGATGACCATAGATGTTAAGTCCCATAGTGCTCAGAGCCATTTGAACCACTTTTTGCTACACAGATTGTATAATTTTTCAAAATGTAAGATTCAGTACTCTAACAGTCTATGTATGTGCACTGTTTAAAAGAACCATACAAAATTATGTGCTTTTGTGTTATAAATAGTAAAATGCTTCAGCCTTTGTATAGTGCAATAAAATAAACTAGAATCATTTGAACAACACTTAAATAATTGTAAAAATAAATGTTATATAGTATAAATTAAAAATTTCAAATGATTTTTGCCTTAAATCTCGGTTTAAACATAGGGGTCCCAGAGACCCCACAACGTGCTATACGTTACAGAAAAGTCACCTCGCGAGTTAAGAATTAACTTCTTCTTGTTGTTGACGGCTAGAGAGCTTTCCGTAGGCTGCGTGTAATGTAATACATATCCAGCATGAGGGGGCGTCAGCTCACCACATCACAAATCTCAAACTGTTGGACTTTTGTTTATGTGAGTGGACAAAGATATGGGAGTACAGAAGAAACATGAATGCAAGAGAAGGCTGTTGGAGAACATAACGAATGTGCTGCCCTCGTCAAAGAACGTGTCAGCCCCACGTGATCTACTAAGAGAATAAAATAGAATGAACGTTTTGGAAATGTCTCGAAGACTGTTTCGAAAATTGATCTTGAACTGTTGTAAATTTATTTTAGGTTACCGAAAACATTCTGTGAACTGTTGTGAATTTGAAATATACTGCTGGTCACCGAAGTCGCAACACTGGGATGGATATTAAATTACAAAATTTTACCTACTGTGCATATACAGTATAATGGGAAGAATATGTGATTACATTTTTAGGTATTTTGGGCATACACAGTGTGAAATATTTAGTACACACAGCCGTCACCAGTGTGAGAAACAATGGCTCTAACCCAGATGGCCTTAGAGTCGGATAACAGGGCGCGTTGAAAAGTGTTGCCTCCGAATTTTTTATATGAAAAGTCTTCAGTCTTTTTAAATACAACAAACTTTACTACCAGAAATTTCTGATTGGAAATTAGAATATTGAAATCTATTTAAACAGTAACATGGAATGCGTTACCACTTTCATTTTCACATTTGAACAATTTTAGAGCGTTCATTTCTTGGATAAGAAGTCATCAGAAACCTGCTCTTGTGGTAGTTTCTCCAGTATACGCAGCATGACTCCAAGCAGTGCACCGAACATACCTGTACCACAATTGTTTGTCTTTACCTACTTCTCTACAGACGTAGAATAACTCATCATCATCACTACAAATGTTGGAAATACTCCATACTTCTGATGACTCTGTACTTTCCTCCTTACTTCTAAAGTCTTTTTCTTCTTTACTGTCTGCTCAGTAAAGCACCCAACGTACAGTTTTCCCATTCTTGTTCTTCAAATCAATCTGTTTTTTTTTTCATTCCTCTCCTTACTTAATTCTTCAGTTCAACTTCTTCCAGCTTGTTTTTCACTGGAGAAAGAAAGGAAGATAATGGTTTAACGCCCAGTCTACATCGAGGTTATTAGAGACGGAGCACAAGCTTTGAATGTTTCAAGGCTGGGGAAGGAAAATGGCCTGCCCTTTCAAAGCAACCATCCCGACACTTGTCCGGAGCTATCTATGGAAAACACGGGAAATGTGAGTCTGGATAGCTGGCCGCGGGTTTCAACCGTCGTCCTCCCGAATGAAAGTCCATTGTGCTAACCACCGTGTAATCTTGCTCGGTCTCTTTTCACAGGGATACGTACTTGCTTCTTCAGCACACCATTACCACAGTCTGCCATTACGTAATAAAGTGATCAAACTGTGGACGTTAAACTGTTATATTAAGAAAATAAATCTACGCAATGATTCAATGAATTACACGTTTTAATCACTGATGGCGTAAACGCATACAGCGGAAAGTACACGATGCTAGAATCAAAGAAGTCTCATTAAACACAGGTCTGCACACGAACCGTTTGAGAGGTAGCTGCAACTTTTTGGTTACTTATAAAGTGCTTGTTCCATCGATTCTTGAGTACTGTTCATCAATATGAGATCCTTACCAGGTAGGACTGATAGAATACGTAGAGAAGATCCAGTGAAGAGTGGCGCGTTACGTCACGGAATCGTAGTTGGCGCAAGAGCTTTACCGATATGCCCAACAAGCGCCATCGTTCGTCGTTACAAGAGTGAAATTTCGACAGACACTTTCTTGCGTAGTGAACACGAAGAGAAAATTTGAGGAATTAGAGCCAATACAGAGACTTACCGACGATCATTCTTCCCACGCACCACTCGTGAATGGAACAGGATAGGGGGGATCGATTAATGGTACCAGAAGAACCCACCGTCACACACCATTTGGTGGCTTGCGGAGTATGATGCAGAAGTATACCAGAAACTGCTGACATGATTCTGTGCGGACACCGCACGCTGGTCCGTGGTGTGGCCTTTGTTTACAGTTCCAAGACGTGTAGTTGTAAACAGAATGGTTGCGACAGTATAGTATTACCCGACCAGGATATCATTGCACTTGACCTCCCGTGGCCGTTATCTGAAACCCGCGGTGACGTTAGATTAAACAAGTACAGTGTTTCAAATGGCTCTGAGCCCAATGGGCCTCAACATCTGAGGTCATCAGCCCCCTAGACTTAGAACAATTTAAACCTAAGGAAATCACACACTTCCATGCCCAAGGCAGGATTCGAACCTGCGACCGTAGCAGCCGCGCGGTTCCGGACTGAAGCGCCTAGAACCGCTCGGCCACAGCGGCCGGCAAACAAGTACAGTGATGACTAAAGAAAACGCACCGCACTATGAATGATTTCAAGACAATTGTGCGTATTATATCTGATGAAGTATATAAAAACTCGTGATAAAAAGTGCTCTGACCCCTAGGAGCAATAATTATGCTGTCGACTGAAACCCAGTCAGAACGCCACTCATGTCAGTTGCTTGCGGAGCGTCAGTTGTGTTGTACCACTGTTGATGGTAACACGGAACATTACAGTAAGAAGGAGTACGCGGATATGCATTTCATGTGTGGTAGGGCTGTCGGCAATGCACGGAAGTCTAACCGCCTGTACCAAGAAGCATACCACGCCCGAAGTTATCGCGAGAGCCCAGCGTTTACAAGGGTGCCTTGTCGCCTCCTGGAAACTGGGAACTTGAAGGCCTGCACGAACAACTCTTATTCTTGAAGAGATGGTGCTGAAAACAGTAGAACACTTTCCAGGAGCCTCGACAAGGACGCCTGCCACACAATTCCTAGAATCAGCCAGTAGTGTTTGGAGAATAATGCATCGCAGTGCAATGCATCTGTACCACATCCAACGGGTTCATTGTCTTAGTGAGGTGGACTTTGGTCCTAGACTAATATTCTGTCAGTGGATACAATAAAAAATTTTAGGCAACACTATGTCTGACAATAACATTCAGTTTACAGATGAAGCAGGGTTCACTTGTGATAGTGTGTTTAATTACCACAGGTCTCATGTTTGGTATTATCTAGGCTTGAATCCACATGCTATGCATGAGTCTCCACATCAGCGACGCTTCTCTTTGAATGTGTGGTTATGGGTACCTGATAATAATATTATTAGGCCCAACTTGTTACCAAAAAACTCAGTGGACAAAACTATCTGCGGCATCATCTTGCAGGATTGCTGGCCAAAGATGGATTGGGTGAGGAAGAGCTGTACCGTGGCGTCCAAGATCACCTGATTTGAACTCGTGGATTTTTGTATTTGGGACCAACTTAAAGGTGTAGTGTACGGCACTCTGATTAACACGAGCGAAGAAGTGAAGCAGAGAATTGTCAGTCCTTATCAAGAATTTCGAAATGTTCCAAGAGTGTTTGAAAGAGTTCGAAACTCTTTGCGGCGACGGGTAATAGGACGACAGCATGAACACCTTCTTTAACTATGAGTACGGCCATGTAACTGTTGTCGTCGTCATTCAAAACACCTGCATCTCTACCAAAGTATCTCTAATAACTTTTCTTAATGTTGTGTGATATTCTTACCTTACCCTGACTAGGATGGCGTTTATACAGAGTCAAGTTAGAGGTGATTGGTAACGACAAGATCGCAATTATATGGCAAACTGTTAGATTGCGGACCCACGTTTAGCGACAATGTTTTGCTTCTAGCTGCATGTGTTTATGTCCTTAATTATGATACACCCTGTATTTAATGTAAGCTTCCTTTCTAACGCACAGTTCTCTATATAATTACCCCATGGAATGGAGAAGAGTGTGCCATCGTATCTTTGTGATAATTGCAATTAAACTTCATTGTATTGTTTTTTTTATTTTTTATTATTTTTTTTTACATCTAAACTGATTTAGTATAGCGAAAGTAGAGGAACTTCAACGATCTTACATACAGTTGGTTTTAGGTTGGTTATTATGAATATGTCAAAATAATAATCTTTCTTTAGTTGCGCACTATCCCCCGCCCCCTTCACATTCCTTTAAATATTTGGCATGAATTGTCTAAATCAGGTTACGGCCCATTGCAGATTTGTTACAGAACAAATTTCAATTGTGAATACTTAAAATAAAAAACAAAATGAAAGCATTTCATAACTATAATAAACATAGAAAACCATTCGAAAGGGAACGTATGTCTTCCACTTGTACTGAAGGGCGTTCTCTGGAACGCATTTCTTATGAAATGGTTAATTTACGCGAGACTGTGAGAGGTAGGCAAGTACATACTAGCAGCGGGTAGGCATGAAGAGAAATGCCACATGTTATCCAATAAAGGGCGTTCGATAGCGAGGGCCTCTCGTGTATTGCCCAGTAACTTCCTATTTTCAGAAAAGTGCAGGAGAACGTCAATTTATTTAGGTAATCAGCTCTGTCTTTCCCAGCAGCCGTTTGTCATCTGAAGAGAAATAATTCCATAGGAAGTTCTCAGTAGTGCGTTTCAGATGAGGAGCATCAGAAATGAAAAATGACGAGACAAAACAATTCGGGAAACTTTATTTCACTACAGAGAATCATCTATCAGCTTTTATTTTTACAAACTTCCAATAAATAAATAGCTATCTCCAGTGTCATACGTATGGCTTTCATATATTGCGTAAAAATGAGTTTTCGTCCCGGAGGTCACACGTAAACAAGAAAGAACTCTTTCTTGAAAAAACTAAGTGCAACTACTGTTTCAAAATTTTTCTTCTGGCAAGCATGTAGTGGTGTAATCTCTGGTCGAAAGAATTTCTACTGATAATATTCTGTATTTATAATGTGAGAAACGAGGTTACTAGATTTTCTACAAGGAAAATGAAAAAAACGCGTAATTTTGCGGTTACAGAGAACGAAGAACACTAGGAAAAAATTCAGCCATTTCTGAACACTTTCGCGAAATAATGGCTGATTCCAAAAAAGATTCATCAATTTCGCAAAACAATATCTTCTACAGAATTGAAGATAGAAACTTAGGATCCATGTGAAATTAAGCATAGGATTACAAAGTTTTTATTGTCAAAAGAAGCATCTGATTTTAAAAGGTTATTAATTTACATGTAAGAACATACAAACTTTGGGTACTGGTAATAGCTATGTTTGCTACGAAAGACTTTATCTACCTTCCACAAATTTTCAGTGTACACTCTACCGGCCGTACGACAAACGTCCAGACGATAGGCAGACTCACCCTATACATTGGCGAGCACTTCTGGAATAACCGCATTCACTGCCCCTACTATGCGACGTCGCAGGTTAACTAAACTCGTTGATAAGGAAGCCACACAGACAGAGTCTTTCACAAGCCCCGGCCTTCAGCTCGGAGGCCAATGGTGTAGTCCAGTAAAATCGATAAAATATCTAGACGTATGAGTACCGAGCAATTTGAAGTGGAACGGCCAGATAAAACTGTTGTTGTTGTTGTTGTGGTCTTCAGTCCTGAGACTGGTTTGATGCAGCTCTCCATGCTAATCTATCCTGTGCAAGCTCGTTCATCTCCCAGTACCTACTGCAACCTACATCCTTCTGAATCTGCTTAGTGTATTCATCTCTTGGTCTCCCTCTACGATTTTTACCCTCCACGCTGCCCTCCAATGCTAAATTTGTGATCCCTTGATGCGTCAGGACATGTCCTACCAACTGATCCCTTCTTCTAGTCAAGTTGTGCCGCAAACTTCTCTTCTCTCTAATCCTATTCAATACCTCCTCATTACTTACGTTATTTACCCTTCAACATTCTTCTGTAGCACCACATTTCGAAAGCTTCTATTCTCTTCTTGTCCAAACTATTTATTGTCCATGTTTCACTTCCATACATGGCTACACTCCACACAAATACTTTCAGAAACGACTTCCTGACACTTAAATCTATACTCGATATTAACAAATTTCTCTTCTTCAGAAACGCTTTCCTTGTCATTGCCAGTCTACATTTTATATCCTCTCTACTTCTACCATCATCAGTTATTTTGCTCCCCAAGTAGCAAAACTCCTTTACTACTTTAAGTGTCTCATTTCCTAATCTAATTCCCTCACCATCACCCGACTTAATTCGACTACATTCCATTATCCTTGTTTTGCTTTTTTTGATGTTCACCTTATAGCCTCCTTTTAAGACACTGTCCATTCCATTCAACTGCTCTTCCAAGTCCTTTGCTGTCTCTGACAGAATTACAATGTCATCGGCGAACCTCAAAGTTTTTATTTCTTCTCCATGGATTTTAATACCTACTCCGAATTTTTCTTTTGTTTCCTTTACTGCTTGCTCAATATACAGATTGAATAACATCGGAGAGAGGTTACAATCCTGTCTCACTCCCTTCCCAACCACTGCTTCCCTTTCATGCCCCTCAACTCTTATAACTGCCATTTGGTTTCTATACAAATTGTAAATAGCCTTTCGCTCCCTATATTTTACCCCTGCCACCTTCAGAATTTGAAAGAGAGTATTCCAGTTAACATTGTCAAAAGCTTTCTCTAAGTCTACAAATGCTAGAAACGTAGGTTTGCCTTTCCTTAATCTAGCTTCTAAGATAAGCCGTAGGGTTAGTATCGCCTCACGTGTTCCAATATTTCAACGGAATCCAAACTGATCTTCCCCAAGGTCGGCTTCTACTAGTTTTTCCATTCGTATGTAAATAATTCGCGTTAGTATTTTGCAGCTGTGACTTATTAAACTGATAGTTCGGCAATTCTCACATCTGTCAACACCTGCTTTCTTTGGGATTGGAATTATTATATTCTTCTTGAAGTCTGAGGGTATTTCGCCTGTCTCGTACATCTTGCTCAATAGATGGTAGAGTTTTTGTCAGGACTGGCTCTCCCAAGGCCGTCAGTAGTTCTAATGGAATGTTGTCTACTCCTGGGGCCTTATTTCGACTCAGATCATTCAGTGCTCTGTCAAACTCTTCACGTAGTATCGTATCTCCCATTTCATCTTCATCTACATCCTCTTCCATTTCCATAATATTGTCCTAAAGTACATCGCCCTTGTATATACCCTCTATATACTCCTTCCACCTTTCTGCTTTCCCCTCTTTGCTTAGAACTGGGTCTCCATCTGAGCTCTTGCTATTCATACAGGTGGCCCTCTTTTCTCCAAAGGTCTCTTTAATTTTCCTGTAGGATGTATCTATCTTACCCCTAGTGAGATAAGCCTCCACATCCTTACATTTGTCCTCTAGCCATGCCTGCTTAGCCATTTTGCACTTCCTGTCGATCTCATTTTTGAGACGTTTGTATTCCTTTTTGCCTGCTTCATTTACTGCATTTTTATATTTTCTCCTTTCATCAATTACATTCAATATTTCTTCTGTTACCCATGGATTTATACTAGCCCTCGTCTTTTTACCTACTTGATCCTCTGCTGCCTTCACTACTTCATGCCTCAGAGCTACCCATTCGTCTTCTACTGTATTTTTTTCCCCCATTCCTGTCAATTTTTCCCTTATGCTCTTCCTGAAACTCTGAGCAACCTCTGGTTTAGTCAGTTTATTCAGGTCCCGTCTCCTTAAATTCCCACCTTTCTGCAATTTCTTCAGTTTTAATCTACAGTTCATAACCAATAGATTGTGGTCAGAGTCCACATCTGCCCCTGGAAATGTCCTACAATTTAAAACCTGGTTCCTAAATCTCTGTCTTACCATTATATGATTTATCTGATACCTTTTAGTATCTCCAGGATTCTTCCAGGTATACAACCTTCTTTTATGATTCTTGAACCAAGTGTTAGCTATGATTACGTTATGCTCTGTGCAAAATTCTAACAGACGGCTTCCTCTTTCATTTCTCTCCCCCAATCCATATTCACCTACTACATTTCCTTATCTCCCTTTTCCTACTGTCGAATTCCAGTCACCCATGACTATTAAGTTTTCGTCTCCCTTCACTACCTGAATAATTTCTTTTATCTCATCATGCATTTCTTCAATTTCTTCGTCATCTGCAGAGCTAGTTGGTATATAAACTTGTACTATTGTCGTAGGCATGGGCTTCGTGTCCATCTTGGCCACTGTAATACGTTCACTATGCTATTTGTAGTAGCTTAGCCGCACTCCTATTTTTTTATTCATTATTAAACCTACTCCTGCATTACCCCTATTTGATTTTGTATTTATAACCCTGTACTCACCGGACCAGAAGTCTTGTTCCTCCTAACACCGAACTTCACTAATTCCCACTATATCTAACTTTAACCTATCCATTTCCCTTTTTAAATTTTCTAACCTACCTGCCCGATTAAGGGATCTCACATTCCACGCTCCGATCGTAGAATGCCACTTTTCTTTCTCCTGATAACGACGTCCTCTTGAGTAGTCCCCGCCCGGAGATCCGAATGGGGGACTATTTTACCTCCGGAATATTTTACCCAAGAGGACGCCATCATCATTTAATCATACAGTAAAGCTGCATGCCCTCGGGAAAAATTACGGCTGTAGTTTCCCCTTGCTTTCAGCCGTTCGCAGTACCACAACAGCAAGGCCGTTTTGGTTAATGTTACAAGGCCAGATCAGTCAATCATCCAGACTGTTGCCCCTGCAACTACTGAAAAGGCTGCTGCTCCCTCTTCAGGAACCACACGTTTCTCTGGCCTCTCAACAGATGTTGTGGTTGCACCTGCGGTACGGCTATCTGTATCGTTGAGGCACGCAAGCCTCCCCACCAACGGCAAGGTCCATGGTTCATGAGGGGAGGCAGATAAAACTAACATCAGGTAAAGCGGATGCCAGATTGGGAATCATTGGAAAATGTCTCAGGAAATGCAGTCCACCCATAAGGAGATAGCGTACAAAACCCTCTTTCGACCAATACTTGAACTCTGACCGTCAGTCTGGGATCTGTACCAGATAGGACTGATGAAGGAAATAGAGAAGATCCAAAGAAGAGCAGCGCGTTTCTTTATGGGTTCCTTTAGTCAGCAAGAAAGCATCGCGGAAATGCTTAGCCAAATCGAGTAGCAGACGCTGCAAGAGAGGCATCCTACATCATGGTGTGGTTCACTATTAAAGTTCCAAGACCGTGCGTGCGTAGGAGTGTCAACCAATATATTGCTTCCTCCGACGTGTATCTAGCGAAAACGCCATGAAGATAAAAATAGACAGGTATACAACCTTCTTTTATGATTCTTGAACCAAGTGTTAGCTATGATTACGTTATGCTCTGTGCAAAATCACACCACACACTTATAAGCCGGCCGCGGTGGCCGAGCGGTTCTAGGCACTTCAGTCCGTAACCGTGCGACTGCTACGGTCGCAGGCTCGAATCCTGCCTCGGGCATGGATGTGTGTGATGTCCTTAGGTTAGTTAGGTTTAAGTAGTTCTAAGTTCTATGGGACTGATAAGCTCAGATGTTAAGTCCCATAGTGCTCAGAGCCATTTGAACCATTTGAACACACTTATGACCAGATTACGCCTATTGTGACGCGGTAACGCAAAACGCCTTTTGTTGCTAACACTGCAAATATCGACTAGACGCACATTGGCCAATGAAAGAACGAGCGAGCTACAATATGCGCCAGGGAGACCCTTTCCGGCAAACAGGTGAACCGGCAACTTAGAACTGGCGTCAACATAAACTTCTATTTCCGATATGTATGTTGAAAGCCGCTCTCAGTATCTACCTGCATCCACATAGAAGATTTAGTCTTGTGAAAGAGGATGAAACTTTTTCATATAACCTGTATTAAGAGTAGCCCCGTGGCTATTTCTGTTAGGTATCCTGGTGAATGTTGTAACGGAGGAACGTGTTTTCAGTGTCCACATTCCCAGCACATTGCCCGCTTCCATATTCATGGACCGGAAACAGTAGTTTAATGGTTGACACCGCTGGCCTAACAACGGCAGTTAACCTTCGTTGCAGGCGAACGGCGCTTCCTCATTACAAGCCTTTTCTCCTGTTTCGCGCACGCAGTTTAGGCGCAGCAATGACCACACAAACAGTCCAGCGTCGCCACTCTCCAGCGACAGTTTGAAATCATAACAAGGCAATCACACGAAATACGGTTGTCTCTTTCATTTATCTGTCAAGTACAAGGTGACATTACCCTCTTCCATTTTATTCATACTTAAAAGATTTGAAAGGACACAAACTTCCTAAAGCAGTACGACGTAATTCTAAAAAAATAAAATAATAAAAGTTAAAAAAGTAAGAAAAAGACTCGAAAAAATCGCCTTCGAGGATCTGAAGGTATTCGAGAGATGTTAAGTGCAAAAAATTTCGATTACCTTAAAGAACTCGCTGCAACTGAGTGCTTAGCGTGAAGTCACTTAATCACGAGATGTGTTTTTTTAATATGGTTAGTAACAATATTTTTTTAAATTTTTACCTTAAATTCTATATTCATCATCAAATGGTGATTACCAAATATCGAAACATAGTTTTTTAATACAAATAACGGCCTTCTATTTTAAATTACATATCGCATTACTACGATGAAATTAAAATTTGCTATAAAAATGTGAAACATTTTTATTTTTTGAAAATGATGAATGTTACTTATATACATAAATTTTTCTTCTAAAAATACGGTATTTCAGATGCCTTTTAAATTTTAATGTACTTCCACATGACTGGAATTAAAAACAAAAGTAATATTTTTATTAAAAATGTATCTCTATGTTAGTTTATATAACATTTCCATTTGCTAATAAATGTATAACTTAAATAAAAGTAATCAGAAATTGCTCTTACGCAGTAATTGAATCACAAGCATTGCGATTACATCACACTGCGCTGTTGCAATCCAATGGATCTGATGGATGAAGCTTGAATGTTCACGACTTCCTCTAAGTTAATCTGTCAGACTGTGTTCGGAATTCATGTATCTAGGGTGTAACACGCAGCCAAAATTTTGATTATGTTTAATTAAATCCACTTGAAGTTCAATTAGTAAGTTTGTTTCTCGAGAGAGGCAATGTTGCAGATAACTGCACTCTTTTGTTCTAGTAAAATGGCTGGATATTGCCGATAAACCAAACACTATGGTTGTCTCGGTGGCTTTCTGTTGCAAGTTATAAATTATCTCAGGTCTAATGATTATGTTTTCGTAAAATTCAAACTTGTAAGATAATCTTCTGTTAATATGATAAATCCAGTCAAATAACCAGTAAAACAATTTCAGTCTTCATCCAGAAATTTAGAAATTCATTAATACAACTGGGTTGAGTAAGCAGAGAAATAAATTTTTGCACTTCATGTTTTATTCCATTCGTAACATATACAGTTAGCTTAACTTATCTTAGTTCCTATCGTTCCCTCTGGAACATAGGGCCGTGACGAAATTCCTCCACCAGATACGATTTCTAGCAAGTCTCCTCACTTCACTGCAGGTTTTCCCATCGTCTGCAGCTTCTCTCTCGATCGTCCTTTTGCAAGTCTGTTTGGGACGACCACGTTTTCTAACTCCTTGAGGGTTCCAATCCAAAGCCATCCTTTAAATAACTCCATCTGATTTCCTCAATGTATGCCTAATCCAGTACCATTTTCTTTCTTTGATTTGCATATTGATTGGTCGTTGATTTGTCTCCCTCCAAAGATCTTCATTTGTCATTATATATGGCCATCTCACATTTAAGATACGCCGGAGACAGCGGTTGATAAAAACTTGGAGCTGGTTTTTGATATGGTTAGTCACCTTCCAAGTTTCGCAACCATACAACAGAACAGCCTTCACACTGCTATTGAAAAGCCGGAGTTTTGTCTTCTTTGAGACGTTCCTATTTCTCCAGACAGGATACAGTTGTACAAATGCACCATTTGCTTTGCGGATGCGACTACGGATGTCCTCCTCAGCGCCTGCTGTAGTCGTGTACTACACTTCCGAGACAGAGGAAAGATTGTACCTGTTCTACGTCCTCCCCATTAATGTCCAACCTATTCGTGATGGTCGAATTTATCCGCATTTCTTCGGTTTTGCGAACATTTATCTTGAGGCCTGAAACTTCCGCCTCTCTCTGTAACCTAGCCAGTTTCTCTTCGATGTCTCGATATCGATGTGCCATTAAGCAAACGTCGTCTGCGAAATTTAAATCTTCGAGCCTATCCCGCATCCCCCATTGCACACCTCTCTTCCGGCCCCCCACACTCTCTTCATCACATGGTCCAACACAAAAAGAAATAGTGTTGGAGAAAGAATATACCCGTGTCGTACTCCCGAACTAACTTGGAAAAGCTCTGTTAGTTCTCCATTATGTAGAACTTGGCATACATTTCCTTAATGATGTTAATAATCTTTGTTGGAATGGCATATTTTGCAAGAGTATCCCACATGACTCTTCGATTGACAGAGTCGAAAGCCTTTTCAAAGTCATATACAGTTGACATATCATAAATATTAACAGTTTGATGTCAAAATGCAGAGATCCCCATTATACGTGACATATAAACCGGACCTCGTTTTGGCTGGCGTAGTGTGGCAGCTCGACGCGACACGCACGTAACAAGTCGCTGAAAGTATTGAGCCATGCTCCCTCTATAGCCGTCCATTATTGAGAAATTATTGCCGGAAGGATTTTGTGCAAGAAGTGACTACTCGCTCATGCCCCATAAATGTTCGATGGGATTCATGTTGGGCCATAAGGGTGTCCAAATCATTTATTTGAATTGTACAGAATGTTCTTCAGACTAATTGCGAAGAATTGTGGCACGGTGACATAGCACATTTGCCATCCATAAAAATTCCATCCGTAATGGCTGCAAGTGGTCTCCAAGTAGCCAACTATAACCATTTCCAGCCAGTTATTACTTCCGGTGGACCAGAGGACCCAGTGCATTCCGTGTACACAATGCCCACACCACTATGAAGTCACCACCAGCTTTCACAGTGCTTTGTTGACAGTCTGGGTCCATGGCTCCGTGCGGTCTACGCCACACTCTAATCCTACCATCAGCTCTTACCAACTGAAATCGGGACTCATCTGACCAGGCCACGCTTTTCCAGTCATCTAGGTTCCAAGCGATACGGTCAGAGCCGGCCGAAGTGGCCGTACGGTTAAAGGCGCTGCAGTCTGGAACCGCAAGACCGCTACGGTCGCAGGTTCGAATCCTGCCTCGGGCATGGATGTTTGTGATGTCCTTAGGTTAGTTAGGTTTAACTAGTTCTAAGTTCTAGGGGACTAATGACCTCAGCAGTTGAGTCCCATAGTGCTCAGAGCCATTTGAACCATTTGATACGGTCAGAAGTCCGTAAGAGGTGATGTAGGCGATGTCGTGCTGTTAGCAAAGGCACTGGCGTTAGTCGTTTGCTATGCACTATCCTAACGGATGTGTTCGCCATACGCCCCACAATGATTTCTGCGGTTATTTCATGTAGAGTTGCTTGTCTGTTAGCACTGACACCTCTACGCAAACGCCGCTGCTCTCGGTCGTTAAGTGAAAGCCACTGCGTTGTTCGTGACCACAAGTAATTTCTGAAATTTAGTATTCTAAGCAAACTCCTTACACAGTGAATCTCGGAATATTCAATTCCCTTTTAATGTGTCTAGTTGCAACCGCCATCTCGCGTTCAAAGTTTGCTAACCCCGTCGTACGGTCATAATCACGTCGGAAACCTTTTTATATGAATGACCCGATCATAGGTTAGCTCCAACATTGCACTGCCCTTTTGAATGTCGTGTACGTGGTACAACTGCCATCTGTATATGCCCCTAGCGCTATCACATGACTTTTATCATCTCAGCGTACAATGGTGTCACATTCTAGATCATCAACTTTATGAGGGTTAATTACATTAGTTTAATTAATTCTTAACGAGGACCAAAGGGGTGTAACACTATGTGATAGAATCTGGACCACGTCGCTGGCCTTCGCTGTGACTGCAAAATGGTTCAAATGGCTCTGAGCACTATGGGACTTAACATCTGTGGTCATCAATCCCCTAGAAGTTAGAACTACTTAAACCTAACTAACCTAAGGACATCACACACATCCGTGCCCGAGGCAGGATTCGAACCTGCGACCGTAGCGGTCACGCGGTTCCAGACTCAAGCGTCTAGAACCGCACGGTCACAGTGGCCGGCGCTGTGACTGCAGTAGTGGTCGGATTACTGTCTCTGACCGCAGTGGTGAGGACGCTGCCTGTGTCGTATTGCGGCACCCTCGTTCTCATAATGCAACATAAGAAGCGAAACAACTTTGTACGTAGAATAAATAACGCTGTCTCAAACAAAGATTAACTTCTTTGCATTATAGAGTTATTCATATTGATCTAGACACTTTCAAGTAATTGTAAAAAAATTTTGCATTGAGGTAAGGTATTATATGATTATATGTATGGAAACAGCAACTCAAGAAGTTCTTTTTGTTACAGTGATCTCCAGAAACAGGGCTGCTAGACCAACGGAGAAGACATTTCTCATGATTAATATCTGCACGAGTGGGTCTACGCATATCCATGCAAAACTGTTTCCACAAATATTTCTCGTCACGTGCAGTGACTTGGAGCAGCTGAATACGGTACGGTATCGTCTGCAGACATTTTCTTAACACTCTTCAAATAATGATGAATTAAGGATGGGTTTGCCTCTTTGCATGTACACAAATTATTGTTTTGTTTTATCATCCACACATGTTTCGCCACATTTGTCGCTTCCTCAGTGGGTATTTTTATTGTTTTCTTGAAATAATACGTAAATGCTATTTTTAGTTTAAGAAATATGATACACCAGATTTTGTTGTTATTTAAATAGTATATGCAGTTTGCCTTTTATTTTCATTGTGTGTGTCCTGTGGCTGAAAATCAAAATCAGTCACAGGTCTAAATTAGTACACCGTGTCATCTGCAAACATTAGGGATTTTAGAAAATGTTCTACACTGAATGTTTCGTTTACTATCCAATCTTGAAAATTTATGTTCAGGTAAAAATTTGTGGCATATGTCCGTTTTTGGCCCCACCATTGTAGTATTTTGCTGGACCTTACCTATGACAAGTTTGTTTTTAGGTACCAGAGCTATTTTTGTGTAGCTGAGCTGAAACTGTAGACATCAATAAAAAAATTTGTGAAGCTTAGCTATAGCGATGTATTTCATGTAGTTTGTTATTCATGGATTATGTTTCGTATTTTGACAGTATTTACTCAAGTTTTCTCCTGCTCGTTTCTACATATTTCGTCGTATTATGTTGCTGTGGCTTGGACACACGTTTCGCGGCACAAGTTTACGTCTCTCATGCGCTTCCGACTGTCATTTATGATCTGTTTTGTTTTAGTTTTGCGTCCGTGAACTTTGCATCTTTTCCGTTTGTTTCCATTCTGTGCGTGCGCGCGCGCGCGTGCGTGTGTGTGTGTGTGTGTGTGTGTGTGTGTGTGTGTGTGTGTGTGTGTGTGTGTGTGTGTGTGACCGCTACGGTCGCAGGTTCGAATCCTGCCTCGGGCATGTATGTGTGTGATGTCCTTAGTTTAGTTAGGTTTAAGTAGTTCTAAGTTCTAGGGGCTGATGACCTCAGAAGTTAAGTCCCATAGTGCTCAGAGCCATCTGAAACATTGTGTGTGTGTGTGTGTGTGTGTGTGTGTGTGTGTGTGTGCATGTGTTTTATTTTGTGTCGTCCTATAATTCGTTTAGAATGTTGAATAGTGTTGTTCTGTTACATAGTACTGTTTCGTCATTGATAACTTTTTTCCCCTGTGTGATAGCTTTCATTAGGATAAGCTACTCAGAACATTTAAGAGCACTGAAAAGTGGCAGCATAAATTCTAAATTTACAGATCACCTCATCAAAAACAACCACCATCCCAGTGGAATAGAAACACACATCCAAATCCTAAAACACAGTAACCATCTGTATCAATTTTTGATAACAGAAGAAAATTACCACATGCAGAAAGCTATCACACAGATCAGAAATGTTATCAATGACAAAATAGTACTATGTAACAAAACACTATTCAGTACTCTAAACGAATTAACTGACAACACAAAATAAAAATGAGAGACGTAAATCTGTGCAGTAAAATGTGTGTCCAAGCAAAATATTACAATGGTAGGGCCAAGAACGACCATAAGCCACACATTTTACCAGAACATACGTTTTAAAGATTGGATAATGAACAAAACATTCAATGCAGAAGATTTTCTAACTTCCCTCAAGTTTACAAATGACATAGTGGTAAAAGGTAAAGAGCATATACAATTTAAATAACAACAAAATCTGATGTATCATATTCCTTAACCTAAAAATTACATGTATATATGTATTTCAAGAAAACAACAAAAAAAAAAAAAAAACCACTGAGGCAGCCACAACTGTGGTGAAACATGTTTGGGTGGTGAAACAGAACAATAATTTGTGTATTTGCAAAAAGGCGGAGCCATCCTTAATTCATTGCTATTTTTCTGTAAGCCTGGTTCAAAATGGCTCTGAGCACTATGGGACTTAACTTCAGAGGTCATCCGTCCCCTAGAACTTGAAACTACTTAAACCTAACTAACCTAAGGACATCACACACATCCATGCCCGAGGCAGGATTCGAATCTGAGACCGTAGTGGTCGCACGGTTCCAAACTGTAGCGCCTAGAACCGCTCGGCCACTCCGGCCGGCTTGTGAGCCCGACAACTGAGCTCAAAACTCCAATAAGAGACTCCCCAAATGGTTGGCTGCGGAATCCTTAGGCTGTGACTGACACGAAATGTTGACTTTCGTGGACTTGTGAGAAACGTTCAGACAGTTCCTGAGATGTTGATTACCACCCTCTGCTTTTGTCTTTATAGAGACTTCCGGTTTCTTTAAACTTCTGTTCCCACTCTCAAATGGATTTTCTGGTAGGTGGCGCCTCGTTAAATGAGGTTCAGAATTTTCGACGCACTGCGGTGGTGAACTCGCTCTTCCAGTACCCCATCACACAAAATAGCTTCACCGTTGGTCTAGCAGCTATGCTAATGGCAGAAGCTGTAACAAAAAAACTTTTGAGCTGCTGTTTCGATACACATAGTCATATAATACCTTACCTCAATAAAAAAAAATTTTGGTGTCGTTAGAATGTGTGCAGATAATTACCGCGGGACTGCCACGGTCGCAGGTTCGAATCCTGCCTCGGGCATGGGTGTGTGTGATGTCCTTAGGTTAGTTAGGTTTAAGTAGTTCTAAGTTCTAGGGGACTTATGACCTAAGATGTTGAGTCCCATAGTGCTCAGAGCCATTTGACCCATTTTTTGCAGATAATTTTTATTTACCCTTCATAGGTCAGTATCTATATGATTATGTCCTCTCACCTGCATACGCTGAGTGATGAGGATACTAGCGAGACAGCAGTTAAAATTTGATTCTCCACAACCTCTACGCTACTCACTCAGCTAACGGCGAATTTTGCAAAATTTTGGAAATATTCCGTACGTAACAGCGCTCGGAAATTTTCTGAACTTCTTTTCTTCTTCTTACTCTTTTAATTGCATCGTACTGCTTTAAGAACTAACTTTCAAATCCTATAGTTTGAAAAGGAGGAATTTTGAAATGGCTTCAGTTTATTTCTTTAAAAATGCGCTCGTTTACAACTGCCATTTCTAGGATTATGCTCGCACCTCTTGGTTCATCTGGGATTGCATTCACATTCGTCTACATCTCATTCATAGCCCTGCACGCAATCAAATTTAATAAGACTTTATTTATAGAACCGGCCCAGCGATTTAAGTAATTTTGTTATTATTTTTTCCAACGGATAAATATAAAGGGAATGATCTATTCACGGCCAGCATGCAGAAGTATGAGGAAGGTGATGCCAGGAGCGATCCATGACTTTCAAATACTCAGCTGCTTTTTAATAAATGGATCTTTGTCAGTTTCAGAACCTCAATTAGGCATCATGCATATTAATAATTCGGAGCATCATAGGATGCGGATTTGGAAGTGAGGTGGTGCAACTGGGGCCACGTTATGAATAGAGCGAGGTTCCATAATCACAATATGAATTTTTGACATGCTAATATTCAGAAGCACGTCTACGTATCATTAGCTTCTTAATTTAACAATGCTGAAAGGTACATTGATTAACACTTATCGGAATTCTATAGTCACACCTTTATAAGCGGTCCCTTCATAAGTACTTGGATGAAGTAATTCGAGAAATCTAATACAAACTATCACAACCCGGCTTTAGGAAATGAGAGCCAGACAGTAAGGAAAACGAAGAATTCACAAGTTACTCACATATGATGACATGCAGAAGCCCAGCAATGTTTGCTCCATAATCTACTACAAGTAATCGCAACACAAATATAATTAATGAAGAGTAACTTAATATCAGTAATACATTTGTCTAGGTAACATATTTAATTGATTATCATTGCAAGATCACACGTTAATGCAAGCGCTGGAGAAGCCATTGCAAACGTGAAATGCCGGTACATTAGTAACCGATGCAACCGCCAGAATGTTGTATGCAAACATGCAAACTTACACGCATTGTGTTGTACAGGTGCCGGGTGTCAGCTTGTGGGATGGAGCTCCATGCCTGTTGCACTTGGTCGGTGAATGCTTGTTGTGGATGACGCTAGAGTTGTCGTCCGATGATGTCCCATATGTGCTCGATTGGAGACAGATCTGGTGATCGAGCAGGCCGACAACGTGTCAACACTGTGTAGAGCATGCTAGATTACAACAGCGGCATGTGGACGAGCTTTGCCCCGTTGAATACACCCCCTGGAATGCTGTTCACGAATGGCAGCACAACAGGTCGAATCGCCAGACTGACGAACAGTATTGCAGTCAGGGTGCTTAGGATAACCACGAGAGCCCTCCTGTGTCGTACGATATCGCAAAATGGTTCAAATGGCTCTGAGCACTATGAGACTTAACATCTGAGGTCATCAGTCCCCTAGAACTTGGAACTACTTAAACCTAACTAACCTAAGGACATCACACAGATCCATGCTACTTAAAACTAACTAACCTAAGGACAACACACACATCCATGCCCGAAGTAGGATTCGAACCTGCGACCGTAGAAGCAGCGCGGTACCGGACTGAAACGCCTAGAACCGCTCGGTCACAGCGGCCGTCTACGATATCGCATCCCAGACCTTACGTCCAGGTGTAGTTCCAGTGGGTCTAGCAAGCAGACAACATGAGTGCACATCCGCAGCTGGCCTCATTCTAACCAACTCACAAACATCACTGACGTCGAGACAGAACCAGCTGTCAGAAAACACAACAGATCTCCACCGTACCCTCCAATGGGCTCTCGCTTGACACCACTGCAGTCGCAATGGTGGTGGCTTGGAGTCAATGGAAAGCATACTATGGGGCGTCTGGCTCGGAGCTGTCCTTGAAGTAACCGAGTGTAACAGTTCGTTGTCCCTCTTTAATTAATTTTTTTGGCCCATTCGTTCCTAGGTCGAGACCATACAATGAATTATAGTAATGAACTAGGGGTAAGACAGATACTGCCTACAGGAAAATTAAAGAGACCTTTGTAGAAAAGAGAACCACTTGCATGAATATCTAGAGCTCAGACAGAAACCCAGTTCTAAGCAAAGAAGGGAAAGCAGAAAGGTGGAAGGAGTATATAGAGGGTCTATATAAGGGCGATGTACTTGAGGGCAATACTATGCAAATGGAAGAGGATGTAGATGAAGATGAAATGGGAGATATGATACTGCGTGAAGAGTTTGACAGAGCACTGAAAGACCTGAGCCGAAACAAGGCCCCGGGAGTATACAACATTCCATTAGAACTACTGACGGCCATGGGAGAGCCAGTCCTGACAAAACTCTACCATCTGGTAAGCGAGATGTATGAGACAGGCGAAATACCCTCATACTTCAAGAAGAATATAATAATTCCAATCCCAAAGAAAGCAGGTGTTGACAGATGTGAGAATTACCGAACTATCAGTTTAATAAGTCACGGCTGCAAAATACTAACGCGAATTATTTACATACGAATGGAAAAACTAGTAGAAGCCGACCTTGGGGAAGATCAGTTTGGATTCCGTAGAAATATTGGAACGCGTGAGGCAATACTGACCCTACGGCTTATCTTAGAAGCTAGATTAAGGAAAGGCAAACCTACGTTTCTAGCATTTGTAGAGTTAGAGAAAGCTTTTGACAATGTTGACTGGAATACTCTCTTTCAAATTTTGAAGGTGGCAGGGGTAAAATACAGGGAGCGAAAGGCTATTTACAATTTGTACAGAAACCAGATGGAAGTTATAAGAGTTGAGGGGCATGAAAGGGAAGCAGTGGTTGGGAAGGGAGCGAGACAGGGTTGTAGCCTCTCCCCGATGTTATTCAATCTGTATATTGAGCATGCACTGAAGGAAACAAAAGAAAAATTCGGAGTAGGTATTAAATTTCTTGGAGAAGAAATAAAAACGTTGAGGTTCGCCGATGACATTGTAATTCTGTCAGAGACAGCAAAGGACTTGGAAGAGCAGTTGAACGGAATGGACAGTGTCTTGAAAGGAGGATATAAGATAAAATCAACAACAGCAAAACGAGGATAATGGAATGTAGTCGAATTAAGTCGGGTGATGTTGAGGGTATTAGATTAGGAAATGAGACACTTAAAGTAGTAAAGGAGTTTTGCTATTTGGGGGGCAAAATAACTGATGATTGTCGAAGCGGAGAGGATATAAAATGTAGACTGGCAATGGCAAGAAAAGCGTTTCTGAAGAAGCGAAATTTGTTAACATCGAGTATAGATTTAAGTGTCAGGAAGTCGTTTCTGAAAATATTTGTGTTGTGACTTGGCAAGACAGCAAACTCGCTATGCGAGGATGCCGAAAGGCATGCGTTAAGCTCACGCAGACTGGCGTGAGGTCTGAAACAGTTAAGGGAATTTATAGTAGCAAATAAAGTACGTAGTTGATGTAATACTTGACTTTAATCCATAATTGGACAACATCGCTCTTGTTGATACATTAATAACAATCTCAATATAAACTGGTAATGGCGCCTTGCTTGGTCGTAGCAAATGACGTAGCTGAAGGCTATGCTAACTATCGTCTCGGCAAATGAGAGCGTATTTGTCAGTGTAGCATCGCTAGCGAAGTCGTCTGTACAACTGGGCCGAGTGCTAGGAAGTCTCTCTAGACCTGCCGTGTGGCGGCGCTCGGTCTGCAATCACTGACAGCGGCGACACGCGGGTCCGACGTATACTAACGGACCGCGGCCGATTTAAAGGCTACCACCTAGCAAGTGTGGTGTCTGGCGGTGACACCACATTCCTCCCCCGCAAATCGGCGAACGGTTGTGCTATAAAGCTTCCGCCCACCGTGGGGAGGACCCCATGTTGACGTATGCGACGAGGTGGGGAGCCTAACAACAGGCGAGGCTGTGCCACCCGCACCCTGCCATTCGGTCCGAGGGGATCTAGGAAACGCCTGAAAACCTAGTCCAGGGTGCACGCCAACATGCGGTGTATGCGCCCGTAGAGAGACAGGATGGGCCGAAGGGTCGACCTCCATCGCGTCGGGGTACCCGACGGGCGAAGACGCCAACTGGTCCGGAGCGGGCAAGAGTTCCATGTCGGAGGACAACTGGTCACGGGAAGCGATCGGCGGCGCGTGACCCAGGGAGGCGCTTGGCGGCTGCAGCGAAGCGTCCATTGCGGGCGTCGCCGGCGGGAGAACAGGCGGCGGCGGCGGCGCGTCGCCATGGGGCAAAATGGAAGGCAGCGTCGGTAACAACAGGGGATGAGGCGAGCCAGTAGATGGGTCCCCAGGGCGCTGACCGGACGGCACCGTCGCTGAAAGTAGACGGGGAGCGGCAGAACCCGTGCGACGACAGAGGCGCAGCTGATTGAGATGCCGACGCACCTCACCAGAGGCCCCCAAAACCAGATACATAGCGCGGCCGAGGCAGCGAAGAATGCGCTCTGCGTGCCAACGCCGTGAACCTCGATAGTTGCGATAGTATACAACGTCGCCTGGAACAAATGCAGGCGTCTGCGGCTGCACAGGAAACTGATGCGGCGGATGCAGAAAAGACATCAAGGTTCGGTGAGGACGACCGTGGAGCAACTCAGCCGGCGAGCGACCATCTCGGGGCTGAGAGCGACACGAAGACAAAAATAGCAATAACGCGTCCTCCCGAGAATGAGACTCTTTCAACTTCAATATCTGTGACTTGAAAGTCCGGACCAATCGTTCAGCGGCACCGTTTGACTGTGTCGAAAACGGTGCGGACGTCAGATGTTGAATACCATTGGCCTTGCAGAATGACTGAAATTCTGCGGACGTGAATTGTGGGCCATTGTTGGAAACAATAGACTGTGGAAGACCTTCAATGCAAAAGATAGCAGATAACGCTTGGATGGTACCAGATGACGTCGTGGAAGACATCTTGAGAAAAAAAAGGGAAATTACTGAATGAATCTACCACAACCAACCATCGAGCATTCCAGAATGGACCAGCAAAATCGATGTGTAAGCGTTGCCAAGGGGAAGTGGCTTTCGGCCATGCAAAGTATTTCCGCGGTGGTGCGGATTGTTGTTCGGCACACGCCATGCAAGAAGAGCACATATTCGTAATCGCAGCATCGATACCGAACCAAGTCAGTGCTGACGAGCAAGTTGTTTCGTTCGCACTATACCCCAATGTCCTTGGTGGAGAAGCCGTAAGACAGAGGACTGTAACGAACGTGGGACCACGACCCTGGACTGATCATTATCAGAACACAACAGCAAAACACCACGTCGCACAAAAAGTGTCTCCTTGTGAGCAAAAAATCGGCGAACCAACGGATCCTCGATCCGTAACGTTGACAAGGGCCATTGAGTAGCAACAAAACGCAAAACGGTAGCAAGGACAGGGTCAGCAGCTGTGGCTGTAGCTACACGACGAAAATCAATCGGAAACGATTCGACCACGTCATCGTTTTCCGAGTCAATGAACATGCAAGCAAGTTCGGAAGAATCGAATGCTCTATCCTCAGCAACAGGCAAACGAGACAACGCATCGGCGTTTCCGTGCTTAGCAGTGGACCGATACAAGATATCGTAGCGGTACTGCGAGAGGAAAATAGACCAGCGAATGAATTTCTGCGCTGTACATGGAGATACAGGCTTGTGTGGATGAAAAAGCGATGTCAAAGGTTTGTGGTCTGTGATGATGGTAAAGTGACGACCATACAAGAAATCATGAAACTTTGTAACACCAAATACGAGAGTCAATGCTTCTTTCTCGATCTGTGAATAATTTCTTTGCGCAGACGAGAGCAATTTGGACGCAAAGGCAATAGGGCGATCATGCGATCCATCTTTGTGCGCAAGCACAGCACCGATCCCGAAATCCGATGCATCAACCATCAACAAAAGGGGTTTCTGGGGATCGAATGGCGTAAGGCAAGAAGTGGAAAGCAACGCCGATTTCAACTGGCGAAAGGCGCGTTCGCATTCCGTCGTCCAGACGAACGGAACACCTTTACGGCGTAAGCGATGAAGCGGAGCTGAAATGGAAGAGGCGTGGCGCACATATCTGTTATAGTAATTTATTTTTCCCAGCACACTCTGTAGCTGCTTCAAATTCTGCTGCGAAGGCAAGTCTTGTATGGCACGGAGGTGCTCTGGACTCGGATGTATGCCTTGGGCATTGAGTACATGGCCCAGGTAGGGTAAGTCACGAGCAAAAAACACACATTTGTCCTTCCGCAAGCGAAGACCATTTTGTCGCAAGACCTGAAATAATGTTCTGAGATTGGCTAAATGTTCTTCTTCCGTCTTTCCGGAGATCACAATATCGTCCAGATAGTTTGCTGCCGTAGGGACCGAGGCACAAACAGTTTGCAGATATTGCTGAAACAATGCAGGGGCGGATGCACACCCGAATGGCAGTCGTTTGAATCGATACAAACCAAGATGCGTGTTAACCACCAAAACGCGCTGGGAGTCTTCGTCCACCAGTATTTGCAAGTACGCATCTGCTAGGTCCAACTTCGAAAAATATTTACCCAGGCACAGTTTGACAAAAAGATCTTCCGGGCGGGGTAAAGGATAAGTTGCAATCACTAATTGTGGCTTCACTGTTGCCTTGAAGTCCACGCAAAGTCTCAATTTTCCGGAAGGCTTTTGCAAAATTACTAAGGGTGATGCCCAGAGAGAAGCCTGCACACGTTCAATTACACCTCGTGATTCCAAATCGTGTAATGTTCTTGCGACCTCATCACGCAATGCGTGGGGAACATTGCGCACTCTGAAAAATTTCGGTTGCGCATTGACTTTCAGTTCCAAATGTGCTTTATAGTTCTTAGCGCAACCAAGGCCCGGTGCAAAAATGTCTGCAAACTCTTCACATAGACGAGAAACACTGTCTGAAGGCACAGCCAGGTTCACTGATAGGACCTGATTTACTATAGACAAGTTAAACAACTGAAATAAATCTAAATCAAACAAGTTCACTGCAGAAGAAGAACGAAGTACGTAAAATGACACAAGTTTTGTTTGTCCCTTGTATGTTGCAAGAAGAAGGCTGCACTGTCCTAACACAGGGATAGCTTGTCCTGAATAACTATGTAACTTAACAGTTGCGGCACGCAACGGAGGTGTGCCCAGTTGTTTGTACGTGTCTTTATTGATTAGGGAAACTGCAGCTCCGGTATCGAGCTGGAATGGTATCACGTTACCATTTATGACCAAATCTACAAAAAGTTTATTGTCCTGTTGACGACAAGAGCGACTGTCTCGTGCAACATGAAGCAACACTGGTACAGAATCACTTGTTACTTGACGGGATTTCCTGCGATGTCGACGCACACTATTTGTGGGACAAACACAGTCACTGTTAGAGAGAGTGGCACTGGGCGGAGTGGAATTAACTACATGAATGTCCATGGGCGAAGGTTCACGAGCCTGAGTATTCTTGGTTCGATTCTGATTCCGGCATGAAGCAAAGGGCCTGGAATGGATGCGAGTGTCCGATCGGAGCTTTTTCTGGCAAACACTCTGAACATGTCCTCGTTTATTACAGAAAAAGCAAATAGCATGGCGTGACAGGCAATTCTCACGCGAATGTCTAGTAGCACACCGCAGGCATGACTTTAGCACTGCATTTGCTTGCTTGCGCGGCACACTTAGTGGAGAGCTTGGCGGCAGCTGCGCAGACGGGCGCGAGGGCTGTTTACTGTTCCGTGCAGCTCGCCCGGCAGGCCGGTTAATGTCACACACGGCTGGCGAAGTTTCAAATGAGTCCTGAGCAAAGTGAAGTGTGTCTTGCCTATCCAATATGTTGATCACTTGTTGAAGGGAGGCATTGACTAGTTTCAAAATCTGTTCCCTTATACGAACATCAGAAAAATTCTGTGCAATTGTATCACGTACCACAGTATCTGAATAAGGGAGTCCACATTCACACTCAAAAGCACAATCCCTAGTAAGGCCTTGCGAAGGTGCAACCCACTCCCGATTAGTTTGACTGGCCGTACGTTTTGTACGAAAGAACGTATACCTTTGTGCAACTACATTGACTGATTCTTTGAAATATGCATCTAATGTTGACAAAATTTCGTCGTAGGACAGAGTTGCTACGTCGCGTCGGGGAAACAATTTCACTACCACACGATAGGTGGACACACTTACACAAGAAAGCAAAAAAGGCTGCCGCTCAATACCTTGAATTCTGACACAAGTAATTGAAGCAAGTATAAAGAAGAAGACCGTTTTTACACTCGTCGCCAAACTTGTTGTGACTTGGCAAGACAGCCAAGTCACTATGCGAGGATGCCGAAAGGCATGCGTTAAGCTCACGCAGACTGGCGTGAGGTCTGAAACAGTTAAGGGAATTTATAGTAGCAAATAAAGTACGTAGTTGATGTAATACTTACCTTTAATCCATAATTGGATAACATCGCTCTTGTTGATACATTAATAACAATCTCAATATAAACTGGTAATGGCGCCTTGCTTGGTCGTAGCAAATGACGTAGCTGAAGGCTATGCTAACTATCGTCTCGGCAAATGAGAGCGTATTTGTCAGTGTAGCATCGCTAGCAAAGCCGTCTGTACAACTGGGCCGAGTGCTAGGAAGTCCCTCTAGACCTGCCGTGTGGCGGCGCTCGGTCTGCAATCACTGACAGTGGCGACACGCGGGTCCGACGTATATTAACGGACCGCGACCGATTTAAAGGCTACCACCTAGCAAGTGTGGTGTCTGGCGGTGACACCACAATTTGTATGGAGTGTAGCCATGTATGGAAGTAAAACATGGACGATAAATAGTTTAGATAAGGAGAGAATAGAAGCTTTCGAAATGTGCTGCTACAGAAGAATGCTGAAGATTAGATGGGTAGATCACATAACTAATGAGGAAGTGCAGAATGGGATTGGGGAGAAGATAAGTTTGTGGCACAACTTGACTAGAAGAAGGGATCGGTTGATAGGACATGTTCTGAGGCATCAAGGGATCACCAGTTTAGCATTGGAGGGCGGCGTGAAAGGTAAAAATTGTAGAGGGAGACCAAGAGATGAATACACCAAGCAGATTCAGAAGGATGTAGGTTGCAGTAGGTACTGTGAGATGAAGAAGCTTGCACAGGATAGAGCAGCATGGAGAGCTGCATCAAACCAGTCTCAGGACTGAAGACCACAAGAACAATAACATAGTAATGAACATTAAATAGATATTGGTAAAATGTGTTTCATACAACCTCTCGGCGCTTGAGCATGGCTTTTTCTGTTAAAGGTCCGTTAGCGTATTTTTAACCGTGTTTCATCTCTCTGTGGTGAATCGGACTTCGTGAAAAGAACTGCACACGAAGACGACGGTGGATCGAGCTGGACGACTTTTTGCTTAAAAGTAAGGAAGCTTTTGCCATGCCAAGTCATCCAACAATCTTACAGTGACTAAGGACACAAAATAAAACATACATAGGTTAGTGACAACAATATATGATGAAATAAAAACAATTAAAAGTACACTTACATTATGTAATCACGAGTGCCGTTTGGTTGCAACTCGTCAAGTATTAATACAATAATGTAGTATTAATGGCGGTGTGCCATTCCGATCTGGATAAGATCTAGAAATCAAAAGATGCCTCTTACTCATCTGACGATCAAAAATCTTGAAATGTTTCCAGCGGCTGCATACAATATTTATACAGCCGTGGGCTAGATCTGTGGCTTAAATTATTTCTTTATTTCATTACTTATAATTACGTTTTCTGCTAATAAAAGCTTAGCATGCAAATTTGCCTTTAAACTGGCCCCTGAGTTGCGAGGCGAAAGGACGCACCTGAAGGCGAGGAACTCACTCCGAAGCAAATTGCATACATAAGTCTACAAACACACATACATATCATATATATCATACATATCATAACATAATATTTACACAAAACAGATTTCCAATGTTTGAATGTGGCGCGTGCTCCTATAACAGTTTAATGTTGGTATTACCATGGATTTTACAGATGTGGATTAACATTTAAAACAGGTACAAAATCCTAAAGTTACAACATTCGTTAATCATGAAATTACAAATTCTTATTGTTGATAGTCTCTTTCGCACAGTATTGCGCTAGAAATGTCTTTTTGTTTAAGATAAAACGTCTTTTCACGACGTGTCGTCGTTGACAGTTCCATGAACCGAAAACATACGATAACATTATAAAGATGAGCATTGTTTATGGTAGTTCAATGTCGCAGTTCGCAATTTTGATACAGATGCGTGTGCGCGTTCACTCGTAGCACAGTTTATATTTTTGCACAGGTTACACTGTTTATTTACACGGACGTCACTGTTCCTTTTGTTTGTCCTAGGTCGTACATCGCCTGATAGAAGACTGATGGATTCCCATTCCCCAGAATAAGTTCGTGAAGGCACGGAATCAGGACCTCGGACGGCACGATTCTGGTGTCGATCCTCGTTTAGACCAGGTAAGAGTGTCCTTCATTTCCGAGAACATATTGCTCTCTGAGGACCAGTCTGAAATTCCTCCACCCGTCGAGTGGTCTTCCTCGTTTTGGAACAAAGCGACGGTAGGTGCAGTAGGGAACCAGTTCTTGCTATTCAGACTTGGCAGAGATGCAGATATACAGAGATGCAGCGCAATAAATGTCAATTTGCTATGCACTGTGTGTTGGAGCACTTCACTATGATAGTTTGTTTTTATGCACTCCGTTTGTCAGGCGATTTTCAAATATTCGTACACAAAGAGTTGTGAGGTAGAACTAATGTTCGTTGACAAGTTTTTATGCAAACAATTCGTAACACGATTTTACATTAACAGTTGTAATCAAATTTTAAACATAAATAGTTCGTCACGTCTATATACGTAGCAATATATCATGAGTAGCCTTTTTCAATTATGCGGTTTTGCACACCAGTTTCCTCGTAGTTACAAGTTCAGCGGCGTATAGTAAACGTTCACAGGTAGTTTCAGGCTATGCAAGTTTCATAACTTTTCATATATTGGCATATGTAACAAATACAGAGAACATATACAAGTGAGCATATATCATTTTGCTTTACCTAAATACAGACAAATACATAGAAACATCTTGCATATAGGTTTTTACATAGGTGCAAATACATACAAACATATTACATATTGGCTTTACATGAACATAGAGACATATTTCTCTAGTCTTCACACAAGTATGATTGGTCACACAGAAATATTTTCCATATAGCTTTACATAAGTTTACAGTGTTAACGGTATTTACAATCATTACAAGTTTAGATCTATATTTTGCTTTTTCAAATGATGTCACCTGAAATAGAGGAGGATTAGACACGACATCTCACACCAGCAATAAGACCATGCGCACATCTACAAATAAGAAAATAACAAAAGCAATGAACTAACATCAAACATAAAAAATACTGGCGACACGAATGTAAGTGTGCAGTGTAAGCATGGCCTTAGCTACTCGTGAGTGTGTGTGTCCAATGGTGAGATGTGTATCCAATCTGTAAGGGTGTAGAATGATTAAGTATTCACGTCAATCAGTCGTTAGTAGTCGAAGACTGACGGTGCAGATAGTCAATCTCGTAAGCTGAAAATATACAGTATCTTCTTCACAGCTGTACAAAGTTAATATAAAATTTGCTCTAAAATTTTAAGTGGCTGCTGGAAGACAAATCTCTTCCTTCTCCTTCTGCTGCTGACAAGAACAGCTGAAATAAAACTCTTGTTCTACGTAGCTTCTCTGTAGAAGTACTGCGAGGTACGTGTATTTGATAGTTGTGTATAACTTAAGCATGACCCATAGATGTGTTTACTGTTGAGCATGGTATACTCTAAGATCATGGAGAGCATATATTCCAATAACTGTTTGTTTTAGGATGCTCAGCAGATATTTACCAAGATGCGGAATGCTGACAATGACATAAGGACCGTCGTACAGCAGACGCCACTTCGCGTTGCGCCGCTGAAGAGCAGACGACTTATGGTGAGTACGCAAAAGCACTAACTTTCCAACTTTAAATTCCTGCTTCCTCTTGACAATGCGCGCATAAGTTTTGTTCCTAATTTTGGCTTCCGCAGACAGCGTCGCACAGACTTCCCTTGCCTTTTCGTCGTGTGTTGTTTGCTGAAAAGAAAGTTTTGGTAACGGCGTTGCCCAATCGTTGTGTTCTTTGCGATCGAACATGAGCTCATTAGGAGTGTACGGAGTTTCATAAACATTGAGATTGTTGTGTTCCTCTACAAATAAAGACAAATATGTTACTCATTTGGTATTTTTAGTAGAAATGTAGGTTCTCACGAATCTGTTAATCTCATGGAACACACGTTAGTGGGATTACACTGGGGAATATATCTTGAGATAAAAATACTTTTAATACTATCGTATTTGAGAAATTTACGATACTTGTACCCAGTATAGTATGCAGCGTTATCGGATTAAATAGCTTTTGGTTTTCCCACGTGAGGAATGTAGTCACATGAGGAACGACGAATGATGGCAGTGGCAGTAGCAGATCTTATAGCATACAGTTTAACATGCTTGGAGGATAAATCGTAAAATGCAAGAATATATATCATACCACCACTACTTGTGGGACGTGGACCACTTATGTCAGAACTTACAATTTCTAGAGGTTTACTGGGTAGAATAGAATGCAAATCAGTCTTCGTAGACAAGTTCAGCGGTTTAGATTTTTGACAGATCGCACATGTTTTGAGTATGCTGTGGATTACGTCTCATATTGCTAAAGTAACAATAGATACTAAGCTTTGCTAGGCACTTCTTGGTACCATAATGATCCCAAACAAAATGTGTGTGCCAAATTAGGTTACATTCAGAATCCGTAGGAATACAAAAATACCAGGTAGTGGCTTCAGGATGACGGCGATAAAATAACACATCATTATGTATCAGTTATCGGTTGGACAGAGGATAGTCAGGTTGATTTGTGAGTAAAACTTTTACCTTATTCCAGTGAGGATCAGATTTCCGCAACGTTGACATATTTCTACATAAGTCGATGTAATACTGGTGATATAGCTTATCCTGCATTAGAAGTATTCGGTAATCATTCACATTCTCCAGGTCAGAGGCCTTGAGGCAGACGAGACAAAGCGTCGGCAATGATGTTGTCTTTATCCTTAATATATACAATTTCAAAGGAATAGTTTTGCAAAGATAAAGCCTAGTGCGATAATCTGGGACGTACAAGCTTACAAGTTAATAGAAATGTGAGAGCTTGGTGGTCAGTATAAATTTTAGTGTGCTTACCATTGAAATAATAGTTGAATTTCTTAAAGGCCCACACTATAGAGAGTGTTTCAAGCTCTGTGGTAGAGTAAGTACGTTCACGTTCACTAAGTGTGCGACTCGCAAAACTAATAATCTTCACATGTTCTCGTTCTCCATTCTTGACAACTTGAAACAAACAAGAACCTAAGCCATAGGATCAGGCTTCACATGTCACACAAAAATCTAAATTAAAATCAAGGAGTTCCAAAATGTTTGCGTTAACCAAAGCATGCTTAATACTATCAGAGCCTTTCTGACACTGGTCAGACCATGTCTATATCTGATTCTTTTTGAGTAGGTTCCATAGATGTTTGCTGTTTAAAAGTCGGTGTGCCAAAAATCGCCGAAAGAAAGAACAAAGTCTAAGGAAAGATTTCAGTTACTTTCTAGTCCGTGGACTAGGAAAATTCCTCATTGCGTCTAACTTACCTGGGTCAGGTCGTATACATTGAGCATTAATAATATGTCCAAGATACTTAATTTCAATGCAAGCACATTTCGACTTTTTGAGATTAGCTGTCACTCCAACTTGTGCGAATTTATGTAGAATCTTTTGCAAAGTATCAATGTGTTCATACCAAATCTTACCAGCTATGAGCAGGGCATCAATGTAATGAGTAACTGATTCAATCAATTCATCATCAAGTACAGTATCCAATGCGGTGATAAACACGCCGAAGGAAAGGTCACAAAATTGATAGGTTCGCCCCCCAAATATAAATGCAGTATACGTTCTAGAATTTGAAGTTATTGGGACTTGCCAGAACGAATTGGACAGATCTATCGTAGAGAAATACTTAGAATCTAAAAATTTATGGAGTTGCTCCTCTAAATTCTCAGGTTTCGTGCGAAAAGGTAAAATAGTCTCATTGATTGCACGAGCATCCAAAACTACTCCGATATTCCCTTTGGGTTTCTTTACAACAAGTAAAGGGCTGTAGTAAGGTGACGTGGAATATTCGATAATTTTCCACTCTAACATTTCTGGCACTCCACTTAACTATAACCCTGGCGATGTCTGGGTCTTTATCTTGTTCCCTGCCTAACTGTTTTAACGTATTGGTGACGTAATTTTCAAATGGCACATTTTTCAAGTAATACATGGCTACTTGCTGTTCTTCCGTATTTCTCACTCTGCTTTCGTCAACTCCTTCCGGCAATTGGGAAAGGATATCAGCTATGATATTTGATGGCCAAAGCACATAAGTGATTCGAAAATCATTTTCCTACAACGTTAACATCCACCGACCTAATGTTCCTGGCAGTAGTTTTGCACTTAACATAAATTCTAGTGCCTTATGGTCAGTAAATACTTCGGTTTTTCCACCAAAGTATCTGAATCTATGAAACCCCCATACTACTGCCAAGTCTTCTAACTCTGTGATCGAGTAACTTTTTTCACGTTTAGTAAGTACTCGACTAGCGAAAGCTATTGTCTTTCTTATCCGCTGTCCGTCTTCTTCATATTGTTGAAAGAGTACCACACCCAAGCCAGTTTTAGCACTGTCGGTTGCCATACAGAATTCCTTCGTCAAATCGCGATGCGCTAAAATTGGTGCCTATACCAGTGACTTTTTTTAGTTGTTGGAACTCCTGTTCTGCTTAGGCATCCAACACCCAGGCATCTGTTTACTAGTTAACGCACATAAACGTCGGCTAGCAAGGGATTCTATCCAAATGAATCTTTTGTAGAAATTAATGAGTCCCAAGAAGCCACGCAACGTCTTTCTTTTGTATGGAGTGCCTATATTCTATATTGCTTTGAGTTTCCTAGCGTTATGTTCGACTCCCTGCTCAGTGGCCTAAAAAACCAACCTTTTTATTCCCAAAACTGGATTTCATTATGTTTACGGTTGCTCCATATTCTTTTAATGTCCTTAGCAATTTATCGAGCACCTCATTATGAAGTTTTCATGATGGTTCAGCTACTAATATGTCATAGACGTAACAGGTGAGACGCTGTTGGAGCTCTTTATCCAACACAGTCCCTAAACCTCTTATAAAGCCACCAGAGGATATGTTCAGTCCGAAAGGGAGCCTTTTGGAGTGATAACTTCGTCCAAATGCGATAAAAGCCGTATATTTTCTGCATTCAGGTGTTAGTTCTGTTTCCCAAAAACTATCCCTCAAGTCAAGGGAAGAGAATATCTGAACCCCAAAGAACTTTTGTAAAAACTCTTCCAATTTTTCTGGGCATCGGTCTCAGGAATGATAATGGAATTTATCTGTCTTGTATCAATGACTGACCTAATATTTCCACCCTTCTTATCTACAATTTGCAAGGGACTGTTGTATGTTGAGGTTGAATTTTCAATAATGTCATCATCTAGCATCTCGTGTTATTCCAAAAATACTTGTCTTCGCTAACACAGTGGAATGGCGTAAGACGGTATTCTAAATGGCCTGTGATCTTTAATCGCGAATTCCCTATTGAAAATTTTTAATTGCACCGGGTTTTGGTAGAAACACCACGGCATTTTGCCGTAATACTCCTTCTAATTCGGCTTTGTCTGTATGTGAAATATCCCTTAATTTTCGCAACTTATTATCTATTTTTTGAGGAATTTCGACTGTTACTTCGTCATCCGCAGGTCGTGTTTCTTTCGCCCACCTATACCGCGGATGTCCCTCCTCTGATTGATACAGATCCGGATGCATAGTTAGTTATTTGTAAGCACCTGGCATCTCTTCATGTTTGAGCTTTTCTTCAAAAGTAAGACGTACCTTCCCAAGCATCATATACCCTTCGTTCATATTGAGTGTAACACGATTTTGGCACTTGAAATCGGCTCCAATGATAATGGGCACAGATAGTTTCGGCACAATTACCATGTTCGTTTCTATTTCATGCCCCTGACATGAAAAAGTTACACACGTTTGCCTAATAATCACCGCTGACGCACGGTCGGTCCTTTGACTTTAACACGTTTCGTCCGTAACTCTGGTAGCGCCTGTTCAGCGTTACATCTCTCAAAAAGTTCTTCCGAAATCGCCGTCATTTCGCTTCCCGTATGAATGATGGCGTCTACAAGCGTGCCATCTACCTCAGCCCGAACGATCGGTTGCACCACATGAGGAGCTTTAGTTTCATTCTCATGCATTAATCCCTCCTCTATAGAGTCATATGTTACCCTATCAATGTGTTGGGTCTGAATTTCCCATTGATTTGCTACTGTCACTTTATTCTCCTCCTTACTTTTAACACGTGTCATCTGAATGCTCTGGGATGGAGTTATTTGCCCAATCAAACGCCTCTATTACTTCTTCATACGTTCCTGTCCAATATATGTCATACTGGTGTTGCCAATGGTGCATTATCCTCTTGGAATACCATTTCTTTCTTGGTTTCGTATAAATGAACTACATCCTTCACAAGTTGGTCATCCTCAGTTTTTGTACAGCTGTCAGTATTAATTGTTAACAACTCTTGTTCCTCATCATCGGTCGATTCCCAGCCAATTGTCGCCCAGCATGCTGGTGTTAGTATCTGATCACCCCCTAAAACTACTTCAGACAACAGTAGTGAGTTTCTTCAACATTGCGATCACACTATCAGACTCTGGTGGCTCTGAGCACTATGCGACTTAACTTCTGAGGTCATCAGTCGCCTAGAACTTAGAACTAATTAAACCTAACTAACCTAAGGACATCACACACATCCATGCCCGAGGCAGGATTCGAACCTGCGACCGGAGCGGTCACGCGGTTCCAGACTGAAGCGCCTTTAACCGCACGGCCACACTGGCCGGCTATAAGACTCTTCGCTATCGTCCCTGTCAGCATTTGGTGTAAATTTTGCCGTTCGCGTCTTTCACGTGGCGTCTCATCGACTTCTGTGCATAGTGCTGACGCACTTACACACATTCTTTCCGTAGGAAACTGTCCCGTTTGATTCAGAATTACAACATTTGGTTCAACGTACCGAAGTTGCTCGTTCTCTGATTCCACTTCTGACCCACCAGATCCATCTTCTGTTCGGTTTTGCGCGGTCTCAGACTGCGATGCCAATCACGTAACTGCCACCCTTCCCTCTGCACTGTTCAAATGGTTCAAATGGCTCTGAGCTCTATGGGACTTAACATCTCAGATCATCAGTCCCCTAGAATTTAGAATTACTTAAACCTAACTAACCTAAGGACATCACACACATGCATGTCCGAGGCAGGGTTCGAACCTGCGAACGTAGCAGTCGCGCGGTTCCGGACTGAAGCGCCTAGAACCACTCGGCCACTGAGGCCTGCTCTCTGCACTGTCACTCCGTTCGGTTTCGTGACCTGCATTCGATACATTTTGTTGTACGTCAATTTCTGTCCTATCAAGCTCTTCAGTTTGCCCTATATGCGATAATCTTCGTCTTTCCGCTATCTCAGGCCGTCTAATTAACGTCTGTCTTTCTCGATTGGCGCGAGCTTGAGCTCTAGCCAACACGAAGTTATATGACCTGACACGTCTCCAAAATATCAGGGAAAGTTTCTTATGCTATTAACACATCATTAGCAACGCTGTTCACTGTTTGTGGATATTCAAACCAACTCAACAACGCTGTGAATAACTTCGCATGCGCCAGCAATGTCATGCACAAAATACTTTTACGCAAAACTTTTTCTTTACTCGTTAATACAATTTTTTCTACTCTGTGGATCACACATTTACAGTATTCTTACCACTATGCAGACACATACCCTGAGTAACCTTGTCACAAAAGCATTTTTTTCAATACTAAATGTTAATTACTCTTTGTAATTTGGCTAATTGCCATCCTGGCAGACCAATTTCCATCCTGGCAGGGTCGCCATTATCTGACACTCCACTCCTGTCAGTGAGTGTGTTAGCGTCTATAGAATAAATAACTGTGGTTAGGAGTGGACCCTTATTCTACGACAGAGCACAACAATGGTTAGCTGTACACAAATTGCTTTTAATTCAGGATTATTGTCAAAGAAGAATACGAATTTACATAGGTTGTAACATGACAATGTTAGGACAGTTGTCAAGATCACGCATTGCGTCCTGTTTAATCGAAATAATACTGAACACAACAATATCAAGTTTTAACAGAAGGTTCTCTACAAAATTATTCTTACTCAGGCGCGGCTCGTGGTTTCTATACTGGGGAAGGCTGCGGTATTTATCGATCGGAGCCAACATAGATCTCGGGTTACGCTACAGATTAGTCTGACATAAACATCTAAGGATTCAGGGGAAGGGGTTGGTCATATCACTCTCTACCCATAATTTTACGTACTGTATCTTCTATAATCAGGTATTAAATATCATTAGAAGCTAACTTCGAGTTAAAATCTTTGGTTAGTGTTTTTATACGTCGTCATTACATTTTCTGACACTTTGCAGCAAATCATATGAAAAGACGCGTTTCGGGGAGATCTTTAATGCGACGAATCTTAACTTTGCGGCTGCTTAATATTTTAGGTGTTTTCAGTTCTAAACTTAAGGCGTTTATTGTGGTTTACCTCCAGAGCTCGAAGTTTACGAGTTCGCATGACGATACTGTGATGTTTTGGTGACGTCGCAGGTCTTGTGCAAGTAAAACTCACTAAAATCTTGCAAAATACACTCCGAAAAAGAAACTTGCTAATATCACACGATATCAACAAAAGCAGTCAGCACCAGCAAGCAAGCAAGGAAAGTAAAGTAATGGGACAAATTTCGCGCGCTTTGTCCTCTAATCACTTATTAAACTCTCGCTAGATGGCAGTACTGTTATGTTACTGTAGTCTAGTGCACTCTGGCGGGATATTTGCAAACTAATTCTAAACGTGGATAAAATAGCCAACGGCAGAAACAAAACAACTATGTAAAACATTATCAAAACAATAATACCAAACGTCGATTAATGACACATCGAAGCGTAGTAGAGATGTGCAGAGAGAGAGATTGGATAGCGAAGGTTCAGCCACTCTACATTCCTTTATTACATAGATAGAGGAACTTGAAAAACGTGTGGTGGTTGGTATGACACCCTTAGGCTGCTAGCTCTGAGCCTTCGGGTCGCCCATAAAGAGCAGTACTATGTAGAAGCCACGCCCCCAAACCGCTACTACATGCAGCTTACGGACTTTCCAAGGCGCAGCCTAAACATTACTAACCGTTCGGAAAACATCTATCGATACAAACAGTTCCAAAAACGTTGACCGTCGTTATTTTAATTGGAATGGGAAATATGTGAAATTCGTCTTGATAATTTAAATTATGTAATACGTTCTTCCGAAATTTACTTTAACATATATTTTGGGGCGGCTCCGCCTCAGAGCCTTTAATTACGAGCCAATATTACGACAAGTCATCCCATTCCGGTTCTAAGCTCGGTACTATTTAGGATGACAATCAAGTCTACGGAGGATGGTTAGTTCTTGTGACAAGCTGAGCAAAAGATTACTGAAGGTTGCTCGAGTTCACCGTGGACGTAAGCTGGTGAACAAACAAGTTTACGCCTCTGCTAACGGTATTTACCTTAGCTGCGATGAGCTGTCGGCTGCATGGCTGCTCTCGTCCTGTGAAAGTCCTATAAAAGCTAATCAAAATCAATTTTGATTTTATCAGCAGAAACTGTCCTATATTTATCGTTACATGCACTCATCCCTAGTCTTGAAATATGGCGATATGCACGTGTATGGATGGAGCGGCATTATAATACCCTCTCAGTTCTCGCAAGAACAATTAACTACATGGCTGTTTCGTTCCTCCGCTGTTAGAGCTCAACGATGCTACAGCTAATATCTAACTGAATGTCAGCCGAAGTGAACACAGTGTTCACACAAAATTCATCCTTTGCGTCGTACAGAGAATGATGCGCCCTGTGCTTCACTTGACGCTGGTTCAGAGGAGAGTCCCCGAAATGTTCGGTCTTGTGTCTCTCGTAGCAAAACTGTCCCCCACCTAGGTCCTTTCGTGCTCCACGTCACGCCCCCAAACTAAAACGTTTCCTCCAGCAGTTTTTGTCACCTCTTGCTCATTGACATGCAGGATTTAGGTTTGGTGTGTTAATACTGTCGACTGAGTGTCATCTCTTTGCATTGCATACTGTACATTTTAATAGGCAAATCTGCTCATTTTTGCCAAAGTATGTCAGGTGACATATTCACCTTCCTGTTACGATGTATAAAATCTCCCATGTAAGGTGCGAAATTCAAAGTCATCTAATCTGCCACCTTACACGTTTTTTTTTTTTTTTTTTTCAACTCGTGACACACAGCAGGTCGTTGGGATAGTGGCACATTATAGGTTCTGTAGAAGAAAATCTGGTGAGGCTTAACTTCTATTTTATACACATATGTGTTGAAAACACTTGGTCGTTTGCTAAATACTGTATATACTTCATTACGTTCATCATGTGTGACAGCTGTAGTTTCTGTTAACTTATTACTAATTAAAGTTTTCAAGTCCTCAAACACAGCATCAGGTGCTTGTGTCTGTGTGTCAACATCATCAGTGTCTTGTATTAACTGAATATTGTACCGTGTACAATATTTACCGTGCTTCAGAGTCTTGTCAACTGAAATTTCACTGCCCTTATCTCTAAGCATACATTTACGCTGGGAGGAGTCAATAGTGCTGTCCTTCTCGCACAATATATCTAAACCTAAAATACAATTAGTGACCAGGTTTTGGACAACGAGGAATGGCCATTGTACGATTCCATTACCTACCTTGACTGTCACAAATACCTGTTTCTTAACCCTAGAAGACTTATTGCCTACGCCAGTTAAAATTTTACAGTTCTGGACAGGATACTCTGGTATGGGGTAAAACTCACTCATTTTCTTGTAAAGATCATAGGACAAGACACTAACAGCCGCTCCTGTGTCCAGACTAATAGTAGTGGGAATACCACCCACAACACGAGTAGTTGCGTCAAAACAATTTCATTGGATGATGAACGGCGTTGTGTGTTGTCTTGTAACAGTTCATCAGACAAGTTTTTGTCATGATTATACCTTATGAATAATAATGGTTGCTTTATACAACTGTCAAGTACATGATCACTGTGTGTATGGGGTCCGTAGGCCCTTACTATAACTTTGCACTCGGCACATGTCGATAGGGCGAACAATCGATTGTGACGTGTTGCGAGAGCGAGTGTGGAGATAAGTCAGAGTGGTTGGCGGGAATGGTGTGTGTGTGTGTGGAGGCCATTATTGGAATACAGGGCTTTTAACCGAAAAGGGTGTCACTATCGCCGTGGTTACACCCCTAAATAATAACTAAATACCGGGAAAGTGATCAGTGACGTTACTAGTGCCGATATTTAGTTTCGCGTCTACCGCGCCGGCCTAACCTTGGATCGCAGTGTTGGATGCAGTGATGGATTAGCGTGTGACGATAATGGCACATGAAGAAATCCTGTGCTGAGATTAGCCGTAATTAGATATGTATGACGAAGGCAGTGGCTGTCTCCTTTTTGTGTTTTGAGAAGAATATAAGTTCGTAATTAGTAAAACTGTGTTGGTGTTCCTTATTACCATACATTCAGTATTATAGTATTGAACAGGACGAACTGGAAAGTAACAACTTCCGTAGCAGTCAATTCCGATTACCAGCCGCATTAGGTTCACGGCCATGTTAATAATAAATATTGGGCTGCTATTCGATCAGATCAGGTCGGGATAAAAAACGGAGGTGTTACATGTGCCGTTGCAAAGTGGGTGTGTCACATAATAAATTTAAATTTAAGTCGCCCTCCCCCCCCCCCCCCCCCCCATTCTTGCACAGCCACGACCTGGGGCATAGTAGTGACTGTTTTTAGTTTGACGTCGTCACATTTGTAGTTGGTGCAAGCACAGACGGAGGTGGAGTATGACTAGTTACTTCGATAATATTTACATTTGGGTATTGTTTCTACCAGTCTCCGAACTGTGGCGGTCGTTGCGTTTTCATGTTTTGACCCACCGGCGGGTTCGTAGATGCATTCCAGTTTTGAGTTTGCATTTGCTTCTGCGGCAATTGCCACTGGCCTTTATTATTGTTTCGCTGCGGTGGTGTCGCAGTGTTTTGACACTGGCCAGCGTAGTTCGTGTTACTCCAGCTCTGACGCTGGTTTGGTGATAGTTATTTTTGTTTCTCTTAAAATTTTTGTTACCATTCTGATAATTATTATTACCGTTGTAGTTGCTGTCGTTGTTGTTGCTATTGCGCTGTCTCTTATTTGGATTGCCGCCAGTAGAATAAGTAGTGTTATAATTGCTGTTTGTGCTGTGTTGAGCATGTTGGCTCTGTTGTGTGCATACGTTTGCCATTTGAAGCGGTTGATTCTGTTGGTTTGCGTTTCCGACAGCAGCCGGCGCGCCAGAATTAGGTTTACCCTGCGTATTTTGCGTGGCGCTGGTGTAAACATTGTAGCAATTGTTTTGCCGTACGGAACGCTGGTCCTCGTAAAGCAAATTGACAGAATCAAGCACTGTGAGAAAATAGTCTGCATCGTTGTCTGGTATGTACAGAAGTTTTTCTTTGATATTAAACGGCAGTCTTGCCTTTAATGCGCGGAGAATGTCGCGCGTTGCAACAGACCCGTCAAGGAAATGTCCCACATTTAAATATTTCTCAAAATATCGGCACAAATTGACGTGCTTAAGATTGAATGGTTCAGGATCCACAACCTGCTTACGAAGTCGTTCCTGTACAGATTGTGACCAAAATTTAGGTAAAAAGGCTTTCTCAAATTGTTCGTACGTGACGCATCTGTCGGATTCATTATACGCCCATACAGTGGCGTCGCCTTGGATATAGCCGACAACATAAGATATCCTCTTACGGTCACACCACGGACAAGGAAATGCATCTCTGAAGGCTTTAAGAAAGATAACAGGATATACAGTTCTTTTTTCAGGTGTAAATGGCTGAAATTGTCTGTGTCTTATGAGGCTCCCCTCTCCCTTGGGATTATAGTAATGTTTAGTTCCAGAATGATTACTGTAAAGTTCAACTGGCGAATGGCAAGGAAAATGTTTTTGAGAATTGTCACGATTGCAGTGCAGTGTGTCATGTCGAGGTGCATACTGTTGTTGTGAGTACGTAGTGTGCGGTGTGTGTGCGTCATAAATGTACTTGTATTCATTGCCAAACTGTGTGTTTTGGTTGCTATTACCGTCATTGCACACTGGTTATACGTAATTGTCAAACTGTTTCGACTGCGCAGCGGCAGATTGTGCTGCTTAACTGATAACGTGTTTGTTGTTATTTATAAATACAGCGACAGTGTCGTGGACAACAGCAGGCCATTTTTTTCTAAGCACTCGTCAAGACTCACATGTTTTACTGAGATTGTTCACTGGTTCTTGAATATCTGTCACCATCTTTATTTGTGTTTTCTTGTTGTAATGAAAGCTCTGAATATTTCGTATTCAGTCGGGCACTTGTCCAGTCAGTCTGTTATTTATCTCCTCAACACGGCTACACAAAGTGTCGATTGACGATTTAACTGCAGCTAAATCTGATTTAATTTCATCATGTCCTGTTTTTGAAAAATGGCTCTGAGCACTATGGGACTCAACTGCTGTGGTCATAAGTCCCCTAGAACTTAGAACGACTTAAACCTAACTAACCTAAGGACAGCACACAACACCCAGCCATCACGAGGCAGAGAAAATCCCTGACCCCGCCGGGAATCGAACCCGGGAACCCGGGCGTGGGAAGCGAGAACGCTACCGCACGACCACGAGATGCGGGCATGTCCTGTTTTTATCTCATCATGAGCTGTTTTCATAGTGGCGCATATAGACGTCATCTGTTGGTCGATACGTGCGCCAATGTCCTGTTTATGTTGTTTCATTTGTTTCATAATAGTATCGAACATTCTGGCAATATAAGTGATGTGCAACTGTTCCGCCCCTGCCACATCCTTAGACTTGACGTCAGACACCAAAATGGGTTCGGATCTAGATTTAGGCGTATTACTGGTAGACGGTCTATTTTCTAAATTTGCGTCACCAAAATAGTCAATAATTTGTCGCTCGTTGGTATTCGAGTCAACTGTAACGCCACTTTCATTATTTAATGGCATGTCAGAGTCGGATTGTATCTGTGATTGCAGTCTCTGGTTCCCCATCTTTGCTAATAGTTTTCTAGTCAGTACCATGCCACACGTAATGTATGACAAAATAAAATTTTTAATTCGTATGTGTAAACAGAATAAATGTAAAAATGTCTGAACAAGATGGTTCAAATGGCTCTGAGCACTATGGGACTTAACATCTTAGGTCATCAGTCCCCTAGAACTTAGAACTACTTAAACCTAATTAACCTAAGGACATCACACACATCCATGCCCGAGGCAGGATTCGAACCTGCGACCGCAGCGGTCGCTCGGCTCCAGACTGTAGCGCCTAGAACCGCACGGCAACCGCGGCCGGCTATCTGAACAAGAAAATTAATTGTCGAAAGTAATGGTGGAATTTTGAAAACTAATGGTTGCACGCCATATTACGTCGCACAGAACTAAAGTCGGCCATATTGTGAACTGATAAACTGTATGAGTAACGAAAATAATTTTGGAAACCGCGATGTAGCTTCAAATCACTGCCACGGAAACGGAAAATTGTGATAGATCTACCAAGCAAGCTACGATAATACAAAGCGCTCGGGTAAGATTGCTGATGTAAAGATGCGGTGCCTTACCTTGTATCCGCGATTGCAGCATAATTTCACGTGTCGACAGACAATCCAGTAATTTTCCAATAAACCATTTTTTTTTTTTTTGCGCTCATTCGTTCCTGGGTCGAGACCACACAATGAATTATATAGTAATGAACATTAAATAGAGATCAATTAAGTTACGGATTGGTAAAATATATTTCGTACAAACTCTCGGCGCTTGAGCATGGCTTTTTCTGTTAAAGGTCCGTTAGTGCATTTTTAACCATGTTTCTTCTCTCTGTGGTGAATCGGACTTCGTGAAAAAAACAACACCCGAAGACGACGGTGGATCGAGCTGGACGACTTTTTGCTTAAAAGTACGGAACCTTTTGCCATACCATGCCAATAAAAACACAGTTAAAAGTACACTTACATTATGTAATTACGAGTGCCGTTTGGTTGCAACTCGTCAAGTATTAATAAAATAATGTAGTATTAATGGCGGTCCGATCTGGACAAGACCTAGAAAACAAAATGTGCCTCTTATTCATCTGACGATCAAAAATCTTCTAATGATTCTAGCGGCTGTATACAATATCTATACAGCCGTGGACTATATCTGTGGCTTGAATTATTTCTTTATTTCATTACTTATAATTACGTTTTCTGCTAATAAAAGCTCAGCATGCAAATGTACCATTGAATCTCTGCGGTGCCAACTGCTGCCCATATTCGTGCTGCAGATGCAATACGATGCGAAAGAGCCAGACGACAGACACGATGGTCTTATCTCCCGTTAATGCCACTTGGCCGTCAGTAGCCTGGCCTTCTTGCGACCGTACATTCTCGTAACTACCACTGTCATCAGTCACGTAAAGTGGCTACATTCCTACGAAGTCTTTCGGCAATATCGCAGAAGGAACATCCAGCTTCTCGTAGCCTTATTACACGATCTCGTTCAAACTCAGTAAGGTATTAATAACGGCGTCTTTGTCCCCTTAAAGGCATTCTTCACTAACATCAGCTTATTACGCCCAGTCTCCCAGTCTCAAAGGTAACTAACGCTCACAACCGTTACAGTGTGTATTTAAGACAAACCTGATTTTCACCATCATAGTGGTACTACTAACGCCACTCTTATGGGACTGAAGCGAAATATGAGTACACATCATCTTTCAGATGTAGGAAAACGCCTACCAACTTGGCGTTTATTTCGCACAACTCCTTCTTTGTGTTGCAATTTTTTTCCGTCAGTGTATTATTCAAATAACCAGAGAGCAATCGTGAGTGTCAGAGTCACACGTCAGGCTTGGGGAGCCGTCCCCACAGTCACCCCAAAAACGGATAAAAATAAGTAAATTAGCAACTGGAACGATCTTTGCTTTCAAATTGAGTAGTCATTTTAAAAAAATGGCTCTGAGCACTATGGGACTCAACTGCTGTGGTCATAAGTCCCCTAGAACTTAGAACTACTTAAACCTAACTAACCTAAGGACATCACACACATCCATGCCCGAGGCAGGATTCGAACCTGCGACCGCAGCGGTCGTGCGGTTCCAGACTGTAGCGCCTTTAACCGCTCGGCCACTCCGGCCGGCAGTAGTCATTTTACCTACGATTGTTTCCCTGATAAGGAAAAGAAACTCAACGTCAAGGGACGTCGAACAGATGTGCAGAACTATAGACCTATATATCTAACGTCGATCAGTTGTAGAATTTTGGAACACGTATTATATTCGAGTGTAATGACTTTTCTGGAGACTAGAAATCTACTTTGTAGGAATCAGCATGGGTTTCGAAAAAGATGATCGTGTGGAACCCAGCTCGCGCTATTCGTCCACGAGATTCAAAGGGCCATAGACACGGGTTCCCAGGTAGATCCCGTGTTTCTTGACTTCCGCAAGGCGTTTCATACAGTTCCCCACAGTCGTTTAATGAACAAAGTAAGAGCATATCCCCCCCCCCCCCCCCCTGAACCATGGACCTTGCCGTTGGTAGGGAGGCTTGCGTGCCTCAGCGATACAGATGGCCGCACCGTAGTGACAACCACAACGGGGGGGGGGGGGGGGGGGGGTGTATCTGTCGAGAGGCCAGCCAGACAAACGTGTGGCTCCTGAAGAGGGGCAGCAGCCTTTTCAGTAGTTGCAGGGGCAACAGTCTCGATGATTGACTGATCTGGCCTTGCAACACTAACCAAAATGGCCTTGCTGTGCTGGTACTGCGAACGGCTGAAAGCAAGGCGAAACTACAGCCGTAATTTTTCCCGAGGGCATGCAGCTTTACTGTAAGGTTAAATGATGATGGCGTCCTCTTGGGTAAAATATTCCGGAGGTAAAATACTCCCCCATTCGGATCAACGAGCGGGGACTACTCAAGAGGACGTCAAAAATAAAAGAAAACTGGCGTTCACCGAGCGAGGTGGCGCAGTGGCTAGCACACTGGACTCGCATGCGGGAGGACGACGGTTCAATCCCATGTCTGGCCATCCTGATTTAGGTTTTCCGTAATTTCCCTAAATCGCTCCAGGCAAAGGCCGGGATGGTTCCTTTGAAAGGGCATGGCCGACTTCCCCCCATCCTTCCGTAAACCGATGAGACCGATGACCTCGCTGTCTGGTCTCCTCCCCCCAAAACAACCCCAAAACTGGCGTTCTACAGATCGGAACGTGGAATGTCAGATCCCTTAATTGGGCAGGTAGGTTAGAAAATTTAAAAAGGGAAATGGATAGGTTAAAGTTGTATATAGTGGGAAATAGTGAAGTTCGGTGTTAGGAGAAACAAGACTTTTGGTCGGGTGAATACAGGGTTATAAATACAAAATCAAATAGGGGTAATGCAGGAGTAGGTTTAATAATGAATAAAAAATAGGAGTGCGGGTAAGCTACTACAAACAGTATAGTGAACGCATTATTGTGGCCAAGATAGACACGAAGCCCACGCCTACTACAGTAGTACAAGTTTATATGCCAACTAGCTCTGCAGATGATGAAGAAATTAATGAAATGTATGATGAGATAAAAGAAATTATTCAGGTAGCGAAGGGAGACGAAAATTTAATAGTCATGGGTGACTGGAATTCGAGAGTAGGAAAAGGGAGAGAAGGAAACATAGTAGGTGAATATGGATTGGGGGTAAGAAATGAAAGAGGAAGCCGTCTGGTAGAATTTTGCACAGAGCATAACTTAATCATAGCTAACATTTGGTTCAAGAATCATAAAAGAAAGTTGTATCCATGGAAGAATCCTGGAGATACTAGAAGGTATCAGATAGATTATATAATGGTAAGACAGAGATTTAGGAAACAGGTTTTAAATTTTAAGACATTTCCAGGGGCAGATGTGGACTCTGACCACAATCTATTGGTTATGAACTGTAGATTAAAACTGAAGAAACTGTAAAAAGGTGGGAATTTAAGGAGATGGGACCTGGATAAACTGACTAAACCAGAGGTTGCACAGAGTTTCAGAGAGAGCTCAAGCGAAAAATTGACAGGAATGGGGGAAAGAAATACAGTAGAAGAAGAATGGGTAGCTCTGAGGGATGAAGTCGTGAAGGCAGCAGAGGATCAAGTAGGTAAAAAGACGAGGGCTAGCAGACATCCTTGGGTAACAGAAGAAATATTGAATATAATTGATGAAAGGAGAAAATATAAAACTGCAGTAAATGAAGCAGGCAAAAATGAATACAAACGTCTCAAAAATGAGATCGACAGGAAGTGCAAAATGGCTAAGCAGGGATGGCTAGAGGACAAATGTAAGGATGTAGAGGTGCATCTCACTAGGGGTAAGATAGATACTGCCTACAGGAAAATTAAAGAGACCTTTGGAGAAAAGAGAACCACTTGTATGAATATCAAGAGCACAGATGGAAACCCAGTTCTAAGCAAAGAAGGGAAAGCAGAAAGGTGGAAGGAGTATATAGAGGGTCTATACAAGGGCGATGTACTTGAGGACAATATTATGGAAATGGAAGAGGATGTAGATGAAGGTGAAATGGGAGATACGATACTGCGTGAAGAGTTTGACAGAGCACTGAAAGACCTGAGTCGAAACAAGGCCTCGGGAGTAGACAACATTCCATTAGAACTACTGGCGGCCTTAGGAGAGCCAGTCCTGACAAAACTCTACCATCTGGTGAGCAAGATGTATGAGACAGGCGAAATACCCTCAGACTTCAAGAAGAATATAATAATTCCAATCCCAAAGAAATCAGGTGTTGACAGATGTGAAAATTACCGAACTATCAGTTTAATAAGTCACAGCTGCAAAATACTAACGCGAATTCTTTACAGACGAATGGAAAAACTAGTAGAAGCTGACCTCGGGGAAGATCAGTTTGGATTCCGTAGAAATGTTGGAACACCTGAGGCAATACTGACCTTACGACTTATCTTAGAAGAACGATTAAGGAAAGGCAAACCTACGTTTCTAGCATTTGTAGACTTAGAGAAAGTTTTTGATAATGTTGACTGGAATTCTCTCTTTCAAATTTTGAAGGTGGCAGGGGTAAAATACACCATTTTACCGTAGTAGCATCTTAGCAAGGGCAGGATGGACTGAAGGGTAAGATTTGGACTAAGTCCAATAAAGTCAGAAACGGGGTAACTATCAGAAATTAAATCCGCATGTAGGCATTCCTTCATAGTCTACATTTGAAGCAATACCATAGCAACATTGTTTCGAGGACACGAGGAAGTTACGACAAACCAAGGTGCACACTTCAAGATGTTCGAAAATCGCAGCCCACAAAACAACACGCAGAATATAAAAAACGGAATCTCATTGTCAGCTAAAGCTTTAAGGATCCTTTAATATTATAGGAAAGAACTACACATCTAGTCGTTCTACTATCAGAACAAAAGGCACCATTAAAAGTCCACACAAACACGTGAAATTGAGCGAGAACGTGCTAATAAAACTGAGAGCGATAAGGCTTGCCTAATAACCACGAGAGTAACTGAAATTAACCATAACCAAATGTAGACGTAAGTAACACCAATACCGTTGTCCATCTACCAGTGGATCGCTAATATAGGCATCCAGTACTTAGCAACATTCAGCCTGTGACCATTGATGGGGTGATGCTACCGTCAGCAGCGGTGGGATGCCAGCCGCGTTTCTCTGCTGTGCTAACCTGACCCTCGCCCTATCAGGGATCGAAAAAGTCGTGGGTTTCTACGTTTTAAACCTGCAAGTTAGCATGGTATTACAATCCCACGTATCTACGAACCCTGCGTCTACTGGAGGCACTCTCACACTTGCGTTCATCCACACATGAATATTTACAAGGAAGAGTTGGAATAAAGCGGCAAATAAACAAACAAAAGAGCTCCTCCCCTTTCCAGAGGCTACGTATAACTGCGGCGGAATAAAATAACACGCGAAGTAAACTCTGTTATCACGTTAAGCCAGACGTGCTCAGAATTCATGAAACGGATTCAACTGACACGTTTCAAAGTACGATGAAAATCGAGGACGGCCAGTCGGTTAAGGTCCCCTTGTTGGATTTAGTCTGACAGCGGAAAAGGTTCCGCTCTTAACCCTGTACAGTACAAGTACAACGAATGTGAAATTAAATTTTAATAATCTTTGTTAGCGTCGCGATATTACCATAGCTACTGTGTCATTGAAAAATGTATTCGAATTCCATTTCTGCAACTACTAAAAATAAGAATTTTTTCTACCATATGCGATTCCAGCTCCTCATTTAAAACAGCGTCTGTTGTCTGGAATCAACTACACTTGAAATTTTGGTTTGCTTCAGATATAAGAACAGTTCGTCTCAACATATACTGAAGTGTGAGGATCGCAGTATTGTACAGTAAGCGCATGGTAACGCTTTTCCATTTGTGTCTGCCATCCAAGAACAAATAAGTACCACTGGTCGGAGCCTATCAGCTGCTTGACTAGGGAATTACCATCATGTGCCCAGGCTGTCAGAATCACAATTACTTGTTTACTATTTCTCTGCGGGAAAAGAAACCTCATGATGGCTTGCTGATTCTACATTCAATTATGAGCGACAGAGCTATTGATAAATTCGTAAGAATGCAGTCATTCGACACGGTACCCACATTAATGCGACCACCACCTGTGTTCGACATCAACGTGCCGTAGCCACTGACAGGTGGCGGGTGGCAGCACCAGCACTGTAGGGTACATAAATCGTGTCGGGGCGAGTCGGCGAACAGTACAGTCGTTGATGCAATGCGCCAACCGAGCGATTTATCTGAGGTCCAAGAGGCTATGATCATTGGCTTTCGGGCAAAGGGTGGGAGTATTTCCGAAACGGCTAACATTGTAAACTTTTCGTCTGCCGCCGTGGTTAAAATACGAGGGGCGTTTGAAAAAGTCCGTGCAAAGTCCGAGAGATGGCACCACTGGCGCATATCGAGGTCATGTTTAGTTAGTAGCATCTTTGGAAAGAACGCCCACCAAGTTTCAGCCATATGGTCTATTTCATTGTGTTTGGCATTCGTGTGAACCAAGGAAGTCGATTGATTATCAAAAAATGGACGAATAAGAATTTCGTGTGGTGATTAAATATTACTTTATGAAAGGCAAAACGCCAAAGGAGAATAAAGAGAAGCTTGATAAACACTACGGTGACTCTGCACCTTCGATTAGAACAGTTTATAAGTGGTTTCAAAATTTTCGGAGTGGCCATATAGGCACTAGTGATGCTGAATGTTCTGGACGCCCTGTGGATGTTACGACACCAGAAATCATTGATAAAATCCGTGATATGGTCATGGATGACAGAAGAGTTAAGGTGTGTGAAATTGCTAGTGCTGTGGGCATCTCGAATGAACGGGTACATAATTTTTGCATAAACATTTTGACATGAGAAAGCTACACGCAAGATGGGTTTCGCGATTGCTCACGCTCGACCGAAAACGGAATCGTGTGAAGTGTTGCAAGGATGGTTTGCAGCTGTTCAGGAAGAATCCGTAGGACTTTAAGCGTCGTTTCGTCACTGTGGATGAAACATGGATACATTACTACACTCCTGAGACCAAACAACAATCTAAACAATGGGTTACCAAGGGAGAATCTGCACCAAAAAAGGTGAAGACCATTCCTTCGGCTGGAAAGGTTATGGCGATTGTCTTTTGGGATTCGCAAGGGATAATCCTCATCGACTATATGGAAAAGGGTAATACTATTACAGGTGCTTATTATGCATCGTTATTGAATCGTTTGGAAACAGAGCTGCAAGAAAAACGCCAGCGATTGGACCGCAAAAAAGTCTTACCATCACGACAATGGACCAGCACACACCTCAGCAGTTGTGGTCGCAAAATTAATGGAAATAGGATTCCAACTCGTTTCACATCCCCCCTATTCTCCAGACTTGGCTCCCTCGGACTATTTGTTCCCCAATTTGAAGAAATGGCTGGCGGGACAAAGATTTTATTCAGACAAGGAGGTGGCTGCAGCAACTAATAGCTATTTTGCAGACTTGGACAATTCCTATTATTCGGAAGGGATCAACAAATTAGAACAGCGTTGGACGAAGTGTAAGTCTAAAAGGAGACTACGTCGAAAAATAAAAAAGGTTTACCCCAAACACGTAAGTAGTTTTTAATTCTGCATGGACTTTTCAGACGCCCCTCGTATACCCTGCATGACAAAATGGCGCTATCCGAAACCGGCGCCGAGGCAACTACGGTGCAACAGCGGCCATAGATGACAGGGGTGAACGGCGGCTGATGAGATGTGCACGGGCAAATAGAAGTGCAGCTCTTGAGCAGCTGCCTGTCATGATGAAAGCAGAGACTACCAACGGTCTCTCGTCAACGGCCGTTCAGCGAACGTTGATGCGTATGGGCCTCCACAGCAGGCGTCTGGTTTATGCACCCATGTTGACTGCTGTTCAAGGGTCAGGAAGGCTGAAATTTGCACCCCAAAACCGCAGCTGGACGTCCCCTGAGTCGTACAAGTGGCGTCTTCACATGAGTCACGTTTTATACTGCACCAGACAGATGGCCGTTGGTGTGCGGCACTAGAACAATTATCGGAAGGATCCAAGCCGGAGGAGGGAGAATTATGGTCTGCCGAATGTTTTAATGGCATTTTTTGGGTGATCTTGTTATTTTGGAAGGCACAATGGATAAACACAAGTATGCATTTATCCCATGTCCACCCATACATCCAGTCTGTTTTTCCCAAGCACAGTGGCATCTACCAGCAGGGCAATGCAAAGTGGCACAAGGCTCCCAGTATACGTGCATGTTTCAAAGAGCACCTAGACGAATTTACCGGACTCCCCTGGCCAACAAATTTCGCAGATTTACACCCATCCGAGAATCTGTCGGTTCATCTCGATAGGGCTCCACATCCCTGTCGATATCTCAGAACCTCACTGACACTCTTCCTGCGTGTCTCACATTGCAAAAGGCGGTTATTCAAGCTTTTGACAGCTGGTCACGTTAATGTGATTGGACATTATATTCTGTAGGTGTGTACATCTGCACTTAATCCTAAACACATCGGTCGACCATTTAATGGATTTAATATTTCCAAACAACGATGAAATTTTTAGGGATGACAATGTGCCATGTCATCGGGTCACCACTGTTCGCGACTTGTTTGAAGAAATTGTGGATAATTCGAGTGAACGATTTGGACACCCCAATGACCCAACATGTATCCCATCGAATATTCATGAGACATGATAGAGAGGTCACATCGTGCACGAAATCCTGCTCTGGCAATACTTTCTCGATAGAGGCAGCACGGGGGTTGGGTTGGGTTGTTTGGGGGAAGAGACCAAACTGTGAGGTCATCGGTCTCATCGGTTTAGGGAAGGACGGGGAAGGGAGTCGGCCGGGCCCTTTCAAAGGAACCATCCTGGCATTTGCCTGGAGCGATTTAGGGAAATCACGGAAAACCTAAATCAGGATGGCCGGACGCGGGATTGAATCGAGGCAGCATGGCTCAATACTTATGCAGGGGACTTCCAGCGACTTGTTGAGTCATTGCCACTTCGAGCTGCTCCACTACGCCGGGGAAATGGAGGACCAACACGATATTAGGAGGTATCCCATAACTGTTATCGCCTCAGTGTGAAGCGTCAAGAAACTGGTATAGGCATGCGTATTCAAATACAGAGATACGTAAACAAGCAGAATACGGCCCTGCGGTCGGCAACTCCTTTATAAGACAACCAGTGTCTGGCGCAGTTGTTAGATCGGCTGCTGCAGCTACAATGGTACGTTATCAAGATTTACGTGAGTTTGAACGTGGTGTTTTACTCGGCGCAGGAGCGATGGGACACAGCACTTCCGAGGTAGCGATGATGTGGGGATTTTCCCATACGACCATTTCACGAGTGTACCGTGAATATAAGGAATCCGGTAAAATATCAAATCTCCGACATCGCTGCGGCCTGGAAAAGTTCCTGCAAGACCGGGACCAACGACGACTGAAGAGAATCGTTCAACGTGACAGAAGTGCAACCCTTCCGCAAATTGCTGCAGATATCAATGCTAGGCCATCAACAAGTGTCAGCGTGCAAACCATTCAACGAGACATCACCGATATGGGCTTGATGACTGCGCGGCACAAAGCATTACGTCTCGCCTGGTCCCGTCAACACTGACATTGGACTGTTGAGCACTGGAATCATGTTGCCTGGTCGGACGAGACTCGTTTTAAATTGTATCGAGCGGATGGACGTGTACGATATGGAGACAACCTCATGAATTGAATCCATGGACCCAGCATGTCAGCAGGGGACTGTTCAAGATGGTGGAGGCTCTGTAATGGCGTGGTACGTGTGCAGTTGGCGTGGTCTCGTACACCTGATACGTCTAGATACGACTCTGGCAGGCAACACGAACATAAGCATCCTCTCTGATCACCTGCATCCATTCATGTCCGTTGTGCATTCCGACGGACTTTGGCAATTCCAGCAGGGAATGCGACACCCCAAACGTCCATAATTTTTACAGAGTGGCTCCAGGAACACTCTTCCGAGTTTAAACACTTCCACTGGCCATCAAACTCCCCAGAGGTGAACATTATTGAGCATATCTGGGATGCCTTGCAACGGGCTGTTCAGAAAAGATCTCCACCCCCGCCAACTCTTAGGGATTTATAGGCAGCCCTACAGGATTCAATTCCCTCCAGACATTAGTCGAGTCCATGCCACGTCGTGTTGCGGCACTTCTGCGTGCTCACGGAGGCCAGTTTCTTTGGCTCTTTAGTGTAGGTAGCATCAGTGTTGGATACGTTGTTTTAAAAGTTTATTTCCTTTTCCTCCACCTCGAGTAGTATTAATGTGGCATTTTTGCTTATATCTAGCGGGATTTTCTTAATCATTCTGACTTCTTATCCAGTTTCAGATTAATAGTTTTTATTTTCAGTCTAATATTAAGGGAGTATAAATAAATTGTTTGTGCGAGTATTTTCTAGCTTTATTTCATAAAGTGTTTGATAAGTTTGATTTAACTATATGAGGATGTAATCTCAGATCACTGAATCGTATATTATTGAGATATACTTACAATTTTGCACCAAAGTAAGCTGTCTTAAAAAGTAACTGCCAATATTTTGTGATCAACTAAGTTTTTAGCACTGATTGTCAAATTTAATTCTTGGGGCATGGCTAGATTTGTAATGCTTCCGTAGGCTACAGTAGACTAGCTGAAGTAAGTGTAGACTGCGGTAGTTTTCCTAGCAGCTTTAGTTAAGACCGTAACCGCATTACATATACGTTAGGTGTGTTGCATGCATTTCGGGCGTTACCTCATTCCTATCTCTCTTGGGCTATACGATCAGGATGTTACTGCGTAGACTCTCCTAGAAACCGGAAGTGGTGAAAAGTCTAGAAACTAAAAAAGAACAGATTTATTATATAGCGCAAGAAATCGCAATTTCTTCGAAATAAAAGGAATAAAAGCGCAAAGCAAAATGTACCATACATCACTTCAATAGTTCGTATTTAAAAACAACTTCTGCAGTTATCTATAATAACAGGAAACTCTTGCCTTGGTGACGAACATTCTACCATAGATTTGGTAGAGCGTTATACCAAAACTGGCATGTTTTAAATCTTGGTCCTCTTGGAAATATTTCTGCGTACGTCCGTAGAACCACACACATCTGTAAGGGAGAAGTCAGCTGACAGTCGGCACGTAACGAAACCCCTCTGCGATGTCGCCGCCTCAGGTCTCCACCCTCAGACAGGGCGACTGCAGAACATCGCAGTTGTTGCCTTTACTACTGACGGGTGGGATGCTGCCTTCGTATCCTTTACAGACTATGCCTTCCAATGGAGATTGATACAAGAGTGAGTACGAAAAAGGATCCAATATTGCTTCTGTAAATAGGTGCCACAGCTAATTTTGCTTCCATTTTCCCTGATTGAACTTCTATCTAAATCCATGTGGCACTAATTTTTTAGCGGAAGTTGTACGACTTGCGGTATTTTTAGATGTCTCGCTCGGTGGCGAGCAAAGACGTACATTTTGGCGCAATTACTGGCGTGTATTTACGTCCCATCCTACAGATAACGCTCCTAATTCATATGTAACCTGACCAACCGAAGCCGAAAACATTTACTTGTAGGTAAGTAAACTGAAGATAACGTGTTACTTGGTGTTCGACATTTTCGCCACTCAGCGTTGTCAGTAAGACGCAATTGTGAGGAGCAGCACACGCAAAGAAAAAGGGTCGACAGTTTATAATGATTTACTGTAGTTTCATTGTTAAAGGATTCGTACGGCTGCACTGTTCATCTAAATAAAAGAACAAACGAAATGCAGCCCATAAACATTCTTTGCCACACACGTCGAGACAAAATTTGACGAGGACTTGCTTAAAAGTAATGCCTTGGATTTTTTAAGGGGGTAAAGCTCCTGAAGCTTTTTAAATAAAACAAACGTTATTAGCGTTTTACATTTTTTTTTCATGTCTACATATTTACGAGGGGCGTTCAGAAAGTAAGCTCCGATCGGTCGCGAAATGGAAACGACTATGAAAATCCGATAAAGCTTTGCACAGATGTGTTGGGTAGTGTCTCTAGTATAACCCCAGTTAGCATCACGTCGCTCTTCTCATTTCTGAGCTCGCAGTGAGTGCGTAAAGATGTCTAGAAAATAGTGTCTGCCGCCAAGTACGAGGGCCTGGTGAGAAATTTCGCCTGAAGCTATGCAGCTAACATTACATAACTGTCGTGCTGTTTCGTCTTCACGACAATTCTCAGCCGCATTCTGCAGGGGCAATGAAGATGCTCCTGCATCGTTTTCAAATGGAAATGTTAGATTACCCACAATACAGTCCGCAATTGTCTCCCCCTGAGTTTCATCTCTGGTCACATGAACCGCTGTCTTTGAAGACAACATTTTGACACAGACAACGAGGTGTAGGCCAGCGTGGAGAATTGGCGAAAAGCACTGGCGGCTGCCTTCTATGATGAGGCTATTGAAAAGTTGGTACAACGCTATGACAAAAGTCTAAGTCAGAACGGCGACTACGTAGAGAAGTAGCTGAAAGGTGTAGCTAATTGTTACAAGTAAAACATTTCTGATGTTCACTGTGGTTTCAATTTGGCAATCAATCGGAGCTTACTTTCTGAACAGGCCTCGTATTTCTCAACATAGTCACCCTGTCGACGAACACATTAACCCAACGAGAGACTTGTTGACAGCGTAACTTTGCTGACAGAGTCACAACCTCACCTCTACTTTCACCGCTTCACCGCTATCAAAGGGAAGTCCTCGCAGGTGTTCTTCAAGTTCTGCAAGCAGATGAAAATCGAATGGGTGCAAGTGGGGACCGTATGGAGGATGATCGAGGACAATGAACCCCAGGCGTCGGATTGTTGCAGGTGTCGCAGCGCTCGTGTGTGCTCTGGCATTCTCATGCCGCAGGAGCGGGAGCTTCACGTGTGGGCGAACTTTTCGAATTCGAAACTCGATTACAGTACGCTGTTTCTCACGCACCGACATAGTTACGTTGCTTACCGCCATGTCATACGCTGCAATTCGGTGCATTATAGCGGCAGAGTGCTGCAAATATGTAGTCCTGAAGATTAAAAAAGTAGAATGTTTCATAACATTTGTTTTATTTAAAAAGCGTAAGCGAATTCGACTGCTGCAAAAATGTAGACCTGAAGAATAAAAATGTAGAACGCTCATAATATCTGTTTTATTTAAAAAGCTTTAAGAGTTTTCTTACAAAGAGTACGGAGGGATTACTTTTCAGCACACCCTCGTGCTTCGTGCTCCCTTGTCCGTCTACATACTGCTTCACATTCGACAGTCATATATCTCAAAGATATTATTGCGAGCCCTCGACTTGCTAGTGTTGGAAAATATAAAGGATGTTTACAGACTCTGTGCGAAAATATACTGACGAAGAAATAAGTACTCTCCTTTTTAGAACGAAGGTGGCGTCAACATTCTTTTTGGTAATACTTGTACTGGTATCGACTGCCCACAGCACGTACTGCTGGTCTCCGATTGGGTTCCATAGTGGAAAAGTCAAATAGGGAGACTGTAACAACTTCACACTTAGGAAAAAAGGACCTTTGATCAGATTTAAGTGCTAGGAGACCCTACTGTCATTACCATCTTCCGTCGGTGACTGTTCAGTCACGACGAGTGAGATGCGGCTACATAAAGTAATGGTAATATTGCGACTCTTCCAAATTTTCAGTGACACAGCATCAGTCTTGCAAGCAACTGAGGAATTCCAAAGATCTGGAAGTTCTTAGGCACGTCACAGATGACGATGGGGAGAGTTCCTTAGAACTCTACGTAATGAGTCTGTATGCGGAATTGTTATTTAAAAGAGGATTTGGGATTTATATGGAGAAGTAGTTTATTGTATAACTTAGAAAATGAGTTGGATTTCAGTTATACAGAAAGAGGGTGCTTTGGAACACTAATGTGGGCTGGAAGGCGTGTGTTAGGCACAGAGTTAGGTATTATCTCATGATCTCTAAGAAAGATGTTGCGGAAATTTCTCTGAGAAAGGATGTGGACTGTTAGAAGATGAAAGGAAGGTGGGATGTGGTGATAGAGGCGGACCACCAGGCCAGGAGTTTGAAAGAGGAGACATACAACGAGTTTATGGGAGATGTAAGTCAGACGAGGGCGTTATAGGCGACTGAATAAGGAGGAAAGTTTGTTACTGGTATCCGAAACTGCTAGGAGAAGGAAATTTACTGTACAAAACAAGGTGGCTTGCATGTTGGTCAACATTGAATTCTCGCCCGTCAGTTCCGTATCAAACCGCTAGAGCAGCCAACTCAAAATGGGGCAGTCCATAAAATGGAATATCGTGTGATATTTCAAATTCTGTACTTTAAGGGTAACAACGGCGCAAGAACGCATGGTGAGATGATGAACGTGTGCAGCAACAACCCATCAGAGTGGTTATGTGCCACAGGCGCTTCCAGTGTAATTAAACAGCTCTGAATGACGAATAATGGAGTGGGACACCATCTCTCTGTGAAGAACCAGAAGGAAGGAACAATAGTCTTTAACGCTCCGTAGACAACGAGCTCGTTAAAGATCGCGCACAAGATTGTATTAAGGAACGGTGGGGAAGGAAATCAGTTGTGCCCTTTCTGAGAAACCATTCCATCATTTTCCATAAGCGATTTGCGGAAATCACTAAAATCGTAAATCAGGATGGCCGGACGCGGATTTGAACCAGATGCGAGTCCTGCGTGCTAACTTTTTCAGCCGTCAAATCCCCATGGCAAATGGTGGCTGTGAGACTATGACCTCGAGGCAAAGGAGCAAAGCAAAGAGTGAAAACTTGTGGATACATCGTCGTTGAGTGATTGAGGGGGATTAAAGATAATTTAACAGAATTTTTAAACCCAAACAATTACAGACATTGGTTTTGAGTTGGCACTGATTTAAATCAATGGGGAAAGTTGCAAATTTATGCCGGATAAGGGCAATGATTTCTTCAGTGTGGATGCACACCAGCTCGAACTATTACGGGAATCAACGAAATACCACGAGTAATGAGGATAATGGGCAAGGGGCACTACATTCGTAGTCTGTGGATGGGTGAGAATTTAGGTCTGACGGGAGGCGGGACACCGCACCACACATACAAAATCTCTAGTTGAGGTGGTGAATGACAGCTAGGCGCACATGTAGAAAAAGGTAAGTTATGCAGATGTGTAGGAAAAACAAATGTCTAATGGTCGAATATAGCGCTAGTAGTGTTCTGCTTGGCACAGTCAAATCTATTAAATTTCCAGACGTAACGCTCCATAGCGACGTGAAATGGAACGAGCATATAGATTATAGTAGGGAACTGTCGGCTTCGGCTAGATAGGAAAATTTTAGGAAAGTGTGGTTCATCTGTAAAAGATACCGCATATAAATCACTTGTGAGACCCATTCTTGAATACTGCTCCAGTGTTTGGGTTCTCACCGGGCCACATTAAAGGAAGACATCGAAGCAATTCAGAGGCGGACTGCTACATTTGTTACCGGTAGGTTTGAACAACACGCAAGTACTACCGAGATACTTCGGAAACTCAATTGGGAATCGTTGGAGGGAGGACGCTCTTTTCGAGGAATGCTATTGAGAAAATTTAGTGAACCTGCACTTAAAGCCGACTGCAGAACGATTCTACTGTTACACACTTACATTTTGCGTAAGAACCACGAAGATGTGGTACAAGAAATTAGGGCTCATACGAAGGCATATAGATAATCTTTTTTCCCTTGCTCTAGTAGTGGTACAGGTTAACCTCTGCCACGTACTGTATGGTGGCTTACAGAGTAAGGATGTAGATGTACATTCACTACCACCGAAAAAGGTGAAGATCCAACTATTCTTGGGGAGGTGGTGCTGAATGTTGTCTAGGACTCCTATGGTGCGGTGCTATCAAATGGTTCAAATGGCTCTGAGCACTATGGGACTTAACATTTGAGGTCATCAGTCCCCAAGAACTTAGAACTACTTAAACCTAACTAACCTAAGGACATCACACACATCCATGCCCGAGGCAGGATTCGAACCTGCGACCGTAGCAGTCGCGCGGTTCCGGACTAAAGCGCCTAGAACCGCTCGGTCACGCGGTGCTAACAGATTATTCTCGCAAGAAGTTATCCGTCACACTAATATACTACTGAGATCTCCTTGCAGTGAAGAGACTGTTCTCTGATCTACAACAGGTGTGCAGTAGCAACGACTGCAGCCCTGTTCAGCCTCTTGATGAAGAGGGAGTTGTTAAGTAAATTTTAATTTATGTTTTCGATCGCAGATTCGTACTGCGTAAAAAATTACGAACCTTATGATACTTGTCACGGGTTGCTCAAATGATTAATTCAAGGATCGATAAAATTAGTCGATTGATTAGTGATATTAAACAAATTTTCCCCGGAAATTTGAGAGCAGTGACAGCATAAATAAACAGAGAGCTATCGTCTCATGGAGGCGTGTTAAGTTTTCTGGAGCACGGATTAATTATTTCTGATAGTGTGAAAGATAGTGGAATGCTGCAGATGCTTCCGTGCATTTCAAGCGTCGGCTACTTCTCGACGCAAGGATACGAGACCTTCCCGTCTTCGCAGAGTTGGCACCACTTAAATCGCTCCCACCCCCGCTGAGCTATGAGGTGAGGCTATCACTGGCCGTATCAAATTCTAACTGCCAACCTCATCAAGTTGGCTCTGCAGGGTCAACTTTCTGCCGGCGGAAGCCTACTGAAATTCGCCGCCGAGACAGATAAGACGGACAAGACATGCTCTCGCCACACCAGTTGGTCGCAGTTCTTATTCGAAGCTACTTCATAAGAGCGCTACCGCGGTGTCACCGCTATTTTCATGTCAATGTGCATGCTTCCTACACTTGGTAGCAGTCGTATCTCGTGTTAGCACAACCACTTCTCAATAAAATATTCGTAGCTATTTCTATAGTGATTTTCCTGACTTGCAGCAAGACATTTTCGTGCCAGATTTTTGCTCAATCATTGTATGTGGATTAACTGTGTAAGACGTGTGTATATTTCTATTGTCTATTGTCAAACCACAATTTACGAAAGATGTTTATATTTTATTAATATGATTATGTAGGAATAATTAATATTTGTCATGTTGGAAATAATTGTGGTAGCAGGGAATGTCTGCACCAAAGTATTGTTGGCAGGAGAGACAGCACATTGATATAATTTTAAAAAGGGCGAGAGAGACCACGTATGGATACATTTTAAGAAAAGAGCGGGAAAGACCGCGCATTGGCACATTTTGTAATGGTAGCAGGGACTGGCTGCGCCAGAAAACATTACTGGCGGGAGAGACCGCACTTTAGCGTTCGTAGGAAGTCAATAGTAAGCGAGAAGTGAAGCGAGTCGGTAGCAGGTCTGAAGCGAGAGGTTGAGAGGAGCGGTGTGCCTGCCAGCCACCAGCTATGACTTACAAGAGATTATAAACGGATGTAGAGAGACATCAGCTAACTATTATCATAACAGGAACTAATATTATTTTTTGTGGCGGTGTTCGTAGCGACAAGCAATTCGCTGTAGAAACGGCTTACGAAGTCACCGCCACACTTTTAATAGCGGGCCGACCGGTCCGCTGGAACAGTGAACAGAAAGATGAAAACCTAAACCCTCTGATTAAATAAAAGTCGGTACTTATCTTTATTAACGAAGATACAGTAGTGAACTCCGTGTCTACAGAAATCTGTCTAGTTCGAGTCGGAGCGGCTAGGTCAACGTCGGCTGACGACAAACAACAACTCGGCTGCGATGAACACACAATTGACTAACAATTGCACAATTCGGTGGCGAGTATACAACTGAGCGGCCAATACAGAACTGTCCTAGCGCTCGCGACTCCAGCGCTTAAGAACCCAGAAGCCAGCGGTGGCGCGCGCAGACTTGCGGCGATTTCCTGTCTCGCTGGCGCTGCTTATGCGGACGGCGTCCGGACTTCGATGCTGCCAACCCTTTGGCAGCGGGCTCGGGTGGCATTACTGGCTAGGATATAACACTCCTCCCCCCCCCCCCCAAATCGCCGCACCGTCGTTGAATAATGACGTGGCGAGCGTCGACGGCGGGGGAGGGGTCTGGCCGCAGGCGTAGCAGAAGAGACCGGGGCGGAGACTGTTGTCGGTGGCAGTCCCCGGTCCGCACCCCAGCATTGGCTGCGCGGGGCCTCGGGAAACACCGACTGAAAACCGAGCTCAGGGTGCACGCCTGTGACCACGGGCGCAGCTTCTGGTACCGGACGCGACGGGGCGTCGGGACCCACGAAGAGAGGCAGCGTCTCCTGACGCTGCGTCGACGGCTGCTGAGTGGGCGCCGGACAAGGCGCTGCGGTGTCAGACTCCTTGGGGGTGCCCAAGGAAAGCGGCTGCAGGACAGGCTGCACAGCCACCGCTTGGGAAGGCGGCCCGGCTGAGGGGTCGACGTCCATCAGCTCCGAAGGCGGTGGCGACTGAAGAGGGACCGCAGGCGCCGGAGCGACCACCTGGGGCGCTCCCGGATGAAGCTGCGCGGGAGGCATCAACGGGACGGGCTGTCGGCGTGGTAGCGGCGACGGCTGCTGCTGCTGCCCTGGGGGCGGCAGCGAAGTCGGAAGGCGCGGCTGGAACCCGCCGCGGACCAAATCTGTGGACAAAGAACGAGCGGCAGAATCCGGGCGGCCAGCGCGGCGCAACTGGTTCTGATGCCTCCTGTGCACCCCAGTAGCACCTTGAACAGTATAAAAACCGCGACCCTGGACACTTATCACGGCACCACGTTCCCAACGACGGCGACCGTGATAAACTCTGAAAAAAACGGCGTCGTTGCGCTGAAAACGCGTGCGATGCTCAGAAGCGGCGGGTCGATCCGGGGGGTGCAACAACCGTAGTAGGGTGCGATGACGACGGCCGTGGAGAAGCTCCGCAGGCGAAGGGCCGTCGCGTGGCGTGGTCCGGTACGACGACAGGAACGTGATGAGGGCCTGCTGACGAGAGTGCGTAGCACGAAGGCGGTCCATATGATCCTTGAATGTGCGTACAAAACGTTCCGCTGCACCATTCGATTGAGGGTGGAACGGCGGAGTAAGAACATGGCGAATGCCATTGGCAGAACAAAAACTTTCAAATTCAGCAGAGGTAAATTGTGGACCATTGTCAGACACTAAAACTTCTGGAAGACCCTCAATACAAAAAATTGAAGTCAACGCCTGTATAGTTTGTGCAGACGTTGTAGACTGCATGGGCACAACAAACGGAAAATTACTAAATGCATCTATCACGATGAGCCAACGAGAATTCCAATATGGACCAGCGAAATCAATATGTACTCGCTGCCAGGGACCGGCAGGGCGTGCCCACTCAAAATAGCGTTGAGGCGGAGCAGCTTGGTGTTCGGCACACGTCGAACAATCTGTAGACATCTGCGTAATCTGCTTATCAATGCCGATCCATGTACAATTACGGCGGGCAAGCTGCTTGGTGCGGACCACTCCCCAATGACCTTGATGCAACAAGTCGAGGACCTTGGATTGGAGCACTTGGGGAACCACTACACGAAGCTGGTCATTCTCGGTGCGTAACAGCAAAACTCCGTGCGAAACAGACAACAGATGACGTTGCGGATAATAGCGACGAACCACAGGATCCGATATGTCCTTTGCCTTGGACGGCCAACCACGTTGAACAAAACGTAATAGTAAACTCAGATGAGGATCCGTAGCTGTCTCACGTGCCACCTGACGATAATCAATCGGAAAATCCCGGAGGGATTGATGCTCATCGGCGTCAATCTGATGGCAAGAGTCTTCAGAGGAATCGAAGACATCATCCGCAGCAATCGGCAATCTAGAAAGCGCGTCAGCGTTTGCATGCTGAGCTGTAGGGCGATACAGTATCTCATACTGGTATTGTGATAACAAAAGAGCCCAACGTTGTAGTCTCTGAGCTGTCCGCTGAGGAACTGGTTTAGACGGATGAAACAGTGACGTCAGGGGCTTGTGATCTGTTACTAAATAGAATGGTCTACCATAGAGGTAGTGATGGAATTTTGTGACACCGAGCACAATAGCCAACGCTTCCTTGTCCAATTGGCTATAATTACACTGAGCTTTGTTTAGCAATTTAGATGCGAACGCAATAGGACGTTCGGTGTTACCGACTCGGTGAGACAACACAGCACTGAGGCCGAAAGAAGAGGCATCACAAGCTAACACCAGAGGCTTGTTAGGGTCGTAATGGACCAGACAACGATCATGCAATAAAGCCTCTTTAAGCTGCTGAAAGGCTGATTGGCAATCAGCTGACCACACAAACGGAACATTCTTACGTTGGAGACGATGCAACGGTGCAGCAATCTGTGATGCATTAGGTATAAACCTAATATAATATGTCAATATGCCAAGAACTGCTTGCAATTCCTGCAGATTGCGAGGGGCGGGCAAATCACGAATAGCTGCTAAATGTGACTGAGAGGGATGAATGCCTTGAGCATTAATAACATGTCCCAGATACTCCAACTCCGTAAGGAAAAATGAACATTTATCGATGTTGCAACGTAGGCCTGCCTGAGACAACACCGTAAACAAACACTCCAAATTACGGAAATGTTCAGCAGGCGTCCGACCGGACACAACAATATCGTCTAAATAGTTGCAACACGATGGCACATTAGCCAGAAGTTGTGACAAAAAACGCTGAAAAACAGCTGGAGCTGACGCACAACCAAAAGGCAAACGCAGAAAACGGAACAACCCCAACGACGTGTTTATGACAAAATACTGTTGTGATTGCTCGTCGAGGGGCAATTGCAAATATGCTTCACGGAGATCAATTTTGGAAAAGAAACGAGCTTCCCCTAACTTATCCATCAGCTCGTCCGGTCTAGGCAAAGGAAAAGAATCAATGACAGTCTGAGGATTAACTGTCGACTTGAAATCAGCACACAAACGTAACTTGCCAGACGGTTTCTTTATAATAACTAAGGGAGAAGCCCACTGGCTCGCTGAAACGGGTTGAATAACACCGTTGTTTTGCCAACGACGAAGTTCATCTTCTACAGGTGCCCGGAGGGCGTGAGACACTGGACGAGCACGAAAAAAATCGAGGCTGAGCATTATCTTTTAACGTAATATGAGCGGCAAAGTTCGCAGCACAACCTAGTTCGTCTTTAAATATGTCACTGTATCGTTTACACAAATCGGTTATGCTGTCTTGAGGAACAACAACAGAATTAATTTGCAACACATTGTCTTGGATAGACAGGCCAAACAAGTCAAAACAGTCTAATCCGAAAATGTTTACACTGTCTGTAGCGCGGAGCACTGTGAATGAAACTGTTTTTGTATTGCCACGGAATGTGGCTGGCACGCTACATACACCTAACACAGGAATGTGTTCGCCACTATAAGTAGCCAAAGAATGTTTTGCCGCTGAAAGTTTAGGGCCGCCGATAGCCGCATACGTAGCACTATTTATGAGAGTCACAGACGCACCAGTGTCTAATTGAAAATTGAAGGTCTTATCCTGGATGCGTAGCTTCACAAATAGTTTATTACACTGTCTCTGGATCGGTGCAGTGGAGGCGGAAGACACAAAATCAGCGCGTTTAGCGCGTGTTCGCTGCTTACGACAACTCGTGGGTTGGGCGGGTGGAACAACAACTCCCGCTTCACTTGCAGTCTGTACATTACTTTTTACAGCGTTTGAATTACGCCGGGGTCGCATAGCAGAGGGCTGGGTGGGTGGCTTATTGCGAACAAGTTTATTACCCACACGAACCGTGGAAGAGTCTTTAAACGCGACCTTCTGGGCGGGCTGGCTTTGAAGAACATGAATATCCATGGGCTGGGCAGCACTAGAATTGTTCTTGCGTTTACGCAAACAAACAGTCTGGATGTGTCCTTTCCTTTGACAAAAGTGACAAACCGCGTTCCTTAACGGGCAACGTTCACGAGGATGAGCAAGAACACACTTAGGGCAAGACTTAACTCTATCATTTTGCACACGCGGCTGACGAATGTGTTTAACATGACGCGGCCGGCTAGTGTTTACAGTCTGACTCTGCCGGTGGGGCCGCGGGCGTGACATAACTTGCTTAGCACAGGCAATTTGAGAAATACATGGCTGATCTAACTCACACTCAGCATAGTCAAAAGTATTTTGGGCTTCAATGATGTTCATCACAGTCTCTAATGACGGGTCAGGCAACTTTAAGATAGCAGCACGAATACGAGAATCTGCAATGTTTTGAGTAATAGCGTCTCGTAACATGACATCACTGTAGGAAGCTCCACACACACAATTAAATCGGCACTGACGGGTGAGGCCCCGTAAATCTGTTAACCACTGTTTATTAGATTGATGGGGCAGTTTCTTTAATCTGAAGAACTTGAATCTGGCTGCTGCCACATGAACTCGCGACTCGAAATACTCAGCAAGCTTGTTAACAACTACGTCATAGTCTAAAGCTTCTGGCTTGGATTCCGGGAACAACTTACAAAGTAGTCGATAGACTTCCACGCCTGCAGTGGAAATTAAATAAAGCTGCCGCTCAGTACCTGTGATTTTGTAGACTGTCATGTGCGCCTGCAACTGCGCGAAATATTCTCGCCATTCTTCTCGTGATGCATCAAAAGCACGGAAAGGTGGTGCTGCCTGTGCTTGTTCCTTTTGTGTTGGAGGATTAGCCGCTTGTTTGGCGATTGCTTCCACCAGACTTTGTATTTGCTGACTCTGTAACAAGATCAACTGTTGTAAGTCGGCAGACATAGTGAACACAAATTAAACCAGCCCCCAAAATTTTTTCGCTATAATTAGTATAACCAGAAACAAGTTGAACCAGCCCTGCACACGAGTTCGGAAGTCCTCGTCGCCAGTTTTGTGGCGGTGTTCGTAGCGACAAGCAATTCGCTGTAGAAACGGCTTACGAAGTCACCGCCACACTTTTAATAGCGGGCCGACCGGTCCGCTGGAACAGTGAACAGAAAGATGAAAACCCAAACACTCTGATTAAATAAAAATCGGTACTTATCTTTATTAACGAAGATACAGTAACACAGTAGTGAACGTGTCTACAGAAGTCTGTCTAGTTCGAGTCGGAGCGGCTAGGTCAGCGTCGGCTGACGACAAACAACAACTCTGCTGCGATGAACACACAACTGACTAGCAAGTACACAATTCGGTGGCGAGTATACAACTGAGCGGCGAATACAGAACTGTCCTAGCGCTCGCGACTCCAGCGCTTAAGAACCCAGAAGCCAGCGGTGGCGCGCGCAGACTTGCGGCGATTTCCTGTCTCGCTGGCGCTGCTTATGCGGACGGCGTCCGGACTTTGATGCTGCCAACCTTTTGGCAGCGGGCTCGGGTGGCATTACTGGCAAGGATATAACATTATTGAATTATTTTTTTGAGAAACTCAAGACTACTGAAGGTATGTTTGCGCAATGCTAGTTGTAAGATTGTTATAACAAGTAAGTCCCTTTTGAACGTTTGTAAAATCATTTAATTCATAATACAAATAATTTTTGCCGGCAATATTGCATTACTGATTATAATTCATCCCAAAAACCATCAACGTAAAACTTTGCAAAATTTTATTGTTGTCAAGAAAAAGTTTAACTATGAATTACGTAACGTCAGTCAAATTAATTAAAGAATAACGTCAGCTTTGCTATTAAAGAATGACGTCAGCTTTGGTAATAAATATAGCCACTTATTATGACAGCCCACCAGCAGCTAATAAAGTATAGTAAAACAGAGTAAGCATATTCATGTCGCAGTTCGATGTAGCAGTCAGATGGCGATCCAGTAACAGTAAAAAAGGTAAGGAACAGTTTTGGGTTTTTGCAGATAACGACTGAGGGCCACGACGACGACACATTCTATGTTTCGCCGAAATAATCAGAAAATCACTTTTAATAAGCAGCAAATAAATCTGTATGCGAAGATTGAGAAAGAGAATGAATTTCAAAGGGAAGATTTTATTTGTTATTATTAAGCAAGAGATAGAAATCCTAAGGGAAGGTTTCATAGGTTATTGTACTAGGGAAGGTTGCGTAACAAAAGAGATATAGAGGAGACGGGAAGGTTTCACTTCGGGAAGGTTTCAACCATAAATAAATTGTAGCAGGCTGCCTCACGTTTCATGTGTTTTATGGTCAATGTATCTGAATTTCCAAAGAAAGTAGGTGCTGAAAGGTGTGAATTTTGTTGATCTATCAGTTTAATAAGGCATGGTTGCAAAATACTAATACGAGTTATTTACAGATGAATGGAAGAACTGGCAGAAGCTGACCCTGGGGAAGATCAGTTTGGAATGTTCAAATGTGTGTGAATTTCTAAGGGACCAAAATACTGAGGTCATCGGTCCCTAGACTTACACACTACTTAAAGTAACATACGCTAAGGACAACACACACACCCATGCCCGAGGGAGGACTCGAACCTCCGGAGGGAAGGGCCGCGACCGGTTTGGATTCCGGAAAAATGCAGAAGCACGCGAAGCAATACTGACCTTACGAAATATCTTAGAAGATAGGTTAAGGAAAGGCGAACATACGTTTATGGCATTTATAGACCTAGGGCAAACATTTGACAATGTTGACTGGAATACTCTCTTTGAAATTCTGAAGATAACAGGAATAAAATACATGGACTGAAAGGCTATTTACAACTTGTACAGAAACCAGATGGCAGTTACGAGAGTCGAGGGGCGTGAAAGGGAAGCGGTGGTTAAGAAGGGAGTGAGACAGGGTTGTAGCCTATCCACGATCTCATTCAATCTATACATTGAGCAAGCAATAAAGGAAACCAAAGAAAAATTTGGAATAGGAATTAAAATCCAGGAAGAAGAAATAAAAACTTTGAGGTTTGCCGACGACATTGTAAATCTGTCAGAGACAGCAAAGGACTCGGAAGAGCATTGAACGGAATGGACAGTGGCCTGATAGGACAAACATCAAGAAAAGCAAAACAAGGATAAGGGAATGTAGTCGAATTAAATCAGTTAAAACAGGTGATGCTGAGGGAATTAGATTAAGAATTGAGATACTTAAAGTAGTGGCTGTATTTTGCTATTTGGGTAGCAAAATAACTGATGATGGCTGGAGTAGAGAGAATATAAAACGTAACTGGCAATGGGAAGAAAATCGTTTCTGAAGAAGAGAAATTTGTTAACATCGAATATAGATTTAAGTGTTAAGAAGTCTTTTCTGAAGGTATTTGTCTGGAGTGTAGCCATGTATGGAAGTAAAATATGGACGATAAACAGTTTCTATAAGAAGAGAATAAGAACTTTTGAAATGTAGTGCTACAGAAGAATCCTGAAGATTAGATCAGTAGATTACGTAACTAATGAGGAGGTATTGAATAGAATTGGAGAGACAAGAAATTTGTGGCACAAATTGACTAAAAGTAAGGATCCGTTGATAGGACACATTCTGACACATCAAGGGATCACCAATTAGTATCGTAGGGAAGTGTGGGGGTAAATATCGAAGAGGGCGAATAAAGATGAATATAATAAACAGGTTCAGAAGGATGTAGGTTGCAGCAGTTATTCAGAGATGAAGAGGCTTGCACAGGATAGAGTAGCGTGTAGAGCTGTGTCAAACCAGTCTTCGGACTGAAGACTAAAACAACAGACGATCTGAATTTCTGCCTGATATGTCTGTCTTCTGGTCTGTAGCGTTTTAGCAGCCAGAAACCCCTGCAAGGCGAAACAGAGGCCTTGCCCACCGCGGTCGAAGCAACGGAAGATTGGCAGGGAGACTGATTATTCCAGCTAATAGGCTATCAGCGGCAGACAGTTCAATTAATTACACTCCCCACTCACAATTGTCATTCCAATTCCACTTTATTTAAATCATCGCCACCAGGTCTACAGCCTGACGAGATTACGGGAGGATCAAGACGAAACGTCCCGGGAAGCTATTGAAACGAGTCTCTTTGATCTACAACGCCCCATTTCATTCTGAATTGGACATATTCACACATACTGCCTATTTGGGCTATCAGATTTTGTATCACCCCCTATATTCTCCTGAAATTGCATCCACTGACTTGTTCCTCTTTCCTCGGATGAAAGAACCATTGTGTGGTACGCATTTCTAGAACGAAGACGAGGTGATTATCGAGGTTGTAATATTTCCTGAACAGCCAAAGTGAAGAGTTATACGTCCAAGGTCTGCACCAAGTCGACATCGTTGTGGGTAACACTACGTAACAAAAAATTGTTTATGTTTATTTCTTTGTGATTACTGTATAAAACTATCGTACAGGACGCGAAAATGCCATTACTTTTTAGGGTTCCGTACCTCACTCGGTAATAATGTCTGTCCGACTGTTAAGACCACTTTTCCTCAGGAATGGGTAAACCTATGAAGCTGAAATTTATGGCACATTCTAATATCAACGTTCCCTTGATGGTGTACAAAATTAAGCTCGTAAGTCTATGAAATCAAACTATACGGCGATTTGATGTCACACATTTTGATACTCGCGAATCACTCATCAAAATGTATAGATTACTTCCCGTTCACCTAGACTCATAAAATTTGGCACGAAACAAGATTTCGCAATACAAGTAAAGGAAAAATCCGCAAATTGTTGATTAGTAATTATATCCCACGATAAAAATACTTTTTTTGTCATTTGTTATTCGCCTATCTGTCCGCCTGTTGCGAACTATTTGTGTCAGGAACACAACAGACGTAAGACGTTTAAATCTGTGGCACATACTAAGGTCCCTTTGCGGCAATAAAACATTTAAGCTTCTACATCAATACAATCAAAAGCTACGGACATTTATGTCACATATTTTCGTATCCGTAAATCATTCATCAGATCTGTAAGGTACTTCCCATTGACCTAGAATAAAAAAAGAAAAAAAAGAAAAGAAAATTGGCAAGAAGCAATGTTTCACAGTACAAGTAAGGCAAAAAAACGAAACTTCTTAATTTGTTATTATACCACCCGAAAATATTTAACATTCCTTTTTCTCAGAAACAGATGGACGTATCATTTTGAAATTTGTCATTTTCTAGGGTCTATAGGCCCTTAGCGGTGTAAAAATTTCAAGCTACTACGTCAATGAAATCAAAAGATATGGCCATTTACGTCACGTATTTTGATATCATTCCAGCATCCATATCGGTAACAAGCAAAAGTTGTCGAAATTCTCGATTCTCTGGACGAATCAACCTATCTATATACATAATTACTACTGTACGGAACCATAGGTGCGCGCGTCCGACTCGCACTTCTTCGGATTTCTTAAATTTCGATACTTTTTGATATTTTAACGGTCTTTGAAAAATTGTGAATTTACCTCTTTTTCTGACAATCGGAATTGTTCAGGGTGATCGTCACTAGATACCTTTAAAGCGATGTTCCTGTTTTATTGATATAGATGTGAATGGGTTCAGAATATCGACCTTTTTAAATACCATCTGGATGTATCGATACATGTCGATGTGTTTAATTAGGTGTCTTCCTGTTGTTTATGAATGTAGATGTACTTCTGTGACTATAAGTAACATCGATTGTGGTGTTTCAGCGTATCAACATTTTGAAGTTGTAAATTGCCAACAGACACATTTTGTTATTTTTGTGGAGTTAAATTGGATCTAAACAAGTGAAACATAAAATTGTGCCGGGCACGTATTTTTGTGAGGCGTACCGCACTTATTTTGGTGAGCACGTTCAAGACCAACATGTAACATGGGCTCCTCATGTGGCTTGTGCCAGCTAGCTGCCGGTCTACATCAAAGTGTTGGTTATGTGGACCAAGAAAATGTATGCAATTTGCAATTCCAAGAATGTGGCGAGAGCCTACAAACCATCACGGTAACTTTTATTTTCGCGTGGTACCAACCATTACAAAAGTACCCAGAGCAGAAAGAATATTTCGTACCCTAGCGTACTGTCATCTATTGATTCAGTACCGCACGGTGAAGAGCTGTCAATTCCATCACCACCGAAGCAGAATAACAGTGAAAAGCATAGTGTTACGAGTGCCAGTAATGACAAAGATTTCAGTTAGAAAGATGGCAGCAATCTGGAGGCACAGCTCTTTACTCAGCCGAAAATGGATGACCTTGTCGGGGGTTGCAGCTAACCAAATCAAAGACTGAACTCCTTGCATTCTGGCTGAAGCCATATGATTGGCTAAATAAATCCTGCAAAATAATAAAACATAGGATAAGGCATGAGGATTTTGTGTGCTTCTACCAAATGTATGACAAGCTTTGTTTCTTTCGTGATGTTAATGGTGCCTTTGAACACATTAAGATTCCTTATGAAGCAGACCAGTCTCGTCTTCTTATAAATAGGTCAAGTAGAAGTTTCAAAGTTGTCCCACTGCATTATGGGAACAAATATCCTTCCTTTCCAGAAATTTAGTCTGTAAAACTTAAAGAGACTTATGAAAATATGGAAATTCTCTTGGAAAAACTAAAATATGGATATTACATCAGCAATGAGCCATCGCTACTCACAAGGGGAAGGCCTCAGACACGGCCAACCGATTCGGCTCAAATTTGGCAGGTCGCTTGTGTACAACCTAAAACTAACGAATCTAAGATATTTTGGGTCAACACCCCCGCAAGTTTGAGAAAATCACCCCTAAAAGTTATGAAGAGCAATCGACTCAAAATTGGCGGGATCGATAGATAATTGTAAATAGAGCATTTTTCATCATCAGGTATATGGTCCGAAAGTGCATACTTTTCCAGAAATCGAGGTAAGAAACTTTTACACCTCCTGCTTCTGTACCCACACAAGTAAACGCCTTTCGTCGACAGCACCGATAGCTCAAGTCCGGGTTTCGCCGCCGTGCAGTGCGGACGTGTTGTTGTTTCCGCCTGCAGAGCACGCGCGCTCGCCGTTGTTTACATTTCAGCGGCCGTCACTTACGTGTCTCTTACGTGCACTAGAACCATGGCCAACCGTTTTCGAAAATCAACAGTACGATTCAACTTCTGCAACGAATACGCACGACCAAAAGCCTTGGAAGTGGAACGCTTCCTACGCGACGTTGCTAAGATCCCAGCTTCCGACATCTTGGGCATCCATTTGTCCATATTATGCAGTACTGCGTACGTCAAAGTCGTCAATGACGCGGTATGTGAAAGAATACTTCGTGACACCAACCACGGATTACGCTTTTGCCACGCCGACGGCAATGTCGGATCGGTCACTGTCGACCATGCCGGCTTAGGAATGCACACCAACGAGTTTTCGAACTCCCGTTCGAGCTTCCGGCGGAAGACGTTATCGCGGCTTTCCGCCCCTATGGCACTGTACATGGCCACACTGCCGAACGCTGGGCGCAATTCCAAACGTAACCCGTTCTTAATGGTGTACAGCAGATCACCATCGACCTCCATCGCCACGTGCCATCTTACCTGCAAATTAGCGGGTGCCGCGCGGTTGTCATATACGACGGCCAACCCGAGACCTGTTCCGGGTGCGGCAAAGAAGGCCACCCCAGATCTGAGTGTCTTCAGCGACGAATCACCCAATTGCCAGCCGCTAACGTGGCACCTCCGGCTCCGACGACGGTTTTACCGATCACCTACGCATCGGCGCTCTCTTCTCCTCCCACCGGCCGCCGCCCATTGGACCACGTACCGGTGACGCTTCCAGCTGCTACGGATACCGCCGGGGCCGACACGTCGCGCTCAAAGCCTGACGCTACTCCGGCGCCACTACCGACAGCGACGACTTCCGACACCCACCCGCCTGAACATATGAACGCCCCTTCATTTGACGTTCCCGCGACGGCCTTCCTCTCAGAGCGACGCGACTCCCTTCCGTCTTCCGACACGGAGGGACGAACCCGCAAACAACGTTCACCTAAAAGGCGCAAAAGGAGGCGCCGTACGGTCTCGGAACGAGACGGATCACCTCCCCCTGAGGCTCCAGAGGCCGTCCGACCCTACGATGCCTCTGAGAACCTATACGACGATACGAATGACGACAACATGACGCCGACTGTGGCTGTGTCGATGCCTACTCTACTGGCTCGCTCAGGTGCTCCTGAACCAATGGACTCCACCGTTGCGACTGCCGCCGAAACGTCCTCCGCCCCTACGACCGAAGTGGAAAGTACGACCGTCACAACGACAGCGCCTTCAATGGTGTGGAGTGAGGACGTCGATGAGGACCCGGACCACACGCTGGGGACAGAGTTACCCCAGACGGAAGCATCGTTACGCCACTGATAACGCCGTCAGGTGGCGTACGGCACGACTCGCCGATGCCTCGCCCCTCTTCATCCTCCGCCGGTGGAGTTCCCCTCCACGGCGGGGTACGGCTCCAAACCTACCGAATAGCGACGATCAACACTAACACCATTAGCTCACCAGTAAAACTTCAACTGCTGCGAGAGATGATATGGGAGTCAGAGGTCGATATCGCACTACTACAGGAAGCACACTTGGCCACACTTCCAGACGTCGCGGGATATACCACTTATCCTTCTCCTGGTGACCACCTGGGACGCGGCGTAGCCATCTACGCCAGAGAAGGCATTCCAGTGGCCGATATCACATACCTTCCATCCGCCAGAGGCATGGCCGTCACCGTCATGGGGACGCGTATCGTCAACATTTACGTTCCGTCAGGCTCCACCCGCAGACGCGACAGGGCACTCTTCTATTCAGAAGAAATCGCTCCTTTGTTTCTTGGACGCTGCGACCATTACTTGCTTGGGGGTGATTTTAATTGTGTATTGCACCCTAAAGATCAAGTGCCCCACTACAACACCTGTCAAGAACTGCGTCTTGTCATCCGAGATGTGTTGCTCCTCGACACTTGGGAAGTTCAGCACTGCGAAGCGCCTGGACACACTTACCAAACGTGTCACTCCGCGAGCCGCCTTGATAGAATTTACGTCTCTCGGGAACTCACACCTGCAGTCCAAGGTGCAGAACTTTGGCCCCTGGCCTTTTAGGACCACTGTGCCTACATCTGCAACATTCTCTTCCCCAAGCAAGTGGTCTGGCGTAGTCGTGCACCGTGGAAGCTAAACACCTCCAATCTTCGTGATCCCGAATGTCTTCAACGTGTTACCGAGACATGGGCCACCTGTGAACGTCGCTTACCTAAATACTGCACGACCTTGACCTGGTGGCTGGAATGTGCCAAACCTGCCATTCGACGTACTTTGATTCAGTATGGAAAGGAAGTTGCTATATGGCGCCGGCACACTACCGACTATTTCTACGCCGTTCTCCGCGACCTGGACGCCCAACCGCCCACCCCCGACACCCAGAGGGAACGCAGCAGGATTAAGGCGCAAATTGTAACTTTGACACGCCGTAGACTGCAGGGGGCTATGGTGCGAACCCGATGTCAAGATTCGGCGGAACAAGATAATCCGACCATGCATCATATCGCCTCCGATAGGAAACATCGACGACAACAACTCATCACCGAGATCACCACCTGTCGCGCCCAGCACGTCACTTGCCAGGCCGAAATCGTCAGTGCCTTTGTCGACCACTTCCGCACAGTGTACTAGGAGGAGACTACCAACAACCACGCTGAGGAGTCTGTGTTACCACACGTAACTCGCGCCCTCACCAGCGACGAAGCGGACGAGCTGATGGAGCCCATTACGCGTGACGAAATCCACGATGCAATCAAAAAAGGTGCTCTTAATAAGTCACCTGGTGTCGACGGATTGCCGATAGAATTTTATCGCGCTTTCTTCACGCTAATGGCGTCACGGTGGACAACGATATTTCATGAACTGCTGACGATGGGGAACGCCGTACCACCGTCCTTCGTCACGGGAATTATTATACCCATCCACAAACCGACTGCACATTTCCGTCCCCTGACTCTGCTTAACGCTGACTGTAAAATTTTTACACGCCTACTGGCAACGCGATACCGCAAGGTCCTGCCCAGCATTCTATCCCCGGAACAGACAACTCCGGGCGGCTCAGTTAATATACAAACGGCCACAGGAGAATGTCGCGATTTAATTGCACTGGCAGCGGCGTGCGGACTCCGCGCCGCAGTGGTTGCCATTGATTTTGACAGTGCATTCGACAAAGTGCGGCATCTTTTTCTGTTCTCAGTGATGAACCGCATGGGTTTTCCACCAGCCTTTATCGACGTGATCCGGCGCCTGTACGGCACCGCCGAATCGCTGATTCAGGTTAATGGCCGTGTGGCGGGACCAGTGGCGTACGGCACTGCAGCGGGCAGTAACATGAATATGGCTAAATCCGCGGCGATGACCATTGGACGCGGCCTCTCGCACGACGACTTAGCACCTCTCCCGTGTGTACAAAAACTACGATACCTTGGTATCATTTTCACCTCCACCGTGCGCCGCTCCGCTGCCATCAATTTTCGGCGTGCACTCCAAATTACCCGCACGACGGTGCGACAAAATCTTCTCCGACGACTCGATTCTTTACAACGTGTCCAATACCTGAATCAACATGTGGCGTCCAGAATGGTCCACATTGCTCAGGTCCTCCCGCTGCCATCAACTATTGGACGCAGCCTCCAGGCTGCCTTCGGATACTTCCTTACGGCCGGTACGCTCTTTAAGGTCCGCTACGACACGCTTACCCTTCCCCCGCGAGTGGGGGGCCTCGGTCTTGTCAATGTGCGTCTCCGCGCGGCGTCCTTGTACATGTCCACCATGCACAAGCAGTGGCACGGGGGCACCTCCATTACGCGCAGCTTGCTGGAAATTCTTGGGCCCGCGACCATAACACCACCAGTACCAGTCGGACACATCAAGCACCATCTGACACATATTTCTGATTTCATCGTCGACTTCAGTTATGCTCACACACACTTACCGACCACGCGTTCTCCTCGACCTAAAGATTTTTACACCCCACTCCTTCGTTCCATATCCAGCAAGAATATCGAACTGAGACATCCGTCCACGCAGTGGCCCACGGTTTGGCGTCACATGCACCAGCCTTTTCTTCCCTCCAACGTCCGGGCCACATGGTACCAAGTCGCAAATGAAAAATTCGCCACAAATCATCGTCTTCACGTCATCGGACTAAAGGACTCTCCACTTTGTTCCATTTGCCACATCGTGGATGACGATGTCCATCAACTGACTTGTGCTGCCACCAGTGACGTCTGGAAACTTGCCCGACAGTTCGTTGCCTGTTACCTCCGCGTCCTGCCGGACTCGATTGACCCATGGACTTTTATCCATCCTGAGAATACTTATTTCACCGCCACCAAAAATCATGCGATTGTATGGGTCAAGGGATGGACGATCACCTACATGTATAATGATGGCGACAAATCACGCCTTGATTTCTGGCAGTACTTACAAACCGCCCACAGTCAAGTCGAACACCGACCACGCTACCGCGTCTTCTTCGCCAATTACCTACACGCGATCTTTACGTCACCCCCGCTCAGTTGGATGGTGCCACACGCTGACAGCACTCCCCCCCCCCCCCCCCCCCCCCCACCTGCTGACATCTGAGACTCTCCGCGCTACTTTCTATATTGTAACCCACAGTGGAGTACGCGCATGGACACGCGCCTCCTTTCTTTTATGCACTATACCAGAAAACACTGGTTTTTCCATCACTCCACTGTATATTGCTTCACATCTCTTAGCTTACATCAGTATTATTCTTTTTTTTCCTACACCTTGTTCATAAAAAAAATTGGTCGCCTTGTACGAGTATAATGTCTTGTGTTATTTTCGCCGGAAGGATGGCATTTCTGTTGTATTTAAGTTTGTACCAATAAAAAAAAATGGCTCTGAGCACTATGGGACTTAACATCTGAGGTCATCAGTCCCCTAGAACTTAGACCTACTTAAACGTAGCTAACCTAAGGACATCACACACATCCATGCCCGAGGCACGATTCGAACCTGCGACCGTAGCAGTCTCGCGGTTCCGGACTGAAGCGCCTAGAACTGTACCAATAAAGATCTTTTGTTCATTTACCCTGTTGCTCGTGAAAAAAAACATAATAAAATAATAAAATAAATCAAAAAGCTACTTTGAGGGAGTGAATCAGGGACGGGAGGGGGAGACATCGCGGCCAGGCCTCGGGTTCCGACCCGTATCTGCCTTGTCTCCACCTACTCATAACTGAACACTCATAAAAAAATTAAAAAAATTAAAAAAAAGAAAAAAAGAAAAACAAAAACGTGGAAAAAAACGAAAAAGAAAAAAAGAAAAAAATAACAAATAATAAAAAAATAGCGCAACGGCCAAGGTAACTGGCTGGGACTTGCAGAACCCGGGTTCGAATCTCTGTGATGACTGGGTGTTGTGTGATGTCCTTAGGTTAGTTAGGTTTAAGTACTTGTAAGTTCTAGGGGACTGATGACCATAGATGTTAAGTCCCATAGTGCTCAGAGCTATTTGAACCATTTTTTTTTTTTGTTCGAATCTCGAAGAAACCTAGCGGATGTTGTTCTTTTCGTTCGTACATTTTTTGTAAGTTTCCATACCTCAATGAATAGGGATAGGAGGGTTAATAAGGTAAGTATTATTATCATTCCTTATTGATTTACTTACCTTATTAACCCTCCTATCCCTATCAGCTGAGATATGGAAAACTACGAACGTAAAGAACAACATCCGCTACGTTTCTTCGAGATTCGAACCCGGGTTTTCCGATTCCCAGTCAATTACCTTGGCTATTGCGCTATCGGCGCTGTCGGCGAAAGGCGTTTACTTGTGTGGGTACAGAAGCGGCAGTTATAAAAATTTCTTTCCTCGATTTCTGGAAAATTTTGCGTTTGCGAACCCCGTACCTGATGATAGCTGGCTCTGAGCACTATGCGACTCAACTGCTGAGATCATCAGTCACCTAGAACTTAGAACTAATTAAACCTAACTAACCTAAGGACAGCATGCAACACCCAGCCATCACGAGGCAGAGAAAATCCCTGATCCCGCCGGGAATCGAACCCGGGAACTCGGGCGTGGGAAGCGAGAACGCTACCGCACGACCACGAGATGCGGGCACCTGATGATGAAAAATGCTGTATTTACAACTATCTATCGACCCCGCCAATTTTGAGTCGATTGCTCGTCATAACCTTTAGGGGTGATTTTCTCAAAATTGCGGGGGTGTTGACACAAAATAACTTAGAGTCCTTCGTTTTAGGTTCTACGCAAGCGACCTGCCAAATTTGTGCCGAATCGGTTAGCCGTGTCTGAGGCCTTCCCCTTTTCAGCTTAGGATCACACGTGTTAGCGCTGAAGCAGAACTTACACCCTCACAATGTTAGCTCGAAAACTCGAGCTATATCTCCGTTCACGGACAGGGGAAAGTCCTGTCGGGTTTGAAACCGATTGTCATTGACAAAGTGCGATACTCGCAGTTTTCAGTGCATACACATTGTACCATACCATAATTAGCACTGTACACATACATCACATGTGCAGGTTGCCTGTATGCAGGGGCAAGAGAGCCGTGAGATGCTCTATCAGCAACAACCTGACACTGCTTCTTCAGCGAACCACATACAAACACAAACACCACACACATCAATTTTCATAATACATCAACAACCAATGTGTTACATTTTAAGGGCAAGTCAAGGTATCATTCTCGTCCAGTGGTTATGACAGTTACGTGACTGCCCACACTGCAGGTTCAAACAGATCGACAGACACAGACAACGAGGTTGCGCTCAGGAGATGCATGTTAGGGAGATAAAACCCATTTAGGCAGCACCGACTGTTAGCAAATGCATGTCTACATGAACAGTGAACAATACTGCCTCTAATATCTTATTCAACAAATTGAAGTCGCGAAGCGTCAGTAATGAACTTCAAGTCTACTCTGCTAGTTTTCTGTAAAGTGCCCCATACTAAGCCAGGTGAGGTAACGTAATTAGCAGGGTCCAAAATACTTGTTTTGAGATACAGGCTGCAAAAATTCTCAAAACCCTCAGATAGCAGCAGCACATCAATTTTCAAATAAAGCGTGTCTTACTTCGCTAACACGCATCCGCTGAGGCGTGCCCACATCACAAGTTTTGGCCGGCCTGTTTGAACAGCAGTGTCAGCATTTATGCAGTTCTCATCAGCACTGGATGAGACTAATATCACACTTTGTTCTGAAAATATTTGTAGATATACTATGAAAACGTTACTGATTTACCGGTTGTAGTTGTACTATGAAAGTGTAATTGATTCACACAATTCAGGTCGTTCAAATGTGTGAACATGACACCAAGTTACACAATTTTATTCCTTCGGATACTTTTGAACATAGCGAGGATGATGGTTCTGAGGCTACATACTGACTGGCTGTTTCATTTTAATGGCTGGTAAAATACTGAACTTTGATAGGTAGATCTAAATTTGCGTTTGTGTGTTTTGTGTGTGTGTGTGTGTGTGTGTGTGTGTGTGTGTGTGTGTGTGTGTGTCGCTGATTAAACTGTGTCAGGTTGCTGTTGAGAGAAGAGCATCTTGCTGCCGTCCTGTCCCTGCATGGAGGCAACCCGTGTGACGTCATGGAAACCACGTGTGTTACAGTCCGTATAAAGGGTGAATCACCTAAAACTTGCGCCGCAAATATTGTGGTAATGGAAAGTGCTATTGACTTGCGTTTTTCACAGAATGGATTGGTGGTCAGGGGCTCGTATTGTTAGCAAATAAGAGTGTAATAATACTTATAAAGTGTATTATTGTACATACATATACTTTTTTAAATGGAACAATGCCTGTTGGCATTGGGATAAATTAGAATTTCAGTGGTGATTGTCCAGGATTCTAATGCGAGTTGTTTACGAAATATAGTATTTTGAAAAGTTCCCCATTAACACTTACTTGTGTGATTCGGCCTACGTAGTTTGCTAGGTGAGATATTGTTATGTTTGCTTACAGTGTGCTTGTGTACTCCCTAAGTGCATAGGTTAACAGTCCAAGCAGTAGGTTGTGGGCTGACAATGGGATTTAACAATGGAGAAACAGTCAACACGCTCATGGTCGGTGGAGACTGTAGGAAGAACGCAGTTCGTTCTTGTACGGTGTATGCGGGAAGATATTCCAATAGACGTCAACCATCTCGACAGTTATTTGCCAACCTCTTCAACCAGTTTTATGAAAATGGTAGTCTAACATCTAGACAAACGCAAGAGAAGGAAACAAGTGACGAGAGAAGAGGTGTAAATTAATGTTCTTGTTGTTGTTCCAGTTGATCCGCACGTTAGCTCCCGCGCAATCGCACGAGGAAGTGGCATGAGTCAGGCAAGTGTCCTACGCATTCTCCATCGAGATTGGTTCCATTCCTAGTACATCCCTCTTCATAAAGAGCTGCATGGAAACGACTATGAGAATCGTTTTAACTTCTGTACTTGGTCATTAAGACAGCATACTCCAGCTGTGTCATGTTTCTTGTTTAGTGATGAAACCACATTTACCAATCATGGCCAGCTAAACCGCCGAAACATGCGTTATTGGCCTGTTGACAATTTCCGTTGGCTTCGTCAGGTAGCACGTCAGCGTCCATGATGAGTAAACCAGCGGATGGGGTAGTGAACCATCAGCTCATACGCCTGTTTTTAATTGACGGAGCACTGAACGCGCACAAGTGTCACAGCCTCCTAACAGACCATCTTCCACGGGTGCTAAAAGACGTTTTCTGCAGCCTAAGATGAATCTGTGATACCAAAATTACAGCTGTCCATCCCATAGTGCACGAAGTACTGCAGCATGTCTTCATGAATTGTTTCCAAATCCTTGGATTAGACGCAGAGGACCTGTATCTTGGCTCGCCCGATCCCCGAATTTGACACGTTTAGAATTTTTCTGTGGGGAAAGCTGAAAGACGCTGTCTACAAGGATATACGAACAACAACCTATGGTAGGCAACGACGTATTATTGCAGCCTGCTGGGACATCTCCGCTGAAATGCTAGCACGCGTGTATCAGTGGTTCCATACCAGACTGAAAGCGTGTATTGCCGCTGCCAGTGATGATTATGAACACAACCTGTGACGGTCAGTTGTCTCGCTACTGGTCAGACTCCACATAACTAGCGTATGCACTTGTGTGTTCTTTTGTGTGCGCTACCACAGGTATTATACAAGTGTCGGCGTGCGAACTGTTCAAAATACGATATCTCGTAGACAACTGGCAGTTGAGTCCAGAGTACGAGATCCTGACTACAAAACCGTTCTGTGAAAACCAAACATCAATAGCACTTCCCATTTCCGCAATATCTGTGGTGCAAGTTTTATGTGATTCACCCTGTATATGCACCAAAAATCACACCAAAGCTGACATAGATACAATATTAAAACGATTTATCAGCTATGTGCCGGCCGAAGTGGCCGTGCGGTTAAAGGCGCTGCAGTCTGGAACCGCAGGACCGCTACGGTCGCAGGTTCGAATCCTGCCTCGGGCATGCATGTTTGTGATGTCCTTAGGTTAGTTAGGTTTAACTAGTTCTACGTTCTAGGGGACTAATGACCTCAGCAGTTGAGTCCCATAGTGCTCAGAGCCATTTGAACCATCAGCTATAAGGTTGCTAACATAGTGGGCTAGGCAAACCGTACCAATATGTAGGGATATACATGATGTTAGGGGTATAAATGCAGACGTCGTTAACGTTGGCACCTTAATATTTACCCTCTTCAGTGTGTTAGTCGTTTTTTCCTGTGTCTAGCAGTCTTGCCGCAAACACGTCATATAATTTACTACCTGATGTTCTCTGCACCACTAACAATGAAATGCCACCAACTCGAACTCTGTTTTAAGGAAAAAAAGGACACGTGCAGTATATCAACGCCAGCAATCGATCCTGCGCGAAAATTTGGGGCATTATTCTGATAACATGCAGTTATGACCTTCAGAAAGTGCGGCTTTTCAACACGCGCGCACATTGTCTGTTTGTCACTCGCTCCGCACTACTGCGCCTGCTTAAGACCCGAGCAAAAACGGCTGTACAAAGGGGTGGGTAAGAGGTTTGCATTTATAATGTCGGTGAACCAACAAGTGATAGTGCGGCACCTGCAAGAGCGGTACGTAATGACGGCCAAATTGCAGTATTAAAACGCCAAACAACGGGAGCTCATGAAAGTCGTGATTGTTAAGCGTCATTGTATAACCACTGCTCAGAATGACGTCAAATTTGAACAGCATATTATTGACGCATGGAGAAATGTCGTTGGGAAAAAACAGAAATTTGACGAATAGATAGCGCTGTAAGCGTCAGAATATGCGCACCAAGAGACGCGCGGAACATGGTTTGTGTCCGAGACGCGTAGCATGACTGTCTCCATGATAAAACGCGCGCTGCTGGTAAAACTCTTTTACAAAGATGGTGTCTGTACACAAAGCCCTGTAGAAATTCCTGACACTCAAGTGTATGATAAAAGGCATCGTTCCGATGTCTACTAAGAGTGTGGAGAAAATGAGTACAAAATTCGAAAAGACACGTTCTTTTGAAATGTAGTGTGGAAGAAGTGGTAAAGCAAGATTTGGCCACAGCATTGCAGGAGGCGTCGAGCGGTGGTGTGCAAACATGCAGTGTGCGGGGAATTGCGCGAATGTTAGAAGTACCTGCGAGCGCGGTGCATAAAATCCTACGAAGCATCCTGCAGTGGTATTCACACAAAATCACCCATGTTCAGAAATCGCAGAAATATTATCATCCGCTGTTTCCCCAGAACCTGGTCGACCAGATCACCTAATATCAATCCGTGTGACTTCTGCTTGTGGGGTTATCTGAAAGATGTTGTGTTCAACGTAGCTGAACTGAAAGCACGCATTGTGTAACGCATTCTAAACATGAGCCCCGAGGCACTCCGGTCTGTTGTGGAACATGCTGTTCCTCAATCTCAACGTGTAGCTGAAAACAGTGGACGGAAAATGGAACATGTCTTGCGGCAGTCTCACGACGATTATAAACCAATGTCATTTAGCTTTTACGCGATTTTTGGCCTCAGGACAATTAAAAAACCGATTTTTCTCATCCGATGTGGTACGGCTTTGCCGTGTTTGATGGATTTACCTAACAGTGCCACAACCGTTGAGTGCCGAACTTGTGCACTCACGCACATTAGACAGTACGGATGGTGTAACGTGCATCTCAAACCACAGCCGTCGTATTGCGTTTCGTCTGTCGTTTGTATCCGACCCCATTTACGTTAAGACGCTTACAGGGCCATCTATTGGCAATTTTTTTCTTCCATTTGCCTCTACGTCAATAATATGCTGTCCAAATTTGACGTCATTCTGCGCAGTGTTTACCTTTCTACAGCGTTTTGAAGCTGGAACTTTAACTTGGACACCCTGTATTCGAATAACTTCTATACAGAGCAAAGCATATGGAGCTTATCTCGTGCTAATATTTATACCTTCCACTTTCATTGCAGAAATAACAGACAGCTTCACGAAGGATGACGTGCTAAATACAGGGCAAAATAATGGACTGAAGTTCGCTGTTTGTTGACCAGAGGATGACAATGACGATGATGAAGCTGCCCTTTCAGCACATTCACATTCGTCGAGCAGCGTCATTGTCACAACGAGGCAGTGATGATGAAGCCTGCTTTCAAGACGTAATATCGTCATACCACTTCGCCCCGTCCTTAACAGAGGAGCATATGAAACGGACTGTAGCCTTTTGGAAAAGAGGAAAGAAGGGGACTCCGCCTTTCAGTGTCGTCAAGAGGACCTTTACATTATTAAAAAAAAAAGCAAAAAAAGAGATCTGTACATCTGGAGTACGTTCTTTGAAAACCATGGTACATACCAACGCTTTCCAAGATCAATACAATCTGTCTAAATAAATTTATAACGCATTCAGAAAAAAAGGTGATGATTCACGCTATTAATATACAGCAGTAGGGTCTTTAAGCTGCAATGGAGGTGGGACTAAAAAAGTTTAAAGCATCTTCTGGGTAGGCTTGTTTCGCAAAAATCAGCCCATGTTACTAAAACTAAAAAGCTGGGTAATGAGACAGCCATACTTACTGTATGTGAAGAATTTGTCGCTAATACCAGAGGTATTACGGAAACGGTCGATAGACAGAATGTGCACAATATGGGTCAGAACGGTTGTAATTTAGAAATCACGCCCGGTCGATCTCTTGCCAAAAGGGACGAAAGACGTCGACACAGTCACACAGTTCATCAGTAACACGAATCACAGCAATGTAATAATGTCACAAAACCTTGTCAATATATCAAGAGAACGGAGAAGAAGAGACTGCAGTTTCTATATTCACGATACCACCACATGGAACATAACACCGTAAGATGTTGCATGTGCGAGAGTCTTTCAATAAGCAAAGCAATATTTTTTTCCATGAAAGAATGTTGGTTATATTCAGGATTCCAGTATACCGTATTATTCCCCACGCTTTTGACTAAAAACTCTGTTTTTCAACACAATCATCGTTCAATGAGATGGCTTTATGCCACCCTGCTTGTATGCCCCATAGTACCACTCTACTGTTGGAGTCAACATCTTGCTGCATCAATAACCTCCCCATCATCTATGTACTGTTTCCTGCGAGTAGTAGGGTAATGGGGGTATCAGCACAATTTTGATATCAAAATGATGTGCGTATGAATTAAACTGATCAATTAATTACCCCCACCCCCAGATGATGTCATGTGTTTTCCTCAACCAGCACATGGGTCCCAGGCCCCTTCCCCCTCCCCACCGATCTTCCCTCACCTACCCTATTGGCGGAATTCCGAATTTTGGTGGGAATTTCGAATTTTGGAGGGAATTTCAAAAATTCTGGGAATTTCTTTGTTCCAGAGCTGTGATGATGTCCCACCTGCACCTCTCCCCCCCCCCCCCCCTGTGAACTGGTGGAAAATTCAAAATGGCAGTGCCATTTACAGCACTCAAACACCGGTCCTCCTGGAAGGAAAGCCCAAGTGCAACCCCCCCCCCCCCCCCCCCCAACAATATTATACCACCAGAGGCGCTTGAAATTGGCATTAGGCAATAGGAACGCAGCATCTGATCACACCAGGTATATAAGGCGGGCCCAGCCGATCTACAGCCTCAGTTGCAGTCAGCCAGTCAGCATGAAGTGCCAGCTGAGATCATCGAGCACTTCCCAACTGCAGCAGCAACATAATAAGAAGAATCCGCGGAATAGTAAGTACCCCCTGCTTAATGTTGTGTGAGCAAGATTAGTGTTTGTGTTTCTATCATTGCTTGTAACAGTGTTTCTACTTTGCTTATCAGTGGATACGACGTCCTCCAGCCTGTCAGGGTCTGCAACAGTGATGTGTCCCAGCCTGTCGCGACCAGCAGCGGCGGTAGCAAAATTCAAATGTGTGTGAAATCTTATGGAACTTAACTGCTAAGATCATCAGTCCCTAAACTTATACACTACATAACCTAAATTATCCTAATGACAAACACACACACCCATGCCCGAGGGAGGACTCGAACCTTCGCCGGGACCAGCCGCACAGTCCATAACTGCAGCACCTTAGACCGCTCGACTAATCCCGCACGACAGCGGCGGCAGCACCATGGGCTCCTGTCGTGCACCTGGTCAGCGTGGTGGAGCAGGACAATCAGCTTTTAGCGTCGGTTGAAGGCACCCAGCCAGCCCCTGACTCGCTGTAGTGCACCAGGGGTCCTAATCACCATGACACAGGTCGGTTCTGGACCCCATCATAGGCGCCATCGCAGAATATTCCAGTGATATTGCATAGGCAAAGTGTGGATTTAGTGGATGAGAAGATACCATTTAAGGCCTGTGCACCACTACTGTTCACTTCGGTGTACAATATAACCACTAGTGGTTCGAAGTGTTTACATATTGGTATAGAAGGAACAACAAACAGAGACTGGGATGTTGTGACAGAGATCGAGAATGCAGCTAATAGTGTTAAAGTGAAGTTTACGTAGGTGAAATGGAATTAACCGTGTCGTCCAAAAGCCTACATCAAGCAGCAGTTGACCGCCGAGTATCATCCGAGCTGTCCTTCTCCAGACGTTCACTGTGCTGCTCTAACTCTATCCATTACAACGCTGTACAATAACTCAGCGCTCCGTGTGGAATTGGATGACACATCCTTTTATCTACAGCATTCCATCGTTAAAAGCTTGTTAGATCTACAGATGGTGTTATCCATTGTGTTGTAAAGACTGAACAGATGGCTGCCTTGTGTAAAAGCTGTGTATAGGGACATTGCGGAGCATCTAAGTACGAACAGTATGCATGTAGACGACTTTGAAGAGTGGGTCAATATTTTGCCAACGAAAACTAATGTACTGCCAATACGTTTGAGAGAAATACATGTTGAATTCTATGCTTACAAGAAGGTTTTATTTTCCGTTTTCTGTACTGGTGTTAAGATAAAGAAAGAACCTGTTGATATAGTGCATCCTGTATATGATTACTGAATAAAAATGTATATAACAATGGTTGTGTTTTTATTTCTTCCCTCTCATTATATTGCAAGTACTAAGCTGTAGCCACCAGTATTTTCACTGCAAACATGCAACAGCAGAAAATTACGTCATTTAACTAAATTCTCTGTAGATGCCCATCGTGCGCCAATACCTGACATATACTTATATGGATATAGTGTCTGTTCTTTCGGACGTGTCCGGAAGAACAGGCACCATTGATGACCTGCAGTCGTCTAGAATGAAATTAGAATTAAGTTAATACCTTCAGCTGCTGACGGGAGTTGATATATATCAACGAGGACAGGTGAAATTGTGTGCCCTGGCCGCGACTCGAACCTGGGATCTCCTGCTTACATGGCAGACGCTCTATCCATCTCAGCCACCGAGAGTACAAGGGATAGTGCAACTGCAGGGACTATCTCGCGCACGCCTCCCGCGAGACCCAGATTCTCACCTTGTATGTCTACACACTACATACGTAGTGTCCCACCCCAACACACTCATTACTCGTGGAAGACATTCTTACCAAGTCCCGTAAGAGTTCGGGAAATATGTGTGCATCCGCACAGAAGAAGGAGGTCATGGCCGGTATTGCCAGAACTATATACTTATATGGATATGGTGTCTGTTCTTTCGGACATGTACTTCGTTGCCTTGTTTTTCTAGGTAAAGATAACTTTGATGCCGTACTATCGAGAAACAACATGCACTGATGGGGGGAAAAAATCGCAACACCAAAAAATAATTAATGCAGAGAAATTAGATTTCGGGAATACGTTTGTCTAGGTTAGGTATGTAAGTGATTAATGCTGCAAGATCACAGGCTAATGCAGGAGCGAGATAAGCCATTGAAAATGTGAAATAGATACAATAATAACCGGTATAATCGGCATAATGTTGAATGCAAGCACGCAAACGTGCATGCTTGTCTTGTGCAGGTGCTGGATGTCAGTTTCTGGGATGGAGTTCCATGACTGTTGCACTTGGTCGATCAATACAGGGACAGTTAAAGCTGGTTTTGGATGACGCTAGAGTTGTCGTCCGATGACGTACCATATGTGATCGTTTGGAGACAGATCTATTGATGAAATTGTACATGAAATTGCACATGGAATTTACAAAAGGGAGGAATCTTTGTGAAGAATTTTATCATTTATCTCATCAACTACGAAGATCGACAGCCAAATTCTTCAAATACATGAAGATTACTACAGAAACACTCGATTGTCTCGTCGATGGAGTAAAGTCGATAAAAAACAACTTTCTAGGGAGGGCAACCACTGCTCAGAGACGTTATGAATAACAGTAAAAACACTCAAAAGTCAATAACGATTCAAATTATCATAAAAATTATGACAATTAAATGGTCAAGAACGTGAGGTATTTCCTCCTACAGCTACAGCTGTTCGGCTTCTGGAAACACCTCATCATTCTTGACATTTTAACTATTATAATTTTTATGATAGTTTGAATGGTTTTTGAGTGTTGAGTGTTGTTATTGTAATTCACAAAGCCGATAAGCATGGGACAAAAACTGGTCATTGCATTTAGGTAAACGACTTTTTATAAATTTTTTACCGTCTACTGGTATGTGCTTTCAACATATAACATACCGGTTATCTACATAGCGTTCGAAACTGTTTCATGTTTCCTTGAAAATTTGTTTGTTTCAAATCAATGCTGGCATTGTTTGTACTGTGTAAATTACGTCAGCAATTAAAAACTTTCTACGTGTTATTAATGGCAGAGTATTTATGTATATTGTCGCGTGAAGAAGGTGCAATTAGATGAAAGACGAACACTAACTTCACTTAACGAAGGTTTATTCAGCACTTGCTCATACAAGAGCGCGGAGCGAACTGCCTCCGGCCAGAAAACGTACGGTATATATAAAGCTATAGAACATTTCAGTACAGTGATTCTTGACATCTGTGGATACTTCTAGAATGTACTCAAACCGAAATTAAAATTCTACAGTCCAGGTGAGTTTTGAATTCACGACCTTCCATGCAACAGTTTAGTATCATAACCACAACGCCACGCTACTACTCAGCTTCTTCTCCGACGATGCTCCCTCCTTAAGAGAACAGCGTCTCGGTGTTACGTCGTCCTAGTCCGGGAACGAGTCATCGGTCCTCCATACTCAGACTCCCGATGACTGATACTCGCCCTGGCGGTGATATTCTTATAACTTCTTTTGCCGCTACGCTCTTCGTCACCTTTCCGTTTGTTGCCTATCGCTGGAGCTTCGCATTTACCCTGGGTGGCAGGATCCTTGTAGGGCTTCATTCGAAGGACGTGGACCGTATCTGTGATTTTTCGTCGTCTTGTGTCGAGGTCGAAATCTTCAGCTTCATACGTATCCTCAGGCAACTGTCTTACAACCTTATAAGGTCCAAAGTAGCACCTGAGGAGCTTCTCAGAGAGACCAACCTTCCGAACAGGAGTGAAGATCCAGACGAGGTCACCAGGCTGGTAGACAACAGAGCAGTGGCTCGTCACATACCTTCCGCGATTGTTTTCTTGAGCCTGCAACGTGTCGAGTCGAGCTAACTGCCGAGCTTCCTCAGCTCTGGTTAACACCTGGTCGATGTAGTCGTCGTCCACGTCATCAGGATGTAACGGAAACACAGTGTCCATCGTCGTAGTCGCCTCACGCCAGGAAAAAAGGCGTAAATCCTGTGGTGACTTGTTTGGCGGTGCTGTAGGCAAACGTCACGAAAGGTAGCACTTCATCCCAGTTGCTCTGCTCAACATTGACTATCATTGATAGCATTTCGGCCAAGGTCTTATTAAGGCGTTCAGTAAGCCCGTTAGTTTGCGGATGGTAGGCAGTCGTCATGTGATGAGTAATGTTGCACCGACAGTTTATCTCTGTCACAAGATTCGATTGAAAAACTTCCCCTCGATCCGTAATTAACGACCTTGGGGCACCGTGTTTTACTACAATGTCTTCCACGAGGAATTTGGCTACCTCGGATCCTTCGGTTGTTTTCACGGCTTTTGTAATGGCATAGCGTATCAGATAATCAGTGCAAACAATAATCCATCTATTGGCAGTAGCAGACGCTAGACATCGTCCGAGGAGGTCAATCCCAACACGCTGGAAAGGCGTTTCTGCTGGTGGAATTCGTATGAGTCGGCCAGGTGGTTTCTGAGGAACTGTCTTTCTCCTCTGGAACTCTCCGCAGTGCGACACATAATGACGGGCACTCCTAAATAAACCTGGCCAGAAAAATCTCTTGCGGATTCTATCGTATGTCTTAATAAATCCTAAATGTCCAGTCTCATGTGCGTCATGGAATTTCTGTAGAACATCTAAGCGCATGTGTTTAGGAATCACTGGTAGCCACCTCTTTCCAAACTCATCAAAATTTTTCTTGCAAAGTAATCCATTAATATGTTGGCGTCCTTCTTCTGCTCAGCAGAGAGATCCTAGAGTGCAACGAGACAGTCAATATCTTCATCAAAGTCTTGATGGTCTTGCACAGGGTTTCTTGACAGACAGTCAGTATCTTGGTGTTTTCTTCCAGTTTTGTGCACTATGGTAATGTCAAACTCTTGAAGGCGTAGTGCCCACCTGGCGAGTCGTCCTGTGGATTCTTATGACCTGTCAGCCAACAAAGTAAATGATGGTCTGTAACAACTGTGAATGGCCTTCCATAGAGATACTCTCGAAATCTGCACATGGCCCAGATCACTGCAAGACAGTCTATTTCTGTAGTTGAGTAGTTTCTCTTGGTTTTTGTAAGTGTCCTAGAAGTATAGGCTATAACGTTCTCTTTTCCATCCAAAATTTGCACCAGAACAGCACCGATCCCATACCCACTGGCATCTGTGTATAGTTCTGTAGGTACTCTCTCATGATACAGACCAAGTACAGGGTCAGTCGTCAGAGTTTTTCGCAGCACATCGGAAGAATCTTGTTGAGCACCACCCCAGATAAATTTAGCATCAGCTTTTAGCAGCTCTTGGAGTGGCCTGGCTTTGATACAAAAGTCTTTGATAAAACGACGGTAATAAGAACATAATCCGAGGAAGCTTCTCACATCTCTAATACTTTTAGGAACAGGAAATTCCGTTATAGATCTCACCTTTTCTCGGTCTGGCTGCACATCTTCATTTGACACAAGGTGTCCAAGTATTTTGATTTCTTTTGCTCCAAAGGGACACTTTCTTGGATTAAGTTTTAGTCCGCGTTGTTGGAGACACTTAAGAACGGCCCTCAGTCTTTTTATATATTCATCAAATGTCTCTGAGAGCACTACAATGTCATCTAAATAACAAAGACACATCGTCCACTTCAGGTGACATAGAAGATTATCCATCATCCGTTCAAAAGTTGCTGGTGTATTACACAAACCAAATGCCATTACATTAAACTCATACAGGCCCTCAGGGGTGATAAATGCAGTTTTCTCACGATCGGCCTCATCTACTTCGATTTGCCAGTATCTCGAGTACATGTCCATGGTTGAGAAAAATTTAGTCCCCTTCAGACAATCTAGTGTATCGTCAATTCATGGAAGAGGGTAAACGTCCTCTTTAGTTATCTTATTAAGCTTCTTGTAATCAACACAAAAGCGCCATCTGCCATCTTTCTTCCTGACGAAGACCACTGGTGACGACCATGGGCTCTGCGAAGGCTGATCGATGTCATTCTTCATCATTTTCTCTATCTCGTCGCAATTTAATCGACGTTCCGTTGCTGACAAAAGGTATGCTCTCTTGCAAAGTAATCCATTAATATGTTGGCGTCCTTCTTCTGCTCAGCAGAGAGATCCTAGAGTGCAACGAGACAGTCAATATCTTCATCAAAGTCTTGATGGTCTTGCACAGGATTTCTTGACAGACAGTCAGTATCTTGGTGTTTTCTTCCAGTTTTGTGCACTATGGTAATGTCAAACTCTTGAAGGCGTAGTGCCCACCTGGCGAGTCGTCCTGTGGATCCTTATGACCTGTCAGCCAACAAAGTAAATGATGGTCAGTAACAACTGTGAATGGCCTCCCATAGAGATACTCTCGAAATCTGCACATGGCCCAGATCACTGCAAGACAGTCTATTTCTGTAGTTGAGTAGTTTCTCTTGGTTTTTGTAAGTGTCCTAGAAGCATAGGCTATAACGTTCTCTTTTCCATCCAAAATTTACACCAGAACAGCACCGATCCCATACCCACTGGCATCTGTGTATAGTTCTGTAGGTACTCTCTCATCATACAGACCAAGTACAGGGTCATTCGTCAGAGTTTTTCCCAGCACATCGGAAGAATCTTGTTGAGCACCACCCCAGATAAATTTAGCATCAGCTTTTAGCAGCTCTTGGAGTGGCCTGGCTTTGATACAAAAGTCTTTGATAAAACGACGGTAATAAGAACATAATCCGAGGAAGCTTCTCACATCTCTAATACTTTTAGGAATAGGAAATTCCGTTATAGATCTCACCTTTTCTCGGTCTGGCTGCACATCTTCATTTGACACAAGGTGTCCAAGTATTTTGATTTCTTTTGCTCCAAAGGGACACTTTCTTGGATTAAGTTTTAGTCCGCGTTGTTGGAGACACTTAAGAACGGCCCTCAGTCTTTTTATATGTTCATCAAATGTCTCTGAGAGCACTACAATGTCATCTAAATAACAAAGACACATCGTCCACTTCAGGTGACATAGAAGATTATCCATCATCCGTTCAGAAGTTGCTGGTGTATTACACAAACCAAATGCCATTACATGAAACTCATACAGGCCCTCAGGGGTGATAAATGCAGTTTTCTCACGATCGGCCTCATCTACTTCGATTTGCCAGTATCTCGAGTACATGTCCATGGTTGAGAAAAATTTAGCCCCCTCCAGACAATCTAGTGTATCGTCAGTTCGTGGAAGAGGGTAAACGTCCTCTTTAGTTATCTTATTAAGCTTCTTGTAATCAACACAAAAGCGCCATCTGCCATCCTTCTTCCTGACGAAGACCACTGGTGACGACCATGGGCTCTGCGAAGGCTGATCGATGTCATTCTTCATCATTTTCTCTATCTCGTCGCGATTTATTCGACGTTCCGTTGCTGACAAAAGGTATGCTCTCTGGCTTATTGGTTGATGGTCTCCGGTGCTTCACGGTCGATTTGTGTAATCTGCTCTTCACCTGTGGATTGAAGCATTCAGAGAACTCTTGAAGAATGACACGTAGCTTCTTCTGTTGTTCTTTAGTGAGATCTGGTGATAGTCGAGCTAGAAGATCTTGTCTCGTAGTGGTAGCGCTAATTTCGTCCACAGACTCGGCATGGGAGGTTTCCATGACGCTCAGCTGTTCTTTAATTAACGGCTCAGCGTTTGCTACGCACATGCGTCTTGGAAGGATCTGCGGTTCTCGGCGATAGGTAACTGTCCACAAATCACCGAATCCGTTCTTAAACGAGACGACAGGGATTGGAATGACTAAGTTATTTTTCAGTGGTGTGCTTCTCTTACATTCCACTACAAGATCCACGGATTGATGCATGGCATGACACGTGACAGCTACCTTTCTAGCGCTGCCTGCAGGAATGATCACTTATCCAGCACACTCGGATTTGCATCTTCCTGTCCACAGTATCTCCTCTCGTCTAGCATGATCTTCGAGGGACCACAATCTATAACTGTCTGAGAAGCTTTCGAAAAGTCCCATCCTAGAATGACGTCATGACTACACTCTTGTAAGACGATGAATTCTAAGGGCTGTGTATGGCCACTTATACCCACACGAATGGTACATCTTCCTGAAGGTTTTGCATATTTCCCATTACCCACCTTCAGCAGAGATGTTTTGCTGTCGACGAATCGGTTTTCTGCAATTGGCGACGGTACTTCTCCGAAATGACTGAATATGATGCTCCAGAATCCACAAGAGCTTGGGCTGGTCAGCCAGCCATGAGGATATCGACGTAGTTTCCTATCATTTTTGTAGTGATCGACGACGGAGGCTTTTCCTCTTCGGCCGCTTCACCTCCAAGGAAAGTCGCACCCTTTAGTTTTCCACGTTGTGGCGGCTAGGTGATCGGCTGGAGCTTCTAAACGGCGGTGGAGACCTTGATCGGCGTGTTGGGGAGCGTCCCCTCCAGCGGCGACCTTGCGGTGATGGTGATCTCGTCGTGCACTCACATCTTTTTGTTCATCTTCGTCGTCCCGGAGTTGGCGTCGGCTGTCTGCTGTCTTCTGGCGCGGGCGTCATCAAATATCCGCCGCCTTAGCGCACCACATGTCCGCAGTGGTTATCCTGGGTCCTCTAGGCGTCAGTCTTCCTTGGTGCCCAAACAGGTTCCTCATGTGGCATTGTAGGAACGTAACTCCGTCTGGGTCTCGACTTTTTCGCCGTTTTAAAGCGAAATAAAGGACGAGAGATTGGGTTCAATGTCTGTCCCACTACCTCCCTTATGACCTGTTGAAGCGTCTCGGTTTTTTGCTCGCCGTGTAATCCAAGTGCCTTCTGAACTTCCTCTCTCACTGTCTGATGAAGAACACTTGTGAAATCAGTTCCTTCCTCCATCACAGACATCGATACGACGTTTGGAAGCCGTTCAAACTTTTTACGTGTAATTCTTTTTTGATGCATTGTCTCGATATACTGGCACCATTTTATGAAGTCGTCTGCTGTCGAAACCTCCTTCAGGATTTTAATTGGATGTCAGCACAAAATACGGAATAAAGTTCATTTAAAGCTATACTTGAATTCTTTCCATACTGATTGGTGCATAAAAAGACAAGTTCACTAACATGTGTTTAACTGAATAAAACAGTATTAGTCCTTTTAGCCTTTTAAGAACAAATAAAAAAGAAAATAAACAACTAATTTTCAACGTTATTCGATTTATGTTAATGAAAGAGCTTTTATTCTCAAATACCTCAGAATTTTAGTACCGCAGTCTATGCGTCACAAGGAAATGGTCCTGTAAATATTTATCAGTTGAAATATTTGCGAGAGCTGGTTACTTCACCGCACAGCTCTTGTCCACAGAGTGTTCACTTACATCTGCTTCAAAACCTGAAATACTTTATGTTAGTAGACTTAACCAGATGATGAAACACTGTAGTGGCTGACAGCCACCCTGTGATTAGTGCCACACTTATTTTCTCTTGGTCTACAAAATTATTGGCTGAGATGGAAAAATGACCGGATCACATTGCTATCACCACTTGTATATACTATGTTTCATCTATACCCTTTATACTGCATCTAAAAGAGTATTTTCAACGTCTTACCAACGTACTTTACCTTCAACTGTATACATATGTGTCCTAATATAACAAGCATATTAAATTCCTAATAAAACTCATTGAATAACCAATAAGGATCATAATTAATCAGGAGTCAGTGTTAAAGCCAAGTAAAGTATTTCATTTAATCTAAATAGTCTGCATAAATAATTCATAAAATAGTATCGAGTATTAATCATTCAAAAAATATGTGCTTCATTGCGTTCTGTCATTTACAAAAAGCCTCATTACGATATCTTTCACTGTTTACGAAAGATGACGGCTTTTACGACCACATGATTCCTGGTGCTCATTGACGGAATTGAGTGCATCCCCTGTGAAAAATCCAGTATCTTGAGAACTTAGAGAGACACCAGTCCACACTCAGCTTTAAATACAATTTCAGTATGTTGGCTATGTTTCATACACAGAAATGTGTGACCTAAAATGAACCAAATACAAAGTTTATGTAATGCGTTTTTACCGCTGCAAATTCTTAAAATTTTATGCAGTGTGTTACTTAATCTCAATATATCACAGTAATTATAACAAATAATGAAAAAAGGTTACGGCCTTTATCAAGAAATATAGTTGTAAGATGTGAAAGAATAAAATTATGGGTTCAAATTTCATCTGAAAGTGAAAAACTCTTTTTTCTTCTTTTATTCTGAAAGTAATTAGTAGATATTTCTTGCTATCACTGTCGTCTTCAAACTGAATTCCTTCAGCTTCTGTAGAATAAGTGGAAACATTCTGTTGATAATGACGTTTGGCGTGCTGTCATTTATTGTTTGTTTGGCCGGTAAATTGGCGAGTTCGAACTACTTATTCAAGAACGCCCTTTGTTTCAGAACCACAACATTCCTAAATTAGTTTGTCAATATCAGATGGTGAACGCTTCTATAATAACTCCATTTTCTAATTACCTTCCAGTTTTATTGTCGTGGCCTGTCATGCAAAAACATGAAGCAAGAGACCCGACGGGACTTGCAAGTACAGAATATTTTGTACGAAAGTTTTCTACAAATCCTCAATATTTTGTTATTCTAAACAGTTAATAACATAAGCAGATTAATCACAAAACTGGGAGAAAAATATGAAGACCAGATTATCACAGTTAACACCCTAAACGAAGCACAGAATGACCCACATCCACCTACATACAACCGAGTAGTGTGAGGACTGCAAATGCTGATATTCGGACTGCTCTGGAGTCACCGATAATACATCTGTTAAAGTGCTAAGAGATGTTAACAGTGCACCAAACTAGAAATAAACGGGGCGACGCAGTCCTGTCAGGCTTCTAACGACGAAAAAGTTGTTTTTTTTTTTTTACGTGGGACTCAGAAGTACAATCAGACCATGAGGGGTCAAATAGCGCACATTGGTTAATATTATTGGGTGTTAGAAAATTCCCGTTACAAACTTCTACGACTTGTAGAGGGGAGCGAAAACATAATATTTCGAACAGGAACCCGTGTCAGGAAACGTACCGTCTCCGTTTTACGGGTGTTTTAATTCAGATGTATAACTCAACCACTTGAGTTTGAGGAATTGAATTAGGCGTGACGCAGTACAGTTATTAGGTAACAATTCGAAAGGAAACATAACGGAACATCCATTTATCACTTAAGCAGATTTGTTTGTATTAACACTTAAACATTACGTATTTACATAATTCCAAAACAAAAAAACCAACGTACTCTACGTACAGAGCGGTACTGATGTATTACAACAGCAGCTCGATGTGGCGACCACCATCTCTGATGCAGACATTGTACCTGCGGAGGTGTACCGTACTGCATACCAGGGCAAGCTACTCTGAGACTTTTCTCTTTCCCTCAGCTTACGTGAACACGTTGCCGATCCCCGTCAGATCACCAAAGTCAAGCGCTGTCGGGCGCAGTAAGGTACCCAGAAATTTACTTCTACATCTGTCGATGAGTCTCCACACAAGATAACATTTTGCGTCCTCCCTACCAAGAAATCTTCAGTCCAGTCAAAAATTTCATATGATACCCCATACGATTGTACTTTTGATAATAAGCGTAGGTGTAGTACGGAGTGAAATGCTTTACCGAAACCGAAAAATACTACATCTACCTGACTGCCTTGATCCATGGCTTTCTGCAAGTCACGTGGGAAAAATATGAGTTGGGTTTCACTCGACATATGTTTTAGAAATCCATGCTGGTTGGCGTGGAAGATGTCGTTCTGTTCGAGGCACCTCATTATGTTTGAGCTCAGAATATGTTCTAAAATTCTACAAGAAACGGATGTCAGAGATGTTTGGCTGTAGTTTTGTGTATCATTTCTGCTACCGTTCTTGTTGACAGGTCTGACGTGTGCTTTCTTCCAGCTACTGGGCACGATTTTTGTTCGAGTGGTCTAAGATTGTAGTTAACAGACGGGCTAACTCAGTCCCAAATTGCGTGTAGAATCTGATATGGATTCCATCGGGTCCTTGGGCTTTGTTCAGTTTTAACGATTTCAGCTGTTTCTCAACGCCACTGATACTAATACCAGTACTAATGAAACATCTTTTTTCTGAAAGCAGGTTGATTTTATTCAGGATTACAATACACCACACCATTTCTCACTCCTTTGAATACAAAACCCTATTTTTCAACATAATCTCCGTTCATTGCGACGACCCTACGCCACCTTACTCGGAGAACCTGCAGGCCCTCATGGTACAGTTCTACTGGTCGACGTCGGAGCCAACGTCTTGCTGCATTAATAACCTCCCCATCATCCACGTACTGCTTCCGGTGGAGTGCATCCTTCATTGGGCCAAACAGAAGGAAGTCGAAAGGTGCGAGATGCTGGCTGTAGGGTGACTGACAAAGTGCAGCCCAATGAAGTTTCGTGAGTTCCTCACGGGTGCGCAGTCTTGGGTGAAGCCTTGTCTCGTTATGGAGAAGGGGAAGTTCGTTTGCATTTTTGTGCGATCAACACGCTGAAGTCGTTTCTCAGTCTCCTAAGGGTAGCACAGTACACTTCAAAGTTGATCGTTGCACCACGATGGAAGACACCAAGTAGAATAACCCCTACAGAACGTCAGAAGATCATCGCCATGACTTACCGGCTGAGGGTGCAGCTTTGAACTTTCTCTTCGGAGGAGAGGTGATGTGGCGCCATTCCATGGATTGGCGTTTTGTTTCCACTTCGTAGTGATGAACCAGTGCTTCATCACCTGCGATGATGTTCGACAAATATTTGTCACGATCAAACTCGTAGCGTGCAAGCAACTTCGCACAGATGGTCCTTCGTTGCTCTTTATGAACTTCTGTTAGGCAGCTAGGAGCCGAGCGCGCACACACCTTTGAGTACCCTGATTGGTGAAGGAGTGTGTCAGCACTACCAGCAGAAACGCCCAGTTGTGCAGCGAGGTACTTCAATGTGATCCGTCCAACACCTTTTTTTATTTTTTTTCCTTTATTGAATTTCGATTCCCCCGAAGGGGGCGGGCTGGCAGCAGCTTAGTACGCTGCTCTTCAGCCTACTGAATTTTTAAAACGTAAGAAGATAAGAAACAATAAGAGCAGGCGATAAAACGATGACTTAAATTGTAAAATGGCGGAAAACTGTGGAAAATTAAAACATAAAACAAAGGGGTTGGCGATGCAAATGAAATACACAGGAAGCAGACAGGTAAAATAGTAGACAGACAATTAAAAAACACGGCGACAGTCTGGTTTCTGTTCGCAAGAGATATAAAAATCACACCCAGCGACAGTACGATGTCCGTTTGCTACACTTCGGAAAAGACACACAACACTTAACACTCTCTGGAAACACTGCACTAAAAAGTCAGCACGAAGATGACGCACCACAGCCAAAGGGTGATGGGGGGAGGGGGGGGGAGGGGGACCTGGACAGGTGAGAGCAAAAAAGGGGGAGGAGAGGAGAAACGAAGGTGGAGGGGAACTGTCAGAGTGAGAGGACTCATAAGTGGAGGGGGGGTGGGGGGAAGGGCAGACGCGAGAGAGGAATTGGGAAAGGCAGAGGAGAGAAATGCAAAAGGACTCGGGGGAGAGAACGGAGGCAGAAAGAGGGTAGGCGGGGAAAAACAGGATGGAAGGGCGGGGAGAGGGAGCCCAGGAAAAGGATAGAGGAAGGGAGGGGGAGGTGAGGATCACAGTTGATAGGAGGGATAAATGGAGGGAGAGAGATGACATCATCCAGGATGGGGAATTGACAGAAGCCACCTTGGGAAAGGACATGAAAGGTGTAGAGATGGAGGGTAAGGGGGACACAACAGTGAAGGCGCAGCAGAGGGGGGGGGGGGGGAGGGTTCTACATCTACATATATACTCCGCTAGCCATCAGGCACTGTGTGGCGGAGGGCACAATTCGTGCCAAAGTCACATTTCCCCCCCTCTGTTCCACTCGCGGGGTTGGAGAGAAGAGGAGCAAACAGGAGATGATGGGGATCAAGGCAGTGGGAGGTGTAGAGTATGTGGATATGTTCGAGGAATAGGAGCAGATGGGGGAAAGGAATCAGGTCGTAGAGGATCCACGTGGGGGATGGGAGGCATGTACAGAAGGCGAGGAGGAGTGCATGGCACTCGAGAATCTGGAGGGACTTATAGAATGTGGGAGGAGGGGGGGGGGCGGATATCCATGTGGGACTGGCATAACAGAGGATGGGATGGATTAAGGATTTATAGGTGTGGAGGATGGTAGAGGGGTTCAACCCCCATGCCCGGCCAGAGAGGAGTTTGAGGAGTCAGAGGCAGTTATCAAATACCTACATTGCAGGAGTCACAGTTGTGTGCGGCCGGCCGGTTGGCTGGAGATCGGACAGGTTTGCGCGACCTTCTGATGATGATAGACGCCTAGCCTTTTGCTCACTGACAAGTCTCCGTAGACATTCTGCAAGCTCTTATGAATATATGCGTTGCTCTGGTTTTCCGCCAAAGAAACTCAATGACAGCTCTCTACATAGAACTCCAGTCTGAAGGCTACGTTCAGCGCCACCACCCACCACCTATCGGAACTTCATGAAGCTATAGGGACTGAAGCGAGAATATTCGACGATGTTCCACAACAAATTCCGCATTTTCTCAACTGAAATAGGCCGACAAAAAATGCTTTGCGTTAGTTCTTAAACGCCCCTCGTATTTCACTCATCTTTTCAGTGGTACGAGAATTAAACTGTGGCACTTTCTGGGTTTTACTATGTAAAAGAACATTTGGAAAGAGAGTTAAGCTACTGTCAGTATCACTTTCTGCCGATGGGTATTTGGAGACGAGTACCTAGCATATTTGGAGAAGGGTACCTAGCAAAATGTCACTGCTCACAGAAGCACAAAAAGCTGCACATATTCGATGGACCAAACAATGCAGAAGCTGGAAACTCAATGACGGGAGGCGTGCAGTGTGGTCCCAAGAGTCGCGGTTTGCGTCCTTACGATTGAGGTAGGGCTTACAGCGCATCGATGATCCAATGAGTCACTTAACCTACATCTGCATCTACATCTACATAAATACTCCGCAGGTCACTGTACGGTGCGTGGCGCAGGGTAGCCTGTACCACTACTAGCCATTTCCTTTCCTGTTCCACTCGCAAATAGAGCGAGGGAGAAACGACTCTCTATATGTCTCCGTATGAGCCCTAATTTCTCGAATCCTTTCTTCGTGGTCCTTAAGCGCTATGTATGTTGGCAGCAGTAGAATCATTCGACAGACAGCTTCAAATGCCGGTTCTCTAAATTTTCTCAATAGCGTTTCTCGAAAATAACTCTGCCTTCCCTCCAGGGATTCCCATCTGAGTTCCCGAATCACCTCCGTAACACTTACGTGTTGTTCTTAGACAAATCTAGCAACCCGCCTCTGAATTGCTTCGATGTCTGCCTTCAATCCGACATGGTACGAATCCCAGACACTCGAGCAGTACTCAAGAATAGGTCACTCCAGCGTCCTGTATGCGGTCTCTTTTACAGGTAAACCAAGGTCGACCAGTCGCTTTCTCTACAACAGTTCGCATATGTTAGTTCCATTTCATATTGTTTTGCAATGTTGCACACAGATATTTGAACGACTTGACTATGTCAGGCAGCATCCTAATAATACTGTAACTGAACATTACAGGTTTGTTCCTACTACTCAACAGCATTAATTTATATTTTTCCAAATTTAGAACTAGCGGCGCACCTTCAGTGTGTGGAGGGCGCATTTCAGGCGGGTGGGTTTCTGTGGTGTTCTGAGGACGTTTTTCCAACCACGACATTCATCAACACATTCAGCTTACCTTGAAAATGGACCAGGGCGTCTGTCTCAGTATTCTCGGTGACAAAGTATTGCTCCTTCTTCTACATCTTCGTGAGGAGTATGCTGTGAGCACACCTATCTGCCAAGGTAATAACCGCCACGGTCACAGGGTTGCACGTACACTTTCCTGATTTAACGAACACTCAGGTACGCTGTCGCATTTCGACTGGCCCGCTAAAGCTCCAGATATTAATGCTACAGAAAATTTGTGGGACAGTGTGGAACAGCGGATGAAACCTTTGCAAACTCCCTCTCTGTTGCTGTGTCAGTCTCTGTAATCAGCTACAGTGCACTCTGCGCACGATTCAGTGCAGTGTTGCTTTCAAGAAGAAGCAAAAACACTTCTGTCCTCCTCGTAACATTTTCGCAAAAATTAACGTATATGGCCAGTTCTGCCTCTGTCAAACAGTAAACCAAATGCCCCCATTTCTCCCATTCATTTTTCTTGCTCTTTCAATTTCTCATTCAATCACATCAGTTTCTTTTCCCCTATCATCAGTGATTTTTTATAACCTTCCCCTTTCTCTCCCTCATTCACCTCCTCTCTCATGTCCATTGGTGCTAGCCGCAGTAGTTTAAAACTACTCGTACCTTCATGTATCCTGTCTCTATTGTTGTACTTGTAAACGAATGTAAGCTGTCCCTTTCTCTTTATGGACTATAGTCCAAGGCCATGCTGGAAAATAGTGCCTCCGAATTTTTAGGTGAAAATTCGTAAAGCTTTTTAAATAAAACAAACTTTAGTAACATTCTACGTCTTTATGACAGTGTTGTTGTTGTGATCTTCAGTCCGAAGACTGGTTTGGACGACGGTTCAATCCCACGTCCGGCCATCCTGATTTAGGTTTTCCGTGATTTCCCTACATCACTTCAGGCAAATGCCGGGATGGCTCCTTTGAAAGGGCACGGCCGATTTCCTTCCCCATCCTTCCCTAATCCGAGCTTGTGCTCCGTCTCTAATGACCTCGTTGTCGACGGGACGTTAAACACTAATTTCCTCCTCCTCCTCCGAAGACTGGTTTGATGCAGCTCTCTATGCTACTCCGTTTTGTGCAAGGCTCTTCAACTCCAGATAACTATTGCAACCTACTTCCTTCTGAATCTGCATACTGCAGTTATCTCGTGGTCTCCCACAACGATTTTTACCCCCACACGTCCTCACAGTACTCAACTGGCGATTCCTTGATGTCTCAGAATGTGTTCTAACAACCGATCCCACCGTCTGGCCTCGTTTTGCCACAAATATTTTCTTCCCAATTCTATTAGCACCTCATAATTAGTTACGTGATCTACCTATCCAACCCTCAGCATTCTTCTGTACCACTATTTTTCAGAAGCTTCTATTCTCTTCTTGTCTAAACTTTTTATCGTCCACGTTTCACGTCCATTCATGGCTACATTCCATAAAAATACTTTCGGAAAATACTTCCTAAAACTTAAATCTATATTACATGTTAACAAATTTCTCTTCTTCAGATACGCTTTTCTTGCTATTGCCAGTCTACATTTTATATCCTCTCTCGTTCGGTCATCAGTTACTTTGCTAACCAAACAGCAAAACTCACCTACTACGTTCAGTGTGTCCGCCCCGATAGCTGAGTGCTCAGCGTGACGGATTGCCGTCCTACGTGCCCGGGTTCGATTCCCGGCTGGGTCGGAGATTTTCTCTGCTCTGGGACTGGTGTTGTGCCTTCATCATCATTTCATCCCCATCCGGCACGCAGGTCGCCCAATGTGGCGTCGAATGTAATAAGACCTGCACCAAGGCGGCCGGACCTGCCCCGCAAGGGCCTCCCGGCCAATGATGCCAAACGCTCATTTCCACTTTCACAGTCTCATTTTCTAGTCTGGTTTTCTCAGCATCACCTGATTTAATTAGACAACATTCCATTATCCTCGTTTTTATTTTCTTAATGTTCAAATTTCAAGACACTGTACATTCCGTTCAACTGCTCCTGTAAGTTCTTTGCTGTCACTAACAAAATTATAATGTCATCGGCAAACCTAAAAGTTTTTATTTATTTTCCCTGAACTTTAATTCCTACTCAAGATTTTTCTTTGGTTTCTTTTACTGCTTGCTTAATGTATAAGTTGAATAAGATCGGGGATAAGCTACAAACCTGTTTCGCTCTCTTTTCAACAACTGCTTCCTTTTCGTGCCCCTCCACTCTTTGTAACTGCCGTCTGGTTTTTGAACAACTTGTAAATAGCCTTTCGCTCCCTGTATTTTACCTCTCCTAACTTTAGAATTTCAAAGAGGATATTCCATTCAACGTTGTCAAAAGCTTTCTGTAAGTCTACAGAATTATAAACGTAGGTTTGACTTCCCTTAACCTATCTTCTAAGATAAGGCGTAAGATCATTATTGCCTTACGTGTTCCTACGTTTCTCCGGAATCCAAAATGATCTACCCAAAGGTCAGCTTCTCACTGTTTTTCCATTCTTCTGCAGACAATTCCTGTTAGTACTTTGCAACCATGACCTATTAAACTGATTGTTCGGTAATGTTCACACCTGTCAGCACTTGCTATCTTTGCGATTAGAATTATTATATTATTTCTTAAATTTGAAGGTATTTCGCCTTTCTCAAACAATTTGCTCATCAGATGGAAGTGTTTCGTCATGGCTGACACCACCAAGGCTATCAGTAGTTCTGAAGGGATATCGTCTACTCTCGGGGCCTTGTTTCAACTTTTGTGTTCCACTGCTCTGTCAAATTCTTCTCGCAGTAATGCGTCTCCCATCTCATGTTCCTGTTCCTGCATGTCCTCTTCCATTTCTATACTACTGCCATCAAGTTCATCTCTCTTGTATAGACCCTCTATCTGCTTCTTCCACGTTTGAGTTTTCCCTTCTTTGCTTAGGACTGGTCTTTCGTCTGATCTCTTGATATTCATACAACTGCTTCTCTTTTCTCGAAAGGCCTATTTAATTTTACTGTAGACGATATATATCTTTCCATAAACGACATATACTTCTAAATCCTTACATTTGTCCTCTGGCCAATCCTGCTTAGCTATTTTGCACATCCTGTCAGTCTCACTTTTTAGACGTTTGTATCTCTTTCGCCTGCTTCATTTACTGCATTTTCATGTTTTCTCCTTTCATCAGTTACATTCAATATCACCTGTGCTATCCACATATTTCTACTAGGCCTTGTCGTTTTACCTATTTGATCCTCTGCTGCCTTCGCTATTTCGTATCTCAAAGCTATCTATTCGTCTTCTACTGTATTCCTTTTCCTGTTATACTTATTTTTGCCTAACGATCCATCTCAAACTCTCAACAATCTCTCGTTCTTTCAACTTATTTATGTCCAATTTCCTTTTAACAATTTCTTTAATTTTAGTCTACGTGTCATAACCAATAAATTGTGGTGAGAGTCCACGTCTGCCCCTGGAAGTGTCTGGTTCCGAAATCTGTCTTACCATTTATAATCAATCTGAAACCTTACAGTATTTCCAGGTCTCTTCCATGTATACAACCTTGTTTGATGATTCTTAACCCAGAAATGATTAAATTATGCTCGTTGCAAAGTTCTACTAGGCGGCTTCCTCTTTCATTCCTTTCCGCCAGTCCATATTCACCTACTGTTTTTCCTTCTCTTTATTTCCAGCTGTCGAATACCAATCTCCTACCATAATTAAAATTTCGTCTCTTTTAATTATCTGAATAAGTTCTTATATCTCATCACGCATTTCTTCAGTGTTTTCATTATCTGCGGAGCTACTTGGCATATGAACTTGTACTACTGTGGTATCCAACCTATACAATAATGTGTGGACTATGCTGTTCATAGTAGCTTGCCCGCATCCCTATTTTCTTATTCATTATTAAACTCCTGCTTTACGCCCATTTGATTTTGTATTTATGGCCCTGCATTCATCTGATCAGAAGTAACGTTCCTCCAACCATCGAACTTCACTAATTCCCACTTATCTAACATCAACGCACCTATTTCCCTTTTTCAATTTTCTAATCTACCTATCCGATTAAGGGATCTAACATTCCACGCTTCGATCTGTAGAATGCAAGTTTTGTTTCTCCTGACGACGACACCCCCTTGAGTATTCCCCGCCCAGAGATCCGAATGAGGGCTATTTTACCTCCGGAATATTTTACCCAAGAGCATGTCATCATCATTTAACCATACAGTAAAGCTACATACCCTCCGGAAAAATGACGACTGTAGTTTCCCCTTGCCTTCAGCCGTTCGCACTACCAACGCAGCAAGGCCGTTCTGGTTGATGTGACAAGGCCAAATCAGTGAATCATCCAGACTGCCGCCCCTGAAACTACTGAAAAGGCTTTCACCCCTCTTCGGGAACTACAAGTTGGTCTGCTCTCTGAACAGATATCCCTCCATTGTGGTTGCACCTACGGTTCGGCTGCCTGTATCTCGGAGGCACGCATGCCACCCCACCAATGGGAAGGTCCACGGTTCATGGTGGGTCTTCATGTCTACAAATTTATTTCTCAACAGAGTCACCCCGACCAGGTTGCTGATACCGACACTGTAGAACGTTCGACTTTGTTGAAGGAGCCAAAGTCTTACCTCTGCTTGCACCGCTTCATCACTGTCAAAGAGCAGTCCTCGAATGTGTTCTTTCGGTTTTGGAGCCAAGTCGGGATCGTGACTGTACGGAGGATGATCGATGACAGGGAACCTAAGGTGTCAGATTGGTGCAGATGTCGCAGCGTTTATGTGTTTTTTGGAATAGTCATTTTGAGGGAATGAGTGCTCCCTGTGTGGACCAACTCTTCGAATTCGCAGTTCGATTGCATCACGCTGTTTCTCACGCACCGACATACTTAGTTAAACACAGCCATGTTACATGCTGCTGTTAGGAACCCTCTGCCGGAAGAGGGCTGAAAATACGTAGACCCGAAGAATAAGGACGTAGAATTTTAAAAAAGTTTTTCTTAAGAAACTTTAAAAGCTTTCACATAAAAAATTCGGAGCCGTTACTTTTCAGCACGCCCTCGTAATTACTATATGTTTTATGTTGTATGTTACATGTGATTCATAACGTGCTATCCGTAATCAGTGTAACCTAAAATATACAGAATCGTGAGATGTAAGAGAGTGCTTAGTGAGCCTAATCTTGCCAGGTTAAGTAAACTAAAGTAAGCAAAATCACAGTAGTTTGATAGCTCTATAGATGTAATCATCAGTGTGTGGGTTCAGCTGGATATGGCACACCTGAAGAAACTTGTGGTCTCTCTTCATCGCCTAACTTCGCACATTATCGAGGCTGTATTCTACTCTATGTTTTATTACTTGCTGGCTCGATAATGAATTAGAGTTTTTGAATTGGAAATTTTTTGACTTTTAACTGTGAACTCATAAATGGAAGTTATTGAAATGCTTTTACACCCGACTGCCGAACAGACACCATCAAACAAAAAATGGTTCAAGTGGCTCTGAGCACTATGGGACTTAACTGCTGAGGTCATCAGTCCCCTAGAACTTAGAACTACGTAAATCTAATTAACCTAAGGACATCACACACATCCATGCCTGAGGCAGGATTCGAACCTGCGACCGTAGTGGTCGCGCGGTTCCAGACTGTAGCGCCTAGAACCGCTCGGCCACCCTGGCCGGCCACCATCAAACAAATCTGAAATAAATTTTATAGGAAATTTAATAATAAATGTTCTTAGTTGTATTTTCTTCTCAGTGGGAAACTTTACCTCTTCTTTCTGCTGCAATGGTCGTTCGAATGCAGCTGCCGTAGAAGTTGCTAATTGTTGACCGTGTCGCCTAATGCAAGAAACTTCTATTTCGATGCGGTGAGGTGAACTGTTAGTCAAATAAATAGACAGGCACCGTGTTTCACTTCACTTTTCTTATTCAGGAACATGTTACAACAGGAAGAGCGATAAAATGTTTACGTACTCTCTTCATCAAGACACCACAAACTCCTCTCTTTCTGCCGACTTACAAAAAAGTGAAAGTCACATCTCTCTCATCTAACAGCATCTCTGCTGCAGCGCATTGCTTCCTTTTTTTTATCTTACGTATACCTCTTTGCAAAGATTTAGCAAGTGTCATTAGAAGGATGGATTCGATGTTACACGATATTAGCGCGATGTCACCTGTGGGTGACCAGTTTCTTGTTCGGTGTGCTTACCGTATTAATGGAAACGTCGTCTATTAGCTGCTTATGGTTGTAACCCACAAAAGACAAGGAAGTAAACATTACTTACCACTGGATAAAACACGCAAGCAACGTAACAGAAACTTTGTTTTGTACCGGTAACGGAACGGATCCAGAAATTTTGTCCGTCTGTGTTTAAAGGATTAGTTGCTAGCGAGTTCCCTACTCTATGGTTGGCGCAAAACCTTTCTATTGGGATAGAGACGTTTGTTACAGAAAATGAAGACAAGAGAAGCCTCTCTGGGACTCGGTGTCGTTAGCAGACATCGGACCGCGTATTGCGCGGCTACATCGATCTGCCAGCGGGTGATTACGGCGCGCTATTGTTCCGGCTGCAGCTGTGTCGCCTGCCCAGGCAGCCTGCCTAATGCGCCTTCCCCTCCCACTTCCTCCCTTACACCAGGCCCTGCTCTCACCCTCGCCTGTGGTGCCACGTGAAGGCCCGACGCGTCTTCCCCCGAGTCGAGCATTAACTGCGATGCAATTGAGGCGTTAACGTGGGTAAGGGACTACGTCATGAACAGCAAATTTGACAGGAGAAGTAAACTACGGTTTTATCACTACGAAATACAAAGTTCTATTTGCAAAATATTTACAGGAACTCCAAATTAACTTTTCAAATATACAGGGTGGCAAACGAAATGTGTTACCATTTTGTTTTTAAATATAAACTTTATTGTCAATACAATCTGAAAGGAACATAATCTACAATGAAGAGCCGTCCATGGAGATTTGTTCTAACTCAGCACATGCTCAATATGTTCACCATTTCGTTTCCTAACTTCCTTCAAACGAACACTGAAGTTAGTGATTACCCTACTGCACATGTCTTCCGTAATTCACCGCAAGCTTGAAGAATAGGTCTTCTGAGCTCCATTAAATCACGTGGACGTTTCGGGAAAATTTTTTCCTTTAGGTACCCCAAAGAAAAAAGTCAAATGGATTGAGGTCTGGACTATTGGGGGACCAATTTTGTCCGTCATTGAAGCGACCTGGAAACCTAAGTGAAATGATCCGCATGTCGAAATGCTCGTATAAAATCTCCAACACAGAGTTTGCAGTATGTGGCCTTGCTCCATCTTGCATGAACCACTGCGTGTTGAAGGGCAAGGCAGTAGCAAGAAGCCGGCCGGAGTGGCCTAGCGGTTCTAGGCGCTACAGTCTGGAACCGCGCCCGCGCGACCGCTACGGTCGCTGGTTCGAATCCTGCCTCGGACATGGATGTGTGTGATGTCCTTAGGTTAGTTAGGTTTAAGTAGTTCTAAGTTCTAGGGGACTGATGACCTCAGAAGTTAAGTCCCATAGTGCTCAGAGCCATTTGAACCAGTAGCAAGAAGCTGTGGAATGAAGCTATTGCGAAGCATGCTCAAATAACGCTCGCTGTTCACAGTTACTTCAAAGAAAAAGGGTCCAATAAGTACGTGACTGGAAATTGCTGCCCACACTGTAATCCTCGGAGGATAATGTTGTCGTTCATGAAGCACTTGTGGGTTTTCAGTGGCCCAAAAGCGTACATTTTGTATGTTAATTAACCACACCGTCTAAATGAAAATGAGCCTCGTCTGAAAACCAGATGTTGTTGAGAGTTTCTTCCCTATCCTCCTCCCACTGAGCAAACAGTAGTCTCTGCTGCTTGTGTTCTTCAGTGAACTTCTGTGCACAGGTCATCTTGTATGGGTACATATGGAGGTCACTTTTAAGAATGCGTTGAACGGAGCGTCTGGATATTACCAGTTGCACTGCTGCCTTTCTACACGATTTCCCGGGACTTCTCTGTACAGCAACTCGTACCGCTTCAATATTCTCCGGTGAACAAACAGGCTTAGGCTGAGGTCGCATCGCTTCCAATACTGTTCCTTCCTGTACAAATTTCTCGTACAACCTGTGGATGGTCTTCTTGCAATGGATCCATCGTGTGTTAAACTGTTGTCGGAAACGCCTCTGAGTCACAACAAGGCTTTTCGTTTCATGAAAAAGTAACACAATTGCCCATCGTTGCTGTGTCGTCAGTCTTCCATTGTCAGCCATTGCTGCTTACTAGTCTCCTAGCGGCAGTATCGTGAATTACACGTCATTTCGTAACTCATTTGTTATTCCAAGCTCTGCTGGAACTGCTGTAGAGATCCCATTCGGATATCTAATGTGCGTCGTAAATTGTGAAAGAAATAATTGGTAACACATTTCGTGCGCCACCCTATATTTACAGCAAGCTGCACATTTTTATAAGAAATATAATTATGCTGTAGGAAGACTGCGGTGAAATGCATGATATTTGATGTCTATGTAGTCCAGCATCGCCTGGAAATCTTTTTTTAGCATCATTAATGATGGGCCTTCATCCAACTTGTGGTAGAGAATGAAATGCAAACATGTTCTTGACTGATTTCCCCTTTTTCGAAATGTTGTGCACCCTCCACAAATCCATTTCATTTGACAAATCTTTTATTTCTGTGATGAGCACCTTATCCCTCACATTTCTAATTCAAAAAGCAGAACTAAACTTTTTACTGGTGCTGTATGCAATAATGCATCGCACACAGAGGCGGTATCATAGAAATCGTCCTTCGTCGTCTTTACAACACTGAATGTTCGTTCATTCTTTGCCTCTCTAATCATATCAGCTACTTACTCAGGAGCCATTGTTTGCGAAATCTTTCTCTTCTCTATCACGCCGAAATCTCCGTCATAAGCATGTGCGAATTCCCCGACATTAGAAATTTCAGATTGACATTATCAATCAAACTTTTACCATTATGTACATTAAAGTCCTTAAAATCATCTGATTTTTATTTTGGCTGGCGCAGTTGTCGCGCCACATAGAGTCAGTAACAGATATCTATCTTCTGCTCAAAGCAGAACCTCGATATTACGCAGCTTTCTTTGTTTCATCTGCACTATGGTGATTAAAACAAAAAGAAAATTATCTTTACCTACACAATTTTGGTTCTGAAACTGAGAGCAGCTTCCGTGCGTCATTCTCTCCAAAACTACGGCTGCTATATTTGCATTGCATTTACAAGTAGCCAGCACAAAGGAAGTACACAAAAAAATTGGTTGATCACAATAAAACACAAAATTTGCTGTTAGCACTGAATGTAAGCAAGTAAATTTTATTACAGACGAAAAATATGGCCTACCATATTGTATAGAACAGGTTTGGGAGGCATTTCGTCGTACTAATAACTCCAGGTAACATTACTACCGAATGAATAACACAGTAATGAACAGTTGGTCAGAGAGTAAAAGCTAGTACCTCAGTGGCTTGTTGACTTACTCCGATATCCATGCCGGTTCATGTGATGTTACTACAAGTGCCACCTTCTGTCGTTAGTAAGAACGCAAATGCTCACAACTTTGACATTCTTCTACTTCTATCCCACTGGCGACATGTCTTACTACCATTTCGTCAAAAAATCTGAAAAACAATTTAATTTGACTTACTACCTTTCCCAAGTCAACGCCTCAATTCTATTCAACTCGCCGCTCTTTTATAAATCCAAGACCTATTGAAAACAATCGATTTGTTCTAAATCGACTGCTACAGATTAGAGCAGCTTTGTTCGTCATAATCTACATTTTACATAATAAAAGTTGGTTCTGACGTAACGTGTCAGATAATTTCGGCCACTACATAAATTTGCGTCATATTATCCATCCCTTTCTAGCTAGATATTTTTACTAACTTACACTTCATCAGATTTCTTCGTGGAGGTAAAGTCTTCGTATTTTGTTTCTCCTTTACAAACCATCTCAAATTTGCGAGCATGTATTGGAAGTCAGATCCACCTCTTAATCGCAGTGACATAATAAATTTTGTGAGGTACAGCTTTTGGCAACTAGTCCTGCACAAACTAATACGAGAACACTTCTCATTTTTTGACACTTTCTTAGAAAAACTTTTGAAGCAATTGTGGACACTTTCAGTAGAGATGTTGGACGCTGGAGTCTGGAGCGAAGTCGACACTCTAACTCGCGCCAAAGGTATTCCATTCTATTCAGGTCGGGACTCTGAACTGACCAATCAGTTTAGGAATGTTGTTGTCCATAGACTACAGCCACACAGATGCTGCTTTAAGACTGAGAGCATTTTCATACTGATACAAACAAGCACCGTCCCAAACTGTTCCTCTACTGCTTGCAGAACACAGTGCCATAAAATTTGTTCATATCATTCCACATTTAGCGTTTTCTTAAGTACAATAAGGGGACAACATCCTAACGACCAATAACACCCTCATACCGCACCATCTCCTCCGTACGTCACAATTGGAGTACACATGATGGCAGGTAACGTTGTCCTGGCAGTCGCAAACCTAAATCCTTCCAGCGGATGGCCACAGCTTACAGCATGATATATCACTCCAAATCACTCGTTTCCAGTCATCCAGTGTCCAGTGGCGACGCTCTTTAGATCACCTCAAATGTCGCTTAATACTGACCACGAAAGTGTGTGGCTTACGAGGAGCTGTTCGACCACTGTACCCACTGAGTAATTTGGATTGATGAACCACTCTATACCCTGTGGCAACACGGTAGAAGTGAGCGGGTTTGGCGAATGCCTGGAGGACTTTGCCTGCCATCATGTGTAGTACCAACTGTGAAATATGAAGGAAGTGGTGTTCTGGTATGGGGGACCCGTTCGTGGTTACGATGTCGTCCCTTTATTGTACTAAATTTGAAAGGATGTGAACAAATTTTACACCAATTTTTAGTGCGTACAGCTGAGGAACACTTCGGTGACGGTGACTGTAGCAGCATGAAAATGCACCCTGTCATAAAGTAGCATCAGTGAGATAATGGTTTGTAAACAATAACGTTTCTGAAAAGACTGGCCTTTTCAGTGTCCCGATCTCAACCTAATGGAACACGTTCGGTACAAGTTAGCACGTCGAATTTGCCCCACACTCCAGCATCCAACAACACTACCTTCTCTGTTTCCGGCTATTGAAGAAGAAAGGGCCACATAGACATTCAGACACCACCTTGAAAGTGTCCCCCAGCGGAGTTCAAGTCGTCAAGGAGGCGAATGGTGGACATACTTCATATTAATGTTCACTAGTAGCTAAGAAAATTGCAAATAATCTATTTCAGAAAATTATTAAGTCGTTCTCTGCAAATGGACTCTCACAAAATTTTGAGAAAACGCTGTTTATACAATTATGTACAGTAAATGGCGTAACACTATTGATAAATATAGACTATGAACGGAAATCTGTTGCCAAGGTAGAATACTCAAAATTTCTGGGTGTGTGCATTGATGAGAAATTGAATAGGAAGAAACACATCGATGATCTGCTGAAACGGTTAGTTTGAGCTATTTATGCTATTAGGATTATTGCAAATTTTGGTAATAAACATATCAGTAAATTAGCCCACTACGCCTATTTTCATTCACTGCTTTCATATGGCATCATATTTTGGGGCAATTCGTAATTAAGAGAGAAAATATTTATTGCACAAAAGCGTGTAATCACAATAATAGCTGGAGCCCACCCAAGATCACCTTACAGACATTTATTTAAGGAACTCGGGATATTCACAGTACCTTCGCAATACATATATTCACTTATGAAATTTGTCGTTAATAACCCATCCCAATTCAAAAATAACAGCGAAGTGCATAACTACAACACTAGAAGAAAGGTTGGTATTCACTATTCCGGATTAAATCTCACTTTGGCACAGAAAATGGTAAATTATGCTGCCACGAAAATCTTTGATCATTTGCCAAATAGTATTAGAAGTCTGACAGATAACCAAACAACATTTAAAAGCAAATTAAAAGAATTTCTGAAATACAACTCCTTCTACTCAATAGATGAATTCTTAGATATGAAGTAGTAACTGTAAAAAAATTAATTAATTAATTAATTATTTTGTGTAAAGAAAACTTATGTTAAAGTGACACGTTCCACATAATTACGAAATGTCGTATACATGATCTATGGAACAAGGATTAATGTATGTATGTATGTATATGTGTCGAAATACCTTTAGTCAGACAGTGTAAGTCTGTGGAATTAGCGCAGTTAGATGGGTCGACTCGGAGACGTAACAGAATGTCAGAAAGCAGCCATCGTGCTTTGACGTGCACACTACCACATAAAGAATAAAGTTGCCAGATTTGTTCGCATATGAACGCAGACAGTCCAACGTTTCTACAGGGAATGGTGTACTGCTTGTAGCTATATAACAAGGGGTGCAAACAGTGGTCGTAAAAAATCCTAGAGGAACCGAAGACGTGTGTCACGCCTTGCCGATGATAATCGGATTCAAATCTGACAGGAACTGCTGCTGTCAGCCTGTTCGAGTCTATCTCAATCAGTCTCCCCGCGATCGTTGTGAAGCGAACTGCGTACAGTTGACATTGATATTTGGGTACCTCAAGAAAGGCACATAAATCTAAGCCAAGCAACACTGAAGCTGACTGGAGGCTTGTTGCGTGATCCGGCGAGTAGCGATTTTGCCTCTATCCAAAGGTTGCAAGGCGTTTAGTCTGCTGTGTATGGAGGGTGTAGTTCAGGTCGGAGGTGATACTGTAATGTTTTGAAGGTGTTTTTCGTACCAAGACTTGGTCTCTCATTTAGGATGCACCAGGATGTTTTGAAGGTATTTTTCGTACCAAGACTAGGTCTCACTCATTTAGGATGCACCTGGATGTTTACCTCAACATTCTCGGTGAATGGCTCTGAGCACTATCGGACTTAACATCTCAGGTCATCAGTCCCCTAGAACTTAGAACTACTTAAACCTAACTAACCTAAGGACATCACACAACACCCAGTCATCACGAGGCAGAGAAAATCCCTGACCCCGCCGGGAATCGTACCCGGGAACCCGGGCGCGGGAAGCGAGAACGCTACCGCGCGACCACGAGCTGCGGACCATTCTCGGTGACATGTTGCGCTTTGTTATACATCTTCATAACGAATCTGCTGTTGACACTCGCGCCTTCCAAGACGCTTTTAGGACTGGACACATACGTTCCTGGTTTGATGAATACTCAAGCATCCTATTGCACAACGATTGACTCGCTAAATCACCTGACTTAATCCCACAGAATATGTCTGGGAGCGTTTGGAGTAGAAGATGAAACGTAGCAACAAACATTACCACAATCCGGTAGTTCAACGGACTCTAGTCATCAATAAGTGGTATCAGAAAAAAACTTGCTGATTCTCTGGCTCGCCGAACTGAGATTATTGTTGTTACACAGCATCATCTTGACGCCTCCAGGGGTGTCTAATGTTTTGCTCGGGATGCTTATACTACTGTCAGTTCCAAATTAATCGCGATCTCTAGGCCTTTCCACACCTTCATCAGCTTCATCCTCTCCATAAACAAACCATGCGTGTCTGACTAAAAATCAGGCAACAATTCAACGTTCTACCCAAGCAGTCAAAATCTAGCAACCGATTTTAAACGACTTCCTTCTTCTATAAATATTTAATCCACCTGAAGTTCATACAAACGCGAAAATTTATGTGGAGAGCTGTATGAAAATTTAGCAGTCATTATTTGACAGTAACACAAATTAGTCGGCTTGGTCAGTTTACTTAAAATTCCGCGCTTCCTATTCGACTGAAGGAAGTCGAGGGGAGAACTCCAATTGAAACGGAACAATACTTCGGCCTACGGAAAAACCATTCCGTGACCAGTGCTATCGGTAATCTAAACGTGGACTGTGCGTGTTTTCTCGCTGTTTACTGTGTAATATACTATTACGAGTACGAAATCATATATCGCCATGCAGTATGTTATCGATCCTTATCGAATAACGTATTAGTTCTTACCTCTCTGACATTGTGGAAGCTTTGCTGCGTCTTTTCAGTTAGCATTCAAGCATCGACCAACCGGAATGTATTAGTGTCGATGCACATTTGACAGAACTGAGCGTCAATATATTCCGTAATGCATTTGAAATGGCGGCATTCATACACGCCGTCTACGGAATAGGACGACAACGTCAGGGCTTTTCGGGAAGGAAGTATTTACGTTGACGTTGTTGGCAGAGGGGGCAGGGGGGAGGGGGGAGGAAGGCGGGGGGAAGGTCTCTTCTCCGCTAAAATAAGAAGTTAACCAATTTTCGCCGTGCTCACTCAAGTTATAGTTATGGATTTCATGCTCTTGAGTCTTCTTATTCTTTATTTTTGTTATTTTTCTGTTTTCGTGGCAAAATACAAATGTTCCACGAAGACTTGTATATTTTTTTCACTCAGTGTTCTTCCACCGGAAAGGCCAGATATCTGAAAGAGAAAACTGTTTTAAGTTTCATAATATCTGGACAGAGGGAAGCTTACACTGTGGATATACGAGGGCCGTTCAGAAAGTAACCTCCGGTTGATTTAAAAAAATACACCAAGTTAAATAAAAATATTTTAATATATACATCTTACAACTACATCTTTGCACTATTTTTCTACATAGTCTCCATAGCGATTGAGGCACTTATCGTATCTCTTCACAAGCTTTGAAATTCCTTCTGCATAAAAATCACCCGCTTGTGCCTGGAGCCAGCCTGTGACCGCATCTTTGAGCTCTTCGTCGTCATCAAACCGCTGTGACCCGAGCCATTTCTTCAAATGCATGAAGAGGTGATAATCACTTGGCGCCAGGTCTGGGCTGTAAGGTGGATGGTTGATAACGTCCCACTTGAAGGACTCAAGAAGGGCCGTTGTTCTGCGAGCAGAGTGAGGACGGGCGTTATCGTGCAAAAAAACGATACCGGAAGTCAGCATACCACGGCGTTTGTTCTGTATAGCCCGTCGTAACTTTTTTATTGTTTCACAGTACACGTCTTGATTAATGGTCGTACCACGTTCCATGAATTCAACCAACAATACCCCTTTGGCATCCCAAAACACCGTTGCCATCAGTTTTCTGGCAGAAAAATCTTGCGAGGCTTTTCTTGGTTTGGTAGGCGAATTTGAATGTGCCCACATATTTGATTGTTCTTTTGTCTCAGGGTTCACGTACTTAATCCAGGTTTCGTCACCGGTCACGATTCTGTTTAACAATGGTTCTCCTTCGTCCTCATAACGTGACAGAAAGTCTAATGCAGAGGCCATTCTTTGAGTTTTGTGGTGGTCGGTAAGAATTTTGGGCACCCATCGTGCACAGAACTTACGGTAACCCAATCTTGCTGTCACTATCTCGTACAAGAGAGTCTTAGAAATCTGTGGAAAACCAGTAGACAACTCCGACATTGAGAAACGTCGATTTTCACGAACTTTTGCATCAACTGTCTGAACGAGTTCGTCAGTCACCAATGATGGTCTACCACTCCTCTCTTCATCATGAACGTTTTCTCGTCCACTTTTAAACAAACGTACCCATTCACGGACAACTCCTTCACTCATAACTCTTGGTCCGTACACGGCACAAAGCTCACGATGAATAGCTGCTGCAGAATATCCTTTGGCTGTAAAAAACCTTATGACAGCACGCACTTCACATTTGGCGGGATTTTCTATTGCAGCACACATTTCAAACTGCCACAAAAACTAAACTAGCGCAGGTACGACGTTCACTCGACCACGGCTTGATGCCGACTGACCTGTTGAGTGCGTGAACGCACAGATGGCGTCGCTACTCCCCCCACAACCCGCACTGTGACCAATCGGAGGTTACTTTCTGAACCGCCCTCGTATAAGAACAAAAATTGATTAAGCAGTTCCCATGAAATAAACTAGACGAAATTCTCTGAAATTTATTGAGATTCCTGGGAGAATCAGCCATTTGAAAACCATCCCACCTTCTATGGACGATGCAGCAGGTGAAATACTCTCAGACTTCCAGAAGAATGGAGGCGGATCCGTTAGATCCAGCCCATATATTTATCTGCTCTTGTAAGCCATTCTGTTTTGCATTACATCTCGCTACTTGTTTTCGAAGGTGATAAACTCCTTGGAAGGAAACTGGTCACTTTATTCTCAGCATATCCTTTCCTATTATTTAATCCATTGTAAGTGACTGCATGTTAGTTTTCGTAAGAGAAGTCAGTATTTGTTGCATGTTAGGGCATTTGTGCCAATAGTGGTAGTTTCAGTCGAAAAGCGGAGAGATTTATTGTTGACGTAGGTCAGATGCCTGAGCAGGTATGCGGTTAAGTTGGTAAGAGGGACGCTGGTCATCTTTGAATACCCCCTTCCCAATGGGAATTGAAAGGTACTCTCCATTCATCCAGTACATCACTCAGCTGCTGGGAATAGCTAAGAGTGGGTGTCCTCCAGGCACTGTGTAGATGGAGGTACTGGAATATAAACTGAAGAGCCATAGAAACTGCTACACCTGCCTAATAGTGCAGGGGGCCCCGCGAGATCGAAAAAGTGCCGCAACACGACATGGCATGGACTCGACTAATGTCTGAAGTAGTGCTGGAGGGAACTGACACTATGAATCCTGCAGGGCTGTCCATAAATCCGTAAGAGTGCTAGGAGTTGGAGATCTCTTCTGAATAGCACTTTGCAAGGCATCCCAGATATGCTCAATAATGTCCATGTCTGGGGAGTTTGGTGGCCAGCGGAAGTGTTTAAACTCATAAGGGAGTTCCTGAAGCCACTCTGTAACAATTCTGGCTGTGTGGGGTGTCGCATTGTCCTGCTGGAATTGCCCAAGTCCGTCGGAATGCACAATGGACATGCGTGCATGCAGGTGATCAGACAGGATGCTTACATACGTGTCACCTATCAGAGTCGTATCTAGACGTATCAGAGGACCTATACCACTTCAGCTGCACACGCCCCACATCATTACAGAGTTTCCACCATCTTGAACAGTCCCCTGCTGACATGCAGGGTCCATGCATTCAATTTATGAGGTTGTCTCCATACCCGTACATGTTCATCAGCTCGATACAATTTGAAACGAGACTCGTTCGGCCAGTCAACATGTTTCCAGTCATCAACATCCAATGTCGGTGTTGACGGGTCAAGGTGAGGCGTAAAGCTTTGTGTCGTGCAATCATCGAGGGTACACGAGTGGGCCTTCGGCTCTGAAAGTTCATGTCAGTGACGCTTCATTGACTGATTCGCATGCAGACAGTTGTTGATGGCCCACCATTGAAAACTGCAGCAATTTGCGAAAAGGTTGGACTTCTGTCACGTTAAACGATTATCGTCATCGTTGGTCCCACTCTTGCACAAACTTCTTTCGGCCGCAGCGGTGTCGTTGATTTGATGTTTTGTCGGATTCCTGATATTCATGGTGTACTCGCGAAATGGTCGTACGGGAAAATCCCCACTTAATCGCTATCTCGGGTATGCTGTGGACCATCGCTCGTACGCCGACTAAACATCACGTTCAAACTCACATAAATCTTGATAACCGCCGTTTTAGCAGCAGTAACTGATCCAAGAACTCGCCAGACACTTGTCTCGCAAAGGCGTTGCAGACCGCAGCGCCGTATTCTGCCTGTTTCCACATCTCTGTATTTGAATACACGTGCCTATACCAGTTTCTTTGGCGCTTCAGTGTAGTTGGTATGCAATATTAACCATATTTATTTCAGCCCTCTTGGACTTTTGGAGAAAATTATGTTAGTTATGGTAGGAGACGTTTCGGAGGTGTATTTACTATTTCTTGTGTTTTTGGTAGGGAGTACTTCATGAGTGCGTTAGTTGCCCACCATATTTGATGTTATACAGAGAAACTTTATTCTCCCACACAGTAATTAAGGTGAAATTACTTTCAACGTGTAAAGTAAATTCTTAGAATAAAACTGCGAGAAGCACAGAGCTGAATTCTTTACACACTGACAAGCCAAAACATTATGGCCACCGCCCATCGCGACGTTGGATGCCTCCTGGTGGCGTTGCGGGCAAGTGACGAGGTAATAAAAGTATGTAACCACAGCAGCCACGGATGGGGAATCACCCTAGCGAAGATATAGACTGCAAGTGGGGAAATCCAGTGAGATAAGTGACTTTGACAAAGGGGAAGATTATTATTACCAGAGCCTGTGAACGAGTATCCTTAAAACGCTAAAGCTGGTCGAATGTTCACATGCTTCTGTCGTGAGCATCTACGGAAGGAAGTAGAAGGACAGTGAAACTACCACTATGCGCTAGCCGGCCGGAGTGGCCGTGCGGTTCTAGGCACTACAGTCTGGAGCCGAGCGACCGCTACGGTCGCAGGTTCGAATCCGGCCTCGAGCATGGATGTGTGTGATGTCCTTAGGTTAGTTAGGTTTAATTAGTTCTAAGTTCTAGGCGACTGATGACCTCACAAGTTAAGTCGCATAGTGCTCAGAACCATTTTAACCATTTGAACTATGCGCTAAATGGTTGGACGACCACGACTCTTCACAGAACGTGGAGTTTAGAGACTCGTCTGCTGTCTAAAGTGGGACAGATGGTGATATGTGGTACCTCTGCCGAAAGCGCACAATGCTGGTGCACGCACAAGTGTTTCAGAGCACACGTTTCATCGTACAGTGTTGAACATCGAGCTCCGCCCAGACCACCCCTACCTGTTCACATTTTGACCCAACGACATGGTCGGTCACGATTGCAGCAGGAACGGCGCCATCGGGATTCGATCATCGATGAATGGAAACGTGTCGCCTCTTTGGGTGAATCACAACTTTGCTACACTAGACGGACGGTCGTCTCCACAAACACCGTCATCGGGGTGAATGATAGCTCGAAACGTGCAAAAACTGGTTCAAATGCGGCTTTTCGCGGATGATGCTGTAGTATACAGAGAAGTTGCAGCATTAGAAAATTGTAGCGAAATGCAGGAAGATCTGCAGCGGATAGGCACTTGGTGCAGGGAGTGGCAACTGTCCCTTAACATAGACAAATGCAATGTATTGCGAATACATAGAAAGAAGGATCCTTTATTGCATGATTATATGATAGCGGAACAAACACTGGTAGCAGTTACTTCTGTAAAATATCTGGGAGTATGCGTACGGAACGATTTGAAGTGGAATGATCATATAAAATTAATTGTTGGTAAGGCGGGTACCAGGTTGAGATTCATTGGGAGAGTGCTTAGAAAATGTAGTCCATCAACAAAGGAGGTGGCTTACAAAACTCTCGTTCGACCTATACTTGAGTATTGCTCATCAGTGTGGGATCCGTACCAGATCGGTTTGACGGAGGAGATAGAGAAGATCCAAAGGAGAGTGGCGCGTTTCGTCACAGGGTTATTTGGTAACCGTGATAGCGTTACGGAGATGTTTAATAAACTCAAGTGGCAGACTCTGCAAGAGAGGCGCTCTGCATCGCGGTGTAGATTGTTCGCCAGGTTTAGAGAGGGTGCGTTTGTGGATGAGGTATCTAATATATTGCTTCCCCCTACTTATACCTCCCGAGGAGATCACGAATGTAAAATTAGAGAGATTAGAGCGCGCACGGAGGCTTTCAGACAGTCGTTCTTCCCGCGAACCATACGCGACTGGAACAGGAAAGGGAGGTAATGACAGTGGCAAGTAAAATGCCCTCCGCCACACACCTTTGCGTGGCTTGGAGGGTATAAATGTAGATGTAGATGTAGAGCACTATGGGACTTAACATCTGAGGTCATCAGTTCCCAAGAAGTTAGAACTACTTAAACCTAACTAACCTTAGGACATCATACATATCCATGCCACAGGCAGGATTCGAACCTGCGACCATAGCGGTCGCGCAGACTGAAGCGCCTAGAACCGCTCGGCCACAACGGCCGGTTCGAAACGTGCAGCTTGCCACGGATGCAGGCTGGTGGTAGCTGCATTGTACTATGGGAGACATTCTCCTGCATTTGCATGGAACGTGTGGTAGTAATCGAAGATACGCTGACAGCTGCGAACCACCAGCGTCCCTTCATGCTTGATGTCTTCTCTGGGGGCCATGTCATTTATCAGCAGTACAGTTGTCTGCGTCTCGGAGCCAGAACCGTGCTACAGTAGTTTGAGGAACATTATAGTGAACTCTCGTTGAGGTGTCGGCGACCAAATTCGCCTGATGTAAATCCTATGGAATCCATCTGGATCGCTATCGGGTACTATTATCGCTTATGCAAATTAGCGGTCTGTTATTTACGCGAATTGCATGATGTGTGCGTAGACATCTAATGCCAGATACCTCCAAAAACCTACCAACAAACTGTCGGATCCCTGATACGCTGAATTAGTGATGTATTTCGTTCAAAAGATGTACCAACAAGCTATTAAGTATATGGTCGTAATGTTTTGGCTCATCACTGTATTTTCCATGAGTGTTTGGGACTTAAACGTGGGCAATGGCAGGATTTAAGTCTATCCCTTATTTAACTCTCAGTGTGTGAGTAACGTCCGTTGAAGTTTCGAAACATAAACCGAATTTTCTTTTGGAAAGATATGGTCTTTCTTGGTGTGAATCACGGTACGTTCAACCACATGTTGCGATTCCTTATTAATCATCAGATGGATCTTGATTTTATGAGGTGTGGGGTTGGTCTGTTATTCTGTTATTCTGCCCAACGGATTAATCTGAGATGTACCCTTTACCCTGTGGCTCCTGCAAGATGCAATTTCCACCCCCACACTACTACAGAAGTCAGACAGACGCTCCTAACGTTCTAAAGAGAAATGCCTGAAAAACTTTCAGCAATATATATCTTCTGGAGTCGTCCGCTGTAAGGAAATGACACAAAAATTCACAAAATTTCTTACGTAACTAGTGCGATACTTGGGTACTGGGGAAGTGCTAGTTAGTGCAAGAAAATCATGAAACTAACGAAAGTTATTATTTATTTTGCAAAAATTCTGAAAAAAATCACAATGGTACTTTTAGTTATGAATTGAACAAGTTGTATCCTGGTTCTTTTCGGAATGTGAAGTTACCTCTCAAGGATAGGATTCGCTAATGAAATTTCTACACAAAGTTTAAGATGGTTGTTGACTTGACAGAATGTCTGAGAGGCGCGCCTACTCAACTTCAAAAATTATCCTTTAGAATGTTGCTGACAGATTTCAGATAGATTATATAATGGTAAGACAGAGATTTAGGAACCAGGTTTTAAATTGTAAGACATTTCCAGGGGCAGATGTGGACTCTGACCACAATCTATTGGTTATGAACTGTAGATTAAAACTGAAGAAACTACAAAAAGGTGGGAATTTAAGAAGATGGGACCTGGATAAACTGAAAGAACCAGAGGTTGTACAGAGTTTCGGGGAGAGCATAAGGGAACAATTAACAAGAATGGGGGAAAGAAATACAGTAGAAGAAGAATGGGTAGCTTTGAGGGATGAAGTAGTGAAGGCAGCAGAGGATCAAGTAGGTAAAAAGACGAGGACTAGTAGAAATCCTTGAGTAACACAAGAAATATTGAATTTAATTGACGAAAGGAGAAAATATAAAAATGCAGTAAATGAAGCAGGCAAAAAGGAATACAAACGTCTCAAAAATGAGATCGACAGGAAGTGAAAAATGGCTAAGCAGGGATGGCTAGAGGATAAATGTAAGGATATAGAGGCTTATCTCACTAGGGGTAAGATAGATACTGCCTACAGGAAAATTAAAGAGACCTTTGGAGAAAAGAGAACCACTTGTATGAATATCAAGAGCTCACATGGAAACCCAGTTCTAAGCAAAGAAGGGAAAGCAGAAAGGTGGAAGGAGTATATAGAGGGTCTATACAAGGGCGATGTACTTGAGGACAATATTATGGAAATGGAAAAGGATGTAGATGAAGATGAAACGGGAGATATGATACTGCGTGAAGAGTTTGACAGAGCACTGAAAGACCTGAGCCGAAACAAGGCCCCAGGAGTATACAACATTCCATTAGAACTACTGACGGCCTTGGGAGAGCCAGTCCTGACAAAACTCTACTATCTGGTGAGCAAGATGTAAGAGATAGGCGAAATTCCCTCAGACTTCAAGAAGAATATAATAATTCCAATCCCAAAGAAAGCAGGTGTTGACAGATGTGAAAATTACCGAACTATCAGTTTAATAAGTCACAGCTGCAAAATACTAACGCGAATTATTTACAGACGAATGGAAAAACTAGTAGAAGCCAACCTTGGGGAAGATCAGTTTGGATTCCGTAGAAATATTGGAACACGTGAGGCAATACTGACCCTACGGCTCATCTTAGAAGCTAGATTAAGGAAAGGCAAACCTACGTTTCTAGCATTTGTAGACTTAGAGAAAGCTTTTGACAATGTCGACTGGAATACTCTCTTTCAAATTCTAAAGGTGGCAGGGGTAAAATATAGGGAGCGAAAGGCTATTTACAATTTGTATAGAAACCAAATGGCAGTTAGAAGAGTTGAGGGGCATGAAAGGGAGCAGTGGTTGGGAATGGAGTGAGACAGGGTTGTAGCCTCTCCCCGATGTTATTCAATCTGTATATTGAGCAAGCAGTGAAGGAAACAAAAGAAAAATTCGGAGTAGGTATTAAAATCCATGGAGAAGAAATAAAAACTTTGAGGTTCGCCGATGACATTGTAATTCTGTCAGAGACAGCAAAGGACTTGGAAGAGCAGTTGAACGGAATGGATAGTGTCTTGAAGGGAGGATATAAGATGAACATCAACAAAAGCAAAACGAGGATAATGGAATGTCGTCGAATTAAGTCGGGTGATGTTGAGGGTATTAGATTAGGAAATGAGACACTTAAAGTAGTAAAGGAGTTTCGCTATTTGGGGAGCAAAATAACTGATGATGGTCAAAGTAGAGAGGATATAAAATGTAGACTGGCAATGGCAAGAAAAGCGTTTCTGAAGAAGAGAAATTTGTTAACATCGAGTATAGATTTAAGTGCAGGAAGTCGTTTCCGAAAGTATTTGTATGGGGTGTAGCCATGTATTGAAGTGAAACATGCACGATACATAGTTTAGACAAGAAGAGAATAGAAGCTTTCGAAATGTGGTGCTACAGATGAATGCTGAAGATTAGATGGGTAGATCAGATAACTAATGAGGAAGTGTTGAATAGAATTGGGGAGAAGAGGAGCTTGTGGCACAACTTGACTAGAAGAAGGAATCAGTTGGTAGGACATGTTCTGAGGCATCAAGGGATCACCAATTTAGTATTGGAGGGCAGTGTGGGGGGGGGGGGGGGGGGTAAAAATCGTAGAGGGAGACCAAGAGATGAATACACTAAGCAGATTCAGAAGGATGTAGGTTGCAGTAGGTACTGGGAGATGAAGAAGCTTGCACAGGATAGAGTAGCATGGAGAACTGCATCAAACTAGTCTCAGGACTGAAGACCACAACAACAACAACAATGTTGCTAGGTACGGTTGAGGCTGTCGCGTGTGAAATGCAGTGATGTGTACTGTTGTGGAGGAAATATGGGGCTCGCAATAGCTGTAGCGCACAATACCGTTAGCTGCGATGACTGCTGTCTGCGCCTCTCGCTGCTGACAAATAAGATAACTCTCGTTCTATCTGGATTGACCTTTGCCAATCAAACTCTCCCTATGCCTTGACGAAGTCAAGGATTCCTATTCGCCCCTAGTCTAACTATTGGCATGGTACACCGGTCAGATAACCATTCCTTCGCGGGGCCACTCAAAATTCGCTCGCCGGCGTTTAATTATAATTTTGTCCATTCACACCGCACAATAAGTGTGTCGGCCAACACTGTGAACAACACTTGATCTCAAGGACTCAATATAGAATAGCACTTCGATTCGCTCTCGACAGAGGTGCTCTCCCAGTGAAGTACTGAGGAGAGAGTTGTTCCTCGCTCCAAGAGCGACAATGGAACGGCGCCTCTCCACGCCATACATGAAGGGGTATATCTTTCGGTCTCTTCCATTATTCCTTCAGCTCAAGGCGTCAGAAATATCATCTACCAATCAGCATTGCTCTTCTAAAACGGGAGAATGACGTTTTGTTTAAGGCGACCAATCTGGAAACCTGTAGCATTGGCGTTTGGCGTTTCCTGTCTCACTGTGAAAATCTCTGAAACTGCGTGCTATGTGTGAAGAATGCGTAGGTTGGCTGCTCCCACACAATGTAGCGGAATTTGCTTTTAAGCCGAACACGGGGTTGTTCCCCCCTTTCACTCGGGCCCACGCTGTCTGCTACACGGGCGGTCACCGGCCGACATAGGCTGGGTCGTCCTCTGAAGGGACCGGCGTCCCATTGTGCGGTTTCTCTCCCGAACTAAAAGCTTCTGTGACCGTCGTGTCTGGAATGTATGTGTGTACGCCAGCCTCGAGTATTTCAACCACGGTGTGATTACTTGTTAATTGCATATCGTGTACATGAATTCATACAACATTGACTTTATCTCATCGAGTTTGGGTTCGAATGAAGCGTCTTGATGTGCGGAATATAATTGTCAGGCCGGAATATGTAAGCAATGAAGGTCAGGAGACCATGACGTCTTACAATTTGTAGAGCACAATGACGTGTTACATGGTTGCATTATTTTTCGTAGTTTTGGAACAGTGTAAAAGATTTTTGCAGTTAAGGGAACTGGCCAAATTGAGTTCATTCTTCCATAAATTTTCCAGCAAACAATTATGTCTGCAGTGATTATTGGGTATTTGTGCACAGTACTAAATTTCAGTAGAAATTGTCTGTAGGTATAGTGGCATGTTTGACCACGTGCTGTTCAGAGAACATTAAAATCCTATTCTGTATTATTCATTGGATGGATATAAATTCTCAAAGCATAGCAAGTGCCTATGTATGGAAATTTTTCCTTTCATTCACTTTATAGAATGTAAAAGATTTTTCGTGGTTTGCAACCTATTTGGGGCCGAGTTGAGATTCTCTCTGCTGAGTAGGCAATGGGTTCCATAGAGGTATCGGTGATGGAATGCGATGCTTATTTCTGTTCCTTGATGCATGAATGAGTGTATGATTATGAATATACCATCCTAAATCACGTATCCTTTCATTTTCCTGGCTATGAGGCACAGTAAAATTTAACTTTAGTATAAAGTAATGATCATACCCAAGTAATATGTCGATAAGAGCACTTTCATCATCTGTATTTGGTCTGTACATAACGTGTTTGATTAATGAATGCCGGCCGCATGGGCGAGCGGTTCTAAACGCTTCAGTCCAGAACCGCGTGACTGCTACGGTCGCAGATTCGAATCCTACCTTGGACATGGATGTGTGTGATGTCCTTAGGTTAGTTAGGTTTAAGTAGTTCTAAGTTCTAGGGGACTGATGACCTCACATGTTGAGTCCCATAGTGCTCAGAGCCATTTGGACCATTTGATTAATAAATCATTAGGACCAAATTTTTAAGAAAGTAAGATTTCTGTATTACACATCCAATCCCTTCCCTAATGCATTTGTGGTGGAACAGATAAAAAAATGTTTAGTTAAATTAGATATGATATTCTGGTTATTTGGTTGCAGGAATTTAAGAAAATAAAGATATCCAATACACTCTTCTACAACCACTATCAGATTCAAGTAAGTTTATTATCGAATCAAGCAGAATGAATAAATTAAAGTAACAGTTTGATTTATCATGAGACTGGTATTTCAGCTTCCAACTCTTTTCAAGATTACGGCTTTTTCGTATAATGTCAGCCATTCTATCGGCGACCATTCTACAGGCGACCTTTGACAAAATCCTTTTTGTACAGAAGTACAGTACCTTTCACTTGGCATACCCTGCTACAGGATTAAGAAACAGGGTTCGAATCTTCTGGGAAATACTTAGACAAGGGAAGCAAACAGGATACATAGGTTTTCTAATGAATGATTTTTCTTTGAAGTCTGAAGTGTTCTTTTTGTCTTATATTTTGATGTGTTGTGATTTTGGAGGTTCTCTTATTTTTTTGTATGTTGTGTGATTTTGTGGGGACAATTGTAGGGAAATTGATAGGTGTGTGTTGCTCATTCCTCGTGTTTCGAATTGTTGAATACGAATTTCTTTCGCATATATACAGGAAGTTTATAGGAAATGGCGTCATGCAATCGATCAAAGAGTTTGTCGAAGCGAATGAAGTGTGATCTGATGGAAGGATTGGCAGAATTAGATGTGCAATGCATGTGCGATTATGACGTAGAGGCCTTAGAGAATGTGCATATCAGGTTCGACGATGGAAACAGCATACAAGATGCAGCTTCTTTGTCCAGAGGACAAGATACTGCGAACGTTGGTGAGGAGGTTGAAACACCAACCTCTTGTGTAATGGTAGATCATGGTAATACACCAGATGCTGCACGCAAATCAGACTCCACTCAGACCAACTGTGTGAAGATGAAAGACAAAGTGGTGGACCTATTATGTAAAAAACAGGCAAGGTGAGATGTGTGAATACATTTTCTGGAGAAATTAAGAAAATCGATTAGAAATTAAGCAAGCAAAATGAAAATTTAGGAGAAAAGTTTAGCAAACTTGGTTGACAATAAGAAAACTGCATGGGAGAATGCCGTGTAACAGCTGAGAAGTTTGCCAACAACGTTAAAGAAATAAGCTCCTAAACGAGCCCTTCCAGATCATAAGCATTCAGCTGTAGGAGGAATTTAAGTCATAATAAAGCACTGCCGGCCGTTGTGGCCGAGCTGTTCTAGGCGCCCCAGTCCGGAACCGCGCTGCTGCTACGGTCTCAGGTTCGAATCCTGCCTCGGGCATGGATGTGTGTGTGTCCTTAAGTTGGTTAGGTTTAAGTAGTTCTAAGTCTAGGGGCTGATGACCTCAGATGTTAAGTCCCGTAGTGCTCAGAGCCATTTTATGAACAAAACACAAAATTGTCAAGGGTTGAAGAGAGTACTGAAACCATGGAAGTGGAACATGTAAAATTACCAGAAGAGGTTAAGGGGCACGAAGAAGCAGTACAGTAGGGCTTAGAAGTAATATGGGTGCAACAGAGAAAGGAACACGAATAGATTATGGTCCACACGTGGGCAGATAAGTTAGAATCATTAAAAATGAATATTGAGGAAGAAAATTAAAATCTAAAAGGCGAGATAGATAAGTCATCTGAGAGTGTGATGGCACTAGCGAGTTTGGACAGAACCAGTGATGATACTGTGCCGATTGTGGTTACTAACTGTGATGGGATTAACTCCTTACTAACATTTGAAGACGTTCAGTGTGAAATTAACTGGCATCACCTAGGAGTCTAGTGGGAAATGTATGAGCGTGTGGCTAACGTGGAGGAAACGTCAGGACATATAACTGACACTAATGGGAACATTAAAAACGACTTGTGTCACAGAGCAGATGAGAGCAGCGCTAGACATGAGGATGAGTGGGATAGTGAACTGGAAGACCACGGAGCCATATATAATGTGAATGATAATAGAAATGTCCAAGGATTTTCTTCACAACAAAAGATGGAGGTTCTCTACTACAGACGTCAGCATTCGAGATTTTTCACAAGTCACCCAACAGCACCTATCCTAGGGCATGGTTTGAGCAGTTCTGTTACTCACTACTTTCCACATGGCCTAGTGGCTATCGTGTAGAGTTTATGTATGGCTATTTAGAGAGTGAAACAGCCCTTGGAATGCAATCAATTGCACGGAAAAGTACAATGCACAGGGAATTAGGCGCTCTTTTCAGCAGACTCGTCACATCAAACACAACATAACAATGATACAGAATTATATCCAATTAAGGTTCTTGAGTGCAGCAAGGTTCTATGAACAGATAGTTCAGAAGAATCAGTTCTTGTATAGCCAATACAGTCTGGCAGAATTAATTCGGAATTGTTTCACGAAGTTTCCAGTGTACCTTAGGTACATCATTTAAGCTGGGAGAAGCGAGGATAGTGTTGAAGCATTTAAAAGCTTATTGCATGAACTGGAATACGATGCAAGGGGCAATGCTATGTGAAATCACATCTAAAATGTTCACAGAAGGGCAACACGTTTTGTATTATCGGGAAATAGGGCAGAGAGTGCCACTGAAATGATACAGGATTTGGGACGCACATAATTAAAACAAAGGCGTTTTTCGTTGCGGAGGAATCTTCTCACGAAATTCCAATCACCAATTTTCTCCTACGAATCCGAAAATATTTTGTTGAGGCTGACCTACAAAGGGAGAAACGATCACCATGATAAAATAAGGAAAATCAGAGCTCGCACGGTAAGACATAGATGCTCGTTCTTTCCGCGCGCTATACGAGATCGGAATAACAGAGAATTGTGAAGGTGGTTCGATGAACCCTCTGCCAGGCTCTTAAATGTGATTTGCAGAGTATCCATGAAGACGTAGATGTAGATGTAGAACTTGCTCCGAATTACTGTAATGAACCATCACGTAATATAGAACGCAGTAGGAGACGGCGAACCAGGTGCGAAAGAATGTGGGGATGTGATCAATTTGATGGGAAACATGAGCACTATCATCAGAATGGTAGGATTCACTAGAAAGCCCAAACTGAGGAAATGGGAGTAGACTGATTATGGCAATGGTAGTCAATATTGGCATGAAATGAGGAACAAAAACAGGACTGTGGTTCCGCCAGGCAATGAGACACGTTTCACAGAACCACGGAACAATCTGGCAGAGAGTCATCTATGTCAACAACAATGATGAGAGTCAGTAGTGGAAGACGTGATGAATGAGGGTGTGGAGACTGAGTTAGTGTTCAATATAAATTTTGTTAGTACGCAAGATGTAAGTAAGGTACTTTTGAAAGAGAAGATAGAAGCAAAAACTCCGGCCACGAATCCGATTGTCTCGATCTCATTAGATTTGGTTATTCTAAGTTGTGTCTTTGACACAGGCAGTCCATTTTAATTATAAAGAGTGCGTTTCAGAAATATGGAGAAGTAAGGACTTGACTGATACTATCACTGAGGCTAATCAGTGTTAAGAGAGCAGGTTTCAGTAAAAGCACAAAGATAGAAAGAAAAACTTAGCTAATGTTTGGGTGTCAGAGAATTTAACGGATGGCGAACTTGATAATTGTACTGTTATTAAACTTTAGTGTAATACTGGGAGTGGATTGTATACATTCCCACCAAATGATGATAGACTTGGCTGGAGCTAAAGTAATGATTAATCTAGAAGGTGTCGTAGAGAAAATAAGATTTGAAGACTGTTGTGAGGGGTGAAGCGGAATTCAGATATACTAAGGTTTTACTGAGGCGAAATTCGTGACCTAAGTTTGATGAAATTGGTAGGGGTGAAAGTAGGTAGGGTACTTTCTCTGTCTCAGCAACGAGGGGACGAGACCCTCGTGAGTATGGTAAAAAGGGGTGTTTCTGGTGTTAAAGGTGCATCAGAAGCGGTTCAAACGGAATTGTGTGGAGTGCTGCAAGAATATGGGGAGGTTTCTTCTGACTTGGCTAGTGCCAGTAGTAATTTTGAATATGAGATTAGGGTTGAAGAACACAAAAAATTATGTGTAAGACCATACCTCATCTTCCTAGAGTGTAAAGATAAGGTAGAGAAGGAGATTCAGGAAATGTTAAGAGAATGAATTATAGAGCGAGCAGTGAGTTATTATGACAGTCCATTCTTGGAAGTCCCAAAGAAATATGACCCTGTGAGACTAATTCTGGACTCTAGACAAATTAATACTGTTATCTTACCAGAGACCGACCGACCAGAAACTTTAGAAGAACTATTGCAATAATTTTACAGCCCGTAGGTACAGACTTCTATAAATCATTGTACTTGTTACTGGCAAAGTGTATTACACCCATAGTGCCGTCATTACACAGCATTCTTGTCCTTTAGTACATGTTATCAGTTCAGGAGAGTTCCATTTGGTATAAACATGTCTTTATTCGACGACTGAATACGATATTCTCATATGACCTGAGGCCTATGATAATTTTATACAGGATGAGTCACTAACTATTGCGACCAAGAATAACTCCGAGAGTATGACAGTAGCTGAAAAGTTTGCGGGACAAAAGTTGCATGGGACAAAGGGGGCCATAATATGACGTTGGTTTTTTGTTGCTAGGTGGGGTCGCGTCAGAGATATGAAGGTCAATTTTTTTTATGGGTTCTATAGTTTGGTACTTATTTTCTAATAGCGGTTGTCGTGTGGAATCCAATGACGTGTAACAGTAAGGTCTTTCAAGGTTAACGAAGTTAAAAAAGGTGTCATGAACATCAATTTACAGAAGGTGTTCGAAGTGATGACCATTGGTATCAATGCAGTGCTTCAATCTTTTTATCATGGATTGAGTGGTATTCCTTATCACATCGGCACTTATCGAAGCACATGCTCTGACAATTCTCTCTCGCATATCTTCAGGTGAAGCTGGAACGTCTTTATAAACAATTTCTTTTACGAATCCTCCCCCTCCCCCCCCCCCCAAAAAAAAAATCCAGAGGCAGCCAGTCTGGCGAACGAGCCGGTCACGACACATCTCCTCCGCGTCCAATTCAACGATTTGGGAAATGTCTCTGCAACTCATTTCTAGCCATCAGCGAAAAATGTGCCGGACATCCATCTTGTTGATACCACATGCTGTTCCTTGTCCCTAAAGGTATTATTTCTTCCAATAACAGACCTAATGTTTCTTGCAGGAATGTGGTGTTCTTCCTACCATTAAGATTTCCTTCGATGAACTAGGGGCCTATAATTCTGTCCTCCATAATCCCACACCATACATTCACCGACCACGGTTTTTGGTGTGCAACTTGCCGCAGACAACATGGATTTTCAGTTGCCCAATAATACATGTTATGCAAATTAACATTTCCATGGTTCGTGAACGTAGCCTCGTCAATAAATAAAATCAAATTAATAAATGTGTCATCCCTCTGAATCTGAAGGTGAGCCCATCGGCAGAATTCAATGCGACGCATACAATCCGTACCAGTTAATTCTTGGTGGAGACTCATATGGTAAAGATGATATTTATGGCGATGCAGAACACGAACAACACTACTCTAGCTCATGCCAGATTCCCTTGCGATTTGACGAGAACTAACACAAGGATCTCGAACAACAAAGGCAAGAGTACCAATTTCCGTTTCCTCGTTAGTAACTTTCCATTGCCGGATATGTTTCCGATGCGTCAAAAATCCAATTGTTCTCAATTTATCATACACATATTTAAATGTACGACGTGCAGGGTGAGTACGTTGAGGATATCTTTCAGCCTATAAGTCTCTAGCTCTCACTGAGTTTCGTTGGCATTCTCCGTAAATAAGAAACATATCGACTTATTCTTCGAAAGAATACATCATTCACATTCGCTTGATTCGACGATATCAGTCTTACCGTTCCTATTAGTGTTATACTGCTAAACCGGCGAATAGTGTTTACATGTCAATGGCACGTTAGATTGATACGCTGTGTTCGGCGAATATTTAGCATTTGCACGATATACGAGGGAGAATTGTCAGAACATGTGCTTCGATATGTGCCGAAGTGATAAGGAATACCATTCAGTCCATGACAAAAAGATTGCAGCACTACATTCATACTAATAGTCATCACTTCAAACACCTTCTGTAAATGGACGTTCATGACACCTTTTTGACCTTCGTTGACCTTGAAAGACCTTACTGTTACACATCGTTGGATTCGTCTCGGTAGCCGCTATCAGAAAATAAGTACCAAATTATAGCATCCCATTTAAAAAAATGAAGTTGACCTTCATATCTCTGACGCGACCCCACCTAGCAGCAAAAAACCAACGTCATATGATGGCCCCCGTTGTCCCTTGCAACTTTTGTCCCACAACCTTTTCAGCTTCTATCATACTTTCGGAGTTATTCTTGGTGGCAATAGTTAGTGACTCACCCTGTATATTCTCAAGCATCCGGAACAGGCTGAAACTGCGCGACATCGCCCCTGCTCGAGGTACGTCGCACCCGTTAACAGGTCGCGATACATATCCCAAAAATCTGCATCGAGTGCATCGATTTAATGTGGAGAAGAAGGCTCCGCTGATCAAGTCGTTTCCAGTTGTCCCTTTTTTCAGGTATACAGAGACTACAGGCAGTTCAAATGGTTCAAATGGCTCTGAGCACTATGGGACTCAACTGCTGAGGTCATCAGTCCCCTAGAACTTAGAGCTAGTTAAACCTAACTAACCTAAGGACATCACAAACATCCATGCCCGAGGCAGGTTTCGAACCTGCGACCGTAGCGGTCTCGCGGTTCCAGACTGCAGCGCCAGAACCGCGCGGCCACTTCGGCCGGCTAGTTCCACTGGGGCCTGCAAACAATTGTAAGAGGCCAAAACTTGTGGACCACAGTTAATATGATTGCACATAGAGTATCTAAAAAGCAGTTGCTTAATTTTCAGTCTATTGGAGCATGTGGACGCTCTGAATATCAAAATAACTTCAACAGATCACAAGACGTGCTTCCTCCATTACAGATAATAGACACATATAAATTTAATTAAGAGAAACTTTAAAATACGGATATATATAACTAAATAAAAAACATTTTTTAAAAAAGAAAGGGAAGAAAGAAAGAAATAATTCTATGGCCACACACTCAGGTATGCATAGACTCGAGTGTTGCCGAGGCACGCACATACCAGTATGGGCAATGCAGAATCGCGTAGCAACAATAGGTTTAGAAGTAGGTATGATTGTAGTTAGTGGGCAAAACTCCAGTTCCGAGGCTGCCAGTATCATATCTAATAATATAAGCTGGAAATTATTCACTTGGAACTTGGGTTAATTCCCTTTATTTTTCGTTTTTTAAATTGATTCTTATTTTCAATTTTATGTTTTATTTATATATTAACATTACAAATGGTTGCTGTTAACATAATTTATTACTGTATACAAAATAGAAATCATTGTACGTCACCATGATTATTGAATACGTACGACCTGTTAAGAATTTTCAGATAACAGGTCAAAAATTCGTGGCGCTAAACTGCAGTTGAAAACTGAGTTGAAATTTATTTCAAAAAATTGCATTTTGATTACAGGTTACGCAGCTGGATTTGAATTCCTCTAGGACAAAATAATCTTGTAAATTATTGATTCCCTTGTATCAATGTTTTAATTAACCAATATTAATCAGAACATAGTCGTTTGGATAAAACAGACCACCTGCATGGAGGAACTTCGACCTTATGCATCCACTGTGATACTCCACTTACTTCAGAACGCTGTTCAAAGAAAGTGTCGAAATGTATTATGAGCAGGGTTCTTTTATCGGACGTTGCGGGATTATTTCATGGAGGCTGTCTCCCACAGATCCTTTTACGTCACTGCGAAAAAGAAGTGGTTCCGATTTCCAATACGTGTTGCTAAATCTGGAGACAATTTCTAAAAGAGGAACCAAATACAAAACTTGCCCCCACGAAGAGAACTGATAAACTAAAATACAAGTAAGAAAACATATCTACTTCTACAAGCATACTCTGCCAACCGTTGTAAAGTGCATGGCAGAGGATACATTCCACTGTACCAGTTATTAGGGTTTTTTACGTTCCATTCGTGTATGGAGCGAGAAGAATGAGTGTTTAATTGCCCCCACACGCGCCGTAATTAATCTAATCTTGTCATCACGATCACTAAGACAGCGATACGCAGGCGGTTGTATTACATTCTTAGAGTTATCATTTAAAGCTCCTTCCTGAAACTTCGTAAGTAGGCTTTCTCGGGAAAGTTTATGAGTATCTTCAAGGGTATGCGAGTTCAGTTTCTTTAGCATCTCTGTGCCACTGACACAAAGCTATGGGCGTCCGTGCTGCCCTTGTCTGTATACATTCAACGCCCCTGTTATTTCTATGTAGTACGGGTCCCACGGACATGACCAGGCTTCTAGGGTAGCCAGCACACGTGATTTGTAAGCAATCTTCTTTGTACCATGAATGTGCATTTTAGCAAAATGGTTCAAATGGCTCTGAGCACTATGCGGCTTAACTTCTGAGGTCATCAGTCGCCTAGAACTTAGAACTAATTAAACCTAACTAACCTAAGTACATCACACACATCCATGCCCGAGGCAGGATTCGAACCTGCGACCGTAGTATTTTAGCAGTAAACCGAGGTCTGCCACCAGCTTTACCCACGCTATGTGATCGATCCGATTGATACCCCTACAAAATGTTACACCCAGGCGTTTGTATGGGTTGAACGACTTATTGATATTACCGTCATAGGATATTACGTTGTTTTTTTCCTTTCGTGAAATCTTCAGCTTTACGTTTCTGAACATTTAAAGCAAGTTGTCAATCTTTGTTGGCAACGGCCTTGCCGCAGTGGATACACCAGTTCCCGTGAGATCACCGCAGTTAAGCGCTGTTGGGCGTAGCCCGCACTTGGATGGGTGACCACCCAGCCGCCATGCGCTGTTGCCACTTTTCGGGGTTCACTCAGCCTCGGGATGCCAATTGAGGAGCTACTCGACCGAACAGTAGCGGCTTCGGTCAACAATACCATCATAACGACCGGAAGAGCGGTGTGCTGATCCCATGCCCCTGCTATCCGCATCCTCCTCTGAGGATGACACGGCGGTCGGATGGTCCTGGTAGGCCACTCATGGCCTGAAGACGGAGTGCAATCTTTGTTCCAATTTGTAATTTTATCAAGATCTGACTGATTATTTGTGCATCTTCTTTCTGAGGATAGTTCTTTATAGATAACTGCATCATCTGCGAAAAGTGTGAGGTTGCTATTAATATTGTTCCCAGGTTTGGCACATGCGAAGTTACTTCATCTGTTAATGACACTCCATCCAAGATAGTATGTCACGCCCCCTGTACCAAAAAATCTTTAGTTCAGTCACAACTTTCAGTGGATACTCTATACGATCACAATTTTGATAATAAGTGTAGATGTGATACTGAGTAAAATGCTTTTCGGAAATAGAGAATTACTGTATCTACCTAAATGCCTTCATCCAAAGATGTCAGTATCTTAAGCGAGAGAATTGCTAGTTGGGTTTCACACGATCGACGTTTTCGGAATCCATGCTGGTTGGCATTGAAGAGGTCGAGATACCTCATTACGTTTGAGATCAGAATTTATTCTAAGATTCTATAAGAAATCACGGGCATGGTTTTTTGTTCGAGGGATTCACGGTATATTATAGTTAAAAGAAGGGCTAACTAAACAGCAAACTCAGTATAGAATACGATAGCGATTTCATTTTGCCCTCGGCCTTGGTTCAGTCTTAACGGTTTCACCTATTTCTCAAGGCTACTGACATTAATAATCACTTCACTCATTCTTTCAGCGGCGCGGGGATTAAATTGAGGTATTTCTCCTGCGCTTTCCTTTGTAAACAAAGATCTGAAAACGGAGTTAAGTACTCATGCTTTTGCTTTGCTACCCTCAATTTCAGTTCTTGGCTCATCCGTGAATGACTGGACACTAACTTTGGTGCCATGAACAGCCCTTAAAACCGATCACAACTTCTTTGTGTTTCTTGAAAGATCATCCGACAATATTCTATTACGGTAGTCTTTGAAGGTTTCACGCATTACTTTCTTGATAACCACATGTGTTTCATTCAGCAACTAACTAAAGCCCGAAGCTTTGTTTTACAACTATTATACAGCAGTCCCTGTTTCTTTAGAAGTTTCTTTACAGTGACTGTATACCATTGAGGGTCCCTCCCATGGGGAACTGTTCTGCTGGGTACATATCTACCCAGAGAATCGTCAACTACTCTTTTAAACTAGATCAGTAGTTTCCCAAAATGCTCCTGTACCGTGGTATAAAAGTTCACATTTCTCATTGAGATATGACACTACAGCTTTTTTATCTAGTTTACTGAACATATAAGTCTTTGTATTTGTTGCAGTTGCCCCTTTGTATTTTGGTGGTCATTGACGCCACAACCGCCTTGTGGTCACTGAGAATAGTTTCGAAAGGGACGGATAATTTCAAGCAGTTTTATCTAGTGGCCAAAAGTATTTGTTAAGCTACATCAGAAGCAACTTTTACTACCTAAAATTTAGGTTATGGCCAACAAAAGGCCTTCCTTTTGAAGCAATCGGTTAGTAATAGATCGAGTGTTGGCAATCAGCCTCTGATTTATGAAAAGAGTGTCAATAATATTACATCACAACTTGCTATTTTAAACTCCACAGGTTCCTTTATAACACTGTCCCAGTAAATGAAAGAGCACAACAGACTCTTTGTATTGTGGGAAAGCCGCCATCAAGGCAATGTTCTGTAATTACAGATTTTCGCGGCTGCTGGTAAGCACGACCCTGATGATGTGAGCGACGTATCATATGCCGCAACTTCAGGGTTAAGGCAGACATCCGCCTTACGGAAATCAAGATCATTCTTTACAGACGGTAAGATAGACCTAATCATGTATGGTAGTCGAAAAACACAAACAATATTGTGTTCCTTCAGAATACGACCAATCCTGTGGGAAACATTCCATGCGTAAGGCAAAAAAGCTGTAGACTTGGGCACCATCTCGCTACTCTCATCACTCCTTTCATGGTTGATCAACAGAGCAAGGCGGGTCTTATGCGTCTCGCACTACACCCATTCCGGTTAAAGGTAGCGTCAAGGTGGTATTATAACATTTATGACAAATTAGAGCCAACCCAACTGCAACATGGTGCAATATGTAGCAAGCCCTACAGTTGGGGAAGCCTTTTAGGAGGTGGAGGCTTTGATGTGTCGAGTCACGGCGTCATCACACACCTTAAGACAGCATAGTGGCTTCCTATTGGCTGAGAGAAGTGGACTCTTATTTGGTAGCAAGCAATTTTCTGGTCCCTGATTGGCTGAAAATTTGAGGCAGGAACTCCGGTATCATTGCTGGAAGAGTCGAGTAGCAGTGGCCACAGTGAACGTTCATGCATATAAGGTCATTATAAATTAGTTCGCTAAAAGTGTTAGTAACTTCATTCAAAGTGTTAATTACATCACGAGGATGCATTAAAAGGAATCAGAGTCTAGCGACAAATGTCGAAATGAACGGTGACGCATGGCACATAATTGTAAAGAAGTTTTCTGGATGAGTTAATTGCTTCATTTTCCTTCAGAAAGAGACTAAGGCTCGGGCCGGAGCTGAGTGTAATAGTGTATGATCAGCAGGAGTATGAAACTATGTTAATTATTTCTATAAGGGGCGCTCAAAAACTTCCTGTTCAAAGGCCGTACAGTCCAGAATCGGTATGCCAATCAGACAAAACCGCCGTGGGCGTTGAGGCGAACATCCCACGGACATAGCTCGTTGAAAATGCCCATTTGGTAAAACAGCGTCTCCTGCTGCTTTAAAAAGTCCGTAACTGCCTGCGGGACATTCTCGTCCGAGAGGGAATCGTCGGCCCTTCACGGCCTTTGTTAAGGAACCGAAGACGTGATAATCGCATGGGGAGAGATGAAGACTATAGGGCGGGTGCTCGAGTGTATCCTACTTGAGTTGACGTAACTTCCGTGTTACGACATTTGCGATATAGGAGAGTCTTGCGCCGAATGGCGACCAACATTCTGAGATTTTCGACAGACATACTGCCCCATACACATTCTTCATTCTCCGATGGATGTGTTCGTCCATCGGCAGCCAAGAGAAGAATAAAAGCATATGGGTCCTCTTTGGAGGCATTTGGTAACAATGTCACCATACTTCAAGTTTACGCATTTACTGCACGCACTTCCGAAAGACACGAATGCCAGACTAATTCCTTGCCTACTTGTAGATGCTTAAATACCTGCAACAGAGTCGACTACGTTGCATATACACTGCAGGGATGTCCTCAAAACGGAAACTTTTTGATTGCCCCTTATATTATTCACGAATGTCACTGCATGTTACGTAATACCTCATGTGTAAAGTTAACAGTGCTGTATTAAGAACTTGAAACAACAGAGGTCTCGAATTCTCGTAGTCTCATTTTTCCTGTGCGGGACTCTACTTAATAGTGTTGGTGCGCATTAGGTGATGAATATAGTGGACTATGGCATAAGAGTGTAGACAACGTGACAAATGGATGTTGGGTAGGTCCGGGGAACGTGCACAGACAGACGAAGTAGTTAAGGCGACCACTCACGATAAGCGAGAAATTCGTGTCTGAGTTCTCATCTGGCATAAATTTTCATATGTCACTAATAGGTAGTACATCAGTACCTAATACAGCTGATGTAAAGAAGTCACAGTCAGCGAATAAGTTTAGAATTATTTCGTACAGCTGCGCATCGTCAATAGTGCCCGTTCTTTCAGAGATGCAAGTAACGTAGAAATATTTTTTTCTGTGTGCGAATGACTACTCATGGAGCGCAACTATTATACCACACGCGGTATACACGGGTAGTTTCTTTGCTTCACTATATACACATCCAAGTGCGTCTCTTACTGAAAATATGTTTGATTCTAGAAATCGTATGAAAATTTAGATAGTAAAATACACTGACCTTTTGTGAGGTGCCACTTGAGCTGTTTAGCACATCCCTAATGTGCTCTGAGTTTGATTTCTGGTGACCTACAGAGAAGAAAAGCTCCTCACAAGACCATAGAAATTAAAAAAAAAAAGGTAACGTAAATGAATCGACTTAGTGAAGGGAAATTAAGAGAGTAGCCAGATCTAACATGAAAAAATTAGTACCATATCACATATCGATATATCAACAGAAACAAGCGGTCACTGTAACAATTTGGTTTATTATTATGAAACATCAATGTAAGGACAACCCACTGAGATATGTGTGTGAACATGTAATAAATGGACAAGGGATTTTAACTACGAAATCTAATCTTGGCAACGTGGGTGAACAAGTTAAGACCGTAATCATGAGTAAATTGCGGATACACCCAACGAATGAACGAATGATTAGTGATTTACAGAAAGAATATGGAAAAATAAGTACGAGCACCAGCAGAATCACATAAGCGCATGATGGAAGCAACTACCTGGCTGAAAACGTTAAAACTGTGCAATTAAGTCCTGATGAAAGTTAACTAGCCTCATGCCCCCACGATTCAGTTACACCATAGGCTCACTCTTACCTCTCCTTTGCCGGCCGCGGTGGCCGTGCGGTTCTGGCGCTGCAGTCCGGAACCGCGGGACTGCTACAGTCGCAGGTTCGAATCCTGCCTCGGGCATGGGTGTGTGTGATGTCCTTAGGTTAGTTAGGTTTAAGTAGTTCTAAGTTCTAGGGGACTTATGACCTAAGATGTTGAGTCCCATAGTGCTCAGAGCCACCTCTCCTTTACGAAGTAAATGTGGAAGACGGCGGCAGTAATGGCTGGAAATTCCGGATCCAGCTCGACCTCTGTACCCAGTTTTAGTGTCGAGATGTCCTGTTCGACGCCTCGGCAGCAAGTCTTTATTCACCGATCTCGCAGCAGCAGCAAGTGCCCTCTCACTCAACTCTCTGAAACTTGGCCAGTCAGTTACAGCAGATCTTTCGAATTCTGAAGAGCAATAATTTTGTAAATAAGTTAAACAAACTCCTGCTCTCGCGCATTTTGTCATAGTTAACTAATGATGGTCTAGCATGGGGAGGAACACAAAAAATTTCAGGCAGGCACAGGGAAGCACGCGTTCTACCGAAATATATATTGTGAGTTAATCAGAGTGCCCATTGCAAGGATTTTAGACGAACATCCTTTCGTCGCACGAGCACAGAGAAATGACAGGTCTCTCACTTCTCCCGTTCTGCTGGCTACGCCTTGCTTCACATGTTATCTTTCCAAATGGATTCCTTGAGACGACTAAAATATTGGAGTTTTACGGCAGATAGCCCGGACCCTGAAGCATCTACTGGGCTGAGACAGGATGAAGTGAAGTCTGCGTTGTCTACCTGCTGTGGAGGACAGCCTTCAGCTCGTGACATGTTTGTCACCCTGTGGGCCTTTTAAGTAAGCTTCCATATTGTGGTAACCAGCTAGAAAGTGCTCTCCAAGGCTGCAGAAGATAACATGTCCCTCACCGTGATAAAAGGAAAGGAATAGAAGAAGTAAGTAGCTAGTCAGTCACTGGTAGAATGGAATACTGTTTGCTGTTATGGTACAGTGTTAAAGGATCGACTACACTGACCGTGGATATGTGCATATAACATTATATACTGCTGGCCACCCAAAATCAGCTAAAATTTGCAGCGCGCGTCTGCGGCGACGAGAGATGGACGTGATTAGCATTTCAGCGTAGGTGCACATCACGGGCGCCAGTAGTCCCACCACCAAGCGCTATATAGAGAGGAACACGCGTATGTGTGGACGTATTGGAATTCTTCTTTCGTGAGGTTGGTTTGCGTAAGCAGTTACAGTATGCCTACTAGAAGACAGCGAGTTTCTTTCGAACACGTTTCGGAGTTCGACTGAGGAAGAATTGTAGCCTATAGATATTGCGGATTATCCTTCAGAGGAATCGGTAATCGTGTCGGGCGGAATCAAGCAAGTGTCATACGGATCTGTAATCGCTGGATGTAGGAGGGAAGGGACCGGTTTCACCTACCTCGCTACACCATTATACGTGATGACAGGCATATTGTGTGCATGGCAGTGGATCGCTCTGCCACATCGCGAACCATCAGAATAAATTCGGTGTTTTGTGAAACAAGCAGTGTCCGCGCGTACCATTCGCCGTCGTTTGCAGCAGGGTGTGCGCTCCACAAGGCGTCCATTACTGCGTTTATCAATCAGTCAATGCCACAGGCATTTGCGCTGGCAATGGTGCGATGAACGACAAACGTAGAAAAGCGAATGGAACGACATTGTTATTACCAACGAATCCCGATTCTGCCTCCACCACCACGATGGTCGGATTAGTGTCTGGAGACACCGTGGTGAGAGATTGTTGAAATGTTGCCTTATAAATTGCCATACTGGTCCTGCACGCGGTAATGTGGTTTGGGGCAGTATTTGATTCCAATCCCGCACCCCACTTGTACGCACTGTTGGTACACTAACCACATCGCGTTACATCTCTGAAGTGTTGGGGTCTGTTGTACTCCTATACCTCCGGAGCTTGCCGACAGCCACATTGCAACAGTATAATGCGCGAACACACGTGGCACACAATGTTCAATACTTCTTCGTCGCCCATCAGACTGCACTGCTGCCTTGGCTTCCCTGTTTTGCTGATCTCTCGCCTATCGAAAACGTCTGGTTGATGATTGCGGAACGACTGGCCCGGGATACACCACCCGCTGCTACAACAAATCATCTTTGGCAATTTGTGGAAGCAGCATGGACTGCTATACCCCAACAACATATCCAGAGCCTCTTTGATTCAATGCCGAGGCGTGTAGCGGCGCTTATAGCCAGAAATGGCGCCGGCCATTGTGACCGAGCGCTTCTAGGCGCTTCAGTCCGGAACCGCGCGACTGCTACGGTCACAGGTTCTAATCCTGCCTCGGGCATGGATGTGTGTGATGTCCTTAGGTTAGTTAGGTTTAAGTAGTTCTAAGTTCTAGGGGACTGATGACCTCAGATGTTAAGTCCCATAGTGCTCAGGGCCTTTTGAACCAGAAATGGCGGCAACACTCAATACTGAATTCATCATCTTCCCCACTTCACGTGGGACTCTATTTTCAATCATGTGATCTTAGTACAACGTGTTACTCCCGAAATCAATTTGGCTGTGATACCTCCGGCCCTTCTTGGTGTTGCATTTTGTGTGGCCAGCAGTGTAAAATATATTGTGTGACAGGTAACATGCCATTAACATTTTGTCCTAGCACTCATTTGTGCTTCTCTCATTGAACACATGAATATGTTGTTAATCTCTGCATTCCACCAGTTATCACTTCATAATATTATTAAGGTCCATCGCTCAATGAACTATTGCTAATTATCAACAAACACACAGTTGTTGCAATGTAGGTAGAGTTTAATAACACGGTTCCGTTCCTACCTGAAATACTGTAATGAAAATTTTATTCTATGCGCTTAATCACTACTATGTACAGATATACAAACACAGCAGGTATAGAGGGGATTAGCTAGTCACTCAATTACACTGTTTCACAACTTAACTATGTTTGTAACAGTCTTTTAATTGGCAGAAAACACTTTTTGCTTCTGGATATCCTTTGAACTTCATACAAAATAACTGTAGAACATACATATATTATACATGCAATGTGTATATGAGTACACGACATATTAATTACTGCAGGTTAATTGTACTCATGTGCTTCCTTGCATAAATCATGTAATCAGTTTTTCGTCAATTCGCATAAAGCAACTAACTTACGTATAACTTACAGCTTCTACGTACTTACACAAACCCATATATGTAGAAAACTTAAAACTACTGTACACATTTCATTAAGTTGTGGTGAGATTAGAGCCCTCTTAATCTTGTTTGACTCAGGGTACGCTAATAGTGGACTACAATATGGAGATAACGAAGGCCGGATTGCATTTTATGTATTTCCTTAGTAACTTCCTCCCACTTGGACCATTGGATGAAGTAAGACGCATGACATTAGGTTCTGTGAGGAATTACCACCATACAGTATTCATAACCTCAAATGGCGCCAGGTTTCTCTGCAAATACATCTATACACATTAATAATAAATTGACTAGTTCAGCTTGTTGCTGTGAATGAAGATACTCGGATTCAGACACTTTGTGACTTATATGATCTTCACTAGAGTTCGTCTACATGCAGTGAGACTGCTGACTATTGTTACGCAGCATTTTTGGTTTAATAAATTTGACCTTTACACCCTGCCAGTACTTACCTTGTTTGGTTTTTGTTTTCAATAAATCTATAGTAAAATTCTTTCCACCAATACATTGGTAGCATTTACCACTTTCTATCTAACTTGGCGTCCCTCTCTCATAAAAAGTCAGTACCAAGAATGGAATTCATTGTAGGTTTCGCCCACTCCCGAGCTGGAATCCTCCACTGTTTCGCCAGGATGGAAGCCGAGGAACATGTGTGACGTCGACAGAAGCAATAAAACAAGATCAAATATTACTTCTTTCGTTCCTCATAATACATCTTGCCGTTGTGTCGTTCGCAGCTGCTGATGGCTTAGTAAGCCGCAGTGGAATCTGTTGAATCCAGAGGCAGGCTCAGCTCGACGTTCGTCTGACCATTTTCTTCTAGGTACCTTGGGTTTGTCTTCTGATGAAATTTCCCAGCTATAGAACTTATGTCTGAAAACGTTTCAATCTTCAATATCTGTCCTTGAAATGTTGGCATTTTTAGATCAATTTGGACCTGTTTTATCCAGACTGATGTCGTTTTCAGTTTCTGTAAGTACGTCAAAATTTTCTTTATTAGTCGGTTATCATCTAGTCTCATGATGTGTCCGAAAAATTTCAGCCGTCGTTTGGGGAAATCGTTTTCGATGTTGGAATATTTTTGTGTGAGTGTGTGTGATTGTAGACGGTATCCTTCCTCTGTGAGTTTTGGGCCAAGAATTTTCGGAAGATTTTTCTTTCAGCCTTTTTGATATTTTAGAGGTCTCCTTTGTAATTAAAGTGTAGAGTCTCGCTAGCGTAGAGTGTTTCAGGTTTGATAACAGTCGTGTAGTGTCGAACTTTTGAGTTGATGTAAATGCAATTTTTGTTGTAGATGCTCGCAACTTTCCCATATGCTTTCCGCATTTTGAGTTCCCGTGTTTTTTGTGCTAATCTTTCTGTACCTGTAGGCTCAATAATTTCTCCTAAGTACTTGAAGTGGTTAACCTTGTTTACTGTGCCATACTTTGTGATTAAATTTTGTGTTTTGATGTGTTTTGTAGCCATGAATTCTGTTTTAGAAAAAGAAATTTGTAGTCCAACTTTCTCGGCACATTCTTTGAGGACTTCACTCTGATGGATTGCTGTTTGTTCATCACCAGAAAGGATCGTGAGGACATCAGCGAAGGCTAGGCATGTGATGTCGATGTTATCCTTTTCTTTTCCCAGCCTGATGGGTCTCCAGATGTTTCGATTTTTCAGATCTTGTTCCCCGTTCTTTGATTATTTTGTCTAAAACGATGTTGGCTCACACACAGTCCTCAGAGTACTCTGCCCATCTCAGGTTACTGCTTGTGTTGTTCCATCACATGGACTATGATGTCAGATGCTTATTATGTCGTGATGAATGCTGATCCTGTCCTGCCCGTTCGGTAGGTCACCTGACTTGAATTATGTTGAAGTTTCATAGCAGTTGGTGCCCTGAACTGGAACAGTGTTGGTAGACTTACGGGCTACCCATCAGTGCGACTTCAGTAATGAATGCTGGTCATCCCATCAGGCATGAAGAGTGTGACCAACACGGGAAATCTCTCACACAAGATCTTATAATAATCAGAGGATCAAGTGTGAATGACATGAATGACATCGATCCTACTGATCGACTGTCTCTAGGTTAGTGGGTTGAGGAGCGGCATTGTTGTACAATGTCACTTTTAATTACCGTATTGGTTTTTCTCATTATGAGTCATCGGTGCGCAGTCTTCAGTTTCACTGTATTGACTTAATCAAACTGTTTCAGTATCATAATTGGCTCTGAGCACTATGGGACTTAACTTCTGAGGTCATCAGTCCCCTAGAACTTAGAACTACTGAAACCTAACTAACCTAAGGACATCACACAGATCCACGGCCGAGGCAGGATTTGAACCTGCGACCGTAGCGGTCGCGCGGTTCCAGACTGTAGCGCCTAGAACCGCTCGGCCACTTCGGCCGGCAGTATCATAATTGCTTCGTCAAACCCTTGATAAGTGTTGTTGCATACTACCTAATACTTCTTACATAGTGTTACGAGAGTAACGGAGGCAGATTGCTCTGCTCTTGTCTTACACTTTTCCGCCTAGCTCAGTCACACTCAGACACGAAAGTATTGGTGTTGTACTCTTGTTGACGGACTGTTTCGAAAAGTTGATGCCTTGTGACTGGCTCATACGTCCATGCACTTGAGCAATGTCGTGCTGTAGGGACTTTCTCTCATGTTACCTTTCTATCTAGATGTGTAAAATCGCCATTAAACCTTCTAAAATTAGGAACATGCATCTGATGGCTCTATTTTCCTAGGATTACAGGCACTTAAAATTGCAACTTGACATTATGCGATCTATATCCAACCATACCGATAATTGTACAACTCTGAAATGGCAAGGTAGGCACTTTCGATATTTCATTCAGCCTGCTTAATAAGTCAGGGGATGCATTAACAGCAGTGTGAACTAGGTTCCCATGTTCTTCATCACATGTTTTGAGATCAGTACACAACTCTTCTCTGTTCTGTCATTGCATCGCAACAGGCGGAACTGGCATTTTGACTCACATTTGAGGGCGTAATAAGATCACTTTTAGTTTGCTGCATGGGACATAACAGGGCATTTGTCTTCTGCCACCTCAATTACACTAACTGTTCGATTCTGAGTATGCTAGTTCGTTTCGGCAGTGTGGTTTTGCATTCGATTATTACCCTGGCGAGTAATATTTACATTTGATTGACCATATCTTAAATCAGGCTTCCGCTGCCTGTGACAAGTACTTTTATGTCACTAACTTTCCGAGTTACCAAGGTATCCAGGATAGTACCAACATCATATATTCTTCTATTATTTAGATTTTGTGGACTCTGATTTTCTTGTGTATAGTTGTTCATGAGAGGGTGCTACACAGCTGTCACAGCAGTTGTTATTTCTACCCTGTCTGTTAAAATTGTTAACTGGTGAAATGGACTGGCCAATGACGATGACTTTATTTATTTTAGAATCCTCATGTATCAACTCAGTCTAATCCAATATGGACATAAAATGATCTAACTCCGTCTCAGAAACATTTACTAGCTTTTCTCTGATACTAGCTGGTAGTTTAAGATTCTACAGCACACCTCCGTGTGAGATCGGTTCACACTTTATCGTGTTTTATTCAAATATCTTTTAAATATTTACGTAAACTATCTTGTTGGCCATGGAAGGGCTGTGTATTATAACATTCTTTCCCGAATCTTTCGTACACACAGGTAGACCAACATTTGGACAAGAAAGCCTTTTCATGTTGCTCGTATGACTGAAACATTCGGCACTTTTTGTTGTTCATAGTGCTCTTCACCGTGTATAAGATACATAGTGAACTGTACTTTTTGTAAATCAATCCATTTCTTAGGTAAAATTCCTTTAAATTATTTTAAGAAATTGCTGGTTGGTTGGTTGGTTTGGGGAAGGAGACCAGACAGCGTGGTCATCGGTCTCATCGGATTAGGGAAGGATGGGGAAGGAAGTCGGCCGTGCCCTTTCAGAGGAACCATCCCGGCATTTGCCTGGAGTGATTTAGGGAAATCACGGAAAACCTAAATCAGGATGGCCGGACGCGGGATTGAACCGTCGTCCTTCCGAATGCGAGTCCAGTGTGTAACCACTGCGCCACCTCGCTCGGTAAGAAATTGCTGGGTGAATGCTCTTTCTGTCAGGTGAAAAAACATGGAACTGTTTACACTTTAGCAGACTTTCCTCTAAAAGAACAGTTGACGAAGTTGGAGCTGGCCACATCCTATATGATGCACGGTTAGGCAACGGGCTACTATGATCTGCATAGTCTCTATGAATCTTACCAAACCGACTCGGAATGTTGTAATTATCACCTGTCCTAGTACCAGGGGCAGAGTGTCATGCAACAGCAGGCAACTCGCCTATATCATTAATATGTGAAGCAACATTGTTATGCAATTCCTGTATCCCTGCTTAGTGCAGTTTTGATGTGACACAGCTCAGATCGAATTAGTTACGCTGAAGCTTTTAGTTCTGATGATACTCTACTACTAGACTGTCCTATAGCAACTTTTAACTCAGAGTCCAGTTTTTCATTAATCTGTGTGTCTTTCTCAGACACCCATTTCGTAAATGGATCTGTACATCAAATTGTTCTTCAAATTTTACCTCTTCTTCAGCAGTTTTTAGATTAGATTGTTCCAACTGTATTTAACCCACTTCGTCTGTTAACTTAGCTTTATGAATTCCCTGGTAAGCACCTTTTAATTCCGAAATTTCGGATCTTAGGGCGCCCTGAGTGAACTGAAAGGCATCTTTCATTAATGATTTACGATCGAAATTTGTCATCATCATTGCTTCTGTTCTTTTATACAGCTCTGAAAACGGGTGTACAGTGTGGCTAGTTTGTGAAATAAACTCATCTTCAGCTTGCGATTCCGTCTCGCCAGTTGAAGTATCTCCATTATAAATTGCAAGATAAACAAGATTGTAAGCCTTCGGAATGAGATTCATTATCACTGTTTTCCATGGATTCCATGTAAATAATTTCACCTATTTTTACCATGCCACAGATGACTGATATTGTTTTAATAAATTCTGTATTTCCGTTTAGAACAGAAATATACAAGTAATATTGACTCAAAGCGTGAACTGTCAACAAGAAATTACCAATCTGAAGAAACGATATAGTAGCGATGTTCCGTATTATCCGTGCACTGCCCACAAAGTCAGCCATCTTGTTGACGATAATTTCATGAATTGGGTTATTAATTAAATTTGAATACTAAATTTGCGTTATAACATTGTCTGTGAACTATCTACCTGACTGACAAAATTTTATCACACGCATAGGCAGAGATATCCTTATGTTTGACAGAGTGTTTTAAATCATTGGTAAAAATTCCCGTTCCGGCATCGGAATATTTCATGCACATAGTTTTATGAACCTTTTAACTGTTCTCTTTTTATATTTATTGCTTATTTATTTTCTTTCTCTACATCAGGTTGTCTTATAAGTGGTATTTGTGGGACGACAAAATTTATATACACTGCAAACTCAACAATATTGCATCTAAGGCTAGATAAACTGTCACCAATTGATGTGGTTCCTTTCGTATAAATTGATTACTTTTCCATGTTATAAGTATCTGTTCATACAAAAGGAAATTAATTTATAAGAAATGAATCGGACTTCAAATTAAGATGCTGGCTCGACTTTTTGATGACAAAAAACTAACGACAGAGTATTTATGGCGCTCGATCGTTGCGCCGCAGAACAAGCCGCTTCCAACTCAATTCACACGGCAACAAATTAATGAAATTACTTAATTAAAACAGGAGAACCCGGAGAGTTATCGTTTCACAGAATAAACGTGTTTTAAATGCAATATTCCAGTTTTTATCGGCGAAAAGCTACAGCTAATAAAATTACATCCTTATCGCGTTGATGTCAGAACAAGAAGAAAAAGACGGTCTCCTGCAGTGTTTTCATAGACACAACAATTAAAATTATCAGGGAACGAAGACAGGTAAAATATCAGAGGGTTACAGATATAAATATTTGAAATGTGTTGCTTTTTCATAAGTGCAAGCAAAAGAAATAGTTTTTTTGCTGTTCATTCAGTGCAATGGGTAATCAGGAAAACATTTTAACTGAAAAAATTGTAGTAACTGTTACGTGGTAGTCCACAAGCAGGAACATCACTTGACATTATTATTATCACGCCCCATAAGAACCAATCAGTCAGACACACCCGTGCCTACTGCAATCGTAACCTACCACGTCGTTGGGTCAAATGTGAACACGTAGGGGTGGTCTGGGGCGGAGCTCGATGTTAAATACTGTACGATGAACGGTGTGCTCTGAAATACTTGTGCGTGCACCAGCATTGTGGTCTTTCGGCAAAGGTGCCACAGATCACTATCTACTTTACAGAGCAGACGAGTCTCCAAACCCCACGTTCTGTGAAGAGTCGTGGTCGTCCAACCATTTAGCGCACAGTGGTAGTTTCACTGTCCTGCTACTTCTTTCCGTAGATGCTCACGACAGAAGCATGCGAACATTCGACCAGCTTTAGCGTTTTAAGGATACTCGTTCACAGGCTCTGAGCAATAATAATCTTCCCCTTTGTCAAAGTCACTTATCTCACTGGATTTCCCCACTGGCAGTCCATATCTTCGCTAGGATGATTCCTCATCCGTATCTGCTCTGGTTACATACTTTTATTACCCCATCGGTCATAATGTTTTGGCTTGTGAGTGTGTAAAGAATTCAGCTCAGTGCTTCTCGCAATTTTACTCTACGAATTTACTTTACACGTTGAAAGTAATTTCACTTTAATTACTGTGTGGGAGAATAAGGTTTCTCTGTATAACATAAATGTGGTGGGCAACTAACACATGCACAAAGTACTCCCTACCAAAAACAGAAGAAATAGTAAAAACACCTCATAAACATGCCATAATTTCCCCAAAAGTCCAACATGGCTGAAATAAATATGGTTAAATATTGCACTATAAGTACACTGAAGACATTAGGCAGGTGTACCAGTTTCTTTGGCTCTTAAGTGTATATTAAAGCTGGAGAAGCTGTGGCCTCAAACACAGAGATAGGGAAACGGGCAGAATACGGCGCTGCCGTCGGAAACGCCTATGTAAGACAACAAGTGTCTGGCGAGTTCTTAGATCGGTTACTGCTGCAAAAAGGGCGGTTATCAAGATTTATATGAGTTTGAACGTGGCGTTTAGTCGGTGTATAGTACACAGCATATCCGAGGTAGCGATGAAGTGGGGATTTTCCCGTACGACCATTTCGCGAGCATACCATGAATATCAGGAATCCGATAAAACATCAAATCAACGACACCGCTGCGGCCGAAAAGAGTTTCTGCAAGAACGGGACCAACGAAGACTGAAGAGAATCGTTGAACGTGACAGAAGTCCAACCTTTCCGCAAATTGCTGCAGATTTCAATGTTGGGCCATCAACAAGAGTCAGCGTGCGAACCAGTCAATGAAACATCGTTGATATGATCTTTCAGAGCCGAAGGCCCACTCGTATACCCTCGATGCTTGCACGACACAAAGCTTTACGCCTCGCCTGGACCCACGTGTACGGATATGCAGACAATCTTATGAATCCATGGACCCAGCATGTCAGCAAGGGGCTGTTCAAGCTGGTGGAGCCTCTGTAATGGCGTGGGGCATGTACAGTTGGAGTGATGTAGGACCCCAGATACTTCTAGATACGACTATGACAGGTGACACGTACGTAGGCGTCCTGTCTGATCACCTACATCCATTCGTGTCCATTGTGCATTCCGACGGACTTGGAAAATTCCAGCAGGACAATGCGACACCCCACACGTCCAGAATTGCTACAGAGTGGCTCCAGGAACACTCTTCGTAGTTTAAACGCTACCCTGGCCACCAAACTCGAAGTTCAAATGTGTGTGTGCATTCCTAAGGGACCAAACTGCTGAGGTCATCAGTCCCTAGACTTACACACTATTTAAACTAACTTATGCTAAGAACAACACACACACCCATGCCCGAGAGAGGACTCGAACCTCAGGCGGGAGGGGCCGCGCAATTCGTGACATGGCGCCTCAAAACGCTCGGCCTCTCCGCACGGCGCCACCAAACTCCCCAGAATGAATATTATTGAGCATATCTGGGATTTCTTGCAACGTGCTGTTCAGACGAGATCTCCACCCCGCGTACTCTTACCTATTTATGGACAGTCCTGCAGCACTACTTCAGACATTAATCGACTCCATGGCACGTCGTGTTGCGGCACTTCTGCGTGCTCGCGGGGGTCCTACGAGACATTAGGCAGGTGTACCAGTTTCGTTGGCTCTTAAGTGTATATTAAAGCTGGATAAACATATTTTTCCCAATCTAAAGCATTCTTCTCGATAATATTGTGAAATACACTGCCGGAAAGAAATGTGAAAACCCTCAAGGAGATGGTTATTTTACTGACAAGTGAGATGACAGGTAGTTCATCATTGTAGGAGAACATGATAACTAATGTATGCCAAATGAATCACACGTCACAGTAAAGGGTGCCCACGCAGAAGCATCAATACACAGTGTGGCCCTCTCTGGCGGCAACTCAGGCATGTATTCTCACATGCAAGAGATCATAAGAGTGTCGAATGGCATTCCGTGATAGACTGGCCCAAGCTTTTTATTGTAATTCGGCAATGGTTCTTGCAGGTCCTGGAGAACGACAAAGTTCCCGCTTCATCATGCCCCATACGCGTTTAATTGGCAGGATATCTGGTGATCTAGCTGGCCAACGCAGTTGTTGTACTCTATGAAGAGCACTTTGTGGCACAGCAGCCGTATGTCGACGTGCAGTGTCCTGCTGAAAAAGCACATCACATTTCTATCAAGGAAATGGCAGTAGCATGGCGCTAAGAGCCTATTCAATGTAGTGGCCAATGGTTACTTTGCCCCTTCAGAAACACCAAATGTGACCGCATGTTGTACGTGATGCTCCTACCCCTTCCCCACACCATAAATCCTGTGGTAGGACCTGTGTGCAGTGAGTGAATGCACTCTGGAGTAGGCAGCTCATGAGGTCCACGCCATACACGTGTACGTCCACTACGCACATACAGACAGAACCTACTCTCATCACTGAGGATATAAGAGAGCAGTTCTACCCTCCAGTCAACACTTTCACGACATCCGAGTAGCTATGTTTGTTGATGTCGTGGTGTCAGTAGTAGTTTGGCCACAGGTCCATCTGATCTTAATCCTGTTGCAAGTAGACGGTTCCGGATTGTCTCTGACGACACAGCAGGTGTAACATTTGCCAGGATTAGAACCTAGATGATGATCTTTGTGGAAATGTTTCATAGACCACTGCTGAAAGTAGTGACACACCAGCGATAAATTGTGCCCAACACCTACAACAGTCTTTCGATACGTCCATCCACCTTTCCACGGGCGACCCCGTTCTAATGGCCGAAGCTGTTCAGTAGGAGTAAATAGTCGTCAATGGCGCATGGTTGTTCCCTAGTATGAATGTTGCAAACTCTGTTCACCTCTAAACCCAGCATAGTTACTGCACCCAGAGTCAAAACAAAAACTTTACAGACACACCTCCTAATCGCCATCTGATCGCCGATGACCGTGACAAATGAATCACTAACACTACAACCCCTCAATACACACATATTATACCCTGGCGTCACTGAACACTGTTCTTGAGGGGGTTTTCCGGCAGTGTATACATCTAAGGTTAGTTGGTCATGGAGAATGATCCAGCTAAACTTCTGGCAATATCACTAAGGCTCGATTCATATAATAAAGTACCTCACAGCACCGGGAAATTGCTTTACGTGGGCGCGGGGATGCAGCTACCTGCTGAGCGTTGTGTTTAGTAGAACTATTGGAGAACTGTGCTGGGTGCATCAAGATGTTTTAAGAAGTATCGTGCAGACACAGGATATAGATGGTGAGTGAGTGGTTCCCGTTTAAGTAGATAATTTAGGTGCTCGTGAAATAAGTTTTTTTTTTTTTTTTAAGGGGCTGTTAGTTGCTTATTTAGCTGTGCTAGGCAGCAAAAGTATGGACTGTAGGCAGCAACAAAGTTTCTGTACAGCTGCAACATACTACTTCCTAGCAGACATGACTGAAACTAATATGTAGACCGACAGTCCCTCCTTAGATTCACTGCCAAGTTTTTTTAAACCTGTTAAATAATTATATCTCATGATAATTTCTTTTGCTAGAGTGGTGAAGTAGGTGGAAATTGTGGTGTCACCGCCAGACACCACACTTGTTAGGTGGTAGCCTTTTAAATCGGCCGCGGTCCGCTAGTATACGACGGACCCGCGTGTCGCCACTATCAGTGATTGCAGACCGAGCGCCGCCACACGGCAGGTCTAGAGAGACTTACTAGCACTCGCCCCAGTTGTACAGCCGACGTTGCTAGGAAAGGTTCACTGAGAATTACGCTCTCATTTGCCGAGACGATAGTTAGCATAGCCTTCAGCTACGTCATTTGCTACGACCTAGCAAGGCGCCATTTATCCTTTGCTATGTATCTAATGAAGCATGTACAGTAACAAGACCAATGTTCACCAATTGTGGATTAAAGTTAAGTATTCCAGCAGCTACGTACTTTTCTTTATAGCATTCATTACGTATCCTGTTTCAGACCTCACGCCAGCCTGCGTGAGTTTAAGCGCGTGCCTTTCGGTTACCCGTCACTGTGGATTGGCTGTCTTGCCAGTCCACAACAGAAATCAATTGTATAGGCTCCAACACTATTTGCGATTTGGCTAGCTACCTATTTGGGTCGGATCCTTGCTAAGTTATCAACTGAAACAAGACTGAGTTTATACTAGACAACACGTGTATTTGCGGTGATGCATTAGCAACTATGGCTGACAGCAGGTCCACCTTCCGAGAGGTTTTTGTTGCTATTATGAACAATCATCGCCAACAAAAAACATTTGCTGGTGGTAGACATTTTGCTCATGTCGCTATGCTAAATGCATTCCAAGCATGGTAAGTTGTATGGACAAATGATGAACCAGCTGAAATTCCTTTTTGCAAAACGTTGATTGTGTAGAGGTATACCTCTCTAGCAACCATCGGAACACTTCGATAGGTAGTCAATAATTCAGGTGTAGAATCACACGTGTCGAAAATAGTGCAGGCAGATTCGTAGTTTGCAATATGGATGGCTTGGCTGTACGGGAATTGAATATATCTGTCAAGATGAGATGTAAGCGTCACTTAATATCTCTAAATTTCATCCCTAGGTGGCTGCCTCTACATTAGGGGCATTGTGTATCAAGGAGAGGTTTACTGTTGCGAAAATCGGAGGGAGTATATTGTAGCCAGCATGTTACATCCTCCCACATACGACCCACAAAATGACCACTGCGAGAAATTACGGATGTTTCCCGACAGCCATTCTTCCCAGACGAATGGAGCAGGCTGAGAGTGGTAATTTACTCTCCACCACATACCTTGAGATGGCATGTGGGAGTTGTTACAGATCTGATTTTCCTGGTAGAGTCCCAGTGTAGACACTAGGATCGTACCAAAAAGTTGCCGTATTTCGAATTCCATTTAAGTTCCTAAAAAACATGCACTGATCAGCCAAAACATTATGACCTAGTCGGTATCTCCACCTATGGCAATGATAACAGCGACGACGCGTTGTGGAATGGAAACAATGGGGCCTTTGTAGGTCACTGGAGGGAGTTGGCACCACAACTGCAAACACATGTCACCTAATTCCGGTAAATTCCGAGGAGGGTAGCGATGAGCTCTGACGCCACGTTCAATCACATCCCAGATGTGTTCGATTGGGTTCAGATCTGGTGAGTTGGGGGGGGGGGGGGTAACACATCAACTGGAACTCGCCACTGTGTTCCTCGAACCACTCCATTACACCCCTGGCCTTGTGACATGGCGCATTATTTTGTTCAAAAACGCCACTGCGCCGTCGGGAAACATGATCATCATGGAGGGTTGTACGTAGTCTGCAACCAGTGTAGGACACTCCTTGACCATCACGAGCTCCACTGGCCCCATGAATGCCCACGTCAATGTTCCTCAGAGCATAATGGAGCCGTCACCATCTTGTCTCTGTCCTGCAGTACAGGTGTCGAGAAGCTGTTCTCCTGGACGACGACGGATTCGCGCCCTCCAATCGGCATGATGAATAAGGTACCGGGATTCATCAGATCATGCAGCGCTCTGCCACTGCGACAACGTCCTGTGTCAATGGTCACGCGCCCATTTTAATCGTGGTTGCCGATGTCGTGGTGCTAAGATTGACACATGCAGGGGTATTCGACTGCAGAGGCTCATCATGAAGAGAGTTCATGCGCTGTATGTTCGGACACACTTGTACTCTGCCTAGCATTAACATCTGATGTTAGTTCCGCCACAGTTCGCCGCCTGCCCTGTTTTATCATTCTGCCCAGCCTACGACGTCCGACATCTGCATTATTTCATTGAAATAATTAATGAGTTTTCTTCACTCAAAACAAAGAAATGCAAAGCAAAATTATATAAAAACAACTTGTAACAGGATACTTCCTCAACTCTTCACTATAACCCTTTTCTTCTATTTCAAATTAGTAATGTATGCGCTACTGATAATTTATAAGGAACATATTAAATCTGTTCATTATTATTGTTATTATTATTTGCGTAACGCAGTGCTTTTAGATTCATTTTTCTGATCTTCCAATGGCTCTCGTTCTCTTTCCATAGGCTATTTTTCTTTCTTAAATCCACTTGGTTCCTTCTGGGTATTTTTTTTTTTTTTTTACTTTCGTTCTATCCCAAAGTTTACCTTTTGACTCAACAGATTCCTCTTTACTATTTCCACAGATTCTACTTAGAGTCTCCGGAGGTTCTTTTTACTTGAATGGTCCCGAGTTCGAGTCTCGGTCGGGCACACAGTTTTAATCTGCCAGGAAGTTTCTTTTTACTTGTTTAATCTGCGGTATATTCTTTAACTTTCACCTGTATTCCATTATCTTGCGTGAAAGCCTCGTTGTCAGGAGTCTGTGAACAGTCCATCTCCTCGGCGAACACCTTTTTTAGTTTCAAAGGGTTTCTGATACTTCCCCCATAAATTTTACTATGGTCTTTGCATCCGGTTCGGTTAATAAGGCTCTAGTCCCTGTCCTTCTAGGCTATCAAACGGAAAATCCCAGTCAGTCAAGTCATGTCTCCATGAAATCGACGAAAGTGTAGATGATTGAGCTGTTAGGGATTGCCTCATATTTCAGCGTAGTTTTTATGTTGAAGATCTGTTATGTGCATGAGTACGGTGGCAGGAAGCCCGCTTGATACTCGCCGATCACATGTTCAAGCTGTGCTGAGTGTTTTTTGATTAAACACGCTAAGAAGATCCTGTATGTGACTTAAAGGAGAGTGAACCCTTCATAGTTATTTACGTCTTCCCGTGGCCTTGTGTGTGTAGTGGGTGGACACTCTTCCAGTCTCCTGACAGTTTTCCTGTGCGCCAAATATCCGCGATGATTTGTATAAGTTGCCCCTATGTGCTTCAATAACTCTGCGATGATGCCGTCTTCCCCAAATGACCCGTTCACTTCGAGCCTAAGGATATGTTTGTAGATTTCGTCTTTGGTAGTGGTTGCGATTCTGTGTGCATGTATGTGTGTGTGTGTGTGTGTGTGTGTGTTTAGGAGTAACACTGGGAAATGTTGAAGGTGGCTCTGGGTAGTTGCGTATCTCAGAGAAGTATAGAAATAGCTCTCTACAGATGTAATTTGTCAGAGCGAGTTTACCGTCATGCTTTCTGAAGCATAGATTCTGTGGCGTGTATCCACGGATTTTTCCACTGGCCATCTTGTAAAAGTCACGTGGGTTGATCTCTCTAAAGTTTTTTTCTCAATAATTTAATATTGTTGTCTCACGCGTCTGCTCTTTGTATGTCTGATTAATGTTGCGACCTACTTTCTTATCTCGAAAACGTCTTGGGTGATGTTTTAGTGTTATATTTCTGGAAGGCTCTCTTTCATTCTTCAGAGTGTCTTCATATGCTGTCCCGCCATGGTTATTTTGTATTCTTCTTCTGTGGGTTAGCTTTTTTTCTTTCTGTACAATCTTAGTTTGGAACTGTTCCCAGGTGACTGACTTCTCTCTCTCTCATTCCTCTTTTATATTAGTTCCCTGAATCATTTTTATGCCAATTTTCTAAAGATGTTTACTCTCGACGTGCCCCATTCTTAGGTACATTTCACTTCTATGCTGACAAAATAGTGATCCGTGTCGATGTCTTCACCTCTGAAGACGTACTTCGGTAACTTCCTTCCGTAAACGGTATGCGATGGCAACAACATGGATTTCATACTCACCAACCAATTGTATGGGTTACCTCCAGATCTTTTGTTTTCGAAAATGTTTCCTCAGTGAGGCTGACATGCTTTTCAAATTCTCTTGTTGACATAATGCAACGAATCTGGCCCAATTTGCGTTGGTGACTTAATGTACTGGGAAACTGCAAATGGGTTTTTGGCATACTTTTTCTTCGTCAAGTTGTGTGATGACTTCGTCTAGTAGGATTCCTGTTGTTGTTGTGGTCTTCAGTCCAAAGGCTGGTTTGACGCCGCCCTCCACGCTACTCTATGCTGTGCAAGCCATTTCATCTCCTAGTAACTACTGCAACCTACATCCTTCTTAATCTGCTTACTGTATTCATCTCTTGGCCTTCCTCTACGATTTTTACCACCCACACTTCCTTTCAATACTTAATTGGTGATCCCTTGATGCCTCAGAACATGTCCTACCAACAGATCCCTTCATCTAGTCAAGTTGTGCCACAAATTCCTCTTCACCCCAAATCTATTCAGCACCTCCTCATTGGTTACGCGATGGACCCATCTAATCTTCAGCATTCGTCTGTAGCACCACATTTCAAAAGCTTCTATTCTCTTCTTCTCTAAACTGTTTATCGCCCGTGTTTCACTTCCATACATGGCTCTCCTCCATACAAAATCTTTCAGGAAGGTCTTTCTGACAGTGCTCGATGTTAACAAATTTCTCTTCCCCAGAAACGCTTTTCTTTCCATCGCCAGTCTACATTCTATATCCTCTCTACTTCGACCATCGTCATTTACTTTGCTGCCGAAACAACAAAACTCATCTACTACTTTAAGTGTCTCATTTCCTAATCTAATTCGACTACATCCTGTTGTCCTCGTTTTGCTTTTGTTGATGTTCATCTTATACCCTCCTTTCAAGACACTGTCCATTCCGTTCAACTGCTCTTCCAAGTCCTTTGCTGTCTCTGACAGAATTACAATGTCATCGGTGAACCTCAAAGTTTTTATTTCTTCTTCATGGATTTTAATACCTACTCCGAATTTTTCTTTTGTTCCCTTTACTGTTTGCTCAGTATACAGATTGAATAACATCGGTGATAGGCTAAAACCTTGTCTCACTCCCTTCTCAACCATTGCATCCGTTTCCTGCTCCTCGACTCTTATAACTGCCATCTGGTTTTCGTACAAATTGTAAATAGCCTTTCGTTCCCTGTATTTTATCCCTGCCACCTTTACAATTTCAATGAGAGTATTCACGTCAACATTGTTAAAAGCGGATTGCGTGGCCCCTTCCGCCAGAGATTCGAGTCCTCCCTCGGGCATGGGTGTGTGTGTTGTTCTTAGCGTAAGTTAGTTTAAGTAGTGAGTAAGTCTAGATACCGATGTCCTCATCTTTTTGGTCCCTGAGTAATTCAAACACATTTGAACGTTGTTAAACGCTTTCTCCAAGTCTACAAATGCTTGACCTATCTTCTATGAGAAGTCGTAGTACTGCCTCCCATGTTCCTATATTTCTCTGGAATCCAAACTGATCTTCCTCGAGGTCGGCTTCTACCAGTTTTCCCACTCTTCTGTAAAAGATTTGTGTTAGTGTTTTGCAACCATGACTTATTAAACTGATACACTCCTGGAAATTGAAATAAGAACACCGTGAATTCATTGTCCCAGGAAGGGGAAACTTTATTGACACATTCCTGGGGTCATATACATCAGATGATCACACTGACAGACCCACAGGCACATAGACACAGGCAACAGAGCATGCACAATGTCGGCACTAGTACAGTGTATATCCACCTTTCGCAGCAATGCAGGCTGCTATTCTCCCACGGAGACGATCGTAGAGATGCTGGATGTAGTCCTGTGGAACGGCTTGCCATGCCATTTCCACCTGGCGCCTCAGTTGGACCAGCGTTCGTGCTGGACGTGCAGACCGCGTGAGACGACGCTTCATCCAGTCCCAAACATGCTCAATGGGGGACAGATCCGGAGATCTTGCTGGCCAGGGTAGTTGACTTACACCTTCTAGAGCACGTTGGGTGGCACGGGATACATGCGGACGTGCATTGTCCTGTTGGAACAGCAAGTTCCCTTGCCGGTCTAGGAATGGTAGAACGATGGGTTCGATGACGGTTTGGATGTACCGTGCACTATTCAGTGTCCCCTCGACGATCACCAGTGGTGTACGGCCAGTGTAGGAGATCTCTCCCCACACCATGATGCCGGGTGTTGGCCCTGTGTGCCTCGGTCGTATGCAGTCCTGATTGTGGCGCTCACCTGCACGGCGCCAAACACGCATACGACCATCATTGGCACCAAGGCAGAAGCGACTCTCATCGCTGAAGACGACACGTCTCCATTCGTCCCTCCATTCACGCCTGTCGCGACACCACTGGAGGGGGGCTGCACGATGTTGGGGCGTTAGCGGAAGACGGCCTAACGGTGTGCGGGACCGTAGCCCAGCTTCATGGAGATGGTTGCGAATGGTCCTCGCCGATACCCCAGGAGCAACAGTGTCCCTAATTTGCTGGGAAGTGGCGGTGCGGTCCCCTACGGCACTGCGTAGGATCCTACGGTCTTGGCGTGCATCCGTGCGTCGCTGCGGTCCGGTCCCAGGTCGACGGGCACGTGCACCTTCCGCCGACCACTGGCGACAACATCGATGTACTGTGGAGACCTCACGCCCCACGTGTTGAGCAATTCGGCGGTACGTCCACCCGGCCTCCCGCATGCCCACTATACGCCCTCGCTCAAAGTCCGTCAACTGCACATACGGTTCACGTCCACGCTGTCGCGGCATGCTACCAGTGTTAAAGACTGCGATGGAGCTCCGTATGCCACGGCAAACTGGCTGACACTGACGGCGGCGGTGCACAAATGCTGCGCAGCTAGCGCCATTCGACGGCCAACACAGCGGTTCCTGGTGTGTCCGCTGTGCCGTGCGTGTGATCATTGCTTGTACAGCCCTCTCGCAGTGTCCGGAGGAAGTATGGTGGGTCTGACACACCGGTGTCAATGTGTTCTTTTTTCCATTTCCAGGAGTGTAGTTGGGTAATTTTCACACTTGTCAGCATCTGCTTTTTTTTTTTGGAATTGAAAGTATTATGTTCTTTTTGAAGTCTGAGGGTATTTCACTTGTCTCATATATCTTGCTCACCATATGGAAGAGTTTTGTTATGGCTGGCTCTCCCAAGGCTATCAGTAGTTCTCACAAAATGTTTTCTATTCCCAGAGTCTTGTTTCGACTTCTGTCTTTCAGCGCTCTGTCAAATTCTTCAAGTAATATCGATCTCCCTTCACATCTTCATCAACGTCCTCTTCCATTTCGATAATATTGCCTCAAGTACACCTCCCTTGTATAGACCCTCTATATACTCCTTCCACCTTCCTGCTTTCCCTTCTTTGCATAGGACTGATTTCCCATCTGAGCTCCTGATATTCATACAGGTGGTTCTCTTTTCTCCACAGGTCTCTTTAATTTTCTTGTAGGCGGCGTCTATCTTACCACTAGCGATATATGCTTCTAAATTCTTACATTTATCCTTTAGCCATTCCTGCTTAACCATTTTGCACTTCATGTCGATCTCATTTTTGGGACGTTTGTATACCGTTTTGCCTGCTTCATTTATGGCATTTTTATATTTTCTCCTTTCATCAATTAAATTCAATATCTCTAGTGTTACCCAACCATTTCTACTAGCCCTTGTTTGATCCTCTGCTGCCTTCAGTATTTCACCTCTCAAAGCTACCCATTCTTCTTCTTCTGTGTTCCTTTGCCATGTTCTTGTCAGTCGTTCCCTAACGTTCTCTCTGAAACTCTCTACAGCCTCTGGTTCTTTCAGTTTATTCAGATCCAATCTCCTTAAATTCCTACCTTTTTGCAGTTTCTTCAGTTTTAATCTACAGTTCATAACCAGTAAAGTGTGGTAAGAGTCCACATCTGCCCCTGGAAATGTCTTTGAATTTAAAACCTGTTGCTGAAATCTCTGCCTGACCATTATGCAATCAATCTGAAACCTTTCGGTATCTCCAGGTCTCTTCCAGATATACAACTTTCTTCCATGATTCTATGCTTCTTAAACCAAGTGTTAGCTATGATTAAACTATGCTCTTTGCAAAATTCTACCACGTGGCTTCCTCTTCCATTCCTTTCCCCCAGTCCACATTCACCAACGGCTTTTCCTTCTCTTCCTTTTCCTGCTGTCGAATTCCAGTCCTCCATGACTACTAAATTTTCGTCTCCCTTAACTGCCTGTATAATCTCTTTTATCTCATCGTACATTTCTTCAATCTCTTCATCAGCTGCGGAGGTAGTTGCCATAGAAACTTGCACAATTGTGTTGGTTTGGGTTTCATGTCTATCTTGTCTACAATAATGCATTCACTACGCTGTTCGAAGTAGTTTATCCACGTTCCTATTTTTTATTCATTATTAAAACCACTCCTCCATTACCCCTATTTGATTTTGTATTTATAACCCTTTATTCACCTGACCAGAAGTGCTGTTCCTCCTGCCACCCAACTTCACTTATTCCCAGTATATCTAACTTTAACCTATCGATTACCCTTTTTAAATTTTCCAGCATGCCTATTCCATTAAGAGAACTGACATTCTATGCTCCGATCCATAGAACACCAGTTTCGTTTCTCCTGATATTGCCGTCCTCCTGAGTAGTTCTTGCGCAGAGACCCAAATGGGGGACTATTTTACCTCCAGAATATCTTACCCAAGAGGATGCCATCGGCATTTAACCATACGGTATAGCTGCATGCCTTCGAGAAAAATTACGGCTGTAGTTTCCCCTTGCTTTCAGGCGTTTGCAGTAGCAGTATAGCAAAGCCGTTTAGGTTGATGTTACAAGGCCAGTTCAGTCTGTCATCCAGACTGTTGCCCCTGTAACTACTGGAAAGGCTGCTGTCGCTCTTCAGGAACCACATGCTTTCTCTGACCTCTCAACAGTTACCCCTCCTTTTGGGTTGTATCTGTATCACTAAGGCACGCAAGCCTACCCAATGTCTATGGCTCATGGGAGGAGGAGGGGGGGGGGGCAATTCTTGTAACAGTTCTTTATTATACATCATGCTGAAACCTATACACAGTAGCTCCACGAACAATACAATACCTTTTCACTATGATTTTTTTTCTGAAAGTTTATACTATTTGTTTATTATCTACTACAATGAACATGTAATTTGTTGTGTGGAATATTTTATATCAATATATGAGGGGTGTTCAATTAGTAACACAGCTCTTTTTCTCTCTGAAAGCCAGTTGGTTTTGGCTACAAAACCTTATTTTTCAACGTAATCTCCATTCAGTGCGATGGCCTTATGACACCTAACTGGGAGGGTCTGTATGCCCACATGGTACCTATTTATTAGAAGACATCAGAGCCAATGTCTTGCTCCATCAGTAACCTCTGCATCATCCACGTACTGCTTTCCTCAGAGTGCATCTTTCATTGGGTCAAACTGATGGAAGTCGGAAGGTGCAAGATCCAGGCTGCAAGATGGATCAGGAAGAACAGTCCAATGAAGTTTTGTGATTTCCTCTCAAGTGCACAGACTTTTGTGAGGTCTTGCATTGTCATGGAGAAGGAGAGGTCTGTTTGCATTTTTGTGGCGACGAACGAGCTGATGTCGTTTCTTCAATTTCCTGAGCGTACCACAGTAGTCTTTACAGCTGATCATTGTACCACGAGGAAGGACGCCAAACAGCATAACTCCTTCATAGGACCAAAAGGCCGTCGCCATGACTTTACCGATCGAGGGTACAGCTTTGAACTTTTTGTGTTGGGTGGTGGGGGGGTGGGGGTGGGGGGAAGGGGTGTGGCACCACTCCATGAATTGCCGTTTTGTTTCTTGTTCGAAGTGACGAAAGCATGTTTCATTGCCTGTCACTACGTTTGACAAAAAATTGTCATGATCAGCCTCGAAACATGCAAGCAATTCTGCACAGATGGCTCTTCGCTGTTCATTATGGTCTACTGTTAGGCAGTGAGGAACCAGTTGGGCACACACCTTTTGAGTACCCCAACTGATGTTTGAGTGTGTCTGCACACCCAACAGAGACATCCAGTTGTGCAGCGAAGTGTTTGACTGTGATCTGTCCATCACCTCAAATGAGAGTATCTGCTCATTCCAACATTGCAGGAGTCACAGCTGTGCTCGGCCGGCCGGCACACGGGAGGTTTGCATGACCTTGTTGCGATTATGATGGATACCTTGTAACACTACCGCCATACTCGGACGTAGGTTAGCTATATAAAGCCTGTACTGTAATAAGTTCACGGGCTTCACCTTATAAACAAGGATTTTAGTACATTAGTTGACTGCGTGTACCTAATAGAAGCAAGATCGGACTTATAATCAGTCAATAACCACAGTGATGCATCAAGTAAATGTACAGTATAATTATTCTTTCGCATGGACAAGAAGTACACACAGTAAATGCTACCTATAATTAACAATTCGGTCGCCAGCCTACTTAGGCAATAAGTGAGTTTTTCCTTGTACAAGTGGGTGCATGTACAAGCATAGTAACTCGTAGTAATGAAGCGTTATATGGCAAAGTTTGAAACCGGAAAAATCCACTGAACTAAAGTTTTCTCTTTTTGTACTAATTTGGACGAGCTACATTTACACAACACCACACAGTAATGATTACTACGAACTGCATTTTGTATGTTGAGCAGACTGAAATCGGGCATAGATTGCCCTAGCGTTGACAATCTTAAAAGTACACACACAATATCACTATGAATAATGGAAAAACTCTAATACATTTAGGATTAATATAGAATTTAGCTTTACTGGTCAAATTTGATCAGTACACATCAAGGTTTGAACGAATGAACAAGAGCAAAAGGGGGGGGGGGCCCTGAAACTGTTATAGTCGTTATTCTGAAACTATCTAGTACTGAAGGCAAATTAACACACAAAATTATCAATCTCTGGATAACTACTCTTTTGTCTTACTTCTGAATAATTTAACTGTCATTATTTCTGTCTCAAATTAATTAAATAACATCGCTAACTCAATCCAACAAAAACTCTTTTGTTCTTTACCAATATTTGCAACAGCACACAGAACTATAGATTCCTTTATGGCATAGATTAATCTGCTGATAATTTTCATTAACACAAACATTAAACTTTCAGTTTAGGATACTCGGATTGCACAATACGAGGTAAGGATCCTGTCTAGGTCAGTGATCAGGATAAGTCATGGCTAAAGCAATTCTGGTGAAAGTCACGTTATTATTGAACCATTAGAAACAGTTACGACACTGGTCCACACAGATACACTTCTAAAGATGAAATAAATGTTTGACCTGTGCAAGTCGGTGCGGTGGTTGGCGGGCAGCGAGACAGCGGGCAGCACGGCACACATGCAAGCACGGCTAAGGCTCACACAACATCGGCACTTTCCATCTTCTTAGCGTCGTAATCTTTCCAATTTTGTGCCTCAGAATATAGCCATGCCAAGTAGTCGTCGGAATCGGTTCATCCGAGGCTCAATGGAATCCACTTTTCCTGGGTAGCCTCCTCGGTACAGTACGTGTACTTCCGACTGTTGCTCACCTCCGACTGTGTTACTGAGCCCGTTGTGCCGAACCGCGCCAGTGTGCCTTTTCCCGCCTCGCCTGCCTCCACCTTTTCCCGCTCCCCTACAGGTAGGGTATTCACCACAGGTTTTCTACTACACATATCCTAATGCATTACCTACGTATGGACCAAGTGTATAAATTACAATTTTCACATCTTACAATAATTTTAACATTAAATACACTTTCCTTTGATTACCACATTATTTGAAATCTAACATAAATAATATTCGTTTCAAAAGTTACTCACAGTTTCTTTAACATGACACGAAAAGAATCGAAAAAGAAATTCAACACATTGCTATTATTAATTTATCTAAATTCATAAAGAAAAAATTTTTATACGTATAATTCTCATTACACATGCCCCTGTTTCCAGAAAATTTTCTTAAGTCCAAATTTTATGGGAACACTAAATCTTACAATTATACAGTGGTTCTGAATTTTTACTTAACTGTCCAAAAAGATTTACACTACATATTTCCTTTTGCTCACTGTATATAGGGTTACACTTTTTTAAGACTTCAAGAATACTGACTTGTCATTTACTCAAGTGCCTTTTGCACAGTCCAACTTCCCATCACAACCTCACTAAAATAGCAATTTACTTATTTTTTCTAAATTTCTCAAAGAAATAATTTAAAATTCTGAAATACAAACATATAACTACAAAAACTATTTCATATTTTGTATACAATATAAGATAATTTGTCGCTGCTTGCTTTGAATAGCAGTCCATTTTCTTACTTACTAAACAAAACACACAAACATATATTCAAAAAATTAATTACACATATTTGCTGCCTATTATGCGGATTTGGGCAGTCCTTTTCACTTCATATTGTGACATCTCCTGGATCATATTTACAATTTTCCATCGATTATTTATCTGCCCTCATTGGTATTTGTTAGTCCTTCATATTATGGTTCTTACACTGCCCATTTTCATTTTGACAGTCCCATCTTTTATCTGGCTGATAGCATTTATCCTTTCTTTTCAGTCCTTTTCTCCATACATTTTTACAGTTACAGTACAATTGGTAATCTGAAACTCACATAACTACATTAGCACACTTTCAAGGGTATACAGACATTTACCAAGATTAGATACATTTAGAATAACTTGGGTTCAGCATAAGATACAGCACATTTACTCGTTCCTAGGTACATACAGTTTCAGGTCCACAATATTTCTTACGCCTAAAGGTCTTTTGGATTTTGGGTAGATCAGGTAGTAAGCATTGTCGTGTGGAATATTCTGTATTAGATATGGTCCATTATAAATATATTTAAATTTTGAAATTTCATGGTTTAGTTCACTAGACTTTTCGTGGGTTTTTAAAAGAACATAATCTCCAATTTTAAATTTTGAAACTTTTAAATTTTTATTGTGTCTTTTAGATCTAGATTCAGCCTTTTGCTTTGCCCTTTTTATCACCAATTCTTTCTTTTGATCCAATCCCAAACTTGTACAAGGTGGAAACTCTAGTTTTTCTTCAATTAAACTTTTACTACTTCTGCCTAACAAAATTTCTTCCGGTGGAAATCTTGTAGTTTCATGATGTAATGTGTTCATGACATTCTCAAAATCCGATATAAACTTGCCCCAGGCTCTAATTCAACAAACAATAATTCATTTTCAGATAAAACTGAGTTACAGTAATAATAAAGTCATGCATAATATTAATAATATATAAAAATACAACATCCTGCCCCCTAATCTCTTTATTAACAAGGCAGTCTTTTCTGGTTCATAAAACAGTCACTTAAGTCTGGTGGCTTCTTAGGCTTCTGGAGTTCAAAGTCTTTGCTTACTTGAACTCTTCGCAAAATAAACACAGAGTCGTCAGGTGGCTCTTTCTTTCTTTGTTCAGTTTCAACGTCTGGATTTTGTTTTGATACGTCGTCATCGTTAGGTACAATATCGTACTTAACTGCATCCCCTTTATTTCCACTGATTTTCTCATACCCTCTTTCAGTAAAAGTATATTCACTTTCTTTTACACCTGAAAATTCATCTTCACTAGAGTCATCACTATACTCTTCCTCAACATCAGATTCACTTAAGCACGCTACTTTTGCACAATAGGGAGCGTTAGTACATTCATTTTCGTCTATATTTATGTATCTTTCATCATCCGAACTATCGTCGGAATCCGACCATTCCGGATCGCTTTCAGGTTCTAACATAAAAGCTTTTCTGAGACAGGCACTAAGTTCTTCCTCTGTATTGTCGTCAGGTTTAGATTTTAATTCAATCTCCTCTTTTGGCAAAACGGCCTCATCCTCAGCTTTATTCACATCCACTGTGACTTCATATTCGGTGTAATCCTCGTGGACTTTAATTACTTTCAGGTAATCATCTGCCCCTTCTACACGGTGCCTCTCGGTAGCAGCTTGTACTATTGGCGGACTGTTAGCAGAAGTTATTTCTTCGTCAATGCTGAGGATTTCATCCTCCAAATCCTTCCTATCATTAACCTTCATCCTATTGGCGGCACGCGTACTTTGCGCGGCGCTATTTATTCTCCCCTCTTCAATTTTGGGCCACGTCACTTTATGGACGTCCCTACTATCTCTCTTTCCACCAACTAATTTCTTCGCCTCATACTCCCTTTTAAAATCCTCCCACTCACATTGCTTTAGGCCCTTGTACAGATCGTCGATCTGCACACGCCAATCAGTAACTTCTGCTAATTCATTATCGCCTTTTACCTCATTGCAAACACTGCTAACCGCACCTCTCTGTGTACTCACAGTCTCATTTATTGTTTCCTTTGCCACGGAATTATTACTCGTAAAATTTTCATTAGCTCTGACTGCTACGTTCGTACCTACTGCTGTCGTATTGCTAGCGGCTTCTTTCCGAACAGATGTTCGGCTAGGCTGGGCCGTTGCCCTCTGATGCTCCACTCGCCTGTTAACATGTAGCGCTCTGTGCGGCAGCGATGATTCATTCTGGCTCGCACCTGACGCTTGTTTCGCCACAACACGTCGCGGCGTTCCATGCTCGTCCCTAGCCTGTCTCATTACATTACGGTCGGTCCGGTATCTTTTCTTGAATCGGGGCCGGTATGTATTGTCCGCTTCCGTTTGGCCCGCAACGTTCGCGGAAATTAGTTTCCCGCGTTGTTATTATTTTGCGCGGTATACCCTCTACCGCGACCTGGATTATTTCCTCTGCCTCTTCCTCTGCCTCTTCCTCTCTGTATTACATTGACGCGAAATCCATCGCCGTCGTTTCGTTCGTCATTATGTCGGTTATTACGGTTACCAAAATTTTGATAATTGGCACGACTTTCGCGCCAATGGTCTTCATCTTCGACCCTTTCTAGAAATGCTTGGAAGCTACGATGATTGCTTCCTACGTACCTCTTGGAATCCTCCGGAAGCTTTTTATATAGCTCCCAGATAATTTCTGAATCTGATCTTCGACCTTTTAAATGCGTCAGTTTCCGGTACCAATGCTCGCAGAAATCTTTCAAAGAATTCCTGCCCCTGTTATCATGCTGTTTGGCCATGATGAACTCCCGCCATAAATGGTCCTGCTTTTGTTCAGACCAATATTCTTCCATAAATCTTTGCCTAAATTCTTCGAACGTCATTCGTTCGGTATTTAAATTTATCCCCCAGCGCTTAGCGTCACCTGCTAAGGCGCTAATTACAACATTTATCTTTTCCTGATCAGATAAGTGCTCAGGAAATACTCTCTCGCAATTTTTGATAAAATCTAACGGATGCCACCCGTTATGTTTCTTGGCTGGATCGAAGCGTTCCTCGCCTTCTAACAGCTTCGTAATTGGTGTGCCATTACAGACAACACCAGACCTATCTTTAATTTTGCTTTCCAGATCGAAAATTTTGCCCTGAATTTTCGTAGTATTTTGTTCACAATTTTGAACACATCCGGTTACTTTTTTACTTAAATCCCTTTCAGTGTCTAAAACTACCTTTTTCAATTGTGATATCCCGTGTTGACATTCGTTTACGATCTCAGTTTTGAGACCGAAAACTTTTTCGTCTACCTTAGTTTCAACCAGAGGTTCTACTTTCTCTTGGATGTTGAGAATTTCAACATCGAATCTACTATTAATGTTTCCAATTTCCTCCTGCATAGTATCCATATTTTTGTTAATGGTATCAATTTCAAATTTCAGAGTATTTACCACAGAACTTAAATTACCCACTTTTTGTTCTACCTGTTCTATTTGTTTACTAATTTTAATTCCCTGTCCTTCGACCTGTGCTTTAATTTGATCCACCTGTGTTTTGAGTTGCTCGTCAACATGTGTTTTAAGCTGATTAACCTGATTGCCGACTTGTTTTTGAAGTTGCTCATTCTGTGTTTTAAGCTGCTGATCAACATGTGTTTTAAGCTGATCATTCTGTGTTTTGATCTGCTCACTCTGTCCTGAAATTTGTTTGGTTAATTGTTCAAATAAATCGTTTATGCTTAAAATTTTCACACTGTTTTGTTCTACGGAATCGGTGTTTTCCGATCCTACTTCAAAAGTTTCTTTCGGTTCTTTCTTTATCTGTGGAGAATCAAACATGTCAGTGGATTCATTCACATAACCACTATCATCTACAAAGTCACCTTCTACTTCCTGTTTTATTCCTTGCTGTGTCCGAGGCGATCTCAACCTTTCAATCTGTTCATTGACATGTTCGTGGTATTGTATGTACGCCAACTGTCTTTCGCTAACGCCATCTGTTATCTGGCCGCGTAAACTCCGGCTACTGCCAGCCGCATTCTCCATTTCTCTCGGCGCACCTATCCCGTCTACGTTTCTGTCCATACTAAAAGCCAACTACACCACACTATTATACTTGACTCACACTGCAGTTTCTTTTGCTGAACTTTATTGCAATTCGTGCCACTGTTCAATCTTTACGTTAATTTGTAACTGACAACAGCTGGATGTCCTGTCACCGGGAAGCCACTTGAAACACTACCGCCATACTCGGACGTAGGTTAGCTATATAAAGCCTGTACTGTAATAAGTTCACGGGCTTCACCTTATAAATAAGGATTTTAGTACATTAGTTGACTGCGTGTACCTAATAGAAGCAAGATCGGACTTATAATCAGTCAAAAACCACAGTGATGCATCAAGTAAATGTACAGTATAATTATTCTTTCGCATGGACAAGAAGTACACACAGTAAATGCTACCTATAATTAACAATTCGGTCGCCAGCCTACTTAGGCAATGAGTGAGTTTTTCCTTGTACAAGTGGGTGCATGTACAAGCATAGTAACTCGTAGTAATGAAGCGTTATATGGCAAAGTTTGAAACCGGAAAAATCCACTGAACTAAAGTTTTCTCTTTTTGTACTAATTTGGACGAGCTACATTTACACAACACCACACAGTAATGATTACTACGAACTGCATTTTGTATGTTGAGCAGACTGAAATCGGGCATAGATTGCCCTAGCATTGACAATCTTAAAAGTACACACACAATATCACTATGAATAATGGAAAAACTCTAATACATTTAGGATTAATATAGAATTTAGCTTTACTGGTCAAATTTGATCAGTACACATCAAGGTTTGAACGAATGAACAAGAGCAAAAGGGGGGGGGGGGGGGGCCTGAAACTGTTATAGTCGTTATTCTGAAACTATCTAGTACTGAAGGCAAATTAACACACAAAATTATCAATCTCTGGATAACTACTCTTTTGTCTTACTTCTGAATAATTTAACTGTCATTATTTCTGTCTCAAATTAATTAAATAACATCGCTAACTCAATCCAACAAAAACTCTTTTGTTCTTTACCAATATTTGCAACAGCACACAGAACTATAGATTCCTTTATGGCATAGATTAATCTGCTGATAATTTTCATTAACACAAACATTAAACTTTCAGTTTAGGATACTCGGATTGCACAATACGAGGTAAGGATCCTGTCTAGGTCAGTGATCAGGATAAGTCATGGCTAAAGCAATTCTGGTGAAAGTCACGTTATTATTGAACCATTAGAAACAGTTTCGACACTGGTCCACACAGATACACTTCTAAAGATGAAATAAATGTTTGACCTGTGCAAGTCGGTGCGGCGGTTGGCGGGCAGCGAGATAGCGGGCAGCACGGCACACATGCAAGCACGGCTAAGGCTCACACAACATCGGCACTTTCCATCTTCTTAGCGTCGTAATCTTTCCAATTTTGTGCCTCAGAATATAGCCATGCCAAGTAGTCGTCGGAATCGGTTCATCCGAGGCTCAATGGAATCCACTTTTCCTGGGTAGCCTCCTCGGTACAGTACGTGTACTTCCGACTGTTGCTCGCCTCCGACTGTGTTACTGAGCCCGTTGTGCCGAACCGCGCCAGTGTGCCTTTTCCCGCCTCGCCTGCCTCCACCTTTTCCCGCTCCCCTACAGGTAGGGTATTCACCACAGGTTTTCTACTACACATATCCTAATGCATTACCTACGTATGGACCAAGTGTATAAATTACAATTTTCACATCTTACAATAATTTTAACATTAAATACACTTTCCTTTGATTACCACATTATTTGAAATCTAACATAAATAATATTCGTTTCAAAAGTTACTCATAGTTTCTTTAACATGACACGAAAAGAATCGAAAAAGAAATTCAACACATTGCTATTATTAATTTATCTAAATTCATAAAGAAAAAATTTTTATACGTATAATTCTCGTTACAACCTCCCCCGACGACTCACCGTGCTTTTGTTCACTGCCATGTCTCTGTAGACGTTCTGCAAGCGCCTATGAATATCTGCGATGCTCTGGTTTTCCGCCAAAAGTAGCTCAATGACAGCTCTCTGCTTGGAACACACCTCTTAAAGACACTGTTTTAAAGGTTGTGTATAGCGCCGCCACCTAACAGAACTTCATGAAACTATAGGGGCTGAAGCGGATATATTCCACAGTGTCCCACAACAAATCTGTGTTTTTTTCCAAGTGAAATTGGCCGAGAATAAAAATGTGTTGCATCATTTATTGAACCCCCATCGTAGTTCAGTAAAATAATATTTTTTAATAATGCTTTTATTAAACCTACTCACAAAATCATAAAATTAGCCAAACCTATGCAGAAATATTATAGAAATGTAGTTCTCCGGTGAGATGCACAGATGTGCCAGTTCTAACAAGGACTGGGTACTACTGCTGTGTAAAAATAATTCAGCAATTATCCTTCTGTGATTGATTACTAATAAACAGGAGTTTTTAGTCTTTGGACATGTAGACACCTAAGGTTAATCCTCGCGTAAACAAACGTCCACTCTGCCGTTGTTCATCGACTGTGGGGCGGTGCAGTGTTATGCTGCTGTGTATCAAATTCCACTCACCTTGTGGTTAATCTCTTCTCACACATACGCCTCCTTGAAGTTACTGAAATGCAGTTCTCAGCTGGAGAAAGCTATAGGAAAAACAGCCGTACACATCGTAACCACAAGTCGCACTAAGAATTGTTTTGTCGGTGGAAGGTTAATAACAGGAAATTATAGTACTTAGTGTGCAAAATTTCACTCTATTATGATAAGCTTGCGTGCACAAGTTACTACCATGCCTTACTCTAAGCTGCACAAAGTCTGAAAAGTCCACTTGTACACATCATTCAGAATCGTACCCAGTTTATGGTAATTATTAGTTTCCCTTTACAGAAAGTTTACAAACAGATTGTTTCTTTTAGAAAGGCTCGATCAAATGTTGCTATAATTAGTCTCACATAACAAAATGTTCACGTTCGCGAGTAAGCAACACGCCACGCGGAATTTAGTTATTTAAAATGTCGCTAAAAGTTCTCAGTTTCACACCGCGCATTAAATCAAACTCTCTTTCACACGTTCTGGCACTTTTCAAACATTTCAGCAGAATGTTAATAATTTTCATCGGATCTAATTTCTGATTGGCAGTGAAACATCACAGCCAATCCGTAAGCAGCATCAAACCCGCTCAGTCCCGCGCATACATACAGAACCAACCAAAATTTGTCACTGAATCAGAACAGTAAATTAACATAAAGAAATTCTGAAAACCCACAAATATAAAATTGACACCCTCTTAACAAAACTGCTTTACCGAAATCGTAATCTCATTTCTCCAGTATCATACACTGACAAAACTGTTTATAACGAATTCCTTAGTACGAATGACTAACATACACGTCATTCTCGAACATTTCTTGAGGGACCAGTTATTTCGATGTACAGTATAAAAACTTTACCTAAAACATCGTTTCACATTAGCCTTCATGCACTCTCATAACTAAGCACAATTGTAATAGTAATTAATAAACATTTGGATGACAGTTTTTTTACTGCAGCTCAGTGTCCTTCAGCTAGTGACCACTACCAGATCGCATACAAACTACGTTAACTCGGGCACCTGACAACACCCGTCCTGCGCATGACTCACACCGCACACCTGTTCACTGCTTGTGGAGTGCGTACTGTAAGACCTTCGGTACACACACCATCAGATTATTTAACTTGTCGTTCTAACGAAGTAGGCGAGTGTCAGCAATATGTCTCGTGGTCTTATCGTGGCGTGTTTATCTTCTGCCGTTAGGTCAGATGATAGAAATGCCACTTGCACGCTTAGAGTAGCAGATTGACGGTGCCCAACTTTAAACAGAACTTGATTAATTTTCACACACATTTATTAAAATAATAAAAAGCATAGACATTACGTAACTTGATTCTGGATGCTGTTTACAATTGACAATCTGAAGTTCCTTTGGTCTTGGTACGTTAATCTTATTCTCACTTATCTCTGATACTTGACAAAGTGTCTATTCATTTATCTTCATGGCTACGTACAGGAATATGGTAATCTTATTAGGCGCAGACTGAAACTTGACTATAGACTGGTACAGACTAATGCACACAAATGCAGACTGACTAATCGGAGGCCTGTACACTCGTTATAATACCTCGCGCGTTCAGGTATCACTGCGCGAGTGTGATCCGCGAGGAGAAAAGGTTCTACATTAGCAGCAATCTCATTGGCTGCGTTACATATTAATACGCGGATAGGCGGAAGCAGAATTTGGTCCGTCTCTAAGACAGCGCCATCTCGTAGTGCGGAGACGGACGAGCGTTGCGCCTGCGTTGTTGTGCTTAGCGGGGCGTGCTCTAGTGGGAGAGTTGTGTACGCGCTGACTACGCAGAACTATGTGCACAACACTGCTGTTATGTATGATCTCAATAAGCACGATGTAAGGCGCTATGTCTCAGCTGCACTGCTCAAGCATCTGGTGTCATAAGATCATCTCAAGTACCTGGTGTCGTAAGATCACCGGAAGTATGCCTCATGTAGATATTAGATAAATTAGACAATATTTTGTAATCACTGTAGTGCTAACGCACGCTAAAACATGGGAAGTCTTTTCATCTAATCTCCGTGGTGCGTCGGTTTCGCCGACTTTGCTCTCGAGGCTGTCAAATGCGGAGCATCTCCCGGTCTCTCTCGGATTCTCTCGGCAGCTATAGGCAGAGCGGCATTTGGCGGTGCACTCGAATCACTGGCACTACAGACGCACTCTGATCGGCAGCGCTCCGTCCTGGCTGTCATCGAGTTGTCATTCCTCTTACACTTTTATTTTCGCAGTTTTTGGTTGTAAACTCCATACACTTCAACAATTTTATGTAGGAAAAAGATAAATCCTTGAGTTATTTGTGTACGGTTTCTGACGTTATCTTCTGCGTCAACATTTTACACATTAACACTTAAATGTGAGAAATGTATGTTATGTTACGGGCAGCCTAACCAAGGCAACGGACTTTACGTATCTGGAACTTTCGTTATTGTGGGACACACGTTTGCTGCCATCCACCCTACTGTTGCTTCAGTCCGGAACCGCGCGACCGCAACGGTCGCATGTTCGAATCCTGCCTCGGGCATGGATGTGTGTGATGTCCTTAGGTTAGTTAGGTTTAAGTAGTTCTAAGTTCAAGGGGACTGATGAGCTCAGATGTTAAGTCCCATAGTGCCCAGCGCCATCTGAACCATTTGAACCACTCTACTGTTGACACACTATTAGGGTTCTGTTAACGGTTGTTAACGATTCAGTTATAGGACCAAAGAGGGAAAAAGGAGGATCGTTTTGTATTACATGTTGCTGTTCAAATAGAATGATACTGAGCTCGGTGCCGACTTGTCATTGCCTATACGTTTCGAAACCACATTATGTCTGTGGGGTCCTGCACATTCGTCTCTTATAGGGTGTCTGAAGGATGCTGCGTTCTCGGGATGCTATACAACAATTCAAGCAAATAACATTAGTAGTTTTATTTCAATAAAGCAGAGTTGACAATACTTAACTTTGAACTAAGAATGGTGTTGCAAGCGATGGGCGACATGTAACATAAAGCCGATTCCTTTGCTATAGGGGAAGGCGGGGCAAGATGGGGAAGCTAACTTTAAACCTTTACAAAAGCGACAAAAATAAACAAATTCAAGTAGGTTTGATTACCATTTGTTTACTTAACCATTGAATTGCAATAGCATGTAAAGAAACCATCAAACTTGTTACATTTAGTTAGAAATATCGCGATTTGAAACATAAACTACTAATTCCTTGTCTTGCCCCGCATACGGGGTAAGATGGGGAACTAGCATGAATCCACCTCTAAAGCTTAAATAAGGACTGGAATAACGAAATCATGTGACGATAAGGTTTCGAAACATGGTTCTGCGAATTGCAGAATCGGGTATTACGTTTTATTTAGGCCTCTTTCTTTCACATTGTACAGAAGTGCGGACAGCCTCGTCATCATCACTTTCTATCCCTGCACAAGTGTCGTGGGCCCAGCGTCCGCAGCTAATACACCGTATCCAGCCTCCTTCAGAGAAGTCATAGCAGTATAAACATTCTTCACTCTCTTTCTCGTTGTCATTCGACCTCAATTTATTATCCCTTGGACGGCCGGAGTGGACGTGCGGTTCTAGGCGCTACAGTCTGGAACCGAGAGACCGCTACGGTCGCAGGTTCGAATCCTGCCTCGGGCATGGATGTGTGTGATGTCCTTAGGTTAGTTAGTTTTAATTAGTTCTAAGTTCTAGGCGACTGATGACCTCGGAAGTTAAGTCGCATAGTGCTCAGAGCCATTTGAACCATTTTATTATCCCTTGAGCATGAAGGGGTGGTTAAGACGTCAGTAACGTTCGTCACTTTTTCGTTGTCATTATGTCCTTTTGATGGTATTCCAGGTTTACTAAACGTCTTTGAGAAGAGTTTTCGCTTACATGCCACACGTTTGGGGACTCCTTTTCGTTTAATTTCTTCAGATAGTTCACTCCTATAAGGAGATTCGGTTAAAACAACGGGTTTTCCACGCCTGTTAGATGGTTTCCTTTTGGTTTTTTTATCTACCTTTGGAATAGCAAACACCATTTCAGGGCTGGTAACCTGAAACTTAGACGAAACAAAGGCTTGATCGTCAGTTGTCAAGTGTTCAGGTGTTTTACGTCTTGACAACATCTCTGGTATTTGGTCTTCCGTTTCTGTAACTTCAGATGTGTGAGCTTGATGAATGTCTGTAGTTGAACAGGGAAGGTAATCACTTCCTTGAAACACATTTCTGTTTACAGGCCAAATGCCTGTTTTCCGAATCCCGTTCACTGCTGTGGACATTGTAGCTGAATGAATGAAGGCTTTGGCGAATAAACTTGCGATCTGATGCAGCGTAACAACTTTTCCAGGATGGATGCGAAGCCACAATCTTACTTCATCTTCGTAAAATTTACTGAGAGGTTTCATAAATGCCACGTCCAATGGCTGAAGACGGTGTGAGCAGTGTGGTGGCAAACACAGCAAGACAACCCCATTTTCGCGGGCCACATCTATCAGTTCAAAATTCTTGGTGTGCGTTTTGTGGCGTCCAGTATGAGAAGTATTGGTCTTTCCTTTGACGCTCCAGTAAATGCAATAAACATCTTAAACCAAGTCAAAAATAGTCCTTTCGTCATCCAACCAGTTTCTTGGGCTTCTGCCCAGGCACCAGGGGGCAGGCCAGTCTCAAACGCTTGTTGCATTCGTTTTCGAGGATAAATTGACATAGGTGGTACGTAGCACCCCGACGCTGAAACGCAGATTTCTGCAGTCACAGTCTGGCCTCTTTCTGCTGAAGTAACTGCTCCCACCTGTCTGTGCCCTTTCAAAGTAACCACCTTTGTGTGACCTTTTGGAATGACTGTGAAACCAGTCTCATCGCAACTGAAAATTGTGTCACCCGTAAATTGAATGTATCTAATTGACTTTCTAACAGATCTAAAAACCGATCTATAGCAACTCGATTAAACGCCATTGCTCGTGCGATTGATGCGGCCTCTGGTTTTCGTATTGTTAAGGTAGGATTTCGTGCAAGAAACGCATTTAACCAGTCTCTTCCAGCAGATTTGGCTGCAGTATTAAGTGAATGTTTGATGTTGTTTCGTTCAGATAGCCGAAAAACAAGTTCACAAAGTTCTTTAAGTGTTAGGCCAAAAGACTGTCCTTCCGTCTGTGTTAAGTAGTCTTTAATTTCTGCCTCTAGTTCTGGGGTAAACACACTAGTGATTGGTCCTAACCTTTTCACAACTGTATAGCCAGGATTAGCACGTTTCTTTGCCACATGTCGTTCAATCATTGTCTGTGGCACGTTGAACTGTCGAGCAGCCCTGAAAGAACCCATATGACCTTCTATAACCGCATTTACAGCGCCTTCCATTGACTCCAATGACCAATCTTGCTTAGACGTTTGTCGCCGATGCTTGCGAACCATCTGAAATAAAACACGTGGAACGTACTATTGAGTCAGATCATTCCTTGTAATCTATATTATATAGTAAATACCATATTTCCAACAGTCATTCGTTAAAGCATAGCAAGAATACTGACTTTGCACGTTTTGTGTATTTGTATTCACCATATAGCCTAAGGCATACTTTGTAATTAATTAGGAAACGTTGGAATAACGAATACCATTCTATTTACAATTGTATTCAACGTATAATGTACGTGTTCAAAACCCGCAGCGAGGTAAACACATGAGACGATAAGAACGTAATGGTTGGACAAATAGTAGGGGCAAGACGGGGAGGCTCCCCATCTTGCCCCACATCGTCTTGCCCCCTACCATGCTGTCAGGTTATGTTACGCCTACATGAACACTATTTAGTGAACATTGACTACTGACACAGCAGTTTACTGTTAATAAGACGTACTATTCAGTGCTATATATACAGTGTGGGCAAATGTTCACGAAACACATGTTTTAGGACATCGAAAGGTGTAAAACATTGCAAATCAGTATAACAATTGTACGTACCTTGCAAAGCTCACAGAAACCACCGCGAAACTAAGGTTCAGCTATGTCAGCACACTGGGACCTGTGTATTGATGATGTTGACGTAGCTATCCACAGATGACAGCACTCTAACTGTAGCTTATAGCCCCTCCCCATCTTACCCCAACTCCCCGTCTTGCCCCGCCTTCCCCTATATAATGTTCACGCAAGTTTGACACAGTTTGTGGATCACAAATAACTGCTTTCGTAGCGTTCTCTGCTAGGCCGCGTCTAGTCCTAATATTCTGAGAATACTGTCCACTAATGCCCGGTCGAGGCAGGAGCGGGGCTTATATTCACTTTGACTGGGTGCCGCTCCTATCGTGGTGACGTCCTGGTCAGCGCGCTATTTGGTGACGTCGTCTCACCGCCTTCTCTGGTCTTGCGTTCGTCTTCTTCGTTCCGGCGCTTGTGGTTATGCCAGAACAATGTCATCATTTCCTAATCATATTATAGCACTATGATTACTTGGATAGTTAAGAACGGCGACCAGTATGCGCTGCTTAAGCTACATTTAACATAAAATGTTTCTTCTTGTTTTAAAATAATATAAAATTGCGTAAAACTTTTACTTCAACATTTGTTTTGGTATGAATATTCAAAAGAAGATTTCTAACCAAAACGGCACATAGCAAGGGGAGATTTTCTAAGAATTACAATTCTAGGCTTTAAAAGAAGTGTAGGGTAGTATGGGCCATGCAACAAAATATAGGTTTTTAACTAAAACAGGAGTTTTTGTGATTCACAAACAAGTTAGTTTGTTTTTACACGGAAAGCACACGATAATCAAACGAATTTGGTTAAAATAACCTTTCAACTTTTGGTCAATTGAATCGGACAAAACGCATTAATTTGTCGACTGTGGTTTTCTGTAAGATAGTTCAGGGTGCATCTTCATGAAGTTTTCACAGAAATCTTTACCTGCTAATTTCTTTTGTCTGTTAAATCTGTGAGGAAGTTTCAAGTTTTCTGCCAAATCGTAAGCCAATGTTTGAAATTCAATCTTAGCGGAAATAATTTGGAATCTATATCTCTCAAATGGGTTACAAGCATTTCTTCGTAGTTTAACCTGCAATGTTGGCTTTTAGAACGCCATCTGAGATGTAATAGATGTCAGCTGATTTCCTACCACCGATTTTAATCTTCTATCTAGTGTAGTTCTAGGATAAAAAAAAACAGATACCTAGCCTAATAATCTATGTTCTATTACAACCAATATGACATACTCATACGCCAGTGAAACATTTAAGCCTTGATATGGGCAGGAGTGCGACTCAACCTTCTCAAAATAAAATACTGTTACCCACAACAAACTGACAGGTTAAAAGTGCGTTTACCTACAATGGAAAGAGCAAATTAAGAAAACAAGAAACGGTGACAGCCCCGTCTAGCTGGGGCTACTTCCTTTTCTTGTTTTATTATTTTGCAGCAATCATTTCGATTATTTTGCTTTCCAAAACACGTGCTTTCAACAGAGAACTATTTATAATAGACAAATTTTTGGGCCAACATAGAGGATTGATGTTATCATAATCGGAACACGGAGAAACAGATGCCGTAATTTAAAGTTTTATCTAAAACTGTCTGTTCAGGTTAGTAGTTCGAATGTTTAAATCATCTCAGTGTAGTACACCAAAGAGCCAATAAATGGCTGTGTTAGTTTCATAGTACACCTAAGAACGAATGTTAGTTGCTTTTTGACTCAGTGACACATATATTTTCGGAAGTTCATGTCACTCACAGAATTAAGTGCCGCAGTCTTATCTTCTCAAATACACACTGACAGCGAATTTACTTGACTAGGATATATGGATTTACTGATATCGATTTTTTGTATTAAAAAAGTTGATGACAGTGCTTTGCTTCTTTCGATAGGTTTTATTTTCATTCTTTGTTAGGGAAAACGAGTTTATTAAGTTTTGTTTGTGATTTGCGTACTTAATCATTCCGTTTCTATGCCTAGAAAACGGTCGAGTATTTTTGAATACACCGAAACGGCTAAATGACTGAGAACTATGCGGTCTCAAGAATCCAATGGAGCTCGCGAGGACAGACTTGCTGCGCCTTGAGAACATTAGGCTTTAACTCGCTCCTTGGAAACTCCTTCGAAAAGCAAGGCTCAACGTAACTCTGAAAGAAAGTGTCATGCATTACCTTGGTCCTCAGAACCCTCCACTCACAGAGGCTTAAAGTTACTTCTCTCCAGCGTAACATCATAGAAGCTGAAATTTTGACAGGACATGGCGAAGGCGAGAGAGTTTTCATGCCCCAAATCCCGCTTATTCCTATATTCTAAACAAGTTACCATTTCGCTTTAAACACGTACAATCGCCGGTGAGCTTATACTATGCTATGAACATAAACAATGCCAAGGCCAGATGCTGAGTGTTGTGAGAGTGTCAGTTGCTTTCTGCACAGCCAGGTCTATATGGCCCTCTTTCGTGTTACCGGAGCAAACATTCTCTTCGTTCACTTAACCACTCACACTGCTTTAAATGTTATATACAAAAAAGCTTTATAAGTCAAAAATAAATTTCTTACCTATCAAGTCTCGGGTACAGCTATAAATAAATACCCAGGCAACGCCGAATTTCTCATCTAGCCACAAACAATTCGCAAACAAGTTTCGTATTAGCAATAACTTTAGTGTACCACGCTTACCAGTAACGAATTTATGAACTGCTGATATTTCAGATCAGATCATAATGGAGTACATACAGGGTGTTTCAAAAATGACCGGTATATTTGAAACGGCAATAAAAACTAAACGAGCAGCGATAGAAATACACCGTTTGTTGCAATATGCTTGGGACAACAGTACATTTTCAGGCGGACAAACTTTCGAAATTACAGTAGTTACAATTTTCAACAACAGATGGCGCTGCAAGTGATGTGAAAGATATAGAAGACAACGCAGTCTGTGGGTGCGCCATTCTGTACTTCGTCTTTCTGCTGTATGCGTGTGCTGTTCACAACGTGCAAGTGTGCTGTAGACAACATGGTTTATTCCTTAGAACAGAGGATTTTTCTGGTGTTGGAATTCCACCACCTAGAACACAGTGTTGTTGCAACAAGACGAAGTTTTCAACGGAGGTTTAATGTAACCAAAGGACCGAAAAGCGATACAATAAAGGATCTGTTTGAAACATTTCAACGGACTGGGAACGTGACGGATGAACGTGCTGGAAAGGTAGGGCGACCGCGTACGGCAACCACAGAGGGCAACGCGCAGCTAGTGCAGCAGGTGATCCAACAGCGGCCTCGGGTTTCCGTTCGCCGTGTTGCAGCTGCGGTCCAAATGACGCCAACGTCCACGTATCGTCTCATGTGCCAGAGTTTACACCTCTATCCATACAAAATTCAAACGCGGCAACCCCTCAGCGCCGCTACCATTGCTGCACGAGAGACATTCGCTAACGATATAGTGCACAGGATTGATGACGGCGATATGCATGTGGGCAGCATTTGGTTTACTGACCTGGACGGCTTCGTCAATAAACAGAACTGGCGCATATGGGGAACCGAAAAGCCCCATGTTGCAGTCCCATCGTCCCTGCATCCTCAAAAAGTACTGGTCTGGGCCGCCATTTCTTCCAAAGGAATCATTGGCCCATTTTTCAGATCCGAAACGATTACTGCATCACGCTATCTGGACATTCTTCGTGAATTTGTGGCGGTACAAACTGCCTTAGACGACACTGCGAACACCTTGTGGTTTATGCAAGATGGTACCCGGCCACATCGCACGGCCGACGTCTTTAATTTCCTGAATGAATATTTCCATGATCGTGTGATTGCTTTGGGCTATCCGAAACATACAGGAGGCGGCATGGATTGGCCTCCCTATTCGCCAGACATGAACCCCTGTGACTTCTTTCTGTGGGGACACTTGAAAGACCAGGTGTACCGCCAGAATCCAGAAACAATTGAACAGCTGAAGCAGTACATCTCATCTGCATGTGAAGCCATTCCGCCAGACACGTTGTCAAAGGTTTCGGGTAATTTCATTCAGAGACTACGCCATATTATTGCTACGCATGGTGAATATGTGGAAAATATCGTACTATAGAGTTTCCCAGACCGCAGCGCCATCTGTTGTTGAAAATTGTAACTACTGAAATTTTGAAAGTTTGTCTGCCTGAAAATGTACTGTTGTCCCAAGCATATTGCAACAAACGGTGTATTTCTATCGCTGCTCGTTTAGTTTTTGTTGCCGTTTCAAATATACCGGTCATTTTTGAAACACCCTGTATTATTGAAAATATGCCCTCGCACTATACACAAGTAATAGGAACACATCGGAAGCAACGTATTCTACCAAAGTTCATGTCTACGAATGTGATAAATATTAATAGTTACATTGTCAGCATAGAGTATATTCAACGTATTCCACTTGCATTTCAAGTGAATTAACAAGTACCACAAATTTCTTTCAAGCAAAGTGGTCAGATAATGGAATACTCTAGTGACGAATGTATTCAATTACTGTTGCACAGAGGAAGGACCTGATGAAAATTGAGGAATGTGCAGAACTAATGCAGAGCAATCAGACTGAAAAAAAGCGCGAAATTATGCATGTGACACTGCTTAATTGCTTTGTCTTGAATTAGATTGGTCTGTCCCATCAACCACGAACACAAGGCTGAACTTCTCTTTATGGGCTTATTATCCTGCACTAGTTACTTATTTACAATAGTCAAGTTTAGAGAACCATGTGCCCTTACTGCGTAAAGAACAGCTCTCTTTCTCTTGCCATCTCGAAAGTTTCTAATTCGTTTCGGTAAGAGAACACTAAGAGTCAGGCACATTTTTCTCTTCCTCATTATGTTATTTGATCAACTGTTCGGCTTAATGTCTCCCTGTACAGAGGCAGTGGGCTTCGCAACCGGCACATGTTTTTCCGTAGACACAGATTTTCCTTGAGGTTCAGACTTACATTTATCTAACAGCAGAAGTGGCGCCAAAGCTGTCGAGGATTTTGGGGCTCAAATCGTTGGCGAAAATGGTCCTACCACTTTCCTAATACTTTCCAAGTGCTCATCAGATTCAGCTTAATTCACAAGCTGGTACAAATACTGAAATATTTCTTCCCTTGCTTGTAGATGCTTTTTTGTACTTTTACTTTGTAGCTATTAGTAGTAGGGTAATGGGGCTCTGGGTGCCAGTTTGACATCAAATTGATATGCAAATTAATTAAATTGATCAATTAAAGCGAGATAAAAGACGGCTACTCAGAGCGTGACTCGTTTGTCTAAAATGCATTTGCTCCACACTGTCCCCGACAGCGCCCATGCAAATGCTAGCCGTTCTGTGATGGAAAACACTTCACTGTAACAATTGTATTTAATGTCAACACACACTTCTTATTAGTGAGTATCTATTAAAAAAGAAAATGATAATAAATGTCCTCTTTCCATGAAAATATGTGCTGTCCATTTTCTTTTAGTTTTATTAGAAAAATCAGTATACAGGGTGATTCAAAAAGAATACCACAACTTTAGGAATTTAAAAATCTGCAACGACAAAAGGCAGAGCTAAGCACTATCTGTCGGCGAAATAAGGGAGCTATAAAGTTTCATTTAGTTGTACATTTGTTCGCCATTTCAGCCAATAAAGTTTTTGGTCCCTTTTTCTTCGAAGGTGCTACTGTAACTGGACTACAGTATCTGGAGATGTTAGAGAATTGGCTGTTCCCTCAGCTCGAACAAGAAGCACAACAATTCATATTTCAGCAGGATGGAGCGCCACCACATTGGCACTTATCTGTCCGCAACTACCTGAACGTCAACTACCCGAGGCGATGGATCGGCCGCCAGGCAGCCCGTGACAGAGCACTTCATCACTGGCCTCCAAGAAGCCCTGATCTTACCCCCTGCGATTTTTTCTTATGGGGGTATGTTAAGGATATGGTTTTTCGGCCACCTCTCCCAGCCACCATTGATGATTTAAAACGAGAAATAACAGCAGCTATCCAAACTGTTACGCCTGATACGCTACAGAGAGTGTGGATCGAGTTGGAGTATCGGGTTGATATTGCTCGTGTGTCTGGAGGGGGCCATATGGAACATCTCTGAACTTGTTTTTGAGTGAAAAAAAACCTTTTTAAATACTCTTTGTAATGATGTATAACAGAAGGTTATATTATGTTTCTTTCATTAAATACACATTTTTAAAGTTGTGGTATTCTTTTTGAATCACCCTGTAGTTTGAGAGCAATCATTGTGTTCAAATTATAAATTGTTGTGCACGTGAGCATTACATTCCTTTCAGATGGTTGAACTATAAATATAGAACAGCACGTATACAGTCATTCTTTTACATTCAACTGCAGGACACAATTCGCATCTTTGTCTCCCAACACCCCCAATAAAATCGAAAAAACACTTCCACTTCTTTGCTGTGAAAACTACCGATCACTGCATAATGTCCTCGTTATTTCGAAACTTTCATTTGAGTAAAGAAAAAGCGCGAATTTAAACTCCAAGGCAAAAACATGTATGTTAAGCGATTTCTTTCAGTTTGATGGACAAAATTACATGGTAACAGAGCATCCTTCGTGTTCAAATAAGTGTCTAAAAATAAATTGTCATGCACTTGTGTATTAAAAACATTTCAGACATGTGAAATAACATTAGAGAATACAGCCTTTCACGCCATTTGTCACATTCCGAAAAAATACAATAATTTTACGTTCAACAACAACAAGCTATAACTGAAAAACAAATACCGTCTGCGTGCTGATATCTGACGATTTGCTCCGTAACTCCCCTCTACCGACGTGCACGTAAAGTTTCTGCCACCCGTACTTGAAGAAGAATTCCAAATTCAGCAGACTATCATTCGAAATAGCAGCAGTTTCTTGCGTTGTAGTTTTGCAAGCAATTTGATCATCACAGAACAGCCTGTTTCACACACTCTACTCACATGTCGGAAAAAACACTATCATTACTAGGTTCCACAATGAGCTATAATTCAAGTGCTGACTACTTTATAATTAGAGGTTATGACGTATGGAATAACACAGGGCTTGCGGTAATACATGTTTTTAAACATGCAGTCGTAACGACAATAATAAAAACAGTCATGATTCCACGAAAGTAGATACAATCGATTTCTATTAGTTTTATGAGCAAAATCAGTGTAGTTGGAGAGCATTCTGTGTATTCAAATTACAAATTGTCATGCACAAGGGCACTACATTCATTTCAGACATGTGAAATGCTGAGACAGATCAACATCTCTACATTTATTTATTATGTTTGAGAGCAACCTTCATTGTTATTTTCTGACATTCAGCGTAGGTAAAAAACTATGAATTTTCTGCATCCACACTTTAACCCATTGTACCACCCCCTGTAATAGAATCTTCTATAAGATTTTACCACGTCTCTCCCTCCTGATATACCGATGAACAAATACTGTCTGTGTGCTGACATCGAGCTTGGTCCGTTGGAGCAGGAGGCCAATGATTGAAGTCACTTGTACAGACCTGTGTAAAGTTTTGTCACCTGTACTGGACGAAACCATATCCCACAGACTATTAATGACAAGAGGGGGTTTTTCTGTTACTCTTTCATAATTAGTTTAATGCATTGTTTTTCAGATGTAACACATCCAACCTGCGAATGACTACAACTTCGTGCACCGCCATACATTTTATTTTTCTACCACGACTTCCAGGTCTCTGTCGAGTGTTAAACTGGCGCTGACATGTTTCGATCCATTGGCTCTCACAGTGATGGGGCAGCAGATGTCTCACTGTTCAATTTCGAAGAGTATTGTTTTCTCATTTTGCAGTCATGTAAATGAACACTTTTCCGGTGTTGACCATCGCCGGAAGGTGTTGTTCACAAAATGTGCGGGGTAATAGAAATAAAAAGAGGTACTGTTACCTTATCGGTGAAAAAAAATGTGGAGGGCGTCTCAGCATAAGGAAATAGGAAGAGTCTGAAGCATTGAGGAACACCTCCAAACAACTGTCTGAAGATGATGACCTCTACATTTAATCTCATGTTCCAAAGTTACAAGTAGCGGATGTCTAGTGTTCCGCCAATTCTCTCCATCTCAAACAAGTGGTGTCAGCCAATGATTATGTGGTAATCAACAGCGTACCAGTGGACGAATGGGATGGAAAAGACACTATTAATATGGGACGGGGTACTGCAATGAGCACTGCAATTGATAGCACGATCAATTTTAGCAATTTTACCAGTTGTTCTGTAATTTCAACGCCAGCCGATGACAAAGCAGAATGCTTCCCAATTTCTGTATCATCGCTAAATCACCCATCTATTACTCTGCAAGTACCACATACTAGACTGGGAATGCAGATAAATGACTGTGCAGTAAGTGCATTTGGTCATATACATAAAACTATACTGGTAGCGTCCTATACCGACGCAGTTAGGTTATCTACATATTTCTAGCACATCGGTCATAGTGAAGAGTTTACGATTACGACTGGTCGTCTTTCCCTGCTGGACTGGAGTCACAGAGTATTCTTGCATTCATAGGATAAAGTCAGATATTGACAGATTCTCCCGCATTGTTCTTGTCCAACAAGCCCTGGAATCCGCACAAAGCGTGAACTGGAGAATCTTGTTGTGTGGCACGTACAGGTTCAAATCCAGGGTTTTAACGGACTGCCGCCCTGATTACTGCAGAGGCCCGGAGTGAATTTACATTTAGTGCAGTACAGAAGACGTGTGTCTTGCAAAAGGAAATAGTAACTCTACCTGTAGAATGACACGTGAAATCCATGTTGGTCAGAGGGTAACGTCCAATTTTGTTACTACTCAACGGCTGCTGATGACACTTGCTTGCTCGTCTGGGTTTGTAAACAGCTTTAAGGTGGCAGAGAAAGAGTAATTTGGCACTGTTATCTGTAACTCAAACGTGCTGTCCCGTGTTGCGCGCAAACTAACACAATGACTCTGTTTCTGTCCTACGTTTCCACGATTAAAATTCGTTTTCATGAGAATCTCGTCTTTCTGTCATGAGAATCTCGTCGTGGACGGAATAATACTGACCCATCTGGCGTCATTCTGCACACAGCGAACACAAAACTTCATCTTCATGTGCCTTTTGGCGTTTGAGATTATGTCTCTGAAAACTCTCATGTCTAGAAGTGTTATAATCACAAATATTGCAAAAGAATTCTGAGTCCCACTATTCAGATGTTTCGAGTTAATATGCCTTTGCAAATTACTGCTGGCTTTGAACGTTGCACTACGAAACACACAAGTACCGGTATATACATCCATTTTTCAGTAATCTGAGAATGGCACTGAACACTTCGAATGCAGTACAATCGCTGCAGCGATTCAGCGAACGTTTAGCACATACAACGGCCTAAGCACAAACATAGGTACCAAGATCCTACAACAGCACTGAGCACCAAAAACCGACACTCAGTGAGAACCAAGGTACGGAGCGCTACGACAGCACAAAATCACAAACTTTTAAGAACTCGAGTTCACTCACCGTAGTGAGTTAGTGACAGCACGCTAAGACGAGGTGTCTCCCGAGCGCAGGACCTGAGCCTCCCGTAACCATGTAGGCTTAGCAGGTAGCAGGACCCACGCCTACGGAACAAGGCTAATTACCAGCCGTTAGTAGCCCCGAGCCCTCCCTGCCTCCTCGAAGTGGTAGTTTCTCGTTTCATAGTGAAGAATTGAACATGTCCTCCGACACTATTGCATTTACGGTGAATAGAATGGGATGGGAAATGCTACTTCCGAGAGGCTACGTTTTCGGAATCCAAATTTTTGGTCAAAAATTAGTGTAGCGCGAAGAACGTGCAACCTAAAGAGTTACAGAAGTTTTATTATAAAGGCCTCTACTGAAGACACATGTGTATTCGAGAATCAAGACCTCGCAGAAATAACTGGTGGCAAACTTCAGAGGCAGAAAATAATTTGTGATCTAAACAGGAACCATCAAAACTTACACATAACTAACTGAAACGAGGACACACGTACGAAATATAAGGGGCGATCAAAAAGTTTCCATTCGAAGGCTGTACAGTCCAGAATTGGTGTGCCAATCAGACAAAACCACCGTAAGCATTTAGGCAACCATCCCACCAACGCACTAGGTTGAAGGTACACATACCGTAAAACACCATTTCCTGCTGCGTGAAGACGTCCGTATCTGTCTCCTGTACATCCGCGTCCGACAGGAATCATTGACCCTTCAAGGCATTTTCTAAGGGACCGAAGGCGTGATAATCGCATTGGGACGGATAACGACTATAAGGCGGATGCTCGAGTGTCTCCCACTTGAGGTGGCTAAGTTCTGCGTTACGACATTTGCGATATGGGGACGTGCGTTACGACGAATGAGCAGCACCCCGTGGCGCACATTCCACATCGCTGGTTTTCGCAGACATTCTGCCCCATACACATGCTGCATTCTCCGATGGCTGTCTGCCGATGTTTGCACTTCGGCAGTCAAGAAAAGAATAACAGCAGGTTGGTCCTGCTTTGATGCATTTGGTAATTACGTCACCGTAGTTCACGTTCCGCATTTACCGCACGCACATCGGAAAGACAGAAATGCTACACTAATCCCTTTCCTACATGTCTGTGTTTACACAGGTTGAACATTAATGAAACTGACAAAATGCAGGGACGGATTCCTGACTAAAAATGGAGGGAAAAAGGTCTACGAACATTTGTACGGAAATGCATCGTTGCCATGGTAGATGACGCTGGCGAATAAAAGTTCCTCTATCCATGTGCCGTGTGTTCCTTGCGTGTTGCAGGCTGTGTGATTGACACAGCGTACTGTAAGCAGCAAAAGGTCCGGTATTCATGTCGGGAACAAGCTTAGATGGTGTTTGTGTACGGCCAAGCAGATGCAAACAGTCGAGAGGCAGCACGGCTATATCAAGAGAAGTACCCTCACAGACACAAACCACATCACACAACATTTCAAGCCCTTTTCAGGTGTCTGTGTTATCATGGGTGCTTTCACACAGACGAGCATGCAGTGTGGCGGCGGACGGTGCGTACACCAGATCTGGAGGACCGAGTTCTACAGGATACGAGGGTGAGTCAAATGGAAACCTTAAATTTGTAATAACAAATCGAAATTTCGCTCCGTTATCCTGTATGTTGGTAAGCGTGCTACAAACAGCGTGCAGAATGGCCTGTAGGTGGCAGCATAGTGCAGATGCACACATACCGTCGCAGTATCAGTATAAAGATGGCCGCCGCACTTGCGACTTGCACCTGGGAAGAACAGCGTTCTGTAATTCGGTTTTTGGGTAGTGAAGGTGTGAAACCTATTGAAATTCATCGACGAATGAAGGTTCAGCACGGTGATGCATGTTTGTCACAGTAGCAAGTCTATAAATGGAGTAGGAAGGTAGCAAATGGTGTGACTTTGGTGGAAGATGCTCCTCGTCCAGGTCAGGCACAACGAGTTGTGACTCCACAGAACATTGCAGCAGTTGAAGCCATAGTGAAGGAAAACCGCCGAGTGACACTGAATGACATTGCAGCATGTTTACAGATTAGTCATGGGTTAGCACACCACATTGTGCATGATGTGTTCCAGTTTCACAAAGTGTCTGCAAGATGGGTGCCACGGCAGCTGACTCCTGAACTAAGAGAACGACGTGTTGATGCTTGTGAAGAACTTCTTCGGCGCTTTGAACGAGAAGGTGATGGCTTCCTTGCAAGAATCGTTACTGGGGACGAAACCTGGGTTCACTTCGACCAACCGGAAACGAAGAGAGCGAGCAAGGAATGGCGCCATTCCTCATCACCAAAACTGAAGAAGTTTCGAACAGATCCATCAGCATGGAAGGTTATGCTGACTCTCTTTTGGGACGAAAAAGGCGTCATTTTGGAGCATTACATGCCTAGAGGGACCATTGTTACCAGTGCATCATACACAGATCTCCTAAAAAATCACCTGCGGCCGGCAATCAAATAAAAGCGACGTGAATTGCTGTCAGCAGGTGTCCTTTTGCAACATGGTTCAAATGGTTCAAATGGCTCTGAGTACTATGGGACTTAACAGTTGAGGTCATCAGTCCCCTAGAACTTAGAACTACTTAAAGCAAATCACACACATCCATGCCTGATGCAGGATTCGAACCTGCAACCGGAGCGGTCGCGCGGTTCCTGACTGAAGCGCCTAGAACCGCTCGGCCACACCGGCCGGCTTTGCAACATGACAATGCAACGCCCCACACTGCCCGTACAACAGTTGCAACAATCACAGACCTGCATTTTGAGTGCCTTCCTCACCCACCATACTCACCAGACCTTGCCCCAAGTGTTTTCCATATGTTTGGACCAGTCAAAGACGCAATGGGAGGAAAGAAGTTCCGTTCTGATGAAGAGGTACGCCACGCGGTGCATGAGTGGTTGCGCGGACTACCAAAAGAATTTTTTTCTAAAGGAATTTATGCACTTTGTAAGCGCTGGAAGACTTGCATTGAGCGTGGGGGAGATTATCTTGACAAATGATACAGCTTTGTAGCACTTCTGCACAATAAATAATAATTTTAAAAAATATTTAAGGTTTTCATTTGACTCACTCTCGTACAAGCACAATGCACAGCTTTGTACCACTTCAGCACAATAAATAATATTTTAAAAAATATTTAAGGTTTTCATTTGACTCGCCCTCGTACAAGCTCCATGCAAGGGTCCCGCCAACAAGATGTAACGCAAAGTACGATTATGTGTATCCTGCATGATAACCACTACTATCTCTATCAGCTGCGACGAGTGCAACGATTATCAGCAGCAAATTTCCCTCTACGGGAAGTATTTTGTCGATGGTTTTTGAACCAGACCATCACAATTATGGGGTTTCGATCATCAGTCCTCTTTACCGACGAAACAACCTTTACCAGAACTAGCATCATCAATCTGCATAATCGTCATCTGTGGCTACAGATAATCCTCGAGGAATGATTGAGCTCTGTGCTGTACTGTATTGTGTTCAGGAACGATTTGTTGCCGTTGCACGCACACCATCCATTTCCGAACACATGTTCATAAAACCTTTTTTCCTCCATTTCCAGTTAGGAATACGTCCTTGCAGTTTTTCGGTTTTATTAATCTTGAACCCATATACGTGCATCGGAGTCACGCTGCGTTGCACACACGCTGCAGCAACGCCCTCAAACGGAATCTTTTTGATCGCCTCTTATAACCATTAAAAACGTCAACTGCTTACACATATTTACTTACAGAGCTATGCGGTATATTCTGCCGAAATTACTGACAAGTATTCATAAGTTTCATGTTGTTTTGAGCACATTAAGTGTGAAAATTATGGATGGGGAGGATTTGTTATTACATAATGATGCTCACAAGGAAAGAGTAATGTTCTGTGCAGGAGAAAACCTCAAAATACTTAGTCAGTGTGACACAACATATGTTGGTGGAACTTTCAAGTATTACCCAAAACTGTTTTCCTTTCTCAGCTATTTACGATCCATGAGTTCGTTAATGCACATTACATTCCAACGGTTTTTCCTTTGTTGAAAAACAAGAAACCTTCATCTTATCAGTACGTCAGTTTAACGGCTGTTGATAAATGTGATAATCTAGGTCTGAAATTAACTCCATCAACAATGTTTTCAGAGTTTGAAGGGTGCATTAAAAAAGCTGGAAGTGAAGGATGGACTGATGTAAGAATCCAAGCGTGTTAATTTCATCTAAAACAGACTTGGTGTTGAAAGATACAAACTTTTTGACTTCCACGTAACCACTATTCCAGATTTGAAACCGGGAAGTTTCTGTATTATACATTGTGAAGAAAAAGGCCGTACTTGGCGGTCAGCATGCGATTCCTCGCCCCAGTTCACGACAAAAGTGTATCTAACAAAAATCTAGTCCCGCCAATAGGTACAATAGCAATACGATTTCAGAAACGAAGCTCTGGCAACGTTGTGCTTGCAACGTAGCCGGAAACAGATAGCATGAACTCTGCACTGTACCGGAGCTGTCCCACTGGCTAAGTGACACGAGGCAATGCCATGGGAAACGGATATGCAGGCTCGGCGATGTTCGAGTCACGTTCGCGCCCAATTTCTTTTCAGTTAAAATATCAAACTAGTATCCAATTTACACTTCTGCAATGTGATATCTTGTGTATTTCTTTTTGTTACTTACCTTTATTTAAACATTAAAACATAACATGAACTCCTTACAGACGTAAACGACCACTTTGTTTCGTACATGACACTGATAAAGCCAACAGAAAATAACAGTGGATACAGTAACATTGTCTGTATCCATTGAGATACAAAAGTACAGCCTGCCGGAGTGGCCGTGCGGTTCTAGACGTTACAGTCTGGAACCGAGCGACCGCTGTGGTCGCAGGTTCGAATCCTGCCTCGGGCATGGATGTGTGTGATGTCCTTAGGTTTAATTAGTTCTAAGTTCTAGGCGACTGATGACCTCAGAAGTTAAGTCGCATAGTGCTCAGAGCCATTTGAACCACCATTTTTGAACAAAAGTACATAACACGTCGGTTGCACATTATGCTGCGCACAGTAGTTCCATTTTGTACGTTTACCGTCCAGGCTTATCTTCACAGAGCTGGTACTTACACATAGGAGCAACGTTCACTTTAGAAAAGATGTTCAAAGCGAGCATCTCGGATTTGCAAACACTTCGCCACTCGCTGCATCATACTGTGCTGTATCCTACGCAACACAACTGCATACAGCATTCCCGAAGCGACCTGCACGCGAGCTATTATGTCGTGTACATCCATGGGTGGAGTACGACAAACTTGTTCCTTTGAGTGTCCCCACAAATAAAAGACCTCCACGACCAATCCATATCCCTGGGAACGCTTCATTTAAATAGTTACGCACATCCATTCCAAAGTATGGCGGTGCACCGGCATGTTGATACCACAGATGTCGATGAACAGCAAGTGGAACGTTTTCTAATGCGTCAGGAAAGTCCTGTAAAGAAACGTACGACACAGGGGTGCATCCCTCTTGTTCAGCAATAGCTAAGTGCCCAAAAGCACTGCTCCCACGATTCCAACCCACAGGTTTATGCCAAAGCGTGCATGGGTGACATGTGGATTGTGTTCCGACCAATAAGGGCTGTCGAAGAGGTCGAAACTATCCTCACGAGTGAAGCTAGATTCGTCTGCCCTTATCACGTTATTTTTGAAACCTTCATCGTATTCAGCTTGGTGCAAAAGACATTCACAAAACTATACTCGTCGAATGTTGCCTTCTGGCTGCTGATGTTGAGTTTAATGATATGGATGCAGTTCTTCATCATGCAACACTTCAACAAGCAACTCTGAGATCTCTGGAACTGCCTTACAGTATCACTGACACTTCACCGACGTGATTGGTGAACGGTTTCAAGAACCACGTCATCTGTTTGTGGAGAACGTCTAGTCCTTGGACAATCTCTGTCCATTTCTTGTGGACGTAGATTACCGATTGGCCGAAGGCGTTGCTCCAGGCGACGAAAAACATTGTTATCTAGATAGCACCTGTAAGTTTACCGTGCAGCAGACGGACGAGTAGCAGCAGCAGCCTCGTTATCGGATGCACCCAGCACCAAAAGCATATCGACATATTCATCGTTTGTGTACTCCGGCCGGCCGGTGTGGCCGAGCGGTTCTAGGCGCTTCGGTCCGAAACCACGCTGGTGCTAGGGTCGCAGGTTTGAATCCTGCTCGGGCATGGATGTGTGTGCTGTCCTTAGGTTAGTTAGGTTTAAGTAGTTCTGAGTTCTAGGGGACTGATGACCTCAGATATTAAGTCCCAAATGTTCAGAGCCATATGAACCATTTTTTTGTGTACTCCATTCGGAAACCGCCCAACGTGAACTTGATAGGACCATTTATGGTTGTGCATTGCGCAGTTAGTAGACACATGTATGCAGTTTAACGGATGCCTCAGTCATATAGCAGGTTATTGTCATGTGACAAAATGATATCCTGCTTATCAACGACGAGAGCCGGCCGGTGTGGCCGAGCGGTTCTAGGCGCTTCAGTCTGGAACCGCGCGACCGCTACGGTCGCAGGCTCGAATCCTGCCTCGGGCATGGATGTGTGTGATGTCCTTAGGTTAGTTAGATTTAAGTAGTTCTAAGTTCTAGGGGACTGATGACCTGAGATGTTAGGTCCCATAATGCTCAGAACCATTTGAATCATTTTTGAACGACGAGAACCAGAGAAAGGATGCCTGAAAAATAAAAAGGAATCATGGTGGATATAGATTTGATGTTTCAGCAGTCTATTTTTTTAAATTCTTGTATCTTTTCGGACCTCCATCCGGCCCTACAGCTCGTCCTACTGCTCGCCAAATTATGTCTCCATCGGCTAGGTTCTTTCAGTTGTATTTAATTTTCCTTAAGTAATTAAATTCTTCTTTAAATTTAACTAGTAACTTCTGTTTCATCTTAAAACCAAAACATTCTTCTTCTTAGGGGTATGTCGTTATTAAATTTGTGCGCTTTAGAAGAATTAAAATTATTTTCTTACTTCATTTGAAATAAGGGAACTAAGCTACACACTGAGGTGACGGAAGTCATGGGATACCCGCTAATATCTTGTCGTACCTCCTTTTGCCCGGCGTAGTGCAGAAACTCGACGTGGCATGGACTCAACAAGTCGTTGGAAGTCCCCTGCAGAAATATAACTGCGAAGGTGTTACCGATGCGGGATTTTGAGCACAAACTGACCTCTCAGCTATGTCTCAGAAATGTTAGGTGGGATTCATGTCGGGCAATTTGGGTTGTCAAATCATTCGCTCGAATTGCCTGGAATGTTCTTTAAACCATTCGTGAACAATTGTGGCCCATGTGACATGGCGCATTGTTATCCATAAGAAATCCATCGTTTTTTATGAACATGAAGTCCATGAATGGCTGCAAATGGTCACCAAGTAGCCGAACATAAACAGATCCCAGTCCATTCCATGTAAACACAGCCCACGCAATTATGGAGCCACCACCAGCTTTCATAGTGCCTGGTTGACAACTTGAATCTATGGCTTCGTAGGGTTTGTTCCATATTTGAACCCTCCCATCAGCTCTTATCAACTGAAATCAGGACTGACCCGACCAGGCACGGCTTTCCAGTCACCTAGGGTCTAACCGACATGGTCACGAGCCCAGGAGAGGCGCTGCGGGCGATGTGGCGCTGTTAGCAAAGGTACTCGCGTCGGTCGTCTTCTGCTATAGCCCATTAGCACCAAATTTCGCCGCACTGTGCTAGGGGATACGTTCGTGGTACGTCCCACATTGATTTCTGGGTTTATTTGACGCAGTATTGTTTGTCTGTTAGCACTGACAACTCCACGGAAACGCCACTGCTCTTGGTCGTTAAGTGAAGGCCGTCGGCCACTGCGTTGTCGGTGGTGTGAGGTAATGCCCGAAATTTGGTATTCTCGGCACTCTCTGGACACTGTGGATTTCGGAATATTGAATTCTCTAACGATTTGGAAAGGGATCGCTCCCTACGCCTAGTTTCATCTGCCATTCCGCGTAAAAAGTCAGTTAATTCCTGTCAGGCGGCCACAATCACGTCGGAAACCTTTCCACATGAATCACCTACCGGTTTCGATCATGGACCATCTTCACAATGGAAAAATATCTATTGTAACAATTTTACATGGCACACGCGCTATTTAACAAGGAAAGTATACGCCATTGCTAACTTGAAAACGTAAGAAAATTTATACTTAACGCCGTAATACAGGGTTAACCAAGCAGGAAACCTACACAGTATCATTGCTCGGTTGTGCCTGAGCAATGGTGCTTTGCACTTGCTGCTCTTACGTGTTTCCATGTTTTCAACGTTGTTTTCTGCTTGGTTAAGCCTATATTGCGGCGTTAAGTATCAGTTTTCAAGTCAGGTGTGATGAATGGTGCCGGCCGGCGTGGCCGAGCGGTTCTAGGCGCTACAGTCTGGAACCGCGCGACCGCTATGGTCGCAGGTTCGAATCCTGCTTGGGGCGTGGATGTGTGTGCTGTCCTTAGGTTAGTTAGATTTAAGTAGTTCTAAGTTCTAGGGGACTGATGACCTCAGAAGTTAAGTCCCATAGTGCTCAGAGCCATTTGAACCATTTTGATGACAGGCAGCTTCCTCTAACAACAGAAAAATGTAAGTTAAAGCAGAAGAGTAGGAAAAACAATTATAAAACGTTCGAACACAGCATTAGCAGGGTGTTGCTTGACACAGTCACACCAATTAAATTTCTAGGCGTAACGTTGCAAAGCGATATGAAATGGAACGAGCACGTCAAGTTGGTAATACGAAGGTGAATGCTGGACTTCGTTTTATTGCGAGAATCTTGAGACATCGTGGCTCATTCATGAAGGAGACGGCCTATAGAACGCTAGTTAGAGCCCACTCATGGGTACGGTTCGAGTGTTTGGGATCCACACATTGTCAGATTAAAGGAAGACATCGAAGCATTTCGGAGGCGACCTATTTGTTACTAGAAGGTTCCATCAGCACGCAAATTACGGAGATGCTTCGTGAACTCAAACGGAAATCTCCGGAGCGAAGACGACACTCTTTTCGCGAGGAACTAATGCGGAAATTTAGGGAACTGGCTTTCGAGGTTGGCTGCATAACGATTCTTATGCCGCCGAAGTACATTTCACATAAGGCCATGAAGATAAGATGCGAGAAATTAGGGCTCGTACATAGGTTTCTAGACACTCATTCTTCCCTCGCACTATTTGCGAATTGAACAGGAAAGGAAATAACTAATAGGCGTACGTGGTAACCCCCGCCTTATACCGAACGGTGACTTGTGGATTATGTATGTAGATGTAAAAGGTGTCCAGAAAAGGACTCCCTGATTTTAAAATTAAATATCTCGAAAACAAACATCGATAGAGGAATGCAGTTCCAAAATGGCTCTGAGCACTATGGGACTTAACTGCTATGGTCATCAGTCCCCTAGAACTTAGAACTACTTAAACCTAACTAACCTAAGGACATCACACACATCCATGCCCGAGGCAGGATTCGAACCTGCGACCGTAGCAGCAGTGCGGTTCCAGACTGTAGCGCCTTTAACCGTTCGGCCACTCCGGCCGGCTAGGAATGCAGTAAACGGTATGTTTATTGTGAAAGCTGTAAGAAGTTTATACTGCAGTTTGAAATAATAGTTACAAAAGCTGCTAACAGATGGCGCTGTAATCGTCATAGTAGTGCCTAGTATAAATAGTGATCCGAAGCCCAGAGCGATCAGTTCCACTATTGAAATGTGAAAGGAGGTTAGCGTACCGAAGGAAGAGATTAAAACCATGTACTCCATTGAACAACGCGTTTTTCTGGTGCTAGAGTACCACAGGTTAGAAGAGAGTCCTACGGTAAGAAGGCGAAGTTTTCAAGCACGATTTAATGTTCCAAAAGGACCCGATGCAAAAACCATTCGTACGCTCTTCGCAAAATTTCAACGAACAGGCAGCGTAACTGATGATCTAGTGGGGCATGTTGGCCGCAAGCAAACCGCAGTTACGCCTGAAAATATCTCCACAGTTTCTGGAATTATTCAGCGAAATCCAATGTCATCCGTCCGTAGAATTACATCTGAGACTGGTTTGAAGCGTTCCAGCAAGCAGAAAATACTGAAAAAGAGCCTACACATGTTTCCATTCAAAATTCAAACGCACCAGGCCATACCCGTACGAGCTGTGCAACAAAGGGTTGCCTTTGCTAATCAGATGCTCACAATGATTGATAGTGAAGGATTTGATGTTGGCTGCATCTGGTTTACAGATGAAGCACACTTTCACCTGAATGGATACGTGAATAAGCAGAACTGGCGATTTTGGGGTTCCGAAAACCCATATTGGTGTGGAGCGAAACCCCTGTATTCTCCTAAAGTTACTGTGTGGGCTGCAGTATGCAGCAGAGGTATTATTGGCCCTTTTTTCATTCGAGAAACGGTCACTGGTGCACGTTACGTTGCAATTTTAGAACAATTTGTCGCCACACAGCAAGCGTTAGAGGATCGACCAGGTACTGAATGGTTTATGCAAGATGGAGCCCGACCACATCGGACCGAACAAGTGTTTCGCTTTCTTGAGGAATACTTCGGGAATCGAGACATTGCTTTGGAATATCCCAGATTTACTGGTGCAGGCATGGATTGGCCTCCATATTCGCCGGATTTGACTCCCTGTGACTTTTTTTTGTGGGGCGCAGTGAAAGACATGGTCTACCCGAAGCGTCCCGCCATGCTGGACGAGCTTGAATCGGCGATCTCTGTGGCATGTGAATCCATTTCGGTTGAGACACTACGAAATGTGATGGCGAATTTCATTCTTCGTTTGCGCCACCTCTGTAGTGCCAATGGTGAACATTTTGAAAACATTGTGGTGTGATTGTTTACAAAGATTGTTTTCATACGATTATTTCACTTGTGTATGCTGATATGAGCTGTACAGCGTACAGCGCCATCTGTTAGCAGCTTTTGTAACTATTATTTCAAACTGCTGTATAAACATCTTACAGCTTTCACAATAAACATACCGTTTACTGCATTCCTCTATCGATCTTTGTTTTCGAGATATTTAATTTTGAAATCAGGGAGCACTTTTCTGGACACCCTGTAGATGTTCTAAAGAGACTGACTACACTACGCTTGTCCGTCCTCATCTGGAGTAATACTATGCAGTATGGGATCCGTATCAAATAGGACTGACGGAAGATATCGAAATAGTTCAAAGAAGGGTAACTCGTTTTGTACTAATAGGGGAGAGAGTGTTGTTGATATGATACGCGAGATGGAGTGACAATGATTAAAACAAAGGCGTCTTTCGTTGCTGCGAAATCTTTTCACCTAATTTCAGGAGGAGGAGGAGATTAGTGTTTAACGTCCCGGCGTCAACGAGGTCATTAGAGACGGAGCGCAAGCTCGGGTGAGGGAAGGATGGGGAAGGAAATCGGCCGTGCCCTTTCAAAGGAACCATCCCGGCATTTGCCTGAAGCGATTTAGGGCAATCACGGAAAACCTAAATCAGGATGGCCGGAGACGGGATTGAACCGTCGTCCTCCCGAATGCGAGTCCAGTGCGCTAACCACTGCGCCACCTCGCTCGGTCACGTAATTTCAATTACTAATCTTCAGAATGTGAAAATATTTTGTTGAGGCAAATCTACATATCGTAATAATATAAGAAAAATCAGAGCTCGCACAGAAAGACTGAAGTGTTCGTGTTTCCCGCGCGCTGAGTGAAACGGCAGATAAACAGTCCGAAGGTTGTTCGATGAATCCTCTGGCAGGCACTTAACTGTGAATTTCAAAGTAGTCACGTAGAAGCAGATGTATCCATGTACGCCCATCTTCAAAATTTGTAGTATTTATCATTTTAGTTTGCACTTTCAGATTTGATTTTATACGAAAGTAATTTCACATACTGTATTCTCGTAATTTTCCCTGCCCAGAAGTTCGGCACTTGCTGAATCATGAATTATAAAGCCGATCAAGACATTTCGTTTTTCTTGTTTTTTGAGGAACTGATTGCAATTTTGATGTCGAGTAAAATTTGCTTCAGTACCTCAAGAAATCGGTATACGAGTATATCTGGGCTGCACGAGTGTATTGACTGCTGTACTTGCTGTGGAAACTTTCGCAAGCATCGATGATTTTCTGTCTATTTTTACTTAGTTCCAAGCACATGGATGGTGGAAAGAATGCACTACCATCTATATACGTATCCACTAAGAAGTCGCAAAACGTTTGTAGTTTTACAGACACAGGGATCACAGACATTAAGTCCTCAACAAAATAGGCACCAACCATAACAATAGCCAGCATTGACAAACCAAACATACAGGGTGAAGAAAAAGTGTCGCACTTGGAGGTCAGCATGCAATTCTCCATCCAGATTCAACACAAAAGCTTATTTAGCAAAATCAGATCGGTTGGATGGTTGGTTGATTCGGGGGAGGGGCCCAAGCAGTGACGTCATCAGACCCATTGGATTAGGGAAGGATGGGGAAGGAAGTCGGCTGTGTCCTCTCAAAGTCATTTATTTGCCTGAAGGGATTTAGGGAAATCACGTAAAACCTAAATCAGGATGGCCGGACATGGGTTTGAAGCATCATTCTCTGGAATGCGAGTCCAGTGTGCTAACCACTGCACCACCTCACTCGGTGCAAAATCAGATAGGGAGCATTTTGAAACCGCATGTATGACAACGAGGAGCTGGCAACACTGTCACATTACGCAGCGCATCGGAATGTACAGAGGAACGTCTATCACCGCACTGTACTGTACCACCCATTGTAGCTTACTGAGTAAACTAAGTTGTGGCGGAGTGATCTGCCTGTGTGGACGTGTGGTGCGGCACTCCACGATGTAGCTGACCGTTTATGTAAATAACTGAGGTGCACACAGAAAGTAGTGGGCTACCTGCGCAGGGTGCCACAGCGCGAGGCGGCTTGACCCAGGGCGATCCCCTTGTTATCCACACAATGGCAGCCTCGTGGCGGACCCGTACCTAGCGGCGAGCTGTAATCAACGAGACATTCTTACCCACCTTCGGCGCGTCGTTTGGCGGCGCGCTGCGCTGACAGAATCGACGTGCACGCCCTGCTATCTCAATCGATTTTGCAGAAACCGATCGGTAAGGAAACTGATGTTCACCTTACTTATAGCTTTATGTGTCAGCTTCATGGTGAAGTGCCCAAAATTACTTAATTTGATAATCGCATCTAAGTACGAAACTGCATTGAATTCGAAAAGTTTGCTATGAAAAATATGGGTCACTATGATTCTGTGTTTGTTGCATATTACACCACAAGTTAATGCAATGAAATTTAGCTAAGACATTGAATTTTTTTTTTTTTTTTTTTTTTTTTTGGAGGTCTCGAGAAAATGGAATTTATGTAGTACGATCACTTCTTACCGCATGTGCAAAGGAATGAAATATTCATAATATACCTCATAGCTTCTAAACCGTTCGAGGTATCGATACGAGATTTTGGCAAGTGATAGCATGCAAAGAGGAGATAATTTTCTTATTAGATTAAGATATGGAACTTTCTTATCTAGGGCGAATAGTGGAAGCTATTGTTTTTATTTTTTAAATCCAATACTGTAATACTCATAAGAGTCTTAGACAATTATTGAAAAGAGAATTTGCTAGTATCAAACTAAACGCGATATTTCTTATTTTAGAACACAGCGGACCATGAAGTTTTCCGTAAGCTATTGACCACCCTAGTCGCCTATTGCACTTTAATAAGACACTCTGTTTTACGATTCTGTCGCAATAGGTACAGCAAGGTAAGTTTGTGCAATTTATACTGTACATTAATAAAAACAGGAAAATTAAACCTGTCAACAAGAGAAATGTAGCCGTTCCTCATAACTAATGATGTTTCTTTAAATGAGAAATAGTTACCAACTCAGACAAAAATAAATCTCAAATTCCGTTGCAGTTTTGGAGGAATTCTGTAACCAACCGTATGTTTAATAGTGAACGACATATATTTTAACCTTAATGAGCAGTATCAAGCAGTTCATAAAGTAATGACTATCATGTTTCTGTAATATTGTTATCTACAGATACACAGTCACCTAATTTGTCATTTACAAAAGAACAATTCTGCATTTTTACTGCAGAGGAGGACTGACCCATTAACACTCTTTGGTAACTCTGAATCTGTGAACGCACTAGCGACTTCCAGAACCTTGCCAGTTATTCGTCAAAGTCAATATCACTGATGAATTAAAAGATATTTGCAATAAGAAGATTCACTCCTTCGCTGTACCTTTCCATATGTCATATAAAATGGCTATGTAGAAAGAAAATCCTTCGGTTAATTTCAGTCCCAGCTGTTAATTACTAAAGATACACTGCGTTACTGGAGTCTACTGAAATTGTAACAGAACTGTCGATTTCATCTGAGTTGTTAATCTTTTTAGACAAAAATCGTCACTTTTAGGAAAGAGAGAAGTTTATCAAGTCAGGCCAAAATAAATTGTTCCTTTTGTTGCAGTTTCAGAGTAATCTTGTAACCCAGTGATTATTTAATAGGAACAGGTTGTACTGAAACTTGGTAAATGATTTTCTTTCTGCACCTTAAACCTGCTGAAACAGTGGTTTAGTAAGTGAAGAACTCAGAACAAGTCAGGTCAATAGCTTATCAAGAACTATATTCTCGATTTGAAAATAAATGTGTAATTTCTTCTCTTGTGTTGTTGCAAAAGCACAAAGTAAATCTCATTTCACCATTGATGGTCCTTAAAAATTATATTGTTTCACTACTTTATGAACTGCTCGAAACCACTCATTAAGGTTAAAATACATTATAAATATATTTAATCTATCTTTAACAGATTAGAAGACAGTAAATTATGGTGGTAAAGTTCACCACTTCACTCTGAATGGGGATAGGAACATAAATATTGTACACCACTTCCTGCGAATTATTTTCTCATTTCTCAGATAAAAAACAGGGAATAAATCCTTTTGTAAGTTTCCTTTCCAGTCGTTCACTACTACAAAATATGGTGTGCTACAGGATTCTGCCAAAACTGCAACAGAGTTGGTGATTTATTTTTGTTTGAATTGGTAACTATTTCCAATTCGAAAAAAATCATCAGTTATAAGGAACGACTGCAGTTCTCTTCTTGACAAGTTTAATTTTCCTTTTTTTGTCAAAATACGGTATAAATTTCACAAACTTCCCTTGCAATACCTATTGCGACAGAATCATGAAACAGAGTGCCTTATTAAAAAGTAATAGGCGATTAGGGTTGTCAGTAATTTATGGAAAACCTCATTGTGTCGGTTTTCTGTAAAATAAGATAAGAAATTTCATGTTTAGTTTCATACCAGGAAATTGTCTTTTTAATAATTGTCTAAGGCCCCAAAAATATTACGGTAATGGACTGAAAAAAGAAAGTACAGGGTGTGGTAGATAAGTAATGAGACTGGCCGCCGCGCGGCGCCCCAGTCGCTCGCAGGGCGGTCTCCACCTGTACGTCACGTGGTGGGGGATCTGAGCTAACAATAGAACCGGTTCGCAGTCGCGTCGGAGCTCTGGTGCAGTGAGGGTCGAGCTTCGCGTATTACGTTGTTTGTGTGGCCGTGACACTTGTGAAAACGCTGAAGATGGATCGCTCGATAGAACAGCGGTATGCAATCAAATTTTGCTTTCGCTTGGGCAAAACTGCTTCGGAAACTCTTGCTATGATTACGGAGGCCTACAAAGAAGACTCCCTATCAAGAGCTCAAGTGTTCCGGTGGTTTAATGAATTTAAAAACGGGAGGGAATCCGTTGAAGACATGGAACGATGTGGACGCCCTTCAACGAGTCGTGTGGATGAAACGGTGGCCAAAGTGAAAGAACTCCTGGGCTCCGACCGTCGTTTAAGTCTCAAAATGATCGCCGATGAGGTCTCCGTGAATAAATTTACGGTTCACCAAATTGTTACGCAAGATTTGATGATGAGGAAAGTTTGCGCAAAATTGGTTCCCCGAGTGCTCACCGCCGAACAAAAGCAACAACGAGTGGATGTTTGCCGTGAGATGTTGAATGATTTGGAAAATAATCCACACTTTTTAGACAACGTAGTAACAGGCGACGAATTGTGGACATTCCAGTACGACCCGGAGACGAAAGCCCAGAGCTCGGAGTGGCACACACCGGCATCCCCGCGGCCGAAGAAAGCAAGAATGTCAAAGTCCCGCATCAAGACAATGCTGATTGTGTTTTTCGACAAGCTGGGGTTAATTCACAAAGAGTTTGTCCCTCAGGGGAAGACTGTCAATGCCGAATTCTACAAAGAAGTCCTTCAGCGATTGCACAGAGCCGTCAAACGGAAGCGACAGGACCTTGCTTAACGCTGGCGTCTCCACCACGACAACGCTCCGGCGCACACAGCGTTCCTCGTGACCTCCTACTTGACTCGAATTGGAGTTGAAGTTTTGCCACAGCCACCATACAGCCCTGACTTGAGTCCTCCTGATTTCTTCCTATTTCCAAAGGTCAAAAGATGCCTGAAGGGTCATCGTTTCGACGATATTCCGAACATCCAACGTGCTGTCACGAAGGCACTAACTGGGATAACTCAAACGGACTACAGTGGCGCCTATGAAGCTTGGAAAACGCGCTGGCAACGTTGTGTCGACGCTCAAGGCGAGTACTTTGAAGAATATTAACGTTTTGTACAAATTGGATCAATAAATTTGTTTTTCTGGACTGAGTCTCATTACTTATCTACCACACCCTGTATATACCATAGCTTCCGCTATATCGCCCTAGAAAGTTCCTTATATTAACCATATAGCAAAATACTCTACTCTTTGCAAGCTGTCACTTGCCAAAACCTCGTATAGATATCTTGAACGGTTTAGGAGATATGAGGTATGTTATGGATATTTCATTCATGTGCACGTGCTGTCGGAAGTGATCGCACTACACAAATTCCATTTTCTCCACATTGGAGACAGATAGAGATATCCTCTCAAGTCTAAAGAAAATTCCATATATTAGCTAAATTTCTTTCGCAGTTACATATGGTGTAATATGCACCAAACGCAAAATCATGGCGTCCCATATTTTTCACAGTAAACTTTTTCTAATTCCGCTTAATATTGTACTTAGATGCGAATACCACGTTAAGTATCACCGTACCATTATTGAAATTTTGGGCACTTCACCATGAAGCTGACATATAAAGCTGTCAGCAACTTGAAAATCTTTTTTTTTAGTTATTGGTTTCTGTAAAATCGTGTGAGACGTTTTTTTTAAAATCTCATTTTGCTCGTTAATGTTCATTGCGTTTGTTTGGGGCGGACGTCCCATGACACCCGCTGAAGTTCGTTGTTGATCCACTCACTCAGTTTTTTTTTTTTTTTTTTTTATTACAGAGGGCTGCTTACCCTCCTAGCGAACACCCTGAGCTACGGTGCCGGCTAACATTGACTAGCAAGCTAACCAATTTTCCCTGCCAGCACCCGTAGGCCCGTATAACTGTGCTGGACAGCGCGGCAAGTCGGCACGCAAACTACCGGCTTTGTTTCTGTTCTCACATTTACGGTATGTGTATATCATGTTCCTTGTGCACCCACAGAACGTGCAGGTGGTAACATTTCTTCTTCATCGTCTCTGTGTCCTCATCGTGAAGAGAAGGTTCCACTTCGTATCTGTAAACAATGTTTGTGGATTCGATCAGCAAAAATTCCTTGAAGTTCGCCTTTGACAAGGATACAAGACATATGCAACCTATAGCTCTGGCAATTTATGACTGGCTGCATAAAAATTTCAGTATATCTGTTGATAATGCTGAGTTCATTCAAATGGATAATGATAAATACTGGGTTTTGCTAAATTACATACTTCTGTTATGTTAGCCAGAAGATCACTGAAAATCCAGGGAAAATTTGAATTCCGTCATCGCGATGTGTCTGTCAGTACTGTTGATATACGTGACGCTAACAGCGAACTGAAAACTGTAAGGGTGGTTATATTCCCCCAGAGCTAGACAAGAATGGCTTGATACAGGTACATTCTAAATATGGTCAGGTAAAAAGCATCGAATTCGAAAAGTGGTGAAATAGATACAAGATTCAGTGTTCCAACGGGTTTATACCTGTACAAATGTTTGTTACGTCCGATATCCCGTTCCACATTCATGTAGGTTGTTGCAAGGCACAAATAATATATGTTGGGCAAATTCCCACATGTGACGTGTCCAATGAAACAGGACATCTTCGAGAAAACTGCCCACGTAGTGTGTTTATTCCACGAAATAATCTGCAACAGCGGACAAAACTGGAGGCAGAAGAGCTGATTCCTTGAAGTACTGCAACGGGCAACACCGCGAATACTCCTATGAAATCGATTGATCAGTCCCCTGATTTAGTTGAAGACGTATTCCCATCTTTGAACAAGAAACCAGCAACGAATGAAGTACGCAATAAATCAAAAACATGTAACCCATAAAGAGCAGTCTGCAACTACTGTTCAGGAAAACAGCTGCGGAGTCCGTGAAATTTCCATACAACAGCAAGAAAACGACAAAGGCACGAAAAGTGGAAGTTCTTGTTGTTCTCATCCATACCAAAACAAGAAACGGATATTAGAAAAGAGCAGTACAAGCTCCGAAGAAGTCCCCAAAGAAAAATCGGCCCAGATACTAAGGAAACAGAAATCTGATAACGTTCCAGCAAAACAGGGTGGATCCGAGAAGGAGACGAAAACTCAGCGGGACACAGATGTTCCTCAGTCCCGACAACCAAACGTGGCGAGCCCCTTAAGACGTCCACAACAGGAAAGTAAACACCAACCAACGCAAGAGAAAACACGCCAGGCAACTGCACGGGAACATCTGAGTGACACCACAACAGCTGTGACTGAAGCATCTAACAAGAGAAGTGAAGTAGAAGATCGTACGGAAACAGCTCTCAGTATCACCAAACGATCTGCAAAGCACGCAGTCAATGCGGCAGAGTAAGTGTTAGCAACAAGAAGGCTATAAAACCTCAAGCTGTTGAGAAGGCACCAAAAGTGATAACAAAACTATATCTAAATGCGAAATCTCGAAAACAGGAGGAAGATGCGGAAAGGGAACACCAAGACGACGAAAATGGAGAAATGGAAATTGAACCCATAGTACACGAATCAGAACAAGAACATGGAAACATGAAAATGCATGAAAACTCGTAAATAGCTTGTATTGGACAACAAGAGAATGCCTTCTCTGCCGACGGTAAGTATTTGCGGAATAAAAAGTGAACAAATTGAAGATTGCGGGGAATTTTTTAAAAACCAATGCCATAGATATTACCTTCCACCAGGAACATACTGAACAACATACTGGGTTCTATTACTTAAGAAGTTTGCGAGCTACTCACATATATGGAAACCTATTCCATTTGCTAGTACCTTCGTTAACAGTCTGCAGCAGGGCTCCATCTCAAATGCTTTCCGAAAACACAGAAATATGGAATCTGCCTGTTGCACTTCATCCATAGCTTGCAGTACATCATGTGAGAAAAGGGTAAGCTGAGTTTTTCACGAGTGATGCTTTCTAAAACCATGCCAATTCGTGGACATAAGCTTTACAGTCTCTAGGAAATGTATGCTATTCGAACTCAGAATGTATTCTAAAATTTTGCAGGAAACCCATGTTAAGTATATTGGTCTGTAATTTCGTGGGTCCATTCTTTTATCCCTCCTATATATAGCAGGCACCTGCGGTTTTTTGCAGTCGGTTGAGACTTCGTGCTGGACGAAAGATTCGCGATTAATGCCAACTAAGTGAGGGGCAATGCCATACGGTACTCTCTAGTAGTGTAGCTAGGCGGTCACCACCCCACTGACGTAATCCAAGATGGCGATCGTGACGTCAGCTGATGACGCGAGCACCCTTATCCAAGATGGAGGCTTTGGGCGGGAAAGTGCCACGCCCCCTGGCGGGAAGTTTGAATTTTGGCGGGAAAGTGACGCAGCCCCTTCGTGAAATTGAAATATGTGCTTCTACGGGTCCCCCTTTCGGACTTTTTGCATGATCGTGCGTCATCCTCTTGGAAAATGGGCGGGAATTTCGAAGTTTCGAGGGAATTTTGCTCTAAGAGCTTACTCCTGCAGCTGTGGGAGTTAGGATGGTGTTTCCCCCACTAGAGGCTGTTCATGACGTCATTCAATTCGAACATTATTTGTTTAAATTTGTTCTTCTTGTAAGTAGCCTGGTTCACAAATATTACAAGAAGAACTCATTTATGAATGGCTTTTGCGAAAAATGGTTATACGAAAAACGAGATTAACCGAGCACTTCACCCAAGTAGAAAAATGCCTAAAAATAGGAGACAGCAACAACCATCAGCTGGAAAAGTATTTCTTCTGCTCATCCATAACATCATTGATCGCATTGGAAAAGTACTAGCCAAGTTTCAGGTGGAGACTATTTTCAGACCTACTAAGAAAATTTGTGAATGCCTAAGATCAACAAAAGATGCTCGTCACCCCCTAGCCACCCCAGGGGTATATAAAATTCCGTGTAGTTGTGGCAGGGTTTACAAAGGAACTACAAAAAGAAGCACCAATACACGGTTGACGGAGCACAAAAGAAACTGTCGCTTGGGACATATCGACAAATCGGCAGTAGCGGAACATGTTTTTAAGTATGGAGATCACGAAATAAAATTTGGTGAGACAAGCGTGCTAGCGAGGACGTCGCACTATTATACACGTATGTATAGAGAGGCAATTGAAATCCACAAACATCAATCCAATTTTAATCGTAAAGAAGAAGGATTAAAGTTGAACAATATATGGCGGTCGACGTTGCATCAATCACGTGACAATCGATTGCCTGCAATCGAGAGAACAGACGATCGCCAGAGATAGCCACACATCGACGCCACGTGACGTGTGGTGGCGCCCTCTACGATCTCCATATAAGCGGCAACCCCAGCTCCTAGCAGCCAGTCGTCGACTGACCTCGGAAGATGTTCTCCGTAGTTGAGAACGAAACGTCAGGGAGAAGAATTTCTACAAATCGACCACGGCAACTTAGCCCGGAAGTGTTTACTGATAAAGATTTCACCTCGTTTATTTATTACACTGATATAAAACGCTCACCATGCTGTGGGCCTGGAGGGGGAAAATTGGGCGGAAAAGGAATCAGTCTGTTCTGGGCTGCTGGAGAGAGGAACAATTGTACTTTATTTATTTTTGGAACAATTTATTTAGCGACGGATTTCACCTAGTCTATTTATTACGGTGATACTAAACACTCACCCTGACGTGCTTGGGGTCTCAATATACAGACATGGAAACTACTCAGAAATAATTCAGTACACTGCTGTACAGAGACGCAGACAACTCATAAATTACTGAAATAATCCAGTACACAGCACACAGACATGCAAACTACTTGTAGGTCACCGAAATAATGCATGCAAACACGCTCACAACGCTTAAACACTCGAAAAAAATTCAGTGCACAAACACTCAGTGCACGTAAAAAACGCAACTTATCAGTGACTCGAACCCTGATTCTACTGGATGGAAAGTCTAAGTGCGCCCCCTAACATATGGAAACTGGAAGATTAGGTTAGTTCAAAAAAAAAAATTCTTCAAATGGCTCTAAGCACTATGGGACTTAACATCTGAGGTCATCAGTCCCCTAGACTTAGAAACTACTTAAACCTAACTAACCTAAGGACATCACACACATCCATGCCCTAGGCAGGATTCGAACCTGCGACCGTAGCGGTCGCGCGGTAACAATTTACATGGGAGGGAATAACGGCCAAGTGCAAACACACGTCCATATTGAATCTTCTCAAATTTCCACTTTATTACGAAAGCTGTCCAACACATACTAAGTGTTAGTTCGCTGTTCGGCCGTCTAGAGAACTTCACAGTTAAGTCAACTACATTCCTGCATTGTAAAAGCCCTCTCCATTCGGACAGTCCCTGCCATTAGTAGGAAACGGGAATCATTACCGCCATAGACCACGCATAGACAGAATCATCCTACGAAATCTGTCACATTTGTAATTGATCGCTATACTTACAATTAAATGTTACATTTGTGGTTTCAGTTGAATGACATTCGACACTGAGCGAAGTATTGGAAGTACACCTGCTGATGGCTCTGAAAATAGAAATATCTGTGCCTTGCTTACGACTTGACATACTCTTCCCTTTGCTATCACAGTATTCCACATCAAATCCATACCCTCCTTGTGACTGGACATAGTCATCGCCTTTGCACATGTCGGAACACAAACAAATACTTTATAAACCTGATGCTCATGGCGAACCTATCACACATCCCCTACTACTAAGTATAATACATCATCAGTAAATGATTGCTGGTGATACGAAATAATACTGACCAAAAGTCAACGATTAGTGGGAATGTAGATATTCTCAGTGTAACAAAGCAGCTTAAATCACTTAATAAAGGCAAGGCCTCCGGTCCAGATTGTATACCAGTCAGATTCCTCTCAGAGTATGCTGATAAAATAGCTCCATATTTAGCAAATATATAACCACTCGCTCACAGAAAGATATGTACCTAAAGACTAGAAAATTGCTCAGGTCACACCTATACCCAAAAAGGAAAGTAGATGTGATACGCTGAATTACAGGCCTATATGACTAACGTCGATTTGCAGTAGGGTTTTAGAACATATACTGTATTCGAACATTATGAAGTACCTCGAAGAAAACGATTTATTGACATATAGTCAGCACGGATTCAGAAAATATCGTTCTTGTGAAACACAACTAGCTCTTCATACTCATGGAGTAATAAGTGCTATCGATAGGGGCTGTCAAATTGATTCCACGTTTTTAGATTTCCAGAAGGCATTCGACACCGTTCCTTACAAGCGTCTTCTATTCAAACTGCGTGCCTACGGAGTATCGCCTCATTTGTGCGACTGGATTCGTGATTTCCTGTCAGAAAGGTCACAGTTCGTAGTAACAGACGGAAAGTCATCGAGTAAAACAGAAGTAATATCCGGCGTTCCCCAAGGAAGTGTTATAGGCCCTCTGTTGTTCCTGATCTATATTAACGACATAGGAGACAATCTGAGTAGCCGTCATAGATTGTTTGCAGATGATGCTGTCATTTACCGTCTTGTGAAGTCATCAGATGATCAAAATGACTTGCAAAATGATTTAGATAAGATTTCTGTATGCTGTGAAAAGTGGCAATTGACCCTGAATAAGGAAAAGTGTGAGTTATTCACATGAGTACTAAAAGAAATGAAGTAAATTTCGATTACGCGATAAGTCACACAAATCTGAAGGCAGTAAATTCAACTAAATACTTAGGGATTACAACTACAAATAACCTAAACTGGAACGATCATGTAGATAATATTGTGGGTAGAGCAAACCAAAGACTGCAATTCATTAGCAGAACACGTAGAAGGTGCAGCAGGTCTGCCAAAGAGACTACTTACACTACGCTTGTCCGCCCTATTATGGAGTACTGCTGTGCGGTGTGGGATCCGCGTCAGGTGGGACTGACGGATGACATCGAAAAAGTACAAAGAAGGGCAGCTCGTTTTGTATTATCGCGAAATAGGGGAGATAGTGTCACAGACATGATATGTGAATTGGAGCGGCAGTCATTAAAACAAAGGCGTTTTTCGTTGTGACGGGACCTTCTCATGAAATTTCAATCACCAGTTTTCTCCTCTGATTGCGGAAACATTCTGTTGGCACCCACCTACATAGGGAGAAATGATCATCACGATAAAATAAGAGAAATCAGGGCTAGCACGGAAAAATTTAAGTGCTCGTTTTTCCCGCGTGCCGTACGAGAGTGGAACAGTAGAGAGACAGCATGAAGGTGGTTCATTGAGCCCTCTGCGAGGCACTTTATTGTGAATTGTTGAAAGTGCCCTGAAGAAATATTTAGCCATGCTGCCTCTATAGTCATGCAAAATTGTAAAAGTGATACTGGTGCAGGATTTTGTGCTTGAGCTGACTTCTTGATTATGACCCATAAACATTTGATGGGATTGATATTGGGTGATGTAGGTGAACAAACTGTTCGCTCGAATTGTCCAAAATATTCTTCACACCAATCATGAACAACTGTGGCCTGGTGACATTTTGTCACACTTGTAATATGCTATCTATAAGTGCCTTTTTCGAACTGGTATCAGTTCCAAGCACTCTTTGTACTTCCATTTGATTGTCTTTCTTTAACCAGTAAAAGACTCTCCTTTTCCTAATTTCCATGTCCAGTGGACATATTCCTAGCATTACTAACAAAGCATCATTCAGGATAGTGCAGCAGGTGCCTGTTAGTCTTACAAGGGGAGGCCGCCAATTGTGAAATTCAGATTCGATTAGTACTGCGCATGATAAAAGCTCATGGCCAGAGGTGTAACGTGGCAAAGCACCAAGATGCACTTCTCAGCCGTTGTCGAGAAAATCGACAGTTAAAAGAAAACGTTGCCGTGAAATACTCTCTATGATTACTCATTTTTTACAGCGTCGTGGCGCAGCGGTAAGCGCTCGGGTTCCATGATCCGAAGGTCGCCGGATCGAATCTCGCTACATGCAACCTTTTTTTTTTTTTAGTATTTGTTTTTCGTAATTCAAATGTGTGTGTATACACACACAACCACATATATATATATATATATATATATATTCCGGCAATCAGTTGCAACAATTATGCATATAATAAGTTGTTGAAAGTCGTTAGTCGTGGAAAAACTGGCGACTTCGAACGTCATTATGTTTTCCGCAAACAAAGTTGTATTTCACAAATGTTATTAATTGTCTTCATATTGTTAACCACGTATAGTTAACGGAAGACGTAGAAACGATATTCAAAAACGAATACGTATAGCGTAAGTCAAACGTTCGAATTAGAATAGAGATCCCACGAACACAAATTTGCTGTGGCAGGTATGAAATATAAACTCCGATACTCGCTCGTTACACTTGAAGGACAGATGTTGAATGGGCCGAAACGAGCCGCCGCATAACAGCGTAGTTGCCTGCTAACTTCGAAAGAAGGTAGATGCGGTCCCTAGCGCAACTTAAAACATCGTCGAAAACCAGTGCGGACGTGAGAGCTTTGGTACACCCTGTTAAACAAACGGAAAAATGGAGGCGGTACAATTGGAGAGCGATCGGCCTTCACCAACATGCATAAGCAATTCATTAATAGTTTATATATATATATATATATATATATATATATATATATATATATATATTTGAATTACAAAAAACTAATAATAAAAAAAACTTGCATGGCGCGAGATGCGATCCGGCGACCTTCGGATTACGAACCCGGGCGCTTACCGCTGCGCCACGACGCTGCAGAAAAATTAATATTCGTAAAGAGTATTTCACCGCAACGGTTTCTTTTAACTGTCGATTTTCTCGACAACGACTGAGAAGTTCATCTTGGTGCTTTGCCACATTACACCTGTGCCCATGAGCTTTTATTAAGCACAGTATGAATCGAATCTAAATTTCACAATTGGCGGCCTCTCCTTGTTAGTAGCACTCCTTGTTCAACTCTACTCACTATTTAGGCTGGTTTCACTGGCAACATTCTATGAGCCCAAACACTCACACCATATCCTATGACTAAACCTATTATAGACTGGTGGTATACTCTGATTGTTTTCAGGGGAAGCTATAATTGCCTGTTTGCAATGGATATAATTTTGTTCATCATGATGTGCAAAGTTACTGCATTCATCCAGAAGTACCCCTAGATATCTTGTTACTGTGCTTCTTCTAATTATTATGTTGTTTTGTGAGGTGCTAGAGACAATTTAACACTTGGACACCAGCCCTCAAGTTCATTGAGAGCCACATTACACTTGTCTTCTATAATTCTTCTGGAGTTACCACTTACAACAAACAGCATGTCATCTGCAAATATCAACAGTTTGCTTATGTTACTGCTGTCATGTAACTTCAGTAGTATGGGCTCAAGGACTACATCCCAAAACTCCAGACCACACACTGATCCCTGCAAAGAGCCTTTTGTTATTGTCTTTATGATTTTCTTTTCTGGGCATGTTAAAGAAGCATGTCAACATGTGACAATAATCTACCAGGTAGCTGTACAGCACTTTTGGATACTCTAAACCCCTTAGGTGAATATAAAAAGACAGCCACCATAGGTTATCAAAAGCACCAGCAATATCATTCACCATTGGTAGAGCATACATAGAATAAGTATCTGTCACTAGCAGAATCACCTTTTTAAATGCATCTTTGGTTGACTCGCCTCTTCTAAACCTGTACTGGTGAGGGTTCACCTCACATAGCAGTCTGTGATCTTGTAATCTTTTGCATAACAGTTTTTTAGATATCTTGTTAAGTATGTTTAAAGGACAAATTGGTCTGTACCCTTTGGGTATCACTGAATCCTTATCTTGCCCTTTACTGACTATTACCACTCCAGTGGTCTTCCATGGTGAAGGGACTCTTCCTTGCAAGAGACACTCATTGTACAGTTCCCACAAGTAACTGTCTAAATGGCCACATAGGGATTGTATTACTTTGGCAGAGATCCCGTCCAGTCCAGGAGATTTTTTCTTTCTCAGTCTTATAATTAGTTGCATAATTTCTTCTTGTGTTAGGGGAGCACAAGTTTATTGTTTTCATAGTGTTCCTATAACATTTTCTGTAACCTAATCTGATCATCTGTCTCGTCTTCTTCTCCATTGTCAGCAAGTTGTGTTTCCATTAACAATGCAGCTGACTGTTCCCAACTTTCTGTTACCATCTCATCATTCCTTTTGAGCATCGATAAGACTGTTGGTGATCATATTTTCTTGCAGACTATTTTATATGGTACACACTAGGGATTGGTTTCCATGCTAGCCTCCACAAGTTACTTCCATCATTCCATTTTTGTTCTCTATAACCATCGTTTATTGTTTAACATACCTGTATCTATGCAACCTTTGGAATCTTTCTTCTTGGGCCACGCTGATCTTCTGTAGCTTCCTTGCTCTTCTCATTTCACATCTTAATTTCTGAAACATCTTGGTCCAGATGCAAGGTACACCTTTAGAATGACCTCCGCTGACATGTATTGATACCTCCATTGCTTTATGTATAGTCAGTGTCAGTTCTTGCACTTTGACATCTACATTATTACCCAGTGACGGACTTCGTGGACACTGCAACACCATTCTTAGTTCTTCCCAGTGAGTGTCCTTGATCTTATTTTAGGAACTTATGCACACTTATGCATTTTGGCTTTCCCTTCCAGCAATAGTTTAGTGTATGATATAGTGGTCACTCAATGTCATTTCACTCTCAAACTTTGAGCCTTTCGCACAGCATGCTGCTGCCATATTTGCTAAAGTGATATCAATATTTGACATTGCTCCAACCCTCCCTTCATAGGTTAGTGGATTGTGAGGTGCTTTCAGTACTTGAAGGTTGATTTTCATAATGACAACTTCTAGTTGTCTCCCACAGTCATCAATTAGGCAGCTATGCCATAATACTGACCATGCATTTGCATCAATGGAGTACACAAGAGGCTTAATTTGTCCTAGATACTGTCCAGCAGATACTTATCAAATTCATCACTAAATTGCAGATACATGGAAACTAAGATGCAGCTTTCCCTAGTGGTTACATTTCCACACAGATTACGTGTCCCGAACAGTATTGTGATATTTTTGTCACTGTTATGGAATTGTTAAGTACTATAATCACTGCCATGCAACATTACCCTTGTGTGACTATCTGGGCAGTTATTGGCATACTGTGGATCTTTCCTGCCTTTGGATACCATTCTTGGAGGCACAGTACATCTAATTGCAACTCATCTGCCACTATTCTAGCCTTAATCAATGCACTGACACTTCTCATGCCATTAAGCTGTCCTATCTTTGTGTCCATTAGGGATTATGGGTATATATTTGATTATCTTGCCCTACTCATCTATAATCCTATGCAGTATGACCATGCATAATCACAAAGTGCTTTTACAACATTCTAAGGAGAATGATTTATTTCTTCTGGCAGAAACCTGCTTCAATAACTTCTCCAGTTTTTCCGCATCTGTTGGCAGATTGTTACCTCTGAGATGGATTCTATCTACAACATCAGCTACAGGAAAAAAAATTAACTCCTGTTTCTGGATGCTGATACCTTACTAGATGTCTTAATGCTGTAGTAAGCATCATCGGTTCTTCCAGTTCAGTGAGTTGCATAACTTTCTCTATGCTTTCATAAACCTGACATGGATCTTTTTCAATCTGTGTTTTATTGTTTGCTTCTTTGTAGTAGGTGTTTGTTTCCTGTATGAACTGGCTCTGAGCCTCGTACTATTTTTGTTGCAGATTCACATCCTGCTTTGGCGAATCTTCTTTTACTTCTGTAGGCAATGTAGTGTATTCCTCAGGATGTGTGTTGTCAAATTCTAGATATAACTGCCTAGTTTGTGATACTAAATCCTGATTGCCTGTATGTCTTCCCTACTTTTTTGTAGGTGGATGATGCTCTACTTTGGTGTGTGTGGCATGCTCTTTTCTGTGGTACTAACTGCAAAGTTTTTGCCAGAAATTCCTTGATCTTTCGGCATCCCTCCTCCTCTTTGATTGTGATTTATGTTTCCTACATAGATTGTACTTGACTGTGTCATTAGAGACCTCATTGCTTTCTGGTTTTGTGAGATGCCTACCCATAATCCATTCTTAAAATCTGCCTTGTTAGGTGGATTTAATACATACGACATTCATCTCTTTTCCCTGTGCATTTTTACCCCTATATTTACATGGCACACATAATGCCACTTGTTTGATTTTATTGCAGTCTTTTCTAACATAACCTTGTTTCCACAATGTTGACAAATTACTAATTGTTTATCACAATGTTTTCCCAAATGACCAACGTCTTGACATTGAACACACCATCTCACTATTAGATATTCTTTTGCTGAAAGCAAATGAAACTCAAGATATACATTTTGTTGCTTCATGAGAGCTGTTCTAACCTCAGGGCTCACTTCAGTAACTTGAGGGACCACTTTTCTTCCCCTTGCTCCTGTCCTGAATTATACTGTAGAGACACTTTTGAAGCTCTCCTTAGTCAGTTCATCTTCAAGTTTCTGCATGTATATTGTGTCTTTTAGTGTCTTTGTATCTTTGTCCTCTGGGATGTTGCACAGTATCATTAAAAGTCTATTTTTCTTAGGTTGTTTGCAAATCAGTGTCTTTTGCATCTTTTTGTTGTTCAATATCTTTTCATGTCACTTTGTGTAGCAGTTTTCACAATGACTATGTTACTGGTTTGCTTTATCTTCCTTCCTCCTTGGTGGGAATTATTATGGTCATTAATTTTGGTTGCACAGCCTTGGCCTCTTCATTTGTTCTTCACTTTATGAACCATATATTTTGTTGCATTGTTTGCACTGCCACAACTGTTGACAGCTTGGGTACATGGCTTAAAGGAGTCTGCACCACACTCGAACTCTACTGTCAGCTCTTACCATTTAAAATTGGGTCTCATCTGAACAGGCCATGGTTTTCCAGTGGTCTCAGGTCCAACTGATATGATCACAAGCCCAGGAGAGGTGCTCCAGGTGATGTCATGCTGTTAGCATAGGCACTTGCACCGGTTGTCTTTGGCCATAGCCCATTAGTGCCAAATTTCACCATACTTTACTAATAAATACATGCATCGTACATCCCACATTGATTTCTGTGGTTATTTCACACAGTGTTGCTTGTCTGTTAGCAGTGGAAACGCTATGCAAACACTATTGCTTTCATTTGTTACATGAAAGCCATCAGCCACTGTGTGCCCTTGGTGAGAGGTATTGCCTGAAATGTTGTATTCTCAGTACACCTATGACGGCTCACTCACTTTATTTCTTCACTTGTTGACCTTGGTGTCAACGTACTGCATTAATATACTGGATGAAAAGTTGGGGGGGGGGCGGGGGGAGGGGGGTTGGAAGTCAAACACATACAACTTTAAATGATGTAGCCTACAGGTTCACATTTGCATTTCACAGATGTTTACTTTCACTGTTCACAACCACCTCCAATAATACGCAGTTATATGGCCAGTGCATTATTGTTTACCTTTTCATAAGTGTCATTAATAGGTTTCAGGCAAACATCCACAAACTGCTGCAATAGTTTGCTGTTGAACATCTATGAAAAATGAAAGCCTAACCACATAGTTCACATTTCTTGAAGAATAAAAAGGTATGTATGGAAACAGACACTGCCATTGTTTTGACACACAGTCTAATTGCGTTACACTTATTTCACAGTTAAGTTGATGCATTGTTGTTGATCCAACCAACACAGGATTCTTGTCTGAAATTCGGCCATGAACTGACTGTCTCGGAACCATGAATCAGGCCCTTATATATTCTCACAATAATAGGTACTGAAACTACACACTGTTCGAAGTTAAATTTACAGAAATTACAATTAAAACTTAACTCATTAAATTAAATGAATACATCGAAAATTTTGTTCTTTTTAACAGTTTCTTCTGCCAGAAGGGTTAAGCCAAATTATTTGCTTAAATCATGAAATTAACTAATATAGTTATGCAACAATACTTTTGAGAAATCTGTTGATTACTTTGGAATTAATTAAGGGCTGGCTTTGCCAACACATTTTCAAATAGTGCCAAATAGACCCATCAATAATACTATTAGTTATTCCTTCAAACGTTTACAATTAGTACAGAATTTATATTTGTTTATAAGTCAACAATAGAATTTATGTTGTGAAACAATTACTGGTTTCACCCTATAATGAAAGTATTAAGTAGGAATAGTCGAAATAAATTAGAAAATCAATTACATACATAAAACTAAGCACAAAATTAGATCTGGTGTTATATTCTTTAAAACTGAGGGCCAACCTTTCTCTTTTATGAAAATGCAGATTATACTCACATATGTTAATAGCAATTAGTTATAAGGGAAATAAAATGAATTTTAAGGAGGCAGATGGCAAAACAAGAGGTGAAGTAAAAATATTCCAGCTTGCTTCGTCACATCACCCTCTCATTGGATTGACCAGATAGTTATTACAAATAGCTAACTGAGCAATTCAATTACCACAAGTGACCCCAGACAGTGAGTTAAAAATCTACACACAAAAAAATATTACATACAAAATCTAATCAAAACTAAAGTAGATATGTGTTTCAAATTCCTATTTATATGAACTGGCCATATGAAAAATCCCTACACAAAATATTTACATACAGCATATTGTACGTTCACACAAAATATGTACAAGGAATAATTTTAATAAGAATTATGCATCTTCATCGTAAGTGATGTCCTTTTTGGGTAAGCAAGTATTGCATTCAAAGGTAAATATCACTTTATACAAGTCCTGTCTTGCTTCAAATAATAAATCCTCATAGCTTGGAAAAAGTTAAATTACACTGCACATTGCAGTTTACTTTTTTTTTTTTTTTTACTGAAAATTTCACTTGGTCATTGTTTAGTATTTTTCACAAGCACTTTCACACTTTTAATGAGCTTTAACACACTTTCTCACCAAGTTGTCCATGCATGCCTTCAACAAGTCCAAGTGGCAGTTAGTAAGGAAATGCACTGCTATCAGTTCCATTCGAGGTGGTTCCCCTCCGCCACAGTACACGAAAAAAATTAGAAAAAATACCCTACTTTAGTACACTGACTTTTACTTCTACCTTAAGTTTAAGAAAATATGTTTAACACTAATGGCAAATGATATGATTACATCATAAATAAGAACATTACACAGTTCTCATAATCTCACAATAATAAGCCATAAAATTGACTAAAGTATGAGAGGTGTGGATTAGAAAAAATTTAAAATCAAGTGCACATTATGCTACTATATGTTACTCTAAGTCATAACTGTCTGAAACTGGTTAAACTTGAAAGTTTTAGATCTTTTCCATTTGCAAAATAGCAAAAACTCAAGATGTGTAGTAGCATACATTTACTAATCATTACATTATGAAAAAGAACTATAGTTGCCATCACATAACTTAATTACTATTCAAATTAAAATTATGGGGATGGAAGTTCTACCAAATCATCACCCCACGTCTCTACTCCACTCTGAGCACTACTCTCATTCAACCAGAAATAAATGGTTGACCTATCTGAATAATATTCACATCACTCTCACACCACAGTTATCAGTTAATCGGCAAGCTTACTGTTCTTCATTCGTGTATTACCACTTTAAGCTCATAATTCCTCAGAACACAAATAGAAGTTTTTCAGATAATGTATAGGGCCAATGATGCAAAATTATATGACTTGTACCTCACTAAAATGTTGCTCTTTCTGTTGAGCTCTCATTCCCAGCTGCATTGTCATGAATTGCACAATATACACAGTACCTAATGTTGCCTAGTTCAAAAATAGATCCTCCATACAGCTACACCACATTTGTTTGTATACAGTTACATGTTTCATTAAGCATGTCTGTCAGCTCCATTATTTTACTTACACTTCTTACCTTGTTAGGTTGTGGAGTGCATTCCCAAAAAATATCCCTACTACAGAGACAGGCTCCCTAACCATTAAGACCTAACATTGTTCATTATTTTATTATTTCTTTATCACTCCATTAACTAATAAATAAACACTTGCTCTGCTTATCCAGTGCAAAATTGACTCTACTGAAAAACACTTCACAGTAAAAAATCCTTATGCTAAGGCAAACTTGACTCTCTTTACTGATAAGACGAAATTATCATTTAAAAAAACTATTATTTCACTGTATTCCATCAAATTGCTTAAGACTCTAGCCTGAAGGGTGATATACATACAAATCTTGCTTATTCTTTCCACACATTACTCCAGGCAACTATGTTTAAAGTTGTAATTCCGTACTCTTAGAAAAGACTGTACCATGACACAGACAGATAGTTACCTCCATATACTGATTGCACTGAACACAAAAACTTCTGTTATACCACAATTATTATTAAGAGCTATGATTTTTACTGAATATTGCCTCTGCTGCTGCACCAATGAGCTGATGTAATGTATTGCGAATACATAGAAAGAAGGATCCTTTATTGTATGATTATATGATAGCGGAACAAACACTGGTAGCAGTTACTTCTGTAAAATATCTGGGAGTATGCATGCGGAACGATTTGAAGTGGAATGATCATATAAAATTAATTGTTGGTAAGGCGGGTACCAGGTTGAGATTCATTGGGAGAGTGCTTAGAAAATGTAGTCCATCAACAAAGGAGGTGGCTTATAAAACACTCGTTCGACCTATACTTGAGTATTGCTCATCAGTGTGGGATCCGTACCAGATCGGTTTGAAGGAGGAGATAGAGAAGATCCAAAGGAGAGTGGCGCGTTTCGTCACAGGGTTACTCGGTAACCGTGATAGCATTACAGAGATGTTTAATAAACTCAAGTGGCAGACTCTGCAAGAGAGGCGTTCTGCATCGCGGTGTAGATTGCTCGCCAGGTTTCGAGAGGGTGCGTTTCTGGATGAGGTATCGAATATATTGCTTCCCCCTACTTATACCTCCCAAGGAGTTCACGAATGTAAAATTAGAGAGATTAGAGCACGCACAGAGGCTTTCAGACAGTCGTTCTTCCCGCGAACCATACGCGATTGGAACAGGAAAGGGAGGTAATGACAGTGGCACGTAAAGTGCCCTCTGCCACACACCATTGGGTGGCTTGCGGAGTGTAAATGTAAATGTAAATGATTGCTTCGCATGATAATTATATTCCATATATGCTGACACCTTTTATTTTCTGTTTACCTTACCTCTTTGTTTGACTGAAATTCTTTAATCGCGTCACCAATTTACTTTGTTCCATCCTCTTATGACTCCATTACTTATAGCTGCTAACACCACATTTATTTATATATCACTGGAAAAACTTTTTCTAAAATATTTCTATACTTAAGTAGTACCTGCTATACAAAATCACATGAAAGTAGAAGATAAAATGTTTCTGATTTACTTGTAAACTGCAGATAGGATAGTAGAAGAGTTTGACTATCTCAGGAAACATGAAAAATGAGATAGACAGCTAGGATAAGCTTTATCACTACATAATAAATCCAACACAGAATGTTGAACCCCCTACTTGCTTGTAGTCTTACTTCTAGTTCAATGCATGTAATAGTAAGTTCCTCCTCTCCTTTTAAAGGGTAAACAGTGCTACACACACCATCATTTAACATCTCATTAGAATTAGAAATTACACTCATCTTATTACTATCATTTACATAACCCTTACCTGTGATTACAGCACATTTATATACAAGTGGCTCTTCATCACCACCTGCTCAAGTGTGAACCAAAACTGGAGCATTAGCTAGTTTAAGTGGTTTGATCCAGAATTAAAATCATCTCCTCCACTTCTTTTGCTAGAATTTTAGCTACCATTTCTGTGCCCATTGTGGCTATCCTCCAACCAATTATTCATTGAATTTCTACTGTAATTAGTCCTGTTCATCCAATTTATCTGAAATTCTCTCCCTGATTGCTTATTGTCATCAAAATTCCTGTTACGATCTTCCGCTGAGGGCTTCACGCTCTCTACTTTATTAACATAATTCAAGAAATCACTAATATTACCCCTAGGGGCAGGCACAAGCAATGCTCTGACTTTCTGGGGCAACTTAGTTTCTAAACCCGTAATTATTGATTCACTACCTAGCCACTTGTCCAAATATTTCAGTTTGTTTATCCAAAGGTGACAGAAATCTTTAACAGTACCGTTCCTAGAGTCAAATCTCTCTTCTCCCCAAAATATCCTCAAAATTCTCTGCTGCTTCCCTTTGGACCAATATCCACCTAAAAATACTTTCTCACAGCTTTTCCATGAAGTACAACTATCAGCTACCTGAGCTGCCCATCCATAAGCATCCCCTTTCAAAAATTCTCTCACAAATGACATTTTATCTTTGTAATTCCATGTTTCAGGCAAATCATTAAATTCCCTAATGAAATTCAGAGGTTGCACTTCCCCGTATGGTTCAAAATTATTAAATGTCTTACAACTAACAAATGAAGGACTGTTTAGGACACTACATACTCTATGCTTTAGATTTTGTACCTCTTCCATCTTTTTCTCTATTCCAGCCAATTTTGAATCTACATGTTTATTTACTTTTAAAAGTTTTTCCTCTACCACTGCTGCACACTTGGTTTCTGCCTCTGTTTCTAAATCATTCTTAATATGAACGATTTGGTTCTCAAGTTTAACCCTGTTTCCAGCACAAAATTTCCTGGCAGCTTTGACTTCATCTTTAAATTGTTTTTTGGAAGCCTCCACCCTCCTACTATAGTCATCACAAAGTTTGTTTCTCTCTTCTACACATTTACTACCCATTAATGTTAATTTCTCATTAGTGTTATGTACTACTTTCTTTATTTTTTCATCACAGTCTTTAGCTACAGCCTCAGCCTTCTTATGTAGTTCTGAAAGATTAGAACTGACTACCTGAATCTCCTTTTGAATTTCTTTCTTCATTTCACCCTTTAAGCTAACCATGTCAGTTCTAATGCCATCAGTTTTCTTTTCCATCCTATTAATGTCTTCTTTCATACTATCTTCCACCCTAATAATGTCTTATTTTGTACCATTTTGCTGGCCGGTGTGGCCAAACAGTTCTAGGCGCTTCAGTCTCAAACTGCACGTCTGCTGCAGTCACAGGTTTGAATCCTGACTCGGGCATGGATGTATGTGATGTCCTTTGGTTAGTTAGCTTTAAGTAGTTCTGAGTTCTAGGGGACTGATGACCTCAGATGTTAAGTCCCATAGTGCTCAGAGCTATTTGAACCATTTTTATACTATTTTCCACCTTACTAATGCCTTTTTTCATACTACTAATGTCTTCTTTCATACTCATATTACTCAAATAGCTCATAATTTGCCTTAACATCGCTTCCAAATTTTTGACTGCCATAAAAGTTTGCCCTTGCTGACTTTCACTATTAGGTTCCTCCCTCTTAACCTCAATGATTTCATCCACTTCAGTACTGTTATCATCCATTTCACTCACATCACCATACAATGTCTATGACGCTTTTTTCATTCTATCTAAAATAGGAATTTCATCCCCATCATTCAAAGTTATATTCATGTCTGATTTATAATCACTATCATCTGCAGAACCAGTCTCACTTACGTCCTTCTGTTAAGCTTTTGCTATAAAATTACCTTATTCTCATTCACTCTTCTTCTGCTGCTTTGCTGCTGCTGTTGCGGTTGTCATCTGGATAATCACAACTGCGGCAAGTTGTAATTCTCTCAGCAAGGTGACTTGTTTACCTCCAGTTAGCTGTGTCCACATGTGTGCTGATTGGCTGCTCCTGTACTCAGTGGCTGCTTCCATAGAATCCACTCTGATTTGTTGCTGTTATACTGTGGCCATGAAACCCATGTGCTGATCGGCTGTTGCACCACTGCATTGTAAACTGCTGTTGAGTTCACTGTTCAAACTTCGCAAGTTCTAGTTTATTGTGGCCACATACAGTGGTCCTCACGTCAGGGCACCAAATGTCACAGTTTTCCCGCTTTATTTCTTCATTTGTTGTCCTCGGTGTCAATGTACTGTGTTGCTATACTGGCTGAAAAATTGGGGGGTGGAAGTCAAACATGGACTACTTTAAATGATGTAGCTGACAGGTGCATATTTGCGTTTCACAGATGTTTACTTTCACTGTTCACAACCCCCTCCAATAATACACAGTTATATGACCAGTGCATTATTGTTTATCTTTTCATAAGTGTCATTAATAGGTTTCAGGCAAACATCCACAAACTGCTACAATAGTTTGCTGTTGAACATCTATGAAAAATGAAAGCCTAACCACATAGTTCACATTTCTTGAAGAATAAAAAGATACATATGGAAACAGACACTGCCATTGTTTTAACACACAGTCTAATTGTGCTACACTTATTTCACAGTTAAGTTGATGCACTGTTGTTGATCCAACCAACACAGGTTTCTCGTATGAAACTCGGCCATGGACTGACTGTCTCGGAACCAAAAATCGGGCCCTTATATATCCTCGCAATAATAGGTACTGAAACTACACATTCTTTGAAGTTAAATTTACAGAAATTAAAATTTAACTCATTAAATTAACTGAATACATCGAAAAATTTGTTCTTTTTAACAGTTTCTTCTACTAGAAGGGTTAAGTCAAATTATTTATTTAAAAAATGAAATTAACTAATATAGTTATGCAACAATACTTTTGACAAAACTGTTAATTACTTTGGAATTAATTAAGGGGTAGCTTTGCCAACACATTTTCAAATAGAGCCAAATAGATCCATTAATAATACTATTAGTTGTTCCTTCAAATGTTTATAATTAGTACAGAATTTATATTTGTTTATAAGTCAACAATAGAATTTAAGTTGCGAAACAATTACTGATTTCACCCTATAATGAAAGTATTAAATAGGAATAGTCGAAATAAATTAGAAAATCAATTACATACATGAAACTAAGCACAAAATTAGATCTGGTGTTATATTCTTTAAAACTGAGGGCCAACCTTTCTCTTTTATGAAAATGCAGATTATACTCACACATGTTAATAGTAATTAGTTAAAAGTGAGAAAAATGAATTTTAAGGAGGCAGATGGTAAAACAATTGTTCAAATATTTAATTTCTTCTTCTAAATCCATTGTGGCGTCATTATGGTAGTCATTGCTAAATAACTTGCAAGCCTCTGAGACTTACCCATCCGTCATTTTTGAGTGGTTCTATAAAAACACTAAAGTCTTCACAGCTTCATATTGGATTTTCGAGTTAGATACTACAATGCCAATAATTACATAAAAAAATGTATCTTGATTTAAACTTCTGACTTTACATCTGCTACTTCTTTCCTGGTTTCATCATGAAATGATTTCCTTTTCAGTGTGTGCATCCAAAAATCCAGGATCAATATTAATTGCACTGGCAAGAACTTTAGATTCAGAGAAAAGGATGTTATTATTTTCATGAAGATACTTTAAGTTATTTAATAACATCCCAATGTTTCTTACCTCAACATCAGTGGCAGTATTTTGAGCTTGTAGTTCTTTGCTTCTGTAGTCAATTGGTAACAACAAGTTTAGCCACATTGATGCTGTGACTAAAGATTTGAAAGATTTCACCTAATGCAAAATATGCTGTACCACATAATATGTTTCAGCTGTCAAATGTTGCATAATGATAGTTTCAACAGTGATGGCAATTTTGTCCAAATGAGCTGCAATTTGTCTTACTGCATTAACCTGAGCACTCCAACAGGTATAAGACATGGAATATGAAAAACTTCTACCACACTCTTTCAGAAGTTTTCATCACTGTGCACTGCAACTGAATAGGTTGTAAAGTTGTTGAATCACTCTGAAAAAAGTATCTGCTTCATGACAGCTCTCAGCTGTTTGTACTCCACTGAAGCTAATGCTACAGCAAGCACATGGAGAAAATGGGAGAAAATTCTTAAAGAGGTTTTCACTGAAGAAAATGTCCTTTACAAACACCTCTCATATTACTTCCATTATCATAACCTTGTCTGCAACATTCACTGATAGGAATTGTGCAAATTAAATGGGCAACAGCAAGTGCTGTTTTCTGATTACAATCTACAAATTACAAAGACCATTCATTTGTTTCATATTTATCAATTTTATTATTGAAGTAAATATAACATCAGATGAATGTTGTCTGTTCAGCATGAGTTGAATCAAGAGTTGCATCAACAATAATTAAACAGTTATTCTCATTTTCTCTCTGTTCCAAAATGGCACTCCTGGAATGACATCCACAACTAGAAATAAATTCACTTGGAGTGTCATTAGACAGATAATGCACCTGTAAACATTTACCAGCTTCTTTTCCATCTCTAACCTTCCTAAATTGTTTTGCAAGAACTGGATCATAGTGACTCAAGAGCTCTAATATTCAGAGGAAATAGGTCGGGGAAGAATGCCAGTGTGCACTCGGTGTGCTTGCCGGGGGGTCTCGTCCGTAATGTGGAGGAGGCCCTTCCGGCAGCTATTGAACGCACTGGGTGTGACCGGCTGCAGATAGTAGCACATGTCGGAACGAATGACGCCTGCCGCTTGGGTTCTGAGGCCATCCTTGGTTCCTTCCGGTGGCTGGCTGATTTGGTGAAGACAACCAGCATCGCACGCGGAGTGCAAGCTGAGCTTAATATCTGCAGCATAGTGCCCAGAGTCGATCGCGGTCCTCTGGTTTGGAGCCATGTGGAGGGTCTAAACCAGAGGCTCAGACGACTCTGCGACTATAATGGTTGCAAATTCATCGACCTCCGTTATTGGGTGGAGAACTGTAGGGCCCCCCTAGACAGGTCAGGCGTGCACTACACACCGGAAGCAGCTACTAGGGTAGCAGAGTACGTGTGGCGTGCACACGGGGGTTTTTTAGGTTAGAGGGACCCCCCCTTGGGCGAAACGATAAAATACCTGACGGCTTACCAGAGAGGACATTATCATCGTTGATAAAGAACGTCCGTCCTCAGAGACCAAAAACAGGAAAAGTTAACGTAATATTGGTAAACTGCAGGAGTATCCAGGGCAAGGTTCCTGAATTAGTATCTCTTATTGAAGGAAATAGTGCGCATATAGTATTAGGAACGGAAAGTTGGTTAAAACCGGAAGTGAACAGTAACGAAATCCTAGACACAGAATGGAATATATACCGCAAGGATAGGATAAACGCCAATGGTGGAGGAGTATTTATAGCAGTAAAGAATTCAATAATATCCAGTGAAGTTATTAGCGAATGCGAATGTGAAATAATCTGGGTTAAGTTAAGTATCAAAGGTGGGTCAGATATGATAGTTGGATGCTTCTATAGACCACCTGCATCAGCAACCGTAGTAGTTGAGCGCCTCAGAGAGAACCTGCAGAACGTCGTGAAGAAGTTTCGTGATCATACTATTGTAATAGGGGGAGACTTCAATCTACCAGGTATAGAATGGGATAGTCACACAATCAGAACTGGAGCCAGGGACAGAGACTCTTGTGACATTATCCTGACTGCCTTGTCCGAGAATTACTTCGAGCAGATAGTTAGAGAACCAACTCGTGAAGCTAACGTTTTAGACCTCATAGCAACAAATAGACTGGAACTTTTCGACTCCGTGAATGTAGAAGAGGGTATCAGTGATCATAAGTCAGTGGTTGCATCAATGACTACAAGTGTAATAAGAAATGCCAAGAAAGGAAGGAAAATATATTTGCTTAACAAGAGTGATAGGGCACAAATCGCAGAATATCTGAGTGACCACCATCAAACGTTCATTTCTGAGGAAGAGGATGTGGAACAAAAATGGAAAAAATTCAGAAACATCGTCCAGTACGCCTTAGATAAGTTCGTACCGACTAAGGTCCAAAGCGAGGGGAAAGATCCACCGTGGTATAACAATCATGTACGAAAGGTACTACGGAAACAAAGAAAGCTTCATCATAGGTTTAAGAGTAGTCCAATCATAGCTGATAAGGAAAAGCTGAACGAAGCGAAAAAGAGTATAAAGAGAGCAATGAGAGAAGCATTCAACGAATTCGAACATAAAACATTGGCAAACAATCTAAACAAGAACCCTAAAAAGTTTTGGTCATATGTAAAATCGGTAAGCGGATCTAAATCCCCTATTCAGTCACTCGTTGACCACGATGGCACCGAAACAGAGGACGACCGAAGAAAGGCAGAAATACTGAATTCAGTGTTCCGAAACTGTTTCACTGCGGAAAATCGTAACACGGTCCCTGACTTCAGCCGTCGCACGGACGCCAAAATGGAAAATATTGAAATAAACGATATCGGAATTGAAAAACAACTGCTATCACTTAGTAGCGGAAAAGCATCCGGATCAGACAAGATACCCTTAAGATTCTACAGTGATTATGCTAAAGAACTTGCCCCCTTTCTATCAGCAATTTATCGTAGATCGCTGGAAGAACGTAAAGTACCTAGCGACTGGAAGAAAGCGCAGGTCGTTCCCATTTTCAAGAAGGGTCATAAATCAGATGCGAATAATTATAGGCCTATTTCGCTTATGTCAATCTGTTGTAGAATAATGGAACATGTTTTGTGTTCTCGTATTATGACGTTCTTAGATAATATAAATCTCCTTCATCATAACCAACATGGATTCCGCAAACAGAGATCATGTGAAACTCAGCTCGCCCTATTTGCCCAAGAAATTCACAGTGCCGTAGACACTGGCGAGCAGATTGATGCCGTATTCCTGGACTTCAGGAAGGCATTTGATACGGTTCCGCACTTACGTTTAGTGAAAAAAATATGAGCTTACGGAATATCGGACCAGGTTTGTGATTGGATTCAGGATTTCCTAGAAGAAAGAACACAACATGTCATTCTTAACGGTTCAAAATCTGCAGATGTAGAGGTAATTTCGGGAGTACCGCAGGGAAGCGTGATAGGACCTTTATTGTTTACAATATACATAAATGACTTAGTTGACAACATCGGTAACTCCGTGAGGCTATTTGCAGATGACACGGTTGTCTACAAGAAAGTAGCAACATCAGAAGACTCGTACGTACTCCAGGAGGACCTGCAGAGGATTAATGCATGGTGCGACAGCTGGCAGCTTTCCCTAAACGTAGATAAATGTAATATAATGCGCATACATAGGGGCAGAAATCCATTCCAGTACGATTATGCCATAGGTGGTAAATCATTGGAAGCGGTAACGACCGTAAAATACTTAGGAGTTACTATCCGGAGCGATCTGAAGTGGAATGATCACATAAAACAAATAGTGGGAAAAGCAGGCGCCAGGTTGAGATTCATAGGAAGAATTCTAAGAAAATGTGACTCATCGACGAAAGAAGTAGCTTACAAAACGCTTGTTCGTCCGATTCTTGAGTATTGCTCATCAGTATGGGACCCTTACCAGGTTGGATTAATAGAAGAGATAGACATGATCCAGCGAAAAGCAGCGCGATTCGTCATGGGGACATTTAGTCAGCGCGAGAGCGTTACGGAGATGCTGAACAAGCTCCAGTGGCGGACACTTCAAGAAAGGCGTTACGCAATACGGAGAGGTTTATTATCGAAATTACGAGAGAGCACATTCCGGGAAGAGATGGGCAACATATTACTACCGCCCACATATATCTCGCGTAATGATCACAACGAAAAGATCCGAGAAATTAGAGCAAATACGGAGACTTACAAGCAGTCGTTCTTCCCACGCACAATTCGTGAATGGAACAGGGAAGGGGGGATCAGATAGTGGTACAATAAGTACCCTCCGCCACACACCGTAAGGTGGCTCGCGGAGTATAGATGTAGATGTAGATGTATTTGGGTCTCCGATTTTCTGAGATGAATCTCTGAAGGCAAAGCCTCTTAGACTAAGAAATAATGTTGCATTGAATAAGCATCATCATATCTTTTTCTAAACATGGGTTTCATTTTCAAGCTGCTTGTCAGTTCTTTGGAATATAGTATCAGAGTGTTTTAACTGAATCTCAGAGTTTTACCATTTCAAGTAATATTCTTTATGAATATTGGTAGATTCATATTCTGGAATCCTGTCACATATTTTTTCCTGCTTCTATTGATACAAATATATTGAGTTTTAAGAGAAGAATGAGCAAAGTGCCTCAGTCTGACTAGAAAAAAGACTGCAATGAAAACAAAATAGTACTTGTTCTCTTTCACTTCAAGGTAACAGGTCACAGGGCACATGTTCATTGTTCAGAAGTGCACAATGTATTGTAAGTGTAGGAAATACATGGGAATTAACATCTGCTAGAAACTGTTTTGAATGGTTAGGTGTACCACATTTTACTGCCTCTTCTATTTCCTTAGTTGCAGAATTCAAAGTGCAAAGTTCCAACATCAAAACCATTATAGGCACTAGTCGACGGTTTGTCTACAAAGATAATAGCTGTTGTCTTTTAATAATCATTAAACTTATAACCAGAGCCCAGATGTTGATATTATAAAATAGTTTTAAAGATATACTTAAAACACTAAAAATGACATTAATAAATGGTGTAAATTTAAAAAAATGCAATATACAATGAATAAAATTACCTTACAATAAATTTTTGAAAATTACATCGTAAATTAATGCCTTAAGCATAAACATAAAATGCAAAATATTAAGGGTCTTCAATACTGTAACTAATGTTTTGAATTCACTTTAGTCCAAGTTGAATTGCAATGTCATTCTCAGGTTGTCAAATGCAAAAGATCATTGGTTATCAGCCAACAAGGTTTTATGTCAAAAAGCTGCATTAAGCACCAGCTAGCATCACCAGAGTGCACTTGATGTGGGGAAAGTGTTTGACTGCTAAGACATACTCATTGATGTGTTGGCAAATGTGCCAACACCTTGTAGATAGAGGAGGCCGAAATGCACGCTATCTAACGCAGATGGGCGTGAATTCTGGAACAGGATAAGTAGTGAATGGTAGCAAGAAAAGTACGTTGCTTTGGGAATACTTAACTGTTATATAGTCCTTTGGTTTACAACGTTCTTGATGAGACATTTCATACGATAACTATCAAACTATGTAAGGCTAATGGCGCCTTGCTAGGTCGTAGCCATGGACTTAGCTGAAGGCTATTCTAACTGTCTCTCGGCAAATGAGAGAAAGGCTTTGTCAGTGTAGTCGCTAGCAAAGTCGTCATACAACTGGGGCGAGTGCTATTCCGTATCTCGAGACCTGCCTTGTGGTGGCGCTCGGTCTGCGATCACACAGTGGCGACACGCGGGTCCGACATGTACTAGTGGACCGCGGCCGATTTAAGCTACCACCTAGCAAGTGTGGTGTCTGGCGGTGACACCACACTCATTCCTACCCATGGAATAATTTTTACCTCAGCAATATGAGATTTGACACTGAGGGAAGTGAGGGAGAAGTTCGAGTTGGTTACATTAAACAACACCCATTTTGCAGTAGTTCATTTATTCACCTAAACACAGGCAAGGCTCACAAAGAACTGACTGAACATGGCGGAACAGCCCAAAGACAATGCTTAGAGTCCAACGACGATGCTCAGAGTCCAAAGACGAACGCATATCGATGCTGGTGTTGACCTCATCGGCGCCACATAGCTCACCCCCCCCGCCTCCCCCCCCCTCCGCCCCTGAAGTATGGAGTACTCTTGAGAGGCCAAGGGGCATCGGCAGGGGTGGTCTGCGGGAGCCGGACCCCTGTCAGCTCGACAGCGTCGTCGGGGAGCTGTGTGGGTAGATGTCGTAAAGGAAGGTTCGGCCACCGAACCTGTAAGTCGTTGAAGTGAGCCGGGCGTCTTACTGGGCATGCTGGTCATGCGGCGACAGGTAGGTCGGCGGTTCGCAGGTGGAACAGAGCGACGACAATGATGTCTCTGGAGGGCGTGGCGAACACAAAGCATATCCAGGTCGACGTCGGGTGGGAGGGGAACACATTTCACCAGGTGGCAGGTAATGGCGGAGGTTGTGTCATGAGCACTGGATGAAGGGAAACATACAATGAACAGTGTATCATCGCACAGTATTATTGAGGTGTCGGGGATTATGTCTGGAGGGACAGGCACAAACACCTGGAGTGAGGGCACGTTCAAGATGGGGGACATGAGAAACCTCGACAGGGCGAGGCAGGCGATGGTGGAGAGGTCGAAGGGACCCGCGAAGGGGCCGGCGGTGAGGGCGTGATCGTAGGTAAGCTTGATGTGGGGAGCATGTGGTCACTCGACGGAGTGCGTGAAACCGGAGTAGAGGGCGAGGTCAGAGGAGAGCTCAATGATTGGAACTGGAAGTCACTCAACGGAGTGTGCAAGTCTGACATGGAGGGAGTGGTCGGAGCGTCATGAGCCATGACAGTGAGTGGTGTGGTCATGGCCTGAAGGGGGGTAGAAGAAGGCTCGACATGAGCAGGCTTAAGTCTGTTGAGAGAAACTTTAATAGCTGAATCTTTCATCTGGATGTCATAGGTGTTGGCTGAGCGCCGGAGAACTTGGTACGGGTTGGTATATGGAGGTTGGAGTGGAGCACGGACAGTGTCACCTCGGAGCATGACATACTCGCAATTGTCCAGAGATTTCTGGACGTGAACTTTAGGGCGTGAATGGCTGGCAGGCAGAGGGATATGGAGGTTGATGAAGTGGCGTCTGATGTGGTCCATGAAGGAAGGTAAGTCAGGCTGAGGGAGGGAAGTGGAAGGGCTTACAAGTTCGCCAGGGAGAACAATGTTCTAGCCGTATACGAACTCAGCTATTGTGCCTTTGAGCTCTGCCTTATAGATTGCATGAATGCCGAGTAGCACAAGGGGAAGGGCCTCCGTCCATAGAGAGTCGTGGCATCGAAGAGCTGCCTTGAAAGTGCGATGCAGTGCTCAACTAGCCTGTTACTTTGTGGGTGATATGCTGTGGTATGGATGCGCCGGATGTCGCAAATGTTACAAATCTCATTGAACAGGGCCAACTTAAATTGTCTGCCCTGGTCAGTCGTGATGATAGCTGGACATCTGAAACGCGATATACCCATGACTCGATGAAAGCTCGAGCAACAGTTTCTGCCGTAATATTGGGGACGGGGACAGCCTCGACCCAGCGAGTTGTTCGGTCGATAGATGAGAGAACATGACGAAAGCCATTAGAGGGGGGAGAGGGTCGACAGTGTCAATATGAATATGCTTGAAATGCCCAGGAGGGATCGAAAAGGCGCCGAGGGGGAGTGAAGTGTGCTTGTGTACTTTGCAGCATTGGCACACTACGCAGGAGTGTGCCCATTGCTGGCAGTCCTTGTTGACATTTCTCCACACAAAGCGCTCCACTACGGGGCGGGCGGATATACGAACACTGGGGTGGGCTAAATTATGCAATGCGTTGATGACAGCTTGACAGGATGAAGGGGCATAACGTGCCCGTACTGTCGTCACACCAGATCTCACCAGAAATGCCAGGGAAGGTGGTGCAGACAAAGTGTAGTGAAGAGGTAGAGTTTGAAATCAGGTTTTGTGTTTCCTTGTCGGCGGGCTGGAGTTTAGGCAGTTCAGAGAGGTCTAACAGCGAATGGACAGTATCGACTTGTGAAAGGAAATCAGTAACTATATTGTCAGCACCCTTTATGTGTCTGACATCAGTGGCGAACTGAGATATGAAGTCCATGTATCTGAAGCGGCGAGGAGGCGGGTCAGCTGGCGGGTTTGTAATGGCCACAGCCTGGGGTTTGTAGTCCTTTAAAACATAGAAAGGGTGTCCCTCAACGTCAGTCTTAAAATGGTTGATCGCTTCGTATACTGTGAGCAACTCTAAGTCAAACACAGAATATTTCCATTGCGCGAGAAGAACTGCAGAGGCGAAGTTTGGCCGTCGATTGTCTGACTAAGGACAGCGCTGATGGCAGTATCGCTCGTGTCTGTGGTGATGAAAAGCTGCGCATTGGGATGAGGATGCGTGATGGTGCAGGCCTCGGCAAGAAGATTTTTGAGGGCAGTGAAAGAATCAGCATAGCAGGGGTCCATGAAACGGGCCGAGGTCCAGAAGTGTTGGTGCCTGCCAAGGCGTCCGTCACTGGAGCCTGAATCTCCGCAGCCCGAGGTAGATGTCGGCGATAATAATTAACCGTCCCCAGAAAGCGCCGGAGCTCTTTGAATGACAAAGGTCTGGGTAGGTTTAGTATTGTTTGTACTTTCTCAGGGGGCGGTGAAATGCTGTCGGCAGGGACCCAAAAACCAAGAAAAGTGACAGCGGGTTGATGCAGCTGCAATTTGTCCTGGTTGGTCTCGATGCCTGCTGCCGCAAGAGTGTTCATAACAGTTTGCACATGTCGAATGTTGTCCTCGACGGAGGAGCTGAACACAAGAATGTCATCAAGATATGCAAAGCAGAATTTTAGGTCGAATAGCACTTCGTTGATGAAGCATTGCCAGCTCTGGGTTGCGTTTTTCAGACTGAAGGGCATGAATCGAAACTGAAATAACCCGATCGCGGTGGTGATTGCTGTCTTCTCGATGTCTTCAGGTGCCATGGGGATCTGGTGGTAGGTCCGTTTGCAATCAATGACAGAGAACGTGCTTGCACCTGCGAGGGAACTGGTAAAGTCGGCAATGTTGGGTATGGGGTTGTTGTCCATAATTGTTCATGCGCTTAGTCGATGGTAGTCTCCGCACATGAACCAGGACAAGTCTTTCTTGGGCATCATATGGATGGGCGTAGACCAGCTACTGGCAGAGTTCAATGACGCCAGAGCTTAGTAGTTCAGAAATCTGATCTTTAAGGTCGGAGAGGCGCTCGGGACAAAGTCGACGTGGTTTACTGGAGATCGGGGGACCTGGCGTGAGGCGAAGCTTGTGAACCATGCCGTTGGTGACGACGGAAATGTTTCCGGTAGTGCGGGAGGTGGTTTGCTTACAATATGTGGCGGGCAGTGCAGGCGAGGCGCGGTGTTCGGATCCACTCGGCGGATCCGACGGGAGCCGAGGCGGCGAAGTGTCCCAGGAGTGAACGTGACAAGATGGCCGCCGGCCCGAAGCAGTGGCACCGTGGTCTGGTGTGCTCGGTAGAGCTCGCGAGCCGTTAGTGAGTCCATTGTCCAAGGGCGCGGCCTGTGGCAGCACGGTCACTGGCGAAGCGCTTGGCGTGAGTGCACTGTTCATGTTGTCAGTGGCGGTCGCACGGCGGTGCGCAGGAGCCGAAGTTGCATAGTTTGAGGTGCTGTCCGCGAGGGGCGGGGTAGGGGCCGTCAACTTGGGAACACGTGACGCTTATCGCGCATGCGCACTTGTGTCCGTCCGAGTGTCAAACACTGCCGTGTTAGGAAGGTATGGCCCTGCGGAACTGTCAGTACACGTTATGGCAGTCTTGATAGCACAGTTGCGATGGGTAGTGGGAGGTAAACACACAGAGGCTCGATTGCTGGGATTGCAAGCAGATTCAGCACACTTACTGACCTTGCTTTGTCCTTGCTGTAGTGTCTGTAATTCCTTCGCTGCATCGGAGAGCTGGAGCTGTGTTTTGAGGAGCCGGAGGGAGAGCTCGAAGTGTTCCTTGCATAGGCGAGTGACATGTTCGAGCCCGACAAGGCACTTGTGCATGATTTCTTGTAACGTTGTCAACGGAGGTGAGCATGTACGGATTAGATGAGCCCAGTCCGATATGTCACGGGGGGGTTGCTCGACAGAGCATGAGGGAAGTAAGTCTTGGACGGATGATGAAGCACAGTGTTTCACATTAGGTCTGGTGAAAGTTTGTGGTGTCGCAAGAAGTCAGTGCCTAGTATTGGTTTGTCAGTTTCGCACACCAAAAAAGTCCACTCGAGTTTTCAGTTTGCGGAGAGTGAGACAACGTGGGAAGTTGAACCCGAGCATTGTAGTTTAGCTGAATTTACGGCTTGCAGTGAACTATAATGAGGGTGGATGTTTGACGACGCTAAGGACGTAGCCAGCAGCAAAACGTCGGCGCCTGTGGCCACTAGGAAAAGGTATCCCGACGAAATGTCTTTAATGTAAATTCGTCCGCAATTATCCTGTCGTTCCTGGACAGAATGGAGCACTGGGCAGTGCCCGTCATGTTGTCCACAGGAGGCAGCACCCGGACCTACCTGCAATTGGCGTTTGGGAAGCAGCAGGATGGTCTGCACTTCTGTGACCCTCACCAAACCGTGTGTGGAAGTAACAGTATAGGTAGTGCAGTTGCATTTCCTGTGGAAAGTTCGTTGCCAGTGGCGGTGGCCGAGGTTCGGTGGCCACGGCAGGTTCGCTTGCAGGAGGGAGCATGACAGTGGGCGGAGCCAGTGACGTCCCAGTTGCTTGTTTACTGCTTCCCCGAGCGAGCGGAATGGTTGGCACAGTACGGCCCCAGCTGCGTCTGGCCTCAGGGCGATGAGTCTGAACCTGAGACTTTTCAGGTAGACATGGCTGGCGAAATAGAGCAGTGATGCATCGTGTAGCTTGTCAGCAATTGTCATTCTTTGCTCGACAGGTTCAGGAGAGCTTTGCGCCAGAGCAAAGCGGATGTGAGGAGATAGTTTATCTGACCAGATGGCGAGGAGAGCTGTGTCAGAGAATAGATTGGCGCTGACCAGGGCACGTAATCGTCTCCAGAGCTGGGAAGGTTTGTCGTTGCCTAGTTGCTCAACGTGGAGCACTTGCTGTATTGCTGCCTCAGTTGAGCATGCAAGCTGACGTAGAACTGTCTTTTTGGCTAGAGTGTACCAGTTAGATGAGTCCGGGGTGTCGACCAGGTCAGCAATCAAGTCCTCCTGGTTGTGCAGGTGGGTGATGAGGCACAGAAACCTGGTTGACTTGTCGAGTTTGTTATGGTCAAACACGTTGTCCACAATTTTGAACCAGGTTGAGCTAAACTCTGGGATATGGGAGAGTTTGTTATTGTGATAGAAGATGGGCCATTGGCTGTCTTTTTATGTTCAGAAGGAATTTAATTTTTCTGCTGTATTGATGTAGATTCTTCAAAAGTCAGGTTCCTGATATAGAAAATGATTTAGAGAACATGGAAATGTTATGTGATGGTACACAGAGGATATTACTTTGTTGAGAATGGGCATTTCTGCTGTGTTGTTCAGATAGCATTTTAAGAGTGGAAGATAAATAAGAAGGTGTGCAATCTTTGAGAAGATCATAAAGCAAATGTAGAGTATGATAATCTTTACACTTAATGGCAGATAGCAATGATACCTGTCCACAGGCAGGAGTGATATGGTCGAAATGGTGTATGTTACAAATGTGTTATACACAGGTATTCATCACCAGTTTTAGCTCAGAAAGTTTTAGCTCAGAAAGTTGCACTACCATATTCAAGTATGAGGAGTATTAATGTGTCTACAAGCTTCTTTTTAAGTTCAAGAAGAAATATTTTTTTTATATTTCTCTAATGAATGAAGTCACTCTGACACAGACAATGAATTGACACAGTGTTAATATTTTGTAGTTCAGTGCTACCAATTGAAGGCTTTGCATATTTTGTCGGTAGATCCAATGATGACAGCTTCTGACATCTACTGACACACATGGATTAGTGGTAGGGGCCAAATTGTAGCTGCCAGACAGTGGGAAGTGATTTATCCTTACTGGTTTTCACTACTTCAACTTCAGTACAAAACTCATTAAATTCAAAACAAGGTTAACTTCAGTTGAATGACTTTTGTTGCCTGCATTGTCATTGGACTCTGCAAGGGTATCATTATTTACAATAATGCACCTGAGAAAATAAAATTATACAAAATGAACAATTAACAAACAATAATTATTCCATAATCACATAATAAATTTATTCTTTCTGTTTTCCACATCTGCAGCTTGAACATCAGGTGACTGGTTTTAGTCATTTCTCTTGATCATTCTACATTGAGGTAGAAACAAATCCAAAGCTGAATAAACTTGTCTGACCTTTTCCTCATTCACCTGTTCGTCTCTTTTTTTCTTTTCTCTTCATTGTCCAGACTTGTGTTTGTATTCCATAATGTTAATATCACTTAAATTGAGCTTTCGCTCTTGCACACCAAATTCACAACTCTCAGAAGTTTGTAAAACAAATCACTATCACTGTTGCAAACTCAAAGGTCTTGAAATGAGGTGGAGGTGCACTGCGGTCAACTTCTGCTATCACAATATATGAGACTGTAGGCATTACAGTAGGCCCTATTACTATTCTCCAGAAGTTCCCTGTGCTCTGGGAAAAGCTGACAGATATTAATTATGTCTAAGGACATTTATCTTCTGAGAAATAGCAAGACGAGTCTCAGAGATGGTGTAATTACAGTAATCCTTTATTTTGAAATTGGCAGATGCTGTCTGCCATTGACACAAAGAGAACTGAAGAATAAAGATGGGAAAAACCTACTTGTTTTTTTAGTTATGTTAACCACTGTTCTCAGTTTTCTTGGCGTAATGATATGTGATTTTTTAAAAAGTACTGATAACTCATAACTGAGGAAAGAAAACCAACCAAAATTCAATTCACTGTTCCAGTAATGCTAAAATTTGCAGTTATCAAATAAAATGTTTTTATTAGTAATATTTCTGTTTGTTTCAGATACTGGGTTATTAAAAACAAAGTAAAGCAAGCAGTGCTTATTTAATAACAATCCTGTGCAATGGTCACATGACACTAGAAGCAGTAGACATTGCTGTACTAATAATGTAGCTGTCACAATGTGGTGTCCATGTACTTAGACAAACCTAGTAGATGGCATGGCATGGTATGGTTGGTGCTTGAATTCTTCTATTTGCTCACAGAACTGGCAATGCAAAAGTGGACATCCACATGCAACATTATGTTGGTGGAGGTATAACTATAATGTTGCTGACTTGGCAACACTGACCTCTATTATGATGGAGGGGGGTGGGGGGTGGGGGGGGGGAGAGGATGATCTGGCAAGGTGAAGCTGATACTAGCCATAGTTGCTACTGCATCACCACAAATAAACATGTTTCCCAATATTGGGTCAATTGGCTACATAGCAAGAATACAACCCAGTAAGGTGGCTGACTGCTGAATTGGTTTCCACATAATTAACAACTCCACCAAAACCAAATACTCATTAAATGTAATAATTCCACAGGTTTAAGAAACTTGACAGCAAACCTAAGGAATGATCGTCAATAAACTCACATATTAGCTCTAATGTTCTAGATTCTCTAGTTGTACAGGAGGAAGTAATATATTGTCATTGTACAGATGTGTTGCTTCTAGCTATAGTCCATACTGTGCTGTCTACCACAGCTAAATTAGCAGCTAACAACCCCTTAACCAAATTTACTCCATCAGCACTGAGGTGATCTGCACTAAGTGGAACCACTCTCTAACCATCTGTGTCCTGTCACGTACGATACCTCTACATACAAAACATCGTGGTGCATCCAATACGTAGTTCTGCTATTGCATTACTAATACACACAACAGCTCAGCTGGTGGTAGTGTCTCCACACTCACCTAAAGTAATTTCCAGGCACCTTGCAGTATTTTACCATGTGAAATGAGCCCTAGTAACTTTGTTTGGAATCATCCTCCATGACCACCAAACCCTGGATATATATTTGTCAATACAATATAATACCTGTGTTCTCTTTTTTAACGATCACCTCCTCCCAGTTTATACTGATAAAATTAAGAAACTATAGGCAGACAGAGCTGGCTGATCAGTGTGTGTCTATGGACACTCACGACCACTGAAATCTCCTGTTAACAGTTCTAGAGCCACAAGCCCAACTATCTCATTCCACCCTCTAGACAATCAGTGTACAAGAAGTCAAGTAAGTATGTTACTTCCCATTAATGGCAGTAGTATATTACTAGTACCATCTGCAGCAACAAAAAATCATAATTAGAGTTGAGATATGCAGCAACAAACATGTACATAGACACACACAAAGTTCACGATACATACTGCCACCAATGGGGGGTCAACTAGCATGAGGGCTTACTAATAGAGGCCCCCCATCCCCCCTCACGTTGTTTTCAACCAACAGAGCAGAGAACACTGCTGTATGGAAATGATGCAATATATAAACCATACGCTGTATGCCTGAGTAGACCTGCTGTTTCTTCTTCTTCACAGAGCAGAATATCCAAAGCATGGTCCTGGACAATGTAATAAATTTCTGTACCAGGCAAATATTGCCTGGAAGAGCAGATATATTTGGCTCTCATACAGTGAGTACTGTGTGTGGTATATAATAAGTTTCATAGCAGATGCTGCTCCACAGTAAAGTCCTGTGTACCACATAATAAATTTTTGTACCAGTCACAGCTGGCACAGTAGCATACTGTGTATTATATAATGAACATTTGTACCAAACAATATATGCCAATGCCAACACTGCTCCATAGCAGAGTCCTGTGCTGTATGTATGATAAATTTTGAGATAGACAATGTCCATCAAAGCACAGTGATATGGGCAGAGTCCTCCAATAAATTTTCTTACCAGACACAAACACCATCTGCTGAAGAAGATGATGTTCCATGGTACTGGCATTGACAGAGACACAGTATTGCAGTATATGTAATAAATTCTGTAACAGGTAGTGCTTCACAATACCAGCATTGATGCGGTCACTGCCCTGCATGGTGTTTTCTCTAGCAGACAGCTCCAGCACTGAGGCAGACAGAGAAGGGTTGTCCAGTAATAAGCACCTGGACCTGTTGCGTGTATATACAAGTACATCTGGGCAATAAGTTCTTTTTCTGAAAACTGCTCTTTGCATGTGATCTTAATGAATGCACTAGTGATACTCAGCTCTGTCAGAGGTGGTAAAGTCAATGCTGTTGTTATTCAGTATGACCACATCCCTCTTTTTAAAGATTATTAGGTGTCTCACACTGTACAGAGAGTAACAGTCGGTGCAGCTCAAAAACCCCTGCATTCAGATGATCTTTGATATAAACACTCATCCTAAACACAAAGGGCGCATGGCATGGGATTGTCAGTACAGAAATATAGGGAAGCATGAGCCAGCTATATGACATCCATGGGCTCCCTCTGATAGAAGAGGAGAAGCATGTTCAGGTTAGGTTAGGTTAGGTTAGTGGTGTTTAACGTCCCGTCGACAACGAGGTCATTAGAGACGGAGCGCAAGCTCGGGTTAGGGAAGGATGGGGAAGGATATCGGCCGTGCCCTTTCAAAGGAACCATCCCGGCATTTGCCTGAAACGATTTAGGGAAATCACGTAAAACATAAATCAGGATGGCTGGAGACGGGATTGAACCGTCGTCCTCCCGAATGCGAGTCCAGTGTGCTAACCACTGCGCCACCTCACTCGGTGAGAAGCATGTTCAGTTTGATGACAAATGTAACACATTTCACCTAATGATCATATATGGTGGTGCACTTATTGGGTAGCTTGTGTTGGTAAGTGGGGGACAAATGCAGTTGACTGACACCACTGTGAAAAATTTATTTGAGAACTGCCAGAAATTCTGTCTCCATTTCTAGAACATAATCACAAGGAACGCATGTGGCAGAATTTGCATATGAAACTTCCTGGCAGATTAAAACTGTGTGCCCGACCGTGACTCGAACTCGGGACCTTTGCCTTTCGTGGGCAAGTGCTCTACCGTCAGAGCTACCGAAGCACGACTCATGCCCGGTCCTTACAGCCTTACTTCTGCTAGTATCTCATCTCCTACCTTCCAATCTTTACAGAAGCTTTCCTGCGAACCTTGCAGAACTAGCACTCCTGAAAGAAAGGATACTGCGGAGACATGGCTTAGCCACAGCCTGGGGGATGTTTCCAGAATGAGATTTTCACTCTGCAGCGGAGTGTGCAATGATATGAAACTTCCTGGCAGATTAAAACTGTGTGCCCGACTGAGACTCCAACTCGGGACCTTTGCCTTTCGCAGGCAAGTGCTCTACCATCAGAGCTACAGAAGCACGACTCACACCCGGTCCTCACAGCCTTACTTCTGCCAGTATCTTGTCTGCTACCTTTTGCCCGCGAAAGGCAAAGGACCTGACTTCGAGTCTCGGTCGGGCACACAGTTTTAATCTGCCAGGAAGTTTCATATCAGTGCACACTCCGCTGCATAGTGAAAATCTCATTTTGGAAACATCCCTCAGGCTGTGGCTAAGCCATGTCTCCGCTGTATCCTTTCTTTCAGGAGTGCTAGTTCCGCAAGGTTCGCAGGAGAGCTTCTGTAAAGTTTGGAAGGTAGGAGATGAGATAATGGCAGAAGTAAGGCTGTGAGGACCAGGAGTGAGTCGTTCTTCGGTAGCTCTGATGGTAGAGCACTTGCCCACGAAAGGCAAAGTTCCCGAGTTGGAGTTTCGGTCAGGCACACAGTTTTAATCTGCCAGGAAGTTTCATATCAGCGCACACTCTGCTCCAGAGTGAAAATCTCATTCTGAGAATTTTCATACTTACCATTCAAAATCTGTTAGTGTATGAGGGGTAATAAATAAATGAAACACATACTACTTTAGTAAAAAAAATCATTTATTGTTCATTCAACTTAAAAGTAATTTCACATTATTTTAAGCAGAAATAAAAACATGGTTTCTTCCTGCTTCTTCTCTGGACATCTTCACGAGCTGGCAGATTGCTGGACAGCCATATGGCTTGAGATCATGTATTGAAGCCAACGTCTGGGAAACCCTCACCCCTCCGACTTCTCCCTCCCCATCGCCCAGCCCTCTGGAAAATCCTCAAGCCTTCTCCCCTTTCCCTTTCTGATACAAGCACACCTTTGACATCAAATTAATTGAATAATTGATCAAACTGATCAGTCAATTACCCCCTCCTTTCTGGGAAACCCTCAAGCATTCCCATCCACCCTCCTCTCCCTACTTGAAAAAATGGTGGGAAACATTCAGTTTGTGCTGACCTGTTGGACTGACAGGTGCAATCAGTATCTTCTCCAGCAACTACATGTTCTTGTTATGTAATTACACTGCTGCAAATTGGAGGTGTTTTCTTGTTGAAAGTTTTTTTCATGTGTGCTCTCATCTTGACATGTAGGGATCGATTGAGCTAGTATACAAAGCCACCACCAGACCACATCACACCCCATACCACTCGTCTCCTCCCTCAGCACACCTTCCAGAAAAAATTTGTGGGAAAAAGACTCAGTCAGTACTGGAGAAGAAGGATCTCATGATATGAAATTCAAATCAATGCCAATAGTGTTTCAATGCATGCAGGAGACAGGGCTCCTCCTCTTGGGTAGAGCTCACATCTACACCCCCACCGCACTTCCCATGATGTAATAACCGTAAGCACTGAGGAATGGAATGAAGTGCAGTATAGTAGCCACCGTTTGGCGTCACCCGTGTGAGTGTCTGTCACTCTTTCGCCGCCATGGACGTCAAAAAGCACCGTATGTCCCAATTACATATCACAATACAACACTAGTGTCAAAAATTAAAGCAACAAACCATTAGTTCCCCATCCTGTGTGTAATTCACAATGTAATCATACAAACTGTCAAAAGATGTCTGTATGACCGTGTTCTGCATAGAAAGATAGCATTCTGGTCAACGAACAACCATGCCAACAATGACATCAGGGTACCTATCAAATGAGGTGGTATTTTCCCAGTCGTCCAAATCCACAATCACTGTATACACAATCATAAACGATGCTGTGTGATGCAGAGAAGATGCATTCAAGACTCTCTGCAGTGGAGGGACTTAGGGAGAATGGAAGCAGGACAGTTGCTAAATGATGTGCCCCAATGGCTCAATGTGAATCGTTCTGTTATTTCTTGAATGTGGCGACAGTTCATAGAGACCAGAACTGTATCCCAAAGACCAGAGCAGGGCTGACCACATGTGACATTAGAAAGAGGGAATCACTATTTGGCTGTAAGGGGATGACAGTACCACCTTAGTACTGCATGGCAACTTGCATCTGACCACGCAGTAGCCACTGGAGGTGTTGTATTGGGATAAATGGTATACAGAAGGGTTCTGCAGAGTGGCCTTTGTTGCTGGAGATCTGCTGTATGTGTAACTCTGACATGCCTTCACAGAAGGGAATGTCTAGCGTGGAGTCGTCAGCATGCCACTTGGACAGTCGAACAGTGGGCCAATGTTCTTTCCACAGATGAGTCCTGATTTGGTGTGGAGAGTGATTCTCGATGGATTCGCACCTGAAGGGAATGTGAAACAAGATTTTGGCGCTCAGATACTGTGGAAAGAGACTGATATTGAGGAGGGTCCCTAATGGTGTGAGCAGGGATTATGTTGACAACTCAGACACATCATCATGAACTTATGCCATTGAATCAGCAAGGTTTAACTGCTGTAGAGTTGTTGCGAGGTACTGTGGGCCCAGACTTCCTATTCAACGATGATAAAGCTCAACCTCATAGAGCAAAGGTGTTTGATATTTTCGTGGAAAGCAGAAGAATTTGCATGCATGGCGTGACCTGCTAACTCTCCTGATTTGAACTCCATACAGTAAGTCTGGGATTCACTAGGGACTCAGGTTGCATCACGTTGGCATCCACCAACCACTCTCCAAGACTTGTGAGTGGCTGTGCATCAAGAATGTGTGTTATTGCCTCAACATGAGATTGATGACATCATTTACAGCATGCCCCACCGTTGTCAGGCCTATACTGCTGCCACAGGTGGTCACACTCCATACTGAGCACATTAACCATTTGTCGGTAAAAAATGAAGAACACATTTGTCTACCCTTATGCATGTTGAGTATTTTGTGGCAAAATATGCAACTTTGCAAAATTTCTGTCAAAAATTGCTCTATGTCCTAATTACAGATCATGATACTAAATACCACCAACCACAAACAGGATGTCAGCCTCCTTTGATCTTGCTGCCCCAAACAAAGCAGCAGGTGGCAGCATTCTGTTGATCGGCAAATTCCAGACTCGCTTCCTGTCTCTGTCTCTCTCAAGAGGCTACTTCCTGTTTTGTACGTGAACCAACGTCTCCAAACACGCGGACTGAGCTTTTCATCTCTCCTCAGATTAATGTGTTCCTATTGGCTAATGCTCAGGACAAAGGGAGAGCTGACGCAATTTCAATATCAAATATAGATGGAAGTTGTACAGTTGCAATGGCCTATCAAAGCAATTGTTTAACAATTTACAGAAGTGAAACAGATCACCCAAAACAATCACCACCACCTTACGATGATACTTCTTCGCAACAAAACATTTTCAACATTTGAGAAACAAACACAAATATTTTGCAAATTGAGTAATTAAAGTTCCACCACAAATAGATCCTAGTGATAAATGTATTAGAGTTTCTGTATATACCAACGTTTGACAACACAAGCACCCTCCTCCACCACAACATTTCCACTAAACATATCTGGTGAAAAATTCCTACCGATCACAACTACTGAGAGACGTGGCCACGCTGCTGGCTGGGACACTGCGTTGTTGCTTGGGCGCTGATCAGTGGAGACCCACACACACATTGGCCCCACCAGTAGCTACACACCCAATTCCTGTCAACCACATGTTGGCCCTTACAAATGTCAGAGGTTAGAGAGACTGTCACCAAGTAGGCAACTGATCAATAATCATCCAGCACAAACAACCATCCGTCGTACAGAAAGCGCCACCGCTGAGCAGCTGCGGGCAGGAGCTGACAGGTTGGTGCATTCTTTGTAACGAAGTCGTGACTTGCGGTCGACTCAATATGATGTCATGATCACATGAGCAGAAGTGAAATAAAATTGGTAAATTTACGAAAATTAGTAGCAAATACGTATAAATTGAGGAAAATTATGACCTGAATTTTTGGAGGCACACACTGAAGAGGAAATCATTTCATGATGAAACCAGGAAAGAAGTGGCAGACGTAAATTCAGAAGTTTTAATCAAGATACATTTTTTTATGTCATTATTGGCTTTGTAGTGTCTAGCTTGAAAACCTAATATGAAGCTGTGAAGATTTAAGGGTTTTTATAGAACCGTTCAAAAATGATAGATGGTCAGGTCACAGAGGCTTGCAAGTTATTTATCAATGACTATCATAATGATGACACAATGGATTTAGAAGAAGAAATTAAATATTTGAACAACTATTTTGCCATCTGCCTCCATAAAATTCATTTTTTTCAACTTTTAACTAATTACTATTAACATATGTGAGTATAATCTGCATTTTCATAAAAGAGAAAGGTTGGCCCTCAGTTTTAAAGAATATAACACCAGATCTAATGAGTGAATGAGAATAAGGTAATTTTATAGCAAAAGCTGTTTTTGTATTAAGTGATACATAATGAGTGGCCTTAACTAGCAAGACAGTGTGACTGAGGACAAAGCTGTAGAGGTTAAGTTGTTAAATAGACAGGAGGACATAAGTGAGACTGGTTCTGCAGATTATAGTGATTATAAATCAGACATGAATATAACTTTGAATAATGGGGATGAAAGTCTTGTTTTAGATAGAATGATAAAAGCGACATAGACATTGTATGGTGATGTGAGTGAAATGGATGATAACAGTACTGAAGTGGATGAAATCATTAAGGTTAAGAGGGAGGAACCTAGTAGTGAAAATCAGCAAGGGCAAAATTTTATTGCAGATGAAAATTTGGAAGTAATGTTAAGGCAAATTATGAGTATTTTGAGTTATTTCAGTAATATGAGTATGAAAGAAGACATTAGTAGTATGAAAAAAGGCATTAGTAGGGTGGAAAATAGTATAAAAATGGTTCAAATGGCTCTGAGCACTATGGGACTTAACATCTGAGGTCATCAGTCCCCTATAACTCAGAACTACTTAAACCTAAATAACCTAAGGACATCACACACATCCATGCCCAAGGCAGGATTCAAACCTGCGACCGTAGCGGTTGCACAGTTCCAGACTGAAGCACCTAGAACTGCTTGGCCACACTGGCCAGCAAAATAGTATAAAACAAGACATTATTAGTGTGGAAAATAGTATGAAAGAAGACATTAATAGGATGGAAAAGAAAACTGATGGCATTAGAACTGACATGGTTAGCTTAGAGGGTGAAATGAAGAAGAAATTCAAAAGGAGATTCAGGTAGTCAGTTTTAATCTTTCAGAACTAAATAAGAAGGTTGAGGCTGTAGCTAAAGACTGTGATGAAAAGATAAAGAAAGTAGTACATAACACTAATGAGTAATTAACATTAGTGAGTGGTAAATGTGTAGAAGAGAGAAACAATCTTTGTGATGACTATAGTAGGAGGGTGGAGGCTTCCAAAAAACAATTTAAAGATGAAGTCTAAGCTGCCAGGAAATTTTGTGCTGGAAACAGGGTTAAACTTGAAAACCAAATCAATCAGATTAAGAATGATTTGGAAACAGAGGCAGAAACCAAATGTGCAGCAGTGGTAGAGGAAAAACTTTTAAAAGTAAATAAAAATGTAGATTCAAAATTGGCTGGAATAGAGAAAAGGATGGAAGAGGTACAAAATCCAAAGCATAGAGTATGTAGTGTCCCAGACAGTCCTTCATTTGTTAGTTATAAGAAATTTAATAATTTTGAACCATATGTGGAAGTGCAACCTCTGAATTTCATTAGGTAATTTAATGATTTGCCTAAAATGTGGAATGACAAAGAGAAAATGTCATTTGTGAGAGGCTTTTTGAAAGGGGATGCTTATGAATGGGCAGCTCAGGTAGCTAATAGTTGTACTTCATGGAAAAGCTTTGAGAAAGCATTTAGGATTAATATTGGTCCAAAGGGAAGCAGCAGAGAATTTTGAGGATATTTTGAGGAGAACAGAGATTTGACTCTAGGAAGGGTACTGTTAAAGATTTCTGTCACCTTTGGATAAACAAACTGAAATATTTGCACAAGGAGCTAGGTAGTGAATCAGTAATTATGGGTTTAGAAACTAAGTTGCCTCAGAAAGTTAGAGCATTGCTTGTACCTGCCCCTAGGGGCAATATTATTAATTTCTAGAATTATGTTGATAAAGTAGCCTCAGTGGAGGATCATAGGAGGAATTTTGATGACAATAATCAATCAGGGAGAGAATTTCTGGTAAGTAGGATGAACAGGACTAATTACAGTAGAAATTCAAGGGATAGTTGGGTGGAGGATAGCCTGAATGGACACAGAAACGGTAGCCAAAATTCTAGCAAAAGAAATGGAGGAGATGGTTTTAATTCTGGATCAAACCATTTAAACTAGCTAATGTTCCAGTTTTGCTTCACACTCGAGCAGGTAGTGAAGAGCCACTTATATATAAATGTGCTGTAATCACAGGTAAGGGTTATGTAAATGATAGTAATAAGATGACTACAAGCAAGTAGGGGGTTCAACATTCTGTGTTGGATTTATTATATAGTGGTAATGCTTACCCCAGCTGTCTGTCTCATTTTTCATGTTTCCTGAGACAGTCAAACTCTTCTACTATCCTATCTGTAGTTTACAAGTGACTCAGAAACATTTTCTCTTCTACTTTCATGTGATTTTGTACAGTAGGATACTACGTAAGTTTAGAAGTATTTTAGAATAAGTTTTTCCAGTGATATGTAAATAAATGTGGTGTTAGCAGCTATAAGTAATGGAGTCATAAGAGGGTGGAAGAAAGTAAATTGGTACCATGATTAAAGAATTTCAGTCAAACAAAGAGGTAAGGTAAACAGAAAATAAAAGGTGTCAGCATATGTGGAATATAATTAACACGTGAAGTAATCAGCTCACAGGTGCAGCAGCAGAGGCAATATGCAGTAAAAATCATCTTGAATGATAGCTCTTAATATTAATTGTGATACAACAGAAGTTGTTGTGTTCAGTGCAATCAGTATATGGAGGTAACTATCTGTCTGTGTCATGGTACAGCCTTTTCTAAGAGTACAGAATTACAACTTTAAACATAGTTGCCTGGAGTAATGTATTTGTATTTGTATTTGCATTTCTTTATTGGTCCTGTAAATCGTGTTTAGGTACATATTTCGCACAAACGATGTAGGACAAGTCAGGTTGGTACAGTATATACAACATTATACACATTGTTATTTTGAAAGGATAAATAATTGAAAATTATTCAATACATGTTGAATATTGATGACAAATTTAATATAATAAAATAAAATGATAGACTTATTAAGAATATTTGAGCAATTACACTACACTTTTCTGGTACTCTAAAAACTCGGAAACAGAATGAAGCAGTGGTCAAGCAAGTACTCTTTCAGTTTCACTTTAAACTTTTGTAAATTTTGCATCTGTTTGAAATAGGATGGCATGTGATTGTACAGCATTATGCCAGTATGATACACTCCTCTCTTACAAATGTTTGTACTTACTGTATTGACATGCAGATAATGCTTCTGCCTAGTATCATGAGGGTGGTAATCACAGTTATGCTTGAAGATATTTTCATCTTTTAAAATACTTCCTTTTGTGAAATTTAATATTTCATACATATATAAGCAAGGAAGAGGCAGTATATTGAGATTTTTAAATATTGGTCTACAGGAGTTTCTGTACTTAGCATGGTTTATTATTCTAACAATCTTTTTCTGTAGCCTAAATGTTTTGTTTGTACCTATGGAGTTCCCCCAAAAGGTAATGCCGTACATCGGCAGTGACTGAATACTACCATGGTACGTTGTGATCACAGACCCACGGCTTGAATTTTGTGCGAGGATTCTTACTGCGTACGTAAGTGTGTTCAGCTTTTTATTTACATGGTTAAGATGTGTCTCCCATTTTAGGTTTTGCTGAATATGTATACCTAAAAATTATGTGTTGCTCACAGATGAGACAGCTTTTCCATCAATTTTAAAAATTAGTCTTGCAGGATGTAGTTTCTGTGAATTGTGGAAATTGACTGTCACTGTTTTTTTCATTATTTATTATTAGCTTAATTGATCTGAGCCATTGTGTCAAATTTTGTATTATACCAATAGCTGTTTTTTTGTTGTCTTTCCTCATCACATGATTTGATTAGGATATTTGTATCATCTGCAAAAAGTACTGTTGTCCCTTTAGTTATTTTTTCTGACAAATCATTAACATAAAGGATGAAAAGAATTGGCCCAAGGACTGACCCTTGAGGAACTCCATATGCAATTTTTTGTGCATTACTGTAAAAATTACAATTTTTTGTGTTTTTATGTCTTTGTATTTTATTCGAGTGATCTGTTGATGGTCATGAAGGTAGGAATGTATCCACTTGTTTGGCAGGCCTCGTATTCCATAATTACCTAGCTTCTGCAACAGAGTATTATGATCAATTACATAAAAGGCTTTACTAAGGTCAAGAAATATGCCAGACACATGTTGCTTATTATCTACTGTAGTTAGAATTTCATTTAAGAAGGTATAAATAGCTGACTGTGTTGATCTGACAGTTCTGAATCCGTGTTGCGCATCACTTATTATGTTTTCTTTATTTAGAAAGGCTGTCAGCCTTCTAAGAAATAGTTTTTCAAGAATTTTACCAAAGCCTGACAATACTGATACAGGTCTATAGTTTTCAGCTTCATGTTTGTCCCCTTTCTTGTACAGTGGTGTCACTTTTGCCATTTCCAGATTTTTCGGGAATATACCACTCACGAATGATGAATTGAAAATATCCGTTAATGGTTCTACAATAGCTGTTACACTTGCTTTGATGATAATATCTGGTATTTCATCAGTACCTGCTGAATACTTGTTGGGTAACCTTTTTATAATGACAGATAATTCCACAGGTGTTGTTGGTGACATGACTAGGGTTCTTGTAAGAATTTTTGTATCTGACTGGAGTGTATTGCTGTCTGGTTGTGAGTTGTAATGTTTGGTAATCAGGTGATGTGTTACATAAGAAAAGTAGTTGTTAAATTTATTAGCCACTACTGTGGGGTTGATTATTTTATTGTTGTTTTCATGAAGTTCTATATTTTTGTGGGCTAATGATGTAGTACCTGTTTCTCTTTTTATGATACTCCAGGTTGCTTTAGTCTTATTCCTGGAATTTTTTATTTGTTTGTCATTTTACATTTTCTTTTCTTTTGTTATAACTTGTCTAAGTATTTGTTTATATTGTTTAAAGTAGTTTATAAATACAGGATTTGTGGTTTGCTTTGAGCATTCATATAAGTTCCTTTCATTCTGGCATGATATTTTTATTCCTGTTGTGATGCATTTATTTGGTTCGTGCACAGAATTTATAAGTGACGTTTGTTTAGGAAAGGCTATGTCAAAAAAAATGTTTGTATGTGGCCACAAATTTATCAAACTTGTCATCTGTGCTGTTTGAACTGTAAACATCAGTCCAGATTTCTCTTCTAAAGAGAGAACAAAAGTAATCTATGTTTTCATTATTAAACTTCCTCACAATAGGTATAGTTTTCTGGGCTTTCATGTCTCCTGGAATAGCGATTGTTAGTATTTGAGCATTGTGGTCACTAAAACCAGTGTTTGCAGTCTGTGTGTTGCAGATATATTTATCTGTGTTTACAAACACCTGATCTATGGTTGTTGCAGAAGTAGTGGTTATATGAGTTGGGTTGGTTATAGTTGGTTTTAGGTTAAAGGACTTCAGTAAGTCTTTGATTTCATCTTTAAATTTACTGGGTTTGGAGAAATCAACATTGAAACCTCCACATATGATAATATTTTCTTTTTTTTAAGGGTGTTGAAGTCCTCTAACAGCTCTTCCATATGATTATAAAAAAACTTTTTTATCGCCATCTGGTGACCTATATACACAGATGATTACAGAATTCCTAGTTGGCGGTTCTGCTATTGAGAGTTCTATGTCTCTTTCTTTAGATAAGCTGTCAAATTTGGCTATGTTAGTGAAGTCTATATCTTCTCGAACATATATGCAGCTACCACCATGCTTGAGTACTTCTCTACAAAATGTGGCAGCTAATTTAAACTGAGGTAGGTATGCTAGTTCTATCATGTCTTTATTTAGCCAGTGCTCAGTAAAGCATAAAACAGAAATACCACTCATATCATTTAACAAGATTTGTATTTCACTCAGTTTATTGGAAAGAGACTGAATATTCTGATGGAACAATTTAAAGTATGACGCAGGGGCTATATTGTGTCTTGCTCGACCACTTACGTCTTTTTTACATCTAGTATTGTTAGCTGTAAAAAATCCTCCTTGATTTGAGCTGTGGGTGGCGTCTTCTTGCTAGCTGGTTCCCTGGATTCTGGGCCCTGCCTTTCGTGTGAGGAAAGAATAAGCAAGATTTGTATGTATATCACCCTTCAGGCTAGAGTCTTAAGCAATTTGATGGAATACAGTGAAATAATAGTTTTTCTAATTGATAATTTTGTCTGATCAGTAAAGAGAGTCAAGTTTGCCTTAGCATAAGGATTTTTTACTGTGGAGTGTTTTTCAGTAGAGTCAATTTTGCACTGGATAAACAGAGCAGGTGTTTATTTATTAGTTAATGAAGTGATAAGGGAATAATAAAATAATGAACAATGTTAGGTCTTAACGGTTAGGGAGCCTGTCTCTGCAGTAGGGATATTTTTTGGGAATGCACTCCACAACCTAACAAGGTAAAAAGTGTAAGTAAAATAATGGAGCTGGCAGACATGATTAATGAAAAAGGTAACTGTATACAAACAAATGTCGTGTAACTGCATGGAGGGTCTATTTTTGAACTAGGCAACATTGGGTACTGTGTATATTGTGCAATTCATGACAATGCAGCTGGGAATGAGCTAAACAGAAAGAACAATACTTTAGTGGGTACAAGTCATATAATGCTGCATCATTGGACCTATACATTATCTGAAAAACTTCTATTTGTGTTCTGAGGAATTATGAGCATAAAGTGATAATACTCGAATGAAGAACAGTAAGCTTGCCGATTAACTGATAACTGTGGTGCAAGAGTGATGTGAATATTATTCAGATAGGTCAACCATTTGGTAACATATACTGATTTTGTGATGATTTAATTTTCTGGTTGAATGAGAGTAGTGCTCAGAGTGGAGTAGAGTGGAGTAGAGATGATCTGGTACAACTTCCATCCCCATAATTTTAATCTGAATAGTAATTAAGTTATGTGATGGCAACTATATTTCTTTTTCATAATGTAATGATTAGTAAATCTATGCTACTGCACATCTTGAGTTTTTGCTATTTTGCAAATGGAAAAGATCTAAATCTTTCACATTTAACCAGTTTCAGACAGTTATGACTTAGAGTAACGTATAGTAGCATAATGTGCACTTGATTTAAAATTTTTTCTAATCCACACCTCTCATACTTTAGTCAATTTTATGGCTTATTATTGTGAGATTATGAGAACTGTGTAATGTGTTTATTTATCGTTTAATCATATCATTTGCCATTAGTGCTAAACATTTTTTCTTAAACTTAAGCTAGAAGTAAAAGTAAGTGTACTAAAGTAGGGTATTTTTTCTAATTTTTTTCATGTACTGCGGCAGAGGGGAACCACCTCCAATGGAACTGATAGCAGTGCATTTCCTTACTAACTGCCACTTGGACTTGTTGAAGGCATGCATGGACAACTTGGTGAGAAAGTGTGTTAAAGCTCATTAAAAGTGTGAAAGTGCTTGTGAAAAATACTAAACAATGACCAAGTGAAATTTTCAGTAAAAAAAAAAAAAAAAAAAAAAAAAAAAAAAAAAAAAAAAAAAAAAAAAAAAAAAAAATAAACTGCAATGTGCAGTGTAATTTAACTTTTTGCAAGCTATGAGGATTTATTATTTGAAGCAAGACAGGACTTGTATAAAGTGATATTTATCTTTGAATGCAATCCTTGCTTACCCAAAAAGGACATCACTTATGATGAAGATGCATAATTCTTATTAAAAGTATATCTTGTACATATTTTGTGTAAACGTACAATATGCTGTATGTAAATATTTTGTGTAGGGATTTTTCATATGGTCAGTTCATTTAAATAGGAATTTGAAACACATATGTACTGTAGTTTTGATAATATTTCATATCCAATATTTTGTTTCTGTGTAGATTTTTAACCCACTGTCTGGGGTCACTTGTGGTCATTGAATTGCCCAGTTATCTATTTGCAATAACTATCTGGTCAATCCAATGAGGGGGTGATGTGACAAGCAAGCTGGAATATTTTTACTTCACCTCTTGTTTTGCCATCTGCCTCATTAAAATACATTTTATTTCCCTTTTAACTAATTGCTATTAACATATGTGAGTATAATCTACATTTTCATAAAAGAGAAAGGTTGGCCCTCAGTTTTAAAGAATATAACACCAGATCTAATTTTGTGCTTAGTTTTATGTATGTAATTGATTTTCTAATTTATTTTGACTATTCCTACTTAATACTTTCATTATAGAGTGAAATCAGTAATTGTTTCGCAACTTAAATTCTATTGTTGACTTATAAACAAATATAAATTCTGTACTAATTATAAATGTTTGAAGGAACAGCAACTAATATTATTACTAATGGACCTATTTGGCACTATTTGAAAATGTGTTGGCAAAGCCAGCCCTTAATTAATTCCAAAGTAATTAACAGTTTTGTCAAAAGTATTGTTGCATAACTGTATTAGTTAATTTCATGATTTAAACAAATAATTTGGCTTAACCCTTTCAGATGAAACTGTTAAAAAGAACAAATTTTTGGATGTACTCAGTTAATTTAATGAGTTAAGTTTTAATTGTAATTTCTGTAAATTTTACTTCGAACAGTGTGTAGTTTCAGTACTTATTATTGTGAGGATATATAAGGGGCCAATTTTTGGTTCTGAGACAGCCAGTCCATGGCCGAGTTTCATACGAGAAACCTGTCTTGGTTAGATCAATAACAATGCGTCAACTTAACTGTGAAATAAGTGTAACACAATTAGGCCGTGTGTTAAAACAATGACAGTGTCGGTTTCCATACATACCTTTTTATTCTTCAAGAAATGTGAACTATGTGGTTAGGCTTTTACAGGTCATAGATGTTCAACAGCAAACTATTGTAGCAGTTTGTGGATGTTTGCCTGAAACCTATTAATGGGACTTATCAAAAGTTAAACAATAGTGCACTGGCCATATAACTGTGTATTATTGAAGGGGGTTGTGAACAGTGAAAGTAAACATCTGTGAAATGCAAATGTGAACCTGTAGGCTACATCATTTAAAGTAGTATCGGTTTGACTTCCCCCCCCTCCCCCCCCCCCCCCCCCCCCCCCAACTTTTCAGCTGGTATAGCAATGCAGTACGTTGACAACATTTCAGGCAATACCTCTCACCAAGGGCAACACACTGGCTGATGGCTTTCATGTAACAACTGAAAGCAATGGTATTTACATGGAGTTTTCACTGCTAACAGACAAGCAACACTGTGTGAAATAACCACAGAAATCAATGTGAGATGTACGGTGCATGTATTTATTAATAAAGTATGGTGAAATTTGGCACTAATGGGCTATGGCCAAAGACAACCAGTGCAAGTGCCTATGCTAACAGCATGACATCACCTGGAGCACCTCTCCTGGGCCTGTTCAGGTGAGACCCAATTTTAAATGGTAAGGGCTGACAGCAGAGTTTGAGTGTGGTGCAGACTCCTTTAAGTCATGTACCCAAGCTGTCAACAGTTGTGGCAGTGCAAACAATGCAACAAAATATATGGTTCATAAAGTGAAGAACAAATGAAGAGGCAAAGGCTGTGCAACCAAAATTAACGACCATAATAAAGCCCACCAAGGAGGAAGGAAGATAAAGCAAACCAGTAACATAGTAATTGTGGAAACTGCTACACAAAGTGACATGGAAAGATAATGAACAACAAAAAGATGCAAGAGACACTGATTTGCAAACAACCTAAGAAAAATAGACCTTTAATGATACTGTGCAACATCCCAGAGGACAAAGATACAAAGACACTAAAAAACACAATATACATGCAGAACCTTGAAGATGAACTGACTAAGGAGAGCTTCAAAAGTGGCTCTGCAGTATAATTCAGGACAGGAGCAAGGGGAAGAAAAGTGGTCCCTCAAGTTACTGAAGTGAGCCCTGAGGTTAGAACAGCTCTCATGAAGCAACAAAAAAATATATCTTTGGTTTCATTCACTTTTAGTGAAAGACTATCTAGTAGCGATATGGTGTGTTTAATGCCAAGACGTTGGTCATTTGGGAAAACATTATGATAAACAATTAGTAATTTGCAAACATTGTGGAAACAAGGTTATGTTAGAAAAGACTGCAATAAAATCAAACAAGTGGCATTATGTGTGCCATGTAAATATAGGGGTAAAAATGCACAGGGAAAAGAGATGAATGTTGTATGTATTAAATCCACCTAACAAGGCAGATTTTAAGAATGGATTATGAGTAGGCATCGCATAACACCAGAAAGCAATGAGGTCTCTAATGACACGATCAAGTGTCATCTATCTAAGAAACATAAATCACAATCAAAGAGGAGGAGGGATGCCAAAAGAGCAACGAATTTCCAGCAAAAACTGAGAAGTTAGTACTACAGAAAAGAGCATGCCACACACACCAAAGTAGAGCATCATCCACCTACAAAAATGTAGGAAAGACATACAGGGAGTCAGGATTTGGTATCACATACTGGGCAGTTGTATCTAGACTGTGACAACACACATCCTGAGGAATACACTACACTGCCTACAGAAGTAAAAGAAGATTCGCCAACACAGGATGTGAATCTGCAACAAAAATAGTATGAGGCTCAGAGCCAGTTCGTACAGGAAACAAACACCTACCACAAAGAAGCAAACAATAAAACACAGATTGGAAAAGATCCATGTCAGGTTTATGAAAGCATAGGGAAAGTTATGCAACTCACTGAACCGGAAGAGCTGACGATGCTTACTACAGTGTAAGGACATCTAGTAAGGTACCAGCATCCAGAAAGGGGGGTATATATATATATATATTTTTTTTTCCCTGTAGCTGATGTTGTAGATAGAATCCATCTCAGAGGTAACAATCTGGCAACAGAAGTGGAAAATCTGGAGAAGTTATTGAAGCAGGTTTCTGCCAGAATAAATAAATCATTCTCCTTAGATATGTTGTAAAAGCACTTTGTGATTATGCATGGTCATATTGCATAGGATTATAGACGAGTAGGGTAAGATAATCAAATATATATCCATAATCCCTAATAGACACAAAGAGAGGACAGCTTAATGGCATGAGAAGTGTCAGTGCATTGATTAAGGCTAGAATAGTGGCAGATGAGTTGCAATTAGATGTACTGTGCCTCCAAGAATGGTATCCAAAGGCAGGAAAGATCCACAGTATGCCAATAACTGCCCAGATAGTCACACAAGGGTAATGTTGCATGGCAGTGATTATAGTACTTAACAATTCCATAACAGTGACAAAAATATCACAATACTGTTCGGGACACGTAATCTGTGTGGAAATGTAACCACTAGGGAAAGCTGCATCTTAGTTTCCATGTATTAGCAATTTAGTGATGAGATTGACAAGTATCTGCTAACACTAAAGGATATTAGTCACCTAGGACAAACTAAGCCTCTTGTGTACTCCATTGATGAAAATGCGTTGTCAGTATTATGGCATAGCTGCCTAATTGATGACTGTGGGAGACAACTAGAAGTTGTCATTATGAAAATCAACCTTCAAGTACTGAAAGCACCTCACAATCCACCAACCTATGAAGGGAGGGTTGGAGCAATGTCAAATATTGATATCACTTTAGCAAATACGGCAGCAGCACGCTGTGCGAAAGGCTGGAAGGTTGAAAGTGAAATGACATTGAGTGGCCAGTATATCATACACTAGACTATCGCTGGAAGGGAAATCCAAAATGCATAAGTTCCTAAAATAAGATCAAGGACACTCACTGGGAAGAACAAAGAATAGTGTTTCAGTGTCCAGAAAGTCCATCACTGGGTAATGATGTATATGTCAAAGTGCAAGAACTGACACAGGCTATACGCAGAGCAATGGAGGTATCGATACATGTCAGCAGAGGTCATTCTGAAGTTGTACCTTGCGTCTGGACCAAGATGTTGCAGAAATTAAGATGTGAAATGAGGAGAGCAAGGAAGATACACACGAGCAGCATGGCACAAGAACAAAGATTCCAAGGGTTGCATAGATACAGGTATGTTAAACAATAAACGATGGTTATAGAAAACAAAAATGGAATGATGGAAGCAACTTGTGGAGGCTAGCATGGAAACCAATCCCTGGTGTGTACCATATAAAATAGTCTGCAAGAAAATATGATCACCAACAGTCTTATCGATGCTCAAAAGGAATGATGGGATGGTAACAGAAAGTTGGGAACAGTCAGCTGCCTTGCTAATGGAAACACTACTTGCTGACAATAGAGAAGAAGACAAGACAGATGATCAGATTAGGTTACAGAAAATGTTATAGGAACACTATGAAAACAATAAACTTGTGCTCCCCTAACACAAGAAGAAATTATGCAACTAATTATAAGACTGAGAAAGAAAAAATCTCCTAGACTGGACGGGATCTCTGCCAAAGTAATACAATCCCTATGTGACCATTTAGACAGTTACTTGTGGGAACTGTACAATGAGTGTCTCTTGCAAGGAAGAGTCCCTTCACCATGGAAGAACACTGAAGTGGTAATAGTTAGTAAAGGGCAAGATAATGATTCAGTGATACCCAAAGCCTACAGACCAATTTGTCTTTTGAACATTCTCAACAAGATATATGAAAAACTGTTATGCAAAAGATTACAAGATCACAGACTGCTACATGAGATGAACCCTCACCAGTACAGTTTTAGAAGAGGCAAGTCAACCAAAGATGCATTTAAAAAGGTGATTCTGCTAGTGACAGATACTTATTCTATGTATGCTCTACCAATGGTGAATGATATTGCTGGTGCTTTTGATAACCTATGGTGGCTGTCTTTTTATATTCACCTAAGGGGTTTGGAGTATCCAAAAGTGCTGTACAGCTACCTGGTAGATTATTGTCATAAGTTGACATGCTTCTTTAACATGCCCAGAAAAGAAAATCATAAAGACAATAACAAAAGGCTCTTTGCAGGGATCAGTGTGTGGTCTGGAGTTTTGGGATGTAGTGCTTGAGCCAATACTACAGAAGTTACATGACAGCAGTAACATAAGCAAACTGTTGATATTTGTAGATGACATGCTGTTTATTGTAAGTGGTAACTCCAGCAGAATTATAGAAGACAAGTGTAATGTGGCTCTCAATGAACTTGAGGGCTGGTGTTCAAGTGTTAAATTGTCACTAGCACCTCACAAAACAACATAATAATTACGAGAAGCACAGTAACAAGATATCTAGGGGTTATTCTGGATGAATGAAGTAACTTTGCACATCATGATGAACAAAATTATATCCATTGCAAACAGGCAATTTTAGCTTCCCCTGAAAACAATCAGAGTATACCACCAGTCTATAATAGGTTTAGTCATAGGATATGGTGTGAGTGTTTGGGCTCATAGAATGTAGACAGTGAAGCCAGCCTAAGTAGTGAGAAGAGTTGAACAAGAAGTGCTACTAAGACTAACAGGCACCTGCTGCACTATCCTGAATGATGCTTTGTTAGTAATGCTAGGAATATGTCCACTGGACATGGAAGTTAGGAAAAGGAGAGTCTTTTACTGGTTAAAGAAAGACAATCAAATGGAAGTACAAAGGGTGCTTGGAACTGATGCCAGTTCAAAAAAGGCAATTATAGATAGCATATTACAACTGTGACAAAATGAAAGGGTCACTTCAGATACAGGCAGGAGAACATACAAATTTCTCCCTGACATCAGGAAGAGATTAAACATGAGATTTCGTAGCCTATTGAGTGGATTGATTCATTACCTGACTGGCCATGGCCCTTATGCTACATACCTATGCAAAATTGGAAGACAGATGAATGGTAGCTGCACCCATGCAGTGTGGACACACCAGAACACATGTTGTGGAACTGCACACTCTCATAAAGATGCAGCGAGTAATGGACATCAGTTATTAAGGATGTTGGATCCCAAAGCAGCACTAAGGGGCAAGATGTCCTGGTGCATCTTGGTTGATACTACAGCCACAGGATTCAGGAATGCCAAGTAAAACTTCATGAGTCTTCATAAGTCATCATGCTGCCACCCAGGCTAGACAACATACTCTGTAGATGGAGAGAATGTAAGTGAGGTCAGTAACCACTAGATGAAATACTGTCCAAAGATTCTACACTGTGTTGGTGCAACTGATCACAGAAGTGTGATCACATAACAGTGATGGGTGGAATTACTTGCTATAGTGGAAATATTGCTGACGTGTTGCCCGACACCCAGACAATGGCTGCTAAGCATGGTAGTATGAGGGCAGATCCAGTAGTGGAAACAGCCATCTACAAGTTGAATGGACCAAAAAAAAAATGAACAAACAGAGAACACATTCTTTAGTGCTTGTAGATCAGTATTTGGGTAATTAGTTAAGGATTTCATTGTAGTTTTGAGGTAGCAGAAGTAGTTTTAGTTTTTTCTTTATTTTAATACATAATTTATTACTCTCCAACAAACTGTGATCTGTGTGGTCCATTTTAGCTATCAGATAATAGGCTGTAATTGTGAGTAATAAATAAATAAAAATTAAGTTCTCAACAAAGCACTGTGCAAGCTGTTGGTGGCCCCATAATGGTGTGGGTTGTGTTTACATGGAATGTGCTGGGTCCTCTGGAAGTTAGGCTACTTTGAGACCATTTGCAGCCATTTGCGGACATTGCGTTAAAAAATAACAATGGAATTTTTATGGCTGACAATGTACCATGTCACCAGGCCACAGTTGTTCATGATTGGAGAGAGAGAGAGAGAGAGAGAGAGAGAGAGAGAGAGAGAGAGAGAGAGAGAGAGAGAGTATATACGAGGTGCGACAATAAAGTAATGAGACTGATTTTCTTTGCAAGATGTGGCAACCCTGCAGGCTTGCGTAGGCACAATATCTTTGACCTTGGTCTATAAACTGCATCTAGTCCAAGCAGCACATCGATGCAACTGGTCAGTCATGAGTTCTGCTGTAATAAGTTAACACATGCTTGTGTCTCTCATCACAGAAATGGAACTGCATAATATTGCGCAATGGTATGCCATTTCTTTTTGCAATAAATTGGGTGAAAAGACGATGACAATTTACTGTAAGCATCAGAAGGCTTTTGGAGAGGAGGTTACGTCAAGAACTCAAGTTTTTTGTTGGTATAAAATGTTTAGTAAAGGCAGAACAAGGCTTTTGGAGAGGAGGTTACGTCAAGAACTCAAGTTCTTCGTTGGCATAAAATGTTTAGTAAAGGCAGAACAAAAGTTGAAGATGAGGACCACTGTGGACGACCATCAACCGCTTTGATTCCAAGGGAATTGTTCATAAAGAGTGGGTGCCTCCTGGACAAACAGTTAACCAATATTACTACAAAGAAATTTTAGAAAGACTTCATAAAAGAGTTTTTCGTGTCCATGCTAACATTGCTGATAATTGGATTCTGCATCATGATAATGCGCCATCCCATACTGCTGTGTCAGTACAGCAATTTTTACCTCAAAACAAATTTCAGTACTACCACAGCCACCTTATTCACCAGATATCACTCTGTGCGACTTTTTTCTATATCCAAGAGTCAAAACGGCGGTCAAGGGACACCATTTTCAAACAACACCATTTTCAAACAACACAAGATGTCCAAAAAACTGTGATGAGGATCTTGGAGGATATTACAGAAGATGAGTTCCACAAATGTTACCATCAATGGCAGAAGCACTGGAAAAAGTGTGTGCCAATCAGAAGGGAACTACTTTGGAGGAGACAACACTAAACTTGACTAAAACGGTAAGTCTCATTACTTTATTGTCGCACCTCTTATATATATCAGAAATGTGAATATGGAAACTGTGCTCAGACAAAAATTATGTACTGGAGGCAATAAATTTAATTTTCAGTATCAGTTCTGTAATTAGGAATCCCATCTTTCTGCACTTTTATAGAAAAAAATGTTATGAATTTTAATACTCAAAACTAAGTATACAAATTTCAAGAAGATATTCTGTGACTTATAACAACTAACTAACTTCAATAGTTCATTGTTTCCATGGTAGGAATAATAGCTGGAAAAAATCATTTAAAATCTGAATAATGAGCACTGGCTTCTGTATAGAAAATGAAACATTTGTAGACACTGTATTACTGATAATTAATGTTTATGTTCAGTTCTTCCATGACATCAGAAAATACAACTATATATAAACTTTCTGCTGTGTGTTGGAACACTTCACATCATTTCTTCAGTGGTATCTGCTTTCTAAATACAATGGAATAACATATCACAGTCTGTATAATCTCCTCAGACGTTAACAGACTTTGTAATACAAAATAACACAAATAACACTTCATCCAACAAGCAGCCGGCCACTGTCGCCAAGCGGTTCTAGGCACTTCAGCCCGGAACTGTGCTGCTGCTACAGTCACAGGTTCGAATCCTGCCTTGGGCATGGATATGTGTGATGTCCTTAGGTTGGTTAGGTTTAAGTAGTTCTAAGTCTAGGGGACTGATGACCTCAGATGTTAAGTCCCATAGTGCTTAGAGCCATCCAACATACAACTTAACCTAGTGCTATTAATAGTGATTCAGCAATACATATGTGTCAAGTACTGTGCACTTAACTTCAACTTATTGCGCCATAAACAATACTTAATTCATTTGAACTCTGCCAGCATTACCTCATACAAAATATAGTACCATTGTATAAACTGCATTTGTGAATATATGTTTACTGTTTAAAAAGAAGTTATACTTATTCTGTATTTTATCCCAGTGTTTGTTTTCTTTTTTATTTCCAACACTCCCCCAAATTATATTATGTTTAAATTATGTCAGACCTTCTCTAAAATAACAATAATATTGGACTGCTATACTTGGAGATGGGGCCCAATTGCACATCCTGCCTGGGGTACATTGTTAGATCTGAGTGGTCCTGCCACATACCAATTGCACTGTATTCACTTTAGTTGCTCATGTAGTAGTAGTAGTAGTAGTAGTAGTAGTAGTAGTAGTAGTAGCAGCAGCAGCAGCAGCAGCAGCAGCAGCATGAGCTTCATTCATCTGTGATCACTTTTACAAGAGTATTGCTCATATTATGGTGCTACAATACAAGACCAAAATACATAATTCGTATGTTTGTTGTGGTCTTCAGTCCTGAGACTGGTTTGATGCAGCTCACCATGCTACTCTATCCTGTGCAAGCTTCTTCATCTCCCAGTACCTACTGCAGCCTAAATCCTTCTGAATCTACTTGGTGTATTCATCTCATGGTCTCCCTCTGCGATTTTTACCCTCCACGCCTCCAGTACTAAATTGACCTAGTAGATAGTGTCGGAAGTTCCATGCGGCTTTTCGCGGATGATGCTGTAGTATACAGAGAAGTTGCAGCATTAGAAAATTGTAGCGAAATGCAGGAAGATCTGCAGCGGATAGGCACTTGGTGCAGGGAGTGGCAACTGACCCTTAACATAGACAAATGTAATGTATTGCGAATACATAGAAAGAAGGATCCTTTATTGTATGATTATATGATAGCAGAACAAACACTGGTAGCAGTTACTTCTGTAAAATATCTGGGAGTATGCGTGCGGAATGATTTGAAGTGGTATGATCATATAAAATTAATTGTTGGTACCAGGTTGAGATTCATTGGGAGAGTTCTTAGAAAATGTAGTCCATCAACAAAGGAGGTGGCTTACAAAACACTCGTTCGACCTATACTTGAGTATTGCTCATCAGTGTGGGATCCGTACCAGATCGGTCTGACGGAGGAGATAGAGAAGATCCAAAGAAGAGCGACGCGTTTCGTCACAGGGTTATTTGGTAACCGTGATAGCGTTACGGAGATGTTTAATAAACTCAAGTGGCAGACTCTGCAAGAGAGGCACTCTGCATCGCGGTGTAGCTTGCTCGCCAGGTTTCGAGAGGGTGCGTTTCTGGATGAGGTATCGAATATATTGCTTCCCCCTACTTATACCTCCCGAGGAGATCACGAATGTAAAATTAGAGAGATTAGAGCACGCACGGAGGCTTTCAGACAGTCGTTCTTCCCGCAAACCATACGCGACTGGAACAGGAAAGGGAGGTAATGACAGTGGCTCGTAAAGTGCCCTCCGCCACACACCGTTGGGTGGCTTGTGGAGTATAAATGTAGATGTAGATGTAGATCCCTTGATGCCTCAGAACATGTCCCACCAACCGATTCCTTTTTCTAGTCAAGTTGTGCCACAAGCTCCTCCTCTCCCCAATTCTATTCAATACCCTCTCATTAGTTATGTGATCTACCAATCTAATCTTCAGCATTCTCCTGTAGCACCACATTTCTAAAGCTTCTATTCTCTTCCATCCATGTTTCACTTCCATACATAGCTACACTCCATACAATTACTTTCAGAAACGACTTCCTGACGCTTCAATCAACACTCGATGTTAACAAATTTCTCTTCTTCAGAAACGCTTTCCTTGCCATTGCCAGTCTACATTTTATATCCTCTCTACTTCGACCATCATCAGTTATTTTGCTCCCCAAATAGCAAAACTCCTTTACTACTTTAAGTGCCTCATTTCCTAATCTAATTCCTGCAGCATCACCCGACTTGAAACTTCCTGGCAGATTAAAACTGTGTGCCCGACCGAGACTCGAACTCGGGACCTTTGCCTTTCGCGGGCAAGTGCTCTACCAACTGAGCTACTGAAGCATGACTCACGCCCGGTACTCACGTGCTTCGGTAGCTCAGCTGGTAGAGCACTTGCCTGTGAAAGGCAAAGGTCCCAAGTTCGAGTCTCGGTCAGGCACACAGTTTTAATCCAGGAAGTTTCACATCAGCACCCACTCCGCTGCAGAGTGAAAATCTCTTTCTGGAAACATCCCCCAGGCTGTGGCTAAGCCATGCCTCCGCAATATCCTTTCTTTCAGGAGTGCTAGTTCTGCATGGTTCGCAGGAGAGCTTCTGTAAAGTTTGGAAGGTAGGAGACAAGATACTGGCAGAAGTAAAGCTGTGAGTACCGGGCGTGAGTCGTGCTTCGGTAGCTCAGATGGTAGAGCACTTGCCCGCGAAAGGCAAAGGTCCCGAGTTCGAGTCTCGGTTGGGCACACAGTTTTAATCTGCCAGGAAGTTTCATATCAGCGCACACTCCGCAGCAGAGTGAAAATATCATTCTGGAAACATCCCCCAGACTGTGGCTAAGCCATGTCTCCACAATATCCTTTGTTTCAGGAGTGCTAGTTCTGCATGGTTCGCAGGAGAGCATCTGTAAAGTTTGGAAGGTAGGAGACAAGATACTGGCAGAAGTAAAGCTGTGAGTACCGGGCGTGAGTCGTGCTTCGGTAGCTCAGATGGTAGAGCACTTGCCCACGAAAGACAAAGGTCCCGAGTTTGAGTCTCGGTCAGGCACACAGTTTTAATCTGCCAGGAAAATTTATATCAGTGCACACTCCGCTGCAGAGTAAAAATCTCATTCTGGAATCACCCGACTTAATTCGACTACACTCCATTATCCTCGTTTTGCTTTTGTTGATGTTCATCTTATACCCTCCTTTCAAGACACCGTCCATTCTGTTCAACTGCTCTTCCAAGTCCTTTGCTGTCTCTGACAGAATTACAATGTCATTGGTGAACCACAAAGTTTTTATTTCTTCTCCATGTATTTTAATACCTACTCCGAACTTTTCTTTCATTTCCTTTACTGATTGCTCACTATGCAGATTGAATAACATTGGGGAGAGGCTACAACCCTGTCTCACTCCCTTCCTAACCACTGCTTCCCTTTCATGTCCCTCGACTCTTATAACTGCCATCTGCTTTCTGTACAAATTGTAAATAGCCTTTTGCTCCCTGTATTTTACCCCTTGCACCTTCAGAATTTGAAAGAGATTATTCCAGTCAACATTGTCAAAAGCTTTCTCTAAGTCTACAAATGCTAGAAATGTGGGTTCTTTCTTCTAAGGTAAGTCGTAGGGCCAGTATTGCCTCACGTGTTCCAACATTTCTACCCAATCCAAACTGATCTTCCCCGAGGTCGACTTCTACCAGTCTTTCCATTCGTCTGTAAAGAATTCACTTTAGTATTTTGCAGCTGTGACTTATTAAACTGATAGTTCAGTAATTTTCACATCTGTCAACACCTGCTTTCTTTGGGATTGGAATTATTATATTCTTCTTGAAGTCTGAGGGAATTTCACCTGTCTCATACACCTTACTGACCAGAAGGTAGAGTTTTGTCAGGACTGGCTCTCCCAAGGCTGTCAGTAGTTCTAATGGAACGTTGTCTACTCCTGGGGCCTTGTTTCGACTAAGGTCTTTCAGTGCTCTGTCAAACTCTTCATGCAGTATCATATCTCCCATTTCATCCTCATCTACCTCCTCTTCCATTTCCATAATATTGTCCTCAAGAACATCGCCCCTGCATAGACCCTCTATATACTCCTTCCACCTTTCTGCTTTCCCTTCTTTGCTTAGAACTGGGTTTCCATCTGAGCTCTTGATATTCATGCAAGTGGTTCTCTTTTCTCCAAAGGTCTCTTTAATTTTCCTGTAGGCAGTATCTATCTTACCCCTCATGAGATAAGCCTCTACATCCTTACATTTGTCCTCTAGCCATCCCTGCTTAGCCATTTTGCACTTCCTGTCAATCTCATTTTTGAGATGTTTGTATTCCTCTTTTTGCCTGCTTCACTTGCTGCATTTTTGTATTTTCTTCTTTCATCAATTAAATTCAGTATCTCTTCTGTTACCCAAGGATTTCTACTAGCCCTCGTCTTTTTACCTACTTGGTCCTCTGCTGCCTTCACTATTTCATTCCTCAAAGCTACCCATTCTTCTTCTACTGTATTTATTTCCCCCCTTCCTGTCAATTGTTCCCTTATGTTCTCCCTGAAACTCTGTACAACCTCTGGTTCTTTCAGTTTATCCAGGTCCCATCTCCTTAAATTCTCACTTTTTCGCAGTTTCTTCAGTTTTAATCTACAGTTCATAACCAATAGGTTATGGTCAGAGTTCACATCTGCCCATGGAAATGTCTTACAATTTAAAACCTGGTTCCTAAATGTCTGTCTTACCATTATATAATCTATCTGATACCTTATAGTATCTCCAGGGTTCTCCCATGTATACAACCTCCTTTCATGATTCTTGAACCAAGTGTTAGCTATGATTAAGTTATGCTCTGTGCAAAATTCTACCAGGCGGCTTCCTCTTTCATTTCTTAGCCCCAATCCATATTCACCTACTACATTTCCTTCTCTTCCTTTTCCTACTGTCGAATTCCAGTCACCCATGACTATTAAACTTTCATCTCCCTTCACTACCTGAATAATTTAATTTATCTCATCATACATTTCATCAATTTCTTCATCATCTGCAGAGCTAGTTCGCATATAAACTTGTACTACTGTAGTAGGCGTGGGCTTCGAGTCTATCTTGGCCACAATAATGCATTCACTATGATGTTTGTAGTAGCTTACCCGCACTCCTCTTTTTTTATTCATTATTAAACCTACTCCTGCATTACCCCTATTTGATTTTGTATTTATAACCCTGTACTCACCTGACCAAAAGTCTTGTTCCTCCTGCCACCTAACTTCACTAATTCCCACTATATCTAACTTTAACCTATCCATTTCCCTTTTTAAATTTTCTAACCTACCTGCCTGACTAATGGATCTGACATTCCACGCTCCAATCCGTAGAACGCCAGTTTTCTTTCTCCTGATAACGACGTCCTCTTGAGTATTCCCCGCCCGGAGATCCGAATGGGGGACTATTTTACCTCCGGAATATTTTACCCAAGAGGATGCCATCATCATTTGATCATACAGTAAAGGGAAAAATTATGGCTGTAGTTGCCCCTTGTTTTCAGCCGTTCACAGTACCAAAACACCAAGGCCGTTTTGGTTAGTGTTACAGGGCCAGATCAATCATCCAGACTGTTGCCCCTGTAACTACTGAAAAGGTTGCTGCCCCTCTTGAGGAACCACATGTTTGTCTGGCCTCTCAACAGATAACCCTCCATTGTGGTTGCACCTACGGTACGGCTATCTGTATCGTTGAGGCACGCAAGCCTCTACACCAACGGCAAGATCCATGGTTCATTCATATACAAAGGCATTAACATACTCTCAGGTCTAGTATGACAAGTGTAGGGTAGGTTGATAATGGCCTTGCACACTATCTAACAAAAAGTGAGGCACCCAGCAGACATGTTCAGATTTCAACGTAACTTTGTACACATACAAATCATTGGTGGGTACGTATGTAAATAATTAGAGTTGTAATTGTCTATGACAGGCAGGACAGCCACCTGAGTGCATTAGTATTCTTCACATTTAGTGTTGTTACCAGGCCTGGTAGGGAATATAAGGAGCACAAACAGTATCAGATGTTCAGTGAGCACTGCAAAGGACTTAGAGATGCTGTGCACTCATCTGAGACAGCATTATCAGTGCCTGACAGAGTTTCAAAAGAGCCTCATTATGAATCACAATTTGGCCAACTGAAAAAATTGTGCAATACCTAGATTTGTGTGGTCCAATGTTGGACGGTATGGGAATACGCGGGCAGGCATACTCATTGTCAAGGTCCCTTTTGACCATTTCTGACAACCACAGGGAGGAATGCTGTTCTGTGCATCAAGTACAACTTAACCCTTTCACAACTGTGACTGCAATCCAAGAACAATTAATGGACTCTCTGAAAGATTTTGTGTCATCCTTCACCTTTGGTCAGAGGCTATCAGCAGCTAGATTAGGGAATCATGGTCCCACGGGTAGGCTCTCACTACCACCACAACACAAACGACTGTGTTTGGTGTGGTGCCATGACCGGAAGGCACGGACTGCTAATGAATGGCATCACATTGTGTTCAGTGACGAATCTTGGTTCTACACTACCCCAGATGACTGTCGTTGCTGAGTGTGGCAGAGACCTGGGGAGAGGTCCCATCCTTCCTATGTTTTGGAGTGCACAGCAGTGTTACTCCTGGTGTCACGGTGTGGGGAGCCATTGATTATGACTTCAGGTCACAGCTTGTAGTGATTGAGGAAACTCTGAGGGTACAATGGTATGCCATGGACAATTTGTATCCTCGTGTGTTACTTTTCATGCAGTTGTATTTTAGTACCAGTTTTCAACAGGATAATGCTGATCTGCATATGGTACATGGACAGCAACATCCTCAAATTTGTTGCCAGTAGAACATGTGCGGGATGAGCTTGGATGTCACTTCCATTCCAGTGCCACTATCCAGGATACCAAGGGCCTTGGAGACTAGCTTGCGTCAGGAGAGGATATAATGGCTTTATAACATCTTTCCCAACCAAATCAGTAAAATGCATCAAGGCCAAATGGGGATGCAGCTTCATATCAATAAGTGGGCTCATACTGCCAAGTTCTTTGTAACTTTGACTATGCTGCTTAACAAGCAACCCTATAGGGCACCATTAGTTTGTCTGACATCACACACGGATAACCACCACCTCCAAAAGCAAAAACCACTATATTAACTGCCAACAGAAATAAATTATTATAACTATATTAAAACCTTTAATGTATTACATTGTTTTTATTGTTTATAAGACATTGAAGTCTCAGCTATGAGACTACTTTATAATATACCTTCAAACCATGTCACAGATCTTTTCAGTATCCAAGAATATACTTCTGAGCTGTTGCTTACGAAGGAAAGCTTCAAGATGGAACAGGTTATCAAGTGAAATGGCTTACTTTCTGAATCTGTGTGGGGACAAACTGGTTAGTTTGAAAGACTGAAGAACATGTTTGAGCCCCCTATTCCCTATGCAGGTGGTAAGTGCCAAATTACAATAGCTTTTTTTGGCAGTATTGTTTTTGCCTTACTTGAGGAGAGGAATCAAAACTACCTCCTTCCACGCGTAGGGGAGCAAACAAGATTGTAAAAGCTCAGGACCAGTTCTTTTGATCAATTATTCAGATGCAATAGCTTTTTTCTCTAGGAGAATGGGATGTTTTATATCTCTTTATTGATACAACATAGCTCCAGCTGACCTTCCCCACAGCCTCCTATTGATATACTAGGTTGGTGCTCAAGTTCATAGCATTTCTCCATAAGTTAAATAAACATGAGAGATACACATAACACAGACTTCAGTCATCAATAATGTATTCTTCTTCAGTATTTATTACAGTCTGCCAATACTGGGGTAACTTTTCGATTCCACAACTGTAGAAATTATGTAGTTTTGAGCTGAAGAACTCTCATAAAGCCATGTTCAGAATTCATTTTCATCCAGAAAGGAATTTCCTTGAAGGTTGTTCAATAGAGAGCAGAAAAGGTGAAAATCTGAGGGTGTAAGATCTAGTGAATAAGGTGGGTGTGGAATGACTTCCAAACCCAACTTTTGTATAGTGTTGTTTGCTTGTCTATCAGAATGCAGGTGAGCTTTATTGTGGAGTAGCATCATTTGACACAGTCTTCCTGGTCATTATTCTTGGATTGCACCTACAAGACCTCTTAGTTGTTGACAATAAATGTAAGCGGTGATGGTAACACCTTCGGTAAGCAATTCATAGTACATCACACCAGTGCTGTTCCACCAGATGTATAACATTATCTTTTGTGGAAGCATGCAGGTCTTTGAACAGGGAACTGCTGTCTTGTTTGGGCTCAACCATTCTTTCTTTTCCTTATACTAACATAAAGACATGTTTCCCATCGCCAAGATAGGAATGCTTGGTGTCGTTCATGAGCCAACTGATGATGGCAAGCAGAGATGCACTATCACCACCAATGATTTTTGTGATTTTGGCTTAGTGCATGTGGTATCCATACATCTGATTTTTTGGACCTTCTCCACTGCATATAAATGTTGCATGATGGTGGAATGATCACATTTGCCAGTTCTTAAGTACAGTGACACGGATCATTGTGAGTTAATGCATTTAAACAATCTTCATCAAACCCTGAAGGTCTTCCTGAATGTGGAGAGTCACTAATGTCAAAATGATCCTCCTTAAAATGAGAAAACAATTTTTTTACAATGCTGTGCCCAGTTCTGTTATTCCCACATATGGTGCTAATGTTTCTGGCTACCTCCACTGCTGTCATCCTTCTATTGAACTCAAACAGAAAATATGTCAGAAATGTCCTGATTTCTCCACTTGGCACTCCATTTTATAGTGTCCACAGCTTCATTCACTATCTCCAAATGACAATATGTAAACTCAAAAAGCAGCAGTGAACTACAAATAAAAAATGATAATTAATAAATAAACACGCAGCAACCAGAAAACAAAAAACTAGTCTTAAGCACCAACCTGCTATTAAATTTGGTTCGTTATTGTAGTAGTAGTAGTAGTAGTAGTAGTAGTAGTAGTAGTAGTGGCAGCAGTAGTTATTGTTGTTGTTGGTGACGGCAATGGTGGTGGTGATTATTATTATTATTTCTCTCCTTTCTCAGATGTTATGTCTGGTTAAAAATGGAAAGTGACGCAGACCTTGATCAAACGTGACTTCCTTTTAACTGTACGGTATATGTTACATTGCATTTAGGAACTTTCGGGTAATTGAACATGTATCAATAATTACAGATTTCTGTAGTTGTATACATACGTTTGGATGCAGCTGTATTGCGTTGATGTACTGGTGGATATTGTGTGGTATGACTCCTGTAGTTGATAGTATAATTGCTAAGCAATTGCTGAGCATTATTATTATTATTATTATTATTATTATCATCCTTTTCTCAGACGTTGTTATTATTATTATTATTATTATTATTATTTTGATTTTAAACTGACTTAATTACACAGTTATTAGTCCCTCAATTCTCTCATAGTGTTCAGAGATGTAGGAATGACACTTCTTTTTATTTTCATTGTACTAATGATGTCATATGTATTAACTTGGAACATCAATGGTTAACTACATTACTTAAATTAAAAAATTTAAAAGTTAAAATTGCAAAACATGTAGTTTGTGCTCGTTACATTCAAGAATAAGTATAGAAAGGTGTTTTGTTGTTTGAATCATATTCAAGAATGCAAAACAGATTGGGTGGCACCTCGGAGCTAAAACAGCAGCAAGAGGCCATGTCAACTGCCTTTGCTCCTTAAGCTGACATCTAACAGTGCTACTTTCAGTCAGTGTTGTTTAGATTAGATTAGATTACATTAGATTAGATTAGTACCTGTTCCATATATCATGAACACGACACTTTGTAATGATGTGGAACATGTCAGGTTAATGATATTACATTACACAAAATATTACAAGATACTTAATTTTTTTGTGGGGGGTGGGGAAATTACCCACTTACCATATCCAAAAATTCATCTAATGAGTAGAAGGAGTTGCCATTTAAGTGCTATATGGCTATCTGTCAGATTTTTGAGACTTTTGATGCTAATAGGTAAGTGACGAAAGACTTTTGTGGCAGCATTTACCCCCTTCTGAGCCAAAGTTAGATTTAACCTTGAGTAGTGAAGATTATCCTTTCTCCTAGTGATGTATATAGTGAGGCTACAGTGAAGATCCCAAGCTCTTTAAATAAGTGTCTGCAGGATGATCTTGTATGATCTCCAGCAATTATTCTGAGTACACACTTTTGTACAATGAACACTCTTTTACTCAATGAAGAGTTACTCCAAAATATGATGCCATACGAAAGCACTGAATGAAAATAGGCGTGGTAAGCTAATTTACTGAGATGTATATCACCAAAATTTGCAATGACCCTAATAGCATAAGTAGCTGAACTCAAACGTTTCAGCAGATCTTCAGTGTGTTTTTTTCCAGTTCAACCCCTCATCAATGCATACACCTAGAAATTTTGAATATTCTACCTTAGCTACCAATTTCTGATCGAAGTCTATATTTATTAATGGTGTCATTCCATTTACTCTGTGGATCTGTATATACAGTGTTTTGTAAAGTTTAATGAGAGCCCATTTGCAGAGAACCACTTGATTTTCTGAAAAACATTGTTTACAATTTCATCAGTTAATTCTTGTCTGTTGGGTTTGATAGCTATACTTGTATCATCGCCAAAAAGTACCAGCTTCGCGTCTTCATGAATATAGAATGGCAAGTCATTAATATATATTAAAGAACAGCAGAGGGCCCAAGACCAAACCTTGTGGCATCCCATTCTTGATTGTTCCCCAGTTTGAGAAATCACCAGTTTATTGCATATTATGTGAACTGCTTATTTCAACTTTCTGAACTCTTCCAATTAGGTATGATTTAAACCATTTGAGTGCTGTCCCATTCATAACACAGTACTTGAGCTTATCTAGAAGTATTCCATGATTTACACAATCAAAAGCCTTTGAGAGATCACAAAAAATCCCAATAGGTGACTTCCAGTTACTCAGAGCATTTAATATTTCATTAGTGAAAGTATACAGGGTGGTCCATTGATCGTGACTGGGCCAAATATCTCATGAAATAAGCGTCAAACGAAAAACTACAAAGAACGAAACTTGTCTAGCTTGAAGGGAGAAACCAGATGGTGTGATGGTTGACCCACTAGATGGCACTGCCATAGGTCAAACGGATATCAACTGCGTTTTTTTTTTAAAATAGGAACCCACATTTTTTATTACATATTCATGCAGTACGTAAAGAAATATGAATGTTTTAGTTGGATCACTTTTTTTGCTTTTTGATAGATGGTGCTGTAGTAGTCACAAACATATGGCTCACAATTTTAGACAAACAGTTGGTTACAGGTAGGTTTTTTAAATTAAAATACAGAACGTAGGTATGTTTGAACATTTTATTTTGGTTGTTCCAATGTGATACATGTAGCTTTGTGAACTTATCATTTCTGAGAATGCATGCTGTTTCAGCGTGATTACCTGTAAATACCACATTAATGCAATAAATGCTCAAAATGATGTCCGTCAACCTCAATACATTTCGCAATATGTGTAACGACATTCCTCTCAACAGCGAGTAGTTCGCCTTCTGTATTGTTTGTACCTGCATTGACAATGCACTGACGCATGTTGTCAGGCATTGTCAGTGGATCATGATAGCAAATATCCCTCAACTTTCCCCACAGAAAGAAATCTGGGGATATCAGATCTGGTGAATGTGCGGGCCATGGTATGGTGCTTCGACGACCAATCCACCTGTCATGAAATATGCTATTCAATACCGCTTCAACCACACGCGAGCTATGTGCCGGACATCCATCGTGTTGGAAGTACATCGCCACTCTGTCATGCACTGAAACATCTTGTAGTAACATTGGTAGAACATTATGTAGGAAATCAGCATACATTGCACCATTTAGATCGCCGTTGATAAAATGGGGGCCAATTATCATTCCTCCCATAACGCCGCACCACACATTAACATACCAAGGTCGCTGATGTTCCACTTGTTGCAGCCATCATGGATTATCCGTTGTCCAATAGTGCATATTAAGCCGGTTTACATTACCACTTTTGGTGAATGACGCTTCGTCGCTAAATAGAACGGGTGCAAAAAATCTGTCATCGTCCCATAGTTTCTCTTGTGTCCGGTGGCAGAACTGTGCACAATGTGCAAAGTCATTGCCATGTAATTACTGGTGCATAGAAATATGGTACGGATGCAATCAATGTTGATGTAGCATTCTCAACACCGACGTTTTTGAGATTCCCAATTCTTGCACACATTTGTCTGCTACTGATGTGTGGATTAGACGGACAGCAGCTAAAACACCTACTTGGGCATCATCATTTCTTGCAGGTCATGGTTGATGTTTCACATGTGGCTGAACACTTCCTGTTTCCTTAAATAACGTAACTGTCTGGGGAATGGTCCGGACACTTGGATGATGTCATCCAGGATACCGAGCAGCATACGTAGCACATGCCCGTTGGGCATTTTGATCACAACAGCCATACATCAACACGATATTGACCTTTTCCGCAATTGGTAAATGGTTCATTTTAACATGGGTAATGTATCACGAAGTAAATACCGTCCACACTGATGGAATGTTGTGTGATACCACGTACTTATACGTTTGCGACTATTACAGCACAATCTATCATAAAGCGAAAAAAGTGGTCCAACTAAAACATTCCTATTTCTTTATGTACTACACGAATAATTAATAAAAAATGGGGGTTCCTATTTTTAAAAATGCAGTTGATATCCGTTTGACCTATGGCAGCACCATCTAGCGGGCCAACCATAGCACCATCTGTTTTCCCTCTTCAATCTAGATGAGTTTTGTTCTTTGTAGTTTTTTGGTTTTATGCTTATTTCGTGAGATATTTGGCCTGGTCACTTCAATGGACCACCCTGTATATAGCATTTTGAGTTGAAAAACCTTTCTGGAAACCAAACTCACATTTTGTTGAAACTTTATTTTTACAAAGGTGTAAAGCTACTGTACAATACATTACTTTTTTCAAGAATTTTGGATAAGGCAGTCAGAAGACAGGTTGGGCAGTAGTTGTTGACACCAGATGTATCCCCTTTTTAAGCAGTGGTTTAACAATGGCATACTTCAGTCTACCTGGGAAAATATCCTGCTTCAGAGAGCTATTGCATATGTGGCTAAGAATCCCACTTAACTCTTGAGAACAAGCTTTTATTATCCTGCTGGAAATGCCATCAATTCCATGTGAGCTTTTATTCTTGAGAGAGTTTATTATCTTCCTAATTTCAGAAGGAGAGGTGGGTGGAATATCAATTGTATCAAATTGTGTGGGTAAGGCCTCTGCCATTAACTGCCTTGCTTCTTCTAATGAACATTTAGATCCTATTTTCTCTACAACATTTAAAAAATTATTATTGTGCTTCATCCCATACTTGCCGGGTTAGTCCCTTCTCCTTGCCACTGATGCCACACAGCATGGAGTTAGTGCAGTGCTTTCCCATCATGCCCCAATGGACCCAAACACCAAATTACCTTCATTCCCAAAACTCTCACACAAGCTCAGTGCAACTACTTGCAGACAGAGAAAGAGGCGTTAGCTATTAACTATGCAGAGAATCAGTTCCACACCTATCTGTACAGCATGAAGTTTCAGTTGATCATGAACCACAAGCCATCACTCGTACTGTTTAGTCCTCGGTCCAGACCACCAGACAAAACAGCACAAAAGCTTCAGCGTTGAGCATTGTTTCTGTCTGCATATATGTACGACATCCTCTACAAACCTTCTGGTCACCGCGCATACACCGACAATCTGTCTTGTCTGCACACTGGCATGGGTCCTGAGTTTGACAATAAGGAAGTTGTCATTTTTCAACTAGAAATGGTTCAAATGGCTCTGAGCACTATTGGACTTAACATCTGAGGTCATCAGTCCCCTTTCAACTAGACTCTGACTCAGTACTGACCTTTCAGGAGTTCCCCCTCGATGTGTCAGCACTGGCAGCTCAAGCATGGGTGGACCCCATGTTTGGTTCCGTTGCCCAGTCGATTCAGCTAGGTTGGTCTAAGAGATTGCCCAGAGACACCCATAGTTCCATAGCCCACAACTCTCTCTTCGTGTCACGGTTCTCCTCTAACAGATGGCACAAGACTGGCCTCGGGTCAAGATTCCATCAGCTTTGCATCCCAAGGTCCTTAATCCACATACCAGTCACTGGGGTGTTTCATGTATGAAGCACATGGTCTGCCAATATACCTATTGCCCAGCTATCAACAGGGATATCAAGTTGATGGTTTGGTCTTGTACCACATGCAACTGCCAGCAGTCAGGAACCCCCAATGTTTTTCACTCTGGCCCCAGGCTGACCCCTGGAAGAATCTTCAAATTGACTTTGCGGGTCCTTTTTGCAGAGGGTGTGACATTTTGGTCAACTTGTTCTCCAAGTTTACTTATATCAACCCACTCCCCTCTACCATGTTGGCAATTGTCATTTGAGCCTTATCCCATGTGTCTCTTATTGAGGTTCTTCCATCAGCCATCATCTCAGGCAACGGCCTCTAGTTTACCTCACAAAATTCGCCCATTTCCATGAACTCCAAAGGATTACACACCCACTCACCACCCCGTTCCATCCGCAATCCAACGGGGAGGCATAATAGATGGTGCAGACTTTCAAGAAGATGTTAACCACAGTCCACTCTGCTTCAATGGACGAGGCCCTCACACTGTTTTGGCCACCTATCAGGCCACCCTCATCACTGGGAAAAGCCCTGCTTGGTTACTAAATGGGCTGCTGCACCAGACTATCCTTACATGCTGTCTCTGCAGGACCTCAGCCACCTCTACCTCATGCTTGTCGTCAGTTCAAGCTAGGCAACCTGGTAAGGGCACGATTGTTCAGTCGCTGTCCTTCACGGGCTCCTGATACAGTCCATGTCTCTCACTGTCACTAGATGTATGGCGTCTCCGCAGGGTGCCATCTTTGTTGATGCAACCAGAACCAGCTATGCCCCCGATCAATGCAGTTAGCAGCCCCAGCCCTGGATGCCTTGCTACCTCACTCTCGCCCTTTACAGCCACCAGTCACCAACTCTGCTTTGTGCCGGCCAGGTCCACAGAGTATCCTATCTGTCTCTGTTCCAGTTCTGGCGAAGGTGACCCAATCTTCAGCAGCTGCTCTGAGCATGGCTGTACTGACACTGACAGTGAGTGGGAATTATCACAATTGTCCAAAGTTAGTCTCTACTTGCCACCTGCAATTCTGGTGGTGCTGCAAGCTATGCATGGCTGTCACAAGATAAAGCTGGAAAGAAGCAACACACTCAAAGTGACTGTCATGTCACCTGGTGGGATCCCGTGGCTTACCCGCCTGATGTAAGCAGGTGCAACACCAAGAATAGCAGTACTCATTGGTGCTCCACATGATTGGCATATTTCGCCAGCAGCCTTGTGATGAAAACTACCAAATTGAACCTGGACAACACCTGGACAACACCTGGACTGTGTGTTTCTGTGCTTCTTGTTCACTGCTTGTGTTTCCAGTGAATATGGGATAAAGAGTGTTAGTAAGTGTAAACCTCACCATTATAATTTTCTGTCTGATCACATGCAGCTCTTTTTCAAACATTGCTGAAAGAAACTGTTAAATGTGAGATAAATCTATAGTTTCCCATTTAATCTTGTTTGCCCTTTTTAAGAATTGTCCAAACTTCAGTATATTTTAAGCAATCTGGAAAATATTCCTCTTCAAAAGACTCATTGATTCTAAGGGAGAGTGGATGTGCAGTACTATGGCAGCCTGTTTTTATTATTCTAGTGGGAACCTCACCCAAGCCCACTGAGTTAAAATTTATTGGAACATTATGATTTTCAGAACATCAGAGCTTGAAAGAGGGAAAACCTCACCAATATTACTACAGCAAATGGAGAAATCATTAAAGGATTCACATATGGCACAGAGATCTATAACAGCTCTACCACTTATCGTTAGTTTAGAGCAGCATTTTCTCTCCATTTCACTGCCAGCTTCACTACTTATAAAAGACCAAACAACTTTGCAATTATTTTTGGCATCTGAAATGAGTGTATTGTTTGTAGTGTGCTTTGCTGGTTTAACTACTTTGTTAGTTTTTTGTCTGTGCTTACATATTATAAAAATTCAAGATTTTGATTAACTTCTGCCTTTACATGCAGTTTCTTCATTTTAATGCTACACAGTCTAATTCCTTTTATTACCCATGATCTCTTTTTATGAGACTCAGTCTGTACTGTTACAAAAGGGAAGCAGTCATTGCATATACTCCTGAATTTGGTTGAAAAGTAGTAGTTGTCATTTGGTGAAGTGTGTTTGCTGACTGACCACATGGTAAGGCTTAGTTTGTTATTAAATAATTCTACTTTTCTTGGCTGAAGTTCCTACATCCTTTTGTTGTGCAGCCTGAATTTAATTTTTACAGTGATACAAATAGTGCTGCATGGACTGAGACTCCTAAATCTAGAATACAGTTTTCTTTGACACTGTAATTATAACTCTTACAATATTATCAGTACATGCTGAGGTGGGTGCTGTAACTCTTGCGCATTGATCATAATTTAGATTTAGCCCATTTGAGGCTATCTGGTTCTTTAAATATGAAGCAAATTTAACATCAGTTCTTACATCTATGTTGAAGTCAGCACATATAACTACTTTCTCATGCAGTTTTTCAGTTTTTAATTTATGTCACAGTGTTCCAAATTTATCTGTGAATATAGAGCTTACATGATATCCAGGAATGGGATATATACTGATGATTAACATGTTATACTCTTTAACTTCTATTCTACAAATTTTAAATGTAAGTTCTTCATTTAGATGGCTAAAATTCTGTATAATTTCATAGTTTACTGAGAAATGAACTAGTATGCAAGAGCCTCCATACCCATTAGTTCTGCAAAAGTTGGCCAGTTTGTAGCCTGCAAGTTTATGGAGAAGACTGATATTTTCAGTTTTATGCCAATGTTCATTTAGACATATTACTTTTACTGAATGTTCCATACTTTCTATCAGAATTTGCATACCATAAAGCTTGCTGGTCATTCCTTCAGACCGACCTTCAATGTTCAAAGGCATAATGAAATTACTACTGCATGTATTATCAGGTCAAGTATTTATACAACTAGTTTGATTACATGGTAAGGAGACTTCCACCTGTGTACTGAATACTACTTCTGGATTGTTAGTATTGAGCCAAATCCAGTTGGAATGGGCCCCTTTCACTAGTTTCCCTACATGTGAACACATAGGACAATGGCTTGTTTGTTTTTGCAGCAGCTTTCATGCATTATTTTGTCAATAGGCTTCTTCATATTGAATGTGAGTCTCTTCTTACCAGATCAATTCAAGTGGTTGGTTGGTTAGATTAAAAGATGGGGAAAGGGACCAAACTATGAGGTCATCAGTCCCTTGTTCCAAATAAAACAGTGCCACAAGTGTGAGAATAAAACAAACAAGACTGACAACTCAAAACAGAATGAAAAGAAAATCACAACGACGATGAAGGGCAACAAACATGTAAATGGATGAAAGAGGACAAGAAAACCACAGAAACACAAGAAACAGGACGAAGAGATTAAAACAACAAAGCAGGTTACCACAGCTGGCTGACCATGAGAATAAAAAAGCAGAAGCCAGCCACTCTGCAACACATTAAAACCTCCACCCTAGAAGCACTAGGGTGGAGGACACAGAGGGACAAAGGACATGTGCTAAAACTTAGATCAAAAGATAAAACCCACCCTCACAAATAAAACGTAAAACTAAATCAGCTGATGAGGCATTGTCAGATAAAATTAGTGGCAACAAGTCCGGTAACCCAAGATTTTGTCACTGGGCAGTCAAAGTGGGACAGTGCACCAGAATATGGGCCATTATTAACTGGGTGCCACACCGACACTCAGGCGGGTCTTCACGGCACAGGAGGTAACTGTGGGTCGCCCAAGCGAGGACAATGCGGTGCCGGCAGAGGACAACTGATTCCCTGCGAGAGGCCCACATGGAAGACTTCCACACATTTGTAGTCCCCTTAATGACAAATAGTTTGTTGTGTGTACTGTCATGCCATTCCGTCTCCCAAAGCCGAAAAACCCTATGGTGGGCGTAAGTCAGAATGCAGGTCAGGTTCAGAGACGCCCATCTCCAGAAGCGGTTTCCGCATAGCCTGTTCGGCCAGTCTGTCAGCAAGTTTGTTGCATGGCATGCCAACATGTCCTGGAGTATACACAAACACCACTGAATGACGGGACCGGTCCAGGGCATAGATGCAATCCTGGATGGATGCTACCAAAGGATGGCGAGGGTAGCATTGGTCGATAGCTTGTAGGCTGCTCAAGGAGTCAGTACACAGAAGAAACAATTCCCTGGGGCATGAATGGATATACTGAAGTGCATGAGAAATGGCTCTGCAGTGAATAAACTGCAGCCATTGAGCAAGGAATGCTGTTCAAAATGGCCTCTGTGGACGTAGGAGAAGCCAACATGACCATCAGCCATCAAGCCATCAGAGTAAACAACTTCAGAGCCCCAGAACACATCAAGAATTTCAGAGCCCCAGAACACATCAAGAATAGAGAGGATGTGACAGCAGAGATCAGCAGGAGTAACTGAGTCCTTAGGGTCATGCAAAAGGTACAGACAAATCTGCAGCCTAGGTGTAAACCATGGAGGTGTATGCAGCCGGACCTGGATGGGAGGTGGTAAAGGGAAGGACTCCAGTTCAGACAGAAGGGATCACACGCAAACTGCAGTCATTAGCCCTGACCTGGGCTGGTGATGCAGGAGATGAACTGCCATGGGTGGAAAAAGGAGACAGTAATTTGGATGCTCAGGAGAACTATGAATGAGTGCAAGATAACTGGTGAGCAGCTGTGCACGTCGGATCTGCAATGGAGGGACTCCAGCCTCCACCAGGACACTGGTCACCAGACTTGTTCTAAAACCTCCCGTCACCATGCGAACACCACAGTGGTGCACTGGGTCAAGTACATGCAACGCTGAGGGCACCGCCGAACCATAAATCAGACTCCCATACTCAAGGATTGAACAAGGGCTTTGTAGAGCTGCAGCAGAATAGAGCGATCTGCACCCCAGTTGGTGTTGCTCAGGCAGCGGAGGGCACTGAGGTGTTGCCAGCACTTCCACTTAAGCTGATGAAGGTGAGGTAGCCAAGTCAACCAGGTGTTGAAAACCAGTCACAAGAATCAATATATCTCCACTACAGTGAGTGGATCATCATGAAGATAAAGTTCTGGTTCCAGATGAATGGTACAATGCCAACAGAAGTGTGTGACACACGACTTAGTGGCAGAGAACTGGAAGCCATGGGCAAGAGCCCATGACTGTGCCTTGTGGATGGCTCCCTGTAGGCACCGCTCAGCAACACCAGTGCTGGTGGAGCAGTACAAAACACAGAAGTCGCCTGCATACAGAGAGGGTGATATGGACGGCCCTACAGCTGCTGCTAGACCGTTCACGGAAACTAAAAATAGTAATACACTCAATACAGAGCCCTGTGGGACCCCATTCTCCTGGATAAGGGGGGAACTATGGGGTGCACCAACTTGGACATGGAAAGTATGGAGCGACAGGAAATTCTGGATAAAAATCGGGAGTGGGCCTCAGAGACCCCACCCGTATAATGTGGCAAGGATATGGAGTCACCACGTGGTGTCATACACTTTGCATGGATAAAAAAAGACAGCAACAAGGTGTTGGCATCTGGAAAAGGCCGTTTGGATGGCAAACTCGACAGACTCAAGAATATCAGTGGTAGAGTGCCCCTGGCAGAAGCCGCCCTGACATGGACCCAGTAGGCCACGTGACCCCAGAACCCACCCCAACCGCCGACACACCATATGTTCCAGAAGTTTACAAAGAACATTGGTGAGGCTAATGGGCTGATAGCTATCCGCATCAAGCGGTTTTTTACCGGGTTTGAGCACTGGAATGATGGTGCTCTCCCGCCATTGCCATGGAAAGATGCCATCGCACCAGTTCCGGTTGAAGATGATGAGGAGATGGCGCTTGTAGTCAGACGAAAGATGTTTAATCATCTGACTGTGGATCCGATCTGGCTCAGGAGCTGTGTTGGGGCAATGTGCAGGGGCACTGAGGAGCTCCCACTCTGTAAATGGGGTGTTATAGGGTTCACTGTGGCGTGTAGTGAACGAGAGGACTTTTCTTTCAATCTGCCTTTTGTGGGTGCAAAAAGCTGGGGGGTAGTTCTCCGGCACAGAGGCTCGAACATAGTGCTCAGCAATTGCGTTTGCATTGGCACATAGAACCCCATTGATGGTAATGCCAGGGACACCTGTTGGGGTCTGGTATCCAAAAAGACATCTGATCTTCATCCAGACTTGGGAAGGTGATGTATGGCACCCAATGGTCGACACATACCCCTCCCAACACTCCCGTTTCCATTGTTTTATAAGCTGGCATACACGGGCACAGAGCTGCTTAAAGGCTATCAGATCCTCTAGGGAAGGGTGTCGCTTATGTCACTGTAGAGCTCGCTGACACTCTGCAATTGCCTCAGCGACTTCTGGCGGCCACCAAGGGACTCTCTTTCGCCCGGGGCACAGTAAAGAGCGAGGGATCGCGTTTTCTGCCGCAGAAATGATTATGGTAGTCACCTATTCAACCATCACATCGATGTTACCATGTGGGGCAGAGTCAATGGTGACAGCTGAGGTGAAAGTTTGCCAGTCTGCCTTGTTTAAAGCCCATCTGGGCAGGCGTCCGTAGGCCTGATGCCGGGGCAGTGACAGGAAGATGGGGATGGGGACGTGGTCACTACCACACAGGTCATCACGTGCTCTCCAGTGGATAGATGGGGGAAGTTCTGGATTGTAAATTGATAAATCAATGGCCAAGTAACTACCTCGAGACACACTGAAATGTGTGGTGGCCCCCAGTATTTAAGAGGCAGAGGTTGAACTGAGACAGTAAAGTTTCGACATCTTTGCCTCGGCCAGTAAGCACAGTATCACTCCACAAGGGGTTATGGGCGTTAACATCTCCCAGAAGTAGGAAAGGTTTAGGGAGTTGATCAATCACTGAAGCTAATACATTCAGGGGTATTGCACCATCTGGAGGAAGATTACATTGCAGACAGTTATTTCCTGCGTCGTGTGTATTCTGACAGCCACAGCTTCAAGAGGGGTTGAAAGGGCACAGGTTCACTACAGACTGAATTTAGGACAAACACAAACTCCACCTGGCACTCGATTATAGTCGATAAGGTTCTTGTAATATCCCTTATAGCCACGCAGGGAAGGGGTCCACATTGCTGGGACCCAGGTTTCCCGGAGGGCAATGCAGAAAGCAGGTGTAAAGCTTAACAGTTGCCATAGCTCAGCCAGGCAGTGTAAAAAAACACCGCAATTCCACTGGAGGATGACATCATCGTGAGACTGGAAAGGCATGGAACATTCACCCGCTGCCACTGACGTTTTGCCTGAGCAGTCTATATCCATTGTGTCTGATGGTCTGGAGAGATCCAGGTCCTCAGCAGATGCCAGAATCTCCACCCCATCGCCAGACACATAGCTTGTAGGTAGCAGTGGTGTGGGTGCCACCGCAAGTTCCATGTTCTTAGGGGTTTTCTTTTTTGATTTCTTGCACTGTTCCTTTGGTTCTTGGGTTTTCTTGGCTGGGAGAACCTCACTGAATCAGTCTCCGGGACTGTAGATGAGCATGAAACCCTACGACCAGCTGCTTTTGAGCTCTTCAGCTGCTGGCAGGCATCATTTTCCCCACTAGCAGAAACCTAGGAAGAGAGTGACCCAAGGGACCACTTCCTAGCGAGAGGAGCTGAAGAAGCCTTATGTTTCTCTGGCTCAGAAGTGGGGACTGAAATCCCCACTGGTTGGTGGGGGGGGGGGGGGTTGTTGCTCCCAAAGTACATGGTGCGGGAGCAACAGGGAGGGAAGTGACCCCCACCTTCAATGGGGCAGGTGTAGTCTCCCAGTTCTGAGAGGTGACAGGAATTCAAGGAACTGATGGGGCGAGAAATGTTCTCGTAGCAGCGGCGTATGAGAAGGTCATAGCCACAGTATGTAGGCACTCAAATTTCCTCTTAGCTTCAGTGTAAGTCAGTTGTTCCAGGGTCTTATATTCCATGATTTTCCTCTCTGTCTGTAAAATCCTGCAGTCTGGCAAACAAGGTGAATGATGCTCTCCACAGTTGTCACAGATTGGAGGCGGAGCGCATGGAGTATTGGGATGCAATGGACGTCCACAGTCTCAACAGGTGGGGCTGGAAGTACAGCAGAAAGACATATGGCCGAACTTCCAGCACTTAAAGCATTGAGGGATGGATATATGACTTGACGTCACAGTGGTAGACCATCACCTTGACCTCCTCGGGCAATGTGTCACCCTCGAAGGCCAAGATGAAGGCACCGGTGGCAACCTGGTTATCCCTCGGACCCCAATGGACACATAAGACAAAATGAACTCCTCACCACTCTAAATTGGCGCACAGCTCATTGTCAGACTGCAAAAGAAGGTCCCTGTGGAATATAATACCCTGGATCATATTTAAGATCTTATGAGGGATGATGGTAACAGAAACATCCCCCAACTTGCCACAAGTGTGTAATGCCTGTGACAGGGTATTGGATGCTGTTATTATCAAAAGTGACACAGAGCGCATTTTGGACAAGCCCTCCACCTCCCCAAACTCTCAAACTTTTTCCCCATCAACTCTCGTACATATGAGGTACTGGGGCGAATAAGCTTCACTGCAATCCTTAGCCTGGCTTTCCTCCCATGGTGTGGCCAGGGAGGGCAATGACTTGGGGTCATATTTCTTAGCGTTAAAGTTAAACTTTTCCCGCTTAGAGACTGCTGGTGGTGGACCACCAGCAAGAGATGACACACTATGCTTCATGGCGTGCCACCCTCCCTGATGCCACCCACTCTGACCAGGGGCCCTCCCGAAGGGCACCACTCAGGCACAGCAAAGGCCATCTGGCAGGATGGTCATTGCTGGGAGTCCCGATGGCCAGGGTGATGGGCATCTTCTACTCCTTGGCATATGTGGGGAGTTAACGGTGCAGGCATCAGCAGAGCAATCCCTGTGTTGTCAGGGGGCTACAACCAACAGGGTACATGGCGGCCCCACCACAACAGACTGGCTACCGTGCTGGATGTGATGTACAAAAATGTCCTTGGTCACTGTCGGCACAGAAAGTGACACTGCATAATGCATGGTGGAAAACACACCCAGGAAAGTGTCCTCGCCAAAAAGATGGAGAATGGGTGGGACCACAATGCAACAATGAGAAAGTGGGCTAAAGATCTCACTGCATGATGGACCTGATGCACCATGTAAGACGCCCTTCCCCAATTGGCTCCCTCTTCGGGAAAATTTTGAAAAATGGGGGTCAAACCCTACAGGGGACCATCATATAAAGGCCAAAACATGTGAGACTCCTTTTAGTTGCGAGGCAGGAATACCTCGGGCCTATTCTTACCTACGGACCTACAGGGGGGGGGGGGATTCAAGTGGTGTCCATGCGTTGTGAAACTAGCTTTTTCCCAACTGTTGACATTGAGAAGTCTTACATTTTTACACTTCAAATCAAATTTTTGATTCATTCATCAAATTTCTCTACTTATGTATGGCCAGTTCACTAGTTCAAACTTCATAGGTATATTCATCTTTATCACATTTTTAGTCAACAGGAACTGCAAGACAATGATCACTTTTTTTAGAAATGCATTGGCCTCATTGCAGTATACATTATTTGATCCTGCTAAAAGATCACCACAGTCACTTTTAGTAGAATCACTGCCACTAACCCCTCCGAGTACAGATGCACTCTTCAGTATGCGTAGTTAACTTGCTCCCTGTCTCAGGAACAGTCTATGTAAAGGAGGCTGAAATGGGGATACTCTTGGATCACAGACTACAATGCACAGTGATAAATTGAAACCTATGTCTTCTTCATTGCCATGCCAAAGGTTCTATCATTTCTACTGTTCAGATCAGCATACCACCAGGGTATGCATAACAAGAAGTTAGCATATACGTTATTATGGAAGGTGTCGGGGGGGGGGGGGGGGGGAGGGGCAGCTGAACTTTGAACTTCTTGTCAGAGGTCTTCAAGTTGTACTGCTGCTGGTCGTCCTGTTCTAGGGCAGTTCATGAGTAACCACATGTTTGGGTTGTGGAATAACGTAAGATGACAGGGGTAGCTATAATCATAATTCCATAGTTAACTAAATTTTGTTAGCATTGCCTTTTCAGAGGTGGTATTCATGCTTCCACAAGGAGACTATCAAAGGGGCTCATGTGAAAAGCTCGAGTTGACTAATGTATTCCATTGTGATGGACAGAATCCAACAAGGCTGGAGCTGAAGGCACTACTGACCCACAAACAACGTTTCTTTATCCTAAATGGGATAAAATTAGTGCTCTCCAGAATTTTAGTAAAATCATTCCATTCATTTCCTGGGATATGTCACTGAGGGAAAGGGGATTATTGAGTTTCTTCACGCAGGTTTTCTTGAGTTGTGTATTTGGTAGCCACATTTGTAAGTTCGTTATCAAAAATAAGTCCTAGAAGACAATAACTGCTTCACTGCCTCCAGAAGTTGGCTCTTTGTATATACAAATTGATGGCTGGAAGAATGTGGTATGTTACATTTTCCCAACATTGTGTTTTCTTGTGGAACAGCAAGGTACGAGACCCCTCTGCATTGTGTCAATCTGTGGTAGTTCTAGGAGACATCATTAGATGGGTGTAGCACACAGAAGTAGTGAGTGTCCACTGGAAGAATATGGCGTGTCCAGTGAACAGGTAACTTTAAATAGGTGGAAAAGGGCTGTAAATAGAGTGGAAAGACAAGAAGCATAAAAATCTAAGTGACAGTGGAAAGTCCTGTGAAGTTTGCGCTGGTCAGTGTAAGTACTCTTGCATGACATCATTATTGTATTTCGATACTGAAATATTTATATATAGGAGTATTACAGTTTTTTAAATCTTAATATTTGTGAATTTTACGTATCACAACAGGGCTTTATAGTTTGAGCAGTTGTCATTCTTCCTCTGTTCCAGGCTACAGCCTGTAAGGCATTGAGCAAAAAAGACTGCAAGAACTTAAATATGGATTTTGTAAGTGACCTATACAATAAAATTTTTACCAACTATCATATGATGAATAGTCATATGTTCTCCTGAAATATATTGGTATAGGTGAACCTGTGAGAAGACAACTGGGGAACACAGAACAAACACCTAGAAGACAGGCTACATTCCATTACAAATAGGATGGCAAATGAGTTTGTTTAATGACTTGCTGTAATAGTTTTGTTATAAGCTGACAGTGAGTAGAAACTCTCCAACAGAGAATTAATGAAAGAGTCACAACTGCTAAAGACAGAAGATGGTTACACACAAATAGGCCTCATACAATTTAATATGAACCCATATGAAGAGCTTCCCAACAATTCCAAGTTGTTACAGTCAGAATGTGTCAGTAAAGGACCACTTAAGCCTGATTTATCTATTAAAGAAATGTACAGACTACTAATTAATCAAAACCCTCAGCTCACAGTCAGTCTGACATTGTGTAAAAGAATATTTGACCATGACTTCACCTTAAGGTTCTGTGCACCAATGTCAGATACAGGCCGACATTGTGACTTGTACTTTATTAAACTTAAAACTGCTGAAAATGAAGAAGATCAGTTACAGATGGAGGAGGAGAGTAACCTGCATCACTATAGAGCTGCACAAGCCTGTAAACAAACAGAAATCCATGATACAAGTGTGAGTAGTATCACATTATGTGTTACTTACAGCAGGTACTATACTGCCCTTTCCCTTATGCATTTCAGTATGTACTACCAAAGGCAGTATGCATGTTGCAATTTTGCTGTTCATAACATGAATACAGCTTGTGCTTCTATGTATTTATGGAATGAATCAATTGCCAAATGGGGCTCTAAGGAAATTGCTTCATTTGCATTAAAACATATGACAAATTTTCAGAAACTAACCAATGGTGAAGAAAGGAAGTTAATAATTTGGTCAGACCATTGTTTTACTCAGAACAACAATTGCTGCATTATTTTCTTACACATCTACTCTATTTGTAGTGGGTATTTTAAATAAATACACCAGAAATTTATGGTCTCTGGCCACAGCTTCTTCCTGTGTGACCCAAACTTTGCCCTCATTGAGTGTCACAAAATGTTATTTAAACCTATGGTCCCTGAAGACTGGAAATATGTCATTGCAAAATCTCAGATGAATAAAGCATTCTCTGTGATGGAAATGAACCAAAACTACTTCAATGACAGTCAGTGCATGGTGGCTGGACTAAAAAAACACAACGTGAAAATAACAGAGTTATGTGGCCCAGAATGTCACAAGGTGACCCTGTTTCACTCTACACATGGTTATCACCCAACATTTTGCAACCATGCTATTGTCATCCAGTGTGTCTGCCTACTTACAAGTTACTTGACCCTAATCAGTAAATGGTCTTATACCTGATGTTGCTTCTGATCTGCAAAGAGAAAAAAATGGATCTGATAGATATGATACAGTTCATGGATAAATAGGAACAGCACGACTTCTACCGAAATCTGCCTGTTCTGTTTCAATGTGTGGAAATTAGAGGAAAGGCCTATTTCGTTAATGCCTAACAGCAAGTTTGATGTAATTAGTTGTGTTGAACATTACTCGGTTGTTGGACAAATAAGACCACCACCACCACCACCACCACCACCACATTCAGAAGAATTTTCTACCATGTGTGTGTTCCATTTTAAAGTGTGCTGTGTCACATGTATTGGTTAGTGCGTATTGTTTAATGCTGTACTGTGCATTTGAGATAATACATATCTGATTCTGAAATGGTTTTCTGTTATGGTATTATTCCTTACCACTTTCTAAAAATGGAAACATCCACTAGACTTGAATAACATGGTATGTTGCCACTGCAGCATTCCCCAGTTCAAGCCACTTAAACACAGAACAACATTTGATGCACCTAGGAACGATGCTCAAAATTGTGGGCCCAAATAAGGTGCCAAGTGAGACTTTAAGGTGCAACATTTAACTTAGAGTTTGATAGATTTCTACAGGATATTTGTCTGGTAGATTACGTAGACTGTGAAGTCTGCTGTTGTGTGACTTTGAGATGCTTTCAATACATGAAGTTAAGCAGTAAAGTATTTTACCTGTCGAGATCCTACTGCTATGGAAAGTCAAGGTGTTAAATATTTTACTGATAAGAGTTACTACTGCTGTGTAAATCATTAATCACAGTAGTTGAGATGCTCATAAATTAGGCATAAGGAGACCACTGAGTGAAACTTAGTAACTGATTCCACCTGCTCTCTGATCAAAGGTTTCAGTTCTATTCCATATTTTCAATCAACACTTTTCTGTTAACCAACATTAGTGAGCAAGTAAAATGCTGTCAACAGCAACAGGAAGAAATGCAGTACTTCCTTCTTTCACCATATGCATCATCTTTCATAGTATTTGTACAGTTCTCTAATGAAAAATCTATCAGGTTCTAAAATATTTGAGCTTTCTCATATGCATTTCTACAGATCAGAGAAACACCCTGATCATCCAGAACATTATGACCACCAAACTACTATTACCCATTCAGGCTATAGCAGCATCACCTGGCAAGGAATGACTGCTAGTCACACACACACATGGTGTGTGTAGTGTCAGCAAGTGTGCTGTCCACGTGCAGAAAGGGGAAGGCATGTGATCTACCCGAGTTTGATCGAGGGCAGACTGCAACATCCCAGAGGTTTGGCACAAGCATTTTGGAAACTGCTCGACTTTTCAAGTGTTCGATGCCAATGTTAATACTATGACATCAGCAACTATGACTTACCATTGGCACTGGATGTTGGTGCAGTGGCAGAGTGTTGCATGGTTTTATGAATCTCAATACCAATGGGAGGCTGAGAATCTGTCATCTTCAGGGGGAACAGCTCCTTGACGTCTGTGCTGCAGGATGGAGACAACTGACAACAGCTCCACTATGCTCTGGGGAGCATTCACGTGGGCACCAGGGATCCAGTGGAGCTCTGCAAGACACCATGATGACCAAGGAGTATCGTACACAGGTTGACCACATACACCCCTTCATGACACCTAAGTTTCCCGAAGGCAGTGGCATTGTTCAACAAAATAATGTGCCGTGTCACAAGGCCAGGAGTGTGTGAAGTGGTTCAAGGAACACAGTGGCAAGTTACAATTGATGTGCTGCCTCCTCCCCTCCCTCCACTAGCCAGATCTGGACCTGATCGACCACATTTGGTATGTGATTGAACGCGGCATCAGAGACCATCCCCCTCCCCTCCCCCCCCCCCCCCTGCCCCTCCCTCCAGAGAATTTATGTGAATTAGGTAACTTGTGTGTACTGATGTGGTGCCAATTCCCTCCAGAAACCTATCAAGGCCTCATTGCTTTTATACCACAACATGCTGTTGCTGTTATCCATGCCAAAGCTGGTCATACTGGCTCAGGTAGGTGGTCTTAATATTCCGGCTGATCAGTGAAACAGGTTACCTTCCATTCGGAAAGCAGTTGCGCTCAGTGACTGTTAATTGACTTGTAAATTATAGATTGCAGCAATCAGTTGTCCTTTTTAAATTTTAATATGCAGATCCAGATTTTGGCTAGAATCTAGTCATTCTCAATGAACTATTATTTTTTTCACTCAATGCACTATTATTTTTCTCACTCAATGCATGTAAGTCCCTGTTGATCGGGCTTCACCACAGCACTCCTCGAACACTTGAAAAGTCATGCATTTTCCAAAATGCTTGTGCCAAACCTATGGGTGAACATTCATCTATAATTTACAACTGATCAGCAAATGTCTTAGCTGGAAATGAGCCCTGTGTATCATTAATAACATCCACCAGGCAAATATATCCTAGAACCATAGAAAATTTCAATTTGAAAATTGAATCAACAATGTGGTTGACATTGTTATGCAAAAATCAAGTACTTACACATTTAAAGTTGGAAACAAAGAATCACAGCAGTAGGCATGCCCTTATGTGAGTGATGTAGAAACAGCACTAAGTAGAGCCCATAGCTGGAGTGAAACTGCTCTGTGAGGTATGATTCCAGTTTTATTCTTTTCTTACATTCACTTTTTTTAATTGGGAAAATTGAGTGAGCAAGAACAATGATGTAATCAGCACTTTTAAGGCTGACATTACTTTTTATGCCAAAAGCATTCTCTTTCCTCATATTTGAAGGATTCTATTGAAAAGTTTTTGAGAATGAAAAATTGGTGGAAAGTTTTTGGCACAGGTGACAGAAATATGTCAAGGCCACACAATAGCAGACTACATAGTCTGCATAACCTATCAGACAAATATTCTCTAGTACTCTTTACAATTCTAAAATCCAATACAGGCAGTCAAATGAAAATGAGACAGAAGGAAAAAAGTAAGTAAACTCTTTATTATTTCAAAAGTAATTGCCACAACTATTAACACATTTACCCCAATGTGAGAAAATGGTCAATGCCTTCATGGAAAAATGTTTGCAGTTGCCAACAGAATGATGATTGTATCCTGGTGTGCATCTCTTTGTCCGAAGCAAATCGTTGACCACTAATGTCTTTTTTTCAGGGCTCTTAGAATATGGAAATTGCATGGGGAGAAATGAGGACTGTATGGAGGCTGCATAAACACTTCCCAGCACAACTTCTGAAGCATATTCAAAACAACCCTGGCAACACGTGAGCCTGTATTATAGTGTTTGTAGCATGGGTGGCGGTTTTCATTGCAGCTTGTAGTACTTGGTAGATTATCTTCTCTGCGTTTATTGTGCTCTGTATTTTAGCAGTGGCTTTTCATAGCGAGCAACATTGTAAGAAAGAGTTATGTTGTTGGTGTGGGGCTAATACAATAATCAGATAGTGGTTACTACCACAAAGATCACCATGAATACGCCATTGGATGATATGTGAGAAGTTAGGGCTGCATATTGTCGGGTCTATTGCAGAGTATGATGCTTAGGCTGAAATGTGTTGAGGTTCCTGAATTTATTAGGCAGAGGTTAAGATCAAAAGCGGAGATTAATCTCTTCACAAGTTGCCCCCTACTAGTAATCATCTTGCTGCCACTTATGTGATTTTGACTACCAAGGTCTAATGAAATGAAACATGGAAGGTAATGGTTTCACCAGATCTTTCATCTCTTTGTAAGCGATTTTCTGGTCATGAGGTGTACATCACTTTTCATATCAGTAGCACACTCTCCCCTATTTTGTGATAATACAGAACTAGCTGTCCCTCTTCCAACTTTTTTGGTGTCCCCCTGTCAATTCTATCTGTCAAGAATCCCATATCGTCTGCAGTACTCCAGAACAGGACAGACAATTGCAGTGTATGTATCTCTCTAGTAGATTTGTTGCAACTTTTGAGTACTCTGCCAATAAAATTCTATCTGTCAAGAATCCCATATCGTCTGCAGTACTCCAGAACAGGACAGACAATTGCAGTGTATGTATCTCTCTAGTAGATTTGTTGCAACTTTTGAGTACTCTGCCAATAAAATGTCTTTGGTTTGCATTCCCAATATTTTCTTTGTGATGGTTCCAATTTAAGTTGTTTGCAACTGTAATCTCTATGCATTTAATTGACACTACAACCTTTAAATTTGTGTTATTTATAGAGTAGCTGAAATTTAATGAGCTCTCTCATCAGGGAGGATTCTAGCTCTGGCAGAACTGATGATTTTTTTATTCATTTATTCTACTCTTCTATTTTCTCTTTTACTTAGTGTAATTTTTAAGGTTGGATATCTGGGTATGAAGCAGATTGGACACTTCCACCACCCAGCATCTTAGTTTCTTTCATTCACTGGGTCAGATTTGGCAATGGGTCTATCGATTTCTGGAGAATGATGCCACTGAATGCGCCTTCCTGTCTTGTGACATCAGAGGGATGCAGTGCGTCCAGCTGTAGCAGCTGAAAGATTCATGCTAGCTCTGTAAGACTGGCAGTCAAGGGAGACATATCTTTCTTTTGGGCAATTTTTCGATCTGGTTGTTTATAGTCGGTGGTTTACAGCACATGGCAGACATGATTTTGAAAATTTTGTGGCAAGTATGGTGAAAGCAATGACCTCACAAAACCTGTAATCAAGTCTACCAGATACAGGCACTCCTACTTCTTTCTTGCCTCAGGATACGACAAGTCAATTGTGCTGTATTCTTGTTTTATGTAAAGCAAACAAACAAACAACACACACACACACACACACACACACACACACACACACACACACACACACACACACACACACACACACACACAAAATTGTTTATGAGGTCATCATAAAGTGATTTTCCACAGTATCCACATTTTGGCTCCGCTGTGTAGTGAGATGATATGTGTTAAAACCCTAAACGTAAGCCTCACAGTTGGTGGAACATAAAGCTTAACATCACAACTATTTGCCATAATTTTAGCTTTTTCTAGGAAGAAATTTCGTTCAAAAGCTTAGATTGCAATACCGGTATCTATTGTTATCTTTTTGTGTGTAACACACAAAATGTGCGCCTCACTGTTGTACGTTAGCTCATTGCTGTTTGTCTGTCTGGAGTGTAAGGTCTCTGTGAATGATAACTCCTAGGATCATGTTCAGAGTTTTATGTAGAGTAATATTCACTGGCATGTTCACACATTTTCCCACTTGTTTTAAGTGCTTTATATTGTGTAGCCATGGCTGCTTTAATCATCAGTGATCCATTTTCCATTTTTTCCAAAGTTTAAACTCCTCCAAATTTACCTTCTATTTGCTTCATGAAAAATAATGGTTTAGTAGCTGTAAAAAAATCTGTTCAAGTGAATAAATTGTTTCGTTCCTTGTCTTCTGGCTTCTTGTTCTTCCTATAGAGTAGCCAGGGTAGAGAAAGCCAAAGGACTGTAATTTTCTGCTTTGAAGTTTCTAAACTTATCTGCCGAGACAGGCAGATCAGTACATCACAGTGATGTAATTTAGTTCATTTCACCTGTGAAACATCAACACTGTTGCCATCTTCTCCAATCAATGACTCTCCATACTGGCGCCACACAACTGCAGCAAAGGCCTTCTGGCAAGAGCCTAGGGGTCCCAAGAAGACTGGCATCTACTCCCTGGCATGTGTTGAGACTTGATCACTCTGGAATCAGAAGTGCAATCCCTGTATTTTCAGAGTACTGTACCAAGTGGGAACACAGCGATCTCACCACATCAAATTGGCTTCCACATTGGTTTACAAGTGCATTTTTGTGTCTCTGTAGTTATTGTAAATAAAAAGATCTTTTATAGCATTACTTAGCTGGTGTTACTAATGAATCTTCCCCTGAACTGGTCTGTACTACAATAAACAATTTATGCAAGAAGTTCTGCACCAAATAGGGGATTAAAAATTATTTCTGTCAAAAAGTCTGTGATGGAAAGTGAAGTGTAATCAAAAGACATATAGCCAAGGGAATAGCCGCGTTGGCATCAATGACTGTCATAAAGGGTTTGAATGTACAAAAAGTAAGAAAACTGAAAATGGGATATTGCAAAACGAGAAATGAAGGAAGTGCTTCAATAGCTGCAGTTCTAGTTTCACAACACTTGCAGTCGTGGAAAGTTGTGAGGCCACTGAGCTAAGGTTCCCTGTCTCACACGCTGATACGCCAAAACATTATGACCACTGCACACCATGACATTGGATGCCATCTGGTGGCATTGTGGGCATGTGATGCTGTAACAAATGTATGTAAGTGGAGTTGACATGGATGGGGGTTCATCCTGGTGAATATATGGGCTGCAAATGGGGAAATCCATTGAGATGAGCAATTTTGACAAAGGGCAGATTATTATTATTATTATTATTATTATTATTATTATTATTATTATATTATGTAGAGCCTGTGAAAGAGTATCTCAAAATCTGTGAAGCTGGTTGAATGTTAACATGCTACTGTAGTGAGCATCTACAGTAGGAGTTAGGACAGTGAAACTACCACTAGATGCTAAATAGTTGGACATCCACAACTCTTCACGGAGGCTTATCTACTCTGTGAAGGGATAGATGCCACCTAGTAGCATATATGCTGAAAAAGCACAATGCTACTGCACGGACTAGTGTTCTGAAGCACTCTGTTCATCATACATTGTTGAACATGGAGGTCTGCAGCAGACCACCCTGTGTGTTCATCTGATGACCAACATCATCATCAATTATGACTGCAGTGGACACAGGACCATCGGGATTTGACTCTCAACCAACGGAAATGTGTCAGCTCTTTGTGTGAATCATATTTTTGCTACTATAGTCTGATGGTTGTCTCCACAAATGCCATCATCAATGTGAAAGGTGGCTTGAAACATGCAGCACACTGTGGATGCAGACTCATGGGAGCAGTATTATACTATGGTAGACATTCTACTGTACTTGGATGGGACCTGTGATAATAATTGAAGACATGCTGACAGCTGCCAACTATCTGCATGCCTTCATACTTGATGTCTTCCCTGATGGTGATGTCATTTTTCAGCAGTATAATTGTCGGTGTCTCTGAGCCAGAACCGTGCTACAGTGGTTTGAGAAGCACAATAGTGAACTCTTGTTGATGTCTTGGTAACCAAATTCACCTGATGTAAGTCCTATGGAAACCATCCAAGTCACTATCAGGTGCCACCACCATGTGCGCAAATCAACGGCCTGTTATTTATGCAAATTACACGACCTGCACATAGATATCTAATGCCACGTACCTCCAAAAACCTACCAACAAATGGTCAGATTCCTGACATACAGAATGAGTTACGTGTTTCATTCCAAAGATGAATGAACAAGCTATTAAGCAGGTGGTCTTAAAGTTTTGGCTCATCTGTGTATTACACAAGTGGCATTTCACAGTGTTTTTTCTTTTTTCTTTTTCTTTTTAGTTAGGCATGTGACATTTAAAAGTTACACTTATTTACATCTATAATGCATGTGCCAGGGAAAAGGACGTAGGAGAAATAATTTTTGTAATTTTAGAATATCTTCTTAAGTTTTCTTATAAATTTGTTGTGTATTTTAGTAGCAGCCAGAACCTTTCATTATTACTGCATGGTAATGTGACTTTATTTGTACTAACTATCATATACTATTACAAATGCTAGCATGAGTTAGGCATGTGACAATTTGTCCACAAGAAGTTTAATTGCCATGGAGCCTAAAAAATGATTGAAATACACCACAAGAACACTATAAAACAAGAATAAAGACTTATTTACTGTATTAATTTATCAGGCAACTCCATTATGACACCTACACTTCACAAAAAGATGTCGGAATGGGGTCCACAATTACTCTATAAGGCTACATTCGTAAACAGACATTACATATCAAACACGGCAACAATATACTTAAACCAGCTGCTTAACACATATTGTACCCAGAAAACCCCACACTAAAAATCAGTCCATCCCTCCTAGCACGTAACAGACACTGCGTTTGTATCATCAGTCAGAACATTATCATCCTTGTCATCTGGCTAACAAACTAGTTTTTAAAAAATTAGTCTCCTCATAAGATATCATGTAGGCCTATATCAGGCTCAGAATTCATAATTGGTAATACCACACACATAGAAAGCCTTCATCACATCATGCACATCATACATGATGTTATCAGATTCCATCAACAACTATGTCTTTTTTGTTGGTGACAATTTGCAATAAACTTGCTGTAGTACCACCACCTGTTTACTGGGTGAATTTGCAGTACTTTCTTAGCTCTGTGAACTGCTTTTCCCAATGCTGGCAGAAAAATTTTATGAACATTTGTGTCTTCTTGCTGCTTTTCACATTTTTATTATTCTCTCTGATGATGATTCCATTCTGCACCTCTTTCGTCTTATTCTTCCTTTTTTGCCAGTTTTGTGCTTCTTTTCATCTTTTAGCAATACACTCTGCCTCTCACTGATTCAACTTACAACGTTTTTCATCTTCACCTGCTAGCTGCTTCTTCCAATTTTGACAGCTTACTTTCCCAGTGTATGAGACACAGCCACAAGATTTTCCAATATTTTGGCCTAAGAACATGCTTGTCACGTGCCTAACCAAATGAAATTTATAGAAATTGGTTTGTAGACTCAACCGATACTGAAATTAGAGCATAGAAGCTCTGAATCAGAAGGCATTGTTTCACAGCTTCAGCACAAAAAAATTAGTTCAGATTGTTAGGCATGTGACTAGATACACATGTCCAAACAGGTTGTTGGCAGTCACTTAGAACAATTTGGGCAACATTGCCATATATGATTTACAGATGCTAGGTGGCACTATCAGTGGTACAACTTTGGAAAATACTTTCTTCTTGCTGTGGGAAGAAAAAAAATTAATGTCGGATGCCTAACAGCAATATTACAGTTTTCATGTTTACTGCTACACCAGTCTTAGTAGATGATTTCAGGTTGTTAATTTGTTGTATTTAGAAAATACAAATAAAGTACCTTCATTTCAAATGCCACTTTCACTAGTTTCTTCAAAACTGAAACCCACACATCTTGTTCAAAATATTGTGAAATGCCCAATACTGAAAGTATTGCACTGTTATCTTGGCATTATTTGGTGAAGAAGTTAGCACCTCTTCATTATTTAGTATGATTGTAGCTGGTGTTTGCCTACCTACATCAGAGATCTTCCAGACCAACACATGTACTTCTGTGCCTTTTTCTGAACAAACGATGGAATTCAAAAACTTCTTTTATCATCTCTCCATGAGCATTGATAGAAATGTAAAAGGAGGTGGGGGAGGGAGGACCATATGATTCTAAAATTGTTATATAAAAATAACAGTCACTGAGTTTGAAGTTTCTTCAGGCATCAAGACCTCAATTTCAGACTAGATACGCTTTGCTTATTATATTTCAAAGGACCAATAGTTATTCAGGCAATATTTTTTGGAGTTACATTACTGTGATATCTTAAAGGTATGTAGGCCATTAGCATATAGGCTACATTTGTTTTAACTTCATGATTTGAAATTACATCTTCATCACATTAAATAGAGCAAGTATCAAACAAAATTATTCACAAGTTTGGAAATACAGCTAGAAAATATTCACAATGGATATTTTTTATTCATGTGTCAATGTCATTATGTTGACACTAAAAATAAGAAAATTAAAACATAAAACATCACAATAACAGTGACAATCCTGCTGGACACCACAAAAATAAGTAATAGTCTCATTGCCCAGTCCTCCTTAAAATGATGACACACGAGTCAGCACTGCTGTATTATGCCACAGAATTATTTTGGAGTACATGCTTAAATTTTTAAAGCTCTACCCAATGAGCTCAGGATAAGGAGGCTAGCTCAATGCCTGTGTACCAATTGGAATGTCAGCAAGGTGACCCATTGATATAGCAGAAGACATGGCACCAGATGAGCATTGCCACACAACTCCAAAAAAGAGAACCAAAAGTACTAATGCCACAGTGCTACACAGCAGCAATAGTATGAAGTAACACACTGTTACTTTAAATGTCACTGCAATAGTCAAATGTTGCAGAAAGCCCCAAGCTAGGCAACCCAGAATAATTACTGAACGACCATAGCGAGACAAATAAATGAGGGCTAATTCTACTGGACCCAAGCTAGGCAACCCAGAATAATTTCTGAACTACAACAGCAAAAACTCGTAACTGAGGGCAAATTCTATGGTTACAGGCTCAGCCCTTTAAATAATGAGCCTTTTGGAGCTCAAAAGACACACCCAGTGATGTTGCCAGTTTGTCCGTGTCGCTAGAACCATTGAGAATGGCAGTCGATTGAGTTTCAATGAAACGGCAACAAGTTGATTGATGATGGTATTACAGCCACGGTCTACCTACTGGGGTGCTGTGGATAAGGAGAAGCCCTCCTCCACTGATAGTCAGTCGCAGATGATGTGCAAGCTGTCATCTCCCCACTTTCCAGGGGTGGTGCAATTGCACAGCCCCATGGCCAACTCGTGAACATCTGCTGCAGTCTCGGTTGATCCACACTGGATAACCTGGGCCTACTATTCACAAGAACTGACATCCTGGACCACACAGCCGGCTATACTCAAGAGTGCTGAGATGTAAAGGCCACACTTTCTAATGATGCTGTCATTTACTGTCATGTAAAGTCATCATATGATCAAAATGAGTTTCAAAATGATTAAGACAAAATATCTGTATGGTGCATGAAGTGGTAATTGACTCTAAATAATGAAAAGTGTGAAGTCATTCACATGAGCACTAACAGGACTCTGCAAAAATTTCAGTTCCACAATAAATCATGCAAATCTGAAGGCTGTCAACTCAATTAAATACTTAAGGATTAAAATTATGAATAACATAAACTTTAACAGTCACACAGATAATGTTGTAGGGAAAGCAAATGAAAGACTGAGATTTATTGGAAGAACAATTGAAAATGTAACAGGTCTACTAAAGTGGCTTACACTACACTTGTCTGCCTGCTTCTCAAGTATTGCTGTGTGGTGTGGGATCTGCACCAGATAGGATTGGTACCCACCCACATAGCCAGAAATGATCATCATCATAAAAGAAATCAGAGCCCACACAGAAAGATTTAAGTGCTAGTGCTTATTTCTCCCATGTGCTGTTCTAGAGTGGAATGGCAGAGAAGTAGCTTAAAGGTGGTTCGGTGAACCCTCTGCCAGGCACACAATTGTGAATTGTAGAGTAATCATGTAGATGTAGATGTAGATATTGGACTGCAGACACATCCAGGGCAAGCGGTGCCTGCTCACCTTCACTCTGCCGCCAGCACAACACACAGCCGTAGCTCACTGACCTGCGGCTGCACTGTCACAACTCGCTGATGGGGAGTGTCAGCACTTCTTTGTGGTTCTCACTTATGCCTGGCCATCATCCAACACACTGAGACAATTTTAAACTCTTAAACTCATCCAGTCAAATAAATGTTATTGAAGATACTGCTGTGTCACTAATGCCTCCAGGCCCATTCTTAATCACTCTTCCAAACTCCATGGTAGGCCTCCTGTCACAAAGTGACTCCATCTTCCAGGGTGCTCCAGCTGTAACAAAATGTGTTTCCAAACAGAAGATTCATTCAAACTTTGCTGCCGTTCATTGCTGTGCTGCTGAGAAAAAAACCCATATACCATGGTGTGACCTCATTGGTGTGACCAGAATGAATTCATTCTTTTGAAGAATGTCCAGGCATAATCACACGAGCAACCGTAACCTACAATATATATCATATTAGCATATGAAGGATGCTTCATGCATCTTATAATCCTTCACTCATGAACGATCTTTCCCCTGCAAATCGCAGAACACTTTCGTGTGTGTGTGTGTGTGTGTGTGTGTGTGTGTGTGTGTCATTGCTCAATCTATCAATCTTTGTATCTTCAATTTTGTTTACAGATGAAGAAATAGTTATAAGAGAGGAATAGCAAATTTTCTCAACAAGCTTTTTTGGCCACATGGAAAATCCTTGTTGCAGAATTCAGGTTAGACACAAGTATCAGTTTAATATTAATACACAAGATGAAATTTTCAGTAACTCCGTGTTAGGTTCATATCTTGCCCCACCACATCACAAGGGTGCTGTCTGCAAAGATTTTGTTCAGAACACTCTTCTAGATTTGTCGCAGTGCAAGCCCTGAAAATAAGAGGAAGCAAGTGGTTTACATATCACAGGGACCCAACACATTCCCATCACTTTGTTTATTGTTCTTTTGTTAATAGCTCAAAAATGGAAGATTTTTTAAATTAAATGTTTATATACAGTTGCTTCCTGTTTCAATGTGACAGATCTAACACCCCCCCCCCCTCCCCCCCCCCCCCCCAACACACACAAGTTCATCAAAATATTTGTCACATCTTGTATAACACTTTGTTTGCTTACAAAAAGACAAATTTGATCAAATTAATGGTTATTTAGCATTATTTAAATGCCTTCCATTATTTAACATTGAGTAACAGATAAATTTCCACAAATGTGTGTTAAAGGCTAAATGTTTTGGGTTGTTAGTGTGGAGTGTAACCAAGGCCCTGAATTCACCTAAATGAACATGGTAAACTTCCTGAAACTAACACTAAAATTGCCTGGTAGAACACACCCTTAACAGCTCAAGATTAAACCAAGACAACTCTCATATCACCAGTTTAACACATTGTTGAGTGACTATATCAGTGATTTCTAGAATTTATACCTCTACACTATTAACAATGTTGTCACCTTGCCATGTTAACACTCCTGTATGTGAGACTTTTTTGAAATAAATTAAATTTTCAATACTACGTTTTTTCACCTATACAATAGAAAACAGCATGGGCCACTTCTGACTGATACATTTGTGCCCACAGATGAAACGCAGACGAGTAAACCTACTACATGTATCACATGGCAGTGATCAGACTCTATAACTGTTTACAATGTAGTCTCAGTAACCTGCCATAGGTCTTGGCTGTGAATCGAGGAGGGGTATACAGGAAACTGATGACTTACTTCATGCACTGGGATGTCTGAATCCTGCAGCTCAACAATGACATGTACAAGAGGCAACAGAAGAGTTTGGCACTGTTCTGCAAAGGCTTGCATCTGTTCATTGTAGGGTGGCACCAAACTGGTTCCGAGCCAAAGAAAATAGAATAATTTATTGTGAACAGCAGGTGTCCCCTTCATATTGGCCTCCCTTGCAAATGTGTAGGGTTTGGGTACAATAAGCGATAAAAGTGAATACAGTGGCATGTCTAACCAAAACTGGCTGAAAATCAGGGATGAGAAGCAATGTTGTAAATGTATCCAGATTTCAGGAGAGGACAAGTGCCACCCACCTCCCTTGCATATGCCTATGCACCTGCTGAACCTTTGCCGCCAAAGCCTAGGCACTGTCAGGTTCTGTTTGTTGGTCTGAACCAGAGCTACCAAAACATCACCAGATTGTCCCCATTTACAGAGTGATATTCATCATTCTGCTAGGGACCAGCAAGTCTCCCTAACTGAGCAGGCAATTTGAAGATGCTGGTGATAATTTCATATGGCTCAACAACTTGGTGCAAGTCTTTCAATTGGATGCCATGACAACGATGACGACGACTTACATGTCCCTAGCTTACCCCACTAATCCTATTGAGGATAGGGGACCTACAGTTTAATATAGAATCCAAAACACGGGTTGTTCCTGGCAAATCTTCAGACTGCTGAGAAGTAAAGGCTGAAGTTGACAGTTGTCATGTGGTGACTCAGATATTAGATGCATCCATTGTGTTCCAATGTAATTATATTTCCTATAGAGCATTCAATCTGCCCTACTTTGAGTCCATCTGGGTGGCTTCACATCTAGCACTTGTGTCTGTTGCAGATGGAGCCAGATGAGAAAGCAGTTATTGGAATGGAGGTGAGTAGGCACTTCCCAAACAGCACTATTAGTGATGAAATGCGAAGTAAGTCCAAGTTTAACAGCAGAAGACAACTCACAGGTAGTGCTAAAGTGTCACCCCTCTGATTAACAGGCAGACATAAGCATAAATTAATGTGTCATTTATCTAGCCTTAGAGCAGAAATACATAGAGATCCATAGTCTTTGAAGTCCATCAGTCAGAGAAATGCTTGAAGCTGGTCAATAAGTTCTGTAAGAGCTCACGTGATAAATGGAACAGACAGTGATGTTTAGAGACACGATGACTGTTTTTTCCAGTTCCTTTTTCAGTCAAAACTCATCTAATTGTACATTTTTATGCCTTTTACAGAAATGCACAAATCATATGACAGTACAAACTGTGGAACCATTCTGGGCTTTTACTCATTATTAGACAAGTTTACCATAGCTGAAAGAGGCTGGCAGGCTCGATAACCAGTGCAAACATGCTTGTAAAGGCAATTCAAAGTAGTACTTTGACCAAAGGTAGTGATGGAGGTGGTATTCACCCGTGGATAATTTTCACAGAGATATTAGACATGTAATTAGAGGTTAAGAACGAAATACATAATTAATATATACATACTCTTCTGGTATCAAATGAGGACAATTTCTCACAAATAGCTTCTTCTTGTCATGCAACAAAAATAATTGTCTCACTGTGCCATAACAGCTAAATTAATTTCCATATTGGTGGAAAAGTGGTCGGGGCGCTCAACTATAAAGCTCTTGTTTCTTTAGAGGGCAGTATCCTCCAGATGCACACCAATGGAAGGTCGGAAATTTAAATTTAATGTACCATTTTGTACCCACTAAACAGCTATGGAATAGTATGTTAGCCTAGACAATGCTCAATATCAAATCTAGTGTAATATAAATGGAGTGCAGCAGGTGCCCCAAAGCTCCTTCACTACTGACCTTTTCAATCATTCCTCAATACACCACAAAAATCAAATTCTCATTGTTTTCTGATCAATCAACAAAATTTTATTTCAGAAAGTATTAGTGTTTTTTTATATTTCTTGAGTTGTTCTTACACATCATGTATCATCTGCTGACAAAGATATTGAATGACATACTCCTTCCCCTGTCAGCTATAAATATTTCTGCTTCTCTTTAGCCATTTGTGAATACTAACTCCTTGATATTAAAAAATTACTTAATGCATGTTTGCAATTTCTGTTGCTATCAGTAAAACATATTCATTTGCACAATTAATGAACTTTTCTCAAAGGAGAGAATGTACGAGCAATTTGACCACATTTAATGAGATTGAACAGTTTTTGTGTAGTCTGCAGCCTGTTATATAACACTGGTGTTTCATTGTGGTTAGAACGTAACCTGCTACTGTAAGAGACATTATATTTCTCAAAAATGATGTCAGATTTTATGGGAGTGAAAGCACAATTGGTTGATAACATATCATAAATGTTCTCCATGAACATGATAATGCATCTGGTTTTCTTCTTAATATTTTAGTCTTTAATGGCTAAGGCAGTAATGTTAACTAATCAGACACTTCCCATTTACTCATATTTGTTTATCACATGCAACAGAAATACTCAACAGCAAAATGAAATAAACATACACTAACATTTTTTTGTATAAAATGGTGCTACGAGCTGCAACACACAACACTTACTGTCACTTCCATGTATGATTTTTACAATCATAAAGCTAGACAAAGATTTGGAAAAGTATGTTTTGTAACTATTTCTGCACTCACTCCATTCACTTTAAACATCAGAGCACTTGTGAATAATGGCACATACAATTAACACACTTTAATCATAACATAGGGTTGCCAAAAAATTTGCAAAGAGTTTCACTGCTGAATGTAGCTCAAAGTTTATTTTTTTATTAGAAATAATAATACAGTCTCTGTTCACGTGATGATGCCTGCCTGCCTGCAACTGTCCATTCCTGTGTGAAAATGGGAAACCAAATCAACCCAGATAGAGATTTGTATTACAAAATTCCAATTCATAAATGTTTCAAAATTACCAGATATCTGTGGTCATTTAACACAAATGTATGGCACTAACAAGTAGGAGATGCCCACAAGGCAAAGATTTTGGATAACAATCAATATGTAGACTCTGCATCTGTGACAATCCTGAATTTTCTGAACCACAGACAAGACGTAATGTTGTAAGACAGTAACAGCTTAGAAAGTATTTAATAACTTCCATGTTTTTTTCTAGGTTTTGCTCTGTGTAGAACAGAGTTCAAATATATGTAACAATGTGGAGCATATGGTTCTGTAAGAACCATGTGCTGCAAGACAAGAGAGAGGATCTCTTAACCTTGACACTCTCCACTGATCTCATTATCAATGAAACAGTAAACCTCAAACAACACACTTATTAACATTGAGAGTCAAATGTGATTCACATAATGATAAAGAGAAATTACAATTGTTGAAAAGCTATATAAAGAATAAAAATGAAATTAGTAGCAAATGTTAATGGCAGGAAGTTTTTTGCGCAAATTTCCAAGTGACATTAAAAACTGGTTGCTTGGTACATCAACCAGTGAGAATATTATTTAAACAGTACACCAGTCAGTGCATCATTTCAGTAGTTGTTCACATTCATTTAGATAGCTACTATGCTACCTTCACCCCTCACCCTTGCCCAACTTGCATCTAACATACAATGGCACACAACTGTGACAGTATATACCATTTTTCTTTTCCAGTAAGCAGGTGTGACATGTCGTGACACCTGGAAAAGTGTCCTGAAACCAAAATTGTGATCAGAATAAATCATCTTAGTTGAATACTTCATTGACAAAACCCAAAATGGTACTAATGAAACACAGGAATTTATTAGACATGGACAATTTCAAACATGAAAACAATAAAAAAATGGAAATTATTGTCTGTGGCTTCACTGACCTATAAAACTTTCTTCTCCTGCCACAAAACACAGTCCTATTACTAATTCACCTGAGAAGACCCATGAGGTTCACATTGTTGTTAGAGGCCTGGTCCTTAGTTTAAACCCAAACAATGTGACTCATTTTCAGAGTGTTTGAGACATACTGAGATATAAGAGTAGGGTTCATTTTATTCCTCAGCATAGTGCAAAAAGTGTATCCCTGTGTTGCATGGATAATTTTTTATTTTTTAAATTTTTTTATAAGTACTAGCACTTGCGTTATTACAGATGTTTACAAAAATAGAAGACACAGAGAAGGTGAAATCCACTGAAGGTATATGGCCCACGCTCCGATAATAGCAGGAAGAGGGTCATAGTCTCAACACTCCCACCCAGTGGGCTGATAACCATTAACAGTGGCACATGAAGAGACTGCAGATGTTTGAAATTTAACCCAGGATATTGCTGCAGAGTCCGTGAAAATAAATTTTACACAGTTAACTCTCCTCCCATGACCAGCCAAACATTTACTGTGATGAAAATTCCTCCTACCATGCAAAATTGAACTAGCTGCTCCATTCAGTCATCAATGTATGATTGCAGTTCATGAATGAGGTCATTAACCCACAATTTTGTGAAAATCTTCAGCTCAAAGGTAACTGATTCAAATGCTAGTAGTGGAAGAGAGTTTTAACAGTAGGATTTAGCCTACTGATGGCGACTTGTGTGTTCTATGCCCAGCATCCTCTTGGTGCCACTCATGAGGAGTAAGCTATCTAAAGCTACAAGTTTCCATATGCACACTTTTCTCTATCATATCATCATGAAGTCCACACAGATGACACAATATTCCACATGTACTCTACATGGTCAGTTACTCTGAACAATCACACATGGCAAACTTGATACACAAGCTGCCGAAATTACAGCAACTAGATAGATTTACACCACTCAGTGAGCCACAGCAATAAATATAATGCCATTTTAGTTACACAGACAGCTTTTGTAGTAATTAATACAAACTTTTCCTCCCCAACAAATGAAACTGCTGATCTGATCATAAAATCTCTTATATATAGAATCAGATCACTGGAAAAAAAGTGTGGTATCCATTTGTGAAATATGAATTAGAGGAGATGTATGTATGGAACTACTGCTGTTCAGAAGTGGAACATGTTCACAGTTGCCTATTCTATTTTCCAGATTTGGGAATGAAATAATGACACTACATGACAATTCTGTTAACTGACAATATATATTTTTCAAAGGAAAAGGCAATTGAGAAGTCTCATTACTTACGGTAAGTCATGCCTGCACAATAAAATGTATATATAAACACAATCTATTCAATAGCCTCATAAAATCCTATAGAAGTAATGTGATTTGTTTGATATTTTGAAGTTGCATAATGAGATAGTAAACATATTTCACAAATAAATTTGAACAACAATCTTAAAGAGAATAGTAAACAAACAAGTAAAATTACTTGAGTATTTTGAAAAATGAGTCTTCTGTAAACAGAAAATTATGTTTATCGACTAATAAAATGGACTACAAAAAGAACAATGATGGTTCAATAACAAGATCCAAAAAGGTCTGATAAAATAATGTTTGGTGCATCTGTGATAAAAATAGAACAATAATTACTGAAGATACAAAAACATCTAAGAATGAAAGCAATGAGTGTGGTAACCACCCTCAGAATTCACATAATTTTCTGTTGTATGAAAAAGAATTACACAGAAGTTTCGAACTTCTAACATTATCAATGACACCTGAAAAAGCCATGACTAATTCACAAAGTAATAACAGTGATTTATAAAGATCTTGGAAACTTCTATGGTGTCCACTGCCTTGTTATCAGAGCAGACCCAGTTCATCACATTTATGTTACAACAGAAACTATTATGTCTGTCAAATATCATGGACAAAGTTGTGATATTTCAACCAAAAAAAAAAAAAATTCAATATGATGAAGCTATTAAACCATAAAATTTCAAGTTTCCCTAATAAACAGCATAAACATGGATGCAGATATCTGAACATTGTAAAAAACTGTTACTGAAGTTCTGGAAGTAGACAGGAATGACTTGAAATACAAGGAAATTTGAAACAATGAAAATATTGCAGAACATACATAGAAAGGACGATATATATTTACATCAGAAACTCTCACACTCAAAGATGTAAGACCTTACGTAATTCTTTTTCCCTGACGCAAATACTAGTGAGGCAGAATCTCTTGATACTTAATATTTCAGTAATGCTATTGAGTTTCAGGCAAAGAACACTGTTTCCTTATTGGGGGGGGCAACAAGAATCCTGTTATTGTTTAGCACAAAGATTAATTTGGTGCCCCAACTAAAGAGTATTTCATTATATTTGGTTTCCAGGCAGATCTGCTTTGTATTGTGATTAAACAGGAAAATAATTTATAGAAAAAAGTGATAATGAACAAAAAAGAATGTTATTAATGGTCCAAGGTAACAGAAATGTTATACAGATTCAACTTACATTTCATAGCTTCAACTGAATACTGATATGGCAACAATACCTCTGGTAGCACGCAGGGACGTGTGCAACTTACGCATAATGGTAACATTTTAAGCTGCCTCTCAAGGTAATAACTTTTGGTAAGTAATAAGTTACTTGAAAAGAAAGCTACAATTGTTTGTCAGCTGTAATAAAACACACATGATGACAAAAATGTGTCAAAGTTCTAATCATATTCCAACAATGATATACAGCAGGGCAGCATAGTATGTTCTATTAAAAGGAGCTTCAGTCAATGTTGAGAACATGAGAACTACAGTCACTAAATATTCAACGAAATAGCACCATTTGGATAGCATCCAAAGTAAGAAAAACATTCATATAACACAAATCCCATGATCAAAATCCATCATCAGTAATTTGCTATGTGTAATAAAATAAATGAAGCAATCAGAACTCCAAAGATACACACAATGGCATTAATGAACTAGCTACCAGCTGCCCAGTACTGAGCTTCATCAGTGGAGATGTCAATTTCGAAGTAGCTTAAAGTTTGCAGTCCACACACACTTTCTTGGCCAGTTTTACAGAAGTGCTGCAGGAAGAGAAATATTTTGGGAGTGAGCTCCATCTCCTTCACTGAATGTTACCAAGAACAAGATGTGGAAATAACCAAAACTTAAAATTTCTCATATATCAAGCTGAAATCATGTGATTATCATCATTTTTCAGAAAAATCCGAAATTAAATGCAAAAATACTGAAAATGGCATATCGGTGCCCAGTCTCCTGCCTAGTGAGGAGTAGGGAGTCAAGTCACAAAGAAAAAGTGTTTGACTGCACATAAGTTGGACAAAGTACATATCGCAATGTAGCAATTATGGTGACAGCTTTGATAGCATCAGTTTTTGCAACAGTAGGCAAAGGGAGGATGGACAAGGAAATATTTCCCTTTAGTGTCTCACTGAAATGAGTACACAGCACTACATATGGGTGTAGAACAGCAGTGGTGAGGACCTGAGAAATAAAATGTTGAAGTTCTCCCAAAACCATCCAGGAACTCTAACATCATTTTAAAATATGAATCTCACATCCACTCCTCTGTCATTCACATTAGTTTTTCAATGGAAGGAAGAAGATGAGATTACAGTCTTTATCCTGCCATTTTTGGTGTGTGACAGAGGGGCAGCACCACTGAATCTCTGTGCACTTCCAGTGTCCATAGCTCTTGCTGCTGCACGCATGTGTATGTTCATTGTCTCTCAATTAACTTTGTACTTAAATAGGCTGCAGGCATCAATGCTACAATCTCAGTGTCAGTTCACACAAACAGCACAAATATAACACTATCATACACCATTATGATATCTTGTAGGCGAATGCAAAAGGTCCGCGTACTGCAGTAACGCTTCACGAAGCGAACTTGAAACTTGTGTTGATTTTGTAGTTGTGCAGTCCACTAAATAGGGGTACAATGCAATCAATTGTTCCCATGATGATTCATTCACTGGAAAAAAAAAAGTCTGAAGTATTACATTTGCTTCTGCATACCTACAGAATGTTTGATGAAGGAACATAATATTTAGAATGCTTAGAAATTTGAATAATAACACTTGAATTAACAATTTACCTTTTCCTGGTGGAGCTTTCTTCAGTGATAATACCAAAGTTCCAACAGCTTTCAGTACAAAAGATATCTCTGACAACCTATACCTGCAAATACAAGTGTTTATAGAATACTGTATGTAACAATTCTCATATCCTGATTGTCATTAGTGTTAAACTTTAGCAACTGTAAATATCTCAAGGAAGAACAGTTACACCTACAGCAACAGCAACAAAAATGAAACACTTCTGAATACAATAAACTGTAAAGGGCTCCTTAATAGTGGTAACAGTGAATGGACTGCATACATGCATGAATTCTATCTATTACTCATTATTTAGAATTATATATATATATATATATATATATATATATATATATAGAGAGAGAGAGAGAGAGAGAGAGAGAGGGGGGGGCAGGGGGGGGGGGGGGGTGACAAGGGAGGGAGGTAGGGAGGGGGACAGAAGTGGGATTGCTAGGTGATTAGCTGATAGTCATATGTGCAATATGCATGCTTTCTCATATTTGCACTGTAACAAAGAAATATATGCCGGAAGTTTATATTGAGTGCACCATTGCATGTAATAAGCAAAGCAAATTACCTTGGCAATGGGCAATTTCCGTTCTTCCTTTCATCTTCAACATACTGGTGTAGTACTTCTTGGAACCTTGTCAGAAGAGCAGTGACAGCTAATCTTCCTGCCACACCACCTTCTGTTATTTCCTCAGCACATTCATCAGCACCGTCTTGTAATGAAAACTGCAGCAAAGTCTCAAAACAAGTTTTTGCAAATTCTTCTCTTAGTTTTGGTTCAGCCACATAATCTGCAAGAATACAATATCCCTTAAGTACATTAATGTGTCATTTGGTCAATAGTGTTCTCTCTCTCTCTCTCTCTCTCTCTCTCTCTCTCTCTATCTCTCCCCCTCTCCCTCCCTATCTCTCCCCCCCCCCCCTATCTCCCCACCACCACCCTCCTATGTAGATAAACTTAGTCAATCAATAATATGAAATTGCCAACAAGCCATATGGTGGGAAGATATAGAGTCAAGAACAGTAAGCTGATTTGTATACGATAAAGTCTGATGTGCTTTTGTGAACTAAGCAGATTACTGATGACAAGCCACAGAAGCAGAAAGAAAATTCATGGGTGGAAAAGGACAGAAATAAAATTTTCAAAACAGAAAGCAGTGTACTCCAAAAAGGACAAATATATGTTTTATATCAAGTGTGACTCTTGGGTAAAATTTATATATTTTGGGAACATAAGCAGATATACACATAAAATGCACTGAAGAGGGCTAGGAGGGTGGGGAAGGGGATGAAGAGTGTGTCCCATGGCATAGAAAGTACCTTCAAGGTATGGCATGTAGAACAGGGGGGGGGGGGGGGGGGGGGAAAGAAAAACAAAAACAACAAACTAGAAAAAATGCTAGAGTGAAACAGAGGGGCAAGGTTGGTTAAAATAAATTACCAACTGAAAAATGAGAGAGTTCACAAACTTACATACAATGGTGCTACAAGACATGATGCACCCACAATAATACTGTCCTCTGCCAAAACTATGGCACCGTAGTTCTGGCACGCTAAATAAAGGATGTAATAAATGGCAGTATTACATGTAGTATTGGGATCATTCAAAGGGAAAGAAACATCAATTAATGTGTAAGAGAAAACTGGGTGTCTGACGACTTCTCTTTGTTTGTTTTGCACATAGTTAGAACCACACATCAGTGTGTCGGTCCATTGTATATTTTAAATCCTTACAGAATATAAATTTTATTTTATGATTAGTAAAAATTATTTGATCATGTCACTTCTGCTCTTCTATGTAGCCAAAGCAATTTTTCCTGTAGTTATTGACAAATGCAAAAGTTGTTTATGAATAACAGAAACATGTTTTATATATGTTCAACAAAGTATTTGAGGAATGTCTGATTATATATATTATATTTGTGGAAATTGCATTTTCTAGTGCCATACAGTAAGTCTGTATTGTTTCCTTTATTTTTACTACAACATCCTCATTTCACCATACAAATCAACAATTTTTGAATAAAACCTGAACTAAATGTTGACAATTTCAATTTTGCTATAAACATTGTTTATTTTTAAGTAACAGACAGGAAGATTACTATGTAGAAGAAAGATATTCCATACATTACCTGGCCCATTATACATCCTCACTCACTTTCTAAGACGATTCCCGCTTCCAGTTTTTTGTGTAATGTAGTAAGACACTGATCACATACATAAAGAAAGTAATACCCAAAAGGAACGCAACACACCTAATGTACTGGGTATGCAGGTATGACCTTTATTGACCAAAGCTACTAGGAGAACTACTGTAGTCCATGCTTACTTATAATAGCTTATGGTAGTTTAATTCTAGCCTAGAATGATGCCGCTAATATGAGGTGTAGCAAGGGAGCTTAAATCATTTAATAAAGGCATGGGCTCCGGTCCTTACTGTATACCAGTCAGGTTCCTCTCAGAGTATTCTGATCAATATCTCCATATCTAGCAATCGTATACAACTGATCACTCGCTTGAAGATCTGTACCCAAAGACTGGAAAGTTGCACAAGTCACACCAATTCCCATTTAAGGAAACAGGATAAATCTGGTAAATTACAGATCCATATCACTAACGTTGATTTGCAGTATATACTGTGTTCGAACATTATGAATTATCTCAAAGAAAACGATTTATTGACAAATACCCAACACGGAGTTATAATATACCGTTCTACTGAAACAAAACTAGTTCTTTATTTTCATGGGGGTAATGAGTGCTACTGACAGGGACTGTCAAATTGATTCCACATTTTTTAGATTTCCAGAAGGCTTTTGACAACATACCCACAAGAGACTTCTAATCAAATTGTGTGCCTATGGACAGTTGTCTCAGTTTTGTGAATGGATTCATGATTTCATGTCAGAAAGGTCACAGTTTGTCATACCTGATGGGAAGTCACTGAGTAAAACAAAAGTAATATCTGATCTACATAAACGATTTAGGACACAATTTGAGTAGCACTCTTAGGCTGTCTCCAGATGATGCTGTCATTTAATGTCTTATAGAGTCATTAGATGATCAAAACAATTTAGACAAGATACCTGTCAGGTGTGAAAAATGGCAAATGACTCTAAATAATGGAAAGTATGAAGTCATCCACAAGAGTACCAAAAGGGCTCCCCAAAATTTCGGTTACAAGATAAATCTCACAAATCTGAAGTTGTAAGCCAACTACATATTTAGCAATTACAATTACAAATAATTTAAGTTGGAACAATCACATACATAATGTTGTGGGTAAAGCAAACCAAAGACTATGATTTATTGGTACAACACTAAGAAAATACAACAGGTCTACTAAAGAGACTGTCTACACTACACTTATACGTCCTCTTCTGAAGCACGGCTGTGCATTATGGGATGCACATCAGGTAGGATCGACAGAGGACATCGAAAAAGCTCAAAAAAGGGCAGCTCGTTTTGTGCTACCGCAAAATAGGAGAGAGAGGACCATGGATATCATATGTGAATTGGAATGGAAATCATTAAAACAAAAGTCTTTTTCATTGTAGCAGGATCTTCTCATGAAATTTCAACCACCAGCTTTCTCCTCGGAGTGTTTATATATTTTGTTGGCATCCACCTACATAGGGAGGAATGATCATCATATTAAAATAAGAGAAGTCAGGGCTCGCACAGAAAGATTTAAGTGTTTGTTTCTCTCCTGCGCTGTTTGATAGTGGAACAGTAGAGAAATAGCTTGAAGGTGGTTCGATGAACCTTCTGCCAGGTACTTAATTGCCAATTGCACAGAATCATATAGATGTAGATGTACTCCAGTCAAGGGCTCTCCCCACCATCACCTGCCAGCAACAGCAACGTCCACCTGGCTTGATAGTCATTGCTCAGAGTCCCAGTGCCCCAAAAGGACAGGCACCTACTCCTGGACTTGCACGAAGAGGTACGAGCTCAGGCATTAAGCATGTGGGCCCTGCATTGTCAGGGAACTGCAATCAAGAGTACCTGATAGCCTCACCATGTCAGACTGGCTATTATATTGGCTTTTGGGCTGGAGTAATTGCTCACGTAATAAAGAAGCATACATTATCTTTGTACACCATGGATAGGGTGCCATACAACATGTCCTTCCCCAAACAGCATGCACTACCGACAAAATTTAAAAAATAAACAAATAAAAATTGAAAACGCGAAAGACAAACCTGACAGTGTGAACTAGTCAGTTTTACTGAATAGGTAATAGAGGGCAAAAAGCAAGAACAATCCCAGACCAAGAGTCAGAACTTAAGGAATGGGCAGGTTGGCTCAATAAGCAGAGTGTCACAGGACTGCAACAAAGGAGAGGGAAAGAAGAAAGTTGCAATGGCTCTGTCCCCCCCCCCCAACCCCCCATGCATATCACACACATGTACTCATGCAGTGCTGTAAGCCAGGAGGGTGGGGGGGATAATTTTACATAATATCTCATTCCCCAGAGAGCCTAAATCACAAAATGCAGCAGACAGTCTTTGCTATCTAGGCAGCAATATAACTGAGGATAGCTAAAGCACTATGGATATACAATGGAGAATGGCAATGGCAAGAAAATTGTTTTTGGAAAAGATAAATATTTTAACTTCCAATGTAAAATTAAGTATTAAGTAGTCTTTTCTCCAAGTATATGTCTGTAGTGTAACTTTATGAAGAGATGAAATATGAATGATAAGCCATACAGACAAGAAGAGAACAAAAATAAGCGGTACTATGTCAAAAAGACTTCGTATTTTCAAAATTAATATTTGGTTATTCTGATGGCACTTTAACATATTGCAACTATTTTTCTCAGTTTTACTTGTAAAATCCTAAACATTACGTTCATATTACGGAACCACACAAATTGTTAACCTACACCAACAATCTGCTGGGCTTTGCATAAACTAAAATGAACAAGTTAATTAATTATAAAAGCAGACATATCTAATAGCACATTACAACTGTGTCAGAACACTGCGGCTTTGTGAATTGCCTAAAATGCGTAGATAGATAATTTCATGGACAATGGGCACAGTAAGTGTTTCATCATCATGTTACCAACTAGATTCACTTTTCAAATATTAGCAAATGCAGCAAGATAGTTTACCATAATATTATAGCCAGTAATGATATCACTGATACAGTAACTGCCTTACAAACCACTTTTCACCAAACACAGCAAAGCTTCTTCCATCCCCTTTAACTTAAACATACTAACTACAAATTAAAAATACTTATGAAATGATTCATCACACACCTATGAGCTGCTTATTATCAGCAGCCATGGAAAATTTCTCCGTGGCAAAGTTTCAAGATAACTTTTGAATTTTGTGTCACTTCATTAAACTTTGTTTTATTGACATGCAGGCAACAAATAGTGCCCTTCTATTTTAATCACACAAAGAGCATGTAGCACATATTCGAGGGTAATCCCAAAAGTAAGGTCTCCTATTTTTTTATAAGTACATAGACCTGTTTATTTCTACAATGGTTTACATCAGTTTACAGCTTGAGCGTTTGGCTATTTTTTGACATAATCACGATTTCTGTCAATGCATTTTTGTAGATGCTGTAGCAGTTTTTGTATGCCCATATCATACCAGCTCGCCGCCATGCTGCGAAGAAGGATGCTGCCACTGGCATGATTGTTGCTTGGTCTCAGGTGTAAAGTGGTATGCCCAGGTTTCGTCATCCATGACAATTGAGTCCAGAAAGCAGTCCTGTTCAGCTGCAAGGCGGTGAAGAAATTCGCAGGAAGCATCAACTCATTGCCGCATGTTGTTCTCAGTCAGCATGCGTGGCACCCATCTTGCGCACACCTTCCAGTAGTTCAATGTTTCTGTTAAAATTCTGTAAAATTCTGTAAGCAGTGCTTCAGGAAACCACAGGAACCAACGTGCAGAGATCATCCAGGGTGATCCGCCGATCTTCACACATGCTTTGCTCAACCTTCAACACTGTCTCCTCAGAAATTGACGGTCTCCCGTTCCTTTGTTCGTCGTGAATTTCGGTCCAACCAGCTGCAAACTCTCTACACCACTTACGAACATTTTTGACGCCATGCACGACTCACCACACACTTCCATCAATTGGTGATGGATTTCAATCAGCACAGTGCCCTTTTCGTTCAAAAACCAAATAACTGCGTGCAATTCACGCTTGGCGGTAACATCCAACGGGAGCTCCATTCCCAACGACTGCCAAGCCAAGACTGAGCAGCTCAGCGTGGCATGCGCATGTTTACACAAAGCGCGTGAATCACTCTTCACAACAGTGTGACCAACTGCCACACAAACAGAGTTCTGTACTTATAAAAAAATAGGAGCCCTTACCTTTGGGATTACCCTCGTATTAATATAAAGACCACTAAGAAAATGAAACATAAGCTACATTTTTAAGGGCATTAATGTAATGAAAATTCGTTGACTATATCAGGTACTCTGTGTGTGAAAAGCATACTCATACAGACCATACTCCATTCACTCTACCCACACTAAATCTAACATGAACACACTGACACATTGAATCAAGACGTTTTCATATTATGAACATGTGTTTGAATTAAAAAATCACAACCCTTTCCACTCTAATGTAGAATCTTGTCTTACATAACGTTTTCTGCTTCTGTTCTGATATCAGATGTGGTCCGAAACACCATTTAGGTTTTTTTTAATCATCTCCCTGTTCTGCTTCATCCCACAGAACTGATTCTGCCAACAAATAGCAGAAGCTGTCCACAGTATTTCACGCCAGCTCATGTGCATCAATGTGGAAAAGTGACTGTGGGTTACGGCACAATTGTTGCTTGTACAAAAATGGCAGACAGAAGATGTGTACTTGATGATCATAGGTGGCTTTTGGAAGATACTTAAAGATGAGTAACAGTTCAGTAATGAGATGTAGTGTTGTAAGTGTCAGTTAATCTTACCATAATGATTTAGAAGGAAGTGATGACAATGTGCAATCTATCATGTGTTAATGGCAGGTTTATCATGACAGTGATATTATCAAGTTCTTATACACTGAAGCACCAAAGAAACTGGTATAGGCAAGCGTATCCAAATACAGAGATATGTAAACAGGTGTAACACGGCACTACGGTCGGCAATGCCTATATAAAACAAGTGTCAGGTGCAGTTGTTAGATTGGTTACTGCTGATACACTGGTAGGTTATCAAGATTTAAGTGAGTCTGAATGTGGTGTTATAGTCAGCACACGAGCGATGGGACACAGCATTTCTGAGGTAGCAATGAAGTGAGCATTTTCCCATATGACCATTTCACAAGTGTACTGTGAATATCAGGAATCCAGTAAAACATCAAATCTCAGAGATCACTGCAGCCAGAGAAAGATCCTGCAAGAACAGGAATGAAGATGACTGAACAGAATCGTTCAAAGTGACAGAAGTGCAACCCTTCCGCAAATTGCTGCAGATTTCATTCCTGGGCCACCAACAAGTACCAGCATGAGAAACATTCACCAAAACATCATCAATATGGGCTTTTTGAGTCAAAGGTCCACTTGTGTACCCTTGATGATTGCACAACACAAAGCTTTACGCCTTGCCTGGGCCCATCAACACTGACATTGGACTTTTGATGACTGGAAACATGCTGCCTGGTTGGACGAATCTCGTTTCAAATCGTACTGAGCGGATGGACGTGTACGGGTATGGAGACAACCTCATGAATCTATGGACCACGCATGTCAGCAGAGGACTGTTCAAGCTGGTGGAGGCTCTGTAATGGCACGGGACATGTGCAGCTGGAGTGGTATCGTACCCCTGATACGACTAGATACGACTCTGGCAGGCGACACGAACGTAAGCATCCTGTCTGATCACCTGCATCCATTCATGTCCGCTGTGCATTCTGACAGTCTTCGGCTATTCCAGCAAGGAATGAGACACCCCAAATGTCCAGAATTTCTGCAGAGTGGCTTCAGCAACACTCTTCCGAGTTTAAACACTTCCACTGGCCATCAAACTCTCCAGACATGAACATTATTGAGCACATCTGGGATGCCTTGCAAAATGCTATTCAGAAGAGAACTCCACCCCCTCATACTCTTACAGATTTATGGACAGCCCTGCAGGATTCATGGTGTCAATTCCCTACAGCACTACTTCAGACATCAGCTAAGTCCATGCCACATGGTGTTGTGGTACTTCTGCATGCTCACGGGGGCCCTACACAATATTAGGCAGGTGTACCAGTTTATTTGGCTCTTCAGTGTACTTGTTACAAAAGAGAGATTCACTCTTCCTTGAAACACATACCCAACAATGGAACTTCAATATTTTCAATTATTTTTCAGTACCATTTTATTAGCAAAATTCTGACTGCAATAAATGTACCAGAAAGTGTCGTTGCACACAGAGGTGCAGTATCAGCTGTAATTATCATATGGCAGTGAAACTTGGTAGATATTTGATAAGAAACTGGACATGGCTAGAAAAGGTCAAACAAGTGATAAAGGCATAATGCTGATTATATTAACTGCTGATTACATAATTTGTTCGATACAAGCACCAGAGATGTCGACAGACAGTCCCAGGTATGCACCTGGTGGTCTAAATTGGAACTTATGTCTTCCAGTTTTAATCTATTCCACATTAATGCATTAGAATATCCACCAAGCTACATTGCCATATAATAATTACAGCCCACACTGGACCTTTTTGAGGAGTTGCACTTTAATTACAAGCATCTGGAATGGAAAAAAATACAGAAGGTGGCTCCACTGACAAAACATTTAATGTGACATTTATGGAAGAATGTTTGATGGGTACAAATGAAGGCATCCTTGGTCTTACATTAAACATATCCCCAATTTGAAGACAGATTTAAGTAACTATTTTACTGAAGATTGGCTAGACTGAAGTCTGTTCTACAAGTACGTTTCCTCTGGTCACCGATTTTTCCAGTTATTTTGGACGCTGCATTTAGTTTCTCCTATCATTGCTCAAGCAACTGTGGATACTAGGAAAGGCAAAGTCAAGTTTGTCAGTGAATATATTGCTAATAAATGTAAAGAACTTTGCACAGCAGGAAGATGAGACCATAGTTGGTTTTAAAGGCAGGATTCAGTTGAAGAGCTATAATCTAATGCAGCCTACAAATTGATGTCTTCAAATTTTTTTGCCTCCATGATTATGCATTTTCTCATATTCCATTTACAGTGACACAATGACTGACAGTCTTATTCATCATGATTTGTCATTTATCTCTTGAATAGTGATTTATTTGGCACAAGATCTGCCTGCACACACAGGTGGTACAGGTTTTCACATCTACACTGACAGGTTCTACACTTACCCTAAGCTTGCTCATGAACCAAGCAAAATGAAAATGCATGAAACAGGGACAGCTGTGCCATCTATGAATGGTTTTCCACTTGTTCTCAAAAAGAAGCAGCTTGAGGAATACAATGTGTGTGTTTATCAGTCTAATACACAAATGATGCACGTATCCCTTCACAATAAGAGGTTAGTGAGCATACTGAGACATTATTTGGTCCTGAAACACAGCTGATCACTGGTGACACAAAGAAACCACCAGTTCAGATGAGAAACCTACAATTATTTTAGAATATATAAAGTTTACAGAGGAATGGACACAGTGTTTTGTGCATGTTATGGCTTTACGTGGAAGTCATACAAATGGTGCAATTTTTTTCTCTGGATTGTAGAAGTTACAGCTGTAAAACAGCTACATATTTTACTCAATAGATACGGAGAAGAGAAAAGAGGAAACATATCTTTTCTATTAGAGAAATCTCATCACAAAGCTTGTGGGCACTGTCAGAGACATTCAAGGGAGAGAGGGAACCATCTTCTGATGTTGAGGAGAGGCTGAACGGAAAGATGCATTTTGTAATGTAAAATGAAAAGCAATCTACAAACAACTGTATGGCCTGCAGCAGACAAAATGAAAAAGATGGGAGGAAAGAAACCATTATCTACTTTGAGACATGCACAAGGGGGTCTTAGACTTCATCCTGGAGACTTGTTTCAAAAAGTAGCAGACAGCAAACAGTTTTCAAAAAAATAAACAAAAATGCACATAATTCTATGCAACACACAACAGATAATGAAGTTATCATGAGAGCTCATATTCATGTCTTTCTCACTTTAAAATACCATAATATTGCAAGCAATCCCCTAACCTATTCCCTGATAATATTAATCAGAGATGAGGAGATGTCAGCTGGCAAAAAAACTGATTGGAAAGGGTTAAAATTGTGCCCAAAAAACATGGCCAATCACTGTGTGAAATAATGACAGCATTCAAAATCAAATGGACGCAAAACTGATAAAGGCCCAGGAATATGACAAACCACGAGATCTCCTTCCGTTTTGTGGTCACCATAGTTACTAAAATCCCATAGAACTCGGTAACTCTGAGAACAATGGCAAAAGGCAGCCACTTGGATGGCAATAAAAATTCAATTTGTAAACACTAGTATTAGCATGTACATTGGTTTATATACGAGATGTTTCTAAATCCAGAATAGTTACAATATATTCAACAAAGACAGAGACCACTAAGTACTTGGTGCAAGTCAATTTCATTATGAATTTGCACAGACAAAATTTGCCCACTCCAATACAACATGAGCATTTTCAGTGAAGGACAACAAGGCTACCATAAGTATGTACATACAAGGACATACATGCAACGGCATCAGAAAGTTGTGCTTTTGATGAACAGGACAAGGATAGCTTTTTATTTATTTTGTGTTTATATTGAGGTTTGTTGCATCTCATTAACTAACAATCTACTGTTCATTCAGAATCAAGGAGAGGCAGTATGCTACACTCATAACATGCCCCCCATTGTTTCTACTTCAGAAATGTGTAGCCATCTTCTATCCACCGTGACCAATTAGTTGAGATATCCTCTTCCTTCAATGGACAGTGACCTTTTTTGTTGGTATGTCTTGAATATTTTCATAATTAAGGATTAAGGCTGCCATTGCACCAGTTCCTAAACTGTAGGCTGTGATGGCTGATATACAGCTTTGTCTACCTTTTTCTAACACAGAGTATGGTTATGTTTATCAACAACACTGACAGTATTCACTTTTTTCACTTGGACACTGTTACTGGCAAAATATTCTACAATACATCATGGTAGTGTGACAATTAAAGGCACAACCTCCTTCTAAATACAATTAGTAGTTTAATATGTCGCCATTAATATACTTTAAGTTGTGGTAGGCTAGTGAATGAATCCTCTGCAATAGGCTGATGTGACATCAGACAGAAGTGCAGGAAAGACTAAGAGGAGCAAGGAGCATAGTGCCAGAAGCAGGGTTATTCTGTTTTTGGCGGACAGGAGGGCAAAATTTACTGTATGTTATACTAACGAATGTGCTCAATAAAGGATCACGGTATAAGCATACCTTTACTTAACCTATCGTAACAGTTATTCATGTATTTGAAAATGTTTACCAGTTTTCATCTATAAAACTATGGTAGATCAGGATACTATCCACTAAACTCAGTGAAAGAAAAAAAAAAAAACACTATTATAAATCAGTGAACTATGAATAAAGGACTAAAAATTATGGTAATAAAGAGAAGAAGAAGAAGAAGAAGAAGAAGAAGAAGAAGAAGAAGAAACATACATTACATTAATTTACTCCATTTTATTAGTCTTAAAAATTAATAAGGAAAGCAAAAGGTTGCTGTCATATCCTATTAGTAGGAAACATCCTCCAAGTAATCAGAAATTGTGGGAAAAAAACCATCATAAATCCTTTTTTTTTGTTGGTATCTGGTAAATCTGCTTAAGTACTCCTTAAATGGACAGTTATTATTCTTCTGAAAGTATTTAAACAACTCGAAATTGTTACAGCAGATTCAAGCAGAATTCAAACCCTCATATAGTAACAGTGTCATCTATTATTGCATTCATTTTAGTGAATTATATTTCCATTTCTGTGCCATCGATGTTTACAAAAGTTATTGAAAAGGCCGTATATAGAAGGGTTATTGATTATTTCAGTTAACATAAATTATTGTCAACATAGTTTCGTTTCAAAAGTAGTTTAACAACTGAAAACCTTATATTCTCTTTTCTCTGTGAGGCACTGGATGGATTAAATAAAAATTTGTGAACACTATTGTACCTTTAACTAAGGCATTTCACTGTGCTCATCACAAAATGTGTGTCCGCGTAAGTCGCCGATGTGGTGTCACCTAAAAAGGACTTACAATAAGGCAGCCAACAATGCCATAAGATCATTTTATTTCACTGTAGAAAATGTACCATTATGGGATAAGAGGAATTGCTCATCACTGATTGTTCTAATACTTTATGGACAGACAGCAAAAAAATCATTCTCCACACTAATGAGAAAGGCTATGAGGTGGCATCTGATTGGGGCATGGTTAAGTGGGGGTGCTCCTAATATGACAGGTAATTCTAAAATATTTCTGTTTGTCGTCGACAATGGCTTAGTAGTGAAGGACATTGAGTAAAACATATGTAATGTACCAAATACTGCAGTTCAAGGCACACACAGTCCAGTCACATTAATATGACCACCACCTATGCTCGTCATCAACGTGCAATAACCATTCAGAGGGGGCAGGTGGCAGCAATAACAGTAGATGGTACATAAAGCATTTGGGGAGGCCCATGGAAAACAGTGCAGTCATTGTTGTAATGTAGAAATGAAGCAATTTCTCTGATGTCCAAACAGGCATGATCTTGGCTTTCGTGCCAAGAGTGGAAGTATTTCCAAAATGGCTAAGTTTGCAAACTGTTTGCATACCACCATGGTTGTAGTATAAGGTACACATCAAAATGGCACTACCCAAAACCAGCGTCCACACAACTGTGGTACACCACAGGCCGTAGATGACTAGGGTGAATGATGGCTGTGGAGATGTGTATAGGCCAATAGATGTGCAAATGTTAAGCAACTGACCACCCAGGTGAACTATGGAACAACAAACAGTGTCTCCTCGACAACTGTTCAGCAAATGTTGCTTGCTTCATATGGGCCTCCACAGCTGGCACCAGGTTCCTGCACCTATATGCAGACTGTTGTTCATTGGGGATGAAGGATGGAATTTGCATACCAATAATACAACTGGACATCCAATGAGTGGTGACAGGTAATCTTTTCAGATAATCATGTTTCATGCTCCATTGGACACACACTGCAATTATTGTCACAAGGGTTCAGGCCAGAGGAGGAAGCATTACGTTCTGCAGAATATTTTCGTAGCATTCCCTGGGTGATCTTACTTCGGAAGGCACAATGGATCAACCCAAGTATGCATCTATCATTGAGGACTATGTCCACCACTACATGCAGTTTGTTTTTCCTTGGCATGATGGCATCTACCAGCAGGACTATGCAACATGTCACACAGCTTGCAGTGTATGTACATGGTTCAAGGAGGGACAGGATGAATTTACTGTACTCCATTCACCACCAAACTGCCCGGATCCAAACCCAGTAGGGAATCTGAGGGACAGCCTTGATTGGGCTGTTTGTGCTGTGGATGTTCAACCAAGAAACCTAGTGCAGCTGGCCACAGCACTGGAGTTGGCATGGCTCCACATCCTTAACGGTACCTTCCAGAACCTCAATAACCCTTCCTGCATGTCTCGCAGCAGTGGTTATTCAGGCTCTTGACAGGTGGTCACATTAATGTAACTGGACCAATACTACGTTTTTACAGTTTCTACCACAAAATTCAATTTAAACTGATATTCTGATTACACAGGATGAGTATATGATTAGCAAGTCTGAACAATTATAACTCCTAGGTGCTCTGATACACAGTAAGCTGACAAGGAATGCTCATGTTCAGAATCTCATTAAAAAACTGACTGCTTCTAAATAGGGTGTTCAGAAATAAGCATTACAAACTTCTAGGACTTTTAGAGGGAAGTGAGTATGTCATATTTTGAATAGGGATCCATCTCCAGAAATTTACCATTTCATTCCACAACTGTTTCAATTCAGATGTTTAACTCATCGATTCCTGCTGGAGGAATTGAATTAGGCATGACACAGTAACAATTCGAAAAGGATACTTAAAGCATCCATTTATCACCTAAGCACATTTGTTTGTATTACCACTTGAACATAGTGTATTTACATTATTCCAAAACAACAAAAGAACCCAGCATACTGTACTGTGTGTACAGGTCAGTACTGATGCATTACAAGAGCAGGTCGATGTGGTGACCACCAACGTTGTTACTACAGACATTGGACCTACAAATATTTTCTTTTTCACACTCTATCTCACCTGGTGTCTGCTCAATTTCTAGTGCGGTATATCTTCCTCTGTCTCTACAGGAGTTATGCAGCAAGGCAGACATTAAATCATGATCAGGTGACCATCTGACATAGTACACATCATCCTGTCTACCCTACTGCATACCAGGACAAGTAATTCTGAGACTTTTCTCCTTCTCTCCACAGACGTGGATGCATTACATATCTGAACTGAAACCATTGCACAACGGAAATGGTACGTTTCTGGACATGGTTTTCAATTCAAGATATTACATACTCAATCCCTTCTACATGTTTTCTACATGTTTGTAATGGGAATTTACGAACACTCCATATTTACCATTATAACAGTATATGCAATATGTGATAGTGCAACACAATTATATTAGTCTACTTTGCTTATTTTCAACGCTTATGACATATGGTATTATATTCTGGAGTAACTTTTTCCATTTGCAAATGCTGTTAGTTCAGAATGTGGAAGTTTGAACAATATGTGGTGTTATTTTGTTAATCTCTTGTTTACAGGCAAAAGTTATTAGAAATTCACGTACCCGTAAGAACATCGAGCGTGAAGTGTTCAACTTCCAGCATCATACCTATGCAGAAGATCTCACTGAAAACTCTAGAGAATTCCAGTCACATGTAAAAGCACTGAGTGGATTAAGGCTTCTATTCAGTCACTCACTGACCTGTCTGGGGTGGCAATAGAAGACAGCAAAATGCAAGCTTAAGTTTTAAATTTCATGTTTAAGAAATAATTCATGCAGGAGGATCATACAAACATCGTTTGAATGCATCACAGACTCCCACATGGGGGATATACAAGCAGCCATCCATTGCATGGAGAAGCAGCTGAAAGAGTTGGAAACAAGTAAGTTGCCAGATCTGGATGGAATCCCAGTTCGTTTTTACAAAGAGTACTCTGTGGTACTGAACCCCCACTTAGCTTGCATTTATCACAATTTCTCACTCAGTGTGACGTTCCAAGTGACTAGAAAAAAGCACATGCGATTCCTGTAAATAAAAATGGAGAAAATATGAATCTGCATATTTACAGACCAATATCCTTAAGACCAGTTTGGTGCAGGATTCTCTATCACATTCTGAGTTTGAATATAATAAATTTATTTGAGACAGAAAAGCTTCTATTGACATTCAGCACAGATTTAGAAAGCATCACTCGTGCAAAGTTCCGCTTGCCCTTTTCTCGTATGAGATCCTGTGAGCCATGGATGAAGGCAACATGCAGGTTACATACTCCTAGATTTACAGAAAGCATTTGACATGGTGCCCCACTGCAGACTGCTGATGAAGATCCAAGTATATGGATTAGGTTCCCAGATATGAGAGTGGTTCGAGATAAGTACGTTGACCTTGATGGTTAGTGGTTGTCAGGAGTGCCCACGGAAGTGTTATAGGACCACTGTTATTTTGGATATACATAAATGATCTGGTGGACGAAGTAAGCAGGAGTCTGCAACTGTTTGTTGACAATGCTATGATGTACGGGACGGTGCCATCATTGAGTGACTGTAGGAGGATACAGGGATACAGGATGACTTAAGACAGAATTTTCTGTTGTCATGATGGACGGCACCTGCCTCTAAATCTAAAAAAATGTAAGTTAATGCAGATGAGTAGGAAAACCACTCCTGCAATGTTAAAATAAAGCATTAGTAGTATGCTACTTGACACAGCCACATAATTTAAATATTCAGACATAATGTTGCAAAGCAATATAAAATGGAACTATCACGTTAGATTGGTAGTAGGTAAGGAGAATGGTAGAGCTCATTTTATTGGGAGAATTTTGTGAAAGTGTAGATCATCTACAAAGGAGACAGTGTATAGAACACTTGTGCAAACTATTCTTAAATACTGCATGAGTGTTTGAGATCCCCACCAGGTCAGATTAAGAAAGACACCGAGGCCGTTCAGAGGCATGCTGCTGGATTTGTAACCGGTAGGTTCGATTGGTACGCAAGTATTACGGGGATGCTTCATGAACTAAAATGGGAATCCCTGGGGGGATGATGATGATGATGATCTTTCCAAGGGGCACTATCAACACTAGTGAGGAAATTTAGAGAATTAGCATTTGAGGCCAACTGCAAAATGATTCTACTGCCACCAATGTACGTATCGCCTGAGGAGAGCCAAGATAAGATGACAAATAATATCTTTAATTGCTGTTTGGTTCTGTTTACCTGTAACATGTATGTGTAAAGTAGGCACAAAGCTGTCCAATTTTTATAAGATAAGATTCATTCCATTTCATTATTGCAGTTATAGCCTCAAATCAGCTGATTGCAAAAAATATAATTCGTTTTGTTTAAAATAAAGCTTATTAAGAGTTATGCACAACTAAAAATTCTACTACAGCAAGTAATAGCAAATTTTGTGTGAGCTAATGTGTATTTATGGACTTAGTGACATCACTCATTAGAAAGACTGGCATTCTGATGTTTCAGTAACATATTTCAATTTTTGTGATACTAACATCTCCACATTACTATCTCATGTGAAAAAATCGGTGCTTGAATGTTATCATGCTAACATCTCCGTGAAAGTATGAGGATCAGCATCCACAAAAACAACAATGTTGGGGCCAAAGAGCTCACTAGTTAATTCTATAGCGCAAGTCTGCAATTATCTTAGCTAAATTGTGTTACAAGTAACAGAAAAGCTGGACTATCATTGTAACTGGAAAAACTGATTATTGTATGTTAAGACTTCCATTAAGGACTGGACTAAGTGAAATATCTCTGTATAACTTTCTTTTGATGGATTACTGCAAGATACTACGTTTACTATGGTGCATGAGGTAAATGTGAACTGCGTTCTGTGTCGCACACTATTTTGTTCTGAAGATTATAATTTATCTGATAAATTCTGTCAATGGACTGTTGTTGGGTGAAGGCCTAACCTGATTAAGGCACTTCTATTATTGCAAAATTAAAGAACTGGTCACTGTCCAAACAATATGACAAAGCTCAACAAATGTGTGAAATACTGAATCCAAAAGTGTAGATTTTCATACATTATTAAACACCATGTACTATTCATTAGGGTTTCCAGATTCATGGTTACAGTTAGGTGCGCTACTGAAGATGCAAAGGTAAATAGATGAGAAAAATGTGGTTGGTTACCTTACACACTGTGGTAAGAAATTTGGTCAGTACAGGTGGAACTGTATTTAAGGGTTTACCTACTAGCTGTAGATGGAGAGTTGCTTCTCTCCAGAATAAATTGTTACGCTATTCGGTTTCTGAATTGAGTCTGTAACAAATATGCTTTAATCAGCTGCAAAGACAGTAGTTCAGTGGGACGCTAACTCTTTTCTATTACAAAAGGAATGTAAAGTAATTTTTACTAATTGCTGCTGCGATGAAACTGGAAGTTACCGAATGCGTTACCCTCAATTTCACAAAACAAAAATCTGTCAGGGCAAATGCCTAGATGAAAATTTGTTTTACACAAGTAATTATGAAAACATGCTGAAAAGTACTGCTTCCCAATTTTTTGTGAGTGAGCTCTCAAAACTTTTTAAATAAAACAAATTTTTTTTGCATTCTAAATCTTTATTCTTCCTGTCTACATATTTATTTCTCAACAGTGTCATCCTGGCAACGAACACATTTCTCACAATGAGAGACCACTTTGTTAATATTGACACTGTGGATTGGTCGACTCTGTTGATGGAGCCACAACTTCACCTCTGCTTGCACTGCAGCCACGAAATAATTACTGGGATCATGTATTTTAGTCACTACTGGCTGCTTCATATTTAAGATGAAGCATAGCATTACTACTTAAATCTGACTGGAATTCTATACAGCTGTCTCCTTTGGATGTTTCTGATGTAACATTTGAGAGAAAGAATGAGAATGCTGTATGCAGCAGATCTTGACCTACATTTAATACTGCACAAACATGTAATGGCGTGTGCCGGACGGTACTTCTGGTACCACTAACTGATCCATCCTACTCTGTTCCACTCGTGAAAGGCACGTGGGATGAATGATTGTCAGTAAGCCTCTATATTGGCTCTAAGTTCTTGAATTTTGTCTTTGTGGTCATTACACGAGATGTATGTGGGAGGATGTAACATGTTGTCTGACTCTTTCTGGAAAATGCTCTCCTGAAATACAATAGTAAACCTCTCCCTGATGCACAATACCTCTCTTGTAATGACTGCTGGAGTTTGTTGAGCATCTTGGGAATGCTCTCACAGTGACCAAACAATTCCATGCCAAACACTACGCTCTTTGTCGGATCTTCTCTTCCCTTCCATCATTCCTATCTAGTAAGGAATCCATATTAATGAACAATATTGAAGAATAAATTTAACAAATGCCTTATAAGCCACTTTCTTCATGGATGAGTCACATTTCCTTAAGATTCTTCCGATGAATCTCAATCTAGCATTTGCTTTTCCACCTCAAGGTCACTCTTGGATAGTTACTCCTATATATTTTATGGCAAATACTGTTTCCAGCAGTTTCTCATCAATAGTGTAGATGTACAGTAGTAGCTTTCTTTCCCTATGTATGCACAATATGTTATATTCATTTATGTTCAGGGTCAACTGCCAGAGCCAGCACCATTTACCAATCCTCTGCAGGTCATTATGCAAATCAGTACTGCTGTCTGGAGTCACTACTTTGTTACAGACAACCACATCTGAACAGTCTTAAAAGAGCATCCAATGCTTTCTAGTAGCTCATTTATATACAGTATACACAATAATGGTCCTATTACACTTCCTTGGGATACTCTGGAAATTACCTTTACATCTGTCAATTTTGTTCTGTTAAGAACAACGTGTCGAATTCTGTCTAAGTGGAAGTCTTGAATCCAGTTGCAAATCTGGTCCAATACTCAATAAGCTCATTTTTTTCACTATACGGTAGCGAGAGACTGTGTCAAATTCCTTCCTGAAGTTAAGGAACACAGCATCAACCTTAGCACCATTGACAAAAGCAACGGAGGAATAGAGTAAGCTGATTTTCACACAATATCTGTTTGTGGAACCCATGTTGATTTTTATGAAGGAGATTTTTGTTCCCCAAAAATATCATAGTTCTTGAGCATAAAACATGTTCCATAATTCTACAGCAGATTGATGTCAACGATCTAGGTGTGCAATAGCGTGCATCCGTCCTGCGATCCTTTTTGGAAACGGTAATTACCTGAACTTTTTTCCAGTCACCGGGTACCCTTTGTTGCTCCAGCAATCTATGATAAACAGCTGGTAGAAGGGGAGCAGCAAGTTCTTTTGCATAATCTTTGTAGAATCTTTTAAGTATTTCATCTGGTTCTGATGCCTTTTCACAACTAGGCGATTGTAGTTGCTTTTCTATTCTGTGATCAGCCATTTCAATATCTGCCATTTTGACATTCATACAATGAATGAAAGGAGGGACTGTGCTACAATCTTCCACAGTGAGGCAATTTTAGACGATCAAATTCAGTATTTCAGCCTTCTCTCTGTTACCTTCTGTTTTGGTCCCAGTATGGTCTCTGAATGAATGAATAGATGATTTCAAACCTCTTACCGATTTTACATAAGACCAAAACCTCTTAGGTTTTTTACTTGGATTGGGTGACATAATTTTACTTTCAAAGTCATTGAGCACTTCTCTCATTGCTCTCCCTATGCTCAGTTTCACTTTGTTCAGCTTCCATTTGTCAGCTAAGTCTTGACTTCTCTGGAATCTGTGATGCTCTCTTTCTTTATGTAGAAGTTTTGTAACACTGCTATTAAACCATGGTGGGTCTTTCCCATCCCTTGTGACCTTGCTCAGAACATACTTGTCTATGGCATACTGAATGGTGCTTTTGAATTTTTTTCTATTTTGCACTAATCACTGAATATTTTATGCTGACTACTCAGAGGCTCTGTAATTTGCATCCTGTCACTCTTGCTAAGCAAAAATATCTTCTTACCTTTCTTCAAAGAATGGAATATTCAGTATGTAATGTAACAATACGAGAGAAGGAAAGTTGTCACTCACCATATAGCGGAGATGCTGAGTCGCGATAGGCACAATAAAAAGATTCCCACAATCATAGCTTTCGGCCATTAAGGCCTTTGTCAATAGTAGACACACACACACACACACACACACACACACACACACACACACACACACACACACACTAATGCAGGCACAACTCACGCAAGTTGTGCTTTTGTGTGTGTGTGTGTGTGTGTGTGTGTGTGTGTGTGTGTGTGTGTGTGTCTACTGCTGACAAAGGCCTTAATGGCCGAAAGCTATGATTGTGTAAATCTTTTTATTGTGCCTATCGCGACTCAGAATCTCTGCTATATGGTGAGTGGCAACTTTCCTTCTCTTGTATTGTTCCTACCTTTCTTAATATTCCTTGTAAAACCAGTAGTCATAGATGCTGTCATAGCCTCATGATCACTACATCTTCCTCTAGTTTAACTGATTCAATAAGTTCAGGTTTGGTTGTTGCTAAGATGTTTAAGACATTGCCTTCATGATTTGGTTCTCAAACTATCTGCTCATAGTAAGTTTTGAACAATATGTTCAGAATTCCATTACATGAATCCCTGTTTTAGGCAACAGGTTTGAGAGCATGACTCTCCCAATCTAAACTCGGACAAGTTGAAATCTCTTCCCTCCCCTCCCTGCCACCCTCTTAACAGAAAAATTGCTAACAACATTCTTTAAGTTCACTCTGAGGCACTCTACCACTGCAGCTCCTGACACAGACGGTCTATAAAGGCATCCAGTTACCATTTTTGACTGAACTTTGATGCTTAACTTCACCCAGATTAATTCACATTTGGGATCTGTGATAACCTTGCTAGATGTTATCGAGTTCTTTATTGCAATAAATATGCTGCTAGCAATGGTGACTAACATATTGTTATGATAAATTTTCCAATCTGAACTTAGGATTTTGTTGCTATTCACTTCCGGTTTCAAGGAGCTTTCTATTCCTAATAATATCTGGGCATTGTAACCTTCAATATGAGATACTATAGAAAAAAGTCCAACTAAAATTACTTGACAGTTGACATGTGTCACTTGCCACTACAGTGTCACCGTGTACGCTGCCACCTACCACTTGGTTGTAGGTGACGTACAAACATGGCAGATCACTTCACAAGTGCTGTTAATGTGCAACACAGAGCAATGTTGGAAGCAGCCATTGTGAGATATGATGGAAATGAGAGCTGCGCTGTTGACAGTTGATTATAGAAGACCATTGACTAAACTGTGGTGGTAGATGCGTTTTGTAGCCCTAAATTTAAACCCGTGCCCTAACCTAACAACAACCTTGTGATGTGCAATGTATCCGAGAAAATGGCAGTCAACAACTGGTGGCACAGATAAAATCAGAATCGCTTTGTTCACAGACATTAAAGCTAACCTCATGCACAAACTCAAGACAGAAAATTTTCTGTTTGAGCACTAAAAGGAAACTGCAATTTCTCACTATCATCGGTTACGTAACATTAACCTCACTCTGGTTACACGGACTGCCATTTTACCAACCAATGAGCAGTCCTGGTTGGCACTGGGTTGCAGATTATAGGGAACCAAAGCAGATTCCAAACAAGAGAGGAAGGGTAAAAAAAACACAATATGATGATGAAAATGATGTGGCAAAGTATTATATATAAAGAAATTACATTTAAACCAATTAAATAAATAAAGGTAGTTATTGAAATCATAAAAATAAAAAAATAAATAAATAAAAATAAAAAATCATTGTTTTGATGAGATTCTAACCTACAACTTTCTACATGTCAGGTTTATATGCTGAACACTGCACTACCCCACTCCGCAGGATTAGGGTGTTATATTTATGACTCTGGTAACCCAGTAGCAATGATGAATTGCAGCCTTCAAAATTCAGTTTCATGCAAATGTCATATGGAGCTTATCTAATGTAATCTCTTTGATTACAATATTTGTCATGTGATGCTGAATCGCGTCTTGTGTGGAATGATCCAGTATTGTTTGGTAAGTGCCATGTATGAAATGGGTGTACTTCGTTAGCATCACTGTGTGTGTGTGTGTGTGTGTGTGTGTGTGTGTGTGTGTGTGTGTGGGGGGGGGGGGGTAATCATGTGTGATGACATAATAGAGCTAGACCCAGGATTTGTGATACAAAACTCATAAAGGAAGAATGCCGGACGAGAAGTTAGAAATGAACTGACCAATTGTTGTCGAAGTCTGACAAAAGTGAATGGTTTGGGTGTGATGTGATGCTGGAGGGAACTAGCTCCAACACATGAAATGTCAACTATCACATAATCGGAATAAAATTCTAGGAACTTTCCTTGGATGCTCCTGCGGTTTACTAATATTATGTTACCCTTTCCTATAGATGATCATTACAATAATTTTGCAAAGGAGCTATAGTTTATATTCTTATATGCTCTTGGTATATTTTTGAATTGTAAGAAAAGGTATAAAAAATACAGTATAGGACATGTTTAATATTCTGGTTACAACAATTGTTAAACTTACCAGAGCTGGGACTACTTGCAGAATGAATTGAGCCTTTGTTTAGCAGGACGACCACTTTAAGAATAAACTCTTTCTGAATAGAATGAACATGAGGTAATACTTCATCACGCAGTAATTCTATTACTTTGCAATCCACTGCTTCATCTGCCTGGAGCTCTTCAGGGCATCGATCACACGTTGGTGCACTGAAAATTGCCACGAAATGGTTAAGAGTTGTAGTACACACACTATTTTCTTCAGCAATATGTTCTTGCCTTGGTGTAAATAAACATCTGATTTGCATACCACAAAAAAGAAAAAAATATATTTCCATGTCATGCAAAACAGACCAAAAAAATCAGTAAGGCATATTTTGTACACAAAGGATCTCAACCAATGTGTTATCAAACACACATATGAAAATTACTTATGTTTGGAAAGCAAGAAATTTGTAATAAACACGAAACTGTTCTGAATGCTGCATCAGTTGTGGAATAAAATGCAACAGTTCTCCACATTTCTCAGGCATGACAGGTATCTGGATGTTAATACAGTCATCTGCAATAAATAACTGATAAGTGTCTTTCATGCAGAGAATTCCTTTACCAGTACAAATTTATCTCCATATGACTGCTTTATAACTATGTTTACCACTGCTGTAAATATTCTACCAATGAAATTACAGCAAGAAATTGGTGGTACATGATTTTAGCAAAACTACTACAAATAACATCAGTAACAAAAAACAAACAAATGAATGAATAAACAAGCAAATAACAGCAAAGAAATAACACCGAAGACAACAACAAAAACTACTCACACCAAACAATAAAGATGTATGGAAACACCTGACATTCAAGTTACACAAATGCAGCAAAAGATGTTCTCAAATAATACACACATAAGACAAAAATTAAAGCATAGATACCTAACACTGTGTGGAGATCATCTCCAACTTGGCAAAGTGCAGCAGCTCAACATGTCATTAACTCAGCAAGTGGGTGGAAGACCTCTGGAAAATAATACTCAGCCACACCATTGCAGTTGCTTCATAAAACAACCTGCCATTTTTAGTACAAGTTCCTGGGTATTAACAGACCACTCAAATACATACGACAATTGCTTTGCATCACACAAATGTGGTATCTGAGCATTTGTTTGAAATTATTCTGGAAGCTCATTGAGAGCAAACTCCTGCTGGAATAACCCATTGTTCCAAGGATTACAAAACTTCACATGTTGCACATGATCTAAGTATCAGAACCCCATCTTCTTCCACACGCACCTTGCAAGCAGTTTGATGAATTCTTGTTGATAATCATGATCTAGGATATCACATAGTTTGCATTAAATGTGACTCCAATTTTCAGTTAGAAACAATTACTGTTACAGTTCGTAAAACCAAAATAAATATTTCTTGTCATTTATGGCACAAAAAGTGACTTCACAGAGTCCAGTTAAGTCCTTGGCTCCTGTACGTCAGTCTTACAATAGATAGGTCACCTGCTTAATATGCTATGAAAGCTATCAAACAGCTTACTGTCCTATTCATATAAATTCCTGGCAGCTGTTTAGCATGTTAGCCAGCATTGCCTGTTGACTGACAGTGCCATTCTTGCCTGGTTGTTGACGAACATGAATGCAAAGTGCTCATGATTCATCACAAGTGACATGTAATTGCAACAAAAATAATAAAAATAAATTTAAAAAATAAGGTGCAATAATATGCAACACTACCAAAATAAAAGATTAGCAGCCCACCGAATAATTTCACATTTCAAAGCAAGCTTAGCTGTAACTTTCCCCTTCAACACACAGTGGAGTGTAACAAATATGCCTCAAAGGAAACAGACATTCATTCAGTAGCCTCCAATTAGATAAAACCTTTCAGATTAACCTTGGTGATGACTATCACTGTGTGGTCTCTGGAACTATTCAACCAGCACAATTCTAATAGGTGTCTTTTTCACATTTTATGTCAGCCTGAAGAAATAAAAAGCATACAGTGTTAAAAGCAAGCTTCTATTACTGAAAAGGACAGGAAAATTGATGGCAAGGACACACAAAAAGTCTCTACGGCATGGGAAGAAAAAGACACAAACAGAGGTACTGACATAGGGAAATTGGTAATCCAGTTATGCAGTCACAGTCTGACAGAATAATGAATGATTTGATCTTAAATCAAGACAGTAGGTATTGATAAGATACAGTCAGAATTGCTATGATCAATGGGAAGTACAGGAACTACAGAACTATTCAATCTGTTTTACACATTGAATTAAAAATGACACATAATCAGATTTCCAGTAAAGTCCCATTATCATACACCCAATGCAGGTACATGGAGATAAACTTCAGACCTATTCAATAACCACACTGAAATTATACATCTATGAATTGTTGACTAGAATAATACACAGAAGAATTTAAGAGATGCTAAGTAAAGAAAATTTTGGCTACGTAAAAGGTAAAAGAATCTCATGCTTCATAGGGGAAGGAAGAATAAAGAAAAGTCAGGATAACCAGGATGTGTTCATGGTATTTGTGGTCCTAAAGAAAGCCACTGAGAATTCTGGGTGAAAGACGATATCTGAAATCATAATACCACTGGATTGGCTGTCACAGTTCAGGAATAATAAACACTCCTGCTTGAAAAGGCCAGAATGACGGCATCAGTGTCACCACTTGTAAAATGTCATATTTCTCAACACGTCCCACTTCATCTTGTCTACACAAAGTAAAGCTGCCGCAATGCACAGGTCAGTCTGAAAGATCACTGCGCTTTACTAGTCACAGTCCTCCGATTGCTGAACTGAGGTAACCAAACACCTATAGGGGGACCTACTGTTTAATGTTGACGCTAAACCATGGTGTAACTTGGCATTTTTTATGTTAAGAGGGCATTTCCACATGTGAAAGCAGTGAAAGGGAACCAAAAAGATATTCAGAACTGACTGAGGGTCGAACCTTACCTTTTTGGATTTGCAGTCTGACATTTTAGCACACCACATATGTAGAAACTGAAACCCTGAGAAAAATACATAAGACTGCAATGACCTTTATACTGCAGACTCAGTCCTCAGTAAAACACAAGTGATTAAGTATACTGAACTGTACATGATCTCTGACAGGGAACTTAGTATAGTGTGAAGCATGACCCTCCCCACAACCACATCATGAAAGGGCTGGGGGAGGGGTGGGGGGTTGAGTGGAAGAAAAAGCTTTTGTGATGTTGCAATTTCCACAAATAGCAAAGCAAAAATATTGTGCTAACATCAAGTGGTAGAAAGAAAAGTGGGGAAAAATTAGAAATGCACTGTGAAGTTAGTATGCAGTTTATAACTACTGTTATTCCAAAGCAATGATGGAAGGAAAAGAAAAATTCATAATAGGTGCATGAAAAAGAGGGATTAGAGCTTAGGTTTTCAAGTGATGTAGGCCTTGCAGCTGAAGCTAAGGGAAATTTAGAAGCTTTGTTAATAGAATGGACCACCTGCACAGCACTTAATTTGGTGTCATCAAATCAAACAGCATAAGATACTTTGTTCACTTCTGGGAATTTAATGTCTGTCTCTGATACATTTTCCTTAAATAGAATGCTAAAGATACGTTAGCTAATAACTGTTTAGTTTAATTATTTTAATGTAAACAACTGCAAAGTATTTTTTATGTCCAGCGTTATATTAAACTTTGACTAGCTGTTTTCTCCTCAACCAATGACATATGAAAAGTGTTTTGTCATGCAGGATGTGGCCAACTAGAGGTATGAGAGTCCAAGGCTTGTGCGAGAAAAAGAACAAAATGTTAAGGTACTAGCTGCCTAGTGCCACTTCCTAAAACACAAATTAGTTGTAGCCTCACAGACAGAACATGCATAAAAATTGTTAATATAATAATTATGCAGGGTATACTACAGCAATCACATTATTCTTTGATAACAGCACCCGCAGATACAAGATAATCTTTAACTTTATTTATTCCATTTAGTCTTTTCATTGTGCATGTCTGCAACTCACTGTGTCATCTTTACGATGAGCAGCAATCTATTGTTTTCCTATATTGGTTATTCCTTTTGTATTATTTTTAGTTACTCAGACTAAATCACCACCTGTGTTTGTGAGAGAGGTGAAATCAGCAGATTGTCTGTACTCTAACTCTTCACTGCCATGAAAATTATGATTTATGCTCCCAGTGTTCAGGTTAAAAAGCTATTTTTAAACCACCCATAGTTAACTAGCCAATCACACTACCCGCTGGCTTCTGTATCAAGTTCTTCAGTTGACATTTTAAAACTATTTTTCCTAATGTTTAGGCAGCACTACTGGCTCGTTTTATTAAAGGTTCGCCCTTTATTGCTGGTGGTGGGCTCGACTTGAGTGGTGGGCTGGACATGAGCTCACAGGTGGAGATTGTATATATCTGCCCCACCAACACTGAGAGCTTTTACCTAGTCATTACTGCTTTGCATTTCTACCTGCAACAATTGTTCACTGTATCACAGGTGGTAGGTGACTGGAGAATTAAGGCACAGGATATCCGTTTCTGTACAAGGTTGGGAGGGTAATATTTGTCTGTGAGAGGCTCAGTGAGACCCTTGGCATATTTTGAGAGGGACTGCTCATCGCTACAGATGTGATGGCAACAGGTGGCTAGGCTGTATGGAAGGGACTTCTTGGTATGAAATGAGTGGCAGCTGTTGAAGTGGAAGTACTGCCAGTGGTTGGTAAGTTTGATATCAATGGAGGTACTGATATAGCCATCTTTGTGGTGGAAGTCAACAATGAGGAAGGTGGCTTGTAGGGCTGAGGAGGAACGGATGAAGCAAATGGGGGAGAAGATATTGAGATGTTGGAGGAATGTGGACAGGGTGTTCTCACCCTCTATCCAGATCATGAAGATGTCATCAATGAATCTGAACCAGGTGAGTTGTTTGGGATTCTGGATAGTTAGGAAGGATTCTTTTAGATGGCCCATGAATAGGTTGGCATAGCATGGTGCAATGTCACAGATTTATTTGTAGGTGATGCCTCCAAAAGGTGGGCATGACTACCAACAAGCTGTCTGTCCACATGAATGGCCAACAAACAGCTGCACCACACAGTTGCTCAGCAGACTGCCTAACACAACATTCTACTCTTCAGTGATTGCTCTACAGCCTATGCCATCTGGATCCTTCCTACCAACTCCAAATTTTCTGAGCTGCACAGGCGGGAATTCTCCCTGCAGTATATCCTACAGTCCTGTAATGCCTCCACCCCACTCCCGGCCACAACCTTTTTTAGTCACTGCACTGTCCTTCACCTGACCTACCGCTTCCCTGTTCCCACTCCAGCACAATACTGCCTTCTATTCCACCAATGCACCCACAGTCTTTTTACTTCTCTCTTCTTCCACTCTGTCCCCCCTCCCAACCTCCATCTAATCTCCCGACTGCAACTAGCTGCCCTACCCTCTTCCCACCATATCCCTGCATGCTACTATAAGCAGCACTTTTAATGTCCACCACCCCCACCCTGCTATCCCTCCCACTACCCACCCCAGCCTCCTCCTAACCCCCACCACCCACAGTGCCTCACAGTCTACTTCAGAAGAAGGACTTTTACTTGTTTAGCAGTCTTTTTGTTGTGTCTGTTTGGAACTCAACATCTCCGCTATACAGTGGGTAGCGACCTACCCTTTTCATAATACTGTCATCATTCCATCCTGGATTTTCCATGGTTTGATTTTGCCAAATGGCTTTTCTTCCATCCTGTAACCGAGTGCTTTTTCCCTTTGTTACTATTTTCTAACACATTACTTTACTCTTTACTTACTGTTTGTCCTTTTATTCCTCTTCTTCTCTTTGTTTTACACGTCAACTTTCAAACTGCACCACACACTGACTTATGAGCCACACTTTCTCAGCCATCTTGTCCATGCTCAACACATGCTATGTATTTGCACTGATGGTTGGTTGGTTGGTTGGTTGGTTGGTTGATTCGGGGGAGGGGACCAAACAGCAAGGTCATCGGATTAGGGAGGGACGAGGAAGGAAGTCAGCCGTGCCCTATCACAGGAATCTGGATTCTTCCTACCATCACCAGCTTTTCTGAATTGCATCTACTTTACTGTAACTCCTTGCCTCAACCTCTCAACCTGCATTAGTCTCTGCCCTTCACCCACCTATCTTCTTCCCTCTTCCCACTCCAGCACTACACGTTTTTCTGTTCCACCAATGAAGCCACACCACAGTCTTTTTACTTCTCTCCTTTTCCCCCCTGTCTAACCTCCTAACTGCATCTAGCTGCCCTACCCTCTCCCCAATACATCGCTGTATGCTCCCACAAGCAGCACTTAACTGTCCACACCCATACCCTGCTATCCTTCCCCCTCTCCACCCCAGCCTCCTCCTTACCCCCACCACCCAGATTGTTTCTCCAAACATGCACAGTAGCTCAGAATCTGGCCTTGGCAGACAAACAATGGACATATTTGTGCATGTTGTGTTTTGCATAAATGTGTGTGTGTATGTTGTCTACTTTATCAGAAGGCCTTTTACTTGTTTAGCAGTCTTTTTGTTGCATCTGTCTGTGACTCAACATCTCCACTATATGGTGAGTAGCAATCTGTCTTTTTCATAATATTGTAATTATTCCATCCTGGATTTTCCACTGTTTTATTATATGGTCAATGTCACACGGTGTGTGCTCCACAATGGCCGATTTCTCCATCTGTCCCAAATTGCAATACCATTTATGTTTGGTGATCGTGGTATTGATGGATCGTCCAGTAATTTCAAGACAGAGTTTTCCACGTGTACATGGTATGCAGTATATTCCTGACACTATAAGTGGGACTCTCTCTCTCTCTCTCTCTCTCTCTCTCTCTCTCTCTCTCTCTCTCTCTCTCTCTCTCTCTCTCTCTTTTTACATCTTAGACATTCTTTGATCATCTTGATTATTTTGTACAATTTTATCCGTCACCCTGGGGATGTATGGTAAGAAGGCTGTACTGACATTTCTTCTTCTTCTTCTTCTTCTTCTTCTTCTTCTTCTCACTTATCACTTTGTCGAGAGTTACATGTCATTACATTTCTCATGCAGTGAGTGCCCCTTGCTGCTCAGAATGCACTCCAGGTTATACCTTGGTCCGAGGTGCTGCAGCTCATATATTCACCTTGTGCATTACGAGCATATTAATCATTCCTCTTTTGTGGCTAGGTGACGACTTGATAGTTTGTGCAGGTACTGGGTAATGCATGTCGGTTTTTGATACATGCTGTGTTCCAGATACATGCTATGTTCCAGGTTCTCATTCCTCATAACTAGCACATCTAGAAATCATAGCAGTTGATCCTTTTCTACAACAGTAAATTTCATGTTGGCTTGAAGACTGTTCAGATATCTTAAGGAGCCATAGCGCTATTCCTCGCCATGGTTTCACTCGACAAAAGTATCATCATTGTACCTGTGCCACACGTTAGGTTTTCAAGGTGCCAAGTTCAGCACCTGTCTTTCAAAATGCTCCATGAAGACTGGCAATCGGAGGACTACGTGGACTGCCCATGTTGATGCCTTCCAGCTATTTGTAGAAATCATCAATCATCATTCCACACAAAGTGGCTGATTGTAAGTTGGCGATTTCCTGAGGAAAAAAGGAACCAATCTGCTCCAATGTGTCTCCAAGTGGCACTTTAGTAAACAAAGGAATAACATCATATCTGACCAGGACACTGTTAGGACCAAGTTCCAGTTTCTTCAGCTTCCCAAATGAAATGTCTCAGCTCTTTGTTTGTCTTTCCCCTACACAGCTCAAACAGAGTGGCCAAGTGTCTCATCATTTATACACCAGAGAGCCAGGAGTACTTACAATCAGTATCAGTAGTTCATCACCTTCATGGATTTTTCAGAACCCATAAACTCTAGGTGGTAGGGCTCCTGTGTTGCACATGTTCCTCTGTATGCCCACCAACAGAGAACATCCCATGACTAACTGACTCATCTTTCATGTGATCAGTTGCACTGGATCTAACAGGTCATGTGTCTTCTGCTCACAGTCTTTGGTCTTCTTTACAACTGTCGCATTTCACCTGTCAGCAGGTAGTACCAATATGCTCTTGTCAACATTAAAGCTCTAGGTAGCATGCAACTCTTCTTTTTTCAGGCTCCTAGATGGTGGTTTCATTTGGTGGTGTGCCCTGGTGGTCTCAGTGCATACTACTTTAGATTTTTCACAAGGAACAGTCTAGATAGCTGCTTTGGTGTTAGCAATGAGATCATCTATAGGTAAAGTTATGGGGATGATAGTAAACTTCCCTCCTTTTTGAAGGACAGACAGTTCCTCTGAGGTCAGTGTCAGTTTGCTTAGGTTGACAACTGTGATTGACATGTAATGAATCAGCCTGTCAGTGTGCTTTCTGGATATTTTGAACTTTTTCTTCAATCACTTGGTGCAATGGTCAAGTTCATTTTGCATGCTCCTTGAGTGACACTGTCGATCTCATCCCAGTTGTCTTGGTGCATGCTGCCACTAAGTTGACGGACAATGTCCAAAAGTTGCTCAACAGTTTTTACCAAGTCTCTCCATATTGTATGAATTCACTCATGAAGAAATTAATTCTGTTGTAGATATGACACATCTGGGCAGTGGTGATTAGGTGCTGAGCAAGGTGGTGCAGTGGTTAGCACACTGCACCTGCGTTCATGTGGACAGCAGTTCAAACATGCATCTGGACATCCCAATTTGTGTTTCTTGTGATTTCCATAAATTGCTTCAGGCAAATGTCGAGATGGGTCCTTTGAAAGGACCCTGATCCGAGCTTGTGCTCCATCTCCGATGAGCTCATTGTTGATGGGACAATGAACATTGATCTCCTCCTCCTCCTCCTCCTCCTCCTCCTCCTGGTGATTCGGTGCCTACATTTCACAAACTTTAATGTAGTCCCTTCAACCCAGCACTAACAAAAGAAAAGTGGAAAGGACTTTATTCTTCTGTTATTGGTCAAGGTGTTACTACAATCTTGAAAATTGTCAAACAAACATCAGCTCGATAAGCCAATGGTCAATTTGTAATTAGACAATGTATACAACTGTTGACACATGGAATGCTTTGCAATACAGAAGCATCTAATAATCATGTATAATCAAAAATAAGAATCTCCTATACTAACACTTAAGCCAAATATTATTTGAATGTTCATGGGTCCTGACACTTTTTTGTGTTTCAAAATAACAATGTAAGAAAGTGACTCTAAATTATCTTTTTTCATTTTTCACAATTTCTCTTCACCTTTTCCCCTTCGGAGCACTAGGTTCCAGAACTCTACATATCTTTGTACTTCCATTACTTGTGCTAATGTCTTAGAATAGTCTGATATGCACAGCCATAACATAGTGGAATTTTATAGGGAACAAAAAGATCTTTATAATAAATATTTTACAGGTCCTATAAATGAAAACATTATAAAACCTGAATATACCTACAGATTGATAGAGAACTTGAGATACATACATATAAGCAATAAACACTAGATTTGAGAAGTTTCTAGTTTTGAATGGCTACATGTAACAGTTTCAAAGATGATGACATTGCATGAAGAGAAGTCAAATTGGGAAAAAAAAGAGCACAGATATATTTGTCATACAAGTCATTGATAATCTGACTGATAACTTGCGGGTGTTTTTCATAAATTTGGACTATGGAATAAAAAAATTATCACACAAGCACCTTGTTGGCCACTGCTTATTCGACACTGAGTAAAGCTGCTTTCATTCATTTCTTCATGTAATATTTTTATATAATATTTTTATGGGAACTGATAAGGTAAAGTTTACAATTATTTGGTCACCTGAGCACAACAGCTGCAAAATGAGTAGGCATAAAGCATGATAATATGATTAAAATCACTTCTGGAAAAATGATCATATCACATAAAAACTGAGAGTTAAAATAAAACAGAAAATACTGGAGTAAATTTCATTTAAGAGGTCTTTACAGAGAGGTCAAATGGGACTAACAATGAGAAACTGATCTTCCAATACCATTTAGTGTTTTTCCTGGACGATGTGCCGTGTATTTATTTACCTCATTTTTAACCACCACAACCCCCCCTCTCTCTCCACCCCTTAAAAATCTTTAAAAAAAATCTTCTTTACATTCATGTTTCAGCCCAGACTCATGCAAGAAGGCAAGCAGTGTTTTTCTACATGACCTGATGCTACCTGTGTCATTGAGCCTGAAACCAAGATAGTAAAAATATCCTTTTAGACTGATGAACTGCCTGTTTTTACAGGGTATTTCTATGCATATCTGTCAGGCAATGATGATAACATTCAAGAACAAGATGTCACCAATTACTGTCAGAAAACAGAAGGCACTACAAGGTACGAAAGTAATATTTCCAAAGAAAAAATACACCATTAAAATGCACATGCATACATTTGTAATACTGCTCGGAGATTGGTTGGGATGGGGGAGGAATAAGATGGAGAGGATCCTAGTGATAAGTGGGTATCGCAAAACTTTCCACAAGATACCATCAGCAACATATGCTCAAAATAAAGCAAATAAAATTTCCTCCCTCACAGTAAGATAGGAATACTGTGATCCAGCTAACAGAAATATGAGAATAATTACACAAATTCAGAAGACAGACTCAATTTTTGAATATGACAACTCCCACCTATTTGGCATTTCAACATGCAGAAAAACTCAAAACTTTCATACATAAGATGTGGTGTAGCTCTTTTCTGTACCTGTAATTCACAGGGCCGGATGTCACCTCTCAATGTAGTAGTAAGCTAAACACTGAAGTATGTGTATTTCCTAAAGGTTTCAAACTTTTGCTGTTCATAGGGAGACAAATCATCATTATGGTTGTGTCACCATTATATGAGAATAATCGTAGTGGAGTCATTTTTACATTAAATTTTTATGTAACCTGTTTTGATTACCTGAGAGTGAAACTGAATCCAAACAATTTGGAGTAACTCACAGAAAACATAATGACAATAATAACATTAATCTTTAAATTGGGAAAATTGTGTTGCTAAGAGAATAACCATAATTTTTTGTGGTGTTTCTATACCATCAAAAACGTAGTGAAATGTCTTGATTCTGTAGAAAATTCATGAAAAATTGAAACTTAATCTCTTGCCATGAGCTATGTCATATCATCCCACATTGACGTTTACCTTATATGTGACAAGACTGTATTTCTTCTGATGGAGTGATTTCATTCTCCACTAAAACAACATGACAAGTTTATTTGAGTTCTAAATCAGCAAGAATAGGATCCAAGACTAGACTGTGTTGATTTAATATTGATTCTATGATGCATCGTTGCACCACCTCTCTAAGCTCAGATGATTTGTTGGTTTCTCTATAGTCAAATTCCGCTAGCACACACCACACAGATTAATAAACAGGAAGACAGGGGAAAGAGAAGATTATAACTAATGTATAAATGTTTATCATAAGTAATGAGTGAAAAGTAAACAATCCATCATTTTTAAAAATATGAATATCATCCATAAATTAAATGCCACATTTTCAGAGCAGGAAATAAAACTAGGCAGTATAAGTGCTAAAAAATAAAAAGAAAGCTCATGCCAACACAGTCACTGACAACAACAACAACAACAACAACAAGTGGCGGCAGCAGCAGCAGCAGCAGCAGCAGCAGTAACAACAACAACAACAACAACAACAACAACAACAACAGGTGCTTTTCTCCCTTTCTCTTCTCTTTACTACAAAAAGTATCTCACAACTCATTACAGTATCTGAGTAACAGTCTCTATAATATTTGGCCTATTATTCAGCTCACTTTACCATTTCCGTCATCAGACTCATCTTTCATCCAAATATCTAGGGGTACTGGTTCACAGTGATGTAAGGCGGAACAGCCACATAAACATGGGGAGACAGATGCCGTATTCAGATTTACTGAAAAAAATCTTAATGTAATTCATGCAAGAAAGAAGTCGTGTGAACAATCCGTGAGCACTGTTTGTTGGTCTGAAGTCTTCACGAAGTTGGATTTACGTAAGAGATAGAAATGATTCAAAGAAGAGCATTCTGATTCTTCACGGATTTGTTTAGCCAGCATGAATGTGTCAAAGAGATATTCAATAAACTACAGCAGAAAACACTACACACAAGACATTAGACATCACTAGGAGCCTTAGTCACAAAAGTTCTGAGAGTCACATTTCAAAGTTACAGACTACATCCTGCTACATACATCTTGTACAATGGTCACAATGGTAAAAACAGACAAATGCAGCCTCATACAGAGAGGTGCCAAAAGGATTTCTACCTGTGTACCATGGGTAAATGCAATAGGAATGACTGAAAATGACACCACCACACTTTGTAGCCTCTGTCACATGCCATATGGCAACTTGTGGAGAACAATGTACATGTAGATAAAGGAAGTGACTCAAAATCAAAGAGAATACATTTGGACAATTTTTTATTTTTGTTTACCCATTTTTCAAAACTTCAATAATATTGTGGGTGGCTATTTTTATTTCTCCTTGGCTGTGTCATCCAATATTTTGCACTATACTTCATTATAGAAAAGTATCTCAGCTTCTTATTTATTTCAGTGATTTCCTCTAGATTTTCACTTACACCATTATGTTAAATATTCCTTCCAATTTCCCATCTCATCCTTAAAAACTGTACCTTTCTCCAAGAAGAACAGAAGACACACAAAAGTCAAAAACACTCAATTATGAACAGTTTTGAAGATCATCAAAAGCAACCGAAATAGTTTTTATAGCTTCTTTTGATTAAATACCTCTTGAATATCTAATATACAGCAATGCATAGCTCTCAATGTGGGAACACAACACTGCACTGAAACTGGACATCAGAAAAAGAAACGCCAATTTTAAATCACTTTACCATCCCATGTTACAATTAAGACTTTGAAAAAATTTTGGAAACCTCTAATATCAATATTAACTGAAAACAGCTATGAACAATGCTAAAAATACATTCAAAGAACATAACTACATTATTAAACAGGTTGTGACCATACAACACAGATTCATACTTTATCTCTAAACATCATCATTCACTATCTGTCTCACACAATCTTTAAATCTCATGAGAAGTTTCCATTATGACTGACAATTTTGATAGAAATGCTTGGTCAGTTGACAGTTATATATGGGCAGAGGCATCACAAGTACTCGAGAACTACAGAATTCCAGAAGACCACCGGCCGGCTGACAATCCCTGTGCTGCAAGTGAGCTGGCGAGACTGCCACAGCTGAGAGAGAGAAGTGTTGAGAGTATCAGAAGTGCAGGGACAGGAAAAGGTGTGTAAATAAAATGCCAAATACAGTAAGGCATGCGGCTACTCTGGCACACCGATAGGCAAATTACGAAGATTACTGATGTGGAAGGACACGGTGGCGAAGAGGTGAAGGCCACTCACGTCCAGCGCGCCCCTCCAGCAGCGAGTCCCGTAACAGTAGTGACTACGTGCCGAGGGACCGACACTGTTGCAGAACGGCTTAGAACCGATTCTCTACTGCCAATGGATCTGCGGCGTTCCAAATCGCGTGTAGTGACGTGTTGACAACAGTGGAAGCCAACGCACCGTCTCGCAAGGTGGCTGCAAGGCAAGCTTAGCTCAGGTCAGTGGCAAAAGCTCCTAATTGTAATAGGCAAAACAAAACAAAAAAAGTTGCTTTGATTTTGCTCAAGATTTTTTTGCCCCAGTAACACTGAAGACATTACAGATGAATTTAAATTAGCTTACAACTAACTTATTATAGCTTAACTTAAAGGAACAATGTTATTGTCATACCACCTGTTTGTAAAATAGATAAGTTCCATCAAAATACAAGTCAAATTACATACGTATGTGAAGTGGCTTGCATTGAAACTCAGCAGATAGGCGACTATTTCCATGGACTTGTCTAATAAACAGCACAAAAGGTGCATGTACTTTGGATTAGTGGAGGAATCAGGCTCACTCTCCCAGCATGTGGCTAATAAAGTTGGTTTATAGCAAAAATTAGTATTGTCGTATTAGACAAGGACACTTGAGATCTTAAAGAGAAATTCTTTCTATAAATTAAGAATACCTGTACTACAGTACCACTCACAATGGTATGTAATAATTTGGAGTTTGTAGTACACGGGCTGTTGAAAGAATAAAGAAAAAGAGGACTGCTGATGAATGTAAAGGTAACTAAATATACATACGTAACTAAGAGAAAATAAATACATTTTTTGGTGAATAAGAGATTTGTCATGATTTCAAAGCTTAGCTAGTGTATACAAAGAAATTTTAGATGAAGCCATGGAAAGGAAAATCCAGTGGTGAAAAAGGAAGGAAGGAAGGAAGGAAGATTAGAGTTCAATGTCCTGTCCACAGTGAGGTCATTGGAGACAGAATGGTGAAAGGTAAACTGTACTCTTTATGGTTGTATTTATTGTCATTTAAATGTAATGAAAATAAATGCTGAATATAAAACAAACTAAGTAAAGCATTTTGATCTAATGTAGTGAAAACCCTATGATAGGCTATCAATTAAAATTTTGGAAGGTTACTGGTTATTTTTTTTAAAATGAATCCATAATGGTTTCACATGCCACATAGAGACAAATCCGAAATATAGACAGGGAATGGGCTTTTACTCATTAAATATAATCATGATTAATACTAAATGTGGGATATATACAGACAGAAATTAGAAAAAAATTAGAATTCCAGGATATTGTTGCACAAAAAAACTTGTTTTAATTTAATGGTAGAAACACATTATGTATAAGATGAGGTGTCACATGAACAAGCTCCGTGATTCTAACACCACGAAAAAGCATGAGCACTAGACTGACAATGGAAAAAGATACCATTGGGGGAAAAAAAAAGCAAACTCGTAATCAAAGCAATCTCTGCATCATAATGTATGAGTGGAGAGAGAGGGGGAGAAAATAAATAGAACCTGAAAACCAGAACTACTAAATGAGAAATTTAATGTATAATTTACATTTAACACACTATTTCATTCATTAACACTTCCATTTAGTTGAAAGTCTAAGAAAGTATTGCTATTTTTACATGCAAGTTTGTGAAAATAGACATTTAGCAGCCATTCCACTTTCTCCAGTAAGAGTTACACCTACAAAAGTAGTTAAGAAATAGGAGTTTTGGCATGTCATGCCTAAAGCTTCCATAATGTGTTACAATACATATATGAACACTGGCTGTGATTTTATATGCTCGACAGAAAACCAAAAAGCGCAATCATTATTGTATTATTTGCTTGCCATATTGTGACAAATGGAAAAGGTTCTTTGTTGTTGTGTTGTTAATGCAAAAGTGAGCATACCAACAATCACATCAACAGAGACATGGTGCTAGTGTTGAGAACACAAGTATGCAAAAGCTGTGAAAATTTTAAGAGACTGATGAACAATATCTATTACACTGGCACAGAAAATGGATCTTAATGAACGACAGTCACATTTTAAGAACTTATACTTATTATGATATGACAGCTCGGGCACTGCATTGAGTAAGAATGAATAACTCAATATCCATGTGGAATAATGCAGTGGACACTCTCCTTTGTGATAGGTTATTTTGAAGAGCATTGAAAATATGAAGATCAAGAAGGCAAAGCAATCTACCATTACTCACTTGCACAGTCAGCTTTTAATCAAAATTTAATCTTTCCACTAAAAAAGCAGCAATACAAGGAAAAACTGAATTCTTTGGTGATCTAATGATGTTTACACACCTGAAAATGACAATGAGCACATACTTTTTTTTACAGCAGCATACAGATTTTAAAAGTCTGGTGTTAAACTGTCAGCAGCGATTAAGTGTTGCCCATACCAGAAAGTTTTGCTGTGTAACTAGCAACATTTGTGTTGCATAACATGTGAAAAGTTTACGCTAAAAAATCAGGCAACAATCAGTAAAATATGCTGGGGATCATAGAAGTATCACATTAAAAAATGTTTAGTCTCAAGGAACATCAATAAAATTTTCAATCTTACACTATGTTTGCACAAGAGAGAACTTCTGGGAGACAAGAACCGAATTTCAGAAATCTTTTTTTACATTAGTGTTTACATTTTAATGTCTTACGCAGTTTTGCTAGACTGGTCAAATATCCATTCTCTGATCATCAGCTGCCTTACCTAAATAGCATCTGGAAATCACCCGTGCCAGTTTCTGATTTAGTCAGCACAATGGCCACTTCTCTTTAGTTAAATATTTAGAGGTAAATAACTTCATGCTCAGTCTAATATTTCTACTTCTCCCTCACTCTGTCTAAATTAGCTGAAAGTTTTAAAAATAAAATGTGAACTGACAACCCAAGTACGTTTCAAAAATGGCTGTGCACTTACATGAAAGCAAACATTGATAGTTGAAAAGGAAATCCAGCAGCTATAATCACATTTCCAGAGTAGATATTTGAGCATTTACACCATGACCTACAAGCAGTATTGGGAGATCAGTTTACAAAATCCAGTTTGGGAGCCCTATGTAAACATAATGTTAATGTGGAGTTCTCCCAACTGCAGTTACCCCTTTGTATTGCTGCTTCCTACCATCAATAAATAAATACATGCCACTAAAGTAGTTTATGTGATACATTTTTAAGAATTTCTGTATGTTTTTCTCCTTAATCACACTGATCATAACTTTCTTCTTTTGCTTACATGTGTCACGAGGAAGTGGTGTCTGGAGAGTTGCCAAGATCTAATGGAGTGCAACAATTTTCCAAAAGACATGGCTATGAGCCATGTCAAGAAAGGAACGGAAAAACTGATGTGACAACAAGACAAGCCATAGCAATAATAGTAGAGACTGAAAATGAAAAATTGTAATGTACACACAAAAACTGTGCCTTTACAATTATGTGGCCACTTTTGTTTACACTATTATGCCAGTAATGCTTGTCAGAGTATTTGTTCCTCTTTGCATAATCTCACATTACAGAGGAAAAACCCAATAATTAATGACAACAGAACATATCAACTATGGGACATCATATTCTAAAACAAAAAATTTTTGTATCTTCACCGAACGTATCCAACATCATCAGCTAGAAGCCCAAAACCTCACATGAGCTTTATACAAATACAATAACTGGGCCACTGATTTAATCATGGCTCTCATCCCTCCTCATTTTATTTAAATCTTTATTCAGGTCATGGGCTAGGTAATGTTGGAAATTATCTACATATTGTATGAGCAAACAAACAAGAGTGAAAATAATTCTAAACATGACGTGAACTGCAATGCATAACTTTAATAACTGCATATCTCATTATAAAGCTCATCACAAACTCTATTTTCAGCTACATTGTTTAGTATATTTTCTGAGTAAGAGATCTGCCTCCTACTTACTCTATATCTGAAAGTGATAACCATTTTCCTTATAATTATAATTTTATTGTTTTTCAGTCACAGTTTTACTTGAGGTCAATCATTCTGTTCACATATTATGACTGGCTGAAAGTTACTGAACTGCTGGAACCTTCACAGACTAAATGTTCTATCAATAAAAAAAAAGCCATATTTAAGTAGTGAACTGTGCATTCCACTAAACATGCACATAGTAATTTATTATCACAACAGTATCACATTTTCCCCATACTCAAAGTTAGTTAAATCAATCTAAATTTTTTTATGTTTTCATTAAATTTGATTCTACTTCTCTTTTTATCATCAACAAGAAAGAATTTCAGTTTATCTTTAAATTCATTTCATTGACAGTAAATATTTAATTAACTAAAGATGGTAAAGATTACTAAAGCCACAAATTTCATTCTTTTTTCATCCTTTCGTGAAGTTACATAGTGAACTGTAGCGTCATTTTCTCCCAACATTATATTTAAGAGTACTTCTGTTGTTTGAGTGTTTTGATCACATGCAGGGAGTAATTTACAGTTAGGACACTGCCATTATGCCTTGTCACATAAATGATTGTCTACAAGAGGTTCCAGCAAGTAAATGACATATTATTCTCATTAAATATTTTTGTGGAAGAAGGTTATGTATCTTCCACTATCAGTCAACATTTTATACTCTCTTTACTTCTGCCAGTGTCAGTTGTTTTGCTGCTCAAGTAGAAAAATTTCCTGATCTAATTCCCTCAGCATCACCCAACTTAATTTGACTGCACTCCACTACCCCTGTTTCACTTTTGTTGACATTCATCTTATAACCATTTTTCAAGATGTTATCCATTTTGTTCAACTGATCTTACAAGATTCATGGAGGTGTATTCTGTCTTTGCAACCAAATAAAAGGCAGCTTGTTTTTGGGCATACCGTCAAACGGGGTGATTTCTGATGGTTTTGTCATTATTTTGATTGTAACTTTCGTACATATTGTTAGATTAATTTGATTTTTATGGAAGTGGTAGGGTATATGTGTAAAGAATAAAATATCCCAGAACCAGAAAGTGTATGTGTAGGTATATTTACCTGAGGCAGTTAAATGAAGTGTCTGAAGTCACCCCATGGATTGGGATGATTTTGGACATGTGTGTTTTTTAAATCTCTGTCTGAAGTTGCAGTATATGGAGGGCGAATTCAGACAGTTACTGCCTTTTTAAAAAAATTCTACAGTCTTTTTATTTGATTTTGGTGACATTTTACACATTTTAAGGTAGCCCTTTGTTACAAATAAGTGATATGGAATGATACAATGAATTATATATATTACTTATAAATTTTTATTTTGCAAGAATTTAAATAAAAATTTTTTGCAGTTCTTAACTGAAATATTAGAAACAGACAGAAACAAACAAAGTAATTTAACTAAAAGGTCAAAATAATTTTCCCCACTCATCATTCTAAATTAAGTTGCAAACACTTTAAATAAATGATTGTCTTCGAGTCTAAAGCACATCTTCTCGAAAAATGAACATTCTTCTCTTCTTAACTGGTGTGGGAAGTATTTTCAAAATTTGCTATTTTTGTATTGTGTCTTCATCGGGGACATTAGGAAACACAAATATGTTTTTACTGTTCTCATGTGGGCACAAGAATTTCACACTTACTTCCGTAGCACCAACATTTGTGGCCACTCCAACACACTGCCTTGTTTTCTCCTTGTTTCCACGTTTATATTTGTACTCTTCAACAAGAAAAGACTCTTCTTTCTGCAGTAAAACTTCATTGGATGATGTGTCGTTTTCACTTTCACTAGTGCTAGAAGCACTGTCACTTGTTTCAGCATTGCTTTCGTTTCCTTGAAAATCTCAGCCAATGATTGATTTTCCAGGTTAAACGTCTAGTTTGTGGCGTCAGCAGGAGCTACCAAGCTTATTTGGAGGATAATGAATTTCTTTGAGCTTCTCTTCAAAAGCAGAAGACCATGCATCTTGATTGCTTTGCTGGCTCTCCGCATTATCAGGCATTTTTGTAAGACATGGATCTGGATCAAAAGGGATTAGGCCCATGGCGTGAAATCCACCCTTTATGTTTTCCTCGGAGTTTGCTGAAATCTTAGTCAGTGTCTGCTTCAGAAGAGATGGGAAGGCATCCTTGGAAATGGTCCCACGAATGTGTTTCTTCCAATCAGTTAATACAGCTCACCACGCTGCTTTCATTGGTCTGAAGAAGCTTACGTCGAGCATTTGGAGGAGGTGCGTGCTATTGGGGGAAAGGAGAATGAATGAAATATTGTTCTGCTCACACTCTTCAATAACACGTAAAGACACATGACTGGATAAGTTGTCTCCAATCATGACTGTTGGCCCATTTTGCCTCTTCAAATAGGGTAAAGCAATCGTAAAGAACCAGTCTTCAAATACTGGCAGGTCAAACCATCCACTTTTGTTCCTATTGAAACGGGTTCCTTGTGGTCCACCTTCTTGCCACGTGTCCCACAAATGCTCTGATTTGTAAAGCATGTACGGAGGAAGCAGTTTACCATCAGCACTAGCTGCGATCATTATTGAGACACTAGATTTTGATGAGTCCATCACTTTTTCAGCATGCTTACTCCCTCGTTTCGTAATTATCTGCTGCTTGCCTGGATCATCTGACATGTTGGTTTCATCATAGTTGATCATGTTGCTAGGTGGAAGATTTTCCAGCTTTGCCTTGATCTTAACAGTCTCTTTGTGCACTTCTGCATGAGCTCATTTAATATTTTTGCTTGAGCGAACGGAAAGATCTTCCGAGTGTCGTTTGAGGAATTAATGCACCCATTCTTCTCCTGGCAAATTATTATGAAATTTCTTCTCTTTTCGGCCAGATTTATCAAGGTAGCCTTTACCTAACTATCTAATATCCAGTTTAGTGAAGGGAAATCCCCAATGTGCAGCCCTCAAGATACCTTGCTTCAACATTTCTTCTTCTTCTTCTTCTTCTTCTTCTTCTTCTTCTTCTTCTTCATTTAGCACTGGCTGTCCTCCCATTTTTTTTTTTCCGGATGTGTTTCCTGCACTTTATTTTGTAGGGTTGATTTAGGTATACCATACAAATCACATGCTTTTCTGTACAATAATTTACCACTCTGAACATCATGAACAGCTTTATCTAAAGGTTCCGGGTCATAATTACACCGTACTGTAGCACCTCTTCTGCTCTTATACGTTATTGACATTGTCCGAAATCACCCCACAGTACACAGTTTAACAAAAACTGTCATTATTTTATAACCTTGCACGAGAAACTCGACAAACTTGTACAGAAATTGTCTCAATGCTGTTAGCTACTAAGCGCATCGACAATTACGGTTACAATAACTTCCCACTCGGTGCAACAATAGACAGTTTACACTTTACGATAATGCATGGATTTTTAACACTCAGACTGTTTGTTAATTATTCACCTAGGGAAACAATTGACGCAAAATGAAAGTTGTGGAAAGCGATAAATGCAATCTTGCGCTTAAAGTAACTGGCGCACAGATGTTAAAATAAGTAACTCTCTGTTTCTATGCAGTGGCAAAGAGCAAATAAGCCATACTGTCCGAATTCGCCCCGGTGTCAGAAATCACCCTGTTTGACGGTATGCATTCTGCTTCTTTTATTCGTGAAGCATCTTCAGTAGCGTGTAATACATGATTTTATGTACCATATGTAATAAATGCATACACAGTAGTTACAAATGTGTTATCATATTTAAGTTTTCTCTTGTTATTCTCTTGTTTTTCATTTTAGAAATAACTTTGGCAACACAAGGTTCATGAGGTTAAATTATCATTTTGTGTTACAATTTCTGATATTATTATTATTATTATTATTATTATTAATTACTGTGTCATTAACAACATCAGGAATCATAAGAAAAACCAAATGATAGTCTAACCCCATGAAAACTCTGCTTCAAAAGTTGTTTCTAACCTGAAAAAACAAGAGAATAATAAGAGAAAACCTAATATGGTAATATATTTGTAACTACTATATGTGCATTTATTATATACTTAATGAAACATGTATTATGGGCCACTGAAGATTCTTCACAAATAAAAGATGCAAAACACGTATGGTAAATAACAAACTGCCTTTCATTTAGCAGCAGAGGCAGAATAAACCTCCATGAATTTTAGAGCTACTAAGAAACAATGGAAAATGGATAAAATGTTGATCTTACAAGACCTTTACCATTTCTGACAGAATTACAATGTAATCAGCATATAACCATTTCCTGAATCTTACATCCTTTTCAAAATTTCTCCTTCATTTCCTTTACTACTGACTATTTATCTCATATTAACATACCTAGCTACATTGGGGATAGCATATATGCACTGAAAGACACTTTAATTAGTGCAGGTAGGTGCAAAGAGACTAAGGCTAAAAATCACAGAGTAATAACTGTCTTGTTTGAGTAATCATTGTCTGGTTAGTTCTCACGTAATTCCAAGCATCTATGACTAGCTTCTTTTCCTGAGTGATGCACTTTTTTCCCCGATGTAGAATATATTGTGCCCCACGTAAAATATACTTATGGCTACTACTGTAAGCTTTCACATGTAAAGACTTAGTTATTTAAAATTTATATTCATTTCATGCTTAAATCGCAATATATATAACAATATCATTTAATCATAAAAGCCAAATGAATTCAACATAACTGATTAACGCGTACTGATTTTCCTTATCATAACAAAAATCACTTGGCACATGGGTACCTTTTAGTACATACATGAGTAAACTGTTACTAAACCAGCAGCATAATGAAAATTCTGAGCATATGGCACTAATATAGTTAACTAATAACAATGTTGAAAGTAGATTTCACAGTCAAAACTTGCCTTGTTGGAAACAAAAATTTATCCAAGGTTTCAGCAAGCTGTGGCCACATCTGCTGAAATTCTTGACGATGCTTTCTTGCCAGTGGAAGACCAATTTGAAGCACAGTTAACAAACCTGTGACCGCTAACTTCCATGTTGTAGGAGATGGACAGCTATACTTCATTGACAATGGAACATGTAACGCCTGCACAAAAAAAGTAAATGAAAAACAGGATTAAAAATAGCCTCCAAATGTCTCCCTCTTTACTCAACATCACCAGTTCTATGGAGCATACATCATTTGGTGTCTTACATACACAATACACACTATGGAAAGTCAAATGAGTAAGAGAAAAAAATAAAAATATTTTATTATTAATTTAAAAGCAAAACATAATAGCACAAATTTTTTGTACGGCAATCCAAAATTTCTTTACTGTCAGAGTTATATATGTTTAACACATGGTTTATTTGAGCACAAGGTTCACATTCTTAAGGTGCGATCAGTACAGTGACTTTCATGTTACACAGCGAGTCCATCTCCATTATCAAAAAATACGGAAAGAACACTATACAATGGACAAACATTTACGAATATTTGCTGTCTTATGTTTATACTTTGAAACTGCCTTCAAGAGTACAGTCCAATATGAGAAATGTAATACTTTTAAAAACTATTATACACATTTTGTGTAGTTTTGGAGGACATTGCTGAGTGTGGCAGAAACAAGTAGTGAGGGAATAATTCTGTTCAGATTTGAAGCTTCTCAATGTTTTTCTGAGTTTCTGATTTAAAATTTGGCTGCTTCTGTAAAATCCACCTTATGTAAAAAAAAATTTATTTTATTTTATTAGTTTCCCCATTCAGTCACAGAATGACAACTGCATTTTTAGAAGCAGCTGTCAAGGAGAAAACTGATTACAAACATAAAACGCCTTAATACTGTAGGTTAGTTATGGTGCAGCAACAGGCTGATCATCAGAGTGATCTAAGTTGAAGGTTACGTTGGAAGAAGACAGTTTGGTTGTGAGAGGCAAAGTAGTAATGAATGCTTCAGTTAATACAGCTTTCGTCCTGCAAATGTAATATGAAGCTCTGCAACGTAGCACTACAAGATGTAACACTACTGTACTGTTGTTGTTGTTGTTGTTGTTGTGGTCTTCAATCCTGAGACTGGTTTGATGCAGCTCTCCATGCTACTCTATCCTGTGCAAGCCTCTTCATCTCCCAGTACCTACTGCAGCCTACATCCTTCTGAATCTGCTTAGTGTATTCATCTCTTGGTCTCCCTCTACGATTTTTACCCTCCACGCTGCCCTCCAATACTAAATTGGTGATCCCTTGATGTCTCAGAACATGTCCTACCAACCGATCCCTTCTTCTAGTCAAGTTGTGCCACAAGCTCCTCTTCTCCCCAATTCTATTCAATACCTCCTCATTCGTTATGTGATCTACCCATTTAAACTTCAGCATTCTTCTGTAGCACCACATTTCGAAAGCTTCTATTCTCTTCTTGTCTAAACTATTTATCGTCCACGTTTCACTTCCATACATGGCTACACTCATTACAAATACTTTCAGAAACGGCTTCCTGACACTTAAATCTATACTCGATGTTAACAAATTTCTCTTCTTCACAAACGCTTTCCTTGCCATTGCCAATCTACATTTTATATCCTCTCTACTTCGACCATCATCAGTTATTTTGCTCCCCAAATAGCAAAACTCCTTTACTACTTTAAGTGTCTCATTTCCTAGTCTAATTCCCTCAGCATCACCTGACTTAATTCGACTACATTCCATTATCCTCATTTTGCTTTCGTTGATGTTCATCTTATATCCTCTTTTCAAGACACTGTCCATTCCGTTCAACGGCTCTTCCAAGTCCTTTGCTGTCTCTGACAGAATTACAATGTCATCGGCGAACCTCAAAGTTTTTATTTCTTCTCCATGGATTTTAATACCTACTCCAAACTATTCTTTTGTTTCCTTTATTGCTTGCTCAATATACAGATTGAATAACATCGGGGAGAGGCTACAACCCTGTCTCGCTCCCTTCCTAACCACTGCTTCCCTTTCATGTCCCTCGACTCTTATAACTGCCATCTGTTTTCTGTACAAATTGTAAATAGCCTTTTGCTCCCTGTATTTTACCCCTGCCACCTTAGAATTTGAAAGAGAGTATTCCAATCAACATTGTCAAAAGCTTTCTCTAAGTCTACAAATGCTAGTAACGTAGGTTTGTCTTTCCTTAATCTTTCTTCTAAGATAAGTTGTAGGGTCAGTATACCCTCACGTGTTCCAACATTTCTACGGAATCCAAATTGATCTTCCCCGAGGTTGGCTTCTATCAGTTTTTCCATTCGTCTGTAAAGAATTCGCGTTAGTATTTTGCAGCTGTGACTTATTAAACTGATAGTTCAGTAATTTTCACATCTGTCAACACCTGCTTTCTTTGGGATTGGAATTATTATATTCTTCTTGAAGTCTGAGGGTATTTCGCCTGTCTCATACATCTTGCTCACCAGATGGTAGAGTTTTTGTCAGGACTGGCTCTCCCAAGGCTGTCAGTAGCTCTAATGGAATGTTGTCTACTCCAGGGGCCTTGTTTCGACTAAGGTCTTTCAGTGCTCTGTCAAACTCTTCACACAGAATCATATCTCCCATTTCATCTTCATCTACATCCTCTTCCATTTCCATAATATTGTCCTCAAGTACATTGCACTTGTATAGACCCTCTATATACTCCTTCCACCTTTCTGCTTTCCCTTCTTTGCTTAGAACTGGGTTTCCATCTGAGCTCTTGATATTCATACAAGTGGCTCGCTTTTCTCCAAAGGTCTCTTTAATTTTTCCTGTAGGCAGTATCTATCTTACCCCTAGTGAGATAAGCCTCTACATCCTTACATTTGTCCTCTAGCCATGCCTGTTTAGCCATTTTGCACGTCCTGTCAATCTCATTTTTGAGACGTTTGTATTCCTTTTTGCCTGCTTCATTTACTGCATTTTTATATTTTCTCCTTTCATCAATTAAATTCAATAGTTCTTCTGTTACCCAAGGGTTTCTACCAGCCCTCGTCTTTGTACCTATTTGATCCTCCGCTGCCTTCATTATTTCATCCCTCAAAGCTACCCATTCTTCTTCTACTGTACTTCTTTCCCCCATTCTTGTCAATTGTTCCCTTTTGCTCTCCCTGAAACTCTGTACAACCTCTGGTTCTTTCAGTTTATCCAGGTCCCATCTCCTTAAATTCCCACCTTTTTGTAGTTTCTTCAGTTTTAATCTACAGTTCATAACCAATAGATTGTGGTCAGAGTCCACATCTGCCCCTGGGAATGTCTTACAATTTAAAACCTGGTTCCTAAATCTTTGTCTTACCATTATATAATCTATCTGATACCTTATAGTATCTCCAGGGTTCTTCCATGTATACAACCTTCTTTCATGATTCTTGAACCAAGTGTTAGCTATGATTAAGTTATGCTCTGTGCAAAATTGTACCAGGCGGCTTCCTCTTTCATTTCTCTCCCCCAATCCATATTCACCTACTATGTTTCCTTCTCTCCCTTTTCCTACTGTCGAATTCCAGTCACCCATGACTACTAAATTTTCGTCTCCCTTCACTACCTGAATAATTTATTTTATCTCATCATACATTTCATCAATTTCTTCCTCATCTGCAGAGCTATTTGGCATATAAACTTGTACTACTGTAGTAGGCGTGGGCTTCATGTCTATCTTGGCCACAATAATGCGTTCACTATGCTGTTTGTAGTAGCTTACCCGTACTCCTATTTTTTTTATTCATTATTAAACCTACTCCTGCATTACCCCTATTTGATTTTGTATTTATAACCCTGTATTCACCGGACCAAAAGTCTTGTTCCTCCTGCCACGGAACTTCACTAATTCCCACTATACCTAACTTTAACCTATCCATTTCCCTTTTTAGATTTTCTAAGCTACCTGCCTGATTAAGGGATCTGACATTCCACGCTCCGATCCGCAGAACACCAGTTTTCTTTCTCCTGATAACGACGTCCTCTTGAGAAGTCCCCACCCAAAGATCCGAATGGGGGACTATTTTACCTCCGGAATATTTTACCCAAGAGGACGCCATCATCATTTAATCATACAGTAAAGCTGCATGTCCTCGGGAAAAATTACGGCTGTAGTTTCCCCTTGCTTTCAGCCGCTCGCAGTACCAGAACAGCAAGGCCATTTTGGCTAGTGTTACAAGGCCAGATCAGTCAATCATCCAGACTGTTGCCCCTGCAACTACTGAAAAGGCTGCTGCCCCTCTTCAGGAACCACACATTTGTCTGGCTACTGTACTAGTGTGCTCATAAAAATGCGGGCAGTAGGGCAAGAAGCAGTGGCAAGAAGCGGTATACCACATGATGCTCCTCCTGTAGCATGTTCTTTGGGATGTACAACATTACTGTTGGTTTTCATGTCAGTTTAGATATGGTGAGGTTACTTATCTGGTGTAGTGTTCATTATGGATGGCATAAAGCAAACACAACAGGTATTACATGAAGAAGCAATAGCAATATTTTTCTGAGCCCATAAATTCTACTGGGTAGAGCCAGAAGCTGACACAGTGCCCTGGTGTAGCACTCGCCCTTGTGTTGCTGGTTACCAGTGTAGGCAAAGGATGAAGTGTGAGGCATGGGACAGAGACAGAGATCACACTGGCACAACTGCAAAGTATTCTCTGTCCTCCTCTGCGCATAATGCCTCCTTACATGAAGTCTACTTTCATTATGCAGACTTCTAGGATGTATTTTGTGCTTTAATGATACCAAGAGGAACAGCAGCATTGCCCTACAAGGTGAAGTCTAGAATGAGGAGGCTACATGAGAATGTGAAGTAAAATCTTTTCTAAAATTGCCTAATATTCTAGCAGTACCAACCTCTACTTTTGGTCTTTATGTTGTGGCTATTATTTTAAAAAGAAACATCAAAATGAGTGACTCATCAATGAAAGTAATATTTTTTAAATATGTGTCACATGTCAGCCAATCACTTTGGCGACAGTCTCAAAGGCACTCATTTTGAAAATAACAATACATTTCTGATCAGAACTCCTGTAACAAATTTATCAAAAAAATATGGTAAGTTTTCAAAGTGTTTCTGCTCTTACATCTTCTTCTGCTTCATTAGGATCCTTCTGGATCATGTGTGGCTTGTTTTGCATGTCTTATTTCTTCCCAATACCTTTTCATTCTCTCGCTTCTTCTACTTCTTTCTTCTCCTGTTAACACAACTTTGATTTTGGTGTCCGGCCACCTGTGACCGTCCACCAACCTTTTATACTTCTCCCTGTCCTGTACTACTGTCTGCAGACTCCTTTCTTTTATTTCTACAGCCTTCCAGTCATTTCTGACTTCCTTCACCCAGTTGTTTCCCGTATGACATGTTGCATTCCATATCTTCTTGTCAACCTCTCCACGTCCATCCTCATTATGTGCCCAGTAGATCGTAACCACCTCTTCCATATCTCGCTCGATATGGGTTCAATATTTTCATACTGTTCCCGTCTTCTTCTGTGTATCCAGATATCCCCATGTTTTTTGGTGCCCCATATGCCTCTCAAAATTTTCTACTCCTCCTCCTCCTCCAACTGTATAGGAGCTCTCTTGCCATGTGTGATCGTTTCTGGTGCATATAGAGCAGCATTTCTTACAGTTGCTGTGTAATGTCGCAATTTGGCATTCCATGAAAGATTTTTCTTGCCATATGTTGTTTTCACCAAAAACCAAAGCTTCTGTAAAAGTGGTGCCCTATCTATTGCACTATTGTTGCTCTGTATGCCACCAGTTAGCTTCTCGCCCAAATAACGAAAACTGTTGACTTTTTCAATCACTTGGCCATCTATCTTCCAGTCAGACTCAGTGTTCAATGTCTTGGTCTTCTTATATGCAGTTTTCAGTCTGACCATTTCTGCTGTTTCTACTAGATTTTTTAGTGCTGTCTTTGCCTCTTCTTCTGTCTCATTTAAGAGTGCCATGTCATCTGCGAATGTCAGGCAGTCCACTGTTGCATTATGTTTGACCTTGTACCCTATTCGCACATCTTTGATCTTCATGTTACTATTTAGTTGTCTCCACTGTGTCTCACTACTTCGTCCAGCCCAGGTTAAATAAAACTGGTGACAGTCCATCTCCTTGCCGGACCCCTGTTTTTATTTCGAAGCTGTCTGACAGCATACTGCGATGCCTGATACTTCCAGTAGTGTCGCTAAACATTTCCTTTATTATTGCATGTGTTGTAGCATCCAGTCCTCTATCTTCTAACATATCAAGCAGAGTATTTCTGTCAACTGAATCGTAGGACTTTTGGAAGTCCACAAATGTCACTATTGTCTTCTTTTCCTTTCCTGTGTCCGTGTTCTATTATCTTTTTTATTCCAAATATCTGTTCAGTACAGTTCCTCCCTATTTTAAAGCCACACTGGTACTCTCATATTGTTGGCCCCAGTTGTTCTTCAACTCTGTTCAGCAAGATTCTCGACAAAACCTCGTACCCTATGTTTAAAAGAGAGGTGCCCCTGTAGTTATCTAGTGCTTTCTTGTTCCCCTTCTTGTGTAGTGGTATTATAATGGCTTCTTTCCAGTCTATGGGTATTTTCGTATTTCTCTACATATCCATCATTATATTGCACATACTTCTTTCTATTTCAGGACCATCTCACTTGATCTCTTCAGCGCACATACCATCATTGCCTGATGCCTTGTTGTTTTTGAGGTTTGTAACTGCCTCTGCTACTTCTGTCCTGGAGTGTGCATGGTTTAGATTATTCTGCCTTTCATCCCTAGAGCATAAGTGTGTCCACTTTACTGTCAGTGGTGCTGCATTCAGCAAATCCCTAAAATACCTAGCCATTTCCTCGAACACCTCTTTCTCGCTAATTTTTATTGTGCAATCTTGTCCTGTTACAAAGGGTTCTTTTGCCTTGAAGCTTTTAATTCTGCTCTTCATTTCTCTGAAAAAGACTTGTGATTTGTGTTTCTTGAAGGCTGTCTTTGCTTCTTCAAGTTTCTCATTCCATCTACTTCTCTCGGTATTTCTGATCATTTTGCTAGCAATTTTTCTCGCATTCTGGAACTTCGACCAGTCTTCTTGCTTTTTACAGGATTGCCATTTCATCCACACTTTCCTCCTGGTCTCAACTGTGTTCTCACATTCATCTGCCCACCACTCACGCTTCCTTTTCTTGTTGTTAGTAGCCAGTCGCACTGCTTCTTCTTCCATCATATGTCTCACTCTCTTCCAACCACTCTGAACTACCATTCTCTTTGCATACTCTGCTCTGTGTTTTTTCAGAAGATCTAGGTCAATTCTGTGAGTGTTTATGGTCCCATGTTTCCCTGCTCTGTTGGGTGTCCATCTGCATTTTATTTCAACAAGGTAGTGATCTGATTCCATCCTGCTATTTTTCCTCACTTTTGTGTTCATAATCTCTCTGTGATTCTTGTCACAGATTGCTGCATAGTCTAGCTGTTTTTCCCCAATCCTGTTTCCAGGGCTGACCCACATTGTTTTCTTGCTTACCTTAGTTTTGTAAAGGGTGGTCATTATTCTCATCTTGTGTCTCCTACAGAGGTCCACTAATCTCTCATCATTCTTGTTTGTTCTCTTGTGGGCTGGATAATCTCCCACAGGACCTCTAAACTTCCTTTCCATGCCTATTTGTGCATTAAAATCTCCACGAAAATAGTGACGCCTCTTTTGTCCACATCTGTCACTTCCTTATCCAAAGTGGCATAAAAATGTTCAGTTACTGCATTGTCTTTTTTGTTCTTATCATTTGTTGGTGCATGTGCATTTAATATTGTATAGGTTTTGTTTCCTATTTTCATTATCAGATATGACAGCCTCTTGCTTATGCCCTTCCACGCAGTGATACTATCCAGGTATCTACAATCTACTACAACGGCTGTGCCAAATATAAAAGGCTGCTTTGGACCCCCAACACCGGGTTTCCCTTTCAAAATTACATACCCCTTTGATTCCATCATGCTTTTGTCCCTGAATCTTGTTTCCTGTAGTGCCAGTATGCCAATCCCAAGTTCTCTCATACTGTCAAGAACTTGCTTTAGCTTGCCCACCTTCATCATTGTATGTTTATTGTTGCCATTTTAAAAGCCTGTTTCAGTCTGAGTTTGTGTCCGTGATTTAAATTGGATTTTGAGGTACTGGCAGGTTCACACTTTTGTTTCGCACATGATGCAGGCTCCCCAGAATCCAATAGCCTGCTCACATTGACCTCGGTAAACGAGGGATTATTAGCCCCTGGGTTATATTTGTGATTATCATATGCTTCATGACAGCTTCACAAGCCAAAGTTTCAACTTTGGTTACTGCATTTGTAGTAGTGTGGTTACAATGGAGGTGGTTAGCCCTAGAGGATGTAATCAGGCCGCCCCACTGGGGTCGGACGACTTTTGTGGCTGCTCCACTGGAGTACAGACACCACTCTGGTTCATCCGCCTTGATGACCGTTGGGATTTGCCAAATCTGCTTTTGAGCTGACAGTCCATCTTCTTCTGCTCTTACATCAAAATATTATAAAAGCAATTACAGTTTGACTAGGTTCGGTGTGATTTTCCAGGCCAAAAATTAGAGGCACTATTCCAAAATTAGACTTGGAAACCGAAAGAATTTCTCTCCTGTCTTGAACATCACTTTCGGCAGCCCAACACAGGTCATTATGGCACACTACATAATAGTTTAGATTTCATCCTGAATGTTTGTAAAACATTAACAGTCCAATAAAAATAGCACTCATCACTGACCTATGAAAGCTTACAAACTACTTTAACTATAAACACTCAATAATGTCACTGAAAAAAGATTTTCATATGAGTGAGTGACACACACACACACACACACACACACACACACACACACACACACACACACACTCAAGTGAAATTAACACACAAACTAGGAGAAAAATCCAATATGTAACAGGAAATTGAGCTACTTACACAAATAATTTTGTGCAGGACACAGGCATTTATCACAGACATATCACTAGCAGTGATTCTGTACAACTCTATGGCCATAGTCAAAGCCTTTTCACCAAATGGAATGTAATTCACAGCCATCCACTCTCCCTGAGGCACAAATAATAATAATAATAATAATAATAATAATGGTAAAACAGTTAAAACATAATACCATTTATATGTTTAGATAATTTTATAGAAGGAAAAAACTCAGAATAAAAGTTTTTGATAAATTTTCTGATTTTACATGTTAACTTGAGGACATCAAAGAATTTTAGACATGTTTCATTACTCATTTATGTTATGAAACATGTCTAAGTATCAGAAGGTCAATAGTCTCATCTGAAATTGCACAATATGAATCATCATGGGATTAAGGCTTGAAAGTGTTTGCTGTAAACCAGTTGCAGGCTCGTTTAGCTACCATTCTAGCTGAGTCTAGTATCATTGTGTTTAGGCACTTGATTCATGTGAATGGATTATCAGTAAATTTACAGTTTTTGAGCCATCAGTTAAAATTTATGAAGGTCACTCAGATAGGTTACAAATAATGAAAGAAGTAAAGGTAATCACTCACAATTCAGTCAATGCTTCAAGTGGCCAACAGGCACAAAAACAGATAGAAAGCATCGCTAAACTTTAAGGTAATGCTCTTCCTTGAAGCTAAAAAACTAACAAAAGCACACATGTGGCTTCATTGCCCCAGCAAGCTATACTTTTCTGGCATCACATCTCAAATAGGGTGAGGGGTTCTGTTGGGAGGAGTGAATGAAGGAATCAGAAGATGGGAAAGTGGAGTTGGAGGGCAGGGAGTGTGGTGACTGGAATGGAGAGGCACTAAGAAAACACAACACTAGTGTGGTACAAGTGAGCAGACAAGGAAATTTGCATTTTGAAGTGGGATGCATGGGGACATGGGTGTAAAAAAGGGGCTAGAGGAGATTTTAATCTTGTTTTCACAGGTTTGTATTACATACAAGTACACGCCCCTACCAGTACATATGCCAACACCCTACTTGCAGACTGTCATGCTAACTTACACAATGTTATCATCTTCAATTACATAAATAAATTTTTTGTGACGTGGCAAATCGGTTTCAAACTGTATAATAGGAATCTCATTATAACATTCAGCAAATTCGTTATTATCACTAACTTGTAATAAAGTCTACACCATTGTTTAAAGTGATGAAATGGATTCTAAAAGTATTTTAACAGAGTGTGAACTTAGTGAGATTCATGTTGCAGCAGAACAATCAATACCTTATAGATATTTTTTATTTCAGTATAATAATAATAATAATAATAATAATAATAATAATAATAATAATAATAAAATGGTGAAATGGAAATTTATTTTGTGGTTTTAGAAATTTAAAGCTACCCTTCACCCATATTGAAATTCTATGTAAATACAACAATGTCCCTATTGCTGCTTTCTGTGAGTAATGACTGTTCAGCTGTGCAAATTTGGTCACAAAATTAAGTACTGTACAGGTAAAGAAAATTTAATATTTACAGCACCTATGGCCGGTCTGCACATTGAATAACTCTAAAATTAAATAGCATAGTATTGCTTGCAGCAGAAACCTTGATTTCCAATGTACATTCAATATATTGTAGCTAACATCCAAATTTAGAAATAGCACACTTTGGAATGCTATACTCTTATTTCTGTTGTCAGATATCACCATGTTACTTAATGTGAGCTGGTGCAGCATCTCACATACATGTATTGCACTTCTGTATAGAGTCATAAATGTCACTCAAAAGGATTTCAAAATTGATAACTCTTATTCAAAAATGATTTTTGAACTAAACACCATCCTCAGCAGATAGCTTCCTTAGTAGCTTATTGGATTTCCCCAAACAATTCCTACAAGATACCCATTGCCATTCCCAAAATTTGTGAGACTGTTTTTTCCTATATCAATGGCATCGTAAGTTCCTTGTTCAGAAGCTATACAACTCCCATACAAATAACTTCACTTGCCGCCATCTTTAAAGTGGTGTAAGTAGTGTTTCCTATTCAGCATGTCAAAACACTAACTTGCATGTGAGGGTGGAGTGGTGGCGGTGACAGCAGCAGTGCGGATGGTGGTGGTGGTGGTGGTGGTGGTGGGATGCATGTGTAAGTAGTTCATGCCAGTGGAAACTGGGTATATAGCCAAGGCATCAGGGGACGTGTTGTACACAAAATTCCCCGTCTACGTCTCAGTGAGCTGGGGACAGGGGAGGGGAGTGGAAACTGAGGATAGATCCACAAGGGATGGATTGTGAAGCAACCACAGAAGTCAAGTAAGCTATGCTCAACAGTATTCTCTGCCACTGTGCTATCAACTTTTCTCTTGGCCACAGCGTGACAGCAGTCTTTATTCATGTGGACCACTGTTGGTAGTGAATCCCTCGTAAAAGTCTGTGGAGAAGTTATAATATACTCTCCTGGAAATGGAAAAAAGAACACATTGACACCGGTGTGTCAGACCCACCATACTTGCTCCGGACACTGCGAGAGGGCTGTACAAGCAATGATCACACGCACGGCACAGCGGACACACCAGGAACCGCGGTGTTGGCCGTCGAATGGCGCTAGCTGCGCAGCATTTGTGCACCGCCGCCGTCAGTGTCAGCCAGTTTGCCGTGGCATACGGAGCTCCATCGCAGTCTTTAACACTGGTAGCATGCCGCGACAGCGTGGACGTGAACCGTATGTGCAGTTGACGGACTTTGAGCGAGGGCGTATAGTGGGCATGCGGGAGGCCGGGTGGACGTACCGCCGAATTGCTCAACACGTGGGGCGTGAGGTCTCCACAGTATATCGATGTTGTCGCCAGTGGTCGGCGGAAGGTGCACGTGCCCGTCGACCTGGGACCGGACCGCAGCGACGCACGGATGCACGCCAAGACCGTAGGATCCTACGCAGTGCCGTAGGGGACCGCACCGCCACTTCCCAGCAAATTAGGGACACTGTTGCTCCTGGGGTATCGGCGAGGACCATTCGCAACCGTCTCCATGAAGCTGGGCTACGGTCCCGCACACCGTTAGGCCGTCTTCCGCTCACGCCCCAACATCGTGCAGCCCGCCTCCAGTGGTGTCGCGACAGGCGTGAATGGAGGGACGAATGGAGACGTGTCGTCTTCAGCGATGAGAGTCGCTTCTGCCTTGGTGCCAATGATGGTCGTATGCGTGTTTGGCGCCGTGCAGGTGAGCGCCACAATCAGGACTGCATACGACCGAGGCACACAGGGCCAACACCCGGCGTCATGGTGTGGGGAGCGATCTCCTACACTGGCCGTACATCACTGGTGATCGTCGAGGGGACACTGAATAGTGCACGGTACGTCCAAACCGTCATCGAACCCATCGTTCTACCATTCCTAGACCGGCAAGGGAACTTGCTGTTCCAACAGGACAATGCACGTCCGCATGTATCCCGTGCCACCCAAAGTGCTCTAGAAGGTGTACGTCAACTACCCTGGCCAGCAAGATCTCCGGATCTGTCCCCCATTGAGCATGTTTGGGACTGGATGAAGCGTCGTCTCACGCGGTCTGCACGTCCAGCACGAACGCTGGTCCAACTGAGGCGCCAGGTGGAAATGGCATGGCAAGCCGTTCCATAGGACTACATCCAGCATCTCTACGATCGTCTCCATGGGAGAATAGCAGCCTGCATTCCTGCGAAAGGTGGATATACACTGTACTAGTGCCGACATTGTGCATGCTCTGTTGCCTGTGTCTATGTGCCTGTGGTTCTGTCAGTGTGATCATGTGATGTATCTGACTCCAGGAATGTGTCAATAAAGTTTCTCCTTCCTGGGACAATGAATTCACGGTGTTCTTATTTCAATTTCCAGGAGTGTAGTTGGAACAGGACATGTCTACCTTCGCTGCCTCTGACAGGGTAGGGTATACATGTTCCTGGACTGGAACAGGTCATGTTAGGTGAGTGAATAGTGCAGGTCTTGCACCCAAGTCTTCCACAAAGATAAGCTATGTGATCAGAAGTATCCGGACACCCCAAAAAACATACATTTTTCATATTAGGTGCATTGTGCTGCCACCTACTGCAGGTACTCCATATCAGTGAACTCAGTAGTCATCAGACATCATGAGAGAGCAGAATACCAGATTTCCACACTCCCAAAGAGCCATAGGTCCACCGTTTACAATGAGAAAGTGAAGTGGAAACGTGAAGGGACACATACAGCACAAAAGTGTACATGCCGACCTCACCTATTCACCGACAGAGACTGCTGACAGTTGAAGAGGGTTGTAATGTGTAATAAGCAGACATCTATCCAGACCATCACACAGGAATTCCAAACTGCATCAGGATCCACTGCACGTACTATGACAGTTAGGCGGGAGGTGAGAAAACTTGGATTTCATGGTTGAGCGGCTGCTCATAAGCCACATATCATGCCAGTACATGCCAAACGACACATTGCTTGGTGTAGAGAGTGTAAACATTGGATGACTGAACAGTGAAAAAACATTGTGTACCGTGATTCACTCAATGTGGCGATCTGATGGCAGGGTGTGGGTATGGCGAATGCCCGGTAAACGTCATCTGCCAGCATGAGTAGTGCTAACAGTACAATTCAGAGGGAGCGATGTTATGGTGCGGTCATGTTTGTCATGTAGGCGACTTACACACCTTGTTGTTTCGTGTGGCACTATCACAGAACAGGCCTGCATTGATGTTTTAAGCACCTTCCTGTTTCCCACTGTTGAAGAGAAATTTGGGGATGGCGACTGCATCTTTCAACACGATTGAGCACCTGTTCACAATGCATGGCCTGTGGCAGAGTGGTTACATGACAGTAACATCCCTGTAATGGACTGGCCTGCACAGAGTCCAGACCTGAATCCTATAGAACACCTTTGGGATCTTTTGGAACGCCAACTTGATGCCAGGCCTCACCGACCAACATCAACACCTCTCCTCAGTGCAGCACTCCGTGAAGAATGGACTGCCATTCTCAAAGAAACCTTCCAGGACCTGACTGAATGTATGCCTGCAAGAATGGAAGCTGTCATCAAGGGTAAGGGTGGGCCAACACCATATTGAATTCCCACATTACCGATGGAGGGCACCATAAACTTGTAAGTTATTTTCAGCCAGGTGTCCGGATACTTTTGATCACATAGTGTACGACACTTCTGGTGATGGGTTGAGAATAGGTGTGAAATAAAGGACTGTCTGAGCTTAATGGGGATTTCCGGTTTGTTTATGTGCCTGTCAATCGCACAATGTCTAAACTATATAGAGTGTTATTACTGTTATTCCTTTCATTATTTGTATTCTGTGTGTGTGTGTGTGTGTGTGTGTGTGTGTGTGTGTGTGTGTGTGTGTAAGTGCGCGCACGCTTGCGCTCAGTATCCAACCCCAAATTTTCTGATGTACAGTAATGACACTCTGATGATATCATTATCCATAATAGATGTAGACACTTTTGATTTTTCTCTGTCATCAGCTTTGTCATTCACTCATGGACTACAGTTGTGTCACAAAGTGCTTCACGTATTTATTGTACGAGATGACTAAATGTGTTTTGTAAAAATCCTGCACCAAGATGATTCTCAAAGGAAAACAATTTGTAAAAGTCAGTAAAAGTTTGAAGATGATGTCATGGTGGAACACAAATAAAAAGAGTGGTATAAAACCAGTTCCAAAATGGTCACACGCCAACAGAGTAGCCAGCAATATGGAAGGTCAAAAAATAACTCACAATGCAGCTGTTGTTGAGAAGGTGCAAAATCTGATAATGGCAATGGGAGACATTCTTTCCTTGCAGCTTCTGGTTATTTCCAAAATTTAGAACATTCTTGAAGGTTCTAACTTTGAAAGTAGAGACGAGATAATGCAGGAGGTAAGAATGAAGCTATAGACTGTTCCCAAAGAAATCTTCCAGAGAAGTTTCCTGGTGAGGAAGGATCAGTGGCCTAAATATATAGTGGAACAAGTGGATTGTCGTCTAAATCCCACCAAGTATACAATATATTTTTCACACTCAAAGACTGGGTATGATTCAGACAGACCATGTGTGCTCTCCAATAAAATTATTCAAATTGACACACTGTTTCCTGTTATGAATGCAAAACTCCATCTGCACATGAATGCCAGTAAAGGTACAACATTTTTGTTTTCCAAGTAGAATATTATTGTACAGGTAATTAAAAGTTTTGACAGTATCGTAGACAATACAACCAGGATAAGTTTCCATGTTTTGTAGTTACTGAACAACACCTGTGCTGTACCACATATGGGTTTCTACATAAATCAACCTTCATAGAAGTCAAACTGAGAAGCAGTTAATATGTTCCACTAGGAAAAAGAAGCTCAGTATTATGCAAACAGACCAATTCTCTAATACTTTTTGAAACAATTAGAAGTAGTTTAAGGAGGCCGTAATTTGAGTTGTTTTGCTTATCTACATTTTTATAGACTGATATTACTACTACAAATGCTTTAAGTCAATGACCAATTCCAAAGTCATCTCAAATATAAACCCGTCCACTCCATAAAAAATTTTGATATTTTATTAGAAAGATTTGATTTCAAATGACAATAATAGCAAAAAATTTCCCAACTTTTAGTGATCTATGGATTTTTGTAATCTCTGTACTAGTCAAATGTTTGGAAATGTTGTTTGTTCACAGCATGTATGGGGTCCACATCATCATAGTCTATATTCTATTTACGACACAACCAACAGAATGCACTTGCAGACATGATGACAGCTCACTACACACTCTCTCAGTTTCCTAAAGGCATATTTTTAGATCTATCAGAGACCTGTGACTTTGTTGAAAACATGGAGATAGTCTTAGAGATTTAAGTATCACTTTGGAAAAATAAAGTTAAAATTTTTTTTTTCCCATAGGTTGTGTCTGCAGTCTTTAAACACAATGAAATTCCCATGCCACAATACTGTAGCACACCACAACAGGAGCGAAAACAAATGGTGCAGTTCATCTCCACTTTGTCAATGGGCTGTGTCGTATTCTTTTCGTTTCTCTGGCAGTGTGCTACAGTACCGGGTAGTAAGGATTTCAATTTATACTAGGACTATAGATGTGTACCTGCAAAACAAAAAATTAATTACATTATTTCTGGGTGATAACTGCATATTTTACAACTATCTTTTATAGGAAAGTATAGTGGCAAATGAATGGTTCTGATCATATTTGGAAAACATGGTAAACGGGGAAAAGAAAGCATAGGCAATAGAGTAATTTTTTGTATTAACTATTTCTGATATACAATATACAGTATCATAAGCATTTCCTTGAGGTAGTTTCTTGGGACCACTATAGTTCGATACACATCAGTGACTTTCCAGACAATGTTAAACACAGCCAAAACTATTCTTTACTGATGACAACACCACTGTACACATAAAAAGAAAAAGAACAGCAGACTGCCTACTAGCAAAAGTAAATGAATCCTTCAAGGATGTTCACTGCTGGCCGATATGTAGTAAACTACAGCAATAATGAAAATGAAGAAAACAAGAAGCATAAATTTCGAATCAAACAGAAAAAAAATTATTCTGTCAAATTAAGCACAATTCTAGGACCATAGATTTTGGAACAAATAAAATTTTGAGGGATGAATCTTGGCTGTCAACGGAAGTGAAATGAGTGAATAAAGATATTAGCATGGAGAAGGTCATCAGCCTGTTATTCCCTTATAGTCCTGTCATCTGAGAGTAACAGCAAGTGCCTCACAGTTAAAACACTATTCCCATGTACACTTCATACTTAGCAATGATGGTTCACTTTGCAAAGACAGTCGGCTAACATTTCTGAATTAAGTACTTTGACATGTGTGAACACTTAAAAGGACATACGACCAGAAATTTAAACAAACCCTTTTCCTTTTATAGATAAAACCCATACAATAGAACACCATCTGTGAAAGAGGAAAGAAGTCCAAGCCCAGTGCAAAGCTTTTATCTGTCATAAAAGGTCAACAAAATGTCCTTGACGAACATAAAATATTTTATTTGAAAACACAGGTTACTTTGAGTAAGGGTCAGCTGAATACTGTATCATGGAAACACTGGATATTGTTGAGCAGAAAGATATCGGAAGTTCCATGCGGCTTTTCGCGGATGATGCTGGAGTATACAGAGAAGTTGCAGCATTAGAAAATTGTAGCGAAATGCAGGAAGATCTGCAGCGGATAGGCACTTGGTGCAGGGAGTGGCAACTGACCCTTAACATAGACAAATGTAATGTACTGCGAATAGATAGAAAGAAGGATCCTTTATTGTATGATTATATGATAGTGGAACAAACACTGGTAGCAGTTACTTCCGTAAAATATCTGGGAGTATGCGTGCGGAACGATTTGAAGTGGAGTGCTCGCTCTAGTTTGCATCAAGGTATTTCTTCTGAAAGCTAGCAAAATTTTTGTTTTTTTTTGTATGCCTGTTGATGACTCAATGCTTCTGCTATTCTGTGGGTGGTCTCCTATCCTCCAAAATTATTTACAATCTGTCAGAATTTTCCTTACTATATTTACTTGAGAACATCAAGTAGCTAGATAATACCTTATACTACAAAAAAATAAGACACATAATGAAAAGGGATTATGAGCTAAAAAGGTGCTATTTCAACAGATACGTTAAACACAGCAAAAATGATAAAACTGAAAGACCGAGCAAGTAGCTTAAGAAGGGCACCGAAAAGTACATTCATGTAAGTTACTGAAGCTCACAGATAATGATGAGAAATTTGGTGAGTAGAAGCTAACAGATCACAGTATAAATGAAGAAATCCACAGCACATTGTAGGGCAGGGAAATCAGACCAAACAAGAAGACCACAATAATTGTGATTAGGGGGATGAACAGAGGAATCTGGTACTATGTACAGCATAACATACAGAATGAACAGACAAAAGTGTCTCTAGAGATGTAAAATGTAAGTAAGGTGCTGGATACAAAAAACTAATAAGGAACATATTGCAAGGACAGGAACATGGAAAACAAAGTATGCAGCTAATCAAGCACAAACCTTAGACAACTAGGAATGCACCATAGTTAAAGGAAATGATGTTTCTTACACAATGATAAAGGAAAGTTAATGACGTACTGTCTAGACAGTGAAGAATCTAGCAAAGGAGCAAATAACACAGAATAATGGGAAAGAGATTCTCCAGAAATAACAGCATAAGTAAAGAAACGTTATTTACATCTATGTTGAAGAACATTTATCAGATACATGTCTTCTTTTGTGTATCCAGTATGAGATAAAAGCTCATTACTATTTAGAAAAATGATGGTTTTCAATGTATAATATGAAATTTTAAAATTTCCAAATTTTTTTTGTTTCAAGAAAGCTGCATAAAACAGGAAGTAATCTGAGCTCAAAGAATCATATGGCACAATATTTGTCAGTAATTGTGCCAAGTTGTGGCAAATGAAAACTTGGGCTAGACCAAGATTGGAATTCAGAGCTTCTGTTTGTAACAAGCAGTTGTCGTAATCAACATCAACATCTACATCTACATCTACATGGATACGCTGCAAATCACATTTAAGTTCCTGGCAGAGGGTTCATCGAACTAGGGTATTCAAGCAAGCCTTTAACACCAGCCCATATATTCAATGCCTTTTACATTATTCTCATAATTTTCTGAACACACAACCAGAAGTTCTCTTTCAGGAATAGCACCACTAGAGGAATGGATATGACCCTACCATAAAGATATACATCAACCAAATTAAGTTAACTGAAATGAAATGGGTGTAATGTGGTGCGATGGAATTAATGAAAATGAAATGACATAAATAATATTCACGCTATCCCGTTCAAAAAATCGCTACCCGCAGATGTTATGACAAATGAAAACTACATTAAATTACATTAGTCGTATTCCATGGAATTTGCAGAAAGTGATCTCTGGAGTACAAAGAAGTCAAAGATATACATTCAGTTTAGGAGTAATGCAGCAAAATGGTTTAACATTACTAAACACTATTGTACAGTATTTTAGTGCTACTTCTAATTACAATAACTTTTCTTACGTCTTGACCACACTTTGATTATTTCCAAAAATACCTTGCACATCTCGACATTCCATCATTTTCAAAGGCAGTGTTGTGTCAGTCATACAACATTGTTCATTAGATACACTGTATCACGTTAACAGTCTCAGTCACAGGACAAGTGCAAATGTTCATCGACAACTTGATGTGATAAATGTACCTAATGAACAATTTTATATGAATGACATAACACTGCTTTTGAAAATGACAGAATGTCAAAATGTATAAGGTGATTTTGGAAATAAAAATGTAGTCAAGACATAAGAGAAGTTATTAAAGTGCATCCAAATGGCTGCTTTGTTTCATGCAAATAGCAGCTTCTAATTGTAACATAAGCAAGAACATTATGTTGTATGAAAGTAATATCCCCCTACAATGTTTAATTCGATTAAAAGGTTACCTTTGCAAACTGTGAGTTCATGTATCCACGTCCTTAATTGTTTCAGTCAGTGTACCAGCAATAAAAATTGCAAGACAATTTAAGTATTGGGAGAAAATAATTCCTACTTCCGAGCCGCATTCGACAGTGACTTGGGGTCAAGGATACGCAAGGGAAATAAGATAGATTACGACACAAAGTTTCTGAAGCAGGTAAAACATCCTCACCCCACTTAAACTTTAAAATATCCTAGTACATCTTTACGCCACTTCTGATTCTGACCCCTTGTCACATGTGTCATACCTATGTGAAAGACACAGGTACAAGACTTGTTTCATGCACACACCCAAGACATCTTACGAAGGTCATTCAATGAGTAATGCCCCACATTTTTTTCTCAGAGCATATTTATTGCTAAGAGCCAGAATTTGGTGACTATATACACCAACACATCTTGTCCATGTCCTATTTTTATATGTAGTCTCCATCACATTCTATGGCCTTACACCAACATTATGGGAGAGCATGTATTCCCTGCTGGTAAAAGCTCTTGTCCTGTAGGTGTAGCCATGTTTTCACTGCTTGACTGACACTCTTGTCGTCTTCAAGGTATGTTCCCTATACAGAATCTTTAAGCGGCCCAAAGAGATGGAAGTCTGAGGGTGCCAGATCTGGACTGTACGGGTGGATGAGGCAATGATGACCAACCCCACAACTTTTGTGTAGGCATGCATTATCGTGTTGGAGCGAGATTTCTGCTGGATGCTTGTCCAATAGAACACGTTGGAAACACTTCTTGAGTTTATTCAGTCTTCACATATGCCTCTGAACTGATGGTTAACCCTCTTGGTATCACACCCACGAGAATGACGCCATCACAATCCCAGAAGACTGTTGCCATGACTTTTCCAGCAGAGGAGGTTGTCTTGAATTTCTTCTTTTGTTGTGGATGAGGATGATGCCACTCCATGGACTGCCTTTTTGTTTCTAGCGCAAAGTGGTGCACCCAGGGTTTGTGCACCGTCATGATCCATGATAGAAAGGCCTCTCCGTTGGTCTCAAAATGCCCCAACAATTCAGATGAAGTGGCCTTTCTTTGAATCTTGTGGTCTGCTGTGAGCATTTGTGGAACCCATCGAGAGTACTTCTTTGAATATCCAAGAGTCTCGATCATTGCAGATGCACTTCCAATGCTGACCGACAACTGTATAGCCAACTGTCCAGTTGTGACGCGCTGGTTGGCACGAATAACTGCATTCGCATGATTCAGCATGTCTGGAGCAGTGGCTATGACAGGATATCCCAAGCGTAGCTGATCACGGAGCTCTGTTTCTGCATTTCTTGAGCCTGTAACCTGCTTTACCCATTGCCCAACTGCACTCCTATCACCTGCAGCACTGCCATACACTGCACACAAACATTTATGGATGTTCACCACGGTTTCTTTTTCTGCACATAAGAATTCAATAACAGCACGCTGCTTGTAACGTGAATCGTACATAGATGCCATTTTGACGCTGTACTACGGCTGTGCATCTGCCAGAACGGTTCAAAACTTCACCAGTGCACAGAACAATGTGAAGCACCAACTAACATGTTTGTATATTAATGGCTTTTTTTTTTTTTTTATGTGGGGCATTGCTTATTGAATGACCCTCTTATTTTCACCCTGTCACTGGTGAAATCAATCCTATTAAAAAATGCCGCTGCCTATGAAAGCAACATAGTTTACCAGCTCCACTGCAATTATTTCATGGATGTTTTATGTGATAATAACTACTATATTTTCGTTAGTTTCTGTGAATGGCCACTGCCAAACTGGAACCAAGAGCAAGTTTGACCACCCAGTAGCAGAATATGTACTGCTAAGCACAGCGCGCTTGACCTAAAAAGCTGCTTCACAACTAGTGCCATCTGAAGCTTATCCCACAATACCTGTTTCTCTGAAATGTGTAGGTAATAAGTGCCCCTCCAACACATCATTTGCTTATGCAATGCCCTCAGTCTTAGACAGTTGCTGTTCTAAACCCACCTTTGCTAACCCCATCCCCGCAACCATCACCTTCAACACACAGTTTCTAGTACCATCTGCTTAGTTGAGTTTATAGATCTATGAACACTTAACCACATTATTCTCCCACTGGCTCCCCTCTCCCTCATACAAGTCAGACCACAACATTGGGGTAATCTAGCTGAAGGTGTAGGTGTGTTTTGCATGTCCTGGGAATTGACGTTCGCAGGCAGAGCTACTTAGTTCCATTTCTTGTTTATGTGCTAATTCAATGTTTGAATTGTCCACCATATGGCAAATGTGTGTTTTTGCTTATTCATTAGCATGATTCCTCAGAGAACTGTTTACTCTGTTTACCCAACTGCAAGATATGGTTTTTTCTGAATCTATGATTCGAAAAAATACAGCACTGTCTTATATTTGTTGATAAAGCTCTGGATGCTAAAGTCAGTGTTTTTATGTTGTGTAACAGCTTACATAGGGGTTGTGTCTTACATTCACAGATGAAGTTTTAGTAGTTGAGGTCACACACAGATTTAGTTTGATGGTGTCAGGAAGGTTGGTGGGGGGTACAGTAGCACCAGCATAGCCGAAAGTGGACAAAGTAATGGCAAGTGGGTAGCAACCATGGGAATACATCTCACATACCCTGCTTTTTACAAACATCTACCATATTTAAACTGTAGTTCATGTGAATCTAAATTTAGTCTAAACCAACTTTACAAATGGACAAATGTCCAGTGATAATACACATTTCTATAAGAGATACAGCAATTCTAACATAAATATTTTCACACAGGACACCTCAAACATGGCATAATGCATGAAATGTGAGGTTCAATAATGATGCTGAAGCAGCTACTGCTTGATAACAGTGTTGATTTATGCTGACAATAAAAAACTAATATGAAGTTAATAATTATTCATAATGCAGGGACCACAAACAACTTGCAGTAGGAAGAAAATGAGATATCACAGAAACAAGTGTTGGCAAGTGGCATCAGATGAAGAATTATAGTTCACCAGTTCTATGTGCTGAACTTTCAGGGGACCAAATTAGGGAAAGTTTCATGAATTGGAGTGGCAACGTTATATATGTGAGAGAAACACAATTAAGATTTCCCAATTACCTGAGAAATTATCCAAATGAAGCTGCTGGAGATATGAGGAATTTTCCAATTCCATGTGTGGCAGAATTCAAAGCAAGTACAAACTGGTACATAATGATGACAAAGAGGGTGGGGCTTACTTTAAGAAGCAGAACGATATTAGCTCAATGACTTCCCACATGTTTTAATGAAAAATGAATTGCCTTTCAGTATCACATACCCTATCAAAGAAAACACCATGACTATTTACAACAGATAGTGTTAACTGTTTAGGCAGATTTTAAGATACTTCACATTAATAACAGAGTTTGTAAATTTGACTAGTCAGAATACTTTAAAAATAAAAATTCCTTGAGAATCAACTTAACAAAGAGGGGGGGGGGGGGGGGTCATCCTATGCTCAGGGTCATCTTGCTGTCAGGTAAACAGGGTAAGTAGACAGCTGAAAAGCAATTTCATTTTGTCTAAAAGTCTGCAGCTACCAGCAAAAAATTTAAGTATATGAAGCAGCATAAGATTTTTATAACATACATCAGTTACACAGTTGTGAACACCATTATTTTTTTATCCAATGTGAATACTAACCATTGCAGCCCCTTTTACTTGCGTTCCATTCTTTGTGTCTGCCTTCCCAAAAACGGGAGGTTGGCAAGCATATTTGCTAAAAGCTAGAAGCTGGTCAAATATTGGTGCAATCATTTTCTTCATATTTTTTTGGCCAGTCAATGCTTCCTGGAAAAGCACAGCATGATTCGGTAATAAGTTCTTATACTGGAAATAGCATTTCACATGCTGTGTGTATTTTGTACAAACCTTTTTCAGCAGCTCAATACAGTGAAGAACACCTTCTTGAAGTTGTGTGAGCCCAGCATCACTAACAATAGGGAGAACAAATGGAGATATGTCACCCAAAACAGGAATAGCCACTGCATTCTGCAGAATCTCACAAAGTTTCAGAAGATCTGTTGTTGAAAACCTAGATATGAAAGAAAAAGAACATCAAAAGTTGAAAGCATAAAACAATAACTATATTTCAATTAATATGAAACATTAAGCCCACAGTTATATGAGCTTCAGTTTTCACATTACCTTCTAACTTTTTCACTCAATTGTTTAAATGTTGGCATTACGTTCTGACTCGAACTCCGACATACTGACTATTTATTAGTGGCTTGTAACTGGCATTTGTAACACACTACTGCCAAAATGAAGAACCAAACAATCTATAGGGTGATCAAAAGTTCAACTCCTAAACAGACAGACATGATTGAGACAGAAACAAATACAAATATATATATATATATATATATATATATATATATATATATATATATATATATATATATATATATATATATATATATATATATATATATATATATATATAATTTTTTTTTTTTTTTTTTTTTTCCTAAGCAACCAGGTTTCGGAAATGCATACTGCGAGAATACAGAGTATCCAGGGGGTTACTGGGTGTGATGAAGAACAGAACAATGCAATGTTTAACATGGTTCACCCTTTATAATCCCGATCAGCATTACAAAAAAATATTCAAAATGAGCACCATTAACTTCAGCACAGTCAGTATTGATGTTACACGGTATTCCATGTTCGATGGAAAATGTGTGATGTGTTCTGTATGTGTGGTGCTGCTGCAAGAACTTTCAGATCTAATTCCTCCTCCAAGTCTGCAGGAATAGAATACACTTTGGTTTTCATGTAGCTACAGAAAAAGAAGAAAGAGCTCTTGCAGGCCAATCTACAAGTCCTACCTGGCTGATCCACTGACTTCTGAAATTATAAGTTAATGTAGCATGTGCTGGTTCTCCGAAGTGTGCTGTGGCACCATCGTGCTGGAACCATGTCTGTACACTGGCCATCTGATTTGAAGAGGCAATAAGTAGGGCCCAAACAACCAGTCACCCACGATACCGATCCACATTTTTACTGAAAACTGTCACTGATGACCCCACAACTGTTGTATGTGGGTTTTCATCCACCCATACATGCAAGTTGTTATAACTGTACATGCCTTCCCAAGTACATTGAACCTCATCATAAACAAATCAGCTTCAGGAAACTTAGGGCCTTTATTAGCCTGTGGCAGACACCAGCATACAAACTCAAGCCAACGTGGATAATCATCCAGTCCCAGTGCCTGTATTGAAGAAGGATGAGAGGGATGAAGCAGCTATTCACACAACACATTCAGCAATAAACTACAGTGAATTACAAACTTGGCAACGATGGCTCATGTACTTGCCTCAGGCCTGTTATCAAAGTGTAACAGCATGTCTTCCTTAAAGGTAAGCATACGCATCACCCATGGTCTGCTTGCATTGAGCCTGTGTGCTGTCAATATTCTGTTGATCACGGGTTGCAGTAAGCACATCATAATGCAGACATCTCTGTACAAAGTGGTGTTCATAGTACATTCACTGAGCTCTTTCAACCACTACTTTCCACTGCACCATAAACAAAGTGGACGTTTCACAGTTCTCTTAATGTGTGTGGCTCCATGTCTCCATATTACATACTGTGACCATAAAGCACGGTGCTACAGGTTGTACAATGGCACAATGATGGTGTCAAAACATCACAACATTATCTTCTTCAAAATAACTTTTGTGTACAATACCTGTCAGTACGGAAATTGAATTTTTTAACACCCTATAGAATCTACACACCCCATCTAGCTATTATAGAGAAACCTACTCAAACAACAAAGTGCTTGTCAGTCCATTTCTCCTACAGAAGAGAGTTTGTTCAGGCCATGCTCCAATTCATTACCATTAAGGTGTCACAATCTGGCAAAAAAGTAGATGATGTTTTCATTTCTACAACAAATTATATACTTGCTGGGCTGCTTTCTCATTTATGCATCTGACATGCATTGTGTACGTGTCAAAGGGGGTTGTAAGTAAGGATATGACATTTGTAAATGAAGTACAATGAGTAAGATATTTGAAGTGCATCTTCTGCATGGAGGAATATTTTACTATGCTGAAAAAAGTCTACAGGTCTTTAAGAAAAGGGCACCTCCCATACAATGGGTACAGCCAAAATTATGAAAAAATCTCAGAATGACACATGGAAAACTGTACAGGTTTAGATTTCAGTTATTAAAGTAGCTATCTCTGAATGTACAGGAGTTCTGGGGGAGTTTATGTATCCACTATAAGCACTTCATGAATGTGAGTAAAAAATGTACTTAATCCGCATACATGATATACAAAACTCATCAAAAAACCAGTTTTTTTCCACCCGTACATTCTACTGGTTTCATACTGGTTAAATTTTTATAAGTTTAATGCCAGAACAAATTTTCAACAAAATAATGTGTAGGGGAAAACTACTTGTGCAGATAAATACACAGCATGTTACACTGTCCTGAGGTTGTATGTGTATTCTGTGAGGTATGAAGTAGGAGTCATCTGAAGGCTAGCAACATCTCATTTTTGTGCCTGTCAATGACTCACTGCCTCAACTATATGGGGAGCTGTTAGCTTTATCCCATCCATTATTTATACTCTGCCATGGACTTTCGATTACCACATTTGTAATATAAAATTACACAGTTATGAGAGTTTAAAAATTCAGACAGAGAAAAGTTTTATTGACATGTTTCTGAAGTAGTAGGGGTGGTAGGACTAAAGATAACATGCAATGTGGAACTTCTGGTTTGTTGCCACCTTGGAAAACTGCATACCAAATCAGGATGAATCCATAATCACTGTTACAATGTGGCAACAGTACAGATTACTCATGTTTGGCTAGTGAACAACATGTTAGGAGATTCTGTACAACACTACAATTTTTCACAACACTCCCAGACTTCCATGGCACAATGATATTTTCACTGTGAATAGTCCACTCAATAGAACCTGATTTAACTGCAATTCACCATGAAAGAAAAGAAAAACAGAGGGAAAAATAAGTTTTTCAAGGCAGTTCTACCATCAGAAAACCTTCCCCTTTTTTATTTAAGTGTTACTTGGCAGCTTCACAAATAATACAAAAATATTGAGATCTACTAAATACATTCATATGTAGTGAAAATTATTTCAGATAATTTCCCCTTAGAAACTGACTCAATTGCAACAACAAATGATGTTTTCTACAACCAGTTTAGGGAATGGGACAAACACAAAATTATATATATTGGTGGAAAGACAAGCTCTACAGTATTGTCTGTTACAACATTAAGGTACTTTAGAAATTGTTTAAACAGAGTCTTCCCAGACAAAATATTAAAGAAAATCTTTACAGTGCCAAATGCAAATTACTTTTAAGTTCTTTTGTACACAACCCTCTCCATTTTTCAAGTATTATAACTTTGCATTGTTACATAACTTACTGCTAAAAACGAAAATAGGCTGTACACTAATGTGATATATTTTAATCAAATATGAGCATAACTGACCCAACAAATGCATATGAAATCAAATCTTTGTCATGGCAGATGAGACATGAGTACATTCAAAAACAAAATAAGCACATGAAATTGTCTTTCAAAAGTATTGACTTGCCTCTCTCTAGTGTGTTGGAAAACAGCAGGAAATATCTGTATCAGTGCTGTTAGAAATGGCTGTGAAGGAACATAGAACTCTTTCACATCAAAACATAATTTCGTACTCTCAGCACCTATATTACACCACACTTTCCATGCAACATCCCATATATCTGGCTCTTCGTTGGTTACAGTTGCTTGATTTACTGTCACTAATTTTCCTTCACTGTCTTGGTTCCAATACAATATATCCTGGAAGGCTTTCAGGGCAGCTAAGGAAACCTATAATCACAGAGAAGAAAAGCATTAATTCACTCATAAACAAGTATTTTAAACATTATGTTCCATTCCAAGTAGGACACAGGGACTGACCTCATCATTTTTACTCAATGCAGAGTTTTCAATAAATTCAAGGAGAAGTGACCAGGCACGAGGAAAATCACCAGGAACAGCACGTAAAATCTGCCTCTTTGTGTTGAAAACCCTTGCTACTCCTGATAATGTAAGCACCTTTAAAACAAAAGCAGAAATTAGAATAATTTTACAATTACAATTATGTAACAAGAACTCAGTTGCAGTTCTTTTACCAAATTTATGATGAATTTCCATGTCTTGTTTTATTGTGATGCTTTGAACTTCAAATATTTTATGTAGAGGAGCACAATGGCATTTTATGGCCCAAATACTGCAACGTTTCAGTACTCAAGATAAGCCTGAACTAAAATTATAATATCTGAAACTCATGGTCATTTCTTCCTTGTCTTTAGCCCAGTCTCTACTATTTAAGAAAATTAATCTCACTTCCAGTTCCTGGAAAAGTAGAACTTTTTTCCCTTACAAACTCTAACAACTGCTTTTCTTTCTTTTACAAGTGTACTTGATTTAAGTTACATATTTTATATTCATTCTATCAACACAATGCCATTTTTCCCATCTGTCAGTAACGAAATACAATATTGTCTGAAATCCCTACTAATCTAAATCCTTTGAGACTCTTCTACTTGCACTTCATTGCTGTCATTCTGCAAACAGTGTGCACTTTATGATTATTCAGTTTCTCCTGGCATATATCTTGCTAGAACAGCCCACGGGTGTACTGCTGGTGCAAAGTGTCCAACGGGCACAATATTTCCACCATCAGACATGTCACCATCATCAGGTGGGAGTTCGTCAGCGCAACTGATGATGGCAACATGTCTGATCGCCGAAATATTGTGCCCGTTGGACACTATGGACACCCGTGGACTGTTGGAGCAGTGTGCACTTTGCTTGATGAAATTCATGTTCTTGTTTATGTATTTCTTTTGTGTCTATCCATATTATACAACAATAAACCAACAAAAAGTGAGAATAAGGTTTTCCTCTCGTACTCACGAACAGCTGTAAAACAATATTTTACAGAAGAACGGGTAGTGTTGTATTTGAAATACAAAAATGAAACATGTCTCCACAAATCTGACAGTGAACAAAAATGGGTGATAAATAACTCAGAAAATGGTGTAGTAGGTCCCACACATTCACACATTTTGAGTGGAGAGCACTGAGTAACTGACATATTTATGCACACCTCAATTGTAAGTTTCTTTTGTTGGTAAGTCACTCTAACTTTCAAAAATTAGACAAAGGCTCTCTAGCACCCCTTCCCAGCTTAGTGTCTCTGGAAGAAAGGATATCGCAGAAAATAAATTAGCCACAGCCTAATGGTTGTTGCTAGAAGAATCTTTCACCTTCTAGTGCAGTGAAGCTTCCTGAGATGTTAAACGTATCCATATGGCTACGCAAATAAACTTCTATTTTTTTGTTCACTTCTTATGTCTGTTGTTGAAAGATAAATTATTCAATGACTGAGATTCAATGTGATGACAATACAAAACAAAAATCTTTTTTATCAGAAATTCTCCTACTAATGTCAAATTGAATGGCAAGCAAGAAACTATCAAGATGTTATTAAGCAATGGAATTTACATAATGAGTAAGTTAATGTGCTAGCTGTAGACATTTTAATACTAAACCTCATCTGAGTAAAGTAATTACTTTCACCTAGAGAGATGAAAGGATACCGCACCTGTGTTTCTGCCCACTGTTTCTGGGCAGTGTTTCTAGAATGATGGATTAAAATATTTCCTCCTGTATCCACTTTCTCACTGCTTGCTGAACTTGAAAGTCGCCTGACATTGTCCAGCAGTGGGAACAAAACCTGCAAGAAATACAATATTTAATAATTCACTAGTACTAACATCTTAAGTAAATCACATTTATACAAAAAAAAAAAAAAAAGATACTAACTAAACAATTAAGTCAGAAGCAGAGAGAAAAATCATCAAACATGCTATGGCAGCATTGATATTTGGAAAAATGTACAAAATGAATTACAAATTTTCCAACCAATTAGATGAATAAATTAATTTATTAAACATAATGGAGTAATAATATAGTACAGATGCAATACGTGAGTCTAGCTTCCTCATTGTCAAGTTACTTTTACAGTTTATTGCCAGTACATAATGATAGACTTGACATTTAAAGATTTGTTTTAGAACTATTTCTTAAATAGACTTTTTACATTTCTCATTAGGAATGAACGTTGTAACAGGTACACAAATAAAATGACTGAGTACAATTAGTGAAGTTTAGCTATTGAAGCTATTCATTAATAAATGGTCCAGCCACACAACGTGACCACAGCCTATGTTTGACATCAACATGCAATAACCACTCACAGACAGCAGGTGGCAACACTAGCACTGGACAATATATAAAGTGTATCCGGGAGATGTGGAAGATAGTGTGGTCACTGTTCTATGTCGTCCAAAAGGACACAGTCATTCACTTTCGGGCCAAGGGTGGAAGCATTTCCGAAATGGCCAAGTTTGTAAAGGTATATATGAGATGACGGTTGTTTCGGACATGTCCCAAAGGAACAGCCACCATTGTTGATCCTGCAGCCTTATATGACAATTAGTCAAAGGGATAGTGACATTAGCTGCTAGTGGGCAGTGAAATTAAACAATGAGGAAAAATTGAAAATTTGTGCCAGACTGAGAGAAATGGAAAAATCCGGGTTCAAGTCCTGGTATGGCACTTATTTTTAACACCCCCTAGCAGCTAATGTCATTATTCCTACCGTGCATGGCAAAATAGCACTATCCAAAACCGGTGCCAAGGCAACAGTGGTGTACCACACGCCATAGATAATGGGTGAATGATGGCTGCGGAGATATGTACGGGCAAATAGATGTGCAACCGTTGAGCAACTGACCATCCAGAGGAACCAAGACACTACCAACAGTGTCTCCTCAACAACCATTCAGTGAACATTGCTGCGTTTGGGTCTCTGTGGCAGGTACCTGGTTCATGCACCCATGCCGACTGCTGTTTATCAGTGACGAAGGCTGGAATTTGCACACAAATACCACAACTGGATGTCCACCAATGGCAACAGGTGGCACTTTCGGATGAATCACATTTTACCCTCCATCAGACAGACGGCTGTTGGCATGTACTGTGTGAAACATCTGCATGTACTGTGTGAAACATCTGAAAGCAAGCCCCCTGCTACCAGAAGAGAGTGTTATGGACTGGGGAATGTTTTTGTGGCATTCCCTGGGTGATCTTGTCATTCTGGAAGGCACAATGAATCAACACACATATCCATCTATCCTTGGGGACCATGTCTACACCTATGTGCAGTTTGTTTTTCATCAGCACAATGGCATCTACCAGCAGGATAATGCAACATGTCACACAGCTCGCAGTGTACATGCAAAAGTTTACCATAATTCCCTGCCCACCAAACTCCAAGAATTAAAACCCAGTCGAGAATACGTGGAATCACATTGATTGGGTTGTAGGCACCATGGATCTTCAACCGAGAAACCAAACCCAGTTGACCATGGCATTGGCGCTGGGATGGCTCCACATTGCTGTTGTACCTTCCATAACCTCACTGATACTATTCCTACATATCTTGCACTGCAAAAGGTGGCTATTCAGGCTTCTGACAAGTGGTTACAATAATGTGACTGAACATTGTATATTAGGTTGCAAAATACTGAAAAAAAAACATTACTTAAGGAGAAAGAGTTGAAAGAGAAACACTAATTTACTGGTAAAACACCAATTTACTAAAAAGTGCCCAAATTATGAAGAGAGACCATTTTTGTGCTAAAGACTAATGTTTATCTTCCCTTGCACTCCTAAATGGTTCAAATTTCCTTTCATTGAAGCAGTCCAACAACTAATTTTGCTCAAACTTCTTGTGAAATTTTATAAATAAATGAAGACAATAAGCAGGAACCTAACTGAAAAATGAGTACTAGTATATGCAGATTCATCACATTTACTAGCTCTACCATTTCATTTTCACTAAAATATCTCAACAGAAATAAAAATTAATAACACTCGACAATTGTTTCCAAAAATGCAAATGGATGAAGATTTCATAATTAGATGCAGAAGCTTGTATTTTTCTTTATGCAACATGTTCCAGGTATGCAATCTTTCTGGATTTTATGATATTCAGCAGTTCTCTCTTGCAGTTTCCTCTTAACAGAACTTGTTTACAATTCTTCTTAGAGATGTTGAATTCAGCTGGAGAAGAGGTGTGTCAAAGTATGAAAATAAGAAGACAAAACTAATGGTTTCCAGAATGAGTGGTAGAGCAGTTGCCTGTGAAAGATCAAGGTGGTGGGTACGAGTGCTGGTCCGGCACAGTATTTTAATCTACCAATAAGTTTCAAAATTAATTGAATTTATCGAAGGAAATCTGGAAGCTACTCCAAAACAAAAAATTATGAACACAGTCCACCAGGTAACAAGCTATAAATTGTGGTGGCACACACACAAGCCAGGACCCAATGCCAAAATCCAAACATTTGCTGATACCTGCAAGGTTGGCCCTTACGCCATGCCAGCAACTCCACAACCATGACCCCGATACTGAGGCAATGACAAGCATTTTGAGACATTTCAATGGCTTGGTGGGCCATGTATGTGACCTCAACTGCAACAAGACCTGCCTTCACTTGCATAAAATCTGGCTGTCCAGCCAGGCTGGGCATGTCAACACAGCCGGGCTTTGAACTGACTTCTACTGTGTAGTGATTTCTGTTGTGAGGCTATCAACGTTCTTCTTGCTGTAGGCCACCATCAGATGGGATGAGGGTTGAACCTATGCCCTTTTGATAGTCAGGATGGTGATAGTTCTCCCATACAATCATTGCAGGTTTGATGGGCTGGCAAGGGCTAAGAGAATTCATCTGAGGTGAAAGTGGCTGCAGCAAGACAGACGGCATGCACGAAAACTTTATTATTCCAACAAGCTGCAGTACTTACAGATGTGTGCCCTCATCCAGTCACATGGCCCAGTGTTAACTGACAGCACCCATGTTCCACAGGCGTCAATCTCATGGCCCATGGTAGTGAGAAACAGTGTCACGAGAACATCAGTAGCTACTGCCCCAGTAGTGCCCACACCTCACACAACTGACATACCTCATTAGTGCTGTGTCAGATGCAGCAACCTTATGTTCTTGTTAAGCTGCTGGCAGGGCGATTGTGTCCCACCCAGCCAGCATGCTGCAACCAGATTGGGCGTGGTTCAAACCAATGCCCTCCTAATGGTCACGGCAGTGCTAGCTCTCCCACCTGAGCATTGTGAGTTTCATTGATTGGCAAGAGCTAGGAGGGAACCGATTCAACTCTCACCCCATCTGGTGGCAGCTTGCAGCAGGAAGAAAGTTGGCGAACTCACCGCAGAAGTCAACACACAGCAGACGTCCGTTCAAAGCCCGGCTGTGTTGACATGCCCAGCTTGGTTGGCCAGCCAGTTTTCTTAAGAAAAAGGCAGGTCTTGTTGTGATTGAGGTCACATTCACAGTCAAGCTGTAAAGATGTCTCAAAATGCAGATTAATGTCTCATTGCCTGAGTCATCTTTGCAGAGCTGCTAGCATGGTATAAGTGTTGAACTTGCAGGTGTCAGCAAGTGTTTGGATATCAGTATGGTGCCCTGGCTAGTGCCCATGCCACCTGTCACTCAAACTGGTGCAATTGTGCCAGGACTGATACATTTAGAAATTATAAATTTCTTTGTTAGAGAACCTGTGGTTCACTAATTAGATGCTAATGGTGATACAATACAATGGAACTAATGTAGGAAAGATATAAAACAGTTAAAGGATGACTTTGAGGGATACACAAAGGTTTTGAGATGGTACTGCAAATCCCATCCCTTTATATAACATTCCTTCACATCTGCCCAATTTGCTTCCCTACAACTTAATGTGTATGTAACGTCTCAGTCCATGAAAACTTGTTGACTAAAACTATTCCTAGGGATGGTTGTTTTCAGCTTTGATGTGAGAGAGAAATCACAAATGGCCAGATTTCAACCAAGGATATCAAAGTGTATCAGCACTGCACTCCTTAAGAAATCCTGGTTTTGCTATAATGTTAGTATAGATTTCAGAGAGAGAATTTACATTAAGTCTGATTTGGAGAATAGCACAACTGAGGATCATATTAACAAATTTGAGAAATGTCGTAAATGATATTTTATTAGCATAACTAGTTTCTGAGACTACTGCTCCATCAGGTGCTACAGAGGTGGGACAGATGGACCAGTAAATTGGAATACTGTGATTAAACGGTCCACCCATCCCAAACCCATTACTTCACATACAGTATGATGTGTAGCACCTGATGATGGAGCAACATTCCCTGAAACTAGCCATGCTAATGAAACATCATTTACAAATGAAGTACAATATTTGGATTAAATAGCATGCCCACCTCACACCTATGACTTGACATATCACATGACGATGGAGATACTGTCTCTGAAACTATTTGTGCTAATAAAACATCATTTACAAATGAAGTACAATATTGGGATTAAATGGCATGCCCACCTCACACCTATGACTTGACATATCACATGATGATGGAGATACTGTCTCTCAAACTATTTGTGCTAATAAAACATCATTTACAACTGAAGCGGACTTCTCAATCTTATCAGAAAGAGAGTTAAACCATTATACGTCTCCAAGTGGATCACTTTGTGCAGAAGTGAGAATCACAGAAATGCAAGAGCAGTTTTGTAAAACAAATCTACAAAAACACTTAAAATTGAAATCACATTTATTATGAACACTAATAGTAGAACTGAACTCCTTGGCAGACAGTGTTGCAATTTATACAAACTTTGTATATTCCAGAATATACAAGCGTTACAAATATATTTCAAGAACCTTCCAGAAATGATAAATTCATTGGACCAAGTACAGTACCCTGGTTCTTGATCTTCTCAATGGTTGTCTGTATGGCAGCACTGGTAGATCCCCGCATTCTAGCCACGCTGTCAAATCTCTTCATCACAATGAGCACTGAAGCTTCAGGTTCATCAAGTTGGTGTTAGTTTCCTTGAACAAGAAGCTTCCATCATTGATCTGCATCTCGGGATTGTAGTAGGACTTCATATGGAGGACAAAAATGATGTCTCTTTGCTTTTGAGTTCCTGATGAAGGGTCATAATTCTTGACTTTGTATGTGATATCCAATGAGCAACAAAGGAGATGATACATCCCAGAGTAGTGGTTTAGTAACTTTCCTTTGTCTTTTTCATGAGAGTCCATGGTCCATACACAAGAAAGCTGTCTTGGTTATGAGGTGTTTCACCTAGTCATCCTGAGGGTTGAAACGGAAACAGAATATTCATTGTCACGGCCATTTCAAATTTGTGAGTTTGGAGTAGGAAAAATGGATCTAATACTGTATTGTCTTGCTTTGCTGTGTTGTATGCAAATACCACGACAGGCAGTATTGTTTCCCGATCAGTCTCTAAGACATCAAGGTATACCAAGAGTACATCTGTGAATTTCTTATTAAAGCATTATGCGAGGCCATTCATCTATGTGTGATAGGCAGTTGTCATCCTGTGGGTAATATCACGACATGAAATTACCACTGACAGTCTCAAATGGAAAACTTTTCCTTTATCAGATGAGTCTAGGGATGCTTCTTGTTTCAAAATGACGAACTCTGCAGTTTCCGAAGCTTCAGCAGTTGGCACAAGTTTCATGACAGCATAGCAGGTGAAGTAGTCAGTGCACACTATTATCCACTGATTCCTGTTTGTTGACTTTTGGAACCTCCCAAAGAGGTCAGTTCAAGTACAGTGAAATGGTGCTGCTACAGGCATAATTGGCCAGCTGCTCATGAGGTAATTGTGGCACTTGCTTCCGACAAAGTTATTCCTTACAGTGGCTCACACAGGGTCTAATGGACCACTAGAGACCTGGTCAGTGATACCTGTGTCTGATTCTGTCTAGAGTCTTCATGAATCCTAGGTGATCAGATGTTGGAGCATTGTGGAAATACTTCAAAACAGCTGGCTGTAGATGTGCTGGGATGATGAACAATTATCTCCACCTCCTTGGATCATAGTTCCTATTACACAATGTTCTGTTTATTAATTGGAATTCTCCTTTGATTGGTTCCTCCTCTTTCAAGACTTCTATAGTTTTCAGTAGTACTGGATTTTCCATTTGTCTAGCAGCAATGTCATTTAATGCAGAGATGACGGACAAGGGAATCGTCAGACTTCTCATGCCGAAACATGTATTGCTTTTTTTTAGCACTGTTATTTAACTGTGCAAAAGGTCCGGATGCAAAATTGTAGCTGCTGACATGAACGGGAAGTCACCTAAAAAAAAAAAAAAAAAAAAAAATAAATAAAATAAAAAAATAAAAAATAAAAAACACGAACATGGCTGTGTTTTCTGCTTGGCGCTTGCAGTGATGGCTGGCCACCCCTGGAAATGGCGAGTCGCGAGCATTGTGCGCATGGTTGGGAAGTGCAGCCGTCTTATCGCGGCGTTCACTAAAGAGGAATATCGCTGCACGGTTTTGGTGGAAAGGGGAAACGAATATTTGTTTCTATGGCATGCACGTCCTTTTAATTTCTGGTACGTATTTCGAAACATACCGTCCCGAAACTGGTTAGAGATGTGAAAGACGTTCTGTACATGTTCATCTATACTCCGCAAGCCACTTTACGGTGAACATTCAATCTACCCTCACAGGTGATGGTGAACCCTGTAAATGTTTTGCTGCTTGCCATGGAGGTATACCACAGATGCCAAATGAAGCAATCAACAGAAAACACGCATGAATACTATGTGTTGTGCGACATGGTTGTTAAACTTCTAGACGAGCATGTAAATGGCGCAAATATGTGGCTAGAAACAGCTGAGACACTCATATTGCAGACTGTGAATCTACAGACGGCGAAGACACCTTACAAAAGTTGCACTCATGAAGACTCTTAGAGTGATAGTGTCACATACCATCATCAATTATCTCTGAAAGTAACACCAGCAACTACAATTATCTTACCAGACAAAGAAAAAGTGGTGACGTATTGGTTGAACGAAAGTGGTAAGAAACGCCTACGTGTCAGTACTGTTCAAAATAAGTATCGCTTTGTGCGTTCTGAACGTGAATTGTATAGATGGAAAAAGGAAGTCGCTGGATGATGTAAGAGTCGACTGGAAATTGCGACGGAGATAAATGCGCGACTTTTTGAGCTATTTACCGATGCCAGACAACAGTCATTTAGTGTCAGCGATACAACTTTGCGTGATTGGGCGTTAGAGATTGTCATCGCGATAGGCGCTAAAGAATTTACAGCTTCTCAAAGTTGGATTAGTCGCTTCAAAAGATCACATAAAATTGTGGCAAGAAAAATAACAAAATTTGTATCGAGAAACAGGTCAGAAAATGAAGTGACACAAATCAAAATGATAGAAGCTTTTCTTACGAATGCAAAAAATAAGATCGCTGGTTTTAGTGAATCGTACGTGTACAATGCAAATCAGTCAGGTTTTCAAAAAGAAATGCGTGCGAAAAGAACACTGTCATTCAAAGGGGAAAAACATATTGAGGTGATTGCGCAGTCCACGACTGCACTCACCCATTCATACACTATAATGCCCATAATTAGTCTGGATGGTTCATTGCTGCCTAAACTATATGTGTGTCTTCAAGAACCAACTGGACGTTTTGGATCATGTGTCAAAAGAACAATGTTCTACGCAAACAATCTTGTGGTAGACGCATCGAAGTCTGGAGGAATGGGAAATGAAAACGTTACACTTTTCATGCGTCATGCTTTTTTTCCGTTCTGCGGGAACAAATCTCTTCTCCTTCTAGAATCGTGGTCAGGTCATAAAAGGTCTGATTCATTAAAAGCTGTGTTTTGAGCCCACCCTGACAAAGAAGTAGAGATACTTCAGATTCCATCCGGCACGACGAACGTAATCCAACCTTTAGACAGAGAATTTTTCCGTCAGTGGAAGGCATTTTACAGAAAACTAACAGAGAAAATTATTGTGTGCAGATCACTGCAATTTCCTGTCTATCACCGTGACAATATTCTCAAGCTGCAATCAGTAGTACATTATCAATCCCCCACCACGGTTTCAGAATTTGATTAAATATGCGTGGCACTCCTCGAAATATACTGATACTAGGCCTGATTCATTCCTAACACCAGCCCAATTTTGTCTACGGACATCTAACAACGTCTGTGATTCGCAGGGCTGTCATGTGTCGTGTTTGCTTGTATGTTCTTGGTGCACAAAAAACCTATGTTTTGAACATTGTATCAATATTTCGCGTTTTTGCGGTAATTACAAGAAATAAAATTTGGACGTGTTCTAAACCGTATATTTATTTGTGTCTATTTCGTAGCTATTTGGAAAGAATGTTGTAGATAACATATCAGCCATATTTGTCAATGAATGTTTAATTATCATACGATTGCTTTCACTGGGGGAATCAGCTCTCTCACTGCTGTGGCAAGAGAGCGGCGCGTAGCTAACGCCACCTTGTCCCTAGATGGCGTTGGTATAATGTAGTGAGAGGGGTCAGGGATATACAAGGGCAGTTATAAGCACGGAAACCATGCGACAATAATGTCTTACTTCATAAAATTGTTTACAGACCTCCAGGTCATGTCAGCAGCTAAAATTCTGCATACAGACTTCTTGCAATGTTAACTCACAGTGGTAAAAAAAGCAACACAGGTTTCGACATGACAAGTCTGACCATTCCCTTGTGAGATTTCATTCATGCTTCTGTATTCTGCCAAAGGATTCCTTGAAAGGCAGTCAGCATCCTCACATTTGCATCTGCTTTTCTACAACACTGTGATGTTATACTCCTGAAGCCTCAGTGCCTGTCTTGTCAGTCGACCCAATAGATCCTTAAGGCTAGTCAGTCAGCATAGAGAATCGTGGTCCATCACAACAGGTAATACTTTGTCAAATAGATATGGCAGGAAATGCAGGACATTCCTTTGGGTTGTAGACTAGTTCATCTCAGATTGCAGATGTGTAAGTTATCACCTTCTCAGCCCCTTCCTGAATTTTCATTGAACTGGACCTATCCCATAACCAACAGCATCGGTGCGAAGTTCTGTCTCAGTATTATAGTCATAGTCTTCTATGACTGGAGAAGATGTTAGTGCCTCCGTAAGGACAAGGAAAGAACTTTCTTGCAACATGTTCCAGAGTAATTTGGCATCTTTCTTCAGTAGTTCTTGCAAGGGACATGCCTTGGCAAGAAGTCCTTTATTATCACCAGTAGCATGAGCACTTTCTGAGAAAACTTCTCACATCACAAATGTGCTGGGTAGATGGAAAATCTGTAATGCTATTATTTTCTCTGGATCAGGATGGACTCCATTGCCAATCACTAGATGCCACAAGATTTTTAATTCTGGGGCAGCGAAAAGGCGCTTTTTTGGATTCAGGCAGAGGCCTGCGATCTCACTTCACCATGGCTTACATGGTCTTCAAGCAGTCATGTGATGACCTTAAAAGTCTTAAAAAATAATGTCCACTGTCAACCAAACAGTAAAGAAACATTGTCCATTTAAAGTGTCAAAGCAGGTTGTCCGTCATATGTTCGTAGTTGGCTGGATCATTACACAGTTCAAACGGCATACCTTTCAACTCAGAGAGACCATCAGGAGTTATTTAACAGTCTTATCCCTGTCAGCCTCATCAACTTCAATTTGCTAGTAGCCTCTGTGCATGGCCACAGTTGACAAATACTTTGCTCCTCTCAAGCACTCTAATGTGTCATCAATGCACAGCAATGGTAGACATATTTTTCCCAGATTTTGTTCAGTCTTCAGTAGTTGATGCAGACATTCCATGTGCTGTCTGTCTCCTCCACAAGGATCAGAAGAGAGAACCGATGATTCTTTGAAGGTTAAATGATGTCATCTTGCAGCAAACTTCTCCATCTCTTCCTGGATTATCTGCTGTTCAGCCAGAGACACACACTATGAGCACTGGATAATTGGTGGATCATTCCCAGAGTTGAAACAGTGTTTTTCCATGGGGCACTTCGTCTGTCTTTCCTCTACTGTGGATTTGATAGCATCCAAAAACTGATGCAGAATGGCTAACATGATGTTTCTCTGTCAGGCCAGAGCCACTGCCAGTTTGACAGTAGCTTCCTCCCCAGCACTGTCTGCCATGGTAGAGGAGCACGATTGCTCATTGATGACAGTAAGCTGCTCTTCTCAGGCTGTTTTGACTGCCCCTATCCAAATACTTTTAGAAATGAGTTGTGGTTGCTCATGACAATTAGCGAGCCAAAATCCTCCTTGAACACCTACAATGTTTATGATTGTCACTGGAACATACATTTCTCTTATGAGCCTGAGTAGCTTTTTACAAATATCAAAACCTTCCCAGTTTCATTGAGTATCTAGACTGACGGCGAACTCATCTCATTGATGTCAGTGGGATAACAACATCTTCAACAGCAAACCACCACCCAGGGCAATATTTGTTGTGTGTACTGCTTGTGATTCCTGCAAGAAGTCCCATCTGAGTATAACATTGTGACTACTTTCTGTTAAAATAGAAAGTTTGAAAGGCTGTGTTCTGTCACTGATAGTTATTCTCTCAATACATGTTTCTGTTGGCTGGACGTTTTTCTGATTTGCTACCTCCAGCGAAATCACTTTCATATCATGAGACGGTCTTCTTTAGCTGGGGATAATACGCATTATAAAAAGAAGCCACTGAGTTGAATAGCATCCAGACAGACTGGCCATCATTGATGACATCAGTGAGATTTCCTGTTGTCTTGATAACTGTCACCCATGGAGTATTTTCAACTGTGGCAGTCTCACCTCTGCAGGTGGTCACCTCAATTAGTTTTCCTGACTGTAATCATCTTCAACTGACTGGTTACAATAGGACTGTTTTGACAGTTGACATGTTGCAGCATAATAGACATTAAATACTCATCTTCATTTACAAACTGGCATGTTAGCATGTCATCCTCCATCTCGTTAATGTCTGTTCTTGTGCAAGGTGTTAAACTTGGAAGAGTTGGTTGTAATTGCACAGGCAGATTCTGTGTTGTAGTTTGATAGTGATGGCAGCCTAAGTCCAAATTGGCAAAGTCCATTCTTCATGGCATGTTTGACTGGTGCTGGAGATTGGTGTCAATCATCAATAAACCTGTTCTTCAACATGATCTATTACCTCCTGACATATGGGGCCAACATTCATGGCTGCTATCTCTCATGTTCTCCATACAACAGTTCTGGCTGCCATAAAATTCTGTCTACCTTCTCTTACAAACTAGCATTTGACAGAAATGAGATAATGATGGTCTACCACAACTGCCACAGGCATCACATTCAGGAGTCAATCATACCTTTTTCATCTGACTATATTCTGTTGCATTTCTTCAATGTCCTGGTATCGCTTGATGAATTTTTCTGTTGTTGTGCCATCCTTTACCAAAAGAGATGTGTAGATGCCTTCTGCAACTCCTTCCATACAATAACAATTTTGCCAGCTTCTGTCAGATTTGGATTCACAATCTTGCAACGACCCAAAACATTCTACATGTACAATTGTGTCTTTTCCTCATGATGTTGGGCACTGTTGTTCTAGTAAATGGACTTCCTGTTGATTGTTGCTTAGTACTTTTTTCCCATTTTGACTGGAAATTGTTCCAGTTATAGGCCTTCTCTTTGTTGTTCTTCAACCATTGCCGGGCTTGCAGTCCAAGCAGAAGCATACATTTTCCAAACATATTATTTTTTCGCACCAGTTGTATTTGATGACTTGGTCATACCCTTTCAACCATTTTGTTAGTTACTACAAATATTTCTGGAAAATACTAATGGATGCCTAGTATGCAGATGACTTGGAATCCACTGGTCTCCTGAATATACAGACCTTCACAAAAATGTACTGCTTGTATTACAGTTCCTGTTCATGTAGACGGCGGCTTTTGTATTGTCTAACTGGAGTCAGAGCGATGTAGATGTTTTGGAATACACAATGTCTCCACCAAACAGCACCATGCTGTAACCAAACTCAAGTCTGAATCCGAAACCAGGGTTGTCAATGAAATACAACACAGCACTGAGCAAGTTTATTACGAACACAAACATACAGACAGAGCAGAACTGAACTCCTGAACAGAGGGGGCTGCTATTTATAGAAGCATTGAATATTTCAGAATATACAGGTGTTAAAAACATAATGTATTTCAAGAGCCTTCCAGGAATAATAAATACTGAGTAACTGCTGCTGGTGCTCAGTTTTGAACTAACAACCCGCCAGCCAGCAACACTAACCACTACACCACACTGCATCTATCACAGCTCGCAGCTGTATCAGTAATTCAAATTCTAGCCAGATAAGTATAAGCTAATACAAATAGGACAACCTGCCACACAATTGACTGCCACGTAATCTGACTCAGCAAACCTCCATGAGCTGATATTGTAGAAAATAATGTCTGTCCAGCTGACTTGCGTACAGCTGGTCTTGAATCAACACACAGATCACCTGTAAGAAAACACAAAGCAAATACATTAAAAATAGCATTACACACAGTTAATAATTTGAAGCTTTGTCCATTTTATTCCAAATTCAAAATAAAACATAAAAGATACAAGCCTGCAAAATTAAGATTTGCACTAGAGATATCAAATAGCAGACAGAATAAATAAATGTGAGATTGAATTGGTTTTTTAAAACATCACTGCTACAAACTGAAATTTCTACATTCATATCAGGCTTCACGCTAAATAAGGTATATAACGTGGTGTAATATTTCCATTTGTAGCCATATATAAAACAAACCAACAAATTATTCCATCACACAAATTAGAGGTAGATCTCTGGTTTACAATACTTTGTATTGAGCTTATTACAGCACAGATTTACTTATAAACCTGTAACATTATTGGAGCTCTGCGAGCCAAACATCTGGATGAGCCGAGTGGCACATTAGCTTAGTTTTTGTCCTGTTCACTCCTGCAGTAGAAATTTCCACTGTGCCACAAAAGTGCCTCATACGGTGAGGTGTGTGGAACACAAGAGGGAGCTATCCTTGGGTAGCTTTTGATTGTGTAGAATATTCAACAAGAAATAAAAATGATTAAAAAAAAGTAATGAAAGTAAATGAGATATGATCAGGAAAAATATTGTGATGTGTGCAGTACAGCATTGTCAATAACTATATGTATGTGGAAAAAATCATGGCCAACAAAGTAATTGTAAATTAACTGGAAAGTGTTCAAACAGATGAGAGGACCCACCTATAGGGAAGATTTTCCCCAAGCTGAAACACAAATCATCAACCAGTGGCAGAAGAGTGAAAGAATATAAGAAGACCTTGATGGAGACAGATGCATCACTCACAATGCAGTGGTGTGGACAGGAGAAGAGTTTAAGTTCATTTGAAACAATGTGAGTGAGCACAACACTCTGTTGTTGTTGTTGTGGTCTTCAGTCCTGAGACTGGTTTGATGCAGCTCTCCATGCTACTCTATCCTGTGCAAGCCTCTTCATCTCCCAGTACCTACTGCAACCTACATCCTTCTGAATCTGCTTAGTGTATTCATCTCTTGGTCTCCCTCTATGATTTTTACCCTCCACGCTGCCCTCCAATACTAAATTGGTGATCCCTTGATGCCTCAGAACATGTCCTACCAACCGATCCCTTCTTCTGGTCAAGTTGTGCCACAAACTTCTCTTCTCCCCAATCCTATTCAATACTTCCTCATTAGTTATGTGATCTACCCATTTAAACTTCAGCATTCTTCTGTAGCACCACATTTCGAAAGCTTCTATTCTCTTCTTGTCTAAACTATTTATCGTCCACGTTTCACTTCCATACATGGCTACACTCCATACAAATAATTTCAGAAATAACTTCCTGACACTTAAATCTATACTCGATGTTAACAAATTTCTCTTCTTCACAAACGCTTTCCTTGCCATTGCCAATCTACATTTTATATCCTCTCTACTTCGACCATCATCAGTTATTTTGCTCCCCAAATAGCAAAACTCCTTTACTACTTTAAGTGTCTCATTTCCTAGTCTAATTCCCTCAGCATCACCTGACTTAATTCGACTACATTCCATTATCCTCATTTTGCTTTCGTTGATGTTCATCTTATGTCCTCTTTTTCAAGACACTGTCCATTCCGTTCAACGGCTCTTCCAAGTCCTTTGCTGTCTCTGACAGAATTACAATGTCATCGGCGAACCTCAAAGTTTTTATTTCTTCTCCATGGATTTTGATACCTACTCCGAATTTTTCTTTTGTTTCCTTTACTGCTTGCTCAGTATACAGATTGAATAACATCGGGGAGAGACTACAACCCTGTCTTACTCCCTTCCTAACCACAGCTTCCCTTTCATGTCCCTCGACTCTTATAACTGCCATCTTCTTTCTGTACAAATTGTAAATAGCCTGCCGCTCCCTGTATTTTGCCCCTGCCACCTTAGAATTTGAAAGAGAGTATTCCAGTCAACATGGTCAAAAGCTTTCTCTAAGTCTACAAGTGCTAGAAATGTAGGTTTGCCTTTCCTTAATCTTTCTTCTAAGATAAGTCGTAAGGTCAGTATTGCCTCACGTGTTCCGGTGTTTCTACGGAATCCAAACAGATCTTCCCCGAGGTCGGCTTCTACTGGTTTTTCCATTCGTCTGTAAAGAATTTGTGTTAGTATTTTGCAGCTGTGGCTTATTAAACTGATAGTTCAGTAATTTTCACATCTGTCAACACCTGCTTTCTTTGGGATTGGAATTATTATATTCTTCTTGAAGTCTGAGGGTATTTCGCCTGTTTCATACATCTTGCTCACCAGATGGTAGAGTTTTGTCAGGACTGGCTCTCCCAAGGCCGTCAGTAGTTCCAATGGAATGTTGTCTACTCCCGGGGCCTTGTTTCGACTCATGTCTTTCAGAGCTCTGTCAAACTCTTCACACAGTATCGTATCTCCCATTTCATCTTCATCTACATCCTCCTCCATTTCCATAATATTGTCCTCAAGTACATCGCCCTTGTGTAGATCCTCTATATACTCCTTCCACCTTTCTGCTTTCCCTTCTTTGCTTAGAACTGGGTTTCCATCTGAGCTCTTGATATTCATACAAGTCGTTCTCTTATCTCCAAAGGTCTCTTTAATTTTCCTGTAGGCAGTATCTACCTTACCCCTAGTGAGATAAGTCTCTACATCCTTACATTTGTCCGCTAGCCATCCCTGCTTAGCCATTTTGCACGTCCTGTCAATCTCATTTTTGAGACGTTTGTATTCCTTTTTGCCTGCTTCATTTACTGCATTTTTATATTTTCTCCTTTCATCAATTAAATTCAATATTTCTTCTGTTACCCAAGGGTTTCTACCAGCCCTCGTCTTTTTACCTATTTGATCCTCCACTGCCTTCATTATTTCATCCCTCAAAGCTACCCATTCTTCTTCTACTGTACTTCTTTCCCCCATTCTTGTCAATTGTTCCCTTTTGCTCTCCCTGAAACTCTGTACAACCTCTGGTTCTTTCAGTTTATCCAGGTCCCATCTCCTTAAATTCCCACCTTTTTGCAGTTTCTTCAGTTTTAATCTACAGGTCATAACCAATAGATTGTGGTCAGAGTCCACATCTGCCCCTGGAAATGTCTTACAATTTAAAACCTGGTTCCTAAATCTCTGTCTTACCATTATATAATCTATCTGATACCTTTTAGTATCTCCAGAGTTCTTCCATGTATACAACCTTCTTTTATGGTTCTTAAACCAAGTGTTAGCTATGACTATGTTGTGCTCTGTGCAAAATTCTACCAGGCGGCTTCCTCTTTCATTTCTTAGCCCCAATCCATATTCACCTACTACGTTTCCTTCTCTCCCTTTTCCTACACTTGAATTCCAGTCACCCATGACTATTAAATTTTCGTCTCCCTTCAATATCTGAATAATTTCTTTTATTTCATCATACATTTCTTCAATTTCTTCGTCATCTGCAGAGCTAGTTGGCATATAAACTTGTACTACTGTAGTAGGTGTGGGCTTCGTATCTATCTTGGCCACAATAATGCGTTCACTATGCTGTTTGTAGTAGCTTATCCGCATTCCTATTTTCCTATTCATTATTAAACCTACTCCTGCATTACCCCTATTTGCTTTTGTGTTTATAACCCAGTAGTCACTCGACCAGAAGTCTTGTTCCTCCTGCCACCTAACTTCACTGATTCCCACTATATCTAACTTTAACCTATCCATTTCCCTTTTTAAATTTTCTAACCTACCTGCCCGATTAAGGGATCTGACATTCCACGCTCCGATCCGTAGAACGCCAGTTTTCTTTCTCCTGATAACGACATTCTCTTGAGTAGTTCCCGCCCGGAGATCCGAATGGGGGACTATTTTACCTCCGGAATATTTTACCCAAGAGGACGCCATCATCATTTAATCATACAGTAAAGCTGCATGCCCTCGGGAAAAATTACAGCTGTAGTTTCCCCTTGCTTTCAGCCGTTCGCAGTACCAGCACAGCAAGGCCGTTTTGGTTATTGTTACAAGGCCAGATCACTCAATCATCCAGACTGTTGCCCTTGCAACTACTGAAAAGGCTGCTGCCCCTCTTCAGGAACCACACGTTTGTCTGGCCTCTCAACAGATACCCCTCCGTTGTGGTCGCACCTACGGTACGGCTATCTGTATTGCTGAGGCACGCAAGCCTCCCCACCAATGGCAAGGTCCATGGTTCATGGGGGAGCACAACACTCTAAGTGAAGGCAATGTAATCCAAATCAGTTGACATGCATTTATATTGATAGTTTGTGAAAGTTCATTCTTAGTGGTGTGTAATTCAATAACTGGAAGCCATGTTATTTATTACACACAGTCGCTCAAAAAGTGTCAAGGCCCTTATCGACCATATGCCTGTTCTACAAACCTCTTCCATTTCCTTCTGTTGAGTGCACTGTTTGTCGATTCAGTGTCCGTGTTCATCCTAGTTGTGTCCTCCCAGATGTTATCTCTCCACCTATTTCTGGGTCTTCCTCTTCCTCTTCCTCTTGTTCCATCTATTGTCCTTCCACGTGTATTTTAGGTAGTATGTTTTCTGTCATTCTTGCTATATGGCCTGCCGAGTTCAACTTTCTCTTCTTTAGCACATCAACAATGTTACGGTGTTTGTACAGCTCTCTTAATTCTTAATTGTTTCTTATCCTCCATTACATGTTATCTTCAATCACACAATAGTACAGATAATTAAGGCTATATGGGTTTACCATTACGAATGGCTGCTGCTGTGATATCTACATTTACATACTCCACAAGCCACTGTATGGTGTGTGATGGATGATGCCATGTACGACTATTAGTCATTTCCTTTTCTGTTCCACCTGCAAATAGAACAAGGGAAAAACTATTGTCTATATGCCTCCACCCAAGCCCTAATGTCTCTAATCTTATTTTCATGGTCCTTACATGAAATGTATGTTGGCAGCAGTAGAATTACTCTGTAGTCAGCCTCAAACATTGGTTCTCTAAATTTTTTCAATAGTGCTCCTCGAAAAGAACACCGCTTTCCCTCGGGTGATTCCCATATGAGTTCCTGAAGCATCTCTGTAGTACATGCATGTTATTCAAACCTACTGGTAACAAATCTAGCAGCCTGCCTCTAAACTGCTTCAATATCTTCCTTTAATCCAACCTCGTGCAGATCACAAACTTGAACAGCACTCAACAGTGGGTTGCACTAGTGTTTATATGCGACCTCTTTTACAGATGAACCACACTTTCCTAGAATTCGCCCAGTAAACCGAAGTCGACCATCCATCTGCCCAACTACAGTCCCTACACACTTATTTCATTCCATTTCATACTGCTTTGCAATGTTACACGTAGATATTTAATTGATGTGACTGTATCAAACGGCACACTACTAATACTGTATTCTAACATTATGGGTTTGTTTTTCCTACTCATCTCCATAAACTTACATTCTTGTACGTGTAGAGCTAGCTACCATGCATTAAACCAACTATAAATTTTGCCCAAGTCATCTTTTATCCTCCTACAGTCAGTCAATGATGACACCTTCCCATACACCACAGAATCATCAGCAAATAGCCACAGGCTGCTGCTTACCCTGTCTGCCAGATTATTTATGTATATAGAAAAATAACAGCAGTCCTACAACACTTCCCATGGGCACTCCTGACCTCATGTCTGATGAACACTCACCACTGAGGAGAATACACTGAGTTCTGCTACTTAAGAAATCTTCAAACCACTCGCATACCTGGGAACCTATTCCATACGTTTGTACCTTCTTTAACAGTCAGCAGTATAGTGCAGTGTCAATCGCTTTAGGGAAATTTAGGAACATGAAATCAGCCTGTTGGTCTTCATCAATGGTTCACAAAATCTCATGTGAGAAAAGGGTAAGTGTGTTTTGCACGAGTGATGCTTTCTAAAAGCATGCTGATTTGTGGACAGAGGATTTTCCCTCTCCAGGAAATTTGCTATATTTGAACTGAGAGTATGTTCAAGGATTCTGCAGCAAACTGGTGTTAAAGATAATGGTCTGTAATTTTGTGAGTCCATTCTTTTACCTTTCTTATATACAGGAGTCACCCACACCTTTTTCCAGTTGCTTGGGACTTTGTGCTGGGCGAGAGATTTGCACAGTAAGGGGTCAATACTGTAGAATCGAACTGGGATTTCTTCATGACCTGATGACTTATTTATTTTCAACTCTTTCAGTTGTTTCTGTACACCAGTGATGCTTATTACTATGTCCTCCATACAGGTGTCTGTGTGATGGTCAAACAACGTCATCTTTGTACGATTCTCCTCCATAAATGATTTCTTAAATGCGAAATTGAGAACTTCGGCTTTACTTTTGCTATGTGGTAGTGCCGCACCGGACTGGTCAGTAAGTGAGTGGATAGAAGCCTTATGCTCACTTAGCAATTTTACGCAAGACGAGAATTTTCTCAGGTTCTCGGCAAGATCTACTGCTAAGGCATGACAGTGGTAACTGTTGTAAGCTACACGCATGTACCTTTTTATAGACATGCAAATTTTTATTAACTTTTGCCTGTCACCATTTGTGCATTCCCTTTTGAACCGAGAGTGCAACAGCCTTTGCTTCCTCAGATTTTTTGAATTTCATTGTTAAACTGTGGTGGGTCTTTCCCATCCTTAATCCACCTTCTCAGCGCATATTCCTCTAGAGTATGATTTACAATCTGTTTAAAGTATGACCATAATTCCTCTATGTCCATCATATTGGAACTAAATGATGTCAATTCCTTGTCGATACGGGATGCTAACAACTGGCTATCTGCTCTTTCCAGCAGAAATACTCTCCTAGCCTTCTTGACTGATTTATTAACTTCAGTAAGCCCTCTAGTGAAAGACTTGTCAATGTTGCAAGTTGAATTCAACCTCAGGAAAAAAGTATCTGACCAGACCCAATATGTTTCCAATATTCCTTATTCCACCGACAAAAGGATTATACTGCACCACAACTATTTGTGCAACACCCATCCAAGTCATGAAGAGAATTGTGAAAGTCCTCTAAGTATTAAAGCAATGTCAAATTGTTCATTAATACTGGCTTAAATGTAGAGGATTTAAAAAGAATAAGAAGATTTCATTTCACAAATTAGTCCCTTCCTTGTTGCATTCTTTTCCTTATTACTGTAAGTTCTCCCGTCACCTTCACCAGTAACATTACAAGATGCCAAGTTTGTTTTGTTTGCAGATGATACAACCATTGCAATAAATAGCAAATCAAGTGTAGTCTTAGAAAGATCATTTAATGAAATTTTCATGGACATTAATAAATGGTTCCTAACCAATTCTTTGTCACTAAACTTTGAGAAAAACACTACATTCTGTTCAGAACTTTTAAGAGGTTTCCCACCAGCATAGGCCCAAAGTATGACGACAAATGGATAGAAGGTGTGGGCAGTGTTAATTTCTTGGGATTACAGCTTGATTATAAATTCAACTGGGAGGAGCACACCACGTAAGTGCTGAAGCACCTAAACAAATTTCTGTTTGCAATGTGAATGTTGTCATTCCATAATGTCATATCTTTATTTTCCGGGTTAATTCATCAAGCCAAGCTAAAGTTTTCCAGGCACAAAAATGTGTAATAAGAATTATTTGTGGCGTGAACTCAAGAACATCCTGAAGAGGCTTGTATAGGGAACTAGGAATATTAACTACCGCTTCCCAATACATTTATCCCTTAAAGAACTTTGTCATTAAAAATATATTTTGTTTTCAAGCACCAGCTCAGTTCATGGAATCAGAACTAGAAATAAGAATAAGATGTGAAGTCACTTATTTTGGCTCAAAAATGTGTTCATTATTCTCCTCAGTATGGATAAATTGGAACAAAAAGAACATCTAATTAATTTAATCTGTATGTAGGCATTGGCAATAGAATTTCAGTGCTAAAGTACCATTAATGAATAGGACAGAATAGTTAATTATTTTGCTTAAGATAAGCTACAATCGTACTGTACACTGGAAAACAATAATTGCAGTTGAGGGAAAATTTACTTGTATAAATGGCTCATTCGGTAACAGTAAATTCTAGTACTGGAAAGTGTAAATGACAACAACCATCAGAAGTAAAAAAATGTACCATGATTAACACTGAGCAAAAGATTCATTTTAACAGTTAATATTATTCATGGGACATACTGTTGAGTGTGTTAATTATTTAGACTGTGTTGTTGAAAGTCAAAGTAACTGTACTGAAAAAGTACAGTCACAAGCTGAGTGAGAGTATCTGTGAAACATTACGGATAGTAGTATGTTGGTACTAACAACATTTTGCTTTTGTGGGATTACATTGTATTTCGGCATTTTGTACTAACAACGTCTAGGGTGAGGGATTTGGAGGAAAAAAAAAAAAAGAGAGAAGAAGAAGAAGATTTCAGTACCTGTAACGTTGTGGTTCTGTTTCAAGCAGAATGTGAATAGAAGGCTGCACGAACTATATGAGCACAGCTCATAGATAGCACAATTGGATAGCGGTACCAACCAACTCTTTGATGAAGAGGTAAGAGTGTGGAGGACATAGAAGAAAATACACTCGTAGCGAGGCACGAAGTCTCAGTCCCTATCATATTGCCAGCTATTTTTTGGAGACATGAAAGTTGATAGTATGCTATTGACATGGTCATAACTACATCTCAGTTTAGTAGTTGTTCCACGAGTGATAGATGGGCCAGATCTACCACGAAATATCTAGAAGTGTGATAATCACTATTTGGAACATATTCAGATAATCTGCTGCCAGCAATGCACATCACAAGATAATATCAAAAAATTCTTATCATCTGAACATCCCATCCATTCATCAACAGGATTACTTTCCAACTAGTTGCCCTTTGATGTATATTTCAACTGGCATCCTTGTGGTATATTTCAATCATATTTTGTGCTGGTTTCATTACAATGTGTTCCATTCTGAGTATCAATTTTCATATGGCTGACTTGTAAGTACAGAAGGTTTGCAATAAGATTTTGTTTGAAGCCAAAGAAAACTGCAGCTAACCCCGAAAAGTTAGAGGAAGCAACTAGTGAGTAAGCTTTGAGCCAAGTAAGAACAGTTTAGTGGTTCAAGCATTTCATATGTGTTTATATCTGTGGAGGAGTTGTAAGGGGTCAACTGCCCCCTTACGTATTGAGAACAATATATCTTTGCCTCACGCAGGTCGCAGTAGGTACTATTGATAGTCGAGAGCCCAGTACGCCAGAGAGTAGCCAATGTTGAGACTCCGAGCAAGTAAATTGTTGGCTGCTAAGTGAGCAGGGCAGATTTCAGCAAGACGGCCGACCATGTTTACAATGTTTAACGGCTGTGGGACTGACCTCTAGCGAAAATGTAAATGGCGTTAACTGAATGATTTGTTTGATGTATTTAAGGGTTCATTTGTGTACCAGGATTACGCAACAGCCACGTCAGATACCACGATTTGGATTGCAGTGAGGACTGTGTATTCGGCGCCACATGAATAATATTGGCGTGTGACGACATCAATAGGCGACCTGTGATGAGTTAACCATTATTACTTTGTCAAACAAAGGGAGTAATTGCCTCATTTGTGCTGTTTAGACAAAAGATATAGGACATTAACAACAAAGTATGTATCGATTATTGCTACCTGATATCCTAATTAGCTTTGTTGGATTTGGTACGAAACAACTCCCGTGCAAACGTTAACCAATCAGCCTTTATCAGTTGCACATGGTCAAACTATTTTGAACTGTTAGGCTATAATCCTCTAGTCTATAACGGAGGGTTTAATAGGGAGTGTTCCAGAGTGATGGTACTGGATCCTACAGCTGGCATGTACAGCACTACAAACAACTGTAAAGCACAAGAATTGATCTCTGAGGACAGGACACAGACCATGCATTATTTTTGTGATATCAATGGCCAGTCACACAAAAAACAGTGTAAAGGATGACCAGAATACAAGATAATTGGTAGTGAAGTTTGTTCCTCATATTTAGAACTAAATTAATGAAATTATTGGATTCAGTTTAGCAAAGCAATAAAAAGTTTGGGATCATCCAATTATCTTCTAAACCACAGAAGTTTGTCCTCTCTGCTACTGAAAAAATGTTCCAAGTTCACAGCAACATAAACACAATGATTACTTTTTTTTAAAATGAATACAATTGTCCATAAAGAATTTGTTTCAACTGATCAGGGTGTTGAATAGAAAGACTCCTTCAATATTTTGAGAAGGCTGAAGGAAAATTTTAAGTTAAAATGGCTTGCCAGGCGAAAAACTGGGAGTTGCAGAATGTACACATCACAAGTCACTGTGAGGGACTACTTACTGGAGAACCACTGGTCTTCTCCCCTTCTCTGCCTCACTCCACCCAGGTAGCTATCTAATCACTTAAAATTTTTCTCTCTTCCTTAAAAAGTCAATTGAATACATGACAACTTAACACCATCAAAGAGACTGAAGTTGAATAAGTTGAGTGACATCTTCCCCCTTCCTTGTCCAAAAATGAAGTAAATTATTATATATTTATTGTTCTTTTATTATTATCTTCATTATATGGTTCAGAAGTTCCACATTTTACTGTTCTATTTTGTTTTCTTTTAGTAGGTTCTATGCATGTTGAAGGTATACTGAAATATTGTGCCTCTTGATAAAAATAATAAAACAGGAAATGATTAGCAGACAATTTTGTGACAAAACTGCCTCTTGAAATAGCACTATGTTAACTGCAGCCTCTGTACAAATGGACAAATGTATACAGGAGGTACCTCTGTCAGCAGCTGCTACAGTCACTAAAGTCAGATTGGCCAACTGGCAAAAAGATTGCTGACCATAGTCGTCATATATCTCCAAAACACTATTGCTGCTCAACAGCTACAACGCGATTCAGAACTCAGCGGACCTGTGAATTATCATCATCTTTGTGTTTTTAAGCTTTGTATTCACTATGTTAGACAATTTTGTAACTTTAAGTTTTAATATTGTGGCAATTCACGGTATCAACAAGCAATATAATTTGTTAGACTAGTGAAATGTTTACGCTTGCTTTAGAGCACAACAGCATAACTGGTGACACACAGTTTCGTTAGAGAGAGTGAGACCATGAACTTCACTGTAACTTAACTGCTTTGCACTACCCATGCAAATTGACAGCATGTCTAGCAGCTGCTGGAGAGTTAACAGATATGCAATTAGAAGATATGTTTTTTACTATACAGGCAGAGCAACTGCTATTTTCCAATGTTTCTCAGAACATTTAACACAGCATATTCTGTTCTGCATAAATTACCAGGAAATTACTGACATACGCAAGACAAAAGAAAAACCCCAACATTTTCTCAGTATTTCCAGAATGAGATTTTCACTCTGCAGCGGAGTGTGCGCTGATATGAAACTTCCTGGCAGATTAAAACTGTGTGCCCGACCGAGACTCGAACTCGGGACCTTTGCCTTTCGCTGGCAAGTGCTCTACCAACTGAGCTACCGAAGCATGACTCACGCCCGGTACTCACGTGCTTCGGTAGCTCAGCTGGTAGAGCACTTGCCTGTGAAAGGCAAAGGTCCCGAGTTCGAGTCTCGGTCGGGCACACAGTTTTAATCTGCCAAGAAGTTTCATATCAGTGCACACTCCGCTGCAGAGTGAAAATCTCATTCTGGAAACATCCCCCAGGCTGTGGCTAAGCCATATCTCCGCAGTAGCCTTTCTTTCAGGAGTGCTAGTTCTGCAAGGTTCGCAGGAGAGCTTCTGTAAAGTTTGGAAGGTAGGAGACGAGATACTGGCAGTAGTAAAGCTGTGAGTACCGGGCGTGAGTCGTGCTTCGGTAGCTCAGTTGGTAGAGCACTTGCCCGCGAAAGGCAAAGGTCCCGCGTTTGAGTCTCGGTCGGGCACACAGTTTTAATCTGCCAGGAAGTTTCATTTTCTCAGTATTTTTTTTTTAATTTAATAGAAAAATAATGATCCACGGACAGGCATGATTTGTTTGGCAGAGATAGAATCTCTCTGGCATATTTTTGCTAATTTCAAGGCAATAAGGCAATAAAACAGTTGCTCATCTGTACAAACAAAGAAGAATAGCGTTGTTTCCTGGGAAAAATTATGCAATAGGTCAGATTCATGTGATGTGGCCACAACTGCAGTCCATCCATTAAAGAACAAGGTCCTGTTCATGTAATTGCCACACTGTTATGCTTATGTGTAACTGAAGGAGTACATGAATGATTTTTGGTGAACTCTGCACATGAACATACATTTATTTTCACAACTCTCATCTCCCACAGAGTGGGGACAATTTAAGTGCACCACAATGACAGTGGCTCAGAATCAATAATCACTTTGAACTCCAAGGTGTAGACAAATGCAATGTATCTATTACCAAATTAAGTAGAATATCCTGTCCACTGCAGATGAAATGTTCTATGTTAGGTACAGTATTTACAGCAATGGGCACATACTCTACTCATCAGGGGCTATCACTACAGCATCCTCTACAGACCCACTTGTCATCATTAACTCGTCTTGCAACACAGCAACTTAAAACTCACTGATGGCCTTTGTTTCTCCAGAGGAATACATGACCGTCATATATGCCACTGATCAGATGTCTGCAGCTGGCATTTATGCTCACTCAAATTGCTCAGTGCATGTCGTTCCAAAATAATCTAGGCAGACATCAGTGTAGCTACTTTGGACACAGGGAACAACTGCATTTGACAACCTTCATACTTATTCAAGCAGCCCCTGCTCAAATGACCCCACTGTCTACTCTATGACCTGATCTCCACTCAGTCGTTGGCTGCACGATCACAGTGTGTGAAAGTAAGACTAAGGATAGTGTGAAAGCAAAGTTTAGCAGTCTTTGAGAAAAATTTTCATTAGTGACTGATAATGCTGGAAATCATGTTAGCTCTTTGTGTCCTGGCAGGTACTCTGCTCTCCTGTCTCACAGTACCACTATGATGCATCTGAAGACAGAAGTCTGCACAACACACCAAAGATTAAGTTCTGAAGTGTTACTAGTTTCTCCGAAAGATGTGGTAACTAAATAGCACATTGAAACGTATGCCATAGATCTTCATCCATTTACATTAATATCAGATGGGGGATTCACCCTTTAAGTCAGGTGCTTGGTTCAGAATAGGTCATTCAACGACAGTGGCACAACACATCGAAAGACAAGCCAATGAAATATGGGTGATTATGATACACAGCCATAGTCATGAATGCTTGTACATGTAAACAGATATGTGGACTGATCCATATTGGGAAAGGTGCTACTTATCTATTACTGCACACTCTTGTTGATCAAGATCGCACACAGTGAAATGTGGTATTGGTGAAACTCACTATTCTGAGAAGAAAACATCCCAGGCATTTATTAAGAACCACACTGCAGAAACATTTAATTTACAAGTAAATCCCAGCACCTTGATAAAATTTCATTTGCCACTGGTCAAGAAGTTAATACGTGCAAGGCACTGCAATCCTTGTGGCAATACGTATGTGTTAGATAGGATTTGAACAGTCCTGAAACACATTTTTCAATTACGGTCATTTGAAAAATGAGGCTGCAGTGGTTTATTCCGTGATTTATGCTACCTATCAAACTGCCCATTTCATAACAAAAACTGGTGACATGAATTCTTTACAAACAAGATTTAAACAAAAACAGGAGACCAGGTCGAACATCTTGTTTTGATAGGTAGTCTGTAATCACACAGTACAATAAAATCATGGAAGTACTTCCAGAGAAAGGTGCATCTGAAAAACTTACTAGTTATATAACAATGGCACTGCGAAAGAACTCGACTTTTTAGAGGTATTCAATGATGCAACAAAAATGCTCAAAGGTGAGTAGTATTCTATAATTCAGTTTGTTTCATTATGGATGCATAAAATTAAGTCGCTGCTTGCAGGGTCTAAGAGAGAGAGGTACATTTCATTCAATTACTGCAGATACAGTTTTCTCATGTAATACATGCTGAATCTCCAGCAAATGCAAATTGCACTTTGTTGCAAAGTTGTAGTTTCAGTATCACTGGTATCTGCCAGTACAGTACAACTGTCGTATCATTGTATGTTAATCATACATACGGTTCTTGTTGTCATAACCATTGTTGTCTTCAGCCCAAAGACTGATTTGATGCAGTTCCACACAGAAGTCTACCCTGTAAAAGCCTCTTCATCCCTGAATAACTACTGCAAATTGTGTGACAAATTTCTTTTCTCCCCAATTTGATTCAGTACTTCATTAGTTAATGGAACTACCAATCTAATCTTCAGCATTCTTCTATACCACCACATTTCAAAAGCATCTATTCTTTCCTGTCTGAGCTATGTATCATCCAACTTTCACTTCTGTACACAGTTAAATTCCAAACAAATACATTGAGAAATGACTTCCCAAAATTTAAATTTATATTAGATGTTAACAAGCTCCCCTATTTCAGAAATGCTTTTCTTGCTCTTGCCCATCTGCATTTTATATCCTCATTACTTAAGCCATAATCAGTCATTTTGCTGCCCAAATAGTTAAATTTATCTACTGCTTTCAGAGTGTCATTCCCAATCTAATTTTGTAAGCATTAATCAACTTAATTCAACTACATTCCATTACCTTTGTACTCCTTTTCAAGACACTATCCATTCGATTCAACTGCTCTTGCAAGACAGAAGCACAAGGTCATCAGCAAACCTCAAACTTTTCATTTCTTCCCCTGCACTTTAATTTCCTTTCCTAATTTCTTCTTGGTTTCCCTTTACTGCTTTCTCAATGTGCAGATTGAATAACACCAGGGTCAGACTATAAACCTTGTTCCACTCCTTTCTCAACCACTGATTTTCTTTCATCTCCTTTGACCCTTGTGATTGCAGTCTAGTTTCTGTGCAAGTTGTACATAACTTTTTGCTTCCTCTATCTTTTCTTTGCTACCTTCAAAATTCCAGAGTGTTCATTATTATAACAAGTTACAATAGTATGAATGAAGAGTATTTACAATAGAAAATTTCTATATGATCAATATAAGGTTTCCACGTCTTTCACAATAAGTACACCAATAATTATATTCACATAAGTTTCTGTATGATCGATATACGGTTTTCAGGTAGAACTTTTTTTTTAACTTTTGGTAACATAAAATTCCTGTGTGATGTCCATTCAACATTGTCAGAAGCTTTCTCTAAGTTTACAAATGCTATAAATATAGGTTTGCCCTTTCTTCATCCCATGTTCTAAAGTAAGATGTACAGTTGGCATTGCCTCATGTGTTCCTACATTTCTCCAGAACCAAAACTCATCTTCCCTGATGTCAGCTTCTACCACTTTTTTCCAATATTTTGCAAATAGTGTGAGTATTGTGCAACCATTACTTATTAATCTGATGGTTTGGTATTATTCACATCTGTTACCACCTAACTTCTTTGGTATTAGAATTATTACATTCATCTTGAGGCCTGAGGATCTCCCCTCCATCTCAAATATCTTGCACAGCAGGTGGAACACTTTTGTCATAGTTGGCTCTCCAAAGGATATCAACAATTCTGAGAGAATTCTGTCAACTGCAGGGGCCTTGTCTTGATTTTCAGTGCCCTGCCAAATTCTTTTCACAGTATTATATCTCCCATAACACTTTCTCTTCTCTTTCTGCAATATTGCCCTCAAGTTCACTTCATTTATATGTAAGGGGTGTTCAAAAAGAAACGAGCTGGAGGCATAATTGCAGAAACCAGTACCTGTATGTTAGAAGTATTGACCCTGGCTGATGAGACACTTGTCCCACTGTGACACAAGGCAGTGAATGGCTGTCTCATAAAATTCCCGGGGCTGCGATGTTAACCAGTCCCGCATGTACAGCTGGATGTCATCGTCCAAGGTGAATCATTTGTCCCCTTCTTGACATTCTTCTTTTACCAAGATGACCCCTTCTGATTCACTTCTTGCAGTACGGGACAACAGTAAATGCCCAGCGTTACTCACAAACCCTGACCACCCTACGCCAAGCAATCAAACGAAAACGACCAGGCAATCTCACCCGTGGGACATTCTGCTCCACAACAACGCAAAGCCTCATACAGCCAACACAGTCACGGTACTCCTGCAGACATTCAAATGGGAGGTTCTCAGCCACCCTTCACACTGTTTGTACCTCTCCCCCTGTGATTACACCATTTTTGGTCCCCTTAAAAAGGCTCTGAGGGGCAAACGATTCACCTCAGACGACGTCCAGCTGTACATGTGGAACTGGTTAACATCGTAGTCCCGTGAATTTTGAGACAGCCATTCACCGCCTTGTGTCACAGTGGAACAAGTGTCTCAACAGCCAGGGTCAATACTTCTAACATACAGGTACTGGTTTCTGTAATTATGCCTCCAGCTCATTTCTTTTTGAATGTCCCTGATACATCCTCTGTGTAATCCTTCCACCTTTCAAGTCTCCCTTCTTTGCTTAGCATTGGTTCACCATCTGAGCTCTTGATATTTATACAGCTGCTTCTCTTTTCTCCAAAAGTCCCTTTAATTTTCCTACAGGCACTATCTATCTTTCCTCTAATCATGCATGCTTCTACACCCTTGCATTCGTCCTCTAGCCATTACTGCTTAATAATTTACATTTTCTGTCACTCTAAGTTTAGTGTTTCCTTCATTAACCAAGGATCTCTACCAAGTCTGAGCTTTTTACCTATGTACTCCTCTCCTGCCTTCATTATTTCATCTCACAAAGCTACCCATTCATCTTCTATTGTCTTCCTTTCTTCTGCTTCAGTTCAACATTTTCTAATGCTCCCTCTAAATCTCTAAACAACCTCTGATTTTTTTCAGTTTATGCAGGTTCTGCCTCCATAACTTCCTGTCTTTTGTAATTTCTTTAGTTTTACTCTGAAGTTCATGACCAATAAATTAGGGTCAGAGTCCACATCTGCTCCTGAAAATGTCTTGCACTTAAAAATCTGGTTCTGAAGTCAAGCTATGTCTTATCATTATATAATCGATTGAAAACTTTCCTGTCTCTCCAGGTCTGTTTCACATATATGACCTCCTTTCATGACTCTCAAACCAAGGGTTAGAAATGATTAAATTATGAACTGTGCAAAATTCTACAAGATGGTTTCCCCTTTCATTCCTTTCCCCTAGTCCATATTCTACTATTTTTCCTTCTCCTCTTTTTCCTACTATTAAATTAAAGTCACAAAACACAATTAAAGTTTCAACTCCTACAACTATCTGAAAAATTTCCTTCATTCCTTCAATATATTCTTTAGTCTCTTCTTCATTTGTGGAGCTATTTTGCATGTGAAATTGTTCTACTGTGATGCATGTTGGCTTTGTGTTTATTTTTGCTGTGATAATGCAGTCACTACATTGTTATAGTAGCTTACCCCCATTCCTATCTTCTTGTTAATTATTAGGCCTACTGCATCATTACCCTTTTCTGGTTTTGTATTGGTAACCTTGTACTCACCTGACCAGAAGTTCTGTTCTTTCTGCCACTGTTATCACTTATAACCACTATATCTAACTTCAACCCATCCATTTCACTTCTTAAGTTCCTTAAATTCTCTAAGCTACCTACTTGATTAAAGGGATGTAAACATCATCTGACCCATAGAATGCCTGTTTAATTTTTCCTGTTGACAAAAACATCCTTCTGAGTAGTTCCCACCATCCCACCAGAAGGTCAAAATTGGGGATTATTTTACTTCCAGAATATTTTAGCCAAGAGAATGCCATGAAGTAGAGCTGCATGCTCTTTTGGGGGGGATAATGGCTGTAGTTCTGTAGTTTCCCATTGCTTTCAGTCATTAACAGTACCAGCTTAGCAGGCCATAATGGCTAATGCTACATCACCAGATCAGTGAATCATCCTGACCGTTGCCCCTGCAACTACTAAAAGGCTGATGCCCTCTTCAAGAACCACAAGTCAGTCTGGCCTCTCCACAGATACCCCTCTATTGTGGTTGCACCGTCTGTATGGCAATCTGTATTATTGTGGCACTAAAGCCACCCTACCTCAGCAAGGTCCACAATTCATGGTGGGCTGTACACACTGTGAGTGGTGGAAGACCTTTGTCTGCGTCTCGCAGAGGTGATGGTTAAAATTCCAATGTTGTACACAACAACACTTCTGTGGCCACCCTTCTGATTATTAAAAATGAATTACATTACTGATAGATCCGAGACATTAAATACTGTGCACCAAATGTGTGATGAAATATCCGTTCCAGGTATGCTAGAATTAAACTGTAAAGTGACAGAAATATCTCTTTTTCTCTATGGTTTTATAAGATCTGTAAATATTTATTTAGGGTAGCCTAGAATGTATCTGAACCAACAGCCTTGCCACATTTGTAGAACCGGCTCCCACCAAATAACCAAAAATAAGTGCTGCTGGGCTTGGCTAGCACTCGGGTGGGTGGCCATCCAGGGCTGTTGAGTGCTGTTGACAAGCGGGGTGCACTCAGCCCTTGTGAGGCTAATTGAGGAGCTACTTGATTGAGAAATAGTGGCTCTAGTCACAAAAACTTACATCAGGCAGAAGAGCAGTGTGCTGACCACGTGTCCCTCCATATCCACATGCAGTGATCACTATTGGCTGAGGATGACATGACGGTCGGCCGGTCAGTATGAATGGGCCTCCAAGGCCTGTTTGGACACAGTTAGGGGGTATTTCCGCCACACTCAATGCCAAAGGCAATGGCCTTGCAGCAGTGGGTACACCGGTTCCTGTGAGATCACCGAAGTTAAGCGCTGTCGAGCGTGGCCGGCACTTGGATGGGTGACCATCCAGCCGCCATATGCTGTTGCCATTTTTCGGGGTGCACTCAGCCTCGTGATGCCAATTGAGGAGCTACTTGACCGAGTAGTAGCGGCTTCGGTCAAAGAAAACCATCATAACGACCGGGAGAGCGGTGTGCAGCCCCTCCTATCCGCATCCTCATCTGAGGATGACACGGCGGTCGGATGGTCCCGATGGGCCACTTGTGGCCTGAAGATGGAGTGCCCCCCCCCTTTTTTTTTTTTTTTTTTTTGCAATGCCAAACATATTAAGTTTCTGTTTTCACAGTCATTAGACTGTGGGCCACTCAATCTACCAATGAGGCTGAGTTAAATATTTAACCCAGATGCATAGTGATGACAGCAATCCACTAGAGTGATGTAAGCACAACAGTAATCTCCTCCTCAAGTTATCTGTTTTAATGAAAAAAGTGTTTTGTGTTCTAGCCTTAAATGTAGCTAATGAAAGAAATTTCAGTAAACAGTTTAAGGAGACCTGAACCACAATGAGTCGATAATATTCTAACAATTCATTGTAATTACAGTGCTAACAGAGAGTAATTTGTTTGTTAGATTTCTAATTTTTTATGTGGTTCCATTCATGTATGTGAAATTGCATCAATAAAACCACATAATGTTATATAAACAAATAGTAATATGATTTTTCATTTTCAGGCAGATCATCATCACAGAAGTTGTCGATTACCTGGTTTTTCTGTGGAAGTTTTAACTGTATCCAAATTTCTGTTTTTTTTTTTTCCCCCCCCACCATGAGATACTACCATGCAACAAAACTGATCTGGGTATAGTTCCATCAGCTGGTGGAAATATATCCAAAGCAGCACCAGCCTACAGACACTCAGAGCTGCTGCTGTTCAGTTGTGGAAGCTGGTATTTCCAACACTTTTTTATTTTGTGTGTGCTATTCACACGTAGAATTAATTTTTAATGGCATAATTAACAGCAGTTAATTTTTTTGTCAGCCTTGAATTTCAACTATTTCATTCTACTTATTGCCTTTTTGCCTTCTCTTTTAAAATTTCATATTGTTTCTTCTTGGCTAGAGTTCTTTCTTTAAATAGGTCTCTAAAGAGAAGAAGAAACAGGAGCTATAGTGCTTCCTGAATTTTATGTACTAGCATAATACACAAACCAAACGAAGTTTTTCATCACCCTGGTTCTCAGAACACCTGAAGACAGATGTTGCCAGTGGACACTGTATCACAGACACAGTCCCTTTGACTGTTCAGAGATGTCACTAAACCCGCCCAAAGATGTAAACAACCATGTGTGAGCAGCACCTATTAGGCAGAGGGGGTCCGACAGCCAATCAATTCCGGTCATTCCACCAGAAAGGAGGTACACAGCTCGTGTTGTCTGTAGTACCGCGGTTTGATCACATGTGCATTGTTACTTTGTGCCAGGAAGGGCTCTCAACAAGGGAAGTTTCCAGGCATCTCAGGGTGAACCAAAGCGATGTTGTTCGGACATGGAGGAAATACAGAGAGACAGGAACTGTCAACGACAAGCCTCGCTCAGGCCGCGCAAGGGCTACTACTGCACTGGATGACTGCTAACTACGGATTATGGCTGGGAGAAACCCTGAAAGCAATGTCACCATGTTCAATAATGCTTTTCGTGCAGCCACAGGACGTTGTGTTATGACTCAAAATGTGCGCAATAGGTTGCATGATGCACAACTTCACTCCCAACGTCCATGGCGAGGTCCGTCTTTGCAACCACGACACCATGCAGTGTGGTACAGATGGGGCCAACAAAATGCTGAATGGACTGCTCAGGATTGGCATCACGTTCTCTTCACCTATGAGTGTCGCATATGCCTTCAACCAGACAATCGGCAGAGAGGTGTTTGGAGGCAACCCGGTCAGGCTAAACACCTTATACACACTGTCCAGCGAGTGCAACAAGATTATGTGGGGCCAACGTACACCGCTGGTGTTCATGAAAGGTGCCGTAATGGCTGTACGATATGAGAATGCCATCCTCTGACCAATGATGCAACCATATCGGCAGCATATTCGCAAGGCCTTAATCTTCATGGACGACAATTTGCGCCCCCATTGTGCACATCATGTGAATGACTTCCTTCAGGATAATGACATCGCTCGACTAGAGTGGCCAGCATGTTCTCCAGACACAAACCCTATCAAACATGCCTTGGATAGATTGAAAAGGGCTGTTTATGGATGATTTGACCCACCAACCACTCTGAGGGATCTACGCCGAATCACTGTTGAGGAATGGGACAATATGGACCATCAGTGCCTTGAGGAACTTGCCACAACGAATACAGGCATTCATCAATGCAAGAGGATGTGCTACTGGGTATTAGAGGTAGCGGTGTGTACAGCAATCTGGACCACCACTTCTCACTGTGTTGTGACTTGGCAAGACAGCCAAGCCACTAGGAGATAGCCAAAAGGCACGCGTTTAAGCTCACGCAGGCTGGCGTGATGTCTGGAACAGGTAAAGTAATTATACTAGCAAAAAAGGTACGTAGCTTCTGGAATACTTAACTTTAATCCATAATTGGTAAACATCTGTCTGACGGTACATGCATCACAAGATAAATAGCAAATGATAATGGCGCCTTGCTAGGTCGTAGCAAATGACATAGCTGAAGGCTATGCTAACTATCGTCTCGGCAAATGAGAGCGTAATTTGTCAGTGAACCATCGCCAGCAAAGTCGGCTGTACAACTGGGGCAAGTGCTAGGAAGTCTCTCTAGACCTGCCGTGTGGCGGCGCTCGGTCTGCAATCACTGATAGTGGCGACATGCGGGTCCGACGTATACTAACGGACCGCGGCCGATTTAAAGGCTACCACCTAGCAAGTGTGGTGTCTGGCGGTGACACCACACACTGTATGGTGGTATGACATGCAATGTGTGGTTTTCATGAACAATAAATAGGGCAGAAATGATGTTTATGTTGATCTCTACTCCAATTTTCTGTACAGGTTCCGGAACTCCCGGAACCGAGGTGAGGCAAAACGTTTTTTGATGTGTGTATATTCATGTCATTATCTTAAATTCCTGGATCTATATTCCTTTCAGGTACAGCAGTTTTAAATGGGGAGATTATCAGTGCATCTAAAGCCCACTTGCTGAACTGAATATGCAGTTCCTTGGTTGTACCACAACCTCTCTACAAGTTGCCTCACTATTATACATCACAGACATATGAGCAACCCACTGTCATTTACAACGAACTATCGAGGTTCATGCACAGTCCCATACTTAATGACCAGTGACCTGTCCTAATAGATTCTGGCGGTATTAATGTGTTCGTTAATGTTTCCAGTAAATTGTTCTTTACTTACACTCTTTCTGTATTAATTGCTCTCTACTTGCATTGATTTTATACAACTATATTACAAAGGATTAGGATATTACACAGTTAAGTAACAAGAAAATAAACCAAGTGGCTATGCTTTCCAAAATATGTTTGTTTATTAATAAGTACCTTTCCACAAGAAAGCTTCTGTGACATGTATACTGCTTGTTTCAAAATAATTGACTCAACTGGAAATAGTTCTACCTCCTGAACCATATAATGAATCTGAATGAAATATGTATCATTTGAAGAGGATGTCAGAAGGTTACAAATGATGCATTCATGAACTTTCTGTACCACAGCTAGTGTTTCAATTGCCAGCATTCCTAGCACACAGCAGTTTCAATTTTGAGGAAGATATTTACTATGAGGTGCAAGACATAACCACAGTGCAGTACACATTCCCCTGTCTTTTCAATATTCCATCACCAACAAGGAAGAACATTTGTTGGTACAATACACAACTTAAGGAAACTGGCTCAAAAGTAGAAGCACCAGGCCAATCTCCTGTATCACAACAGAGCATCATATGTATTATGTAGTATCCCAAGTGTAGCTCAAAGATCTCCACCGTCCAAGCTAGTAAAAACCTTCAAGCTAACAAGGTAAAGTGTGTAGACTTCTGCGAAAGTATGAGGGTAGTTTGAAAAGTTCTTGGAATCAACACGAGAGGTCAGCACTAGCATAACAAGTTGTTCACATGACATTCATTGGACTGTTACCTGTACACATGTGCCACATCAGTGCTCTTGGAATAGAGCTGTGGCGGTTATGTGGCTGTTTGTCATTCCCGGATAGTAATTTGCAAAGATGGGGGGGGGGGGGGGGGGGGAATTGAGATTCGAGCAGTGATTAAGTACTTCGTAAAGAAAGGTATGAAAGCAAAGGACATTCATGCTGATTTCAAGAATACATTGGGGGACTCTGCTCCATCATATTCAACAGTTGCCAAATGGACAAATGAATTTAAATTAGGTCAGAAGAGCTTAGATGATAACCCATGCAGTGGTTGGCCAAGATGTGTCACTACTCCAGAAATCATTGAAAAAGTGCACAAAATGGTCATGGAGGATCGCCGATTGAAAGTGCGTGAAATTGCTTATGTTTGTCAAATGTTGTCTGAAAGGGTACATTACATTTTAACTGAAGAATTAGAAATGAAAAAATTATCTGCAAGACGGGTGCCATGACTCTTGATGATGGATCAAAAATGCAGGAGAATGGAAATATCAGAACAATGTTTGGCCTGTTTTAGGAGAAATGAACAAGATTTTTTGTACCAGTTTGTGACTACAGATGAAACTTGGGTGCACTACTATACCCCAGAGACAAAACAACAGTCAAAGCAATGGAAACATGCCGATTCTCTGCCACCAAAGAAAGCGGGAAAGGTCATGGCATCAGTGTTCTGGGATGCGAAGGGGATTTTGTTTGTAGATTATCTACCCACAGGCAAACAATTACTGCAGAATACTATGTTAACCTCCTGGACAAATTGCAACAAAAGATATGCAAAGAAAGCCCAGGTTTAGCACGGAAGAAAGTAATCTTCCATCAAGACAATGCGCACCCGCACAAGTGCTTTCGCCATGGCAGAATTACCCAAACTAACGTATGAATTGTTGCCACACCCACCTTATTGACCTGAAACAGCTCCATCAGACTTCCATCTCTTCCCAAAACTGAAAAAGTTTTCTTGGTGTACAAAGATTCACTTCAAACAAAGAATTGATACCCAGAGTTGACAACTATGTTGCAGGCCTGGAGGAAACTTATTTTCGAGATGGGACCAAGTGTATTAATCTACAAGGAGACCATGTTGAAAAATAAAAAAGTTTCAGTAATTTAAGTACTTTTTTTCTATTCTGACCCAAGAACTTTTCAAACCACCCTCGTATATTCAATACATTGAGTAAGATGACAAGTTTCTGAAAAATGTGATACTTAGCATCAAGTTGGACCTTCACCAAAAATTAACATCAAATGAAATCACTGAAATTGTGCTATTTGCCATATTTACATTGTATGGTTTATGGATTTTTCTTTTTTCTGCATAACAAGCTTCTCCCTTGAATCAACAATATTTACCAGAACATTTTTAAACAAGATGGGGCTCCATTCAATTTCCATAAAGACATACGAAGATTTCTCAGAGTTGCTACCATAACAATGGATAAGATATATGTGGAAAGCATATTTAGTGCTTCTGTCCCAATCACCAAGATTTCTGCACATCATGCATGCCCTGTGTGTGGTGGTTCCCCCCCCCCCCCCCCCCCCCCCCCCCCCTAGTGAGGGGATCACAGTTGTTTATGTGTCACCTCAAGCAACAATGGTGAAGGAACTAAAATCCCATATCACCACTGTCATGGACTCAGTGATGAAAGATATTCATCATCACATGTTGGATGAATTCAGTTACCATCTCAATGTATATTCTGCGCATATTGAGGGAGAGACACTGTTCATTTATAAATATCAATACAATTCATTGTAACAATTCACTCTAAGTAACATCACTCAGTTAACATGCACAATTAACTGCATGCAGAAATAGGAATTTTGAGCTGTAGTGTAATTTTATGACTTTATGAACACCAATTATTGAAAGCTAATTGCTTCACTTATCTCCAGTGGTTTGCATATCTAATTTATTATGGGATTCCACTACCTATATCTTTGAGTACATTGTAAATCTATTCAAGTACATTAAACCACAAGAAGACAGACACAAATGCATTTCAGATTGACTGGAGACATAATACTCATGACATACCAAGCCTGGAGTAAAGGCACATCCACAATTTATCGAAGTGTGGTAGATCTGATATTCCAGGAAAATTTGGAAATACGGTATTATCACCCGTCAAAGATTGGCACAATTTATCTTGGTTCTGGAAAAAGTAGTCAGAAATATTCCACTGCAAGAGAAGAAACTCAATTAGTGAGAACTGTGATTAAAATACCTTTTCAGGTGCCTATGATTTACAGCTGATCATGTGACACACATTAACATCTGTGACAGTTGCAAAATTAAAGAAAGATACATACACAAGAAACAAACTTTACATTAAAGATGAGTGCACAAAAATACACAACTGATCAGGGTTACAGAAATGTGCACGATCTCCAATTTTGAGAATTTCATATTTTATGAACCTACCATGTACCACAAGCAGAACCTGTAAACATTGTGATACAATATCAGAGTGTACTTGAATATGTCCCTTAGAATCTCCTTCCACATTGTTTCTATAAAAAATCAACAAAATATCAATGGCAGAAGCTCAAGGACTGTGATAAACACACCAAGCACCATATCCACCAGTGGTACTGACTGTTATCTGAAAAGGCTTGCAAATTCCAAGATATCGGTGGGCTGATTGAATGTTGTTCTATTAAAGTATGGTATGTGGAGCTGCTTGAAGAAGTGATACCACCATAGGCTCCGAGTTTGCTCTTTAGTCCCCCCCTCAAACATAGTGTATGAAATAGCACCCAAAACTTTGACACAACAGGGCTCAATAATGCATGTTGCTACAGTGCAGGTCCTAACTGGTTGCACTGTTCCAGTGTCACACCAACACTGTGGCTAAAGCTCTATGTTTCACAACAACCAAGTTGAAAAAAAACATTTGTCCCATTTCTTCGCCAAATTGTGCACTTCATCGCTTTCTCTTGTTAAATATGACCCTCTTCTATCAAAACTGTGACAGCAACATATGATATAGGTAATGTCATGGTAGGGAAACTCCATTTACCAGAGATGGGTCATTTTGTCCCATTCTAACTAAATCACATGTTAATATTGTATCATTTGGCACTGAAGGAAGGAAGATAGGGCTTAATGCCCTGTCAGACATAGTTCAGATTTGGAAAGGGTGAAGAAGGAGATTAGCTACACCTTTTCAATGGAACCATCCTAGCATCTGCCTTGAGCGATTTAGAGAAATCACAACAAACCTAAATCTGGATAGTTGCACAGCAATTTGAACCGCCATCATCCCGAACCCATTAAGTGCCTCACTACTGTGCCACATCACTCAATGACAATGAAAAGGTATAGTAGTTTTTGCATTTTCACTCACATTTTGATGGAAGTTCACAGAAAGAGCATAATGTAATGGTGTCATTTCTGGTCAAACAGGAGACAACAGTCTTGGATTCAGTGAGGCCATTCCTTTAAGCTGTTGCAGTTTTCACAAACTTCAGTATGATTCCCTGACAATTACATTATTTATGCATAATGTCTAGAGAAAAATGTAATTATCACTTATAAAATCAACTGTACAGTTTCAGAACATATAATGTGTAATAACTACAGTCAATCTCAGTTCTAAACTGGAGTATCATATTACCTTCAAAAGCAAAATGGCCTTCTCTATGGGCAACCACATCGTACTGAAACTAGAAATTAAGTTACCCCGATACGCATACATACAGCATGATGTCCTTTCTCAGTTCTAAGCTAACATTGCAAAAACTTTCAAAATTTCTGAGTTATAATGGAATGTTTATATGCTGAAGGTAGGAGCACTAGCAAACAGAAACAACTTTGGCACCATTCATACTGACCAAATACACACACCATGCACATGTTAAAAATGAAAATATAGTTTCTATGGTGTCTGACTCACCATATTAAACAATTATCAAGTCTGCTGTCTGCCCAGTATGAAAAACATATTTTGACACAGCACAAACATTGTAAAATAAACTCTCAGTACACAGAGAATGTTAATAGCTTACCATGAGGCCAACTGCAGTTAAAGAAATATTAAGTTCTTGAGTCTGAGAACCAAATTTTGCAGCTGTATCAACACAAAGCGGCAAGCACCTCCATGGCATCACCGGCAAGAAATCGGTTACAACTAACTGGAGACACTGGAAAGCTATTCTTATAAGGTTTTCCCTGCAACCAATTCATATGGCATATTGTATTACTAAGGGAATACTAGACTATTCATATTGCACAATAATACATAAAAAACATAAGGAAAAAATTAGCGCATTACATTAACACAAATTAACAAATATGTGTAGTGTACGACAAATAATTCACTGTGTCAAACATTTAATACTGGACAGTACAAAGGTGCTTCACAAACTGAAATATTATAAAATGTATAGCACTACAAGACACTTTTCACAAAGAAATTAATTTCAAATTGAGTTTTTTATAGTGAAAATTTAAACCAAAAATATTCTTCATTAAAACACTTGACTCTCATTCAGTATCAGTTTATCAACTTTAAACCAGTCTGAACACTATTCAGAATGCTCCCTTCAATGAAGTAATGGCCAATTTCCCCCCTTTTCCTTAATGAACCAGGCCTGCAGCTAAAGCACCTCAACATGTTTAGTGTCTCAAGGAATCTGTTTGCAAGTTCCTTAAGTATGGTAACCATGTACATTTACTTCTACATCTATACTCTGCAAACTGTATTACAGTGTGTGGCCCAGGAACAATACAGGCTGTTTCAAGCCCAACATGGTGTAGTCACATTATCAACACATGTGAATTAAATATGGCCTATGTACAATTCAATTAACACCCTTTCCTCTGCTTAAAAATTGATGGCAGTATTTACTGCTGCACCAACCATTTTAGTATTCGTTACAACTGGCATGTTGCTGTTCAAGGGTGCGAGGAGAAAGCTATAGGAAAATTGTCCTGAAGTATAAAGTACTTTACTGACTTCCTGATCAAGGGCATTATGCTTTCAATGGTGCGGTCAAATACAAAGATGTTTAGCACATTTTCTTGTGACACACTTTTCTTCTGTTCAAACTAGTATAACAGGTCTTCTCTGACTTGGTTTGAAACAGTGCCAAGACAGGAAATATAGTATAAAAACAGGGAGACATCCACAGAAGGTAGCTCCATTGGTGCAGCTTTTTGAGAATATTATGCCTTCAGGTGGCACAAGCATTCATATTTAAAAACAAACACACGCACACAGCACGCGCGCGCGCGAGCACGCGCGCCCACACACACACACACACACACACACACACACACACACACACACACACACACACGTGTTGCTTAGGCAGAATCTACTGTTTAGCCCTGCCATCAGGATTAAGTTATCAATGATGGAATGATATATCCAGAACACACAATGCAGACAACAAATAAGCAGCAGTTTGGATTGAAGGACTCGGACAAGATAACGGTTCACCACTTGTTCCAATGTATTTCCTGTGTAAGCAAGGAGGGCAACGTTAACGTAATCACTTGGGGTGTACTGTTCTTCCCAAGTTACAAAAGCATAGTTATGATGGCGTTAAAACTTTTATAGACAGATGTCACATTTCCCAACACTTTAGCACAATAAACTGTACCAAGAATGATGCATATTGGAGATATCTTTAATATGATGTATCACTGAAACTTCATATTTTTGTAATATGCATGTATAAATACGAAAATCACCAAACATGCCAAGTTAGCTTCAAAACCACCGAAACCAAAGAGTGGCAGCTCAGTTTGTTTCTTTCAGCAAATTACAGCATATAACAGGACACATGACTCAGGTTGTGGTTAGGTTGGGTCCTAATAGCATAGCTTAAATTGCTGTGAATGAAGCAAGAAGCAGTTAGATTAATATCTTCAGTGTGCAACACCTCAGGTCCCATGTTCTGTGCAACAATTGACAGATTCAGTGACATGTCACCTGCTGTGATCAATTGACCGATACAAACCAAGCAGCCACAATTTTTATCTAAATGTTTGAAGGCTAACATGCTGTACATGTTTTTCATATATATACTTGCATATTACAAAAATATGCAGTTTAAGTGATACACCACATTAAAAATCTCTCCAAAGCACAACATTTTTACTGTGATTTGTTGTGGTAAAGTGGTGGGTAATGAGACATCAGTGTACAGTACCAGAACCAAGATGGCCTCCATCCATAGCCCTTTCCGCTCTGGCCCGCAAAATTGTGCAGGTTCGGTTATAAATTTTTCGTGTTTCAGCTACATCACGTTTCTGCATCACTCCAGACTGCAGCGATGGTGCGAGCTCCCAGCTTCCGTTTGGCATCTGTTTTATTTCATGCCTTGACCACCAGAGTGCAACAGATCATTTAAAACTTCAACGACAAGACAAAGCCATGCATTACCGAGATAAATGCATTCTGTTTTCCAACATTTCATTAGTTTAAGGAAATTCCTGCATCGTTTTAGACTGAGAATGCTTCACTCAAGGTGTGTAAGGTGTCTAGACACTTTCATGAAATGTTATTTGCATTTTATACAAGTTTGAATTTTGAGTAGTATGATAATGCTGGTGACTTCTTGAACAAACTATCACTATGCGAAATTTTTCAGTATTTTTACCTGATTCTACACATAATAGTGTATGGTGATTGGTACATATCAGATAACGTTTTAAGAAATTTTCTCTCAGGGTGGAAAGGGATAAGGCACAAACAACTTATGTTTCCTATATTCTGGTGAACATGACAAGAAGGATTTCTTGTGTGTAGCCAGTATTGTGTTATATCATCATACAATGAACTTTACTGTGACCATGTGCCATGTCATGAGTCACAGAGTCCGATCAATTTCCCACACTGAGAGTAAGAGACAGATCTTTGGTGCTGGAACTGTAGTCCCAACTTCTGCTCTCAGTGATAGTTTTGTGACGGTGGAAGGCTTCATTCTGGTTGGTCATTTCTGCAAAATGACCCTTCATTATCTGGCCTGTGTCTCATGGTCTAGTCTGGAGGGTTTTACTGCACATTACACTTTCAACTGGGTTACACCAAATTTTCACCGAAATACCTCTGATGGTCACTCATAGTATTTCAAATTTTGCGGAATTGTTTATAGTGAAGAGGAACACACACCATGATTTCTTCCAGCAATCCTTAAAACATTTGTCACTTTAGTACACTGCTAGCCAAAAGGCTGTGATATTCTCAGATGTTGCATTTGAACCTATGTAGAGTTGCACACTTGCTCTCCCCCTGCCCCCTCCCAGTAACACTCCAGAGCAGTACTCTTCACTCTACCAGCAACCGCCATAGTTGTCCTGCATTCTTTACAATGAATTCATTAACGGTCTGGTGGATTATGTTCAAAATGTGAACCACCCGTTAAAGAGAGACTGTTTCCATGTTCAGTCACAGATAGTTGGCTGCACAGTCTTCAGTTAGTTTTGGTGAGTATCCATTTTGGCAGTTTCCTCTTGAACACTGCTTCACCTGTTAGGTGTAACTGGATTGAGAATTGGGCACAAAAGTGCAAGTCACTCGCTACTCCTCAATGACTAGTGTCAACAGCAAGGGATATCATGTAGCCACACCTAAGTGCTTGTTGCCATTACTGATAAAACTTTGCTTCTCATACATCAAAAAGTTCTCAGCTGCTTTCACTTTCAATAAGATGTTCAGCACTCTAGCATGATGTGTGTAGACTATTGCAGTATGCAAAATGGACAGGGAAGGTGAACAATAACATTTCTCAATTGTACAACCAGTTAGTGCACACAGCACATATTTCCTGTAGAGACACGCTATTACCAAATGATTTCTTATCTATCAGACAATGAACACGCTGAATGAAGTTCTTGAAGTGAAATAATAAGTTTATTGTCGATAACTATTTATATTTTATTTTGCTGATATTTCTTATTTCTCTATCCCCCCCCCCCTCTCTCTCTCTCTCTCTCTCTCTCTCTCTCTCTCTCTCTCTCTCTCTCTAAACACAAAAGTGAATCTACACGGAAACTTCTCCTGCACGGCATCTGCAACCTCTTTTCTGTGCATTTTCTTAATTTTGTAGCGGCACCACCGTTTAGTATAGGGAAAGTTAGTTTTGTGCAATATTCTGAGCACAAGTTACAGCCACGTGTGGGCTGGATTGCAGTGAGTTACGCATACCAACAGTTGAGAAGTAGAATAGAGGCCACAGGGCCGTCAAATTCCTGAAAGAGTATACATAGCGGTTTTGCATGTCACAAATCACAGGCAGATGGGGCCCACTGGCCAACCTAGCATGTTACAAGTACGTGACACATAGCAGCGCATATGGCAAAACAGAGGTGCACAGCCGTGTATAAATAGGTGCGGGTTTCTAATGAGATTCATTCCAGTGTGGCAGCTCTCCTGGGCGGCAGGGCATGTCACACTACCAGCTACACACAGCAGCAGATGGGGCGCCAGAGTTCCAGTCCATGGCGGGTTGTTGGTTCGATCCTCTGAGGCCGACGGGTGGTCTGTAGGCACCCAGCCAGCCAGTGGAGGGCCACTCTTCGGCTCACTACTGCGGGCAGGTGTCCTGGCTTCCAACACACGCCAGAGGCATCCCGAGGCAAGGGCCGCAGACTCAGACGCTGGATTGCGGGCGCTTGTTGTTGCCACGATCTCAGCCATGCGTGCGAGAAGGACGCAGCTGGCCACCTGCGGCTCACACCAAGTGGCGCTGAGGCGGCAGCGATACCGAACACTTAGTCAACTGCTGGTATCCTGACGACACCGCAACTCCACTAGTGTACAATGCCGACACACAGTGGGTGCATGGGTCGCTGAGGCAGCCATCCCGTACTAAGCCGTTTCACAGAGAGCGAAGTGATGTCCTCAGCATTGCGGGACCCGGTCACGCAGACCGAGGGGAACACGGCACTGTAGTTGGAAACAATAAATCACTTGGAAAGCTCGGATTAGTCTTAATACAGAGCCTTCTACCTCTTCCCGCTTTATCTGATCCTCCTGATACATTCGGTGGTAGAAGTCCCACTACATTTGGTGTCAGAATAGCGGATGTCATCTGTCCAGTACGACGTTCGAGCCCACCATCCGCATTACATTCACAAGACGTGGCGAGTTTCAATCAGTTTTCTTTTCAGTATTGGACATTTTCTTTCTTGTTTGTGTTTCGAGTATGGCCTGCCATGAGCCACATTTTAGATGTTTTGCGTAGGCATTTTTTTGTCAGAATAAGTATTAAGTGTATTTGGGGCAGTAAGATTTATTTTTCTTCCTGGCATTTAATTACTTTTGTATTGGTTTGAGTATGTTGTTACCGAGTATGATGATACTGAGGTGTAAGGAGTCAGGTTATTCTTGTGCTTAAATGTTTTGTTTCGGGGCTAACTGGGAACGAAAGCAATACAATGGCAGAGCCAGGGACGTGAGGTGTGTCGGAACGAAATGAATTAACACCTAGAGGTGAACGGGAAACCCACATCTGATCAGTCATTGTTGTCTATGGTGTGGGAGATTGCTCCAGCTGCTGCGAGTTTGATTATTCCATTTTCTGGCAAGACATCTGAGGATGTGGGTTCATTTGTGGAGGACTTTGAGACTTCAGTGGTGATGAATGGTTGGTCTGATGAGCAGTTGTTACATATAGCCAAGATTAGATTAACGGGTAAAGCAAAAACATATGTAAGGTGTTCTGAGGCCTCAAGGAAGGCAGGACAGTTTAAGGAGTTAAAGGAAGGGCTTTTACAAAGGTACAAAAAACAGAATAGCGCTCAGTACTTTAGAGAGAGGTTAAGTACAATGTCAAAGAGACAGGGGGATACGACGGAGAAACTTGCAGACAGGATAAGGGAAATTAATGAGTATACTTACGAGTTGGGTCACAGCAATAAAGTGAATAGTGTTCTGTTGCAAGAGGCCGAGCAAAGGGTACTTGATGCATTTTTGAGAGGTTTACCGGCACATATGTCACGGGAAGTGTATTTGGCCATACAGCTGGCAATTCAATGTGAGGAAATAGACATGGCAACAGGGGATGTGATAGACAAGCAGTGTTTGCAGCGGGTATAAAATGTTATAAGTGTGGCCGTACGGGGCATGTGCAGAGGCAATGTACCCAGTCACCAAGGAATAGAGGAAGGGGGTGGAAATCAGCAACACGGAGGATGGAGAAGTGGAGATAGGAGAGGTGGACAAGCGTTAAACGGCAGAGGGGGGCCCAAGACCAACCTAAGGGAGCTCCCGTTTAATTTCAGTGCTACGAATACGTATGCAGAGGTGGAATGTCCAGTGGTATTGATCAGCAGCTTGTGGATAGTGTTATAGAGCATAGTAATAGTTGCTGGGGAGCGGGCATTGTTGTTGTGCCTAAAAATCTACAGATGGAACTAAGAAATATAGGTTCTGTTGTGACTACCTATACCTCAATAATAAGACAGTAATGGATGCACACCCCATTTCCAAACATATCGGAGACTTTGGATCACTTGGGACAGTGCCAGTACTTTTCTACAATGGATTTGGCAAGTGGTTATCATCAGTTAGAGGTGACTTCAGAGGATAGTCCAAAAACTGCCATCTCTACTTCTGGAGGCCATTACCAGTACATTAGAATGCCATTTGGTTTGAAAAACACTCTGGCAATGTTTCAGAGGTTGCTAGACAGTGTCTTGAGGGGTTTGAAACCACGGCAGTGTCTGGTCTATTTGGATGACATTATAGTGTTTTCAAGTAGTATGGAGCAATATAGACAGTGGTTAAGGGAAGTCTTTACGAGGTTAAGAGCAGCTCGTTTGACACTGAGCCTGGAGAAGAGTCAGTTTGCATTAGAAGAAGTAAAATATTTGGGTCATATTTTCAGTAAGGACGGAGTGTGAACAGATCCGAGGTTGGTACAGGCTGCAAGGGATTTTTGAGAACCGAAAACAGTTAAGAAAGTGCAGTGATTCATCGGAATTTGCAATTTCTATCGAAAGTTCATGAAGGGTTTTGCAGATTTTGCACAGCCGTTGACGCGATTGTTACAGAAGGGTGTGAAATTTGAATGGACAGAAGAGTATCAGAAAGCATTTGAAAAACTGAAACAAGTGTTAACAACAAGTCTGGTTCTTGTGTTTCCAGATTTTGAAAGGGAGCTTATACCCGCATGCGATTCATTGAATCAAGCATTATGGTGTGTTCTTAGTCTGGAAATTGATGGGAAAAAACATCCTGTAGCCTATGTGTTTAGGCAGTTGAATGCAGCAGTGAGGGATTACTCAACAACTGTGAGTGAGATGCTTAGCGTAATCTATGGAATCACATATTTTAAATGTTATTTATATGGGAGAAGATTTTGGGTAGTGACAGATCATGCTGCATTGAAGTGGTTGTTGGGGTTGAAGGATCCGTCCACTAGACTCGCTAGATGGGCTGTGATGCTTAGTGAATTCGACTACGAGGTGGTGCACAAGCCTGGGAAGAAGCACAGTAATGCGGATGCACTCAGTAGGAAGGTGGCAAAAGTAGAAGTCATAGGTTATGACCTAGCAGTATGGCAAGAATTACAGGACGCGGACAACGATTGTAAATTGTATCGGACGACAACGATTGTAAATTGTATCGGACATAGCCACAATTTAATATGTACGACGGCGTTCTGTGCAGGCCAACAGAAGGACAGAATGGGTACACAGAACAATCGGGAAGAAGCTGAGTTTTTATGTGGATTCTCATCATCAGTGGGTCAAATATTTGAAGCATATTGTATGTGCATACAATGTAAAAGTCCATACAAATACAGGTTTGTCTCCATATGAGGTAATGTACGGGCGAAAAATGCCATCATCATTTGATATGGTGAGGCTACAGAAAGGAAGGACCAGTCAATCTGTACGTCAATTCGCATGGACAATTCGGGATGTTTGGAAACGGGTACAAAAGGCGAATACAAAGGCTTTGGAAAGGCAAGACGATGCAGTGAAGAGAAAAGGAAGTTTACCACAGTACAGAGTGGGGCAATGGGTAATTCTGTCCAGCCCCTATGTGCAAAAAGGGAAAATGAAGAAGTTCCTCATGAGGTATCAAGGGCCATACCAAGTTGCTGAAATTGCATCCCCCGTTAATGTTAAGCTTCAGCTGCCAACTAGAAAAACGATAGTATACATTGGGCGGTTACGGCCATTTAAGGGTTGCCTAGATATGATTCCAAGCATGTCACAGGAAGGAAAGAGGAAGAAAGAGAGAGTGAAGAGAGGTGCTGAGCACAGAGAAAAGCAGGAATATAGAGTACAGCATGAAGTACAGTATGCTTTGCGATCCAGAAAGTAGTGTAGTATTTGCAGCTTTGTTTTTTGTGTCATGTATCATTGGGTTTGCATAGATTAATTAGGCATTGTATTTTATGTGTGTTTTCAAGTATTGTGAGCCTGCTAGGGGCAGCAGCCCTTTTGAAGAGGGAGGAAGGGTGATGGTGATCCCTATCCTCAGGTCACTGAAAAGGGAAGTGTAGCATCTGACGTATGTGGTGGGTTGTTAGAGGAGAAACTGAACACAGTTCTGGAGAAATAAATGCGTTGGAGTAAATTTTGTGGCAAAGCCGTAATAAATATGTATTTAACGATGTCAGAGTCATACGATTTCCTGTTTAAATTTTTTGTTATCGACAGTGCTGGGTCAGGAAAGTCGTGTTTATTGCACCAGTTCATACAATATAAATTTAAGGATGAAAGTAGTCACACAATCGGTGTTGAGTTTGGATCAAAAATAGTGAATGTTGGAGGAAAATCTGTGAAGCTACAAATATGGGACACATGCACAGCGCAGTTATTTTTAGCCAGGAGGAAAGGAATAGACTGTCCAAGGGTCATCATGGAGCAAAAATTGAGCTTGCGATGGGTCAGAATGCATTGGATCTTCTCCACCTACGAGAATTTGGTAGTAGTAGCAAGTTGTTTTGAGCAGGGAGTATTTGCAGAAGTGAAAAGTATAGAAATCGAGGGGAGCGGAATTTTAATCAATGGAACTAAGTGTAACATAATAGGACCAACTTTCCAACTGCCAGCATCAATTTCTGGAGTCACGCAATTGCCCACTTTAGAGTTTTTGCCAAGGTAGAATCTGACCTTGTTAAATAAAACTCTGCCAGCAGGTCTGTTGAGATCCATAAAGCAGGTCATTTTAGAGCAAGAGGGGCACATATCAGCCTAACATATTGTGCAACATACCGCTCAGTATAGGGAAAGGCAATGGCAAATAACGATCATTTTGAGCACCTCTATGCCAAGTGTCATGGTAGTCCAAGTCCCAGTGGATTGGATACCGAGGGCGTGAGACGCATATGTGAGGGGTTGACGCGGCAGTGGTCATCCAGTAAGGAATTTTTACATTTTGTTTCATGTCATGGTTTTAAGGGGCACTAGACAACATTTAAGTTTTCTAATAGTAAGGACATATGCCATAGGTGCCGATCCAAACAAGTTAAGAGGTAGTTAAGGGTCAACCTGGTGACCAGGTCTTTCCGAAGAGGGGAATAATGTAGCGACACGACCATTTAGGATAGGGAGAGTTAGTTTTGTGCAATATTCTAAGCACAAGTTACAACCACGTGGGGGCCGGATTGCTGAGAGTTATGCATACCAACAGTTGTGAAGTAGAATAGAGGCAACAGGGCCATCAAATTGCTGAAAGAGTATACATAGCTGGCCACCTGCGGTTCACACCGAGCGCTGCTGAGTTGGCAGGGACGCCGACCATTGAGTCGACTGTTGGCACCCTGATGATGCCGCAACTCCGCTGATGTACAAGGTCGACACACAGTGTGTGCACAGGTCACTGAATCAGCCATTCCGCTTCAAGCCGTTTCACAGAGTGTGAAGTGATGTCCTCAGCATTGTGGGACCCGGTGACGCAGACCGAGGGGAACATGGCACAGTAGTTGGAAACAATAAATCACTTGGAAACCTCTGATGAGTCTTACTATGGTGCTTTCTACCTCTTCTCGCTGCATTTGGTCATCCTGATACATTCGATGGCAGAAGTTGCCAATACAATGTACTTGTTTGCATATTGCGTATCGGGATCAATTTTAAATCAATTCTGCAGACTTAATTTAGACTATATCCTGGCAAGTTCATATACAAGACACTGCATCACTGACATTGCATGTGGACTTCTCCAGACCTATTTAGTTTTCTATTTCAAAAGCCCTAAACAACAGCGGACTGCTAAGTCCATGACTTGCCTAAATTGCAGCTTCCTTATTGGCCCTAAAGTCTCGTATGTATTCAGTGTACAATTGCAGATATTCATTATCATCTGTTTCTAAGAACACTGTTGAGAGCAACTAAAAGCAGCAAGTGCATGTTGCTTCATGAAAATGGAGACAAGTAAATTTTGTGGCCTGACATAAAGTACTACCATGGCCTGATACAGGGTGAAGAGCTCGGCTGTAAATACAAAGCAGTGTGCCAGAAGCCAATATTGTGAGACACGGGCGCCAATGAGGAAGGTACACCCAACCCCGAGGTCAGTCCGAGAGCTATCAGTGTACACAAAGGTATATCGCGAAGTTCCACGCGAAGGCTGTGAAACTGAAGGCAATAGAGCGAGGCTGGAGAAGTGTCCTTAGGAAGCGAATGAAGGCCAAGGTTAACATGGGCCACTTCATGAAGCCAAGGTGGTGAAAGGTTCACATCCACCTGGAAAGTTGCAGGTGGGGTGAAGTTAAACCGCCGTAGCAAGTGCCGAAAGTGGACTCCAGGAGGACACAGAAAAGTGAACCACACCCCCTACTGGTGATCAAAGGAATCATTGAAGAAGGCAGCATCGGATAGGTGGCCACACATGGCAGACGAACAGCATGCGTACCTGCTGAGGAGAAAGTCAAGGCTGTAGGATAGTGGTAGTTTAGCAGCTTCAGCATACAGACTCTCAACCGGGCTAGTGCAAAAGGTGCCAGTGGCCAAATGGATGCCATGATGGAGGATAGTGTTGAGACAGCGTAAGAGGAACCACGTACAGCAGGCTGCCAGGTAAGATACATGGGAAGACCAAGAGTGTTTCCTATCGAGCATGAGCCTCAGGAATTTCGTAGTTTCAATGAACAGAAGATGTAAAGATGGTGGGAGAAATTCATACAGATGACGGATGAAACTGTGGATTCATCAAACCTAGCAGAAACATGTCAGCTACAAAATGGGTACCAAAAACAGCATGATCACTGCACAGTGCATGATCACTGAGCAGACTTCTGCCATTATTTCAATGGTGCTGACTTTTGTACAATTTTTGCACAGTAAATTGCATCATTGCTGATGGAATACAATTTTAGAAATGGACTCTGTTTCCTGTATTGTAATATTTGTCTGATTTGTAAAATCTTGATGTGACAGACTTTGTACATACTCCTGTTTTGTGGGAGCTGTAAAGTAATACTTGCTTTCTGTGCAATGAACAGCACTGAGCCCATACCTCAAACATTTTAGGTCATAACTTACAGCATTATCCCTAAAAGTGTTTGTAAGTAAATGTTTACTGACAGGCAGTGAACAAAATTAAGGGAAACTCCAAACTTTTAACTGTAATGCATCCTGAAAAGCTACTGAATAGCTAAAAGGCAACCAATATTGTAGATTCATTTTTTGACATAATAGTGCTGTATGTCAAAAGTAAAATGTTTCCACAAACATTTTATATTTAATTCACCTGAAATTAAATATATTGCAATAATCAGTTTTTCTATGAGAGATTTCTTCCTCCAGAAATTTTATCACCAAATGCAGCTGTCAGTTATCAACTGCAAAAATCAGGGATTGAAGCACTGAATCCACAAGAGATGAATCAGATTTGCAGGCTATTTGTTTGCACATAACCAAGTATATATCCAAAAACAAATATGATGTAACTTACCAAACGAAAGCGTTGGTATGTTGATAGAGACACTAACAAACACACACACAAAATTCAAGCTTTCGCAACCCACGGTTGCTTCATCAGGAAAGAGGGAAGGAGAGGGAAAGATGAAAGGATGTGGGTTTTAAAGGATTGGAATGACTCCTTACCCTCTCCCTTAAAACCCACATCCTTTCATCTTTCCCTCTCCTTCCCTCTTTCCTGATGAAGCAACCATGGGTTGCGAAAGCTTGAATTTTGTGTGTGTGTGTGTGTTTGTATTTGTTAGTGTCTCTATCAACATACCAACGCTTTCGTTTGGTAAGTTACATCATCTTTGTTTATACATATATTTTTCCCACGTGGAATGTTCCCCTCTATTATATTCCAGTATATATCCATATATATATCTAGTAACAAATGTTCTCTTGATCATGATGCACAGTTAATTAGAATAAATAACATAGTGCCTTACAGTGTGGATACTCCTTAGTGGAAATCAGTTTGAATAATTAATGACTCCAGGACAAATGTTTTTAAGAATAGTTTACAAGAGATGACCTGGGATGAAATTTATAACAAATCAAATGCTAACACACAGAAAGCAGTAATTCCAACAGCGGCCTTAAGGCTATAGTGAATGTTGTAAAGCAAGAGACAGGATGACCCATCAAAGAACGCGATAGAATCACTATTCAATTAAATTGAAGGGCTATAAATGATAAGTCACAGACAGCAAATATATTTAATAATCATTTCTTGCCAGTTTCTTGATCCTCTCACTCACTGTACCTGAAACTAACTCCATACCAAAGTTGGTTGCAGTGCCTTTAAAATGAAGTTTAGCAACAATTTCTATCTTGTTTACGTGCTTGTCAATGGCTAAAAACTTCAACTATACATTGGGTAAGTCCTTTTACTCCTCTTGTTATTTGAAAGATCAACAGAGGTACTTTTAGTTTACATACCCATGATGATCAGAGACAGCTCCAATTATCCCAAGTACCAATGGCCACCCATGAGACAATGTTTCTCCAGCCCCATGTAAGACATGTAGAACACATTCCAATTGCCTCTGCCGAACATCGCCATGTGGTACAGAAGAAAGCTCAGACAGAGGTCCAAGGAGGAGTGTCTGAAGCTTCTGAAATGAAAATATAGAACTGAGGTATAATAAAATGAAACAGAAGAATGTAATATTGACAAGCTTACACATCTAACTTCACAGTTATCTGTATCATTACTCATACTGTCATAAACAGGCAGAAAATAGCAAATCCACATGCAAAAGAAGAAGCTAAAAACCTTAAAACCACAAATTAAAACTATGGGAACTACTTTCAAGAACACAGAGAATAATCTCTTAACTGCCTTTTCCATGTTTGTAATACTAAAATGAGGTATCAAATGGTCTAAATTTTCTTGTGTGGTTTTAGAGTGGACATCCTTATGCCTATACCACTTTCTCAACCAGAGATGTAGTTGCAAGTTATCTTTACTTTTATAAATAGTACTTAACAGCCTGTGATGTGATTAACTTCTACCTAACATGGCACACTGCTCAAATTAATTATGATTCTGCCAATATCTGTGCTATTAAGTACATTAGGGATGCTTGTTCAGGAGCAGGAACAGCTGAACTTTATCCTCAGGGAAACATTTAAATCCAAAGATACCACAGTGCATACAGATCCCTGGTGCATTACATAGCTGGTTCACCAAAAATGAATTTTGGGCATCATTTTTTAATCTATACTTTTAAGTACATCTCTGTTCACAAGTAGACCAAATTTCATTTCTTTTTGATGATTCATCCATAATGCTGCTAGCTGTAGTTTAAATAGCTCTGTGGCTAAAATCTAAATATGTTCAATGAAATCCAATATACTGATACACATGTGTCACTACACTATGCTCCAGATGGATCAGTTTTAGTGTATACAGGCTTGGAGTTAGTTTTCTGAACAGGCTGAAGGGAGTGCAAGGGGCACAGCAGAATGTTTGTGATCCTGGAATTGCCACCGGGTGTCCACAGAGTGTGAAGTGATGCAGTGCAAACCAAGGTTTTATACTGTTAAGTTGTACTGTGCAAACTGTGTACAATCAAAAGAACATTGTACAATAGGGACCAACTAAATGAGGCAGTGCAGTTGTTATGACACTGACCTCATATTCAGGAGGATGGATTGCTCTGTCCTGATTTCCCATGGTTTTTCTAAATCGTTTTAGGTAAATGCAAGGCTGGTTCCTTCAGAAAGGTCATGGCCAACTACCTGTCTTATCTTCGTAAAAACATAATTATATATTCTACACATATGTATATTTGAGCCATTTATTTTGGTGACAAATCCTTTATCATTGAGGGATGATACCTGGATAAATAAATAAACACAACATCAGAAGTGACTTGACATCTTTACTAATGTTTATATGAAATGTTTCAGCAACTCATGAAAGAAAAAGTAAGTAGTGAGATCAGAAATAATGTGTTTGTGGAGGGGAGAGGTGGGGAGGGGGGCTATGTTTGCAATAGGCACAGCTACATGTGGGAAACTATTTGAGATTTAGTTATTTACTTTAATTATGAATTCACAGATGAAAAAAAAAAACACTAACCCAATCAGGGCACAGAAATAAACAACTAACAAGACTAAGTTGAACACGCAATTTTTTGTAGAAAAGAACTAGGATAAAATATAAGAAAACTTAGGTTGTTGTACTGGTCATTCATGTGTTTTACTGCAGATAATACAGCAGGTGATGCCTATAACTCAGATATTGACTTCGTGACACCTATTGCACACTAGTAGACACTGAATTCTATTCTACACATCTGTTAACAATTACTGCAATGTTCTTCTGAAAATAGGTTATCTGTAAATACATACTGAAACAATTTAAAATAATTTTATTTGTTTGTATTTACAGACAATAAGTATATTATGGTTCTAATTCCTGAACTATCAGCCATTAACATGTGTCACAGATTTGAAACTTGTTGAGAATACAAACGTTTTTAAAGCCCAAATGAAAGGTGTTTGAATTATAGATGCTTTCGCTGTCTCCAGTAACATTCATTTTTTTCTCTCTCTCTCTCTAGATACGAGAGAATTGGGAAAAAAAGTTTTGTCAATTTTTCCAACCACATCAGAAAGATGCAAACATCCATTAGAAAACAGTTTATCCTGCAAAATTTGTACACAAAACTATCTACAAAATATTCCTCATAGGTAAGTCTATCCCTGTAACATTTTTTATGTCAAGACACTGATACTAACCTGGTTCTCTCTTAGTGGAGGTTGGTATTTATGTTGCATTGCAGCTTTAACAAGATATGTAATAGCTTCAACTCCCCACTCCCTCATCCGAATATGAGGATGCTGACAGACTTCCAAAAGATGATTGGTTAGAGGTCTCCACAAGACTTCCACTCTAGGTAAATTAACAAGTCCTGTTTCCAGAAGTTTGGCAACGGCAAACAAAGATGGTTCCTATAAAAGAAAAACTGATTACATAATATTGTTATTGTTATCATTGCTTGATGAAGGTTGAAATAACGCAGTTACCTTACACGGACAAAAATTATTACTCATCACTATTCCCAAGAACAATTTCAATAAGATTATTTTTATGGTGTCATGTATAGTAAAGGCTTTTGTGGCTCCATCTGGGGAAGGATATCAGTGTTGTGAATAAATTCACACCCTTGTGACTGTTCATGAATAACTCAGAATGAAAAACAAATATTTAAAATGGGGGTAATATTTTGCTGTTATGTTAATAACCAGGCCTTGAAGCAACTACAGGATGGCACATATTGTATATACAGGGTTCAAATAACACAAATATGGTGAATGCAAGTAATAATGTAATACAGTTATAAGTACAATGAAGTTGTATAGCACTATTGGCCAGGGGACCCCAAGAGATAGGTTTGGCCACCTGGTCAGAAATGGTTTTCTTCCATCACGCACAATGGCCCCTTTTGTTGCAGATATGTGCGAGGTGTGTCATATGTGTATTTGTACATTGTAGATGAGTATAATGGCTGCATGTATAATTTAGCGTTATGTCTGTGGTGGTGGTGGGGGGCGAGGGGTAACAGTGCCAGCACGTACATTTCTTGAGTAGCACCATGGAGGCCGCTTAGCGTATTGTCCCCCTCCAATGGATGGTGCCCCATGAAGAGTGCCACATGCCCTCACTTCATGAAACACTGCAGAGAGGTTTGGAATTTAATTCAGAATACCAGTGCAAACATTTGTAATCAAGAACTTGACACCAGCGGTTTTCCTCTTCTTGCAAGCCAAATACCGGCAGTGAAAATTTCATCCATCATCAGGACTAGAACCAGCTTACCTCCAAGTTGAGCACTACTGTACAGGCTTGTGTCAGCAAACTCAGCTATGGAGGCGGGTTTAATATTGTTATTGTCAAGGTGTAGGTAGGTCTGCTGATATATGTTACATACTGAGTAATTGTCAACATATGTACCTTTGTACTTGTATTTAATACAGTTATGAAATACAGTATGTAAATGTATCACCACTCATTCCTCCAAATGTCACTCCATTTGCTTGGATGCAATGCTGAAGGCATCATGGGGGCCTTCCATAATACACCTACACACATATTATGAAAGGGTGCTTTTTTCATCTTGAATGGCTGTCTTAAGTTTGTCAGTTGTTTGCAAATAATTGTCAAAGACCGTTTACTTCAAATAACCTAACAGAATGTGACCCAGAGCTGTTAAAACTGGGGAATGTGATGGCCACGTCACATCGCCACAGTGGGATATTACATGCTTTGGAAATGGTTGTCCAAGTATGTCATACTTTGGCGTGCTGTGTGAGTTGTAGCATTCTGACGAAATCAGATATTATTCAGTCTTGTCTGCAGTTCTGCAATGAGGACACACGGGAACACTGTAGTAGTTTGGCACTAGGTCTTGTGTACATGTGGCCCGTGAATTTCTTTTCTGTTTACATATTTGATGATTTAGTTTCTCTATCATATGGGTACCCTAACCATTATCCACTGCTATTTGTTTTATTGTGTTTAGCTCCTGTGTGTAGTTCAGTTTACTTATGGGTATTCTGTTTAATCTGTGGAGAATAACTCTCAAGTTTGCTTGATTGTGTGTTAAAAGGGTGTTTGACTGATTGGGAGTGACAGTAATTGTGGTTGTCAGAGCACAAAAAACATGTAAAAATGTAAAGCAATGATGACAATAACAAACAAATACTGATTTAAGCCTAATTTTTGTAGAATAATTATTTCTTAAATAATGTTCATATTTCACAGGTCTGGGTAAAATAGACCCAGTGATAATGGCACAAAAGTACTGAAAGATATTTTCATCTACATGAAAAAATAGTGTTTGCATAACAGGTGGAGATATCTACTAACATTATCTGCAAACATGGCCACTGCAAGAACGGCAAAACCAAATGATTAATATTGTACAGTAACAATGCTTTTCAAAAATTGACCTAGCGGAAGCATATTTTCAGCAGGACCTCGATGATAGTTCACGTAAGTTCATGGTTAACAATGCCCCATTACACTTGTATGAATAATGTTGTGTAGAATTTGGAATCAAATATCCTCTATGAAAGCAGGGCCATCAACAAGAACTAACACTTGAAACTGAACGCTTGAGCATCCACACTAAACTACACATGAAGTTGAACTGCCTGGCTCAGGAGAAAGTGCTCTTGTTTATACACACAAAGAATGTTGAGGCAAATTTCAATAAATAGGAAAGTTTCAGAAATAAAAAATGTTAACTGATTAATTATTGCAGAAGGCAGAAATCAATAACTGTTACACCATGGCAGACAATGTAGAGCACATGGCAATATCATACGCTGCCTTTCAGCATTGTTACCACATGAACTTCTTAACAGTTTCTGCAATAGGTATGTCGTATATCATACTAAATGAATTACCTCAATTACCACTGCCAGTCAAGCTGACCATCTGTATATATCATCTGATAGGTTTCCATATCATTACAGCAGATGAGCCTATATGGGTGCTGGTTCTCAAGTCAGGTTCTCCAAGTATATTTTCCAATGGGTAGGACAATGTCAAACAAAACCCACCACATCACAACCAAACTATAATCAGGCCTCAGATGAAAAAAATAATAATTCAACCAGGCCCAGAGAACCATGAAATGCTGACCGGCCATGGTGTAACCATCTGCCATATGGTATCATTCAAATGGAATACAGAGGGATGCGAGTTCAGAACACTTGTGTCCCAGCCTTTATCAACTTCCCAGGCTGTAGAATCACTTCTTTTCATTCAAGTAGCTCCTCAATTAGCATAACAAAATTGAATGCATCCTGTTCCAGTACATCCACAATAGTAATAATAAAAAAAATAAAAAAACCTTGAAAGTATGAGGAATTGAACTCTGGTAGTCTGCATGGCAATCATGCACACTGACCATTCTGTTATTGAGGCAGACATAATCAAGACCTTTGGAAGTTAATTATTATCTAGTAGTAATTCTGGACACCAAAAATGATGAATTAACTCCAAAAACTCAGGTCTGCAATTGTTTGGACTTCACAATATGATCAGGACTTCACTTGGCTACAGCACACTTCATTTTTCACTAATTCCTGCAACAGATGCTTCAGTATACATCCTTGGCACAAGATCTCGAATCACATACCATACAGATACAAACCTACAGCACTACAAATTTCAAATACCTCAAAGGAGTGATTAAAAACACTTATTTTCTTCGGTATCTGTAACTTCCACACTTACCACCATGATGTCTCATTTAAAACAATGGAAAAAATCACAACACCAAAAAAAATTGTAGAATAATCAAATTTTAGGGACACATTTGTTTAGGTAACATATTTATGTGACTGACACTCCAAGATCACAGGTTAATGTAAGTGTGAGATAAGCCCTTGCAAATGTGAAATGTCGGTGCATTAATAACCGGTGTAACTGGCACAATGTTGAAAGCAAGCATACAAATGTGCTTCCATTGTGTTGTACAGATGCCAGATGTCAGTTTGTGGGATGGAATTCCATGAATTTTGCACTTGGTCAGTCAGTAAAAATACAGTTAATGCTGGTTGTGGACGACACTGGAGCTGTTGTCCAATATCGCATATGTGTTCAGTTGGAGACAGATCTGCTGATCGAGCGGGCCAAGGCAACATGATGACACACTGTACAGCATGTTGGGTTACAACAGTGGTATATCGGCTGACAGTTATCCTGTTGGAAAACACCCCTGGAAATCTGTTCATTAATGACAGCACAACAGGGTGAATCACCAGTCAGAGTTTGTGGGACAATCATGAGAGTTTCTCCTGCTGTCATACGAAATTGCACCCCATACCACGACTCCATGTGCAGGTCCAGTGTGTGTAGCACACAGGTAGGTTGTTTGCAGGCCCTCAACTGGCCTCCTCCTAACCAGCACACAGCCATCATTGGCACCAAGGCAGAACCAGCTTTTATCAGAAAACACAACATACCTCTATCCTGCCCTGCAATGAGCTCTTACTCGACACCACTGAAGTCAAAAATGGTGGCGGCTTGCGGTCAGCGAAATGCACGCTAAAGGGTATCTGACTCGGAGCTGTCTTTGAAGTAACCAATTTGTAACAGTTAGTGGTGTCACTGTGGTGCCAACTATTGCTCAATTTGCTGCTGCAGATGCAGTACAACACACCCGAGCCCCACACTGAACATGTTGGTCATCCCTCTCAAAAGTGCTACGTGGCCATCCAGAGCCCTGTCTTCTCGCAACTCGTGACCACTGTTGCCAGCAATCATGTACAGTGGCTACATTCCTGCCAAGTCTTTCTGTAGTATCACAGAAGGTACATCCAGCTTCTTGTATCCCTATTACATGACCTTGTTCCAACTCAGTGAGATGCTGATATTGGCCTTCTCTGCCACCTTAGCGACATTCTTGGCTAACATCAACTCACCATGCCCAATCTCAAAGGTAACTACCGCTCACGACCATTAGAGCATGTATTTAAAGCAAACCTGATTTGCAGTGGTGCTACTAGCATCACTCTTATGGAATCAGTGTGAAATTTGACTAGACATCTTTCAGATTTAGAAACAAGCTACCAATTTTTGTTTATGTCGCATAACTTCTTGTTGGTGTTGCAATTTTTTTTCCCCATCAGTGTAGTTAAACATAGTATGCATATCAGAAAAATGGCTGGTATCTTCAGAATGAAGAGCAATAGGTGACCAACGACCATTAACCACTTATCATAAGTTTCATACTGTCCCAAATCCCTCTGAAACTGCACTACAAAACTGCCTCTATCCCTGAAGTACCAATTACAACTGCACTCAAGACATGGCATGTATAAAATGTTTCAAAAAAAATTAAAGTGTCTGAAAATAATCTGCTTGGAATTACTTTCCAACATTTCCACCACTCATGAAGTGAAAAATTTTTACAAAAAGTATCATTTCCATTAAGACTTTGAACATTATGACTGATACTCATGGCTACCATTTGGCACGAGGTTGATGTTTCAGGTGTAACTTCCGTAACAAACATTGTGGGTTGCCTTTACTGTCAATCTTTCTTTGGTGCAACTGAAAGTATTAATTGTAAACCACTCAACTTGTAGCTGTCCTAAGTGGATTAAAGCACTGATAAGTTTGTCCTATGCCGTGAAATATTGGTTTGGAATTACTTTCATCAGTTTTTCCATTAATTTGATTGCTAACAAATTTTTCTGTCAGCACTTAAATTAATACCTCATTCATTATTTTTTCCAAAATGTGGTTCACTTCACTTCACAAATTTTACTTATTTTAATCGCATCTGTGCCTCTGTGTACTTTGTGATGTCAACAACTACAAAAGTAAGTGTTTACACACAGCTTTCATGCAATAAAAAGTAATCTTTCCCTTTGCTCTCTGCTTTGCCAATAGTTTCAATCTGTTTAGAAAAAGATTGAGCATCATCAGTGACATTCTTGGCTGCCTAAAACATTCCCTCATGTTTTTATGCCCACATTTACACTGTCATTAGAAAACTCCATAAAGGAATACCTTCTACCGTATGAAAAAGATATCACCAACTCTAGTATGTTTGCTATATCTACATGCTATCTATAATGTTTCATTCAGTGTCTTTCAAAACATCTCTAGCCTGAAATGGTTCATAAATATGTCAGTGACACCTCAGTTTTTAACATTTATTTTCATTCAAATCATTAAGATTATTTTTTGCTGAGTCATCTTTAGTATTCCTTGGCTACTGCTACAGTTTCACTGCTACTCCTTTAGTATATACTCTCTAGTGGGGCAGTAGCTTTCAAATGCTATTTACACTTTTTGTCCAGCACATGGAACAAGAAATGATATATGGATGACTATGGTTTACATTAATATATAATTTACTGAATCTTGCACACACTGACATCCCAGAGAAAAACTGAATTTATTCTGAATACAGCATAGATTCATGTAGTCTGTATGTTGTGAATTTCTTAACATATGCATTACTTAACACACACAACTACATGGTTACTCATTCATGTATACCATGCTCACAACATTAGTTACTGTTTCCAAAACCATCAACTTGAGTAATAATTCAAAACATTACACATCAAGGTAGAAGATCAAAACAAGTTTTTTAATGATTTCCAACATCCAGCATTACACCTGCTAGCATCCTAGTGGTTAATGCTGAAGTGATCTGTGATTTAACTGTGGTCATATTTTGACAGATATGAGAAAGTACTTACACGATTGGAATACGCTAGCTCCATTGCCTCATGAGAAAGCTTACAAAGTGCATCAATAAGGTGATGCAAAGCAACGTCATCCAAATACTGACTGGATTCAAACAATCGGCTCAGCATAGCTGAAAGGACTGGTAAATCAGCCATTACCGCTGTTGTTATTACAGCATTAGAATCAGCCGTTGTTCGGCCAGCTTTCAAACTACCACCTGTAGAAGGCTTCAGGCCCAAAATCCATACCAGATGCTGAAAAAAAAAAAAATAAATAAGCAAGTATAATTGGGAAGACAACAGCTTAATGATTGAACTGTGACACATATCCATCCAACCTACTTTACACCAAATATCAGTTTTCTCGGGTGGTCCCTGTTAGCAGCAGGTTCCATATACAATTGACTGTTCAAAAACATTTCCAAACATACGTAACACAAAAATTAAAATTTAAATACATTTTGTGATAAAAAGACTGGTAGAGGGCTGAGAGGAAATGTGGGGAAGCAGAGAGGGGGAGGGAGGGGGGGATGGGGAAAGGGAGGGGGGCAGGAGGGAGGGGGGGGGAGAGAGAGAGAGAGAGAGAGAGAGAGAGAGAGAGAGAGAATCCAACAACGAGTAATTACATCTTTAAAAGAAAATGTTTTCCTCACAAGAAATTATACATAATTATATACTGAAAGACAGGATACTGGATGGATAGATTTTAGTCCATGCAATACGGTGCACACCTGACACACTAGGAAGAGTTACCACCCAATGGTGCATGGTGTCTTATCAGCCATAGCATACAGGCGATTTGTGGAGTTGGGATTTAGAAGGTCCTGTCAGCAGATAAATCCACTCACAGTTAACAGTATTTTACAATATCCTGATACACCATGCTTTCATAATCAAGCTTTGTGCAGCCAACTACTTTGTTGCAGTGGAATGACCTGCTACCATGAAGGCATGGAAGTTCACCTTCAAATGTGAGACCCAGAAACCTTGCTCTGTTTTTCAGACAAAAATTCTGTCCTCCCATCTTCACATACATTGAAAGTGTAATAAATCTTAAAATTAAGATATAAAGAGTTTTTCTGAAGCAGACGCAATAACAATATTATTTGCCCATTCTTCCAACCTCTAAATTACCACTTGGAAGTCCATAACATGAACAGAAAAGAGCACTATCGCACATGAAAATGGAGCACTGCTCTTCACATAAACAATGCATCAGCTGAAAAGTTAGCACTGCTTTAAACAGATTCTTCTGGGACACCACACACTTGCTGATAGTCTTGCAAGAAACTGCTGACTCGGTACAGGAACAGGAAACACATCAGATTTAAACTGTGACCACAAAGGCTAAGAACATGAAACAAAATATTAGGAAGAAGATAGTACTGCTGTTGTCACTGAGATGGAAAAATGTATGCACCCAGCTGCAGAAAGACTAGGGACGCATTACCAGGTCATCAGCATTATCAAACTGAAGGAAGGAGGGAAGGAAGGAAGGGTTTAATGTCCCAATGAGAATGAGATCTTTAGAGACTGAGCACAGGCCCAAATTGAGGAAGCAAACAGGCCATGCCCTTTCAAAGGAACAATCCAATCATTTACCTTAACGCTTCAGGGAAATCACAGAAAGCCACAATCTTGATGGCCAGACAGTGATTTGAATAACTGTACTCTTGCATGAGTTCCACATTTTATTACTGTGCCACCATGTTCTGTAATTTTCAAACTAAATACGTACCTGGTTCAAGTGGAAGATGAAGTGAGGTCTTTATGTAGGGACATCAGAAATGAAAATGAGTTGTGGTAGGAAACAGTGTGGACAAGAACTTAGCTTATGACAGAGTCAGTGACCTGAACAAGACAGCCTCTCTGACTTGTGGCATAAACACAAACTTTGTCAAGCTTTTCTAGTGTCACTACCAGCAATGTCATCATAATGCTGCAAATCCTATCAATGTAATGCTGGACATGAAACTGCTACGCTGCACTGGTGTCACTTAGGGCTACTGATAGATTGAGTTTCACAAGGTAGGGCCAAAACTTGAACAGGACTGAAAAAGGAAAGTGGACTGAAGTAAGTGAAAACTTTGGGATTGTGTGTGACATCATCAAATACCTGTTGTCCTAGGTAAGATAAAAAGAACTTTTAGCATAAACTCAAACAACGTGTGGCCTTGCTTAAAGAATGTCTCCACCAACCCACAAAACGTAGATTTCAATAAAAAAATATATTATTATTACAAAAAGTATTAGAAGGAAAAAGAAGTTCATAGGACAAGTAAAACTGGACATTATACAGGCAAACATCCTCTCATCAAAGTAGTTACTAACAGTAAATCGAAGCAATTTGAGCTTCAGTTTTCGAACAACACAATAATATGCATCACACAAGACTACTGAGACAAAAATTCAATATTTACTTTTATCTTATGTGAAAGGGCAAGTCATTATTGTAGGACTTTCTTAAAATGTTGAGAATCGTGCATTTATGTCAAATCTGGAACACAGTATAAAGATCAGGAACATACCTCTGTGATGATAAACATTTTGAAATATGAGGTATTCAGCTGACAGAGTTAACTGAATGGGTTTAAGTGCATCAGCTACCACTCTAGGCCACTGCTTTTATATAATGGTGATACTTTATTATCAAATAATCCTCATCCACACATTCTTACCATAAACATGTTCTGCCAGCATCTCTAAGAGAAGGTTGATCAAGACTACCTACACAACAATGCAAACCCTTGCTTGGGAGTTTTTATTCGCTAGAATTGTCAGGCAATACAACATGATCATATGGTCAGTGATATAAGACATAGACAAATGCATATTTCTGGCAAAGAAACTTACCTTTAGTAGTCTGCAGAGGCATGCAAAAGAAAATAAGTATAGCTTTGTTCCTCTGCTGTACAGAAACTATGTTTCTCATACTGCTCAAAGCTATCGGTAATATTTTAAACTTACTTATGGCAATAAAACTGTGTGTGTTTAGTACGCACCTGCAATGTTGTCAGCACCAGGTGCCATGAAGTGCCTAATATACTTCCATGACAGTGAGCTACACTCAGTAAAGCTCTCATGCACTGTAGATTCTTTGCTGTCAACATGACTGGACCCTGCTGGGCACCTGAAGAGAATAAACTACGCATTTACAGAAAATGGAACATTGTTAAAATAAAATATACTGCAATAACATTAATGTATATAATTTTAATTTCATTTGTGTTTACTTATACATATTAAAAGTGTCTGTATATTAGACTGATTAAATGGTGAACATGCTTGTTTAAGAATACAAACTTTTGAATGCAAGCAGAAAAAATGTGGTAGAAATTTAACAAAAGTAAACTTTCATCCCAAAAATACTAATTTGATGACCAAATTATGACATAGCAGCACACCAATAAAAATAATAGCAACATGTGATATATGGCAGTCCCTATGATTACATGAACAGAGATCTTCATTAAAATGTTAAAATTTATATAGGCAGTTTCAGAATTTTTTTTAAATAATAAAAATATTTTATAAAGTAAAATTAATACCTCACAAAATTTATGTTCAGATAAAACAATGGTTAAAGAAGAATCAAGTAATAATATCAGCTAAATAATTGCATCTGTCTTCAGAGTTTCACACCCATTACATGAAATCTATGTTAGTCTGCTGACAACTTCGTTATTATTATTAATCTTATTATTATTATTATTATTGTTGTTGTTTTTGTTGTTGTTTTAGGGTGCAAAACAGCTATGGTCATAAACATTCATTCTGTGGCTCAGTGAATGGCAAAAACAGGATTTTAAATCAGCAGCAATGGCAGCAAAACTCAAGGAGGAGGGAAACTAAAATCAGAAGGAAATCTTAGAAAAGTACTATTGAAGGGGAGTTGTTTTCCCTAAAAGGAGCTTCAAATGACCAATGTCATCTCACTAACACTTATAAACTCAAGGACGTAATCGGCTGAGCACACATCACCTGCTAAAAGGGAAGATACATCAGGCAACAGCTGTATACGGGTGCATAGTGGATTAAAATAGGGGTGTCTCACCATCCACGATTGAGAGCAGTGGGGACAAAGCAGGGGAGGATCGCCACTTAAAACATGTCAATGGCTAAAAAGACAATGCCCAGTCTGCAGTCTAGTTAAAATTATCTCCTCCCAATGACGAGGCCTGGAGGAAGAGGTCCAAGCACAGGGATGAGGTTTTATGTACCATAATTTATTACCCTGAAGGGCAGACCAATGTGTGTGCCATAAAAGAGCAACACAACAACATAAAATGCTCTGTAGATTGGCAAAGGGGACCACACAAACAGCAGGTTGAGGAAGAGAGACAGCAGTCTTTGCCACTATATCAGCTGTCTCATTTACACATATACCAACATGCCCTGGGATCCAGAAAATGCCACAGAGATGCCCCCCCCCCTCCTCCCCCCATGTGGAGGCAGTCCTGAATCCGGTGGACCAGAGGGTGGAGCTTTGAGGTTGAGAAGAGAGCTGAGTGAATCCGAACACATAATATACTGGATCCGCTGATGGCAACGGATGTATTGGAGAGCCTGGAGAACAGCGTAAAGCTCCGCAGTATAAATTGAACACTGGTCGAGAAGTCGAAATCTAATAGGGGTGTCAGCAAGAATACAGTCACTCCCTACACCTTATTGGTCTTGGAACCATCAAAGTAAATAAATGTGTCATCCTCCATTTGTGTGCATAGAGCAGTGAATACCTGATGTTAAACTATACGGGGAGTACTGCCCTCGGGAAGCTGACATAGAACACGGAGAAGGCAGGTCTGGGGGGTGAAGCCAAGGTGGCATGGTACCCCCATTTGTCAAGAAAGTTTTAGGAAATAGAATGGAAAGTGAATGTAGCAGTTGACGGAAGTGGACTCCCAGTGGTAATAGAGAGGAAGGGCTGCCTGCATATCCTAAATTCAAAGAGGCGTCGAAAAAAGGGCATGGGTCACATGAGCAGGCATGGAAGACAGACGACTAGCATAATGACTCAGAAGGACAGCTCACCGACTGGACAGCGGAGGTCCATAAGTCTCAGCGTAAAGACTCTCCATGGGGCTAGTGTAATAAGCTCCAGATGCTAAATGCAATCCACAGTGGTGGAGAGAATCTAGATGCTGAACAGTAGAAGGCCATGCAGAGGAGTAAAATATGCTTTCATAGTCCAATTTTGAGCACACTAAGGTGTGATGTAGGCGGAGGAGGACCACTCAGAACATGGAGGGTGTTGAGGGATCACAGACAGTGAGCCAAAAGATATGAAACATGGGAAGACCAGCAAAGTTTCCTGTCAAACATAAGACCCAAGAATTTGGCAACATCCGCAAATTGAAGGTCAACAGGGCCTAGATGTATGGAAGGCGGATAAAACTTCATACAATGCCAAAAATTTACACAGACAGTCTTACTGGGAGAAAATTGGAAGCTGGTTTCAATGCTTTATGAGTGGAGGCAATCAAGACATTCCTGAAGACATTGTTCACAAGCAGGCTGATCCGTTGAGAGCTGTGGTAGATTGCAAAATCGTCGACAAAGAGGGAGCCCAAGACATCAGGAAGGAGACAATCCATAATTGGATTTATGGCGATGGAAAACAGTATAATGCTTAGTAAGGAGCCCTGGGGCATTCCGTTTTCTTGGGAGAAAGTACGGGATACAGTAGTGTTCACCTGCACCTTAAATGCGCACTCTGTCATAAATTCACGGAGGAAGAGGGGTAGTCGACCTCAAAAACCCCAAGAGAACAGGGTGTGGAGGATGCCTGTCCTCCAACAGGTAAACAGGTATCGTATGCCCTCTCCAGATCAAAAAATATAGCTACTGTTTGGCGTTTCCTCAGAAAATTGTTCATGACATAAGTGGAGAGAGCAACAAGATGGTCAACTGTGGGATGATGCTTTTGGAAACCACACTGGACAGTTGTTAAAAGGTTTCGGGACTCCAGTCACCAGCCTAAATGGCAATTTACCAAACACTCCAAAACCCTACAAACACTACTCCCGAGAGAGACTGGGCGATAGTTGGAGGGGAGATGTTTGTCCTTCCAGGTTTTGGAACAGGAATGACAATAGCTTCTCCCCATCTTCTGGGAAAGGTACTGTCAACCCAAAGTCAATTATAAAAGCGAAGGAGGTGGCACAGACTAAGGTATGATAGATGCAGCAACACTTTGACATGGATACCACCCAGTCCTGGAGATGAGTGAGAGGAGGAGAGTGCATGTCTGAGTTCCTGCATAGAAAGAACAGCATTATAGCTCTCAAGATTTTGAGAGGAGAAAGTGAGAGGTCAGTCTTCTGCTACCTACTGACAACTGCCTACTGTCAAGATACTATGATAGAGCCTACAGTGCATTAATAACATAACTCACAATCATGGTTATAATAATAAAATCATATTCAATTAAGGCATTTAATCACAATTCATATGTATAGTGTGGTAGAAAGCATGATAATAATTTGAAGAATAACAGGTCCTATAGTGGATTGTGCAGCCTATTACTATTTATTTTAAAATATATGAAGTACATGGAAAATAGAAAAAAATAAGAAAAAGAAAGAGTAGAAAATAGGAAGAGATATGAGTTAGGTCCAAATCATAGAGCACTGTAGCTGTGGCCTTGGAACATACACTGACTCTATATCCTACAGCTAGTTGTCTACATTCTATTAATATTTCCACTTTTATGTTGTCCTGCAGATGTGGATAAGGCTCTGAAGATCTGGAGCTTTTGCTTAGGTTTTTTGTTAGTACTAACGAACATTAAGCTACAATGGTAATTTACATCGAAGATATTGTATAGTTACTGTCTTTATAACAATAATACTACTCTTATGTTACTAGTTGTTTATACCTAGGTACAGGGTGGTGCACAAAATGTGTTACCAATTGTTTCTTTCACAATTTATGACGCACATTAGATATCCCGCTGGGATCTCTACAGCAGTACCAGCAGAGCTTGGAAAAACAAATGAGTTACGAAATGACGTGTAATTCACGATACTGCCACTAAGAGACTAGTAAGCAGCAATGGCTGACAATGGAAGACTGACGACACAGCAACAATCGGAAATTGTGTTACTTTTTCAAGAAAAGAAAAGCCTTGTTGTGACTCAGAGGCGTTTTCGACAACAGTTTAGCACACGATGGGTCCCTTGCAAGAAGACGATCCACAGGTTGTACAATAAATTTGTACAGGAAGGAACAGTATTGGAAGTGAAGCAACCTCAGCGTAAGCCTGTTTGTTTGCCGGAGAATATTGAAGCGGTATAAGTTGCTGAACAGAGAAGTCCCGGGAAATCATGTAGAAAGGCAGCAGTGCAACCGGGAATATCCGGACGCTCTGTTCAACACATTCTTAAAAGTGACCTCCATATGTACCCATACAATATGACCTGTGCACAAAAGCTCACTGAAGAACACAAGCAGCAGAGACTACTGTTTGCTCAGTGGGTGGAGGATAGGGGAGAAACTCTCAACAAAGTTTGGTTTTCAGACGAGGCGCATTTTCATTTAGACGGTGTGGTTAACAAACAAAATGTACATTTTTGGGCCACTGAAAACCCACAAGTGCTTCATGAACGACAACATCATGCTCCAAGGATTACAGCATGCGCAGCAATTTCCAGTCATGGACTTATTGGACCCTTTTTCTTTGAAGAAACTGAACAGCGAGCATTATTTGAGCATGCTTCGCAATAGCTTCATTCCACAACTTCTTGCTGCTGCCTTGCCCTTCAACACGCAGTGGCTTCTGCAAGATGGAGCAAGGCCACATACTGCAAACACTGTGTTGAAGTTTTTACATGAGCATTTCGACATGCAGATCATTTCACTCAGGTTTCCAGGTCACTTCAATGACGGACAAAATTGGCTGCCCAATAGTCCAGACTGCAATCCATGTGACTTTTTTCTTTGGGGGTACCTAAAGGAAAAAATTTTCCCAAAACGTCCACATGATTTAATGGAGCTCGGAAGACGTATTCTTCAAGCTTGCACTGAAATTACGGAAGACATGTGCCGTAGGGTAATCACTAACTTCAGTGTTCATTTGAAGTAAGTTAGGAAATGAAATGGTGGACATATTGAGCATGTGCTGAGTTAGAACAAATCTCCATGGACGGCTCTTCATTGTAGTATATGTTCCTTTAAGATTGTATTGACAAGAAAGTTTACATTTAAAAGAAAGTAACACATTTCATGCGCCACCCTGTATTTAACCCATGCCTGACGTGGGAACAGCATCTCTCTTTTCTTTCAATTGGGTACTGTTAGAATTCTGAAGATGTGGATACCTTAAGGACAGTACACATGTTGTATGCTGACTGCACGAAAGTATGTGCACACCCCACCAGCACAGACAAGTCACAATATGTGGACCAAAAATTTACATGAATATGGAAGCTGGAGTGGTAAGGTTTAAGGTTGAGCAACATTGGTCCAACCAGTGGGTCCTTATCACATCAGCACAAGATACCTTTGGTGCGTGGATCGAAAAACTTCCGTAAATCAGGCATGCAGCATGTGCCTGACACACTTTTGTCCAGCCTAATGGTGCTTGTCTTTTAATACACACTGAATTCTAAAACAGCTGAAATGCATCAGTGCTTTGGAGGTTCACAGCAGAATTTATTTACGAAAAGTTTAAAGCATGGAATGCAGTCAATAGGAGTCAGTAGCTCACAATTATTTAACCCTCCTAATACCGTGGGGTCTGTAACGACCCCAGGCCGTAATTTTCTGTAAAATATACCTTATTTCTTATTCCCAAAAATTATGAAAAATTCGGAATTTTCCTGAATTAAGTAATGGGTTTGTAATATATTAATATAACTTCTTGAAAATATTTAGTTTTGCAGAAAATCAAGAGAGAACCACTGAATACCATTGGGGTTAAATGTGACCCCATTTCTCTCTTGCGGTATTATTACCCAATAATACTACACTGAATCCGCAGGTGTTGCTGTATTTCCTTTGTTTTATTCTTGTAAATATTGTTGTAACGTGTGATTGTTGCCAATACTTTATAAGCCAACAGTTCAGTTATTTGTTCCATACAAGTGGAGACTACTATTGTGTGTGTTGCATTTAGTGGAAAATGTCTCCTTTCCGAAGATGAAGTGCTTGAAATACAGTCCTGGAAATGGAAAAAAGAACACATTGACACCGGTGTGTCAGACCCACCATACTTGCCCCGGACACTGCGAGAGGGCTGTACAAGCAATGATCACACGCACGGCACAGCGGACACACCAGGAACCGCGGTGTTGGCCGTCGAATGGCGCTAGCTGCGCAGCATTTGTGCACCACCGCCGTCAGTGTCAGCCAGTTTGCCATGGCATACGGAGCTCCATCGCAGTCTTTAACACTGGTAGCATGCCGCGACAGCGTGGACGTGAACCGTATGTGCAGTTGACGGACTTTGAGCGAGGGCGTATAGTGGGCATGCGGGAGGCCGGGTGGACGTACCACCGAATTGCTCAACACGTGGGGCGTGAGGTCTCCACAGTACATCGATGTTGTCGCCAGTGGTCGGCGGAATGTGCACGTGCCCGTCGACCTGGGACCGGACCGCAGCGACGCACGGATGCACGCCAAGACCGTAGGATCCTACGCAGTGCCGTAGGGGACCGCACCGCCACTTCCCAGCAAATTAGGGACACTGTTGCAACTGGGGTATCGGCGAGGACCATTCGCAACCATCTCCATGAAGCTGGGCTACGGTCCCGCACACCGTTAGGCCGTCTTCCGCTCACGCCACAACATCGTGCAGCCCGCCTCCAGTGGTGTCGCGACAGGCGTGAATGGAGGGACGAATGGAGACGTGTCGTCTTCAGCAATGAGAGTCGCTTCTGCCTTGGTGCCAATGATGGTCGTATGCGTGTTTGGCGCCGTGCAGGTGAGCGCCACAATCAGGACTGCATACGACCGAGGCACACAGGGCCAACACCCGGCATCATGGTGTGGGGAGCGATCTCCTACACTGGCCGTACATCACTGGTGATTGTCGAGGGGACACTGAATAGTGCACGGTACATCCAAACCGTCATCGAACCCATCGTTCTACCATTCCTAGACCGGCAAGGGAACTTGCTGTTCCAACAGGACAATGCACGTCCGCATGTATCCCGTGCCACCCAACGTGCTCTAGAAGGTGTAAGTCAACTACCCTGGCCAGCAAGATCTCCGGATCTGTCCCCCATTGAGCATGTTTGGGACTGGATGAAGCGTCGTCTCACGCGGTCTGCACGTCCAGCACGAACGCTGGTCCAACTGAGGCGCCAGGTGGAAATGGCATGGCAAACCGTTCCACAGGACTACATCCAGCATCTCTACGATCGTCTCCATGGGAGAATAGCAGCCTGCATTGCTGCGAAAGGTGGATATACACTGTACTAGTGCCGACATTGTACATGCTCTGTTGCCTGTGTCTATGTGCCTGTGGTTCTGTCAGTGTGATCATGTTATGTATCTGACCCCAGGAATGTGTCAATAAAGTTTCCCCTTCCTGGGACAATGAATTCACGGTGTTCTTATTTCAATTTCCAGGAGTGTATTACTGCAGGATAATCCTCTATCTGGAGAATCAAATAGTGATATCAGCGATATAGTTTCTGATGTCTCATGCAGTGATGGAAAAATGGACATCTTAGAAGAGATTATTCCTCAATCAGACGGAAGTTCAGAAGAAGACTTGGACAGTTCAGATGTCCAGCCTGAATGGGAAGTAACACATGTTTCTGACTGTTATATATAAGTACACATGTCTGTAAATGTGCATTAGGGTCTAGCACCAACATATACCCTTTGTACTTTATATATTTTTTTATTTTGTGTAGGTCTAAAAACAAAGAAGAATTGTGGCACAAACACAAGTTGAGAAGAGCCTGTGGAAGAGAAGAGAGATGGAACATAACGCGAGTAAAGCCTGGTCCAACAAAATTTGCAGTGAAAAATGTAGACTCCATAGAATCAGCTTTCAGTTGTTTCTTAGGAGAAACATTGTTGATGTAATTCTAAAATGGACTAACAAAGAGGATAGTCTTGTTTACGGTAGTAAATGGAAACCAGTAGATGCCATTGAACTGAAATGCTTTATCGGTGTCTTGATCCTAGCAGGTGCTTACAAGGCCCATAATGAAGCAGTTACACATCATCTATGGAACAAAGAGGATGGTAGACCCATTTTTAGTGAAGCAATGGCTACAAATCACTTTACGCAAATTTCAAGGTGCATCCGATTTGATGATGCAGATGTGAGACGTCACAACCGTGCTCCTGACAAGCTGGCTCCCGTTAGAGAAATATTTGAAATGTGGTTACACACATTTCAAGAAGCATATGTTCCTCACAGCAATGTAACAATTGATGAACAACTTGTAGTATTTTGTGGTAGATGTCCATTTCGGCAATATATTCCTTCAAAACCAGGAAAATATGGGTTGAAATTATGGGCTGTATGTGATAGTGCAACGTCTTACATTCTCAATCTCCAAACTGGTCATCAAGAAAATGAGTCTCGTGAAGTTGGTCAAGGCAAGAGAGTTGCTTGAGATATGGTGAAAGGCTTAGAAAACAATGGCAAAAATGTAACAACTGACAATTTTTTCACTAGCCTTAGTTTGGCGAGAGAACTCCTGAAAATCAGTCACACACTCTTAGGAACAATTAGAAAAATAAAGGAGAACTACCAAAAGCTTTCACTCAGACCAAAGGTCGAGTCAAATATTCATCTATTTTTGGATTCCAAGAGCATATTGTTTCATATTGTTCGAAAGTGGAAAAAGTTGTAACTTTGCTCAGTACAATGCATTCAAGGAAGGAAGTGGGAGATCGTGAGGAATGCAAGCCAGTAATGATTCTGGATTATAATAAAACAAAATCAGAAGTAGATACCATGGACAAGCTTGTTAGAATGTACACTACAAAGAGGATGAGCAGAAGGTGGCCAATGGTATTATTTTACAACATGATTGATATCAGTGCACTGAATGCATTTATCAAATGGCTACATCTTACACCAGACTGGGCAGAAACGACCAAGTACAAGAGACGGGCATTTCTCATAGAATTAGGAAAGGAGCACGTCAGAAGAAAGCCAGACAAAATTATCTCACCAGTACTTGTTCAAAATGTGAATGTTCTGTGTGTAAAAACCACTCTGCATATTATTGCTGTAAGTGTAACGCGTCATAAATGTCAATTCGGAATTTAATCAAAAATATTTCTAGTTTCATGAGAGTCGTTTGTAAATTTTACGGTGATAAATAATTTTAAAAAATATGCATTTTAATTTAATTTAATGTCTCTGACATCATGTTTTCGATTGTGGAAAAAATAAGAAATGTGATTTTATTCTACCATTATTAAAATTATCCTTAATAAAAAATAAATTCCGTTGGGGTCACTAAAGACCCCAATGGTACCCAGTGTAACAAAAAATACTCGGTATTAGAAGGGTTAACAGATAAAATGATAGCACTTTATCCTGCAATGAATGGGGAAATAACAATAACAACAACAACAATCACTGCAGACTGTATACAGTAAAGAATTAACCAAGTAACAAAATCCTCTTGACCTGAGATACGCCTTGATTCCATGAAATCTTCCATCAGAGCAGTGCATACAACTTTGTAACTGTTTGGTATAATTTCGCTCAGTTCTTGCTTGGACAGTATGATCGAAAATTCCAAATCTTTATAACTTGTTCCTGTTACCAGGAGACATAACGTCACTATCAACATACTTCAAAGTGAAACTGCTTTCCACATTCAATTATTCTGTTGTATCGTGCAAAGAATTACAAGCTTCGACAAATAATTGTTTGTTTGTATTTGTATTCTAAAATAATTTTGCCAATCTTCTGGTGCACTGCGTAAATTGAGAAGTAAAACGAGTAGTGAACACTGAGCACAGAAGATTGATACCTGGCAGGCAAACAAGCAGCAGACAAACTGTGTCATATTGAAACACAAATTTGCAGCGATTTATAGCTAGTATAGACATCTGAACAGGTAAATCGTAGCATATGGACCAGCCTTAACAATGAAGATATGAGTACCACAGCCATAACGTCATCACTGAATACTTCATTTTCACTATCTGATGATTCCTCTTCTCTTGTATTCACTGAAGGAACCTACTCCTTTTTTTATACCAACCACACACACTGAGAAGCCTGCAATGACACTGACAAAATTTCAAATGTTGTTCAGAGACATTTTTTAAGTATTTTGGTACAAAGGACCAAGAGAGTCTGATAGACTGTTACAAAGTAACTGCATTTTGTTCAATTCTTTTCACCCATTTACATTTGTATCTGTATTGCACTGAAAACATCTGCTCAACAGTTCAAATTTCGACAGTATGGGCTGCATTATTGCTTAGAAACAAACTTGTTCTCTCACTGATGGTACTTGCTGCTGATAACAGTTACGTTCACATGACTCCTTACCCTCTAGCTTGCATTCAGTAGTGTTCCATTCTGTGTTATTTGTATGTCACCAGTGATACACAGCTGTCTGTATAAGTCTGCTGATGAAAACTTTTCAGATATGCACCTCACAAGTGGGTTAAGAGTAGCCCAATGACACTATGCTGAGCTGTTCCCACAGCAACTGCATGTTTTGTGTTGTACATTCCGATGATTGAATATTACATAATTTATTATTCCATAACAAGCCACTGGAGACCAAGAGGGCCTTATACCAAAATACTCTGAAAATTGTTCTAGATCTCCATCTCGATACATACATACACCACAAGTCACCGTACAGTGCATGGTGGAGGGTACCATATATCACTACCAGTCATCTCCTTTTCTGTTCCACTCAGAAATAAGAGCAAGAGAAACACAAGTTTATAAGCCTCTGTAGGAGCCCTAATGTCTCTCATGTTATCATTATGGTCCTTAAGCAAAATGTACATTGGCAGCAGCAGAATCTTTCTGTAGTCAGCTTGAAATGCCTCACAAAAAGAGCATCATCTTCCCTCCAGGGATTGCCATTTGAGTTTACTAAATACCTCCATAATTCTATCATGCTGACTGAATCTTTTAGTGACAAATTTCGCAGCATGCCTCCGAATTGCTTTGATGTCTTATTTTAATCCGACCTGGGGAGGATACCAAACACTCAAGCAGTAATCAAGAATGAGTCGCATTAGTGTTCTATATGCCCTCTCCTTTACAGATTAACTACACTTATTCTTGCGATAAAATGAAGTTGACTGTTCGCCTTCCCTACTGTCAACCTGATGTGCTCATTCCATTTCATATTGCTTTGCGACATTTCACTGGATATTTAATCAATGTGACTCTGCCAAGCAGCACCCTACTCAGGCTGGATTTAAACATTACAGGATATTTTTTTCTACTCCTCCACATTAACTTACATTTTTCTAAATTTAGAGTAAGCTGCCATTCATCACACTAAATATAAATTCAGTCCAAGTCATCTTGTATCCTCGTACAGTCACTCAATGATAAAACTTTCCCATACACCACAGCATCGTTAGCAAACACTTGTAAACTGTTGTTTACCCTGTCTGTCAAATTATTTATGTACATAGAGAATAAGAGTGCTCCTGCCACACTTCCCTGGAGTACTCCTGACGATACCCTTGTCTCTGATGAACACTCATTGCCAAAAACTACATACTGTTTTCCGTTACTTAAAAAGTCTTCAAGCCACTCACAAATCAGGGAACCTAATCGGTATGCTCGGACCTTCGTCAACAGTTTGTAGGGGAGCACCATGTCAAACGTTTTCTGGAAATCTAGGAATATGAAATCTGCCTTTCGCCCTCCCTCCACAGTTTATAGGATCCCATGTGAGTGAGTGAGTGAGTGAGTGGGGAGGGAGGGAGGGAGGGAGGGAGGGTGGAGAGAGGTGAAATGCAAAAATCACATGTATAAGATTTGTAACCCACTAGCTACAAGCTAACAACAAAAGCCTTACCAATGGGTAAAGATGCTGTAGGCAATGGAGTTCCCACTGCTACCACTTGCTGTCTGAAGTCAGTTTCATTGTAAGCACTGACATTGTACTGGGAATTCATATCCTGGCTGCTAGTGCGGGAATGACCTGCAATTTAAAGAAACTTTTATAAGATTATGAATGTGTTGCTCATGTTAACACTGAAAATCAATTAAGTATCAGTATGAGAGATTAAAAAAGTTTAATAGTGCACTTTACTTTCAAAAAATTAAGTACACAATACTTACAGTTTCTGGCATTAAATATGTTACATTGTTTCTGTACATTCCTGCTCACACTCTGTTATTTCAAATGTTAATAGAAGGAGTCTGGAGATAAGCTAATCATCCTGTTAATCATTGTAAATCTATCACTTGTATAACTGAACACACTATAGGATTTGCGTAGCATTGTATCACGTCTACCTGACTATAAGACGACCCTAAGTGCAATGTGGTCCCATGCTATTTTGAACAGACTTTTTGAGAATTTTCTTACCACTAACAAATTCAAAACAATCAAAATAGCAAAGCATAAAATATATGCTGTTGTCTATGCTTAATATTATTCCACTCTGGTCTCAATTGATATGAAAAAAAGAAGTAAACTTCAAAGCACCACAATCGCTTTAGTAGAGCATTTATTCAGATTATCGGTTTTGGCAAAATTACGTTGCCATCTTTGGATATTACATGCCACACTTCAGAGTATCTCGTCCACATGCACAATAATTTGTGTCACACAGTAGACAGTCCAAGAATACATATGGCATAGTGTATTGGCATGTCAAAGGTAAAACAATCATTGTATAAAATATAATACACAGTGCACTAAATATGTATACTCAATACTTTCTTAAAAGCTGCTTATAGATTGCACTGTGTATGATATTTTATGTAATGATTGTTTTTGCTTTGCTATGCCAATGTACTATACCTTGCATGTTCTTGGAATGTCTATTATGTGACACAAATTATTGTAGACATGGATAAGATGCTCTGAATCGTAATACATAAAATACGTAGACGGCAACATAGTTTTGTTGAAACTGCTTATCTGAATAAATGCTCCACTAAAGTGAAAATGGCATTTTGAAGTCTTTTATATCCATTTTCATTTGATGTTCTATCAAAATAGACTAGTGCCTGGTCAGAGTTACTTGCTTCAATAAATTTGTTACAAGGTTCTGAAGTTGAAAAATCGAAAGCAACCACTCTGCTGGAAAATTATCTGGTAAAGCAACTTTGGAAGACATAACATTTTGGCCATGTAAAGCCTCCAGATTTTCTTCAGCACTGCCAGTGTTCAGTACTCAACTCCAAACAACTCGAATTTCTATGTATAAGCACTCTGTTTCAAGGTACTAGCATTAATTTTCTTCAAGATACTACTTCTGCTATGACATATCTAGCATTATAGTTGCCAGGTCTTGACTCCTATAATTATTTTACATCTGCCTGAAGATACAATGGTAATCAAGTGTTTACTGCACTGTCAAGAGATGTAGACATAGCATAAGTAACTAGATCCCATCCACATAACATTTTTTCCCATGAAATAAATGTACAATGTACTGATACTCATATTGCACAGCACATATATTATGTGGAAAATAATGCATCTGCATACCCCTCACAGTCAGTTTTTTTATTAAAACTACTGAAATTGTTTATTGGGTTTACTGCAGACCGTGCAATCAATTTAATATAGGATCTCTTCACTAGTTTATATGCATTATATTGCTTGTATTGAGAAACAGATACTAGTGTGTGCATGGAGCACTGATTTGCCAGAAGTCTTTAAGCAGACATTTCACATATACTACTGTACTTTCACACCTGACAATAACAGCAACATACGGAGTTCTAGTTATCACAGTTTTTTCAACCCATTCGTCCATCCGGTCTGATATTCTGAGAACGAATGTTTCATTCATTCAGTGAAAAAGAAAGAGAATTGTGCCAGTTACAATTCCACAGAAAATTCATATGTATTTCTTAAGTTAGATAATGATCTTGCGTACAACTTTTCTGGATACACTGAGAGAAAAAGGAGTTTTAGCAAATGTTACTTATTACTTTAAAAATAACTGCTATGTGAAATAAAATAATGAAATTTTTGTTCTTACCCCTTCCAGATCCAGCTCCTTGTGGTGCAGAATTTAGAATTGTCAGTGCATAATGCGGTGGCAATGAAGCTTTGCAGATTGCAGTAATGAAAGCATCTCTCGGTATCTGTAAATCCAGCATTCCACACAGACTGGCAAATGTCTGTATCGCTTTTAAGACATTTTCGGAAGCAGATTCATCAGTACTGAAACAACAATTGGAGATAGTTTTCAGTAACAGTCATGTTTAGAAGTGGAATTGTATCACAACACGACTGGCACTCTAACACACACACACACACACACACACACACACACACACACACACACACACACACACACACACACACACACAGAGAGAGAGAGAGAGAGAGAGAGAGAGAGAGAGAGAGAGATTTGTCGCTGCACACATACTGCAGCACTGAGCACACCTACTTGTTATCTTAACATTTATGTATTCCTGTCAGCTGGCTGCACTGTTTCTTGTTGGTTATTGTATGTACTACACCTAGCTCCACATTCATGCTGGGATGTTTAAAACATGTTTTCCATAGACCACATGATAATTTGTAACAGATCTTTATCAAATATTCCTCTCTCACATAACTGTATAATTCGTTTGTCATATAGTGTTTCATTTAACGGTATGCAAATATCAAAGAGTCTGCTTCGTATTTCTGCATTTTGATACCTTCATTATATCCTGCTCTATGCAGAGAAACCTTGGACGACAATAATAAGTTCCTTGAATATAACAATGGACTTATGCACCTAAAAATTTGAAAGTTTTTTAATTTTTAAAATGAATATGTGTAGCAGCAACTTACAACTTACCTAGCATCTATCAGGGGACTGAGTGCCGCTAGCAGACCACACCAACTAGAATTTATAAGCTGGCAATGAAGAACTTTTTCCTCTTCTGACCCACTGTACTTTCCTGGTGCAGGCTGTTCTTCGACTGCAGGTGGTGTACCTTCTATTATGATTGCAACAGAACGGATTATATCCAAGAGGCAAGCATATGCCACAGATATGCCATACCCATCTGGAATCACTGGTGGTTCTATTTTATCCAGCATTTCAAGGCTGAAAAGTATATTTAGAGCTACATGTTAACCAATAGGATGTATGAATAATCCACAGTGATTTTTTTTTTTTTCCTTTAGAAAAAGGTAAGAGTTAAATCAAAAACAGTGCCGCAATCAGGTCCACTGTTAGGTAAAATATGGATACTAACAAGAAACAAACAGCATGCTTTGGAGTACTCACTATGTTGCTCTTGCCTGCCCACTTGAGAAGGTAGCTACGACAGGGAGCCATACTCCTCTAGAGAAGAATCCGGGCTGTGGAGACACCCCAGGTCCCACTGGCATACCTGCTAGCAGTGCAGGCGGCTGGCCCTGAGCAACAGGCACTGCTGCACCTGCCAAATGTTCAGGCTTATATCAATAAACTAACACTGTTGTAACAATACATATTTAAATATTACATGCATAGTCTGCTACATTAAAAATTTAAATCAGGCATCAGTAATTGCAGCTCTACAATTGATGACAACATGATTTGAAGAGAACTTTCATATCTGTAACCAAGTCACTATTCTTTTGTTCAGTTAGCAAACAAAACAGGAGAGCAACGCACTTCAGAATGGCTAGAAATGAAAATATTTTAGCATTTAAAACACATGTCCATATGCCATATGGGCCTGCACACCCCTGATGAACCAGTTTGTGCCCCTATGTTGTACAAGTCAGAGAGTACCTGCTGCCACATGGATATTTAGTGTGCCACCAAAACTGCTTTGGGTTATAATGTGGAAGCAGTTCCTTTCTCTGTAACTAGAGGGCTGCACTTAATGAGCATTTCACTTTCGTAGTTATTTAAAGAGTTACAAAGAGAGAGCCCTCTGCAATTCACTCGCAGGTAGGTATGAAGTTAGAAGTGATGCACAAGCTGTTGGAGCCAGAGAGCTTTGATGTTTTACATGAGGGATCAGAATTGTAAATAGCAGATGCAGGCAGAGATTATTCATACTTTCAAGACATGCATTTATCTATATTTCAGTTCCCTTTTTAGCAAGTAGTTTAATCCCACTTTTGCGCTGACAGTAGCATTTACAAATCTGTTTCCTTTTGTGTTCTCAGACTACTGATGCAAGCAGTCTAAAAGATGTCGTAACTTAAGTAGTCTGTAGTGAAGTTACATAAAATTAACTTTTTTTCGTATTATTACGCGTATGTGTGTCTTCAAATCAACAAAATTCTGATTATTGGTTAACAGACTAGTTTCTGTAACTAGAGTTTGTTAGTAAATTGCCAAATCACAACTGAACTTATGCTACAGATGGACCACCAAAATGATCATGACATGTTCCTGGGCACATTAAGTGTTCCCACTGCTCTCGTCATATAAAGGTACGTAATGCATCCAGGTACACTATCGAGCATAATTATTTTGGTGGGACAGGTGTTATAGTGTAAGGAGGCATAAATTTGCAAGTAACCTCCAAGTCTTTGATCACTCTGTAGTCAACATTATTGTGGCACTGTACTCCTTCCCTGTGTGTATCTTTTCAGGGTTGTGTTTGGCACTGATTTCATTTTTATTAATCACAATGAACAACCTCACTGAAGTGAGATGGTAGCGAAGATCTTGAAACAGGAGAATATTCAATAAATGGACTGGCCTGCACATTCACCCCCCCCCCCTCTCCCCCTCCACCACAACCATCAGCCCGCTACATAAATCCCATTGTGCTTGTGGGATGCGATGCGGAAGATATCGCAACACATACACACGCACAAACAGTCATCCTGCAGTTGCGAACTGCACTGGAGGAGGAATGAAATGCCCTACCACAAGAACTCATTACCAACCTTGTGGCAAACATGCGAGCACATTGCAGAGTATCCCTGGTGATCACACATCCCTTTAAGAACCATGTCCCACCTTTTGTAATGTCCAGGGGACCACCATACATCATGGTGACTTCAGTGTAACTATTCTCTTCTAATTTCTGTTCATCTCATTTTGTACTTTCTTCAGTTATCTTCTATACTATATTTTAGCAGCTCTTTCTATGTAGGGTCCAAGTTTCATCAAGCAATTAGTTGGCATGCAAAAGTTACTTTCGTCCCTAAGTTTCACATAACAGTGTATTTATACATATACAGAATATTACTGCAAATTACAATATCTGATAAATAAGAATGTCCCAGAACCTTTGAGAAATCAGAAATGTTAAATCAAACACCTACAGAAAGCAGGAATCAAACCATTGAGCTGCACATCACCAGCTGGCAACTACAATCTCTACACCACAGTGTGTGATATGGCAGTACAATTCTTGTGGACCTGAGCTGCTTCAACAACTGCTGCAGATAATTTTTGGAAAATACATTTAGTACAATGCTGACACATCTACAATATTTGCATTCTGTTCTAAATGCGTATGTATCCCAGATGGTAATTAGTAGATTTGTGCCTTCCCTTGGATGACTGAAATATCAATTGTTTTTATTTTAGGCCCATCTTTGACACTTACCTCCATTCAGATAATCTCACAGTATGACTGCAATTACCTTATTAGACACTGTGGAGTAAGAGGATATTAAACAAATGGACTGACCTGCCTGTTCCCCATCCTCCCCCCCTCCCCCCATTTAAATCCCATCGTGTGGATGTGGAACATGATGACGAGACATCACAACACATCCACACATCTTTGGTGTACATACAACCTACCTGCCCTATATACATTCAATTCACAATTTAATATTTCTCTTCTGTTTATTTCTGGTTTCAGCAGCTTTCTGCGCCAAGTTTTGTGTCCAGAGGGTTAATATTAATGGATGAGTAATTCTGAGGCCTTATCCTAATGCTTCTGTGATTCTATTTTAGTTTTCTGACCTGTAACGTTTACAGCACCTTATTGTTCATCTGATATACAGAGAGGGTCCCCCAACATAAAACACCCGGTGTGTTGCTTCCAGAGTGTAGTGCATAGTTAATGTATACACAGAGAAAACATAATTCTCCACTCAATGAGAATCCACAGGGCCTATGATTTAAGGCTTCCATCCTGTTACGAACCAGGAGATGATTGAATTGATTCACTCCCACATTAAGTGATAGACAGTCAAGACAGTACAACAAAAATCAGGTTTTCAAAATGCCAGTACCAGTTATAAAACACACACAAATGTATGCTGTTTGTATTTCATTGCCATGTTTAAGATGGTGTTATGCATTTAAGGCCTTAATTTATCAACAAATGACCATTCAGAGTTTAATATTCCACTGACTTTTTATGCTGACAATATCAGTTCTGACATGACATCAAAGTGTGACATTCTGCAGACTGTTACTGAGGTTTCACTTCTGTTACCAGAGGATTGATCAGTGAAGGACAAAGAATTTTAGTGCAATTAGAATGTGATCACCTGTGAATCCCACCAGAAAGGACAAAGTGCCCCCCCCCCTCCCCCCAATGTGCATCAGCAACAGTGTAAGATGAAGTAGCTACAGAAAATAAATAGTCAACACACAAATATTTATAAACCAGTCCTGCAACAGTTAATGAATTGTGTGTCCCTTGCCTAATGGGAAACAATTCTTGGGGAAAGGATAGCAGTTATCAATATGAAGGTACTGTTGGTGGTCTGTACATGAAAAAGTTTGTCCTGTAATGAAGATTTTGCAGTGATGATCAATCCCTTTCCAAAATGCTGAAAGTCTGTTTGAGGCTTTCATAAAGAGGCTCTACTATCCCCCCTCCCCCTTTTACCTGCCAGCCTACTCCACCAACAGATATTATATGGCATATTCACACATGCTTCTAATTCTCCAGCCACTTCCAGTAACCAGCATTATCCAATACCACCCCCCCCCCCCCCCCAGACTGAAACAACTTATCCACATCCTTCAGCAGGGCTCTTGACTACCTTTAATCATGCCTTGAAGAGGAGGAACAGTTTCCCCACCATCCTTGACACCTACCCCACAGTAGTATTTAACTGCATCCCCAATCCACAAAATATCATTGTGCATCCTTAACCCACACCTACCCCACCCAGCCCCTTGCCACATCCACAGCAAAGGCTCTGAGCACTATGAGACTTAACAGCTATGGTCATCAGTCCACAGCAAAGACTCACGTATTAGAGCTGTCACATGCGCCTAACAAGCTCATCATATTTCAGTTCTGCCTATGGCACATCATCCCCGTCGGGCCACTTGTGAAAGCAGTAGTGTCATATATCAACTCTGCTGAAAATTATACATAGCATTCTAAGAGGGTATTACCACTGACCAGCTGTCTTCCAGAATGAATGGCAACCACCAAACTGTGGCCAAGTGCAAAGTTGGCACCCAGAGACAGAGCATTCTGCTTAGCACAACACGCTCAACTGCTTTACAATCAGCATCATCTGGAACATCTCCATCCCCCTATTGAAAACCAGTTTACACAAATTTCATACATGAGATCTGTCCCAACAACACATCCAGCAATGCTGGAATTCCCCTGGCCACAATCTCCAATAGTCACTGTCCTACACACATCACCACACTGCCTCCATCCCATCCCTTAATCGCCCATCCACCTCCCCTCCCTTCCACCTCACACTACTTCAGTCCATATATTCTAAGTTTAAACCAACACAGTTGGTTCTTAAGTGTCCCTCTTCCTCTGTTCTATCCTACTCCCCTCCATCCCCAAAACCTGCTACTTCATCTTGGACCATACACAACTCTCCTACCTCTCCCTTCCCTCCACTATCCATAACCTTCTCTTCCCTTCATCCCTCCCCCACTCTTCCTATCTCCTTGTTCCTCTCAGTCACCTCACCTGCCACAACCCCTCACTGCATACGCATAGCAGTGTTCCAACAATGTACCACAGAAATAGGGGGAGAGAAAAGGGGGAGGGTGTTTGGGGTTGTTTGGGGAAGACCAGACAGCGAGGTCATCGGTGTCATTGGATTAGGGAAGGGCAGGGAAGGAAGTTGGCCATGCCCTTTTAAAGGAACCATCCCAGCATTTGCCTGGAGCGATTTAGGGAAATCACGGAAAACCTAAATCAGGATGGCCGGACATGGGATTGAACCGTCGTCCTCCCGAATGCGAGTCCAGTGTGCTAGCCACTGCGCCACCTCGCTCGGTTAAAAGGGGGGGGGGGGGAAGGGAGAGAAAAGGGGGGGGAAGAGGGAGAGAAAAGGGGGGAAGAGGGAGAGAAAAGGGGGGGAAGAGGGAGAGAAAAGGGGGGGAAGAGGGGAAGAGGGAGGGAAAAGGGGGGGAAGAGGGAGGGAAAAGGGGGAGAGCTCACTTATGAGTATGATGTTGCACTGAGGCATTCTGACCCTCAACTGTTGTAACTGCTCCTTCGTATCCTGGATACTGACACTGGACTGCTGTTGACCACTGAGCCAGTCCCACACTGTTTTATCGGGGACAGATCTAGGAATTTTGCTAGCCACAGAAGTACCTTAACATCACACAGACAGTTCATAGAGAGAAGTGTCACTTGTGGACAAGTATTGTTCTGTTTAAAAATGACACAATGATGCTGTGGCATGAGAGGTAACACATGAGGATACAAAATGTCCGTCACGTACCACAGAGTTCCCTCTATCACTACCATATGTTACCTGACATCACCCCCAACATCCCCACACACCACGATGCCAAGAGCAACACCACTGGGCCTCTCCAAAAAACTGGAAAAATGGAACCTCTTTCCAGGTCACCACCATACTTCGACAACTGTCGTGCAGGGTAGTGCAAAACTGTGATTCATTGTTGAATGATGCTGTTCATCAACAGTCCATAATTTCCAATCACATCACAACACCAAATACATCTGTTTGTTTTGTGATGTGATTTTAACAGCAACCTACCCATGGGACAATAATTCCCTAGTCTGGCTATTGCTAGTCTCTGATTGACAGTGTGGGACAACAGAGAACATTGTCGAGGGTCCATTACTTTTTCTCAGATTCTAGGCACAGATGCAAACGTGTAAGGATGAGTCTGAGGGAGAATATGGCAATTCTCCCTTACAGTAGTCGGACATAGTCGACTTGTATCTCAATGGCAAGTATGCCTGCCAACATGTTCCCATGCTGTCCCACACTAGGCCACAAAAATATGGATATTGCACAATTCAGTCTCCTGATTAAATAAAGACCCACAATGAGACTCCGTTGGGTGCTGGTAATGTTGTCTCACATGAGTAAACATCATCACCATGTCCTTCACTGTGATCACTCAACATCTGATGATGTTCATGTCTCTTATATACCACACAAGTCCTGGTAACAACATTAAATATGGAAAATATTAATGCAGTCTAGTGGCCATTTACCTGTCACAGAGAACTGCAACTTTAATCATTTACATTCTTGTCTATGTAGTGACTTTTCTAGTAAGATAGTGTACGTTCTTATGGGAATTTAATAATCCTGCAAGATAACAACACTTAAACACTTAGACAAAAATTTCACACAAGACAGTTCAGTGCATGGAGTAGCCAGCTTCATCTCCTAATCTCAGTCTGGCCGAGTACAATTGGCTGCACACGGTTGGCAAGTTTTTCGCATTTCTACATGCCAGACTCTTCCTGTGATGAAAGCAGACTTACAATGATAATGACATTCACTCATAGATGAGCTGACAGACACCAATATTAACGACATCACACACCACTGTGTATGCTATATTTCACTCTAGAACAATCACATACTGTACTAATGTTACTTGTGCTATACCGAACCGACACATGCATTTTGTACATTTCAAATATCTTCTATTTTGGGTTAAATTTCTTGACTGGACCACACTGTTGTGTTTTATTTATGCTTTTTTCAACAATTCTGCTAAGTTGTAACTCAGCTAAAACAAAATTTTTGAATGATTTTTATTTTGTAAGTTTTTCCTTGATTTACAGAAACAAATGTACAATACATCTATAAATAACTTTCAATACAGACACAAAAAGCTACAGGCGTTGCACATACCTGACACAGATGCTTGGCCCATTAACTGTGGATTTACAAAGAGTGACTGGACATAAGCACCAAGTGAATTAACAATGTCTTGAAAAATATTTGTAGCGTGTGCTTTAAGGTCGTAACATTCACAGAATGACTTCAGTAATTCTGGCTGAACAGTCATTTTATGCAAGACTTCCAATGCGAGAGAACGCTGCCAGGCTGGTTTATCCGGATCCAGAAATTTTACAATCAGTGATAGGAATATTTCACATTCTGTAACCTGCAAATAAAGTTAAGATTTTTACAATTTTTAGTGTATAAAAGGATTGTACTATATTTAGCCATGCATCACTATCGTCAATTAACACATTTGAATTTCATTCTAAAGTCTTAGTTTATTATTGCTAGCACATGAAAAACAGTAACCAGTTTTAAGTGGTTAGTATTTCATTTTAATTTCTGAGCCCAGTCTGTTTCTCATTCAGTTTGAAATGAGCACACAAAAGCAAAATTCTTTGGAAAGCATAAATATTGACAGTATTATCCCAAATATGATTTCAGAAAGATCAAGCCATCTTCATTCAGACAAAGGATCAAGTTTTATTATGTTCTGGTCACATCACACTGTCTACAGGAAATGGAAAGTGGTATCCTTGCTAATACTCTGAATAATATATAAACCATTACTTCATAAAACTTAGTGCAAATTGATTTAAGTCAGGCTTCTGTACGGTTAAGTAACTTTAAAATTAACAACTGCTACAAAAGCACACTAGATACAACTTTTGTGAGAGATAATTAAATTCACCAGCAAAATTTATAAAATCTCTATAAATATTTGTTTTCCTGCATTGCACTACCACAGCTAACCACCTGTGTTTCATTTGTCATGAGGTTTTGCAACCTATGTGCACACGAGCATGAATGATAAACTGTGCTGACACGAATGCATCAGTAGATGAGGTATTTTGTCCTACTCCCAATAGAACTAGTGGTTTAAATTGAAGTGGCTTCATAAGCTGTAATCAACAATGTTAGTTAAATAAAGTGTCTCATACACCCTTGCAAATGAAAGTTTTTCTTTGTGTTATCCCAGATGATGCACATTTTAAAAAAAGCTACACTACACTATCAGGCCCTGAAGACCGTGAGATGTCTACCGATCAACGTCTCATCCTCCACTCTGTATAACTGTGAGGATGCGGTATGGAGGTCATGCAGTCAGCTAACTGCACTCTCAGCCGTTTCCAGCTTTCCACACCTTCAAGCCATTATTTTTTATACAAGTAGCTCCTCAATTGGCGTCACGAGGCTGAATGTACCATGTTCCAGTCCTTCCAGCAAGGATAAAGCCCTGACAGTACAGGAATTGAGCCCCGTTCTCCACACGAGAGTCTGATGTGCTGATCACTTGGCTATGGAGGCAGATCATTGTATTCTTTGGTATGTGATAAATTTACATATAAAATGATTCTGAATTGAAAGGTGGGGTCAGGGCAACCCACTAACAATGTGCAGCTGCAATGTCAGATGAAGTGTAAAACTAGGACATCAGCAGCTAAAATTGAGGGTAATGAGTCATCTAATGTCAGTGTTTGCATTATAGTGGTAAATGTGGGGGCACGCTATTAAAATATGCACCACTTATACAGGGGCACTCAACTCCAGTTATGTGGAGCTGATAAGAATGTATTCATGAGTCAGTCTAACATGGTTGACGCCGTGAAGCAGAGTTGGCAACAAAATCCAGATTCTCAGTGGAATGTTCAGCATGAAAACATCACTGCAGTTATAGAATCTTTTAGGGTGGGCAGCATTTTGGTGGTATCAACAGCACACAAATCCCTATTCTACAATGCTGTAAAGTTGTTGGGATACGGTCCTCCTTAAGTCATGGCACAGTGTCTTTAATTGTTGGGGATCCTTTTTTGTAGCCTCCTTCGTGAAACAATATTTCCTGCGACTCCGGCATGGTTAGGAGTCCAGAGACATATGAGGGACATTCATGTACAAATGAAATAGTTTGTGGGAAGAGTTTTGTGCTTTCATTACTTTACATTAGAACAGCTGACAAATAAAAATTGTTTTGTTTGCAATTGCAATATTGGATTTAATGATGATGTGTCTGCTTGAAGTTTTCACATTAGTTGAACAACATTCAGTGATTGGTTTTTGCTTTCTGAAAGTGAAAGAACTACTAAAATATTTTCTTAAATGATTTTACAGTATATTGAAAATTGTACAAACTGGGAACATTTTTATAAGTCAGTAAAACCATTTAAAAATAGTCAAACCTCAGTGACTGACAGGCAACATACTGGCCAGCCAGTTGAAGAGTCAACTCTTTCACTTGAAACACACACTGATGACATTATTCCTGAAGACCGACATGTTACAGTTGAACATATAGTAAACACAGTTGCAATATGTGTTGGCACAGTTCATAACATTATCAGTAACAAGCTCAAAGACAGCAAAACAAATGCAAGGTGTGTCCTGAAAGAGTTAATGCAACAACACAAGAAAACAAGAATATACAAACTTGAAAGAATGTTATGGAAGGTATAGTTACCCTTTTCTAAACAAAACAAGATTCTAGTCAATGAAAACTTGGGTACACCATTTTGAACCAGAGTCCAAAAGAAAGCATTAAATGTAAGCACACCAACTCATCTGTCCAAAGGAAATTCAGAATGCAAGCATCAACAGGAAAACTCATGTTGGCCATCTTTTAGGATGACCTAGGTGTCATCTTTTCAAAAATGAGGTGGACAAAGAATTTATGGAGAAAGTGACTCAAACAACAAGATAAAGACTTCTTTGGATCAGGTATGCAAGAACAGCAGAGCAGTATGTTGATGATATTCTACACCCCATTTTGTTGCTCTCCATGGCACACCATCCTGGGCTTACATTTCAACCAGATAATGCCCGCCAATACATGGTGAGAGTTGCTACTGCTTGTAAACCGTACCTTGGCCAGCAGTGTCAGTGGATCTCTCCCCAACTGCGAACATTTGGAGCATAATGGACGGGTCATCCACCAACTCAGGATTTTGACAGAATTTGCCACAATATCCCTAACAACTACATCCAACAACTATCAACCACCTACAAGCCAAATAACTGCTTGTGTAAGGACCAGTGGTGGACCAATGCGTTATTGCCTTGCTCAATTTGTGAAGCCCTTTCTCTTGAATAAATCATTCAACTTCTCTGAAATTGTAATCATTTCTTTGTCTGTCTGTACATGTACATCACCTCTACTGATTTCAGCCCCATTTGGCTAATTCCTTCATGATGCTCATTGTTTTTTATCTTAAGAGTGTATTTAAGAGCTCACATAATGGTTATTAGTTCTTCAGTGAAGACATTACGTTCCTATGATGGGGTGTTGTGCACTGTTGCCTGTATGTGTGAAGACATAACTCATTTGGAAAACTCACACTTGAACCATCAGCGTAAATGGTTTCCAAATTCTGTAACTAGTTCACCAATGAAAAAAACAGTTTTCATAGGATGGATGCGTCCGATACGTCTTTTTGGCTGAAGGAGAGCTCTAGACAAAGTTGTGGGTAATGTTACTCTAAGTTTTTGTGAGAATGATTGCAAGAGATAATTCAGGAAGGTCATGTGTAATTTAGAGAGGATGGATTTTAAACAGGCTAACAGAGTGATACCAGACCATGGGCATTTTTGTGAAGGTTGTGTTCTTTTATCTGGGAATAGACTATGATGATTTGGACAGCCCTTGAGGTTACATTTATTGACAGTATAGTTTAGCAGTAGTTGAAGCTGTCAAATCTGTATGAGTGTACTCTTGTCTCTGTCAGGATGCTATCATAAATGCACCAATTTGGAGTCTGATCCCACAATGATGTATGGTATCTAAAAGACGTACATGTAGATGTTGAGGCTGTTAATCCATAGGCCAGGCTACCATAGTCCATAGGGGCATAGTATGAGAGTGTTATCAACATTGCTGAAGACTGGAGTAATCAGCACCCAAAGAAGAGTTCCTCAGGCAGCACAGAGCATTAAGTTTCATTTGGCACTTCTGTTTGAGGGGGGAGAGAGATAGGGGGAGAGAGATAGGGGGAGAGAGATAGGGGGAGAGGGGTAGAGAGGAGGTAGAGAGGGGGTAGAGAGGTGGTAGAGGGAGGGAGAGGGAGAGAGAGGGAGGGAGGGAGAGGGAGGGAGGGAGAGAGAGGGAGAGGGAGGGAGGGAGAGGGAGGGAGGGAGAGGGAGGGAGAGGGAGGGAGGGAGAGGGAGGGAGGGAGAGGGAGGGAGGGAGAGGGAGGGAGGGAGAGGGAGGGAGGGAGAGGGAGGGAGGGAGAGGGAGGGAGGGAGAGGGAGGGAGAGGGAGGGAGGGAGGGAGAGGGAGGGAGAGGGAGGGAGGGAGAGGGAGGGAGGGAGAGGGAGGGAGGGAGAGGGAGGAGGGAGAGGGAGGAGGGAGAGGGAGGAGGGAGAGGGAGGAGGGAGAGGGAGGGAGGGAGAGGGAGGAGGGAGAGGGAGGAGGGAGAGGGAGGAGGGAGAGGGAGGAGGGAGAGGGAGGAGGGAGAGGGAGGGAGGGAGAGGGAGGAGGGAGAGGGAGGGAGGGAGAGGGAGGAGGGAGAGGGAGGAGGGAGAGGGAGGGAGAGAGGGGGAGGGAGAGGGAGGGAGGGAGAGGGAGGAGGGAGAGGGAGGGAGGGAGAGGGAGGGAGAGAGGGGGAGGGAGAGAGGGGGAGGGAGAGGGAGGGAGAGAGGGGGAGGGAGAGGGAGGGAGAGGGAGGGAGGGAGGGGGAGGGAGAGAGGGAGGGGGAGGGAGAGAGGGAGGGGGAGGGAGGGAGGGGGAGGGAGGGAGGGGGAGGGGGAGAGGAGGAGGAGAGGAGGGGGAGAGAGGGGAGAGGGGGGAGAGGGGGAGAGGGGGGAGAGGAGGGGAGAGAGGAGGGGGAGAGAGGAGGGGGAGAGAGGAGGGGGAGAGAGGAGGGGGAGAGAGGAGGGGGAGAGAGGAGGGGGAGAGAGGAGGGGGAGAGAGGAGGGGGAGAGATGAGGGGGAGAGATGAGGGGGAGAGATGAGGGGGAGAGAGGAGGGGGAGAGAGGAGGGGGAGAGAGGAGGGGGAGAGAGGAGGGGGAGAGAGGAGGGGGAGAGAGGAGGGGGAGAGAGGAGGGGGAGAGAGGAGGGGGAGAGGGGGAGAGAGGAGGGGGAGAGGGGGAGAGAGGAGGGGGAGCGGGGGAGAGAGGAGGGGGAGCGGGGGAGAGAGGAGGGGGAGAGGGGGAGAGAGGAGGGGGAGAGGGGGAGAGAGGAGGGGGAGAGGGGGAGAGAGGAGGGGGAGAGGGGGAGAGAGGAGGGGGAGAGAGGAGGGGGAGATGGGGAGAGAGGAGGGGGAGATGGGGAGAGAGGAGGGGGAGAGGGGGAGAGAGGAGGGGGAGAGGGGGAGAGAGGAGGGGGAGAGGGGGAGAGAGGGGGAGAGAGGAGGGGGAGAGGGGGAGAGAGGAGGGGGAGAGGGGGAGAGAGGAGGGGGAGAGGGGGAGAGAGGAGGGGGAGAGAGGAGGGGGAGAGAGGAGGGGGAGAGGGGGAGAGAGGAGGGGGAGAGGGGGAGAGAGGAGGGGGAGAGGGCGAGAGAGGAGGGGGAGAGGGCGAGAGAGGAGGGGGAGAGAGGAGGGGGAGAGGGGAGGGGGAGAGGGGGAGAGAGGAGGGGGAGAGGGGGAGAGAGGAGGGGGAGAGGGGGAGAGAGGAGGGGGAGAGGGGGAGAGAGGAGGGGGAGATGGGGAGAGAGGAGGGGGAGAGGGGGAGAGAGGAGGGGGAGGGAGAGAGAGGAGGGAGAGGGAGAGAGAGGAGGGAGAGGGAGAGAGAGGAGGGAGAGGGAGAGAGAGGAGGGAGAGGGAGAGAGAGGAGGGAGAGGGAGAGAGAGGAGGGAGAGGGAGAGAGAGGAGGGAGAGGGAGAGAGAGGAGGGAGAGGGAGAGGGAGGAGGGAGAGGGAGAGGGAGAGAGAGGAGGGAGAGGGAGAGAGAGGAGGGAGAGGGAGAGGGAGAGAGAGGAGGGAGAGGGAGAGAGAAGGAATGGCGATGTTGGCAGCAAGTGAAGTAGTTCTGGTAGTGGCTTGTGGTATGCTGGTTGGTCACTAAAAGGCTAACAGCTGATGGCTGCCCACTTCGTGAGGTACTTTCCTCGTTTTACTGGGATAATTCAGGAGTTGACATGCAAAAACTAACATGACCACTAAATTCAGTTTTCCTTGTTCTAAATAAAACTTATTTCTGGCATAAATATGAATGAAGATAAGATATTGCAATACAAACACCTTTAATTTTGTGCCAAAAGTCATTTCACATCTGTAAATCAAATTTACAATGAAAACATTCCTTTAAAAATATATTTAAATAGGTCATGTTCTCATTTGCATTAATCATTCAGACATGTTCAGCTCTAAATGGTTTTCAAAAGCAAATATTTTTTTTAATTACTTATGTCCTATTGTATGTGATCTAGTATATCACATTACATATTTGTAATAGTTCAGTATGCGATATCATGGAAACAATTATAAACTGGCAACAGTAAAATTTATATTCAGCATTTTACCAAAAGTTCTGATTTTATCGTTGCTTCACACTTACTTAAAATATTTCAAATCACCGTAACAGAAAACAATGAGGTAACAACTGCATTACCCATTGTTAGAATAAAAATATAAACCAGAAGCATCATATAAACAATCACAAGCAATTTCCTCTCACTTTGTGCCATGGTATATCGTCAATGATGGATGTATACCAACTTAAGTCCTCTTAATGTTGCGAGTGTGAGATTGGATGGCTGAGAAGTACTTGAGCTTATAGTTAAGAAAAGAGTTTCGTACTGGCCCATGCATGTTTCCAAAGAGACTTCTGCTCTTTACATCTTGCTGGGACCTCTAGAATGCAGATGCCTCCAAAACAATATGAATGTTTCCCTTGTATATGAAAATTAGTTTCATTTCACTTATGTGATCTAAATTTTGTAGGCCTTTAGATATGGATTTCACATATGTCACTGTCCAATAATCACCAATGTTCCTTACTTCACCCACTGACTGGCAGACCTCATTATATTCCTCTTTTGTTACAACTGTTGTCCTGTTTCGTAGAAGTGTCTCTACTCTATCGAAAATGTGGTCAGCAGGTAAGTGACTGTTTCCTCATAAGAATAATTACTACTTCGCAATATTATTATGAGGAAGCACAGAAGCAAAAATTGATGCTAAAAGCTCCACTGCATGGAAATCAAGTGACTGGAATAAGTGTCTTCTATTGGCCGTAACGAATTAGTTGTTCTTTGCATGAAATTAATATGTGGCCTTTGCAAGAAAGAAATGTGATTCAAATGACTAAAATCTATCTCTCACAGTGACGAGGAAACCTATAAAATGACACTCATTCACTCAGTCCCACCTCACTTGCATTAGCCCACACAATCACTGTATCTCACAGGCCTTAATACAATGGAGGAGGGTGGAAAGTGCTATACAAGGGATTGAAACAGAACTAAAACCACAGAAGAGCTACAATAAAGGCACAGGGACTCAGTAAAGTATTGGGAGGAATCTGTTCATAGCAACTGGTTTTGTGGACCAATGTACAAACTCTACCCAATGCCCTGCCAGGGTCAGCTCAATTTTTATAATAAGCTTTGTAATTTCACAAGAGGATAGTATTCTGTTGAGGATCTGGTTTCCTATATGTCTATCCAACGTACAGGTGGAATGCTATTAAGTGTTTAATAACAGAGGGCAGAAGTAGCCATTACAGTTGCTGCATAGAGTGCATAGAGGAGGGGGGGGGGGGGGGGGGGAAGAAATCAAAAGCAACAACATTTTTTGTCACAAATCAAAGTGAGCCGATACTGTGTATTGTGGGGGATTGTTGTCAATTTGCCCAATTTCTGTAGGTAACAATGGGGATTCAGGACCACTGGAGTTACTGGGTCTGTCTTTCCTTACAGTTTCTTGTTTACACCCTCTCTCATCCTCCTTTTAGGATTTTAGTTCCAGCTGGGAAATGTCTAGACGGCTTACTGGAACTGAAGATGGATGGTCCATCCTATGGCCCAGTTCCTACACCTCCTTCAGCTACTAGTTATTGTCAGGGTGTTGGGATGAGGTTGATCTGTAGGGTATGTGTAGGGGTGGAAGGCAGCACTCCCTGAAGAGGGATCTATTGAGGAGGCTATTGCTCTGCTTTGGGAGACAAGGTTGACATCTTTGAGGTAGATGTAGAAGGGATAATATGGAAGGGAAAGAGAGAGGGAACAACTTCATTTCCCTTATGGGGTGTGCTTGGAAGGCTGATCAGGCATATTACTGAGCGAGGGAGGGTGAGTAATCTTTTTCACTGTAGATGGTACCTTTGTTAATAACTGTCTGAAATTTTTCATCATTTGTACAGGATGCAAGCATTCATACTTCTGAGCCTCAAAGTAGGTTTTTGGTCAAAGGATTTAAATTCTTATATTTTGCATTCTTTTCTGAAGACAAGGCAAAGTGGTGAGCGAGCAGAATATTGTTCTCGACAGTTAAGGTAAATCTTTGGTTTGCACATAGCGTGTTCTTGTGTACTGGTTCACCACAGTTTCTATAAATTGTGTCATCTGTACAGTGTGAAAATATGCATCCCAGTTCATAAATTTAAAACAATGCATATTAGGAAGTGCATAGCATCTGAGGTAATGCTAACAGAATATTTCCTTCTCTTTGTCTGAGAGTATGTCACCTTCAGAAGCCAGGGTGAAGGCTTCAGTGTCTGTACTGTCAAACCTTGACTACACTGGACATGAAAGACAAAGCAGACTTCAAATCTTTCTATGTTGGCATGTTATTTTTCAATCTGTTAGTAGTATAATGTCACAATGAAAACTTTTCTTTGTACCATGTTGAAACTCTTTTGGGATGCAATTATGACTGAGAGATCTTCACACTTGTTGCACTAGAGCAAGATTGGCGACTAGGTGGGAGATGATGTTTTGATTAATACTGATCCATTTCCTACCAAGGTGACTTTGCTGTACTTATCTTTAGTTGTTCTACAAAGAAAAATGGTTCTCCATCCGTTCTGGTATAGACCAAGTATTGTTGAGTGGTTGTTCTCCTTGTCTTGTAAATCAATTTTCCTCCCATGGTGTAGATAAGGTAGGAAATGTGTCGATATTGTGTGTCTCATCTCTTTAACTATCTGATCTTCCATATAAGACTACTGGGAGCATATGACCACAAGATGGGAACAGTCTGGAGCTCTTCACTGCAAGTTGTTCACCTTGGTGGCACTCCAGCTGAGGCTTGTCCCCATCAATGCAATGGCTACCAACAGTGTGATTCGTGCATGGTGAAAGGGCTACAGCTGTGCAAGTACTCAGTGAATCCCTCTATGAAGGATTGGCTACCATGTTGGGTTTTGGGCACGTTCAATGTATCTCGTATATATCAGGTGAATAAAATGGAGTATGAAATCCAGTAAGGCTTGTTTTGAAAAGTGGACTTTCAAACCCAGTAACAGGGATCCTACATGACTAGTAAAAAAAGATAAGGTATACGTTAAGATGGTGGAAGAATGTCCCAAATTGGAATCCTTGGGTAAGCTCAGGCCACATCAAAGCAGCCCCCAGAGGGGAAGGATGGTCAGAGGGTGGAAGGGGTAGGTGGGTAGGAGTGGGGAGGAGAAGGGGAGGGGGAGGAAGAGGAGGGAGGGAAAGGGGGGAGGGAGGGTGAAGGGGACAGAGGGGAGGGGAGAAATGCAGCATGGCATAGGATGAAATACCATAATGGCTCAGGGCACGGCCCATGCTCACTGTGCACATGTTCACCAAAGAGTTGGAGAGGAGGGGTCAGAAAGATAGAGTAGACTCAGGAGTTGGTGCATTTATTGTAAAATGATGCAGAAATAATAGGTTCATCAAGGCCTAATGGGAATCTAACTGCAAATTTATATGAAAAAAGTAACTGGCATTGGTGTACTTCAATAAATATTGGCTGTTTCTACCACCTGCTAGATTCAGCATATCAACATGTATACTGCCACCACTGTATACTTCATGAGGATAAGACAATTCACACCAGTGCGTGCGTGGAAACAACCCCCCCCCCTTCCACACACACACACACACACACACACACACACACACACACACACACACAAAGCCTCTATGTGAGCATCAGGAAGAGGGAATCAGTGAGACATTTACGTTTCAAGCGCACATTGTACATAAACATGTGCAAATGTAAAGACACAACAAAGTGGCAAAAAGGTGACATGTCCATGGCCATATGGTGTGCAAAGTTGCTGGATTTGTTGGTGTTTCATTGTGGATGGTTACAAGTTTCTAGAAGCAGTGTAGTAACGCACAGTCAAAAACACGATGTCAAAATTGTAATCGGAAAAAGATACTGACAGAGGGAGTGGAGATGCATTTCATGGCTTGTGAATCAAAATTGCTTTCAAATCCAACATGAATTTCTGCATGCAGTGAATGAAACTCCATCCCAACCTGTTCGCAAGAGAGCACTGGAACAGGAACTGCACGCAATGAACATTTGGAATTGGTCACCTCGCAAAAATCCATTGCTCACACAAGCACATACTGCTGCATATCTTCAATGGGCTAGAAATCATCGAACATAGACAGTAGCCAACAGGCAAAACATAGTTTGGTCTGATGAATTACATTTTTATCTATATTCAAATGAGACACACATCACTGAGTGCACTGAAGGTCAAATGAAGCAATTCAGCCAGAATGTGTGCAAGCTTAGGTGCAAGCCGGAGGTTTTTTCTATTATGAACTGGTCCTGCTCACTCGAGGTGACCACAAACATGAACCAGCATGTTTATTTAAAAATTCTGAATTATCACTTGGTGCCTTTCAGTCAACATCTGCATGACGAGTATGCTACTGATACCCCTATTTTTCAAGATAACAATCGCAAAGTTCATCAGTCTGGAAGAATATATCGCTTGTTATCTGAACACTCCCCCACTTTGTTATACCATGAGTAGCCTGCAATATCACCTGACTTGAATCCGATAGAATATAAATCAGCACACTCAAATTTGGTGGAACTGCATGATCAAATCCTCAGCGAGTGATTTAATCTGGATGCAATGTACCTGCACAACCGTTTGGACTAACTTCCCAACCGAAACCAAGTGGCTATCAAGTCCAGGGGCAAAATTACATGGCAGTAAATCTTTCTGTGAGATTATGTAGATTTAGATCCAGATGTAGATCAAACTGACTGTAATTAGTGTGAAGGCTGTCAAACACATATCCAATATTTACATTCTTCAATTGTTGCATCTCAGAGTGAGCAACTGTAGACTGTTCAGAATACCATACATACAAGAGATAGCAACAACCTGATATATATACTCTCCAGAATATTTGCCTACAGCATTAGGAAAAATAACATTGTAAATGGGCAAATAAACGTAATAGTGTATGACTAAGAATGGAATAAAAGGTCACACTATGTATTAGAAGTACTAAATTAGCATGCTGCACTGGATTATTTTCACAGAAATCACCTAACAACAGATTCTAGGTGTTAGCTTTTGATGATGAAAATTTAAAAAACTAAATTCAAGACAAAGAACTTTATTACTCCATAATACTATTTCATGACAGACTTACCAGCAAGCTGTGATATTTTTGAATTAGAATAGAAACTACCCTTAGCAGTCTCATGCTTATTGGAAAATACGGCTTGTCCAATGGAGTTGCTTGTTGTATACTCTGTGGTACAGAACTTCGATACTTTATATTTGGGGAAAACAATTTTATAACCAATGCACACACTCTTTCCTTTAACAAGAAACTGAATTCTGGATGCTGCAAGTAAGAAATAGAGCAAAATTATTAGTTAGTAAGCAAATTGAAACATCTACATTTCTGTATATGAAGTCTGAGTCTCCGCCACTGCCAACATTCGGCAATGAAAGATACAATTTTCATAGAAAACAAACTAACTACTATTCATGAAATAGTTCAATTACTTATTTATTTAATTTGAAAACAGAGTTTCAAACACAAATAGTCCTTATAGATCAACTACATAAAGTCCAAACTTGTGTATTATATTATGTTTGTACTTTTTCCACAGTTGGGTACAATTAAAGTATCAAGAAAAGCCTATACCACAATATACGAAGGTAATCCCAAAAGTAAAGTCTCCTATTTTTTGTATAAGTAAAGAACTCTGTTTGTGTGGCAGTTGGTCACACTGTTATGAAGAGTGCTTCATGCACTGTGTGTAAACATGCACACGCCACGCTGAAGTGCTCAGTCTTGGCTTGGCAGCTGTTGAAAATGGAGCTCCTGTTGGATGTTACCGCCACATGCGAATTGCACGCAGTTATTTGGTTTTTGAATGCAAAGGGCACTGCACCAATTGAAATCCATCGCCAATTGATGGAAATGTATGGTGAGTCATGCATGGATGTCAAAGATGTTCGTAAGTGGTGTAGAGAGTTCGCAGCTGGTCGGACCGAAATTCACGACGAACAAGGGAGCGGGAGACCATCAATTTCTGAGGAGACAGTATTGAAGGTTGAGCAAAGCATTCATGACGATCGGCAGATCGCCCTGGATGATCTCTGCACGTCGGTTCTTGAGGTTTCCCCGAAGCACCGCTCACAGGTTTTTAATGGAAACATTGGACTACCGGAAGGTGTGCGCAAGATGGGTGCCACGCATGCTGACTGAGGACCACATATGGCAATGAGTTGATGCTTCCCGTGCATTTCTTCACCGCCTTCCACCCGAACAGGACAACTTTCTGGACTCAATTGTCACGGGTGACGAAACTTGGGCACACCACTGTACACCTGAGACCAAGCAACAATCACGCTAGTTCATAACTTTCTGAACAGCACAGCGGCAAGTTGGTATGACATGGGCATACAAAAACTGCCACAGTGTCTACAAAAATGCATCGAGAGAAATGGTGATTGTGTCGAAAAATAGCTAAGTGTTCAAGCTGTAAACTGATGTAAACCATTGTAGAAATAAACAGGTCTATGTACTTATAAAACAACAGGAGACCTTACTTTTGGGATTACCCTCATACGTATATAGGTTATGAAACAGTTTGATCATGAGATTCTCTTTTCATGTGAAACAATTTCAAACTATTTTCTTAAGTGTGTCATTCATAGAGTTTCTTAAAAGTGATCGACAATAGACATATTTTAGGTGACTGGTTAGATTCCATACAGCATGTAACAACTATTTATAAGAAATGTTTATTGAGCATTTTGCACCACTCTGATGGCTCACTAATAGTATTACTTTCTCCACAGTAGTAGTGGGATATATTGATCAGCTATCCTCGTATTCCTTTCAGAACAGATTATATGACTTTAATTCTGTCCCAAAAGCTGCCTATTCTCTTGGTGTAATGCTTGGTTTTAGGCAGTGCAATAACATTCAGCATTCTGAAGTACAGTCTGCAGTGAAAGCTTTGTAACTGTTTACTGTATGACTGACTATGTGATGGTAATTATGTGATGAATAAAAGAGTGCTGATTTCTTGAGACTATCTTTCTGTATTAGTACTGATGTACTTAAAAATTAACTCTTTCAGCTAGAGACAATCAAGAATAAAGTTATATGGCATAAAATGTGCGATTGGCACCATGAACATGGTTTAAAATCATTTGAAAATTTTCAAACCCAATCATTTTTACAGTATGAAGCTAAATTTAGCAAACTAAGCAGCTGCCGAAAGATTTCTTTCTTTTTTTTTTTTTTGCATAAAAAACAATGTCTGTGCTAATATATTCAAAATGTACCTGGTAAAATACAGATGAAAAATTTGTCAGAACTGACTCCAGCAGTTCCAAGCCAAATGTGCGTGTCATCTCAGTCATTCCAATCAACCAATATGGTTGATCAGCATTTACAAGCTGCACAAGGTCCTGATCAAAACAAAAAGAAAATTCAATTTTACCTACATTTTTAGACTTAGTACATTTGATTAGAGCACATAAATGACTAATTTAGTTTATAAAAATGTCATTCTTAATTAACCCTTTCAGGCCCTCTGGATAAAATTGTGTACATTAACTTTTACTGTGTTTAAGCTGCAACAGAAGTATTTTTTCCCAATGGAAACCTGAATGTTCAACCTTTTCATCATGCCCAAGTGCTGCCAACTGTTGGGCATCACTATGAAAATATCAGCAAGTCAATACAGCAGTGTGAAGCATTTCATGAACACCAGAATACACGGATGTAGTTGGTTCGCTATATTCCACTGTATAAATGAATATTGTCATTATTATTCTGCAGGTAATTATTGAGTCATCATTTTACTATTTATTACAATATAGAATATTTCATAATTAGTTATTTCAGACCATAAAATGAAGCCAAGTGTACACAGTATGTTTTGAAAATGGGTACACATGTTTGTATAAATCTTGCATCTAAGGGCATTACGAAACTGTGTAAGAGCATTACCATATAAAGAAAACTTTTCCTTCCACCAGAAAAAAACTGGTCTGAAAAGGTTAATGTAGGCTATAGTGAGCACACTATGACAAAATATTATCATTTTATTATGTAATAACTCACATAAAATTATTCTGCCCACTTTTTATTTCATGCACGGGTGCAAGAAGCAGCTGAGTGTTGCTTGCAAGTTTCATCTGCACTACAGACAACAAGAACTAATATTAACCTAAAAATTGTAAGAGTAAAATATTGGGAATACAGAAAGTAAGGCGAGAAAATATTTTGGAGGTGGGGTTTTGTGGACAGCCTTTCCCTTCCACACATGTAACAGTTATGTTATATGCTGACAGATGATCTTGTTTTCATACTTCCCTTTTACTTTTTGTTTCCCACTGAAGTTCTTTCTATCCACTAAATTCATGCCAGCCGCTTCCCTTCCACCATGAATAGACGACAAAACATCGTAACCATAACATCTGTTTTGGAAAACCCTCATCAATACTTCATTCTCATTCTTACACACCATGCACGCACGCACCCACGCACACACCAAATGTATGAAAACAAGATTATCTGTCAGCATATAACTGTTAAAGATGTAGAATGGAAAAGATTAAAATAATAATAATAATAATAATAATAATAATAATAATAATAATAATCGAAGAATTGTATAATCTTGCACAATGAGCTCTAGAAAACACTCAAGGCACATAAAGTAAAGGAATAAGAAGAAACATCTCACTAACCTGAAACATTAGATATGCATCAGCAGCACATAGTCTTAAACCTTTAGGTGCAACATTACTAGGAACTTTCAGCTCCTCCAGATTAATATCTTTCTGCACTCCTGTGTCACGATCATAGTATGCTTCATCTTCGGCAACAACTCTTTCAAATACTAATGAAACTAATTGTCTAACAGTTGCTCCAGCAGTATTAATAGTTGTTGAATCTTTGGTAAAATGTAAACGAAAACAAAGAACCAAATTCTGTAAAGAAAGAACATTTAAAAATTTTCAGCAACAGAAACATCAGCCGACCTCTACACAATATTTTCAAATTTACAGTAATATGGCACAGTCCAGTGCACCTAATTCAACCACACCAGACAATAAAATTCTCTCACTCAGAAAGTCAAAGAAAAATTGAAATATTTCATACAGCTATTTTTTTAATTTTACACAAACAAAAACGTCATAAAAATAAAAGAAATAAAGACAACTTTTTCAGTTACATTTACAAAAACAGTTGCTTTGAATTGTTTGTTGAGTTCTTGGTTATCATTCAAGTCGGAGGAAATCTTGGTTTTCATACCAAGAGATTTAAAACACAGAAGTCCTGAAACACAACAAAGTTTACATTTCAGCCAAGATCTCAGTCTAATCATATATTTATTAATTCTGAAAAAATGGATGTTGCAGAGGCTAACTAATGACAGACTAATTTTGAACCCCACTTGTAACCAAATAGTGCACTATCAACAGGCAATATGAAAGATCCAGTGGAGCTATTAATAGTCTGCAAAATGGGTATCTACTGACAACTCAGATGGTATTACCTGACTACTCAAATCCATATGACCATGAAGAAATTCCAGTGTAACTTACAATTATGTTACAAGATTTGTTCTTGGGAAAGGTATGTCATGACTGGAATTAACATTTACTGTAACATCCATCAGTACTTACTCTAACACTGTTGACACAACAACCCAGTGTTAAGAAGTTTATCAGCTAAAGAAAACGCCCCTGGTTCAAATCAATTTTCTGGCCAAATGAGGCCCTAATTTTTTAAAAAAATTAGGTCAATCCTCCCTTTCTGCTATCCTGCAAAGGTTCATTTTATTTACTTTTATATGTACACTCATGATCAATTGAATCAGACATACCTATTTAGTCACCAGGTAGCATTCCCTTTCACCCTAAATATGTCAACACCACATTGGGGCACTAACACTATGAAACACCGAAAGTGCACTGATCCACAGCCACTCTGATGCCCACAGCTCACAGAGGTCTGTCAGAGATCGAGCCAAGACACACACATTTTCCTCGGATATGCTTAATAGGATTGAGGTCACATGACTTCATGAATTATGTAAGCATTGTCATGCTCATGGAGTACACCTCAAACCATTCTGACAATTTCAGAGTGATAGGGTGGTACATTGTATGTGTGGTGCTGCAGGTGAACCAGAGGACACACTCGGACCCATTCCTATGTTGTTCACTGGGAAGAGGAAAGGGCAGTTGGATTGAAAGCCATATTTGCACAACTCTGACAGACCACCAGTTGTATTATTTTCCCCACAACAGAACCGGGGTATGTTGAGTAGCCAGCATCTATCCTGATATTCCTTTCAGAGCTGATTATGTGGTTTTAATTATGTTCTGAAGGCTGCCTAGTCTCTTGGTGTAATGCTTGGTCTTAAGCTGCCCAGTAGCATTCAGTACTTTGAAGTAATGTCTGTAGTGAAAGCTTGCCATATGATTGACTATGTGACAGCAGTAATGTGTTTGATTCTCCATGCAAGTTCCATCAGTTTACAGAATGCTGCCCTGTTGTCAAGTAGGATGCATCATCTCTACAGCTACATAAGCACTGCACAGCCTGTGTACAGTGCATGGCAGAGGGTACATAATACCAACATTATCAAGTTTCTTTCCTTCCATTCATAAATTGAGCAAGGGGAAAAAAGACTTTAGAATTCCTCTGTATGTGCTCTAATATGTATTATCTTTTTCTCATGATCCCTATGTGAGATATACATTGGTGGCACCTTTGAAAACAGGTTTTCTAAATTTAAACAAGGTTTGGTGAGAATGACATTGTCTTTCTTCCAAGAATTGCCATTCAAGTTCTCCAAGCACTTCTTTTACACTTTCATGTGGGCTATATCAACCTGTTATAATCCTAGCAGTTTGTCTTTGAATTTGTTCAATGGGTAAGTGGCAAGATGCCAACAGTTGTGAACAACAGTACCCACTACAAAGGAAAGTTTGCCCATAGAACTTGGTGCAGAAAATATTGTTCATTGGTGAAACTCTACCACAGCAGTACTTCAAGTATAAGCTACACAATTAAGCACTTCTGTTCGGATTGTGAGAATCACCTAACTTTGAATGTTATCAGGTTTATCATTTGGTCTCTCTCTCTCTCTCTCTCTCTCTCTCTCTCTCCTGCACACATAGACACCCCCCCCCCCCCCCCCCCCACACACACACACACACACACACACACACACACCCCATAGAGAGTATACTACGCATTATATTGAGAAAGAGACAGTAAGTAATGATATGTAGTAAAAATTTAGCAATGAATACTGCACGATGTCTGCTGAAGTCTCATTTTTCTCATTTCTAGATTTTTATACACAATTGTAGACATATGTTCCAGATAACATTCACACTGACTCTTACCCTTGCAAGCGTGTCACCATGTACAACAGTATTTGTAGTCAACAGCAAAGTGACACTCTGCAAGACCTTAACCTCCTCAGTCCCAGATTCCATTAGCATCCAAAGAGTATCAGTTATGTATCTTGCTCCTTTCTGATCAACAGCCTGCTGAGTCATCAGCCGCTGCATTATTCCCAGGCATAACTGTAATAAAGTAACATTGATGTAGATATGACAAAATGTAATTCTCTAATGCCATAAAGAAGACAGAGTCAAAATGAAAACAAAAAACCTTACTTTAAGCACAGAAATACATAGGTGAGCTATGTGTACAAGAAGCTGGGAATGGTCTACAGCTTTAAGTAGCAGATTGGAGGGTTTGATGGGAAGTGTGAAGTCAACAGTTGAAGTAAGATGAGTAAAAGTGTACAAGGAAAGAAGAGGGTGGTGTAATCTGATTTTGAGTTTTGAGGTCAAGAAACCTTCAGAGATTCAAGACAAAGTAATAGGAGTTCAGTTCAATTCAATTATTTTTATATCTGTTATCGAGAAACTCTAAACAGTTTGTACATATTCATCAACCATGATAAAATACAATGCATTATACAACATATACAGGATGTTTCACAATTCCAGTTGCAGGCATCTGGGTATCGTAGAGGGACCTTATTGATAAAGCTTTGATAAGAAATCCATATCCAGAAATATCCAGTTTTGATATAAAATAAATGTGAAGATCAGATCACTTTCAAGTATCCTGCTTCATGCAATGCAGCCAGAAGATATAATTAAGGGATAAGAAAGATTAGAGCTTAATGTCTCATTGACACTGAAGTAATTAGAACGAAGCACTAGCTCACCCTGTTTCAAAGCTGGGGAAGAAAATCAGCCACGCCCTGTCAAAGGAACCATCCTGACACAAACAGCAGTTTTTGGGGACTCACAGAAAACCTAAATCAGGACAGTCAGATGTGGATTGGAACCATTGTCTTCATGTCTCCATCAAGTGGGAGATTTAAAGACTTTCAAATGTATTTTACAGCCATATGGTACATTTCCAGACATGAGTTTCTTATCAAAATATCAACCAAGTCCCCTCTGCAATCCCTAGAAGCCTGTGAAACACTTCGCATAATCATAAAGTACATTAACAGCAACTATTGTTAATATATCATATAGAAATAAAACATGAAGTTGAAAATATAATTAAATAAAACAATGTAACAAAGGAATTTAATTAAAGTTTAAGTAAATAACTTTCAGCTCATTGTATGTCACCTGTTATTGGTTGCCTTGGAAGAACTCAAGGTCTTTCAACTACAACTATACCAACTACACATATTGTTGCTACATTCCTCCACATTGCCGATAATGTTAAGTGCTGGTTCAGCAATGCCCAAGTCTATGCATAGTCATGTGGGAGGGCATTGCATTCTTCTTTACTTCTTTTTATTTTATAATGCCTCCAAGTACAATAATAGTTGTGGTTGGTTGGTTGACTTTTTTTTTTTTTGGGGGGGGGGGGGGGGTAAGGGACCAAACAATGAAGTCATCAGTCTCTCGATCTAAGGATGGGGCATCCAGGAGTAGAGATGTCCACCAATATGTTTTCTTATCTAGTCGGAAGATTCAAAACAGTGCAAGTTAGACAGCAGAAAATGTAATAGTCTAGACATCTTTTGTACCATCAAAAATAAAAACAAGATTAAGGAGATGGCGAAGTTGGCAGATGGGCATCTCCAGGGCTCTGCATGCGACAAGAAACGTCCCACCCACAGCTGTCCCACCCCTGAGCCATTACTGCAAGAGCGCCCATTATTCAACAAAGTGTGACACCCAGAACAGAAAACTGAGTGGAGCAGAAAGGAGGCAAATCAAATCTAAAAATGATTAAAACAGAATAAAAGAGGGATGAAACAGTAGCCTGGTCAAGGAGGTAGGGTTGCGGACTGCCTGACCTAGCATATAGCGTGAGACACCCCATTCCCAACCACTCTTTCCCTGCTCCAGTGCTAGATTAAAACCTTATAACTGAGAATAAAAACCACTTTCCTGGAGAAAAATAAGAACCTGTTCAACCATCCATGAATCATCTGCCAATATTAAAGGCAATGATTCCAGAAGTCCATATTTAGCATGGATGGTAAAAAGAAGGCCCCCAAGCATCCATCAAGATACGAGCTACTGCCTGTAATGCTCCATAACCACAATGTGAGGGTGGCCCATTACACAAAAGAAAGCAACGGGTTAACCTGGTATGACCAATGCGGAGATAGCATAGGACTGTGGATTCCTTCCATGGAAGCAAAAGGAAGGGAACCATGCTGCAGTAGTCTCCTCGATTGTGATGAGTTTATTAGATGGAGCAGTAGCCCACAACATGCCTTTCTACCTCCGAGTGAGCAGAGACCTTATGTGCACCTGCAAATCTGCACCGCGTGTTGGCAAAGTGAACAGGCAGTGAGTAAGTGCTCCTCTAGCCGAACGATCAACCAGTTCATTCCCTGGGACAGGTGCATAACTTGGGACTCTGAGAAATACAATTAAGCAGGCAGCATAGCAAAGGTCAGTGAGAAGTTCATGAATAGACGATACCAAAGGGTGGCAAGAACAGCATTGGTCAATAGCCTCTGCGTCAGTACATATTAGAACACAGTCAAGGGAGGCGCGTTTAGTAAAATGGAGGGCTCTGCTGCCGGCTGTCAGCTCTCCCATAAACATACTACACGTTCGCAGCAAGAAATGGTGTTCCACACTGGCAGGAAATGTAAAAACATAGCCCAACTAATCCACAGTTTTAGAGCCATCAGTGTAAAAGATGAAATCACCATGAGTCTCTTGAAGAACTGGACATAACAGATGCCAAATGGTCATGGGGGCGACCAAGACTATAGGACCTTGGAAAAAATCTGTCCTAGTCTGTGGCCTGGACACCATCCAAGGGGAAGTGCACGAGAAAACATGAAGAGCATAATCCAGGAAGCAGAGATGGAGATCTTGGCAGAGGGAAGAGTGGCAGATTCCAACTGGTAGTTCCACCTAAGGGCGGCTATCAGGATGCTGATGACACCCTTCGTATGTAAAGGGAATGGGACACATGCAATGACCAGGCGATTGAATAAGAGAGTAAGAGCTGGTACCGCTGAATCTGAAGGGGAAGATCCCCTCTTCAACAAGGAGACTGTCTATGGGACTAGTCCGAAAGGCAGCTGTGGCCAGATACACGTCACAATGGTAGACTGGGTCTAGCAGTTTTAAAACTGAAGGAGCCACTGAGCCATAAACGTGGCAACCATACCCCAGTCAGGACGCACCAGAGCCTGGTAAACCTGGAGAAGAGTAGCATGATCCACACCACAAAATGCGTGGGCAAGAAATCAGAGCGCATTAAGCTTCAACATGCTGCTAGTCTTCAGGTGATAAACGTGGGGCAGCCAGGTCAGCTTTATATATAAAAAAAGAGGCCCCAGATATGGGACTATGCTACAACATCTAGTGCTGTGTACCTAGGTAGAGCCTTGGGTCAGGATGGACTGTGGTATTACAGCAGAAATGCATGACCCACTTTTTGAGGGAGAGAATTGGCAACCATGGGAAACAGTCCATGCAGAGGCCCTTCGGGTGGCACCTTGGAGCTGATGTTCAGCAGATGCTACTGAGTGGGAGCCGTAACAAATGCAAAAATCATCAACAAACAATTCAAGGGTGATCAGCAGCCTTGTGGGATGCCGTTCTCTTGGACCCATGGGGAGCTGAGTGAAGTCCCGATTCCATTCCAGAGCAACCAGTAGGATGAAAACTGATGAATAAAAATTGGTGGGTGGCTTCAAAAGCTCCAGTCACGGAGGGTGAGTAAAATGTGATGACTCCAAGTGGTGTCATATGCCTTATGCAGGGGGGGGGGGGGGGGGGGGGGAGGGAAAGAAGACTGCCACAAGGTACTGGCACTTAGAAAAAGCCTGCTGAATTGCTGTTTCCAACCTAAACAAATGGTCAGTTGTGGGTCATGCCTCCCAGAAACTACATTTATAGGGGGACAAGGGCCCCCCCAAGATTTGAGAACTCAGCATAATCTGTGGACAATCAGCCTTTCAAGCAGCTTCCACAGTATGTTGGTGAGGCTAACCGGACAGTAACTGTCGAGAGATGTTGGGTCTTTGCCTCGCTTAAGGACTGGGACAACTATGCTATCTTTCCAGTGTGAGGCGAAGGCACCTTGGAGTCAAAGACTTCTTAAGACCCAGAGAAGATGCCTTTGGGGAACATTCAAGTGTTGCATCATCTGATTGTGAACTGAATCAGGCCTGAGGCTCTGTCGTAGGTTGAGATAAGAGCCTGAAGTAGTTCCCCGACAGTGAAGGGTTCATTATAAGAATCAGGCTGGTAGTAAAATGGAGGGCTCTGCTGCCGGCGAATTGGTAAAAAGTCCACTCTGTAAGACAAGACCTGGAACAGCTGCTGAATACTGGTGACCCGTAAGACCATGGAGCTTGGCCCACACCCAAAACAAAGGAGACATAGCACTCCCACCATTCCTTCTTAATGTGTTTTATTATTTAGCGAGCCTTAGCACGAAGTCGCTTAAAAGCGATTAGGTTGTTCTGCGAAGGATGTTGTTTGCATTGCTGCAGGGCTCATTGGCAATCCTGAATAGGTACTGCAATGTCTTTGATCCACTGCGGCACTTGCCAACTCAGAGTGGGCAAACTGTAGAAAGGGGAGTAGCAGTTCCAGCAGTGGGGGTGACGCCTTCCACAACCTCATCAATATGATATGACAGAGAGGTGGCAAATGTAATAGCAGAGTCATACAAAGGCCAGTTGGCTCTGTGAAATGCTCAATGTGGTTGTCTTTTCATTTGGTGATGACACAGAAATGAAAGGATCGCCAGAAAGTGGCAATTGTCACAAATTCCATCATGAAGTAACCAATGTAGCTAAGCTACAAGATTAGGGAAAGAGACTGTTAGATTGATAGGTGAAAAGGTGCCAAGGTCAGCACTGAACTGGGTAGGAGAACCATCACTGAGGTGGCACAGATCATGGTCTGTGAGAAGCTGGTCAATTAGAATATCCCTACAGTGGTGCTTCCCCACAGGGGGTGGTGTGCACTGAAAGTCCTCAAGCAAGAGAAAAGAGGGGAAAAGATGCTGGATTGATGTGGTCAAATTAACATAAATGGCCTGCCTGGAAGTAGGTAAATGTTGCAAAGAGTAATTGCCAAGGTCATTTTCCCCCACACCGCTATTGCCTCCAACAAGGTACGAAAGGAAATCCATTCGCCAATGACATCTGTACAGGCCAAAGTACAGACCCCTCCAGCTGCCCTCTCAGGACTGGCGCAGTTCTGACAGAATGCATGATAACCACCGAGTTTTGAAGAACAGTCACCAGTGAAGTGCACAGCTAAGAGAGCAATGCAAACTGCAGAAGAGGAAGAAATAAGAAATTCTAGTTCTGGCAGGTAACAGCAGTACCCATTATAATTCCACTGAATGATCATATAAAAGGTAGCTAGGTTAGATGTGAAGTGGACAGGAGGGCCATGACACCACATGATCATTGCCTTTCACCACTGAGAATTGACCCCCATCCACAAACATCAGCTCAGAATTCAACTGCGTAGGTGGATCTGGTGCCTGCAGGGCACCGGAGTAGCCTTGTCCTTATTCTTCTTCTTCTTCTTCTTCTTCTTTTTCCATAACCTTTGAAGGGCAAGGTTCCTGTAGGGGCTATCAGCATTGAGTGAAGTGACAGATGAAGATCGGACAGCCCAGGGACCTAGAGGCCATGGCTCCTTCATGCATTGATTGGTGTCGGATCTCCTCTACTGTGGAAGAGGAGGGTAGTGGGGAATTTTCTCTTTTTTTTAGGGGGGGGGGGGGGGGATGGTCTAAATGTTAGCATAATTGACTGTCATATCAATCGATAATATTAATGCATGAAACACATATGGACATCTGTGTGTAAAACTTTGCACACTGTTCTACACTACTACAGGGGAAATTGTTTCTCAGTCATCCTGTACAACTGTAGCATTCTTCTGGGAAAGGTAACTTTCTCCCCCACAGACAATGCTGACATTTAGTTCACAGACAGGCTACCTTCTCAGCATTTCCTGTTCAATTCTCCTATGTAGGTAGACAAAGTAACTTGTCTTAGCTCCTGCTTATACAGTGGAGTTATTGTCAGCTTATTAACTGAGTACATATTTGCAGTTGTGAAGTGAGTTTTTATGAAAAAAAAAAGCTCAACAGCTGGACCTCTCAAATGCCTACAACACTGAAGAGCCTGCCCCATGCATGACATGCTGTCAATATGTATTCAACAATGTTGATTTCATCGTCTCCACTCCCATTGGCTGGAATATATTTCCTATCCTGAAGGATATCATATTCACCACCCCAGCCTCACCTCTCCCAACATCTGAAGAGTTCCAGAGGCTTAAACTGTCTCCCTCTGCAACACAAGTAGATCACCTAGCTGTTATAGAACTTCAGATAATTCAGTGTAAGACAAGCAATGTCTTACAGCAGATCACTGTTCTAGTTTTGAGCATTCCAATTCCCACCAGCTTGTAAGATATACTATCACTGTGTGGAAAGTGCCTCCATTCAGTGCAGCTCACTCTAGTAGTGCCAGGAGTTCCTGAATGCATGAGATTTATGCAGTCTACCAGTAACATAATTAATCATGGGAGAAGTGCAGTAACTTTCTGGTCATTCATTAATTCACCACAAAGCGAGTACAACATAAACACACGGCTTTACAATGTGCTGTCAATGACAGCAGCAAGGTGCCACATTTAACAATTCTCTCTCTTTCCCACCAACACTACATACGTCACTGGCACCACACACTGAGATTAAATACTTCTCATTCATTGTTTATAGGAAAATATTTTACATAAAATCTCACTTAGTAACTGCAGATATGGACAGCAGATATGGACGCAACTGAAAGTAACTATTATATATAAATGAGCTCTGTCAAGAGAAGTAAACAAAAAATACTGGGGAGGGATAGTCTGTCTGTGAACTAAAAATTGAGCAACACTTGTGGTGTGGGAAGTTGCCTTTCCTGGATGAAAGCACCAGCAGCTGTACAGTATGACTAAGAATCAATTTCCCCTGCAGCAGTGTAGTACAGTGTGCAGAGTCTGTCCATATGCATTTCTTGCTTTAGTGTTATTAGTAACTCATATACTCATATCTTTATACCACATAGTGTTAACAGACTTTGTGGAAAATAAACAACCCTGAGCATGTGTGTGCACTGCATCATCAGCATATTATAAGCTGTGCTGCAGCAGGTTGGTACAACTTTGTGAAACACCCTGCAGTTGCTTCTGGTCATACCGTGGGATAGACAGAGCAAGGAATCAGCTGCTCATTCTTCAATTTGCAGACCTATGAAGGGGGGAATTACATGACATCAATCTGGCAACCAACAATCCCTCACACTTCTACCCCTGCCCCTCCCCTCCAATCCCCAGCCCTCGACTGTATTACACCCACAGAACATAATTTATGCCTTAATATGATTCTACAGCACTTAAACATGCTCAAGTAATTACTATTTGTTCTTAATCCATTTTGTTTAACAGTAACCACTGAAACACTATTTTTAATAATCTGCAATTTTCCGTTCCCTGCAATGTGGAAACTCTAAGTCCTAGTGAAACAATGAATAGGACCTTTCTTGTCGGAAATCTGATTTAGTTTAATTTTGTGCTGGGAAACATTTCCAATAGAATCCATGCTTCTCAAGTTATTTTTAAACAACAACAACAACAACAACAACAAAGTGGTCTTTAAATAAACCCACCCTCACACCCACACCCTGCTGGTGGGGATTATTAGAATGTTGTTCATGGCCCTCCCCCTACCACTGTACAAAAATTTGAGACTACATGATTTTCCTTGGTTGACTGGACTAACTGCTCTTTGGATATAGTGGCATTACTTTCATATTTCGAGAATCACCAGTAAATCCTCAACAGGTGTAGCATGTAAGGAAAAGGTGAGCCTCAGTAGTATGCTTCACTATATTTGTTGCATTATCGTTCGCTAGCTCTCCAGTTGAAGACACTGCACCAAGACACTGGCAGCAAAGCCCACGTTAGCACTGAAGGTAGCTTCATGATATGAGCACACAACATACAGTGGTAATTGACAGTTGGCAGTGCCATCACGGGTAATCTTATCCACAATTCCGACTACTTTCTGAGTAACAGATTTTACATGTTCTAGTAAGTTCCTTTTCTCATCTAGAAGAATGACTGCAAACACTGTTGCATTTTATACGGGTCCATTGGGCCTCAGGGAAGGATCCTGGTGAGAGAAATTCTTCCCTTTATAAGCATATCAGTGGTTTTATGAATGGCTACAGCCAATTTGTCAACTTTGCACCACCACTGCATCTGAACAAGCACATCATTTATGTTTCCCTTAAGTCTCGCTCTGGAGCCAGCAGACACAGCTACTAGGATGTGATCCGTATATGCAGCACCACCTTCAACATTTTCTTCCCTATCTAAAAGACAGAAGTGGAATTCAATGCTAAGTTCCCAGAACATAGGGGTCACTCATGGAGCTTTTGACACAGCCTTTGGTAATCTTTTTTATTACCTTGCTCTGCCCCAAAAGTCATTGGATGGTTTGTCCACTGAAATAATCAACAACACTCTTGTATAGACATTTAAGGACCCAGAGATCTCCAAAACATGCAGACATAGCAAGCCACTGAAGATCTGAAGAGCTCTATTAACCACGTAATCTACGGGTTTCCATGTTCTGAACCCATACTGGCATTGGTTCAGCACCAAGAGCTCCCATGTACCTACAACTGGTCACAAAGCACATGCTCCTAATCCTTGGCCAAGGTATTTAACAAGAAAATGGGTTTGTAATTCGTCAGTGTTGCTGCATCTTTACGCAATCTATTTTTAACCACTACTGCCTCAGTTCTTCCCAAATCAGTGGTATACCACATCTTCGCAAAGTTTCATTTACAAAAAGTGTCAAATAAGGCACTCCAGTGGACTGATCATTTGCGCGACAATGTAGATGCCATCAAAATCTAGTGCCTTTCCAGTTTTCAGCTTGAAAATTGCAATAGCAACATTTTCCTGAGTAAAAGGTAACACCAACACCTTATTGCCACATTCATTATATAGTTCATTTCAAATGTGTACATGTTTTTCTGAGCGTGTTTTCGTGTTATCAGGAAGTTCAGCTGACTCCCGTAACCCAACAATTACTGATCCAGCCTCCCTACACATCATGGACATGACAGTAGGTCCCTTAACCTTTTCAGTCAACAATATATGCGATCTTCTTCATATGTCAAATTCTAGTTGCCTTATAAGAAACTTCTCCCCGATATATTCTTTCAGTTTCCTACAACAATGTTTTTTAACACATCTTAACTGCCCTGTACACATGGAGACTCACAGTGCACTCTGGTTGAAAGTATGTTGATAAGCTCTTCTTTTTGACCTTACCCTTCATCACAATACGGGAAGGTCCAGTTCCCCAGGACTTCAGTCTAACAATTTATCTTTTTCTTGGGAACATGAATGTCCTGTGCTCTCTGCAAGGGTTCAGTTAGAAGCTGTGCACTTAAGTATATGTGGATTAGAAGTGATTCCACTGGAAATGATGTAATGTAGGCAATTAAGCCACTCCAAATTGCTTTTCTGATACCTGATGTAGAGAATCATGCTCTACTGTTTGTCACAATCTATTGTTGCCATTTTCCTCTTTGGTGACAACTGCATAATGCTCAGTGGATGACAGGTGCTAGAGCACTTACTAGCGATTAATCTTAGCTGCCGTCATCCAGTCTGCTAAACTGACAACTATATTAGTGGCAACATCTGCTCGTCCCTCAAATGTATTTGACAAACCCTCTAGCTTTGAAACAATGATGTCCATCTCCTGTATTATGTCCTCTTAGTATCTCATCCATGAGCTTACCTATTCTGTCACAGAGTGGATTTTGCATCCATATCTGTTGCCCCAAGGAGACATGCAACTCATCCACAGATAGCTACTGCCATGAGCTTATCTATGAGGGACATTTCGAAACTAAGTTTTGTCACTGTTTTTGACATGGAAACTTTATTGCCAAAAACAAATACACCATGGCACCATGAACTATACACCTCGCATTGTTTTTTTTTTTTTTTTTTTTTTTTTTTTTTTTTTTTTTTTTTTTTTTTTTTTTTGTGTATAGTCACAACTGACACCCAACACTGAGACATTTGTCATATAATTTACAATCAGTTTGAAGAACCTAGTCTGATAAAACTCTGTGCCCCGTGATGCAATGAATTGTCACACAGCCTGCTCCACCTCAACACTGGTTTGCATCTGGCACACAGGTCGCTGCTACACTCTCATCCTTGGCACTCTGTACATTTATCATTCCTCCTCCTTCTCTGATGTCTCTTCAATTCCTGAACCAACAATGCATGTGGATTCATAAGGAATTTATTTGTATCACCCTGTGTACCAGCTTCTCTTTCAAAAACAGAGACAAAACTTATTTCCGACATGTCCGTCATATATAAGGTCTGATAGGATGCGAGTACTGCATTCACATATGCTTACTAAAATCCACGCTTTCTGCACATCCTTCACTTCTACTGTGACCATATGCTTGTCACACTGCTGTGCCACCTTGGTCTTCTGAACTTTCCCCACTTTTAATGACATTGGCTTACAGTGTCTCATCGTGGCCAGTAATTGTTAACATATCTGCAGGAAAATGTGGGAGCCTATTGCTTATACAGTACAGTTGCTGCAGACTGTATGAAAACTGAACTCTTTGGTTAGTTTTCGTATTCAGTCAGAGCCAGTTTACTTCACACAGCATTAAACAGTAATATCTTTATCATTCTGCATGTACTGAGTGTGAAAAAATCACTTTGGAGAGGAGAGGCTGGGTCAGAGAGTACACGTCCATATGTTTTAATAAAATCACTATATGTTGCTTGATGCTGATTGGTACATTTATTCTTGTGAACAGCTGCCAAAGGAGGTCACATAATTGTTTAACCTCTGTTGGTAAAGCATTCCTCCCAAAGAAACCTTTCTTATGTCCCAGTTATGAAATATGAAATAGATTTCACTTTAGGACGCCCAACTCAGATAACATGTCTAGGGGCAAACTGCAGCACACTGAAAAACTCTAATCAACTTAACTGCACCTTAAGTTATAAATTCTTGTAAAGTCTGTTTGAATGCTTTCAAGTATGATTTTTGGTAAGGTTCAAAATATTAGAAAGAGTTTTCATATTAAATAAGAAGTTCTGATTTTCACTAAACTTCATTTTTTGAGATTTTTATGCCCTCCAGTGCTACCACAGGGAATGCGGCAGAGGGGGAGGGGAATATGCAGATGACGATGCTGCATGGGCATCTACTGCTACAGGACATGCGGTAGCAATGCCATCATATTCATCAGTGTCTTTATCATAGACTCTGGCAGGAGGTTCAGGAAGCTGCAACACCAGGTTGGACAGCTACAATGTAAGGAAGTCCCTCATTGCAGGCATTACTGCAGCAGTAACATTTCTCTCATCAGTATCCCTTGCAGTCTGAGGAGTGGATGCAATGTTCCCCTACATGGTATTTCCTTGGAATAAAGTTCGTGAACCTCATCTGGTGTGAGCCTGCCTATTTGTCTTGTGGGTAACTCATTATGAGTCCTACCATCTGTGTTTAAGCTTCCTGAATGTTCAACTTCACTTACACAAAACTGCTGTAGCTCAAGTTTGTTTATCATACAACACATATTAGCGTGCATCATTATCCATTTAAAGAACTATCACCTAAGTTCCTTTGCAATTGCTGTCTCTAAGCTCCTCTGTAGTATCTTGTCATCTATGAAATTCACACTGCTCCTTCACAAACCCCATACTGATTGGTGCTGGAATGCTCTCAAAATGTGACACTGCTCTCCTTCACAGTGTAAGACAAGTTGCTTATGCCAAGCTATGGTACAACGCCAGTTCCTGGCTGCTGTTGATAGGGACAAATGCTCCCGTATCCTTATAGTGTGTCTTCCATTATTTGATTTACACAGATCTCACATAGAGTCGTTGGTCACCCCCCTTTGGTGTTATTTTAGAACGGTCCATAGTTTATTCTAGCTATTTCACATTCTATCAGTGTTTCATACATTGCAAAATCTTTACCAAGTCCATCACATTTTCTGGTACTGTTGTGACATGGAATGCAGACAGGTTTTTCTTTGATTTTGGTTATCATAAGAAATGATTACAAGTGGTCACTGATTGCACAGAGACTGGGTGATTACACAGAGAGATGCACTGCACTTGGACATAAATAACTTTCCAGCTACAGCAGCAAAAGGGAACAGTTCGGGATATGTCAATGTCTACGTCTCTAATTCAGTGCTGTGTTTGGCAGTGAATATCTTTATTTGTAATGCCGTCATGAGGTACCAACTTTTCCATGATACCTCACATTCTGTGAAAGACATCACAATCTCAATGAAATTCTACTATAGGAGTTAACGTTAATAATACATCATAACATGTAGAACACGCAGCAAGACCAAAACTTTCTGTTTAACTTAAACCTGAAATGAAAGAATGATATGTGGGTCTCAGTGAAACATTGATACAACCTTCAGTGACTGAAGTGAATGACTATTATGTACAGATAACTTTCAGCCAGTAACAAAACGAAAAAAGCCAGGAATGGTTATTTTCATCTTTGGAAAAGTCCAAGAAATTCTGCACAGCTTCTTCCACTGGAAAAAAGTGATGCCTTTTAGGGATTGCAAAGTGTAACTGTGGAACACTTCATAAACAGGAAACACAAACAGGAAAAAGTAAATCATTTAGTTATCTGCTTGATGAATGTTTGAATCCTTGAGTTACATCAAACCCAATACAGTTTTCAGAGTACCAGCATATGGTAGTAAGGGGACAAATCAGAAAGTCTTTGCCCTACTTTTTTAGTCAAATTACAGTTGTAATTGTTCAGTCAACATATCCATTACTGGTGTTAGACCTTTCTTGGTTCAGACAGGCCTTATCTGCTGGTAGCTCCGCCGCATGGCACTGCTGTCATTTTTTGGTGGCAGTGCTTCACACGTTCACAGCATTAGAGCAACCAAGTGCAATTCGTTTTCTATGGAGCAAGGGATGAACGTCCATTGAGATCTACAGGCTTATGGAGCCCACATATGGAGAAAACTGTCTCGCTTTGATAACTGCGAGGGGATGGTGGAGCTAGTTTGACAAAGGCCATGAGGTCTTGCATGACAATGAATGGTCAATCAGTGACGACAACATTACCCACATGGATCCAACGGTGAAAGCAGATTGGCGTGTGCACATCACGGCCATTTCCCAGGAGCTTGACATATTGTATGGCAGTGCTTACATCATTCATGGGTCCTTAGGGTACTGGAAGGTTTCATGTCGGTGGGTGTCTAAGCAGTTTGATGCCATGATGAAATGCAAGTGAATGATGTGTTCACTGAACCATCTGGAATGGTATTCCAAGGAGAATGAAAGTTTCCTGGATCACATTGTTACTCACGATGAAACATGGATACTGCATTTCAAGCTGGAATCCAAGCAGCATCTACATCTACATCTACATTTATACTCCGCAAGCCACCCAACGGTGTGTGGCGGAGGGCACTTTACGTGCCACTGTCATTACCTCCCTTTCCTGTTCCAGTCGCGTATGGTTCGCGGGAAGAACGACTGTCTGAAAGCCTCCGTGCGCACTCTAATCTCTCTAATTTTACATTCGTGATCTCCTCGCGAGGTATAAGTAGGGGGAAGCAATATATTCAATACCTCATCCAGAAACGCACCCTCTCGAAACCTGGCGAGCAAGCTACACCGCGATGCAGAGTGCCTCTCTTGCAGAGTCTGCCACTTGAGTTTATTAAACATCTCCGTAACGCTATCACGGTTACCAAATAACCCTGTGACGAAACACGTCGCTCTTCTTTGGATCTTCTCTATCTCCTCCGTCAACCCGATCTGGTACGGATCCCACAATGATGAGCAATACTCAAGTATAGGTCGAAAGAGTGTTTTGTAAGCCACCTCCTTTGTTGATGGACTACATTTTCTAAGCACTCTCCCAATGAATCTCAACCTGGTACCCGCCTTACCAACAATTAATTTTATATGATCATTCCACTTCAAATCGTTCCGCACGCATACTCCCAGATATTTTACACAAGTAACTGCTACCAGTGTTTGTTCCGCTATCATATAATCATACAACAAAGGATCCTTCTTTCTGTGTATTCGCAATACATTACATTTGTCTATGTTAAGGGACAGTTGCCACTCCCTGCACCAAGTGCCTATCCGCTGCAGATCTTCCTGCATTTCGCTACAATTTTCTAATGCTGCAACTTCTCTGTATACTACAGCATCATCCGCGAAAAGCCGCATGGAACTTCCGACACTATCTACTAGCTCATTTATATATATTGTGAAAAGCAATGGTCCCATAACACTCCCCTGTGGCACCCCAGAGGTTACTTTAACGTCTGTAGACGTCTCTCCATTGATAACAACATGCTGTGTTCTGTTTGCTAAAAACTCTTCAATCCAGCCACACAGCTGGTCTGATATTCCGTAGGCTCTTACTTTGTTTATCAGGCGACAGTGCGGAACTGTATCGAACGCCTTCCGGAATTCGAGAGAAATAGCATCTACCTGGGAGCCTGTATCTAATATTTTCTGGGTCTCATGAACAAATAAAGCGAGTTGGGTCTCACACGATCGCTGTTTCCGGAATCCATGTTGATTCCTACATAGTAGATTCTGGGTTTCCAAAAACGACATGATACTCGAGCAAAAAACATGTTCTAAAATTCTACAACAGATCGACATCAGAGATATAGGTCTACAGTTTTGCGCATCTGCTCGACGACCCTTCTTGAAGACAGGGACTACCTGTGCTCTTTTCCAATCATTTGGAACCTTCCGTTCCTCTAGACACTTGCGGTACACGGCTGTTAGAAGGGGGGCAAGTTCTTTCGCGTACTCTGTGTAGAATCAAATTGGTATCCTGTCAGGTCCAGTGGACTTTCCTCTGTTGAGTGATTCCAGTTGCTTTTCTATTCCTTGGACACTTATTTCGATGTCAGCCATTTTTTCGTTTGTGCGAGGATTTAGAGAAGGAACTGCAGTGCGGTCTTCCTCTGTGAAACAGCTTTGGAAAAAGGTGTTTAGTATTTCAGCTTTACACGTGTCATCCTCTGTTTCAATGCCATCATCATCCCGGAGTGTTTGGATATGCTGTTTCGAGCCACTTACTGATTTAACGTAAGACCAGAACTTCCTAGGATTTTCTGTCAAGTCGGTACATAGAATTTTACTTTCGAATTCACTGAACGCTTCACGCATAGTCCTCCTTACGCTAACTTTGACATCGTTTAGCTTCTGTTTGTCTGAGAGGTTTTGGCTGCGTTTCAACTTGGAGTGAAGCTCTCTTCGCTTTCGCAGTAGTTTCCTAACTTTGTTGTTGTACCACGGTGGGTTTTTCCCGTCCCTCACAGTTTTACTCGGCACGTACCTGTCTAAAATGCATTTTACGATTGCCTTGAACTTTTTCCATAAACACTCAACATTGTCAGTGTCGGAACAGAAATTTTCGTTTTGATCTGTTAGGTAGTCTGAAATCTGCCTTCTATTACTCTTGCTAAACAGATAAACCTTCCTCCCTTTTTTTATATTCCTATTAACTTCCACATTCAGGGATGCTGCAACAGCCTTATGATCACTGATTCCCTGTTCTGCAAATACAGAGTCGAAAAGTTCGGGTCTGTTTGTTATCAGTAGGTCCAAGATGTTATCTCCACGAGTCAGTTCTCTGTTTAATTGCTCGAGGTAATTTTCGGATAGTGCACTCAGTATAATGTCACTCGATGCTCTGTCCCTACCACCCGTCCTAAACATCTGAGTGTCCCAGTCTATATCTGGTAAATTGAAATCTCCACCTAAGACTATAACATGCTGAGAAAATTTATGTGAAATATATTCCAAATTTCCTCTCAGTTGTTCTGCCACTAACGCTGCTGAGCCGGGAGGTCGGTAAAAGGAGCCAATTATTAACCTAGCTCGGTTGTTGAGTGTAACCTCCACCCATAATAATTCACAGGAACTATCCACTTCTACTTCACTACAGGATAAACTACTACTAACAGCGACGAACACTCCACCACCGGTTGCATGCAATCTATCCTTTCTAAACACCGTCTGTACCTTTGTAAAAATTTCGGCAGAATTTATCTCTGGCTTCAGCCAGCTTTCTGTACCTATAACGATTTCAGCTTCGGTGCTTTCTATCAGCGCTTGAAGTTCCGGTACTTTACCAACGCAGCTTCGACAGAGTATAGTGTGGAAACATCTGGGTGTGAAAAAGTTCCATTCAACGCCATCTGTTGGGAAAGTGATGTTACAGGCCTTCTGGGATAGCCATGGACCGCTCCTGCCGGATTTCATGCCACAAGATGCAGCTATGTATGCCGAAAGTTATTGTTTCACACTGTCATGTCTGAGGGCTGCCATCTGCTGAAGGCACCAAAGGATTCTTGATGTGGACAATGTGACACTGCTCCACAACAATGTGAGACCACATGTGGCAGTAGGAACTGCCGAAAAGTTCCAGTAATTTCACTGGGAGATTCTAGACCACCCACCACACAGTCCAGACCTCAGCCCCGGTGATTTCCATGTTTTTGGAATGCTGAAGAAGCTCCTGGCAGGATAGCAATTCATAAGTAATGATGAAGCCACGACAGCAATCCGTTGGTGGTTCCACAGTCAGCCAGACGAATTCTACCACAGGAGCAGCTCAAATTTAGTGCTGCAATGGGACAAATGTGTGACCCGGTGTGTGGCTGAGGGGAAAAATAGTGTAAGGTACGCAGAACAGGATGTATATTTGTCATTATCTGTATGTACCTTAGTTTGGCTACTAAGAAATATGGGTAAAAACTTTCTGATTTGCCCTCGTATAACAACAGGCTGCAATAAGCTAAATTAATAGCATAAAACATTAGGGATTTTTGTTTTGAATGTCTACCACACCCTGCATATCTGTCTGACCTAACCCAAGAGACCGCAATGTTTGAAAACCTCATAATTATCTCAAAAGGGTGTCTGAATAATTATGCAGTAAATCTGAAGTTTTTTCCTTCAGGCATTAAACTCCGAATTAAATGACGACAAGTTTGCATTGTTTACAACAGTGACTATGTTGAAAAGTGACTGCCTTTGAATAATGTTACACTGACACCATGAAAAAATATTGTTGCACATCAGTAGTTATAATAATAGGTTTACAATAAAATCTGTTGGCTTTTAAGGTGAATACAAAAAGAAAGAGAACAAAAGAACTATCACATATCACTTAACAAAATCATATTCAGTATCACTAACTTTTAACAAAACTGTGAAACAAATACCATCACAAGAAAACAGTAAAAATTTAGAGCTAAAACACACACACACTATTCCCGAGCATTGGAGCTCCAGTGCCTGGAGGCTGTGGCCACGTGTATGCGAGTTGTGCTTGTGTAAATGTATATGTGTTTTCTATTTTGGAAAAAGGACTTTGTCCAAGAGATTAATTATTTTAGCAGTCTTTCATTGTTCCTATCTGCAAGGTAACAGGTCTAGTATGCGATGAGTAGCAACCTATCCCTTCCCTAGTGTTGTTATTCCATCCTGATTTCCCATTGTTTAGCATACAGCATTTAAATGATATAGCAGTAAACATAGAAGTCCTAACATCCCAAAAAATGTGCTCTGTATATATTAAAATGATCTATGCACCACAAACTGGGTTGACTGGTGTTAATGGACTAAACAGAGAGGCACTTACTTGAGAGAGTGTTCACCTGTAGTTAGTGACATCAGCTAGAAATTTGATTGAATTGTGACAGTATACAGGAGTGGTAAAATCAATGCAATGAAAGCATTATTGATGCCAGAGATGAGAAATAATTTAAAGAGAGGTAAAAGTATATAGGTTGTGCTGGAATGCAGATGAAGGCTCCCCCGGAGTTCACCTGTTGGAAGCTAAACCTCACCACCCCACCAACCCCAGTACTCAGCCTGACCTGACCAAATTCCCCAAGGTATTCATTGTTTCGCTCAACATGCGGAGCATTTGTGGGTGTGGTCAGAATTGCCCTCTGCAAGTGGTTCCAAAGTAAACAGTGTAGGTGATTCTGTGACTTCTGTAAACAACAACTGGCTACCTCATGTTTATTGTTAGTGCAGACATTATAGCTGAATGCTGAGGAAGATCTCTAGCTTCATGTATAGCAATCACAGAATGGTGGATACTACATATCCAATGGCACTGTAGAATGTGACGGTATGTATGACCTATCTGTTTACCATAGCCAGGAAGCTTTATGAGATATAGATACCGTTCCTTAGTCTGCAAGAGCCCAGAATTGTCGTCACGACATTTGGAATGTGCTAGAAAGAAACCTACTCTAGCATTAACCACCACCAGGTACTGCACGATACAGGAATGTTGCTGCAGTAAAGAAAGGTTAAATGAGCCTCAGGACATCTCGTGGAATCTTCATGAAGGAGAATTATTTGTGTCGCTGTGAGAAGAGGCTCTGCCCTCATACTAAACTTATCTGGTGCCCTTCCCCTACATCTCTAGAATGACAACAGCAACTTCCTTCTGAAAATTACATTTTTCCACAAGTATCACATGTACTCTCACTGGCAGCAGACAGCTTCTACTTAGTGAAAGATTTTGCATATCTACCAGCATAATCTGACGAGTTCATATACAATCAGTTTTGTATTTTTACATCTAAGAATCATTACTTCATCATTAGACTTTTTTTCAGTAAATATTTATATACTGCATGACAAACTCTGTGTCACTGAAGCATGTGTGTACACAGACAGCTGTTATTCTAGTGGCAGTGAAATTACCAATTTCTAAGTTTACACAAGTGGTGTCAGAACAATGATTACCAGAGGTATTTCGCTTGTACCCTGATATTACTGAAGAGCAGTGGTGCGTACCTAAGCTGATATCACATTGCTAGTAACAATTGACTAGTAAACTTGAGACTAATACACTCCACATTATCAAGTGTGTTGCCTGAAATGGCTGACAAATATATTTATAAAATACATAAATTTGAACAGAGAGAATGAGAGGAAAAACAACACTAAAAACACCTACCTTCACAATCTTTGGGTCCTTGGTCTCACATCCCTGAACCAGTGGATAGAGTATTTGGTTCACAACATAGTAAACTGGTGTCTGAGGATGTGCTGCAGCATTACGGAGCTTTGCAATCCCTTCTTCACATGACTGTAACAGACATGTTGTTCTTATTACGTGTTTTCCATACAAACAGTATTTAATACCAATACATAATACAAATAAATATTACAATTAATTTCAATTACATAAAAGATTAAAATTCTCATAATTCCAAATTTAAAAAAAACAGGGACAGAAAATGTGACATTTCTTGCACATAGTCCCCAATTATAAAAACAGAATGTAGTCTGAACCTACAGGTCATGGACATTCTAGCCCTAATTGATCTGGTCCTGGTATTTCTCTCTTTGTAATTTACATTTCTGCTTACTTTCCCTTCACATCCACAGTTATTTATAACAATTAACATACAGAAGGCAGCTCACAAGAATACCTGTGAGGGATGAGTTTGGGAGCAATGCCATAGTACTTTCCCTATCTCCATTCCATTATGCAATTGGTGAAGGAATGTATCACTGGCTGTGGAAAAAAAAATACTGCCTTACTACTGTATCCATTGTCAATGTTAGGTTTCATAGTGCACCATTTGTGGTCTACGATTTCCCCTTATTCTTTATTTGCAGCACCAGTGCCAAAGAGAAATATTCTAGTAAAATGTGTATGCAGACATCACACTTCCACTGTAATCAGGAAACAGATGAGAACACTACACTGTTGGTAGTTTTTGAACTTAATGAAATGTTTATCAAGTAAAAAAAAATCATATTACGCAATTGCATAAACACTACCAGTATCAAACTATTTGTACAGAATCTACTGAATCCATGCACAGGCACATTAATAATATAACTTATTCCATTCCATAAGTATTAAAACAAAGAAGGAGTAAGAATTTAATATATCTATGTTGCTCAAACCTCAGCAATTCCGTCGCAATGTTGATGTAATTGTCTTCACGAAAATGTTTCCAAAATGATGTGTACTATTCTACTCTAGACCACATCGCAATGCCTGCCTGACTCACTGGTGCATTCTTGTCATGCCACATTCTTCTTAGAAGTGGGCAGTAGTCCCTTAATTCTACATCCCTCTAAAACCCAGCAGCTGTCACTGATTCAATAAATATTCTCATTTTAATTACTTTTTTGAGATTATTTCTCCTCCTCTTCAGTTCTGACTTTGCACATCACAAGGAAGAAAAACATTTAATCAACATCTGAGGTGCTGATAACTATCAGTACGTAACGAATAAATACACACATTCTTCAAACAAAATCTGACTATCACAAGATATTAAGTGTAAGAAAACTTACAGCGTAATCACCAAGAGCTTGGTGAAATTTGCAAAGTTGGAATCCAGTCTCCTGAACACACACTGAAAATACTACGAAGTTTACAGAATTCAAATGTCTAGAGTAGGTGGCAGCCTACTGTCTCCTCTAAGATCTTCCATGAACAGTATATGGAATGAACAATTTTATAACTGCTGTAGTGTGTATAGTTTTAGCCCAGTTGCAAATTAGGGATCAAGAATTCCTCCTCCTAAAAGTATCAATCTAATTCAATTTTAAAAGATTACAGTGATTTTTTTCAATTCCTTTTAAGTGCCTCATCTTTCATTATTGAATTGGATAGTAACAATAACTGAACAAACATTGCAAGCTTAGGACAACATTAAATCCAAAGTTCTTTCACTTTTATCAGTGGCAACTGTAAACTATGGTGATGGTAAAATTGACTTTTAACCAACCCGCTCATTTATAGCTTCATGGATGAAAGTAGCTGTAATAGTCGCAAAATATTTTTTCACTGTTCACTTTACACCTACATCAGTTCTCTCACAGTCACTACTGCTAAACTCCCTCACCAGGGGAAAGAGAACATTTTTCAGTCTAGTACAGAGATGATGTTGACATCAATGACATTATCTTTGTTATGCTGGCACTTAAGAATATAAGACTAGTATAAAATTAATCTGTGGAATAACTTTGTTTACACACACTTCTAAATCGATAAACTGGAATACCATGTCATCTTACAATTCTATATCTTTGACAGCTGACTGCCAACAGAAATACATCCAGAGTTTGTGAAGCTGTATCTGAAATCTGCTAAATTCCTTCTGAGACAAACTTGAAGTTCAAATTTCTTTAGCAGACAATCCACATGAAGAATATGTCAAGACTGCAAGCACAGATTAAAACAATGAAAATGTGCAATACAATACTGGACAATATGTGATGAAAGGTGTACAAAATAGTTGGCAATGTACGCATATCAGAAAACAGAGTATACTACATTTACATGAAGAACTGCTATCACAAACCTTTGTCAGATTGGGTGCCATAGATGCTGAATCATGCCCAAAAGCAAATGCATAATAGCCAAGTTTGAGCTGTTTTGAAAAAGATTCAACTGGTTTTGTGCACTGATTTGGCACTGTGCATGAAATTTCATGTCATAAGTAAGACAGATTTTGATTACCTGATTATGAATGCTATGATAATTTTCCCTGATAACTTCCATTTTAAGTTTCATTTAACACAGTTTTTGCACGAAGAATGTCATATATGAGTCACTCTGATTATTGTTTTTGTGGAGATGCTAAGCCATTATTTTGCCCGACATGTATTAATTAATTGTGCATAGGTGGATACACAGACTTCAGCTCTCTTAGTTGATGGAAGCTGAAGACAGTTTTCAGAACTGTAACTAAGCTCTTGATACCAATTTTATTTTGTGGTGGAGGGGGAAGTGATACAAATAAGGATCATATCATATAATGTCTATCTATTTAATCTGATGTGATTCATAGTTTTCCTAGATTCTTCTGTGTGAATGTCACACAGCAGCTTTGAATCTTTGTGCTCATGGCACTTGCCTGCATTTTCATTAACACAGCCCATCATCATGACTTGGATACCTTTCTTAACATCTGATGCAGTAAAAAAGGAAAAAAAAATAATCTTGAGTTTGCATTTATTCGGTTAATATAGTGCACTATGTACACACAAGATGTGATCTTAGCAGCTTTTGCAGACCTGCAGTGAGAAAACTTCATTTGAGCTTCATAAGTAATTCCAAAACTTCCACAAGATGTCTGTTCCATACACAGTGTTATAAACCTTCAGAATAATGCTGTATTTTTATCACAGATAACTTTGGTGTGTAACTCAATCACAATGAGACACACAGCTTTCTTCTTCTTCTTCTCCTCCTCCTCCTCCAACTGCTGGTTCTTTTTCTTTCTCCTTGATTTCCAAAACTTGGTGACCTGAGATGAATTTGTTGTTTCATTGATGCAGAGGTATGTCTCATTCACTCAATTCAAGTACTTAAGTTAAGCCTCTACTCTAATTCATGGGATAAATGTGCAAATACTTTTATGTCAATATAATGTAACCCCCCCCCCCCCCCCCCCCACTTGGTTACACAATGCCTAGTACGCATCAATTTGACACTTTCACCAACAAAATATGGAAATGTGCAGACAAAAATTTCACAGGAAAAATAAAAAACACCTTGTAGAACATCTATAAGGGGCAGTCAAATGAAGATGAGACAGACGGAAAAAAGTAAGTAAACTGTGTATTATTTTAAAAGTAATCACCATAACTGTTGATACATTTATCCCACTATAACACAAGCTTGCAATGCCTATGTGGAAAAATGTCTGAAGTTGCCTATTAAACCATGAGTGTATCCAGGTTTGCACCTGTTCATCTGAAGCAAATTGACAGCCATGAATGCCCAAAAAATATGGAAATTTAACTAGGAGAGATTGAGACTGTAGGGAGGATATGTAAGGACTTCCAAGTGAAACTTCTGAGCAGCATAGTCGAAACAACCTCGGCAACATGTGGGCCCTTACACATCCTCCATACAGTCCCGATTTCTCCCCATGAGATTTCCACAGTTTTGGAGCGCTAAAGAATGGAATTTGTTGCCGTCGATTTGCTTCAGCCGGGGAACAATCAAGATTCTGTACGCAACCACAAAAATTCTTCTATGAAGGCACTGACAGAATTGTATTATAGTGTGATAAATGTATCAACAATTATGGCAATTACTTTTGAAATAATAAACAGTTTACTTACTTTTTTCCATCTTTATAATTTTCCATTTGACTGCTCTTTATATGAGATACACTCAAACTGCCTATCAATATGCGCACTGAAATGAGTAGAAAACTGAATCAATAACTTTACTAAGACTTTCATCTCTTGGCATGTGTAACACCACTAAAGTTATGAGACTTTCTATGTATTCTTAAAACAAGCTGGAGTATCACTCATGATTGCTTAATATATCCCACACAAAATGTTACCTGTGTCATAACTTAAGTAAACCATTAACCATTACTATAGGAGATGAAAAAGTTCATTCCACTCAGCTAAACACCTGACTAGAGCCTGGATTTTAAGTAATATCAAATTAAAAAAACATGTACACAAATAAGCAACCGAAACCGGTGAAAATTTCTAAATAAATATGTAATGAGACAATTATATGTACAATCCCAATTTTTGTCTGGAAAATATAAGTTCACACGTAGGCTAGTCAAATATCTATGTGAATTCTTAATCGGTAGTTCTGCTACAAAGTATTGAAGTACAAGTGCCTTCTATTCAAGGATTTAAGTCACAATGGAACAGGATGCACAATTAATTATAATATACTTTTCCAAATGTTCTGTCTGACAGTATGTTTTATGATGAGAGAAAGATCACTCAACTTTGCAAGATGTCTATGGTGTGTATTTATATGGAGAGATTGTACTAGGAATAATATTCTCAGAGGGTTCTACAATTTTATCATTAAATAACTGAGGTAAAACCCACAAGATTTGAGTACCCAGGGTTCTTATTCAGCGCACACTGCAGTTTACTGGAAACTGCAACACCCACTTCACCTGATACACAACACTGACAATCTGAACTGCAGCTTCCATTATTCCCACAGCCTCTTGGAGAGGCAAATTGAAGTGTCTGGTTTCTTGATACTGTTGGGAATCCAGTTAAAGTGGCTTGCGATCTACAAAACTGAACTGAGGACATTAGAATTGTTGAATGCTGACAAAGATTCACTCAGAGACACTGCAGGATCACAAGAAACGTTCTGCATCACTGACTTCATATGGGCAATGGGGTTACTACAGAAAAACACAGCTGAATCCATGTTGTCCACCCTGTTATCACTGGCTCTGGAGGCAGAAGTACATCATGGAGCTGCTGATTGTAGCATGGTACATGAGGAGGACATTTCAAGAAAACCTCCCTTGTTGCTCGTATCAGGGTATTTACTTCTTGAAATTTGTGCGTCTCTGTCCCTGCCACTCATTGCAATACATGAGCTGCACATGTAAAATGCATTAAGCTGAGATAAAATACATTAAGCAATTTCCCCACTTTCAACATGCGTGGAGCTGTATCTGTACATCAACAGGACCATCTCTTCTTTCACACCATCTGGCCAAAGTACCTAAGTCCATAATTAATGAAGCTAGCAATTGTTGAACTATTTATTGCCTTAAAAGGTTTACAGTATATTAAAAAGGGTTTAGATGCAGCCTCAGAGTCCAACTTGCCCACAGATTAGCAGTGAAGCAACCTACAACATATGTCATCTCACCAGCAGAAATCCATATATGTAATTTGCCAATGTCCAGGTAATTCTTCCTGAGAGTGAACTGATCAAGAATATTGCAGTTGCAGTAATTCTGTAAGAAATGTTAAATTAAGATACCTGAAGTTTGTTCCAGGATATGTTCCCTGCAACCAATGTAAAACACAGATGAAACTTCCTGGCAGATTAAAACTGTGTGCCGAAGCAAGATTCAAACTTGAGACCCGTACCTTTTGCAGGCATATGTACTCTACCAACTGTGCTACCCAAGCACAACTCATGACCCATCCTTACTTCTGCCAGTACCTCGTCTCCTACCTCCCAAACTTCACTGAAGCTCTCCTGGGAACCTTGCAGAACTAGCACTTGCAATATCCTTTCTTCCAGGAGTGCTAGTTCTACAAGGTTTGCAGGAGAGCTTCTGTGAAGTTTGGAAGGTATGCAAAAGACAAAGGTGCCAAGTTCAAGTCTCGGTCTGGCACACAGTTTCAATCTGACAGGAAGTATCATATCAGCACACACACTGCTGCAGAGTGAAAATTTCATTTTCAAAACACAGTTCTTTGTAAAATTCGTTATTAGACAATATACGTTGTCGCTGCAAGTAAGAAGAACCCGTTTCTTTGAAGGAATCCATTGTTTATTCCTAATATGCAGACTGCTTTGTAACTGTTGTTCAGTTTGAGATTTCATTTATCATAAATTTGGCAAAGGACTATTTTACCATCAGTGGTTAAAGCTGTGTCAAAAGAAACCCACATTTTTAGTTTTGGTGACAACGAAGACACAACCGGAGCCATGGTTAACTTAAATGCAACTGATTGTTACACTCTGTGAAACATTTGAGAACAATAAAGAAAAGTGTTAAAAACAAGTCAGTGTTGTTTGCATCAAATTTGTGCAATTTAGCTTTGGGTGTAATGAGATTGACAACAGTACGAGAAACACAACAATAAAACTTAGTTTATTTTCCTTTATTGTTCTGTAATGAAAATGCATAATAATTCTTCTACAATATTAAAACACGTAAAACTATGTAATATAATGTAAAAGATATATTATAGCTCAAAATATGTAATTTCAAACTCAGTAAGAAGATTCCTTTTGGTGTAATTTGTTGACTTTTAGTTTTTCTGATAACTACATATAATGAAACAGAATATGTAATTACATAAAATCCAGGCTCCACATATAGCATATATGAGTAATATGTGCATGCACTGCTGGTATGTGAGATCCAAGAATGTGTGTTTGATGCTAGTTTTAACTTCAAAACAAGTACAGGTTGATTGGTTAGTTACCTACATTTCCATAGACGACAATTGTGACCGATCACTATGATGCAGAACAAGTCAGTTTTCCCGTTGCAGTACGCTTTAGCACTAAAATAGCATAGGAACAAGTTGACCATTCACACGATTTAATTTTTGTAATGCACATACAGTGATGTATACTCAACTATGTTCAATCTCTCTCTCTCTCTCTCTCTCTCTCTCTCTCTCTCTCTCTCTCCCTCCCTCCCTCTCCCCCCCCCCCCCCACACACACACACACACACACACAACACACACACGACGATCAAAGATTTATATGGCTTAATACCTCACTCATGTCTGTGCCACTCTACGGCTGAGTAACGGATCTACTATAAATAATTTCTTCTTCTAGTATCATATTTATGAGTGTTACCAAACTCTATAAGAGAATAAATGTAATGTGAGCCTGTTGTTAGTATGGCCACTTGTTTAAAGGGCAGACTGAAGTGATTTTGGAGTGTACACAACATTCCATCCTTCTTACATGATTCTGTGCAACTACTACTTCCTAGGCAGAGTTACCACAAAATATGATTTCATAAAACATTTGTAAATGAAAATAAGAAAAATAAGTGGACTTTTTGACAGTTTCATCTCCAAAATCTGTTATCACTAACGGAAAACTGGCAGAGCTTACTCATATGATTTCCAATTCAGGTTCTTCTCAATATAACACCCAAACATTTTGAACTTCTGTTTCATTTCTTGATTTACCCTTGTGCGTTATTTCTAGTACTGTGGTTAGGGCTTGTGCAGTGCTGAACTGCATGTGCTGTGTTTTATCTAAATTCAGTGACAGTCCACCTGCAGAAAATCAGTTATTAAATTCAGGAAAATATTATTTATAACTTCAGATGTTGAAATTACTCCATTAGGTTTGATTATAACATTTGTCTTGCCAGTACAAATAACTATTTCTGCTTCTTGGATATATAATAGAACAAAAGTGGACCCAATATCAATCCCCGTGGTGCACCTGTTTTGCTTATTTCCCATTCTGAAGATGCAGTTTCATTGTGTAAACTCGCCGAGTTTCTTACTGCATGACTCAGTAACCCTCTTAGTTAGCCGATTAGGGCAAAAACCAGTTATCAGCAAAATCTCTGATGCCATAATATTTAAGCTTCTCTATGAGAATACCGTGAACTGCACAATCTAATGTTTTTGATAAGTAGCAGAAAGTAGCGATTGACGATTTGCATATATTTGAAGTACTAGATTTTAGTACTGAGCTCGATATATTGTCAACTCCACACTGAGATTTTGGTTTTGAGGGAATTAATTTCATTCTTAATTTCTTTGGTGGAGCATAGAGTATCTGTGACTTGCCTGCCTGTATGTATGTAGCATTGATTCTTGCATTTATTCTATTTCTTTAATTCATGAACTATCTGTGCCTATCATCAGAGCTGCTTCAAGGAAGTGGTTATTACATGCATGGCTACTACCCTACTTATATATGAAAAGATCAACAGATACACAGTGTACAGAATATGTATTTAACATACCTATAAGAAAATATGTTGACAGGAAACTGCAAAGGCAATACTTCTTAGAAATGATAATGTAATAAAAACGTCAGTCAACAAATCAAAATCCGTATAGGACACTGTAAAAAGTGAAACACTGAAGATAAATGAAGTGCAGGAAATTACACATACAAAACATGATGATATCAATATTGGCAAAAAGTACCTGCCAAATTATATAGATAATTATTTTATCAATGCTTCCCAAACACTTAACTTAGGTTTCACAAATCAGGATCAATTTAGGTTACTTCCGACTAGTGAGCATGAATTATTACAGGTGATCAAAAGCCCTAAATGCAAAATGTCATCTGGTGTAGGTGAGTATTAGTGTCACTTATAATCCACATCACTTCACAGACTGCAAAGTCCTTGGCTTGCATTGTTAATTTATCATCTACTGAATGAGTGTTCCCCCAAAGACTAAAAATATTGAATGTGATACCTTTATTCAAGAGTAGTAATAGGTATAAAGTTGAAAATTACTGACCCATTTCCCTCCTCTCGGCATTCTCTAAAGTAATTGAGAGAGTAATGAAACAACAAATTGCCACAGTACTTAGATGGCCACAGCCTATTGAATAATAATCAGCATGACTTTCAAACTGGTAGAAGTACAGAAACAGTCATACAGCATTACACCAACAAAATAGTAAGAAATTTGGTTAACAACAATAGTGATGAAAGAGAAATACCATCAGCCGCACGAGGGCACTGAAAGAATTCAATGGTTACAAGAAAAAAATTATGCCACGCTATGACTCTAACACAGATTTCCCCCTAACACAAGTAGTCACCTTAATCGCTTCAGCTACCTGAGCACAATTCCTGTCCAACCCAAATTCCATACCCGTTGCAAACTACATCTGTAGCGTCTGCGCTGTCCAGTTTCCTCACTGCTCACAGCAACTAGGACGATTTCTGGAAGAGGTCGACCTAAGTTGCACCCGCACTGAAGATATCATAAAATGCTGTCAAGGCTTAGATACTACTATTATCTGTGTAGTGTGTCTTCTTTTGGACATTTTCAGTCTGATCTCTTGTGGGTCCCTGATGGGGCCACCTGTGAAACCCATGGCATATACGCACTCTTCTGCAAACACTACACAGCTTTGGATGTTGATATGACTACCAACCAGCTGTCTGCCAGCATGAACAGCCACCATAAAACTATTGCCATGAACAAAGTTGACCACCTGATGGCACAATATGCTCAAATTCAATGGCTGTTTCACAACCTGAGCCATTTACATCCTTCCCACCACCACCAGCTCCTCTGAACTATATAGACAGGAGTTATAATACATCCTCCACTCCACTAATCATCCTGGCCTCAATCTCTGGTAACCGAGTGTCCCCGCATCACCCATCCAACAGTGTCACCTTCTTCTCTCCTGTCGCCCCTTCCCAATTCCTGTCCCCAGGTTGTCTTCAGATTGCACTGCTCCCCACTGGGCCGTATAATAGTGCATTACATGCTGAGCCCATATACTTGCCACCCCGCCTTCTCAATTTCCAAGTCAGTAAACCGATCTTTTACGTGTGACACTTCATTTATGTGGACCTCTTGTAAGCAAGTTGCTCTCAATAATATATTAAATGTGAAAAAAAAAAAACCAAGCTTACCCCTCACACTTGCAATAACAGAGATTTTACCATTGTTGAAGGTGGCCCTCTTATTTTCAGCAGACCTTTCATCCTCCTGTTAAGGTGAAGGCTGTGCCTTATGTATCTCCATCTCCCACTAACAGTACCTGCCACAGCACCAATGTGAAACCCATACAGAGTCAGTAACAACCCAATCAGTTCATCCTGGATTGAGTGTGCCACTGAGGTTGCTGCACCTAGCTTTTCCAGGTTCCTACTGATACTGTATTCTTTTTTCTTGGCCTGGTTGTTGCCTGTTCCCTAAGTATCATTAGCTGGTCCTCTTCACTCAAATCCCCACTCAGTGCCTCAATATCCCATTCTACCTAGCCAATGCAGACTGGCAATGGCAAGGAAAGCGTTTCTGAAGAAGAGAAATTTGTTAACATCGAGTATAGATTTAAGTGTCAGGAAGTCATTTCTGAGAGTATTTGTATGGAGTGTAGCCATGTATGGAAGTGAAACATGGACGATAAATAGTTTGGACAAGAAGAGAACAGAAGCTTTTGAAATGTGGTGCTACAGAAGAATGCTGAAGATTAGATGGGTAGATCACATAACTAATGAGGAAGTATTGAATAGGATTGGGGAGAAGAGAAGTTTGTGGCACAACTTGACTAGAAGAAGGGACCGGTTGGTAGGACATGTGTTGAGCCATCAAGGGATCACAATTTAGTATTGGAGGGCAGCGTGGATGGTAAAAATCGTAGAGGGAGACCAAGAGATGAATACACTAATCAGATACAGAAGGATGTAGGTTGTAGTAGGTACTGGGAGATGAAGAAGCTTACACAAGATAGAGTAGCATGGAGAGCTGCATCAAACCAGTCTCAGGACAGAAGACCACAACAACAACCTAGCCAAGGCTTGCCCTAGGATTTACAGATCTTATGACCTGGTACTCTAAGCTTAGTTTTTCCTGCAGCTGTTACCCCTACCATGACTTCTACTAGCAGAAAGATCTTTCTTTTCCTACTCAATTTGTCTATTAAATTCTTATTAATGGTTGGTTGAGCCCTAATTTCTTCTACAGTTGGAGAAGAGTCCTCCTAGCCAACAGGTAACAGGTTATACCTATGCTTTAGCTCAATGATAACTCAACTACCCACACTATTCCCTTGTTGTCCTTTTCTGGTTACCTTCTACTACATCTCACTTTCTTTTCCCCTTTCAACTGGCTCAATTAAGTTTTTGCTGCCTCAATCTCTGCCTGATGGTCAGAAATCTTATCCTCTTGTTCTGCAATTCTCCTAACTTTTACATACAATCTACATATCTATGGGAGATCCTCACTGGGAGCCCCTTCTGTGCCACTACTTTTACCTTGGTGAAATCGCAATTCGCATCCCGATTCTAACTCTGAATCGCCTTATACAAACTTTATCATACTCAAACCTGCAATAATACCTGTATATATGCAACAAAAACTCAAACTCTGATACACCGCCTTTCACATGAAATAGAAACTTAAACAAATGAATCAAGAAATAGTTTGTCATGTGTTTATTGTAAAAAAAAAATTAAAACCTGACTTAATTTTCACTCTTCAATGATCTGTGCACTGATATGAAGTATCTTGAGGTATTATAACTGTGTGCCAAACCATGACTCAAATCTAGAACCTTCGCCTTTTCAGGTAGGTATTCTACAAATTGAGCTAAGCACACCTGGACAGTAGTGGATCTGCCTGCGAAAGACATAGACTCAGGGTCCAAGTACCAGTCCAGTAAAAAGTTTTAATCAGCCAGGGAGTTTCAAATTTAAATCTGAGAGAGTAGTTTCCCTTCTTACAAACTTTTTACTTTTAAATACTAATGCTACAGGACAAAATTCTGTAATTTACAGTTGGTAGAATGTGTCACCAATGTGATTTTAGTAGACTGTGGCAACAATGTGATTTAACAAAATCTGTGGCATTGTAAACCATTTTGTGGAGGTAACAAATGTCATGAGAGACTTGAAGTGAACTGATAATCTACAATACACTTTTCATCAAAAGATATTATTCAAAGAAATGTCAACACAAGGTCATACATAAGCAACAATCCATTGAATTTTGGGTCTGCAGCTGTGCAAATTCCAACTCTTCCACCAACATTTCAGCACTGTATCTTCCAGGTTTCCTCAGTGAGTCTCTTGGCTCACTGTAATGATGACTAGAAGATACACAGCCACAATATCAGTGGAAGCATTAAAATTTACATGGCTGCAAGGGTAAAATTTAAGGGATTATTCATAATGACATGAAAGGCTGAAACTGCACATCCATAAAAATATCCTTATTTGACTATTGAAATAGGTCATAGAAATTTCTGTTGTGCCTTGCAAACATCAAAATATACACTCAAACAATCCACAAAGTTGCATCGAAGCACATGAACACATTGTACGAGTTCCATTAACAACGCAGCACCGTAGTTCCCCAAAGGCAGTGAATGGAGGAATATCACAGGTCAGGAATACCAAAAATGGTGCATGTTTCATTCCCTGATATGTATCTATTTGTGTTGAGACTGATAAACAGTGCTTTTAGATTTGGAGAGAGCTTGGAAATGCTAAACAATCCTACACTTCTGTGCAAAAAAGGCCAATAAAATGTCAGTAGAATTATGGTGTGGGCAGGAATCACCATTTGTGGACATTGGGCCTTCATGGTTATAAGGTATGTTTCTTAGGTGGTTCAAAGTTCAAAAGACAGTAGCCTCTGATCATTTGATTTGTGACATGCTGGCACCACTAACAATTCTTTTGTTTAGTAAGAATGAAGGTTTACATCCTCACAGAACTCTGTTGGTAGGCAGGAAGTTCCAACATTATGGAATCACTTGAATGCTACTTTTAATGTGTTCCTTGGATTCTAATCACACTGAATATAACTGTAGGTCATCTAAGAGACATGCAGTAGCTAGCCCAGGACCTCACTTGTCTGTTCCAGAGCTGTAAATTTTCATCATTTGGGTAGTGATACATGTTACTTGAAGGTAATCATCACTAACTACAGTGAAAGCATGCCAGGTATGTCTTGACATTGTCTTTGGTTTGTAACAGCTTAGGTACTGAAAACATTATACTATGTCATTGTTCACTTACAAAATATTGAATTCAGATTTAATTACAAATATTAGTTACATCAAATTTACTGAAATGAGGTGAACAGAACCAATGGAGATGAAATCAATGAAGGCATCAAGATATGAACTGGTATCAGTAAAACCATTCAGATATGTTGAAGCTGTGATGTAATGAGTATGTTGTAGGGCCTAACAAAAATCTGTACCAGACCTGAAAGCAAACACAGATTTCCTGTTTATTGCAATCAGTCTGGTCCGTGTACATTTCTGAGCCTGACTGGAACTTTCACTGTCACTGAAGTTTATTTCCATTACTTCCAAATACAAGAGCAAGAGATTCTCCTGTTGGTGTGTGATTATGGCAGCACTGGGAGAGACAGTTTGCTCAGGATTGTGGCTTATACTACCACAAGGGATATACATAAACTTAATTAAATTCACAGAAATCAACTGAATAGAGTCAATGACATATTTCCTTTCGTCACAAAATATTCATAAACACAAACAGCTCATGTAAACAGTAATGGCAGTAATATATTTCCTGAGAAAATATGTTATTTTTATGACTCAAAACAAACATTCCACATCAAACTGAAGCGTGAAAATATTGATCATGGACCGTATTAACTACCAAGCAAGCTAACATATAGTTGATGTCGTAGGCATATCAGAAGAAAGAGTACAGTACATTTTAAATGAAAAATTTGCTATGAGAATGCTTTAAGTGAGATGTGTCGCACATTTAATGAATGCAAACGAAAAGTGGATACAAAAATGAAAATTTTGTCAAGTTTTGACTCATCTTCAAGAGAATCCAATTGATTCTGTGCATTAAATGTGCTTTTGGATGAAATATACAATACATTAAGCACATTTTGGTGCTCTACTCTGATATGTATTGAACTAACTACTATTCTGTGGATTAAAAAAATATACTGTACATAAAGCATAACTGCTTCAGGTTCAAATTACAGCATATTACCACTGTTCATTAACTGCAAATTTACACTTATAAACTGTACATTAATCAAACCAATGATTCAGAACTAATGGTATATAGTATTAACTTTCTTTCCCCAAAAGTGAGGAAGGGAAGTATCTCAATTTAAGTTGTGGAATGCAAGACTAGTTGCGAACAATGTATGCAGCGGTACCTAATATTCTTACCTCAGTGTTTCGAGAATCAGGATTCAATTTCTGATGACTATTTATTGATTTAATGGAACAGAATGGGCCAGAGCAAAAATCATACAATCTTCGCAAGCTAACTGAGGAGCAAATTTATCAAAGACACAGCAAATTACGATTTAGAAGTTGGCTACAACAGCAATAACTTCAAATCCCCTTCTAACTGGGTCTTCAGAACTGGAAATAAGGACTACAAGAGACTGATATTGGGTGTATTCTTGTCCTCGTTATATACAAATGACCGTCCATCATATATCCAAGTAGCAGAAATAGTTTTCTTTACAGTCAGTGCAAGTGTTACAATCAAATCTAGTGGAGTAATTTCAACATTTCAAAACATAAACAACATTTTCTGGAAACATGTCAGTAGCTATCTGCAGATAACCAGGCACTGAACTTGGATAAAAAAACAAGACATACAGTTCATTGCAGCCCAAGCACTGATCACATTGTAACAAATAATGCACGAGAGTAAATCAGTAAGTGAAACAGAACAGTGATAATGTTTGTGTGTTGATTTTGACAAGAACCTTAATTGGAAGCCACAGCTTATATATCATTTTAAACATTTCAGCTTTGCATCTTTTGTGTTATGGATTCTAAGGGAGTTTGGAGATCAAAATAAGTTAACTTATTTTTCTTATTTTCATTCACTAGTGTCTATGGCAATTCTGATGTATTAAATACCGAAGAAAAAAGCTTTTGTTCCACAGAAGTGTGTATAAGAAGTTTTATATACCCCAGAAAATCTTGTAGCCAGCTCTTTTAAACATTTGGGCACACTGATAACAGGCTGACAGAACATTTACTCCCTTATGGATTTTGTAAACCTTCAACAACAATTTGAAAACTGCTATGAACTTAGTTAAATGTAAATTACTTTGTGCATATAAAAAAAACCAATAATGTATGAGTATTACTGTTGTCATTAACAGAAAGAAAGGGAGGGGGGAGAGGGGGGAGGGGGGGAGGGGGGGAGGGAGAGAGAGAGAGAGAGAGAGAGAGAGAGAGAGAGAGAGAGAGAGAGTGGGCGGGCAGGTATATCGTTGAGAGAGCAAATGAGGAGTGTAAAACTATCTAACTTTGTATGCTCAATTGTTCCAAGTATGTAAAAAAGTGAGAGAATAGTACATTTGGGAATACCAAATAAAGAAGTGCATTTGTTATGATACTGGCCTCACGTTCTGGAGGAAGGAGACTCATGCTCTGTCCAACCATCATAATTTAGATTTTCTGTACTTTTGTAACTCACTCCAGCCAAATGCCAGGACAGCACCTTCATCAAAGGCACAGCAAATGACCTATTCTCTACTCACTAAACATAAGTGTATATTCAGATGTCTGCATACTGACTGATGTTTCTCAAACACAACAGGCTACTTCTGTAAATTATACTAACAACAAATAATAGCCTTTGCTAATCCACTGAATGTTAATTCCAGACTACAGATTGGATAGTATATGTATATTAGGAGCAAAAGTATCTGCTTTGAAAAAAAAAAAAAAAAAAAACCACAGCTCCCCCAATTACACTTTTTAGATACTGGTTTCAAACACTTCAAAGTCTTTATGTAACTAGACACAGAATAACAACAGTTGTCTGTATACTGTCGAGTACAAGACCTGTTTAACACAAGATACGTGGAATTTATAGGACAAGAGTTAAAATATCCAGGTAAATCATATGAGTTGGTAACGAGGTAGTCTTTTACACCTGTTTTGCTTTTAAACATCCAGTAGTGGAGTCTGCAGTTTTTTCAAATATAATAGCCAAAATTACAAAATATTACTATTATTAATTTATTTAACTTATATAAAGCAAGATGATGTTTCGAAAGGTTCAATTTCCTCAGTGATCTGGTAAGTTTTATTCTCTCTAGGGAAAAAAAAGCACAGCGTATAGGTGGGCAAGATGGGCTACTTTTCTGAGTTTCTGTGCCAAAAGACATCACTAGCATAAAAAATTAAACTATCATACAAATGTCTTAATTTCTGAGCAAAAGTTCGATTACGATTTTTAAAAAAAAAAAAAAAAAAAAAAAAAAAAAAAAAAAAAAAAAAAACTGTTGCGCGGTTGGCAGGTTACGTGGAGGAAAACAGTTTACAAAGCGTTACAACAGAACGGCAATCAAGCGACGATCGTAAACCGACCGGATATTGTTGGATACAATAATGATCTGAAAGCATTCCTATTGTTGAACGCAAAACAAATATCTAATTAACGCACAAACTGGCGACGCTTTTCTCCGACCGGATTATTAGAGTATAAATACAACTTGCAACGCACCTAAGCGTCATGCACACAACTGAGAAAATACAGAAAAAAACTGTCCTTACCTCCTTAATCTGCGGAAATTTTTTCCTCGTCTCTATTGACAAGTTCTTCAGATCATTTTGCAGACTATCCAAGAACCGTAAAGCTTCCTCGTTCCCAGTTGACAAACTTCCACAAGCCATGTTATGAACAGCTGACGCGTCAGAATTCTTTGGAGCATGACATTTCACTAGACACTGTGTGTCGCACACTTAACACTAATAACACACAGACACAGGTTTTCATTTCGACAGCAAACGCACGTAGTACAACTTCATTTTCGATGACACAAGCCTCAAAAACGCGTCTACAGGTGAGCTGGCACAGATGACATTTGTTCATGTGTTATATTCAGTGATGTGGTTATGATTTGTCAAACATCTTTGCAAGTCAAAGACATCCTATTCTACTTACCATTGTTCCACCGCGAGGACATGGTAAAGGCACTAACATAGACTGTAGTGAAGGTTTATCCTTGTGCAGCGATCTGTCTGCGTCAGTCTACCATTCGCCCGTCATCTGTCGTTGTAGAAACGAAATTTCAGTGACAAGCGAGCCTACGCTCTTCTAACCTCGAAGATTATTTCATTTACTGAGAAATGGAAGGTATTCTGCTAACATCTGCGTTCTCCACTTGTGTTGAAAAAAAGACAAAATGCAGGAAACAAAATGATCGACCAACATTGCTTATACAGTATTTGCTTAACCGAAGGTAATTGTCGCACACAGATTTACTTAACGAGTTGCAGGGCGAACCCAACAACTGAAGTAATTATTTAGTTGGAGATTTGGAAACGTGTCATTATCTTTTGACTATCATAATCCCTCACATAAGATAGAAAAAAACTTGTATGAGGAAAGCAATTTCTCCACATGAGCGGCTGACAATAACACTAAGCAGTTCAGTTTAGTTTATTAGCATCCTTTGCATCACTTGTGTGATACACGAATTGTCATAATAAAGTACAGCACATGCACAGCACAATTCTGAATATTAATACAATAAATATGAAATTAACATTTTACAATACATTTAAAAAATTCACAATGAATTAATGCATTGGTCTTATTCAAGCTCTCTGTTGGTTTGAGATATATGCAGTACACTTTGAGAGACTCATTTATCAAACCATTTACAGTTAAAAGAGTACACAAATAAAATATAAAATTTACAATGAGAACAGCATGGTTGAATGACAATGAAAAAAGTACAATTGTTAGTTAGTGATTCAAGAATTCAAAATATTTGTCAATGTCTTGTTAGTTAGGCAAACATCATAGGTCGTACCACCCACTCCTTCCAGCTCCACGATTTTTACCTCACGATTTGTGGTCGTCCTATCCACCTCACTCCTATCCTGAAATACCTTGCCCTCACCCTCGACTGTCACCTCACTCAGACTCCCCATCTCCTTATGATGCAACACACAGCCCACCATAGACTCTGCCTCCTGAAACTCCTGTCTGGCCGAACATGAGGACTGCATCCTTCCACCATACTTCACACCTACAAATCCTTGATCCGCCGCATCTTTAGCCGAGTCCTTGAACGCCATGCTCTCCGCCTCTCCTTCCGTATGCGCCTCCTGTCCCCCACATGGATCCTCTACAGCCTAATCCACTTCCCACATCTTTTCTTTTTTCTCAAACACATCCATACCCTGTACATTGTCCACAGAGTCGATCACCTCCAAGCCCTGGTGTCGTCTATTCTTTCTACCCCAGCCCATTGCCACACCTTTACCATGGTGTCCAGCCCTCTCTCCATCTCCACACCCTCCACCTTCTTTCCCAACGCAACTACCAGCACCTACCGCTCCTGAATGATGAGCTTTGCCCTGATATTTAGCATTCCTACCAACTCTAACCCCACCTTCCCCCTCTCCCTCCTCAGGAGTCCCTCTCTCCTCCTCATCCCTTCCCCTGAGTGGTTGTTTCCTCCCTCCTCTGCCCCCTCCCTTCCCAGTGCGCCCCTTCTGCGTCTCTGCACTCCCCCCTGACTTGCCTTACCTCTCCATCTCCCACCCCACCCGTCTCCTGCGCTCCTTCATTTCATCCCACCCCCTCCAGCTCCCCTCCCCCAGTGCCCCTTCCTCTCCCCTCTTTTTTCCTCCTCTAAGGCTCCCCTCACTGAGCAGGTCCCTCCCTGCAGTTTTTATTCTTCATTGTGTGTGCTCTGTTTGGTGCAATGGTTTTAGAGTGTCTTCGGTCTGGAGTGTTTTAATATTGTAACCAACTTTTAACATGTGTGTGTGACCTCAGTGTGTTTTATGTGCTCCACAAATAGCCAACTGTGTTTTTTATCTTTATATGAACTTTTTGTAACTGTCCCACATGAACATCTCAATGTAAGTGTATATTTTAACCCCCACTGTCTCCATGTATTATGTTCTTATGTCCCCCTTTTTATCGCCTTTTATATGTAATGTATTCTTCTTTTTATTAAATGTATCAATCGGCAGAAGAGTGGCAGATTGTGCTGCTGCCAGCCTCCCCTGCATATATGGCGCACGGGAATGAAATCACAATAAAAGAAAAAAAGTGAATAAAGTAGAACGTCGTCAAACAAAGCAAGGTAGGCATTAGACACTTTTGTTGTTACACACTGTATGACAAATGTGATTACTCTGGAGTATACAGCATTGATTGTAGTAATTGTGATGAATATTAAATCAGTCAAATGGGCCACCCTTTCAACGTAAGCCATGGAACAAACCTGCTTCATGACAGCATTTATCTGAAACTAGTCATTCTGTAGGGAACATTGAGAATAGCATGCATATTCTCAACAGTGTGGAAAATGGCCACGCCCTTAATTTCTTAGAAGAGATTGAAATTTATAAAGCGAAAAAACAAGAGGCAATAAAAGTGCTTAATTGGCAGAGCGACTTCGTGCCCAATGCCTACTTTGCTTTGTTTGACAATGTTCTACTTTAATCACTGAGTTTTTCCCTTTATTGTCATTTCATTCCCCTTCTCCATGGGGTATACATAAAATATAGGAATAAAAGATGAAAATTTCCTGGCAGATTAAAACTGTATGCTGGTCTGAGACTCGAACTTGGGAACTTTGCCTTTTGCGGGCATGTGCTCCACTATCTGAGCTATCCAAGCAAGACTCACGACCTCTCCTCACAGCTTTCGTTCTGGAAACATCCCCCAGGCTGTGGCTAAGTCATGTCTCCACAATATCCTTTCTTCCAGGAGTGCTAGTTCTGAAAGTTTCGCTGTAGAGCTTCTGTGAAGTTTGGAAGGTATGAGACGAGGTTCTGGCAGTATTGAAGCTATGAGGACGGGTCGTGAGTCATGCTTTGGTAGCTCAGATGGGCGAGCACTTGCCCGCGAAAGGCAAAGGTCCCGAGTTCGAGTCTCGGTCCGGCACACCATTTTAATCTGCCAGGAAGTTTCATATCAGTGCACACCCCATTGCAGAGTGAAAATTTCATTCTGGATAAAAGATGAAATTTACATAGGAGCAAGGAAAACAATTGGAGTTAAAACATACTAAAAAGGGGAAGTCTGATGACGTACATTTACATAAAATCCACATTCAGTTAAAATGGCATTCGATGTAGATGTAACACATAAACACTGGCGGCATGAATAGCACAATTAGAAATAGCGTCCACAGTATGGGACAACACACTTCACATACGTCACATACATGGCGAGCACCAAAACACGACAAAGCAATTGCATTAAAATTTGAAAGGCCTGTCAAGGGAAGGGAGGTCAGAGAGGAGGGAGAGAGGAAAGAGAGATGGAGGATTGACGGAGGAGGGGGGGGGGGGCAGGAAGGGGTGGAGTTTGTAGCACACCAAGAGGCAAGAGATAGGGAGGTAGTGTAAGGACTGGGAAAGAGAAGTCAGAAGGACAAGGGGAGAGGATGGAGAAACAGAAGAGGGCGGGGGGGGGGGGGGGATGGGAAGGAGAGGGAGCCACCTGGATGAGGGGAGGGAGAGTTGGAAGGAAGGATAAATATCAGGAAAAGCATATTATCCAGGACAAGGCGCCATGGGAAGTCCCACTGGGAGAGGAGGGAGGGTATGGAGATGGAGAGAGGATGGGACACATCGGTAAAGTCGTGGCAGCAGGTGGGGAGTTGAGAGCAAGGGTGACACCAGGGGGTGAGTGGGATTGAGGCAGCGGTTGCTGTGGAGGACATGGATGTGTTGAAGGAATAGAAGGAGATATGGGAAGGGCCGTAAGGTCACAGAGGATCCTCGTGGGGGATGAGAGACGGATACGAAAAGCAAGGTGCTTTAATCTTTTTTTCTTTCTTTATTGTAGTATTTCGATCCCCCCACCCCTAGAGGGGCGATGGGCTGGCAGCAGCTACTGTGCGGCCTACAGATAAAGTTAAAAAACATAATGAGGAGACATAACAATAAAAAGAGGTGATAAAATGGTGACTGTTTAAAATTGGTATATGGCGAAAAAGTTGTGAAGAAAACATAAAAAACAAAGAGGTCAGCTATGCTGGTTAAAAACACTTAGGAAATAGCCAGGCACAATTAAAAAACACAGCGAGAGTGTGGTTTCTGTTGGCAGCACTTTAAAATGGGGCCGCACAGCACTATACACTCACGGAAAACACTGCACTATAGAAAACGAAGGCATATGGGTATGGAGGGGGGAGAACCTGGACAGATGGGGAGGGGGGGGGGGGAAGGATGGTAGCCAATGGAGGGAGAGCCCACAGAAAAAGAGGGGAGCATGGTGGACGCGAGAAAGGAGTGGGGAAGACAGTGAAGGGGAAAGAAAAAGGACTCAGGAAAAGAGAATGGAGGCAAGGAGTGGGTAGGTGGAGAAAAAACAGGATGGAAAGGGGAGGGGAAGGGAGCCCAAGAAAAGGACAGAGGGAGGGAGGGGGAGGTGAGGATCATAGTTGATAGGAGGGATAAATGGAGGGTAAGAGGGCATCATCCAGGAGGGGGCGTTGATGGAAGTCACATCAGGAAAGGAGATGAAGGGGGTAGAGATGGAGGGTAGGGGGTACTCAACGGTGAAGGGCGCTTTAATCTCTGAAGGCCCCTGTTTTATATGTCCTGCTGATAGTTTCACCCAGTATAGAGTGCCTTACATATTTACTTTTTTTTCCTTATATTGTGCGCATAATTTTAGTGTTTTCTTGTCCCTTTTCTGTTTATATAATATACTTCATTAACTTGATGATCTTGCTCATGCACTGGTATGGGGTTTTATCAATCTTTTCTTAGAACAGCACGTGGCAGGGCATGAGGGGCTCTTTGACCATCATGTTCCTCTAACCACTTCTTGTCTATGCGGAGTTCTAGCATTAGCGGTAACAGAGGGCGCTCATTATATGCAGCAGTTTGTTTTCATTCATAGGGCTTCGTTAGCTATTTGTTTTGTAATTTTTATATTATTCTGTGTACTCAGAAAGCTGTTTATTATTTATGTCATTATGTACAATATCGCAACTTGAATGTATGTCAATCACTGCCTCTTAACTTTTTCGTTTTTAACAATCTAACTTTTGTTGTGATTTATTTCATTGTTTTTTATTACTGTAATGCCTCTTACACATTACAAGCCGCTTACAGACTTTACTGATTATAGCCTACTTTACTTTATATTGTCCAATTATCATTGAAGAATATGTGTACACCTACAGTAGTGACATCTGGCGAACTTGCAAACACAAACATTCTGTGCCTATTGTACGGCAGTTTTTTTTTTTTTTTTGGACAGGAGTGCTGTTGACAAGATGACTCTTGTACTATCTACATATCTTTACGATGCTGGCGCTGATGCTGTGTTTAGCATTTCATGATGCCACTATGGCTTCAGTACAACATTAGAACATGTTTTTATAAAACAGGTATGCCTCATCATATTTAAATTGCACAAATGCACATATATGTCAGTAATACTTTTCATCACAGTCTATTTTTTTGTTTTAAGCTGTAGACAATCTGCTGGTTGTATTTGTGCTTTTCCCATATTTTGCTGCATATCTGAGGATGATCATTATAGACCAAAACTGGTAGTCTGATGACATGAAAAGTTGTGAATATAGAAGTGACGTAAAGGAAATTTATTCTATTTTCGGGTCAATGTTCAATTCGCGACCATGTGAGCTTGTGTGAGTATTTTTAACCGCATGAATGAGGGCTTCTAGTGTGTTTGTGGAGAGCTGTGTGTAATAATTCCAGTGGCTCTTTTCTGTAATTTAAAAATGTCTGTCAAGTGAGACTTTCTTACACCCCAGAACATTATACCATAAGATACAACAGAATGGAAATTAACAAAATCCACTAATTTTGCACATTCTGTGCTACAAATTCTACAAATTATTCTCAGTGCAAAACATGCAGAATTCAGTTTTTTTGGATATGTATATTGCATGGTCTTTCCAGCTCAAGTCATGATCAATACACTTGCCCAAAATTTTTTTAGACTGTACTTTCTCTGTATCATAGTCACTCAATAATCATAGGAGGCCATCCCTATCATTTGCTTTACTGTACTGTATATAACTTGTTTTATTTAAAATCACTGGTAACTTATTGGCATGAAACCACTGTTGTATGCACTTCAGGACCTTTTCAGCTATAGTGGATAAGGATTTTCTGTCATCACCTATAATTGTGCCTGTATCATCTGTAAATAACATAATTTTGGACGAACTATTGGGGCTTTTAATGTCTCTTATATAGATCAAGAATAAATGGGGGTCAAGGACACTGCCCTGTCGAACACCTGTTTCCACTCTCTTAGCATCTGATATCCATTTTATTTTTTGCCTATTTTGAGATCAGATGAAAAACTGAGTAAAATTATACCCAACACGCATGGAACTATTTGCAGTGACCTGAAAGATGATTTCAGGAAGGCAAGAAAGCCACTGCACCTTATTTCTGACATTTTAAAGAGCATCGTTTTATAGTTTTAGACGTTTTTTAAACATGACCAAAGAAATGTAGTTTAGTTTCTGAGTGGGGATTTTCAGTTCCCTGGCTGAGGTCTATCAGCAACATAAAGACTATTGCATCAGAACATAAAACGCCATTCTGAACTAAAGATGGGGATTCATAGTGTGGTAGTGAATTCTATGCTTTACCTTCAAATTACCCTTGTTTTGAAGCACATATTATACACTGAAGAGCCTAAGAAATTGGTACACCTGCCTAATATCATGTAAGGTCCCTGAGAACACACAGAAATGCCACAACACGCTGTGGCATGGACTCGACTAGTGTCTGAAGTAGTGCTGGAGGTAACTGACACCATGAATTCCGTAGGGCTGTCCATAAATGCGTAAGAGTACGAGGAAGTGGATATCTGTTCTGAACAGCATGTTGCAAGGCATCCCAGATATGCTAAATAATGTTCATGTCTGGGGAGATTGGTGGCCAACGAAAATGTTTAAACTCAGAAGAGTGTTCCTGGAGCCACTCTGTAGCAATTTGGTCCTGTGGATGTCGCATTGCCCTGCTGGAATTGCCCAAGTCCATCGGAATGCACAGTGGACGTGAATGGATGTAGGTGATCAGACAGGATGCTTACGTACGTATCACCTGTCAGAGTCGTATCTAGACGCATCAGGCGTCCCGTATCACTCCAACTGCACATGCCCCACACCATTACAGAGCCTCCACCAACTTGAACAATCCCGTGCTGACATGCAGGGTCCATGAATTCATGAGGTTGTCTCCATATCTGTACACGTCCATTCGCTTGGTAAAATTTGAAACGAGACTCGTCCGACCATGCAACATGTTTCCAGTCATCAACAGTCCAATGTTGGTGTTAATGGGCCCAGGCGAGGTGTAAAGCTTTATGTTGTGTAGTCATCAAGGGTACATGAGTGGGCCTTCAGCTCTGAAAGCCCCTATTGATGATGTTTCGTTGAATGCTTTGCAAGCTGACACTTGTTGATGGCCTAGCACTGAAATCTGCAGCAATTTGCGGATGGGCTGCACTTCTGTCACACTGAACGATTCTCTTCAGTCGTCGTTGATCCCATTCATGCAGCATCTTTTCTGGCCACAGCGATGTTTTACCAGATTCCTGATATTCACGGTACACTCGTGAAATTGTCATACAGGAAAATCCCCGCTCCATCACTGGCTCGGAGATGCTGTGTCCCATCGCTCATGCACTGACTATAACGCCACATTCAAACTCACTTAAATCTTAATAATGTGCCATTGTAGCTGCAGCCATGGACATGTTCCACATTATTAAGAAATGTCGTATTCCTGTTCTATGGAACGAGTGTTAATGTATGTATGTATGTAACTGATCTAACAACTGCGCCAGACACTTGTCTTATACAGGTGTTGCCGACTGCAGCATTGTATTCTGCTTCTGTGTTTAATATGCATGCCTATACCAGTTTCTCTGGAGTTTCAGTGCATTTGGTAATAGTGACTTCTGTATTCCTGAAGGTACTGTTGGAAGATCTTTCATTAGAGTAAATTAGATTTCATTAGATCTTTACTGGTTCAACTAAACCTCTAACCCTGTAGTGCGTAAATGGTACATTCTGATATAGGACAAGTCAGTGTATAACAAAATACAATACTGCATGATTTAAATTTATATTACTTACGGTATTTTTACGTATGTGCATTGCGTTTTCATGTACAGAGTATATATTGTACAAGTGGGATGAGCATATACTGTAAAAGCAGAAAAAGCATGTATTGTACAAGTAGTTTGCTATTTGTAATATAGTAACAAATAAATGGTGGATCAATAAGGTACTTAAGGGCAAATAACATATATATATATATATATATAATACATCGCTAAGGTACAGATACAAATATTTAGTCTACTTCCTGAGGGCACTCATGCAAGCTAGAGAAGCAGTGGTGAGTCAAATATGCCTTACCAACTGACCTGAACTTTCTCAGGTCATTTATTGATTTAATTTCTGGGGATAACTTATTATAAATAACTTTTGCTTAATACAGTTTCCTTTTTTATTTAGGCTGGTGTTCACTGTCTCTATTTGAAAGTCTCCTTTTTGCCTTTTGTTATGAGAAAGAATGTTTTCTTTTTTCTTTTGGAAGAGAGCAGGATTTTGCATTGTACACATTTTTACAAAAATAACAGTCTCATACACATAGACACATGAAAGTGGAAGAATTTCCAGCTTTTTAAAGAGTGGTTATCAGGTTTTATTCCATTTTACACCTTCCATTATTTTTATAATCCTTTTTTGTAGCTTAAAGAAATTTTGCCTGCGAGAAAAGTAAGCCCAGGAAATTATTCCGTATTTCAGTTACGAGTATGTATGGGTGAAATTTACAGTTTTCAGACAATCTTCTTTGCAGCATCCTTCTAATATTCTTATTGAATAGCGTACAGTGCATAATTTCTCATACACTTTCGATTTGTGTCCCACATTTAAGATTATTTTGGACCCAGAAACCTAACTTTATGTTGTCTGCACTTTGAATCTCCTTATCAGATATCTCAGTCTCAACAGTTTGCTTATCTTTTTTCGAGTTATAGAAATTTAGTGCCACTGTCTTAATTTAATTTATTATGAACTTGTGACTGAATCAGTTTTCAATATTGTTAAGTGTATGTGTTGCTGACTTCTGAAGCATTTCCATTTGTTTCCCACTAACTATCATACTAGTATTGTCAGCAAACTGAATGGTGTTCTTGAAGAATTTGTTCGGGTCATTCACATATAACAGAAATAGGAGAGGTCCCAACTCAGAGCCTTATCGCACTCTGTGTCTTAAAACTACATGCTCTGAATAATGTTGAGTTAATTTATTGAAACTTTAGTGTTGCATTTGAACCACTTGCTGTCATCTGCTTAGCTAAGATTTTATCCAGTTGTTGGATGTTCCTTGGATACCCATGTTGTTGCACTTAGACAACAGTTTAGTGTGATCTATGATGTCAAAAGCCTTTGATAGATATAGGCAAATTCCAGTGACATTTTCACCCTTATCTAATTTTAGTAGTACTTCACTTAAAAGCTCAAAAACTGTTCTATCAGTTGATCATCCCCTCCTGAAATCATGTTTTGTTGTAGATAGTATTTTGTGTTTTTTGAAAAATAATTTCTATGACTTTTGAAAATACAGACAGTAGAGCAATGGGCTTGTAGTTAGCCACTTCATCCTTTTTGTATTTTTGAATAGTGGTTTAGCTTGGCACTTTTTAGGCACGGTGGGAAAATTCCAATTTGAAAGGAACTGTCACAAAGGTGAGATGCCTCATTTTTAAAGTTCTGATAGCTGACAGGATTTCTTTCTTTGTGTTGGAAACAGAAAGGCTGAAACAGGATTTATGTCGGTATTTTCAGATGATACTAGACAGTTTTTTAGTGCAAAGTCTGATTTCAGTGACTAATTGCCCACTTACATTACTAAAATAAGTATCAAACACATTTGCTATTACTTCAGCATTAGTAACATCTTTGTTATCATAGTTCAGTTTAGTAACCGATCAAGGTGCTCAGTGGTTAGCACACAGGACTCGCATCTGAGAGGATAGCAGTCCAAAACAACGTCTAGCCATCCAAATTTATATTTCCGTGATTTCTCTAAATTGCTCCAGGAAAATGCCAGGATGGTTTCTTCGAAAGAGCAAAGCCAATTTCCTTTCCCATCCTTGACACCATCCGAGCTTGTGCTTCATATCTAATGAACTCTATGTCGATGGGGTGTTAAACACAGTCTTTCTCCCTTCCTTCCTTCTTTCAATTTCATATTGGAATTTTGAGGAGAATTATTATCAATTTACTATTTCACTATACTCCATACAGCTTGCATTTTGTTATTGGAATTATTTATACAGGGTGTCCCATTTATCTTGACCACCCTAATTAACTGTTTGTCCAGATGCAAATTACAAAATGTTTCAAGCAAACGTTCTATAGCCGTCAGGGGGACATCAATCAGCATAATTTCCTTCATTGTATCTTTGTTTCTTACAAAGATATGAACAGCGACATGACATTTTAAATGGCACTCTGTATATTTTATTTGGTAGTTCGTATCCTCGCTAAATACCTATTCAAAAATGTGTCACACTATACCATTCACTGAAACACAACGTTATTAATTACATAACACAACACTGACTTTGAGCCTGGGATCACAAACTCGTCCACTTGCTAGAGTTGTCAGAAAACAAATTAAAACCAAGTAAAAACGTAACAAAAAGTTGACTCTGATTCTCCTGTACCATTGCCCAGGAATAGAACATTCAAAGGTGCTCAAAGTGGTGAGCCTGGACACCGATACACTGGTGCACTCGTTGAAAGAAAGAATTACTTACTGTTTCCAGTGTTGCCTGCTGAAGAGATTTACAAACAATCACGATACTTGCTAAGCGACGCCTGGGGTGGCGTTACCTCGTCAGCACATGAGGGAGGCACGTGATCAAGGTGCCCTTCCTTGGTGCTGACTTCCTGCCGCTAGATCATGGAACAAAAGAATTTACAGGCAGCCAACACTGCCGGCGGAGGCTTGGTCATAACAAGGAAAATGAAGTTACAATTTGAAAGCTCGTATAATAAAGCAAAATCCCCTACTGTCTGGCTCATCCTTTACATGTATCTGCCATATTAAAATTCATTATGCACATACAGACAAAAACCACTACAATGCACAAATGGCTGACTCAAACACGTTTAGAGTGACAGATTTGTAGCGATCTCCTGTCCACATCCTTCAACTTGTCTGTGCAAATACGATTTGAGCCAACAAATTTGATAAATTTCGCTCAAACCTCTAACTCCTACTTCCAAATTTGGGGATCTTATATCTACACAAAACTCCCATGCACACACGAAGATATGTCGATGCAGATGCGATGTACACAGACATTTGTGCAGACAGATCGTTGCATAGGAATGGGCCTTAACCCTTTATACGATAGTGGTCGATATATTGATCACTACCATAAGTGTGAAACAGTGTACTTTTTACACTGAAAACTGACCCTTAACAACAGATTAGGTGTTCCTAAATAGATGTTGGGCCCTTGAGAAGCCACTTTTCGTTCTATGATGTTGTTAGAACGTTCTTATTGAAATGGTGGTCGGCTAGCTGTCCACTGTCCACGTGAGATGTATCTTTTGCTAATGTTTTCTGTATATGAGATAAAATCATTCAACTGAAGGCGTTATTAATGTGAGAATTCGTTAAAAATAATATGCATGACATTTAGTGAATTAATAGTTATGTACACTTTACATTATACACACATTTTATGTACCCTACATAGAGAATGCAAGTAATAATGCAAAGAAATCCGTGAGCATAGTAGCAAAATTGGAGAGTCGTTTATCACGTTTTTGTAAAAGTGCTCTTCTATCACATATGTACGAGGGGCCATGCAATATTTACGTTATACCTAGATAACATGTGAGTAATTTATAATATATATGAACCGGATTTAGTGTCTTGCTGAGGAATTATTAGCAAATGAACACTTACATAATGTAGAATAACATAACCTCACATCCTCACATTTCATTTTTACAGCTGCACAAAATGATGAACAGGTTTTCATTACGAGAATTTGAAGAGATGTCACCACAGGATTTTCAACGTTTGATTGACGAAACAGATGATGATCAAGTTGTTGATTCTAAGTGTGTAGGTTATCTGGAAGCCAAAGACATAGTGCCAATTACTCATTCCAATACTAGCAGCAGAAATGACTCTTGTAGTGATATCATTCCTCCATCACACAAACAAAGAATTGTAATCCCTGTAAGTTACAAGGATGAAGACGAAAATGAAGAAGAGGATGAAAGTGATAATGCTCATTTTAGGACTTACCTTGCAGTACAATTTTGCAAAAAACTTTACTGATCCTTCACTATATAATTCAGTAAATTATTTACCAGGTTTGGAACAAAGATTGATGTGAATTTAGAATCTCCCATCTGTACTGTCATTGTTTTTTCTAAATTCGTCTTAGAACATATTATTAGAGAATCTTATCTCTATGCTAGTCAGCAAGGTACTGACCTCAATTTGACCTCAGCTGAATTGAAAGCTGTCTTTGGTGCACTTCTTATGATGGGATTCCATCTACTTCCGAGCATGAGACATTATGGTTATCCGATTCCAATTTATTTGTGAACAGAGTAGCTTCAGCTATGTCTGTCAGAAGATTTTTGAAGATAATAAGACTTATGCATGTAAATGATTTCCAAAAAATGACAGAAAAGGGAGAATGTGGGTATGACAAATTACATAAGATTCGCCCCTTTCTTTCCCACCTAAATCATCCTTTTTTAAAATTTAGACATACAAGATTTCTCAGTATTGATGAACACATGGTGGCTTTCAGAGGCAGAACTTTCCTAAAGTAGTATATGCCAATGAAGCCAATGAAACAAGGATTCAAAATTTGGGTTACAGCCTGTAGCATTATGGGGTACATGTTAACGTTTCGGATATATAAGGCAAATCTGAATTCAAGGCTCGCTAACGGAGGACATTTTGAACATTTCCTGTAACAAATTGTTTGAAGTCACACTGGTACGTTCTGTTGCTGTGTGTTTCCATTCCATGACTAATGTGATTTGAAGAGACGTAATAAAACGAGCTCTAACATGGAAAGTAAGCGTTTCCAGACACATCTCCACATAACATATTTTCTTTCTTTGTGTGTGAGGAATGTTTCCTGAAAGTTTGGCCATACCTTTTTGTAACACCCTGTATTCTGCTTTTCATCTACATTCACCAATGTCCAAGGTGTGTTTCTTCAATATATTCTGCTTTTCATCTACATTCACCAAGGTCGATAGATACTCTTCCGCTTCTAATGTTTGTATTTCCTGATCAGGGCAAAAAATGAAATATCTTTTATTCATTTTATATCCTCATTCCATTTTCGTAATCAGTATAATATGGTACTTGATTTTCACTACTACACCAAAGAAAATGATGTGTTTTAAATACAATAACTTGATATTTATGTCACAAATATTAATTACAGATTAAAGTATTGAAGATGACAAGACAATGCTACTTCTAACGAGTACCCAATGGATGTTATACTAGTAATACTTGTTGAATACAGGTACACACAAGCTTAGCATGCAGCAATGTAATAAGAATACTCTTACTTTTGTTAGACCAATACAACAATAGATAATGTCCAACAGAATAGTTGCATTAATATATTTAAAACTGCTCTGAATTAGCAATTTAACTTACATTATCTTACAAATAATCAAAGCCTCCACGTAGTAGGAAGGGTGGGAAACTAACCATACTTCAATTTTTCCTTAAAGTAAAAATAGTTTCTGTGTTTCTCTGACAATCGACAAAAATTAGTTCACTTTAAACCAGTAAGATGTTTGCATTATTAACATAATTTTTCAGGTTGGTAAGCCTATTACTCCTCCTCAGGGGACACTGCTGTAATGTAGCACTATCCGTGTGGGCGAGGAGGTTAGTGTGCTCTGGATACAGAGGGCTATGCCAGCAGTAGCGTAGCTACCAGCAGGGTCACCCATGCCATACCGACCAAACAGGAGGAGCCAGACGAAGTGTGTCCCGCAACGATCTATCGTTAGCCTTTCTCCTATCCTATCCTATCCTGTCCTATCCCATCCTATCCTAAACCTCTCCTTTTTCCTTACCATTATCAACTTTTGGCAGGGATATGGCGAAGTCCTTAACAGCAGCTACGATGGAGAAGAACATCTTTGGTACAGTGCAGCTGATGGAGGAGGCACCCTTTCCCTCCTAAGGGCAAATGAGGAGTGGTACCACTGCCTTGTGGTGAAGAGGGATCTTCAAAGGCTGAGGGAGTAAACCCTGAAAGAAAATCCTCAGATGTGTTAGGCTTAGCAGGCCAGCAGATGAGAAAAAGTTGTTTTTGCTTTCAATCAAAGACCGAGCATTGGATTAAAAATACCTAATGTAGACAAGACAGCACTTCTTGTTCCCCTGGAACGAATGACAGCTCTTCACAGCCTGAAGAAAAACCAAGGAACGCAAGGAGATACACTAAACAAGAACAGAAAACTAGACACCAACAAAAAGACAAATCAAGTTGAGAGTGGAAACATTAGATGTAACAATCTTGACAGGAAAGACTGAAGAGAATGTACACATGATGCAGAGGAGAAAAATTCATATCCTTAGATTGAGTGAGACCAAGTGGAAGGGAAAAAGCTCTAAATTGCTGAGAGGTGGGTACAAATTATACTGGCAGGGTCAAAATAAAGAGGCAAAAAGTGGAGTGGGGATGTGTTTCACAAAGACATTGACCCACTTACATATGTGAGCTTTGTAAGTGATAGGATAATTAGAGCGCGAGTGAACTTGGGAATGAATAGTTTTACTATACTCCAAGTGTACGCCCCTCAGCAAAGGTACAGTGAGGAAGAAAAAACGAAATTCCTTGAAGAACTGGAAGATTATGTAAGATAAGATAACATTATGATAATTAGGGATCTGAACGCTCAGGTCAGCATGGATAGAAATGGATATGAGAAGGTGGTTGGCCCTTCTGGGTACAGAAGACGAAATGTTGAGTGTGAAGAAATTCCAAATCTCTGCACAAGAAATCATCTTTTAGTGAAGAATACATTCTTCAAGAAACAAGATAGCCATAAGATTACTAGATATCGCTAGGATGGCAAATCTAAGTCAGTTACAGACTATATATAAACAGAAAAATTAACTGGAGGAAAAGAAGGGACACTAAGGTCCGACCAAGTGTGCACTCGGATAGTGACCACAGATTAGTAGTAGTTGATCTAAATTATAATAAGAAAAGTTTGAATGCTGTAGAAAGAATGCTAAAATTAAGTTGCGGAAGTTGAAAGAAGAAGAAAATAAGAAAAGTCTCCAAAATCTAGTAGCACAAAAATTGCCAGAAACTGAAAGGGTTAGTGTAGAGGAAGAGTCGAACCTATTTAAAACATCAACAGTGCTGTGCAGATATGTGGATAAAGTGAAAGACAAAGATACCAGTTGGTGGTATGATAGAGTAAAAGATGCAATTAAAAAACGTAATATGGCAAAGAAAACATGGAGTTTGAAAAAAAATCAGAACCAGGGGCTGGTACCAATAGATGAACACAAGCTAATAACATTGGAGAAAGAATACCGGCAAAAGTAACTCCAAGCAAAGAGAATTGTGAAAGAGAAAAAGGAGAAGAGTTGGAAAATATTCAACCAGGAACTAAAGCAGGATAGCAGAGGGAACCAAAAACTGCTATGTGGGTTATTGAAAAGTAAAAGATCTGATAGAGAAGACGTAAAAGCTATCGAAACAGAGGATGGGGATATTCTCAGGGACATGGAAGCTTTCAGAGAAGAGATGAAGAATTATTTTGAAATCTTACTGAATGGGGAAGGTGCACAAGCATGTGACACCGAAGTCATTGAATTAGAGGAGAAGAAGGATCCAGTATCTTGGTTATAAATTGAGAATTCCCTGAAATTTGAAAAGTGGGAAGGTGGCTGGAGTAGATGAGCTGTCAACGGATCTGATTAAAGCCGCAGGAATCCATGGAATACAAAAGTAAAATTGGGTGCTGGGGGTGATATGGAAAGAAAACAAAGTGCCAAATGAATGGAAAAAAGGAATTATAATACCATTGTTCAAGAAAGGTAGTAGAAAGAAATGCACCAACTACCGAGGAATCACACTGTTATCACACTGCCATAAGATAATGGAAAAGATCTTATAAAAAAGATTGCGGAAAATTCTAGAACACCAATTAGAGGAAAAACAGCATGGGTTCAGAAGTAATAGGGGAACAATAGATCTCATTTTCGCCCTCCGTCATTTAATAGAGAAGTATTGGGTAAAAGGAAAGGACGGGACAGTCGTATTCATGGATCTGGGAAAAGCATATGACAGTGTACGAAGGGATAAAATATGGGAATGCTTGAGAAAACATAATGTTCCTGATTCATTAATCAAAAAGGTCCAGATGCTGTACAACGGCTGTAAGAGCAGTGAACAAGTAGAGGTGGAAGATCAAAATGGTTTAAGGCAAAGAGAGGTGTTCGACAAAGCAGTACACTCTCCCCTTTACTCTTCATTACACTTATGGACACAATCATCAAAGAAATCAAGGAAGAAGAAAATGAAGGTCTCAACGCTTTTGTTTTTGCTGATGACATTGCCATTTGGGGAGAGACGGAAATGGAGGTTCAGAGGAGACTAGATTACTGGAACACAAAATTTAAAAAAAATCGAGTTAACTGTGAGTAGGAACAACACAATGACAACGAAGGTGAGCAGGACACCCACCCCTTGTCGCATTATAATGGAGGGGAAGAAGGTTGAATGTGTGAAAAGCTTCAGTTATCTGGGAAGCATCATATCACATGATGGAAGTTCCAAACTAGAAGTCTTAAACAGAATAACAAAAGGATCTAGCTTCTTCCAGCAAGTACAAAATCTAATCTGGGATAGGGAAGTACCTCGAAGAGCCAAACAGACCATGTATAAAATTTATCTCGAGCCAACCATGGTGTATAGTCTAGAGGCCTTAGGTCAGCCGTAGAATAAACTAGGAGAGACAGAGCCAGGGATGATTTTTTAAGGAGAGACCTGCAGGTGATGTTGACTACAGAGGAGAGGATGAGTGCTTTGAGATTGAAGTGGTTCGGTCATGTGAAGCGAATGCACCTGATTCGAACTCCATGGCAGTATTTGGAGATGGAGGTACCAGGAAAAAGACCAATTAGGCGTCCTAGAAAGAGATGGGCAGACCAGTTCAGGAAGATCTCAAGAGGAGAGGAGTAACATGGGATGTAGTGGAGAGGGAAAAGGTACACCAGGTCAGAAAACAATGGATCGTTCACAAAGTTCCTACCCAGTTTGCTGGAAGGAAACCCTGATGATGGTGATGATGAAGCCTATTACTAAAACGAAGAAAGGTTGTGTCATCCACATATCATACTTAAAAGATCTTGCAAATGGAGGTATCTCAATAACCACTAACAGAAACAAAAAAATTACAACGCAGATCTGATCTACACTATATCTTTCTTTGAAAACAGAGAACTTGCTTACTATAGTCCAGAAAGAAAGTTGCAAGTTTTAGGCTGTCGCTTCAAATACTATAATAGTACTTATTTTTCATTTATATTTTTCCATTTTTATTTTTTATTTTATTAATTTTATTTTTTTATTTTTTAGCAGTCCCAATTCCTACTTACAATTACCTGAATTCCAAATCGATTTCAAGCACACCATTTTTATTTCGACAAAAATAAAATAAAAAACCGAATTCATAAACAAAACTAAATAAAAACATCAGAAAAATATAAATTTTAACCGACTATAAAATAAATAAAAAAAGTAAAAAAAACATAAATTGTAATTGTATATAAAAATTAATGAAAACCAGTGGATCATAAATTTTCAATTGGATTAAAAACTCCATGTTATCTGATGTTGGAACCTGGGACAATACAAACAGAGCAGATGGTGGATGTGTTTAGTGGAGGCAAGACTGTAAACCCCTTTTGACACCAGGAAGTCCCCAGAATCTTTTAGCAAGTGGTAAAAACATATATTTCATGGGCACAACTGTGTGGGAAGCTTAACAGTTGTCTTTCAGAAACTGGAAATGGTCGGCTCACAAAGATTAGATCTTTCTGTAAATGAGGGAACAACAAAAAGAAGCGTAAATACACGGTTAAAAGAACACAGAAGTCTTTGCCGATTAGGAAAAACAGATAAATCGGCTGTAGCCGAACACGCTTTTCAGCCAGGAAATCATCAAGTGAAGTTTTCCGAAACAAAAAAATTTTATCTACGACGACGAACTATTACCCACGGCTTTGTAGAGAAGCAATTGAAATATATAAACATAGGGATAATTTTAATCGGAAAGAAGAGACCACGAAACTTAGTGATATTTGGACAGTAGCACTACAGAATTGCTAGACAGTTTTATCTGTGACGAGATTACGATCGATAGTTAAGTTTTTATCTCTGACAAAGGTTATCTCTGCATATCATGTGTAACTCTGGTCACGCCCACTTTCTACGATACATAAGTCGCTCTCAGACGTCCGACCCATCAGTCGGCAAGACTCACCGGAGGAGAAACACCCCTCTGAAGATGTCCAGCGCAGCTCTGGACGAAACGTTAGGAGCTGAAGAGTTTCATGGACCACGACCTTACATCCCGGAAGGTTTAACAGAAGATATGTCATCCGGTCGTGAAAGCCTTCATACTATGAAACTATGAAGTGATCCTTGTACAAAACTGCTGCTATCTGTAATTTTTAAACCTAACTGTTTTATCATTAGTAACATTAATTTAGTTCCTGTGTAGGTAGTGTATGGCTTTATAGTATTTTCAACACAATACTATAATTTGTGAATAATTTCTAAATTATATTCTTTAGCATATTTAACTATAAATATATAATTATTATGTTAATTAAGTATCATACACCTTCAGAATTCATCATTTGTTTTAAATCTTTAAGCTGTGCAACCATTGAAATAGTGAACTAGTATGAGATTTGGAACATGTATTCCTATCTCTTTTTGAGCTTCATAATAAAAGCATATGTATTTTTCAGTATAGGTGTAAGGAATTCTCTTTAGGGATCCTTTTTTACAACACTTAAACTGTTTTCCTGTACTTTATTGCACTTTGAATATTCAAAATATATTTATTTAACTCTACAATAAAATAACAGCCATTTTCAATACATTTTTGACAATCTTTGACTATATGTCTTCCCTAAATTTTCTTTATTGTACAACAATTTTTAGTATTTTTTATTGCATGTTACATTTATGATCTTTAATTTCTGCTTCAAGATCACAGTTTCTACATCTTTCAAAGCCTCAGTTATATACTCCAGATCTCAAACAAACCCTTTTACGTTTTTCGTATTTATAAGCTATATTACAAACTTCTTTGTGGTTGTTTAAGCATTCTTCATTATAGCAGTATCTATGACATTCTTCACAATATATCTTATTTTCTGCAGTATTGTGTTCTTCACCCTTCCACAACATACAGGCCAACAGTTATTGAACTATATGAAATAAAATCGTCATAACTTCTGAATGGTTTATGACCGAGCGAGGTGACACAGTGTTTAGCACACTGGACTCGCATTCGGGAGGGCGACGATTCAATCCCGCGTCTGGCCATCCTGATTTAGGTTTTCCGTGATTTCCCTAAATCACTTCAGGCAAATGCTGGGATGGTTCCTTAGAAAGCGACGGCCGATTTCCTTCCCCATCCTTCCCTAATCCGAGCTTCTTCTGTAATGACCTCGTTGTCGACGGGACGTTAAACAGTAATCTCCTCATTCTGAATTGTTTGTGTTAGGATGTTCAAATTGCACGGGTGGCACAGGCCATGATGAGAATTAGTACGCCCATGTGCACACACCTTTTGTTGTCGGCCATTTGCATGTGAAAAAGTCACAGTACAGCGTGACTGAGCGTATAACTCTTGTGAAGGCCTACCATGCTAGCAGTAACAGTCCAACTGCGGCGCAAAGGAAGTTTGTGACCGAGTTAAGGCTGGAGACAACAGGTCCAGGCGTGCTAACAATCAAGAATTTGATTCGCAAGTCTAAAAGAACAGGTAGTGTTCGTGATGAAGTGTTCGCAATCTCGGTCGTCCAAAACGGCTGAAAATGCCTGAAAAAATCTAGAAGACAAGCGCTGTGTTTCGAACCAGCCACTGGAAATCGATCAGACGAGCTGCACAATAGGTAGGAATCACCCAGGAGACACACCGACAAATTGTTTTTGAAGACCTGCATCTCTTCCTATACAAAATTAAATCCATCAACCATTAAACCCTAGGGCCATGGAACAGTGGATGTGTTTCCCCAACACTATAGTGCACAGAATTAACGAACAGGACTTTGATGTTAATATAGTTTGGTTTGGAAACGCAGCCCACCTTCATTTAGATGGGTTCATCGATAAGCTAAATTGGCGCATTTGAGGGACTGAGGAATCAGCATTTCGCACTCGAGAAGTCTCTTCACTCTCAGCGGGTGAGTGTGTGGTGTGCAGTGTCCAGTCACAGATTAATTGGTGGCATATTCCTTGATGGCACTGTACTACCGAATGGTATTTGAAGGTTTTGTGAGATGATTTAATCCCGAATATCCAAAATGAAACTGATTTCGATAAGATGTGGTTCCTGCAAGTTGGAGCTCGACCCCATCGAAGCAGCAGAGTGTTTGATGTCCTGGAGGAACACTTTGGGGGCCGCATTGTTGCTTTAGGGTACCCACAAGCCACTGACATGGGCCTCGATTGGCTGCTGTATTCTCCAGATTTGAACACACGAGACTCCTTTTTGTGGGGTTATATAAAAGGCAAGGTGTACAGCAATAACCCCAAAACCACTGCTGAGCTGAAAACAGCCATTTAGTAGGTCATCGACAGCATTGATGTTTCAAGACTTCAGCGGATCCTGAAGAATCTGGCTATTCGTCTGCAGCCTATACTCACCAAGGATGGCAGGCATGTCAAACATATTATAATCTTAATACAAATATCTGTAGTGACGTTTACATGTTGAATACAGTGTATGCAAGCCGTAGTTCGTGACTATTTTATGTGTTTTTAGATATAGTCCCTTAATTATCAACCTGTATATAACATTCTTTCTATCTTGCATTTATGTTCATTCTTGTTTTGTTACACTTATTAAAGAAATACGATGACCCTTACAAAGCTGACATACTGTTAATTACATCAAAGTGGTTGCGATTTCTATACAGATATATTTTTATTCCATTGTCAGCACCATAACAGGCAGTTGAACAGAAATTTTCAGTGCATACAACATTTATTTCAATATCCAACAGCTGCTCAACATTTTTAATATCGTCTAGAGTAAATGCTTCATCCTTATATTCGCCTAATTGGTTACATGATATTTTGGTTAAATCTTTATGTAATTAGTATTTATCTCCTCTAATTTTCTTAATATCACCAGTAGTTAGCTCTACCTGTAAGATAAAATCTGTGTGATGTGTTAATGCAACTATTATTCCTCTAGGGCAACACAAATTTTCACCATTATTAATTTTAGTAATGCATCTTTTAGTCTTTTTATCATCAACTAAATTTATTAATTTATTACCTTTGCTACCTCTTGGAATTGCTAGCATTTGAATATTAATTGCTGTATTTGCTGTATCAATAGACTCATCAGATGTTAAAATATCTCTGCTTTTAATGCATAAAACGTGAACAAATTATTAAGTACTTTTTGATGATTTAATCCTGTAGAAATTGGGTAAAACATTTTTCGATTTGCTGTTGTTATTTTCAGCTTACCTCCTTCTTTAAAATTATTTCTATTTTTAGCTACTTTGAACATAGAATTAAGTGGTTTCTAACTAACAGTATCTAGTTTACTAATGTTGGCATCGTTAAAGACAATGTTATAGTCAAGAGACAAAGCTTTAAATTTTTCATTAAACTTTATTTAATTTTTTTATTCACGAATAAATAATTTTTCGACAGTTTGATCTCTTTTCTTTCTCAAATAATTTACTGCTGAATGGATAAATGTGATCTAGCTTTGACTATTTTTCCTTACTTGGTGGGCTACTTTTTTCAAAACCATCAACATCAGATCTGTAAAAATATTTTGTATTAACTATATGCTGTGGTCCTTTATTAGTCTTTAGAAATAATTCTTGATGAAATCGAAGATCTTGTAAAATAATTAAATTAATTTATTCTGATCTCTTTAATTTACTATAGCCTCTATTACCACGATTTTAGCTTTAGGTTTGAGTTCAGATACTCTCATATTAATGAGATCCTCCATAGGAAAAGGTAAATTATTAGATATAATTTAATTAATTAATTATTATAATTAATTATATTACTTCTTCAATAATTATGAAGTTGGGCAATCACAGATTGCTCCATTTTAGTCTCTTATTTAATATAAAAAATTTTATTAAGTTATTTCTTATCTTTGATATAAGGGGCATTCGAAAAGAAACAAGCCACAGGCATAAGTACAGAAACCAGTACGTGTATGTTAGAAGAATTAACCCTGGGTGCTGAAACACTTGTCCCACTGTGACACAAGGTGGTGAATGACTGTCTCATAAAATTCCCGGGGCTGCAATGTTGACCAGTTCCGCAAGTACAGCTGGACTGCGTCATATACATGAGTGCAAGAAAGGTTATGCTGAAGTTCTTCTTTGACCAAGATCGCCCCCTTCTGATTCACTTCCTGCAGCACTGGACAACAGTGAATGTCCAGCATTACTCGCAAACTTTGATCTTCAATAAGCGATCAAATCAAAATAACCATGCCTCACCCGTGGGGTCATTCTGTTCCACGACAATGTAAAGCCTCATACTGCCAAAAAAGTCGTGGCACTCCTGCAGAAATTAGAATGGGAGGTTCACAGCCACCTTCCAAACAGTCTGGACCTCTCTCCCTGTGTTTACACCATTTTTGGTCCCCTTAAAAAGGCTCTGAGGATCAAACGATTCATCTCGGGCGACGACGTCCAGCTATACGTGCAGAAGTGGTTAACATCGCAGCCCCAGGAATTTTATAAGACAGCCATTCACCACCTTGTGTCACAGTGGGACAAGTGTCGCAATACCCAGTGTCAATACTTCCAACATACAGATACCGGTTTCTGTAATTATGCCTCCAGATCTTTTCTTTTTGAACGCTCCTTATATATTCTAGAGTACATTTCTTACATCAACTTGTATGTTTGATGGGGTTAGAGTAAAAACAGTCTATTTCTTTAATCTCATGACATTCAACACATATTTATGTGTTAGCTGTCTCAGTCTGTTGTCCACTATATTTCATCGACAACAATATCTTCAAATCTTCTTCACTTGGAATTCATTGCTAGTGATTTTTATAATAATATATAGAAAAATTTTTTCTGCACACACGAGGAATTCGTTTTCTATTGTATACTATTGTATACAACAATCCATTAATGTATCTAAACACCGAATTTATTCTGTACACAATCCTGGAAATTCGCTGGTTATAATACCTCATCTTTTATTTTTAAAATCGCATTCATATGTCACTACAGGGAAAAGTTCATTATGGAATTCAACGGTGTTTTTGTATATCTATTTACTAAACCATTTAATTTCAAATCCTAACGCAATCCCCTATTAGATATTGCCTTAGCATATCCTGGTATTAATTGTAATATACACATATTTATCATATTGTCAACAAAGAAAACAATTTCACAGCCTCATCTTTGATATATTTAATCTATTCCTTGTAAATCACGTGGTAAAAATGTTATTAACTGTGATTAGAAATCACTATCTATCCACACGCACTTCTGATAAAAGATGTATAAAATTCCATTCACAGATAATAAGTGATCCAACTTCTTAATCTGACACAAAGAGTCAGTTCCTTCATATGAAACGACTGGGATTCTTTTCAGTATAGATGGCTGTGTTGTTGTCAATATATTTTACCATACAATTTTGATTAGCATCGATATGATCTTCACATAATTCTAAATGTGAACCATTACCGTATGGATGCATTATTGCTCCATCATCATCCATGTTTTCTAAACCTTATCCAAGATGTCATAATTCATATTTGGAAAAATGTGTGACCTACCACATTAGCATTTCCATCTACATCGTATGGACAATGGTGACCATAAATTTCGAAACTGCATACACACATTTTATATTTGATTAAATCGTCAGGATTATTGTTATCTTGATGAGACTGAATGTCAATATACTTATGACGTAAATGAAATGCAGCCTTTGTCGCTTGTAATACCTTTTTAGTTGCACCTTTATAATACCATTTTATATATTTTTATTGCATTTATACATACTAGTTCTATAGCCACTATTTATATCTTGTACACCACATTTAGGTTTATACACAAAATTTAAAGTTTCCTCGCAACTCGTCATTTATTTCAAGACCATATGTGTCCTGAAATATCATTAGTGCTTTTCTAAACACAACATCATTCAGTTGAAGAAGTTCTGTGTCATCCTGAATATCTAGGTAACCATAATCATTCAAATATTTTATTGCTTTACTTCTGTCATCTCCAACTACTGTTTCCACAATCAACAATAGTAGAAGTACGTTCATTTATATAGACTTAAAATATCATAAATTTTTATTAATAAAAAATTTATTAAAAAATATTTTTATTAAATGAAGATAGTCACAGACCTCATCAACAACAAGCTTACATTCAAGGGAAACAAGTATTAGTGATTATTGATGAAAAAAATGTTTTAAAGGAAAAGATGAGGCTAAAATTTTAGAATTTAAAAATAGACAATCATTCAAATATTTTGATGATGGTGATATTATTGCATTAGAAAAGTCAAACCCATTAATTCGCAGTATTGAAAGGAAATGAGAAATCAGCTATTTCCCTCAATAAAGGTGGCCTCTATTCTTTAACTTTACAATCACAACTGGAAGAAACCAAACGATCCAAGAAGTGGATTAGACATGAGGTATTACAATCAATTAGCAAACATGGAGAACATCAAATTAAAGAGATGTACTGAGGTCAAATAACTAACTTGGAAAATGTAAACAAATTAAGGATTAATGCATAGAAAATTTAAATGGAATAGTTGATAATGCTATGGGAATAATACAAGACAGAAGCAGAGAAATTGACAATTTATTACCTTATGTTGGTCCTCAAACATTCCATCAGAATATCTGATTAATACTTTGAATATAATTATTATGTCATTAGAACACATCGAAAATATTTTCAAAAGGCAATTTATTGAACTGAAGACAGATATCCAATTTTTGAAGAAATGTTAAGACTATTACAATCCGAATTCAGTAAATTTATGCCAAAGAATGAAAGAAACATTAAGAATTCTTGTTTGCACAATTATTTCAATATTTTAAATGATTACACACAAGAGCAATTGATTAATAATATAATCACCTTTCTTCAAAACTGAGCCATCTCTCAATTTTTTAACAACTCTTCAACGCACTGGACAAGAAGTATGATCTGCTAACCACTGATCAATACAATCTCTACAAAAAATATGATTGCATTTTGGTTTTACAAATTTATGATTTGATCAATTAAACATGTAGTACAATCATTACCTTCAGACTGATCAGTTATTTCATAAGGTGCTGTTATTTTTTGTATGAATAATGCAGATAAATTTTGACAACTTAAAATTTTTTCCCATTTACTTTACTTTTAAATTCCATTAAAAATCTTCAGACAATACTTGGTCACTTGATATACCATCCAAATCTAATTTATCTTTAAATGCTCTCATAAAATTTTCAGATAAATTTTGAAACATTGATATACTTTACCAGTTTATTTTATTTTGAAGTTCTCTCATAAAATTTTCAGATAGTGTTTGTTCAACTGATACACTAATCCAATCGATTTTGTCTTGAAATTCTCTGACAAAAATCTTCAGATAAATTTGGATTACTTTATACATTAATGAAATCGACTGTATCTTTACATTCTCTAACTAAATCATCAGACAATTTTGGATGATATGACACATATGACCAATCTAATTTGTCTTTAACTTGTCTTATGACGTTTTCAGATATATTTTGTTGGTATGATATACTATCCCAGTTTACTTACACCTTAAATTCTGTCATAAAATATTCTGAGAAGTTTTGTTACAATGTAATTTCTGTCCAGTCAACATTATCTTGATATTATCGAATAAAATCTTCTGACAATGTCTGATACACAGATATATTATTCCATTCTAATTTATCTTTAATTTCTCTCATAAAATCTTTAGACAATTTTTCTTTTTTTGATACATATGTTCAACCAAATTCAGTAAATAGATTTTCCTTTTTGATATAACCAACAATTGTAGTTCCATCTGTTTAATTTTTTAAGTACAACTCATGCAAATGTTCTAAATTTAAAATTTTACACATAAGATGAATCATTTGAATAAGTTATCGTTATTTAGCTTTTAGTTCATTCACCTTATTGTTATTGTTAATATTATTATTCTTAATATTATTATTGTTGTTATTGTTAGTAAAATTAATGCTTTGTATTGCTGTATTCATCAAAGAATCTTTCAACTAGTTTAGTCCATTTATTATATCTTGTAAGTCAATTTTTTTCCACAGCGTTTCCTTATGCATTCTAGTAAATCCATCTAAACAGATGTCTTTAATTCAGTAAAAACTTAATATTGATTAATATTATATTTTTTCGTAAGTTTTATAAATTCTTTATTATCGAATTGTGTCTGTTTGTAAATTCCTTAGCGTTTCCTCTCTAAATGTTTTTTTTTCAGATGCATTAACTACATTTTTAGTTGTTTCCTCTTTAACTAGAATAAGCAAAGCATATTTTGAAAAATTATTACAGTTAGTAAATATTATATCCTTTATTTATTTTTTAACTTCCTTTCAATTTACTGGCATCCATTTCTACTAGATCAGCTTCAACTATACCAAAAGAAATCAAATGTCTTTTTCTAAATATTTTTCTCATGGTTTTACGTAATTCATTAATGATATCAAGTCTGGATGAATAACCCATCTCTCATGTACAAAATTTGGTTAACAAACTTACAGTATTTAGTTTTACAAACTGTGAATTTTACCTTTTTTGCTACTCTGTGAGGATTACATGTTTAGGTAAATTTTCTGCATTTAAGCATCAGATATGGTTATTCACTTATATAGATTAAAAATTTATTAAATATTAAATTATTTCACTAAATATAGTTTTCTTTACATCTAGTGGTGCAGCTGTAACTGTAACTTTTAATCTTACAGTAACAAAATTAGATTTGTGTACCTTTATTAATTCATTACTATAATTTGCTTCATACAACTTGTAAGATACATTTACTGTACTATCAGACTAACCAAATTTCGAATGTTTCTATATATTATTACCAACAACAATAATTATTTTAGACCATACATCATATTCAAAATTGCACATTTTTTTGTCTCCAGTCATAAAAGTAAATTCAAATACTTGTTTATTATGTACTATATTTTCTAGGCTATTGCTCCTATCTAAAGCAAATGTAAGAGCTGTATGCAAACTTTTCACCTTCTCATCTACATGTTTTAAAGTGGTATAAATGTGTATCACGTTTTCATTAAGTTGATTTGTAGTGGCATAATTACTGAATTGTGTTAAAACACTTGAGTTCTCAGGTTTACTAACAATACTGGTTGATTCACTTTCTAAATATTGTTTAGTAACTGCATCATAACTATTTGCAGGATCTGTTATATTTACTAACCTTCTACCTTTAAAAATAACCTTCAATTGCTTTAAAAATCTTACTTAATTGTTGCTGAAACTGACTCATTAAGGTGTCTGTTTCTGGTTCATTAACCAATTCGATAACTATTTTTCCTGTTTTTGATTCTTAAGATTCTATTTCCTCTGATTTTATTTTTATTTTTGTCTTTATTTCTTCAGTAGTCTGTAGTTTAGCTTATTTGAAAAAATATCAATGCACTATATTCAAAATTTAATTAAACAAACACTATGTGATCAAAAATATCCGGACACCTGACTGAAAATAACTTACAAGTTCGTGGCGCCCTCCATCGGTACTGCTGGAATTCAATATGGTGTTGGCCCACCTTTAGCCTTGATCAAAGCTTCCACTCTCGCAGGCATTCGTTCAATAAACTGCTGGAAGGTTTCTTAGGGAATGGCAGCCCATTCTTCACAGAGTGCTGCACTGAGGAGAGGTACTGATGTCAGCCGATGAGGCCTGGCACGAAATCGGCTTTCCAAAACATCCCAAAAGTGGTCTATATTATTCAGGTTAGGACTCTGTGCAGACCAGTCCATTACAGCCATGTTATCATCGTGAAGCTACACCGCCACAAGCTGCGCATTATGAACAAGGTTCTCGATCGTGTTGAAAGATGCAATTGCCATCCCCAAATTGCTTTTCAACAGTGGGAAACAAGAAGGTGTTTAAAATATCAACGTAGACCAGTGCTGTTATAGTGCCACGCAAAAAAACAAGAGGTGCAAGCCCCCTCCATGGAAAACACGACCACACCATAATACCATAATACCATCGCCTCCTAATTCTACTGTTGGAACTACACAGGCTAGCATATGATGTTCACCGAACATTCACCATACCCACACCCTGCCATCAGATCGCAACATCGTGTACCATGATTCGTCACTCCACACAACGTTTTTTCACTGTTCAGTCCCAATGTTTACGCTCCTTACAACCAGCAAGAAGTCGTTTGGCATTTACTGGCATGATGTGTGGCTTATGAGCAGCCGTTCAACCATGAAATCCAAGATTTCTCACCTCCTGCCTAACTGTCATAGTATGTGCAATGGATCCTGATGCAGTTCGGAATTTCTGTGTGAAGGTCTGGATGGATGTCTGTCTATTACACATTACCACCCTCTTCAACTGTCGGCAGTCTCTGTCAGTCTACAAACGAGGTTGGTCTGTATGCTATTGTGCTGAATGTCTCCCTTCGCATTTCCACTTCAGAATTACATAGGAAACAGTGGACCTAGAGATGTTTAGGAGTGTGGAAATCTCGTGTACAGATGTATGACACAAGTGACACCTAATCACCTGACCACGTTCGAAGTGCATGAGTTCTGCGGAGCATCCTATTCTGCCCTCTCACTATGTCTAATGGCTACTGAGAACGCTTATTTGGACTATCTGTTAGTAGGTGGCAGCACAATGTACCTAATATGAAAAAAGTGTGTTTTAGGGGTATCCAGGTACTTTTGATCACATAGTGAATAATTATCTGACATCAGTTTTAAAACAAATATACACAGTGGCCACAAATTTAATACAAATGAATAAATCAATATTTTTTACCTTTATTCTTGTAGTAACAGATCCAATGAGAGGCAGCATCATCACATGTATCTAAATTAATTAATCCAGACTTATATTCTCTAGGATGATTAGCTAATTCATCGATCATAAAAACATCAAGAATGTATTTGATTTGTAATTGTTTAGCAAGGTTTCCTGTATCAAAATTACTTAACACATAAGCATATGAATGGATAATTTTTTTGCACTTTTTTGTTCCAGCGCCGGATTTCTTCTCCCTTACTAAATTACATCTTTTTTGTTTTTCTGTTTCTGCATCACCTTTATCTTGTCCTTTACTGCTTTTGCAATACCAACTGCCCCACTTGCCAGTGAACCAATTATTGATAATAATGGTAATGCTGTCAATAAGAAAGGAAGAGATCTTCTGTCATGTTTTGTTACTTTTGAATTTTCTTTCCTTTTTGTTAGGAATTCGATAACTTTTTTCATTACTGGTATCCTTAATGTTATGAGTGGATTACCATCAGTTTTTTATCTCTCTTTATTTTTTGTGCCTCAGTTAAAAATTAGCAATTTTATTTAATTGTTTATTATTGAATTCAATTTTAATTTATTTTAGTTTAGTTTTCCAACTAGGTAGCAAAGTATTATCAGTACTGAAGTGTTTCATTTAAAAAGATAAAAATTCTTTATAAAGTTTAATATTTTTACAGTACCCAACTGTTATCATCAAGTTCCAGGGCGATACCTAATTTTCTCTTTCCAAACTTATTCCTCTGCTGTAGCAGCTAATTTTTCTGAAATTGATGCATCAGAACCATTCATTCTTTCTTTTGTAGCTAGTTGAAGTTCATTATCTGCTTGGTGTCTTTTTTCTAAATCTTTATTATCTCTAAATGTAATATCATATTTTTTGCAAGCTTCATCTAGTGGATTTCTTCCTTCATCTCCTCTAGCTAAACTTTCATCTGTTTTGATCGCTGGACAACAAAATCAGTACTGGTAGATGCATTTCAAAAGGCGATTTAAATTTAATGTGTTAACTAATACTTTTCCATATTTTGCATTTTTCCAAAATGTGTGTGATAAGTTATTCAGAACTCTGATCGAATATGGAATTTCTTGCAGATTGTTGATAATTAAGTCACTAAACTTATTTGTTAATGTTTGTGATATCCCCACTTTTTCATTATGATCATGTTCTCCATGAATAGCTGGTAATCTATCGATTAAATACCTAACATCATTCATCCAAATATTTTAAATTAGTTTTTATGTATATTTTTATTATCTTGTTCTATTTTTGGGAAATCATGTGCATCTGAATATTCTGTGATTGATTGTAATCGTCTTAATTTTGGGTAGTAATGATTATCTACTTGTTTTATCACTTTAATTGTATTTTATACCTATACTTGAGTTTACTGTATTTGGTTCCTTTTCAGAATATAATGCATCTCAATGACAAAATATATCTGCATAATTTGATAAATCAACACCATCAAAATTTTCACCAATATCATCTATGTGTTTTTGGGTTAACAGACTCATTAGTCCATCTGTAACTTCACATACCTTTCCATTGCTAGTTAAATTATCTCCATCAAATTTTAGTGTTTTATCACCAATATATTTAAACGTATTTATTTTTCTACTTTCACATTCAACTTGAGCTATTCTCCATATTATGTCAGGAAATCTTGCATTTATGATTTACATAAGGTATAGTCATATTTATTAGGAAGATCATCAGACCATTCATACTTTGGATGTAATATCCTACTGTATCTCCAAATTCTTCTAAATATCTATGAACCATTTCTTTTTCAGCCTCTGATTTCTTCAATAGCTTTCAGTATATTATCACCTAAACCTTCAACTTCTTTTTTAACTTTTTGATTGCATCAATGACAGGTTGAGCTTTTTTATATTTTCTTTTTATGTACATGTTATATTTTCCAAAACTTGAATCCTTCTTTTATTTCTTAATTTTTTGGTCCATTTCGTTAAGCTTTATTTATAACCCCTGGGTCATGTTTCTGAAGCATATACTAAGGATATAAAACAGAAATTAAATATATTTTTATGTATGAATTCATAAAAATTAGCAAGGTAATTCATTCTGCTTTTCCCCTTATCAAAAAAATGCAGCCACATGTACCTGGCCCACAACTATGTTCTTTACTAGCCTACAAACAATTAGTATAACATTCACCAGTTTTTTCTAATTTTTTGTATTCAGTTGTATAGTCAAAACCTTCTTTAAATTCATTTATACGTTCAAGTACAATACCATCACCATGGTCTAATAGTTATGCAATATCATATTTTAAAGTGCTCATTTAATAAGGATAAAGAACATTAAGTTAGGAAATCTCTTATATAATATCTGTATTTTCTTTCAATTGGTTTCCTAGACATATCTATTGCAAAAAATCGAAAGTGATCATTCTAACATTTTCAACTCATTTCTTTAAAAATCATCAAATTTCAAATGTTGTCCAAAAATATTTAAAAAATTGGACTATCCCTCATTAATTGGTTTGGTATTTTTAAATTTGTCTGAGCTAAGTTAAAACCTCCTAGTAATTTATGTCTTCCTCTGGTAAGATATTGTCTAACTACATCTTTATTTTGAAGAATGAAATCATCTTGGTATTGATCTAGTTATATAATTCCATCACTGTGATTCTTGAGTTTCTCCCGGCGTATTTGATAATCAAAATATCCACGGGTGTAATGCCTGTCTACAGTGTCCAACGGGCACAATATTTCAGCAATCATACATGTCGCCATCATCCGGTGAACTGACGGACTGAGCTCCTGTGAACGTGCCGTCATGGAGATCCGTACGCTATGGCTGCTCAGAGGGAACTGGGTTAGGTCGCAGCGGCGGCCGATTTAAATACCCTCCGCCCGCGGCGAGCTCCCTCCACTGTCCGCGCCCCGCGCCACGGTCGCGCGGTGGAACAGATTGCGACGGCGTCTGAGATGACGTCGGAGTGATGGCTCTGTCCGCCGTGGTCATCACAACTATACGTTTGCTCGATTTACTCTTGATTAACCCAATCGCTTGGTCACAAGCCTTGCTAAGATTATAGCCACAGTCCCGGTTTATGAGGTCGTCATTGTTGAAAATTTCGATGGCCTCTCTAACAACATTGCCCCAGTATCTCGACGTCTGTACCAGAATCCTCGTGCATTCATACTCCATAGCGTGATTTTCTGACAAACAATGTTCAGCCACCGCCAACTTTCTCGGGTACATTACTCGAGTGTGCCTCTGGTGTTCATGGCATCGATCCTCGACGGTATGCCTGATGATGGTGACATGTATGATCGCCGAAATATTGACCCCGTTGGACACTGTGGACCGGCAGTACACCCGTGGATATTTTGTGTTCCATCACTGTTTGCACCAAATTTTCTCATTATTTTATCTACCACTTTTGTACACATTTTTATAAATTCTTAATATTTTAGTTGAAAAAGTTTTTGAATAAACATACAAGTGATTTATCTTATTCCAGTTTAACCATCCTGGAGTTAGCATATAAGTGTCACTCATTGATTTTATTTTTCCACAACCATTTGGATGTATTATAGCATATCGAATTGAGTGAGGTAAAAGCTTACCATGATTATTTCTTTATCTCCTCTTTGGCATTATTATTTTTGGTTCCTAATTTGTTTTCATTTAATTTAATAATTTTTTCTAATATTAAATGAGTCACCTATTTTAATTGATTGGTAAGTCATCTATTCTTAAAAAAAGATTGACTGTACCTGTATGAGAAAGTTCTAGCAATGTTGCACTGGTTGGGTTTTATACAACAGTTCCAACTCCAGATATTACACCAAAAAATAACAAATTATGTTGTAATGGAGAAACAACAGAAATTCCCAACGACCAATGCAGTTCGAAAAGCTTCGTTCAAAAAGCATAATATACACACTAAAGCCGATAAAATTAAAAAAAAATTCTACTAAGAGGGTTGTTAAATTATATATAGATATAAAGGATGGTATTTGAATCATGCTTCGATTTAGTGGTCGAAGTATTGAAGCTAATAATAAAGCATTTGCTGATGATATACCTAAATTTATTCCAGTAGAATTAATCAATGAAAATTTTAATCAAGCTGATGGAATTTTTGTGAAACATACTGATCATTTTCATTGAGAATCTTATATTATTGCCTCATTCAAGACTAACGCTGAATTTGGTGGACAAATAATTTGTGAAGCACATAATCCTGTACGTATTTGAATTTTTGGTATTATACAGGAATTAGAAGAAACTATGACTGATGAAAACGATAATATACAGGATTTAGAAGTAATTGATCGACTTCAATGGTGCTACTGTAACAGTAATTTTATAAATGGCTCAATAAATTTTTATCCTTAATAAGTAATGAACAAAATAGAGAGTTAGGAGCTCTACTTATTCCCTGTGAATGAGGGATCAAAAGCAATCTAAATATTCCTAATAAGCATACAGAAATTAACATAAATAAGGGTGATGGATACCTTTGTCCTAATCATGCTCAGTTGCACATGAACTTCAGTATTATTTGTGCTAATGGTACAGATTATTCAACTTATGATGGAAAATCTAATAAAAAATTAACTAACAATTATTTGGTGAAGCTATTTGATTTTACAATCATAAACAAGGAAATATAGTTGTGTTTAGAAGAGTGCATGCTTTTATTTCATAAAAAGTTTTTTGTATTTGATTTCATATCTTAAAGGTAAAATAAGTATGGAATAACAGTAAGATAAACAGTAAGAAAAATGAAGTGCTTTATCCACTGAATATAGTTGGTGGTTTTTTCAGGGACTATAAAGAGATTTTATGGGAAGAAGATTTCTATTTGGAGTACCAGCACTTGGGATGTTCTTCTTAGATGGGCTTACTACAATTATGCTGCAGTTGAAAAAAAGGATATATATCCAACAGAAGGCAAAAATGTAGTAGAATTTATGGAAATTTGTGTACCCATTATTAAATATGTATTGAATTATGGGCTTGAACAAAGAAAAAAAATTGAAAAATTCTAAAATTCGAATTCCTTTTTGTGAACTACAAACTGTCGAAGTTGATGATTTAGGCAACAAGAAAAATTTCGAACTAGACTTCATTTGGCTGAGGAATTAACACAAATCTATCTATTCAGAGGGTGGCTGGCGTGAAATATTGTGTAGTTCCTGCCTCTAACGTCCCTCATGGCTCACCGAAGTTTTCTATCACTATCCAAAGTGGTCTGAAAGTCATTCCATACTGTCAAACCAGTTTCCTGGATGGCCTTAGCTACCTTATCTGATTCAGGAAAACTCTAACAGATGTCTCATCTTTGTTCTCAAATCAACTTCGTTTCGATGACCTCAGTAGTTTGGTGCCTTAGGAATTCACACACATTTGAACATTTGTGGGGTGCAGCTCAGTAGCTGTAGGATTGGTTCAGCTGGCAAATACTACTGTTATTTACTGTCGTCGCCCACTGTTTGAGTTCATCTGGAGGAAGACAAGAATATCTGCTGTCAGCAGTTCTTCTCTGTACATGCCATGTGTACTAACCAAGACACAGAAAGAAGATGGGTGGAAGGCAGTTAGCATCCAAGGAGCAGTCCAACAGTAGCAATCAGCAAAAAAACGAGAGTAACATAAGAAAAAACCCACTGGGTTTCCTCTCAAAAGGCGCCAAAATGTTTTGCAGACATTTTGTTGACTGGAATAAATAATTTGTGTCTCAAATTATTTTTAATTAATTCTAGTGCGCTAAAAATGATATTGTTTCAACTAAAATTTTATTTCATTCTATACAGATTTCAATTAAGAATGAAAAAACATAGCTATTTTTTAAATTAATTCTATTGTTTCAAAATCCCCATTATTTTCAACTAAATTTTATTTCCTTCTATTGAACTCAAAATTAACTTGGATTTTTATATATAGTAGTAAGAGAGTACACTGAGCACACTAGGCCTGTTTTTAATACACAACCCTTTTTTACGAATTTTATAAAATTTCATAAAATTCGTAAAAAATGGTTGTGCATTATAATCATGCCTAGTGCACTCAACATACCCTCTTACTACTTGAGTGTCATGCGAGTTCACACTGATATTTGGAGTGGACGTCCAGTGATCAGCGAACAGCAACAAAGTTGAGAATTGTGGTTGGGCTGCGCAGCAGTGGAAATAGTATTTTGCAGTGCATTATGAACAGTTTTTCCGCTATTATTGCCTGACCTTCATTAGATGATTTGGATGTAGCTTAAGTTTGGAGAACGACTCGGCACATTATATGTTATCAAGGCTTGCACTTTCTAAGCAGTGTCTTCTTAATTTATTCATTTTTATAGGCACTGATTGCACACAAACCCAATGACAAGAGAAAACAAGAAGAAAACAGTGAAAGAGAACATAAAGTTCCGTTCGTGACATATGTGGGTGCATCTCCCACAAGAATCGACCGAGCTCTGTCTCAGGGAGTTATTGAGCCCTTATTTCAACCACCTGCAAAAATTAGGAATCTTCTGTGCGGCATGACTGACAACCATGGACGTCGTACATGTTGGCTCTGTACTTTGCCTATGAATGGGGAAAAAACTTACTTTGGATGAATTGGTACAGTGATGTGTCCCTGTACGTTGCATGGCACATATACAAAATGTAAGGCTTGAGCAGGAAAATAAATGTGTACTCGCAGAGCATAGCTCTACAGAAGAACTCACATTCGATATAGAAAATACATCCATCCATTGCTCACTTTACAGTTTCTGGGACAGCATTTTTAAGGAGGCAACTGAGAAATGAATGATGAGGAATCTTCACACAGCTCCAACCAGCCTTTAAGCAATAAAATGCAGAGGGAGATTTGTGCGTAGCTTATCCAGCGATGTATGACGGAAGTAGTTGCCAGCTAAGTAAACAAAATACCAGCATTCATATTGTTGTGGAGAGGCAATTGTGAGGTTTAAATTGGCCTTCTGATACCTGCCGTACATAACAGGGATAGCCACTTAACTTACCTTTGGGAGCCGAAGACGTATGGAGGTGTTTCGGCGCGAGCCGCATTTAGAGACTAACAGTTAACATTAATGAAGAAACACTATTTGAAAAATGGCATTACTGAACTATTTTATTACACACCAAGAAACTGGAAGTTACTTTGTGATGTGCCTTTTCGGCTGTTTACTTTTGCTATGAGCTTTTTGAAATCCGGCTGATAAGTGGTAAATGCACTTTACACAAATTCACTTAAATGTTCATCACATAGTACAGGTCGATATTTAGATTTCATAAACTTGAGTCTTGAGTACAATGATTCACACATATAAGTTGCTTCGAAAGTGGAAATCCATTTCTTATTAGTGGATATTTTTCTTTTGGATCCTTCTTCAAAAATTCAAGAACTGAAAAATTGTTACATTTCAGACCACTTAGCCCTTTGTCCACTAAAAGTTCTAGTACATCCAACTATACAGCTGATGAATCCTTAATAACTGCTGGTGAAATTAAGCACCCATCGTCCATAACACCACAAAGGAAAGGATTTTCCAGGATTGAAAATGAAGTTTTAAATGTCCTCAGATCACTGAATCTGACATTTATTTCTTCTGAAAGGGCAGACATTCGACATGAACATTGTTGTATTTACAACTGAACTAAAGGGAAGCTTTTAATAGTTAAATTCAGGCATATGAAATGAGCAAATGTTTGTCTGAAGATGTTTTTGAAAGGAAGTTATGAGAGCTGAACACAGACTGTGCTAAAACGGAAATAAGATTATCTCTTCTCTGGAAAAATGTATTTAGTGTCTGCAATTGCTGAACAACATCAGTAAAAAAGGCCATGTCTAACATCTACTGTGGCTCCTCTAGTTGAAGGACTAAATAATACCAAAACACATCATCAGGAAATTCGTCATTGCTGATTTCATCTATGAAGGATCTGAGCTGTCGGTGAGTATCGACATTTGAGCGAATGTAGCTCACAAGCTTTAGTAGCATCTGCATCAAATGTAGACACTGAAAATATTTAGATGTTAATTTTTTTCTGTGAATAATACAGTGGACAGGTCGGAAATCAGGACTTGAAGTGTGAGCATTTAAAAGCCCCCAAAGACTTTGCTTTCTACCAGTCATAGACCTTACACCATCAATACAGACAATTCTTCCAGTAGGTACTGAATATTTCACTAAAGCACCATCCAGGGCTTCCTCAATGTCACAGCCTAGAGATGTAGCATTCAATGTAACAAGATTTAATAGTTCTTCCACAATTCCAAGTCATTTGACACAAATCTAACAAATATGACACAGCTGGAATTTATCTTGGATACCTTTAGACCCATCCTAAGTCAGACTCATTGCTGGGCAGTCATTTATATATTTCTGCAAATTACTTACTACATCACCACTAATAACAGAATCTCACCTCTCTATTGAATATCTACAGGCGGTCATTTGATAATACAGTTTTTGAAGTCTCTTATTTTCAAGATCTAAAAGAGAAACAATTTATGCAGTATTGTTATTTGTAAACTTCCCCTTTTTTGTAAGGATTCTTTAATTTTGCAGTATTAAAAGCCAAGATGGGAGTGGCTTCAGTTGTAAAATCTGCTTCCCTGGTAAACATAGTCATAACCCTAATCTGCCCATGATTTTTCCCTTTAATGATGACAATTTAGTTTTCCTTAACCGAGAACCATCCGAAAAGCCTTTCGTGAAACCACCATGACCAGTGTCAAGAGGGCGTTTGAGCTTACTAGCCTTGTACTGTAACAGTGTCATTTGACACAAAAGATATATTGGTTTACCGTTCCTCTCTACAAAAACGAATTGCTCCTTCCACTCTTTATTAAACACTCTGTTCCCTTCTTCTTATTTACACTTCTTAGATAACATCATAACTCTTAGGACACTAGCAATAATCATAAGTTTCCTTAAACAATGTTAGCACATGGATTAGCTATGAATGTGACTTGCTACTGACTGCTGCACCTCAATTTGCACTTTCACATGACCAGCGCGACATGGCACAGCAGTGCCAAATCAACAATGTTGTCCTCTTGCCAATGAAAGTAAGGAGTCTCGTTTGTATTATATAAGCGTGTATCATTTTTTACTTTTCAAACTTTTAAATGTACAGTATTTTTATAATATATTTACTTATTTGTATATTTCACATCAGCAGCCACACTTCATTGAAGTATGAGGTTTGTGAGCTTCGTTTCGCCACTGCTGATATATAGGGATACAGTCTCAGATACTTCAGCACTTTGCCAGAAGACGGTAATAGACAGTAGCCCCTCTGAAACGTTGTGCTCAGGCTATAATGATATGTGTGAGAAACCCACGTAAATTTTATTGCACTGACACACCACAAAAAACTCATGGAGACTTATTGCATTGATTCACATCACAATTAACCAGTTATTAAAAGAACAAAGGACTATGTAGAGTACAGCACATGCAGGGAAAGACAATTTGGCACATCCCATGCATACATGTGTTAATGTGTTGTATAACTAATTTCTGCTTCTGGCGATACTTTGATTTCAACCTTCTAAAACTGCAATGCCTGATAGGACCCAAACGGTGTATTACTTGCAAAGAGTTCCCTCACCCAAAATTAGCAGTTTGCGATCACACACATCGTAATAAGAGTTGTTGATGCTTTTCCTGTGAACCTTATACAGTTAGAGTCTGGGTGGGGGAGAGAGAGTTCAGCAGATTACTAGAAGTGATATGGAACTTCCTATTAATTGTGTGATACTCAGTCCAAATGACTTGTGTAAAGAGGCATACATCGTTACTATTCTCAGCTACTTGTAAATGAGTTTAAGTTTACATGGTGAGAATTTTTATGAATTGCATTGATGACTGAAACACAAACTTCTCTCTCTCTCTCTCTCTCTCTTTCTGTCTCTCCACTTATATTATTTATTTTTGTCTGGATGAAGGACAACACTCACAGAAACAAATTAAATACAGATACATTCAAATGGTTCTGATTACGATATTTTTAATGCTTCCAGTGGTTGTCAAGTAAATGTTGCAACTATAAACTGCGTTCCAAATCGGAATGCTTTTGCTTTACCGCCAACTTGCTGTGACTGGCTGAAAACAACGAAGTTCCACAAAAACCTGCTTTGTCTCATAGGTTTCAGCCAAGCAGCTTTTGTAACACTGTCTCATGCCTGGTGTGTAAATTGATATTATGTGGGTGAGATATCGACTGCATATTTACAATTGCACTCATAATATTTTGTTATGCTTCTGTCACAATACTTTAAGTTTTTTCATGTGACATGGGATTTTAACTTCCTGTGGTACATATGAACTTGTGTTAGAATAAATTTATTGATGACTAAGATTCATCAAAGCACTGTTGTAGTGGGACTTCATAGCTGATGTGGTGCACAGATACCAGATGGAGGGCCATGTGAGTCATCACCACCCTACAGAAAAATTTTACGTATTTTATTTTTGTTTTATTCTTCATTCAAAAGATCACACATGTGATATGGAATCTGTCATTAGAATATTTATATGTAACACATGATAACAACACATAACATAATAACCAAGCAAAGCAAATTATGTACTTATAGCACATAAATAAAGAACAAACACTTAGTACATAAAGCACACACACCCATTCAAACATATGTAGGGCTTTAACTGTGCCTGATATACAAAACGTATTAAAGGACTTTAACAGAATTTTTGAAAGTATTTCATAATTTGAAAATTAATATAAATTCATTTAAATTATTGAAACCAAATAAATGTTTCAATTTATGGTCTGAAAAAGATATTCGTTGACACTGTAGGAAGATTTATCCATCAGCTACTTTTTACTCCATGCTTGAATTTACTTTTGTCTTCCAGCTCTTTAATTTGGGATGGAAGTTCATTTAAAAGCTTTATTCCTAATTGCCTCACATGATTCTGACTTCTGGTTTTTGCTACATATGGAATGTGAAAATCTTTACAATGCCTTGTATTGTGATTGTGCTAGCTACAATTGGTTTGAAGATTACAATGATTTTTACTGATCCTTTCTGGGAATCTGAAAAATATATAGATGGTATTGTTAGCATCTTTAGCTTTTTAAATAAGGATCTACAGTGTGTTTGTGGTGTGCTATGAGTCATGGTTTGAATAGCTCTTTTTTTGTGTAATAAAAATTTCTATTAATCTTGATGTGGTTTTGCCTCTAAAACTTATGCGATAGCATTCAAATAAGGGTCTACAGTGTGTTTGTGATTTTCTGTGAGTCGTGATACAAATAGCTCTTTTTTGTATAGTAAAAATTTTTTTAAAATCTTGACTCAGTTTTGCCCCAAAACACTTATGCTGTTGCTTTGAACTGACTGGAAATAACCCAAGAATACACACATGATGTTAGGAAGAACTCCACTTGTAGTTGTAAGCAGAGTTCTTCCTAACACCATACCTTTCAACAGCTTCAGTTGCCTGGAATATAAAATAGTTTTCAAAGAACACAGCTCTAGCACATGCTAGGCTACATACCTTGGATATTATTCTTAATGCAAAACATACTGAACCGAATTACTGAGTAAGATACAATTCATGTTCATTCCAGTTTAAATGTTGGTGAATCTGTATTCCGAATAACTTTGTCGTACACACCTTTCCTATCGTTTGTTTTTCAGCATCATGGACATATTTTCCTCTTCACACCTACTTCTATACTCTATAAAGTTATTTTTTTATATTTAAAGTCAGCTAATTCGAATAAACTCATGACTGTAAGTACGAAAGCACTTTTTCTGGTGTTTTTCTGGTGTTGACTCTTTTATACGGCTAATTATGACAATTGTGTCACTTGCAAATAACATAATTTTGGCTGAGCTGTCTGGAATGTGTATCATTGATATAAATTAGAGACAACTATGGGCCGAGGACGCTGCCCTGTGGAACACATATTTCATTCTGTTTTCGTTCTGATATGAGTTTAAAATTATGAAAATTGTAAGACTACCTCAGTTCAGCTATTTGTGACCTGTTTTGCAGGTATGATTCACACCATTTTTTGACAGCACATCTAACACCTATTGCTCCAAGTTTCCCTAGTAGTATTTCATGGTTCAAAGTATCGAAAGCTTTGGGAAAACCTAAATTAATTTCTATAGCTATATTTTCCACCAAATTGCTTTCTATTTCTGTTGTGTAGTCCAAAATGGCTGTCTTTGTACTGCACCCTACTCGGAAACTGTGTTGACTGTTGTTTATTAGTTTATGTTTTTCTAGATATTTTGTGATCCTGATTTTCATTCATGCCCCAAGCTGGGAGGGGTGATAAAAGTCGGTAATGTTCTATTTTGTGCCTGTCATCGTTTTTGTGTAGTAGCATAACTTTTGAGATTTTAAGCTTGTCAGGAATAATCCCCTCACTAAAAGATAAGTTTGCTATGTTGGCTATAGGTTTAACAATACATGATGAAGTTTTCTCAATTATTGATACAGATACTTCATCCATCTCAGATGACATTTCGGATTTCAAGCTTTTAATAACTTTTAGTACTTCATATTCATTTGTTGGAATTACCATCATGCTGATATTCACCCTTGGAGCCACAACTATTTGTTGTTGCTTAAAGTTGCTATTTAAATTATGGGGAATATTTACAAATTAATTGTTTACAGAGCCTGTCAACACTTCTTTTTCTATGGATTGTTTTCACTTTTTTTAAGATAGGTTTCCTGTTCTTTTCTTATAATTTTTCACATTTTGGATGTGTTACTAGCCTGCCTTATTAATCTGTAATTGAATAATACTTTTGCTTTTGCTATTACTTTGTGGTAAGTCTTTTGTAGGTCAACAAATTGCTGATCATGACATGTCTTTAGCTTTAAACTTATCATTTTCTTGGTTTTACCTGACTTTTTAATTTGGGGTTTAATCCATGAATGTGACACTTTGGATCCAGATGATCTGTAACTTACCAGCTTTTTTGCGAAATGCATATCAAAGTTTGTAATCAAAATGTAAGAAAATATATTGCAAGCATCATTTGGTTTTGCTTGTGCCAAGACTTCTGACCAAACTCTATTTTTTAAGATACTTTTAAACTGGTTACAATTTTCGGTAGAGCAAAGTCGTTTGTACTCATTGTGTACTACCTTTTCCTTCTTAGGAATTACAGTGAGAGTAAGGGTTAAGTGGTTATGGTCTGATAACACCTCATTTGCATTTATTACCGTCACTTCGTTTGTGACACATTGGACACATGTTACCCAGTAATTTTCACTGGAGTGTGTTGTTCTAGTGAGATTTGGTATCTGGGAAAAGATGTTGAAGCTTTTTAATATGTCTAGAAAGTTTTTTTCAATGAACTTTGGACCAAGAGATTGATGTTAAAGTCATCACAAAGAATTATCATAGAGTCCTCATTAGAGAAAGTGTTGAGCAATACTTCCAATTTCTTAAGAAAGACATCAGTGTCTCCAGATTGTGATGTGCAAACTGCTGCAACAATTATTTTCTTCTGTAAACTATACAACTGAATGGCTAGTGCTTCAAAAATCTTTTCAATGCTTAATCATTTAGCCTCAGATTTTAACTAGAATGTAAGGTTGGGGTTTATATAAATACATACACCACCACCTTAGGCATTTTTCCTGGAGTACTGACGTGCAAGTTTGTATTGGCTTAAGTTTATGCTATTTAATTAACTCTCCCTACACCAATCTTCCATAACACATAAACAATCTGTACTGTCACTATTAGCTACTACATCAAGTTCATGGAACTTATTTTTAAGACACTTAATATTCAAACTAATAATCCTTAGATGATTTGAACGATGTGATTGTCCTATGTCTTTACACTCTGTTGATACACTGTCTCTTACTCTGTTTAAAGTTTTCACACTTTGTTGCAGATTCCCCTGCTTGCAAACTGTTTCCCCATTATGTGGTGTTGTTCACTGTTTGGCCTCAGAAAAAATTCTTGCTTTTCAGGGCTCTGCTTCCAGTGTGATGACTGCTGCTACTGCTACTATTAGTAGTGCTGCTGCCGGCCGGAGTGGCCGAGTGGTTAAAGGCGCTACAGTCTGGAACCGCACGACCGTTACGTCGCAGTTTCGAATCCTGCCTCGGGCATGGATGTGTGTGATGTCCTTAGGTTAGTTAGGTTTAAGTAGTTCTAAGTTCTAGGGGACTTATGACCACAGCAGTTGAGTCCCATAGTGCTCAGAGCCATTTGAACCATTTGAAGTAGTGCCGCTGCGTGCTGTTGCTGCGATGCTCAGGATTTTGGTAGGTTAGTCATTGATGTTTTAACTACTGCTACTGATGTTTGTTCTGCTGCTGCTGTTAATGTTGGTTCTGTAGAGGTTCCTCTGTTGCTACTGTCATTTGGATGGCTGGCCATGGTGCTACTGCTATTTTTGCTGGTGACGATGGTTCACTGCTATTGGAGATTCATATAACCCCAGTTCATTCACTGTCATTTTAGAATTGCACTAATTCCTTCTCTTATTAAGTTTCCTAACCTGGCCTTCCCATTACTGTTTAAGTGAAACTCATGATTAATAAAACATTCTCTATCAAGTGTGCTTGAGTAAATTAATTTCACATTACTGAATGGCGCACCACAACTTTTACATGTAGCATTACTTCTGTGAATTTCCTTGTTTACAGATGACCATTCAGGTAAATCATGCCGATGCGTAAAGTTTACAAGTATAATCTTTGTATTTGATAGTACTAGCAAAAGACTCAAAAGCAGTTTATACATTTTCGTAGTATTATTTTTGTAAATATCTTTTTCTCCCCACAAATTACAACAGTTTCATGCTTGTCATAGTTATATTTTACGATGTTTTTCGTCATTTCTTTGAACCAGCACTCAGTTTAATCATACCTGTAAATATTGATGATTTGCTGTTGATTTGCAATTCTTGACAAATCCCTTTGCGTGACTGTCTCCAAAAACGTCGATTTTTCTTTCTTCCTCCTTTGTAACACAGACTGGTTTTTCTTTATTGGCTCCTTCACTATTTTTTTGTTTTGCCAAACTGCATCATTTTTCAGAAAGAAATTTGAAGTGATCTTGTTTATTTGCTGTGTTTTCTTTCATCAGTTCACAGACCAGAATGTAGGAGAAACAAAACTTTCATTACTGCTAATTTCACAGCACTATTCTTGGACTTTTAGATCAGCTATTGTATGTGTCACATTTACGGATTTCGCACATATTTTACGTGCGGTATTTAACGAGGCACTGTTTGTAGTTCGACATCAGCTATCATCATTGTTTACATTCCAATCACAGAAACGGCTGCGATATTGTGGAGGCACTTTTTTCCCTAATTTTGCGTATTTTTCACTTAGGATGGTGTACTTCTCGTATAGAATATCCATATCGCTTTGAAGTACTTTCATTACCTGGTCTTTGTCCCTTATAACCTTTCACATTACATGTTGGAATGATTCTGTGATGCATTCCTGCATTTCCACATGAAAGCGTATGTTATGAACTTTACAGACACTTCTGCGCACTTCCCATGGAACCAGTAACTGAAGGTGAGGCATGAAATGCCATTTATAACTTTTTTGATGTACACTTTACACTTGTCACCAGTATTTACTTCAGTTTTCTCACGATCCTTAACATTTACAACATTTACTTGCACCATCTTTATTAAATTATTATTAATTTTTTACATATATTAACTTTCAGATTTTTCAACTAGCTTTTGTAGGATACAGTATTCCAAGAATTAAGAGTCTCAAGAACGGAAATAAATTGTAAAACAATAATGGAAATTCCTGGATGGAGCAATACATAAAATTAAAGAATGAGAACCACTGACCTATCGGGAGTCGATGCAAAGGGAACAGAAAGATATAACAGAAACCAGCATTCACACTGGCTTTTGAGCACCAGCGCTCTTTCTAGCAATAGTACACACATTCACAAACACGACCACTCACAAACACAAATGTGTAAATTGTAAAACATTACAAGCTTTGTTTAAAACACAAGATACTTTTCAGTTGCGTTCTGGAGGGTTTGCTTACATGGACTGGTTTATAGCCTGATTGTCGGAAACATTCCAGTCATGAACCAGCTTGTTTCACAGGCTGACCATGCCTCTTGACAACTAAAAATCTGATACAGTTTGTGCATCTGCTGGTGACCTGACAAACCACAGGAAGTTGGGGGAAGGCACTCCAGAAAGGAGAAGATGCTCGATTCAGAAAAAATAACAGAAAGACTGATTGTTTTATTAGAGCTCAGTAGCATAAAGAATCTTTAATGCTGATCTTACTAGAAAGCTAATATGTTTTATTGTGTGTGCAGGAACTCTGTTCATTAAGGCAGGCAGCATAATCATGCAAGGATGTGCCCTTTTTAAAGTTATGCAGTGCCTTCACCCTGACGTAGCGGCCGAAATCAGTAATACCATCATTTAGCCAAAATATTATGACCAGTTGCTTAATAAATGGGTTGTCCGTCTTTGGAATGACATACATAACTGATTCTTCTTATCAGGAATCTGACAGTTCGTTGGTAGGTTTGTGGAGATATGTGGCAGCAGATGTCTACACACAGGTCATGTAATTCGTATAAATAACGGACCGCTGATTTTTGTAAGCGATGATGGCGCCCGATGACCACCCAGATTGGTTCCATAGGATTTACGTCATGTGAATTTGTTCGCCGAGACATCAACATGATTTCGCTATAATGCTTCTCAAAAAACTGTGATACAGTTATGGCTCCAAGGTATGGACAGTTATACTGCTGAAAGATGACATAGTTATTGGGAAAGATATGAAGCATGATGGGATTCAGGTGGTTGGCAGCTGTCAGCGTGTCTTAGATTACTACCACAGGCGCCATACTAGCGCAGGCGAATGTCTTCCATAGCATAATACTGGAGAACATAACATAAAACACGTATCAGTAGGGTTTCAAATTGTCACAGATTATACGCTAAATATCCTGATATCTATCAGGCATATTTCAGTACATTTGTATGCCTTGGTGAAGAGAATTGATTATGTACTAGTGACTGCAGCTTGATTATATCGTTTCTCAAGTGCAGATTGACATCATAATCATTCAACAGAACTAGATCTGAAAATCTCACAAAGTTCTTTCACCATCAAAAGCCATATATGTCCCATAGCTGTATCCATGCCATTAAGTCCTGGAAGGAACAACCTTCTTATCCTCAGGTACGATGCTCATTATGGTTTTTTCACACTGACCACCAACCACTTCGTGGTTTAAAAGAAACCAATGCCGAGTTTCGACCGAGACTTCTAGAATTTATTTCTGAACTCCAAAGTGTCCTTGAGAAAGCATGAGTATTTGGTATACAAACGTCTGCCCATAAAAAGATATCTGAAAGACTTTTCTGTCCCAGTGAGAGAGAAAAACCATTATTATTGTTAGATTCTTTAGGTGGTCAATATGAAAGAACCATTAAGAGCATCATACCTAAGGACAAGCAACTACTTAGATGTTGATCCCAAAGGGTTCAACTACACAGGTATAATCTTGGATTGTATATGGCTTTCAATGTAGGAAGAACTTTGTGAAATGACTTTCATAACTATTTCTGTTGAACGATTATGATGCCAGTCTCCAATTGAGAAACAGCATAATCAAGATGCAGTCACTAGTACATAATCAGTTCTCTTAGCAAAGAGTTACAATTGTACTGAAATATGCATGATATAAACAGAATATTTGGAGGCTCAACTATGAGAATTTGAAATCATGCTGAATTTTGTTTTATATTGTGTTCTCTGTCATGTATGTTATATGAAGAAATTTCGTTCATTTTAGGTACTTGATTTTAAAAGTGTCATGTTGTAAGCATTTCTTTATAGATTATCATTATTTTATAGATTTTGTATAGTAACCATGAGTTATTTATCATTGTCAGTTCACAAAATACACGTTTTGTCAAACAGTAAACTAAAAAGCCAAAAAAGTGACTGTAAAATGTAAAATAACAATTTTAAATAAATATACACAAAGAAAATAATTATAATAATAATGAATGTTTAGGTATTTTAATCAGGTATATTGAAAATACTCTGACAGCACATTATGTACAGTTTATTTTCAAATATGGTATTTCAGAAACCAGCTTCATTACACATGCATGAATGTGGCTTGAAATTTTGTTTAATTTACGTTGTAACAAAGTTTTCATTTTTCATAATTGATTAATGGTGGCAGGTTATTTTGCAATATTTCATATTATTACAAAACTTTACTAAACAGTTTTCAACAATGTTAATTTGGCACATTAGGTAATTAACATATCAAATTTAATATGAAATACCTTTTTAAATATCATCAGTCTGAAGACATTCCCACTAAAACTAATACGCCAAACTAGCATATGGGATGAGTTTTACCACTTATAATAATCGAAATAGGTCACAAAAAAATACTTATTCTATTATGTTGCCCCTCTGCATGCTAGTCAAATCTCATTAAGAATGTGTACTTACACCTGGGAATGATCCCTTGTAAGTTACCTAACAGGTGACTACAATGAAGAAAATGGCATAACATGAACAAAAGCTAAAGACACTATAAAATCACACATACCACACACCCAAATAACTAACATACAGCCACAACATGTAAATTAAAATAGAATTACAAATCAGTGTTTTCCCATTCGAAAAACATCAGATTCAGCTAAAAACGCGATTCTTATTCTTTAGTAGGAACATATTTGTGACTTTACATTGCAAAACATTAGCAGCCCATACAGATTCCGTGGCACAACAAGCACTGTATCATTTGAGAGATACAAAGATGATCGAGTGTTTGGGACTTACCCAAATTCACTGCTACTAGTGCCACATCATCAGAATGCGCCTATGCATAGTGTGCAAAGTATTGCGCCGTAAACTAAGAATGACATTAAAGTTACTTCTCCAACCTTTGTCAACATTTGCTTCAGTATATTAACATTAAAATTGTTAAATCTCAGGATAATTTGATGAATATGTTTCACTAAATTCATTGTTTTAACTAAAATAGCAAGTGGCGCTAAAGAATAAAGCTAGAAAGCCAAAAAATTGTCCAGAATGTACACATGTATGTTGCAATGAACTGTTACGTATCTCAACTTGATCAGAACAATATTTCGGTCAAAATCGCCAACTTACGAAAAATTGAAATATTACAGTCAGAAAGATGAAAATTGGTTTGAAGCTTCAGTTTGTTATAAAAACATTACCTATGTGACTCCATAAAGCTACCTCTAATAGTTTTCAAGTAATTTCCTAAAAACTGAATTTGGAACAAAAACATCCTTATTTGTAATAGATTAAGTATCATTTGTATAAATGATAGAAAGTTCTAATTACTGTACATGATTACATTCATTAAATTATAAAAATATAACAAATTTCAAAGACTTTGATGTAAATAACAATCAATTCAAGGACTCTTAAGGAAGTAGTTCAGAGGTCATGTTCTACTGTCAGTTTCGTTATAAAAATCCTAGGCTGAAAAGTTTAAATGCAGTCGAGCTAAAAGTTTTTCGGCAATTAAAGCCAGATTAATTCCATTCATAAAAAAATTACGAAGATTGTAAATTAATACACAACAGTGCTTTAAAATATACACTCCTGGAAATTGAAATAAGAACACCGTGAATTCATTGTCCCAGGAAGGGGAAACTTTATTGACACATTCCTGGGGTCAGATACATCACATGATCACACTGACAGAACCACAGGCACATAGACACAGGCAACAGAGCATGCACAATGTCGGCACTAGTACAGTGTGTATCCACCTTTCGCAGAAATGCAGGCTGCTATTCTCCCATGGAGACAATCGTAGAGATGCTGGATGTAGTCCTGTGGAACGGCTTGCCATGCCATTTCCACCTGGCGCCTCAGTTGGACTAGCGTTCGTGCTGGACGTGCAGACCGCGCGAGACGACGCTTCATCCAGTCCCAAATATGCTCAATGGGGGACAGATCCGGAGATCTTGCTGGCCAGGGTAGTTGACTTACACCTTCCAGAGCACGTTGGGTGGCACGGGATACATGCGGATGTGCATTGTCCTGTTGCAACAGCAAGTTCCCTTGCCGGTCTAGGAATGGTAGAACGATGGGTTCGATGACGGTTTGGATGTACCGTGCACTATTCAGTGTCCCCTCGACGATCACCAGTGGTGTACGGCCAGTGTAGGAGATCGCTCCCCACACCATGATGCCAGGTGTTGGCCCTGTGTGCCTCGGTCGTATGCAGTCCTGATTGTGGCGCTCACCTGCACGGCGCCAAACACGCATACGACCATCATTGGCACCAAGGCAGAAGCGACTCTCATCGCTGAAGACGACACGTCTCCAATCGTCCCTCCATTCACGCCTGTCGCGACACCACTGGAGGCGGGCTGCACGATGTTGGGGCGTGAGCGGAAGACGGCCTAACGGTGTGCGGGACCAAAGCCCAGCTTCATGGAGACGGTTGCGAATGGTCCTCGCCGATACCCCAGGAGCAACAGTGTCCCTAATTTGCTGGGAAGTGGCGGTGCGGTCCCCTACGGCACTGCGTAGGATCCTACGGTCTTGGCGTGCATCCGTGCGTCGCTGCGGTCCGGTCCCAGGTCGACGGGCATGTGCACCTTCCGCCGACCACTGGCGACAACATCGATGTACTGTGGAGACCCCACGCCCCACGTGTTGAGCAATTCGGCGGTACGTCCACCCGGCCTCCCGCATGCCCACTATACGCCCTCGCTCAAAGTTCATCAACTGCACATACGGTTCACGTCCACGCTGTCGCGGCATGCTACCAGTGTTAAAGACTGCGATGGAGCTCCGTATGCCACGGCAAACTGGCTGACACTGACGGCGGCGGTGCACAAATGCTGCGCAGCTAGCGCCATTCGACGGCCAACACCGCGGTTCCTGGTGTGTCCGCTGTGCCGTGCGTGTGATCATTGCTTGTACAGCCCTCTCGCAGTGTCCGGAGCAAGTATGGTGGGTCTGACACACCGGTGTCAATGAGTTCTTTTTTCCATTTCCAGGAGTGTATGTGTCCGAGGAAGTAGCCATTTAGATGTTGTTACCTGGCCACAGAGCAGCTGATTGCAGATGTTCCATTCAGCCATCCACTGCAGTCATACATAAATACGGCCAGCGATGCAGTGTCAGACATACTTCGCACCACAGCTATGTTGGACAGGACTTCACACTGAGCTATCACTCTGTCTGCGCCAGTTAAACGCTGGCTTACATGCTGCTTGGAATGACATCACAGCCAGTTTCCTGCTAAAAGCATGTCCTCGGTACAAATAGGAAGTGAAAATCGTCCTGGATCGCTTAGATTTCACGGAAGTAACCATTTGTGGGCCACCCGTAATGTTTACAAAACCGTGAGGCAAGTGGTGAGATTATTTTCCTCTTTTGGGGCGCTCTATTAACTTCGATGATTAGAAGTCAGGGTGAAAGACCATTTAATTGGAACTTACAGAAGAGGTCGCCTCTTAACTGCTCACAGTGCTGTCATGGTACATACATTATTATTATTATTATTATTATTATTTCTTTACTTTCTCACACATTAAGTCTGGTTAAAAATGGAAAGTGACGCGGACCTTGATCAAGTGTCACTTCCTTTTAACTGTACAGTATATGTTATATTGCATTTAGGAACTTTCAGGTAATTGAACATGTATCAATAATTACGGATTTCTGTAGTTGTATATATAAGTTTGGATGTAGCTGTATTGCATTGATGTACTGGTGGATATTGTGTGGTATGACTCCTGTAGTTGATAGTATAATTGGTATAATGTCAACTTTATCCTAATGCCACATGTCCTTGACTTCCTCAGCCAGTTGGATGCATTTTTCAATTTTTTCTCCTGTTTTCTATTGTATATTTGTTGTATTGGGTATGGATATTTCGATTAGTTGTGTTAATTTCTTCTTTTTATTGGTGAGTATGATGTCAGGTTTGTTATATGGTGTTGTGTTATCTGTTATAATGGTTCTGTTCAAGTATAATTTGTATTCATCATTCTCCAGTACATTTTGTGGTGCATACTTGTATGTGGGAACGTGTTGTTTTATAAGTTTATGTTGTAAGGCAAGCTGTTGATGTATTATTTTTGCTACATTGTCATGTCTTCTGGGGTATTCTGTATTTGCTAATATTGTACAGCCGCTTGTGATGTGATCTACTGTTTCTATTTCTTGTTTGCGAAGTCTGCATTTATCTGTTGTAGTATTGGGATCTTTAATAATATGCTTGCTGTAATATCTGGTGTTTATTGTTTGATCCTGTATTGCAATCATGAATCCTTCCATTTCACTGTATATATTGCCTTTTCTTAGCCATGCGTTGGATGCGTCTTGATCGATGTGTGGCTGTGTTAGATGATACGGGTGCTTGTCATGTAGTGTTTTCTTTTTCCAATTTACTTTCTTCGTATCTGTTGATGTTATGTGATCTAAAAGGTTGTAGAAGTGGTTATGAAATTGCACTGGTGTAGCCGATGTATTTATATGAGTGATTGCTTTGTGTATTTTGCTCGTTCTAGAAAGAATTTTCTTAAATTGTCTACCTGTCCATAATGTAGGTTTTTTATGTCGATAAATCCCCTTCCTCCTTCCTTTCTGCTTAATGTGAATCTTTCAGTTGCTGAATGTATGTGATGTATTGTACATTTGCGGCATAGTGATCGTGTAAGTGTATTGAGTGCTTCTAGGTCTGTGTTACTCCATTTCACTACTCCATATGAGTAGGTCAATATTGGTATAGCATAAGTATTTATAGCTTTTGTTTTGTTTCTTGCTGTCAATTCTGTTTTCAGTATTTTTGTTAGTCTTTGTCTATATTTTTCTTTTAGTTCTTCTTTAATATTTGTATTATCTATTCCTAATTTATGTCTGTATCATAGATATTTATAGGCATCTGTTTTTTCCATCGCTTCTATGCAGTCGCTGTGGTTATCCAATATGTAATCTTCCTGTTTAGTGTGTTTTCCCTTGACTATGCTATTTTTCTTACATTTGTCTGTTCCAAAAGCCATATTTATATCATTGCTGAATACTTCTGTTATCTTTAGTAATTGGTTGAGTTGTTGATTTATTGCTGCCGGTAGTTTTAGATCATCCATGTATAGCAAATGTGTGATTTTGTGTGGGTATGTTCTAGTAATATTGTATCCATAATTTATATGATTTAGCATGTTGGATAGTGGGTTCAGAGCAAGGCAGAACCAGATAGGACTTAATGAGTCTCCTTGGTATATTCCACGCTTAATCTGTATTGGCTGTGATGTGACATTATTTGAATTTGTTTGGATATTAAGTGTGGTTTTCCAATTTTTCATTATTATGTTTAGGAACTGTATCAATTTAGGATCTACTTTGTATATTTCCAATATTTGTAGTAACCATGAGTGGGGTACACTATCAAAAGCTTTTTGGTAATCAATGTATACGTAGTGTAGCGACCTTTGTTTAGTTTTAGCTTGATATGTCACCTCTGCATCTATTATCAGTTGCTCTTTACATCCTCGTGCTCCTTTGCAACAGACTTTTTGTTCTTCATTTATAATTTTGTTCTGTGTTGTATGTGTCATTAATTTCTGTGTAATGACTGAAGTTAATATTTTGTACATTGTTGGTAGGCATGTTATGGGGCGATATTTAGCTGGGTTTGCTGTGTCTGCTTGATCTTTGGGTTTCAGATAAGTTATTCCATGTGTAAGTGTATCAGGGAATGTGTATGGGTCTGCAATGTAATTGTTAAATAATTTAGTTAGATGTGAATGTTTTGAGGTGAAATTCTTTAGCCAGAAATTTGCTATTTTATCTTTTCCAGCGGCTTACCAATTGTGAGTAGAATTAATTGCTTGGGTGACTTCATGTTGCAAAATTATCACTTCAGGCATTTGTGGTATCATCTTGTATGTGTCTGTTTCTGCTTGTATCCACTGTGCATGCCTGTTATGTTGTACCGGGTTTGACCATATGTTTCTCCAGAAGTGTTCCATGTCTGTTATGTTTGTTGGATTGTCTATTTTAATGTGTGTGTTATCTATTGTCTGGTAAAATTTCTTTTGGTTTGTGTTGAATGTTTGGTTTTGTTTCCTTCCATTTTCACTTCTTTTGTATCTTCTAAGTCGTTTGGCCAATGCTTGTAATTTCTGCTTCTTTTCATCTAATTGCTCTATCGCTCCTTGTTGTGAGATTTTACCTAACCTTTTTCATTTTTTTCTGACATTTCATTTCTTATAAATTGTGTTAGCTGTCCAATGTCTTTTTTCAGTTTTTCTATTCTGATCTGTAGCCTGTGTTGCCATGCTGGTTTTGTGGGTTTCTTCTGTGTGTTGGTTGGTTCTGATCTCTGCCTAGTGTGTATATTTAGTGTAGTGAGTGCTCCTATATAAACCAATAGTTGTAACTGTTCCATAGTTATGTTTTCATTTATTTTGTTGTGTATGATTGTGTTGACAGTTTTTATTGTTGTTTCGACTTGTGGGTTATTTGGCGGTCTATGCAAGACTGGTCTAATGTCTGTATTTGTGTCTTTGTATTCTATATATGTCCGTTGAAATTTTTCTTCTATATCTAATATGTGTGTCACTTCATGTTCTATTTGTGCTTGTTCTGGTGGCTGTCTTAAGATTTCGTTTTTCTCTGATTGTTTAATTGATGCATGTTGTCCTTTATTTGTTTGCTTTGGGATGTTTGAGTCCATTACTGTATTTTTTTCTTCTTCTGATTGCACATTATTTTATTCTAGTATTTGTTGTACTTGTTGTTTGATGTTTTCTAATTCTGACTGGGGTATCCTGTTATTTTTTATTATTACACGGATCTGATCAGCTAGTCGTTGTTCTGTTAAAAATTTTAATTCTGGGTATCTGGTAATAAATGTTGTGTATACTTGTGATCTGTATCCAGTTGTGTTGGTTCCTAGGTTTGTTGCTTGGTAATAACAGAACATGAGGTGTCGATTAACTTCATCTGACCATCTCATCCTCTGTCTTTGTTTTCCTTTTAGGGTGGTTGCAGGAAGCATATCCTGCAAAACACCTCTCTTTGGATTTAAATCATTTTCCAGTTGGCTAGCAGTGTCGATACCATTGTGGGCGGGCATAGGGTTCAAGCGTCGTCCCCGACCATGATGGCGCTTGTCCGAGGCTTCTTTAGTTCTGTCCTGAACCAACTAATCACACTAAAAGGGGGGTTAGCCCTATTAGTGGTTTGATCTTTTCGTCGCCTTTTACGACTGGCAGAACATACCGGAGGCCTATTCTTTTCCCGGGGCTCCACGGGAATTATTATTATTATTATTATTATGAGGAATATTACTACATTTGTTCATGTGAACTCTTACTGAATATATGGATTAGAGAGAATGCCAAACTTTTATTTCTAATTATAGTTTCTAATCCCATTAAGAAATAGAGAGTAGAAACGGCGAATATATACAAGAGAATATTTATTTACCGATCGCCCTACATATGGTGCATCGGCCGGGAAACTGAGCAGTGAAAGTGATTGGTATAAAACAGCGAACTCGGTAGACGCTAACAGGCTACCTAAGGGAGGTATAACGAAATCAGTGCGAGAACAGCGCTAAGGTTCACTTGCGATTGTGAAAGCTAAACTGTGAATAATAGCTGCAGTAACTTTGATCATGACAGAAGGAGGGAAAAAGACTATACTAGATGGAGCCTACCACCAGCATTAAGGTTAGAAGAACACAGTACATCATCACGGAGCTGCGTGGACCTGCAAGCTGCTTACAAACTACTGCACCCGCTCACCGGTGCCCAGCCCCCCTCCCCCCTGGAGCTACTGCAGTAGGCGACACTCGCTGTCATCCTCACTGCCACAGCTGCTGCTGCCTGCATTATGTCGTGAAGCCTTGCAACACGTTTGCTGGTACATCGTGCCAGCACCGTTCGTCGAGGTCAAGCAATTAAGTTGACCCAAGAATATTTAAAGTATTTGTTAATTGCTTCCAGTAGGCTACTGAAAATTGAATTTATTGATCAGAATAAAGTAAAAGTTAAGATGGAACCAGTCTCTGACCATGAATCATTGAAATTAGCAGGGATGGTTCTGTCAAAGTAATAAATCCAAAATTGGAATGTGGTTGTCAAAAGTGGAGTCTGAAGTAAATTTCAAAATTACTGCGAAGTTAGAACCAGTTTCTGATGATGACGTAATTGAAGCAGAGGTCAAAAAAGAAAAAGTAGAAGTGATAGAGTTATCAGATAATAAAAGTGAGTTCAATATGACTCAAATTCAGTCAAGTCAGGGAATACTAGAAACTCCTTTAAAATCACTGGAAATGATAAATGGCAATGTAGAGGCACTTGATGCAATTATTGTTTTCTAAACCTGAATCGCATCATAAAGAACAGAACAATACGATAGAATCCAATAGTAAACAGCTAAACAGTAAGATTGAATCTAGTAGTAAAGAACTAAAGTATATCAGTAAAGAACAGAAGAATAGTAATAAAGCATTAAAGGGTGAAATGACCTCAACACTGAATAGTTTAAATTACACTCCCAGAAATGGAAAAAAGAACACATTGACACCGGTGTGTCAGACCCACCATACTTGCTCCGGACACTGCGAGAGGGCTGTACAAGCAATGATCACACGCACGGCACAGCGGACACACCAGGAACCGCGGTGTTGGCCGTCGAATGGCGGTAGCTGCGCAGCATTTGTGCACCGCCGCCGTCAGTGTCAGCCAGTTTGCCGTGGCATACGGAGCCCCATCGCAGTCTTTAACACTGGTAGCATGCCGCGACAGCGTGGACGTGAACCGTATGTGCAGTTGACGGACTTTGAGCGAGGGCGTATAGTGGGCATGCGGGAGGCCGGGTGGACGTACCGCCGAATTGCTCAACACGTGGGGCGTGAGGTCTCCACAGTACATCGATGTTGTCGCCAGTGGTCGGCGGAAGGTGCACGTGCCCGTCGACCTGGGACCGGACCGCAGCGACGCACGGATGCACGCCAAGACCGTAGGATCCTACGCAGTGCCGTAGGGGACCGCACCGCCACTTCCCAGCACATTAGGGACACTGTTGCTCCTGGGGTATCGGCGAGGACCATTCGCAACCGTCTCCATGAAGCTGGGCTACGGTCCCGCACACCGTTAGGCCGTCTTCCGCTCACGCCCCAACATCGTGCAGCCCACCTCCAGTGGTGTCGCGACAGGCGTGAATGGAGGGACGAATGGAGAGGTGTCGTCTTCAGCGATGAGAGTCGCTTCTGCCTTGGTGCCAATGATGGTCGTATGCGTGTTTGGCACTGTGCAGTTGAGCGCCACAATCAGGACTGCATACGACCGAGGCACACAGGGCCAACACCCGGCATCATGGTGTGGGGAGCGATCTCCTACACTGGCTGTACACCACTGGTGATCGTTGAGGGGACACTGAATAGTGCACGGTACATCCAAACCGTCATCGAACCCATCGTTCTACCATTCCTAGACCGGCAAGGGAACTTGCTGTTCCAACAGGACAATGCACGTCCGCATGTATCCCGTGCCACCCAACGTGCTCTAGAAGGTGTAAGTCAACTACCCTGGCCAGCAAGATCTCCGGATCTGTCCCCCATTGAGCATGTTTGGGACTGGATGAAGCGTCGTCTCACGCGGTCTGCACGTCCAGCACGAACGCTGGTCCAACTGAGGCGCCAGGTGGAAATGGCATGGCAAGCCGTTCCACAGGACTACATCCAGCATCTCTACGATCGTCTCCATGGGAGAATAGCAGCCTGCATTGCTGCGAAAGGTGGATATACACTGTACTAGTGCCGACATTGTGCATGCTCTGTTGCCTGTGTCTATGTGCCTGTGGTTCTGTCAGTGTGATCATGTGATGTATCTGACCCCAGGAATGTGTCAATAAAGTTTCCCCTTCCTGGGACAATGAATTCACGGTGTTCTTATTTCAATTTCCAGGAGTGTATAAAATTGGTGCTAACCACTAAGCTCTGCAAGTCAAAATAGGGAAACAACTAAATAAACAGCATAGTACTTTCAAGACCGAAATTGGCGATGTCCGCCAAGCTCTAATTGATTGGAAGAAGTAACTACTGCTTGTCAAAAAGATATTAAGAAAGTAAAATCTGATTGTGAGAAATTATGTGAGAATGTTACTGGTAATGAAAGTTTTTCTGCCTGAGTGGAAGCAGTAGAACTACAAGTACAGGAACTAAATACTAGTATTACTAACATAGAAAATAGAGTAACCTATGATGCTTCTTGTAACACTACTGTACATCATGTTAACTTCACTTGACTCTGCTTTCAACGGAATGTCGTCAGTTTTTACGTTTTGCTTCAGATGAACAAGTTCACCCATTAGAGTTCTGGAATGATTTTCAGGATGTTTTACCAAATGCATGGTCAGAGCGAGAGCTAATTTCTTTCATAAAAGTCATTTGTCAGGAGATGCTTTGAGATGGTCAGCTGACGTAATGATTAGATGCAAAACTCTTTCCGAATTTAAAACTTCATTTCTTAATGTGTACTGGTCACAGCAAACAAAACGATATCTTGAGAGAGTTTTGTAGTGGTGAAAAGTTTGCCCCAGGTCATGAGTAAGTAAAAGAGTTCTTTAGAAAGTGGATTTCATGGTTGTCATATCTGACAGAAACTATGAAACTCGAAATGATTAAAAGGTAAGCTGACTTGATACTGACAGAAAAGAATCATTTCTACACCTACAGATAATGTGGATAATTTCATTCAATATTTGGAGCGAGTAGAAGTAGTAGCTGCTGCTGAGGAGTAGGTGCTAAATAATAATAGGTCTTCTAACAATCACGAAAGCAACAGAAATAATGACAGTGGGAACGTGAATGTTAGAAATATGGAGGTTCAGAATACAAGATGTAACTGTCGTAGTCGAGGCCACAGTAGAGGAAGAGGGGGCAGATAGCCACCACACTTTCGTAACAATTATTATGACCAAAGCACAAATGTGAATAATGTGTCGTTGAGACAAGACAGAGAACAGAATGCTACCCTCTCTTATTCTGTATTCGATGAACACAACAGGCCGCGTGTGGGAAACCACGTCCCGTCTGTGAGGAAACTGGCGCTCACAAGGCGGAAACAGTAACACAACTAGTAACAATAACACATGTCGCAGTCAGTCAGCACACGCAAACAGGTAACAGGGATGATGAAACAGGAACACACAGTAAACACAGAACACAGTGCTAAATCACTCTCATTACATAGCTGACATCATTTTGGACACATTAGAAAAATGGGTCAATGAGGAGAAAGAAAACGCTACAGATAATAAGGAGGAACAAATTAACAGGTTTGAACCAAATAAGGACAAAGATGAGGTAAAGGCTTACATTTTCGACAATGATGGCAATCTGATGGCTAAAGTTTTGGTTGTAGAGATAGATTCGGTTTTGCCAGGTCTTGAAGAGCAGGAGTTGATGTTGAAGGGGCAGCAATAATAATGAGGTCACGAAACCTATTAGCTGTATTAACTTGTCACAAACTTTAAAAGCCGACCACAGTATTATCGATAGCAATGTTTCACAGGGTCACAGTTCCTCAGAGGTAGAAAGTAGTTTAGCTGATGTGCAGCAAACGAAAGTAGAGGAAGTCGTCCAGTGTTTTGACTTAAAATTGGTGGACAGGTTGGAAAAGGCAGCTGAAAATGTAGGGATTGATGACCCCAAGAATCAGAGTCTGAATGTAGTTACAACTGAACAAAACTACTTTAGCAGTAAACAGATTGAAAATGATTTATTAGAAGATGTTTATGAGGGACCTGTACAGACTAGAATAACTCATCGTATTGTAAAAACTAACATCTCTATTCGTAATAAGAGTGAATTCACTGTCATGAAAGTAGACAGAATAATAGAACATCCTTGTTTAATCGTGCTCAGTTCAAGTGTTGAGATGCTGTTTGGCACATATTTCTTAACAATATATCAGGGGAGGATAGATTTTGATCATAACATATTAGTATTAACATTACCTGATTCTTGGGTAATTAAAGAACCTTTCATAGGAAATTATATAGGCAGTAACGAGGAATAAGGGATATTTGGAGGAAGATACTGAATTCCACAGAAAGGTGCAAGATGCTAATGCGGAAGAGATAGAGGCAAAGGTACAGTCAACAAATCAAATTTATGATAAACAAAGAGCAAAATTAAGGTGAGTATTAACCACTCATCACAATGTATTCTCGAATCCACCTGGTGAAGTTGAAGGGTATGAATGCCATTTGAATGTAAAGCCTGGTCAGGTATTTTTGAAGAAATCTTATCAGATACGTGTTTCAAGAAAGCAAGTATTTGAGAGAGAAATCCAATATATATTGGCATGTGATGTCATTGGTGATCATAATAATCTTCTTGTTGTTGTGCCTAAGTGTGACAGAAGTGTTAGATTAGTACTGGATGCGCGCTGGCTAAATGAAATTGTAATAAGGGAGAGTGACTGTCCCTGAGATAATGAGGAATTGATACAAAAGTCCCGAGGAATTAGGTATCTTACATCTATGGACATAACTTGTGGATACTGGAATTTGCCCTTGGCGAAAGAATCACGTAAATATACAGCCTTTTTGTATGAAGGAGTGTGCTAGCAATATAAAGTAGTCCAATTTGGATTAAATATTTCTGTGTCTGCCTTTGTAAAAGTAATAGCTCATGTATTGGTGCAGGAATTGTTAGATCAGGTAACTATTTGAGTAGGTGGTATACTATTGGCATCTCCCACATGGGAAGAACATATCAGTCTACTAGACAGTGTGCTAGAAGCTACAGAAAAAGGTTTTATGAAATTAAAGTTAGAAAAGACTGAGTGTGTAAGAGACAAAATAAAATACCTGGGCCATGAAATTAGCGGGGATGGTATATTACCCGATCCTTCTAAATTATAAGTCACTGAAAAATTTGAAGTACACACAAATAAAAAGCAATCCAGGTCAATGAAATTACAATGAAATCCAGACCTTTAGCTACATACAGGTGTTGATAAATATCAACAGGGACAGTTGAAAATGTGTGCCCCAACCAGGACTCGAACCAAGGATCTCCTGCTTACATGGCAGACGTTCTACCTGGCTGAGCCACCAAGGACAGAGAGGATAGTGCGTCTCCAGGGACTTATCTCTGGCACGCTCCCTGTGAGGCCTTGATTCTCAACTAACTGTCCACACACTACATTTGTAGCGCCCCTGCCCAATATACTCATTACTTGAGGAAGTCAATCTACCGTATCCTGTAAGAGTTCGGGCGATGTGAGTGCATCCGCAGTGAAGAAGATCATTGGCCGGTAAGCCTTATCTATATGAAGTTTGTATCTGTTCTTTCAGACATACCATCTTCGTATATTCAGGTCAATGTCCGGTTTATTCGGATTCTACCGTCGTTTTGTTAAAAGTCATTTGTTTAATGCATGTTGTTTAGTCCACTTGTTGAAAAAGAATACCTTATGAGGTTGGGCTAAAGAGAACCAGTCCGCTTTTGAAGAATTAAGAAACTGTTTGATGAGTAGTCCGCCTTTACACCATCGAGATTTTTCGAGACCCTTTTGCATGTCATTTGACGCAAGTGGTTATGGGATTGCAATAGAGGTGCTTCAGATGGAAGGCGAAAAAGAGGTACATAAAACAACCGCGTCCGCAAGTCTTTCACTGCAACATGCCGAGCGAAATTATGGAATTTCGGACTTAGAGAGACTAGCTATCATGTTTGGTATGCAAAAGTTTGAGCATTATTTGGTAGAGCACAAGGTGATAATCTACAGTGATCACAAGGCATTTACATTTTTAAAAACTTCCAAACTGAGACATCCAAGACTAACCAGGTGGGCTGTGTACATTCAGCAGTCCGACAGTGAGATTAAGTACACACTAGGGAAGAACAATCTGGTAGCTGGTAGGTTATCAAGAAGTGCTGAGCTATGCAGGGAATCAGAAATTCTGTTAGCAGATGGGAATGAAGTGAGGATGATGGCCATACTTGAGCTCAAGGTCGAAAGCGCCTTGAAGAAAGTATGTATGTAAAAACTTAAGAAAGGAGCAAAATGATGATGATCAGTTGAGGTTAGTTAAAATCCATTTAGGATTCCTTAATTACCCAAAACTAAAACAGTGCTATTGATTACATAAAGGAATTTTATTCCAAAGAAGAAAGTTAAATTCAGTAGAATGGAAATTTTGTTTTCAATCACAACATGTGGATCTGCTGACAGATTACGTGCATCTACAATATGACTATTACAGGGCCAATAAATGCGTTGCTAAATTAAGTACAAAAGTCATTTTCGGTAACATGCACTGTAGGGTAATAAGAAGGCTAGCATCCTGTGATGTTTGTCAGAAGACATGTGCAGTAAAGAGCATAATGCAAGGAGATATGCGCAATGTAGAACCAAGTGGAACTCCTGGAGTTGTGTGCCGCCGATCTTTTTGGGCACCTCCCGACATCTAGAGGAGGATGTACCCATGTTTTTGTGGTGACTGATGGTTTTAGCACGTATGTCAAACTGTGTCTGATAATGATAGCTAATGCCAAAACGCTGGTAGACAATCTAGAAATGGACAGTTTTATGAAGTTTTGCAAGTCTAAGAGTCTCTTATCGGATAATGGTCCTCAGTTCGCATCTGAAAAATTTAAGGCATATCTAGAAAAGGCCGAAATTTGCCATATAAGGATCTTGGCGTATTTTCTGTGGGGAAATATAAGCGAAAGGGTTATGCATGAGCTAAACAGATTGTAGGACTTACTGTAGAACTTACTGTAATAGGAAGTATTCGACTAGGGCCGATCATAACAAAAACTTTGAAGTAATCATCAACGATCTTAAACTAACGTTTAATCAGGATTCCCACAACATCCTTTCAAACATGATTGATTTTCCAGTCCTATCTCAGAGCTCTATAAATGAGAGGAAGGCACAGGCTCGGACAAACATTCGTAAAAGAACCTTGGACAGAAAAAGAAGCCATGATGTAAAAGCCTCCATCACTAGTTTTAGCATTGATGAACTAGTGTTATTCAAAACTAAAGAAAAATCTAAGAGAATTTCAGCAGAAACAGAGAAGTTTATGTATGTTTAGCAAGGACCATTGAGGATAATAGGTTAGCCTCATGAAAACGCACACCATTTGGAATACCTGAAAAGTAAGAAAGAAGTTGGTCTATGAAACATTGTAGATCTGGAGTGATTCAAAAACGACAGTAACTAGATACTGTAGGAAGTCTCCTATTCTTTGGCAGATTCACAGTTCGGCGCATTGTGCAGTCCAGGCTGGATGAAACTTTATTTCCTTCCAAGTTTCGTTCTCTTCTTCTGTCCTGGCTATACTGGTTTTTGAAGGGAGCCTGCTACTCTTTTGGCAGGTACACAGTTTAGTATGCTGTGTGGTCCCAGTTGGATACAACTTTATTTCAAATTCAGATTTCGTTCTCTTCTTCTGTCATTTTGTAGCAAGTAAGGACTATATGTCTTCATGTTGTACATATGCTATTAGTTTGCAATGTCTTCCTAGTAAGAATGATTCCCAGAAATGACTATACATGAATGATGAGTTACAGGAGAACTAGTTTCCAGTAGTAAATTCTAAATGTTAGAATAACAATCGGTAGATTTTGAGCACCATTAATAGAAAAAGCATGGCTAAAGTAAATAAATAATAAATAAGATCCACAAAAAGGGTTAGTAACTACAAAATACGGAACACTTTGCATTAAGAAAAGTAAATGAAGCCGCAAACTCCTAAAATCTGGAACAATAGACTCTACATAAATTAATAACATTCAGTTGGGAGTAATGTTGTCTAAAGGGTAATAAAATGGTGCCACTAGAGGCAAGCCAAAGCGTTTTGACATTAATTGAAGGAGCTGTGTGGAAGTGATGTGAGGGTCACACCAGAAGTATCAATAAATAATGAGGTCAGTCAGCTGATGAAGATAAAAGGGAGAAAGGAGCGTCGAAATAAATGGATAAATGAAAACCGAGAGAAACAGGAGTAATGAAGTTAGGAGGCTGATATATATGGTAAAATGGTGGAAAACTGGAGAGCAATTCCCTCACACCTCGTAAAAAGGTTTGAGAATCGTGCAGTCTTGCTTAAGGCAGATGGTCAATTAACAGATAAATACAGCCAACAAAATACAAATAAACGAATGTGTTAAGAAATGCAGATTGTAGAGTAATGGCATAATATAACAAACATAGCTTTTCATTATGTTTGTAACAAAGGAAAGTTACTGCTGTCAATCAGATGACGCCTTTAGCTTACTAATCCATAAGATAATTGAGCCATATGAAGATAGAATTTACAAAGGTTGCTCGATTTTCCAAGTAAAGCGACATCTAAAAAATAAAGTATTTGCAAACTAGTCCAAATTGTGACTAATAAAAGAAATATGCCAACATTTAAAAGCGTAATAGATGTTGTTGTTGTTGTGGTCTTCAGTACAGAGACAGGTTTGATGCAGCTCTCCATGCTACTCTATCCTGTGCAAGCTTCTTCATTCCCCAGTACCTACTGTAACCTACATCCTTCTGAATCTCCAGAATGAGATTTTCACTCTGCAGCGGAGTGTGCGCTGATATGAAACTTCCTGGCAGATTAAAGCTGTGTGCCGGGCCGAGACTCGAACTCGAGACCTTTGCCTTTCGCGGGAAAGTGCTCAGAAGTGAAGCTGTGAGGACGGGGCGTGAGTCATGCTTGGGTAGCTCATTTGGTAGGAGCGCCGTGGTCCCGTGGTTAGCGTGAGGTCCTTGGTTCAAGTCTTCCCTCGAGTGAAAAGTTTAATTGACCTATGTTAACGTATACCTAGCACCGAGACTCACTCACGTAGCGCATGTCCTAACTTTAACGCGCACAATGGCATCACGGATACAAGCAACCTTTCGGAACCTACGTGAGTGTGGGACATCTGTTTAAGATCCAATAAACAACGCTTACGCTACCACCTGGAGAGGGCGGACTCGGTCTAGTGAACGTGTATGAAAAGGCACGGGCGTTATTCGTCAGTACGTTTTTCCAACAGTGGCCGGTCAATTTCGCAATATCTCGGGTGCGTTGGCCGATGTACTAGCACCCACTTCAATGCTGCCCCCCGTAGATGTGGGCCATATTTCACCGAAGCTGTCACATTTCAAGTCTTTGTTTTTGGAGCTTAGCTATGTCAGAGATTCCCAACAACACGACTACCGACGACGCGAGATGTATACCAGCTCTTACTGCGCCGGTGCCCCAGGAATACCCTGGAAAAGAAGTACCCAGACAAGAACTGGCGACAGATATGGCGCGTTATACGGAACGTTTACCTCTCAACGTCGGTACGCTCTACATGGTATGTGGTGGTAAATAGGAAGTTCGCAACGAATCAACGGCGGCACGCGATTCATTTGGCAGACACTCCACTATGTTTAGGCTGTGCAACAGTGGACACTGATGAACATCGTTTAGCATGTAGTGGAAAGGCTCCAGTGTGGCACTTGGCACAATGGATATTGGCGTTCCTGTCATGCTCCGCCCCTCACACAATTTCATCAGACACACTTTTTTTCCTACAAGAATCTTATTTTCAGGTCCAAAAACCCAATGCAGTGACGTCGATACGGGGAATGGTGGTGGGCAACGTGTATAACGAATCGGAAAAGGACAAAATAGATTTTTGGCATTTTCTCCTGTATGGACACACGAAGCTGCAACAGCATAAGAAATATGGGCAAGACTTCACTAATTACTTGCGAATTACATTTACCGACCCGTCGGCCAGATGAGGTGTGGCGGGTGAGAGATGAGATAGACGAAGAAGCCGAGATAGACATCGATCACACTTACGGACCCTTAGTTAATTTCGAGAAGACGACCCAGTCTTACACCAACGTCTGGAGAACGAGTCGATAGATGGCTCTCTTGCTCTATCGAACGTCGGGTCGTGGGCAGGTGTCGCCCCCGACACGAATTTCATTTCATTGCTACAGGAGTATGTTTCTTTTGTATTTGTACTATCCGCAATGTCTTCATGTCTTTCATTTGGGCATTTTCAGTTTTATTTATTTCCTTAATTAATTAATTTTCTAATTAGCCAATATTTGTCAACATACGGACATTGTAGACACTATTAACAAATAAAAAAAAGTTGGTAGAGCACTTGTCCGCGAAAGGCAAAGGTCCCGAGTTCGAGTCTCGGTCCAGCACATATTTTTATCTGCCAGGAAGTTTCATATCAGCGCACACTCCATTGCAGAGTGAAAATCTCACTCTGGAAACATCCCCCAGGCTGTGACTAAGCCATGTCTCCGCAATATCCTTTCTTTCAGGAGTGCTAGTTCTGCAAGTTTCGCAGGAGAGCTTCTGTAAAGTTTGAAAGGTAGGAGACGAGGTACTGAAGCTGTGAAGACGCGGTCTGAGCCGTGCTTGGGTAGCTCAGTTCGTAGAGCACTTGCCCGCGAAAGGCAAAGGTCGCTAGTTCTAGTCTCGGCCTGGAACACAGTTTTAATCTGCCAGGAAGTTTCATCCTTCTGAATCTGTTTAGTGTACTCATCCCTTGGTCTCCCTCTACGATTTTTACCCTCCACACTGTCCTCCACTACTAAATTGGTGATCCCTTGATGCCTCAGAGTATGGCCTACCAACCGATCCCTTCTTCTAGTCAAATTGTGCCACAAATTTCTCTTCTCACTAATTCTATTCAATACCTCCTCATTAGTTATGTGATCTACCCATCTAATCTTCAGCATTCTTCTGTAGCACCACATTTCGAAAACTTCTATTCTCTTCTTGTCCAAACTATTTATCGTCCATGTTTCACTTCCATACATGGCTACACTCCATACAAATACTTTCAGAAACGACTTCCTGACACTTAAATCTATACTCGATGCTAACAAATTTCTCTTCTTCAGAAACGCCTTCCTTGCCATTGCCAGTCTACATTTTATATCAAAATGGCTCTGAGCGATATGGGACTTAACATCTGAGGTCATCAGTCCCCTAGAACTTAGAACTACTCAAACCTAGCAAAACTAAGGACATCACTCAGATCCATGCCCGAGGCAGGATTCGAACCTGCGACCGTAGCGGTCGCGCGGTTCCAGACTGAAGCGCCTAGAACCGCTCGGCCACCGCCGCCGGCCTCATTTTATATCCTCTCTACTTCGACCTTCATCAGTTATTTTGCTCCCCAAATAGCGAAACTCCTTTGCTACTTTAAGTGTCTCATTTCCTAATCTAATTTCGACAGCATGACCCGATTTAATTCGACTACATTCCATTATCTTCGTTTGGCTTTTGTTCATTTTCGCCTTATATCCTCCTTTCAAGACAGTGTCCATACCGTTCAACTGCTCTTCCAGGTCCTTTGCTGTCTCTGACAGAATTACAATGTCATCGGCGAACCTCAAAGTTTTTATTTCTTCTCCACGGATTTTAATACCTACGCCGTATTTTTCTTTTGTTTCCTTTACTGTTTGCTCAATATACAGATTGAATGACATCGGGGATAGGCTACAACCCTGTCTCACTCCCTTCCCAACCACTGCTTCCCTTTCATGCCCCTCGACTCTTATAACTGCCATCTGGTTTCTGTACAAATTGCCACCTTCAGAATTTGAAAGAGAGTATTCCACTCAACATTGTCAAAAGCTTTCTCTAAGTCTACAAATGCTAGAAACGTAGGTTTGCCTTTCTTTAATCTATCTTCTAAGATAAGTCGTAGGGTCAGTATTGCCTTACGTGTTCCAACATTTCTACGGAATCCAAACTGATAACTGATCTTCCCCAAGGTCAGCTTCTACCAGTTTCTCAATTCGTCTGTAAAGAATTCATGTTAGTATTTTGCAGCCGTGGCTTATTAAAGTGATGGTTCGGTAATTTTCACATCTGTCAACACCTGCTTTCTTTGGGATTGGAATTATTATATTCTTCTTGAAGTCTGAGGGTATATCGCCTGTCTCATACATTTTGCTCACTAAATGGTAGAGTTTTGTTAGGCCTGGCTCTCCCAAGGCTGTCATTAGTTCTAATGGGGTGCTCTCCACTCCCGGGGCCTTGTTTCGACTTAGATACGGTTAACAAAATAAAATTCAGGATTAATAATGAAGTAAAACGTCACAATGTTATGAAGTAACGTATTGCCAATATTCAGTCTGAAAAAGACAATGGTATTTTTCCAAACAAGAAATAAAAAAAAGAAAAAAATTCTTTCTGGTAACTTCTCAATTGTTTATTTAAATTTTTGTCCTTCCTTAGACCTAAGTTGAGAACAGAGGCTTAGGCTATGTCATATGATTCTCAGAGACAGTTAGTTACTTAGTTACTTTCATGTTCCATGGATCATTTTGCACAATAAGTAGTCATGATGTGGAATGGATCATTTTACATTTACATTGCAAACGAATTTGTCTCTAAACATCACCATATAATTATTTTTTCCCGAAAATGAAAACAAAATATAGAGACTGAGTTATAATTTCCTACCCACCACCTTTTACACATTACAGACCTAGAAATTCTTCCATAGAATAGAAGTGGTTGTCAAGGAGAAACTTTTTCAATTTATTTTAAAATTTTGCCTTGCTGTCTGTTAGATATTTTATATCACTGGGCAAGTGGTAAAAAATTTTTGTTGCAGCGTTGTGCACCCCTTTCTGTGCTAAAGACAACCTTAATGTTGAGTAATTAATGCCATTTTTTCTTTTAGTATTGTAATTATGTACCTCATTGTTCCTTTTGAACTGTAGTGGATTACTGCAACAAACTTCATGATGGAATAAATATACTGTGAAGCAGTAGTCAGAAAGCCCAACTCCTTAAACAGATGTCTAAAAGATGATCATGGGTGAGCACCACATATGATTCTTACAGCACATTTTGGGGCAATGAAGAACATTCTTAAAGATGAGTTACACCAGAACATTAATCCATATGACATTACTGAATGAAAATAAGCAAATATGTCAACTTACTGATTTCTCTCTCCCCAAAATTTGGTATGATTCAAAATGCAACTGTGGGTGAACTAAGTTGTTTTAGGGTTTCCAAAGTGTGTTTTTTTTTTCAATTTAAATTCTCATCAGTCTGGACACCTAAGATTATTGAAGTTTCCACCATATGTATTATTTCATCACCATGTGTTACACTTATCACTGGTGCAGTTCCCCTAGAGGTGCAGAACTGAATATGATGTGTCTTTCTGAAATTCGCAAAAAACCAGTCAATGTTACTTCTGAGAGTTTTGTTCACCATTTCTTCCATTTCTGCATGTATACTGGGAGTGATTACAATACTGGTGTCATCTGCAAAAAGAACTAATTCTGCTTGTTGTACATTAGACAGAAGATCATCTACATATATGAGAAACAGTATTGGACCTAAGATTGAGCCTTGGGGAACCCCATACATGATTTCTTCCCAGTCAGAACTATGTCCCTGGATTCTGTTGGTTAAATTACTACTACCTACGACTTTCTGCATTCTTTTGGTTAGATATGACATGATCCATTGGTTGGCTATACCAACAATCCCATAAAAATTCAACTTGTCTAGGAGTATATTTCGATGCACACAATCAAATGCCTTGGATAGGTCACAGAAAATACCAACCAGTGCTATTTTGTTATTTAATGTTTATAATATGTGGTGTGTGAACATGTAAATGGCATTATCAGGTGACAAACCCTTCTGAAACCCAAACTGTGATTTGCTGAGGATATTATTGTTATCAAGGTGAGATACTTCTGTAGAATACATCACTGTCTCAAAAATTATGGAAAATGATGTCAGCAGTGAAATATGTCAGTAGCTACTGATGTCTCTTCTGTGAGACCTCTTCTGTTAGCCTCTTCTGTGGTTGGTTGTCGTGTCTGTTGCTTCACTATATTCCACATTGCTTTAACTCTGTTGTCAGAGGTACAGATTTCTGACGTTATGTGCATGCTTCTTGATTTTTCAATAACCTTTCTTAGTAATTTTCAGCAGTTTTTGTAGTGCACAACTAATGCAGGGTCTCTACTTGTTCTTGCCAAAAGATACGTTTCCCTTTTGCTTTCACAAGATACATTAATCCCCTTAGTGATCCATGGTTTTTTACATGGCAGTTTAATGTCCCTTCTGATTAGCTTATGCAAAAATCTATTTTCAAATACTGATATGAATTTATCATAGAGTAGATCAAATTTTATATCGGTATTTGGTTCTTTATAAATTGAATCACAGGTTGTTTCTTCTATACTACTTTTAAAAACATTTGCCCAGTAGTCATTAATGATTCTAACTGACTTCCACTGAGGTGTATCCACACTAAAAGTGAACTGTTTTTCATTATTAATTCAAAAGCACAGACGTCTATGTGCTGATCACTACAAAATATACTTGTGTCAATGCTTTTGAACTTGTGTTCTGTCTTAAGATATGCAACTACTCCTCCTTTTCCCGTATTAGTTCTGCATGAGTGAGCTGTTAGACTGTAATCTTTTACATGTAACTGATCTAGCCCTGTGGTTATGTGGTGCTCAGACATACACATGATGTCTATCTTTTTCTCTAAATTTTGCATCCAGACAAGAAGCCATTCTACCTTATTACTCAATCCTCTAATATTTTGGTGGAATAAGCTAACCTTAGTTTTCTGTGAATTCTTGCGGGGCTCTTCTGTTATAGTGACTTCTTTCAAAACAGGGTGCCTGAAACTTGATTCTAACCTAAAACAGGCACTCCTTGAGACCAGTAACCACAGGGATCTAGCATTGTGTGATGGTGGCAGCCCGTACATTTCCTGCAAGAAGTTCAGCCAACCTATCTTTCCCTCTCCTATTTGGGTGCAGCCCATGTCTAATACAACCCTATCTCCCAATTGTAGCAACGGGCACTGCACTCATATGAGAAATCATTTCAGTCAACAATAACCACCTCCACTCAGAGTTAACACAGCTCACAGCAGTATTAACCCAGGGCTAGTCATGGTGCTGCAGGACCTCCACGAAACTCACATTTGTGTGTGTAGTTGTACTCCTATTTTATCCAGGTCACCCCAAATTCTGTGATTACTCCAGGCTATTTCTTCTACACCTACTATAATAACCTGTTCCTCTTTGTGCCAAAACCTTTGCATAATTTTACTATGTCCTCTGTCACCTGGCTATGGCTAGCACTTGGCTTCACAATACTTGTGACCTGGTATCCTACTCCTAACATTTTCTGCACTATCTGGTCTACACCTCTCCCATGGCTACTACCTAGCAGCAAGACTTTTCCCTACTCTCTTTTGGTACCGAACTACACTGAGTTTCTAAGCTAAAAGCCTGCTGCAAACTACTGTAACCTATAGCTGTATGAGCCTCTTCTGGCAACAAGCCAAATTTATTCGATATTGATACCTCAAATGTTGAAAAAGTTGATGAACTGTTCCCCTTTTGCCCATTGCTTGTTGCCCTTACCCAGTTCCCACGACCTTTTCCCCCTTCAATATATCTAGTTCCATGGAGGTTTCATGAAAGGCAGCATACAAGCTGTAGTGGAGAAGGAATCCAAAAGGACATTATGTACAGTGAATCTTCCACTTTCCCTGTTGTTATGGTAAATTATGACATAATAACTTCCACCCCCTACCTTAAATGTAGTAAAGTGGTTTGTATGGATCCTCACACTGGTGAAATCTTTTGTGTGTTTCTCTTACAGGTAAAGATTGAAAAATTTAAATAAAGGAAGTAATTTTATAATAATAGAAAATTTTCTTGTATATTTCTATGTTATTTTATGTAAATAACTTACAAATATCAGGAAGATCCTGTTTTTCTATGTATTCATATATATATGTGATTTATTTTGTGATTGTAGTATTAAGGAAAATTTATGCTCAAATCAATTTCATTTAAAAAAGGTCAGCTATAGTAACATCCCTTGTTAAATATTTATATATTTATTATACATATTATAAATATATATTTTATAAATATTTATTTATTTAATTTTGTTCAAAAATAATTTTTTTTAGAAAAATAAATAGGGTATGATGTGGCGAAACAAGTGCTGTATCATTTGAGAGATACAGAGGCAAGCAAGTAATCTGAAACTTACCCCAGTTCACTGCTACTAGTGTCACGTCATTGTAATGCACCTGTGCATAGCATACAAAGAATTGCGCCATAATCTAAGAATAAAATTAAAGTAGCTTCTCCAAACTTTGTCAACATTTGCTTCAGTATATTAACTTTAAAATTATTAAATCTCAGGATCATTTGATGAATATGTTTCATTAAATTCATTGTTTTACGTAAAATAGTAAGTGGTGATAAATAATAAAGCTAGAAAGCCAAAAATTGTCCAGAATGTGTACATGTATGTCGCAATGAACTGTTACATATCTCAACTTGATCAGAATAATATTTCGGTCAAAATCGCCATTTTTACGAAAAATTGAAGGCGCTAAATACTAGAGTCAGAAAGATGAAAATTCGTTTGAAGCTTGAGGTTGATATAAAAACATTGCCTATGTGACTCCATTAAGCTACCACTAATAGTTTTCAAGTAATTTACTAAAAACTAAATTTGGAACAAAAACATCCTTATTTGCAATATACACTCCTGGAAATGGAAAAAAGAACACATTGACACCGGTGTGTCAGACCCACCATACTTGTTCCGGACACTGCGAGAGGGCTGTACAAGCAATGATCACACGCACGGCACAGCGGACACACCAGGAACCGCGGTGTTGGCCGTCGAATGGCGCTAGCTGCGCAGCATTTGTGCACCGCCGCCGTCAGTGTCAGCCAGTTTGCCGTGGCATACGGAGCTCCATCGCTGTCTTTAACACTGGTAGCATGCCGCGACAGTGTGGACGTGAACCGTATGTGCAGTTGACGGACTTTGAGCGAGGGCGTATAGTGGGCATGCGGGAGGCCGGGTGGACGTACCGCCGAATTGCTCAACACGTGGGGCGTGAGGTCTCCACAGTACATCGATGTGTTCGCCAGTGGTCGGCGGAAGGTGCACGTGCCCGTCGACCTGGGACCGGACCGCAGCGACGCACGGATGCACGCCAAGACCGTAGGATCCTACGCAGTGCCGTAGGGGACCGCACCGCCACTTCCCAGCAAATTAGGGACACTGTTGCTCCTGGGGTATCGTCGAGGACCATTCGCAACCGTCTCCATGAAGCTGGGCAACGGTCCCGCACACCGTTAGGCCGTCTTCCGCTCACGCCCCAACATCGTGCAGCCCGCCTCCAGTGGTGTCGTGACAGGCGTGAATGGAGGGACGAATGGAGACGTGTCGTCTTCAGCGATGAGAGTCGCTTCTGCCTTGGTGCCAATGATGGTCGTATGCGTGTTTGGCGCCGTGCAGGTGAGCGCCACAATCAGGACTGCATACGACCGAGGCACACAGGGCCAACACCTGGCATCATGGTGTGGGGAGCGATCTCCTACACTGGCCGTACACCACTGGTGATCGTCGAGGGGACACTGAATAGTGCACAGTACATCCAAACCGTCATCGAACCCATCCTTCTACCATTCCTAGACCGGCAAGGGAACTTGCTGTTGCAACAGGACAATGCACGTCCGCATGTATCCCGTGCCACCCAACGTGCTCTGGAAGGTGTAAGTCAACTACCCTGGCCAGCAAGATCTCCGGATCTGTCCCCCATTGAGCATGTTTGGGACTGGATGAAGCGTCGTCTCACGCGGTCTGCACGTCCAGCACGAACGCTAGTCCAACTGAGGCGCCAGGTGGAAATGGCATGGCAAGCCGTTCCACAGGACTACATCCAGCATCTCTACGATCGTCTCCATGGGAGAATAGCAGCCTGCATTTCTGCGAAAGGTGGATACACACTGTACTAGTGCCGACATTGTGCATGCTCTGTTGCCTGTGTCTATGTGCCTGTGGTTCTGTCAGTGTGATCATGTGATGTATCTGACCCCAGGAATGTGTCAATAAAGTTTCCCCTTCCTGGGACAATGAATTCACGGTGTTCTTATTTCAATTTCCAGGAGTGTATTAAGTATCATTTATATAAATGATAGCAAGTTCTAATTACTGTACATGATTACATCCATTAAATTACAAAAATATTACAAATTTCAAAAACTTTGATGTAAATAACAATCAATACAAGGACTCTTAAGGAAGTAGTTCGGAGGTCATGTAGTAATGTCACTTCCATTATAAAAATCCTAGGCTGCAAAGTTTAAACGCAGTCGAGCTAAAACTTTTTCGGCAATTAAAGGCAGCTTAATTCCATTCATAAAAACATTACGAAGATTGTAAATTGATACACAACCCTGCTTTAAAATATGTGTTTGAGGAAGCAACCATGATACCTGCCCACAGAGTGAATGACCGCATATGTTCTGTTTGGTCATCTCCTGCACCCATACACGATGTGATCAAAAGTATCCGGACACCTGGCTGAAATGACTTACAAGTTCGTGGCACCCTCCATCGATAATGCTGGAATTCAGTATGGTGTTGGCCCATCCTTAGCCTCGATGACAGCTTCCACTCTAGCATGCATACGTTCAATAAGCTGCTGGAAGGTTTCTTGGGGAATGGCAGCCCATTCTTCATGGTGTGCTGCACAGAGGAGAAGTATCGATGTTGGTCGGTGAGGCCTGACACGAAGTCGGCGTTCCAAAACATCCCAAAGGTGTTCTATAGGAATCACTTCAGGACTCTGTGCGGACCAGTCCATTACAGGAATGTGATTGTCGTGTAACTACTCTGCCACAGGCCGTGCATTACGAACAGGTGTTCGATCGTGTTGAAAGATGCAATCGCCATACCCGAATTGCTCTTCAACAGTGGGAAACAAGAAGGTGCTTAAAACATCAGTGTATGCCTGTGCTGTGATAGTGCGACACGAAACAACAAGAGTTGCAAGCCCCCTCCTTAAAAAACACGACCACTCCGTAACACCACCGCCACCTAATTTTACTGTTGGCACTACACACGCTGGCAGACGCCTTTCACCAGGCATTCGCCATACACACCCTGCCATCGGATCGCCACATTGTGTGCCGTGATTCGTCACCCCACACAACGTTTTTCCACTGTTCAATCGTCCAATGTTTACGCTCCTTACATCGAGCAAGGCGTCATTTGGCATTTACTGGCGTGATGTGTGGCTTATGAGCACCCGCTCGACCATGAAATCCAAATTTTATCACCTCCTGCCTAAGTGTCATAGTACTTGCAGTGGATCCTGATGCAGTTTGGAATTCCTGTGTGTTGGTTTGGATAGATGTCTGCCTATTACACATTACAACCCTCTTCAACTGTCAGCAGTCTCTGTTATTAAACAGACAAAGAGTAAGCCAGAACACACAAGTCCATTTAGTTTTAAATGATTCCTGATTAAGTAGTGACAGAAGACTCCAAGTTAATCTGAGAAGTAAACAGATTTTGCTGTGTATAAATTCCAGTACTTGTTAGTTAGTTACTTTATTACATGTTCCTTAGATTTAGTGACCTCCATTTAGACCCTCATAGCAATATAGGCACCTTTATTCTTATATGTGATGCATTTATTATTGTTAAAAATCAATCAAAACAGTCTCAATCGCCTTTTCAGGTCTTTTAATTTCTTGGCAACTGATTTTGGCCCTATCCCCGGTCCATCTTCAGGCTTATGCCGCCATTATTGCTGCTGATGGCAGCAGACAGAGCGAGATCCGTAGAAGTACGGCTGTCAATGGTGCTACTCTCGTGCTACTGTCGTGAGTCTCTATGGAAGGAGGTAGGACAGTGAAACTACGACTAGTGCTAAATAGTTGGATATACACAACTCTTGTCAGAACGTGGGGTTCGAAAGTTTGTCTGCTCTGTAAATTAGGATAGATGGTGATTTATAGCATCTCTGTCGAAAGAGCACAATGTTGGTGTTTATACAAGTGTTTCAGAGCAAACTGTTCATTGTACATTGTTAAACATGGAGCTCCTCAGCAGATCACGTGTTCACATATTGACCCAACCACATCGTCATTTACTATTGCATTGGGCACAGGATCATCGGTTTCCACTGTCAGTCAATGGAAATGTGTCAGCTCTTGGGGGTGAATTGCATTTTTGCTACACTGGGTGGGCGTTCGTCTCCACAACTGCTGTCATTGAGGTGAAAGGTATGGTGGGAGCAGTATTATGCTGTGGGAGACATGGCATGGCACTTGAACGACTTGGATACTTTTCCCCATGAGTGTTCTTCCACAAAGGAGGCCAGATATCTGAATACCTGTACTGAAAAGAAACATTACACACAGAATCATGAAACCATTTTCATTAAATAATATTTTTAAACAGTGAAAAAATCAGTCATATTGAAAGAGAAACATGGAATTTTTTGACGTTATTTGGCATTTAGGAAAGAAAAGATAGTGCCTAAACACAGGTATTATGTATTACCTTCTAAATTTTGTTTGTGTGTTTGCATGTATATATTTTCACTAGCAAATAAATGTCGTTGTTCTGAATTGTTTGAACGACACTTTTCCTGTTTTTACACTTCTCATTGTTTATCATGCAAGCTTCATGAAAACGTCTGATACAAATTTTTCTTTGTCCATTAATACACTCTACCACAGTGAGTTCCTTAGTTTTGATACAGTATTAGGACCTTTCGTATTATAGGTGGAATTCCATATCTTATTTTCACCGTTCTGTATTGGGCTAAGGGAAATCACATCGTTCTGACATTCCATCTAGTGGCTTATGATAAGATCATCATCTACAAACAGGGTACCCAATCATACTATTTCGATTGTATATTAATAGTCTTGTGTCATGTTTTATGGCGTTATATTCTAAATCCATAAAAACACAGTACGATTTTGATGCTTCCTTTGAAAAAAAATACTGTACCTGAAAATTTAAGACTAATTCACATTGCACAACGTATCACATCATATAATAGCACCATCATGGCAGTGTGTATTCACATTGTCCATCACATCTAACTAAGTCAATTCAAATAGCCCTGTACCAAACTGTGAAAGTGACTTTATGAGATACAATTCGTAATACAAGATGTCAGAGTATAGTATCCCAATAAAGAAACTAATAATGGTAAAGTTTATCAATGGCCAAAGCAAACACAGTAATTTGTGTTTGTGGTCAGCTTTGTTTGGTAAAGTACTGAGAAGTGAAAAATTTCGAAACATCGACTTCTGACACCTGTTTACTGACGAAAATACACACATACGAACATATCAAAAAATATTTATAAGGGAATAAATAGAGCCTGCTTACCTTATCCATTACGTTTTCTTTTCCCTTGTGTAACTAACAATGTTAGAAAAAAAACAAATTTTTCTCCTTCATTAGAGCTGGTTTTTTTCACTTAAAATCTTATTTAGTGACAATTGCTTCATCAGTTTACTTTCGTTTTTATACTGGGTGGCTCGCTCTTCTTTGGGTCGTCAGGCACATTCTCTCTAGTGTTTTGCAGTTACATTCAGTTTCGTTTTTGGAGCGCTTACCTGAAGTCACTTCAAACAAATCCTTCTCATCACATCTTTCATATGATGTCCAACATCGATGGAAAGCGTCGGTATGTTTCGTATTACATAAAAAAAATATTTTTAAATCGAAATTCTACGTGCCTATTCGATAAAGCACTCCCAGATTAGTTTAGTGCGTTATTCGTTTTACCGAGATGTATTAACAGGAACAGTAAAACATGAAGAATAATCAGTACTGCAACAGTGGCTGAGCAGCTCATCTGTATAGTGGTAGCAGTTAGGGCGCTACTGGAGTACAGATTATTCTTCGTATTTTACTGTACCTGTTAATATACATTGGGAAAACACATATTGCAGCAGACTAATCTAGGACCGATCTGTCGAATGGGCACATAATATTCCACTTTAAAAGTAATTTTGTTTCCAACAGGAAACAAATTAACACTCTTCATCGATGCTTAGCTTCACGTGAAAGATATAATGAGCAATATTTGTTTGGGCTGACTATCGCTACGCGTCACAAAAACGAAGCTGCAAATATATGTATAAATTTCAGAGAAGATGCGCCTGGCGACTCTTGGAGAGATGCTCTGTATACAATGCAACAGCTCTGCTCTGTTATTGTAAAATCTAAACAATTTTTCACTATCAGATATCCAACCTCGCTTGTGGGCGAACACTCAATGGAAAAAAAAAACAAGTCATAATGGAAAATTGCGATATCCCACGAAAACAAAGCACTATATCAAATAAGAATTAATAAGATAAAAAGAACAATAGCCACTATTATAACGTGAGTGAGTACAGTGTAAATAGATTAACTTCCGATGTTAGCAGAGAATACACCGTCAAAACTTTCTTCTCGAAGATGTTTAAGGTGGCGTCACATTACATGATGGTCCATTGATGGCCCATGTGAATGCCAACATTTGAAATACATTGTGGAATATTTTGACATGATTGCCAGTGTTAATTGGCCTTGTTTGTGTTTTGATGCAAGATCATTTTCTCTTCACTGTAATTAATTTTACCCAACGAGGTTGCAGCAGTGTCACATACCTTAAGTCTTTTGCCAGAGACAATGAAAACTTAAATTGGATTTCAACATGCATCTAAAGTGACGCCACTCGGCTGCCAGTCAAGCGACATCGCCAAAGTTGCACGTGAAAACATGTGGATTCCTGTGGCGTCTCTTGAATGGTGTCAGTCTGGGCAATGCCAGTAAAAATTATGATGGATTTTTTCCCTCACTACCGATTAGCCTAATTAGACTGCCCCCTGGTAGCTTAACTTCGAAGTATCTTTGCGTATACTGGTTCCCATTTCAGTTAAACACCTGTCTAGTGAATGTAAGAAAAATGGTAATGAGGTTTCTGGTAGCACAATAATTTTATCTTGACTGTAGTTTCAATATGAGAATGCGAATATACAGTCACCATCTATATTAAATGTCTTTTAGTGCACTTACACACAGTATAACTAGAAAATTCGCTACAGAGTAAGTTTAACATTTGCAGTACTTGTGACACCTTAATTAACTAAATGATATGAGGTGTAAAAATGGCAACATTAACTCTCAAATGTTTCATCGTGACATCAGGAATAGCATCCAATATATCACGAAAGCACATTGAAATTATATTTTTGGGAATCCGATATACAGGATAGTCAGAAACAGTCTGAAAAGCTTATAAGAGGATAAGCTGTGCTGGAAAATAGTTGTTAAGTTCCTACCGCCTCATACTCGGTTTTTGTATCCCTCTCTTGCTTGGTTTTAATAAACTTGTTTGGTTACATCATCTCTAGCGAATTTCCTACACAAAAGCAGCTCAACAACTACTCGAAATTTGCTTATGTTATACGAAAATGTTTCACAAATGGATCTTCGATTGCGAGTGCTTTTTCCTTTATAATTGTGTTTGATGCTCTCGTGTTATTTCTGCACAAAATCCACTACCAAAACTAATGTTTATGCTTTCTTTGCTTCTTATAGGATTGTTGGCCGAATTATAATGCCACAATCTGAATGACAGCGCCAGTATCTATGCAAATAATTAAAGTTCTCCTGTAGAATTGTGACAGGAGTTTGTCGAAACAGTAGGACATGGTGCCATTACCAAATCAATTGTCATGCCACTTGCCATGGCGTCACTTTAGCTGCATGTGGAGACCTGGATTTACACGTGCATACTGGAACACCACTGATACTGGTCAATATGACTGTCGAAAAAAAGTGTTCTCTCACTGTCATTCCAGCTGGCATGACAGTCAGAGAGTTAACAATCAGTTAACTTACTGATACTATGCACTACCCAAGAGCTTCAAGAAATGCTGCAAGGTGCCAACAGCCTCATTCTGCTAATGTTCATTTGACTGAACAGGACGTGATTTATTTATAAATAAATGACAAGAGGTAATATGGCTGTGATCTTTTCAAAAAGGCACAACAGAACAGATCTTGAGTTGGGTATTTTCATATGTAAATAGATGGGAAAATTGTTCTTTGTCTTCAACTACATAAATAAATACTTTTTAAGGTGGTAAAATATTCTTAAACATAGTGATAAAGATCTCATTCTAGCTTTCAGCAGTTCCTTTTTACCACTGACTAGTATTTAAGTAACAGCACCACTGGCAATAATGGAATATCTTTTAAATATTGTATCTGAGAGTATGACTTGATGAGGTTCACCTTAGGTTCATGTTACTGAAGAACTACATAATTTAAATGTATTTTGAAGTAAGTATAATGATAGTATATTTTGCTTAAGTCGCTGAGTGTAAATGTTACACTTAAATGCAAATATTAAGTGTATCTGTGCCTCCAAAGATTTACAGCGACTCTTCACTTGAAACAAAACGCTGTGTAAGCACAATACTCTTCTGATCTGCTAAATAACTAGACAATGATAGGTTTGCACAACGGTATAAAAAATAAGTTTCTTTTTACAGAATCTGTGATCTCTCAGAACCCTGAATAACTGTAAGATTAGACAAAACAGAAACTGTTGAGATAAGGGCTTTACTTTCTAATGCATCTTCAAGAAATTGTTAACATTATCCAGTATTTCATGTAAAAATTTGGAAATTCTACAGCAAGGATATTAAAGGAAAAATAGGACTCCGATTATCAGGTATCTAATGTTTCCTGTAACTTAACACAGAGCAGCATAATGTCTTGCATATGTGAGTCTGGCCTTTGTATAGAGGAAGACAAACATCTCAAAAAGATTTCAAAATCAGTATTATTCATCAGAAAATGATTTGTGAACCACATTGTTGAGAGCGCTTTTATTATCATTGCTTTTGCACACAAATCATTTCTACGAGAAATCCATTCCAAATTCAGAATTTTGGGGTTAGTTTTCTATGCCTGATGGAGTTTCTGCGAGCTCCTGAGCTGAAAATATCCACACCCATGACAACACCTTAATGAATTATGTCATACTGACACCATCTCACGATAATGGTGCCAGTGAAATAATGGCTATGCATATGTAAACCCTAACTGTCGTCTGAAGGCAGGTGGTTATCTAAGTGGTGATGTCATGGGTTCATTAGCCAAACAAGAAAGTATTAGTGAAAGAGAATATATTTTTGGAGATGTGGACTTCAGAAGTTCTGAGTTATCATTTGGAGCATGAAGTGTCATTACGACTAAGTGTCTCAATAGTGACATGGAATTGTAGAAAATTATGAGCTGTGTTGTTCTCTGTTTGTGTGGGCTTGCGATCTGATCATCTAAGGAAAAGATACTACCCAGATGAATGAATACTGAGGGGGAGGGGATCCCTAGACCAATGCTGGGGCAACATGGGGTTGTTTACAATGATACAAGTAACAGTATAAGCATAAACTGTACTCTTCCAGCCAGCCGGCCAGTGTGGCTGAGCGGTTCTAGGCGCTTCAGTCTGGAACCACGCGACCGCTACGATCGCAGGTTCGAATCTTGCCTCGGGCATGGGTGTATGTGATCCTTAGGTTAGTTAGGTTTAAGTAGTTCTAAGTTCTAGGGGACTGATGACCTCAGATGTTAAGTCCCATAGTGCTCAGAGCCATTTGAACTATTTTTTTCTTCCAGCCATATAAATTTTTCTGTAATAATATTGCCTTACAGCAGTAGGCAACGCTTAGGCACTTTTCTGCTCTCATGAGTAAGGAGACACATCATAGAACATGCCTCACTATATGCATATGCCATCAAGCAGGTGTAATGAGAACCATTGTTGTGGAGTGATTTTAACATAGGATGTCACTGTGAGGTCTTGGCATCTTGTGGCTAAAGTTGCAACTAATGATACTGTAGACATTCATAAACCATATTTACTAGATATGCAAATATGTATTGTTTTATTTATTTTGCTAAAAGGGTTTTGATAAAAAGATTTAAGCTATTAAGAACATTGTAAAGTTAAGTATTTCTACTAAAGCTCTTTGCAAGTAGATGTGGCTTTACATTCGCAACTGTAAGCTAAGCATCTTCCATGCATTGCAGACTAGTTAACAAAATATTTTTATGATTAGTGACCATGTAATGACTTATACTCAGAGTGGTCATTTTTGTGAGTGTACATAGAAATGCTTGTTAGGCACTGATGCACAGAAAGTGTTCATTCTAGTTAACCATGTCCCATCAGCGTCACCTCAAAGGCAGTTTATATAAATTTAGTTAGGTTTCCTGCACTTTCATTTTGCAGCAACTATTTATTAATGTGTAATTTATGGCGTAGTACTGTGCAAGCCCTGTCTAATATAGAGGCGATCAGTAGTTTTAATGCTGAGCATCTACTGCATGTGATCATATCCTGTTTTTTCGAGTCTGGTTGTCAAATATAGTCATTAGAGCAATGAACATTCCTAATTAGGATATAATCTAAGTGACTGGAGACATCACATGTGGTGAGCGTCAGAAACAGGACATTGATATTGTATTAGTATCCTGAACCTAGGAAAATTATTTCTTCGATTTTGTCGCCCAAATTAAAATCTGTTTTCAAGGTGGCTGACAAGAACCAAATGTAGAGGGAAAAGTATTATTAGGTGATGAAGACAATTGGGATGTAATCTGCAGGAATGGAAACAATAGCAGGGCAGAAGATAGTCTACGTGGGTCAGAGGCTACACATTACATAACAATTAGAAAAGGGGTAATTGTTTTTACCAAATAAGTTCGGAAGATACAGTTAGACATCTGCAAATGATAATAAACCAGGAATTGGTAGATTCGGAGCAAAGATGTTTAGAAGGTGCAGTTATGTATCCATTAATTGAGGGTAACTTAAAAATGGTGTCAGAAATGAATTCAAGTAGTGAAGAAAGTCTAGTCACAAGGATACTGCAAGCTCTGCGTCAACAAAGTTAAGCAATACAAACATAAACGATTCACAACTGGATAACTCCTTGGGTGAAAAAGTAGATTCAATAAAAAGTGAATTGCATAAATCACTAAACATCTTACTAGCAAATCACTAAAAGAAGCATTAGTTGAGAAGGTTGGGTTAATATGCAGGTCATTAAAAGGGTCAATGTGTGAGGAAATATGGAGAAATGTGGAAGTAGGAATAAAATCCCACATAAAAGAAGTCAGTGGAAGAATAGGTACATGTAAGAAACGTATAAATAGGGTAGAAATTATCGTTAATCAGGTAAATACTGAGAATAGGATTCATGAATTTGGGGAGGCAGTAAATAAAAGGTGAAATGAAACTATAGTAAAAATTAGTACTGATGCCAGTAAAATAAATACAGAATTAGTGAAACAGGTACAGCAACAAATGTCACATAATAAAGTACCAGATGTAGAGAACTTGAGGATAGTAGCTTCTAGAATTACTGAGAGAGTTGCAGGATTACAAAATGCAAAGAGATTGACAACTATTTTCCCACTTGGATGAGCAGCTCATAATCCAATGGGGATTGAGTTAGGGCCATGAAGGACTGTGACACTTTCGGGGAATTTTTGAGTACATTTGAGGACGAATTTTACTCATATATTAATGAAAGTGAAGTCTGTCAGGAATTTTTGAATTAACCCTCATGTCGACCTAATGAGGAGAAAACTATGAGGACGTGTTGTGAAGAACTGTTTAGGAAGGTAGAACACATAAAGGGACTTCTATGATAGAAGAGTATTTCTTGCATTTGTTGCATCATAAACTACCATGGAGTGTACAAGATTATATTACATTACGAAATTCTGACAGATGACGTTGATAAGAAGAGTAGGTGAACTTGAAATGTGGAATATACCAAATGGCGACAGATTCCACTATAACTGAGAGAGGTGCAATAACAGTAGTAATAATAATAATAGTAATGATAGAGACAGAGAATATGGTATGAGGGCTATAAGAATGGACCAAGGTAGGAGAGATGGCAGAGGTTTTGGAGGAAGAGACAGTTGTAATACCAGACCATATTATGATCATAAGCATGAAGAAAATTAAAAGCCACAACAGTGAAGGGCCGAGCTGTAGGTGATAAAATAGATAGGCACCAAAAACCACAATCAAAGCATAACAGTGAGAATGACTCCAACGTAAATAGATACTATGAAAATAGGCAGAATGACAGGAAAAAATAAATTCCAGTTTTAAGACTAGAAATGAAGAGTGCTATGCAAAAGTGGAGAAAAAGAGAGTGGGATTCTAAATTAAATTTGGTATAAGGTTTACCTAAAAGACATAGAGAAAAGGAAATTAAAAAATATCAAAAACTTAGAAAAGTTCATCAAGTAGATATAGATGAGATTTTGCCAGCAGATATACAGGAACAAACTAATACAAATTCCTATACTAAATCTAGTTTTCCTAATAAGTCAAAGAGTGAAACTTGCAAATGGATGGAAAAAGTAGTGGATAATAGTATTGGTAAAGCAGTAAGAGATATGCTTATTAAGTCTAGTAGTAATAGTAGTACTGAAGCAAACAAGAATTTCGATCAGTGTGGAGAAGAATTAAGTAGATTAGGTGAAGAGCTACTGGAAAAAAGAGAGCAAATGGCAGAAGGTGTCAGGAGTAGATGTGACAAAACTGATTGTGGAAGACAGTGAAACAGACAAAAGTGTTGGTAGTTCAAGTGGTAATAGTGAGTGAGGTAAGTGAAGATGAAATTGTAGGTGTAAGTGCTACTGTCAATGATCTTAAAATATATAATGCAGGTATTATCAATAATACAGAAAAATATGTGAAATGAGAGTCAATTAATTACAGAAAGGGAACAGTTTCATGAGGTCCAAAGGGGGTAAAGAAAATGGAAATAAGTGGGCAAGCTCTATTTACAGAACGTGATAGTAATAAAGTAGTAATAGAAAATGCACTATGTAAAGAGCAGGAAACGTTAGTGGATACCAAATCTCAGATAATATTATGGAAATAGAGAATGGCAACACAGAAGATGGAGTACAATTGTGTTTGGTAGGAAGGAAAAGTATAGTAAAAACTGTAGTGGTGATGAAAAGGGTATAGATGAAAATGAGGAGTCTGCCTTAAGTGTGTTTGAGTCAGAGAATTAGAATCAGGTTATGTCACAGAAGGAATATGAAGTAAGAAAAATGGAATAAAGAAAATGGCCCAGATTGGAAGGATGAATTAGTTCAGGGGAGGACAGGAGAATTGGACTGTAAGGATACTGAAAAACCTCTAGATGAGTGTGTGTGGTTAAAGGAAAAACCCAAGAAAGAAAAGTAATAAATTAGTACACTGTATGCTGACAAATTGGACTACTGAGGCAATAGAGTAAGGAAAAAGGACAAAGAACCATCACTTACAGCTGGACAACCAGTTACTGAAATAGAATTATATGGTATAAAATAATGTGCTTTACTAGATGTCGGAGGTCAGATAACAGGCATTGCTGAAAATTTGTGGAAACAAGTCAGGAAAATAAAATTGCAGTTATGTCAATGACAGGATTAAAAGAAATTAGTGCAACTGGAAAATTAAATAAACCTGTTAGTAAACAAGAGTATTTATCATTCAAAATTGGAGGATGTCATCTAGAAAGTATGTTCTTAGTGGTACCAAATTTGAGCATAGATATTATCCTCAGGTCTGAGTGGTTGTGTTACAAAAATCGATGCACCTGCTCGAGGGTTAATACTAAAAGTTGATGTAAAGTAAAATGACTTGAAATTAGACTATGAACAGAGTAAGCATGCAAACAATATGGATAGTTATATAAAAAATGAACTATGATAATTCCATGCTAAATTAATAATTAGCAATTTCTGATTAGTAATTGGACATTGTGTCAATAAAATAAGTACGTAGAAAGAATAGGTGTTAATGCACACAAACGGAATCGAGTGAAGTCAGAAATTAGTTTTTAAAGCTGTGGTGATATGATTAATAGTAAATTTGATTAATTGCAAAAAATGATTAGTAGATATGATTGTTAAATATGATTAGTAGGTTGGTCCAGAGAATGAGAATTGTTCTATGTTGACTGCAAAGAAATCACAAAAGATGTTTTACCTTTTCTAAATATTTTACTTATAAAAGAGTTTAAGTGAACAAATCTAATAAATTTTATGCAGGGGCTGTTACAAACTTCTAGGACTTGTAGAAGGAAGTATTCTGAATAGGAACCCATGTATGGTAATGTACCATTTCTGTGCTACAGCTGTTTGAAAGCGTGTTTCTTGGTTAGATAGGCAAGAGGGTAGTCTTGGTGGGAGGTGGTTACGTTGGATGGTCTGATATCATTTGATATCTATCCTACATCTCTGACCTGGTTTGAGCTTCATTCTTGTGTCTGTGAGTGGGTTAAGAGTGACATGGTTGAGTACACATTTTCAGAATACACTGATGAGATCCTTCTGAATGGTTAAGCTCGTTGCAATGGAAAATAATATCTTTGCTGTCTATTTACACAAGCTGAACTCAAGGATTGTTCTGTCGAATAAAGTATAGCAGAGTGAGGGTATTGGCACCTTGCAGCATTTTTTAAGCTCTTGGGCACCACATGGTCTGATTTTTAACTTTTGGACTGTCATGTCAACTGGAATGACAGTGAGACAATACGTTTTTTCCACAGTCATGTTGACCGCTATAAGTGGAACTAAAGTGGCATCACAGCAAGTGACTTGACAGTTGATATGGTAATGGCACCGAGTTCTATTGTTTCCATATACTCCTGTAACAATTCTACTGGAGAACGTTTTCAGTATGTTCCTAACTCATATTGCTTGCATGGATATTGATGTTGTCATTGATTTTATGGCATTATAATTCAGCCAAGAGTCCTATAAGGAGAAAAGAAAGCATAATCATTGGATTTGGACTTGGCTTCTGTGCAGAAATAATATGAGCGCATCAAACACACTTATAAAGGAAGTAGAACTCGCATTCGAAGATCTGTTTGTGAACCATTCTTGTATAATGTAAGCAGATCGACCTCTGTTAATATTTCGATTCAACATTCCGTCAAGTACTGGTTTCAGCGAAACTACGTGTGACACTTAGATGTTTCACATCTGGCAATCACCTGATATCTCCCCGGTATAGGCAGGGTGGTCAGAAACAGTCTGAAAAGCTTGTAAGGGGGATGTAGGGTAAGTTGAGTTGAGATGTAACTATTAACCAAAAAATTAGATACATTCCAACATTTCTCAATTAATTTGCACTCAAGTTAGTAAATCAGGCCATTGTGTGTGGAAATTCGCACAGCCTGGTGGAGGTGATGTCGCTAAATATGTTCTTCAATTGGTTTCCTAAAACCAAACAGGAGACCAATACAAAAATTGGACATGAGACGGTAGTAAGGATCGAACCCAAGCCAAAGTCTGAGAAGTCTAGTGCACTATCATCTATGCTATGAGAACAACTGACACTAATTGTACCATGTGGACCTCTTTTAATTTTTGTTCACAATGGCGTGATTGCCTAACTTCAATGCTAATTGACTTGGAAATGGCCCAACATGCCAAATTTTTTCTTAACAATTATTTTTCAGCCCATCTTCCCCTGCAACACTCTTATAAGTTTTTCAGACTGTTTCAGACCATCCTGTATATTTGATCCCCAAAAGTAGAATTTCAAACTACTTGCATGATGCGTTGGATGCTATTTATGATGTCCTGATGACTCATTTGAAAGTAAATGTTGCCACTCTTACACCTCATATCAGTTTCTTAAATAAGATGTCAAGGTACTGCAAACATTAAACCTATTCTATATCGAATTTTGGAGTTATTCTGTGTGTAAGTGCACTAAAAGACACTTAATACAGATGGTGATTGGATATTTGTGTTCTCATTAAAACTACGGTCAAGCTGAAATTACTGTGCGACTAGAAACGTTGTTACTTCCTTTCTCATATTCACTGGACGGGTGTTTAACTAAAATGGAAACCAGAATACATAATGATACTTCAAAATTAAGCCACCCAGTCGCAATCGAATTAGACTAATCGATAATGAGAAAGGGAAGCGATTTTAATTTTTAGTGGTAAGGCTAAAAATGGCTTCACTCAAGAAACGCCGCCGGAATCCGCGTGTTTCCACATGCAACTTTGACGATGCCATTTGACTGGCAGCCGAGTGACGTCACTTTAGCTGCATGTGGAAACCCAGTTCAAGTTTTCATTGTCTGTGGGAAAAAGCTTAAAGTATGTGACACTGCTGTAACCTTACTGAGTAATTCAGCATACGCTAAAAATATAAGTACAGTCAAGACAAAAAGAAAATCTTACATTGTAACTTAAATAAGGCCAATTATCACTGGCCATCATGTCAAAACATTCCACAATGTTTTTCAAATGGTGGCATTCACATAGGCAGTTAATGGACCAACTTGACATGTGAGTTCACCTCAAGGTTTCCCAGGAAGAAAGTTTTGATGGTGTGTCGCCTGCTAACATCGGAAGTTAATCTATTTTCCCCACACTCACTCACGATATAATAGTGGCTACTGTGCTTTCGTTTCTCCTTAATCTTTATTTTATTGTAGTGCTTTTTTTGGGGGGAGGGGGGGGGGAAATGGCAAATGTTCCGTGAGGACTTAATTATTTATTCCATTGAGTGTTCTCCCACAAGTGAGTTTGGATATCTGAAAGTGGAAAAATTATTTAGGTTTTACAATAACAGAACTAAGCTAAGTCCTCATTATATACGGAGTATCTCCTCTAAGAGCCGTCAGGCGCGTCTTCTCTGGTATTTCGATATACATTTGCAATTTTGCCTTTGTGATGTGGAGTGGGAGTTATCCTAAGCAAATAAAGCTTTTCATATCTTTCACGTGGTGCCCAGTGTCGATGGAAAGCACCAGTTTGTTTCCTGTTGCAAACAAAATGACTTTTAAAGTAGAATGTTACATGCTCATTAGACAGATTGATCCCAGGTAAGTCTGGCCCGATATTTGTTTTATCAGTCTATATTACTAGGGACAGTAAAACAAATAAAACAGGAAGAATAACCAGCACTCCATTAGCGACAGCACCACTATGGCCAACACTGACTGCTCCTAACATACAGAAGGGCTAACCAGTCGCTGCTTGAGTAACGACAATTCTTCAGTTTTTACTGTTCCTGTTAATACATATCGATGAAACGAATAACACACTAGTCTAATTTGGGAGCGCTCTGTCGAATAAGCCCAGAAAATTTCGACTTAAAAATCATTTTGTTTGTAATAGAAACAAACCGATGCTTTCCATCGACAGTGGGCGTCATATGAAAGACATGACTGGATGGATTTCTTTGGGCTGGTTCCAGCTACACGTTGGAAAAACAAAATTGCAAATATCTGCAGAAACACTGGAAATAACGTGCCTGACAATCTATTCGAGAGTTACCCGGTAAAAAAACAAATGTAAGTTGATGATCCGATTTTAGTTAAATAACATGTCAACGTGAAAAAAAAATCAGTTTCAACGAAGATGAAAAATACAATTGTTTACGAAATTATTAGTTAGACAAGGGAAAAAAACATAATGGATAAGGTAAAAAGGCTCTATTTATTCCTTTATAAATACTGTTTGATATTTCTAGAATGAAATTTTCACTCTACAGCGGAGTGTGCGCTAATATGAAACTTCCTGGCAGATTAAACTGTGTGCCAGACCGAGACCTTTGCCTTTCATGGGCAAGTGCTCTTTCAACTTTTTTTAAATCTCATTTTGTTCGCTTTTGTTCGTCGCAACTACTTGGGGCGGACGTCGTAAGCCACCCTTTTAAGTTCGTTGTTGATCGATTAACTCAGTTTTTTTATTACAGAGGGCAGCTACCCCTCTGACCGAACACGCTGAGCTACCGTGCCGGCATCAACTGAGCTACCCAAGCACGACTGACGCCCCTTCTCACAGGTTTACTTCTACCAGTACCTCGTCTCCTATCTTCCAAACTTTACAGAAGCTCTCCCTCTCGCAGGAATGGTACTGGCAGTTTACTACACAAAACCAGCCAACGGACATATGTTAATAGGTGTGCTTTGGCTATTAATAAACTTTACCATTGTTAGTTACTCAATTCCAATACTACACTTCCACTTTTTTACTACGAATTGTAATTCATAGATAGTGTTGCCAACTTAGTGGATTTTCCACTGGAACTAGTGGTTTATACCCTCCTTTCAGTGGCGAAGTATTGCTTCTAGAGGCCAGTGGGTCTTATAGTGGTTTAGTAGAATTCAGTTTCAGTTACTGAAAATACGATCTCTCAACGACTAAGCTATTTATATATTACGAAATATGTTATTTCTACTTTATTTGATTTCAGGAGTATTTAACGTTTACTGCGAAGACAACACTGATGCATTACAATGTGACATCAAACAAACCATCACACTCGATAGAGTACTTGTGGGGATTTGCTGTAGAACGAACAGTACTTAGTAGCACCTAGTTATAGTTCATTTCACAAGCGAAGACGGCTTGCGCAGGTGCAGGGAGTGCAGCAACAGGTTTCAAACAATGGGTGCTCACTTATTTCATTGTCGCTTTTAATAACCTCTGAGCGCTATTGGCTCACGCAGAGTGCGTCACGTCAGATGCGCGGAAAAAATTAACTCAACTGTCGTCCTTCATGGTGTGCATTATGCAGTTGTAATTCTCAGTGTATGGTATTATTTCACGACTTCATTCGTGTATAACTAAGCCGCAAACACAATATATGCAAAAGTTTCGGGATCCTTGGCTTCAGGACCAACATTTAAAAGACTGGCTTCAACTTACTGAAAGTCTCATGGGATAACAAAGAAGCATCTATAAAATAAAACGGTAAGCAGCCTTTTTTAAAAATTGATTAGTCATTTATTGATCGGTTTTACATCTTTGACAAAACTTTGACTAAGTAAATTGCAGCCTAAAATTGCTTTTAGGTATGAGCCCATTGGGAATAAAAACAAGGAAGAAGTGAGACTCGCATTATTCAGGAATGCATACTAGTATACGTATAGTCTACCATTTGGGAGAGCTAATTAACCACAGTCATGAAAAAGATATCGAAAAAGTTCAGCTGCACCGAACTAAGTGCAGTTCTGTTATAAAAAAACGTGTAATCACCGCATTTAACTGATATTCTAAAACAAGATTGCAAAGATCAATCACTTAGCTTGTTAATCTGCTGATATTGCTGTACATAAATACTTGGGATCTATTATAGTTTATTACAGTAAAAAACACCAAAAATAGTCTACATACCTTGACCTTGCTGAAGCTATTCTCTCTGCTATAATGAAGACACATCACGGATTCGGTTTGCGACTTGAAAATTTAATGGGCGTTCGTACAGATAATGCCTCTGCCATGGTTGGAGTAAATAGCGGAGTATTTACGAAACTGAAAGAAGAGGTAACACACTTGATTTTAGTACGTTGCTTGTGTGGCATTCCTTGTAACTGGCTGTTTCAGCTGCGGCAAAGGAATTTTTACCGAGATATGTGGAGTTTTTAACTAAAGAGACATATGATTGGTTTAGTCGCTCCTCTTCCAGACAGTCTCTTTATAAGTAACTATACAAAACCATCAACGATGGACAGAAACCGTCAAAAATTGTTCAAGCGTGCCAGACAAGGCGATTATCAATAGAATCCGCTGTATCAAGAATATATACGCAATGGTCAGAGCTAAAAACACATTCTCCATAGCTGAAGTGCGCGAAAGGTGTCACATGGAAGAGTTTTTGCATGCTATGTATGCAAACGAGATTAAGTACGCATATATTTCATTTTTATATCCAATATTAACTGAAATAAAAAAATAAAATGTTCGAATCGAAAGATACAGATCACAACAAACTTTTCGATGAGTTGACGAACCTTATAGACATGTTTGTCAGTAAAGTTACGTTACCTGCAAATAAAGTTAGTATTTTTACTCAAAATATTTGTGATTTCTTCGATCGAAGATGCCATCTGCGATTCCGCTTTGAAAAGGAGTTACCTGAAATCAGAGAAAAAGGATTACCATGGGAAGACGAAAAAATGTTGCGTAATCGGTGCGTAACATTTATAGTAAGTCTGATTGTAGAAATAAAAAACAGCTTACCAGAAAATTTGATATTGATGAAAAAAATTTCCAGAATAAGTGTTGAACGAGCACTTAATCACACCAAAGAAAATCTAGTTGATGCAAAGGCACAGTTAAATAAAAGTGTAGAATTTATAGCAACAGTGGATGATCAGTGGCGATAAATTCATTTGTTGAACTGGAATGAGATCAAAGATACAACAAAAATTTGGAATGAAGTATTGCATTTCAAAGATGCTCAAGGGGAATCCAGATTTGAGGAATTAGCAACTTTTGCGATTACTCTCCGAATACTGCCTCAGTCGAATGCCGACGTTGAAAGACTATTTAGCAGTATGAATGTAATAAAAAAGCAAGCGGAGGAATAGAATGAAATTAAATCTTTTAACTGCTATATTAAGAAGACATTGTGGTTGGAAGGAAAATGCTGCAACGAGTATGAAATTCCAATAAACGTTGAAAAAGAAATCGGTACCAAAGAATCGTATTGTTGCGGTCATCGACCACCAGAATAGAGCAGAGTGGTATCTCTGCACACTGACACGCTCTTGGGGTGCGGGTCTTGGCACGCGCCTTTGTGCAGTGTGTGTTCATGTTTCGACCAGTGACGCTCGCCAGGCTTGTGTATATGTGTAATTGTGCAGTTAGAATAAATACGAGTTTCATACAAGTGGTGTGCAGGTTATTACGGCAGCTAAGTGACCTGATTCCAATAGTGGTGACCCCGGACATTTTCGATACGACCACAGTACGCGCTTTTCTCATCTTTCCTCCTGCCACCGTTATGCACTGATGAGCCACAACGTGATTTGTGACCCGGAGCTCACCATGAGTTTGCCTACAATTTCATTCATGGACGAATTGCCGGTAAATCAGCCATCGACGGCTCTGACTACAGTGTTAAACCTGTGTTCACAACATTACCCCGCTAGTACAGTCCACGCACCATGACCCACACATGTTGCAGTGCATCCAAACACGTGGCAGTTTCCGGACTTCATACCGCAGGTGAAACAAGAACTTCCCTCATCACAGTGCTCAGCAACATCTCGTATGAATATGTTACATAGCAGCCTGACACACGACCAGGTCCTTTCGCCCGAAGTGCATACCGCTACATTCCCGACATACCAACAGCATGCGACCACGTTTGCAGCAGCCGTGACGCCTGCGACTACTGTGTTTGCTCCTGCACCATGTGTGTCATGTGGTCAGAGGCCTAATTGCGCTACAGTACGGACAGTCGACCCTATACCAGTTTCCGGGCCTCTGCTGTCCCCCATCGCCATCTTCCCACAACGCCACAGCAGCCACCTGTAGGACGGTGTCCGAAGCTGCCACAACTATAGAAGGACAACGCTGTATGACAGTTTGTGTTAGTGGACAATATTCTGGACATTCATGGAGTGTGGGAAGACGACGCACATTTCATTTGTTTAATTACCCACCTCCACGACGAACCAGACCTGGTCATTGACCTATTGCTCTCGCCACCAAGCCAGCACAAATATGCCATCGCAAGAGCTGACATCATCGAGCGCTTATCGCGCCCTCCAGCAGAAGCCATCCGCTACATAATTCACGACGTGCCAATAGGGGACCGTACGCGTTCACAGCTTTGGCGCCATTTAAGGGCCCAGGTGGGCAAGGAGCAACTCCCTGACCTCGCACTCTGGGCGTTGTGGCTTGTGAAATTACCACCAGACCTCCAACTACACCTGTTGGCTTACCAAAACACCGCTCTGGAGGAAAACTACGACTGGCGGACCAGGCATATTCCATCATCAAACATCGCCAGGTCGCGTCCTCCTGTTTTTCTGACACTCCGAATGTTGGCGACACTGCCGTCACATATACTATGTTTCACCGGCCGGCCAGCAGAGGCCGGGCGCGCAGCTCGCAGCAACAGACGATGGAGCCCCCTGGTGGCCAGACGGCCGTACTTGTTATGGTTCCTCGACCGGTTGCCCCGCCCACCTTCACGCAGGCGCAACAGAACACGCCACGTGACGTTGCCGGCTCGCCAGCTCAGGCACAACACCCAGTATACCCACTATGCTGGTATCATATCACGTTCGGCGACACTGCACGTTCTTGTCGTGCACCTTGCAACTACCCAAACGGGAAGCGCGAGTCAGAATAGGCGCCACGGCTCGCACTGGCAGTTTAGTGCGCCAAAAACATTATCTACTGACCACCCCTGCTGCCCACCATGCTGGCAGACTGTACATCCACGACAGGACGAGCACACTCTATTTCCTCGTGGACACGGGCGCCGATGCTAGCGTCATTCCTAAGTCGAGCGCCCCATCTTCGACATTGACACCCGTCGTGCCTTGCGAGCAGCCAACAATTCCGCAATTCGCGTCCACGGTTCAGCCGAACTCCAACTAAATCTTTCGCCTGATTTACGCTGCGCCTGGACGTTTTGCGTCGCGGATGTCGACTGCCCCATTATCGGTACGGATTTCCTGCGTAACTTCGGGCTCTCGCCAGAACTCGAGGCAGCAGCCCTCCTGCATCACGCTTCCGGCAACAGGATACCAGGGATTTTCGCCACCTGTCCCCCGCCCCCTGCCACACACTGTGATACCTTGCCCACCGTGACAGCCGAATGCGCCCATCTCACGACAGAGCTCTCCGCTGCCTGGTCGCGCCTGACAACCCAGCGCCTCGAGATCACCGACCTTCGCGCCGAAAACGCGCATCTGCAACAGCTGATCACCGCCACGTCAGCCGAACTGTCCCGTGCACGGGAGGCAGCAGGGGACGCTTCCGCACCACGGGGATACACCCACGAGAACTCCACCGAGGCGCAGATACCTCCGCAACGATGCATTTTCCCGCAGGTCAGTGACATTTCTACCTCTAATGTAATGCGTGTGGTTCCCCAGGGTGTCCCGCAGGTGATAGGCGCGATTACTAACGGTCACCGTTTGAACACCACAGAAGGCCCCTCAGTATGCAACAAGGCTCGACGCCTTAATGCCACCAATTACAGCATGCAAAAACCGCTGTACAGGAGCTGTTAGATTCAGGTATTGTTCGTCCATCCAACAGCAATTGGTCCTCGCCTGTTCATCTAGTGCTCAAGAAGGACGGTTCATTTCGTTTGTGTGGCGACTACCGACAGTTGAACGCCAGAACGATTTTAGACAACTACGCTATACCAAACATACAAGATTTCGCCCAACAACTCCATAGTGCACGCGTTTTCAGTGTACTTGATTGCCGAAAAGTGTACCGTCAGATCCCCATGTACCAGTACGACATCCCTAAAACAGAAATTATCACCCCTTGCGGACTGTACGAATACTGTTACGTGCTGTACGGCCTCAAAAACGCCGCACAGACTTGGCAACGGTTTATCGACTCCATCCTTTTCTCACTCCCATACTGTTACGCGTATTTGGACGACATCCTCATTTCATTACCTACCCTCGAGGAACACGAACAGCACCTATCAACAGTTGTTAGTAGTCTCGCCGAGAATGGAGTCCAAATAAACGACGATAAATCTCAGTTGCAGTCCGCTAGTGTGACATTTTTGGGCTATACTGTTTCCGCAGAAGGGACCCGCCCCACATCTGGCAGAGTCGCCTTTATATGCGACCTCCCCCTGCCCGAGAGGTCCGCAGCTCGTGGTCGTGCGGTAGCGTTCTCGCTTCCCACGCCCGGGTTCCCAGGTTCGATTCCCGGCGGGGTCAGGGATTTTCTCTGCCTCGTGATGACTGGGTGTTGTGTGTTGTCCTTAGGTTAGTTAGGTTTAAGTAGTTCTAAGTTCTAGGGGACTGGTGACCATAGATGTTAAGTCCCATAGTGCTCAGAGCCATTTGAACCATTTGAACGTGCCCGAGGCTTACCGCGACCTACGTCGTTTTTTAGGGATGATAAATTTTTTGCGGCGGCACATCCCACACGCTGCATCCCTACAGGCTCCGTTGACCGACGCACTCATCGGAGAGAATACTTCAGGGCTCCGCAAGGTCCCGTGGGGCGACGACTTGCGACGCGCGTTCGACGCTCTAAAAACGGCACTAGCGAACGCTGTCACGCTCGCGCACCCGGTATCTGACGCCCCAATATCAATCACAGCTGACGCAAGCGACGCTGCAATCGGCGCTGTGCTCCTGCAGCAGGTGGCAGGCTCTGCACAACCACTACGTTTCTTCTAACGGAAGTTGTCAGCCTCCCAGTGTAAGTGGTCCACTTTTGACCGAGAACTCTTTGCTATTTACGAGGCAGTTCGGCATTTCCGAGAGGACATTGAGGGTAGGTCAGTGACCATATATACAGACCAAAAACTGTTGGCGGACGCTGTGCGTAATACCACAACCGACCTTCCCCCCCGCCGTTTCTGACACATGGACCTAATAAGTCAATTCACAACAGACGTCCGTTATATCAAGGGTGTGGACAACGTCGTTGCTGACTACATGTCAAGGGTTGGTACGATCTCGTTTTCTTGGGACTTCGACGACCTAGCTGCCCAGCAACAAGGGGATGACGACATTCAACAGTTACTGAATAGCGAGTCCACCTCGTTCTCAATTGAACCACGCCGAATTCCAGGTTCAGCCTTACCAGTCCTCTGTGACGTCTCCACAGGTACTGCCCGCCCCTTAGTACCGGCCGCCTTGCGCCGTAAGTTATTTGCCACTGTCCATGACCTAGCACATCCCAGTATTCGGGCTACCACACGCCTCGTAACAGAGCGATTCGTATGGTCTGGGGTTAGAGCAGACTGCAAATACTGGACACGGGCATGCATACCTTGCCAACGCGCTAAGGTCGGCCGTCCACGCATGCACACCATTGGGCTCATTTGAGGTACCGAGAGGCAGGTTCCGTCACGTCCATCTTGACCTGGTCGGACCGCTCCCTCCTTCCTAGGGTTTCTGATACATTTTATCTATCATCAACCATGTTAGTCGGTGGGTGGAGGCGATTCCAATAACAGACATTACCGCCGACTCTGGCGCACGGGCCTCATCGCCTCCTGGATCGCGCGGTTCAGTTGCCCATCTACGGTCACGACGGACCAAGGACGACAATTTGAAGCTGTGCTCTTTGGCAAATTATGCGATCTACGCAGTGCAAAAAAATTAAGCACAAGCGCCTACCACCCGCAAAGCAATGGGTTGGTCAAGCGCTGGCACCGCACATTAAAAGCAGCGCTGATGTGCCACAACAGATCTTGGTCCGAAGCCCTCCCTTGGGTACTACTAGGTGTCCGTTCGGCTTAAAAAGACGATTTGCAAGCCTCCCTAGCGGAATTGTTGTCCTCCCAGCACAATTCGTCGAGGATTCCGATCCTCCCCCGCAGTCAGAACTTGCGACGCTTATAGAACGCGTCCTACACTTCGCCGCAAATGTACGCCACGCGCCCCCACGAGCACACACGGTCCCTCTTGTCTCCGTGCACAAAGACCTACACGTTTGCGATTACGTGATGCTGCGCGATGATACGGTACGACCCGCACTACACTCGCCCTACTCGGGCCCATAGAAAGTGATAAGCCGCTCGCTGCAGACCATTTACATTCTGTGCAACGGTAGAATACAAACAGTGTCCGTCTCGCGCCTTAAACCAGCTTGGCACCTCAACGACGAGGCAACTTCAGAGTACAACTTCCACCCCGACCACACTCTCGTGCCACCGTCCATCTCTAATACCTCAAACGCGCTGAACCCCCCCCCCCTCCCCCCCGGTACCAGTGACGCGTATGACGATGCGTGTGATGATGGTGTGACACCAGTGGTTCGTGTTCTCCCCCCAGCTCAGAGGCTGCAGGAAAGGTCGCGTGTGAAGCTTTCACCCCTCCCTTCCCCCACCTCAGTGTTTCCGTCGACCGGCCGACGCAGACCGACGACGCCAGCGTCGCTGTTTTCCACGTCGACGTGTCACCTTTCCCGGTCGAGGACTTGTCTCTCCAGCTACGAGATGGGACACTGTTCGTCCTGCACGTTTCCCCCCGCACATTCGACGATTCAGCCGCCCAGGTTACACTCCTACGCACGTTTGCGGTACCGACAGACGCAGAGGAGGCGGCAATCACCGCTTCGATCGATGAGGACGGCCACCTCTGCATTCGCGTGCCGCTCACGGCACACCACGCCCCCGCATCGCCGGGCCGCTTGATCCCAGTTTCCTGTTTCGGCCGCCCGCTACGCCCACCGGTGTGGCACCGTGAATTCATCACAACAGACCGATCACCACGCCAACCTACGTCACCTCTTCTCACTGGAAGGGGGGGGGGGGGGGGGGGGGAGGGAGGCTCTGTGGCGATCATCGACCACCGGAACAGAGCAGAGTGGTATCTCTGCGCACTGACACACTATTGGGACACGGGTCGTGGCACGCGCCTATGTGCAGTGTGTGTTTACGTTTCGACTGGTGACGCTCGCCAGGCTTGTATATGTGTAATTGTGCAGTTAGAATAAATATGACTTTCATACAAGTGGTGTTCGGGTTATTACGGCAGCTAAGAGACCTGATTCCCATAGTATCAATATGAAGCCGAGGATGATGATGATGCAGACGAAAATGATTCATCTGAAGAAGACGAATGCATTTAAATAATTAGCTGTTGTTGTAAAACTTTTTGTATGTTCCTGACCTTGGCTTGCTGATTTATTTATTGTATGTTCATTTAATGATTCTGAATATTTTATTACTGATTAATAAAAACTAATTACTAATGTACTTATTGTTTCCTTTCATAATAATTAAAAAAAGTTTTTAGTGAAAATTTTAGCAATTATGAGAGTAGGCGCGTTTTTGTTAGTGGCTTTCTGGTGGTTTTTTGTACTTAGAAGTGGTGGGGAGCTCACTTTAACTGTTGGCAACACTGCTCATAGAGTTACTTTCAGTGTTCAGTACTGGACTATCAAATTTTTTTGTCAAAGTCGATATGTCAAATACGAGGGTCACTCCAAAAGAAATGCACATTATTCTTTTTATATCCACATTTTATTCTACATGTTTGAAAGAGTTACAGTGTGTAGATACATCCTTTAGGAACAATATTTTCATTTCTCCACATAATTTCCATCCCTCTCAACTGTCTTACGCCATCTTGGAACAAGCACCTGTATAGCTGCACTGTAAAATTCTGGACCAACCTGTTGGAGCCACTGTTTGGCAGCGTGCACAAGGGAGTCATCATCTTCAAACCTTGTTCCACAAAGAGAGTCTTTCAGTTTCCCAAAGAGATGATAGTCACATGGAGCCAGGTCAGGACTGTAAGGCGGGTGTTTCAATGTTGTCCATCCGAGTTCTGTGATCGCTTCCAAGGTTTTTTGACTGACATGTGGCCGTGCATTGTCGTGCAACAGCAAAACATCCTGCTTTTGCCGATGTGGTCGAACACGACTCAGTCGAGCTTGAAGTTTCTTCAGTGTTGTCACATATGCATCAGAATTTATGGTGGTTCCACTTGGCATGATGTCCACAAGCAAGAGTCCTTCAGAATCGAAAAACACTGCAGCCATAACTTTTCCAGCAGAAGGTGTGGTTTTCCATTTTTTTCTTGGGTAAATTTGCATGATGCCACTCCATTTATTGCCTCTTCGTCTCTGGTGAAAAATGATGGAGCCATGTTTCATCACCTGTCACAATTCTTCCAAGAAATTCATCTCCACCATTCTTGTACTGTTCCAAAAGTTCGCTGCATACCGTTTTTCTTGTTTCTTTGTGAGCCACTGTCAACATCCTGGGAACCCATCTAGCACAAACCTTTTTTAACGCCAACACTTTCAGTATTCTGCAAACACTTCCTTCCCCTGTCCCAACGTAGTATGACAATTCATTCACTGTGATGCGTCTGTCAGCAGTCACCAATTTGTTAACTCTCTGCACATTGTCTGGAGTTTGTGAGTACGAAGCCTGCCACTGCGAGGACAATCCTCAATATTGCCGTGCCCGCTTTCATCACATAACCTGCTTGCCACCGACTAACTGTACTGCGATCGACAGCAGCATCTCCAAACACCTTTTTCAACCGCTTGTGGATGTTTCCCACTGTCTCGTTTTCACAGCACAGGAATTCTATGACAGCACGTTGCTTCTGACGAACGTCAAATGTAGCAGCCATCTTGAAGACATGCTGTGATGGCGCCACTCACGGGAATAGGTTGAACTAAGTTTGAAAACAAGCGGGAAGAATGCATCTACACACTGTAAAACTTTCACATATGTAGAATGAAAACTGTATTTTTACAAAAATAGTGTGCATTTCTTTTGGAGTGACAGTCGTATTTATGTAAAAGAAATTTGATGGTGTAATAGGGAACTTTGTCAAATCTCGTCTGTCGTCAAATAAATGTAATCAAATCTAGGGCCTCACCGTAGATTTTATCATAAAAGTCGCTTGTCTTTTGGGGTCAACGGAAGCGTCCGATTCCACCTGTCTGCTTTGACCTATGTAAGGGTGTTGTGTTGTGTGACGTCATAAAAGAATGGAGTTTGTGTGTTGGTTGTGTTTGTCGATGTCGTCTTGTTGTGTCTGAAGGCGCCCCCTCTGTGTGTGTGTGTGTGTGTGTGTGTGTGTGTGTGTGTGTGTGTGATGACCGACCTGCTTTGCTGCTCCGAAATTTGTTGGTGGTAAGTAATTGTTTTCTTGGGTCTATTTTTCTCGAGTTGTAATGTTTTGTGTATTTATTGTGCATTGAATGTTTCTTAATTTACGTAGGGATATTTGACTTTTTAATTTTTGAGGTGTTGTGGTTTTGGTTTTGTTTTTCGTAGTTGTAGGTGTTGATTTTTTCGTATCAATAGTTTTGGTTGACCTATATAGGTCAAGGGAAATGACTGATTCCAATTTTCGTAGTTTTATATATAGGCATCGGTGTTTTGGTATCGTCAGTTGCGATTGACCTATATAGGTCAAGGGAAGTGACCGATTCCTGCAGATTTTGTATTTTTTTTTTTTGTTCATCATTTTGTGTGTTTTGGGATTGTGTTGTGTTTTTTTACTGTTATATTTAGCTTGTCCCCTCCCTGAAACCCCCAATTCGGTTGTCCTGTTAGTTTGATTGTATTTTAGCCGGGAGATGTTATTGTCTTAGTTATACATATTTTCGTGTTTGTTGCCGTGTGTATGTAGTGATATCATAGGCGCCATATTGGAGACGCGTAGAATAGCCATTTCTGCCATATTGATGACGTCATGGGTCAAAGCAGACGGTTGGAATCGGACACTTTCGTAATCCCGTCTTCTGTTCACTGCAATGCGACATGCTACCACGTGGAACACTAGCATCACTGCAGCGTTCTGCCATCTGTAGTGTGTTTATAACCACAGCCATTAAATTCAGTTGGTGTGCATCGTCAACTACAAAATTAGTAGAGCTGTAGGAAGCAGATGAGGCGTCTTACAACGTGAGGCACCCTGAATACGAAAATAGATTAAGAAGATTGGAGAGCTATAAAAATATTGCAGAGGTGCTGTGAGATATGGCATCGTTGTACGGCAGATGACACAAAGAAGAAAATTAATGGCCTCCACTCAAGCTACTCCCACGAGAAAGCAAAAGTATGTATTGACATATTTATTTCATTTTATTTATGCAAGTGAAGTTTACATGACATACAAATGATTTGCATAAATTTCTTCATTGCAGCTACTTGAAGCATACAATAATGTTTACATAACTATACAAGTAGTTTAATTACTATTATTGCAGAAGTGTAAAAGCAAAAGTGGAGCCAGTGGACAGTCAGTTTATACTCCGCAAGTGTACTGGTACCAGTTGCTGAAATTCCTCGATCAGGCCACATAGACGGACGAAAGTGTGAGCAATTTAGAAAGTACCGAAAGTGGCAGTGAACGTGGAACACCAATGTTTGAAGAAATGTTTGACTTATGTACATTTGTTTACATTTTACATTACGAAATGTGATTATCTAGCCAGGGCACTTTCCCAGCACCATTGTAAAATGTTTTAAAGCATTCTCTAACTGTTCTCCCGTCTACTGGACGTCCAGAAGCAGCTTGGCAAGCTATTGGTTCCATTCGCTGTCGGTCCTCAGTCCTTTGAGGTTCAAGATAAGTGCAGTCTCCTACTACGGCAGACACTATTTCTTGACGAGTTTACATGTGTTTTCTTTTCTCAGTTAACAAGTTGTGCAGTGTGCGGGCAACCAGTGAAATTGTGGTAACTTTTTCTAGAGGCAGATTAATGGTAGAAAGAAAAATCCTGAAACGACTGGCAAGAATACCAAAGCTGCTTTCGACAAATCTTCTTCCTCGCGACAGTCTGTAACTGAAAACCTTTTCTTCCTTAGTGATTCCTTTTAAGGGGTATGGCTTCATAACGTTGTAACTCAGAGGAAAAGCATCATCTGCCAGTACAACCATTGGAGTTGTTGGAGTGTTTTCAAAAATCAAATTATGGGAGTGACTCATTGACCGTTCTATTCTGAACATTCCTGTAGGCAGGCAGTTTGGGAACACAAACAATAGTTTGCGTTCCCAAGCTGCCTGCCTTCAGGAATGTTCAGAATAGATCGCTCAATGAGACACTCCCATAGTTTGCTTTTTGAAAACACTCCAGCATCACCAACATGCCCATTAGTTCCTACATCAACATACCAAAATTTGTAGGTGGTATCTACCATGGCAAATGAAATGATTCTGTTAAAGAATTTATAATTCGAAAAGTGAGATCCACTAGCTTGTGGGCAATTAATTCGAATATGATTTCCATCCATTTCTCCAATAGTCTTATAACAGTACTTCTCCTCGAAATCCTTTGCAATTTGCTCCCACTCTTCTCTGTTTGTGGGTACCTCTAAATAAGATTTATGTATGTGTAACATAGTATGTGACTAATGGCTTTCATTTCTATTTTATAGCATGAATGCAGGCTCATTACACCATTCAAGAAGAGCCTGGTGTTGCATGTAGTGAGCCACAGCCACAGCCCCAGCATCAAGAGCGGCCTCCCACAAGGAGAAGGAAAGGACAAACTGACATAATTGTGGAGGACACCAGAACATTGAAGGCTATGGCTGATGTGGCCAGAAATCAGCCCCAGCCCCAATCTGTCGGAAAGATCAGTATAGTGTCCTTGCCACCCACATTCCAGCTGAAATGCGGGAGACGGAAAATGTGGGTGGTAATGCATTTGCAACAGGCACAATGCAAGGGCTGAATCGGTATATTAGGGACAGGTGGGATTTGCTGCATGCAACATATCCACAGCCACAACTATCCACCTCTGGGTATATCTAGGCTGCCTTCCAGCAAGCTGGCAGAGAAGAGGAGGATACGATTTAATACACACACAAACACACACACACACACACACACACACACACACACACATATATACAGGGTGAGTTGCGTAAGACGTAACACCCCCATTATTCCGGGGGCGATTGCACATATCGACAAGCGGTGTTCGAATCATAGCCGACTATGGGACACATACTTTGGTACATGCACAATAATCACAACGTTTGTATTGACCGAGATAATGAGGCAAGTACATGTTTTTAAATGGGACGCTATACTTTTTTTACCATCATTCGAACGCTCTGAAAAGACGCGTATAGTGATGTAACGCATGTTGCTATTGTGATTCAAACTTCGCTTAAAAGACGCTGGGAAATATTGTATGATTGAAGGTTGAGGCGGTCGGAAGCAGCTGCAGACTAAACACACCTCGCGCGACCCACGGGCCGAGTTGCCGTGCTCTATGCAGCATGCACGGCCTACACTACGTAGGTGAATCCTCATCTGCCCTCTTTCAAGCGAAGTTTGAATCACAATAGCAACATGCGTTACATCACTATACGCAGCTTTTCCAGAGCGTTCGAATGATGGTAGAAAAAAGTATAGCATCCCATTTAAAAAACATATAATTGCCTCATTATCTCGGACAATATAAACGTTGTGTTTATTGTGCATATACCAATGTATGTGCCCCATAGTCCGCTATGATTCGCTGGAAACCGCATGCCGGTACGTGCAATCGCCCACGGAATAAAGGGGTGTTACGTCTTACACGACTCACACTGTATATATATATATATATATATAATTTTTTTGTAGCTCTCCAATCTTCTTAATTTATTTTTGTACTCAGGATACTTCACGTTATAAAGCACCTCATCAGCTTCATACATTTCTATCAATTTTGTAGTTTTCGGATACAAAATGTAATTCTGACTTGTTATAAAATAAAAATAGTTCTTAATGCACCTAAAGTATATTGAACATTTATTTACCTTCAGATATTGGTCTTTTAGTGCTTTATAAATTGCTGCACACGTTTTAGGTATTATCTTCGTTAATGTGCACTGTGGTATTAGAGTACTGTTGTAAGCTAGAGTAACTCTCTCCTGTAGCAAGGAATCGGAATGTTACTGTGAGCCTGTCTTCTGCAGATATAGCAGTTCTTAAGTGAGTATTGTGCTTTGTGATATTAGGATACATTTCACTGAGCAAATACTGAAATGTATACTCATCCATTCTTAAGTAATTTATGTACGACTTGGCGTCCTCCACTAAAAGCTCACGTAACAAGTTTTCTTGAATGCTTTTATCGTCTCGACGTAAACCCCACGGCGTCACCCAGGTATGTTTCCTCTGTTTCCCTGGCTTCTCTTCCACATGTGCACATCGTGCAATTGTGGTACATGCAACTGCTGCAGTTAATAACAAGTTGTTGTCAGACATCTTGAACTTTGACGAAAAATATGATGACAGTGTAATTCCCCTTTTTAGCGCCACGTCAAAGATCTTTGTCAAATAAATTTGACGAATATTTGATCAAGTCTTTGTCAAAGAAATATGATAGTGTAATACCGGCCTAAGGCCGGTATTACACTATCAAATTTCTTTGTCAAAGATTTGATCAAAGATGTGATCCAATATTCCGTCCAATATATTTGACAAAGATCTTTGATGTAGCGCTAGAGGGGGTATTACACTGTCATCAAATTTTTCGTCAAAGTTCAAGATGGCTGACAACAACTTGTTACAACCACAGCAGTTCTACGTACTCCAATTGCATTGTGTGCACATGCGGAAAAGAAGTGGGGGAAAAAATGGAACCATACATACGAGGTTGACAGTCTTAAAAGTCCTGGGATTACAACTTGATAATAAATTCAGTTGGGAGGAGCACACCACAGAACTGCTGAAAGGCCTTAACAAATCTGTATTTGCAATTCGAGTGTTAGCAGACATAGGAAACATAAAAATGAAAAAGCTTGCATACTTTCATTCCATAATGTCATATGGGATAATATTTTGGGGTAAATCTTGCAGTCAAACAAGTTTTCAAGGTCCAAAAGCATGTAATACGTATTATTTGTGGAGTAAATTCATGGACCTCCTGCAGAAACCTCTTCAAAGAACTGGGTATACTAACTACTGCCTCTCAGTATATTTACTTCTTAATGAAATTTGTCGTAAATAATGTATCTCTTTTTCCAACAAACAACTCAGTTCGTACATACAATACCAGGAACAAAAATGATCTGCACAAGGACTTAAAAGCGTCTGTGATCTATTCTGTTACTCGTTTTTATTCTCTGTGGGTGTTTTTAGTATTTGGAAAAAGGGACCGATGACCATCACAGTCTGGTCCCTTTAATCCCACAAACCAACCAACTTACTTTAGTTCAAAAAGGGGTCCACTACTCAGGAACACTCATCTTCAATAATTTGCCAGGAAACATAAAAAATTTAGTTAGAAATAAAGATCAGTTTAAAAGGAGCCTGAAAGACATATTACTGGCCAACTCCTTCTACTCCATTGGCGAAATTTTTAATAGAAACAAATGATGTATTGTATTTATTCATACTATTAGTATTGTTATTTCAGCTTAAAAAAAATCGACATGTTCCACATCCACGAGGCTCTCCTCAGCACGGATCTATGGAACGAAAAACTAATCTAATCTGGGTGAAGCCGTGGGTTTTACGACGACACGATAAAAACATTCAACAAAACTTGTTACGTGAGCTTACAGTGGAAGACGTCAAGTCGTACATCAATTACTTAAGAATGGATGAGCATACATTTATGTATGTGCTCAATGAAGTGTATCCTCATATCACAAAGCACAATATTCACTTAAGAACTGCTACATCTTCTGAAGACAGGCTCACTATAACACTCCCATTCCTTGCTACAGGAGAGGGTTATGTTAGGTTAGGTTAGGTCTCCAATCTTCTTAATCTATTTTTGTATTCAGGGTGCCTCACGTTGTAAAGCGCCTCATCAGCTTCATACATCTCTATTAATTTTGTAGTTGTCGGCACACACCAATTGTATTTACCGGCAATGGTTATAAAAACACTACAGACGACAGTACGCTGCAGGGATGCTAGCGCTCCATGTGGTAACATGTCACATTGCAGTGAACAGAAGACAAGCGGTTTCTTTGATCAAATATACAGCGAGGCCCTAGATTTGATCAAATATTGGACGACATTTGACAAAGTCCCTATTACACTATCAAATATCTTTGACAAAGATATTGGACAAAGAAATTTGATAGTGTAATACCGGCCTAAGCAAACTGACGTGATGTGATGAACAATGTGAATAAGCAATGTAATGATGATGCCAGGACATGTTGTGATGTGATGCTCACTGTGAAATGGCCTTTAATCATTCTGTGCAGTATTTTTCTCGGAAAAGATCCTCAAAATTTTTACGAGTTCTAACTTATAAAGCCATACAGAGGTGATGCAAGACTATAAATGTATAATCAAAATAGTACCTTTGGCTCTGCTGATTGCAGCTAATGATCTTATCATAAACCGCTAGACAGAATGTGAAAACAATGTGATTTCTCGTAGCCCAGTACAGAATGATGAAAATGAGATTATGGGATTCCATCCGCGATACAAAAAGTCGTAATATAGTATCATAATTAAGGAACTCACAATGTTAAATTACATTAATTGACAAAGCAAAATTCATGTCGGATGTTCTCCATAAAGTTTGCGTGATAAACATTGAGAAGTGAAACAGGAAAAGTGTCGTCCAAACAATTCAAAATGGCGACATTTATTTGCTAATGAAAATATATATGTGCAAAAACAGTAAAAATATTTGGAAGTCAATACATAATGCCTCTGTTTATCTATTCTGTTTTCTTTCTTAAGCCTTAACTCACGAGATGTGGTCTCTCAGACGACGCGAAAATTTTCGAACTCGCTCTCTGAGGCCGGTTGTGGTGGAATGCTTCTATACTCCCCCTACCCTCCTTAAATTGCCAAGCCTACGATGTTTTGCTGTCGATTGTGTTATCACCTTCTGTGTTTATTGTTGACACGTGTTATCGGTAGGTGTTGGAGTCTCCTAGACTGCACTCGTGCACTGCGTACCTGTTTTCTTAAGTATAGCTCAAAGTGTGTCGTTTTTAACTTTCCCGAGTTTGATGAAATTGTTTGTCAGTCTATGAAGGAAGGTGTCAGTGATGTAGATCAAGAAATAAACGAAAAAGACGACAATTTTACAGTAGCCAGGATCGTAGTTCTGCTGTCAAACAAGAGTATCATCCAGAGGAAGAACTTCAGAAAAGCTGTGATGGGGATTTGTCTGTTTCTTCAATGAAATACTTGAAGTGCCTGTTAAAATGTGTTCTGAGTGGTGATAAAAATGTAGTTCCCACCAATTAATGTCAATTTGACAGACTTTCTTTCTGTACCTACTGGGTGCAATTTTTATGCACAAATTTAAACTCTGGAATTTAGGTTTATTTGGAAATTTATTGACTACAGAGATTGTATAATTTTTCAGAATGTAAAATTCAGTGCTCTAACAATTTATTTATGTGTACTATTTAAAAGAACCGTACAAATTTATGTGCTTTTCTGTGATAAATACTAAAATGCTGCCGGCTTTGTTTAGTGCTGTAAAATAAACTAGAAGCATTAAAAAACACTTATATAATTCTAAAAATAAATGTTAAATAGCATACATTAAAAATTTCAAATGATTTTTGCCTTAAATCTCGGTTTAAAAATAGGGGTCCCAAGACCCACCTCGTGGTATGCGTTACAGAAAAGTCACCTCGTGAGTTAAGGGTTAAATACCAAATACTGACAAAAGCAACTGTATTTTACTCTTCAATAGATCTCACTTTTTCAGTGTTAAATTAGGGAGCGATGACCTCAGCAGTTTGGCCCCTTAGGAATTTACACACATTTCAATGTTAAATAAACTTGTTTAGTGAAAATTGTTTCATCAATCTGCTCTGTACAGGTATCGTAAACCCTGAAACTTCTCCATTTTCAGATATCTGGCTGCTTTTGTGGAAGAACGCTTATGGGGAAAAATAGCCAAGTCATTCCTGACTTGTCAGATGTACTTTTGGATATTGTCATCTTCCTTGCACAATATTTCAATGAGGTGACACTTCGCCTTCATTGAGTGTACCTGAAGATGGCGACAAGTTACGTCACGTTAATACCATGCAAAGTAGATGTCGATATTTGTCAGTGCACATGGAGGTCAAAAATGTCAGCAGATCACCAGGAAAGCATGAAGAATAACATCCAGTACTCATGGATCATTTGCAGTATGACTCAAAAACAAATCAAACAATAAAATAAAGATACAAAGCTACGAAATAAACATGATTTAGTGCAGAGAGAATAGGTTAACTTCAGATGTTAGTATACAACGTCATCTTCCTCCACCAATATCAACACTAAAAATATCTTCTCCAGAAACCTTGATGCTTATGTGCCATTCCATTTTGTTGAGGGCCTGTGTAAATGCCCCCATTTGAGATGAATTGTGGAATGTTTTAACATTCCATTCCATCTTGTGCCATTTCATCAAGTGTGAATCAACCTTACAATGGTCAAAAGCTGTTTTATATGACTAATTTCTGACATCAATTACCATAAGTCTGATAAGTATTATTCATCGATTGGATTAGTAGTTGGCCCTGAATATAACATCACTTCTAGCATGATTTACGATTTATAATAGTAATTAATGCCACAACCCAGTAATATGTGGAAAGTTGTTAGTGTTTAACAAAAGGACGAAAAAGTTGCACGGAAGAGCCATAGAGCATTGCGTCAACACCCAGAGTTTGATAGCCACAAATATGGTGACATAGGTTACAGTAACAGACACGCCTGTGCATTGCACAGTTAGGAAAACCGAGCTCGGTGGTAAATAGCGGTGCACACCCATAACCTTGTAGCAAGTGTGGTGGTGCCACTACACCAGGTAAAGTCTCTTGTTTTGGCAATGTGATTAGGCATCACGTTTTAGTGAAACAAATGGGCACTGGAGGCATATGACTACACTACTGGCCATTAAAATTGCTACACCAAGAAAATGACGTGCTACAGACACGAAATTTAAGCGATGGGAAGAAGATGCTGTGATATGCAAATGATTAGCTTTTCAGAGCATTCACACAAGGTTGGCGCCGTTGGCGACACCTACTACGTGCTGACATGAGGAAAGTTTCCAACCGATTTCTCATACACAAACAGCAGTTGACTGGTGTTGCCTGGTGGAATGTTGTTGTGATGCCTCGTGTAAGGAGGAGAAATGCATACTATCACGTTTCTGACCTATATAAAGGCCAGATTGTAGCCTATCGCTATTGCTGTTTATCGTATCGCGACATTGCTGCTCGCATTGGAGATCCAATGACTGTTAGCAGAATATGGAATCGATGGGTTCAGAAGGGTAATACGGAATGCCGTGCTGGATGCCAACGGCCTCGTATCACTAGCAGTCGAGATGACAGGCATCTTATCCGCATGGCTGTAACGGATCGTGCAGCCACATCTCGATCCCTGAGTCAACAGTTGGGGACGTTTGCAAGCCAACAACCATCTGCACGAACTGTTCGACGACCTTTGCAGCAGCATGGACTATCAGCTCAGAGGCCATGGCTGCGGTTACCCTTGATGCTGCATCACAGACAGGAGCGCCTGTGATGGTGTAGTCAATGATGAACCTGGATGCACGAATGGCTTGTCATTTTTTCAGATGAATCCAGGTTCTGTTTACAGCATCATGATGGTCGCATCCGTGTTTGGCGAAATCGCGGTGAATGTATATTGGAAGCATGTATTCGTCATCGCCATTCTGGTGTATCACCCTGTGTAATGGTATGGGGTGTCATTGGTAACATGTCTCAGTCACCTCTTGTTCACGCTGACGGCACTTTGAACAGTGGACGTTACATTTCAGATGTGTTACGACCCGTGGCTCTACCCTTCATTTGATCCCTGCAAAACCCTACATTTCAGCAGGATAATGCACGACCGCATGATGCAGGTCATGTACGGGCATTTGTGGATACAGAAAATGTTCGACTGCTGCCCTGGCCAGCACATTCTTCAGATCTCTCACCAATTGGAAACGTCTGGTCAATGGTCTGTTTGACTCAATGCCCAGGCATATCAAGGCCGTTATTACGGCCAGAGGTGGTTGTTCTGGGTACCAATTTCTCAGGATCATGCACCCAAATTGTGTGAAAATGTAATCACATGTGAGTTCTAGTATAATATATTTGTCCAATGAATACTCGTTTATCATCTGCGTTTCTTCTTGGTGTAGCAATTTTAATGGCCAGTAGTGTAAGTCTGAATTTCAAAGCAGGGATCAATTGTCATCGCTGGAAGTCAGCAATACCACTACAACACCAGAGCGACGCCAGACAGTGAGATGACTGGCCTCTGCCAGATGCAACCATGTGCTCGAGACAGGGCTGCACCTGCTGTATGCAATAAATCTTTCATGGGACTTTGTGTCTCAGCCGTGCTTATCAGCCATCTGCACCTGCTGACCAATGCCGAGTTCCTAGTGGGAATCCATGTCACAATGCCTACCAAGGGGGCAGCACATCACACCCTGCGAACAGCAGCCTTTGCACTCCCACAATGCCCCAAGGGAAGCAGTGTACGTATGTCCTGTTTCACCGCCACCAAGGCTGCGTGCAGAATCAAGCAGCCACCTCCCAAGTGGGGTGCAATCGCAGCATAATACGAAGCACCACTGACGTCAGTGCCCATTGCCTACAGACGCTATCAACCTCAGCTGCGTGAGGTGCCAGTGTAGTGGTATCAGGTGGATGCCACCGCCCATTCATCAGGCTCTAGCCAGGGTCAGTAAGGAGAGGCGTGCTTGCTTCACTATGCCATGTGCCAAAACAATAAAGCATGTTGTAACGGTTAACAGTGTTTGCCTGGGCACCATGGCCTATCACCACCACTCACTCGTTCCCCCAGCACACTACAGAGCCATGTCAGGAGTGGGAGAACTTCACCACCATCGACAGTGGAGGGATGCCACCCCAACTTTGCATTGTCGGAGCCACAGCTCACAGTATCGTTGTTAGGGCGAGTGAGGCTTTTTTTTATCTTATGTGTTGATAGCAATGGGGTCAAAGCTTAAGGGATGTAATTATGTGAGGGTTACCTTTACAAGACCAGAGGAGCCTGCTGACTTATCACAGTTTAAGTGCATTTCAAGAGATGAATGCTTGGTGCCTGTGCATTGTACTTAGTATAATTTGCTTGGGCACACTGCACCTTGTGCTGAATCGGCAGCAGTGACTCACTTTACATGTAATCTTTTTGGGCAAACATGTAGATAGTGTAGGAAGTCGATGCGGCTCATCATTAGACAGAAGGAGTAGGTTTATAGAGAACTTTGCAATTACATTTTCTTTTGTTATTTAGCTGTGTTTGTCTGATTCGTGAAAATAAGTGAGGTCAAAACAGAGGCAAAGTCAGGGACACAAGATGTCACCAGTGAGGAGGCTTTGCAATTGTTATTGAATCAGGTACCTCAATTGAGAGTGGTTAATGTGATTGTAAATAATGTATTGGTGGAGAAGGATCACAAAATAGAATTGCTGAGGTCTCAGGTTCTAGGGTTGGATCCAGCTATCACTAACCATGTTTCTCCCTTCTCTGGATGTCTGAGGGTATGGTAGCAAGTGTAGAAGATCTCAAGTTAACGTCTAACTTTGGGAGTTCATCAGATAAGCAGTTATTGTAGATTGCAAGGTTATGTCTGATGGGAGAAGTGAAGTTGCTTGTAAGGTGTACAGAAGCATTACATAATGCAGAAACTTTTGATGAATTGAGGCAGGGATTGGAAGAATGGTACAAGAAGCAGAACAGGGCATGATTTTTTGGGAGCATTTGGGTGCTCTTCCAGAAGGTGTAATGAAGCAATGAAGGATTTCATAGATAGGATTAGGAAGTTGAATATTTACTCCTGTGTGTTATTGCAGAATGGCTAGATGAACAAAGTGGAGCTGCAGGAGGTTGATAAGCGACTAGTCGATGCTTTTCTAAGGAGTCTGGCACCAGATACCTCTAGGAGGGTGCATATGGGTGTGCCTGAAGATCTCCATGCTGAGGTTAGGTTAGCTCTGGAATACGAGTAACCTGATAGATCAACAGGCATGAGGGATCAAAAACATGTATTTCCATCAAAGATGAAGTGTTTCAATTGGGGATGAACAGGTCATATGCAGAAGTAGTGCTACCAGCCAAGAAGGAGTGACAGAGTCAATAGAGGTGACCAGTGATTTAATGGGAATCGTAGAATGGGAAGTGTAGCTTACTGACAAGGATCAGGGGTGGTAATAGAGGTTGTCCAGGGGGGGGGAGGAAGGACTGTTAAACTTAGGAGGGAACCCCAGTGCCACAGGCAGGATTTCCCAATTAAAAATAAGTGCGGTGAGAATGAATGAAGTGGTAAAATGTGCCATAATGTGTGTGATAGATGGTAATAAATATAAAGATTTGTTGAAAACAGTGGCTCATGTGTCAGTGGTTTCGAGTGATTTAGTGGGAAGGAAGTGTTGGAACACAGCATATTATAAATTGCGTGAGGTAGGGGACAGTGATACAGAACCATTGGCTTCAGTAGTGATAAGTTTCCTGTTCGACGCAATTCAACTTAAGCAATGTGTTGAAGTGGTGTCTCATGTAAGTGAGGGGTAGAGCATGAGCCAAGGGTTGAACTTTCTGCCTCCATGTCATGCCATAATTGACTTTCGATAACATGTAGTAGAATATAGTGTGAAGACATTCCAACTAGGAGAAACTGATGATTTGCTGTGAGGAATGTCTAATATACAAAACAATCCAGTTCAACTGCAAGCTATGACATTAAGATTTGATTCATATGATTTCGTGTCAGGAGGTACAAAGAAGTTGCTATGGGTGAATGTGGAGCCTGTGTTACCAGTTGATATGTCATGTGTAACAAAGCCATTAGAGGGTAGTGAAATATTGGATGCAGTGTGTTGTTTGATAAAACATAATATTGTACAAGAGAGGGAAAGAGGCAAAGTGGTACCCATCAATGAAGATCATTTTGGTGTGGAAGAAGTTATGCTGTTAAAGGGAATGTTATTCACTACATTAGAAATTCTGGATCAAGAAGACTGCCACACAGGTGATGTTGGCTGTGATGAGGCAGATGATGCTGCTAGGACTCCATTTCATGAGAAACTGAGTCATTTGAGAGGGACAGATAGGACTCAGATGGAGGACTTGTTGCTAAAATTTCAAGATTTGTTTTCTCCACATTTGCTAGTAACATAACACAGGATTCCAAGAGGAAATGAAGCAACAGTATATTGGAGGCTATATAGAATCCCACAATTGCTCCTACCAGTTTTGAAGGAGTGTATAAACCAACAGTTGGCTGATGTAATTATAGAAGAGTGTACCAGCCCCTGGGGTCAAGAATTGTGATTGCGTCAAAAAGATCTATGGTCAGGCCAAAAAAATGTCAGTTAATAATAATAATAATAATAATAATAATAATAATAATAATAGCTTCATTCAACATCAAATGGTACACTGCACATCTACTAAGAAACAGTAATGATTAAAGTTATTTGTACAATACACAAGACACATTCTTCTGATTACATCATTAATTTACAACAAAATAACAATAAGATGTTTACTGATTTCTATTCACATAATTTCACAAAGCATTTGTTGTTCTTCATATAAGTATGGTACTCTGCTAATGTGTAGAAATGGTGTTTTATTAAAAATTTCTTAAGCTGATGTTTCAGTTTAATTGTAGGAAGAGCCATGACTGCACTAGGCAGTGCATTAGCTAATTTTATACCTGCATACTGAGGCCCCTTTTCGTAAAGAGCTGTTCTGTGGCTGCCAATTAAAATCTTTCTTTATTTCTAGTATTGTACTGGTGGAAATATGAATAAGTGTTTGGGTGCAGTATTTTCACAAGCAATATGGCTTTTAGAATGTATGTGTTTATAACAGTTAACACCTCTGTTTTTGGGAACAAGTTGCTACAAGATTCCCTAAATTTTGCTCCACAGATTATCCTCACACCACTTTTTTGAAGAATGAGTAGCTTATCTAGATTAGCTTTGGTTGTTGCCCCCCGAATTTCAATACTATAGTTCAAGTGAGAGGAGAAAAGAGCATGGTATGCAGTCTTTAGGACTACAGTGTCTTTACAGAATTTGCTAATAGTACTGGTTGCAAATATATTTTTTGACAACTTAGTTGCTAGAGAGTCAATATGTGTGTCCCATTTCAGGTTGCTTTGGATTGTTACGCCAAGGAATTTTACATTTGACTCTTTCTTTACCAATTCGTTGCCAATGTATAATTTAATTTCATTATTCAAACTACTTTTGTTAAACTCCATCAAACATGTTTTACTGGTGCTTACATTTAAGTGGCTCTATTGAAAAACTGAACAATTTCTTTTGTCATATCATTACACTCGGTCTCTAGTTCATTACACGATTCCTTTGTACACACAATGGACGTGTCATCGGTATACAGAACAATTTTGGAATTTATAGTGCAGTATTTAATATCATTTACATAGATCAAGAACAGAAGGGGGCCCAACACCGAGCCCTGGGGCACACCATATTTTATGCAAGTGACCTCTGATTTGTAGACACCAATTTTTCATTTTAAGCAGAACAAACTATTTTCTATTGCTCATATAACACTTTATTGGGTCATAAGCAGTGCCTCTAATGCCCATGTTCCATAGCTTGTCTAATAGGATGTCAATATTCACACAATCAAAGGCTTTTTCCAGGTCTAGGTATACACCTGCCACATGTTCCTTGCTTTCGATACCCCCTAACACTTCTTCAATTAGTTGAGCAGCTGCAGTGCTAGTTGATTTACCTTTTAGGAATCCATTTTGATTTCAAAACATCAGGTTGTGTTTGTTAAGAAAGTTTATATTCCTGTTGTATATAACTTTCTCAACTATTTTGGAAAAGACAGGAAGGATTGAGACTGGTCTGTAGTTTTCTATTTTACTGTTGTCACATTTCTTAAAAATGGGTGTTACCTGTGCTATTTTTAGTCTGTCTGGAAAGGTGCCTGATTCTATTATATTGTTGACTGCTACAGACAGAGGTACAGAGACATTTTGGCTACAGGCTTTTAAAACATTAATATTTAGGCCATCATGCCCAGCAGAATTAGAGGGTTTTAGAGAGCTAATGATGCCCATTATTTCTGCACAGTTTGTGGGGGCTAGATATATACTATGGTCACATGTATTACCTTTTGTCACAATTACTGCCACCTGAATAGTAAGACTATGACAGATGCCCAGGCAATTACAAACATCACGGAAATGATAGATAACAATGGACTTAAGAAGTAGATACCATCAGTTAGAAGTTGCACCAGAAGATAGACTGAAAACAGGATTTTCAGCACCTTGCATACAGTACCAATATATAAGGATGCCCTCTGGGCTGAAGAATGCACTGGAAACTCTCCAACAGCTACTGGATGGAGTGCTGAGGGCATTGAAATGACAGCAATGCCTCATACATCTCCATTTTCAAGGGATATGCAAGAATATGGACAACATCTGAGGGGAGTGTTCAAAAGATTACAAGCAGCCCATCTGACACCCAGCACAGAAAAATACTGCTTTGCACTGGAAGAGGTTAAATATCTGGGCCATATTATTAGGAAGGGCAAAGTGAGGAGCGATCCGAGGTTAATACAAGCAGAGCAAATGTTTCTGGTGGCATGAACAACCCAAGGAATTAAAAGCTTTTCTCAGTCTCACAAATTATTATAGAAGGTGTTTTTGGCCAGACCACATGTGCAGTTGCTAAAGAAGGGGACTAAGTTTGTATGGTCAGAAAGATGCCAGGAAGCATTTGTCCAGTTGAAGAAAGTATTAACATCGAATCTGTTTTTGGTCTTTCCTGACTTTCAGGAGTTCATATTATCATGTGATACACCAGATCACACTCTAGGGTGGGTTTTGAGGCAGGGGATTGATGGGCAAGAGCATCCTGTTGACTGTGCAACAAGGCAGTTTATCATAGCCGAGAAGAATTATTCTACAACCGAAAGAGAAATGCTTAGTTTGATATAAGGAGTGATGTACTTCTGGTGTTACTTGTACAGAAAGAAGTTTTGGCTTGTGATGGATCTTGCTTCTTTATAGTGATTACATGGTTTGAAGGACCCATCCAGTAGATTGATAAGTGGACGTTGAAACTCAGTGAATTTGAGTACGAGGTACTGCATAAATCATGAAAGAAACATGGGAATGCAGATGGGCTTAGCAGAAAAATAGCTGTAATATAATACAGGCATTGGGTCATTACCCTGAGGAATGGCAAGCAGTACAAAGCGCTAAGAAGAGTGTAAACAACAATAGTTTAACATGAACAACTGCTAGTTATGCAGAGAGACAAAATTGAGACTACGAGTGGTGGTGCTGGCCAAGCTGAAACCAGACATGTTACATGAGATGTGTGATCACATTTGAGTGTGCCATAAGGGATGTCGGGCAACAAATCAGAGAGTGGCAGAAAAGTATTGATGGAAGGGAAGAAAAGATGATGCTGGTCAATACATCGAGAATTGTGTGGGTTGTGCACAGTGAGCGGATTTGAGTTGGAAGTAGGTCCTGTTACAGAGGCTACGAGAAGCAATGGAACTGCCCAGTTTCATTGGGATGAACAAATTATGCCCATTCAACTGAATCATTTACCATAATAAGCCATTTTTCTGGTTATATCAAGATGGTTCTGATGGTAGACCAACAAGCAGTCACAGTTTCACAAGCGTTAGTGAAGAGGTGGATATTGAAGTTTGGGGTGCCAGGGATGATAACTGCAGACCAGGGAATGAACTTCATTTCAGACCTGATGGAAGAGTTGTGTAAGTTACTAAAGACGAAAAAATTGAGAACCAGTCCACTTCATCCGAAAGATAGCATGTAACAAAACATGTGCATCAAAAAATTCAGACAATACTTAGTTATTAGATGAACTCACACCATTACAACTGGGATACATATCTATTCATTGTGGTGAATGCATACAGCTCCAAACTACACTCCGGTACAGTATTGTCACCATTCAGGGTGGTTTATGGGTAGAAGGTGCAGTCACCATTCGGTGTGATTAACCAGAAAGGTGGCACGAAAGGAAAAGCAATATAGGAGTATACTAGAATCATAAATGAAGTGTGAAGAAAGACCAGTGAGTGAATACTAAGGCACTGGAAAAGCAGGAAGAGGCAGCAATTACCTCAGTACAAAGTGAGTCAATGGTTGATGATATACCCCACATGGAAAGATGAACAAGTTTAATTGAAACTACATGACTGGTAAATGTGAAGCTACAGCTGCCGATAAGGACAACAGTTGTGCATGTCAGGCATCTATGACCATTCAAGGATCCGCCAGTGCCAATTCCATGAGAGGTATTAGTGAATGCGAGGAGAGAGATGAAACGGGCGAAGCAGAAGGATGAGTGACAGGGGAGAGGTCCAGAAACCTCAGGATCCTTATGCATTAAGAGTGAGGAATTATTTGTAAAGTGGTGTGATTTTTGCAATTACTGAATATTTTTATTTTTGTACAGTGTATGGTATTAATGTGTTTTGGATGAAATTATATGTTGGTGTAGGATATGTTTTATCATAAATGTGTTGAGACATGCTAATTGGAGACAGCAGATTTCTGGGGGCTGCAGATGTGGTATTCATCCATGTCCTCAGGTTGCCTTATGGTAGAAAATCCAAAGAAGAAAGATGCTAGTTTTGGCAGTGCTGTACTTTTTCACCAGAGGCAGAGTGAAGGGACTGCATGATGGTCAGCTTGACAGAAGAGTTGTGTTCTCCAGACAATCAGATATGGTGTTACCCAGCCACAGGTGGTCATTAGGTTTATTGTTTAAGATGTAGCAGTTGCAGAATGAAATTAGGAGATTGGAAGAAGTTTTTACTGGCATACAATAACTAGCGGTTAGTTGCTGGAGGCTGAGAGAGGTCTTGAAGGAACAAGGGAATTTGTTTGAGGCATATGGACGATTAAACGAGCAGATGCAGGAAGTGATCAGAGTGGTTCCGCACAAATCCAGAAGAGTAAAAACAGGATGGATACATGGAGGGGAGGGGTGGTATATTGAAAACCATCTTCGATATGGCAGTCTTGAATGACGTAAGCAAGTTGGACAAAATGGCAGAGACTGCAATGGCGTTAGTGGAGGCAAATAAAGTAACTGTGGAGAGGCATTCCATGCAGATCGTGAGCTTGGAGAGTGGTGTGTTACAAAACACATGCATGCTCCAGAAACTGACGAAGGAAGTTAGGGATTGTGCCAAGACCTCGGCTAGCACTCTCACCCAGGATATGGAAGCAGCACAAGCTCGAATGTAGGTACTGGATGCAAGACTAACGTTAACAAGGCTACTGCAGTCCCTGGGAGGTAGTATCTGGGAGCCTAGGGTGGTTTAATGAATCTGCAGGAAGCCATCCATCAAGTGCTACATGTGCAACTAAGTCCTGCCTTGCTGTCACCTGAGCAGTATTTAAGAGAGTTGAGGAAACAGCCAGGAGAGCTGCAACTAGTGGTGGAGCTGGGCAGCTAGAACTTTCGATTGTACTACCATGATGCAGCAGTGGGTGTAACAACAGACAGCTGATAATAGTGTGTGTTGGTGACGTTATTGTAAGTAGGCAAGCACACGGTGTTCATGTGTTACATAGTACACTACTGGCAATTAAAATTGCTACACCAAGAAGAAATGCAGATGGTAAACGGGTATTCATTGGACAAATATATTATACTAGAACTGACATGTGATTACATTTTCACGCAATTTGGGTGCATAGATCCTGAGAAATCAGTACCCAGAACAACCACCTCTGGCCGTAATAACGGCCTTGATATGCCTGGGCATTGAGTCAAACAGAGCTTGGATGGCGTGTACAGGTACAGCTGCCCATGCAGCTTCAACCCAATACCACAGTTCATCAAGAGTAGTGACTGGCGTATTGTGACGAGCCAGTTGCTCGGCCACCATTGACCAGACGTTTTCAATTGGTGAGAGATCTGGAGAATGTGCTGGCCAGGGCAGCAGTCGAACATTTCCTGTATCCAGAAAGGCCCGTACAGGACCTGCAACATGCGGTCATGCATTATCCTGCTGAAATGTAGGGTTTTGCAGGGATCGAATGAAGGGTAGAGCCACGGGTCGTAATATATCTGAAACGTAACATCCACTGTTCAAAGTGTCGTCAATGCGAACAAGAGGTGGCCGAGACGTATAACCAATGGCACCCTGTACCATGACGCCGGGTGATACGCCAGTATGGCAATGACAAATACATGCTTCCAATGTGCGTTAACCGCGATGTCGCCAAACACAAATGTGGCCATCATGATGCTGTAAACAGAACCTGGATTCATCCGAAAAAATGACGTTTTGCCATTCACCCAGGTTCGTCATTGAGTACACCATCACAGGCGCTTCTGTCTGTGATGCACCGTCAAGGGTAACCACAGCCGTGGTCTCCGAGCTGATAGTCCATGCTGCTGCAAAGGTCATCGAACTGTTCATGCAGATGGTTGTTGTCTTGCAAACATCCCCATCTTTTGACTCAGAGATCGAGACATGGCTGCATGATCCACTACAGCCATGCAGATAAGATGCCTGTCATCTTGACTGCTAGCGATACGAGGCCATTGGGATCCAGCACGGCATTCCGTATTACCCTCCTGAACCCAATGATTCCATATTCTGCTAACGGCCATTGGATCTTGACCAACGCAAACAGCAATGTCGCGATACGATAAACAGCAATCACAATAGGCTACAATTTGACCTTTATCAAAGTCAGAAACATGATGGTGCACATTTCTCCTCCTTACACGAGGCATCACAACAACATTTCACCAGGCAACGCCAGTCAATTGCTGTTTGTGTATGAGAAATTGGTTGGAAACTTTCTTCATGTCAGCACATTGTAGGTGTCGCCACCCGCACCAACCTTGTGTGAATGCTGTGAAAAGCTAATAATTTGCATATCACAGCATCTTCTTCCCGTCAGTTAAGTTTCGCGTCTGTAGCACATCATCTTCGTGGTTAGCAATTTTAATGGCCAGTAGTGTGCATACTTATCCAGTGAAGTTAGTGGAAGTTGCAAGGTAAGAGAGGAAGAGGTGCTGCTATTAGCAGAATACGGGGATCAACATGCAGTGTTGACCAAAAGTGAGCTCCAGCAATGCCAGATGCGATAGTCACTATGTGCCTGAATCACAAAATTGTAACAAGTAGGAGTACATGCATCAAGCAACTCTCTGGGGGTAAAACAGAGGGATTTCCTTGCCAAAAAGATGTGATCACCCAGAATCATATTTTCAGAAGGCAGGTTTGCATCAGTACCCTTGGAATACAATGACGTAGTGATAATTGCTAGTTGTTATGAGCTAGGGAAACTAATCGGCGAGACATTTTGGATTTATGAGGCACTGCATTGCTGATCGATGGGACTATATTTGATAATCTGGGACCCACATTTCATTTGCCAACTACTATGTTGGGAGTTATTCAACTATATGTGATATGGCCACAGGTGTACTGGCCAGATGAACCTTCAGAGATGTCCAACAAAACCTTATGTTCATTAACAACATCTGGAGATGTAGCTTGGATCATTCAGTAAACCAAATCATATAAGCCCATAAGAGGTGGATCACTACAGAATAATTGCTGAAGCATGTGGAACAGCACCAGAGTGATAGACATCAAGTAACCCTGACTTTGAGCATTGCATGTCCTAGTGCAGTGGTAAATATAATTTTGCTCTGCCTAGCGCTAACATATTTCAAATGACAAACGTGTGATAGGCCATCCCAGGACTAATCCAAGTTCCCATAGACTGGATACTATGAGCAAGACATAGGAGATAAGTTTATGTAGTCAGAAATAAATACAGTAGTTTGCGTAGTAGTTAAGAATAGCTGATTTAGAGTTAGAAACTAGTTTCACAGATTAAGGTTAGAAGTAATTACAGTAGATTTCCAAGCTATTATAAGACCCAAGAGATTGGGTCTTCTCTGTAATGGGGGCAGTGTAGTGCCCTGACACAGTCTTTGGTTGGAAAATTATTAGTCTTTAAAAAAAGATAGGAACAGTAGCATGGAAGTGCCATAGAGCATTGCATTAACAGTGAGAGGTCAGTAATTGCAAGTGTGGGGACATGGGTTACAATAACAGACACACCAGTGAATTGCACAGTGAGGAAAATATATCTCAGCAGTAAATAGCACTGCACTGCCATAACCGTGTAGCAAGAGGGATGGTGTCACTTCACAAGGGAAAGTCTCTTGTTTTGGCAACATGACTAGGCACCAGCTTTTAGTGAAATAAATGGGCAATGGAGGCATTTAAATAAGTCTGGATTTTAAGGCAGGGATCACTTGTTATTGCTGGAACCCAGCAGTACCACAACGATGCCAGGAATTACCAGATAGCAAGAAAACTGGGCTCCGCCAGCTGCAGCCATGAGTTCCAGGCTGGGCTGTGACTGTTGTTTGCACTAAGTCCTTCATGATACTTTGTTTCTCGGCCTTGCTGATCTGCTGCCTATGCCTGCTGACTCCAATAGTGAGTTCCTAGTGGGACTCGGCACCACAACACCAGCCGCCTACTGCTTGCCATCACACCCCACAAACAGCTACCTTTGAACTCTGTTGTGGTAATATGAGCAACGTTAGTTCTTGCCGGGCCTACACAGTGCTGAGGAAAGCAGCACACTTGTTTTATTACATCACCATGGCAGCCGCATCTGGAATGTGGGAGGGGAGGGGGAGGGGAAGGGCACTTCCCAATTGGAGTGCAGTCACAGCATAACATGACACAGTGCTGACATCAGTGCACACAGTCTACAGACGCTGGCAGTCTGAGCACTGCAAGGTGCCAGCCCAACATCATCAGATGGAAGCTGCTGCCCATTCATCAGCCATAGCCAGGGTCAGTGAGGAGAGGCATGCCTGCCTCACTACACCATGTACCAAGATCAAAAAAGCTCTTTGTAATTGTTAACAGTGTTTGCCCTAGGCACCATGGCCTATCTCTACCACTTACTCATCTCTCAGTGTGCCCAGAACACTACAGTAGTGATGGCTACTTCATCCTTTCACATTATATGATGATTCTTTTTGTTGTACAAAAGAATGTTAATTAAGATAAAACAGCTACAAAGAAATTGAAGAAGCAACAATCAAATGTTTTGTGAAATTATTTCTCTAAAAGTTAAAAGTAAGAACTGTAACAGATTATAGAAAGATTTGATATTGGATGCACCTTTGAATTCTTCTTTTTCTTCTTCTTATTCTTCTTCTTCTTCTTAGCATGCCTGACCACTTCGGACATTGGAAATCATCATGGATATTCTGCCTTTATCAGTTGCAATGTGAAACAGTTCTTCAGAGCTAATGTTAAACCAAGATCTAAGGTTGTCGGGCCATGAAATTCTTCTTCATCCCAGAGGTCTCTTTCGCTTGATTTTTCCTTGCAGGATACATTGAAGCACCTCATATCTTTTTTGATTCCTCATGAAGTGGCCAAGCTATTGTAGTTTGCAACACTTGATGATGTTGATCAGCTCTGGGCTTTTGTTAACTCGAACCTTGACATTTGTCACTTTTTGAGTCCATGATATTCTCAACATTCTTCTGTATAGCCAGAGTTCAAAGGATTGGAGTCTGGCAGCGGTTGCCTTTGTAAGGGTCCATGTTTCCACACCATAAAAGAGAACTGAGAACACATAGCACCTGAGGAGCCACATTTTTATGTTCATGGTAAGATCATGATTCTTGAAGGCTGAGCTCATTGAGTTGAAAACACTCCTCAGCTTTCCGATGAGACAGTTTATCTCCTGCGAGCTGTCCCATGCTTCGTTAATGGTGGTGCCCAGATATGGGTACTGTGAAACTCGCTGTATGCTTGTGCCATTGATGTACCGACTCACACCTTGAATGTTCTTCCTGATGATGATCATAAATTTTGTTTTGTTTGTGTTGATGTCCAAGCCGTATTTCTTACTTGTCTCAGATATTTTGTTTATCAGCTTCTGCAGCCCTTCCATTGTATTATGCTTATTAAACTGGATTTCATGCTGGTCAGTTTAATCGTCCACTTGTCAATTTCCCAGTCTTCATTTGGGTATAAAAGTTTAAACAAATTTTTTTCTATCAGATCACTAATTAAGCCTTTCTTAATTATCCAGGTTACTTGCAAGAAATTAAAAGTTTTTTTTTTTTTTTAAACTAGATTTCACACTGATAAATCTGCCATCCCATTTGTCATTTCCACTCTTTATTTAACTGTGAAAATTTGAACCAAAATCCGTTATGTAATATCTAGGGAGATCTGTTTTTACTCCACTCAAAACCTTTATAAGATATGATCAGATATGATTGTACATATCTAATAAACAAAGTGCACATAAAGGCATTTAAAAAACATTAAGGTAAATATGAAAATTTGTGAAGGAGGAATAAATGATGATATGAATGAGGACAACCAAATGTTTAAATTAGAAAAACCAGAATTTGTAAAATAATTTGTTCTCAGTGAATTTAACAAAAGTTGTGGACTCATTGGTCACATATTATCTGCTGAAAAATTGTTTATGTATAATAAATTTGATTCTAAAATAGAAGCTTAACAAAGTGTGTAATGCATTGATTGTTAAAAGATTATAGATAGTATGGTGGATGTGACCAGATGGTTTGTTATAATCATAACTCAGTTTTATTTCAGTGAAGTCTCAGTATTGTTTTAGTCTCAGTCATGGTTTAGTATTATGTTAACTTAATAATGTCATGTTTTCAGTTCATTTTCAGTGTTTTGACTAACATTCTTTAAATAAACTAGGACTGAAATGAAGCACATTTTTTTATTTGTGTCTATATCAATACACCAAGATCATAGGACCACAAACCATCTCCTAGATGAATTACGTACAACACAGTTTTTTATAATGTGCTATTCTGCAAATATTTAGTAAATCACTAAACTAAGAGTGAAATTTGCTATGGAGTGCTCAAGCCTAATACACTACTGGCCATTAAAATTGCTACACCAAGAAGAAATGCAGATGAAAAACAGTTATTCATTGGACAAATATATTGTACTAGAACTGACATGTTATTATATTTTCATACAATTTGGGTGCATAGATCCTGAGAAATCAGTACCCAGAACAACCACCTCTGGCCGTAATAAAGGCCTTGATACACCTGGACAGTGAGTCAAACAGAGCTTGGATGATGTGTGCAGGTACAGCTGCCCATGCAGCTTCAGCAAAATACCACAGTTCATTAAGAGTAGTGACTGGCGTATTGTGACGAGCCAGTTGCTCGGCCACCATTGACCAGACGTTTTCAATTGGTGAGAGATGTGGAGAATGTGCTGGCCAGGGCAGCAGTCAAGCATTTTCTGTATCCATAAAGGCCCATACAGGACCTGCAACATGCGGTCATGCATTATCCTGCTGAAATGTAGGGTTTCGCAGGGTTCGAATGAAGGGTACAGCCACGGGTCGTAATATATCTGAAATGTAACATCCACCGTTCAAAGTGTCGTCAATGCGAACAAGAGGTGACAGAGACATGTAACCAATGGCACCCTGTACCATGACGCCAGGTGATACGCCAATATGGCGATGACAAATACACACTTCCAATGTGCGTTAACTGTGATGTCGCCAAACACAAATGTGGCCATCATGATGCTGTAAACAGAACCTGGATTCATCCGAAAAAATGACGTTTTGCCATTCGTGCACCCAGCTTCGTCATTGAGTACACCATTGCAGGCGCTCCTGTCTGGGTTGCAGTGTCAGGGGTAACCGCAGCCATGGTCTCCGAACTGATAGTCCATGCTGCTGCAAATGTCCTTGAACTGTTCGTGCAGATGGTTGTTGTCTTGCAAATGTACCCATCTGTTGACTCAGGGATCGAGACGTGGCTGCACAATCCGTTACAGCCATGCAGATAAGATGCCTGTCATCTCGACTGCTATTGATACAAGGCCATTCGGATCCAGCACAGCGTTCCATATTACCCGCCTGAACCCACCGATTCCACATTCTGCTAACAGGCATTGGATCTCTACCAACGCAAGCAGCAATGTCGCGATACGATAAACAGCAATTGCGATAGGCTACAATCCGACCTTTATCAAAATCGGAAACGTGATGGTACACATTTCTCGTCCTTACATGAGGCATCACAACAATGTTTCACCAGGGAATGCCAGTCAATTGCTGTTTGTGTATGAGAAATCTGTAGGAAACTTTCCTCATGTCAGCACATTGTAGGTGTCGCCACTGGTGCCAACCTCGCGTGAATGCTGTGAAAAGCTAATAATTTGCATACCACAGCATCTTCTTACTGTCAGTTAAGTTTCGCATCGGTAGCACATCATCTTCGTGGTGCAGCAGTTTTAATGGCCAGTAGTGTATTAATATTGTGACTAGGGCAGAATAATATAATTACATTGTAAGCCTAAACTTGAAAACTAAAATCTTATATCGAACACTACATCCGATTGCATGGTGAATTTATGGTAACAGCGTCACACAAAAAAGTCAGTCATTCAGTTACATCCTTAGCTGTGCTCTCACCTGAGACACAAAACATATTTGAGATGGATACTTACTCAGCTTTTGGATTTCAAATAATAGACAAAATTAGCATCATATTCAAGGTGGTATTATTTGATGATCTTGAAACGTTATGTACTGAATGTGTTTACTTATTTTCTCTGTGTTTAGGGTATATTAACTATTATGCAGCTCAAAATCAATTGAAATCGTCTGCAGTCTCATTAGTTTTGAGACTGATCAGTTCATGTAGCCCTACAAGAGGACTTAAAAGGTGAGATAAATCAATTAATGGAAGAAGATATTGAAAGCAGCTGTAAATGCATAATTGGACATTGATGTCTAACCCATTCCTTGATCAAAAGAACTAATTTTCAATCTTTCTGGTGGCCAGTAATTCTCAAAAACAGATTTAGCTGAAGAATATCTGCAATTGCCGCCTCATGAACAGTCACAACACTTTATGGTAATTAACATGCTCTTCAGGTTGTACAGATACATCAGTCCGCATTTTTTAATCATTAGTGCATTGACATTTCTCCAATGCTACTTGGAGCAACTAATTCAAAAGATTCCAAACATGGCTAACTACTTGAATAATATAATTTTCACTCATGTTACAAGAGAACAATACCTGCAAACTTGTGTATACTCTTCCCCCTGCTAAACAAGAGTGACATTTTCAAGAAAGAAATGGAATACCTAGGCCACATCTCGAGTCACAGAAGTTTACAACCAACTTAACAACATGTAGAAGACACAGACAAAATGCAAGTGCTCACAAATTTAAAAGATCTCTAATCATTTTTGGTAAAATTAATTATAGTTCCAGTTACATACCTAATGCTGCCCAGATTATCAGACCACTCAGTAACTTATACAGTAAATGTGCAAAATCTGAATGGTCCCATCAGGGCCAGGACACTTTAAAAAAATTAAAACAGTGTCTGTCAAGTGACCTATGACCCATCCAAGTGACTTATCCTGGCTACCTACACTCCCGAGCACAGCTTTGGGTTGGTTCTCTCCCCCAAAACTGCAGACAAATATTAACAGATTGTGGCAGTTCTCTCCTCTCAGGATTCGCTGTCACCACAGTTTGCTCTAGCAGATGATCCTCTCCCAGGATTTAGGCGGCTAGACACTCTTCAAGATGCTCTCACTACAGCAGGCATCCTAGGTGACAGGAATCTCTTACCCCCACCACCAGGACTGGTCTTAATGAATTTCTGTGCAGGAATCCCCATCTAGGTGTGACACTTGCATGTTTCTGGCATGCTAGTGACATTTAGTTGGTCTAGAAAGAACTTAAAGGCTTGGCTGAATGTAAGTACTGTGAGACAGTGCCTGAGTGCTGCACTGATGATATGGAGTGAACGTTTCAGCAAGTCAGTCTTGTGTTGCCTTGTGGCAACTAGTTTGACAGGCACCCAGTCCAACACAGAACCAGATGGCTTTTCCCACATTTAATAGCTCATGTATCACAGTTCCTTTTTGCCCTTTCTAGCCACTTTGGAGAGTCCACATTTGGGCTCTGATGGACCCATGGTTTTTAAATTTGCAGAGCCACATACCAGCATGATCAATGCATTTTTCTGTACTGAAACAAGTTATTTCCAAACAAGGTCAGACTAACTTTGCACTGCTCATCTGTGTAGGCACTAACTGTTGGTGGTAACTACTACCAGACAATATTTGGTTGTCTCTTTTATCCCATTTCAGGCCAACGTAGCCATGGTGTGCCTCCCTTACAATAACTGCACAGTGTCTTATTGTTTTCCTGATCAATGGTCACGTTTGATGTTTGCATTAACATTTCAAATGACCAAATGACTTACCTGTTGACTCCAACACTTTGTTCAAACTGTTTCTCATGCATGGCAAGAACTGAATTTTGTAGTCATGTTATATTTAGTATGTCTTCTACACATGGCACCAGCTTAAGTTAGCTTTGTCAGTTGAGTTTAAATGCTATTGTTCAAACTGTTTTTCATGCATAGCATGGGTCAAAATTTGTGTTCATGTTAGATTTAGTATGTTTTCTACGCATGGCACCAGCCATATTTGATGTTTATGTTCATATTATGAGGGTCCATGTGGACTAACCAGTTGAGTTTAAACGCCTTGTTCAAACTGTTTTTCATGCACTGCAGAGACTGCATTTTGTATTCATGTTGTATTTATTATCTTTTCTATGCTCGGCACCATCCGCATTTGATGTGTGTGTTTACCTTACAAGCATCCACTTGGAGTAACTGGTTGGGACCAAAGAGTGTGTTTAAATTGTTTGTAAATTACAGCATGTGTCCAATTCTTGTATTCATGCTCATTTCTGTGGACCACCACAAGGACTGAACAATTGTATTTCCAATTTAATTTAATTATTTTCAAATTTTCACTTTGCGCAACATCTGGTTTTCATCTTCAAAGATGAACAAACCAGATACTTCATGTCTGTTTATTTAAAGTTTCCCCAGCTACTTGCACTACAAAGAGCTGACTACTAACTGTTGGATTTTCAAGTTATGCTTAAACCAATGCTTATTCTGTTTGATCTTATTTGGTTGCTTATAGAAGTCAGTTGAGCTCAATAAATTGGTTGCTATTGCAGAAAACAGCACTTACGTGGTGGGGTAGCAATATATGCAAAAACACCTCTTGCATCAAACTGTGGCAGGATGGATCTCAATACCCTTTGTGATGAAATGCATTTTGAAGTATCAGGTCTAGTAATTGAGAACCTTAAGCTAATGATAGTAGTCGTGTACAGGCGACCTAGTGGTGACCCCCATATCTTTCTGGAGAAACTTGAGGAACTCTTAATGTACATATGTATACCGAAATGGAAAAAAATACAATATTGTCATTGGAGGGGATATCAATTAAAGTTTTGATGTCCTGATGGACAGAAAAACTGTGACAAAGCTCAAAAATGTGCTTCGACAATTTGACCTGTACTATGTTAACTGCAAACCTACCAGAGGCTCACCCTGTCTAAACAATATATTTACAAATATTAAGAGAACTTGTATGTCTACTGATGTAATTAGTTTCCCTTACTCAGACCATGATGCAGTATATCTTAGTCTTAATAATGTAACTTCAGACTGCGCCAAACCAGAATCTAAAATTGTGATTACTAGACCAGTGAGCAGAGAGAGGATGGATAGGTTTAGACATGCCCTCACTTATTTCAGTTGGGACACATATTTTATTAGGGTTCAACACTGCTCAGCTGATATTGTTTTCACCAAGTTTTTCTCCATATTTTTAAATATATTTGAAAATAACATCCCTCTGAAAAAATGTACAGTGAATATTAGTAGTAATTACAAGAAAAGGAAAATGAAGGAATGGTATACTCCACAGTTAGGGCAACTGAAAAATACTATTATGCTGTATTCTAGTCTGTACAAAATCGGTAAATCAGAACTGTATAAAGAACTGTATGCTAAAGCTAAATACAAGTATAGGAAGGCAATAAATCGAGCAAAGAAACTGCATAACATAATAAACATTGAAAAATCTAACAATACATGCAAAAAGGCCTGGAGTGTAATAAACTCCATTGCTCACACTATACACAAAGAGGAAATCATCATTACCCCAGAAGAATTTAATAAATATTGCATTCAGTCCATTGAAGAAATTAGTAGCTCAATAAACAAACCCCCTGAAAATGCACTTAGTAATATGGACAGCTGCTTTGAAAAGCTTCCCCCAAACGCCTTCACTCTCACAGAAGTGAACCCAAGCGATATCCTAAAAATAGTGAAAAATTTCAGACCTTCAGTTAGTGTTGATTATTATGCTATGTCATGTAATTTGTTGAAAGATGTTATTGATTGTGTGATTTATCCCTGAACTTTTTGTATTAACAAATGCCTAGTTGAAAGTAAGTTCCCCGACATACTAAAAATTTCTAGAATTGAGCCCATATATAAAAAAGGGGAAAAGAACTGTCCCGCTAGATACAGACCCATATCCATAACCCCAGTTTTTTGAAAAATTTTAGAAACAGTTATGTATGAGCAAGTTAGTGTCTACTTGGGTAAACTAAACATAATTAGTGATAAACACTCTGGATTTAGGAACGATAAATCCACAACAGATGCTATGGAGTCCCTCGTAAAATTAGTACCAGATGTGTTCGAGGCTAGGGACTATGCCTAGGCTACATTTTGTGACCTGAGCAGAGCCTTTGACTGTGTAGAGCATGACACTGTGCTAAATAAGCTGGTTTACTATGGTTTTGATGACAACAGTATAAATATGTTCAGGTCTTTTTTAGAGAACTGTCAACAAATTGTGTGCATTGATAGGGAGAAATCAAATTTGGTTAATGTTAGGTACGGAGTGCCTCAAGGGTCGGTGTTTGGACCTTTAATTATTGTGCTAATGATTTTAATGACCTGCCCTTGTTCATAAATTCTCTCACAATATTGTATGCTGGTGACACAACTTTTATACATAAAAACTCTGATCTAGGTACACTGAAAACACTGACCGAAAAAAACCCTTGTTCAGTCCTCATTATGGTTCAAAGTTAATGGCTTCTTACTAAATGAAAACAAAACCCAGACACTTTACTTTAGCCTCAAAGAGATTCCTAACTACCAAGAACTAGAAACTGTCAAATTTTTAGTTGTTAATATTGACAATAAATTGACATGGGAAAAATATATTGGCTAGGCTTTCAAGGGTTATTTATCTAATTAGAAATTCAAAAAGACATGTTCACAATGACTATGTGAGATCAGCATATTTTGCCTTCTTCCAAAGCATCATCTCTTATGGCAACTTACTGTGGGGTAGTAGCTGTCATGTAAATGACATTTTACTTTTACAGAAGAAAGTAATCAGAATAATAACAGATTCTGATAAAACAGAACATTGTAAACCTCTGTTTATTTAATTGCAGTGTCCTACAGTAGTAAACTTATTCATCTACAATCTTTTATTGTACATTAGAAACAATGCCTCTAATTTTGTGTTGAGAAATGATATTCGTAGCCATAATACTAGAAACAGAACATCTGTAGACGTGTCATATCATGGATTATCAAAATTGCAGAACTTCTACCTAGTTCTTGGGCTAAGAATGTTTAACAGACTAAGTGCTGACTTTAAAAAACTGCCTGTAAATATTTTTAAAGCTAAATTATACAAGCTACTAGTGAACAATCCGTTTTACACCATTGATGAATTTTTTGAAGATGAAAATACTGTATTCTAATGTGTACCTATTTTATGTAAACCAGTTTACATCAGTATAGTAGTTTATGTAGAAATATATGCTCTTGACTTTGTCTATTGCTGTAATCAGCTGAATGACAATAAAATTTTATTATTATTATTATTATTATTATTATTACTGTGCTTTTTGTCAAACTCAAGCTGAAATTCTTCTAATTCCATGTTGGAATATGCATCCCTGTCCTTCCAGTCATCACCTTGTTTAAAGTTCATATTTTTGTGTTTACATGAGCTCTGTTTTGGCCATTAAGCTATTTACCTTTTCATTTAATTTTGCCTTTTAGTAACTGTGATTATGCACTGCCTCTCAGGAGAGGATAGAGTCATTCAGCATAACCCATCTAAACTCAGTTAAGTACCTTATCACAAGCATTGGGAGTTTGTGGATCTGTGCAATGTTGTTCAAGCAGCATGTAAACCCTTTAATTTTGTTGATGATATCTTGATTCAGCTCTACCAGTCAGCAGCTCAGCTACCAGATTTCAGTGCTACTTGGGTCCAGTTTATTCAGGAGTCCGATTAGATATCAGGTTAGCTTTGGCAAGCGTCAAGTCACAATCAGCAACAGTCCTCTCAATTCTAAAATTAGCATGGAAATACTGACTGCAGCTCTAAGTTAGGTGCTATTACACTTCATTTCCACAACAGCATCATATACACCTCCAAAGCTCTGACTATAACTCAGGTAAACTATTCTAAAATTGAAAAAGAAATTCTTGCTATCATATTTGGCTTCCAAAAATTTCATACGTTTCTTTATGGGACTGAATTCCGCCTAATCACTGATTACAAATTTGATATTCCATTGTTCAGTTTCAAGAATCAACTTCCCAAAAGAGACAGTTCCATGCTCCACGATGGGCTCTCTTTCTTAGTAATAACAAACAGAATGACATGAAAATGTTGATGTCTTGTCCAGAATTACTTCTGGCTGGACTAGGTTTTCCAGGTGTCCTCATTTTCTGGGATGGTCCCCGTTTCAGATTAAAGAAATTGGTGTGCCAAAAAGTGCTTTCTGGAATGCACTTTGTCCCAGATTTTTGGATTTCAGAGAAATATTCGCATACTATTAATTAGTTCTCCAAATTCTTGTGTGGGTCTATATTTCAACTCCAGCTGTTAAGCTAAATAACAAAAGTTTTTACTATTGCAGCTCACTGTGTTCTTTAAGGAATATTATTGTGCTGTAACACTGCTAAGTTTCAATTATTGCACCTTATGTCAGTTCATTTTAAGCTTTTCAGCAACATGGTTCTCCGTTTCTCTGTCTGAATCATATTGTCATTAATCTGTTATTTAAGTGTTTGATCTACATGAACTCAAAATGCCAAAGAGGAAGTGTTGTATCCAAGAAAAACATTCAGAAGGGTTCTTCAAGAAATGAGGGAGAAGTGACTATGAAGTAGAATATGTAATTTGCAAGTGTTATATTTCCATTGCGGTAAGATCATATATTAAGAATCATTTAGCTAGCATGAAGAATGTATCAAGCATTTATTTTGCAAGTACTTAAAAAAATTAACACTTATTTTATTTAAAATTCATTTAAGACTGGAATAACCAGCAGGTTTCAGTTGACTATTTTTTTATTTTAAGATGCGAATATCTTTGGTGTTCAAAATATTCTGATTGCATGATTTTCTGACTTTTAATAGTTTTAGACAATGCTTAGTCTCCCTTAATAGTTTTGCTTTGTAACTACAAATTTTTAATATAATTACACATTTACTGTTGGTTTCTAATGGCAGTCAACTGTCCGCTTCTCATGACTATGCAATTTACCTGGTTTATTTGGTGTTCTTGTTAGTTAACAGTCATCAGCTTCATGTACTGTTGCATATAATGGGCATTACATGTCTGTTTGTTGTCAGTAGCAGGTCAACTGCAGCTATAATGGATCGTTGTCATGGTCATGGCCTTTCTGAGGCTGAAACTGTAGAAGCTCATCAGATACCTGCAACTCAGTTCAAAGTTAAAGAGTTTGAGAGTAAGTACAATGAAAGTGGTACATCGGATGATCAATCCTCCTGTGCATTCGACTAGTGATCCATCAGAAAGCAGTGGTGAAAATGACAAACTGGAGTTCCTTCCCATCATAATCATGCTGTAACTTGGCTTGCTTTGCAAAATGTAAGTATCGGTATTTGTCACACAGGGAGAATAGGAGGTGAGTAAAATATTACAGTAAGTACAATTGTCAAGTATAAAAGTTTTTTATAGTTATTTATGTTTATTTTTTATGTTACCTATATTTATATAATTTATTTTTGTAGCATTTACATTGATTTTATCTCATAACATCTAAATTTTTGCAGGTACTACTGCAAAAAAATACACTCCTGGAAATGGAAAAAAGAACACATTGACACCGGTGTGTCAGACCCACCATACTTGCTCCGGACACTGCGAGAGGGCTGTACAAGCAATGATCACACGCACGGCACAGCGGACACACCAGGAACCGCGGTGTTGGCCGTCGAATGGCGCTAGCTGCGCAGCACCTGTGCACCGCCGCCGTCAGTGTCAGCCAGTTTGCCGTGGCATACGGAGCTCCATCGCAGTCTTTAACACTGGTAGCATGCCGCGACAGCGTGGACGTGAACCGTATGTGCAGTTGACGGACTTTGAGCGAGGGCGTACAGTGGGCATGCGGGAGGCCGGGTGGATGTACCGCCGAATTGCTCAACACGTGGGGCGTGAGGTCTCCACAGTACATCGATGTTGTCGCCAGTGGTCGGCGGAAGGTGCACGTGCCCGTCGACCTGGGACCGGACCGCAGCGACGCACGGATGCACGCCAAGACCGTAGGATCCTACGCAGTGCCGTAGGGGACCGCACCGCCACTTCCCAGCAAATTAGGGACACTGTTGCTCCTGGGGTATCGGCGAGGACCATTCGCAACCATCTCCATGAAGCTGGGCTACGGTCCCGCACACCGTTAGGCCGTCTTCCGCTCACGCCCCAACATCGTGCAGCCCGCCTCCAGTGGTGTCGCGACAGGCGTGAATGGAGGGACGAATGGAGACGTGTCGTCTTCAGCGATGAGAGTCGCTTCTGCCTTGGTGCCAATGATGGTCGTATGCGTGTTTGGCGCCGTGCAGGTGAGCGCCACAATCAGGACTGCATACGACCGAGGCACACAGGGCCAACACCCGGCATCATGGTGTGGGGAGCGATCTCCTACACTGGCCGTACACCACTGGTGATCGTCGAGGGGACACTGAATAGTGCACAGTACATCCAAACCGTCATCGAACCCACCGTTCTACCATTTCTAGACCGGCAAGGGAACTTGCTGTTCCAACAGGACAATGCACGTCCGCATGTATCCTGTGCTACCCAACGTGCTCTAGAAGGTGTAAGTCAACTACCCTGGCCAGCAAGATCTCCGGATCTGTCCCCCATTGAGCATGTTTGGGACTGGATGAAGCGTCGTCTCACGCGGTCTGCACGTCCAGCACGAACGCTGGTCCAACTGAGGCGCCAGGTGGAAATGGCATGGCAAGCCATTCCACAGGACTACATCCAGCATCTCTACGATCGTCTCCATGGGAGAATAGCAGCCTGCATTGCTGCGAAAGGTGGATATACACTGTACTAGTGCCGACATTGTGCATGCTCTGTTGCCTGTGTCTATGTGCCTGTGGTTCTGTCAGTGTGATCATGTGATGTAGCTGACCCCAGGAATGTGTCAATAAAGTTTCCCCTTCCTGGGACAATGAATTCACGGTGTTCTTATTTCAATTTCCAGGAGTGTATTAGAGTGAGAGCCAACATTGGTCAAGAAGAGTGCGGGCTGATGGAATGGCATGGACACCTTTTTCTTTTAGAAACTCTGCAGGGAGGAAGATTCATCAAAGTGATTTTCGAGAGACTGCTGGACCTACAGGGTATGCAATGCATATTGTTAGGGAGGAATCCCCAGCCAGTGCACTTTGTCTGTTCATTAGTGAAAATGTGTTGCGCCTAGTGAAAAAATGCACCGCAACAGAAGTGTGCATTATACTCAGCGATAATTTTTGGAACTTAAATTTGGAGGAGCTGGAAGCATTTATAGTCATATTGTATTATCGAGGAACATATGGTGCATGGAGTCTTCCCACGAGAGATTTACGGAGTCATGAGTGAGGTTCCATCTTTTTTATGCAAACAATGGCAAGAAACAAAATTTTAGAAATCATGTGATTTCTCACTTGGCACCAAAGCTATGTGTCAGCAATGTAAAGAAGCTGACAAATTTTATTTGGCATCTGAAATATTGTACATATTTATAGATAACTGCATTGCATGATACAAACCAACTGAACTCCTAACTGTGGATGAGCAGTTATATATGACAAAATGCTGATGTCCATTCACTCAATACATGAGTGGCAATCCTAATAAGTACACCATAAAGTATTGGTTGCTCACAGGTGCTAAAGTTAGATATGTTCTAAATCATCTACCTTATTTGGGAAAAGATGAAACTAGACCTGCGAGTACTAGCCTGGGAGAACACTTAACGCTACGTGTCATGGAACCTTATTTATGAAAGGGGAGAAATGTTACAACAGGCAACTTCTTCACTTCTCTCAAGCTCACAAAAGAGCTAAAAAAGAGGGATACAAGCATTTGAACAGGAGTAGAATGGAAGTGGCACCATCTGTGAGGGAAGGACAAGATGTACTTCATTCAAGTGTTTTTTATAAGGCTGGTGACATTACTTTAACAGCTTTCCAAGAAAAGAGTGAGAAAACTGTGCTTATTCTTAGTTCAAAGCACTCCAGAGTAACAATCAATGAGGGTGCAGAGATGAACACTCAAGAAGCAGTCAATTTTTATAAGAATACCAAATTCAGAATACATGTGATAGATAAAATACCATGCATATATAGTGTAAGAGCAATGACGAAGTGTTTGCCAGCACATGTCTTCTACAACATTCTTGATCTACCTATGATCAATGCTCACACCCTGTACAAGTTGATAACTGGTTGTGCCATAACTCAATGGTCTTTTATAATGAAAGCTATAGAAGAATTAGTGGTACCATCAGAAATTCTCACCCTCAGCAACTTCAGACGCCATCTATTTTGATACTTGACAGAGAAGAAGGAAAATCTAAGCAAACTAAATGAGAAACTTGTCAGGCTGGATTTTACAACAAAAATAAAACTAGAGATAGTTGGTTTATATGTACAAAATTTGCACATGGTTCACGTCTAAGCAAATGGATATGCAAAGAGTGCAATCGAGTAGTCTAGTAAAACAGTACTTACTTTTAACAGAATACAAGTATAATTAGTGAATAGCTAAGCAATCCTGTAATAATAACATTTGTCAATTATTTTTATATCATTTAAAACACAAAAATTGAAAATGTAAGCAATTTTATGCACCTCTAACATGGTGTCACATATTTTTGTATGGTTTGACAAAAAAATAAAATTTATCAGGTTCAAATAAGAATGCACCCACATTATTATTGTAGATAAAAAATAGTAAAATCATTATTAATGACAATAAATATGAAATATTATTACGTTTTCTAAAATAAATATTTTTAAAATGTGATAAAAACCATAGTGGTCAGCTGTCCTTCATTGGGTGTTGTAGTGGATTGATGTGAGCTGGACATTCTAGTGTTAAACAGGCCAAATTAGTAACAGCAGTGGAATTAGGGATTTGGCATCATACTGTCAAACATCATATGTCTTTGAAATCAGGGGAATGTACTTCTGGACTACACTCGAGATTTTTTAATGATTCTGAAGCAACAAAAAAGTGATGTTGGGCAGAACAAAATCAACAGCACTTGTGAAATCAATGTTAGTGCCTGAGACTGTCAAACAAATACGTGATGGTCTTTCCAAAGTCTGCTATTTTGGTGTTGCTACAGACTTTAGTAATCATAAAGCTGAGAAAATATTTAAGTAACTTTTCAGTGTTTTACACCAAGACACTGAGTTTGAGTAAAATTACCTCTCTGCCAAATGGTACTGCCACTGTAAGAAGTACGTTTTACATCACTATCTTAAATGAAAACAAAATTGATAAATAGTGCATAGTGTTTTGCGGTGAAAATGTCAACACCAATTTTGGAGGAGTAAAATGAGCTGGTACAAACAATATGTTCGTGAAACTGAAAACTGAAGTAAACAAAAATCTTGTAGGAGTTGGGTGTCCTGCACACATATGTGTGCAGGACACCCAACTCCTACAAGATGCTGCAAAGACAGCTGCTGATGTAATGAGTATTGACAAGCAAACATTAGTAATTAAACTTTCCAATTACTTCTCCAAATACACAGTACAAAAGGAGTATCTAAAAGAATTTTGTGAGTTTGTTGACATAGAGTATAATCCATTGTTGTCACATACAAAAACAAGGTGGTTATCTTTGTTTGTTGCAATAGAGAGAGTAGTGAAATTATTTTTTGCTCTTAAGTCACTCTTGAGAAACCTTTTGACAATATTGACTGGAATACTCTCTTTCAAATTCTGAAGGTGGCAGGGGTTAGAAAATACAGGCAGCGAAAGATTATTTACAATTTGTACAACAACCTGATGGCAGTTGTAAGAGTTGAGGGGCATGAAAGGGAAGCAGTGGTTGGGAAGGGAGTGAGACAGGGTTGTAGCCTATCCCTGATGTTATTCAATCTGTATATTGAACAAGCAGTAAAGGAAACAAAAGAAAAATTTGGAGTAGGGATTAAAATCCATGGGAAAGAAATAAAAATTTTGAGATGTGCTGATGATATTGTAATTCTATCAGAGACAGCAAAGGACCTGGAAGAGCAGTTGAACAGAATGGACAGTGTCTTGAAAGGAGGATCTAAGATGAACATCAACAAAAGCAAAACAAGGAAAGTGGACTGTAGTCGAATTAAATCGGGTCATGCTGAGGGAATTAGATTAGGAAATGATTCACTTAAAGTAGTAAATGAGTTTTGGTATCTGGGGAGCAAAATAACTGATGGTGGTCGAAGTAGAGAGGATATTAAATGTAGACTGGCAATGGCAAGGAAAGCGTTTCTGAAGAGGAGAAATTTGTTAAGATCGAATATAGGTTTAAGTGTAAGGAAGTCGTTCCTGAAAGTATTTGTATGGAGTGTAGGCATGTATGGAAGTGAAACATGGATGATATATAGTTTGGACAAGAAGAGAATAGAAGCTTTCGAAATGTGGTGCTACAGAAGAATGCTGAAGGTTAGACGGGTAAATCATGTAACTAATGAGGAAGTATTGAACAGAATTGGGAGAAGAGAAATTTGTGGCACAACTTAACTAGAAGAAGGGATTGGTTGGTAGGACATGTTCTGAGGCATCAAGGGATCACCAATTTAGTATTGGAGGGCAGCGTGGAGAGTAAAAATCATAGAGGAAGACCAAGAGATGAATACATTAAGCAGATTCAGAAGGATGTAGGTTGCAGTAGGTACTGGGAGATGAAGAAGCTTACACAGGATAGAATAGCATGGAGAGTTGCATCAAACCAGTCTTCGGACTGAAGACCACAACAACAACAACAACAACAACAACAACAAGTCATTCTTCCTTTCAGATGAAAAATCACCCAAATTTCTGACACCTCTGCTTCAGAATCCACTGACTGAGCCATATTTATGGTTTTTGCACTGTCAGATGAGTGCATTTCAGAGACAAATTCTTAAACTTAAGAAGGCAGACAGCAGTATTATAGAAGTAGCTGCACTTTTGGAAGATGTTGTGGGAGTGATAGGATGGCATAAAAAGGAAAAATTTGTGCCACTCAAAGTGAAATCTATGTATCTTGCAGAAAATAGAGGCTGCATCCTCTAGGGATATCCAGCAATTTCATTCTGATATTGAGCAGGTTTACGAAACACGCGAATATTTTTTTTAATTTTATTTTATTTAATTTTTTTTTAATGGTCAGCAAACTTCAAAGAAATTTCCATTTTCAAATGGATGTTGCTAGGCTCAGAGCATGTTTGGAATGAAGTTACAGGGGCAATACTATCTCTGCAAGACGAAGTATTATCGTTGCTTGACCAGTTTTGTTTCCTCAACCAGTATACTGTATTACAACTCAGCAAGAATAGTGATAACTGATCTAGTAAATCATGTCTGGAGAAGTGGACCTATTTCTTTGAACAGTGTGGATGTGTAGAGCAGTAGTCACAATTACTAAATCTCTGTTCCAGGACACAATGTTACAGTGAAAAGTGTATCTTCTCTCATGAATTGTCCAGTGGACTGAAGAACAAAATAGATTCCAAATATCAATAGTTAAGGCATTGGTAAAATGTGTTTTCAATTATGAAGTGAGCTGCTCTGACTTTTATTATTATATACAATAAAATGTGGGGGAGGGGGCTGCAGTTAACTGCAGTGATCATTAATTGTCAGTACACTAAGTCAAATGAGAGTGTCCAGATGAGTGCAAGTCTGACAGTGCTTCATCTCTGCAGCTGACTTGCCAACTGTGAAGTGAATCACCTGCTACACATGACAAACACACTTGTAATTGACTGATCCCAAGTTTCAGTGTCCCACTAACACGAACACTCTAGTATGGGAGCACCATAATTATAACAGTAAAGGAATATTGCTAGTTCTAAATTCTGTTGTACTATTGGGATAATGAATAACTGCTTGCACTGCTTCTAGACAGCAACATTGGAATCTGTAAACTTTCACCTGTTTGATTTGTGAGGTATCTCTTGTTTTCTGGAAAATAATTGGAAAAACACATTCAGGCCTACTAGTTCACTGAAAAATTTAAATTTGTGCATTGTGAATTTGTGTACTTCCAAGTGCAGTTGACCGGCAAACAATAAATGTGCAAATATATCTGAGTATTAAACCTTTTATGCAGCTACATCCTATACAGTCTTGTGACAGTAATGTGTTGGCTCTGCAAATTTCTTCTCCTCCTCTTATTTTTTTTTAATACAGCAACAACCACAATAGTGCCTACTTTTTCCCCCCTGAAACATAGTATGACTCTCTGACTGAGTGGCAGCTGTTATTTGAGGAGCATGGGTAGAAGACCTGCTTGTGAGAACCACTTTCCTCCTACTGTAAGTGGTTCATTGCAGCAGTTCAGAATGTCCTGAGTAATAGTGGCAATTTGGTTGTATCTTTCACTTTTTTATGCTTAAGGGTAGTGATCCAGGTTATGCTTCCAAATTATGTCCATTTTTCGTAAGTTTAAGAGGAATGTCCCGGTTTGTCAGACAGAAATTATGGTAACCCTAGGCTGGAACCCACATTTGACTTTAGCAAAATAATGTGCTTTCATATTGCCAATGGTTTGTGAATCTGCTTGGCTGATTTTCCTCTCACAGCATTTGAAACTGTGTGTGTTATGGCTGAGGATTCACTCCTATGCCAAATAACATGAAAAATTTAGCTTGGTTGTCTAAAGTGACTCCTGCCCTTGCTTTCCCAGGACTTTTTACCTATTTCTCCTTGAAAAATAGAATCAAAATGATCAATGGACAATGAAAAATACAGGATGGTTATTCCGCCATCATTGCATCAGTGTGCCATCAACTTTCTGCCCCTGAACACTGGGGCATGATGTGCATGAAGGCACTTGCAAGAAAGTATGTTACTTGCCAGGCAACACATATGAAATAAACTAGAGAAACCTGTTTGCAGACCCAGCACAGTGCTTCCATACTTGTGCAACACCTGTGTGTCTGTGCAGTAGCACTGCTCTTGGCCTACTCTTCATGAACTGTCTTACTCAAACATTTTCACATGCAGATTCAACTTAGCCTCAAAAGATTTAAGTTTTTGCTTTAGCTGCCAACATGAGTTTGCATTCTGTATTTCAGTAAGTACTTAGGTTTATGACAAATAACTACTACTATCAGTTTTCAGTTCTAGCCAACTGGTGATATCAAGCCTTATATGAGTCCCCCTGTTTTCAGGAGTTCTCCATGCTCCAGCCCTTTTAGTACATATGTTCTTACAGTTCACCTTCCTCTCTAAGTATAGAGACAGAGGATAGAAGTAAACTATGTTGACAGATATAAAATATGCAACATCAGAACCCAAATGTAATAGTATTATGCTAAGAGTGGATATAAATGGAGTGTACACAGTAGATAGAATCAATCACACCTGAGTTCCCAAGAAATATATTAAATACTAAGAGAGAAAAGTTAATTAATGATATGGATGGCTAAAAAGATGGAAATGACAGCCTAATGGTGTAGAATATTGATGAAGAGATCTCATGAAACGAAAGTTAAGAGAGAAGGTAAAAAAGGAATGAAAATAAAAATCAACCTTCATACTACTAAATTATTAGTGCAGGTAGAAAATATCTGTATTCCTTGAGATTTGAAGATAGAAGCCGTAAGCTTACTATCAATTTGTTAATGAGCACACTTTCTAAAATAACACTGTTGTTACAAGTACATAAAATTTGCCTGCACTCATTCATTCTTATTGAGTACTTTATTTGGTCATTCCACAAGAATAAAGATTGTCTTATCAATAGTTAGCACCCAGTTAGCTAGAATGAATCACAAGATGCCAGTTAAGAAAAAGAATTTAGGTTTTGATAGATAAAGGATAATGATATGAATCAGTGGTCATCTAAAATCATACACTGACATTAAAAATAAGAGTAGACAATGTAAACAAATACATATAAAATCTATTTAATGAGCAAAAACAATATTTTACAAAGAAACACATTATAGACATACGGGTATAAGAACACGTACTCATAAACAGTTCAGCGATATTGTATAACAGCTATTACAATAAATATACATTATCATCTAAGATATATAACAACCATTCAGCATCAGGATGCTCACAGCAAGTTTGAAACAGAAATATAAAAGATTGTTCCTTTCACACCCTGCTTTATTTGTGCTTCAGATTTTACAAACTTGTATCATCAATGTACCTTACCCAAAATTTTATATTTTACATCTGTATCTGCATTACATGAGGTCTCTTTCACAACACTGATCAACTGAATTACAGCAAATGCTAAGCAGATTACTGTTCTCACACACAATGACTACATATTAGAGGAGTTCTTTTTTATATAACTGAACAGTTGAGTATAGTAGATTTCATTTGTACATAAAACTGTCATGTGTCAATGTCATTAAGCAAAAGTGACACATCTTTTAATAGCTGCTTGCATTTGTTTCAGTCACTATCTGTCTCAGAAACTGTTGCATATGTAGCCTATTACAAAATATAATTAACAAAAAGTAAACCTTTCAAAGTATGTACACAGGAAAGAACTAAACAGTTATAGATTGACCAATTGAAGTGTATGCCTGGTGGTGAACAGCACTCAGTCATGGCAAGTGAGGGGGAACTATTCAGCTACTCACCACAACTGGAAAATGGAGCAGTTGGTCTTATTCTCCTCTAAAATGTCCTATAATTATTGAAATGAGTGAAGAAAGTAGTACATTGACAAGAAATGGCAAAAGATGTGTGTGCAGCAATATTAAACTGAACTTGTTGCTTCACTCTTTGTTTTGTTGTGTGTATATAGTCTAATTGTTGAGCACAATCAACTTAACAGCCCGCACAACCCACTCTAGCAACACATAGAAGAAAAAAAAAAAATCTGCCATTCTCTCTCCAGGTCCACACCATGTTTAGTTGAGCTACACCACAATTTAGCTGAATCTTGTTTCAGAGCAATATACATTGCACAATAATCTTTCTGGGGATTGGCCAGTAGAAATAAATATACATTTTTCACATTTCTGCACCTCATATCCTTCAACAGTTCAGTATGAACTGAGAGTTTTGATTTCATCATCTAAAGAGTGAATAATGCAAAAGCAAGGAAAAAGTAGAATAGTCAGCAAAGTTTATTGATCTGAAACATTTATGGCAATAATAATAATAACACATCAATACTTATTTATGGCAATGAAACATTTCTGACAGCAGATGACAGGCAAAATTTGATAACTGCCATTTGTCTGTGACTGATGCAAATTTTTAATATTCAGCTGTACATCACATTATAATTTAGATCTGACTAGACTTTAACTTATCATAAAAAATATACAGTGATAAAAACAAATATAATTATGAACTGACAGTTTGACAGAAACTCAATTGAGTTTTTTTGTTATGGCTCTTGTTTCTAACAAATCTGCAATTGATGTATGGTATTAACTTGACATGAGAATACACACATTCACATATAAAATCATGCTATGAATACCATGGGCTTCCAAAAACTGTAAAAATAGCTCTACTCCTTTTAAACCCTTATTGTTTGCCATTATGTGGGTTAATAAAGAGGGACTGTGTTCAGAATACACGTATTGGATTTAATGCCCACAGAATGTTGTAGATAAAACACTTTTTTTTGTTTACATCCACAGCAGTATAGAGGAACACTTCAGTTGTTCACTGTCTCCTGCTCATCATCACTTACAGTTGATAATGAGCATTTACATGTCTGTTTTCCTAAAATGAAAACAGCACTAAATCAGTACTTCATCAGTTTGTACCATTTGCTAAAGACTTATTTGCAACTGTACGTAAGTGAATATCTGTTGATGCATTGATGTAATAGTCAGATGCTTGATTCTTGGAGTAGCCATTTGTTACAGCATGTCCATTTGTGACAGATGTGTGATTGATTTTGGTTTCATTCTGTAAGAAAAGGATATTCTGTGATTAGTTCAAAATACGTCTTGTTGCAAAATCATAAGTTGTCAACAGTCAGAGGAATCCTTATAAATAAATTTATTAAGTGGCGCTACAACCAAATGAAGAGGAAACTGTTTAGATGTTAAAATAGTTCTAACAGAGCCAAAAATCACAGTGACAGTTCGATTATTCTGGACGTCTGACAGTGTTTCATTGGGCTTTGGTTTTGACTCATTTTTCAGCCAGTCTGATTGATATTATCGTCAAATACAGTAGATTATAAGTTAAGTTGTCATCAGTCTGAAGATTGTTTTGAACACCACAGTGCATTACTAGGCATGGTGTCTTTGGAGTAGTACGCCGTTGGCTTCTTCTGAACTTCGAACTGACTTATCTCACCAGTTATACCTCACCAGCTATACCTCAGTTAAACGTGAATTTCAAATCACAGTGCAATTCTGCCTTTTCATATCAATAAACATTGACAGAGGTCAAAGCAGTATTAAATGAGAGATTAAAATCCTAGGACTTTGAATTTGTAGTGTAGCAATTCATCAGTGAGCCACCAAGCCACACACAATAGATTAAATCATCACAAAATAAAAATTTTCTTTGTACTGTATTGAGTCATTCTTTTTTCTGGAATTCAGTATCACTGGTTAATTGCACAGTAAACTGGAATGGGTAGTTATAAAAGTAGCTCATATAAATGTTGACAAATAAATCCTGTTAAGACTGAATTATTTCACTTTTCTCACTTTTTTAAAGTTGTTATGAAAGTTGCCCATAAAACATGCTATGAGCAGACTATAAAATATTACTTATTGTTTATTCCACTTATAGTTTCCATAAATGAATTCTACATTACCAATGATATAATGAGTTTCTGTGGTTATTTTGTGATGATATCAAGTCATTAACTACTACATTTACATCTACATGATTGCTCTGTAGTTCATAATTAAGTACCATAATATAGTTGTAGGAGTTTGATTGTAATATGTGTCATACATTGGAATCCATATGCAGTTACCACAATAGCCCATGTTAATTTAACAAGTGACTGATTTATAAATGAAATATAATCATTCCAAAAGAGAAATCATCATATATTCCACAAAATTCAGTTACTAGAAATATTCCAAGGACATACATCTTCTGAAACTGCACAGCTGCTCACTAACAAGAAAATGAATGCAAATTTATTAAATTGTTTGATCTTAGATTAGTCAGATGAAGACCAAAACTCTCCTGTCATTAATTGGCTTGAATGATAGGAGGGATGGCTGAGAATAGATACTGGTGAGCAGTGTACTGATTAATCTCTCACAAATAAAATCAAAATGTCTTTTGTGTTGCAAATGACGAGATTCAATAAATGTGAAATGACAGAACAATTCCTCTTGATGAGAAAAGAATGGAGTACATGAAAAATAAGTACACCCATGAACATCATTCTACAAAATTGCAACTCATCACCATTGAAATGATGCAAAAAGGAAGATGTAACCACTGCATCAAAACTGTGGCAGATATTAATAAAAATTATTCATCATACCTTGCAGGCTTTCGCTGCTAGTATATGTGTCCTCGGTGACTTCTGTTTTATGAGCAAAAGGCTGCACCCCAATGCATATTTCATGGGCCTAATTCATTGTCTCCTAATGCTGGAGACACCATCAGATGGTATAGACTCATATAAAAAATTCAAACTTACACGAGTTCAGCGAGACAAACTGTTTATATGTATCCACACAATGATTGAGTCATGGCATCTTTTGATTAATGCCTAAGATCACAGAGTCATGCCTACGAGTCTCTTAGAGCTTGCGGTGCAGTAGAATTGGAGCTGTTTGCTTCATTTGCTACTAAGCATCACAACTTGTCTAATTTCAATCCTTGTTCTTTATTCTAAAGTTATTTTTATTATTTTTTTCAATATGGCCTCTCTGTACATCCAAGCAGAGTAATAGTTGTATTTTAATAAAACTGTAGTAGTATTGAACAAATGAAGTTGGTGGTTCTCTGGTCCCAGAGTATGATCTGCTACTGCCAATTTATCCATGTTTCCCAGGCAAACATTACTCTTGTATTCTTTAAGTCACATGATAATGCTTCTTTTTGTAGATTCTATGTATACTTGACTTCATGTGCAAGGGATTTTGTGTACTCCTACTGTTGCAGGCAACAGGCATAGGTCCCTTGCTGTGTTAAAATGTTCATGCACTTTTCTTATTGGTTTAAGCACTATCAGTACCATGTCTTTTTAGTAATCTGCTGAGGCAATTTGTGACTCTTTTTACAAATGGGAGGAAAATTTTCCCTTTAGTTGGTTTTGTTTTTTCACCTGAAGCTCCAGATCTTTTAGGAGGCAGTGCCTTATTTATCTCTTTGCAGAATAGCAGTTTCTTTTGAAAGTAGTTCTTAAATGATTGAACTTTTTCTCCAAGTACTGTGGTTCACAGAATCTTTTAGGCCAGTCCACCAATGGTTTAATAATTCCCCTTTTGTGCTTGGGATGGTGACTGGAATTTTTGTGACAATATCTATCCATGTGAGTAGGCTTTGTGCTCTAAAAGTTCTGCCACGTTTTTTAAGTACCTGGATATACAAAACTGAATTTGAACCTTCTTTCAGTTACACTGTAGTTATGAAGAGATAAAGATAAGAGATTTTTTACTGCAAAGGATGAAAAATTGAAGATATTAGTTTTGGGTGATAATTTGGTAGCCATACAATTTAAGCACATAGCTCAAAGAATAAGCAAAAATGCATTACAAAGATGGTCAAAATTACTCTCTCAAATAAGGATAATCTGTGGTGAATCAAAAACTGAGAAACTGTAAATTAAAGTCTAAAAGAAAATAACCAAATTTGACAAATTTGATTCCAAATAGGAACCAATGTGCACGGCGACTGTAGATTAATTAAGGAAGAATAGGAATACAACAATCAGTCATAATCCTACTAGTTTCTTACTATACTTGTATACTCAGATTTCAATTACAAATAGCCATCTTCAGTGTACTTGAGTGAGTTACCATCCAACAAACTCTCAACAGTACGTCACCTTAAGTCACATGATAATGCTTCTTTTTGTAGATCCTATGTATTCTTGACTGCATGTGCAAGGCATTTTGTGTACACCAAATGTGGAAAAAAATTCATAAGGTGACATGTACTGTAGTGAGTTCGTTGGATGGTAGCTCACTCAAATGCACTGAATATGACTACTTATAGTTGAAATCTGGATATACAAGAATAATACAAAACAGTGGGATTGCCACTGACTGCTGTGTTCCTATTCTATCTTAAAAGAAAACACTGAATTCATTCCACCTGAAAAAGTTTGTACCACACTAAAATACAAGAAGAAAATACAAAAACTGAGTGAATTTAATGTGAAAGAACAGGAATAAAATCAAAGCAAATTGCAAAATAGTATAAAGAAAATGGAAAAGAGAAAATCACCAAACTGAAATAGATTGTAGTGCAGAAGCAATGAAAAATGAAATAGAAGTTCACAGCATATAAAAGTGCAATGCTGGACATTACAGTCAGCAAAAGACATCTGTATATTTTGGATGAAAGTAAATGACCTATGGAGAATGAACAAATACAATGAGTACATTATATGATAATATTTTGCTATCAGAAAGCAAAATTAAGAAAAATATCTTCTCAAAATCAACCCTAGAAAGGAAACAATGAATTCAAATCTTCTTGTAAATGAAATTACAGAAGATTTTCCCCCTGTTGCGAAATATAAATGATCTGTCCTTCCTTTTCAACCTTCCCTTTCCCCACCCCCTCACCCTCTGAGACTTCCATTTCCCTTCCACAGGAAATAACTGTTGGTTCTGAATGTTAGGTAGTGTGTCACTGCTACTTTTATATGTGACTATTGGCAGTACTACACATTTTGCATTCGAAGGTAAGCACTGGCAAGCAATTGTGTTTCATAATTCATTACTTTTCTCTGGTGAATTTTCCTTTGATACAATTTACAGTTGAATTCAGAAAACGACTTAAAACATGATAATCTTACTCCAGGATCCTTCTCTGAGACTGCTGACTCTCAGATATAATAGTTCAGTATGGTTGCAAATTAGCTTGAAACTCCTGTGAGCTAATGAATATGTTGCTGTAAGTCTACATCTAACTGTATGAGTAACCTAGGAGAAATTATAAAATCAGAAGAATTTGAAAACAGCATGATAGTGTTAACTACTGCAACATAACAAATTTGTGTCAGGCTGTAAATTTGTGTGTTTCTCTAAATTAAAAAAAAAAAAAAAAAATGCAGATGGCTTATAGGGGACAGTCAAATGAAAACAAGACGGATGGTGGAAAATGTGGGTAGACTGTTTATTATTTAAAAAGTAATCACCATAACAGTTAATACATTTATCTTACTGTGAGACAAGATGGTCAACACCTTCATAGAAAAATGTGTGCAATTGCCTACAGAACCATGATTGCACCCAGGCATACACCTCTTCATCTGAAGCAAATTGACGGCAATGAATGTCTTTCTTCAAGGCTCCAAATATATGGAAATCAGATGGTGAGAAACTTGGACTGTGTGGAGGATGTGTAAGGGCTTACGAGTGAAACTTCTGCAGTATAGTCAAAACAACTTGCCAACAAAATGCCTGTCCACATGTTCGTCTATATCTGCATCTGCTTCTACGTCAATATGCCACAAGCCACTTGACAGTGTGTGCTAGAGGGTACTTCTGGTACTACTAACTGGTCCCCCATTCCCTGTTCCACTTGTGAGGGGTGAGTGGGAAGAATGATCATTGGTAAGTCTTTTCATTTTTGTCAGAACGTAAACTGATTTTGTGACATATTACAAGTTCCTAATCAGGAGCGAATTATTTAGTCTCACCTGAGTGCTTTGATAGTTCAGTTTTTTAATCTCTGCATGTGAATCTGATTTACTAGACACAGTTCTCCATGCGTACAGTAGAGTTCCGTAGTGGATGTCGATTGTCCTTGTTTGTCTGTGTAGTGTAGTTTCCCACAGTCTTTAGTAAGGATAGGGGCTGTGATTGCTGTGTGTGGATACGAGGTGAGTTGGTGACTCTTTGCTCTCAGCTCCAGGCTGTGATGACTTCGGTTATACAGCTTGAAACTGCAGTGGATGGGCATCATTGTTGTGGGCCGGTCGTGGGGATCCAACGGACATCCAGCACATCTGAGTTCACTGATCAGTCCACACCAGTGGCCAGCACAGTTACTGCTCACACTGAGGTTGACCCCTCACCCATTGTCGAGTGGGATGTCACCTCGGAGTGTGGAAGGCGATGAAGGACTTCCCAAGGGGTTGAATGTAAGACCTCCCCAGTTAGTCTGACAAACAGACTCCAGGCACAAGACATTGTCCCTCAGTCAGATGCAGTTGCTTGTCCTGTTTCAGAGGGAACATCTCAGCCTGAAAGATTCAGACAATCACAGAGGGTAGGATTATTGTTAGTTGTGAGCTCCAAAGTTAGGCACATTATGGTTCCCCTTAGGGACTTGGCTGCCAAGGCAGGGAAGAAATCTAATGTGCACTCCATGTGCATGCTGATAGGATTTGTTCCAGACATGGAACTGGTCCTTCTGCATGCACTGAAGAGCACAGCAGTGGTGGCTCACATCCATGATGTGTGTTGCTTTGGACTGGAAGAGATTCTCTCTGGTTTCAAGCAGCTAACAGAAATGGTAAAGGCTGCCAGTCTTGCGTGCAAGATGAAAGCAGAGCTCACCATTTGCAGCATAGTCAACAGGAATGATTGCCGACTTCTGGTAGAGAACTGAGTGTAGTGTCTGAATCAGAGGCTCAGCTGGTTCTGCGGCCATGTAGCTGAAGACTCCTTGACTTGCGCCACAGGGTGGTTGGGTTTCTGGTCAGCTGAGTAGGTCAGGAGTCCACTACATGCTGTGTGGCATAGACTGGGCAGTTTTTTAGGTTAGAGCATCTTGGGAAAACACAAAAACTTCATTCCTCAAAAGGCGCAGGTTGTACATAGGAAGAACATAGAGCCAGGAACTATCGGTATCTGTTGTAAACTGTCATAGCTGTGCTGTGAAAGTACCAGAGCTCCAAGTGCTAATAGAAAGCACTGATTCTCAAATTTTTATGGGCACCAGAAGCTGGTTAAAGCTGGAGATAAGTTCACCCAAAATTTTTGCAAAGAACCTAACAGTGTTCAGCCAGGATAGGTTAAGCGAAGTTGGGAGTGGCATGTTTGTTGCTATTACAAGTAGCCTATCTTGTAGCAAAATTGAAGTAGATAGTTCCTGTGAGTTAGTATGGGCAGAGGTCATTCTTGTCAACTGGAATAAAATAATAATTGGATCCCTTTACTGACCTCCTAAACCAGATGATAACAATTGCCAAAAGGTTCAAAGAAAACTTGGGTTTAATTTCAAACACATACCTGACCCATACAATTCTAGTTGGTGGTGAATTTAATTTACCCTCAATATGTTGGTGAAAATACATGTTTAAATCTGGAAGTACACAGAAAACATCTTCTGAAAATGTGCTAAATGCATTCTCTGAAAATTATTTTGAGCAGTTTGTTCATGAGCCCATGTGAATAGTAAATGGTTGTGAGAATACACTTGACCTCTTAGCAATGATAATCCTAAGCTAATAACGAGCATCAAATTGAAAACAGGGATTAGTGAACACAGGATTGTTGTAGCGTGATTTAATATTTTAACCCCCAAATCCTCCAAAAATAAACAAAAATATACCTATTCAAAAAATCAGATAAAAATTCAATTGACACCTCCCTGAGAGACAATCTCCACTGCTTCACAATTAACAATGCAAGCATAGGCTAGATGCAGCTTCAATTCAAAGAAATAGAATTGACAGCAATTGAGAGATTTATACCAAGTAAATTAACAAATGACAGAACTAACACGTTATGGTACATAAAACTGGTCATAACAGTGTTGTAAACCAATGAAAAAAGCATGCCAAATTCAAAGATTGGCAATGTTTTACAGAAGCTCAAAATTTAGCACAAGTGTCAATGCAAGATACTTATAATAGCTTCCACACTGAAAATTTGTCTTGAAACCTGGCAGAAAATCCTATAAAATTCTGGTCATATGTAATATGTGCTAGTGGCAAGACAAATTGCCTTCTCTGTGTAAAAGCAATGGAAATACTATTGACGACAGTGCATCCAAAGCAGACTTACAAAACACAGCCTTCCGAAATTCTGTCACCAAAGAAGATGAAGTAAATATTTCAGAATTCGAATCAAGAACAGCTGCCAACATGAATAACTTAGAAGTAAATATCTGCAGAGTAGTGAAGCAACTTAAACCACTTAATAAAAGTAAGTCTTATGGTTCAGACGGTATATCAGTTAGTTCCTTTCAGGGTATGCTGATGCAGTAGCTCCATACTTAACAGTGGCAACACCTGCCCCCCCCCCACAACTCGATATGTTCGAGGAAATGTAAGACATGTTATTTGGTCTTTTGTGTGCCAAAGTGCAGTGCCATACCTATTCACACAGCATTCTTCTATTGCACGTCACTTTATTTTGCTCTGTGGAATTCAAACATATACTTTTTGTAATGGAAGCTATCAGACCCATATTCAGGACAGTGGAAATTAAAATATTCTGTGGTGCCTCTCCTGTTCCCAGTCGGCTGGTTTGACAACCTACACCCCCTTAAAAAAACTCGCAATTAATACTGGGTGGGATTATTTGTGACCGAGAGAATAAGAACTCTTCAGAAAATTTACACTATTTATTACCTGTTAGCTAATAACATTCTCTTTTGTGTGACATAAAATTAAATATAGGAAACATAAAACCAGTAAAGACAAGAGACAAGCAAGACAGTATGCATTTCTTCAATCCTTAGGTCCCAGAATTTTTTTCTCTCTATCTTACTAAGCGTTACATGGCTTGCTTTCCTTTCTGCAAAAGGATCTATTACCTTATTAAAGTTTGCCAAATGTCTTGCTACATGAAAAATCAAAATGTAATTGTATAATACTGAAAGAGTTGGTAGCACAAATAGTACCTATGGCTTGTGTGGTTTCTCGATTTGATTACATCTGTGTTGTCACTGTCTGCTAGATAAAATGAAAAAGATCTTTCTAATATTGGAGCAATTGTAACACATTCCAAAATAGTGAGTCTGATTTTGCACAAATGGTCATTTTTATAAACCTCATTTTCATAAATAACATGACAGAATGGAATTCGCAAAGTACTAATGTTAAATGTCTATTAGGCCAACTACAAGCAAAAAGTTCTATGTTAGGGAATAGTTTCACATTTCATCCAAATGCTTTAGTTCCTCAAATATGACATCAAAAACTAGTTGTACAAAACTTCTCTATAAATATGGAACTGACATATTCTTCCACATAATTTGTGTGATGTACCCATTTCTTCTCCTTTCTCGATCCAACAAACAATCTTGTCATTACTAACTCTGCAACTATTCCTGCCATTGTCAAAATTTATTCTCCAGTTAACTTCCCTAAGCCTGCCAGAATCACCAGCTCAGTTATCCCACATTTATTTTCTGGTTAGGCATTATCAGGTGTTCATACAATACGTTTTTCATGCTGTTCTGAGAATAGAACTTAAGCAACTGCTAATCAGGGACTGTACAACTGGCCATTAATAGTGTAGGGTTCTGTTAAACATTTTCTGTCAAAATTTCATTTTCTTAGATACACTGAGAAGATATGTAATCTTTCTTGCCTGTTATTCTTGTTAGTCATTTAAGTCCACTCTGGTAGTCTGACTCTATGGATTTCACTAATAATTATAACAATGCTGATCATTCGCACACCCCATCAACCACATAAACAAACAGCAATTGGCATTCAGTAGTTTGGGTTTATTTGACTCAGCTCGTATAGTTTTTTATTTTTAGATGCAACGGAGATGCCCCTGGCAGGGAAATCACGTACACTATGCACCCATTCAAAAATCAACTTATGATTCATTTAGAAATCAACTTTGAATGTGCTCAAAAATGTTCAAAAACCAACAGGGATGTGTTTCAAAACCACATGAATAATCGATAGACCAATGTGCGCTGGTTGCTAGGCGCTTTGTGAAACAAGATTTTTTTTCTTCAAAAATATGAATTTGACACCCCAAAAAATTCCTGCCCAGGGCAGATACCCTGGTTTGCTGGGTTGCCACTTCAAAGTTTTTGGTCTGGTTTGAAAATATTGTAGACCCGGGGCTGTAAATGATTTAGGAGATAAACTGATAAGGGAAACTTCCCATCACACCCCCTTGTGATTTAGTGGTAAGAGTGCCCAGTGTACAGCCCATCAAAAAGTGAACACAGATCAAGCACGAAAACAGGAAGAAGGTGTACTGATCATGGGATGTCCACCCTGAACAAATTCATTGGAAAAAAAGTGGTCATGATGTTGGACTGCAAAGTGGGTGAGCCGTGTTCAATGCTCTCTTGCTTTTTTTTTTTTTTTTTTTTTTTTTTTTTTTTTTTTTTTTTTTCTGCTCCCTTTATTCAAATTTGTGTCTGTGTCATGGTATAATGTCCGTTTGCAGCAGTGAAGTGTAAGGAAGGGACCTACAATGAAATTCAATTCTGCACAACTACTCTATTAGCAGCTGAAAGGAAGTGGCTTTCAAACGCGAACCAAAAGCCTTTGATGACAAGGAGACAATTCAACCGAATCCTCCACCAGAAAACATATCTGGTGGGTCATACATAGACCGTATGTGTGTCATATGATAGGACCTAATTTGTACACCTGGTGAGTGAGTGAGATATGCCTCCCTGCCCAGTTTAGGTGTTTTTATGAATGTGAATGTGATCTCTCCCAAGGAAATGAGAACATAATAGTTTGCCACATAAGCTGCAGATAATGAATGCAACAGTTTCATAACCACACAATTTCTCTGTGCTCTGTCAAAACACATATTTTAGTGTTTTTGAAGTTGCACTCAGTTTTGGAAGTTTTGCTCTTGAATTCCTTTGTTAACATAGTTAACATCTGTTTATTTGTTGTTTTCATTCCTGTGAGGTGTCTATGTGGTATCTCACCTGCTCTTACTATTCATCACATTTACTTGTGATAGTACTGTATTCATAGCACATGATTTATATTCTATAACCAATGTACAGTATGACAACCACCAAGCCTACAGAAAGAGAACATACATTTCAATGACTGAATGGACAGTTCATAAAGTTGTGAAAAAAAAAATAACTAAATGGCTCAAGGGGGTTTAGAACCTAGATCACCCACTACATAATCCAACCCTGTGACCACTTAACCATGGCACCATGGCTATGTCACTTTCCTCAGCATTGTATTTGTTACATTTGGACTGTTCACTGTTTCTGTTTTTTTTTTTTTTTTTTTCGTAGTTCAGTACACCTTCTTCTTGTTTTCATGCTTGATCTGTGTTCAGTTTTTGGCAGGAAATCCACTAGGCCATCTTCCCACTAAATCTGATGGGGGTGCGATTGGGAGGTTTCGTTGTGAGCAGCCATCTTAGGTTGTTTGCAGATGATGATGTCATTTATCATCTTGTAAAGTCATCAGAAGATAAAAAAAAAATACAAAACAATTTAGAAAAGATATCTGTATGGTGCAAAAATTGACAATTGACCCTAAATAATGAAAATTGTGAGGTGATCCACATGAGTGCTAAAAGGTATCTGTTAAACTTCACTTACATGATAAATAAATCAAATCTAAAGGCCGTAAATTCAACTAAATACCTAGGAATTACAATTATGAGCAACTTACATTGGAAAGAACAAAGAAAATATTGTGGGGAGGGAAAACCAAAGACTGCATTTTATTGGCATAATGCTTAAAACATGTAATAGATCTACTAAAGAGACTGCCTACACTACGCTTGTCCATCTACTTTTGGAGTACTGCTGCAAAGTTCAAAGAAAAGTAGCATGTTTCATATCATTGTGAAATAGGGGAGAGAGAGTTACTGACATGATACAGGATTTGGGGTGGACATCATTGAAAGAAAGACGTTTTTTGCTGCGGTGGAATCTACTCACGAAATTTCAGTCACCAACTTTCTCCTCTGAATACAAAAATATTTTGTTGATGCTGACCTAAATAGGAAGAAAAGATGATCATAATAAAATAAGGGAAATCAGAGCTTAGACAGGGATATATAGGTGTTCCTTTTCTCTTTTCTTCATGCGCTGTTTGAGATTGGAATAACAGAGAATTATTGTGGAGCTGGTTCGATGAACCCTCTGCCAGCAATTAAGTGGAGTATAAAAATATGTAGATGTAGATGCAGATGAAGCCTCTGTATTAGCTCTAATTTCTAAAAATTTTTCTTTGTGGTCATTTTGTGGGAGTAAGTAATATGTTGTCCGACTCTTCTCAGAAAGCACACTCTCAAAATTTCAACAGGGACCCTTTCTGTGATGCACAACGATTCTCTTGTAGTATCTACCACTGGAGTTTGTCAAGGATTTCTGTAATGCTCTCATGCTGACAAAATGATCCTGTGATGAAATGTGTACTCTTTGTTGAATCTTCTTTATCTCTTTTATCAGTACTACCTGGTAAGCATCCCAGGCTTATCTATGAACAGTACTCAAGAATCAATTAAGCAAACACATTGTAAGCCATTTCTTTTGTGGATGAGTTACATTACCTTAAGATTCTTAACATTAAATGTCTAACAGTACTCAACAAAAATATTCAGTGTGTAAAAAACAAAGTGCAACAGCTGGAAGTCGAGTTACAAATCTTAGACAGCACTGTTATCTGTATTACAGAGCACTGGTGTAAAGAAAGTGAAATCTTATATATTAATTTACCTTCATATGTCCAAGCATGTTCTTATTGCAGAAACACAATGAAAGGTGGAGGATCATGTATTAATGTTAAGAATGGCATTGAATTTAAAGTCAGAAATGATATTATCATGTTAAGTGTAGACAAAGGCTTTGAAGCATCAGCAATAGAGATTTATTATTTTTCTTCATCAGTCTACTGACTGGTTTGATGCGGCCCACCACAAATTCCTTTTCTGTGCTAACCTCTTCATCTCAGAGTAGCACTTGCAACCTACGTCCTCAATTATTTGCTTGACGTATTCCAATCTCTGTCTTCCTCTACAGTTTTTGCACTCTACAGCTCCCTCTAGTACCATGGAAGTCATTCCCTCATGTCTTAGCAGATGTCCTATCATCCTGTCCCTTCTCCTTATCAGTGTTTTCCACATATTCCTTTCCTCTCCGATTCTGCATAGAACCTCCTCATTCCTTACCTTATCAGTCCACCTAATTTTCAACATTCCTCTATAGCACCACATCTCAAATGCTTCGATTCTCTTTTCTGTTCCGGTTTTCCCACAGTCCATGTTTCACTACCATACAATGCTGTACTCCAGACGTACATCCTCAGAGATTTCTTCCTCAAATTAAGGCCGGTATTTGATATTAGTAGACTTCTCTTGGCCAGAAATGCCTTTTTTGCCATAGTGAGTCTGCTTTTGATGTCCTCCTTGCTCCATCCGTCATTGGTTATTTTACTGCCTAGGTAGCAGAATTCCTTAACTTCATTGACTTCGTAACTATCAATCCTGATGTTAAGTTTCTCGCTGTTCTCATTTCTACTACTTCACATTACCTTTGTCTTTCTCCAATTTACTCTCAAACCATACTGTGTACTCATTAGACTGTTCATTCCGTTCAGCAGATCATTTAATTCTTCTTCACTTTCACTCAGGATAACAATGTCATCAGCGATTCGTATCATTGATATCCTTTAACCTTGTATTTTAATTCCACTCCTGAACCTTTCTTTTATTTCCATCATTGCTTCCTCGATGTACAGATTGAAGAGTAGGGGCGAAAGGCTACAGCCTTGTCTTACACCCTTCTTAATATGAGCACTTCGTTCTTGATCGTCCACTCTTATTATTCCCTCTTGGTTGTTGTACATATTGTATATGTCCCGTCTCTCCGAAAGTGTCTTGATTTTTCTTTAGCCTTGCTTCCATTATTAGCCGTAACGTCAGAATTGCCTCTCTCGTCCCTTTACTTTTCCTAAAGCCAAACTGATCGTCACCTAGCGCATTCTCAATTTTCTTTTCCATTCTTCTGTATATTATTCTTGTAAGCAGCTTCGATGCATGAGCTGTTAAGCTGATTGTGCGATAATTCTTGCACTTGTCAGCTCTTGCCGTCTTCGGAATTGTGTGGATGATGCTTTTCCAAAAGTCAGATGGTATATCGCCAGATTCATATATTCTACACACCAACATGAATAGTCGTTTTGTTGCCACTTCCCCCAATGATTTTAGAAATTCTGATGGAATGTTATCTATATCTTCTGCCTTATTTGACCGTAAGTCCTCCAAAGCTCTTTTAAATTCCGATTCTAATACTGGATCCCCTATCTCTTCTAAATCGACTCCTGTTTCTTCTTCTATCACATCAGACAAATCTTCACCCTCATAGAGGCTTTCAATGTATTCTTTCCACCTATCTGCTCTCTCCTCTGCATTTAACAGTGGAACTCCTGTTGCACTCTTAATGTTACCACCGTTGCTTTTAATGTCACCAATGGTTGTTTTGACTTTCCTGTATGCTGAGTCTGTCCTTCCGACAATCATATCTTTTTCGATGTCTTCACATTTTTCCTGCAGCCATTTCGTCTTAGCTTCCCTGCACTTCCTATTTATTTCATTCCTCAGCGACTTGTATTTCCGTATTCCTGATTTTCCCGGAACATGTTTGTACTTCCTCCTTTCATCAATCACCTGAAGTATTTCTTCTGTTACCCATGGTTTCTTCACAGCTACCTTCTTTGTACCTATGTTTTCCTTCCCAACTTCTGTGATGGCCCTTTTTAGAGATGTCCATTCCTCTTCAACTGTACTGCCTACTGCGCTATTCTTTATTGCTGTATCTATAGCGCTAGAGAACTTCATACGTATCTCATCATTCCTTAGTACTTCCGTATCCCACTTCTTTGCGTATTGATTCTTCCTGACTAATGTCTTGAACTTCAGCCTACTCTTCATCACTACTATATTGTGATCTGAGTCTATATCTGCTCCTGGGTACGCCTTACAATCCAGTATCTGATTTCAGAATCTCTGTCTGACCATGATGTAATCTAATTGAAATCTTCCCGTATCTCCCGGCCTTTTCCAAGTATACCTCCTCCTGTTGTGATTCTTGAACAGGGTATTCGCTATTACTAGCTGAAACCTATTACAGAACTCAATTAGTCTTTCTCCTCTTTCATTCCTTGTCCCAAGCCCAATAGAGATAGTTGCTATAAATATGCCCAAGAAACTAACTATATTATGTGTATATCATTCTCCCAGTGGTAATTTAGAGATATTCTTTTCAAAACTTATATAAACACTAGAACTAGGATTGACTCTGAAACATAATATCCTTTTGTGTGGGGACTTTAACATAAATACAACTAAAACAGATGACACCAGTAACACATTTGTGAATATCCTACATAGTTTTGGTATATCATCACTAGTCAACTGTGCAACAAGAATAACCACAAATTCTACATCTACCATTGACCATGTAGCTACAGATGTAGACAGAGAAAACTGTGATGTACTTGTCAAAAATCTGGGACTGTCTGACCATCTATGTCATATTATAAAAGTAAAACCTTGTGTAAAAAAAGAATCAAAACTGCATGTATATAAAAGAGTCTACTCCCCATCAGCTTTGCAAGAGTTTTCTTTAAAGTTAGCATGTGAAAGTTGGGAAGGAGTATACATAAAATCTAAAGTGAATAACAAGTTCTCCAATTTTATGTTTGAGTTTAAATTAAAATTTGAAGAAACATTCCCCAAAGCACTAATTCCCGTTGGAACATACACCAACAATAAATGGATTACTAAAGGAATTAGAAAAAGTGCTCAAACTTGTAAATACCTAAACTCCATTAAAAAGGACAATAGTGATCCAATTTTTTGCACTACTACAAAAACTACAAAAGGATCTACAGGAAGGTACTCCACACTGCAAAAAAATCAGCCAACGATAGGTTCATAAATTTAGCCAATAATAAAAGTAAAGCTATATGGGCTGTAGTGAAACAAGAAACAGGAACTGTGAAGCAGAGAGGTACAAACACACAAATCAGGAACAAGGAAAACTTAGAAAGTAACCTGAAAGAATTAGCAAATTATGTGAATACCTACTTTAGCAGCATTGCAATGAGCTTACAGAAAAATTGTCCAAAAGGTGCTAATCAACCAATACAGAAGCATACAGCAAACTCAATGGTATTGCTTCCAACTACTGAGGAGGAAGTATGCAATGTTGTAATGCAATTAAAGAACAAAAACTTAGCAGGTTTAGATGAAATCCCAATGTGTGAGCTGAAAAAATGCATACACAGTATCAAAGCTCCAATAACAGAAATCATAAATGAATACTTCAAAACTGGTTGCTTCCCTGACTATCTGAAGCATGCTAAAATTTTACCAGTTCACAAGAAAGGTGACATAGAAAACATTGAGAACTACAGATCAATAGCCCTAATGTCATACTTTTCCAAAGTGATAGAAACAATAACGAAAAACAGGCTTTTGAGCTATCTAAGTAAATTCAACCTCCTCTGCTATGACCAGTATGGTTTCAGGGCTGGTAGAGGTACAGAATCTGCAATAGAAGCACTAGATGAGAACAGCTATGTAACTGGCCTTTTCCTAGACCTGTCTAAGGCATTTGATACAGTTGACCACCAGAAGCTGTCACATAAATTAGAGGCACTAGGAGTAAGGGGAGTGGTTCTCAAATGGTTTCATTCACATCTAGAAAACAGAGTACAGTCAGTAGAGATCACACATGTCTCCAGTGGATCAAGTACATTGAGAAACATATATCTGATCCACAATATATCAATATTGGGGTCCCTCAAGGAAGTGTACTAGGCCCTGTATTATTTCTGGTGTATATAAATGATTTCCCACAACATATCAGCCATGGAGAGAAGATACTGTTTGCAGATGACAGCAACATAGTAATCACCAGTAAGACACCAGCACAAATGTTGGAAAATTCTACTGAAGTGCTAAGGGATGTTCACAAATGGTCCCAGGAAAACAAAGTAGCTCTCAATGTAAAGAAAACAAATACAATATGCTTTAGAATGAACAGAAAACAGAGCCCCTTAAATTTAAAACTAGATAACATCTCCATAGATGATGTACCTACAACAAAATTCTTAGGGTTGCACATTGACAGCCAAATGAAGTGGAATGAACATGCTATGAAACTCTCAAAAAAGATATCCACAACATGGTATGCACTTGTATCCATTTGCAGTAGTGAATATTTGAGGACTGTATACTTTAGTTATGTTCATTCGTTACTCAGTTATGGTATTATTTTCTGGGGAAACAGTGCTCAGAATTTACAAACAGTATTTAAAATGCAAAAGAGAGCAGTAAGAATTATAACAAAAAGCAGTAAGCAGGCCCACTGCAGATAACTTTTCAAAATGTTAGAAGTTCTAACTGTTCCTTGTGAATTTATATTCCAAACCATAGTGTACATCAAGAAAAATATAAAAAATTATAGCACAAATAGCAGTTTTCATAACTACAGTACAAGAACAAGTCACTGTCTTCACCTAGACAGAAAGAATAAACATAAGACCCAAAATAGCTTCTTGTATGAAGGTGTAAAACTGTACAATAAACTGCTAAAGAAAATAAAAGAAGCAGATAATGTGTACTACTTTAGGAAAAATCTTAAATTGTTTTTGCAGGAACACTACTTTTACACTATAAGTGAATTCCTTAGTACAAAATGACTGTAAATAGCTTTTGTTTCCCAATATTTTGATAAGGAGCAAAAATGACTGTAAATAACTTATATGTCACAATGTTTAACTACATGTAACAACAAACTGTATAAATATATGAATGTATGCAACTGACAACATCCATACATTTTAAAATGTCCACAGATGGATAAATTAATTAATTAATTAATTAACCTCAGTTGGTAACGTCGTTTTGACTACAATTCAGAAGGTTTGCTGGACAGCCCTAACACATCCTCAATACAGTCGCATTCTCTTGCCATGAGAGTTCCATATTTCTAGAGCCCTGAAGGAAAACGTTTATGGCCATCAATTTGCTTTGGATGAAAAGGTGCACATCTGGGTACAATCACGGCTCCATAGGCAATCACAAACATTTTTCCATGAAGGCAATGACTGTCTTGTCTCACAGTGGGATAAATGTACCAACAATTATAGTGATTACTTTTGAAGTAATAAACAGTGTACTTACTTTTTTCTATCTGTCTAGTTTTCATTTGACTGCCCCTTATATTATAGGGCTGTATGTGCTGACCATGCTGCAGACATTCTAAAGTTTTCTAAGTTTTTTGTTCCAGATTTAGTTTTACTATTATTTTTCTTTTCCTTATTAGAGTTTTTTTCCTACCTGTGGTTCAGATTTCCCTTCTCTTCGTGATTTGCTCTTGTAAGCTTGATTATAAAAATTCGAAAACAGGAAATAGAACATGACAGCATGCATTCCAATCCACCACACAAATGCCTTGGGATAGTTGCAGTCTATGAACAATAGCTGGAAGGCATGTACCATTATTGCTACAAACTGTACCTGCAAACATAAATATTTGTTTTGCCGCTTCAATTATTTATACATAACAAAGTAACAAGATGACAAAAGACATCTTAACTTTCTAAGCAACTCAAAAGTCCTCTAGGGAAAAAGCTACTGGTGTATCTGGTAACAGTAAAACAAAATTAGAGCTAAATATCATTCTGTTTTGAGATAACAAAATACAAAGTGAAGGTAACTGTTATTTTGAAATGGGGGAAAAGCAAAACTTACACACACACACACACACACAAACACACACACACTCACATGTGCACCAGAGCTTGTAAGACAGTTACATTCAACAACTGGCCACTTCACAATACTGCAAATCGCAGGGATAAACACATCAATAAGTTAGTGTATGCTGACAGTTTTCACTGACTGGTGTCTTTTAGAATCATATTTTGAGAGACTTACATCAGCAAGGAAGTTCTTAACCCATATAGCTTTGTCATAAGCATAACATGCTGTGTTAATAATAATTATCTTCTAGGCATTTTTAAACAACAATATTATGAAAAGGAAAGTTGCTACTCACCATATGGCAAAGATGTTGAGTCGCAGATAGGCACAACAAAAAGACTGTCACAAACAAAACTTTCGGCCATTAAGGCCTTTGTGACCAGTACACATACACACACACACACAAAGTCGTGAGTGTGCATGTGTGTGTGTGTGTGTGTGTGTGTGTGTGTGTGTGTGTACGTGTGTGTGTGTGTGTGTGTATTGTTGATGGCCTTAATGGCCGAAAGGTGAGTAGTGACTTTCCTTTTTGTAATATTGTTACATTCCATCCAGGCATTTTAAATAGTTAGACAAGTTAACTGCAGTTCCACAGTGGATATATTCTTTAAATAAATTTGTTATAAACAATGCACTGTTTTCAAAACGACTAATAATATCTGTAACTAAGTTACCAAACAATAACTGACTGTATGTGCTCTTCATTAAACCTGACTTTAGTTTGAAAGGGGAGAGTTATACTATCATAGATATTTTCATGACTTTCTCAATGATTTAAATATGCCCAATGGTTAGCAAAGTCCACTCTAAAAGCAAACCAGTGAGGTTCCTTCTTGACAACTCTTTCTTGTATAAAAAATATACTTTATTTAAAGATTTTAGATGGCTCCATGAAGAAAATGGGATCTTTTATGAAAATGAACAGTTTCACTCAAACAAACAAAAATATATGGTATATAAAATCTAAATTTCACATGTTAATGTGATACTATAATAACATTTAATTAGCATGATGCAGATTTCCAATTATCATATTACTTTTAGATGTGCTTGGAAAGTTGCACGATCAGCCTCTGTTTAGGCAACTTCAGCACTGGAATTGAAAGATTAAATGAGGCTGTTTGTAAGCCTTGTCCAACATCTTGACAATTATGCCTTTACATGTTTACAGATAATAGCTTTATTCTCAGAATGTAAAACAGTTTCCTCATTTTATTTGCTTTTACTGTGTTTGTTGATTTTTGTATTGTAGAGATTAAGTAGCTTTTATTGTTATTCACTGAATTGGCATCTCCTAACCACTGACTTTGTTTCAAGTTCTCGGTCAAGAATCCCATAACTGATGTGTTTATGAAAGATGGTGGTTTTTAACATTAGGCAATAAAATTAGGAAAGAGAAAATGGTTCTTCACCCATAGAAAAATGAAAATCATCAAAATACAAAAACAGGAAATAATTATAGCTGGTATAAGAAAACTTTCCTTATTGAGAGAATAAGCATTGTAAACCAGTTTTAACTTACCATTTGGAAGGCAGTGAGGTATTTTTTCCACCAAAGGTATTTTTGATATTGTGGGCCCATTGCAGCCAACAAGTAATAAGTATACATAATAATGTGAACAAATGTGTTAACCAGTCCAAAGAAAGTGCTGTGGCCTCCTAGAATTGAAACATAAACAATAAAACGTGTCACTATCATTTGGTATACTCCAAAATTTGTGAAGTGCAAGTCAAAATACTGGTAAGGTCTGCTTCACATACAAAGAGTTAATATGGGTAATTTGTAAATTAAATATAGGGTTAGGTGTTTTACAATAACTTTGTGCAGATTTTGGTCAATATTATCTTTTGGTAACCAATTTTATTAAAAAAAGAAAGTTACAATATTTCAGAGATGAAATTAAAAGAAAACTGCTGGCTGTGTACAGGAGAGCAATCTTACTGATTCTCAAAAAAAAAATTACATTTTCACAACTGAAATTGCTGCTGGATTATCTATGTCAGATGATTTCTGTGCTAGTTTTCAGAATACATAACATTTACAGCTGAAGTGGATATTTGAGGTTTTGATTGAACAGTCAAACAGTTTGGGAGAAAAAAGTCCTGATTGCTGACTATATTTTATTAATCATCTAGTCATACAAGTCTTTTTAGTATTTTGGAATATGTTACAACTGTCTCTTCACTGTACTGCTTCTCTTCATCTGAGAAGAATTGTCTTCAAAGACTGCCATAGCAGCATCTCCATTTGGAAGGATTTTACCATTTCCTTTATTGTCAGATTAAACTACCTTGAGTTCAATTTCTACCTTCTTATTACACTTGCTGATAGTCATAAGGTCCTCATAGTTCAGTTTCTCACAATTAGAGTTCAGAAACTCACACACATTCTCTTCAGTAAAATAAATGAAAACCATTTGAGGCACCATGCAATACCTCTTCAGTTTCACTGGTAATTTCACTGACCAGTTTATAATTTGGATATGATTAAGCAACAGCCAATGTGTTTCTGTGCATATCCATCACAAATTTTAGAGTGAATTAATTTAATTGTACTAGTTACCATCCTAATGTCAAACTATCACCAATGTGTCCTGATGGTGCACTCACCAGCTGAACCAAATGCTACAGCAAGCTTAGAAAAATTCCAACATTGTGACAATAGTACCCTGATCTATGGGTTGTGGTATACGTCTGGTCTAAGAAGACAATAATGGAAGGTTGATGGCTGTAAATATTATCAACAAGGAGGAGAATTTTGAAAGGAATTATTTATTTATCAGAACATTTCTTCAACTCATTTGTAGTTCATTATTAAATGATTTAATGGAAATTAAAGATATCATGTCAATTTTTTACCTTTACTGGACATGCAACCTGTTTCTATTAAATCTCTTCAGTACTCTCAAATTTTCTGAATGATAGACCAAATGAGGTTTTAATTTACAACCACCTGAAGTGTTTTCTATGAAAACACAAGTGCATTGATCATTAGCGGTCTTAAAAAGGCTTTAGTTTAGAAATGGGTATATGTATGGTAAGGCATTCATTTCCAGAGCAAAAATTGAACCTGTTTCATTCAGATGTGTATCCTTTCTGTCACAATGTATTTCAATCATACTTTACTCTATTTGGTTCCAAGTTATTCTCTTGGACTTGCTAACTCATTAGTTTCATATTATGTAAGCCAAACTCTTGCCTGAAACAAAGAAACCTACTTCTTAGCTACAGCTTGAATTACAACTCCAAAAAGAGGCATCACCAGCAGTTGCTGGGAAGAATCTATTGACTTATCTTTGTTACCATTTGTTCTTAGTGAAATTTAGTCACTCTCATTTCAGTGAAGTAGATTGGACATTGAGCTTTTTTCAATTTATTCGGCATTGTCACTAAAAGTTCTCACTGTAGATTCCATAAGTCCCATAGCACACGGACTCTCTACGCTCACCTTACTCACAGTGATTCAAAACATGTAACCATTTTTTAAAATGACTGCCATACATTCCTTGACATCAAAATGCTATTCTTTCTCGTGTAATTTTGAAAACAGACCCTATCGCATGCACATGAAAGCCACATAGCAATGATTTGACGACAATGATATACAAGCTCATAAAATTGTACAAATATACAGTATTCTGAAACTTACTGGCAAATTAAAAATGTGTGCTGGATCAGAACTTGAACCTGGGTCCTTTGTTTTCTATGGGCAAGTGATCTATCAACAGAACTATCCAAGTATGACTCATGACCTGACCTCACAGCTTTACTTCCACCAGTACTTTATCTCCTACCTTCCACACTTCAAGGAAGTTCTCTTGCATACATTGCAGGCCTTGCAGTCTTGTAAGAAAGAATATTGCAGAAACATGGCTTAGCCACAGCCCGGGGGACTTTTTTCCAGAATTAATTCTCATTCTGCAGTGGAACACGCACTAATTTGAAACTTCCTGGCAGATTAAAACCCTGTGCCAGACTGGGACTTGAACCTGGGACCTTTACCTTTCATGGCCAAATGTTCTGCTGACTGATCTGTCCAAAAATGACTTATTTTTGGAAATATAATGTAAAAGGGTAGATAAAAAAATCTACTCACTAAGTGGTGGCAAGAGAACACACATATAAATGTACTGAAACTTGCAAGTTTTCGGAGTGAGTGGCTCCTTCTTCTGGCAGAAGGATTGCAGGGGAAGGAAGATGGGTGAAGGAAAGGGACAACTATGGTTTAGGAAGTGTTTGAAAAAGTTGCCCAGGTCAGGGGAGACTTATTAGACAAGATGAGGATGGTTTCCTTCTCATCCTATCCTGTAAGTCTCCCCTGACCGCAGTTCTGGCTGACTTTTTCAAACTTCCCTTATTTCCTAAGCCTCACCAGCACTTTTCTTTCAGCCATCTTCCTTCCCTTTCAAACCTTATACCACAGAAGGAGCCACTGGCTATGCAAATTTTAATGTCTTTATATGTGTGTTCTCCTGCCACCCCTTGGTGAGTAGATTTTTTATCTGTTATACTACATTATATTTTCAAACATGACTCATGACACACCCTCACAGCTTTACTTCCACCAGCACATCATCTCCTATGCAGGAAAATTTTTGTATTGTTTGGTAGGTAGGAGAAGAGTTACTGGTGGAAGTGAAACTGGGAGACTGGGTCATGACTTGTAATTGGATAGCTCAGTTGGTAGAGCACATTCCAGTGAAAGCTGTATGTCCCAGGTCTGAGTTCTTATTTGGCTCCCTTGTTTTAATCTACCAGGAAGTTTCAAATTAGTGGGCATTCTGCTGCAGAATGAAAATTCATTTTGCATACAGTATTATTGCAACTAATGAGGCATGTGTTATATACTCAGCACACACTTTACACGTGAATAATAAAACAGTGAAAATGCAGGTAACAGAAGCACATACACCAGGGTTTTATTGCATTTCATTTTCTCATGCTTATTTACCTGGTGTAAATTTAACTCCAAACCAAACACTCATAGGCATTACTCCATGGTGAATTACATGCAGTGTTGACACATGACTGTTCTTTTTCCGAAGCACAAAAAAGAACTGAAAGAAAAAACACAAAACAAGTTATTTAAAATTTATTATTCAAGTAACATTACAAAGTCAAGAAATATTGTTGTTTAAATGTAAGACTGAAAATTACACAATGGAAAATAAATAAGACACTTACTGTATCAAAAAATTCTGTGAACTTGGAGAAATAATACCACCAACATGCATGGACCATCTGCAAGTAAATTCATATTATGGTAAGTTTTCAAATACAAAAGACTGTCTTACAAGTGCCAAACATTTCAAGGGACCTTTTGTACTGATTTGATTCTTATGAACTATGTTTTATACTACATTATACTGTGTTTTATACAACATATTGAGTTACATTAAATCTTTTTTTTTTAAAGCAATGTTAGTAACATGACAAATAAGCCATGAATTGCATATCAATTATAGAATATGAAATGCTAACATATTGGAACATTTGCAACTAACAAAAAAGCCAAGGTTCCAATGGTAAAGGAATTATGCTTTATTTATCAAACTATATGCACAAATGACAGCAATATGGAGTTATTGGAACATAGAATCACAGTAGCAATTGATCTCATGGTCTGTTGAAACTGGTGGTTTCATCCATTTTACACCAACTCAACAGCAAAAACATCAGTGCTGGCTAATTATGCATGTCTGCCTTATGTAATCAACCATACTGGCTCCAAATAATAGTGGCAACACAAACTTCAAAAATGTTATAAATAAAATAACTGTTTATTGATCAATTACTGCTTTCATAAATAATTTGTAACTCATACTGAAAATATTCTACTCTTTGGTTTATTTATGAGATTAATTTAATCCAAGATAACAGATTAGTGTTCCACTCATTTCAACAGACCATTCCTATAGCCACTATGAGCTGTTCACGTGAACTAAATAAAATAACAATGGAGGAAAAAGTAAGAGCTAAAATGCATTAATTCAAACCTGCTCTGCAAAGAAATAGTTTCTTTCCTGAATCGTTATCATACAAGCATTCCATGAAGACAATAATCACAGATGAATCAGAATTATTAATAGTTTTTTTCCTACACATCCAACATAATTTCAAGCTGCTGAACTTCAAAGCAGTCTCATTTCAATAATTTGCACCATTTCACAGTTACCAAGAATTATGCGTGTCAGACATTCAGCAACATATTTCATCATTTTCTTCTTATTTTCTGTATGGTCTCTAAGCTACAGATATAGGATTTTCTCATATTTGCTGCACGTTTATGTATTGTGCATTCCAGTTCAAACCTGCAGATAGTTTTTCTGTGATCATTGTTGAAAGCTAGCAACAGCTGTCCAGCTCTCCTCATTTTATGTGCCCAACTTTCTTGGTGTTTTGCACAATACATCTGGCCACAATCTGTTAAAGTAAATAGTTGTCTAACTATGAACTAATTTTTGTTATGTTTCTTATACATTAATTGCATTTGCAGTTTCTGAGCATTATACAGAGACTCTTTCTTTCTGTAGTTGCTTAGTGTGGCTTAGTTAAACGTGGATTCTTTTTTTTTTTCAGGACCCCAACCACTTTGCAACTTATCATACACACTATGTGATCGAAAGTATCCAGACATCCCGAAAAACATACGTTTTTCATATTAGGTGCAATGTGCTGCCACCTACTGCCAGGTACTCCACATCAGCGACCTCAGTAGTCATTAGACATCGTGAGACAGCAGACTGGAGCACTCTGCGGAACTCACGGGCTTCAAATATGGTCAGGTGATTGGGTATCACTTGTGTCATACATCTGTAAGCGAGATTCCACACTCCTAAACATCCCTAGGTCAACTCTTTCCAAAGTGATAGTGAAGTGGAAACGTGATGGGACACATACAGTGCAAAAGTGTACAGGCCGACCTTGTCTGTTGACTGACAGAGACCGCTGACAGTTGAAGATGGTCATAATGTGTAATAGGCAGACATCTACCCAGATGATCACACATGAACTCCAAACTGCATCGGGATCTATGGCAAGTACTATGACAGTTAGGCAGGAGGTGAGAAAACTTGGATTTCATGGTTCAGCGGCTGCTTATAAGCCACACATCATGCCAGAAAATGCCAAATGGTGCCTCGCTTGGTGTAAGGAGTGTAAACATTGGATGATTGAACAGTGGAAAAATGTTGTGTGGAGTTACGAACCACAGTACGCAATGTGGTGATCCAATGGCAGGGTGTGGGTATAGCGAATGCCTGGTGAATGTCATCTGCAAGCGTGTGTAGTGCCAAGAGTAAAATTTGGTGGCTGTGGTGTTATGGTGTGGTCATGTTTTTCATGGAGGGGCTTGAACCTCTTGTTGTTTTGTGTGGCATTATCACAGTACAGGCCTACATTAATGTTTTAAGCACCTTCTTGCTTCCCACTGTTGAAGAGCAATTCGGGGATTGTGATTGCACCTTTCAACATGATCGAGCACCTGTTCATAATGCATGGCCTGTGGTGAAGTGGTTACATGACAATAACATCCCTGTAATGGATTGGCAGGCACAGTGTCCTGACCTGAATCCTACAGAACACCTTTGGGATGTCTTGGAACGCTGACTTCATGCCAGGCCTCACTGACCAAAATTGATACCTCTACTCAGTGCAGCACTCCATGAAGAATGGTCTGCCACTCCCCAAGAAACTTTCCAGCACCTGGTTGAAAGTATGGCTGTAAGAGTGGAAGCTGTCATCAAGGCTAAGAGTGGGTCAACACAATATTGAATTCCAGCATTACTGATGGAGGCTGCCACAAACTTGTAAGTCATTTTCAGCCAGGTGTCCAGATACTTTTGATCATATAATGTACATCCAATGTTACACATATTAGTACAGTTATTTACAGTCTCTGACTGATCTTGTATGTTCACTTCTTGGAAAACGTACTCGTAATTTTCCCATATGTTGTGCCTGCTTTTGGCTTCATATTTCATATTAATTTAATTTTTGGTATATTCATTTATAGACTTAATTTCATTGCTTCTAGGCATAATTAATGGAATGCATCTTTAATTTCTGTCTTACTCTGAACTAATATGATTATTTCATCAATGAGCTATATATTCTTACCTGATATCCTATCTCATTTTGCTTCTCAGTATCTGTTTTTAAATATATCTTTTATCACCAATGTAAATAATTTTGCATCTATTACATCCTACCAGCTAATATTCCAGTTGATTTTTACCAATTTGATGTCTTAATATATGCTTCATTTTATGTTGTTTTTCCTAATCTCTGTGTAAAGTTAATGAATTGCACATTCTTTCCTATCACTTTCATCATTGTTATTACTGCCAAAAGTACTACTGTGTGGAAGTAATTTCAGAGTGCCCTGCACACTCCACTGTTGTAATCTATAACTTTCTGGATAAGTATGCCTGAATATGGATGTACTCTACTGTCCTGGAGTCCATTCTAAAGTCTGTGTCTTCACTTGTTTGACACAACTCAAATTTTTATCCTAACTATACTGTGAGTGTTCTCACAAAGAGTTTATAAAATTGTAATATCAGTCTTATTGTCAGTTTTTCAGCAATACTTGGATCTTCTATGTTGTATATCAACATAGGTGTTGTAAGGTCCTAACTCTTGTGAAACTTCTTTTTATTCTAAAAATATACTGAACAATAAATTCAGCTATTTTATTAATGTTTACTTTCCTTCTTTTTAAATAACTGGCAGTTCTTATTTTTTTAGTCAGCTTGTATAGTTCCTCATATTGTATGCTTGGTATTTCTCCGACAATGTATTGCAGATTCTATTACAGTAACGATTATCTTTTTAAGTTGCTTTTTTTATTTATTTATTTGGCAATCTTGTGTTCCAGTTTGTGAATATATCACAGCACATGGAACAGGTCAGTCCAGTTTCGATTCTTAAAAGCCAATGTAGACTTCTTCTGTTATTCACATTTTTTTTTTCCTGCAACCCAAAGCATTACATTGACTGTTTATCAATGTGTTCATTTCCCTGTTATACCTGACTCCTTGTTTGAAGATTTTATGTCGCTATTTGAGTGCCTCAGATTTCCTGCTTTAGCTCTTACCTTGATGTCTTGTTAGACTTTGTTAATATTTTCTTCTTTCTAATACTTGGTAATACCTTAGGTTTCTTAGTGGTGTTGTCTTCCTCTCCAATACTTTTTCACTGAACTCTGGGTTCTGTTCTTCCAACAGGCTTTGACCCATTCTTTACATATTGTATTTGATCAAAAAGTGCACCAGAGTTGAAGCAAGTTGCAACAGAGCCAACCACAGGCAGGTTACCTGTTGCAAAGCAAAACATGGCCAACAGGCATTGTGGAGCAGAGCCAGCTGGGAGCGATACAGCAACAGCTGACACTGCAATATGCTAGCAGAAGGACGGAGCCTTTCATCACTTGCCACTACAGAAATGTTTAGAGCATGTGCCTTAAGCCCTAAATGAACACAGTCTGGAGCATATAAGTACTCAGCCATTAATGTACTAAAATATTCTTGTCTCATTATCACAGCCTACACCATGAGCCTGTGACACCTGGAGTGACATCCTGGAATGCAGTACAGGATCTGCTGTTCAACCATGAGGCAGAACAGCCTGCACTGACTCACGAGTGAGCCACCACCAGAGCAGAGAGCAACCCCATTGGTGGAGGGAAGTCATGGCCATCTCCACAGTGTTGTCAAATGTGCCACCATGCAGTCATCACAGTTGCAGCCAGAGATGTCACTGATAGTGGCATTTGAGTGATTCCACACTCGTCCCCGTTCTTTGCGCTATCAGAAATGCCAGACATCTATTGTTTCACATGAGAGGCAACTGGACACCTCCACTAAGCTGTTCCTGATACAACTGAGGACTAGAATAAAGAAGTTAATTAAACAAATCTACTGTCATCCTGACATCCAATTTCACTGCCCATGTGTGACCATCATAGGGTCATCTAACACTCGTGTCACATCACTGACATCGTCTTCTTAGAGCAACATCTGAACCTACAGCCTACAGTATGGTGAGTGCAAAAAATTTATCATATTTTCGTCATGGAGAAAAGATTTGATGGTTGTGTATTTTGTAAATTAGACTTTATTATGAGTAGAGAGCCAGTGGATTTCTCTAGTTTTAGAGGTAATGGAAGTCAAGTGGTGGGCTTAGGCATCAGAAACTGCTGATGGCCTTGCAAAAAATGTTTTGAAGCTGTTAAAATTTTAGCTACTTAATGGTCCATTCCTACATCTGTATGAATGTAGTACTATTTATCCAGGGTCATCTGGCAACACTATGACAGTTAAGCCTCATTACAAGATGCATCTAAGGTGTACACCTGTGCGGCAGCGCACCAAGTGCACAAGTCTGGGACTGCAGACTGGTTCTGGTAGGCCTGTTACATTGCATGATTTATACAGGATATACCTACCATGAATTGGCGCATGTGCACTAGATAGCAGTAACACATGGAACTCGAAGGAGACTGTTTTATTTTAAAGTTTTTCATACAGACTAAAAAAAAATTGTAAAATAAATTATTAAATTATATACTTAAAGAGGAATCTGATCGCCATATTACAGAAAGATGCATGCTAAACGGAAAATACACTTACTTTTCTTTACACCATATTCACAGCCCACTTGGTATGCAAAGTTTTTCTGAACTGACATTTCGTTGCAACAATGAGCAAATGCAGCATTCCTCTATGGGAGAGTCAATACAGGCAGGAGAATTGTCTTGGCCAATAATGCCAGATCTCTGAAACCAATCCTACCAAGTGACACTTCACTCTTCTTTCAAGTTATGGAACTGGTACAAGTGAACAAGTCTTTTATCTCTGAAGGTGGGGTTGAACAAATTTCAGCCATACATACTAAAGGAACCCCATCCTATTGTAAGTCAGTATACAAATACATTTCTGGATATATTTATTTGGCTGCTGTCATACATGACAGAATTTAAAAAAAAGTTCTGCCACGTATGATAATCGCACATCTATACTATGACACTGAGTAGTTTAAGTACCCTACTGTACTTTCAATGTACTTAGTACAAAGTGCTTTTTAGATCATCATGTCTGGCAGACTCTCAAGAGACAGAAACATAGGCAGAAAATGAGAATCTGGTGCATCTGAAAGAAACAGAAAGGCTGAGATGATTATATCGAACTGAGCTATGAGTTTGAGTAAGATGAAATTTCTTAAGAAAACTTCAGGTGTAACTGCTCCCGAGGCCTCCAATGAAGCTCTTATTCAAGTGTCTTTATCCTGGAGGATCTCATGGATAAATTAGGCACTGGACGCTATTTTTCAAAAACTGATTTGCGCGATGCATATCTTCAAATACTGCTTGATGAAGAATCTCAAAAAGTGTGTGTAGTGAATGCTCATTTGGACTTGTTTAAATATTTGTTTTTGCCTTTCAGCAGTGCTTCTGCACCTGCCATTTTTCAATGGTATTTGGAACAGCTGACTGCACAAGTGCCAAACTTTTCAAACTATTTGGATGACATTGTCATAGCAGGTCGTACACCTGAAGAACGCACTGCAAATTTATGTGCTTTCTTTAATGTGTTGTCTGAAGCTGGACTGGACAAGTGTGATTTTTTTAAACCTGAGTTGCAGTATCTTGGTCATCTCATAAACAGTCAAGGTGTGCATCCTCTTCAGTCGCATTTGTTAGCCATATGACACTTGCCAGTTCCTCCCAGTGTCACAGAATTGCAAACTGTTTTAGGGAAAATGAACTATTATATTCAGTTCATAGCAAATGCTGCACAAATTGCAGCTCCAATTCCTTCCATCACAAGAATGTCCCCTTTGTTTGGACGAATGAGTGCCACATAGCTTTTCAGAAATTTAAAGATGTATTGTTCCATGATCGATGCTTAGTTCACTTTGATACCGCAAAACCAGTTGTATTGCAAGTTGATGCTTCCTCTTACAGAAACTGTGTTGTACTTTTGCATAGAACTGGTGATAAAGACAGACATATTGCTTTCACATCAAAAGCGTTGTCCAAAGTGCAGTGTAAATATTCACAAATTGAAAAAGAGTCATTGACTATTGTGTATGTTGTCACCAAATTTCACCACTATTTCTATGGCAGAAAATTCTGCTAAGTAACAGATCACAAGCCTTTGCAGTCATTGATCCATCCAATGAAACCGGTTCCTGTACAAACTGCAGAAAAATTGCAAAGGTGGACTTTGTTGTTGTCACAGTACCAGCACAAGATTGTGTATCGTCTGACAGCTCAACATGGTAATGTACGAGGGCGGTTCAATAAGTAATGCAACACATTTTTTTTCTCGGCCAATTTTGGTTGAAGAAACCGGAAATTTCTTGTGGAATATTTTCAAACATTCCCGCTTTGTCTCGTATAGTTTCATTGACTCCCGACAGGTGGCAGCACTGTACGGAGCTGTTAAAATGGCATCTGTAACGGATGTGCGTTGCAAACAACGGGCAGTGATCGAGTTTCTTTTGACGGAAAACCAGGGCATCTCAGATATTCATAGGCGCTTTCAGAATGTCTACGGTGATCTGGCAGTGGACAAAAGCACAGTGAGTCGTTGGGCGAAGCGTGTGTCATCATCGCCGCAAGGTCAAGCAAGACTGTCTGATCTCCCGCGTGCAGGCCGGCCATGCACAGCTGTGACTCCTGCAATGGCGGAGCGTGCGAACACGCTCGTTCGAGATGATCGACGGATCACCATCAAACAACTCAGTGCTCAACTTGACATCTCTGTTGGTAGTGCTGTCACAATTGTTCACCAGTTGGGATATTCAAAGGTTTGTTCCCGCTGGGTCCCTCGTTGTCTAACCGAACACCATAAAGAGCAAAGGAGAACCATCTGTGCGGAATTGCTTGCTCGTCATGTGGCTGAGGGTGACAATTTCTTGTCAAAGATTGTTACAGGCGATGAAACATGGGTTCATCACTTCGAACCTGAAACAAAACGGCAATCAATGGAGTGGCGCCACACCCACTCCCCTACCAAGAAAAAGTTTAAAGCCATACCCTCAGCCGGTAAAGTCATGGTTACAGTCTTCTGGGATGCTGAAGGGGTTATTCTGTTCGATGTCCTTCCCCATGGTCAAACGATCAACTCTGAAGTGTATTGTGCTACTCTTCAGAAATTGAAGAAACGACTTCAGCGTGTTCGTAGGCACAAAAATCTGAACGAACTTCTCCTTCTTCATGACAACGCAAGACCTCACACAAGTCTTCGCACCCGAGAGGAGCTCACAAAACTCCAGTGGACTGTTCTTCCTCATGCACCCTACAGCCCCGATCTCGCACCGTCGGATTTCCATATGTTTGGCCCAATGAAGGACGCAATCCGTGGGAGGCACTACGCAGATGATGAAGAAGTTATTGATGCAGTACGACGTTGGCTCCGACATCGACCAGTGGAATGGTACCGTGCAGGCATACAGACCCTCATTTCAAGGTGGCATAAGGCCGTAGCATTGAATGGAGATTACGTTGAAAAATAGTGTTGTGTAGCTAAAAGATTGGGGAATAACCTGGTGTATTTCAATGCTGAATAAAACAACCCCTGTTTCAGAAAAAAAATGTGTTGCATTACTTATTGAACTGCCCTCGTAGACACACTTTCACGTCTTCCAATTGGCCCTGATACAGACTTTGACACTTCTGCTGCATCTTGTTGTCACATCAATTATCAGGATTCTGAATTGCTTCAGTCTTTTTGCTGAACCATAAGAAAATTGCACAGGCCACAGACGCTGATCCAGATTTGAACATTTTGCTCAACTACATTCGCATATCTTGGCCTCATTCCTTGCACTGTATAAAGAACTCTGTAGTGCGCTGATACTTTGCATATCAGGATGGCCTTGCTGTACAGAAAGGTGTGATTCTTGTACAAAATGTCACTTATGTTTATTCCTGTAGAAAGTCACAAAGGGGAAGAACTAGGCACCACAATTTCAAATTTTTTAAACAAATGTAACATTGCTATAAGAAATTTGAGAGGCCAATCCTATGATAATGTGTCAAATATGTCTGGATATTACAGTGGTCTACAGGTGCATATTATGAAAATAAATCACCTCTTACACTACCTACCATGTTCAGCACACTCATTGAATTTGGTTGGAGTGCACGCTGGAGAGAGCTGCTTTGGAGCTATCTCATTCTTCAGCTTTGTGCAACTTTTTTGCAGCATCAACTCATTACTGACAGTTATGGTCAAACATCTTGAAAAAGATGATAAAGATAACCATTATTTGTCATTAGTTCTGGAAAGAGTCTCCAACACCAAGTCATGTGTAAGAGGCAATGTGACTAAGGCTTTGTGAAAAGGTTACAACATTTTCCAGAAAGCTTTGCAGTGTACTGATGATGAGACTCAGACATCACAAGCAATTCATGAGGCCAGATGTCTATTAAAGGATTTGGGGGGGGGGGGGGGGGGGGAATGCCTTAATGGCTGTTTTCTGGGCTGCCATACTAGATCAAATCAGTGTTGTCAGTATCTCTCTACAAAAAACAACTATTGAACTTGGAATGGCAGTTATCCTTTTAAAATCACTTTTATATTTTTTACTTTCATAGCAAGAATTATTTGATGATTATAAGGTGAAGGCAAGTGAGAAAACTGATATCCAACACAGTGATGAAAATGAGAAAGTGTGAAGAAGGAAAAGGCATCAAAATGATGGAGCTGCAGAAGACATTGTGTACAGAGGAAAGGAGAAGTTAAAAACTGAAACTTATTTGTGTGTACTACATATGCTGTGTACAGTATTGTCACAGTGACTAGAAGCTTAGGGAAATTAATTCTTTGTTTGAATTTCTAACAGATTTCTTGACAAAGTCCACTTATTAAATTACAGAGGCTTGTACAAAGCTTATTGAACATTATTCTGAGGATACCGAGCCTGAATTTATAGACAATATTGTGCAGTTCAAGTATTTCATCTTACAATTAGAGAATGCCAGAAAAGATAAAACTGTACCTGCTGAGGAATCATATAAACTGATTTTTGGTAATATGGCACAATCAATTTTCTCAAATGTAAGGACAGCATTGCAAATGTTTGGAAGTCTGATGATTACAAATACCATGGGTGAACATGACTTTTTAAAATCAGAAACTGTCTTCATTCATTAGTGTCTTGGAACTGTTTAAGTTCATTGGTGATAATGGAGGCTGAAAATGACATATTGCAAAATGTCAACTTTCAAGATGTTTGAAGTGATTTTGAATCTAAAAAATTTAGAAGAGTTAATATTTAAACTTTTGTTACTTTAAAATACAGTTTAGTAAAAATATGCATATATTCATTTGTTTCAATTTTTATTGAATAGGTTGATGGTATATCTCTATAATGCATAAAACAGTTTAATTATGAATAAAACTGAGTTGTTATAATAGAGGGAAACATTCCACGTAGGAAATATATATCTAAAAACAAAGATGATGTGACTTACCAAATGAAAGTGCTGGCAGGTCGACAGACACACAAACAAACACAAACATACACACAAAATTCAAGCTTTCGCAACAAACTGTTGCCTCATCAGGAAAGAGGGAAGGAGAGGGGAAGACGAAAGGAAGTGGGTTTTAAAGGAGAGGGTAAGGAGTCATTCCAATCCCGGGAGCGGAAAGACTTACCTTAGGGGGAAAAAAGGACAGGTATACACTCGCACACACGCACATATCCATCCACACATACAGACACAAGCAGACATATTTAAAGACCAAATATGTCTGCTTGTGTCTGTATGTGTGGATGGATATGTGCGTGTGTGCGAGTGTATACCTGTCCTTTTTTCCCCCTAAGGTAAGTCTTTCCGCTCCCGGGATTGGAATGACTCCTTACCCTCTCCTTTAAAACCCACTTCCTTTCGTCTTCCCCTCTCCTTCCCTCTTTCCTGATGAGGCAACAGTTTGTTGCGAAAGCTTGAATTTTGTGTGTATGTTTGTGTTTGTTTGTGTGTCTGTCGACCTGCCAGCACTTTCATTTGGTAAGTCACATCATCTTTGTTTTTAGATATATAAAACTGAGTTGTGGTAGAAAAAAATATATTTTAGGGAGTTAGAAAATGGTAAAGGGACCTCGAGATATGCATTGCTTAGGAACCTCGACATGGTTAATCTGACCCTTCTGGCAATAACTTTTAATGTGAAAAATACCAAGTTGCATCATATCTTGGAGTTCGCACTTAACTGTGGATCCCATTATAACTGGCTGGATAAAACCTTTGAGTTGAAGACAGCTTTACCTTATCCATAACCCAAATTCTATGCTGACAGTCTGCTGATTTCATTCAATAAAAAGTAAGTTCTGTAATCAGGCCCGGAGCACTGAACAAGGCCAAGCTGCTGCTGTGTGATCCTTTGCAACACCATGTGGTAAGGAGGGCATGGAGTTTGCACATGGCTCTTGCAGTCATTGTTTGATTTCCAAACCTTTGAGCTGTTACTTCTCATTCAAGTATCTCCTCAATTGCCACCATGAGGCTGAGAGGACCCCATTCCATTGCCACAGAAAAATTCCTGCCAGTACAGACTGAACCCAGATCTTGGGCATAGCAGTCAGCCATGTCAACTGCTCAGCTGTGGAGACAAACGATTCAATAATTCTTTTAAATTTTCCTTCATTTTGCACAGGAGGGCTATGTCACATATGTATCCAAGAATTTGTTTCTGTTAATTTTGCACTTTTAGTGCCCTTTTTAAATTTTGTTTTGCTTCCTTTACTACTTCTTGGACATACAAACTTAATGCTAGAGGAAATTAACTGTGAGTCTGCCTTATGTTGTTTGTAAGATGAACTTGTCCATTTTTATATTCCGCATCTATTGCACCCACTTTATTTTTGAAGATATTTTGGTTGATTGTTTCTCCCCTCCTGTACTTTATTACAATTCGTGATTTCAGATATCTTACATTGTTGACGGCTTTCTCTAGGTCACTATAATGGTACACTGTTTTTTTCCCCTTATTCTTCTTCCATGGCTATGAAAAAAGCTACAGTTATGTCTCTGGTATCATTAATTCTCCTAAAGCTAAAATGATCTTCATAATATATGTCTTTAATTTTTCTTACTATCCTCCTGTATGTTATTCCATTTGGTGATTTACTAACGTGAGATGTCAATAGTTTTTACATTTACCTGTTCATCTGTTGATCTGCTCATTCCTTCTATAGTATAGCATTTTTTTGTAAGTCTGAGGGTAGATCCCATGTTTCACAGATTTTAGACTTGAGGTTCAAGAATCTTTAAGTTACGACACTTCACTCTGATTTTACTATCTCTGAAGGTATCTCATCAGCTCCAGCCAACTTATCAGCTCAAATAATTTAGTGTTCTTTCAACAATAATCACACTACTGGACCACCTATTTCTTCCACATCAAACTCCTTTTCTTCCTTTGTTATGCTCCAAAGCACCTCTCCTCCATCACACATACATTAATTGTCCTCATGTGATCAGTTGCTGTAAATAATCTACTCCAGCACAAAAAGAGCAATTATGTAATAATTAGAATATCAGAAGAAAAAATTCTATTCATTACTCCACATTAAGGCTGTTTGTAGCACAAAAAGAGGGGCACAATGCTGCGTTCAAAATTTTGACCACTTATCCAATGATACAAAATGTCTGCCAGACAGCAAAGTTAAATTTGAAAACTTACTGAAAAAGTTTCTTCTTGACAACTTCTCCTCTTCCACCGAAGAATTTGAATTTCTATTATGTGTAAAAGGTGGTGGGTAGGAATTACTAACTCACAGCAGTACTAAAAAAATTGTAAATGGTCAGTATGTAGCCATATTTACATGTGCATGTGTAACGTGAATGTAGAATGACTGATTCCACATCATTATGATTAATCCCACAAACAATCCATGGAACATGAAACTAATTACCAGTAAATAATTAATTAACACTCTTCCTTTTACACTTAACAGTTCTTTCCCATTATCACCCAATATGTTCTCATGAAAGCAATCTACACTGATATCTTCCCACATCATTATTTGAATTGTTGGTAATTTATTTCACTGAAAATCTTGAGTATTTCCAAATGTACCATTGGGCTTCTTTCTTGTACCTTTACTCTACCTGTGGAGAAATTTTTAGCCTCAACTATTTCATTGTTTATGAAATTTCACTTCATTTCTACTGAATATTTCTCAACACTTCTGCCCAGATCAATGATAATTGTTCTGAAAAATATCCACTTTCTCTCAGTTTTTTGTTAAATGACTGCAAATTAAAGGGCTGCCACCTAAATGTCAGAAAGGAAAAAAATATTTTCATTTGCAAATTATGTGATTTTTCTATTAATGATGTTCCTGTGTATATGAAAAGTCACCCTGCATAAAATGATGAAACTTAATGTTTGATAGTACGCAATTTCTGGAAAAAATTGTCAGTATATTAAAGCAGTGGAAAATCAAGATGTTTCGTACTAACATTAAAAAACATTCATCATTTAATAGTTTACATCATTTATCTCATTTCTTCCGTAGCAACTAAGATTACACACAGTGAATAAAACATTCATGCAGTTACCATTAACAGTTACACAGAATGCTTGTTTGATAATATGTTAAGATTCACATTTGCACAACAGTATTCCTCACAAAAGAAAAAATTAAATATTCCTTAAATTTCAGTAATTTTGTAGCTTTACATTTACTGCAAAATTGAAAATAGGTAAAACTTTTGTCATATGACTTAAAAATTACAAGAAATCCACATTCTGTGTTTATTATCTGATAACCTGTAAGAGAACTCACAGTTAAACTTGACATAATAATACTCTATACATTCCACATACTCACATGTGCTGGCACATTAAAAGGATTGTAGCTGTCATGACTAAAATGAAACAGAGGCTTCATTATCTTCCCCAGTGAAAGATTAAGTATTTTAATGTGATAATGACATTTTATGAACACATTTATTAAATTATAGATGATATTGCACCACATCTGTACCCCAGAAAGCTTTTCATTAAGCATTATGCACTGCAAGATTGCCCATTTGCTGCTTTCTGACAATGTGCATGCAATGCTTGTAACAATCACATAACATGTATGTTGTGTGAAACTCTATACACATATGAGGAATAGTCATAAAGTTTTAATTATCACCTTTTTTGGGGAGGGGGGGGGGGGGGGGGAGGGGGAGGAAATAAAGTTACATAATTAATTTTTATAACAATAATGGAAATTCCTGGATGGAGCAATATGTAAAATAACATAAAGGCAACCACTCACCTATAGTTGATCGATGTGTGGAGCACGGTAACACATAACAGAAAATAGCATTCACACTAGCTTTTGAGCACTAGCTCTTTTTCCAGCAATAGTACACACTCTCATGTACACAACCACACAGACACTCAAACCGACTCTCCCATGGCCACAGGAGTGTGTGTTTGGCTTTCTGTTTGGTTGTGTGTGTGAATGTGTGTACTATTACTGGAAAAGAGCTAGTGCTTGGAAGCTTGTTTAAATATTGTTTTCTGTCATGTGTTACTGTGCTCCATGCATCAATCTGTTATCGGCAAATGGTTGTCTTTCCCTTATTTTAAATAACTGATTTTTTGTTTGTTTACAGGTATGCATCCACAGTCCCAGTGCAGACTGAAATCTCCACACCACAGTACTGTTGCATGCTGCTAGAGGAACCAAAACAAATTGGCACAGGCTATAAAGTAAGTGGAGTATCTTGCAGTAATTAGTTTTTAGCAGTGGTGGAAATGTCGCAACTATGTCAGGCGATAGCCATCATGGTTGATCTGACACAGTTGTAGTAGTTTAATTGATGCTGGGAATAAATCACTGCATGTTACTCCATTTTGTCAATGGGCTGCACTATTTTGTTTTGCCAACTAGAGCATGGAACAGTACTGTGGCATGAGGACTTTGATTATACCAGGTCTGCAGAAATGTATTTGTAAAACAATCAAAACATTAATTATGTAACTTTATTTTTGTTTTTGAAGTGATGATTAAATGATAGGAAATGTAAAGTATAACAATAAACACAGAAATGAATGACATTTGATGTAATTTCATGCAGTAATACAAGCCAAATGTGAATGCTAATTTTAATAGTAATGAATAACTAGAAAAAAGTCTACAGCCCACTATAGTTTTTTAGAAATATTTAAGTACGCAATAGCTTACATAATTCATAATTTCTTAAATAATTATATGTATTCTTGAAAGCCAATGAGTAATATATATTTAGCCTCTTTATTACTGCAATTGCTTGAAATATTCTCTGATTATTGATAAACATTGATTAGTGGGCAGCATATTTTTTCCCAGAATGAATGTAGGAAGCTCCTTTCATGACACAATGAACTCACCCTTAATGTCTTGGGATTATTTGAATAGTCGACAGGTTGACAACGGAAATTATACAGGCCTGTTAACCAACCTGACATGCTTATCTGCAAAACAAGTACCATTATATACTTGGATGGAATCTAAATATAAGCAGACACAACAAGCACTTCACTTTACTCCTTATTTCTTTCCAAAGGATGAACTCTGGAAATGTTTCTGAAGAAAATGGCTGATACATTCGGCAGCAGTTTTCATGTTAAAATTTTAGTTAATTTAGAAATTGAAAATTCAAAGCATTAGAGAGAATTAAGATACATAAAAGACCATGCTCTAGGGGTGATAAATTAGCTCAATTCTTTTGACAGGTGTAAGCATGAAAACTGAAATTTGAACTTCTCCCATTTATACAGGAAAGGCAGTTGATATGAACCAAAGGTCACGATAAACACAGTGATATTTGTCCAATAATAAATGAACACAGTAAAGAAATAGTGTGTAGACAAACCTACACAGAAAATATGAAGGAGGCAACTGTCTGTTCAAGAGGTGACAGTCACAAACAGGAAAAGCTTAGAATAACACAAAATGGGAACTACGAAAAAAAGAGGTAAAAGGGGAAAGTGAAAACAAAAATAAAGCAATTGTGGCTGAAGAAGCAAGTAATTGATTTAGGAAATAAGAAGGTCACAAAAACAGTGAGAAGTGATGTAAATGTAGGACAAAATGAATACAAAGATATGATACACAAGGTGTCAAAAAAGAAAAATGAAGAGAAAAGGAAAAAACACAGCAGCTAGAAGACAACTTTGCCATAGGAGGCATGTCAGGATTTATGTAACAGAAATTTGAGGAAGAAAGAGGAGTTGAGGAGCCTAATATTAGCTAAGAGGTATTGCAGAAAATGGTATGGTATTTCTTTATAGAATTCATATACTTTTCCTTACTTTGTTTATGTCTTACATTTATGAAGGATGAAATTATAGTTCCAAAAACTGAATGCTTAACACTATCTATATATGTGTCTACATAGAATTTAGCTTATGATAAGCATGGCTCCTTTATCTATCTTTATTCATTTTAGTTACTGTACCATAATCTGGTTACACTTTGGTAAAGCAATGATTATAACACTCTTCTTTCACCATGTTAGATATGAATATCAACTACATTAACAAAACTGGACAGCAAACTACAAATTCATTACTACAACCACATAAACATGCATCTTTTGCAAACATATGCTTATGAGTATTTTGATAAAGCATATTGAAAGTATTCCTTCTGTTTCTTCCAGAGTAACATAATTTGAATTGTTTTATTTAGCTTACACAAGTCAAAATGTATAATTTCTATGTTACGTAAAAATTCAGCATTAACGTGTATGGTGTTACAACTTTCACTTATTTGTCATGTTTTCCTCAAAAATATACACAAATAAACAGTAGTATTATACTTGCAGAAAAGTTTGTTAATGTGGTAAAAAATTACTCATTTATGTCAGTTTCAGATGATTAGAATAAATTCAGCAACTGATATTTGTTGACACTCCGACTGGAATAGTCATCACTACGAAAGTAATTTTTTGTAGCCACAGTATTTTAAAGAGTATAATTAAAAGCAATATTTATTATGACAATATTCATTATAAAAAAGTTATTCACAAATTTAGTGCTCCCAAAACGCACATTTTTAACTTCCATAAACAAAAAGCTTAAAAATCTGAGAATAAATCTGTTACTACCCAAAATCCATTACGAGTGATTTTGGAACTAGTCAATTGAAGTGCTGCTCCAGCTATTATGAATCTCTCTGGTTTTTATATTGATTAAAATGCAAACAAATAAACAACATGGTGAAAAATCATTGCACATCACTCTAGGTGTACCATAAATTTTCACCAGTACTGGGAGAATTGCACAATTTAGATGAAAATCGTAGCTTACGGCTATTCAGAAAGATTAACAATTTGTACACTTTCCTCATACCAGAGGAAATGTACACCAGCAAGACCAGAAATGCAACTGAAATTGATGTACAAATATATTTAGATGATGAGCACAAAAGCCAAAAGGAAGCTCATGTACTTAATGACCAAGTTGTGTGGTCAGTATCCTAACACTGCACTCATAGCAAGGTCCTAGGTGTTTTATTTTTGTATTGTTTTCTGCTTGTGTGTAAGATGTGTCAAATGTGTGACTATATGCTTCAGATAACATTAAAGAGTACAGTACTTGTGAAGAGCAGTGTTCTGCTGATGTCTGCATGAATGAATGTAAAAAAGAAAGAAGGGCAGAATCTAATACAGTATCACATATAACTTTGTCTTCTCAAATGGCACTAAGGCATTCACTATATTTTTGTGTCTATATCTCCATCCACACTCTTCAAATCTCTATAACATTAGTGTTAAAGGGTGCTTACTATTTTTCCAAATCTTAAGCATTTGCCATGTTCCATTCACAAATGGGGTACATGAAGAATGAATACTCGTCTGTGTCAGCAGTTATTATCTTCATTTAAAAAAGTTCTTATTTTACAGTACAGTTGTGAGAAGTTCAGAATTTAATCCTGGATGAGGGGACATAATGAGGGGATCAAAACTGTACTGCACATGTCATCATTTTTTCCGCTCCTATACCAGCTCAAGGCTATGGATGCTACAGAGCTGTGATTTAGAGAAATCATAAAAAAATATAGTTCAACTGACTGAAACTAATTTTTAAAAATAAGAAAAGTAAAATGTACCCAGTCAGATATGGTGTCCTACACAAAATATTATATGCCACTGTCTACATGAAAGGGGAAAATACAAGTTTTTTGCAATGCAAAGGTATACAATGAGGGAACAAAACTCATGGGATACCCTCTAATATCCTGTTGGACCTCGTTTTGCCAGGCATAGTGCAGGAACTAAATGTGGCATGGACTCAACAAGTTGTTGGAAGTCCTCTCCAGGAATATTGAGCCATGGTGTCTCTATAACCATCCATAATTGCAGAAGTGTTGCCAGTGATGTATTTTGTGCATGAACTGACCTCTTGATTATGTCCCATACATGTTCAGTGTGATTCATGTCAGGATATCTGAGTGGCCAAAACATCTGCTCAAATTATCCGCAATGTTCTTCAATGAACAATAGTGGCCTGATGGCATGGTGCATTGTTATCCATAAAAACTCCATCTTCATTAAGGAACATGAAGTGCATGAATGGCTGCAAATGGACTCCAAATAGCTGAACATAACAATTTACAGTCAATGGATGGTGCACTTGGACCAGAAGACCCAGTCCATTCCAGGTAAACATAGCCCACACCCTCAGTGAGTCATCACCAGCCTGTACAGTGCCTCATTGACAACTTGGGTCCATGGCTTCATGTGGTCTGCACCACACTTGAACCCTGCCATCTGCTCTTACCAGCTGAATCTAGGATTCATCTGATCAGGCCACAGTTTTCCTGTCATCTAGGGTCCAACCAATGTGGTTACAAGGTCATGATAGGTACTGTAGGTGACGTGCATTTATCAAAGACAGGTTGTCTGCTACCATAGACCATTAAGACCAAATTTCTCTGCACTATTATAATGGATAAATTTGTCATACATCCCACATTTTTTCTGTGGTTATTTCAAGCAGTGTTGCTAGTCTGTTAGCACTGACAACTCTTCAAAATTGCTGCTGCTCTCTGCCGTTAAGCGAAGGCTGTCAGTCAATGCATTGTCAGTGAGAGGTAATGCCTGAAATTTGGTACTCTCAGCATACTCTTGACACTGTGAATCTCAGAATACTGAATTTCCTAACGATTTCTGAAATGGAATTCCCCATGGATCTATCTCCAACTACCATTTTGTGTTCAAAGTCTGTTAATCGCTGTTATGCAGCCATAATCATGTTGGAATCCTTTTTCATATAAATCACCCAAGTACAAATGACAGCTCTACTAATGCACTGCCCTTTCATACTTTGTGAAAGCGATACTACCGCCATCTGTGTATGTGGAAATCACTGTCCCATAACTTTTGTCACCTCAGTGTAATCATATAGCAGGGACCAAGCAAATGAGGCAGTGCTGTTGTTGAGATGCTGACCCCATATTATGGAGATTAGAGTTTGCTCTGTCTGGCCATCCTGATTTAATTTTTCTGTAATTTTCCTAAATCATTTTAGGTAAATGCCACGACGATTTCTTCATCGAAGCCATGGCAGACCATCTATCCTATCCTTACAATGCATACTTATATGTTTAGGATGCATGAATATTTTTTAGCTATTTATTTTCATTTTATTGTGATGACAAATCAATTATCATTATCAGGTGATTCCTCAATGAATATATGTGTGAGCTCAGTTTTAGAGTGGAACAAAATATTAGCATAAAGGGAGACATGCTGCATTTGGGAGCTTAGTTTTACTAGAAAGAATCATTTATATCATGTGTGGAGTTTACATAGAGATAAGAGGCCTATGGATGGCAGTTGTGTGGTGATTGTAGTAGCAGTATAACTATGTGATGATATGTGATACAGGAACTTGTCTCTAGCCTGCTCTGATAAAGTCACTGTTCATCCTTAATCCACTATATTTGCTTTCCAAGCCCCTTCTGTTCCTTATATGCCATCTTTATCAAATTTCATATCCCCAATTCTGTCACAGTGGTGAGCACTGGACTCCTATTTGAGGGACTGGCACTTCAAATCCCTGTCTGGCTATCCAGATTTAGGTTTCTCATGGTTTCTGTAAATTTCTAAAGGCAAATGCCTGGGCAGTTCCTTTGAAAAGGACATGGCCCAAGAACTTAACCAAAAACAAAGCAATGTTTTTAATCTTGTTTCTATGTATGTCAACTATTCCGTGCCTCTAGTACACAGTGAGTGGATACCTTCACTCCTTCCATTATTTGTATTCCACATGACCTACCAGTATCATATTAATATCTCTAGGAAAGTTAGATGAACTGACCATTGGATACATTGTGTGAAGATACTGTTACATTTTCTCCTGATACTCTTTCAACAGATTCCTAAACCATGCACAGGTAATATAAGTTATGGCTTATCTATAAAAATAAGAGGTTTGTTGTAATTGTTCCTGTACCTTCAACCAATAGCACAGTCTGCAGGAAGTAAACACCAATTCTTGTTTCCTCAGAACACTTCAGACAGCAATGAAACTGAGTTACACATAATAGATTCATCTAAACATCTAGCCAGCAATGCAGTGATAATTACTCTTCAGGGAGAAGCTCACATTCTAGAAACACAGATACACAGCACTCACGTATGTTGTTAATTAAGCCATTAGTATCATGCGGTAAAAGGCTTCAGTGTTAATGTTCAATCACAGTTAATGAATGACATCTATACACACCCCAATTCCTCCACAACAAACACCTCATGCAAGTCAAGCATTTACCGTTAAGCAAACAAAGTACATACAAAGTGGTAATGTAGTAATGAGATACTGATGAGTCAATGTAAAAATGATATCATAGGGGAAAATAATTTAGCATTTTCAGTTTGGCAGATTTACAGCAACTATGTTTTAGCAACAGAAAAGAAGAAAATTTTACATTAAAAATATTTTATATTCACAAAATTCAGTGAAAAAGTAAATATCCACAATTTATCTCGAATGTATATATGTACAGAAAAGAGTTGTTAAAAATAACTGAAGTGACATGTGATTGATCTACCATGTGATGATGTTTTTGCAGTGTCTTTAACAGCATTTCACTGCATTCATGGAACATGGAATGTATATTCCATTAGGAGAACACTTAGTTTCATCTCTCAAAGACAGGATAAGCAATTTTTCATCAAAATTCTGCTAAAATACCATCACCTGGAGGAATCACAAGCTACTTTTTTTTAAAATTTGAAGTTAGAGAAAATATATACTAACTTTTTATACAGAAGTATTATACCAGCACATGTCGTATTTATTTTGAGTATGCAGTTTCAGATTTTGCTTTAAATGAGTTAAAATTAGGCTTATTTAAAATTTGAATATTGTTAAAATTTCCAAAGAAGAAAAAGGTACATAGCTGTATGTACCTATACTTCCTAGACTGAAATTCCAGGCAGTATCATAAGTTTACAGAGTGGGCACAGTGACTCACCCTGACAGCTAAAGGGTTGTCGGAGTAGTCGATAGGCTGGCACCGGAAGCTGTATTCAGTCAGCCATCCACTCATGAGACACTGAGAGAAACAAGCTGTTAAATTCCATTCACCGAAAGCTACTCTATGTGCACTGTTTCCCCACAGAATGAAGAAGTGCCTTCTCCTGGAGAGTTTTCATTACTCACATATTAATTTTGATAGAATTTCACATGTGTATTTCTAGATATGTACATTGACATCAAGACCTACCCTTCTGCATTTACTGATATATTTATTTCAATAAAATTTCACACTTGTTTATGTACATACGGATATTGATACCAAGAGTTAACCCTTTGAAATTTGGTCATAATGATATTATTAAAGCAATCTGAACAGATATTTGTTTGTTCTTTTGATGTCTTCTGACCAAATTGTAGTTAATTTGTACAGTGATGTATGTTATATCTATGCAAAATAATTTGTCATCAGCCAGTTTATTATCTTCATTATTTTGGCCTTATGCTGCAGGAAGATGAAAAAATACCATAGTGTTAAATATTAGAAAAGTTATGTATTATGGCTGCTGTTTAACTGTAGCATGGATGAAACTTTAGTTTCAATAATTCATTAACATGCTGTCTCTGCATCAAAAAGTTCAACAATACTTTCACATGTAGACCTACTTCTGATAATATTTTTAAGTAACTCACTGAATAATTGTTCTTTCAGGTGTTTAAATAAACACGTGATGTTTTCATCAAAGAATAGTCATACTTCCTGGTCAAGAAAGTTTCACTGTTCATGGAAGATTTGTAAAGTATCTCCGACAGCAAAAATCTAAAATTTTAGACAGTGACTGGACAGCATATTCCTGAATCTTTTGACTTTATTTAACAACATTGAGTTTTCCCAGTTCTCATGAGACAAATACTCTCTCGCTGTTAAATAGGAAACTAATGAAAATATGTATTCCAAGGATGGATTACAGCAATGTGGTAGCCTGAAGAGTGCAGTTATATTGATGGTAAATGGAATGCAGTAGGCTGGGAGTTATATAATCTCATCTTTTGTGCAGAATGTATATATAAAACTGGGTATTTATTTTCATTCATTCACTATCACTTCAGGTAACACAAAGTCTAGTTTCATTGCCATAGTTTCACACATGGTTCTCTGCCCTTCGATTAACTTTTCCAATAATAATTTTCTAGTCTGATACAGTGGTATAATGGTGTCTGCTGCCATTAAAAATCTTCTGCAATTATTATTCTTCAGTTTGCCACATTAATTTCTAGTTCATGAAATTTTATATTTGAACACAATTGAAGCACTGCTGTTGTTGTTTCAGGGGCATTTGGCTTCAAAGTCATAAGTATGCACTGGAATGCAGATATAGATGTAAACTGCAATGTGTTACTTTCTCCATTGCTACTGGAATGAAGTCCTATATTTCCACATTGTTATCTTCATATCACCTATGTTCTCATAGTCAATATACTTCAATGATATAGTATGTTCCAATTTTCTTTCTATAAAAATAATGATAAGGATTTATTGTTCTGTGAACCATTCATCATCTTTCTGGAGTTTTTTGTATCAGAATTATTATAGAATGTCAACACACAAAAAGCAAACTAAAAACAAAACAACACTGAAATTAACATTTATCATAGTAGCTGTTCAGATCATCTCTTCCACTTCGTTTTATGAAATTAATTACCTTAGGTGCAGAGCAGACTCATGTAAATTCAGGAAAATGTAAGTTAGGTAACCCTTTTTACTACTAGTCATTTACAACTCTGTAGCAATACTGAATGATTTGGAGAGCCAAGAAAGTACTGAACAATAAACTAAGCTTGTTAAATACACTGAAACACAAAGTTTTAGTAACAATAGTAACAGTCTCCATTAGTTTTTTCTCTGCTCAGTAGAGGAATTTTAATATAAATCAAAAACATTTAGAAGCAATAGACAAATTATTTTTGCCATTTGGTGAAAAACTGAAAAGGTGACAAACAGCTGAACTAAAAAGCAAGCTGTACTGGTAGCAAACACTCAAAGCATGAAATGCAGAAGAAGAAAATCTTATACTTAACTCAAGGAAGAATAAAATAAAAGAGGGTAGAATTATTTCAAAGTTTTAACATTTCATATATTTGAAACATGTACATTAATATACTAAGGCTTTGCATCATATAAGGATTATGTGCAACAAAAAAATGTATTATTATGAAATAACACATCATTCAACTAATGTATCTTGATTAAAAATCCGTTTTAAAGAAAAATCTGATTTTGTAAGTGAAACAAGAAACTATATTTTGAATAAGTTACTTAAATCTAAGGAAAAAATTAAATTAAAACCAATTTCTTGAAATTTATATGTACAACAAGTAAATCAACATTTTCAAAGCAGTTGCACAGTTCATCCTTCACATTCACACAACATTACAACTGAATCAGAAAGTGGAGAGAAAGCTAAGCACCAGTTAAGTGCAGAAACAGTTTAAAGAGAGAAAGATTATTTTGTAGTTGAAGTTAATCACCGGAGGACAGAATACTGTACTAAAATAAGACATTTCACTTATTCTGTGCATGTTTATTTACAGTGCTTGTCCAAAATCCTATTTACAAGTGTAAGTGATTTTTAACCTTCACCCATAAGCTGTAATTAGGTTTTTGCAAGTCATTCCATACACTTTTCTTTCATTTTACTTAAATTGTAGTATGTTCCCATGAAAGAATGGTCTTCCAATCTGTAGTAACATTATTTACAGAGGTTAAGAAATAATGCCTTTATTCTGTTCAGCAATACCCACTTTTAGGCAATGTTGGTACTGGTATGTCAAATTCAGCTAATTTATTTATTCTGAAATGGAGATCAGTCTGATGGACTTAAAATACATTCACTTCACTTCTGATAACATGTGACATCCATATTAGCCTCCCCCCCCTCCAACCCCCCCCCCCCCCCCACCATCTCCCCATAACTCTGTGATTAAAAGAATTTGTTTATTAATTTGGCTGACAGTGCATACACTTGAAGCTTGTTGGATGCAATAGTTCAAACTTAATTGACATCTTTCAACAGATGGCTATATGAGGGACCACCATGTCGTGTTTGATAATTATTTGAGGAATTAGCTATACTGACAGAGTAACAGCAGGTGTTTCATCACAGAAATAGGAAATTCTTATACAATTTACTTCTGTAGATAATTGTGCAAAGATAATTGTACAAAGATTCAGCTATATCACTGCTTACTATTATTATCTGATTATTACTGAGCAGTATTACCACAGATTGGTAAAACAGTTTCACATGAACTCATGTGGACATGTTACTAAAAAGATAATCTACTCTCCTTTGAAGTGTCTCATATAGTGCTGATGGCTAAATTTCCCATCTTTATTTATTATTTATACTTTTCAAATGACTTTCATATCATCAGGCTGCACTGCTGTTCTGATGATCAGAAAATGTATTGCGTTCTGTGTGTATTTGAAGGGAAACTTGACTAACACACTATAAGGCTACTCTAGCCTCACATACTCTGAAAGACCTTCCAAATAGGACTGCACATATTACATTCACTGATAATGGTGCTCTGCTGAAACTTGAAGACTAGTCAAAATATTTCTTACTTAGTTTAAGGGAGGCAAGTTGTATGCTTCATACATTTACATGCTCAGTATGCAACTATTAACATTATATACAGGGTGTTACAAAAAGGTATGGCCAAACTTTCAGGAAACATTCCTCACACACAGATAAAGAAAAGATGTTATGTGGACACGTGTCTGGAAACGCTTAATTTCCATGTTAGAGCTCACTTTAGTTTTGTCAGTATGTACTGTACTTCCTCGATTCACCACCAGTTGGCCCAATTGAAGGAAGGTAATGTTGACTTTGGTGCTTGTGTTGACATGCGACTCATCACAAACGTGGTTTTGCCATCAGTGCAACGTTTACAAATGCGGAGTTGGCAGATGCCCATTTGATGTATGGATTAGCACGGGGCAATAGCCGTGGCGCCGTATGTTTGTATCGAGACAGATTTCCAGAACGAGGGTGTCATGGCAGGAAGACGTTCGAAGCAATTGATCGGCGTCTTAGGGAGCACGGATTATTCCAGCCTATGACTCGAGACTGGGGAAGACCTAGAACGACGAGGACACCTGCAATGGACGGGGCAATTCTTCGTGCAGTTGACGATAACCCTAATGTCAGCGTCAGAGAAGTTGCTGCTGTACAAGGTAACGTTGACCACGTCACTGTATGGACAGTGCTACGGGAGAACCAGTTGTTTCCGTACCATGTACAGCGTGTGAGGCACTATCAGCAGCTGATTGACCTCCACGGGTACACTTCTGCGAATGGTTCATCCGACAATGTGTCAATCCTCATTTCAGTGCAAATGTTCTCTTTACGGATGAGGCTTCATTCCAACGTGACCAAATTGTAAATTTTCACAATCAACATGTGTGGGCTGACGAGAATCCGCACGCAATTGTGTAATCACGTCATCAACACTGATTTTCTGTGAGCGTTTGGGCAGGCATTGTTGGTGATGTCTTGCTGGGCCCCATGTTCTTCCACCTAAGCTCAACGGAGCACGTTATCATGATTTCATATGGGATACTCTCCCTGTGCTGCTAGAACATGTACCTTTACAAGTACGACAATATGTGGTTCATGCACGATGGAACTCCTGCACATTTCAGTCGAAGTGTTCGTACGCTTCTCAACAACAGATTCGGTGACCGATGGATTGGTAGAGGCGGACCAATTCCGTGGCCTCCACGCTCTTGTGACCTCAACCCTCTTGACTTTCATTTATGGGGGAATTTGAAAGCTCTTGTCTACGCAACCCCGGTACCAAATGTAGAGACCCTTCGTGCTCGTATTGTGGACGGCTGTGATACAATACGCCATTCTCCAGGTCTGCATCAGCGCATCAGGGATTCCATGCGACGGAGGGTGGATGCATGTATCCTCGCTAAGGGAGGACATTTTGAACATTTCCTGTAACAAAGTGTTTGAAGTCACGCTAGTATGTTCTGTTGCTGTGTGTTTCCATTCCATGATTAATGTGATTTCAAGAGAAGTAATAAAATGAGCTCTAACATGGAAAGTAAGCTTTTCCGAACACGCATCCACGTAACATATTTTCTTTCTTTGTGTGTGAGGAATGTTTCGTGAAAGTTTGGCCATACCTTTTTGTAACACTCTGTATATCTTTTTGTGTGTGTGGTTTTCCGATATTTCATTTAAACTATGAACTTACAACACACATGCTCTTCAAACAAGGTATGCTGGAATGTTTGTGTACTATTACTTACCTCGTAAAAAAGCCACGCACTGAATATAACTTGGAAAAAGTTGTATGCAATCAGTAGATTTTTTAGCTCGAATGGTTTACGATTTTCCATAAGTCTTGGGCCAAGTACTTTTACAATATATACATATGTGAGACAGATTGCAGCAGTAGGGAATGGGCTTGACATTAGGAACCATTTGCTAGTCCTCGGATCTGCAAACATTTTAGAAATGTCAAAATCATGTAGATAATCTAATGAAGTTATAATACAACAAATATTTAACCTGTGAAGTCAGAGAGCATTTCATAACAACACATTATTGTCACAGAATCCATTAGATTACAAGTCCTGGCATGAAGAGCACATTTTAATGAAATAAAGGCATGCAGTCATAACAAGCTGTAGTTTCTTGATGATCCACGATAAGTTTTAAGTGCGGAAATGAGAAAGAATATAACACCATTTTTGTGACTGCTTTAAGAAAAGAAGAGAAATAAACTGAAAAATTGGTGTCTACATCTTATTCGCAGTGACTGGAGGTGAAGACCCCCACACTCAGCATTATTAAAATAATGGAACAAAATTTCTGTGAAATCTGCTAACACTGATCATTCGTGTACTTCGACTACCATTTTTTACTCCAGTGAACAAGGTTGTCTGCAATATCATAGACAGTATAGTACATATTTGTCCATATAGGTGGCCAGATGTACATGAAGCAAAACGGCGGATTATTTGGATTCTCTGTTAGACAAGATTTTAAAAGATCTTGTAGTTGAACCCAATTTACAAAAGAGTGTGTATAAACAGCAATGTGTGATGACAGTGTGGTGTCACCGCCAGACACCACACTTGCTAGGTGGTAGCTTAAATCGGCCGCGGTCCATTTAGTACATGTCGGACCCGCGTGTTGCCACTGTGTGATCGCAGACCTAGCGCCACCACAAGGCAGGTCTCGAGAGACGATATAGCACTCGCCCCAGTTGTACGAGGAGATTGCTAGCGACCATACGGACGAAGCCTTCCTCTCATTTGCCGAGAGCCAGTTAGAATAGCCTTCTGCTAAGTCCATGGCTACGACCTAGCAAGGCGCCATTAGTCTTACCTACTTTCAGAGTTATAGTATAAATGTCTCAAGAAGAATGCTGTAGTCATCAAATAATAAAGTTAAGTATAAAGCAGCTACGTACTTTTCTTGCTACCATTCAATAGTTATCCTGTTCCAGAATTGACGCCCGTCGGCGTGAGTGTGTACGCGTGCCTTTCTATCAGCTACCCGTCACTGTGGACTGGCTGCCTTGTCAGTCCACTTCAGACAGTACACACTCTTTATGAGAATTCACTTGCAGAGAGTAACTGCAGACAGACTTCAGCTCCCAGCAATAGAAAAAAAAAAAAAAAAAAAGGTTCAAATGGCTCTGAGCACTATGGGACTTAACATCTGAGGTCATCAGTCCCCTAGACTTAGAACTACTTAAACCTAACTAACCTAATGACACCACACACATCCATGCCCAAGGCAGGATTCGAACCTGCGACCGTAGCGGTCGCGCGGTTCCAGACTGAAGCGCCTAGAACCGCTCGGCCACACCGGCCGGCCAGCAATAGTCAAAAATTGTAAAAGAACTGTCATAAAGAACTGTGCAGATAACTACAAACAAGTGATTTAGAGCCTCAGTAAATATCTACCAAAGCCAGTGTTTCAAAATTATAGCTTTGCTGAAAGGTAAAAATTGAACTTCTGTCTTTAGGTTGTTGTCTCGAAGCACCCAACATGCGACAAGAATACATTAACGTGATGCAAATTCTACCACGTCCATGTCACAGTCACAGTCTCTGTGTCACTTTTGATGTTTCCAACTACTTCACAGGTGAGTAGTAACTCCAAATACGACAGAAGGAGCCTCAACTGCTTACTTTGAGAGACGAAACTAATAGTAAGAAAAGAGCAACATTATTTAGTTTTTCAATGATTTAACAACTTTTAACATCTTAAGCTCGCAGAAACTCATCAAACAGATGACCACCAGTGGCACTGCACACATTACAAAATCATCTATTGTCAGAACTGCTCTTTGGGTTCAAAATCTTTTGGCCTATTGCTAACACGTTCTGTCTATGATTCTTCAGAAAGTACTTCATGGTTGTCAGATGCTTATGAATAAATCTTCTCACACACAACCTGGCACCGTCTCTTCAAATTTTACTGTGTGAACAGTTCTTAGCTGAAAACCTTGGCCAGTTCTCTGAGAATCCAATGACCCAGTTTCTTGTAAGTTTCTATACATGGTGATAAATTTGAACCATTCTCAAATGGTATCCGTACAAGATCCATATTGTACAGCAACATGCACCAAAGAACTCACAATGACATATTGACTTCACTCTCCACTTTCTCACTAGGATTGAAGTTGACGAGTGCTGGCCCTAGACCATCTTATGGACATATGATGCTCATTTTTCTTAGATGGGTGAGGTGAACACACAGAATTGCCGAGTGTGGGGATCTTCACCTCCAGTCACTGCAAATGAAGTTCCTCTGTACGGTGAAAATGTCACCGTATGGCGTGGCTTCACAGTTACGTTCATCATTGGACCCTTCTTTTTTGAACAGGTTGGTGCTCAAGGACCAGAAACGTGCAGTGTGACAGGCCAGCATTACTGTGATATGCTTCACCAGCACTACAGGAGAGAGATACTTTGAACTCAATATTTTTCATGCAAGATAGGGTCCCAACGCACATCACTTGTGAAGTTCACCCGCTTCTCTGAAACACATTTGGATACGATCAAATTATCAGCTGATCATTTCCAAATGCTTGGCTGGCACGATCACCTGATCTCATTTCCTCTGATTTCTGATTTTGGGGCTACCTAAAGGACAGGGGAACATTCACACATGTGCTGATCTCAAGCGCAGCATATCAAGAGAGGTAGCTGGCATACCCACAGACATGCTTCATTCTGCAGTGCAGAATGCAATCCTGCACTTTCAGACTCTTCTGGGCACTGATGGGGGTCATATTGAGCCCCTTTTGTAGCAGTAATGGTACTGGTATGTGATGGTATGATGTACCATTGCAGCACATCAAAAGTGTTTCAGTTGTATTGATTCTGTATTATTTCTCTTATCCATGTCCTTGAAACTAATGCTACCAAGTTTGTTACTCATAAGGTAATTAGTTACCATGTTATGATGTGCTAAATTGGGTAAGTGGTAATTAAAGTGCATTAATCACAGAGATTCAGTGAGGGCTTTAATTGCCATATGGCAACAAAACTTGGTAGGTATTCTAATGCATTAATGCACAACTGATTTATGCTGGAAAAAAATTATTTCCAATTTTAGCCACCAGATGCAAATCTGTCTTTGTGAGTGCAAGAAAAATGGATTAGTAATGAGACATGGGCAGAAAAGATCAAATAAGTGAGAAAGACATAATCTTGATTTTGTTATGAAGGACCACTTACACAGTTTGTTTAGTATCAGCATGAGAAATGTTGACGAGATGCTATACAGCGCCAGATTTGCATCTGATATTCAAAATTGGAACTAATTTTTTTCCAGAGTAAATTGGCTCTGCATTAATACATTAGCATATCTACCAAGTTTTGCTGTTGTATAGTAATTACAGCCCACAGCAGACCTCTGTGAGTTGCTGCACTTTAATTATAACTACCTGGTAGTTTTGGCACCCTGCAACTCAAACCAAAAACTGACTGGGGACAGCACCTAACAGAGCAAGGACACTGCTGACCAATAAAATTGCAATACCGTGAAGACAAAATGTGACACATGTCAAAATTGCATAACATGTACTACTGCATACAAGTGATTATAATTTCAGTTCAACTATGCATAGTAGATAGGAGTAATGCCATCTAATTCTCTACATAAGGAAAGATTACATTTTTCATTCAGAAATAGTATTTGAATGTCCATTGTTTATGAGAAGACTGTGGTATACGCCTCTATGGTGATATTCCTAGCAGTATGTGTTGGAATTTGACAGTGGCCAGATTGAGGCCCTTCAAGACTGCAGTTTATTATTCCACAACACTGCTGCATCTCTTGGTAAGGATCTCACAACTGTGATACAAATATGGAATTGATAGGTTCAGGGAAGGTCACAATGAGCACTTGACAGATCAAACATACCATTCATGCGACAGTGGATGACTATATTGCCAAGTCAGGTATGATAGGACAGAAAATGGGCTTGTTTGCAGTAAGATAAGCCTCCACAAAGACAGCATGATGATTTCTGGATCACCATGGGCTGTCAAAGCACCAACCATTATAATGGTTTCCTTTGCCGCAGCACCAGAGTTGTACACCCACGGACAACACTGTGGACAGGAGAGTTTTCATACGAGTCCCAGTTCTGTATACAACACCACAATGGGCACATCTGTGTATGGAGGCTTCGAGGTGAAGGAATGTTGTCAAATTGCATTCATCATCGTTATATGGGAGTGCAGCAGCTACCGCGCCAGTACGGATGCCACTGAGTACACAAAACCACATGGCTGGTAATTTCTACAGTAGTCATTTGATTTCATGTGTTAGTATCTGTGCTTGTGCTCTTCTTTGTGGACTCTGTGACATGCTGTTTATAATGTGGTTATCTACCTTGGCACAGAGGAAATTCGACTGTTGCCCTTGCCTTTAAGTTCTCCAGATCTCTCACACACTGAAAACATCTTGTCATGGAGAGACTGGCATGACACAACTCATCAGCCTTAACAAATGCCAAGCTGTTTCCTAATCATCTACAGTCGAGTCTGCAGGGAGAGTGAAGGCAGCACATAGGTTACCACGGACAGAGGTGTGGTGTGGAGGCAACGAGCTCCACTTTGTCTAGTGCTGGTATAACACTGGCAGCCATGGGGTGGGCCGCAGTGGGTGGAGGAGGAGAAGGGGGGGGGGGGGGGGGCGACAACCAGCCGTGTTTTTCATCACGCACTGCTGGTACTGCTTGTTGCGTCATATTGTGCATTATGCTAAGCTACGAGTGAATCCGATCACAATCTTTGTTTGGCTAATGCCAGCTGTACCATAGTCATTTTAGTGATTTATCAGAGCATTGGCAGGCCGAAGTAAATAGACATCTACCGACTTCCGCTGGTCTAGAACTAGGGAGTCCTGGTTCAGGCTGTTGTGTGCAAGTAGTGCAAAAACAGGAGTACCATACCGAAGAAACGAATGATGAAGTTTGTTTTCAAAACGATCATTCAGTGACGTTGTTATCATTAATTTCCTGTCTTCATTCTGTAGTTTAAGAACTGATCAGAGAATTTGTATTGAATGTTGCTTTTGATGAGTCACCTATGAGTAAAACAAGAATTTACAAGTCGTGTAAGTGTTTTAGAAGTCGGGTGTGAAGGTTTCGAAGACATTTCCAGCACTTACACTTGAACATGAGGTTTGCTCCAGACGCAGACAGATGTGATACACAAATTCCTGCCGTCCGGCCTCTAACCGTAGCTAACATTGTTAAAACCCATATAACAACACCGATCCTGTACAGCGACGACAGAAGAGAAGGAAGAAGGAGAGGAAGTAGATGAAGACCATCTTGCTTCGGCAATTAAGAATCAGTTCTACGAGGCTATCCGAGGGTAATTTTCCGAAGTTCTTCCAATTCATCTAGTATTCACAAATGGAGCTTCCGAAACATGTTTACTTAAGCTTTAATTATGCCAGTTGGCATTAAAAAATAAAAATGAATGGTAATGCATGAAATCAAGTAACATGATCAGTTGTAAAGTTATCTAGGCAGATACTGTTATAGATGGCATCAAAGTTGATTCTTTTTAAATAAATGGCCAGTAGCATTTTTTGTTATTGTTAATTATGTGTTCATATCCAACAGGAAGGTCTCAGTTCTATCTTTTAATTTTGAGTGTCAACTTAGCGTCATTGGTATACAAAAATATCTCTTGAGAATATTTTGAAGGTCCATTTCCTGCCTTGGTAGGTAAGTTGGATTTAATCATATAGAGATGTAATTTTTAATAGACAAATAAAAAAGGTGATATATTAACAATACAAAAAGATGTACTTTGCGTATACTAATGAAATATGCTTAAATGTTAGGTATCAAAATAATCTACCGTAACAAAATATTATGTGGACACACATTTGAGGTAAAGTAAGTGTTGTGTATCTTCTGCAACATACGGTTCTTGGGGTCAACTATACTCCGTTCATCATAAGAATAAACCTCATGTAAACATTAGGCAATGTATTCTTCCGCGTTTTATGGAACCTCATTGGGATTTCGTTTCACTTGGAGCTGAAGCCAAGCTGTCTCGTGTACAGTCTAATACAATGAGGATATGTTTTATGCTGCGCGTGACGCACACATCGACTCGGCGATTATGTGGGGCAACATCTTTGCCGATGCATTTGACTTGGACAGCACTGACCAGGCAAATGATCCAACTAACCTGTAGTGATGTGAACAACTGCAGTAAAGCAGTAAAAAGAGACGAGCAGAGAACAATATAGCTTTGAATGTCGTGACAGTCATATGTATTGGTTTATCTAAAGCTTTTGATGTCACTGACCATAATGCCCAAGCAGAAGATTGACCAATTAGGAATTAGAGGTATATCCAATGAGTGGCTCAAGACATACCTATGTGGTCGCAAACAGGTGGTTGAAGTGCAATATACTGACCATAACAAAATCAGCTACTACTATTCAGGATATGAAAATGTGAAATATGGCGTCCCTCAAAGATCAGTATTAGGACCTATTCTGTTTCTCCTCTATGTTAATGATCTTATGTACAACAGGTATTGCCAAACTACCCTCCAATTTGCAGATGATACAAGCTTCCTTATTAGTGGTAAAACAGAAGAAAAAACTAAAAGACTCTGCTATCCACACGATGAACAGTGTAGAACAGTGGTTCAGCTATAACAAACTAATTATAAACACAGAAAAGACAGTACCACTGAACTTCTATAGTGTAAAAGGCAGATACCACCCAAACATAGAAATAGAACTTAGGGACAGAGTTCTTGAAAGTGTTGACAGCACAAAATTTCTGGGACTCTGGCTCTAGAACAACACAAAATGGGAGGTACACATTGAATATTTGCAAAGAAAACTAAGCAAAACCTGTTACATGATACTGATCTTAAAAAACTGTTGCAGCAAAGCCAGCCTGTTAAATGTATACTACTCCTATGTGCATTCTGTGCGATCTTAAAAAATTGTTGCAGCAAAGCCAGCCTGTTAAATGTATACTACTCCTATGTGCATTCTGTAATTAAATATGGCATAATCTTCTGGGGCAATGCAACAACAAATATTAAACTTTTCAGGATGCAAAAGAGAATATTAAGAATTATTGAAGGGGTAAACAATACGAAATCATGCAGACCCATATTCAAAAAACTGTCAGTTCTTCCTCTTCCTTGCATTTTTATCTACAAAACATCAGTTTTCATCAAACAATATGTTGATAGACACCCAGATATCTTTTTAATAAATCAAGATATACATGCACAGAATACAAGGCAAAAATCTGACCTTCATATGAAACAGGTGAGAACATCATTGTGCCAAAACGGCACACTGCATACTGGGATAAAGATTTTCAATAATCTACCTACCCATATTAAATCAGCAGGTAAACTCTGTAGTTTTAAGGCTGAAGTAAAGGCATATTTAATTGATCATTGATTTTACAGTCTGACAGAATACATAAAAGCCAAACAACAAAAATAAAGATGCATTATGAATATTCTACTTTGTATGTTGCCTGTAATGTTTGTTGTATGTATGAAACTTTGCTAAATTACTTCAATATCTAGCCCTTAGGATTGCAACACAAACTGTATTTTATCTTGTAAATACCTAACCATGTCCAATATCCTTGTATATATTCTATACATGTAGGATTTGAAGGACTAAATAAATAAATAAATAAAAGAAAGCAGGATAAAATTAACAGACAAAAAACCTGCAAATTCTGGCCACATACTGTACAACAGTTTACCACAATGTATAAAGACATCTGATCGATATTTGCCCTTACAGTGTTAAAGACTTAAATAATGTGTATGTATAAATTTTTTATAAAGTACTCTAATGACATATTCTGTGAATATTCTATAAAATATATGTATATGTACTACCTTTTTGTAACTAGCTATGTATATGCAAGATTTATGTAAAAATTAAAGTGTCCAATATCATTGTAATAAATGATCCATAGACAAATAAAGAATAAAGGAAATAACGGTAAAACTCAGGCGATACCCTTCTTAGATGAACATAATATGCTCTCGATCTTAGCTATCATAGTATTGTACTTATCCCTTAACTTGGCTTCAGAACAGTTCTAATGGTTTCAGATTGCAGTGTTAATATGACAACTGCCAAAATGCAGGATTTGTAGGGTGTGCTTGACACCGTGAAAATTATTGTTTTCCATGTTTCTACAATGCTTATCACTCTGGCTCATGTGAAACCACATTTGCCCTACAAAACAATGAGCATATTCAAACGACGAGTATTTGATTTTCCATTTTTCTCAAAAAAATTTAATTGTGTAATTTTTTTCTAAACTTCAACAATCATTAACCATATTTTATAAAATATCGATAATTAAGAATGAGTATTTGCAATGAAAACCATAATTTTACATGTGATAGTTAGTTAGTTATGTGTTCCACTGATCAACCTCACGGTCACCGTTACGATGTGGAACATGTCAAGTGCATAAGAAATGCACACATGAATCAATTTTTTTTTTTTTTTTTGAGATTAAAATTTTTATTACCTACCCCATTCCCTTAAATGGCACAAAATGAGTATATTATACCTGTAGATTTATTTATTCCTATTCAAGAATTCAACTATGGTATAGAAGGAATTGTCACGGAGATACGATTTCAGTTTATTTTTGAAACTATTACTGTTATCTGTCAGACATGTCATTTCACCTGGTGATTTATCGAAAAGTTTTACAGCAGCTTATTTTACCCCTTTCTGTGCCAAAGATAGCTTAAGTAGAGGATAGTGTAAGTCTTTCTTTCTTCTGGTATTGTAATCATGAATATCACCGTTGTTTTTAAACTGGTCCATGTTGTTGAGAACTAATTTCATTACTGAGTACATGTACTGTGAGGCTGTTGTAAGAATTCCTAATTTTTTAAACAGATGTATATAAAATGTGCTCCAATGAGCCCCACACATTATTCTAACCACTTTCTCTTGAGTAGTGAATATTTTTTTATCAAACTGTTGAGTTACCTCAAAATATTATTCTGTATGACATCAGAGAGTGAAAGTATGCAAAGTATGTTAGCTTGCTAATTTCTATATCGTCAAAATTAGCAGTTATTATGATTGTAAAAGTTTCTGAACCTAGTCACTTTAGGAGATCCAAAATATGAATTTTCCAATTAAGATTCTCATCTACATGTACACCCAAAAACTCAGTATTATCTACCCTGGCTACTGACTTGACTTCTATTGATATTTTACATTTATTGAAGGAACAGTACTTCTTGCAGTAGAAAATTGGATGTATTGCGTTTTTTCAAAGTTCAGAGGAAGCCCATTCACAGAAAACCAAACAGTAACTTTTTCAAAGACATTATTTATATTATTTTCTATTGGAGTTTCTTTTACTGGATTAATAATGATGCTTGGATGATGATCAGCAAACAGTGTCAGTTTAGCTTCTTCTTTCAGATAAGAAGATAGATCATTTATATATATGAAGAACAGAAAAGTCCCATGATCGAACCCTGTGGAATACCTAATGTAATTTCAACACAGTCTGATGAAGTGGGAAACTTCCTTAAGTCACTTAAACGATATAATGAGACTTACTGCTTCCTGTTCTGAAGATATGACTTAAACCAGTCATACGATGTTCCATTTATACCACAGAATTGTAATTTCTGTAACATAATGTCATGGTTCACACAATCAAATGCTTTGGATAAGTCACAGAAAATTCCTGTTGGTGACATTCTACGATTTAAAGACTATATTATGTAGGCAGCGAAATTGTATATTTTTGTTTCAGTAGAACAGTATTTTTGAAATCCAAACTGTGATTTACTAACTATCCAATTACTGCTGGGATGGGTAGCCACTCTTGAGACATTACTTTCTCGACAATTTTTGACAATGCTGTAAGCAGGGATACTGGCCAGTAATTATTGATATCTGTGGTGTCCCCTTTTTTGTACAGAAGCTTGAAATAGCATATTTTATTTACAGATGTGACTTGTAACATTGTTTTAGTAACTTGCTACAGATGTCACCTATGTAATTAGAAACTAGAAGACGTGCAATTTTCTTGAAAAAATGATGGTGAAGTACGAGTAAGTTACCATACATTTGATGAATTTCCTATGTAAATGATTTAAGTATTCAAACAGAAAAAAATTACAAACTCAATGGGTTTCGCACCGCCGCCCGCTAGCGCACTCCATTATTGCTCAACGACGCTATTGATTACACCACGCATGTAATGGAAAATATCTTTCTTATATTTATTACGTGAACTTCTCATCCATTTCAATTACTGTTTTTTATGCTCAAGTAGTCAGACATATTTTTATTTACATTTTCATCTGAACACTCATCCGATGTTTCTTTGTCTTAACGTGATTCACTATGTCAGACCTTCAACAATGTCCAGTACCTAAGTTTGATTCACACAACGTACATTCTGCAGTGTCTCCACTACCTGTGATAGGAGTAACTCACTTTTTACGAGTGCGTGCTGAAAAGTAATGCCTTCGAATATTTTATGCTGCTGTCAATATTGGTTGACGTATTAAAGTCATGCGTATTACCCTGTCGACTTTCCCGCTTCGTTGCCGCGGCGAATACATTTCTCCTGACGAGAGATCAGTTTATTGATTCTGTTATTGTTGACTGTTTGACTTTGTTCTTTGTTGACGGAGCCATAACCTCACCTCTGCTTGCACCGCTTCGTCACAATCAAAGCGAAGTCCTCGGAAGTGTTCTTTGAGTTTCGGAGACAGATGAAAAGCGGATGGAGCCAAGCACAGGGTTGCAACTATCGTCAGCGAAGTGGGGGAAGTCGACCGAGTAACATGCATGACTGTAAAGCCTCAGTGGATATTGAGAACAGAATAAAAGACTCGGAGGAATTATTTTTCAGCACGCCCTCATAGTTACTTTACACACTTCCATGCTTCATGCTACGACTCGGAGCCCTCTAGCGACAGACTGTTACAACTTGGTGAGAGAAGTGGGAAAGTTGACCGAGTAATATGCATGATATGTAATACCTCAATCGATATTGAGAACAAAATTGGATATGGACTCCAAATTTGGAGGCATTACTTTTCAGCACGCCCTCGTACTTGCGCAGTAAACTGCAAATCAAGCATCCAGTAGCATAAAATGCTTTAGTCGCGGAATCACAAAAAACGGGACGTTTGAGTGTCCCCCCAAAAAATTCCAAGGCAGTAGAACATTTTGGAACAACAAACGGGACGATTGGATACCATACGTCACAGGCGAACCTTTGTACACCCCCGCGAGTGACTGTCTACCCTGCGGCCTGGGAGTCACGCCTTTGGTGGATGAATGATAATGTGGCTGCTACATGATGATGCTCCGACAGACTGCCCTCTTGAGCGTGGAGCAAAAACACTAGAACAGACAGAACATTCCCATTGCCTGTTGTGTTCCAAGGGGTCCTTTCAATCATTGAAATCTATTCTTCCGAAGATATTTGATCACCACCTTCAAGTGGTGTACCTCCAGTGGAAAGCATTTCCAGCCATCTCTCCATATGACCTTTTTTGCTTCTAATCTTCTCAGGAATCATTTCCTACAGTTTGTGCCCATTTAGAAAAATCGCCCTGTGTATTTAATTTTAGACAGGGTGTTGGGAAATTCCCGTTAAAAACTTCCAGGATATGTAGCATGGAGTGACTACGTAATATTTTGAACAGGAACCCATGCCCGGAAACGTACCATTTCCGTGTTACAATCATTTCAAAACATGTTGGTTAAGTGACCAGTTTTACAAGTAGGCTATTATATTAGCTGTGATCCAGTACATCACTTGTTTTATAGTTCTACCCCTTAACAACTAAAGAAATTCCTCCTGTACTCGTTGATGGGTTCTCTTCAACGAGCCGGCCGAAGTGGCCGAGTGCTTATACGCGCTACAGTCTGGAACCGCGCTGCCGCTACGGTCGCAGGTTCGAATCCTGCCTCGGGCATGGATGTGTGTGACGTCCTTAGGTTAGTTAGGTTTAAGTAGTTCTAAGTTCTAGGGGACTGATGACCTCAGCAGTTACGTCCCATAGTGCTCAGAGCCATTTGAACCATTTTTCTCTTCAACGTGAGGCCCTACAGCCTCTTCCATTACGAATGTTCGGCGTCTTCTTGGAGCACCACAGTCACGCCCGCTGGCGGTAAAAGTACCCCTTGTATTGTATTGTATTGTATGGAACTGGGGACCTAGAAACGACGGAGACGTTTCGTCCTCACCGTAGCCCTCAGTGGTTCACAACCCCGGCCCCCAGTGGACCCCCTGGGAACGTCTCACACCAGACGAGCGTAACCCCAAAAGTTTGCGTGGCAGAGTAATTATGGTGTACGCGTACGTGGAGACAGTGTTTGTGCAGCAATCGCCGACATAGTGTAACTGAGGTGGGCTACGGGGAACCAGCCCGCATTCTCCGAGGCAGATGGAAAACCGTCTTACGAACCATCCACAGACTGGCCGGCATACCGGACCTCGACACTAATGCGCCGGGTGGATTCGTGTCGGGGACCGGCACGCCTTCCCGCCCGGAAAGCAGTGTGTTAGACCGAACGGCTAACCGGGCGGGCAAGGTACCCCTTTCTCGAAGCCGTTGCTTCACTGGGGCGAAAATGGCACGCGGTGGAGCCATACGTTGCAGATACGATGTCGATAAAGGTGACGAGCAACTCTTCCATTACCGTGAGCTTCGCCATACGGAAATGAAATGAAAAAAATGAAATGAAATGAAGGATCACGTCGTTGTATTCTGCAACTGTATACTCAACCATGTTGCTCTAACAGTCACAGACACATGAATGAGGCTCGAACCAAGTCAGAGCGGGAGGATAGACGTCAAATGACATCAGCGAATCCGATGTAAGCGCACCCCCCCCCCTCCCCTCACCATGACTACCCTATTTGCACATCTGTCAAACGAATCGGCTGTTGTCTGCTCAACTCCTCTACAAGTCTTAGAAGTCTATAGCAGGAATTTCTGAACACCCTGTGTTATTAAAATCATAGGTATCTGCGGTATGTAAATGTGAGGGTGCCAGCAAGTTATTTTGTGGGAGAGGTTAGAGCCACTACCAAACTGTGACCCTTGACTCAGAAACGAATCCTTGATGGGTGCCAGATTTAATATGTAAATTGTGACTTAGTGAATGAGAATTATAACTAATAAATTTTTCTAATGTTCAAAAAATATTCTAAAAACTGCAGCACAATAACAAGTACGAAACCGTAAGCAGTATTAGTATTTTCAACCGCAAACAGCTAACGGCTAATTTTCCCTAGAGAAACTGGGTAGTAGAGCTCTTGAGGCCCAGACCACAGAGACCTGAAGCATGTGCTACATGGATTAATCGGATCTGTGTAGCTAGCTACCACAAAGGGCATTCGTCATATAGTTTGAAACAAGCAAGCACAACAGTGCAACACGACATTCACTACCACAGTTACTACAATACTACACAAAACATTTTTGTTGTTACATCTATAACGTGCTAGCAAACCTGCTCTGAGGAGCTACAAGAAGCTCCTGCGATAGGCCTATCTATATATGCTTCATCACACATTTTGAAACAAGCAAGCACAACATTGTTGGATCTGCGGACTACAATAACAACGATATGAGAAAAAGTGAACAGTATGGAAAGCAATGAAGCCTTTTCGCGCTACATGAAATTCCTAGTGTCTATTCACATTCTTCAGCTGTCGTAAACGGTATAAATTAAGAAAAAAACTAATAGATGTATTGTATATTTACCTCCTTGTCTGTCCATTAAGTCCTGGAAATCGTCTATTAAATTGAGGATGGCTGCCATGGTCTCGCGTCAACCTTCCTGCAACAAAGACGTGAACCATTTAGTCTTAATAACGTAGTGTGTTAATCGTTGAACAGCACAATTATGTATCCCATTCACCTCCGACTTGTCAACGGATCTACCATTCCTCTAATGAAAACCTCGTGTACCAGTGTTGTGATTGACATAAGTTACAATTAACGAATAATTTGAGTTGTTAGAGAGAATGCGGGTGGCCTAGCAACAAAATAAGTTTGAGCGTCAGTGACAAAACCTACCTACTTCTTTTGACATGTACGCTGTTGAGAGAAAATATTATGGCCACTGCCGACCGCGATACTGCATACTGCCTGGCGGCGTTGTGGACACGTGATAAATCCTGACTCAATAAATATATCGAGGTGCGGTTTTCGCCAAGTTATAGCGGACAATATGGCGAATTTCGTGACATTCGCAAGTAATTGTTATAAAAAAAATGGTTCAAATGGCTCTGAGCACTATGGGACTCAACTGCTGAGGTCATTAGTCCCCTAGAACTTAGAACTAGTTAAACCTAACTAACCTAAGGACATCACACACATCCATGCCCGAGGCAGGATTCGAACCTGCGACCGTAGCGGTCTCGCGGTTCCAGACTGCAGCGCCAGAACCACGCGGCCACTTCGGCCGGCCAATTGTTATCGTTTATGATCGCCAAATTACGATACGACTTCATTTTTTTCTAATATAACAGGCTATATACTTTTCTCTGTGGCATTTTAAAGAACCTTGTAAGAGAACTTCAACGACAGAACTTGTATGATACTCGATTAAATAGTATCAAGATAACAGCGCCGCAAATCATTGTCCCGCCGCCAGGAGAAGAGGTTCCACAAAACGTCTGCCCTATTATACCAAATGTATGTCTGGTACGATTCTTGTATTTACCTGTGTGATTGAAGCTGTGTTCTACTGTTGTAGCAATCAGATAACTTGCTCGTACGGTTACTTGGGCATTCAGAATGTATACGACAGTTGAGAACTATTAGAACAGAAGTGTGGTTGTATGCTGAAGAATATCCATATCGTGCCAAGCACTCACAATCTGTCTTTGCATATATTACAAAAAAAGTTCTAGAAACTGGAAGAGTCGAGGATAAACTACGAGAAGAGCAGCCAAAGAAAGAAATGAAACAAATATCATTTTAGCAGCAGTTACACACAATGCAAATGCCAATAAGAAGCATCTCAGAAGTCCGAGAGGGATCAACCAAACGAATGCTCTACAAACACTACATTCCACCGCATTTCATCCTCTCGACATTTCGCTGCTTCTAAGCTTCATGGCAATTGGTTACAGTTCTCCGAATCTTATCTAAGAATCGTTAACTAACGATGGGCGAGTCAATTTTCGCAATGCGCAGTAATCGTCAGATGAAAATCCACATAAGATTTCACACACATTTTTTGGGAAAATCCACGCTGGCAAAGAAATGAATAAAAACAACGCTCTTGGTCTATCAACGCTTGGTAAGTGTTTTTCAAGACCTGCATCATTGTTCCCCGTTTTATTAATGAGAATCTAAATACACTCAAGTATCTCAGGTTTCTAAGATATGCTGCCGCCAAAGTTACTGGAAGACATCCCATAACGCAATCATTGTGGTACCAACATGACGAATGTCCTTCCCATTCCGCACCTGTAATGACAGACACTCTTAAGAGAAAATTTAGACATTGGAACGATCGTTCAGAAATGGTCTGCACATCCACCAAGCTTAACATTTATGTAATTTTATTTGTGGCAAAAATTAGCATGAGAGGTCTGTTAGGAAACACCGACGACTCCCGAAAGCAGGAAATGCCTAATAATAAGGGCCTGTACTACCGTTAACTCCAGATGAAATTCAACATGCAGCATTGTTTTTCCAGAACCACTTTAAAGCGTGTAGCAGTGCTCAAGGTCAACATATTTTGCACTTGGTACACAGCAATGATGGTAAACACACGAACCGTAACTGAGTTATGTGCTTGCATACATTTGGTGTAATAGGCCAGACGTTTGTACAATCTCTTTTCCTGACGGCGGGGCAGTGGTTTCCGGCGATGTTACTGAAATACTGTTAACCAAGTTCCATGCATATTATGTCACTGAAGTTCTCTCAGAAGCTTCTTTCAAATGACACAGAAAAAAAGTATAGTTCTTGCAGAAAATCAGAGCGACTATAAACGACAAAAATTACTTGCGAACTTCTGAAATTCGTCATACTGGAAATTTGTGGTAAGGTCTTACGGGACCAAAGTGTGTGTCGTAATTCGGTGACTATAAACGACAAAAATTACTTGCGAACTTCTGAAATTCGCCATATTGGAAATTTGTGGTAAGGTATTATGGGACCAAACTGCTGGGTCATCGGTCCCTAAGCTTACGCGCTACTTAATCTAACTTTAACTTACCCCTAAGGATAACACACACACCCATGCCCGAGGGAGGACTCGAACCTCAGACGGGGGAGTCGCGCGATCGGTGACAAGACGCCTGAGACCGCGCGGCTACCCCGCGCATTCGCCATATTGTCCGCTATAAGTTGGCGGAAACCGCACGTCGATATATTCATTATTTCCAAGCTCGCCCTGTCTAAGCTGAGCAGAGACGAATGGGTTATCATTCTAGCGACGATACAGGCCGCAGATGACGAAAACAACCGAAGAAAACGACTTTGACAAAGGGATGCCTTCATGCTTGATGTCTTCTTCGATCGTGATCGCTTATCTCTGCGGGATAATGGTCCGTGCCACAGGGCCAGAATAGTGCTACAGTGGTTTGAGGAGCATGTTAGTGAACTCACGTTGAAGTCATGGACACAAAATTCACCTGATCAGAGCCTGATGGAACACTTGTGGGGCGCTATAGGGCGCCAGCTCCTTACCCACATAGCACGGGCCCATAATTTATGGTAATTGCGTGACCTGAGCCTAGATATCTGGTGCCACATACCTCCGGAAACCTATGAAGGACCCGTCAAATTCATGCCACGCTTAATAGTTGCTGAATTAGATTCCAAAGAGGAGCGAATACGTTAGTAAGCAGGTGCCCATAATGTCTGACTCATCAGTGTAACGATCGGATTGTTGGAACTGAAGGCTACGTAATGGGTGGCTATAGGGTTGACAAAACTTAAACTAAAAAGGCAGGATTAAAAAATACAATACATATTGGTTATGGAAGAAAGCCTTCTCAAAGGGAAAACTAGTAAGAAATTTTGTAATTACTCATGTAGATAAGTTAGACGTGCAATAGAAGAAGAACAGATGATGTCCTCCTAAAGAGGGGATCCGCGAGTAGGAGACTGGTACAACAGGAACTCAAAAAGTAAGTTACACGTTATTATGGGAGACCAAGTAACTTTTATTCAATACTGCACTGCACATCAAAGAGACACAGATACACTACTGGCCATTAAAATTGCTACACCAAGAAGAAATGCAGATGATAAACGGGTATTCATTGGACAGATATATTATACTAGAACTGACACGTGATTACATTTTCATGCAATGTGGGTGCATAGATCTTGAGAAATCAGTACCCAGAACAATCACCTCTGGCCGTAAAACGGCCTTGATACGCCTGGCCATTGAGTCAAACTGTGCTTGGATGGCGTGTACAGGTACAGCTGCCCATGCAGCTTCAACACGATACCACAGTTCATCAAGAGTAGTGACTGGCGTATTGTGACGAGCCAGTTGCTCGGCTACAATTGACCAGACGTTTTCAATTGGTGAGAGATCTGGAGAATGTACTGGACAAGGCAGCAGTCGAACATTTTCTGTATCCAGAAAGGCCCGTACAGGACCTGCAACATGCGGTCCTGCATTATCCTGCTGAAATGTAGGGTTTCGCATGGATCGAATGAAGGGTAGAGCCACGGTTCGTAACACATCTGAAATGTAACGTCTACTGTTCAAAGTGCCGTCAATGCGAACAAGACGTGACCGAGAAGTGTAACCACTGGCACCCCATACCAACACGCCGGGTGATACGCCAGTATGGCGATGACGAAAAAACGCTTCCAGTGTGCGTTCACCGCGATGTCGCCAAACACGGATGCGACCATCATTATGCTGTAAACAGAACCTGGAGTCATCTGAAAAAATGTCGTTTTAACATTCGTGCACCCAGGTTCGTCGTCGAGTACACCATCGTAGGCGCTCCTGTCTGTGATGCAGCGTCAAGGGTAACCGCAGCCATGGTCTCCGAGCTGATAGTCCGTGCTGCTGCAAACGACGTCGAACGGTTCGTGCAGATGTTTGTTGTCTTGTAAACGTCCCCATCTGTTGACTCAGGGATCGAGACGTTGCTGCACGATCTGTTTGAGCCATGCGGATAAGATGCCTGTCATCTCGTCTGCTAGTGATACGAGGCCGTTGGGATCCAGCACGGCGTTCCGTATTACCCTCCTGAACCCATCGATTCCATATTCTGCTAACAGTCATTGGATCTCGACCAATGCGAGCAACAACGTCGCGATACGATAAACTGCAATCGCGATAGGCTACAATCCGACCTTTATCAAAGTTGGAAACGTGATGGTAGGCATTTCTCCTCCCTTACACGAGGCATCACAACAACATTTGACCAGGCAACGCCGGTCAACTGCTGTTTGTATATGAAAAATCGGTTGAAAACTTTCCTCATGTCAGCACGTTGTAGGTGTCGCCACCGGCGCCCACCTTGTGTGAATGCTCTGAAAAGCTAATAATTTGTATATCACAGCATCTTCTTCCTGTCGGTTAAATTTCGCGTCTGTAGCACGTCATCTTCGTGGTGTAGCAATTTTAATGGCCAGTAGTGTACGTGGCACTATTTTTCAACACAGTCCCCAAATCTCTGTAAACAATGGTGGGAACGTTCCAGCAATCGTTCAGTTCCTAGACGGTGGAAATCCGCTCCTTGATCACGGAGGACTGATGATACCAGCTGTGTTGATATGCGTCTAAAAAAAGGAACAGGAAGTGTTCACTTATCAGGGAATGACCCTAATGCAGGAGTAATGAGTGAGCAGGGAAACTGGAATATGTAACCCCTTCTGACAATGCGCCACTGTTGTTGTGCAGTGGTCTTAACGAGTGAGGACAAGTGCAGCTTACTTCCTGAAGCCCCTAAGTATATTACAGAAAAAATAACAAAGTGTTGAGATTCATCTCTATGTATGAATGAACCCGAAAGGGACGTGGAATCATGCCGACTCAGCGACATGGCCACCTGGCGCTAGGTTTATCAGTTAGGATCATTGGCGCGAACAGTCCGATCGAGGTGGTCCCACAGATTCTCGATTGGGTTTCAATCCGGGGAGTTTGGTGGTAAGGGAAGTACTATAAACTCATCCTGGTGTTCTTCGAACCACGCACATGCACTTCAAGTTGTGTGACATGTTGCATTGTCCTGCTGGTAGGTGCCATCGTGTCGAGGAAAAACAAATTGCATGTAGGGATGGACATGGTCCCCAAGAATAGATGCATACCTGCGTTGATCCCTTGTGGCTTCCAGAACGAGGAAATCAGCCATAAAATGCCACGAAAAAATTCTCGAGACCATAACGCTCCCTCAGCCGGCACGGATCTTTCCAAAGACTGTTGCGAAATATTTCGCGCCGTACTCGCTAACGGCCATCCATAAAACGTGATTCATGTCTATGGGCCACCTGTCGCTACAAAGTGGACTCTTGCAGTGCTGGCGTGGAAATTCCAGATGTTGGGACATGTCCTGAGGCATCAAGTAATCGTCAGTTTGGTAATGATGGGAAGTACGAGGGAGTAAAAATTATCGAGAAAGGTCAAAGGATACTCTAAGCAGCTTCATATGGATTTGGGCTGCAGTCGTTATTTAGAGATGAAGAGGCTTGCACAGGATAAACTAGAGAATAGAACTACATCAAACCAGTATTCAGACTGAATACCACAACAACTACAGCAACAACAATAACAACACTATTAAATACATATCACACGAGAGAGTGTATGTACAGAGCTGCCAGAGGTAGAATTCCGAGATGCAAGTTGGAATTCCGCATTGACACTTGCAGCTGTGGGAGAACGCTCACCGAAGGTCTGTTTCAGTGAGTTTAAAACGTGCAATAAATTCCGAACGTCTCTTTTATGTAATTATTTTACGAGCCAAATTCTTCAGTTTGGACTGATGAATTTTTGAAGAGAGTGAAAATGACGTCGTTAAGCTGAACAAACAGGAAGAGTGCTTTTTAGGTGTCTTTAGCAGGGTAATATTTTCCTCTCGGTAGCCTAAATGAATGGAAGAGTCCATTATGTAACGTATCATAGAGCTGATTGTGAGGCAATGACTCCCAAACGACTGGCCCGTAGCCATGTGGTCCCCGCTGCAGGTGTCTGTATGTTCTTCTTCTTCCAACAGATTAAGGAGAGTTTGAAGGCCCTCTCATGCAGTCATCGTGACTAGAAGTGGCGGTCGGTCAGATAACAGCATCATACAGATCCCACTGTTTGTACACTGCCCAGCTATCTCTGCTATCTCTCTTCTCGTAAAAGGAGAAACAGAGTCCGACATATATGCATCGTCCTATAATAAAAACGACTGTACGAGATAGTACAGTGGCTTGTACACTGGAGTCCACATCGACGACGGCTATTTTTCTTTTCAAGGTCCATTCGGTAGCGAAATTGAAACCACAGTGAAAATCAAACATGTTTTGTTTGTAACATTTAGCTACATCCTCCAGTTGCTTCGCTGCGCAGTCGCTATTCCGACTTACACATTTGTCGTAGCGGTGCACCGGCTTTTCAATACCCGCGTCATATAAGGCAGCCGCCTGCGTTTTCCGCCAATTTTCTACTCTTGTACCAATTATGCTTGTTGATTGTAAAGTGGAAGTTTATTCACATATATATATATATATATATATATATATATATATATATATATATATATACTCCTGGAAATTGAAATAAGAACACCGTGAATTCATTGTCCCAGGAAGGGGAAACTTTATTGACACATTCCTGGGGTCAGATACATCACATGATCACACTGACAGAACCACAGGCACATAGACACAGGCAACAGAGCATGCACAATGTCGGCACTAGTACAGTGTATATCCACCTTTCGCAGCAATGCAGGCTGCTATTCTCCCATGGAGACGATCGTAGAGATGCTGGATGTAGTCCTGTGGAACGGCTTGCCATGCCATTTCCACCTGGCGCCTCAGTTGGACCAGCGTTCGTGCTGGACGTGCAGACCGCGCGAGACGACGCTTCATCCAGTCCCAAACATGCTCAATGGGGGACAGATCCGGAGATCTTGCTGGCCAGGGTAGTTGACTTACACCTTCTAGAGCACGTTGGGTGGCACGGGATACATGCGGACGTGCATTGTCCTGTTGGAACAGCAAGTTCCCTTGCCGGTCTAGGAATGGTAGAACGATGGGTTCGATGACGGTTTGGATGTACCGTGCACTATTCAGTGTCCCCTCGACGATCACCAGTGGTGTACGGCCAGTGTAGGAGATCGCTCCCCACACCATGATGCCGGGTGTTGGCCCTGTGTGCCTCGGTCGTATGCAGTCCTGATTGTGGCGCTCACCTGCACGGCGCCAAACATGCATACGGCCATCATTGGCACCAAGGCAGAAGCGACTCTCATCGCTGAAGACGACACGTCTCCATTCGCCCCTCCATTCACGCCTGTCGCGACACCACTGGAGGCGGGCTGCACGATGTTGGGGCGTGAGCGGAAGACGGCCTAACGGTGTGCGGGACCGTAGCCCAGCTTCATGGAGACGGTTGCGAATGGTCCTCGCCGATACCCCAGGAGCAACAGTGTCCCTAATTTGCTGGGAAGTGGCGGTGCGGTCCCCTACGGCACTGCGTAGGATCCTACGGTCTTGGCGTGCATCCGTGCGTCGCTGCGGTCCGGTCCCAGGTCGACGGGCACGTGCACCTTCCGCCGACCACTGGCGACAACATCGATGTACTGTGGAGACCTCACGTCCCACGTGTTGAGCAATTCGGCGGTACGTCCACCCGGCCTCCCGCATGCCCACTATACGCCCTCGCTCAAAGTCCGTCAACTGCACATACGGTTCACGTCCACGCTGTCGCGGCATGCTACCAGTGTTAAAGACTGCGATGGAGCTCCGTATGCCACGGCAAACTGGCTGATACTGACGGCGGCGGTGCACAAATGCTGCGCAGCTAGCGCCATTCGACGGCCAATACCGCGGTTGCTGGTGTGTCTGCTGTGCCGTGCGTGTGATCATTGCTTGTACAGCCCTCTCGCAGTGTCCGGAGCAAGTATGGTGGGTCTGACACACCGGTGTCAATGTGTTCTTTTTTCCCTTTCCAGGAGTATATATATATATATATATATATATATATATATATATATATATATATATATATATATATATATATATAAGGGTGGACCCAATATTGAACCCTGTGGGACTCCCTTTGTGATTTCTCCACTGTCACTAAGTTTTCTACCATTCCGACATTGTGTGAATTACTCAGCACACTCTTTTTCATTCTGTTTGTTAAGTACTATTTAAACCAGCTGTGTGTAGAGCCATGAATTACATAAAACTTGAGTTTTTCTAAGACAGTAAAATGAGCTACACATTCAAAGGCCTTGGAAAGAGCACAAAAAATACCAACTGACGATATATTATTATTTAAGGCTTGTACTGTTTGGTGAGTGAATATAGAAATACCAATCTCAGTCCAGAAGCTCTTCTGGAATCCAAACTGTTTTTCGAATAATTCTGAAAAAGATATCAGTATGGAAATTGGGCTATAAGTCTGTCTTGTCATCTTTCTTATGGAGAGGTTTAACAGTTGCATATATTACCTGTCTGGGAAAATTCCCTGTGCAAGAATTCACATTCGCTTGTTCTGAACTGACCTTCTGTTCTGAATTGACGTTCTCAGGTAATCCTGGTCCAGTCGCTGAACAAGATCATCGGTTGATACGCGCTTTCTTCCCTAACCGTCTGATCATAAACGTCTGTATGTCCTCCTTCAAAGTTCCTGCACCGTTGTCGGACTTTGGTGCCAGACATGACAGTTACGTTATGTGGACTGCATGAAATCAAGTGGAACCGCACTAAATAAAGATATCGAATGACAGCATGCACTTCAAACTTGGCAGGAGACACTATTGTCCCAGGCATGTTTACGTGCTCACTGTGCGCTCAGAACTCGTAAGTGCGACGTGACGCGGTCGACAGTAGAGACACAGCGGAACGTATCTGCGCAGAGCTTCATTGGATTTTCGCTGTGATTTTAATTTCGCTACCGATAGGACCTTGAGAAGAAATAGCCCTCATTCATAAAGAATGCTTCAGATAAAGTGTTTTTCTCTGCATTTAACAAAATAATAGGTGAAAGGAATATTTATTTAGATAGATGAACGTAAGAAACTTTAATATTTCTGTGAAGTTATGAACCTAGTTTATGTAATTATTTTATCAGATAGTTCCAGCAATGAGTTAAAATGTTTTAAATAGAAGATTACTTTTTCTGTCATGTGACAGATGTACACTGCCTGAAAAAAAGAGTAAATGAAGCAGGCAGAAAACTGGGTGGGGTGTCAATGTACCTTCGTACAAGTACATACCACCTACGGGGATTTAAATGATTATAGCTGCAGTCCTCTATGAGAGGTAGAACGCCTAGCATAGTACAGTAACGTTGTTCATGTTTAGTGTTGTTACCAGGCCTGGTAGGGTATATAAGAGTCGTGGACTACATCAGGTGCTGAATGATTACTGTGATGGACTAGTGCGAGACGTCGTTATCAGCACCTGACAGAGCTTCAAAGTAATCTCATCGTAGGTCCTCATTTGGCCAGGTGGTCGAATCGTGCAATATCCATATTTATGGTGCATTCAGATATGGCTGTGACCTCACGTTGGACTGCATGGGAACGTGAGGAAAGGCATATTCGTCGTCAAGGTTCTGGTCCACATCTCACCACCGAATGGGAGGATCCTCCTAGTCTGCCGCAGACACATACACTCTGTGATCAAAAGTATCCGGACACCCTCAAAAACATACGTTTTTCATATTAGGTGCATTGTGCTGCCACTTACTGCCAGGTACTCCAGATCAGCGATCTCAGTAGTCATTAGACGTCGTGAGAGAGCAGAATGGGACGCTCTGTGGAACTCACGGACTTCGAAGGTGATCAGGTGACTGGGTGTCACTTGTGTCATATGTCTGTACGCGAGATTTCCACACTCCTAAACATCCCTAGGTCGATTGTTTCAGATGTGATAGTGAAGTGGAAACGTGAAGGGACACGTACAGCACAAAAGCGTACAGGTCGACCTCGTCTGTTGACTGACAGAGACCACCGACAGTTGAAGAGGGTCATAATGTGTAATAGGCAGACATCTACCCAGATCATCACACAGGAACTCCACAATGCATCAGGATCCACTGCAAGTACTATGAGACTTAGGCGGGAGGTGAGAAAACTTGGATTTCATGGTCGAGCGGCTGCTTATAAGCCACACATCACGCTGGTAAATGCCAAACGACGCCTCGCTTGGTGTAAGGAGCGTAAACATTGGACGATTGAACAGTGAAAAAACGTTGTGTGCAGTGACGAATCACGGTACACAATGTGGCGATCCGATGGCAGGGTGTGGGTATGGCGAATACCCGGTGAACGTCATCTGCCAGCGTGTGTAATGCCAACAGTAAAATTCGGAGGCCATGGTGTTATAGTGTGGTCGCGTTTTTCATGGAGGAGGCTTGCACCCCTTGTTGTTTTACGTCACTATCCCAGCACAGGCCTACATTGATGTTTTAAGCACGTTCTTGTTTCCCACTGTTGAAGACTGGGAGACTGATATAGACTGGGAGACTCAAACGTTCATAACGGGTGGCAGGGAAAAAGAATCCAGTGAAATTTTTTTAAGTGCTTTATCTGAAAACTACCTTGAGCAGTTAAACAGAGAACCGACTCGTGGCGATAACATATTAGACCTTCTGGTGACAAACAGACCCGAACTATTTGAAACAGTTAACGCAGAACAGGGAATCAGCGATCATAAAGCGGTTACGGCATCGGTGATTTCAGCCGTAAATAGAAATATTAAAAAAGGTAGCAAGATTTTTCTGTTTAGAAAAAGTGACAAAAAGCAGATTACAGAGTACCTGACGGCTCAACACAAAAGTTTTGTCTCAAGTACAGATAGTGTTGAGGATCAGTGGACAAAGTTCAAAACCATCCTACAATATGCGTTAGATGAGTATGTGCCAAGCAAGATCGTAAGAGATGGAAAAGAGCCACCGTGGTACAACAACCGAGTTAGAAAACTGCTGCGGAAGCAAAGTGAACTTCACAGCAAATATAAACATAGCCAAAGCCTTGCAGACAAACAAAAATTACGCGAAGTGAAATGTCGTGTGAGGAGGGCTATGCGAAAGGCGTTCAATGCATTCGAAAGTAAAGTTCTATGTACTGACTTGTCAGAAAATCCTAAGAAATTTTGGTCGTATGTCAAAGCGGTAGGTGGATCAAAACAAAATGTCCAGACACTCTATGACCAAAATGGTACTGAAACAGAGGATGACAGACTAAAGGCCGAAATAGTAAATGTCTTTTTCCAAAGTTGTTTCACAGAGGAAGACTGCACTGTAGTTCCTTCTCTAGAATGTCGCACAGATGACAAAATGGTAGATATCGAAATAGACGACAGAGGGATAGAGAAACGATTAAAATCGCTCAAAAGAGGAAAGGCCGCTGGACCTGATGGGATACTAGTTCGATTTTACACAGAGTACGCGAAGGAACTTGCCCCCCCCCCCCCCGCCCCCCTTCTTGCAGCGGTGTAACGTAGGTCTCTAGAAGAGCGTAGCGTTCCAAAGGATTGGAAAAGGGCACAGGTCATCCCCGTTTTCAAGAAGGGTCGTCGAACAGATGTGCAGAACTATAGACCTATATCTCTAACGTCGATCAGTTGTAGAATTTTGGAACACGTATTATGTTCGAGTATAATGACTTTTCTGCAGACTAGAAATCTACTCTGTAGGAATCAGCATGGGTTTCGAAAAAGACGGTCGTGTGAAACCCAACTCGCGCTATTCGTCCACGAGACTCAGAGGGCCATAGACACGGGTTCACAGGTAGATGCCGTGTTTCTTGACTTTCGCAAGGCGTTCGATACAGTTCCCCACAGTCGTTTAATGAACAACGTAAGAGCATCTGGACTATCAGACCAATTGTGTGATTGGATTGAGGAGTTCCTAGATAACAGAACGCAGCAAGTCATTCTCAATGGAGAGAAGTCTTCCGAAGTAAGAGTGATTTCAGGTGTGCCGCAGGGGAGTGTCATAGGACCGTTGCTATTCACAATATACATAAATGATCTGGTGGATGACATCGGAAGTTCACTGAGGCTTTTTGCAGATGATGCTGTGGTGTATCGAGAGGTTGTAACAATGGAAAATTGTACTGAAATGCAGGAGGATCTGCAGCGAATTGACGCATGGTGCAGGGAATGGCAATTGAATCTCAATGTAGACAAGTGTAATGTGCTGCGAATACATAGAAAGGTAGATCCCTTATCATTTAGCTACAAAATAGCAGGTCAGCAACTGGAAGCAGTTAATTCCATAAATTATCTGGGAGTACGCATTAGGAGTGATTTAAAATGGAATGATCATGTAAAGTTGATCGTCGGTAAAGCAGATGCCAGACTGAGATTCATTGGAAGAATCCTAAGGAAATGCAACCCGAAAACAAAGGAAGTAGGTTACAGTACGCTTGTTCGCCCACTGCTTGAATACTGCTCAGCAGTGTGGGATCCGTACCAGATAGGGTTGATAGAAGAGATAGAGAAGATCCAACGGAGAGCAGCGCGCTTCGTTACAGGATCATTTAGTAATCGCGAAAGCTTTACGGAGATGATAGATAAACTCCAGTGGAAGACTCTGCAAGAGAGACGCTCAGTAGCTCGGTACGGGCTTTTGTCAAAGTTTCGAGAACATACCTTCACCGAAGAGTCAAGCAGTATATTGCTCCCTCCTACGTATATCTCGCGAAGAGACCATGAGGATAAAATCAGAGAGATTAGAGCCCACACAGAAACATACCCACAATCCTTCTTTCCACGAACAATACGAGACTGGAATAGAAGTGAGAACCGATAGAGGTACTCGGGGTACCCTCCGCCACACACCGTCAGGTGGCATGCGGAGTATGGATGTAGATGTAGAAGAGCAATTCGGGGATGGCGATTGCATCTTTCAACACGATCGAGCACATGTTCATAATGCACGGCCTGTGGCGGAGTGGGTACACGACAATCCCTATAATGGACCGGCCTGCAGAGAGTCCTGACCTGAATCCTACACAACACCTTTGGGATGTTTTGGAACGCTGACTTCGTGCCACTCCTCACCGACCGACATCGATACCTCTCCTCAGTGCAGCATTCCGCGAAGAATGGGCCGCCATTCCCCAAGAAACCTTTCAGCACCTGATTGAACGTATGCCTGCTAGAGTGGAAGCTGTCATCAAGGATAAGGGTGGTCCAATACCATATTGAATTCCGTCATTACCGATGGAGAGCGCCACGAACTTGTAAGTCATTTTCAGCCACGAGTCCGGATACTTCTGATCACATAGTGTAGTAATTTCTTCACATCTGCGTCAGCCATCCGAGAACAAGCAATGGACTCCCTGGGACATTGGTCGGAGACTAGCGGCAGCCCAACGAGGAAATGACTCTCCCATACGTAAACCGCCGTTAACACCAAAACACAGACGACTGCGCTCGGAGGGGTGCCTTGACTGGGAAACATGGACTGTTGATGAATGGTGACACATTGCACTCAGCTATGATTCGCGCTTCTGCACTACCCCGGTGACCAACGTCTGCGAGTATGGCGGCGACCTCGGGGAGCAGTCCATCCTTACAATGTTTTGGAGCGCCACAGCGGTGTTATTCCTGGACTCATGGTGCAGCGAGCCATCGGGTATGACTTCAAGTCAAGGCCGGTAATAACTGAGATAACACTGACAGGAAAACTGTGCTTCACAGGTATGGTATCCTGCGTCCTCATGTCTTACCTCTCAATCGAGAGTATCGTGGTGCCATTTTTCAACAGTAGAATGCTCGTCCACACATAGCATGTGTCGCTATGAAGTGTCTGCTTGATGTTGAGGTACTTCCGCGAGCAGTAAGATCCTCATATCTGTTTCCGATAGAATATGTATGGGACCAGCTCGGACCTCAACTCTGTCCCACTGCCAATACCCAGGTTGTCAAGGACCAGTTGCAACGTTTGAAACTCTTCCTAAAAATGGTTCAAATGGCTCTGAGCACTATGGGACTTAACATCTGAGGTCATCAGTCCCCTAGACTTAGAACTACTTAAACCTAACTAACCTAAGGACATCACACACATCCATGCCCGAGGCAGGATTCGAACCTGCGACGTAGCGGTCGCGCGGTTCCAAACGGAATCGCCTGGAACCGCTCGGCCACACCGGCCGGCAACTCTTCCTAACCTAATGGGTGCATGCACCCATGCCAGAGGGGTGGAGTGCAACGTCATACTGATAAGTGGGCTCATACTGCCAAGTTCTCTGTAAATTTGATTTGATTTCGTAATCACTGACGTAACATCACACACCCTATCAAACCGTGAAGTTTCATTTCGTATCCTCCTCCAATTCTGGGTGCTTCACTTTCGTTGTCAGGTAGTGAGTTTAGTGTGCACAAATAGGTTTAAATCAATTTTCAATAAGTTTTAGTAAGGTAGCTAGAAGCCTTCAAAGGTTTAGGTGTAGATGCAACATGTTGTACGTGCCATTTTTACTCCACGTGAATATCCGTGGCAATCTGCCAGCCTGTGGTGTGGCGATCGAATCGGAGGTAGCTGGCTCGTATATTAGTGGCGGGTGAAATTTTACTTGCTAGTATTTGACTAACAAGGCGAGGAGAGGTGGTGGTATATCCTTTCTAATCATCACACATTGCGGCCATGTTCGAGATTAAAGACCAAACCTCTCCGTCGTGTCTTACGGAGAGAGTATATGCGGCACTATTTTAAGCTCGATTCGGGAGGACTAGGCTATGAGCCGGCACCAAGTTTCATTATCTCCCATTCGTTCAACCTTAAAACGAAAAAAAAAAAAAACACTAAGAGGGGTAATCGTACAGTCACCTCGAGAAAATAAAGTTACGTAATGAATGTTTTGTTTGTTTCAGGTGGACGTCTGTAGTCTTGGCGATGCAATGATTTGTTTTCTACATTTGAAGGATAAATACGTTGCAACAATCCGTACTGAGCTGGTGTAAATGCATGATAAAAAAGCACAATCATATGACACAGTGTGGCGCAGACGTACGCGGAGTGTCGAACAAGTTTGAATGACGATGAAAGAACTGACAGGCTATCTGTCTGTGAATAACGGGGAATTGCAAAAGAAGTGCGGGCCCTGATGGGCGAAGGATGGCAAATTGGAATGGTAACGATAGTCGACAAAGTGAAAATCAATCACAGATCGGTTTTTACGATCTCACACAGTCTGAACTCTGTAAAAAGGTCGTCAAGCGCTGGGTTCTCCGGCTGCTCACTACCGAGGCAGAAGCGTTTCTGTTGAATTGTGTGTCAGGTCAATCCAGACGACTTCTTTAGCCGTCTGTGTTGGGTGTATCAGTATATCCCCGAGACAAAGAAGTAAAGTGAGCAACGAAAACATGTACAGTGTTATTTAAAATGGTCTTGATACTTCCAAGTGATTGTAAAAATGTTTGCATGATTATATGTATGCGAACAGCAACTCAAGAAATTTCTTTTTGTTACAGTGATCTCTAGCCACATGGCTTTTAGACCAAAAGAGAAGGCATTTTGCATAGTTTATGCCGAAATTTCAAGATAACAGCGAAAATTTTAATTTTTCAACAGACTGGTGTCTCAGTGGACTTCCACAAGAATGTTCGTGAATTCTTGGATACTGAGCCATCAGGACGACGGATCGATCGTGCGTCAGCCGGCAATTTATAATCATGCAATTTCTCACATTCCTTCAAACAAATGTAACTCTTCCATTATTCCTCTCTAAATCTGGCTTATGAGAGTGTCACATATAGCATATTAGTGCTCCAATGTTGCAATATTGCCCTTCGTCAAAGTCCACTTTCTACCGACGAAATTTTGTTACGGGCATTTTTTGTATTGCTAATACGGCGGGATTCGCTCAGTACGCAATTTTTCTTTGCCCTGTACAGATCGTACGAAGATGAGTTAGCTAATCGGTCATTGCGTGTCCACAGCAACCATCCCGGTATTCGCTTTAAGTGATGTCAGAAAACCGTGAGAAACATACATTTGATGATGTGAATCCCAGTACTCTTCAATACGAAACCAGTGCCTTAAAACGTATGGCACCTCGGTTGGTTTGCCTGTCTTACGCCTCATGTACCGACTAGACGTGTGTCGTAAATTGGATGACTCTGGTTCGAGATCCACGTCAGCTGCTATCAGAAAAATGATGCCTTGTTTCAGTAAATTGCCCCAGGCACATTTCGAATACCTTCCTTTCGTAAGGCCCCCCAGACTTCATCGACGATCCTTATCTTAAGTGATAAAGTCAGATGCTTAATGGAAATGGAAATGAGCGTTTGGCGTCATTGGCCGGGAGGCCCTTTAAGGGGCAGGTACGGTCGCCTTGGTGCAGGTCTTATTACATTCGACGCCACATTGGGCGGCCTGCGCGCCGGATGGAGATGAAATGATGATGTAGACGACGTAACACCCGGTCCCTGAGCGGAGAAAATCCCCGACCCAGCCGGGAATCGAACCCGGGCCCGTAAGACGGCAATCCGTCACGCTGACCACTCAGCTACCGGGGCGGACAGCTGCTTAATGATCCTCTCTGTTGATGTGATTTTAGAATATCGAAAGAAAAATTATCTTTCTCGGTAAGTACGCGGAGTGCTTCTCCGGGCCTGCTGAGTTGGCGAGTTACTGTGTGACGTATTTAGATCATATGGCGATGACTTGCTAATCAACTTTCAGTGGGTGTTCAGGAAAACCTCCTGAGTATTTTGGTACAAGGGACAAATAGCCTCCGGCGACTTGATACAAAGTTATTGCATTTCATTTGGTTTATTGCCTCAATTAGACATGTATCTGTATTGGACTGAAAATAGTGCACAACAGTGCAAATTTTGACGGATATGCATGTACCTTTTGGTTGAAAACAAACTTTTTCCAGACCGGAAGTGAGTTTTCGAGCAACACGGGCCTAGTAATACTAGGGCCCGTGTTGCCCGGATTTGAATGCGCGCCACGATTTGAGTCGCGCGCCACAGGCAACCAGCCAATCAGAGGCCGCGAAGCGAACAGCGCGTAAACGTTGTTTTCGTCGTCGCCGGCGAATGCTGGTTTACAAATCACTTGTCAATGTGGACGGCACTCTTGGTGCTTCGACATCTTCTGCGAAGGGTAAAAAGAACGAAGTAAGGGGAGTAGGTAAAACTACTCAATTTGTTCTTATTCATGGACCTACTTTATTTTGTGGTGCGAAGTTAATTTTTTTTTTTAATGAAAGTTTCTTCTTCTTCCAGTTTGGGTAACGGATGGATAACAGTTGCTTTCGTTGCTTGTAACACAATATATATAAATGACCTAGTAGATAGTGCCGGAAGTTCCATGCGGCTTTTCGCGGATGATGCTGTAGTATACAGAGAAGTTGCAGCATTAGAAAATTGTAGCGAAATGCAGGAAGATCTGCAGCGGATAGGCACTTGGTGCAGGGAGTGGCAACTGTCCCTTAACATAGACAAATGTAATGTATTGCGAATACATAGAAAGAAGGATCCTTTATTGTACGATTATATCACAGCGGAACGAACACTGGTAGCAGTTACTTCTGTAAAATATCTGGGAGTATGCGTGCGGAACGATTTGAAGTGGAATGATCATATAAAATTAATTGTTGGTAAGGCGGGTACCAGGTTGAGATTCATTGGGAGAGTGCTTAGAAAATGTAGTCCATCAACAAAGGAGGTGGCTTACAAAACATTCGTTCGACCTATACTTGAGTATTGCTCATCAGTGTGGGATCCGTACCAGATCGGTTTGACGGAGGAGATAGAGAAGTTCCAAAGAAGAGCGGCGCGTTTCGTCACAGGGTTATTTGGTAACCGTGATAGCGTTACGGAGATGTTTAATAAACTCAAGTGGCAGACTCTGCAAGAGAGGCGCTCTGTATCGCGGTGTAGATTGCTCGCCAGGTTTCGAGAGGGTGCGTTTCTGGATGCGGTATCGAATATATTGCTTCCCCCTACTTATACCTCCCGAGGAGATCACGAATGTAAAATTAGAGAGATTAGAGCGCGCACGGAGGCTTTCAGACAGTCGTTCTTCCCGCGAACCATACGCGACTGGAACAGGAAAAGGAGGTAATGACAGTGGCACGTAAAGTGCCCTCCGCCACACACCGTTGGGTGGCTTGCGGAGTATAAATGTAGATGTAAATGTAGATGTAGCCACACTACTTGCTGTAGTCAACACTAACGTCCATTTAACTCTTCGCCCCGAAGGCTGCAAACACTACTGCATGGTTCTGTCTGGGATAGTTTTTCCGGCAGTGTTAGCTGTACGCTAATACTGATACATTGCAATATGAACAGGTTTATTGACGAAGAGTTGGACATCATGCACAACGTTTGTGGTGTCAATGAATACAATGCAAGAGTGGCACAATGACTGTGCGCTGTGCTGTTGACACAGCGGCGGTAGCCTCGTCACAGTACTTTTGGACCTGGACTTAAGTGTTTTGGGTTCTACGGTCTTACGATTACATATTACAGATTTATTAACTCTTATGAAAGTATGTTCACAGAAGAAAAGATAACTGGAGTAAGAAACCGAGTAAGCTATTATTATACTGTAACGAGGCATCGGTGATCACTGTTTCCTATACCGAAGTACTCAGAAAGCATTCTCTAACAATCTCTCAGATTTTGTCGGTGATGTTCTGATCTCCTATGAGTCGTCAGACATTTGCGATTTCGTTTTCGGTACGTGTACCTGGAGTCAGCCCAAACAAATAACGTTCACCACTTCCTTCATAAGACGCCCAGCGTTAACGGAAAGCGTCGATGTGTTTCCCGTGCCGGCCTCGGTGGTCTAGCGGTTCTAGGCGCGCAGACCGGAACCGCGCGATTGCTACGGTCACAGGTTCGAATCCTGCCTCGGGATGGATGTGTGTGATGTCCTTCGGTTAGTTAGGTTTAAGTAGTTCTCAGTTCCCAATAGTCTGGCATTAGCTGCCGCAGCGGTCGCACGCTCCTCAAGTTTGCTCCGTGAACGTTCAATGTTTACGCCAGTGTTTTCGTGTTTTGTGCTCGTTTATTGACGTTTTGCACGTGAATTAAGCGTTATCAATTGAGCATTTGGTCTTCTTTCGTGCCATCTTTCTACGAAGTGCCGTTGGGATTTCGGCGTTGTCCGAGATTTCTTCGCTGCAGAACACCATGGCAAACTCTGTGAGAAAAAACACCGTGATTTTCACCTTCGACAAGTACACCCGTCGAGTACAGCCCTCTGCACTTGAAATACACGACTGGATTACCGAGGTAATTGGCCTTCATTCTGAATCTGTTCATACCATGCAGCTGGACTCTGATGAATACTGCATTTTTGTAAAGTTTAACGATTCCGCGAGTGTAGACCGCTTTCTGGCAAAATTTGGTTATGAAACGGAATTTATACACCGTGATGGTACTAAAAGTACTGTCAAACTCCGGAATTCCGAGTCTGTAATTAGGAATGTTAGGGTTTTGAATATTCCCATAGAAGTAGACAATTCGAAAATTAAAGATGTCCTTTCAAAGTATGGGGTTGTCAGGCAAATAGTCAACGAAAGGTGGGCTTCGCATTTCAAGCTGCAGTGCTTTAACGGCATTCGCTCCGTGGAGATGGAAGTGAAGGCAAACATTCCCTTCCACATCTTTGTTGACGGGCACAAGGCGCATGTTATTTACTCAGGGCAAACCCCTACATGTCATGTATGTAACGAGTCTGGTCACCTCCGTCAGGACTGCCCTCGCCGTGTTTTTGTGCTAACAAATAACCTTACGCAACGCCGGAAATTAACACTCAACGATTTGTTGCCAGCCAGTAATACAACAGAGCCGGCGGCTGTCGTGGATCCTGTTACTACCTCTGAAAATGTTGCACTTAATGTTAATGACTTTCCGTCTTTAAAACCTGCATTAACTGCTGAAATTCCGTCCCGTGACAGCGAGATTCCCACAAAAAAGCGTCCTCTAGAGGACACTGAAAGAAATGTTGATGAGGACTCTTCCTGTGAAACACCCGTTGCCAGGAGGCCGAAGCCCAGTCCTGAAGATCTGTTGGAAGTGGAAAAAGGAGATGGAATGAAGGTCGATGTGGCTCCCACTTCCGCACAAGGACTTACACCGCCACGAACAGATAGTGACGCAGCGGGTAGTGATTTTTCACGGAAATGTGACCCTGAGTCTGAGGTCACGGCTGAAATAACCGCATCAAGTGCACAACCCATACAGTGCGAACCGTACGAGGAAGTACCAGGTAAAGAACCTGCTGACTCCGAAGCGCAACGCCGCGCCGAAGGAGGAAATACACAAGCATCACCGCCTCGCCAGCAAAACAACACAACAGACACCACGCCGGAACCAAACATTGACGACTCGCAAGCCACGGCCGTTGCCCCATTTAGCCACCGCCGGCGGCTGCGACAGCCACCGGGCCTTGCTGTCACGCGTCATCAAGCGAAAGTCACACCAGAGAAGAAAGACATCAAGAAAAAGAATATCAAATATGAAGTCATCAGGTCCAACACTGACGAGGAGAAAGAGAATGGCCACAGTGACTTATAGCAATGCATTGTCAGGATTTCAGGATACTTTTCTTCTCAAGCTATTTGTTTAAAAGCAGTGCAAATTTTCTAGGCAGTTAGTACATGTAATGGGCACAAAGCTTGTAAAGATCGTGCCTTGTAGGGAAGCACGTTTGCTGCTATAATCATACCGAACCTCATCCCAAATAGCTTCTTCCGGTATGTCTGTGCTGCAAGCTTATAGCATTACTACTATTAACATTAATAAAATACAGTCACCCTTGAAATTGGCAGCACTAAAGGAATTCTTGTACCAATCCGGAACAGATATCGCGTTGCTACAAGAAGTTGCGATAACGGAATTTCGGATCCCAGGCTTTTTTGAAATTGTTAATGTTTCTACGGAAGCCAATATCGGTACAGCCATTCTTATAAGGGAAGGCATTCCGGTGACTGAAATCGAACGACTAGAATCAGGAAGAGCCATAGGCATAAAACTTTTCGATGTGACAGTGATTAACCTTTACGCCCCATCAGGAACTTCCCACAAATTGGATCGTGCGAAGTTTTTTCAAGATGAACTGATTTATTTATTGAGGAAAAATCCGTGTTCTCTTATACTAGGTGGAGATTTTAACTGTGTTTTAAACCAGAAAGATCAACAACCCAACTTCAACTACTCGCCACAGTTAAAAAAATTAGTAAGTGACCTACACCTTAAGGATGTGTGGGAACTTCAGCACCCGACGTCAGTCGGGTTCACGTATATAACCAGTCACTCCCGCAGCAGGCTAGATAGAATTTACGTGTCACCAAATTTGCAAAATTATTTATTAAACGTTGAGACTATTCCAGTGTATTTTAGCGATCACAGTACACTTTTAACTTGCTTTAATCTAAGTGTACAACCAACCCGTCGATTCAGAGGCCAATGGAATTTAAATATCTCTGTTTTAACTGACGAAGAACTGGAACAGGAAATAAGGTTTGCGTGGACTATGTGCCTCCGCACAGTAGACAAGCACCCAACAGTCATAGACTGGTGGACAAGGAGGGCTAAACCAAGGCTGCGGAAAGTTGTCATGCAGTATAGTGCAGCCAGGCACAGGGAGTTGAGGAATACAATGGAGTTTTATTATAAAGTTTTAAGAGACTTATATCAACAGGCCCATGATGACGTAATTCGTCTAAATGATATAAAAAAAATAAAAGCCAAGTTATTAAGCATTAAACGGCAACAGATGGAGGGACTCAAAATTAAATCGAAAGCCACATCAGTCGTAGCAGATGAAACAGCTTCTCTGTATCACTTGGTGCGGCATGCTAAAAACAGACGTCAAACTTTAATTGATGAAGTCCAGACGCATACTGGTACGAGGCTCACATGCCAGAAACAAATACTGGACGAAGTCCACAGGTACTATGAAACCTTATATGCCCCTACCACAGTGGAAGATGCAGCTCTCGAGGACTTTCTCACTATTTTAGGTCCACAATTGTCGGGAACAGACAACGCTGACATCCTGTCACCTATTACTAAAGATGAAGCGCATGAGGCAGTGCGTAACTCACCTCTCAACAAATCTCCGGGACTTGATGGCCTCCCTGTGGAGTTTTATGCCCGCTACTGGTCTATAATTGGGGACAAGATCACTTCCATGGCAAATGAGGTCCTGAACGAAAAACCGGTCCCTGCAGAGTTTAAGGAAAGTAAAATAGTACTGATTCCTAAGAGTAAAGGCAAAACCAACTTAAACAATTTTCGGCCTCTTTCGCTACTAAATTCTGATTACAAAATAATTTCGCGTATTATCAACAAAAGACTCTCTGCCTTTTCCAACAAAATATTGAGTCATCACCAATCTTGCTCTCCGACCAGAACGATATTCGAAAGTCTATCTGCATACAGAGACGTCATTGCAATTACCTCAGTGACAAGTATAAAATATGCTTTAATCTTCATAGATTTCAACAAAGCTTTTGACCGCGTTAGTCATAGATACCTCTTTGCGACGCTGTCAAGAATGGCTTTCCACCCCCAGATTGTGAACATGCTAAGGAATATTGCAACAGGTGTAAATGCGAAAATAGCAATCAATGGCCAAACATCTAAACCCATACAGATAAGGCGAGGGGTTCCACAGGGCAGTCCCTTATCAATGTTTTTATTTTCCGTATCTTTAGAGCCCTTCCTCCGCACTGTCCACGAAAGATTAACAGGCATAACATTGAGTGGTGAGAAAACTGTCATACGAGCTTATGCTGATGACGTGGGCGTTGTAATAAGGAATAAGGAGGAGACAGTTACACTGGAAAGAGAAATCCAAAGATATTGTCTAGCGTCGGGAGCGACAGTAAATGAAAACAAAAGTCAAATATTGAATCTACGGGGCCTAGATCACCTTCGACTGGCATGGGCAAAACAAGACAACAAACATAAAACTTTGGGAATCACCTTAATGGCATGTCCGATGCGGATGGCTGCTTTTAACTGGACGGAAACTAGGAGGAAAGTTCATGGTGCTGTAATGGAGAACATCCATCGAACTATGGACCTGGTGCAAAAAGTCAGATTCATCAACTCCTGCGTTTTGTCTAAAGCGTATTTCACTGCGCAGGTATTTCCAATCCCTAAACTAGTAGCGAAAGGGATCATGTCCACTGTTACCAATTATTTATGGAGAGGAGACATATTCAGGGTTGGTGCGACTACGGTTATACTGGATGTCAGAAACGGGGGCCTCGGTTTGGTGCATATTGGCAATAAAGCGTCTGCTCTGTTCCTCAAACGGACTTTCCATATACTCAGAGAACTTCCACAATGTATAACCGCAAAGCTCTTTGAGGCTGTGACACCCCATAGCCTGCAAGCACCGATTGATGTGCGAAGGATTAATGCCCGTCTGCAGTATGTGAGGAACTTTTTCCTCGAAGCAAGTTATCTTAGTGACGAAATCAGAAGCAACACACGTATCACAGCGCGCGACATCATACTTGAAAGGAAGTTAAATGAGGGTAGAAACAAAATTGAAACGAAATTCCCAAATTGTGACTGGAAAGCTGTATGGCAGAACATCAACTATGCCGGGCTATCTACAGACGCTATTTCCGCATGGTACAAAACAGTTAATAATGTCATCAGCACCAACGAGAGACTATATGGGATCGGTTTAAACCAGACACACCTTTGAGGAAAATGCAATCTGGTGGATACACTCAGCCACAGATTCAGCTGTGGTGGCAATGTGCATAACTGGAATTGGATCAGGCAACAAATCGCCTTTCTCACCAGATCCTCTACGCAATATATAACGCCGTCGCTCCTCCTGAGACCGGACATGACATACTTTCCGAAATTAAAAACCAACGCCATTAGCTGGTTACTGGGAAAATATGTTAGTTATGTCATCCACACACTTGGGTCGGACAACGAGATAGAATTCCGCGTTTACATGAAGTGTGAATACGCAAAAATCAGCACGTATCGCAACCACAAGAAGCACTATGGCAACATGCTGAAGATCATTTTTGAAAGAATGGGTGTTGGTTAAATATGTGAAACCACTACAACACCTTGAACGAGAACGAACAGAAGAAAATTAAAAGTCACTTGGTTCCTTATTATTATTTACTTTAACCTTGCTTCCGGAACTTTTTTTTTTTTTTATGTGTTTAATTGGATTGTATTTAAACTGGTTCATAGTCAAGAAAACTGGTATTAAATATGCTATTATTTTTTATTCAATGGACAGTTTACAAATTAAACAGTGAATTCAACTTTGTAGACAAACCCACTGATTGGGTGACAATAATTTGCACCTAGAATAATCACAGTTATCTTGAGCAAAGTTTATACTGTAACCACTTTTAAAGTTTGTTTTACGATTATTACTGTATTAGACATATTTAGCATATAAATAGTTTAACACTGGTTCTTTTTTTTTAATGTTGCAAATGGTTTAATCATTAATTGTACTGTTGAATACTTGAAGTGTATATTTTAGTAAAATAAAAAAAAAAAAAAAGGGGACTGATGACCACAGATGTTAAGTCCCATAGTGCTCAGACCCATTTGAACCATTTGTGTTTCCCGTCACAAACAAAACAATTTTTAATGCAGAATTTTATATACCCTTCGATAGAGCGGTCTCAAATTAGTCTAGTACGATATTAGTTTTAGCAATATGGGATTAACAGGGACAGTAAAGAGTGAAGACAGTACTCTAGCAGCGACAGAGCCGTTCTAGCCCGCGCTGACTGCTACCGCCATGAAGAAGTACTGCTCATTCGCTGCTGGAGTAACAGCTATTCGTAGTATCTTACTGTTCATGTGTACGCAGCGTGTGGTCTGGCGTTAGCGTTCTCGCTTCCCGAGCACGGGGTCTCCAGTTCGATTTCCGGCAGGGTCAGGGATTTTAACCTGCCTCAAGATGACTGGATGTTGTTATCATCATTCATCCCCATTCCGGTGGGAGGAAGGCAATGGCAAACTACCTCCACTAGGACCTTGCCTAGTACGGCGCTGCGGGTCTCCCGCATCGTTCCTCTGTGCTCTGTCAAGGAGTATGGGACTTCATCATCAGTGTTCATATTAATACATATCGATAAAAAGAATATCGTACTAGAGTAACCTGTGACCGTTCAATCGAATGGACATGTAAAATACGGCTTTAATTTTTTTTTTTTTTTTTTTTTTTTTTTTAAGAGGAAACGACTGTTTCCGTCGGCGCTGGTCGTCACATGAAAGACGTGAGTATTTGTTTGGGCTGACTCTCCCTACACATGCAGAAACAAAATTACAAATATCTGCTGAAACACCGTGGAACACACGTCTGACGATTCTCAGGAACGACAGGGTGAAGAAAAATTCGCGCACTCGGACTTCGCAGCGCGATTCCTCACATATTAGCAATACAAAAATGTCTCTCACAAAATTTCGGCATTCGCAAATTTCTGGCAGTAAATATACGTTACCAAGATTGGCACTCTGGAAACACTGTAAGACTTGTACAGTAACTACCTCTGTCAGCAGACAGAAACAGTGCTGTGCAGTGGGTGTAGTGGATAGCGTTTTGGATTAACATGTAGGAGTTCGAGGGTTCGACTCTGGGTGGAGGCGTGTTTGATTTCATTAGCTAAATGTAGCCTGCGTGGTACGGTATTTGGCGTTTCAACCGTCATACGGTGATTACAGTGGGTCTTCTACGAAAAATTTTCACTTATATACTACGAACGCATAAATCGTTTTCATGGCAAAGCCTTTTGTACGTCATTCCATTATACGGTTGGTGGTCGTCCATATTAGCAACTGCAAATGCATTTCATGTGTTTAATAGGTAGTGTCTCAGAAAAATTATTTCAGTGTTATGGAGAGACGTATTGTTCGTAAAACAGTGATTCATCTTTGCTATGTGAGTGGAGCGATTAAGAGCAAACAGTGTTCTTTAGTCTAAGTGTGTTGAGTGGCGTTAACTGTGTTGTTCAGAGGGACAAAAAACAAGGCCGGTAACATCTGTTAGTTCTGAAATCGGTGAAACAATATTTTATCAAGCAGTAACTTCGCATATTATATGGAACTCAAATAATACGTTTAAAAAAGTACATATCGTGGAATAGAGGCCCTGCTTTTCATCAGTGCCACGGTCCCAGCGTCAAATTTTAATACCTATGCCTCAGTGCCTGTAGACAAGCCTCTAGAAAAGTTGGGCTGGACAGGAATCTGACCTTTCTCGTGCAGTATCTTAAAAATTTAAAGCATCATCGTCATTTTCAGTTCTTAACCTGTATTGAGAATCACACGCAGATAACTGTGCACTGATGGTTGATATATGGCTCCTCGAAGAGATTTGAGACTCCAGTGCTGCAATGACAAAATTTGTATTAAGCCACAGACCCATCGGCCTGTTGTAAGCCTGTCCGTAAAGCGCAGAGCGAGCAGCGCTTGTGGCGGAGGAGAGGCCTGCCTGCCTTTGTTTTGCCGGCAAGGTGAGAACAGAAGGTGGCGTGAAGTTCCTGGCCACCTGTCTTTGCACCAAAGCCCTGGCTTAAGTTCTAGACGTCTGTAGTGTCTCATCAAGTGATGGCAGGCGACACTATTGTAGGTGATTCGTCCGTCGGATGGGGATGTTAAGCTCAGCAGCCCCTTTCGTGCTATTCGAAAATGGTTCAAATGGCTCTGAGCACTATGGGACTTAACATCTGAGGTCATCAGTCCCCTAGAACTTAGAACTACTTAAACCTAACTAACCTAAGGATATCTGACACATCCATGCCCGAAGCAGGATTCGACCTGCAACCGTAGCGGTCGCGCGGTTCCAGACTGAAGCGCCTAGAACCGCTCGGCCACACCGGCCGGCACCTGTTAACCATTACGAACTCAAACCAAATGAGTCACGTAGTTATTTGTAAAATACTGTGTCAAGTGGTAAGGGTGCCATTCAAACGTATTCTTATTTACAGAAAAATAATTTTTTAAATAAGTTTCTTGAATATACTGTCAAAATATTGTTGTCGGCTCAGTTTTTGACCTTTCGCGGTCCGGATCTGGACCGCGGTCCGTCAGTTGGCGACCTTGATCTATAGGCTGATTCCAGTCTGATACGGGTCCTTTGCAGTGCACCTTTTTAAACCAGTTGTGACACAGTGCTAACACACGTCCGGGACGCATTTTTTTTTTTCACTGAGCTCGTTAATACTGTAAAGAATACGGAAATTAACAACTAAAATAACTAACGCAAGAAACGGACACGAACAGATCTACCCAAATCGCTGCACCTTGCACTGTCCTACTACCCTGACAGACGGGAAAGTAAAAATGTAAGTGGCGTATGGCATTGTTGGCTCGGATATCCAACGGGGTGGGTTTAGCCTGCAGCATTTCTGGCTTTACGGCCATCATATTCAGCTAAAAAGAGCTCTTCTTAGAGTAGCTGAGAAGACAACGATGGGGAGATGTGAGGTACCGATGGCAAATGGTTTTCTCGGTACGTGTATGGTGAGAAAGGCCGCCTAAATTCTATTCCGACTTCACGATTGACTGCTGTCTTCGGAAGTAGCGCGCCAAAATGAATATACTTCTGTTATAAATATTAGAAAACCTAAACAGTGAATTTACTCGCATTTCATATAAAATCGCTTCTCAGTAACAGGCTGTCATTCCATTATTTCAAAAGTGTTGATTACCAGTAGAATAATAAACAACTGCTAAACGATAAGCAGACGAAGCACTTCGGAGATCTTCAGGTCGCGCCTAACTTGGATGGCGGGTGAGGTGGCTGGGCTGACAGATGAGGGCTCCAGTGGCGGTTGCTGTGTAAGAGAACAGGAGTAACATAGATGCGGCAATCCTAAAGATACAAAACTTAAATCTACTGCGCTACTGCTCCTGTAGACTCTGTGAAACATGGCATCAGGGTCGCCAGTACACCTCCAGTTGTGCACGTTTTAAGGAGCATGCGCATGCGCAACTCGCGTGACGTAATGGCCTTACGGATTTGATAGAAAAAACGTACACGGTTCATAATGTACAACGCGAGCCCTTGCCACTTAACTAGAGTTTTACGTTAGTTCCACGATGTGGTAGCACACTGCGGCAGGCTTTTATCCCCGTTCGCTAGGCATAAATCTTGCTAGATGATAGCACATTCCCAAATACGATAAATCACTCACTATATACTGTAGTAAAATTAGATCGAATGACAATGCAGATTAAAGTTGTGCTGAGAGTAAACCTATTTTGTGGGTCTCCGAATGAGTTATAGCACATTAAGTTGTGAATTCTATCATACAGTAATCCATTTGAGGCGCTGAGGATCATAAGGGCCTAAAGTACATCACCGTCGATTGTGAGACTGCAGCATTTGTTTATGCTTCTGAAATCTGTTGATCTGTGGTGAGCCACGTTTATCTGTATTATAGGCCTACATTGTACATCTGAAAATTCACGAAAAGCTGTATCACTGGTTTCTCCGATATTCACTTAAATGTGAGATCGACAGCGGTGTGCTTAAGGCCTTTATGAAAGTCAGCGCCTCATTTGTATTTTAGTCAAGTGACCATTTTGGTAAACATTACGACTTGAGTATGATGATTTCCATAAACAGCATTTTGTGTGTGGAGCTGGTTGTTAATTGTGCGGTAATCGGCTTTCGTGTGCAGTGTAAACATGAACTATGTTGAATCTATAGTAAATGCGAACAAAAAAGTAGAGCTGTGAGGATGGTTTGTGAGTCGTGCTTGGGCAGCTCAGTCGGTAGAGCACTTGCCCACGAAAGGAAAAGGTGCCGAGTTCCAGTCTCGGTCCGGCACACAGCTTTAATCTGCCAGAACTTTCATATCAGTGCACACTCTACTGCAGAGTGAAAATCTCATTCTGCGAACAGAAAAGTAAATTAGCAGTAAAAGTTAGCCGCAAAGGAACTAGGGCCTCCGAGAATGGATCCTCTGATTGAGAGTGTGACGAAATCAAATAAGCGTGACCACAAGCGAACATTTAGCAAGGAAGTGTACAGTTAGCACAAGTTGTGTGGGTGCAGCGTAAGAATATCTGATTTCAGTCAGGAAGTAAATTCGTGAGCGAATACATCAGTTAGGAATCTTGTACATTTGTCTGAAAAAATGAAATGCACGAAAACTCCCAGTTACATAAAAATGCGCAATGGAGAGTTACGAAAGCTTACACATTATTTCGTTATTGCCCTAAACTGTACATAATTATGTACAAAACAACAAAATTCCACTAAAACAATTATTTCTTTTGTCAGATAAGTTGTGCATCTTATTATTTATTGTTATTATTATTACTGTTGTTATTATTATTGGCAATGGTAATAGCTGTATAAACTTATTGATAAGCATAACTGTTACACAGCTGATGCTATTAATCCCACACGCTCAGATTTATTTGAAACTAAAAATTTGTGATCAGTATCGGAGGGCAGACACGTTGTCTGCCACGGTCGGAGTCAGTTAAGACATAATTATGAATCTCTGATTTGTAAATGTGAGAGCTCCATTGGCAGTCATGGTCGTTATTAGTTAAGAACTTAATTAGCAGTACAACTCAAATAATTAATGGATAACTTGATCAAGTTGATTAACTTTATGAGGTCCCGTTCTGCTCTTCAGCACAGACAGTACGAAGAGTTTGTATCTGAGTGCGATTCGCTGCATTCTGACTCAACGCAGCACAACAATGTTCGTTGACTAAGTAAAGGTGGAGTGATTAAATGGTTTTGCAAAAGAAGAACTAACCACTTTCGTAGACAAGAAGCTACGAGTTCCTAGCAATCGAACGCGGTATTCTATCTGTGGCTTTCCTGAAAGACTTTCTGAAACGTTCAAACGCGCTCAGGTACCGACCTACACGGAAATGGGAAATAAATATGTGATCTGACGCGAAGCATGTCTTCTTTCCGTTACAAGGTGAATATCTTTGAAAAAGAAATGTAATTCAAGAATATAATCGCTTTCTAACAATTATTGAATATAAAAATAATTCTTAAACAGACATTGCAGTTTTTTCAAATTTTACGTCAGATCTTAAGTAGGAATTGCAGCAAGATTTCAAGACTTCGCTGAGATAGAGAAGTTGTCGCATTTCTTAAAATCGCCTTTTGAAGTTTCTCCAGCGGCAGAATGGACTGATGTGGCTGCGAAGTTGTTCCGCCATTCAAAGCCTTTCCTCCAAATGGAGATAACAGACTTGAAGGGTTGGAGGAAACATTTTCCAGAAAAACAAGGAAATTGCAAAAAAATTAGCCATTTACCTGCTATTGTGTTTGGCTCCAGATATGTTTGTAGTACTATGTTCTCCAGTGTCTTTCGTAAGGGGCCTGTTTACTGTTGAACCGGCCATAATGCTGCTTTGATCGTCACTGCAGGGGCAGTTTATATATATACAAAGGCTTTCGCTTGTATCGTCACACGATGCGGATGCTTTGAAAGTGAACTTGGTGTCCGAAACTTGTCACCATCAAGAAATAAGAAAGATACTTCTTAATGCGACTTATGACGGAGCTGCAACCATTTATTTAATTCATTTTTGAAAAGATTTTTTTGAAGAACCAGTATCTCTCAAGACTAATGGTCGGCCACCTTGAAGACGTTCTTCGCATAACCTGCTCCCTGCGTGAGCCTAACTTTAAAAAAAAAAAAATAAAATAAAAAAAAATAAAAAAAAATAAAAAAAAACTGCCTCAAGACCGGAAATGTAATTTCTCGCGTTGATTCTGGAATACAGTTATGCCTACCTGTTGTTGTTCATATTATTCTGTGAGTGAAAGTTAAAATAATGTTAGTAAGGAATATGAGTTGTTTTTCTTGGGATTTCGATAAAAATTTTCAAAAGTATCCGGACCCCACCTAAATTTACTAGCCGACCCCTGCTGTAGGTCCTCCTTGTGACGGAACTGGCTAGACGGACTGCTCTTCAGTTTTCAGACCAACTATACCTGCTGACAATGACTGAATGTAAAACAGTCAATGTCATGGCCTTCAGCGGTAACTACGGCATCACGACGCTCGGCGGGAATGCCACACATTCCTCCCGAGTTTTCATACTTATCTGCAGAGCAGTCTGAATGGAATAGTACGTAATAATGCGGAAATTCTGGCGCAGAATAGTATCTTGGTGACAGCGAAAGCGAAGCTGGCACGAGAGCCCACTTTCGCTGGCGTAGGCGGCAACGCGCGGTCCGTCCTAAAAGCGCTTCCAGCCGAAGCAAAAGCACTATTCCCCTCCACCCGTTACCCGTACTTTCCGACCTCGAAGGTGGCCGACGTCTGAAAGGTGAACAAATCCTAGTTAAGAGGAAGACCGCCATGGCAAGTTTTTTTAAGAAAGGGCCTTTTGTAACTATCGAGTCTGTGTTCAGTTGCCACCGTTGCAATCGATCCCTCAGACACACTGGAGGCCGAGAAGAGTTCACAGAAATACAAATGAAAACTCCGAAAAATTGTAACAGTTTTGTGTGGAGAACTTCGCGCATACAAAACGAATTGAAGACGTCTGAAGACTTGCTCAGTAGCGTACCAACGCTTATTAACGAAAGTAAAACTGTTTACAACCCGAAGGTTAGTTTGAACACCGCAGTGCTTACTAGCACGAGTAGGAATACAGTAGGCATACTCCCTATCCCTGGAGAACCACCAGGAATTGATCAAGGTCACCCAGGGAATCACCCAGGCAGTTGTGCTACTTACAGTCAAGGTCATGACGTCATGTGAGATTAAAATGGCGGCAACCGCCTCTCTTCCCCTCCGGGCCAATGCATCTACATCTACATCTACATAGATACTCTGCAAATCACATTTAAGTGCCTGGCAGAGGGTTCATCGAACCACCTTCACAATTCTCTATTATTCCTATCTCGTATAGCGCGCGGAAAGAATGAACACCTATATCTTTCCGCACGAGCTCTGATTTCCCTTATTTTATCGTGGTGATCGTTCCTCCCTATGTATGTCGGTGGCAACAAAATATTTTCGCACTAGGAGGAGAAAATTGGTGATTGGAATTTCGTGAGAAGATTCCGTAGCAACGAAACACGCCTTTCTTTTAATGATGTACAGCCCAAATCCTGTATCATTTCTGTGACACTCTCTCCCATATTTCGCGATAATACAAAACGTGCTGCCTTTCTTTGAACTTTTTCGATGCACTCCGTCAGTCCTATCTGGCAAGGATCCCACACCGCGCAGCAGTATTCTAAAAGAGGACGGACAAGTGTAGTGTAGGCAGTCTCCTTAGTAGATCTGTTACATTTTCTAAGTGTCCTGCCAATAGAACGCAGTCTTTGCCTAGCCTTCCCCACAACATTTTCTATGTGTTCCTTCCAATTTAAGTTGTTCGTAATTTTAATACCTAGGTATCTAGTTGAGTTTACGGCTTTTAGATTAGACTAATTTATCATGTAACCGAAGTTTAATGAGTTCCTTTTAGCACTCATGTGAATGACCTCACACTTTTCGTTATTTACGGTCAACTGCCCTTTTCGCACCATTCATATATCTTTTCTAAATCGTTTTGCTGTTTGTTTTGATCTTTTGATGACGTTGTTAGTCGATAAACGACAGCGTCATATGAAAACATCCTAAGACTGCTGCTCAGATTGTCTCCCAATTGGTTTATATAGATAAGGAACAGCAAACACCACCTTCGGGAACGCCAGAAATCACTTCTGTTTTACTCGATGACTTTACATCAATTACTACGAACTGTGACCTCTCTGACAGGAAGTCACAAATCCAGTCACGTAACTGAGACTATATTCCATATGCACGCAATTTCACTACGAGTCGCTTGCGTGGTACAGTGTCAAAAGTCTTCCGGAAATCCAGAAATACGGAATCGCTCTGAAATCCCTTGTCAATAGCACTCAACACTTCATGTGAATAAAGAGCTAGTTGTGTTTCACAGGAACGATGTTTTCTAAATCCATGTTGACTATGTGTCAATAGACCGTTTTCTTCGAGGTAATTCATAATGTTCGAACACAACTTATGTTCCAAAATCCTGCTGCATATCGACGTTAATGATATGGGTCTGTAATTTAGTGGATTACTCCTACTACCTTTCTTGAATATTGGTGTGACCTGTGCAACTTTCCAGTCTTTGGGTACGGATCTTTCGTCGAGCGAACGGTTGTATATGATTGTTAAGTATGGAGCTAATGCCTCAGCATACTCCGAAAGGAACCTAACTGGTATACAGTCTGGACCAGAAGACTTGCTTTTATTAAGTGATTTAAGTTGCTTCACTACTCCGAGGATATTTACTTCTGCGTTACTCATGTTGGCAGCTGTTCTCGATTCGAATTCTGGAATATTTATTTCGTCTTCTTTTGTGAAGGCATTACGGAAGGCTGTGTTTAGTAACTCTGCTTTGGCAGCACTGTCGTCGATACCATCTGCATTGCTATCACGCAGAGAAGCCATTGACTGTTTCTTACCGCTAACATACTTCACATACGAACAGAATCTCTTTGGATTTTCTGCCAGGTTTCGAGACAAAGTTTCGTTGTGGAAACTTATAAGCATCTCACATTGAAGTCCGCGCTAAATTTCGAGCTTCTGTAAAAGATCGCCAATATTGGGGGTTTTGCGTCTGTTTAAATTTGGCATGTTTGTTTCGTTGTTGGTTCAAATGGCTCTGAGCACTATGCGACTTAACATCTATGGTCATCAGTCCCCTAGAACTTAGAACTACTTAAACCTAACTAACCTAAGGACATCACACAACACCCAGTCATCACGAGGCAGAGAAAATCCCCGACCCCGCCGGGAATCGAACCCGGAAACCCGGGCGCGGGAAGCGAGAACGCTACCGCACGACCACGAGCTGCGGACTGTTTCGTTGTTACTGCAACAATGTTCTAACCCGTTTTTTGTACCAAGGAGGATCGTGCACACCCTCCACACCTTCATCTGTTATACGATGTTGCAGTTACTGTGTTATTCTGATCGCGATGCATGCATGTCCAAAGGAACGGGCACTGCGGCGACCACACCGTTACGAAACACATCAAATGAATTCGCAACTGCGAATAAGGATCACCATCATCTGTAGACTGGAATGACGACAATGAAAATTTGTGTCGAACCGGTACTCGAACCTGGATTTTCCACTTCTCGCATAGTTGACAACGTATGGAAGTTTGGGTCTGGCCGTGAGTCGTAAACGGGTAACCAAATGGTAAGCGACTGCTCACTATAAGCGGGAAATCTGGCTTCGAGTTCCGACACCAATTTTCGCTCTCGTCATTCCATTCTATAGCTGATGGTAGTACTTATTCGCAGTTGCGAATTCATTTGCTGTGGTTCGTCTTTTATAGTTGAGACACTTATGTGGGAGGGGTTATTCTGCAGTTGGACAGCTTAGTGAGAGGATGAGTCTATTTCTTAATAACAGATTACGTTAAGACACGTCGCTTGAGTTCTATTTATTAATAACAATATTACGTGGCACCAGCAGAGGCGTCACCTAGGCAGATATGTAAGTACTCTCACTTCTACGTATTTTTCATAGTTTCACGTATTTTTCATCTGTTTTTCTATTTTATAACTGGAGGCACTCTGGAGCATAGGGAGAGGTTGTGTCTATTTGTAGCAAATTAGATCACTCTAGGTCTATTTGTCAATAACATATTATACAGCACCAGGAGCGAACTCACCTGGGCAGATATGTAAGTACTTTCAGTTTTGTACATGTTCCTCAATTTTACGTATTTTACCGGGTTTTCCAAAATTTTAAGTATTTTGTCTCAGGTAATCACAATAGAGAATTAGATACCACTGATAAAGTGTCACACCTCCCCAACTCCATCTCTTAAAACAGGAACACTCTAGAACTGGGCGGCATAGGGATAGGCCGAGTCTGTCTATTAATAACAAGTTACGTCACTCGAGATCTGTTCAATATTTTGAAGCACCAGCAGAGGTCTCACACAGAGAGATAATATGTAAGTATTCCCAGTTTTACGTATTTTCCTCAATTTACTGCATTGTTCCTAATTACGTGAACTATGTGTCAACATCGCGACGCATCGTGCCACGAAACCACGTCACAGTGTCGCGTCGCTTCAGGTCACGTCGCGTTGCGTCGCGTCAGCGTCATGATACTTTCAGTTTTGGTTCCGATGTATGTATCACAGCTAAGCCTAAGCTGGTGTTTGACCTCATAGTGTTAGAAACGTACACGTTGGTAGAAATATTGACGATGTCGAGAATGCATATTGTATAAGAAATATCACACTGCATTACTAGATTATATGACGTCATAGGAAAATTCTGATACCTCCAACCAAAGATACTGTATTTGTAGCACACCTCTCGCATGCTGGAGGGTAGATCACCCTCAGACTCCGACTTTCGGGGTGTTGCCGCGAACGCCGACGGTCGCGGACACAGTGCCCAGCAGTTGGGTTACGGTTGGGTTGCTTGGGGGAAGAGACCAAACAGCGAGGTCATCGGTCTCATCGGATTAGGGAAGGATGGGGAAGGAAGTCGGCCGTGCCCTTTCAAAGGAACCATCCTGGCATTTGCCTGGAGCGATTTAGGGAAATCACGGAAAACCTAAATCAGGATGGCCGGACGCGGGATTGAAACGTTGTCCTTCCGAATGCGAGTCCAATGTGCTAACCACTGCGCCACCTCGCTCGGTCGACCAGCAGTTGCCGAGGAAGTTGCGGCTGCAGCCTAATGTTGCTGCTATATCGTATCTGGCCGACAGATCCTCCGCTCACGGTAATAACGGCAAACAGATCCGAAGACGTAGGTGGAAATATCAAAGACCGATGCAAATACACACAGCCCACCTCATAGTATGCGCTGGATAATGCCGACACGGCATGAAGATCCTCGTCCGATCGTGATTGCCAGGTTGCAAACGGGAGTGGTCCAGATGCCTGCCTAACAGTACGCCAGACCATATCCCCAGACGTGTTAGAGAAATTTGCAATCACCTCCGACCTAGTAGTTGGCACAAATTACGCTCAATCGTCCAGGGTGAGAGCGTCCCGCCACAGCGAAACCTGTCGCAGCTTGTCGACGCCTTTGCAGATAAACACTGCTACCAGTTTAAGCGTCAAGCACCCGCTCCCTCCCTGCTGCTTTATAATTTCTCTATGTAACGCCAAGAGAAACAAGTCTTATCTCGTGGACATCAACAACCTCACCAAAGGAAATCTGTGGACTCATTTGCGGATAACCCCTCGAACAGCTCAAGCGCTAACCACATGCCTCCTCACCTTCGCGCCCTCCTCCCTCCAACCGTCATGCTTTTGAAACAAGTGCGGGTGACTCCATTTTCAGCTGGGCGGCCTCCCAAGTGGAATGAAGGCTCGTAAAAAAATAAAACCTGCAAGAATATGCGACATTATTATAAGCATCGTATATTAACCACTGGGAAATCCGATTATGGTACGTAATTTCGACTGATCCATGCACAATAGTTCCTTACAAACCGAGCACTGTGTCTTGATAAACTGTTTCTCCAAACAATAATTACCATCGTGATTCAAAAAATGCGAACAATACACGCAGAATGACCCCTGGAAAAGCGAGTTGCACGTACTTGGTAACAGTGCAATCAGCACCATGTTTATGACGAGATGCTGCTCGTATCTGCTAGAATTACAGATCTATGAAGCACGAGGACCGACATCGCCACGATGAGACTGTGGACAGCCGTGCAACGCATGCCCGTATACGTTCCCACCAGTCGGGGGGAAAACCCATCTCATGGCTCCAGGTACGCGAGGGAAGCTATCAAGGCAAAGCTGATACATGGAGGGGGATCACAGATCCGTGAGGCTGTGAGTAACGGTCCAGAATTGTTTTCTTCCGGTGTCTGGTAAATTGCACCACCTCGACCGCAAAGCGGCAGTTGAAGCAATAGCCAAGGAGTGCCCACACGCTGTCAGTAATATCCAGAGGCCTGCTTGATAAAGCTACCAGCGCATCGCCTGTCGGACGCGAGGCAGACAGCAGAGACTGTCAGAGTAAAAACATTCCAAAAACAAATTTTTATCATACACTACAATATCAGTGACTCATAACTGGAATCAGTCACCTCATACAAAATCATTTCCCTCATACAAATCCGTGTGCATCTGGAATGGAATGATCACATAGGCTACATCATAGGTGAAGCAAGTGTTACACATCAGATCTTTGGTAGGATACTGGGAAAATAAATTTGTATGTAAAAGAGATTGTCTACAAAACACTCCTTCGAGCCATCGTACAATACTGCTCTTAGGTGGGTGGGACCCGTACGAGATAGGACTGACAAGGGATACGTAGCGCATACAAAGAAGGGCAGAGTCAATGGCTGCAGGTTTTCTTGCCCCAAGGCGAGCGTCAGTGAGATGCTGAAAAACCTGAACTGGCAGACGCTTGAAGATGGACGTCAGTTTCCCACGAAAACCAACTTACAGTGTTTCAAGAACCTAGCAATATTCGACAACCCTCTGCGTACTGCGTCCGCAGAGATCGTGAAGACAAGATTAGACTAATTACGACATTTAAGCGATCATTCTCCCCGTACATTATACGCGAAACCTTAATACGTGATACAACTGGAAGTACCCTCTGCCATGCACTTGACAGCGGTCTGCGGAGTACAGCTATAGATTTAGATGTAGACTGAAAATGCTCATGACTCCTTACCCCGACCACAATACCCTGCACGCTGAATTTAAATCGTTTCATGGGACACGAATACACGTACACCTACAACCTGATTTTGCTAAATGGGAAAAATCTCTCCCTGAGAGTATAAGGAACAAGCAAGTTATATGGACATTTGACCAGAAAGCGTTCCAAGGGAGACACACTCACTGGACTCCGCCCTAACAGGCCCCTGAAGGCCCAACGGTACCGACCGACCGCCGTGTCATTCTCAGGTGTTTCACGTCGCTGGATACGGATTGGAGGGGAATGTGGTCAGGACACCACTCTCCAGGCCGTTGTCTGTTTTCGTGACTGGAGCCACTACTTCTCAGTCAAGTAGCTCCTCAATTTGCCCCACGAGGGCTGTATGCACCCCTCTTGCCAACTGCGCTCGACAGATGTGGACGATCACCCATCCATTTGGTAGCCAAGCCCAACAGCGCAAAGCTTCGGTGATCTGACGCGAAACGGTATTACCACTGTGGCAAGGCCATTGACAGCACACCCACTTGAAGGTGGAGATAAAAGATCTTTGACAGTGATCAGGACGAGGCACTTGGTCCGCCAGCATGGGGTAAGCCAGACGACTGTATAGAACATTGTCCATGAGAACTGTCAATGTCTATATCACTTAAGACGCGAGAGGTCTTATACCTATGGACTTGCTTCCCCGGCGACGGCTTTGCGCTGGTTCGTCGCCCAGACTACTATGGTACTGGGATTCTTGTCATCCACCCTATTTACAGATGAGGTTAATTTATAAGGGGCGGTATCGTCAACCTTCACGACACCCGCATGTGGGCTACGGAGAATACATATGGTACTGTGGCCATGAAACACCAGCACTGATTCAGTCTCAATGTGTGGGCAGCGATTATTGCCGACCGCCTCGTGGGACAAGTCATCCTTCCACAATGTCTCATATGCGAGGTATGTCTGTTGTTGCTGAGGGTTATGCTGTCTGCTCCGCTGGAAGACATGCCTTTGTTGGTACGAAGGGTAAAGTGGCTACTAAATGGTAGTGCTCCAACTCACTGCCCTCTTGAGCGTGGAGATAAAACACTAGTGTAGACAGAACATTCCCACTTGCATGGTGTGTTCTCATGTGTGCTTTCAGTCGTTGAAACCTATAATGTCAAAGATCTTTTATCTCCACGTTCAAGCAGCTGTACCTCTCTTGGAATACATTTCCAGCCATATGTACATATGACCTTTGTTGCTCCTTATCTTCGCAGACCCGAAGTTTTGCCCCACTTAGCAAAATCATGCAGCTTGGTCTGCCAATCACCTGCCATGAGCATTTTTGTAGAATCTGTCCTGAAAGACGGAGCTTGTAACTTCTTCGAGTGTATGATACCTAAAAAACTTTCAAATTTCTGTTTCACTCTCTTGCCACTCAAACAAACCAATCGTCATTAGCGTTGCCCTTCTTTGTATACAGTGGATGCCGCTTTGGGCCCCGAACTTTTATATGTATCCCCTACCAATCAAGAGCAGGTCTTACTAGTGTTTTCTATGCTACCTCTTTTGTACACAAACTGCGGATGTTCGATATTTACAAAATATCGATGTTGGGAGTTCAGATATCGATGTTTCAACAGCGATGCAGAAGTCTTTGAAACATAGTAGCATAGATATTAAAGTCAAAATCTCGACCTTCGATGTGGGCAAAAAAAAGGCCACTTGTTATCAGTGTCAATAATTTTTTTGTCATTTAAACAAATTTTGCTTCCGATCATGCCTCGTAATGACATCTGTGCAACACATTTGTGACTTGGCAAAGGCGGTGATGGGGGAGAGAAACAATATTTTCAGCGACAGTGAATCAAATAGATGCAGTATTTCACATTTAGTGTCTAAAATCTCTCTTCAGGCAACAGTTCAAATTTTCGAAGTATCTCAGTATATACTTCAGAAATTGGAATGGAGGGTGTACACTTGTCTAAACTTTATACTCTAATGCATTTATTCATCGGTTGTAAATATGTATAGCCTTTCTAAATTGTTGTAAATGAAGGTTTTTTAAAAAATGGTTCAAATGGCTCTGAGCACTATGGGACTTAACATCTATGGTCATCAGTCCCCTAGAACTTGGAACTACTTAAACCTAACTAACCTAAGGACATCACACAACACCCAGTCATCACGAGGCAGAGGAAGGTTTTTTAAATCTGTTGAAAGTTATTACACTTTTGCGCAAACTACCGTCGAGACATACATGCAAGAAGATTCTGAAAAAGAATTTAAAGTTAATCAGAACTACTCCAAAACTAAAATTCAGAATGTAGACAGTTTAACACTCACGGCAGATATTTGGACGACAAGGTGCAGTGTAGAAGTTTCTTGGGGATTGCCGTTCATGATTTGTATGGCTATAAAATGGAAATAGCTACTCATGGAATCTGTGAGTTGTCAAGATCATACATAGGTGAATATATTTCGAACATGTTATTACAGCCGGCCGCTGTGGCCGAGCGGTTCTAGGCGGTTCAGTCCGGAACCGCGCTGCTGCTACGGTCGCAGGTTCGAATCCTACCTCGGGCATGGATGTGTGTGATGTCGTTATGTTAATTAGGTTTAAGTAGTTCTAAGTCTAGCGGACTGATGACCTCAGATGTTAAGTCCCATAGTACTTAGAGCCATTTAAACCGTTTGAACCACATTATTACAGATTTGTAACGATTGGGGAATAAATATCAGCGAAATACCAGCAGTGCTGACTAACGCCGGAGCAAATATAATTAAACGAGTAGAAACAGCATTTAGTAGTCATACACCGTGTTTTGCCCACATGTTCGATTTAGTGGTAAATAAATCTTTTTAAAAGACTGACAAACTGCGTGAGCAGACTTCTTAAGAGATAGAAACCGGTATGTTGCCCTCGACGGCGAGTGTTCGTCAGAGACGAGGGTATCGTCAGGAGAGACCCAGGGACGTGCGAGAGGACCTCTTTTATTCTCTGTATACACAAATTATCTGACGGGCAGGATGAGCAGGAATCTGCGACTGCTGATGACGCTTTGGTGTACGGCAAGGTGTCGTCGTTGAGTGGCTGTAGGAGAATACAAGATGAGCTAGACCAAATTGGTGTGCTGAATGGTTACTAGCTCTAAATGTAGAAAAATCTGAGTTAATGCAGATGAGTATGAAAAACAATTCCGTAACGTTCGAACACAGCATTAGTAGTGCGGCGCTCGACAGAGTCACGTCCATTAAGTATCGAGGCGTATCATTGCAATGTGTTACAAAATGGAACGATCACATAAGGACGGTAATATGGAAGGCGAATGATCGACTTCACTTTATTAGGAGTATTTTAGGAAAGAGTTGCTCATCTATAAACTAGACCCCGTACTGAACACTAGTGCGACCCATTCTTGAGCACTGCTCGAGTGTTTGGGATTCCCACCACTTCAGATTAAAGACATCGAAGCAATACAGGGGCGGGCTGCAAGATTTGTTACCGGTAGGTTAGCATTAGAAAATATTTCATGTACTCCCTGGAGTGAAGACGACGTTATTTTCGCGAAACACTATTAAGAAAATTTAGAGAACCGGCATTTGAAGCTGACTGCGGCACGTGGATTTCGCGCAACGACCACGGAAATAAGATAAGACCAGTTTGGGCTCCTACGGAAGCATACGGACAGTCGTTTTTCCATCCTATTTGCGAGTGAAACAGGAAAGAAAATAACTAGTAGTGGTACAAGATATCCTCGGCCATGCACCATACGGTGACTTGCGGAGTATGTGTTAGATGAAGACGTACTGCGTTGAAAAGGATCATAATTAGGTACTGACATGGTCAAATCGACGGATGTTGCAGATGTAACGCACACAAGCTTTTGTGGTTAATTGAAACAATCTACCTGCAGAATTCTCAGTACTCGTACCTTGTTGCATTAGATCGCAATAGTGCACGTTTGGCAGAACAAGTGGTAATCCAACAGTACCTGAGGGGAAATATTACAAACAAAAAATGAAGCCAGAGTCAGCTCCATGCTCGCCAATGAGTTTTGACGACAGTCCTGGTTAAAGTCGTTATAGTACTACCGTAAGTTAACGAAGCCATCAGCGGAGACGGATATTTAGGTGAAATAAACTTCCAATGGAGATGCAAGCGTGGCAGAACCACAGTAATTTCCAATGAGTCCATATAAATTACGAGAACAATTTGTCAGCTTGAGTTTAGAACAGAAAAAAGAAAGCCAGTTTCTCCGCCGAGTGGGTATCAGTTTTGCCGTGTATTGAAACGTATGTAATTTGTTTCAAGACACTTTTACTTGGTGTGATCTACAAGCCACGGGGCACTACTGTAAAAGAAAGTGCTGCTTCTGATGTATGTTGAAGACAAATTACAGCTTGCACTATAAACATCTGTACATTAACTCTCTGTCATCGAATAGCATACAGAGCAAACAACGATAATAAAGTACTGGATCTTCTTTTTGGTTTTGTACTGGTCTGTATACCAGAACAGGTTTCTCGTAGTATTCGTTTGCGAAGTTTCGCGCAACTAAATTTTAGGTTAGTTAATGGCACGCTGGAGGACCGTTAAAACATAAGCATTAGGTTTAAAAACAGCCGCCTTGGTAGGATAGACTTCTCACACAAATTACATTGGTGCATGAAATACATCAAACTAACGAGATAATCTGCATAAGCTGCATCGACAGTTGTTTTCTTTTCATTCGCATTTTTTTATTAGCAGGACTCGTGATCACAGTTGCGTAACACTATGGAAATGGCTGCTAATTTCTCATCGATTTCGCGTAACAACGAATCGTGAAGTCAAGCTGCGGTCGACGGGTGAGGCCATCGTGACTGGAAAAAAGAAAGCGAGTACGTATTTATGAGCTTGATTATACTCTCATTTATAGCATGATGTTGTATAGAAAGAACAGGTAACTTGAAACATTTTCGGTGTTCTTTTAATTTTGTCCACAAACTGCAGAACGGCTATTACATATGCTGGAAGTACAATAGACAATGCCTTTAGTCACAAACATTTGCACTTTAGTTCAAATGGTTCAAATGGCTCTGAGCACTATGGGACTCATCATCTTAGGTCATAAGTCCCCTAGAATTTAGAACTACTTAAACCTAACTAACCTAAGGACATCATACACACCCATGCCCGAGGCAGGATTCGAACCTGCGACCGTAGCAGTCCCGCGGTTCCGGACTGCAGCGCCAGAACCGCACGGCCACCGCGGCCGGCTTCGCACTTTAGGGTGATAGACATTGCACCTCGGACCTTTAAAAATTCAAACATATGACGTATTAAAAACTAAACTCCTCCCGCACAGGCCATGAAGGTCCAAAGGTACCGACTGGCCGCCGTGTCATCCTCAGCCCACGGGCGTCACTGAATGCGCATATGGGGGGCATGTGGTCAGTACACCGCTCTCCCTGCCGTAGCTCAGTTTCCGAGACCGGAGCCGCTACTTATCAGTCAAGTAGCTCCTCAGGTTGCCTCACAAGGGCTGAGTGCACCCCGCTTGCCAACAGCGCTCGGCAGACCGGATGGTCACCCATCCAACTGCTACCCCAGCCCGAGAGCGCTTAACTTTGGTGATCTGACGGGAACCGGTGTTACCACTGCAGCAAGGCCGTTGGCACATATGACGTATAATAGACCTTTAATCCATCATACGTTAGGGAACTGTTACCTGTTACAAATTATCGGCACTGATGTCCAGAGTAGAAATTTGGAATGGCTGAAGTTTCACCAGTGAATTTGTGCCCCGTCACATGCTAAAAATCTCACGAATACACCACGTGACCAATGATGTGGTATTTCACCACGCTGATAAAAATGTTGTTGTCGTGGTGTTCAGTCCGAAACTTAGTTTGACGAGCCGGCCGGAGTGGCCGAGCAGTTTTAGGCGCTTCAGTCTGGAACCGCGCGACCGCTACGGTCGCAGGTTCGAATCCTGCCTCGGGCATGGATGTGTGTGCTGTCCTTAGGTTAGTTAGGTTTAAGTAGTTCTAAGTTCTAGAGGACTGATGACCTCGGATGTTAAGTCCCATAGTGCTCAGAGCCATTTGAACCATTTGAACTTAGTTTGATGCAAGTCTTCACGCTAGACTATCCTGCTCAAGCCTCTTCACCTCAGCGTAACACTTTCTCCCATTACCAAATTATAAGCCGCGATCAGAAAGTTTCCGTTCGAAGCACTTATAGTCCATTAATTAATTATTCAAAAGCAGTTTTAATCGCATTTATTATTATTATTATACCGCCAACCGGTTTGAACCCGACGTAGGGGCCATCTTCTGGGCGTTTGCACCATTGGTCGAACCTCGTTCGGTAAATCAGCCAGGAATTGTTGCCGTCAGCGAATGCATGTCAATTTCAACCAGCTTCCAAGCTAACATTGAGAGGGGAACTGCATGTAGTGGAGATTTGGAATTAGGTATCTTGCAAAAGCCGATTCCTCACACTGGGACATAAAAATGCACGCCTTCAGTGGTGCGGACAACACATAAACAGGACAGGAAGGCGTCCAGTGTGTTCATAAGAATCGCAGTTTTTCCTCTTTTCATGTGATGAAACGACCAGTGACGCTTTACACCCTCTTTGGTGGGTGTAGTTTAGGCTGGAGGTGGTTCTGCGACTTTTGCGTTTCTTGTTTCCACGATTTGAGATCAATTATTCAGGTTACCATGAACATGAACGAGGATGCTTGTTTCACTATTACAGGTGACCAAACGTTGCCCTTACCTCTAAGTCTTCGCGAAGAGTACGCTGTAAATATTACCGTTTTCCAAGATGCTGACAGCCATGTTCACAGAGCTGAACGCGTATCTTCCTGATTTGGCGAACACTTAGGCACGCTACTGCACCTCGACTGGCCCGCTGAATGACTCTATGTTTATCCCAGAGAAAATGTCTGGAATTATTTGGAACAGCGGGTGAAAATTATCAGTCAACATCAACACAATTTGATTTCTCTAGAGGATCTAATCATCAATGAGTGGCTTCAGCTGGATGCGCCATACAAGGGTTGGACAAAAAAATGGAAACAACGCAAGAAATTCATGCTTGAAGATACATGCAGATGCTAGCGAACGTGCAGGTGGGGCTATTGTACCTGACCATGAACGGCACATGTGCAATGCCCTCCATAAAGTGCAGGTGTCAGTTACTTAGAGGTGGCAAAAGTCGTGGGATACCATGTAACATCGTGTCGGATATCCTTTTTCCCGGCGTAGTGAAGCAACTCGACGTGGCATGGACTCAACATGTCGATGGAAGTCCCTTGCAGAAATATTGAGCCTTGCTGCCTCTAGCCGTCCATAATTACAAAAGTGTTGTTGGTGTAGGATTTTGAACACGAACTGACCGCTCGATTATGTCCTATAAATGTTCGATGTGATTCATTTCTGGCGATCTGGGTGGCCAAACCATTCGTTCGAATTGAGCAGAACGTTCTTCCAACCAATCGCGAACAATTGTGACTCGGTGACATGGTGATATGTCACCCAGAAAAATTCCATGTTCGTTTGGGAACATGACGTCCATGAATGGCTGTAAATGGTCTCCAAGTAACCGAATATCCTAAGGACCTAGAACATTGCACGTAAACACAAAAAAAAAAAAAAAAAAAAAAAAATGGCTCTGAGCACTATGGGACTCAACTGCTGACGTCATTAGTCCCCTAGAACTTAGAACTACTTAAACCTAACTATCCTAAGGACATCACAAACATCCATGCCCGAGGCAGGATTCGAACCTGCGACCGTAGCGGTCTTGCGGTTCCAGACTGCAGCGCCTTTAACCGCACGGCCACTTCGGCCGGCACGTACGTAAACACAGCCCACAGCTTTATGGAGCCACTATCAGCTTGCACAGCGCCTTCTTGACAACTTGGGACCGTGGCTTCGTGGTAACTGCGCCACATTCGAACCCTACCATCAGCTCTTCCCAGCTGAAATCGGATTTCCGCTGACCAGACCACAGTCTTCCAATCGTATATGATCCAAAATTTAGTACATGGCTGCACGTTCAGAGACCGTGAATAATTACAATTGAAAGACAACAGCTCTCGGTCACTATTTTTAACGAATTTACTGGGTTGCAACACTGCTAGGAGTGTCTTCCTCAGAATTTAATTCAAAGAATGGTCTTGGTCACAGAATTATGACTAAAAATGTATGATACAGAGTATAAGAACAGAATCATCGTGAAAGACTGGCAGTACTTATATGTCATTTATAAAATAATAAATATGCCAAAAGGGCATTAGTCACAAAGATATTTAAGGTGAAAAATTGTGATGGCGAGCCACTAAGAGCTGCTCGTTACTTACGCGGTTACAGGTTGCAAACGGACTGGTCCCATGCAGCATACACATGGAGTTCGCAGTACTGTAAAGACTGAATGCTTGTGGATAAAGGCTTTGTCTATTATACATGGTGGCCAGAAACAGTCTGAAAAGGTTTTATGGTGTTGCACGGTATTTTTTGCTGACAAATACTTATTAAGTGAAATAAACTGATACGATGCTTCCAAGTTAATTAGCATTGGAAAATGGTTCAAATGGCTCTGAGCACTATGGGACTCAACTGCTGAGGTCATTAGTCCCCTAGATCTTAGAGCTAGTTAAACCTAACTAACCTAAGGACATCACAAACATCCATGCCCGAGGCAGGATTCGAACCTGGGACCGTAGCGGTCTTGCGGTTCCAAACTGCAGCGTCTTTAACCGCACGGCCACTTCGGCCGGCAATTAGCATTGGAGTTAGCCAATCAGACCGTTGCGCGAACTCGAGCCAAAGGCTGAGCAGTCTCGTGCGCTATCATCTACTACGTCATGAAACAACGGACACTAACTGTACCTGGCGGACCGCTTGAATTTGTGCGCGCAACGGCCTAGTTCGCTAAATTCAATGCTAATTGACTCTGAAACGGCACAACGTGTCGAATTTTTTCTTAACAATTATCTATCTGCAAAACCCACCGTGCAGCATCTTTACAAGGTTTTGAGACCGTTTCTGACCGCCGTGTGATTCCCTGAACTTGAAGTGTGCAGCACTGGCAGGGAGATGACGGAACCAATTACTTAGATACGACCGTGAAACTAGTGTAGAGACTACACGATATGTGGAACCCAGTCGCTAACAAAGTTATGTGCTGGGTCCCTACATTTCTTGCTCCGTAACTATGGCCTACTGTTCTTAATTCGCAGGTCAATGGAAGGTGAAGGCACTTGAATTCTGACAGAAAATCATTTCCTAGCCTCCATGCAGTTCGCGTACCCTCAAATTACTACAGTAAGATAGCGCACCATTCACAGGGAAACTAAAGGCCGAAAATGGTGTGCTAAACGTTCCAGAATATTCGTAACATGCTTGTCCAAAGTCTTACTACGATTAAAGTCCGTTTTACACGAGCGACTTTCTGGTCAATATCGAATACTAGAAGTGAGTGCGTCTTTCGTGCTAAAGAGTAAATCAGCACACAAATGGGTTGCAAATGTGTCAATGACGTCAATGATCTATAAATTGTGCCGAGTGTGGAGTTCCATTTTTCCGAGTATGCTGCACACTGCACGTGCACAAAAACAAGGGACTGTGGCGGCTAACATCGGAAGTTAACCTGTTCTAACAGGCTCACTTCCACTATAAAAATGGATTTGGTGCTTTTGTGTCTTCTTAATCTTTACTGTGTTGCTTGATTTGTTTTCGTGACACACTGAAAAGGTTGTACGAGGTCCTGGTATTTTTCATACTAGTGTACTCCTACAAGAGAGGCGAAATATCTGAAAGCAAAGAGATATTTACGTTTCACAGAGGATAAAAAAGCCTACACTATTCATAAATGAGTACGTAAATGGGTAAACATGCTTTAATGAAAATTATTTCTGCCGTGAGAAAGTAAGAATTACTTGACGAGGAAAATAGTTTTCGGCGTTATTTTTCGTTTAACAAGACAATAAGATCCCAAGGGTAAAGTAAAAGGGCGTTATTTACTGCGTTCTAGAAATTGTTTGATGTGTTTGGAAGTATGTATTTTCTCGAGCAATAAAGTTATATGTTTTGAAATGTTTGGAGGATTCTTTAGAGCATTTACCACACGATCTTTGACAAGACCATCTACTATGACTTTTTCTTTAGCCGTTAACAAACCCTATTATAATTGCTTGTGCCTACATTTTGTTTCTATATGTCGATTTCTTTTTTTTCTTTTTCTTTTTTCAAAAGCGGTGGTCCCTCATAACCTCACTTTCAAGCTTCAGGTGCCAAATTTAATAGCACGCAGCTCTCACAACGCACGCAATTTTGGCGCTGACGCGTAAACGAAAATGACCACTCGAGACAGACGAGACTCAGTACAGGAATAAAACGCCAGTGGCGCTGCACTTGTCTCGAGCAGTCAACTGAGACAAGAAAGTCGATCGTGTAAATGGGACTTAAGACAGGAGAATTGTATTCATTATATTGTATTGTATTGTATGTTAACCGGGGGCCTAGAAACAACGGAGAGGCTCCGTCCCCGCCGCAGCCGCAGTGGTCCACAACCCCACGACGACTACCGCAGTCCACTTCACCCCTCCGCCGCCCCACACCGAACCACTCTTTCAGGGTTATTGTGCGGTTCGGTAGTTTTGTCACTGGTTTCTTCACCAGGCAACCACGATTTGGGGACTTGCGTCAGCCATCCTATTCACAGATGAGGCCACCTTAATGCGTATTCATGCTGCCTTTGACACTGTTCGGATGCAGCCTGGCCGATGTTAACGTGTGAGACTGAACATGCTACGACACGTACACACATGTGTTAAGGCACATGGAAACCATTTTCAGGACATACTGTAACTGTGGCTGCATGGTACAACGCGCGTTAGACGGCAGTCTCTGTGACTATGTACTACTGAGTAAATGGTCTCTAGGATGGAAACCATGCATTTCCGGACATAAGTTCATTATACCTTTTTTGTTCCGTATCCTCTCATCGATCAATCACTAGATTTTGTACATGGTGGAAAAAAAATCAGCCTATATATACATGCAAATATTTTAATACGTTATTCTACAAGTAAAACTATGGAAAAAAGTTCATATAAACATAGGTTCGCAAGTGTTTAGTTACGGAGTTACAGCTAATAAAAGATTTTGCCTGAAATTTAGCAACTTCTAATATGAAGCCATCGCAAAACTGTACGAGATTAAAGTAAAGCACGTTTTCCACTTATTTTGTTTTTATTGGCCTGATAAATCTAAAAAAACATGTCCCAGACGTTTATCTGCACTAGTTTTCCAGAACATCCTGAGAAGCAAAGATGTAATTTCGTAAAATTTTTAATTTATTAACAATTTGGCCCAAGTTGTTTTTTTTTTAAATTCCAGACAATTGCAGCCGGCCGAGCGGTTCTAGGCGCTACAGTCTGGAACCACGAGACCGCTACGGTCGCAGGTTCGAATCCTGCCTCGGGCATGGATGTGTGTGATGTCCTTAGGTTAGTTAGGTTTAAGTAGTTCTAACAATCTAGGGGACTGATGACCTTAGAAGTTACGTCCCATAGTGCTCAGAGTCATTTGAACAATTTTGATAATTGCACAAAGTTTTCAGTAGAAGTTGTAGAGAATCTAATTTTGGAAAAATGATGGTAATAACTTTAACTGAAACTGTATGAATGTGTCAGATAATCTGCTTTTATTAATACAATAGCACACGTGAATTCATGTTAAACCGTTGTTATTATGTTCTTTCACTGAACAATACAGAAAAATAACTCGTTTCAAGGTTAGGTAACGACTGAAACAACCCACTAACGGTTGTCAACAATGACACAAACGTTTGTACATTCTTAATGGAAAGTAAACAAATTTACTTGTATAATAATCTTTGCTTCTCTGGATGTTCTGAAAAACTACTGCAGATACACGTCTGGGACATGTTATAATAGATTCACCAGACCAATAACAACAAAACAAATGGAAATCGTGCCTTACTTTAACCTCGTACAGTTTTTCGATGGCTTCATATTAGCGATGTTGCTAAGTTTCAGGTAAAATCTTTTATCAGCCGTAACTACATAACTAAACATTTGCGGACCTATGTTTATATGAACTTGTTTCTTTACTTTTACTTGTGGAATAACATATTGAAATATTTCCATAACTTCGTGAATCACCTGTATACATGGTGGTCCATTGATAGTGACCGGGCCAAATATTTCACGAAATAAGCATCAAACGAAAAAACTGCAAAGAACGAAACTCTTCTAGCTTGAAGGTGGAAACCAGATGGTGCTTTGGTTGGCCCGCTAGATGGCGCTACCATAGGTCAAACGGATATCAACTGCGGTTTTTTTTTTTTTTTTAGTAGGAACCCCCATTTTTCGTTACATATTCGTGTAGTACGTAAAGACCACTTTTTTCCCTTTGCGATAGATGGCGCTGTAATAGTCACAAACGTGTAAGTACGTTGTAAGTCTTTCGATCTGACGCCAATTCGGCGACTTGCGCGTCGATGGGGATGAATTGATGATGATTAGGGCAACACAACACCCAGTCCCTGAGCGGAGAAAATCTCCGACCCAGCCGGGAATCGAACCCGGGCGCTTAGGATTGACAGTCTGTCGCGCTGACCACTTTTTTTAATCTCATTTTGTTTGTTTTCGTTCGTTTCATCTGTTCGGTGCGGACGTCGCAAGACACCCGTTTCAGTTCGTTGTTGATCCATTAACTCAGTTTTTTTTATTACAGAGGGCAGCTAACCCTCTGACCGAAAAGGTAAGCTAAGACACTGACTGAACACGCTTTTTCTTTTTTTTTATTTCATTTGGTTCGTTTTCGTTCGTTGAATCTGATCAGGGCGGACGTCGTAAGACACCCTTTTAAGTTCATTGTTGATCTATTAACTCAGTTTTTTTATTACAGAGGGCGCCTAACCCTCTGACTGAGAAAATCTCATTTTTGTTCGCTTTTGTTCGTTGCTTCTGCTCGGGGCGGACGTCGTAAGGCATCCGTTTAAGTTCTTTGATGATCGATTAACTCCGTTTTTTTTTATTACAGAGGGCACGTAACCCTCTGACCGAACACGCTGAGCTACCGTGCCGGCACGTGGTATCATGTAACATGCCGCCAGTGCGGACAGTATTTGCTTCGTGATACATTCCTCGTGTTAAAATGGACCGTTTACCAATTGCGGAAAAGGTCGATATCGTGTTGATGTATGGCTATTGTAATCAAAATGCCCAACGGGCGTGTGCTATGTATGCTGCTCGGTATCCTGGACAACATCATCCAAGTGTCCGGACCGTTCGCCGGATAGTTACGTTATTTAAAGAAACAGGAAGTGTTCAGCCACATGTGAAACATCAACCACGACCTGCAACAAGTAGGTGTTTAAGCTGCTGTTGCGGCTAATCCGCACATCAGTAGCAGACAAATTGAGCGAGAATCGGGAATCTCAAAAATGTCGGTGTCGAGAATGCTACATCAACATCGATTGCACCCATACCATATTTCTATGCACCAGGAATTGCATGGCGACGACTTTGAACGTCATGTACAGTTCTGCCACTGGGCACAAGAGAAATTACGGGACGATGACAGACTTTTTTGCACACGTTCTATTTAGCTACGAAGCGTCATTCACTAACAGCGATAACGTAAACCGGCATAAATTGCACTATTGGGCAACCGAAAATCCACAATGGCTGCGACAAGTGGAACATCAGCGACCTTTGCGGTTTAATGTATGGTGCGGCATTATGGGAGGAAAGGTAATTGGCCCCCATTTTATCGATGGCAATCTAAATGGTGCAATGTATGCTGATTTTCTACGTAATGTTCTACCGATGTTACTACAAGATGTTTCACTGCATGACAGAATGGCGATGTACTTCCAACGTGATGGATGTCCAGCACATAGCTCGCGAGCAGTTGAAGTGGTATTGAATAGCATATTTCATGACAGGTGGATTGGTCGTCGAAGCACCATACCATGGCCCGCACTATCACCGTATCTGACTTCCCCGGATTTCTTTCTGTGGGGAAAGTTGAAGGATATTTGCTATCGTGATCCACCGACAACGCCTGACAACATGCGTCAGCGCATTGTCAGTGCATGTGCGAACATTACGGAAGGCAAACTACTCGCTGTTGAGAGGAATGTCATTACACGTGTTGCCAAATGCATTGAGGTTAACGGACATCGTTTTGAGCATTTATTGCATTAATGTGGTATTGACAGGTAATCACGCTGTAACAGCATGCGTTCTCAGAAATAAGTTCACAAAGGTACATGTATCACATTGGAACAACCGAAATATAGTGTTTAAGCGTACCTACGTTCTGTATTTTAATTTAAAAAAACCTACTTGTTACCAACTATTCGCCTAAAATTGTGAGCCATATGTTTGTGACTATTACAGCACCATCTATCACAAAGCGAAAAAAGTGGTCCAACTAAAACATTCATATTTCCTTACGTACTACACGAAAACGTAATAAAAATGTGGGTTCCTACTTAAAAAAACGTTGTTGATATCCGTTTGACCTATGGCAGCGCCATCTAGTGGGCCAACCATAGCGCCATCTGGTTTCCCCCTTCAAGCTAGACAAGTTTCGTTCTTTGTAGTTTTTTCGTTTGACGCTTATTTCGTGAGATATTTGGCCCGGTCACGTTCAATGGACAACCCTGTATACATAGACTTCCTCTAGAGCTGAGAGCAAAGAAGGTAGTGATGTTGGACACTAGGATCTGGAACGAAGTCAACGTCCTGGCTCACCCCAAAGGTGTTCCACTGTGTTCATGTTGGGACTATGGCCACGCTAGTACATTTCAGCAATATTATTGTCCACAACCATTGCCTCAGAGATGTTGCAGGGTGACTGGTTGCAGTGTTATGCTGATACTGTTCTTCTACTGTACGCAGTGCACAATGCTGTAAGATGTTTCCATATCCTTCCTTATTTAGCATTTTCTTAAGCGCCTCAAGGGGAACACAACCCAACCACGAAAAACACCTTCATACCGAAACACCTCCTCCTGCGAGCTTCACTGTTGACCAAACCTTTCCATCGCACTGCCACATCACATAGCAGTTATTCATCACTTCAAATCGCTCGTTTCCAGCCATCCTCTGTCTAGTGGCTTTGCTTTTTACTTCACCTTAAGCATCACGCAGTACTGACTACATACATGTGTAACATATGAGGAGCTGCTCGATTATTGTACCCCGTTCTTTTTACCTCCCTACGCACAATCATGGTGCTAGATGCATTGCTGGTAGCATTTTGGAACTCACGAGTGATTCCATCCGCTGATTTGATGCAATTTTTTTACAACCACCCTCCGCAGTGCCTGACAGCCCCAGTCCGTCAGTAGGTGAGATCTGGCTAGTCTTGGTTTATCTGTGGTTGCTTCTTCGCGTTTCCACTTCACGTCGCCAGCAGACGAGTTGGGTAGCTTTCGAAGGATTGAGCTGCCCCTGATGGACCTGTTGTTTAGGTGACCTCCAATGACTAGTCCACGTTCGAGTCGCTGAGCTGTGCTGACCGGCCCTCTGTGCCGTTACTGCTCCTCTACTGATGCCACAGAACTGCCCGCCTCCTTTGATAGTGGTAAGTCCGCCTCTCGTGACATCTAGTGGTCAATTCAGCATTACAAAGGGGTGTTCGGACGCTTTTAATCAGATAGTGTACATGCAGAAAATCTTGCCTTTCGATCTTCGGATCTTCCTCTCTCAAGGAAAGGACAGGTACTTTATTTCAGTTTCTATAGTAATGTGTCACATCACCAACAACTTTAATCTTGGCACAATTCATGCATTTTAATCCATATGGACACAGACTCTGATTCATTTACTTTACGACGATTCCTTGTTCTAAGAACCAACGACATTGTAGACAGATAGTAAGATGAACCACGATCTCTGTTATACACTTCACATACAGGGTAGCGCACGAAATGTGTTACCATTTTGTTTTTGAATATAAACTTTATTGTCAATACAATCTGAATGGAACATATACTACAATGAAGAGCCGTCCATGGAGATTTGTTCTAACTTAGCATATGCTCAATATGTCTACCATTTCGTTTCCTAACTTTCTTCAAACGAACAATGAAGTTAGTGACTACCCTACGGCACATGTCTTCCGTAATTTCACTTCAAGCTTGAAGAATAAGTCTTCTGAGCTCCGTTAAATCACTTGGACGTTTTGGGAAAATTTTTCCCTTTAGGTAACCCCAAAGAAAAAAGTGACATGGATTGAGGTCTGGACTATTGGGGGGCCAATTTTGTCCGTCATTGAAGCGACCTGGAAACCTGAGTGAAATGATCCGCATGTCGAAATGCTCGTGTAAAATCTCCAACACAGTGTTTGAAGTATGTGGGCTTGCTCCATCTTGCATGAACCACTGCGTGTTGAAGGGCAAGGCAGTAGCAAGAGGCTGTGGAATGAAGCTATTGCGAAGCTTGCTCAAATAACGCTCGCTGTTCACAATTTCTTCAAAGAAAAAGGGTCCAATAAGTCCGTGACTGGAAATTGCTGCCCAAGCTGTAATCCTCGGAGCATAATGTTGTCGTTCATGAAGCACTTGTGGGTTTTCAGTGGCCCAAAAGCGTACATTTTGTTTGTTAACCACACCGTCTAAATGAAAATGCGCCTCGTCTGAAAACCAAACGTTGTTGAGAGTTTCTTCCCTATCCTCCGCCCACTGAGCAAACAGTAGTCTCTGCTGCTTGTGTTCTTCAGTGAGCTTCTGTGCACAGGTCATCTTGAATGGGTACATATGGAGGTCACTTTTAAGAATGCGTTGAACGGAGCGTCTGGATATTCCCAGTTACACTGCTGCCTTTCTACACGATTTCCCGGGACTTCTCTGTACAACAACTCGTACCGCTTCAATATTTTCCGACGAACAAACAGGCTTAGGCCGAGGTCGCTTCGCTTCCAATACTGTTCCTTCCTATACAAATTTATCGTACAACCTGTGGATGGTCTTCTTGCAAGGGACCCATCGTGTGTTAAACTGTTGTCGAAAATGCCTCTGAGTCACAACAAGGCTTTTCGTTTCATGAAAAAGTAACACAATTGCCGATCGTTGCTGTGTCTTCAGTCTTCCATTGTCAGTCATTGCTGCTTACTGGTCTCCTAGCGGCAGTATATCTAATGTGCGTCGTAAATTGTGAAAGAAACAATTGGTAACACATTTCGTGGGCCACCCTGTATCTGAAATGTACGATAAGCAATAATTTCTCGGCTGTTAAAAGTCTCCAGCCCTGATAGAGTCTCCACTTTACCAACGCGAACTAGAGCCACAGTAACCCAACCATTACCATGTGCTCTAGCATCAACATTAGTAAGTGTAAAATTCAGTACTCACCCACAAAACACTGAAGGACCATGAAGAATAACTTGCGCACCTACTCCACTCTTCATAGTAATAGATATATTATCAATAGCTTTATACACTGTAGGGCGCGTACGCCTTCTCCTCCTAAAATAACGCGGCATAACTAGTCTGTGTCGATGCTGCTGCACGTGCGGCTGGTCGACGACTGACGCCGTCTTACCAGAAAGTTATGCCGCGTTATTTTAGGAGGAGAAGGCGTACGCGCCTTACAGTGTATAAAGCTATTGATAATATATAGGAGGGGTGTTTGAAAAGTCCGTGCAAAAATAAAAACTACTTACGTGTTTGAGGTAAACTTTTTTATTTTTCGACATAGTCTCCTTTTAGACTTATACACTTCGTCCAACGCTGTTCTAATTTGTTAATCCCTTCCGAATAACAGGAATTGTCCAAATCTGCAAAATAGCTATTAGTTGCTACGATCACCTCGTTTGAATAAAATCTTTGTCCCGCCAGCAATTTCTTCAAATTGGGGAACAAATAGTAGTCCAAGGGAGCCGAGTCTGGAGAATAGGGGGGGTTGGGTTGGGTTGTTTGGGGAAGGAGACCAGACAGCGAGGTCATCGGTCTCATAGGATTAGGGAAGGATGGGGAAGGAAGTCGCCGTGCCCTTTCAGAGGAACCATCCCGGCATTTGCCTGGAGTGATTTAGGGAAATCACGGAAAACCAAAATCAGGATGGCCGGACGCGGGATTGAACCGTCGTCCTCCCGAATGCGAGTCCAGTCTCTAGCCACTGCGCCACCTCGTAACGAGTTGGAATCCTATTTCCATTAATTTTGTGGCCACAACTGCAGAGGTGTGTGCTGGTGCATTGTCGTAAGGGAAAAGGACTTTTTTGGGTCCAATCGCCGGCGTTTTTCTTTCAGCTCGGTTTTCAAACGGTGCAATAACGATGAATAATATTCACCTGTAATAGTTTTACTATTTTCCAGATAATCGATGAGTATTATCCCTTGCGAATCCCAAAATACAGTCGCCATAACCTTTCCGGCCAAAGGCATGGTCTTCGCCTTTTTTGGTGCAGATTCTCCCTTGGTAACCCATTGTTTAGATTGTTGTTTGGTCTCAGGAGTATAGCAATGTATCCATGTTTCACCCACAGTGACGAAACGACACTTAAAGTCCTGCAGATTCTTCCTGAACAGCTCCAAACCATCCTTGCAACACTTCACACGATTCAGGTTTTGGTCAAGCGTGAGCAATCGCGGAACCCATCTTGCGGATAGCTTTTTCATGTCCAAATGTTTATGCAAAATATTATGTACCCGTTCATTCGAGATGCCCACAGCACTAGCAATCTCACGCTCCTTAACTCTTCTGTCATCCATCACCATATCATGGATTTTATCAATGATTTCTTGAGTCGTAACCTCTACAGGGCGTCCAGAACGTCCCGCATCCCTTGTGCCCATATGGCCACTCCGAAAATTTTGAAACCACTTATAAACTGTTCTAATAGAAGGTGCAGAGTCACTGTAATGTTTATCAAGCTTCTCTTTAGTCTCCTGAGGCGGTTTGCCTTTCATAAAGTAATGTTTAATCACTACACGAAATTCTATTTTGTCCATTTTTTGACAAGCACTCTACTTCCTTGATTCACACGAATGCCAAAATTCAAAGAAATAGACGAATATGGCTGAAACGTGGTGTGCGTTCTTTCCAAAGATGCTATTAACTAAACATGACCTCGATACGCGCCGGTGGTGCCATCTCTCGGACTTTGCACGGACTTTTCAAACGCCCCTCGTATATTACTACGAAGAGCGGAGTAGGTAAGTTATTCTTCATGGTCTTTCAGTGTTTTGTGGATGCGTACTGAATTTTACACTTACTAATGCTGTAAAGTAAATGAATCAGAGTCTGTGTCCGTATGAGTGGTGCACTGAATTGTGCCAAGATTAAAGTTGTTGGTGACGTGACACATTACTATAGAAACTGAAATAACGTACCTGTCTTTTTCTTGTCCTTTCTGACTTGTAGTAAAAAACGTCAGGCTGACGGACTGTTGTTTCATTTTATTTACTGAAATCTGGTAACAATATCCATTTCCGTGTGAGCGCGGAGTTTCGCAGGGCGAACAAAGGACGCCGCGTGTCCGTTGGTCAGAGGCTGTTGCATAATAGGCTCCGCGGGCTATTGTCATTCTGGAGAAGTGTCGCGAAAGCGAAGGCGCCGGCCGTCGCTGCCAACTGTGTCACCACGGTACTGCCGTACTACGCGTAAACTGACTCGTCTCAGCTGATATTGGCAGCCAACAGACTGATTCTGGGACAAACAGCTGACACTGCGGGCACTTCTGAAAGCGACACTAAGCAGCTACTCTCTACAGTTTCAGAATTACGGTTGTTTGAAGCCCACTTTCTTTGTCATGTTCGTCATGTGAGTGCAACACAGACAGGTGTGGCTAAAAATATTACCTGTGCGCAGGTCGCGGCGGCCCCTCTTCGGAAATATGAACCCACTTTTTTAAACTATTATTTTACTTGGTTGATGCTATAACAATGAATTCACAAGCAACCGTAACAAAAGAAGCTGACTGAAGGGGGAACGGGACAGTTGCAGAGTATTTTTCAGTGAGATGGGTCAGTTGCCAGCAGAGTTACGGAGCGCAGGAGGCGGTTTCGTCAAACAGCTTCAGATGACACTGTGAGTGTTCGCTTCTGAAAAGTAGTGTGGTGGCAACACTGATGAGGGCAGTGGAGCAATCCGTTTTTATTTTGTGCAGAATAATAATAAACAAAGATTACGTAGTGTTTCAGTTTGTCTTAAATGTTCATTTAGGTGTCTTAATCGCAAAGTTTTTGAACAGAAATACCGGTTTCGGCCGTACAATAGCCATCTTCAGAATGTACAACAGAATTAAAAGATAAGAAACATTACTATCTACTAAAATAAGAGATTAAAAACAAAGGACAGAAAATATAACATAAACGCGACTGATCTCTCATTCCGCTGCTCTGCAACAAGTCTTCATATAAAAATGCTATGAGTCAGAATTCCCATGCACGCTTCGACCGGATATATACAGGATGCAAAGCTGTCCCAGAGGTCGTTCATGCACGCATAGCCTACAGATATTTATACAAAGTAATTAAAAGGAATTCATTTAAAAATACAGTCCTTCAAAGTGTCCTCAGTTGTATGTAAGTAAGCGAAAATTTCATTTTATTTATGAATTTTTATGTTAAATTATGTGAAAAATCTGTTTGTCTTCTGATAGCTTAAAGTTGATCAGAATTTAACAAGAAGTTCAAGAAATTAAAAAAATGATTCTGTAATCATTTTAAAATAGAATGCACTGTACTACAAACAATACCGTTTGACGAACATCCGCAACTGAGCATTATACTAGAGTTTGAAAATATCGCTTCAGTTGTAAATTTCTTTTATTATCACGACCGGTTTCGGGCTCTCATAAACCCATCCTCATGTGTTGCAACTGTGCTGTGGCCCCTGAGCGCCGACATGTTCTGGGGTAGACAACTTTCAGAGGCAATAGGAACCCACATATCCAGTAAACATGGGCTCTAAAATGCATACTTTACGAGATATGAGCACTTGTTCAATAGGGGAGATGTATTTCATAGTAGCGAAGATGAACAAGTGCTCACAGCTCCTACTACCCTATAATCTTTGCGGCAACAGTACCAGTTTATATATTTCATTGTCAGAAGCATCAGACAGGTTTTCGTTTATAAATTCCGACTCGTCCATTTCCGGAACAGGGACCCTTATGTCAAATTGATACATTTATCCTTCTCCATCACCTCAGGAAGTCTGTAACATCATCATGGAATCATCCTCTTCATACATACATTTACAGGCGCCGGCGCCTATAACTTTAGCGCTTTGGCGCGTCGTTGGACTATGTTTCCGGACATAGGTTCCTATATACAACCTAATCTAGAATGTCCTCTCTACAACCTCTAGAAGCGTGTGACATGAATTGTGAGACACCCTGCACACTGTAAGTAGCACAATAAGTAGTAAAACCGGAAATGGAAAGGAAACAAACGTGATACCAAAAAAGAAACAAATTACACCAACATTTCAATAGCGTCAGTGAGTCATACCGTAATGTATAGGGGGAAGGTAGTGAAGCGCAGGTATATCGTGTTTATTTTATATTTTCTATGCTTTGTCTTTAATCTCTTATTTTAGTAAACAGTAATGCTTTTTCTTTTACCTCTATTGTATATTCTGAAGATAGCTACTGTATAGGCGAAACCGGTAATTTAGTTCAAAAAACTTTGCGATCATGACAACTAGATAAAAATTATGTAGGTTATGTAATCGCTTTCCAAATTGTCATTTTACACTGAAGAGCCAAAGAAACTGGTACAAACGGCCTAATATCGTGAAGGGCCCCGGCAAGCACGCAGAAGTGCCGCAACACGACGTGGCATGGACTCGATTAATGTCTGAAGTAGTGCTGAAGGGAATTGACACCATGAATTCTACAGAGCTGTCCATAAATCCATAAGAGTACGAGGGGGTGGAGATTTGGCTCTGAGCACTATGGGACTTAACTGCTGTGGTCATCAGTCCCCTAGAACTTAGAACTACTTAAACATAAGGACATCACACACATTCATGCCCGAGGCAGGATTCGAACCTGCGACCGTAGCGGTCGCGCGGTTTCAGACTGGTGGAGATTTCTTCTGTACAGCACGCTGCAAGACATCCCAGATATGCTCAATAATTTTCATGTCTGGAGAGTTTGGTGGCCAGCGGAAGTGTTTAAATTCAGAAGAGTGTTCCTGAAGCCACCCTATAGTAAATCTGGACGTATGGGGTGTCGCATTGTCCTGCTGGAATTGTCCAAGTCCGTCGAGATGTACAATGGACATGGATGCAGGTGATCAGACAGGATGCTTAAGTATGTGTCACCTGTCAGAGTCGTATCTAGCCTCCACCAGCTTGAACAGTCCCCTGCTGACATGCAGAGTCCATGGGTTCATGAGGTTGTCTCCATACCCGTACATGTCCATCCGCGCGATACTATTTGAAACGAGACTCGTCCGACCAGGCAACATGTTTCCAGTCATCAACAGTCAAATATCGGGGTTGACGGGCGCAAGCGAGGCGTAAAGCTTTGTGTCGTGCAATCATCAAGGGTAGACGAATGGGCCTTCGCTCCGAAAGCCCATATCGATGATGTTTCATTGAATGGTTAGCACGGTGATACTTGTTGATGGCCCAGCATTGAAATCTGCAGCAATTTGCGGAAGGGTCGCATTTCTGTCACGTTGAACGATTCTCTTCAATCGTCGTTGGTCCCGTTCTTGCAGGATCTTTTCCGGCCGCAGCGATGTGGGAGATTTGATGTTTTATCGGATTCCTGATATTCACGGTACACTCGTGAAATGACCGTACGGTAAACTCCCCACTTCAACGCTACCTCGGAGATGCTGTGTCCCATCGCTCGTGCGCCGATTATAACACCACGTTCAAACTCACTTAAATCTTGATAACCTGCCACTGTAGCAGCAGTAACCAATCTAACAGCTGCGCCAGACACTTGTCTTATATATGCGTTGCCGACTGCAGCGCCGTATTTTGCCTGTTTATATATTTCTGTATTTGAATTCGCATGCCTATACCAGTTTCTTTGGAGCTTAAGTGTACATCAGTTTATATTTTTGTTTGTCACTGAAACTATTCAAATCAGCACTTGTAAAGCTTTGGACCTTGGACCAAAGGACTACAAAAAAGACATGTGTGTTCACGGTAGTTGTGGATTTGACAGACTACCGAATGCGGGCACGAATTTATGACAACTGAGGCATACGTATAGCTTGTAACACCAACATTCTGTGCCATCAGTATAACTATAGCTGTCTTATTATTGTCTGTTCATAAATGTATATATTTTTTATTATTTGTAATAACGATGAATATTCTTTTCTGTGCGGTTTATGTATGTAAAACCGTTCGTTCGGCTACAGATGCATGCACAGGGATTGATAGGTAGAAATATACTGTTAGCGAAGGAAAAGCTGGAGGGGAGTCCGTCTGAGTATACGAGGTGTTTAGCGCGCCAAAATGAAAGGCATAATAGCACCTAGTGAGCGGCCACTAGTCTGGCGCTAGAATTTAGACTGTCAATATTATGCAGTGGAAACGAGACTAAATTATCTGCAGATTTCTTGGAGTGAGCCTCGGGTGGACAAATTACTAACTTACTGACCGTGGACGTGGAATGCTCCATGATGTTTGGGTGTGGAAGGAGGAATCACGTTAGAGCAATTTTTATAATGATCCACGCTTGCGAAATGCTAATCAACGCAGTCACCCCCGCATCTTAACGCTCGTCGCATCATGGCAATGTGCTGCTTCTTTAGACTAGTAAAAATGCATGAGTCAGTATTTCTTTTACTGTGGTATAATACATTTGTGGATATGGCACTCGTGTGTTACAAGACAGTTATTGACCTTAGATTCGTAACCTATGCTAGGATCCTGTTCCTAATTCCTTAAGTTATCTGAGTGCGCATAATGATGAATCTGATGATAAAAGGACTGTTTGATTTTGCTAATAATAATAAATGAATACTTAAAATGTGAGTAAAATCGCTAGTCAAGCTAAAGAAAAACTCATTTCTTAGATTGCATAGTCCAAACTGAAAATTTACTCGTCGAAGAAGGTAACTGATATTCTATTTCACTCTTTTTTGAAACTATTCTCGAATAAGCAATTGATACAAAGGTTGAATTTTGTGTAATATATTTTTGCTGGAAGAGTGTTTGTAATAAGTGTTGCCATGTGTTATTGTAACGAGAGTACCCACGTATTCTAGAAATAAGTTTCCTCGATGGTTGAACAGATATTATAAGAGGATTACTTTTTCAGAGTTAAATAGTTCAGTTTGGAAACATTATAGTGAGGAAATAGTTTGCTAATCTCTTAATGCATCATAAGCAGAATTATCAACCATCTGACTTTTTCCGGAATGTCCGGCTAATGGATGCTTCGGAAATGTGCGGCTATTGGATGCCGCTTTTTTAATGCTCGTTCGGCATTTTGTTTCTTTTTAGAAAACGCACAGGATTTTGGAAACGAAGTTGTATTTCATGATCGAACTAATCTTTGCGTAGAGGAATTGGAATGAATTATAAGCTGCACACACTTGGCTGTATATTTGTCACCTGGTTCGCTGCCAATGGTGTTATTGTTTGCAGAAACGCTGCGTTCATACACGACGTATAAGATATCTCGATTCGAGATATTGTAGTTTGTCTAGCATTGTCTCGGTATTTTCATACTCTGAAACAAAAGCTTGTTAGTTAATAATTTGAAGCTGGAGTTTTCATATGTTGTCGTGTTTGGAAGTGTTGATTCACCAAGAATTTTAGCGAAGTACTGTGGCTGTATACGATTAAATATTACTACTTCTCAGATAAACAGTAGTGAAGGCAGATAAAGGCCAAACAAGTTCTCAGACAAAACGCACTTTCAAACGAAACACCACTGGAAAGGACTGAAAATTATTTCTAGGTAATTGCACTGTATTTGTAAAACAAAATACCATTGTTTAATACTACAGCAGATATTCAACGTATTATTTTCTTCTCGTATTAACATTAGAGCATGTTTCTAGCGCCATTGTGTGAAGTATAAGCAATTTATTGAACTATTAGGCTTTTTTTAAAAATGTCCTGCTTTTTGTGAAGCACTGTCTGCTTTTGATAATTTTCAGTTGATAACCCTACCTTTGGTAGAGAGCTGTATAGAAGCTATTATTAGAAATTGATTTTGCGAATCTGACTTCACCTGGGATAAATGTTAGGTTTCATTTACCTAATGAATCTCTGAATTTTAAAGCGATTAACACTTATTTCATAATTATACGTTCGATTTGGACTCAAGATCGTATTTTTTACCTGACTAAAAATTATTACATTTTCTAAACGAATCCATGTTCCCACACTCGTTTCTGATACATATTCTTCTGCATAAAACAATATTGTATTTGGAGACGAAACCAATAGTCTGACTGCTTAAAATTCATTAGTTGCACGATCGTGGTCGTAAACCCTGTAAAAGAGTAATCTTCACTAACTTACTGCAATGAAGGAATGTTATAAGCCCAGCCTGTTGTCGAAGATGGAAGTGATAAAATTAATGCGTAAATAAAATGGATAAATAAGAATGAGAGATGTCAGGTAAGTGATTGTATTGACTTCAGGAAGGCGTTACTAGAGTCACGAGAACAATAAAAGTCTACAGAAGGATATTGACGAAATTCCTTCGATTCCAGATTAAAAATTCATTTAACATTTTTATAGTTTTTGAGCGTAGGCACACAAATAAAGCTTACTCATGAGAATTTCGGTTGTTAATTCCAATCAATGCTGCGTTCGTTGTGTGTTAATTGACGTTGGCCTCTTCTCTGTAAAGAAAATCGCCATTCTTATTTTTGTGGATATAATTTATCCTGGTTTCACTACGTAGCTTTCTCATTTCGTTTAATTGCAGCTGCAGTTTGTACTTGCGAGGTATACTTACCGCCAGGGAACTGGGTGAATATTAAATCATTTCAAATAGTAGCTTGACAGACCTACGCTCACAGGCGCACGGTTGACCTGCTTCATTATGTCTCAAGCGTCAGTGGCACTTTGCCGCCCACGACAGCGTTCGAGGAAGAGCCGTTCCTTATGGAGACAAGCGCGCGCTGGCTAACCAGTCAGCGGTTCTCGTCAGGTGGGTGTGGGAGTGTCTGCACCAAGCAACACAAAAACGCGCACTCAGCGAGCTTCTAGTAATAACTGCTGTTCTCGACAGCGTGTGACGACTACATTTACCCACGGATATTCGTGGCGTGTATAGCGCCGAAGAAACGCAGTGAAATGTCCAAACGCGTCCTAAATCATATTGCGCTCAGATGAAACTGCGGAAACTCAACAGGGCAATAGGGTCACCATTATCCCTGCAGGTTTTATGTGAAGCTTGCAACAGAATTATTTTCACACTTGGCTGCAAATGGCCATAAATCTGATGGGCAGAGAAGTGCTCCATGTGATAACTAATGAGTCAAAGTCATATTAGTCTGCAAAAATAAATAAAAATAAAAAAGACTGCGGCACTGAAACAAAACTACTATGGAGCGTTGACCGTATCAGGCTCTAACAGGATTCTAGAACCTATTACGAGTACAAAAACCTACCACCAGCACTGTTTTCGAAATTAACAATCAATCGAAATTCTTCTTGTTTACTTCACTTGTTGTGGTCTTAAGTCTGAAGCCTGGTTTGATGCACCTCTCCACGCTACTATATCCTGTAAAAGCCTCTTCATCTCTGCATAATTACTGCAACGTTCATCAGTTGGAAACTGCTTTCTGTAATCAGCCTCGGCCTACCTCCAGAACCTTTACTCCGCACGCTTCAGTCCATTACCATTTTGACGATTCCATCGATAACCAAATAAAATATTCTACTAGGTTCAGGATCAAGTAATATTTCCTGAAGAACAACGTTTTATCAGGTTACCTTTCATTCGGATAGTGGGTGCACTCAGCGACTGTTATGTGGCTTATAAATTACAGAGTGCAGCAGTTAGTCGTCCTTCTTTTAGATTTTATTACTTAACTCCAGATTTCGGCTAGTGGGTAGCCATTCTCTATTCTCGATGCATGTAAGTCCCTGTTGTTCAGGCGTCAGTCACATTTCTTTGAATACTTGAGTAGCATGGCAGACCTACGCGCAAATGGTTCAAATGGCTCTGAGCACTATGGGACTTAACATCTGTGGTCATCAGTCCCCTAGAACTTAGAACGACTTAAACGTAACTAACCTAAGGACATCATACACATCCATGCCCGAGGCAGGATTCGAACCTGCGACCGCAGCGGTCGCGCGGTTCCAGACTGAAGCGCCTAGAACCGCACGGCCACCCCGGCCGGCACCTACGCTCACAGGCGCACGGTTGACGCCCGAACAACAGGGACTTGCATGCATCGAGAATAGAAAATAGTGCATTGAGAATGGATAGCTACGAGCCGAAATCTGGATTTGCGTAATAAAATCTAAAAAAGGACGACTGATTGCTGCACTCTATAATTTATAAGACAACGTTTTTGCGTTTCACTGCTGACTTTACTTAAAAATCACCACAAATATTTGTATATCAATATATACGCTGCTGTATGAGGACTCTTATTGCAAATATGTTCAAATACACTGACGGAAAAAATGACAAAACCAAAAAGTAATTAGTGTAGAGTAATGAAATTTTGGGAATACATTTGTTTAGGTAACATATTTAAGTGATTAACATTGCTAGACAACAGGTTCATTTAAGCGCGATATAAGCCATTGCAAATGTGAAATGCTGGTACATTGGTAAACGGTGTAACCGCCAGAGTGTTGAGTGCAAGCATGCAGAAATGCATGCATTGTGTTGTCCAGGTACCGGATGTCAGTTTGTGGGATGCACTTCTATACCTGTTGCACGCGGTTGGTCAACACAGGGACGGTTAATGCTGTTTGTGAATGACGCTCGAGTTATCGGCCGGTGATGTGACGTATGTACTTGACTGGAGACAGGTCTGGTGATCAAGCAGGCCAAGGCAACATGTCGACACTCTGCAGAGCATGTTGGGTTACAAACTGCGGTATATGGGCAAGCGTTATACAGTTGGGAAACACCCCCTGGAATGCTGTTCATGAATGGCAGCACGACAGGTCGAATTAGCAGACTGACGTTATGTTTTGGAGTCAGAGTGCGTGGAATAACCATGAGAGTGCTCCTCCTGTCATAAGAAACTGCGCCCCAGACCATAGCTCCAGGTGTAGGTTCAGTGTGTCTGGCACGCAGGCAGGTTGATTGCAGGCCCTCAACTAGCCTCCGTCTAACAGACACACAGCTTGACACCACTGAAGTCGGAAATGGCGCTTGTTTGGGGTCGGCGAAATGCACGCTACAGGTTGTCTGTCTCGGAGCTGTTCTTGTAGTAACTGATTTGTAACAGTTCGTTGTGTCACTGTGGTACTAACTGCTGATCAGATTGCAGCTGCAGATGCAATACGATGCACCAGAGCCATACGCCAAACAAGATGGGCCTCCCTGTCGGCAGTGCCACGAGACCGTCCGGATCCCGGTCATCTTGCGACTGTACATTCTCGTGACCACTGCTGCCAACACTCATGTACAGCGGCTATACTCCTGCCAAGTCTTTCTGCGGTATCGCAGAAGGAACATCCAGCTTCTCGTATCCTTATTACGCGACCTATTTCAAACCCAGTAAGGTATTGATAATGACATATTTGTCGCCTTAAAGGTATTCTTTTTCTAACATCCATTCACCTCATCCAATCTCAAAGGTAACACGCTCACGGCCGTTACAGCGTGATACAAAGCAAACCTGATTTGCATCCTCACAGTGGTGCTACTAGCATCACTCTTCTGCAATCGGCGCGCCATTGAACAAACATCATATTTCAGATGAAGAAACAAGCCTACCAACTTTTGTTTATGTCGCACAACTACTCCTTGGTTTTGCATTTTTTTTTCTGTGAGTGTACAACATTAGTTTGTTCGGTGATAGGATGTAATGCTATTTACTCCTGTATTTTAGGAAATTATTAAATTTTAAGCAGAGCTATAGCTGACTGTTGTTCCTAGTCCGTTGTTTCTCGCGAATCATTTGCATTCCTACAGCGAAAGCCAAATATCACGTGATTGCTCCAGCAGCGCTGGATACCGTATCGTTCGCCGATGACTTCTAATTCTGTCAGAGACAGCAAAGGACCTGCAAGAGCAGTTGAACGGAATGGTCAGTGGCTTGAAAGGAGGATATAAGATGAACATCAACAAAAGCAAAACGAGGAAAATTGTCTGTAGTCGAATTAAATCGGTTCATGCTGAGGGAATTAGATTAGGAAATGAGACACTTAAAGTAGTAAATGAGTTTTGCTATTTGGGGAGCAAAATAACTGATGATGGTCGAAGTGGAGAGGATATAAAATGTAGACTGGCAATGGCAAGGTAAGCGATTCTGAAGAGGAGAAATTTGTTAACATCGAGTATAGATTTAAGTGTCAGGAAGTCGTTCCTGAAAGTATTTGTATGGAGTGTAGCCATGTGTGGAGGTGAAACATGGACGATAAATAGTTTGGACAAGTAGAGAAAAAAATGGCTCAAATGGCTCTAAGCACTATTGGACTTAGCCCGCATCTCGTGGTTCGGGCGGTAGCGTTCTCGCTTCCCACGCCCGGGTTCCCGGGTTCGATTCCCGGCGGGGTCAGGGATTTTCTCTGCCTCGTGATGGCTGGGTGTTGTGTGCCGTCCTTAGGTTAGTTAGGTTTAAGTAGTTCTAGGGGACTGATGACCATAGATGTTAAGTCCCATAGTGCTCAGAGCCATTTTGAACTATGGGACTTAACAACTGAGGTCATCAGTCCACTAGACATGGAACTACTTAAACCTAACTAACCTAAGGACATCACACACATCCATGCCCGAGGCAGGATTCGAACCTGCGACCGTAGCAGCAGTACGGTTCCGGACTGAAGTGCCTAGAACCGCTCGGCCACATCGGCCGGCGGACAAGAAGAGAATAAAAGCTTTTGAAATGTGGTGCTACAGAAGAATTCTGAAGATTAGATGGGTAGATCACACAACTAATGAGGAGGTTGGCGACTCCATGGCGTGTTGTGTGCACCACGACCAAATAGTGGATAGAACTGGAAGGAAAATCAACATTGGCCGTATTTTGTTGTTTTATTGTCAGCAAAATCGAGGAGGTATTGAATAGAATTGGGGAGAAGAGAAATTTGTGGCACAACTTAACTAGAAGAAGGGCTCGGTTGGTAGGACATGTTCTGAGGCATCTAGCGATCACCAATTTAGTATTGGAGGGCAGCGTGAAGGGTAAAAATCGTAGAGGGAGATCAAGAGATGAATACACTAAGCAGATTCAGAAGGAAGTAGGTTGCAGTAGGTACAGGGAGATGAGGAATCTTGCACAGGATAGAGTAGCATAGAGAGCTGTATCAAATCTGTCTCTGGACTGAAGACCACAACAACAACAACAACAACAACTATTTTCTCCGAATGTTGACGCCTCCAGTTTCAATCGGGCAAGTGTTCTGCCACGTGCTCACGTGATATTCGATAGCTAGCACGCAGACGAGTTGAATGCGTCACACAACAGGACTCAATTCTCAGCCGCAGCTGCCAGCGCTTCGCTCATGTCCTTTTTGGTCAGTCTCAGGTTAGTTTGTTTTTCAACTATCAACATGCATCGCTTCCATTGAAGTTTTCCGGACTAGCCCAAGACTGTGTTTGTTTAGCAACTGTCCAGGTATTAGCCTGGAATGTTAGTGAAAATCGACGAATAAGATAAAACAGTTTTTCTGTCTATTTTACTTCAAGCGTTTGAAGACCTGTCAGATGCAAGGCCACTTCAGGCGGAACGGTATTAACCTGCGCCGGGTAATTACTGCACGCTGATGTCTGATTGCGCAAGCTGAAACCGTTCCGCAGTAGAAATCCTGTTAAGTAACTGTGCTAACAGAGAAGAATCCTGTGCTTTGAAAACTATGTTTTTGCAATTTTGTAAAGCGGAATCCGATGCCGATCACACCATAGGTTGAAAAATAGTCATGCTGAAGCTCGATGCATACAAGAGACCAGCTATTTAATGGTGTGTGTCGAAGACTAACTTTGAGTTGCTGCAGAAAACTGCAGGCATTTGATTTTCGTTGCTGTTATTTAGGACGGAGCAAGTCTCGTCAACGCCGAGGTAATTGGAAGACGTCGAATAATGACTGATTGAACAAAGAAACATTTTTGTTTTGTTTTCGAGAAGTCGAATAACATTTTTACTTGCAGTACAAGATAAAAATTATGACTTCACTTAAAGAGGTCAATAAGATATACACTACTGGCCATTAAAATTGCTACACCAAGAAGAAATGCAGATGATAAACGGGTATTCATTGCACAAATACATTATTCTAGAACTGACATGCGATTACATTTTCACGCAATTTGAGTGCATAGATCCTGAGAAATCAGTACCCAGAACAACCATCTCTGGCAGTAATAACGACCTTGATACGCCTGGGCATTGAGTCAAACAGAGCTTGGATGGCGTGTACAGGTACAGCTGTCCATGCAGCTTCAACACGATACCACAGTTCATCAAGAGTAGTGACTGGCGTATTATGACGAGCCAGTTGTTCGGCCACCATTGACCAGGCGTTTTCAGTTCGTGAGAGATGTGGAGAGTGTGCTGGCCAGGGCAGCAGTCGAACATTTTCTGTATCCAGAAAGGCCAGTACAGGACCTGCAACATACGGTCGTGCATTATCCTGCTGAAATGTAGGGTTTCGCATGGATCGAATGAAGGGTAGAGACACGGGTCGTAACACATCTTAAATGTAACGTCTACTGTTCAAAGAGCCGTCAATGCGAACTAGAGGTGACCGAGACGTGTAACCAATGGCACCCCATACCATCACGCCGGGTGATACGCCAGTATCGTGATGACGAATACACGCTTCCAATGTGCATTCACCGCGATGTCGCCAAATACGGATGCGACCATCATGATGCTGTAAACATAACCTGGATTCATCCGAAAAAATGACATTTTGCCATTCGTGCAGCCAGGTTCATCGTTGAGTACACTATCGCAGGCGCTCCTGTCTGTGATCCAGCGTCAAGGGTAACTGCAGCCATGGTCTCCGAGCTGATAGTCCATGCTGCTGCAAATGTTGTCGAACTATTCGTGCAGATGGTTGTTGTGTTGCAAACGTCCCCATCTGTTGACTCAGGGATCGAGACGTGGCTGCACGATCCGTTACAGCCATGCGGATAAGATGATTATCATCTCGATTGCTAGTGATACGAGGCCGTTGGGATCCAGCACGGCGTTCCGTATTACGCTCCTGAACCCACTGATTCCATATTCTGCTAACGCGATAGGCTACAATTCGACTTTTATCAAAGTCGGAAACGTGATGGTACGCATTTCTCCTCCTTACACGAGGCATCACAACAACGTTGCACCAGGCAACGCCGGTCAACTGCTGTTTGTTTATGAGAAATCGGTTGGAAACTATCCTCATGTCGGCACGTTGTAGATGTCGCCACCGGCGCCACCCTTGTGTAAATGCTCTGAAAAGCTAATAATTTACATATCACAGCATCTTCTTCCTGTCGGTTAAATTTCGCGTCTGTAGCACGTCATCTTCGTGGTGTAGCAATTTTAATGGCCAGTAATGTACATTTTCAGAATATTTTTTCAACACTAAAAACTGTAATAATTACGCTTCATGTAATGTTATTATGTTATCCAGAAATTTCGGAACATATTTCCACAGGATGTGAAACGTAAACTTGGACAATCACTCGTTCTGTCGAACCTTCACTATTGCGATGTGGTAGTGAGGCGACTTTTGCCGAAGTCATGGTGCGAGAAAACATCCCCAATATATTACAGAACCAGTTCCGGCGTCAACTACACCCTCAAAACACTGTGGGTTTAATGCCTCATCGGGCCGTCGGTGAATTCGAAACGTTGCATCACATGAAAAGAGCCAAATCTTGATTTCTCGGACCACAGTACACGTCTCTCCAATCATTTACTCTCCAGTTTCTGCGTTGTTCGGTCCATTAAAGACGCGCAGCTTTATGTGCCGCTGTGAGGAATGGCCTTTTGCGAGGTACGCAACTCCAGATGTGCGCATGCAATTCTCTATGCAGTGACCTTTAGGAGAAACAGAGCAAAGCTCCGCATTCTGGCTCAGACGGGCCAGTCGTGCCAGACGGCAGCCATGTCGTCCTATGCCATTCGGCGTCATGTAGATGCGGTATGGAGGGGCATGAGGCCAGCACATCGCTGACCCGGTCGTTGTCCTCCCACCAAGGCAAAAAATTCATGGCAGTACAAGGAATCGAAGCCCGGTCCTCCGCATAGTAGCCGGACACGCCGGTCACTGAGCTACGGGAGGCGGAAAATGATCTCTAGGAAGCTGGTTGAAACTATCCTGCATTCATTATCAGCAGCAGTTCCTGTCGGGCTTAAAACCTTGTCATTGTTAAATCGTGATACTCGTCTCTGGTCTCTGTCCATTAGGATCTCTTTACGATCACTGTTCTTACGCCGTATTACCTGGCTGTGAGTGGTACATCATGACTCGTATACACGCTGGGTAGCCCGCGTTGATACGCCAGCAAATAGGACGACTTCATTCACGGTGTGGTCAAAATGTTGTAGATAAAAGTAAGTTATTGTGGGTGAGTACGAAAAATAACCCTGTAAGATTCGAATTCAGCATTCGTGATGTGCTGCTTGACACAGTCAGCAAAGAACGCTAGAGCGAACCATTGTTGAGTACTACTCGAGTGTTTGGGCTCCCCATCGGGTCGGAATAGATGGAAGCAATTGAGAGGCGTGCTGTTAGATTTGTTACCGGTGGGTTCGATCAGCTCACAAGTATTACGGAGCAGCTTCATGAACTCAAGTGGGAATCCTTGGAGAGAAGACGAAGTTCTTTTCGCGAACACCGTTGCAGAAATTTAGAAACAGGCATTTGAGGCCGACTGCAGATAGATTCTCCTGCCGCCAAAGTATATTTCGCGTAAGGACCACGAAGATAAGACGAGAGAAATTAGGGCTCATACAGAGACTTATAAACAGTCTTTATCCCCTCGTTCTATTTGCCCGTTGAACAGGAAAGGAAATAATCAGGAGCAGTACGTGAAACCCTCCGCCACACGGAGTATGTATGTAGAGTAGACGCAGATGTGCACGTGCAGTAACGTCAGCTCATTTCTGATGTTCTGTCACGACTCTGCGTCGATCCATCTTCCTGTGCTTATTCCATACAAGCGACTGTGACACTCACTAAATCACACACACACACACACACACACACACACACATACAGCTATGATGAATTAGTGTCGGTAGGTTAGTTCTATATAGGGTTGCAGGGTAATATTTCTGACTTTACAGCCATCGTATTCAGCTACTAGAAGCTCTTTTTAGAGCAGTTGAGGAGGCAGCAGTGGCAAGATGACGTAATGTTGAGTCACAGATGGTTTGTCCGGTACAGATATCGTGAGAAAGACCACCTCAATCGTGGTACTTCTCAGCGATTGGTCGCTGCATTCGGAAGTTGCGCGGCAAAATGATAATCTTCTGTTGTTAATATTAGAAAAACTAAACAACGTATTAACTTGCATTTCATATTAAAGCATCTCTCAATAACGTGCTATTATTCCATTATTTCACAAGTATTAATAACCAGCAAAATAACTGCTAAACGAAAAAGCAGACGAAGCACTTTGGAGATTTTCGGATCGCGCCTAAGTTGGATGGAGGGCGAAGTTGCTCGGCTGTAAGATCAGAGCTGGTTCGGCAGTCTCAAAGGAGGAACATGTCTGCCGCGGTATCAGTTAAGACTTAATTTACAACGCCTGATTTGTAAAATATAGCTAGTTCGGTAGTCTCGGAGGACAGACGTGTTGTCTGCCGCGGTCGGCATCAGGTTATGACTTTATTAGCATGTATGATTATTTGGACCTATAGTTGAAAACAGTGTGACAGTATTTACGGAAATACACAGTTAATTATTTTGTTGAAGAATGGAAATTATTTGTGACTCTAAAGTGAAATATAATTCTGCAGTTTCTCGTGTTCTGCTAATACAAAGCGAGGGGCATCCTGTATAAACAAAAATAATTGAAAATTTAATTATTCACATAGTATTAGTTCCTCGCTGAAAGTTTCTTACAGCCGGAAGATAACGGGCTCAGTACCTACGTGTTGTTTTCTGCACAGGGGACAACATCTATATAAGAATGCAAGTTGGTGAACATTTATTAGAACTTATGCATCTCACTCAGGGCGGTGGAAGGAAATAGGCACATCGAGTGTATTGCAACCTTAGTACTAATGATATCTGGACACGTAATCTGTGGTAACACAGAGGAGGTATGAAGGAGAGAAGATTTCGAGAGAAGGGATTTATCATACGCACATATATACAATGAAGAGCCGAAGAAACATACACCTGCCTAATATCGTGTGGGGCCCTGGCAACCACGCACTAGGAGTCGACTAATGTCTAATGTAGTGCTGGAGGGAACTGACACCACGAATCTTGCAGGGCTGTCCATAAATCCGTAAGATCTCTTCTGAATAGCACGTTGCAAGGCATCCCAGATATGCTCAATAATGTTCATGTCTGGGGAGTTTGGCGACCAGCGGAAGTGTTCAAACTCAGAAGAGTGTTCCTAGAGCCACTCTGTAGAAATTGTGGACGTGTGCGGTTTCGAATTGTCCTGCTGGAATTGCCCAAGTCCATCAGAATGCACAATGGACATGATTGGATGCAGGCGATCAGACAAGATGTATACGGACGTGTCACCCGTCACATGCCCCACATCATTACAGAGCCTCCACCAGCTTGAACAGTTCCCTGCTGAAACTGAGGGTCCGTGGATTCATGAGGTTGTCTCCATACCCGTTGACGTCCATCCGCTCGATACAATTTGAAACGAGGCTCGTCCGACCAGACATGTTTCCTGTCATCAACAGTCCAAACTTGGTGTTGACGGGTCCAGGCAGTCATCAAAGGTACACAAGTGGGCCTTCGGCTCCGAAAGCCCATATCGATGATGTTTCGTTGAATGGTTCGCACGCTGACACTTGTTGATGGCTCTGCATTGAAAAAATGATTCAAATGGCTCTGAGCACTATGGGACCTAACAGCTGGAGTCATCAGTCCCCTAGAACTTAGAACGACTTAAACGTAACTAACCTAAGGACATCACACACATCCATGCCCGAGGCAGGATTCGAACCTGCGACCGTATCGGTCGCGCGCCTAGAACCGCTCGGCCAATCCGGCCTGCCGCCCAGCATTGAAATTTGCAGCAATTTGCGGAGGGTTGCACTTCTTCACGACGAAAGATTCACTTCAGTCTTCCTTGGTCCCGTTCTGGCAGGATCTTTTCCGGCCGCAGCGATGTTGGAGATTAGATGTTTTATCGGATTCCTGATATTCACGGCACACTTATGAAATGGTGGAACGGGAAAATCCCCACTTCATCGCTACCTCGGAGATACTGTGTCCTATCGCTCGTGCGCCGACTATAACACCACGTTCAAACTCACTTAAAACTTGATAACCTGCCATTGCCGGCAGCGGTGGTCTCGCGGTTCTAGGCGCTCAGTCCGGAGCCGTGCGACTGATACGGTCGCAGGTTCGAATCCTGCCTCGGGCATGGATGTGTGTGATGTCCTTATGTTAGTTAGGTTTAAGTAGTTCTAAGTTCTAGGGGACTGATGACCTAAGATGTTAAGTCCCATAGTGCTCAGAGCCATTTGAACCATTTAACCTGCCATTGTAACAGCACTAGCCGATCTAACAACTGCGCCAAACACTTGTTGTCATATATAGGGTCGCCGACCGCAGCGCCATATTCTGCCGGTTGACATGTCTCTGTATTTGAATAGCATGCCTATACCAGTTTCTTTGGCGCTTCAGTTTATATCTCGCTCTCTCTAGCCCTGTTTTTTCGACTTGCCGTAGCCAGATATCCGGCTTTACCAGGAATGCCCGGCTTTTTACGGTCGTGCCCGGCGAAATATATGCTAGTCTGGCGTGTCTGGCATTTGTTAGACTTTTTAGCGATGAAATGGAGAAAACACAACAAGACCCGTTCTAACATAGTGGCGAAAGCGCAAGGAATAAATATGAATAATGTGATAGACTATAAGGAAATACAGAATGCTTCCGTAAAAGCGTGCAAAAATGCAACAGGACATAGAGAATGCTACAATGAACAATCTGAGGTAGAGAACCTGGAGTCGAAGAAGCTAGCTTAAGGAAAAGTGGGATTAAACTTGTCTACCACTTTGTCTAGCATTACTGTCTCCCAACTTATTTACAAATAACATGCGTTCAAGTTTACGTGTACTGTGCTGTTTATTTACATGTACATTCTTTATTTCCTGCAAGGAAACAAGGAGGACTACCCTGATTACTAGGAAGCCATGATGCAGGTTTTGTTTACTTTACTTGTGCTTAATTTGGCTATGTTGTATCGTGTTTACATTGTCCCTTGACAGAACGTGCTATGAATCAACAACAGACCCATTCATTACTCAGTGCTTTTCAGAGACGTGCAATACAGTACGACGGAGCAGTACCCAGAACAGTTTCGCAGAACTAACTGAAATGCACCTTGTGTATGGTGAACTACCTTGAAATGCTCTCACTGCTGAATGGCTGTACAGGGAACGATTTCCTAACAGGCATCATCTGTCACGATGCGTGTTTATTTCTCTAGATCGGCGAATGCAGGAGGCTGGTTCACTGGAAAGAAGAAACGAGGGACCTGGTGACATGAGGACCACTGGGACACGCGATTTTGAAGAGAAGATGAACGTGTTGCAGCGGACCCCACTACAAGTACTCGTCGTATAGCTGCACATACTAGCGTGTGGCGAGTACTGCACGAACAACAATAACACCCATATCATTCACAACGAGTCCATGCAATGCTTGAGACCGACTTTGCATCAAGGGTCGCATTGTTTCAGTGGTTGCTCCAACAATGGATCGACCAGATTTCCTCCAAACCGTGCTGTTTGCTGACGAGGCCTCATTTGATCGTGGTGGTATTTCGCACAGCAGGAATAGCCATGTGTGGGATGAGGAAAACCCTCAAGTTGTAGTAGAGTCACATCATCAAGCACGTTTTGCTGTGAATATCTGGGCCGGCATTGTTGGTGACATTCTCATTGGACCATATCTTCTATCTGGCCGTCTGAATGGCCACTTGTGCTTGAGGTTCGTGCAAAGTGTTCTACCTGAGTTGTTGGAGAACGTGCCTTTGGCTGTTCGTCACAGGATGTGGATTCAGCACGACGGTGCACCGCCTCTTTTCAGTGTGGATATCCGCAACCTTCTTAATACTCTATTTCATGGTTGCTGGATTGGAAGGAGATGGTCTATTTTATGGCCTGCGAGGCCACCTGACCTGAATCCCCTTGGTTATTTCCTATGGGGGTATCTAAAGTGCATTTTGTATGAGACCCCAGTGGATAAGGAGATAGAATTACTGCCAGAATTATAGTTCCCTGTGATGCGATTCGAAACGCACCAGGGATATTTGTCAGGGTGCGTCAGAATCTTGTTCGCCGGTGTCATGCTTGCGTTGAGATTTAGCTGTCAGTTTCAGTATATTTTGTAAGATACAGTACAAATGATACCTTCGCTGAGTCAGTTATTGTATTTGCAGTTAACTGTAACCAATGTAAATAAAAAAGTACGCAGTAATGTGATTTTATGCCTATTATCTCCTTAATATGGCTTCTCCGACCCCAGGTTCACTACCTCAAATTGTTCAGTGGAGCATTCTCTACGTCCTGTTACATTTTTGCACGGTCTTACGGAAACAACCTGTATACAGGGTGTTTCACAATTCATGTTACGCACTTCTAGAGGTTGTGGGACCCAACAACGAACACATTTCTCCCAGCGAGAGACCAGTTTCATCAAACTTCGTTGACGGGGCCACAACCTCTCCTATGCTTGCACCAATTCATCACTATCAAAGTGAAATCCAAGAAGGTGTTCAAGTTTTGAAAACAGACGAAAATCGGATAGGGCCAAGTCGGGACTGAATGGAGGATGATCAGTGACACTGAACTCAAAGTGTCAGATTGTTGCAGATGTCGCAGCGCTAGTGTGTGGTCTGGCATCGTCATGCTGAAGGAGAGGGTGCTCCATGTGTGGACGAACTCTTCGAATTCGAAACTCGATTACAGTACGCTGTTTCTCACGCACCGACATAGTTACATCACACATCGCCAAGTTACACGCTGCAATTGGGAGCCCTTTAGCGCCAGAGGGCTTAAAATATGTAGACATGAAGAATAAAGATGTAGAATGGTAACAACGTTTGTTTTATTTAAAAAAAAACTTTGAGAGTTTTTACACAAAACATTCGGAGCCATTACTTTACAGCACTCCGTCGTAATGCTTCTCGTGATACTGGTCATTGAAACTTTGTAGGAAAGCTTTCGTGGAACAACTGACGTCTAGTTTCAAGCGCCTGATAATTTCTGCTTTTCAACATTTCCGTGACGCTCTCCCTTGATTCAGACAAACCTGTGTCGCTTGCGCTACATTTCGTTCTACACGGTCAATATCACTTATTAATCCTATATGAAATTGGTTTCACATACCAGAGAATTGTTCTAAGGTGAGGCATGCGAGTGTTTTGTGAGCAGTCTCATTTGTAAACTGACTCTATTTTCCTATTATGCCACCAACGAAAGGATGTCTGCCACCTGTTTTACCTACGATTGACCCTATATGATAGTTCTGTTCCGTATTCCCACAAATTTTTAGAACGACGTATGAGTTGATTGATTCTATTTGTGACCCATGGATGTTGTAGTCATAAGATACTACTTTTCTGCCCTTTAGTGAAGTGCCAGATTTATGTTTTTGTACATGGATCACCTGGCGAATTGGCCTCACCTGGATGTCATTCGGAAAACTTGATTGCAATCTCAGCAAACCGCTTATCCCTATAAATTTAGAGAAGGTTTATGACACACTCATCCTGGCAGTAACAACATACGGGCTTGAGACAATGACACTTACAACAAACAGCGCAATTCGCCTCTGTCAGAGAGTAATAGAGAGAGCAATCTGGGAATGAGTCTGAGAGACAGAATCAAGAACGAAGATCGAGCGTTTAACGAGACTGAAATGGCGTTGGGCAGCACATGTAGCCAGGAACAACTTCAAATGGACCAAAACACTGATGCAGTGGCGTCCAAGACACTCAAATAGAAGAATCGGATGTCCTTTGGTGCGATGGAGAGACGACATCCGATGACATGAGGGAAAATACTAGATACAGACTGCCCAGCAAAGATGGATACGGAAATGTCTGAAGCGGCCTTTGTCAAGGAGTGGATATGTAGAGACTGAAGAAGAAAGCAAGTTACCAATCTTTTCACCACATTGAAATCTAGCTTTTTTCAGACAGTACTTCATTAAACGTAATTGCATCATCTGTGAAATGTCTACCGGGTCATTATTATACAACACGAACAGAAAAGGTCCCATTACACGTCCTTGTGGCGCTGCTGAAATTACTTCTACTTCTCTCGATCCAAGGTAACATGCTGCGTCCTGAATACCAAGAAATCCCCAGTCCAGTCACAAATTCCGTTTGATTCTCCATATGGTTACCCTTTCAATAATAAACGCCTGGTCAGTGATGAGTCACTACTACTTTATTTTATTTTTTATTTCACACGCCTAGTTCCGTAGGACCAAATTGAGGAGCAAATCTCCAAGGTCATGCAACGTGTCAGTACATGAAATTATAACAGAAAAGTAATAAAAGATAAAATAAAATGTTTATGAATCCAAAAAAAATGACAAGACATAAGTTTATGTAAACGCATTCAACAATATAACATAGAAATCAGCTTAATTTTTGAAGGAACTTCTCAACAGAATAGAAAGAGTGACCCATGGGGAAACTCTTTAGTTTAGATTTGAAAGCGCATGGATTACTGCTAAGATTTTTGTATACTTTTGGTAGCTTATCGAAAATGGATGCAGCAGTGTAGTGCACGCCTTTCTGCACAAGAGTCAAGGCAATGCGATCCAAATGCAGACTGGATTTCTGTCTAGTATTAAGTGAGTGGAAGCTGCTAATTCTCGGGAGTAAGCTGATATTGTTAACAAGAAACAACAGTAAGGAATATATATGTTGAGAGGACAACGTCAGAATACCGGACTAATGAACAGGGGTCGACAAGAAGTTCGGAAACTTACACCACTTACTGCTCGAGCGCGAGCCAAAAATACCCTTTAAGAATGGGATGAGTTATCCCAAAATATAATACCATAGGTCATAAGCGAATGAAAATAAGCAAAGTAGACTACTTTTCGTATCAAACTATCACTTAGTTCAGATACCGTTCTAATAGTAAAAAATGCAGCATTCAGTCTTTGAACAAGATCCTGAATAGGGACTTTCCACGACAGTTTACTCTCTATCTGAACACATAGAAATTTTAACTGTTCAATTTCACGAATCATATGCCCATTCTGTGAAATTAAAACGTCAGGTTTTGTTGAATTGTGGGTTAGAAACTGTAAAAACTTAGTCTTACTGTGATTTAGCGTATTCCTCAATGATCCAACTTTTGGAGCAACTCTTCAACAGTCTGAGCCATATACGATATTGTGCATGGAATTTGACTTGTTAAAAACTGTCAACTTCTAGGTGGAGGCTAAATGAACACATCAGTCTATTTATCTCTAAAACACATACGCACTCAAAGAAATCGGAGCTTTCATGAGCATCTTGGGACTGACCTGCCCTGAAACACGCCTCTGCTTATGCAGTGTACTTTGGATCGACCCCGGGAGAGAAATCAGGTAACGTGCGGAAGTATGCGTGCGACCGGTTTCCAGAAGCTCCATACGCGAATGTGACATGAGAGAAAGCAAAAGATTCTCGTTCGGTACCTCCGTGTAGAGATCAATCTCAAAGTCACTTGCATGCAGTCTTCCTAGTGGTGTGAATTTCCATGGCTGTAAAGTCACTTTTACACAAGGACTTTCTTGTCTCAGACGACTATTCGTGGCTAGTGAGTCTACTGCAGCGCCCCTGGAATATTATTTCCTTACAAGTATAGGAATAAAAAAAAATATCATTTCCCTTACTGAAAACGCAGCTATTTGAAAACGTCAACAGAGCGTTCAAGGCAAATGGATTATCGCTGAATTTTGACTGTTCAATACTTGTCAAACAATGAAATACAATAAGTAGAAAGTTTTTTAAGTTTTTGGGATTACAGATAGATCACAAATTCAGTTGGAAAATCTGTTTCCTAGAATTTACGAAGAGCCTTGGTTTAGCTACGTTTCCAGTACGAATGGTTACTGCTATAGGCGGTTTTAAATGAAGAAGCTAGTTATTCTGCATATTTCCATTCACTAATAGGTTATGGAATCATTTTCCTGAGGAAATTCGAGTTACACGGATAGTATTTTCAGAATACAGAAGCGGGTTACAAAAATCTGGTGATACTGCTAAAACATTCTGCAGAGATTTCTTTAAAAAACTGAGTATTTTGCCTATAGCTTCACAATACACATATTCATTAATGTTCTTTGTCAGTACTAATATTTCTTTTTTCACGAAAAACACTGAAAGTCATGAATGTAATATTTCGACCAAAAACAACTTCTAAAAAATCTTGGATTTAGCAGTAGTACAGAGTGGAGTCACGTGCCTGGATGCACATGTATTCAACAACGTAACATAGCACATTAAATATCATGAAGATAATGTGGCGGAGTTTAAGACTGACCTGAAGAACTTCATGTTATACGACTGTTTCTACTCCACTGCAGAATTTGTTTGCAGAATTAGTTTGCAGAAAATTTAATGTTTTAGATTAATTTATAATTATGATTAGTACTGTAATACATTAATGTCATTTCACTGTATTAAACTTAAATGTGCATATTTGGCTTCTTTCCGCGTCCAAGACACCATTCTCCGTGCATTTCATGGAATACTACTACTGTAATGTAACGAATGATCGTTTTGTTTACACAGCGGTAGGAAACGGCACAAATGGTTGCTTCCTCATTCACAAGGGATGTTATAAATCCCAGGGATCCTGAGACTGAGACTGCCCTTTGCATCTCCTTTATCTTCTTAGGAGGTCGGTAAATAGATCTTATACCTCGTCCTCCCAGAATTCTGTCTGTTTTGTTGGATACAGCGCCGCAGACAGAAAGGAACATAATTGGTGGCTCATCACGTGAATGTCGATATCTTACTCAATGAATGTTCTAACAATACTTTTTAATGTTGGAGTAATTTGGATTTTGACCTCATCATCAAATGCCTGTATCTACTTACCCACTTTGGAATATTCACTGGTTCACCCCCAGATGGTTTTCCTAGAAAAAGAAAACAGAAAATGATTTAATTTACGTGTGTGTTTGTACCGCACTAGACAGACAATGTAGACATTATGTGAGGAATAATGTAAGTAAATGCTGGGATCGCTGGTGTACAGTCGGATGTAGATAACCTCGAATACTTCAGAAGATAGTGGGAATGCATACTGACAAAACCAGTACATGGAACTACGTAAATATACCAGGTTACATTTACTATTTGGTATGGTGAATGGCCATTTGTTCAAAATGTAGGAAAATGTTAGTTACTGAAGATCAGCAAAATAAACAATCCTATAATGTTCGAATACAGTATTTGTGGTGTGCTGCTTCACACAGTCACATCAATTAAAATTCTAAGTATAAGTAGTGGGACTGTGACAGAACTAGTGCAGTCTGCATTGTTAGTCGATTTCCTCAAGGTCAAGGTCAAGGTCACCCCTCCCCCCATTCTCCCTGCCCCTTTCCCCCTTCCCAGTTCTAGGCCAATTGGGTGAGATAAAATGGCTGCAAATTCAAAAGTGTGTGTTCCTACTGGTCTAAAAAGCTGGTGGAGCCAGCATGGTTATCATATTTATCCTCAAGTAGTGTATGTCACTTCAAGCAATTCCCCCTCTCAGTTTATTACATAGTTACTATAACTGAGGTCGTGTCATACCTCCTTTATGAATTAATACATATCATGCTGCTTCTATGATTTATGACCTAGAAATGTGTGCCTTGTCTCCACCACTAGCGGGAAATTCAAAAATTGCAGTTGGAGCATTATCCTATTGGACAGGAAAGATGTTGCAGCCTGCATTGTTGCCAGATTGGTTCCATTCACTGTAGTAAAAGGATCGTCGTCATGTTATGTCAGCAGCAGAGATCTGCCACCTCCAGGTATGTTAAAAGAAGAAAACTGACTCATTCAGTTGAATGTAAGAAGTAACTCATTGCTCATTATTATTCACTGTACTTTTTCGCAAATACTCCACAACATAATTACATGGTCACTTTTTCGAAACTACGTAATTGCCTCCCACTGTGACACAGAAGTTTGAAATTTGGCTCAAAGAAGATGCCAACAACCTTCCTCTGTAATGATGCAGAAGCCCTGCGACGTCACTCCAAGGCTCGGCGACACTTCAGACAGCAGTGTACCGACACATGCGAAGAAAAGGCTAGACCTCAGAAGTTCATACGAGGTGTAAGGTGGATTAATGACGTCACATTGGCGCCAAATTTCAGCGCAGTTCTGACCAACGCCACTGTGGACGTGTCACATGATGGGAAGATTTTCATACCCCCTGTTACTCATATTACTCACATTTCATCTCTACTTTTGAAACCTATGTTATGGAGGTCAGTACCCCGATGCCCAGCGTAGAAATCACGCTGTTTTCTTATGGGTGGCCGTGGGAAACAATTCAGACACACTGCCACTCAGTATCGATAAGAAAAGGCCTCAGAGAGGTGGCATAAAGTGCAGCAATCGAAACACCCCTTCCTTAGGGCGTGAATGCCAATACATTTAGCTGTAGAAAATTACTTTTCGCACTGTGATGCGGAACAGGACGACTTTCCCCATAACCTTTGCACTGCTGACACTCCCCAGTCGGTTCAACCCTTCTCTAAGGTCATCATCGGCCTGAAACTCCACTGAACGTGATTGTACCCGTTTGGAGTGTATCACAACTGTTATTTTTCCTCTGGTACAGAGAGTGAATCCTCTTGGGACAGCTAAAAACCATCTGAAGAAATGTGAACTTGAACGGAAGTGGCAAACGGTGTTTATGTTTTTTCAGCCCACCTGTTTTGCTCCCCTCCTGTGGCATGCTCACAGGGGGGTGGGGGGAGATGGGGGATGGGGGATGGGGGGGTGCGTCATTGACACATGGGTGAATAAAACGGCAGCGTCCGCCTAAGCCTTTCCCCCCACCCCTCCTCCACACACACACACACACACACACACACACACAAAAAAAAGGTTCAAATGGCTCTGAGCACTATGGGACTTAACTTGTAAGGTCATCAGTTCTCTAGAACTACTTAAACCTAACTAGCCTAAGGACATCACACACATCCATGCCCGAGGCAGAATTCGAACCTGCGACCGTAGCGGTCGCAGTTCCAGACTGTAGCGCCTAGAACCGCTCGGCCACCTCGGCCGGCCTCCACACACACACCAGGTTGACAACACCCTCAGTGCCACCCACAAAATTTTATTGAATACTTTAAAAATGTGCATGTACAGAGAGAGCCAGTCACAGATTACTAGGCGCCGTTATGACAGGCATCTCTTTCGAGACCCCTTCGATTTCTCATGTGGCCAGCAGATGCTAGTTCAGCGATATAGTGCTACTCAACTCAGGGGTGTTCAAACGGTTGTCTGTCACGATGGAATCTAGTAATCAGTAACTGTCTCTATACAGTTACATTTTGAAAGTGCACAACAGAGGCGTGCAGGTGGCGCCGAGAGTGCTGCGGAACTTGGGGGGGGGGGGGGGGAGGGTGGTTGTCTTACAGCGACCCTTTTACATTTTATTCACGACTCCCCTCCCCTCTTTCCTCTAATCACGCCACAGGAGAACGCGAAACAGGAGGGATGAAAAAAGCATAAACAAATTCAAATTTTGTTGAATGGTTTTGGACGATCCCTAGTGGTTCCACTCTGCATACCAGAGCAAAAATTGCGGTCCTTCTACATTCTAAAGGGGCGCAATCCCGTTCGATGGGGTTGCAGGCCCACGATGATCTTAGAGAAAGGTTGAATTGTCTGGGGGGGGGGGGGGGGGTGACAGTAGTGCCAAACGTTGTAAGAACGTCGTTCTGTTGCGCATCGCACTGCAAACTGTCGTCCTCGAATGCAAAATATGTGGGAATCAACGCCCCAAGGGAAAGGGTGTTTCCATGGACATCCTTTATACCACGCCCTGAGGCCTTTTCGTATACTGAGCGGTAGCATGTGTGAAATGTTTTCCTCGTCCACCCATAACAAAACCGCGTGATTTCAACGCTGGGCATCTCAGTTCTGACCTCTATCGCAGAGGCGTCAAAAGAGGGGGGGGGGGGGGGGAGGGGGGGAATGGTTTGTGGGTAAGAGGTGGTATGACGATGTTCCCATCGTGTGACATGTCCAGGGTAGCGTTGGGCCGAGTTATGGTGAAATTTGGTGTCAATGTGACATCGTTAACTAACTTTACACCTCTCATGAACTTCTGAGTTCTAACCTTTTTTCGCATGTGTCGACAACTTGCTGTTTGGAACGTCGCCAAGCTTGAGGGTGACGTCTCAGGCCGCCACGCTTTTGTACGACTACAGAGCAAAATTCGCAACTTCATCCTCGCAATGGCAGACAGTTAAGGGCTTACGGAAAACTGGCCCTTTAATTGTATTGCGCAACGTTCTTATGACTTTTTCCTATTCCACAGCCCTGGATCAGAAACCAACTCTGCCCAAATTATCGAATCAGGAGGCTCAATTGTTTCATAAATACGAGCTTCTATTGTCTGCACTGCTGCTGCTCGGTGAGCAGAAATCAACACCTGATATTTCGGAGCAGGAACACAACTGTTCGTTGCAGTAGCACCACCAACGCCGCCACAACCACCACCAGCACCAACTCGCCAGTCTGCATCTACATGGTTTGGGTGATGATAACAGAAACTGATAATGTTAAACATGTTGCTATAGTTTGGTTTACAGAGATTTATTGGTATAGACTATGTGGTAAGAGGGAGTACATTGATGATCAGATGACAATGGAGTACGACCCATCTACATTACTGGGCATTAAAATTGATACACCATGAAGATGACGTGGTACAGACGCGAAATTTAACCGACAGGAAGAAGGTGCTGGGATATGCAAATGATTAGCTTTTCAGAGCATTCACACAAGGTTGACACCGAGCGAGGTGGCGCAGTGGTTAGACATTGGATTCGTATTCGGGAGGACGACGGTTCAATCCCGCGTCCGGCCATCCTGATTTAGGTTTTCCGTGATTTTCCTAAATCGCTCCAGGCAAATGCCGGGATGGTTCCTTTCAAAGGGCACGGCCGACTTCCTTCCCCGTCCTTCCCTAATCCGATGAGACCGATGACCTCGCTATCTGGTCTCCTTCCCCGAAACAACCAACCAAGGTTGGCGCCGGTGGCGACACCTACAACGTGCTGACATGAGGAAAGTTTCCAACAGATTTCTCATACACAAACAGCAGTTGACCGACGTTGCCGGGTGAAACGTTGTTGTGATGCCTCGTGTAAAGAGGAGAAAAGCGTACCATCAAGTCGGATTGTAGCCTATCGCGATTGCGGTTTATCGTATCGCGACATTGCTGCTCGCGTTGGTCGAGATCCAATGACTGCTAGCAGAATATGGAATCGGTGGGTTCAGGAGGTAATACAGAACGCTGTGCTGGATCCCAACAGCCTCGTATCACTAGCAGTCGAGATGACAGGCATCTTATCCGCATGGCTGTAACGGATCGTGCAGCCACGTCTCGATCCCTGAATCAACAGATGGAGACGTTTGCAAGACAAAAACCATCTGCACGAACAGTTCGACGACGTTTGCAGCAGCATGGACTATCAGCTCGGAGACCATGTCTGCGGTTACCCTTGACGCTGCATCACAGATCGGAGCGCCTGCGATGGTGTACTCAACGACAAACCTGGCTGCACGAATGGCAAAACGTCATTTATTCGAATTATCCAGGTTGTGTTTAGAGCATCATGATGGTCGCATCCGTGTTTGGCGGCATCACGGTGAACGCACATTGGAAGCGTGTATTCATTCGTCATCGCCATACTGGCGTATCACCCGGCGTGCTGATATGGGGTGCCATTGGTTACACGTCTCGGTCACCTCTTGTTCGCACTGACGGCACTTTGAACGGTGGACGTTACATTTCAGATGTGTTACGACCCGTGTCTCTACCCTTCATTCGATCCATGCGAAACCCTACATCTCAGTAGGATAATGCACGACCGCATGTTGCAGGTCCTGTAGGGGCCTTTCTGGACACAGAAAATGTGCGACTGCTGCCCTGGCCAGCACATTCTCCAGATCTCTCACCAATTGAAAACGTTGGTCAATGGTGGCCGAACAACTGGCTCATCACAATACGCCAGTCACTACTCTTGATGAACTGTGGTATCGTGTTGAAGCTGCATGGGCAGCTGTACCTGTACACGCCATCCAAGCTCTGTTTAACTCAATGCCCAGGAGTATCAAGGCCTTTATTACCGCCAGAGGTAGTTGCTCTGGGTACTGATTTCTGAGGATCTATGTGCTCAAATTGTGTGAAAATGTAATCACATGTCAGTTCTAGTATAATATATTTGCCCAATGAATACCCGTTTATCATCTGCATTTCTTCTTGGTGTGCAATTGTGCAATTTTAATGGCCAGTAGTGTAGTTCTCCTCGAGGCATCTGCTTCTCTGGCATTCAGGTGTCCATCATTAAGATGTATGGGGATACAGCACTCAAGCTAATATCTGGAGACTCTATTTATTTACATCGTTCCAGTGTTATGAACTAGCGCGATCTACATATGTGATGCATTATGGATTGCAACAGACGGTCTGAGTCGCTGGCAACTGTATGTCATATCAGTATTCAACGACTTCGTAAGCTACATGTGTGAGAATAGTGTACATGCGAGAGAGTTAGAACAATGTATAAATTCATGTGTCCACGCAATACCAAAGTCAGTAACTTTTACATTCAGGAGTATTAAAATTCAAACAAGAGGAATTTATGGATAGAATACGTCGACACATTACTGTTCCAATAAATATTGGTACAGCGCAGGGTGAATTCAAATCAAATAAGAAAAAGTTATTTGAAAAATACTACAATGGGGATACTGTAGAAGAAAAAGAGAATGAGTACATTTTTTGATGATTGTGAATAACAATGTCTGAAACTATATCTAGAATAAATAATATTTCTTACAAGACTGTTTTATTTTTTTCCCACCCCATACTGTGTGATTTAAGAGTTTCTTACGATGCGCACTTGGTTCAAATGGCTCTGAGCACTATGGGACTTAACTTCTAAGGTCATCAGTCCCCTAGAACTTAGAACTACTTAAACCTAACTAACCTAAGGACATCACACACATCCATGCCCGAGGCAGGATTCGAACCTGCGACCGTAGCGGCCGCGCGGTTCCAGACTGTAGCGCCTTTAACCGCTTGGCCACCACGGCCGGCACGATGCGCACTCATTGCAGTTCAGTGATTAAGGTAACTGAAGAGGAAAAGGCGGAGCCCTTTTACTACCCACACTAAACAGTCTAAGCTGCAGTGGCTGCACATTTTTCTAAGAATTTTTTAAAGAAAAACGTATATGAGGTACTGTGAAAAAATTATTTTATTTGTTCCCTTTTACAGCCCCCACAGCACAGTTTGGCAGAGGGAGGTTCATTAGTTTGATATTTTCCGTCCAAATTAAAATTTATACCAAAATACTCATACATGGAAATAAACAGATCACTCTGAAACACTTGAGGTGACTCGTGAAATCCATGTGAAATATTACATTAGTTGTTTAGGACTTCGTGCATTGCACTTCTTGTAGCCGAGCGCATTTCAGTTAGCATTATCGTATCTGCATATCTATAGCTTCTTACCTGTTGTACAGAAGACTCGGTTTCTTAACAAGTTTCACTATATAGTCTGTATTCAAAGGATGATACCTACGATTTGATTAGTAACGCGCACCATCAAGTGAGCCAGAACAGTGAACGCACAGCAAAGCTGCGAGGTGAAAGGATCGTTGGGCATCTCGCAAGTAATGAGTTGCCGGGAAACGACAGAGAAACAAATATCCCGTCGTCATCCGGTGCAACTTGCTAGGCGTCAGCCCAGACCGGCGCTGAAACACCGTGTATTTAACCTTAGCGCCTGTCTGTCCGCACCTCCCTCCAGCTGTGCCAACATCGCGACTACCAAAGATTTGTCAAATACGGGAAATCAGCAGTCGGGAGAGAGAATGGGGGACGTACACTGATTCACAGTGAAACTGCAACGCCACCAAGGCGATATGCAAAATACGTCAAATTGGCGTGAAGTGTACTGCGTGCTTGGATATTACACTACTGGCCATTAAAATTGCTACACCACGAAGATGACGTGCTACAGACGCGAAATTTAACCGACAGGAAGAAGATGCTGTGATATGCAAATGATTAGCTTTTCAGAGCATTTACACAGGGTTGGCGCCGGTGGCGACACCTACAACGTGCTGACATGAGGAAAGTTTCCATCCGATTTCTCATACACAAACAGCAGTTGACCGGCGTTGCCTGGTGAAATGTTGTTGTGATGCCTCGTGTAAGGAGGAGAAATGCGTACCATCACGTTCCCGACTTTGAAAAAGGTCTCTGTAGCCTATCGCGACCAAACACGGATGCGACCATCATGATGGTGTAAACAGAACTTGGATTCATCCGAAAAAATTACATTTTGCCATTCGTGCACCCAGGTTCGACGTTGAGCACACCATCGCAGGCGCTCCTGTCTGTGATGCAGCTTCAAGAGTATCCGCAGCCATGGTCTCCAAGCTGATAGTCCATGCTGCTGCAAACGTCGTCGAACTGTTCGTGCAGATGGTTGTTGTCTTGCAAACGTCTCCATCTGTTGATTCAGGGATCGAGACGTGGCTGCACGATCCGTTACAGCCATGCGGATAAGATGCCTGTCAGCTCGACTGCTAGTGATACGAGGGCGTTGGGATCCAGCACGGCGTTCCGTATTACTGTCCTGATCCCACCGATTCCATATTCTGCTAACAGTCATTGGATCTCGACTAACGCGAGCAGCAGTGTCGCGATACGATAAATCGCAATCGCGATAGGCTACAATCCGACCTTTATCAAAGTCGGAAACGTGATGGTACGCATTTCTCATCCTTACACGAGGCATCACAACAATGTTTCACCAGACAACGCCGGTCAACTGCTGTTTGTGTATGAGAAATCGGTTGGAAACTTTCCTCATGTCAGCACGTTGTAGGTGTCGCCACCGGCGCCAACCTGCTAATCATTAGACGACTATACGAAAATGACAACACCTTATCGTTTTTAGCTAACGTACTATTGTAATTATAAACAAGAATGATGAAAATGCCTGACATAACCGCAGGGTAATTTTTCTGCGTAAGTTGTGTGTAACGTAAGAGAGTATTGAAGGATTTCACCGTATAGTTAAATATTGAAGCCACTGAAGGTATTACTTACAGTCATTCATCTGGTAATCACTTAGCTCCTTCCTTATCCGAATCCGAGAAATACATTTCAGTTCTGGAAATGTCACCCGCTACATTGATAACGAGCCGATCAACAACAGAATCCACGAACCCAACCAGGCGCAGTATTTTCTCTTCTTTTATGACGAGCCGTTCTATATCCCACCAGTGTTCGGCATTGATGTGTGAAAAAACTGCGTGCATTAGTTCCAGTATGTCTGGCAGCTTAACAGTTTTGTTACGTTACAGTATGTCTGGCAGCTTAACAGTCTTGTTACTTCTCAGGCCAAATCCCACAGCTTGGCTCCAGATCATTTTGTCGGGTCCATATTGAAATGGTACAGTGGCAAATGTAAAAATGCAGCATTTGAATGATGTGTTCGATGCTGTGAAAATAATTGTTTTTCATGTTTCTACGATACTTATGTACCTCTGTGGTATAAAACGATGGACATAGTCCAAATAAAGAGTATTTGGTTTTTCATTTTTGCCTTAAAAATTAAATTATGTTTTCTTAATTTAAACAACTTTTATGAACAGTCTTTCATAAAACATCTATAATTAAGGATTTGTATCTGAAATGGAAACAGGAAATATGTAATTAGAAACAAGAAGACGTGGATTATTCATAAAAAATGATGAATTTTATAATTACGAGATGTAGGTATTTCAAATTGAACGAGAAAAACGAATTATACTGTGGAGATGTGCACCAACGCACGAATAACCGCATTTTGTTAATATTCCATTACGCTCCCGACTGCGCTACCCATTCAATATAGATTAGTTTTTCAATTGCATTATATACAAAACTTTAAAGCCGATTATCTCTGTAAATTTATGAAAAACATTAAGAACATCCTGTTTCTCGGAACTTTTCAACCGTGTTCCAAGCGCGTGTTTCACTGCGGAACAGAAAACAGCCATTTTCATACTGCGCATTATTAGCACGAAAAGCAGAGCACATTGTCAACCTAATGAAGTATATGTTCGAGACTAACTTCTATTTATGATGTTTATACCGTGTGTGTGTGTATGAGTGAGAGAGAGAGGGGGATAGAGCCGACGATTTTTTTTGGGGGGAGGGGGGGGGGGTGGCGGGTGTACTAGCTGTTAGCGAGTGGCAAAAGTATTAATATAATAATACTGTCCAATGTAATAATAATAGAACCCATCATCTTTACACTCACTCATCCATGAACCCCTCCACAGAACATTGAAACGAAAAGTCAAAACAGCTGCCACCAAAGTTTTCAGCCACTCGCTAACAGCTAGTACACCGGCCACCCCCCCCCCCCCCAAAAAAAACACTCATACACACACACACACACACACACACACACACACACACACACACACACACGGTATAAATATCATAAATAGAAGTTAGTCTCGAACGTATACTTCGTTAGGTTGGCAACAAATAGGTAAACGTACCAAAGAAGATGAAACACGTAATGGAATCGCAATATTCACGCTGTGAAAAGCAGTGTACGACGAAATAGTTGTATCGAGTGACAAAAGAACAATAGTGCACCACAAAAAAGAGTGAGAAACATGGTGAACAGAGTGTGGCAGGCGAGAACACAAAGATGTGATTATATGACAGTGATAAAAGTGGTAGTGCGACCTCCAGACCAGAAGAGGAAACGCAGATCGGCAAATCGTAAGTAATTACTTTTTTTACAAAAAATCGCGAAGTGAACTGTTTGATAATCTAAAACTAACAAAACTGTATCGTTATAGATCCCACTGATGATGCCTTAGAATAGGAGAAGGCGAAACGCGTATGGAATACGATAAATAAAGTAACTAGCAGCAGGAAAAGGCAGTTTTATTTACAAAACAAGTATTCATAGCACAATGTTTGCTTCCGTGTTAAACTTATGACGAGTAAAGTATAGAGCACAGAGTTTTTGCAAACTGGACGGCCTGACACCCTTGGTTGTCGAGTAGTAATATCAAGACTGTCGCGAGACTTGTAGATTGAGAATGGGGAACTTGTTGTAAAATAATACAAAACACCTTTCTCTTTGTTCATTGTAGCCATAGATAATGTATTAAATGAGTTATCGGTATGTTGAATTCACCATTTTGTTCATAGAACTTCCAGTCATGGCACTAGAGTTGTCTCTTGTGCTGCTATGCATTACCACTCTCTGTCGGTCCATGTCTTAAAAATCTTCTCGTGCGGCGATTATATACTTTTTCTTCCGTGTGTTTCTTTGTTTCGTTAGTGACAGGTGTCATTATTTTACTTCTTTCACAGTGATTTAATTTGAGAAGTCATCAGAAATGAATAAAATTATTGTTAGATAGAGATCTTTGTCAGTTTATGAAACATCAGATGCAAAGCAACAGTTAAGCAATGTGCCTGAAACTTAATAGACGCGCAAAACTTGTCTTGCGATTTTCTCGGAATTGCCAGAGTAGTACACCTTACTTACTTACTACTTGCACATTGTGTTCTTTTAATGGCCAACTAAAGGTGTATACAGCGCGAAGTAAATCCGTGATCCCAACGTCGTGGCCGGCCGAAGTGGCCGTGCGGTTAAAGGCGCTGCAGTCTGGAACCGCAGGACCGCTACGGTCGCAGGTTCGAATCCTGCCTCGGGCATGGATGTTTGTGATGTCCTTAGGTTTAACTAGTTCTAAGTTCTAGGGGACTAATGACCTCAGAAGTTGAGTCCCATAGTGCTCAGAGCCATTTGAACCATTTTTGAACCAACATCGTGGCCTCCTCTTGTTAGAAATGAAATACAAAACTGAATATTTCTTTAAAATATCATTTGTTGCAATACAGTCTCTTTTATTCATATTAGCGAAAGGGTATCACTGTTTTTATCTCATTTTGTTGGTTATTATTCGTTCCATTTGAACGACAGCGCTGCACTACAGGGTGGATGCATATTAGAAGGGTGTAGCCATGAGGAAAAGTTTGGAAAGCTCTGGTTTAGAGTATTGGAGGCGCGTGACCGCTGCCGATGGTGTTCATTCAGCTGCGATGCGCGAGAGAGACGGCGATTAAACTTAGCATGGCTTGGCGGAAGTTGCCAAAGATGAACGATAGTATCTCGCTTAAAGACATGTCTCCGTATTTTTAAATATTTTTTTCAATAAACCGGCCGTGGCCTTTTCGAAGAAACCGTCTAGCTAGCCGCCTTAACTGATTTGGGAAATCCGTTTCATCCCGAATACAAATCCAATGCCGTATTCTGCTGAACTCTGTGATTCCATGCATTGCTTGCCTTATACCTTCCCGAATACCCCAACACTGATACAAAGATTTGTGCCAAAACACAACCTTGGGTTAATTATTCCACAAAAAGCGGAGAAATTCAGCGAACAGTTCCGTGAGTTAAATCTGGGCCATTGAGTGGGCGCTTTCACTTGATTTCTCTACGTAGAATGAGCCACGGATCAGGTTGCGGCGCGAGTTCTTTGTATTCGTGGCAGCCCTGCACACTGGATGCGACCTTGCATCATTGCCTCTGCTGTTTTCCGGACGCAGTTCTACGTCTACCCCCAGTCACAACACAGCGGTCGCAAGTCAGGAACGCGCTGTACTACAGCGTGGATGCACACGAGCGATTTATCATCGCGAATTCGCAGGTTCATTTCTTCGCGCGTTTTAACAGTACATGTGAAACAATAGAGCGACGCACACTATGGGAGCGAAGCTGCGAAATCGCAGCGAGAGAACTGTGTCCGCCAACAACTGCTGCTTCCCAGCGGTCTTCCCGCTCACTGCGAAGCAGCAACACTGTGAGAATTTGGCAATACACACGTGTTCGCAACTTTGGAAACAGCTATCGTCCGCCTGCCGGTTTGGACGTTGAATTATATATTGAAGATGCGAAAAAACAGCCTCAAATATCGGACATACCTCGCAAGGAATGCCATGGTAAGATTAAGACGAGAGCCACATGGTTTCAAATGCGTGAATTGTTTTGTGAGGGTTTTGCTGCGAAATCACATCAGGAGTAAGATGGTATTAGCAAACGTCGAAATTAACTATTTAGTGTTTACGTTCTAGTGCTGACTTTTTGCTGGAATGCGGCCATTCAGAATTTGAAATAGCCCTAAAAAGCAAATGATTCGCTCCATGGCTAGAGCCTTTTCACCTCAATGGTACATCTTCAGTCCAGAATAACATATAAATGAACAGGGTGTATCAGAAAGAATCATCCTATTTGGCACGTCTATATTTCTGAAACTAATGAACATATGCAATGAATTTTGTTTTTTGATAGACGGGAAACTCAAAAAGTTTTTTTTCATACATTTTCATAGGTGTTCAATATGCTCCCCTTGAGATGCACGGCATATGTCAATGCGGTATTCAGATTGTTCCCACACTGCAGCGAGCATGTCTTGTGTTATAGCTTCCACAGCTGCTGTTATGTGATGTCTCAGTTCATTCATTGTTGTTGGTAGCGGAGGCACGTAAACAGTCTTTTATAAACCCCCACAAGAAATAATCACATGCAATCAGGTCCGGTGACCTTGGAGGCCAGTAATGTAAGGCTGAATCATTTGGTCCAGTGCGACCGATCCATCGTTTAGTAATCCTTTGGTTTAAATGTTCAAATGTGTGTGAAATCTTATGGGACTTAACTGCTAAGGTCATCAGTCTCTAAGCTTACACACTACTTAACCTAAATTATCCTAAGGACAAACACACACACCCATGCCCGAGGGAGGATTTGAACTGCAGCGCCTTAGATCGCTCGGCAAATCCCACGCGGCCTTTTGGTTTAAAAATTCCCGCACTTCTAGATGCCAGTGTAGCGGTACAAAATACTGTTGGTAAATGAAGCCGTTAGAATCAGACTCCAACTGTGGTAAAAGTAAGTTCTCAAGCATATTGAAATATGTGCTTCCTGTAACAGTGTTCTCAGCAAATAAAAATGGACCATACATCTTTTGCGGTAAAATGCACAAAACACGTTAAATTTTGGAGAGTCCCTCTCTCCTTGTACAACTTCATGCGGTTGTTCCGTACCCCATTACGATGGTTCACCTTTCCGTTTAAATGGAATGTTGCCTCGTCACTAAACACTAAGCGTGGAAGAAAACTGTCATCCTCCATCTTGCCAAGAACGAAATTATAGAACCCCACTCGTTGTTGTGCGTCACCTTCACGAAGAGCTTGCAGTAGCTGAATTTTGTATGGTTTCATGTGTAAACGTCGACGCAATACACTCCAGACGGACATCGAAGGCATGTTGAGCTGTCGAGCTGCACGGCGAACGGATTTCTGCAGACTTCTTGTGAAACTATGGCGGATGCGTTCGACGTCTGTGTCAGACACTCGGGGACGGACCGGCGATTTGCCTTGCACAAGCAACCTGTTTCTCGGAATTGTCCATGCCATCGTCTAATGTTCTGTGCTGTAGGATGATTCACACCGTACCTAGTACGAAAGTCACGGTGAACAGTTAATACTGAACCGCAGTGCGCAAAATATTGAACACGAAACGCTTTCTGTTGTCCCGACACCATTTTTACTAGAACTGAAGCGTTGCTACCTAGCGGGAACCATGTAAAGCTCGAGAGTTTGCTCATTCCAATAGTATGTTGTTCACGCACATATCTCAAGTAACATAATAGTTATGATTTTTTTTAAAAAATCGAATGATTCTTCTTGATACATCGTGTATATTATGTTATTTCAGACATTTCAGTGTAATGACTGTTTTCTTGTACAGCAACCGACTTTTCTGCTTCCTTCTGCTTACGCCCACATTGTTTGCCTACCAGTTTAGTACTGCTGCGCTATTACCACTGCGATGTCACCGTGTGTGTACTGAAACGATTTTTGACGCTATTGAGCTCGCTGTGAGCACAGCACGCGCATCTCCTCGTTGCATCGAGCCTGAGGCGTGAGACAAAATGAACCGTCCTTGCACACATTCTCGAACGTACAAGATGGTTGTTTGGTATCGAAATAAAAAGCAGCATCTGTCCCTTTACTGAAAAAGCAGCTTTCGAAACATCTGAAAATATTTGCAAATGGTTAAAAACAAACGGTTTATGTGAGTTTTCCGGATTTCCCGGTGGACCTACTGCAAATGCACTTCTTGGGATTGCCGTCGCATGACATTTGTGCTAGTCCCACAGTACTCTTTCGAAGCAGCTGTTCAGCAGCTTCAGGTGATCACAGTAATTACTGCTGCAATACGCGGGTGACAGATATTCGCACAGCGGCGTCCAAATTTATCACGGCCACAAACAAGAACCACACATGAAACTTCTTGGTAGATTAAAACTGTGTGCCGGACCGAGTAGAGCACTTGCCCGCGAAAGGCAAAGGTCCCGAGTTCGTGTCTACGTCCGGCACACAGTTTTAATCTGCCAGAAAGTTTCATATCAGCGCACACTCCGCTGCAGAGTGAAAATTTCATTTAAGAACTACACCTGCTCGGAAAAGCCCTTATGTTGGACAAAAGTTGAACACGCTCCATTCGAATATTCAGTTCACTGTGGAAGTGGAAAGAGACAGCAGCTTACAGTTTTGAGTTATCATAGTTAGCAGAAAAGCCGACGGAACGCTGGGGAACAGCGTCTACCGCAAACCTACTCATACAGAGCTATATTTGCAGGCCAAAAGTTGTCATCGCCCTGCAAAATGTGGAAGCGTCGTATGATCTCTGCTCCATAGAGAACATGTGGTCCCTGATCTCGATAGGGTGCCACATATGCTGCAACATCTAAGAGTGGTGTTCCGACAGAATGGATACTATTCTGAAAAACAGTATACAGTGCATTCCGTTCCAAACGAGTTCAGCACAGGGAGGTAAATCAAGATATGAAGATAACCACTACAACGGCCTTCTTGCTGAGGAATCAACCCCACGGGAAATATGGAAGGTCACGTGCTGTGTGAAACAGGAAAGGTTATGGGTAATGAGGTGTATAAGTGTGGCATACTATCAATTGTAACCTGTACTGTGTGCATCTGTTGCATAGCTGACATGTTTGACTAAAACAAAATCAGTTACAAAAGATGGATTTGTTCTGATCTACATTACAATTGAGGAACCTGTTCTGTTCTGTCAGTTACGATCTTGGCCTTAGAAAAAACGGCTTATGTAAGATTCTGTCCTAACGTGGGAAGTCTTTTATCGGACGGAGATGTAACACTGTGCAAGAACGCTATGTTGAACACCGTAGAAATACACACCTGGGCCAGCCTGACAAATCGGCAACAGCGGAGCATTGTCTAAATATGGGACATCGTATGTTTTATGAAAATACTCAAGTTTTATCCTCAGAATAACAGTTCTTGGGCTGTGTTTATCCAGATAACCTCATGAACACGGATGCGGGATTTCAATTAAGGGCTGCCTGCAACCCAGCGCTGGCTGCAATTAAATTAAAACGGGAAAAACAAGAACTTCCGATAACACACTCGACGCAACGGATTGCACAGATTTAATTCTGATTTTAGCCCACAACGACCAGGAGAGCGGTGTGCTGACCCCTTACCCCTTCATATCGCTTACGAATGACATCACTGAGTGCGGCTGGTCCCGTCGGAGGTTCGAGTCCTCCCTCGGGCATGGTTGTGGGTGTTTGTCCTTAGGATAATTTAGGTTAAATAGTGTGTAAGCTTAGGGACTGATGACCTCAACAGTTAAGTCACATAAGATTTCACACACATTTGAACATTTTTTTTGACACCACTGATACGACTGCCCCGTCGGAGGTTCTAGTTCTCCCTCGGGTGTGGGTGTGTCGTACTTAGCGTAAGTTAGTTTAAGTTAGGTTAAGTAGTGTGTAAGCCCAGGAACCGATGACGTCAGCAGGTGGGTCCCATAGGAACTTACCACAAATTTCCTTTACACCACTGACAGAGGATGACTCGGCGGCCGGTTGGTCGCGACTGGGCTTGAAACTTGCAAAAGAAAGCCGCAATAACACCGGCAGCACTGTCATCGCCGACGACGCATTGGCGAATGGCCTCTTTTCGGCTTCCGGCAGGTGGAGCGGTGGTGCTATTTTCTTCCAACTATAAGAGCTTTTCCGTGCGTGAGTGTTTCCTTCTCGTGGCCCTTGTAAATTTGGACGCCGCCCGCGAGTACCAATGATTGCACCTTAAAACGTCCACTAATAATTACCGCCTTGGTATCTTACTGAAACGAATCACGAAGTAACTGGGATGACGGTCCTCCCCGCGCGCTTCAAGTTCTACGAAAACACTGCCCACGACAGCAATGCAAAATTTCGTACGCTGTGCCAAAGGTCCACCGGCAGCTGCGCACACAGAGCGTTTCTGCGCTACCTGTGCAACACGAAATGACGGTGCCAATGACTATCACTTAACGCCTATCGCACCCGTTATGCCATATGTTCCACAGTATAGTTACGATTGGGGGAGTAGTGCGACGCACTTGGCCTTTGCCCAAACATGTCAATCAGCAGCAGCGAATATCAAGACGAAATTCCGATGTATGCAAAGTTATGGCTGGAAAACTGACTCCTTCTTCGAGATTCAGGTTACAGAACTCCTCCACTGCTTATGAACCCTTAGAAGAGTCCTAGCACTACAAAACAAATGTCATTAACAAATGCATCACAAAGAAACGTGTTGTAAATGAAAACTGTTTATAGAATCGTAAATACATTTGCTGACACAGAGAGCGCCTTCGGTTACTTTATAGTGTATAGTTCTGCAGAGTATTCAAAAAATGGTTCAAATCGCTCTGAGCACTATGGGACTTAACTGATGTGACTTAAACCTAACTAACCTAAGGACATCACACACAGCCATGCTCGAGGCAGGATTCGAACCTGCGACCGCAGCGGTCGCGCGGTTCTAGACTGAAGCGCCTAGAACCGCTCGGCCACTCCGGCCGATTGCAGAGTATTGCTGAGTACATTAAGGACGAAGGATTTGAAACTGCAGGAACAGAGAAAGGCACGTTGGAAACCGAAGCAGCAGCATACGGCTTGCAGGTCACAACACATGTCAGATGGAGGGTAACTTGGTTCGGTTTCGGAAGATCGCTTCTCTCTCGTGCGCGAGCAAGAAAAATTCCTTGAACCTCTCTGAATTGATCTTAATGCTAGAAAGGGTGGTATCAGATAACTTGCCAGTCAATGCGGATGCTGGTGCAAGTGCAATCTAGGCTTCGTATCCGATTTAGTAGGTAACTGTCCTACAGTCACCAAATAAAGTAATTGCTTTGGTAAGACTGACAGTGCATATAGATGCAATAAAAAAAAAGCGGGGGCAGAGGAGAACCACACCCCACATCAAAAAAAGAACACTTTTCTCTTTATTAATTACATTAAAATTGTTTTATTGCTTCCTTGGATACAAAGGTCAGAAAACACAAATTAGCTACTACCTCCAACTTAGACGCCATATGGAATTTAGGAATTAATATGAATATTAACAAGTTCACCTAGGTGTGTAGTAATGACGACTCCCGCTAATCCTTCCTGTCGAGAGGCGTGTCCCACCGGTAGCACACGGTCGAGCCTACCATTTATGCTACCAGCAACACAATAATGTGTGATATATTACCTATCAGCTTGTCGCAACATCTCTGAACACAATCTTATGTGACCTTTCAACGAGAGAGCTTCCTAGACAAATGACGTACCACATAACTTGTGTTTAATTTAGTGTACAGTCATTTTATGTGACCTCTTGTTGTTTGAAAAATAAAAGGTATATCTATTGAAATAGTAGCCTAGGGCGTTTGAATACGACCGCCGCCCCACGGCCGAGAAACAGGAAAAGCAGCTCCGCAAGATGAGGGAAAGCATGAATACGCACGCAGCCCAACAGCAAGAAACAAAATTTCACGCCGGCGTGAACACGTTAAACAGTTAAACTGTGGTGTCACCGCCAGACACCACACTTGCTAGGTGGTAGCTTTAAATCGGCCGCGGTCCATTTAGTACATGTCGGAGCCGCGTGTCGCCACTGTGTGATCGCAGACCGAGCGCCACCACAAGGCAGGTCTCGAGATACGGACTAGCACTCGCCCCAGTTGTACGACGACTTTGCTAGCGACTACACTGACGAAGCCTTTCTCTCATTTGCCGAGAGACAGTTAGAATAGCCTTCAGCTAAGTCAATGGCTACGACCTAGCAAGGCGCCATTAACCATTAAGATAGAGTCTCACTTGTATCATCAAGGAATGCTGTACACAAATAATGGATTAAAAGTTAAGTATTATAGCAGCTACGTACTTTTCTTGCTACCATTCATTACGTATCCTGTTTCAGACCTCTATCTAGCCTAAGTGAGATTACGCGTGCCTTTCGGCTACTTCAGTGTGGCGTAACTGTCTTGTTACGCCACAACATAAACATATCACAGATTACATCCTACTGAATCGGGGTTTGATTTAATGGAATATGTGTACAGGGTGTTACAAAAAGGTATGGCCAAACATTCAGGAAACATTCCTCACACACAAATAAAGAAAAGATGTTATGTGGGCATGTGTCCGGAAGCACTTAATTTCCATGTTAGAGCGCATTTTAGTTTCGTCAGTATGTACTGTACTTCCTCGATTCACCGCCATGATTTCATACGGGATACTCTACCTGTGCTGCTAGAACATGTGCCTTTACAAGTACGACACAATATGTGGTTCACGCACGATGGAGCTCCTGCACATTTCAGTCGAAGTGTTCGTACGCTTCTCAACAACAGATTCGGTGTCCGATGGATTGGTAGAGGCGGACCAATTCCATGGCTTCCACGCTCTCCTGGCCTCAACCCTCTTGACTTTCATTTATGGGGGCATTTGAAAGCTCTTGTCTACTACGCAACCCCGGTACCAAATGTAGAGACCCTTCGTGCTCGTATTGTGGACGGCTGTGATACAATACGCCATTCTCCAGGGCTGCATCAGCGCATCAGGGATTCCATGCGACGGAGGGTGGATGCATGTATCCTCGCTAACGGAGGACATTTTGAACATTTCCTGTAACAAAGTGTTTGAAGTCACGCTGGTACGTTCTGTTGCTGTGTGTTTCCATTCCATGATTAATGTGACTTGAAGAGAAGTAATAAAATGAGCTCTAACATGGAAAGTAAGCGTTTCCGGACACATGTCCACATAACATATTTTCTTTCTTTGTGTGTGAGGAATGTTTCCTGAAAGTTTGGCCGTACCTTTTTGTAACACCCTGTATATGCCGAATGATTGGAACAGTTCTCAGAAAAAGCAAACGACTAGGAGAAGGGGATCATCGTTGCTTAGAGATTCCGCAGGCAGAATTTCGAGGGAAAGGGAAGCTGGTAACCGATGGCAATATTGCTTCATGAAAATTCCGTCGGTAGGGCTTCGCATGAGGTAGCCAAAGCCTGTCGTACACTCTCCAGGACAGTGCTCAGTCGAGCACATGTCTATTACTTGTAAACAATTCCAATTTAATACCGACGACCAGTCTTTTAACGAAAGCTCTGTCTAAGTGAGTGTTGAGTTATGAAATCGGTTTGCAGAACGTACGTGACGTACGCAAGGTAGTATGAGTCGCTAGAGAGAATCAGATTCTTTCCTTTATAGCTTCTGTTCTAGAGGAGTGACGTCAGAAGTCATCCCCTCCATCATGCCCCGATACCAAATGAATTGATGAATCGCAACAAGTGACATCCTTGTCTCTTCCTGTAGGGACCATGGGAGTGGGTCTGTTTTCAGTGGTTGGTAGACACCAGGAACATAGATCTAGCAGAAGTGGATGAGTGATTGTTAAGGTTTTTAGTTCCACTTTCTTAACGGAAGCCACCAGGAGATCCCTCAAACAACGGTCGTTTTGGTGTGCCCAGGAAGGACAAAGGTTTTCAGTTCAGTCGTCTCCTCTCGTAGGTAATTTCTTAAATTATTGAATGTGGGATGAAAACTGTCCGGAAAGTGGGAAGATAGTTCTGCATTGTCTCAGGATCATTTTTACGTGGCTAGCCGAATTCTAACTTTAGCAGTTCACCGCAAAATTGTCCGCAGCTCGTGGTCTTGCGGTAGCGTTCTCGCTTCCCGCGCACGGGGTCCCGGGTTCGATTCCCGGCGGGGCCAGGGATTTTCTCTGCCTCGTGATGGGTGGGTGTTGTGTGTCATTCATCATAATGTCATCCCCATCGACACGCAAGTCGCCGAAGTGGCGTCAACTCGAAAGGCTTGCACCAGGCGAACGGTCTACCCGACGGGAGGCCCTAGCCACACGGCATTTCCATTCCCATTACCGCAAAATTATCTTGTCAGTGTATACGAATTCATGATTAATCAAAATATCAATATGAGTGATCCGTACTGCATTCATTCTTCAATCACTCAGTACAGCTGTTGTTTGCCATTCACACCTAGTTCGCCACATTTCTCAAACAAATGAGGCGGTTCCGCTATGAGATATATAAAGAAATTTATTGTACATATGGTATGAGACCGCCAGAATTGAGCTTGTTCAGTGAATTCGTACTGCAATGATACTTATTACTTTTAATTCACATTTCATTTCTTGAAAAATAAAGTTTGAATTTTTGAACTTGCATTGGTATGATCACATTGAGTTGCTTAAATTTATTTTCTATCATACTGTGAATAATGTATATTACACTGACGCAAAAAGATCGCAACACCAACAAGGAGTTGTGTAACGTAAACGAAAATTGGAAGGCGTGTTTCTACATTTGAAAGATGAGGTCATGACGTCTACCCAAATTTCGTGCCAGTCGCATAAGAGTGGCGCTAATGGCACCACTACGGGATGCAAATCAGATTTGCTTTAAATATACGCTGTAATGATCTTGAGCGTTAGTTGCTTTGAGATTGGACATGGTAAGTTGATATTAGTCACTCATGCCTTCAAGGCGACAAAGACGCTTTTATCAACACCTCACTGAGTTTGAATGAGGTCGTGCAATAGGGCTACGAGAAGCTGGATGTTCCTTCTGCGATGCTGCAGAAAGACTTGACAGGATTATAGCCACTGTAAATGATTGCTGGCACCGGTGGTCACGAGAATGTACGGTTGCAAGACGACCGGGCCTCGGACGGTCATGTGGCGCTACTGAGGAGAAGACCATCGTTTTCGGCGGAATGGCTCTGGCGCATCAAAAATGGTTCAAATGGCTCTGAGCACTATGGGACTTAACATCTATGGTCATCAGTCCCCTAGAACTTAGAACTACTTAAACCTAACTAACCTAAGGACATCACACAACACCCAGCCATCACGAGGCAGAGAAAATCCCTGACCCCACCGGGAATCGAACCCGGGAACCCGGGCGTGGGAAGTGAGAACGCTACCGCACGACCACGAGATGCGGGCTCTGGCGCATCGCACTGCATTTTCAGCAGCAGTCAGAGCACCAGTTGGCACCACATTTATGTAACGAACTATCTCAAATCGTTTACTTCAATGGCAGATCCGATCCAGACGACCCGTAGCGTGCATTCAACTGACCCTAAACCACCGCTATTTACGACTTCATGAGGGCCTACAACCAACCTGTCTGCGAGCTAGACACATTGAACATACACGTGGAGTTATTATCTGTGGTGCGGACTCCTATTACAGTATGGTTATGCCATGCACTCTGCCTGCAGATTTATAGATCAGTCTGGTGATTCGACCGGTTGTGCTACTATTCATGAACAGCTCTCCAGGGGGTGTTTTCCAACAGGATAACGCTCACCCAGATACCGCAGTTTTAACCCAACATGTTCTACAGGTTGTCGACATGCTGTCTTGGCCTGCTTGAAAACCGTATCTGTCTCCTACCGAGCACATATGGGACATCATCGGACGACAACTCCAGCGTCATCCACAAACATCGTTAACCGTCCCTGTATTGACCGACGAAGTGCAACAGGCATGGATCTCCATCCCACAAACCGACATCCAGCACATTTACAACACAATGCATACACGTCTGCAAGCGTACATTCAACATTCTGGTGGCTACGCCGGTTATTAACGTACCAGAATTTCACATTTGTGTAGACTTATCACGCGCTTGATTTAACCCTGAACCGGAAACGAACGAGTCAAAGTTATATACGAAAACCATTCTGATACCTCTGACAGTGGAATATGTGTACTGGTACTATTGTTGCTAAGATTATAGGGTAGGCAAATTTCAGAGGTGGTAGTATGGACGAAAACAAGGAAAAAATGTCTTGTAAACATGGGCTCTAAAATGCATACCTGATGAACTATGAGTACTTGCTTATCTTGAACATTTGATACATTTATCCTTCTCCATGATTTTAGAAAGTTTGTAAGATCATCACTCAATCAGTATGTATATACATACATTTACAGGCGCCGGTGCCTGTAACTTCGACGCTCTGTAGCGTAGTTGGATGACGTTTCCGGACATGGATTCCAACGTAAAACTTGATCTACTACGTCCTCTCTACAACCTCTAGAAGTGTGTATTATGAACTGTGAGAAACCTTGTATACAAGGTTGGCATGTATATAATGAAATATGGTATACAATGGAAGATTAATGACAAGTACCGCATATGGGAACCAGTAGCATGTACCATGGAAAACCGGAGCATGAAACTGTTTTGGCAAAACTAACGTACTACTAGCTGATATTTGGGTCAAATGATAGTCTGCATTTATAATTAGATTAATTTGACCTGTAAGATGGTAAGTCTTTGTTACTGGAATTTATGTGGTTATATAATTAACATACTGTATTCTTCTCTTATTTTAATTTATATGATTGTAGTAGCACTTGCAGAACTTGTTCTGAGTGGCATACCAAAGATATGATATCAAGCAAACAAAATGATAAATAAATATTGCCTGACATTTCTGTGGGATTATGATCTGGAGATTGAGCAGGCCAGCTGAAGGGCGAAAGGGTGCCTGAATGTTCGTCATACCAGTCCTATGCACGTAGCTGTTGTCATCTGGGAAGCTGGGAATGTCCACTATTCATGAAGGTGTAGGAGAAAGGCCAAATCTTCGTCACCGAGAATATGGAAATAAATATCCTCGTTGATATTCGCGTGAACCAGCATAATTGGGCCAAGTGATGGTATGAAGAACACCCCAAAACATCAGCTTACAACCTCACTGCATCGTTCAGGCCTAAACGCTGCGGGTTAAACGCCTCATTAAGCCATCGGTGAACTCGACACCGTGCATCATTTGAAAATAGACAGAATCCCGACTACACGCCTTCAGTCAATTATCGTTCAGTTTCTGTGTTCTCTGGCCAACTGAAGACGTACAGCTTTGATCCGCTGTGTGGGCCTCTGTAGGTTCCAGACACTAAACGCCCATCGCATGCAATTAATTCCTTCCGCGATTTTCGATCGGAAATTAGCTGAGAGGGACCTGTATTCAATTATAACAACAATTCCTGTCGGTTTTGAAACCGATTGTCATCGGCAAGACGTGGCCCTCGCCTCTGGGCCCTACCGGTTAGGATCTTTTTACGACCACTTTTCCTAAGCCGTGTTACATGGTTGCGAGTGGTGCACCATTCCTTGTGGGCAAGTATGACGGTCCACAATAATACACCGACAAGTGGGGTGGTCGTGGGCACGTCCAAACAAGATAGCTTCTATGTTCTACTCTGTCACGACTCCACGTCCATCCATCTTAGTGCGTAGATTTCATACAATCGAGTGGCACATACACACCACATCAAATGGTTCAAATGGCTCTGAGCACTATGGCACTTAACTTCTGAGGTCATCAGTCCCCTAGAACTTAGAACTACTTAAACCTAACTAACCTAAGGACATCACACACATCCATGCCCGAGGGAGGATTCGAACCTGCGACCGTAGCGTTCGCGTGGTTCGAGACTGTAGCGCCTAGAACCGCTCGGCCACCCCGGCCGGCTCACACCACTTCATTGCCATGACTTCCGTCGGCAGTGGAGGATCACATGGGAGCCCAGAACCAGCTCTACACGATCTACAGCGCTTTAAAGATAGCTGTGTGCTGTTTTAAAGAGGCTATTAAATTTTGTGCAGTGAGCTTAAGTAAAAAACAGTTTAATTAATGTTGTATAAAACTGACCGAGTGTTGAACCTACATCGAGTAACGAATAAAGCTGTAGCTGACATGATCTTACACATCTGTACTCTGTGACTAAAGAATTGGATCTATTGCTTAAGTATAAATGAGACACTACTGTGTTGAGGCAACTCAAACAAATATCTGCATGTAACTTTTGATGATAACATAGCCCGCGACCGCTACGGTCGCAGGTTCGAATCCTGCCTCGGACATGGATGTGTGTGATGTCCTTAGGTTAGTTAGGTTTAAGTAGTTCTAAGTTCTAGGGGACTGATGACCTCAGAAGTTAAGTCCCATAGTGCTCAGAGCCATTTTTGATAATGTAGCCGCAGTCGCAAGTGGAGCAGGGGAAGACTTCATTTCGTTGGTAGGATACTGGGGAAATGCAGCCAGCGTACAAAAAAAATTGCTCACAAAACACTCGTACGACCGCTCCTGGGGTACTGCTCATGTTTGTGAGACCCACGCCAATTAAGACCAGCTGGGGATGAATGTATACAAAGAAGGGCAGCACGAAAAGTCACAAGTTTGTTTGAGCCATGGGAGAGCGTCGCGAAAATGTTGACTAATTTCAATTCGCAGACGCTTGAGGAGAGAGATCGAGTATCTCTCAAAAGCCTACTTACAAAATTCCAAGAACCCGGTATTATATAAGAATTCTGGAAATACACCATAGTCGCTTATGTAACGTTCCAATAGGAGGTTTGGCAACTCCTTTGATACCCCTTGTGTAGGGTTTGCCTACTTTCAGGCACTAGAGCAGCCGCCAGGCTGAAATGATGTCGAAGTACCTCACAGGTACATTTGTAACGTGCTCAAGAAAGTTGCGTACGTGGCACCGAGGGTACTGCCGAAATGGAGAGTGTAGAGGGACCTTTTACCATTTTATTCACGCGCGTATTAATGTAGCACTCCCGTGTAATCACGCCACGGGAGGGCGGGAAACAGGAAGGTTGAAAAAACGTAAGTACCATTTGCTGCTTCGGATCACGTTCAAATTTCGTGGAATAGTTTTGAACGGTCCCTAGTGGTTCCAGCCTGTACACGAAGGCAGAAATTGTGGTCGCGCTGCACTCCAGAGGGGTCCTTTCACGTTCAATGGGAATGCAGCCTCATAATGTCCTTAGAGAATGATTGAAACGTCCAAGGGTGTCAGCAGGGTAAGAGGTTGTCAGGATCATCTTCCTGTAGTTCATAGCACTGCGAACTATCGTTTTCAACCGCGCAATGTGTGGGAATTAACGTCCAGGGAAAGGAGTGTTTCCATTGACACCCTATATGTCACCCCGTGAGGCCTTTTCGTGCCCATTCTGAGCGGCGGTGTTCTGAATGTTTTCCTCGGCCGCCCATAAGAAAGCCGCGTGATTTCAACGATGGGTGTCGCGGTTCTGACTCACATCATAGAGATGTCAAGACTAGGGATGAAATGTGGGTAAGAGGGCTGTGACGACCATCTCATCGAGTGATACCTCCGTAGTGGCGTTGGGCAGAATTGTGGTGTAATTTGGTGCCAGTGTGATATCATTAACCCACCCTACAGCTAGCATGAAATATAAGCCGTGGCCTTTCTTCTCGTATGTGGCATCACCTTGCTGTGTGAAGCGCCGCCGAGCCCGAGGATACGTCTCAGGAAGGTTTTAGGCACCTTTGAGCCAAATTGCAAACTTATACGTCGCAATGGGAGACAATTACGGAATTTCGAAAACATGTTCCTTTAATTTTGTTGCGCATTTTATACGTAGAAACTGGGGAGAAACGGTAGTTTTGTTGCATTACGACTCGCGCTGGCTGACAGTGCGGGCAGGGCAAGAGCTGTTGAACACGGAGATCACCTGGTATTATGACGACGAATCATCAGGACGGGCTCTAGCTGTCGGAAAGAACAGTAACGTGGAGGAAAAAGGCTAGTTCGCACCACGGAAGTTACTTTGACGAAGACATTTGTCGCCTGAGATGTCTGAAGGAGATCTTGTAGGCAAAAATGGGACAGAACCGGAGAGCCGTGACGTAAATGGCTGGCGTCCTTGGAAGACCGGGTGGTGTTCCGAGCTGGCGATCCGATGGCCGTTTTTCGTTCCTCGCATCACCTTTCGCTTCCCTGAGATGAGAAGCCAACTGTTTCTTGTTCTTACTCCGAGTACCTGATACAAGTCTGCAAATAAATTTGCGATAGGACGCAAAACTGTTGGTAAACTGATGGTAGCGCACCTGCCTAGCGCGCTGGAGACCCGGGCTCGAATGCCGGCCTTGGCAAAAATTCTTATTTGTCTCTCCAGTCTGCGTATATACATCACTGATGCTTGAGATTTGAAGAGATCTCTGGAACCGTATAGTTTGATTTGAGTAGTGTAGTTTCAAATCTACATTTTCACTGCGTCGTCCACTTTGCGATGCGTGAAGGGCGATACTTGTCGCACTTCACTGCGTCATCCACCTTGCGATGCGGGAAGGAGGGTCCTTATCGCCCCAATTAGGCTGGCTCTTGTGACTGTTTCTTCAAAAAGCCTAACAAAATGGTGCAAACCAGTGATAAAACGAAATATCACACGGTTATTCCTTTTCTGTATTAGAAGTGGAACGAAGCTGCAACATTCATTGTGGGTTGGTGGAAGTTTTCGACCAAAAATGCACCAATGCATCACACACTGGTTACGTTGCGCAGACGCTTCCAGAGTGGTCAGACTCGTCCGAAATGATGTGGCTGACTGGGTGTTGTGTGCTGTCTTTAGGTTAGTTAGGTTTAAGAAGTTCTAAGTTCTAGGGGACTGATGACCATAGATGTTAAGTCCCATAGTGCTCAGAGCCATTTGAACCATTTGAAATGATGTGGCGGACTATCTCTCTGTGAAGTACCAGGAATCACAAGAGAGTTGGAAGCCACGGTGCTCAAAGAAGGGAGGATCAGAAAGGAGGCGACAGTGAACAAAGTGAAAATCTACCATGTATCAATTGTCAACACCTTCCGCGACATTTTCAGCATGAAAAATATCGCCGCCTGCTGGATTTTCGCGAATGATCACACCCTTTAAAAATAAATAAATAAATAAAACCGCCCACGCCAAAAGAAGAAGAGTGGAAATGGGGAACGCTCAAAGTGCCAAATCTGACATTTGTTAGGAGAATAAAAATAACGGATTTTTATCTAAAACATTGAAAATGTATTTTGGTACCACATCACTGTAAAAAAAATGAGACAAATCAGAAAATAAATGCTTTATTAAGGAGATGGACCTAATTTCTTTATTGGATTTAAATGTTCCTTAGAGTCTACTTTTAAAATCCATTTAAATAAAGTGTGCTACCAACGTAAAAATATGGGGGTCTGGAGCCTCCGAGCGCTCGAATGCAATCGTTGTTAAACTATAACAGTTACCGACGGAATAGGGATCCTGTTAGTTTCGGATATTATTAAAGAGGCATTAGTATCAGTTAAAATCCTTTTCTCAACAAGACTACTCTTCGTAACATGATTCGTTTATGGAAACAGTCTGAAAGCACGTGCTTGTCCCGCGTCGCTTGTCTTTTTATACAACGTATAAGTATAAGGTGATTGCTTGAAAATGACAAATAAATGTTTGTATACGGATCGAAAAGTAACTCCAATCGCACAAAAACACTTCGATAGGAAAGTGGAAGCCAGTGAATCGATATAATTTCGTCAAAATGAGAGTGGTTCGAAATCGTCGAAAAAAAGGCCAATTGCCTATTAAAAGGTTTGTTCATTTTAAATACTAAAAAACACTGGTTGAAAATTTAAACGTTTTTTTTCCAAAGCAATATCTTTCAAGTTGGCGGGAGCTGTTTTTTATGCTATAGTAGGTAGGATTTTGGCGACATATTTTAATATGGATTTTTGGTACACGTTTTTATAACGACTTTTTTGTCGAAGAAATTGACTTTTATTTCAGGGTGCTGCCACTTTGTTAAAAACCACTTTTATTGAAATCCCTACGTATTACGTTTGACAATATCCTCGGCTTCAAGGTAGTTACTGAAACTCTGTTCTAGGTTGAATATTGTGGCATTTAGAGCTTCCACCAACCACCCTCGCACCCCGTTAAAGCCTTTTGTCGTTGTCGTGTCCTCTGTTTGCAAGTTTTTTTACCTATAACAATACGTAATACAATCTTAAAGGTGTACAATAAATGTCTAAAGTCAGTTTTGTAATTTGTTTGTTACTTTATAGAAAAAAATCACGGATATCGGTTCCAAACTAGAGCGTCAGTCTGGTCTACCGCCTTAAGAACATTAGAAGTGCCACACGAGGAAACTGAGTGGTTTTGAATGCCAATAAGGAAGTTTTTACAAGCTGATTCTTGCAAAGAAGAAAACAGTAAACAGTCACTGTTAATGATGCTATTTATTTACATGAATAGCACCGTTACCGGTTTCGTATCGACAGGCTCATCTTCAGACGCCTGTTCACGTTTATATTACATTTGTTGTTGTTTACATTAGCTGTTAGCTGGTTTTTTTTTCGAGAAATAATGTAAACAACAACAAGAGATGTAGTATAAACGTGAACAGCCATCTCAAGATTCACGTGTCCATTCGAAACCGGTAACGCGATTTGTGTAAGTAAATATCACTATTAACAGTGACTGGTTGTTTTTTTCTTCTTTGCAACAATAAGTTTGTATTTTGTACACAGCCACGGTCACAAAAATGTCAGTTTACGAGAAAATAGCAGGAAGAAAGTTTTTGTCCAAGTGCCTTATATCTGAGGCACTGCGTTCTATTTGTCGTAATACAAATACAGAATTAGAGAATTAGGTTTTTAACTGGTAGAACCTTAGTCAACAAAAACCACTTCTCATATCTTTTAAGATTTGGAACTACTAATGTAGTGCTCCTTGCCCATTATCCTCATTACTCGCGGCGTTTCGCCTATTGCCGTAAGGGTTTGAGCCTGGTGTACATTGCACTGAAGAGATTCTTTGTGTCTTAATTCATAATGGCTGCTGTAACAAAATGGTGTCTGTTCGTGAAGAATATATGTAGTTGTAGCTTGCTGCGCTGAAAGCAAGAGAATTTCAGTATGTCATGCATGAGAAGCATATATTTCTGCTACTGTCTCTTACTATGACAGGTACTTTTTTTTAAACATAATTTTTGATGAGTAACAGTCATACAATATTTTTTAAAGGAACACACCGCCATTTGATGGTATTATTGTTTATTTAAGCACAACCCAGGTTTCGACTTTTTATGCCATTTTCTAGAATTTTGATTTTATGTCTTTAATATACATTGTGTCCGCCGCTCGTGGTCTCGCGGTAACGTTCACGCTTCCCGGGTTCAATTCCCGGCGGGATCAGGGATTTTTCACTTGCTCCAAGATGACTGCGTGTTGTAGTGTTGTCTTCATTATCATCATCATCATCATCATCATTCATACCCATTACGGTCGGAGGAAGGCAACGGCAAACCACCTTCATTAGGACCTTGCCGAGTACGGCGGTGCGGGTCTCCCGCATCGTTCCCCTACGCTCTGTCAAGAAGCATGGGACTTCACTCCCACTATATATTGCAGGACACTTGACATGAGCTTGACAACATGTTAAGCGTCCTGCAGTACACTTTAAAGATATAAAATTAAATACTTGAAAATGGCATAAAAGGCTGAAACCTGGGCTGCACTTAAATAAACTATAAAACAGTCAAATGGCAGTGTGTTCCTTTAAAAATAATAATTTTGTACAGTATCTAATAATTTGCCTTTCTAATACACGAATATTTTTTTAGATTTAATTACTTTTGCTTCCAAAGCGAATGTGTTGCATATTTTTGTCGTTTGCGACTCAGATTTAGCAATAGTTCTGGAATTTGTATCTTCTGTGTTGCTAAAGAGTTTTATTGTTCTTGTCGTTTTAGTATCACGTCTGTGTGGCTTTTCCCTTCAGCTACAGCTATGGTGGCTTATTTGGTACGTTAAATATTGCATTCCATACAAGTTTCCTAAGTCCTAAATTCACTAAAATAAAATTATCATATGGAATCGATGCCCGGGAGTCGCCACCCGGGAAAGTTCGGCCGCCGAGTAGCAAGTTTTTTCAGTTGATGCCACATTTGGCGACTTGCATGTCAGTGATAATGAAAGGATAATGAGAAGAACACAACACCCAATCCCCAAAGGGAGAAAATTGCCGACCTGGCCGGGAATGGAACCCGGACCTGTTGCATGGCAGTCAGACGCGCGGGAGACTCAGCAAAGGAGGTGGACTGTAGATTCACAAATGTGACTGAAAGTGAACAAAACTTCACATTGTTGAACAGATGTATGACGTCTTTTGCGGGACTACCGGACCGTCCAATCTTCGGCCCCTACAAATCAATCAAAACAGATGCCTCTGCCTCATCTTAGGAGCTCTGAGATGACCCCGGACTGTCGACCATCACGCCGAACTGAACATCACGCGCATCTCTGATCACATCACATCTGCAACGCAGAAGCTCTTCCGTTGGATCGACGAACTCAGGCTGCGAGCCCTTCCCCCTGCTTACGTCTGAATAGAGCTTGAATAAATTCCTGTACCAAGACATCTCAGAAGTCCGACCTTAATGCAAGGTAGAACTTTGGCGCGCGCGCGTGCTAGCACACACACAGAAACCGCGACTGTTATGTTAGACTGTGCTTGTACTCTAATGACCTTGTGGTCGACGGGTCGTTCATCCTTAATATTCCATCCTTTCTTCGGATGAAGAAACCCTTTCATGGCAGGCAGTTTCAGAAAGACGAGAGATGATTTTCGGTTTGAAACGTTTCCTGAACATCCGAAATGTGGATTTCTACAACCAAGAACTCCGTCAAGAGTGAATATGTAGAGAAGGCACCTCATCACCAAATTTTATATTCGCAGCTTGATTTATCTAGGTGCGCTTCTCAGTCGGTAGCGCAATTGTCCGCGAAAGGCAAAGGTTCTGGGTTCGCGCTCCGTTTCGGCACAGAGTATTAATCTGCCACGAAGTTTCACATCAGAAAGAGTATGCGGTTTTCATTTGCTTTAGTGTGCTATTCAAAGTTATTGTAATTTTCTGTGGCGAGCTTCAGATCGCTAAGCATCCGTGTGACTGTCGCATTAGCGGCGCGCCCTTGCATCGTTCGGAAGTGTGGTGGCCGGAGCTGCAGTTAGTTACCCTGCGCCGCATCCAGCCACTTTTCGCTGAGTAACGTTGCGTCAGCGGTCGAGCGGAAGAGGAGAAAGTGCGGGCTTGGCAGCTGGCTCCTTTCACCGCAGCCGGCACTGTCCCCAGACGTCACCGGACCTCTTTGTTACGAGTTCGCCCGCTCAAAGAAGTATTTTCGCCCGCCGGAAGAATCGAGAACAACTCCGATCATTGTCGAGAATGGCAAGCGGCGCAGTCCGGCAGTGAGGGATGCATCACGCCGTGAAAAACAGCTGAGAGGGATCAGTATTCACTTCCGGCTCGGAGCAGGATGCCGCAAACCTTCTGGAACAGCGGTTTCTTCCAAGCTTTCTATCTCCTGTTTCACATTACCTACGCCATTGCGCTTCGGGTTTATCCCTGTTGACTCGCGTAGCTCACGGGGAACTAGACCGCATCTGCGGTTCGTGTAACGTGATCCCGCACATAGAAAGTGCAATTTTTCTGCATCTCCATGCTTGTGCGCAAATAAGATTACCTTCATAGCGCCGATACGATTACTTTTATGGCGGGGGGAGTTAAAATAAGTCCGTAACTCCTTCAAAGCTGTAGTGCACAAAAAAAGAAAAACACATAGAAAGCCGGCCGCCGGCCGCTGTGATCGAGCGGTTCTAGGCGCTTCAGTCTGGAACCGCGCTGCTGCTACGGTCGCAGGTTCGAATCCTGCCTCGGGCATGGATGTGTGTGATGTCCTTAGGTTAGTTACGTTTAAGTAGTTCTAAGTCTAGGGGACTGATGACCTCACATGTTAAGTCCCATAGTGCTTGGAGCCATTTGAATACATAGAAACACAAACAGGAAAAGTAAAGCCGGTTAGTACACTTAAATATCGTGGAAAATCCGTACAGTAGAATGGACTAGTGTAATTTTCAAGAGATGTAACAACTAATGAAATGGAAAGAGCATCTGATTGGGCTAAAAATATCTGTGACAAAAAATGCCTATCTAGAAATACAAAACTGGAACACTGTACCATATCAATAAGACCAGACTTTTTATATTCACGTGAATGCTTAACGATGAATTACAAATGTAGAGAATAGATATACTTGAAAGATGAGTTGATGGAAAAAGAACAAATTGGCTCTGAGCACTATGGAACTTAACATCTGAGGTCATCAGTCGCCTAGAACTTAGAACTACTTAAACCTAACTAACCTAAGGACATCACACACGTCCATGCCCGAGGCAGGATTCGAACCTGCGACCGTAGCGGTAGCGCCGTTTCAGACTGAAGCGCCTAGAACCGCTCGATCTAGTGGGCGATCAGACCGAGTTGGGTTTCACAAGATTGTTGCCTTCGGAACCCATGTATCGTTAGAAAATGAGAAGAACGAAGCTAGGTACATTACATCGGCATCTACATCAACACCTCCGCAAGCCACCTTATCGTGTGTGGCATAGGGTTCTTTGTGTACAGTTGTCACTTCCCCCTTTTCTGTTCCAGTCGCGAATATTTTGCAGGAAGAACGATAGCCAGTAAGCCTCTGCGTGGGGTCCAATCTCTCTAATTTTATCTTCATGGTTCTTTCACGAGATATATGTAGAAGGAAGCAATATATTTATTGACTCTTCTAGGAACGTTCGCTGTCGGAACTTTAACACTAAGCCGCATCGTGATGCGGAGCGCCTCTCTTGCAGTGTCTGCCACTGGAGTTGGTTGATCATGACTGAGACACTTTCGAGCTTACTAACTGAACCTGGAATGAAACGCGACGCTCTTCTTTGGATTTTATCTATTCCACTATCAGCCGTATCTGGTACGGATCCAATACTGACGATCAGTCGTCAAGTATCGATTGAACAAGTTTTTTTTAAGTCACTTCCTTTGTTGATGGACTGGATTTCCTGACGGTTCTTCAAATGAATCTAAGTCTGGGATCTGCCTTACTCGCGATTAATTTTATGTGGTCGCTCCATTTCAAGTCGCTCCGCACGCATATTCCCAGGTATTTTATGGAAGTAACTGTGCCCAGTGATTATTCTGAAATTTTGCAATCATACAATACAGGATGTTTCTATCTATGTGTTCGAAATACATTACATTTGTTGATGTTGAGGGTCAACTGCCACTCTCTGCACCAAACGTCGATCCTCTGCAGGTCTTTCTGCATTTCGCTACAATTTTCCACAGTCGTAACTTCTCCGTATACAACAGCATCATCCGCGAAAAGCCTCGTGGAGTTTCCGACGTTATCCTCCGAATCATTAACATATGTAATGGTCCTAAGGGCAGCGCGGGATTAGCCGAGCGGTCTTAGGCGCTGCAGTCATGGACTGTGCGGCTGGTCCCGGCGGAGGTTCGAGTCCTCCCTCGAGCATGGGTGTGTGTGTTTGTCCTTAGGATAATTTAGGTTAAGTAGTGTGTAAGCTTAGGGACTGATGACCTTAGCAGTTAAGTCCCATAACATTTTACACACATTTGAACAGTTTTGAATGGTCCTAAGGCACTCCCCCGGCGCACGCCAGAAATTACTTTTGCGTCTGAAGACTTCTCCTCGTTCAGAATAGCATGCTGTGTATCTGTTTGATAGAAACTCTTCAATCCAATCACACAGTTGATCTGATATTTCGTACGCTCGTAATTTTGTTCACTAGGCGACAGTGCGGAACAGTATCGAATGTCTTCCGGAAGTCTTCCTGGGCGCCTACATCTACTGCTTTCTGTGTCTAGTGGGCGATCAGAGCGAGTTGGGTTTCACAAGATTATTGCCTTCGGAACCCATGTTTGTTCCTACAGAGGAGTCTTTCGGCCTCCTGAAATGTCATAATACAGGAGCATAAAACATGTTCCAAAATTCTACAACTGATCACCGTCAAAGATATACATCTATAGCTCTGTGCGTCTGTTGGACGACCCTTCTTGAAAAAGGGGATGCCCTGTGCTTCTTCCAATTTTGAGGAACACACTGTTCCTCCAAAGACCTACGGTATACTGCTGCTAGATGAAAGGAACTTCTTTCGCATTCTCTATGTAGCCTCGTACTGATCGTCAGATCTAGTGGCCTTCTCTTCGTTGTACAATTTCAATCGCTTTTCTATCCCCATGGTCACATATTTCGATATCAGTGCGATCTTCCTCTGTGAAGTAGTTTTGAAAAAAGACATTTCGTATTTCTACCTTTTCTGTGTCGTCCTCCGTTTCACTACCATTACAGTCAAAGAACGTCTGGACAGTTGGCTTCGATCCGTTTACTCATTTAACTTAAGCCGAACACTTCTTAGGATTTTCTGTCAGATCGGTAGACCGAATTTTACTTTCGAAATCGTTGAACGCTTTACACATGACTCTCCTTACGCTAATTTTGGGTTCGTTTAACTTTTATTTGCCTGTGAGGCTTTCCTACGCTTAAATTTTGCGGTGAAGCTCTCTTCGCTTTCGTATCAGTTTTCTAACATAGTTACCGAGTGAGGTGGCGCAGTGGTTAATACACTGGACTCGCATTCGGGAGGACGGCGGTCCAAACCCGCGTCCGGCCATCCTTATTTAGGTTTTCCGTGATTTCCGTAAATCGCTCCAGGCAAATGCCGGGATGGTTCCTTTGAAATGGGATGGTTCCTTTGAAATGGCACGGCCGACTTCCTTCCCCCTTCCTTAATCCGATGAGACCCATAACCTCGCTGTTTGTTCCCCTCCCCCAAATCAAGCAACCAACCATCTAACATGGCTGCTGAACGACGGTGTATCTTTTCCATCCATCACAACTTTGCTTGGCACGTACCTATCTAAAGCATATTGTACAATGCTCTTGAACTTCGTCCATTGATACTCAACGTTGTTCGTGCTAGAGATGAAATTTTCGTGCTGATCGCTGAGGTAATCAGGAATCTGTTTCTTGGCACTCCTGCTAAGCAGAAAGACCTTCCTGCTCTTCTTTGTATTCCTATTTACAGCGATATTTAGTTTTTGTTGTAAGACACGTTCATTTTACGCTGACCTCACGCATAAGATGTAAAGTAGATGAAAAGAATACGTCCAGCATATGTAAACAGTTGCGCGATTGTGTACCGTGTTCGTATGATACAAAAAGTAACAGTGAGCGATATATATATGCACATAGCCGGTCGCACAAGTTGCTTTATGTTTTTAAATAATTTAGTGACAGCAAACCTTTTACAATGTGCTATTTTTATCTACTTGACATCTTGTGCGTAAAATGAACATGTTTTACAAGAAAAAGAGTTGAAGACATGAAGATGACAGCATAGTCTGTTGACACCTGTTGCCTTAAATAAAGAAATATTTTATGCGATCTTGCCTGTTGAATGGTTTTTAACTGAGGAAATCAGCGTCGGGTGCAGATGTAGGAACCCAGAATTGCCGTCCTGGGCATGTTTCTGGTGGAGGAGGAGATAATCTCCGACCTGAAACTTCCTCGCGGATTAAAACTGTGTGCCGGACCGAGACTCGAACTCGTACCTTTGTCTTTCTCGGGCAAGTATTCTACCAACTGAGCTAATCATGCGCGACTCAGGACTTGTCCTCACAGCTTTACTTCCGTTAGTACCTCATCTTCTCCTTGCAAACTTCACCGAAGTTCTGTCGCATACTCTGCGGGACTAGCTCTCCTGGAAGAAAGGATATTGCGGATACATGGCTTAGCCACAGCCTGGGGGATATGTTAAGAATGACTTGTTTCACTCTGCAGCCTAGTGTGCGCTGATACGAAACTTGGTGGAGCTCGCAAAAGACAAACCTTCCAAGTTCGGGTCTCGGTCCGGCACACAGCTTTATTCTTCCAGGAAGTTTCACATTAGCGCGAACTCCGCTGCAGAGTGAAAAAATTCTTTCTGGGAACTCCGATCTGTTTTCAAGTACCAGGTGTGTGTCTGTGTCGTTTGAATGGCATGATGAGTGCTTGTTTAGTGTTGTGTTTGAGTTGTTATGGGCGAGAGGAAGGGAGAAAGCGAAATCTGGTACCAGCACATGGCCTGCTCCTCCCGAATAGCAGCGAGTGGGGCGACGAATTAAACATTCCTATCCGAAGGACAAGTCACCATTATCAACAGTGTCACGTATCCTGATTCCCACGAGATTGCTGCAAAGTATGGTGATCACGACGATTTAACTATGTGTAAGACCGGAAATCGTCAAGTGTGTATGTGTGGGGGGGGGGGGGGAGGGGGGGGGACAAAAGCGATATTTTTACTTATTATATACTTTAATGGTATTATATACCTTAATTGCTGTAAGTTCCGAGTTATTGTTATGTGGGAGAGAAACCTCTCTATTCCGGAAAATATCAAACAAAATAATAATCCAGAATGAGATTTTCACTCTGCAGCAGAGTGTGCGCTGATATGAAACTTCCTGGCAGATTAAAGGTAGGAGACGAGATACTGGCAGAAGTAAAGCTGTGAGTACCGGACGTGAGTCGTGCTTCGGTAGCTCAGATGGTAGAGCACTTGCCCGCGAAAGGCAAAGGTCTCGAGTTCGAGTCACGGTCGGGCACACAGTTTTAATCTGCCAGGAAGTTTCAAAATAATAATCTCTATATAATGTAATAACAACTAGATGATAACAGATTTCGGTTGGTTAGCGACTATCCTCAAACTGTCATTTTGGAATCGTGTTGAAGTCGATAATTAAGAGCCAATTGCTTACGTCTTGATCCAGGGTATACTGCACGAATAGCTTATAACATTTGTAACTGTTGTTTGCATTCCCTCTAAGTAAGGTGTGTCTTTAACAAACTATTGGACTTAGCCTTTGCAAGATTAATTTTAGCTAAGTGAAAAAGCTGCATTACTAACTTTTTCCGCATTTTTAAATGGCTTCATTTATCTCTCCAACATTCATTCTCCTAAATATGATTTTTTTCTTGTGTTTCGAATATTTGCTGACTCTATCTTATTGTACATTTCAAACTCTATTTCGTTTTCAGGGCCTAAATTTTTGATTACGTAGCTGACATACTGATCCATTATCCAGTGGATGGCATTGCCTTTTGTTGTTGCACAATATTTTGTTCGTAGTCTGTAAAGACGCATTGACATTTACAGTCAGGTGAAGATCTTGAAAGGGAATGCTATTTTGTCCCTTAGCGAGTTCCTACTGTTTATGCTTTCGTTGCATGTGTATCTATATATAGCACTTTTCCTACATGCGTATGAAAAAAAGGTTGGTTTCACTTGTACGATCGAGTTAGGTCTTTCACTGGTATTAACGATACTATCAAGTGCTCTACCTCTGCTTCCAGGACTTGAGTGAGTAGTGACTGTGAGAACCCTAAAAAAAAGGAAGGGGTACAGAGATACCGCGCGAAACAGACGGAGAAGTCATAATTGGGAAGTGGTTACAGCGCGACGATTTCTTCTGTTATCTTGCCAACACAGTGCACTTCTCGCGCAGTGTACACGTAATTGATTGTTGCTCGCTGTAGTTCTTCACCGCAGCCATTTCGCCGGAGAGAAAGGTCCACTCTTGTCAACTCATCACAACTTTTACTCTGTATCACGGTTGCTGCGCCACGTAGCACATGGTTTTCACTACTACTGTAGTGCGGAGACAATGGTACCGTCAGGAGTGCCCCAAGGAAGTGTGCAGGTCCACTCTCGTTCTCTATGTACTTAAGTGACTGACGGATAGGGGAAGCAGCGATCTGCGATTTGCTGATGACGCTGTAGCGTATGGGAAAGTGTCGTCTTTGAGTGACTTTAGGAGGATACAGAATGATTCAGATGGTTCAAATGGCTCTAAGCACTATGGGACTTAACATCTGAGAGTATCAGTCTCCCAGACTTAGAACTACTTAAACCTAACTAACCTAAGGACATCACACACATCCATGCCCGAGGCAGGATTCGAACCTGTGATCGTAGCAGCAGCGCGGTTCCGGACTGAAGCGCCTAGACCTCTCGGCCACCGCGGCCGGCGATACGGATTGACTTGGATAGAATTTATATTGGCTATAGTGAATGGTAGCTTGGTTTACACCAAGCGTGAGCAAATAGCAGCCCGCGGGCCGCATGCAGCTCGCTAATGGCTTTTGTGCGGCCCGCCAAGACAGTCAGAATTTTTATGTAACAATTTATATCTTTTCCGAAATCCAAATTTAACTAATGCATGCGATAATTTTAACAGATGCGGCCCTCTGCTAATCTCTGTTTCCACAAAGTGGCCACCGAGCCAAAACTAATGGCCGTCCCTGCTCTAAACGTAGACAAAAGTTAATGCAGTTTAGTAGGCAAAACAATACTGTTATATTCGTACAAAATATTACTCGTGTGCTGCTTGATACAGTCGAGTCGTTTAAATAACTGGGTGTAACGTTTGCAAACCGATATGAAATGAAACTACCTGGCAGATTAAAACTGTGTGCCGGACCGAGACTCGAACTCGGGACCTTTGCCTTTCGCGGACAAGTGCTCTACCAACTTTTTTTTTTTCGTTATTGATCGTTGTGTTTGGTCGTTGCGGACGTCGCAAGACATCCTGTTCAAGTTCGGTGGTTGATCCTTCCACTCAGTTTTTTATTACAGAGGCCAGCCGGCTCTCTGACCGAACACGCTGATCTATCGTGCCGGCATAACATACGCTTTTTCACAGGTCAGCACGTCACCACAGAGCTAGCGAAGAGGTATACCAACTGAGCTACCCAAGTCGTGCTTGGGTAGCTCAGTTGGTAGAGCACTTGCCCGCGAAAGGCATAGGTCCCGAGTTCGAGTCTCGGTCCGGCACACAGTTTTAATCTGCCAGGAAGTTTCATATCAGCGCACACTCCGCTGCAGAGTGAAAATCTCATTCCGATATGAAATGGATCGAGCATCGTGGTAGGGAAGGCGAATGGTCGACTATAGTTTATTGGGAGAATTCCAGGAAAGTGTATCTTATCTATAAACGAAACCGCATACAGAATACTTGTACGACCCTTTTTTCAATACTGCTCGAGTGTTTGGGGTCCGTTCCGAGTCGGATTAATGGGAAACATCGAAGCAGTTCAGAGGTGTGCGGCTAGATTTGTTACCGCTGGGTTAGGTCAACACGCGAGCGTGTCGCAAATGTTCCATGACCATGGAGGAAACAAGATGTTCTTCTCGCAAAGTGCTATTGAGAAAGTTTATCTAACCGGCATTTGCAACAGACTGCATCTACATGCACCTCGCTTAAGGACCGGGAAGACAAGATAAGAGAAATTAGGTCTCTGGATGTCTATCTTTTCAGGGATGGTTGCGAGACTCAATTGTTCGCTACAGGATGTCAAATCAAACACCTTTCAGTCGTCTAATTTCCAAACTGTTATTTTATTTGGCTATCAGTTCCGGCGATTTAATTCGCCATCTTCAAGCCCCTGACCGACGTGTAGGAAGATTCCAACACCGGTTCCGGTGAAAATAAGGGCCAGCATTCAAATACTGGTATCTGTAGATTTCTCCTTGACACCGCGATCACTTCAACCATCATCTGCCGATGCAGCAGGCAACTATGGAGTTCTAATATCAACATGGATCTTTCAATAAATCATTATTATTTTTGTGGGAATATTTTCCATTTTATCGCCATAAAGTTGTTAGAATCACTTTGGGGTCAAAACAGACCCCAGACATGAAATGCGTTTTTCCAGAACTGATGACATGCGAGGGTTAAGTAGGTCCTCAACTCGCATCGCGAGGATGGGCGCACCCCGTTCCAGTCCTCCTACCAAGGAAAAATCCCTGGCAGTACCGGGAATCGAACTTGGGTCCTCCGTATAACAGCCATATACGCTGATCACTGAGATATGGAGGTGGACTCACCCTTGAGCCACTAAAATATTTGACCGCCTCCCTTGTGAATTAAATGTGCTGAAAGACAATGAAAGTTTGAAAATAAATTGAAACTGACAACTCCTTAAACTCTACAGATAATTTTCTTGAGTAGATGGAGGAGTTGAGTTATATTTAACTTTCATTTTTTTGTAAATGAAGATTTTAAAAATGCGACTATGTGAATAGCCAGCATGTAACCATGTTTCCACAGAGGAAATGTATCTTGAGGTATTACCAGTTGGGTTTCGTCTTAAGATATTTGGTCGAAGAATGTTCAATGATTTTTCTGACGTCTCGCCAACACGAGTGTCTGGCATTGTCATAGATCCACTTTTCATTGTTGGTGGCGGACTAGAGTCAAACCAGCTGCCAGAGGATATACACAGAGGTAACAAAAGTCATGGAACACCCCCTAATATCGCGTCGGTTCTCCTTTTGCCCGACGTAGTGCAGCAACACGACGTGGCATTGACTCAACAAGTCGTTGGAAGCCTCTGCAGAAATATTGAGACGTCCTGCCTCTATAGCCGTCCATAACTGCGAAAGTGTTGCTGGTGCAGGATTTTCTGCACGAACTGATCTCTCGATTATGTCCCATAAATCTTCGATGGGATTAATGTCGGGCGATCTGGGTGGCCAAGTCATTTGTTCGAACTGTCCAGAATGTTCTTAAAACCAATCGCGAACAATAGTGGCCCGATGACATATTTGGAAACATGAAATTAATCAATGCCTGCAAATGGTCTCCATGTAGCCGAATATGACCATTTCCACTCAATGATCAGTTCAGTTGGCTCAGAGGACCCAGCTCATTCCATGTAAACACAACCGACACCATGATGGATCTACCACTAGCTTGCACAGTGCCTTGTTGACAACTTGGGTCTATGCCTTCGTGGAGTCTGAGAGATACCATTAGTTCTTGCCACCTGAAATCGGAACTCACTGACCAGACGACGGTTTTCCAGTGTTATGGGGGTAAATGGATTGGTCACGAGCCAAGGAGAGGCCCTGCAGGTGATGTCGTGCTGCTAGCAAAAGCACCCGCGTCGATCATCTGCTGTCATAACCCATTAATGCCAAATTTCGCCGCACTGTCCTAACTGATGCGTTCGTTGTACATACCACATTGATTTGTGCGGTTATTTCATGCAGTGTTGCTTGTCTGTTAGCACTGACAACTCTATGCAAACGCCGCTGCTCTCGGTCGTCAAGTGAGAGCCTTCGGCCACTGCGTTGTCTGTGGGGAGAGGTAATACTTGAAATGTGGTATTCTCAGCACATTCTCGACATTGTGGGTCGTGGAATAATGAATTCTCTAACGATTTCCGAAATAGTGATGTCCTATGCTTCTAGCTCCAACTACCATTCCGTGTTCAAAGTCTGTTAATACTCGGCGTCCGGCCTTAACCACGTCGGGAACCATTCCACATGGACCACCTGAGTAGAAACGACAGCTCCGCCAATGCACTGCCCCTTTATATCTTGAGTACGCGATACTACCGCCATTCGTGATTGTGCATATCGCTATCCCGCGACTTCCATCACCACAGTATATATTTCTGTCGCGTCAACGTCTGAGGGCTCCTCCATAGTCATTTCCACAGCAGCTACAGTCTGCTCAACAATTCTTTAAAATGCATCTTATTTGTAAACGTACTGACATGTTCCCCATGATGACGCACGGAACAAATGGTTCAAATGGCTCTGAGCACTATGGCACTAAACTTCTGAGGTCATCAGTCCCCTAGAACTTAGAACTACTTAAACCTAACTAACCTAAGGACATCACACACATCCATGCCCGAGGCAGGATTCGAACCTGCGACCGTAGCGGTCATGCGGTTCCTCGCTGTAGCGCCTAGAACCGCTCGGCCATTCCGGCCGGCGACGCACGGAACAAGCAAAAAACTAAACAAAACATGTTTGCTGATAGATGATCTAGCGAGTCTTACTAAACGAAGCGCTATAGAAGAATGTGTAAAAGTGCACAAATGGCGAATGCTAGGGACGGTCAGAGCGAATCAGAACGGAGAAGGAGCTTATCGGGATATTGTAATCTGTGACACAGCAGTGACTACAGCTATTTCTTCCGTGGGAACGAACTGTCACTCAAGCTTCACACGACCTCCTGTTTGTCCGTTGCCACATTCTAGCACGCCAGTTCGGCCCCAGAGATACGATTTGCAATCAATGGAACCACTTTTCGTGACGTGAGTGTCTCCGAAGCTGATTGTAAGTAAATGCGTTTCGCGGTTCGCTGTTAGGTTAACTACCCGTCAGCTGTGAACATACGTAGTCGTACACCTTGAAAGGCCTCTCAGTTAACAGTGTAACTATTACGCTGCTGCCTGAACAGTTACTGAAAAGTATGCCACCATCGTCAGAATATTCTGAACAGCGATTTATTCTTAAAATTGCTCTTAACATAGAAAAAATGTTACTAATAATGTGAAACCTATAAAAAAATAAACAAAGAATGACTTCAATTCGGTTGCGATACTCTGAGCATATACGGGACTTCGGCATAATTTTTTTACTTCTGAGGATGTACGCAGTGTCCATATTATACACCCAATATTTCTTAAACAACTCAAGTTACGGAAATAAGATTTCAAAGAAGTAATAGTATAAACAAGAAAAGTAAGTTACTTGGTAGTTAACAATAAATTTAAGATTTAGGATGTCTTTTGTGAAATTACAGTGGTATGCAAAAGACAAGAAGACAGTAGCCTTCGCGTGATGTGTCACTGCCAAGAAACATAGCTCGATGAACCTGGACCATACACAGACAGAACTGCTACGGTATAGGGCAGCAGGTAACTTGCAGAAATACCTAATGAAAAACACAAACGATACTTGAAGCAAAGACACTCATTACACTGACAACACCGCGATTCATGATAGTCCCTTGGACATTACAAAGGGTGAGAAATGGTTCTTAACACTATGCCGTCCGGCGACACCACAGTGGTGTCGTTTGCATAGTATCGCTGAGTGGCCGGCGACACCACAGTGGTGTCGTGAGCATAGTATCACGCAGTGGCCGGCGACAGCACTTCAAATGGTTCAAATGGCTCTGAGCACTATGGGACTTAACATCTGAGGTCATCAGTCCCCTAGAACTTAGAACTACTTAAACCTAACTAACCTAAGGACATCACACATATCCATGCCTGAGGCAGGATTCGAACCTGCGACCGTAGCGGTCGCGCGGTTCCAGACTGTAGCGCCTAGAAACGCTCGGCCACTCCGGCCGGCGACAGCACTTCAGTATCTTTTGCATTCTGTTGGTGTTTTGTTTAGGTAACAACAAGTTACACACGTCAACAAGCTTTTTGTTTTTATAAGTACTTGTGCTCTTTCATCATGGCGGACGAAAGAGACAATAGGATTATTTACGATGAATGAGCGGACCTCTTGTCTGAAGTTCCGGATGACTTGGCCGATTGGGAAGAAGACACTGGATATCAGAAAAATGAAAGTGAAGCAGAATCGTAGGAAGATGGTGAAATACGTCCAAAATGAATTCGGCGAACGCTACGGTTGCCAACTGATTCGGCCGAATCAGACGAAGATGGCAGTGCACAGTGGTCAGACTTTGATTTACTGAGGACCAATAATAAATTTGAAGGATCCCCGGGTCCAAACATATTTCCCAAATATACAAAGAGTGTCGAGGATATCGTAGAATTATATATTGGGAACGATCTATTTGAATATATTAGTAACGAAACCAACAAGCACTACAGTCAAAATTACAATAGAAGGAAACTGGATTTAAAAAATGCCAAATTTGTCGACGTTACGGGACCCGAACTTAGAAAATGGTTTGGGTTTGCTATCCTTATGGGAATTGTAAAAGAAGCAAGATTCGATGATTATTGGTCAACGAATCGGTTGATAGGCACGCCGATATGTCGCAAAACGATGTCCCGCAACCGATTCAGACAAATATTATCGTTTTTACATTTTTCCGACAGCAACAATAAACCGGATAATGCCGACCGGCTTCTCAAAGTGCAATGCGTAATTGATTATTTTTCCAAAAAGTTTAAAGAAACGTTTAATCTAAGTTAAAATATCTCAATTGATGAAGGAATGATACAGTGGCGTAGGCGATTCAATTTTAAAGTTTACAATCCGTCGAAAATTACGAAATACGGCATACTCATTCGGATGCTGTGTGATTCGATTACGGGATACATTTCCTCATTCAAGATATATTCCGGAGCTGGACAGTCTTCAGAAAAAACAGTGATGGAACTATTGACACCTTCTGAAGGAAAGTGGCATCACCTCTGCATGGATAATTATTATAACAGTGTAGAACTTGCAGAGAAGTTACTTGAAAGGAATATTCGAGTTTGTGGAACGATACGGCAAAATAGAGGATTCCCGGAAAATTAAAGCGCCCGAAAGTCAATGTGTTTGAAGCTTGTCATCAACAGAAAGGTGACAAGCGGCCGGCGACACGCCAAGTAATCCGAATTAGCGCTGCCAGCGCCAAGCGAATAAATTTGTACGAGACGTGCGGCGGCAAAGTGTTAATAGGGCGTGTGACCACCACGGACGACAATGCATGCTCTACAACGTGTTCTCATGTTGGTCACAAGTTTGGCAAGGAGTTCCGGCGGCAGGGCTCTCCATTCCACCACAACTGCTGGATGGTCGTTACTGCATGTGGACGTGGTGCATTACGTTTCCTCAACGCAATCTACATGTGCTCGATGGGGTTTAAGTCGGGAGAACAGCCAACGCTGTCCATTCACACCGAATATTCTCTCTTTCCAAGAGCTCTGCATCTGCGTAGTTCGATGCAGCCGCCCATTGTCATCCACAGAAATGAAGTCAGGGCCGGAAGAAAAGACGCACGTTGAACGGTGAGTGTAATGTATTCAAAGATTCGCAAGTTGCCGTTGTGGCGTCACCTAAAAAAGACTTGCAATACGGCGGCCGAACTCCCCCGAATGGAGCCTCCCGGCCAACAATGCCGTACGATTATTTCCATTTTTGCAACATTATGCCTCCCCACACCGCTGGACCACTAAACCGATCATGTTCAAGAATGTTCCTGGGTGCACTATGTGTTCCCAACTCTTGTCATAATTATGACGGTACGACTAGCATGGTCGAACATAGTCGTTTTGGTGTCCAGATGTTACGGTGTGCGGAGGCATAACGTTGCATGGGCGTATTGACCTCCAAATCTTTGAGCACGGTAAACTCACAGGTCAACTTCATTGTGAGGCTGTATTGCTTCAACATGTGCGTTTTCCAGTGACCAATTCTGCCCTGACTTCATTTCTATGGATGAGAATGTGTGACCGCACCGAACAGTGAAAGTGGAGCTCTTCTAGCGAGAGAATATTCGGTAATTGGCTGGTCTGCCCATTCCCCAGACTCAAATCCCATCGATCACGTGTGGAATGTGTTTGGGAGATGTATAGCAGCACGTCTACATGCACCAACGATCATCCGCAGTTTTCAACTGCGCTTTTGAAGGAATGGAACTCCCTACCACAAGAAGTCATTGTATTGTATTGTAGTGTATGTTAAACGGGGGCCTAGAAACGACGGAGAGGCTCCGTCCCCGCCGCAGCCGCAGTGGTCAACAACACCACGACGACTACCGCAGTCCACCCCTCCGCCGCCCCACACCGAACCACTCTTTTACGGTTATTGTGCGGTTCGGCCCGCAGTGGACCCCCCTCCATCCCCAGGGAACGTGTCACACCAGATGAGTGTAACCCCTATGTTTGCGTGGTAGAGTAATGGTGGTGTACGCATACGTGGAGAACTTGTTTGCCCAGCAATCGCCGACATAGTGTAGCTGAGGCGGAATAAGGGGAACCAGCCCGCATTCGCCGAGGCAGATGGAAAACCGCCTAAAAACCATCCACAGACTGGCCGGCTCACAGGACCTCGACACACGTCCGCCGGGCGGATTCGTGCCGGGGACCAGGCGCTCCTTCCCCGTCCGGAAAGCCGTGCGTTAGACCGCACGGCTAACCGGGCGGGCTAAGAAGTCCCTACCAACCTTGTGGTCAGCATGGAAGCTCGTTGCAGAGCATGCATCGCAGTCCGCGGTGATCACACACTGTTAGCAGCGATGTCCTGTGGATCATCAGGAATCGCAATGATTTTAGAGTAATTATTGTCTTTCAATAAAAGTGTAATTTTTGTTCGTCCTATTGAGTATTTCTTTCAGTTACCTTCTGTAATACACTGCAGCAATTCTTTCTATGTGTGGTCCATCTTGCATCGAGCTATGTTATTTAAGATATTTTTGTTCTGAAGTTTTGCGCACCAGTGTATTTGTGTGGAATGTAGCCTAGTACGGAAATGGTATGTGGACAATAAACGCTACAGAGAAAAAGAGAGTAGAATCATTTCAAATGTGGTGTTACAGAAGACTGCTGAAGATTTTATGGGAGAGAAGCACGTGGCGACGACCCATTCGCGCAAGGATAATCTTACAGCAGCAGAGAGGTCTGCTTCGCATTCTCTGTGCTACATAAGTGGGATTATGTTCAGGAGATGCAGCGTTTACTAGCTGATGCATCGTATCGGAGGCTCAGTGCTGACCAGACGAAAAAAAGTGGAGAGGGAGGATAACACCCTCCCGAAGAAAAGTTGCTTGTCAAAAGACACTGTTAAGTCTCATATTGTGATTACCGTTGATCATTTTTGGTGGTGTTACAGTGCTAGTTGTCAATTGTGTGTGTTGTTGTACAGCGTAGGCTGTCTTCTGATTGCTGGTTAGTGTTGCCCTGTCTACCGAGGGTGTAAGGTGCCACACACAGTTATCTCTCGTTTCATTGGTGCCTTGAAAATGACGGGGTGTTCACCTGTCGAAATATTTGCAGTTGTTAACGACGTTAGCCAGCTGCGGTGTATATATTATTTGAACATTATGTGGGTAACTCTGGTAACTAATATAGATGTGCTGAATCAGATCGGGGAGAAGAGTTTTGTGGCCGAACTTCAGTCAAAGGCCAGTAACACATTCGCAGTTGAGAATATGGTCAACCATCAGCTCTGTAATGGAAGGACGACACTGAAAATTTGTGCCGGACCGAAACTCGAACCAGGGTTTCCCGCTTATCGCGAGCGGTTGCCTTACCACTAGCCTATCCGAGCACTACTCACTGCCAGACCCACACTAACATACGTCGTCAACCATGTGTCTACATAATGGATGTACTATCACAGGTTGTATATTCCTGTACGGGCGAGACATTTTACTTGAAAGTCGCTTGTTGCGAATATGGACAACCATCAGCTGTACAATGGAATGACGAAAATGAAAAGGGATGTAAGAGGGCACCGCAGTGCCTGTTCGTTTGGACATTCATGCACTTCCAAAGGGACATTGCATCCTAACTCGGAATAACAAAGGCACTGCAATATAGTGTATATTAACTAAAAGCTAACCTAAGGCATCAAGGAATAATCAGCTTGGGGGTAGACGGAAACTTCAGGAACAAAAATTGTTGAGAGAGACTAAAGACTGAATATAGCAAACAGTTGCAAGTGTATTTAGGTTGCAGTAATTGTGAGAGTTGAAGAAACATCTACCCTCCGATTAAAATTACCTGACGTCTGTCGCTAGGCGCTACTCTGTTGCCACATTCGACTGTCGCTCGGTTAGAGACGACGCACAAACACGGCAGGTCACTTCGCAAGTGCTGAAGTGCTGTTACATGTAAATGTTGGCAGGCGTTCTCCAATAGGTATGACGATAATGCGAGGTACTCCATCTACAGCAGATTTTAAGTGATTGATAACTGAATTGCAGCAGACGACGCGTTCTGTAGCCCCGAATTTACACTCATGTCCTAACCTACCCACAATCTCGTGATGTACAATGTATCCGAGAAATTTGCGGCAGAACTATTAACTACTCACGCTTTGTTCACGGCGACTGAATCTGACCTCTACGAGCAAACTCATGACAGAAGAATTTCAGTTTCAGTACTAAAAGCGAACTGTAATTTCTCCCTGTCATTGGCTACTCGAACAGATGCGTTACCAGTTGATGAGCAGTACTAGCTGGAAACCAGTTGCAGGTTATAGGTGACACAGGCAGATTAGGAATGATAGGAAGGAAAAAGAAAACTCAATATGAAGATGAAAATGACGAGACAAGTGTTTAAAAATAAAGAGAAATACATTTAAACCGGGTAATTGAATAAAAATAATAATAACATTCATTTTGATAAAGATTTAAAAATAAAAAAATTAAATTCAATCACGTGACAAGATTCGAACCCAAAACTTCCTGTACATCCAGACTGCACTTTAAACACTACGCTATGGTACCATTTATTATTACTGACATATTTTAGTCTTCTAGCGCACCAGTTGCAACGGCGATTTGCTGCCTTCCAATAGTTCGGCAACATGCAGTGTCATATTTAGCTTATCCACTGTAGGCTGATCTCTGTGATGATAATAGTACACTGAAGAGCCAAAGAAACTGGTACACCTGCCTAATACCGTGTAGGGCCCCCGTGAGCACGCAAAAGTGCCGCAACACGACGTGGCATGGACTCGACTAATGTCGGAAGTAGTGCTGGAGGGAATTGACACCATGAATCCTGCGCCACTGTCCATAAATCAGTAAGAATACGAGGGGATGGAAATCTCTTCTGAACAGCACGTTGCAAGGCATCCCAGGTATGCTCAACAATATTTATGTCTGGGGAGTTTGGTGGCCAGCGGAAGTGTTTAAACTCAGAAGAGTGTTTTGGGAGTCACTTTGTAGCATTCTGGATGTATGGGGTGTCGCATTGTCCTGCTGGAATTGCCCAAGTCCTTCGGAATGCACAATATACATGAATGGATGCAGGTGATCAGACAGGATGCTTACTTATGTGTCACCTGTCAGAGTCGTATCTAGAGGTATCAGGGGTCCCATATCACTCCTAATGCACACGCCCCACTCCATTACAGATCCTTCACCAGCTTGAACAGTCCCTTGCTGACATGTAGGGTCCATGGATTCATGATGTCCTCTCCATACCTGTACACGTCCATCCGCTCGATACAATTTGAAACGAGACTCGTCCGATCAGGCAACATGTTTCTAGTCATCAACAGTCCAATGTCGGTGTTGACGGACCCAGGCGAGGCGTAAAGCTTTCTGTCTTGCACGCAATTTGGGTGCATAGATCTTGAGAAATCAGTACCCAGAACAATCACCTCTGGCCGTAAAACGGCCTTGATACGCCTGGGCATTGAGTCTAACAGAGCTTGGATGGCGTGTACAGGTACAGCTGCCCATGCAGCTTCAACACGATACCACAGTTCATCAAGAGTAGTGACTGCCGTATTGTGACGAGCCAGTTGCTCGGCCACCATTGACCAGACGTTTTCACTTGGTGAGAGAGCTGGACAATGTGCTGGCCAGGGCAGCAGTCGAACAATTTCTGTATCCAGAAAGGCCCGTATAGGACCTGCAACATGCGGTCGTGCATTATCCTGCTGAAATATTGGGTTTCGCAGGAATCGAATGTAGGGTAGAGCCACGGGTCGTAACACATCTGAAATGTAACGTCCACTGTTCAAAGTGCCGTCTATGCGAACAAGAGTTGATCGAGACGTGTAACCAATGGCACCCCATACCATCACGCCGGGTGATACGCCAGTATGGCGATGACGAATGAATACACGCTTCCAATGTGCGTTCACCACGATGTCGCCAAACACGGATGCGACCATCATGATGCTGTAAGCAGAACCTGGATTCATCCGAAAAATGACGTTTTGCCATTCGTGCAGCCAGGTTCGTCGTTTAGTACACCATCGCAGGCGCTCCTGTCTGTGATGCAGCGCCAAGGGTAACCGCAGACATGGTCTCCGAGCTGATAGTCCATGCTGCTGCAAACGTCGTCGAACTGTTCGTGAAGATGGTTGTTGTCGTGCAAACGTCCCCATCTGCTGACTCAGGGATCGAGACGTGGCTGCACGATCCGTTACAGCCATGCGGATAAGATGCCTGTCATCTCGACTGCTAGTGATACGAGGCCGTTGGTATCCAGCACGGCGTTCCGTATTACCCTCCTGAACCCACCGATTCCATATTCTGCTAACAGTCATTGGATCTCGACCAACGCGAGCAGCAATGTCGCGATACGATAAATCGCAATCGCGATAGGCTACTGACCTTTATCAAACTCGGAAACGTGGTTTTACGCATTTCTCCTCCTTACACGAGGCATCACAACAACGTTTCACCAGGCAACGCCGGTCAACTGCTGTTTGTGTATGAGAAATCGGTTGGAAACTTTCCTCATGTGAGCACATTGTAGGTGTCGCCACCGGCGCCAACCATGTGTGAATGCTCTGAAAAGCTAATCATTTGTATATCACAGCATCTTCTTCCTGTCGGTTAAATTTCGCGTCTGTAGCACGTCATCTTCGTGGTGTAGCAATTTTAGTGGCTAGTAGTGTAACTGAGTAAAAGCTCGAAACATCAATTAGGCGTGGCAGCAGTGCTAAAATTTTCGTTTTTAAATAAACCTTGAAAACTACATTCGTTAGAAATATTGCATTATTACAGAAAATGGAAAAAGCCATCCGTGCCATTTTAGTAACAACTCCAACAGAAACGAACAACAAACGCATGGCATAAGATGTGGTATAGCGCTGCTGAGATAATTATGTTCCTCTCACTGTGTGTCTTGTTTTAAGGCACGCGTGGACGTGCAGTGTGCAAGATGTGCTCCGACTTGGTCTATACCATAGTTACTGGTTGTCGTCCGTTTTACTGCAGAATGGCATCCATCCTTGTTTCGAAACATCTTTACAAAGTGACATAGCAATGAAGTACAATGCTTCATTTGCTTTGGAAGATTAAAGATTCGTCTCTTATTTCCATCAACTTGTAGCCCTTTAGCACTGGCTATTCTTAGTGCCCAAATAGTGCTGTGACCACCGATTAGAACGTGCTTTTGAGCAAAGTTTCAAAAAATTACAATCAGTGGGAGAATACTGGTAATTTTTTGTAGTATTTAGTCACTTATCACTTTTCGAGAAAAGTTGAGAATGGTGGATGGATTAAGTTTTCTTTTATTTGCCTATTTAATTCAATATTTTTAACGATGCGTCTTGAGACTGAGTCAAAATTTTTCAGTCTTCTTTCGATTTCTACGTTTATTACAGGAATTAATAAGAACAAAAAACCCGGAAATCGGTTATTTTAGATACCGGTTATTTTGAGCGATTTAACAATCACATAAACTGGCGTGGGAAAAACCGATATAACCGAAAACCGGTTGTTTGAGCGAGAACTGCCATCCCTATCGGGCGGCCGAGTGGTTTGTACACGCAGAGAACTGCAATAACTTACCTGCCCGTTCCTCATGGGGCAGCAATGGAACAGCAACTCAGTCGCATCCATCCAATCTTCGGACGGAAGACCATAATTAGAGCAACGCATATCCTGTGTGGCAGTAGCGTACGATGGCTTTTATTATATTTGACGCCACAGTACAAATGTTGCCATGGTTGGTTGGCTGGGTGATTTGGGGGAGGGGTCCAAACAGCGAGGTCATCGATCCCATCGGATGAGGGAAGGATGGGATACGAAATCGGTCGTCCCCTTTCATAGAAACCATTCCGTCATTTAATTTGTTCGATGTCTGGGGGGGGGGGGGGGGGGGGGGGAGGTGTCAACAACTACCTCAGCTAATTTTCAGAAAATAAACGAACGTGAAAACTGATAAGAGTCCCAAAATAGGCACGGAGTTCTAGAAAACTACAAGCTATGCTTGACAGAAGATAGATTTAGATACTACCCCATGTGAATCAGCTTGCGGCCTGACCACCTACAGAAAACATTCCACCCAGGTAGGGGCGCTTCATGATAGAGTAGCATCGAGAGCTACATCAGACAAGTCTTTGGACTGAAGACCACAACGACAACAAAGGGGCGCCTATTCACAGGTTAACCGTACGTGCTGCCAATAACAAATTTGACACGGTTCTTGAGTCCTCAAGTAGAACATGCGTGACAGAAAGGTGAAGCCCATTCACTAAGGAAAAAAAAGAAAAAACTAGCAGGAACACTGACTTTCGAGGGAATCGAATGAAAGAAACACATTTACTCCCATTATCCACTCGCACAGCTATAATCTGCAGACCTGTGTCCATTATCTTAGTGCCAAGTTAAATACTGATGATGGTGAATACACACTTCAGTTTCCTTTCGTGTACACTATTATTCTTGTAACTTATGTTAAAGTGATGTACCAAGCGTTAACGTAACCAAGTTGTTATTATAATATCAAAACATGTTATGCAGGGTGGCTAATTTTAATTCATAATGGGGAATAACTCAGAACAGAGATGAGATACAGCGCAATGTTTTAGATAAAAGTTGCAGATGGGAAAGAGAGTCGTGCATTGATACTAATGGCCTTGACCGTGAACGTTATTTTCGAGGTGTTTTGGAGGTTAAAGCGATTTTCTTAAACGGAAACCATAGCATTTGATTTAAGAGTTGAAAAGAGACGTATATTAGGTCATGGCAATGTTCAATGAAGAACAAATAAGCAAATATGTTTTCAGTTCCAGTAGGAATTAACTCGAAGTAGAGGAAGGATACAACAAATGGTGGTCATTTTGAGCATATGTTGAATGGTTAATTTTCAGGTACAAAGGGAAAGGCATAGGAGCTCTCTGAATCAAGCACCCAAGGAATGAGAGGCGAGGAGACTCTTTCAGCGATTTGAAAATCAATGATCTACGTTTTATTTATATTTGTTCTATCATGCAAATGTCAAATTACATTTATGCTCTGTGATTTATTTGTTTTTGCCAATAAACACGTTAATTAAAACTTAAGGTTAAAATGTTTCTTCGCTCTTTCCAAGTACGGCGTCATAAACAGGAGCTACCATGAAATAAAACTCAGTCTTCGAATGATCTTCGATAAGTACCTTTACGATCATGGTTGTTCGTGGGATACGTTATCCTTTATGGCCCTTCTGATTTGTATGTAACATTGTATTTTGTTGTATCCCTCCTCTGTTCCGAGTTAATCCCTACTGGAAACAGACATAGTTACTTATATGACCTCCATTGAACCTTGCCATGTCCTTGAACAATGTATCACTTTATACGTAAAATTTGCCGCTCTTTTCAGATCTTTAGGGTTCCCATTAGAAAATCACTTTAATCTCCAAATCACCTTGTAAATCACGATCAAGATTACGACCAGTAGTAGCAATGCGTGGTGCTCTTTGCCACCTACAACTTTGATTTACGGCATTTTGTTGAATCTCGTCTCTATCCCGAGTTATTCCCCATTACGGATTAAAATGGTTCACCCTGTATACATTATTATTATTATTATTAATTCCTATGAAAAGGCGATTCTGGTTAATGTTCAGGAAACTAAACGAAGAATGCTCCGCCGGCCGGAGTGACCGAGCGGTTCTAGGCGCTACAGTCTGGAACCGCGAGACCACTACGGTCGCAGGTTCCAATCCTGCCTCGGGCATGGATGTGTGTGATGTCCATAGGTTAGTTAGGTTTAAGTAGTTCTAAGTTCTAGGGTACTGATGACCTCAGAAGTTAAGTCCCGTAGTGCTCAGAGCCATTTTTTTTTAAGAATGCTCAAAATAGGGCCTGACAATTAACACCAAAGTATGGAATACATGGAAGTCGGTGAAGATGAACGAGAAGACTTGGATGTGAGGTTTTGCAAAATTAAAATTATCTCTACATTTAAGTACTTGGGCGTCATTTTCACAAATGGCAGAAGTACCCAGGACATCACAAATAAAATTGGCCAAGTGAAAAGAGTAATTGGTCAATTTAATTCTTTGCTATGGAGTGACAAATTTACAAAGAAAACGAATTTCTTGCTGCAAAAGTCAATCGTAGAGATTAACACCATGTATGATGCTGAAAAATGGGAGCTAACTAAAACGGAGAAAAACCAATTGATTTCCTTTCAGATGGATTTTTGGCGAAGAATTTGCCGCATCTCCAGACTGGACTGCGTCGGAAATGAAAGGAAACGGGGAATAATAGCAGAAAAAGACACACGATCCCGTAGATAGCTTAATATTACATGAGTATGGCCACCTCCACCGAGTGGATAATAACCGCTGGCTAAGAAGGATCTATGAGTGGACACCGGCTGAGTGGAGAAAACATGGAAGACTAGAAGATGAATGCAAGATGTTAATGAAGCGATTAATTTATCGCCCCTTCAGGAAGAAGATTAGACAGGTTGGAAACTGGAAGTTACGCTGAGAGGCAAAAGACGATGACCGTTGTTAAAAAGCCGCACTCAGCCAGTCACCCACCCACCCACCCACCCACACACACACACAAAGAAAACCTCGTAGCTCCGTTTTGTTAAATTTTACAGGAGAAGCATAAACGGTTCTTAAAAAAATAATATCAAGTGTTACACATAAAGTCGCTACATGTTTAACTACGTGGTAGAAGCCTAGTTATTGACACATTACAGAAACCCATGCACTTTCAAATCTCTCTTTGATAACAGTGTTACTGGTTACTGGAACTGCGACGTTTTCACAGACACAGGGGGTTACGAGGTTCTCATCTATTTTTTGTAAAAACGAACTTTATCGACAGGTTCCTTACACTGCAACAAGAAAAAATGTCTAGTAAACACGGGCTCTAAAATGCTAAAACGCACATAAGCGCTATGAGCACTTTTTCGTCTTCGTTACTGTGAAACACGCGTCTTATAGTGCAAGCACTTTGCTTTCCATCTTTTCGTAGGAGGGAGTATAGACCAAAACAACGAACAAAGTCCAGAAAACATTGATTCCAAAATCCATACCTTAAGAGATATGAGCATTTGTACAATAGAAGAGATGTATTTTACTCTAGCATAGTTGAACAAGTGCTCATAGCTTTTCAGGTGCGCAGCTGCCCATGTTTACCGGACTATTCTTCTTGTTTTGGTCCATAATACCTCCCCCTAAAATATGGAAAACAAAAAGCTTACAGTAGAAAATACGTGTTTGATAGTGTCGAAGAAGAAAAAGTGCTCATAGCGCTTAAGGTACGTATTTTAGAGCCCACGTTTCATAGAAATTTTTTTCTTCTTTTAGTGTAAGGAACCTGTCTCCAAAGTTTAACTGTAAATCACAGTCCTACAAGGTGGAAAATGGTAACTAGTTCAAAAATGGTTCAAATGGCTCTGAGCACTATGGAACTTCTGAGGTCATCAGTCCTAGGGGACTACTTAAACCTAACTAACCTAAGGACATCACACATATCCATGCCCGAGGCAGGATTCGAACCTGCGACCGTAGCGGTCGCGCGGTTCCAGACTGTAGCGCCTAGAACCGCTCGGCCACGCCGGCCGGCTGGTAACTAGTGATTATGTAATATAAATAATTGTTGAGATCCAGGCAAAGATATACACGATTAAAAAACTTCGTGGTGCTGACATTAAAGCGTTAATAGCTCCACTGGCAGCGTTTTAACTTGAACGATAAACTGTTTGATGATGATGGTGATGTTTGTCTGTGTGTGTATGTCGACGAGGTTGGTGTGGTCATCAGCAAGGTCATTAGTGAAGAGGAAATTTTGTTGATACGGTGAGGAAGCGGAAGTAAACAGTGATGTCATTTAAGAAATGATGTCGCGTTTCACAAGATGAGGAGCGACCGAACTTCTCTAGCACAATGGCCGGCTTCCGTGGATGCGTTTTAAGAGTCCCGCCACTATCTGTACTGATGTGACGTCTGTTCTAATAGAACGTTGTTGTATTCTCCACTGTTTATAAATTTTAGTTCCAGTGCAAACACTCATTCCTCATCGAGCCGACTGTTTCAAATCGAAACTCTTCGTTCACCATATCCTTAACTTTTTTACGAAATAAAAATGGGTCTCGATGTAACACAAGACACATTTTCGGGCACAACATAAAACTGCTCGAATTTATCCGTCAAATTTCACAATATTCATTTTACTTAGACCAATATTGAGTCTACCAGCTCTCATCGAGTGACTCAAGTTTTTGTTTATAATTTTCTTTTTAGAAATTATGCCTAAGATTTCTAACGTTTATGGATAGTCAGAACCATCTCTTATTCGCAGTGACACAATAGGTTATGCGAGGAATAGCTCCCAGTAGATCTGAGATCTGTTAAAAAAGACTTTTGAAGCAGTTGAGACATTTCAGAAGGGGAGGAGGAAACGAAATGAAACTTCGCGGGTTGTGAGGACATGTGAAGTTATTTCAATGCTTACAAAATCGAGTCAAATTTACAAAGAATTTGGAAGTAAACTATGTGATTTTATTTTATTTTTAATAAAAAAAGCTTACAAGTTCATGGCGCCCTCCATCGGTAATGCTGGAATTCAAAATAGTGTTGGCCGACCTTTATCCATGATGACACCTTCCACTCTCGCAGGCATACGTTCAATGAGATGCTGGAAGGTTTCTTGGGGAATGGTAGCCCATTCTTAACGGAGTGCTGCACTGAGGAGAGGTATAGATGTCGCTCGGTGAGGCCTGGCACGAAGTCGCTGTTCTATAGGATTCAGGTCAGGACTCTGTGCAGGTCAGTCCATTACAGGAATGTTATTGTCGTGTAACCACCCAGCCACAGGCCGTGCATTATGAACAGGTGCTCGATCGTGTAGAAAGATACAATCGCCATCCCCGAATTGCTCTTCAACAGTGGGAAGCAAGAATGTGCTTAAAACATTAATGTAGGCCTGTACTGTGATAGTGCCACGCAAAACAACAAGGGGTGCAAGACCCCCTCCATGAAAAACACGACCACACCATAACACCACCGCCTCCAAATTTTAGTGTTACCACTACACACCCTGGCAGATGACGTTCACCGGGCATTCGCCATACCCACACTCTGACATCGGATCGCCGCCACATTACATTAGTAACTTCACACAACGTTTTTGAACTGTTCAATTGTCCGATGTTTACACTTTTTACATCAAGCGAGGCGTCATTTGGCATTTCCATGAAATCCAAGTTTTCTCACCTCCTTCCTAACTGTCATAGTACTTGCAGCGGATCCTGATGCAGTTTGGAATTCCTGTGTGATGGTCTGGATACATGTCTGCCTGTTATACATTACGACCCTCTTCAACTGTCGGCGGTCTCTGTCAGTCAACAGACAAGGTCGGCCTGTACGCTTCTGTGCTGTACGTGTCCCTTCACGTTTCCACTTCACTATCACATCGGAAACAGTGGACTTAGGGATGTTTAGGAGTGTGGAAATCTCGCGTACAGACGTATGACACAAGTGACACCCAATAACCTGACCACGTTCGTTGTCCGTGACTTCCGCGGAGCGCCCCATTCTGCTATCTCATGATGTCTAATGACTACTGAGGTCGCTAATATGGAGCACCTGGCAGTAGGTGGCAGCACGATGCACCTAATATGAAAAACGTATGTTTTTGGGTGTGTCCGGATACTTTTGATCACATAATGTATGAGCCTGTTTATCAGTATGACGATTTAAGAAGAGTATAGAAGCTTTTGAAATGTCGTGCTGCAAAAGAGTGCTAAATATTAGCTGATGTGGCACTGAATCTAACCGAAAAAAAACTAAAAGAAGGTTGCTATATGTATGCGTCTGGTGCCTGTGATGTTGGATGTGTCCAACAGAGCAATTTGGTAATGGAGGGAAGTGTGAGGGGTTAAATTTATATATAGCAACCTAGGCATGAATACTGTAAGCAGATCAAAATGAATGTAGTTTGCCGTAGTTATTCACAGATGAAGAGGCTTGCACAGAATAGACTAGCGTGGAAAGCTGCATGAAACCAATCTTCAGACTGAAGACCAGGACAACAATATTTCTTCAGTGCACCATCCGCGAAATGCCTGGGATTGTAACTATCAATGTCCGATAAGTGGCTCTGAGCACTATGCGACTTAACTTCTGAGGTCATCAGTCGCCTAGAACTTAGAACTAATTAAACCTAACTAACCTAAGGACATCACACACATCCATGCCCGAGGCAGGATTCGAACCTGCGACCGTAGCGGTCACGCGGTTCCAAACTGAAGCGCCCTTAACCGCACGGCCACACCGGCCGGCGTCCGATAAGTCACATATGTATAACATGTATAACGGCGGTCCTGTTACACTCATCTGCCGCACACCAGATAATATTTAATTTGTGACATGTTTTTTGCTGTAGAAAGGAATCGTCAAATCTCTGTAACAATGTTCAAATGGTTCAAATGACTCTGAGCACTATGGAATTTAACATCTGAGGTCGTCAGTCCCCCAGAACTTAGAACTACTTAAACCTAACTAACCTAAGGACATCACACACGTCCATGCCCGAGGCAGGATTCGAACCTGCGACCGTAGCGGTCGCGCGGTTCCAGACTGAAGCGCCTAGAACCGCTCGGCCACTCTGGTCGGCAAAAGTGTACCTATTCAACATTATACAGATACAAACGTCTCTGAAACTACACCGCTCTGCAAAACTCAAGGACGAGATAGATAAAGTAACATAATATATTAACTACGCGTTGGAAATGTATGAATGTGTGGGAGCATGTGCCAGAGGTGTACCAGTCGTCCATAGCATGAGGTCAGTGTGACTATAGTACCAAATGGGGCTTTTGCCACAACACGAGGCAATTGGAGGGACGGGAAAAGACAGTGTGTGTCAATAAGAGAGCAGTTACGGTGCACTGTGTGATGTTTTCATTGCAACATGGCCCGGAGACTACATTTGGATCATTTCACACTGAGAAGAGTCATCGTGAAACCGGAAGAGGGACGAAGTGTGACGATTGTTGTCCAGGAGTTTGGTATTTCTCACAACGTTGTTTCAGGCGCATGGGGAGCCGTCTGAAACACAGGCAATGTTTCACGAAGGGGAGGAGGTGGTACACCACGATTGACGTAGCAGCAGATGACCGCTACGTCGTGCAACAGGCAGGAAGAGACCCCACAGCAAACAGCGGGTGCTGTTGCAACCACATTCAACAGGACTGCAAAGCACGCAATCTCACGCTCCACATTGGGGTGGCTTCTTTGCCCGATGTCCAGTACGGTGTGTTCCGTTGACATCGTTTGCAATGGTCCGAGGAGCACAGAGACTGGAACGACGAGGAGTGGGCGCGCGTGCTCTTCTCGGATGACAGCAGGTTCAGCCTAAGTAGTGATTCTCGACGTACCCTCATATGACGAGGGGTTGGAACACCAAGGAACATTGTCTAATATGGTCGTTTTGGGGTCCAGATATTATGATGTGGGGAGGCATAATGTTATATGGACGTACTGACCTCCAAATGCTTGAACACGGTACACTCACCAGTTATGGTTACTATGACACTCTACCTCTTTCCCAGTTGCTTTTTTTCTGGGGTGTATTCGGCCCTGACTTCATTTTTATGGATGAAAATGCGCAATCGCTTCGAACAGCGCAAGTGGCGGAGCTCTTGGAACGAGAGGTTATTTGGCGAATGGATCGGCCTGGCCTTTCACCTGGCCTAAATCCCATCGAGCACGTTTGGCAAACGTAGGGGAGATGTACTGATGAACGTCCATATACACCAACGGCCATACAGCAGTTTTCAACCGCACTGGTGGAGGAATGCAGCGCCATACCATATGAAGTCTCTTAGTCTTTTTGTCCAGCATGGAAGAACGTTGCAGAACATGCAATGCCGTCGTTGGTGATCACACACCCAACTGAGAGTCATGTCCCGCCTTTTGTAACGTTCGTGTTTCCGTCCGAAGAGGCCTCCAAGGTCAAACGGTACCGACCGACCGCCGTGTCATCCTCAGACGATATGCGTCACTGCATGCAGATATGGAGGGGCATGTGGTCAGAAAACCGCTCTCCCGGCCGTTGTCGGTTTTCGTGACAGTATCCGCTACTTCTCATTCAAGTAGCTCCTCAATTGGCCTCATAACGGCTGAGTACACCCCGCTTGTCAACAGTGCTCGACAGACCCCGAACATCACCCATCCAAGTGCTAACAAAGCCCGACAGCGCTTAACTTCGGCGATCTGACAGGAACCGGTGTTACCACTGCGGCAAGGCCGTTTGCTTGTAATGTTCACGGGACCATCATAAATACTTAAATGTACTTATTGTCTTTGAATGAATTTCTGTTCGTCTCATTGCATATGTCTTTCCTTCTGTACTATACTGTAGCATTTCTCTCTATTGATGTTCCAAGTTTCATAGAGCTATGTTACTTGGCAGTGACACTTCATACGAAAGTTACTTGCGTCCTTATGTTTTGTGGACTAGTGTATACTTTGTTTCGCGTTTTTACTCTGTAAGAAATTGTGCTCCGTTTGCTCCCCTGCTCCGTCTTCCACGAAAATAACATTTTATTTGCCCCACCCCATCTTCCCCTACTCCACATCCCTAGCGGGCAATAGCCATAACGTATTACGAGTGGGCTTTGCACGCACGATTGTGCCCAGCTGTGTAGGCGGTCTATATGTAGCTCGCGTCGATGGGAAGTACTGTAACGGCACAGGTAGTATAAATATTTCATCGACGCCCTGTTACCGCTAAGCCTTAGAGAAGGCCACGGCCACTGGGGACAGAACGGCCCATCTGCTTGTCTACGCGCAGCGCTGGCATTGCAGTTGTCTGAAATATTATGCGAGGCAGACATGCAGTGCTTCCCCCTGTCGCGCCGAATGTGAATCGCTGGCAGCAGTCAACGCCTGCGGCTGGCGTACAGCCTCTGCGCAGTCCTACGACTATTGGCATCGCTAAGCCAGGCCTAGTCGTTTGACTTAGCTAGTACGATGCTCGCTTATTGGCCAGATTGACGCATGTCTAATAGACAACGTAATGGCCCCTCTACCTTAACGGTAATTCTTTTTGCCTTGGCGAATACCGAAACGGTGGAAAAGGAGGAAGGAATAGGTGAACTTGCTGTACAAAAGGTGAGAATAATCTTGTTAATTTCACCTCGTTTCCATCCATCTCTAATCTCCGCCTCTGCAGCTGAGTAGCCAGCGTTTCTAACCACCATGAGAGGACCTTAGTTCAGTTCCCAGTACTACCAGAGCTGTTTTCTTCGTTGGAGGACCAAATCATTCAGTGTCGTATTGCCAGTTGAGGAGCTGTTTGAATGAGAAGAAGCGGCTATGAGTTCTAGAAATTGACAATTTCTCTCCATATCGCATGCGAATGATGCCAATGGCTGAGGATGATACGGTAGACGGTCGGCACCTATGACATCGTCGTTCCCCACTTTCTAATCAGAATTCGGCCTTTTCATGACCTTTGTCTGTCTGTCTAATAAAATGAGCGTGTAGTAAAAGTTAATTAAGCACAGTTGGGTGAATCTGAAATATTCTTATCTTCTGTTGAAACTGAGTCTGAAATTTTTGGGACCAAATTATGCCATGAAACTTAAATAAAAATTTAACTGAAAAAACTGAATACTTCAAGCTTGGACGATACTCCCTACTTGCTGATTACTGTTAGGTACAATTAATGGTTCAAATGGCTCTGAGCACTATGGGACTTAACATCTCAGGTCATTAGTCCCCTAGAACTTAGAATTACTTAAACCTAACTAACCTAATGACATCACACACATCCATGCCCGAGGCAGGATTCGAATCTGTTACCGTAGCGCTCGCGCGGTTCCAGACTGTAGCGCCTAGAACCACTCGGCCATAACGGACGGCTCCAATTAATGGTACAAGACAGTATCATTCTGCCCGAAACGCGAACGTAAATACAGCTACTCTACTTGGCTGTCAAATCATTTTACGATATCACTAGACCGTCGCGCTTGTGTGCACCCGATACTTTGCAAAATCGAAACTCATTTCTGACCCCAGTGATGCTTAACCAGTAGCTGTCGCGACTCGCAGTGGTTGTTGCCGTTATGGTATCGATCATATGTCGCTGAATAGATCGAGATGTAGCAACGGTGACTTCACATACTGATTGGTCCGCCAGGGCAGGAACGTCGAGCTCATCCGAGAAAAACAAACGAAACGTCTACAGACGGATATGATCACCCGTGAAGAGACACCGCATACTCAGCTGCAGTGTCAAACATCGTTCTGGAAACAGTCCCTTCGGTTTGGTTAATCCATTTCTACACATAATTCTTTCTTCCAGGAGTGCTAGACTACCACAAAGGTATGCAGTTGATCCTCTGTGATGTCTGGAAGGTAGGAGAGAGTACAGACAGAAGTGGAGCTGTGATGACACAGGAGAAGAGGAGGGGCTCGTTGCTGGACAACGGCTACAGAAGAATACTTGGACCTTGTGATTAATGTGTGCTCTGTCCAGGAATCTGGTGATGTAGAGGCTAATCATAGGCCCCTATCCCAGCAGATTCGAGGAGTGAAGTAATTTTCATTGGTTATGGGCGCACGTGGTCACTGCGGTTGACTGCAGTGCGGAGGGTCCATGTTCGATTTCCGATACTGTGAGGGATTTTCCATTGGTGGGAGGACCTGTAGGGGGTGCACTGCGTCTCGTGATGTCCGGGGTGTGGGGTGCACTGCCCCTCGTGATGTCGATTAAGGAGCTACTTGACGGAGTAGCAGCAGCTCCACGTCACGAAAACTGATAACGGCCGGGAGAGTGATGCGCTGACCCCACGCCCACCATACCGCATCCAATGACGCCCCTGGCAGATCCGCCAGGGCTTATGGACGAAGTTTATGTTACGTTGTGAGTGCAGGAGGGCTAACTGGTCATTCGGAAATTATTCAGCTATGAACAAATATTGTAAATCTACCGCTGACCATCGCAATGCTTGGATTTATAGGATGTGTCGCAACGCTGTTCTTATTGCATTGGCTGCCAAAAAAAAAAAAAAAAAAAAAAGCACAATGGAATTGGATCTACTGCCAGACAAACGAGTTTATACTAGTACAGAGTACAACTTTTATTCTGAAGGAGAAAAATATAATATTTCGCCCAAGGGATGTTGAAGTTCCAGATGTTCCACTTCTATTCACTTCTTTCCACGTCAGGGGAATTTCTCTGTGCCGGCCGGGGTGGCTGAGCGGTTGTAGGCGCTACAGTCTGGAACCGCGCGACTGCTACGGTCGCAGGTTCGAATCCTGCTTCGGGCATGGATGTGTGTGATGTCCTTAGGTTAGTTAGGCTTAAGTAGTTCTAAGTTCTAGGGGACTGATGACCTCAGAAGTTAAGTCCCATAGTGCTCAGAGCCATTTGAACCATTCTTTTTTTAATTTCTCTGTTCGTCGATTCTAGAATGTCCTAAGAAACATCGCGCTACCATAGTGTATTGAGAAATGACAAACGTCTGGGTTTGAAGTTTTATGAGTTAGAAAATGACATAAGAAGCTAATAAGTTTACAAGATTGTATTGAGAACGAACAGTAATACTTTGAGTGACTATGTTGAAATTCGTTAATTTGAACGATATCTTTAAGTGTTAATGTTAAATTTTGGGAAAGCCCTCTTGTCCATCTGTTTAGTCCGATTATCTGCTTAGTGCTAGTTCCTATTAAGCATTTGTTGTAGGTGGGTTCGAGACTCTATTAAGTACACAATTTTAATTTCTCAGGGAGGTCCAAAACATTACACATTCCGCCGAAGAGTGAAAGACTGATTATACGTTCTCCTTTATAATTGAAACGACATGGTTCTCTATTTTACCATAAATATTAGATAGAATGTAAATGACGGGGAAACTTACCTTGGATGTTGAATATTCCTGTGAGTCCTGCGCCCTGGACGCGGCTACTCCGACTGATGTCTAACAAATCCTGCAACAGGAATATCATCGTCACTTCCCAGTTTCTGCTACACACCACGCGCAGCCGCTTCTTATGTAAGACAGGACAGTAAGCCTAGATAAGCTCGTCTCACGAGGCTCAGAACAAGCCCACTATAACGACAGTAAGTGGCGAAGCTGGTACGTGCTAATGTTTCTTGCAACAATATACAGCGTGAACCGTAATTCGCGCACACGGACGACACGGCACGATTCGTTGCACACTAACATTACAGATATGTCCCTAACAAGATTTCGCCCCGTACATATTTTCTGTAGAAAAGGGACGTAGAAGAAAGACATTGTGGCAACACTGTTATCACATGTACGACAAGTATCTTTCTACAACAGCGTGTCTCTGTGCTACGCAATTAAAGCAGTGGGCATAGTTTTTAGCTACAATACTCGAGTTCGAGAGTGCGATTCTGGGCATAGGTTTAAATTCTTATTTTCGAATTTAGATCTGCTCAATAATGCTGTGGAATACACTGTTTGTTAAAAGGTACATATCCTACAATTACAGTTTTTCAGCTCTGAACCTAACAATTATTGGTCATACATGTCAGAAGTATTCATGAAGAATAATAATCAGTTAAAATTAATTACCTGTCATTGGGCATAAACAACTACGAAGCCTTTAATTCTGAACATGTTAAACATACATACACATACATACATTCGGTAAGATTGGCAAGTTGACTGAAAGCTGACAACATAATTAGTCTGTACGTTAATACGATAATAAAAGTAGTGACAAAGTTTGGTAACTACCTGTGAATCGACTTGGTAGCCATGCTGTTGATGTCAAGTCCTATAGAAATGCAATATACGTGAAGTGGTAAGCATTATAATTGGTACTAATCAATTGAACTAATGGCAGGAAAGTATAGCGGAAATTGGGTTCGGATGTAGTTGATGAGGTAAGGCGAAATAGTGTAGTCAGGCGATGTATTATGTATGTTTTCAGGGGAATTACCTAGGTCAAAAGAAGCAGGAATAAACCATGGAGAGGTTTTTTACTTTGTAGGAAGGGGTGTAACTAAAAAACTGGAAACAATGTCGACAACGAACGATGAGGTACTGTGGTGTGTCGTGTGTGGGAGACAATAGAGTACATATTTAAAAGCAAAATAAGGCTTTAAAAGTGGAATACTAGTGTCAGTATTAAATAATTGTACTTGTTTTGAATAACAGCTGCTGTGACTGTTGTACAGCGATTAGGAAACCAGACACCATATCAATCGAACTCTCGAAGTGGAGTATTGTAACGCAAAAATCCATTCTTCCACTAACTGTGCGGCACCAGCACATCGTGTTGAATGAAGATACTTGTCGTATACGTGAATAAAGTGCTGCCGAATTGTCTTTCTTCCATATCCATTTTCTATCGAAAATACGCATGGGACAAAATTTTGATAGGGGCATTTCTGTAATGTTAGTATTTCTGTGCTGTTAGCATGCAAGGAATTGCGCTCTGGCGTCCGAGTGCGCCTATTTTGGTTCAACATGTATATGTTTTTGATACCACAATTAAGGGCTAATTTCCGATAGAGGTTTTATCTGGAAAGACGTGTTGCAGATGGGATGCTGCGTTATTTATACAGGCTGAGTCACTAACTATGGCCATGATATTGTTGCTAGATGGGGTCGCGTCAGAGATATGAAGGTCAACTTTGCTTTTTTTTTTAAATGGGATGCTATAGTTTGGTACATATTTTCCGAAAGCGGCTACCGAGACGAATCCAACGATGTGTAACAGTAAGGTCTTTGAAGGTCAGCGAAGGTCAAAAAGGTGGCATGAACGTCCATTTAAAGAAGGTGTTCGAAGTGATGACCATTGGTATCAATGCAGTGCTGCAATCTTCTTATCATGTATTGAGTTCTATTCCTTATCACTTCGGCACTTCCCGAAGCACATGCTCTGACAATTCTCTCTCGCATATCTTCAGGTGTAGTTGGAATGTCTTTATAAACAGTGTCTTTTACGAATCTCCACAAGAAAAAATCCAGAGGCGTCATTTCTGGCGAACGAGCCGGCCACGACACATCTCCTCCGCGTCCAATCCAACGATTTGGAAATTGTCTCTGCAACTCATTTCTAGCCATCAGCGAAAAATGTGCCGGACACCCATCGTGTTGATACCACATTCTGTTTCTTGTTCCTAAAGGTATTTCTTCCGATAACAGACCTAATGTTTCTTGCAACAAAAAACCAACGTCAAATTACGACCCCCGTTGTCCCATGTAACTTCTGTCCCACAAACGATTCAGCTTCTATCATACTTTCGCAGTTACTCTTGGTAGCAATAGTTAGTGACTCACCCTGTATATCTGTGGAAATAGATAGTCACAGAAAAATTAAATCTTATCTAAAGGTAAGATACAATTAGAAATCAACAGAAAGCAAGCAATTCAGGATTTCCTAGAAGAAAGAACACAACATGTCATTCTTAACGGTTCAAAATCTGCAGATGTAGAGGTAATTTCGGGAGTACCGCAGGGAAGCGTGATAGGACCTTTATTGTTTACAATATACATAAATGACTTAGTTGACAACATCGGTAGCTCCGTGAGGCTATTTGCAGATGACACGGTTGTCTACAAGAAAGTAGCAACATCAGAAGACTCGTACGTACTCCAGGAGGACCTGCAGAGGATTAATGCATGGTGCGACAGCTGGCAGCTTTCCCTAAACGTAGATAAATGTAATATAATGCGCATACATAGGGGCAGAAATCCATTCCAGTACGATTATGCCATAGGTGGTAAATCATTGGAAGCGGTAACGACCGTAAAATACTTAGGAGTTACTATCCGGAGCGATCTGAAGTGGAATGATCACATAAAACAAATAGTGGGAAAAGCAGGCGCCAGGTTGAGATTCATAGGAAGAATTCTAAGAAAATGTGACTCATCGACGAAAGAAGTAGCTTACAAAACGCTTGTTCGTCCGATTCTTGAGTATTGCTCATCAGTATGGGACCCTTACCAGGTTGGATTAATAGAAGAGATAGACATGATCCAGCGAAAAGCAGCGCGATTCGTCATGGGGACATTTAGTCAGCGCGAGAGCGTTACGGAGATGCTGAACAAGCTCCAGTGGCGGACACTTCAAGAAAGGCGTTACGCAATACGAAGAGGTTTATTATCGAAATTACGAGAGAGCACATTCCGGGAAGAGATGGGCAACATATTACTACCGCCCACATATATCTCGCGTAATGATCACAACGAAAAGATCCGAGAAATTAGAGCAAATACGGAGACTTACAAGCAGTCGTTCTTTCCACGCACAATTCGTGAATGGAACAGGGAAGGGGGGATCAGATAGTGGTACAATAAGTACCCTCCGCCACACACCGTAAGGTGGCTCGCGGAGTATAGATGTAGATGTAGATGTAGAAATAACAGTAACCCAGTGTTCACATGTCCGAATAATTCTGAATTTATCATTTCTGAGGACGCCATAACTGTGCTGAAACATGTTTGGGTAACAAAAGCAAATAACTGTTTTATGTTAGAATACATAGCCTGAAAACTCCATTTGCTAAGTATATAGTAACACAACACAACCATCTGGAATACTACAATTAAACTTGTAAAACAGCTTTCTATGGTCATTTGCCATTGGAGATGTGGCATTAGCCCTTGACAAGAAATGCAACCATCATATCTTTTTGCAACTTGGATAAATCGCATCCTTTGCCCTCTAAGGCAGCAAGGAATATGCGCACGGACAGTATATTAGCCCAGTTGGATAATTACTTCATTAGTGCTTATAATGGTGGTACGCCACAAGCCACGAGCTATGACTTCGTATTCAGGAGCTAGCAATAATTACCAAGACTACCACCAAAGCCTCACACATCCTGGAGATGTTTAATGAGATCGCTGTCAAAACTAACCTGGATATGGACTTTAAGCACTTAGACAGCATAACACTTAAAGAACTTAAACGCAATTATCGGAAACACTGACAAGGAGAGAGTGACCAACAAAACCCGTGCAGAAAAACTACGTAAAACCTGTACAATCATCTGGTACATCCATAACAAGAAATCCCTTTCCATCAAAGCCTAACTTCGCCATTACCAGACAGATGTTCCTTCAGAAACCCTCTATGTGTATGCAGCTAAATCATTATCATTAACAATCAATGTCAATGCCTTCTATAAAATGGAACAACACAAATTGCGGAAAATATTCGGATCCAAGATCCAAGAAGGAATCTGGACGTTCAAAAGCTCTTAAGTACAGTCTTTCCTGAATGAACGGTTTGGTTTTACTGTACGGATAGGGCTTATGAATTTTTACAGACGTACAACATGGATGGACGCCTCGCTACTAACCAGAAAATCTTTCAAGTGATAAACGAGGCTCGAGAAAGACGAAAGTACAATGGCTAGCCAGCACCCAGTAGGATGTAACGGAAGTCACTATTGATCTACTGGCAACCACAAGGACTACATACAGGCGGAAGATCGATTCTCACGAGTTCATGTCCAACCAACTGAGAGACATGAGTGTGATCCAAAAACACATGGACTCTAGACATATATTTGCCAGTTTTCACCAAGTTGGTATTTCGATGTCTTGTTCATAACTTCGCAGGTACTGCAGCCTACTAACACGTTTAACCATATCGCCAATGAGGTATTTATTTTGTGCACTTTGCTTCTAGATGCTTGAATCCCATTCCTCTCAGCACCGTGTCCTACCTGCCATAACTTACCACACTATAGACTTACTCAGTACTTTAACATTTCAGTTACACTTTTTGTCGCCTTCTTGACAACAACGCCTTAATGCCAACAGTAAAACTTCATGGATGCACCACAAAAGTAGTTTCCGTTAACGCTTTCCACGCATGTCCTGAGACCTGTGTAGCATAGCGCACACTACTCTGAACTGGAATATGATTTACCGAGTCAGGTGGTCATCTTTTCGCTACGGCTAGGTCCATGGTTCTCTAATGAAAACAATTACGCGCTGTTAGGAGACTAAATAATTACCCGATCCTTCATGAAATACGACAAGAGATATGGTGTTGCGAAAAAAACTTAAAACTATAGAAGTGTGTATTAATTCACCCACTTCAGTAGAAAGTGGAAAAATCCGATACGAACAGTTAAAGAGGAATTTCCTTACTCTGAGTCGGATATAGAACACCCTCTAAAGTCCTATTTAATAGGTTAAAAAAACAAACAGACAACTTGATTGGAGAATGTCACTCAAGGTTTCGAAAAAGGTGATCATGTGTAGAACAGATCCTAAACGTTAATTAAAACTGTCCTCCAAATATGCAAAACTAAACAAACCGTACTCAAACTTGCTGATTAAGAAAGACGTATCATGCGGTAGATACGGGCACTGTTTGATGTATTAGAGGAATTTCAAGTAGTCAAATAGTAGGAAAATAAACATGGAAACTGGTCAGACTAACTTTTACCAGCACAACAACAAAAGTTAAATTTTTGTTTGAGAACTTAAGGAATCGTTCGAATCAAGACAGGGGGCAGACTGAAGGACGGATTATTGCCGTTACTGTGCAGTTTAGTTCTGGAATATGTAGTTCTGGAAAACGTGATCAGAAAACGGAAAAATGAAACTAAAGACAGGAGTCTCCAAAATGAAATCTGATTGTATTGTCTAACAGTTGCAGATGACATAGCTATCTCCTTAAATAACAGACCGCAAGCAATTCATACTATTGAGAATCTCCATGAAATATCGGAGAAAAGTGTGCTACAAATTTCTTACGGGAGGGCCCACACACGGAAGGAGTCAGATCACGATTAAACCAATATTATTTAATCTCTAACTTCGTCAGATTCACAGACAGTAGACAAATTTAAGTATCTAGGACAAATTATTGAACTAGCGGATCTAAATTGGGAGACTGAAAAAAAAAAAGAATTGCAAAACTACAAAGAATATATAAACGCATCTGTAACAGATACATCAGAAAATCTCTATCTGAAATGGGAAAATTAATAAATTATAATACAGTTGTTTTTGTTAAAACAGAAATCCTTTACGCATCTGCAATTATGTTGGTGGAAGATCCCAAACAAAAATCGTTGAAAAACAAGAACGGAAAATTTTCTGAAAATCTTAATACCAAAATGTAAAAATGAGATTTGGATAAAAAAGAAATCACAGGATATCTATCAAGTTATATCAAAGAACCACAGACACGTACTATCGGGAGACGTTATTAAAGTTTTAGGGTCATCCATATAGAACGGACGACGAAAGGCTCAGGATAACAGAAGTTAATGAAGACCTAAAAGATACCGTCAGTTATTGAGAAATCATTGAAAACAGAACTAAATTTGGAATCCTAATTCTCAAACACAAATTTACTGAGCAGTCTACCCGACCAGTTTTAGGATGGCCAGAAGGAGGGGGGAAGAAATTCAGTGCACGAATGAAGAGATACATAAAGGAAAAGAAGGAAAAAGTCGCTAAAAACGTTCAAACGCGCTGCTTAGTTGGGCGAAACGAATAAAAATTATAATAGTAAAAATTTCCCTATATCTACAGTTGTTACCAGTGCGCAGAATTCCGTCAAAATGACGAGAAACTAGGGGAATCTCAATATAGGCAAAATGAGACTGGAGTGGCGCACCATACAAGCAGTGGCCATGGACATTACATTGTACTCGTCGCTTACCGGAAGACGAACCGCGCGTCCTTCGACAAACCACTTCTGTCGCAAAGTCGGCAACGGATGACAACACGATCTTGTCTCTGGCGCGTTGGATTCTACCTTCAGCTATAGAGGACTTTTCTGATGGCAATTCCGCAAGGCGTCACCAGAAAAAAAGTTAAAAAGTGTTGTTAGCAGTACACTTCCTGATCAGGCACTTTCCTCACTGCCAACAAAAAGGATAATAGTCTCCTGATTAGTATTTCCAATGTCGGAAGTCATGACGAAAGAAAGGAGATTGGCGATTCCCTAAAGCACGTGATTTTATTGAATGCATGTCAACCAGACCAAAATTATAATTTCAAGAAATGACGTAGATGGCGTAAAGAAAAAATTTCGACTGGAATGGCTGTCATTATACCCGTAGCTAGTTCATTCTAAAGCAGTTAAAGGTGCGCTTTGTAAGTTGTGTGCGCTTTTCTGGCCACTTATAGCATTTGGCAGTCATCATGGCGCAATCAAAAACCGTCCAGTCACCAATTTGAAAAAGTTTCGTAAATCTGCAAAAATGAATGAATGTGCGTTCGGAATGGCTTCAAGATGCACTCGCAAATTTCGTAAACGTTATCGTGAACAAACCAAAGAGTATAGAAAAAGTCGTCACTGAGAATCTTGCGGCTATAGTTGAAACTAATCGCACTGAGTTGAAATCAATTGTTTCTTGAGTAATGTTTTGTGAATTGCATGACTCGCCTTTAAGAGAAAAAACAAATTCAGATGATGTTCATGATATTTTATTGCAGTTTAGAGTGCGGTCAGTTGGTAAAACATTTTGAAATTGCCCCTAAAAATGCCCTCTATATTTCTAATGGAATCCAAAATTAAATAGATTCTGAAACAAACTCTAGTGTTTTCAGTTACACATTATCCTACAGGTTGTGCATGAGCGGGTCCATACCGTAGTTTCCATATAAATTGATTTGAACATCGATATTGAAGATTGTGTTAGCTGTTCAAAAGTGCAAAATGTACGGAACGTTGCACATTCGGAATATCTAATGGCAGGAAAACGAGTAATTGCGAGAACAGGTTTTGCGACAGGATCAACAGAAAATAACAGAAAGTTAGGGAAAATGTAAGATCCGTAAATGTGCAAACAGATTTTACTGTAATTATACTGTTTGTTTATGTTTATACTATTGACCAGGTACTAAAAGTACACTGTACAAACCAGTAGGAGGAAATGATGAGCAGATAACAATCTCCTCAAAATTTCTAAAACACATGTGTGGGAGAATGGTTGCCCTAGTGACATGAAAAGTATTACGGTATAGGCAAGTTCTTCGGCCGGCCGAAGTGGCCGTGCGGTTCTAGGCGCTGCAGTCTGGAAGCGCGAGACCGCTACGGTCGCAGGTTCGATTCTTGCCTCGCGCATGGATGTGTGTGATGTCCTTAGGTCAGTTAGGTTTAACTAGTTCTAAGTTCTAGGGGACTAATGACCTGAGAAGTTGAGTCCCATACTGCTCAGAGCCATTTGAACCACGTTCTTCGTGGTTTGGGTGTGGTACCCTTATTCTATTTGAGAAAACGGAAGGATATGAACATGTTTTGCAGCGTTACACTGAGGTGACAAAAGTCATGGGACACCTCCTAACATCGTGTCGGACGTCCTTTCGTCCAGCGTAGTGCAGCAACTCGACGCGTCATGGACTCAACAAGTTGTTGGAAGTCCCCTACAGAAATGTTGAGCCATGCTGCCTCTATAGCTGTCCATAACTGCGTAAGTGTTGCTGGTGCTGGATTCTGAGCACGAACTGACCTCTCGATTATGTTCCATAAATGTTCGATGCATTCATGTCGGGTGATCTGAGTGGTCAAATATTTCGCTCGAATTGTCCAGAACGTTCTTTAAACCAATCGCGAACAATTGTGGCCCGATAACATGACGCATTGTCATCCATAAATATTCCCTCGTTGTTTGGGAGTATGGAGTCCATGAATAGCTGCAGATGGTCTTTAAGTAGTCGAACATAAACATGGTCCAGTTATTCCATATAAATACGCACTACACCATTATGGAGCCACCACTAGCTTGCACATTGCCATGTCTACAAAGTAGGTCCACTGCTTTCTTGACTCTGCGCCACACTGGAACCCTATCATCAGCTCTTGCCAACTGAAATCGGGACTCATCTGATCAGGCAAACCACAGTTTTCCTGTCGTCTAGGTTCGAAATGATGTGGGCACGAGCCCAGGAGAGACGCTGCAGGCGATATCGTGCTGTCAGCAAAGGCATTCGCGTGTGTCGTCTGTTGCCATAGCCCATTAACGCCAAATTTCGCCGCACTGTCCTAACGGATACGTTAGTCGTACGTCCCGTATTGATTTCTGCGGTTATTTCACGGAATGTTGCTTGTCTGTTAGCACTGGCAACACTACGCATACGCCGCTGCTCTCGGTTGTTAAGTGAAGGCCGTCGGCCAATGCGTTGTCTGTGGTGGGAGTTAAGCCCTCAAATGTGGTATTCTTAGCTCACTTTTAACACTGTGGTTCTCTGAATATCGAATCCCTAAGGATTTCCGAAATGGAATGACCCCTCCATTTAGCTCCAACTAACGTTCCACGTTAACACTCTTTAATTCCCGTCATGCGGCCGTAATCACGTCGGAAACCTTGCCACGTGAATCACCTGGGTACAAATGACAGCTCCGCCAATGCTCTACCCTTTATACCTTGTGTACGCGATACTCCGCTGTATAAATGCATATCGCCATCCCATGACTTTTTCCACCTCAGTGTATGTACTGCATACAGCAAAGGAACAGTTCGGAGGCGATAATTGTATCAGCATGACAATGCGTCATGTCATGAAGCAGCATCTTTCAGGCAATGATTTGTGAACAATGACATTCCTAACATGGTCTGGGCTGCCCAGACTCCAGACCTGCAACCAGTGGAACACGTTTGGAATGATTAGAACGTCGGCTTCGCTCCAGACCATTGAATATAACATGACTACCTCGTCTTATTTCGGCTCTTGAGAAATAATGGGTTGTCACTTCTCCATAGACATTGAGACGCCTCACTGACAGTGTCCCCAGCAGAGTTCAAGCTGTCATAGAAGAGAGCCGGCCGCGGTGGACGAGCGGTTCGAGGTGCTCCAATCCGGAACCGCCCTGCTGCTACGGTCGCGGGTTCGAGTCCTGCCTTGGGCATGGATGTGGGTGATGTCCTTAGGTTTAAGTAGTTCTAAGTCTAGGGGACTGATGACCTCGGATGTTGAGTCCCATAGTGCTCAGAGCCATTTGCCATAAAAGAGAACGTGAGCACACCCTATGTTAATGTCCACTAATAGGAATGTTGATACCAGGCGTTGTAATTATGATTTAATTGGTTTGTTACACAAGTTACCCTTTTTTCTATCTAACTAGCTTCAAAACAATAAAAACCTGTAATATGGAATTACCAAAACGTAAACACAAAACACAGAGCAATGCAACAACCCGCAGACGCACAAGCTACTGCGGTTTGTTTGTCGTCGCTCAACATAGTGTCGATGTGCTGCTCTTCCATTGCACCCAGTGAACCCATACACAAGGGCAATCAGCCAACTCTTCATCAGCGAACCTGTCCATACAGGCTTGCGATTAACATTGCTACAAATCAAATCAGAGACAGAACTGAGCAGTACTGAATGGAGGCTCGAGGGCGAAAAGTAAAGTGGACATCATTGTTGTCGCCACCTTTTACTGTGAGTGAGTGGAACAAGTTTGCTTCTATACAAGAAACACAGCGCGTCCCGTTGACATCCGCACTGTTCTGCTTAATTTTTAGTGCAGTACAGAGACGAAGATAAATTATGATAAGAAATCAATTACTCTTTAATAAGGCACCAGCGTCCACGGGGATCTGATACCAAAACACTCAGGACATATTTCTGAACAAACTACGATTTTCTTTTTCTGTGGCGTTAGGGTTTACCACGTATGTGTATTATATATTGCATTGAATGTATCAAGTATTTAAATTTTGTTTTTAATCACAGTGCGCTGTATACAGTTAGTCTGTAGCGACACCTTGTATGATACATGATAGATCCCTTCAGATTGCTATGGTTTTCAAAGTCTGCTCTAATTTAATATGAATGTCGACTGTATCTTATTAGATACACGCTGGAGAGCCATTACGTCAGATATCTGGCATTGTAAGAACGGATAGATATCAGAAGTAACCAGTAGCAATCGACTTCCGACCAAACGAACGAGAGGGGAAGGCTAGTATTGTTGATTTAGCTTGATTTCCTTGTAACACAGCACTAAAAGATTGGTAACAACTCAATGATTCCAATTACACCATAAAAATGAAGTGAGAGTTGATTTTAGTTCCATAAAAACATGTTCTGCTAAATGTATCATACTGGATACGTTGGATCTCTGAGGCTAAATGATTCAAATGGCTCTGAGCACTATGGGACTCAACTTCTGAGGTCATCAATCCCCTAGAACTTAGAACTACTTAAACCTAACTAACCTAAGGACATCACACACACCCATGCCCGAGGCAGGATTCGAACCTGCGACCGCAGCGGTTGCGCGGTTCCAAACTGAAGCGCCTAGAACCGCTCGGCCACACCGGCCGGCCTCTGAGGCTAAGTTTCATAAACTGATGAGCAACTGGTAACAGATATGATTCATTCGTAGGTCTAATATTTCTTTTTGTTGTTTGAGCACATATAATTGTAAACTCTAATAATTCCATTACGATTTCTTTACTTTTCTTTGCTTATGATGTGATTTACATTATAGATTGTTTAGTTTATAAAGTGTTATTTATGGGTAATTGGTAGATGGAGATCATTAACTGAAAAGGTATAATTAAAATTATAACAAATATACGTCTCTAATGACATTAAATAAGATCTTCATTAATATTATTTGGTGAATTCTTGTTTCCAGTATGGTTCGTATTATGCAGGTGTTTATAATAGTCCATTAAGTTATTTAAGTGATTATCCTTCTGATTTTCGTACTGATAATCCTTTAACACATTTTGGTTACTGGGTGAATATTTTTGGATGTACAGGTTTCAGTATTTTAAAATGAAATATTTGTGGAATGGTTTTTTAAATTTAAACTCTTTTGTGGTAGCTATAGCTTGAATGTTGCATTGAATATCTCTTTTTCATATGTATTTGTAATTTATGTATATTTTAAATGTATTCATTTACTGAGTGAGAAAAATACAAATTGTTATATTATTGTTATTTTGATTTTTCAGTTTTTAGAATTTTAAGTTTCTATGTATGAATGATAGTAAAATTGTCATTACAAAGTTTGTAGACATATGAGACGGTGCTTGCTTAATGAAATCACATGTGATTTCGAAAAATTACCTCCTAAAAGGCATTCCGTATTGGTCCTGATTCTGTGAGAGATATCCTATTCCGGTATTTTTGGTTTTTTCGAAAGTTTCCATTCTTTTGGTTCGTCCTGTATTTGAGTATGGGGCGGCAAAACGCATGGCGAAGCTTTTCCTTGTGTCGACACGGCGAGGGGAAAGGCCACCAGGGCCCTGGAGCCATTCCAAGGCGGCAGAGGCGCGGAATGCTAAGCTGAGAGCCGCTGAATCACTGCGCAAAACGACCGACTTTCTGCCACCGCAGCGCCTTTCCAACTACACCAATGTAATCCAAGAGCTTCAGCACACAGGACACCACATTAGTCACCCACAGGAGGTTCAGCTCCCAAGTTTCGTCAGATACGCCATATCCAGCAGAAGCCACTCATTGGTGATTACATACTGTACGGTTACGAACGCTGGGACACTGACTGTTACGTTTCACTGCTGTTCCAAATAGTCCTAAATATTTCTTGTGAGATTAAAAACGTGTGATTTAGTGGGCCAATCGAGGTGCGACATGATACCTGAGTCTGGCGTATGGCTGCAGCCCTGTCCACGCGGCTATTTTCCTTTTGGATGACGGGACTGTCCATAGAACGCTCATACTGAAGATGTAGCAAAAATGGCATTGCTTGGTCAGCAGAATGTTAATATAACATTCTGTTTCATGCTCACGGTAACTAGAAGGAATTGGTCCAAGTTATTGAACCAAAAAACGCCCCAAAATCATCACAAAACTACATCCCTCCTGAACTATACCCTCAACACACCGCGAAACACACGCCTCCCACGTAGTTGCTGTACAGTTTCTTTGTTGTTTGGGCCACTGAAGACATGCAGCATTCTATGACGCTGTGGGCCCTTCTACAAGGTACTCGATTACAAATGTGCAGTGCACGTGCTTCCACCAGTGTCCGTTCGGAACTTGTTGAGATGGACCTACATACAATGACAGCAACAATTCCTAGCCGGTGTGAAGGCTGTTGTCACTGAGAAGGCCTGACACTGTCCTCTGGACCGTACCGATTAGGATCTTTTTGCGACCACTGTTCGTATGCTGTGTTACTATAATTGGTAGGCCATTCCTAATAGACACGTTGGGCAGTCCGCGTTGATACACCAACAAATTGGGTAACTTCATTCACACTTAGTCATGCCACGTCCAAACAAGATAGCTACTTTTCGCCATTCTGTCACATCTACACGTCGACCCATCTTACTGCCCTCATTCCATACAACGGACAAGCACGTACACACCACTTCACCGCCATAAGTAACGTCAGCTGTAGAGGGCCGCATGATCACATGATACTGTTCCATACCATCTACAGCGCCCCGAGCGACCAGTGTGCGTTTATAAGTGGGTGATCAACAGTTCGCTAGGCAAGCTTATTAGAAGGAACCTTACACACAAAGAAGTCCTGATTTAGGTGTCGCATCGTTTGATTGGCCCATTTCTCGGGATGGTACTGCATAGGGACATAATCTATTCCTTCCCACTTTCCTGTAAAAGCTCATTCATTTATGACCTAGCTGTCGATGGCAAATTTAACCCTATAAAGGCCTCCCACACGACACTGATTTCCACAAACTACGGGAAACAACAAAAACTTTGTAAAACGTAAAGCAGCTGCCATGAGGGTGGATAATGTTATTAAGTCATTACTGCTTCCCAAAACCACTGCACGAAACCTAACGATGCTTAAAACTCTGTCGATTCAATTGTACACAGAAGACATTTGTGTTGTCAATATTTGCAGCCATATTTTCACAAATGCCACTTCAATGTTTTTTATCTTGCAGACAAAAACAATTATTACTAGCCTATTGCGACAGTATTTTCATTTTTATTTTCAGCCAATCATGTTTTACTTAATAGCTTAGACATCTTGACTGTTCTATAAATGAAGTAAAAACGACAACTGAATAATTGTCTACGCATATACAGGGTACCCCGAGAGAAATTATCAATATTCAGGGATGTGACAGAAACGCTCATTTGAAGCAAAAAGCTTCATATGAACACATGTCCTGTTTCCAATGGTTTCCAAGATAGAACACATTTAATGTACATTTGTTTCTGGACTAGTGGAGCGCAAGTGTGTGTCATGGTAGTACAGTTAACTGGCCACCAACATCGACATATCTTACGCCATAAGATTTTTGTACCTGGGGTTGGATGAAGTCTGTAGTGTACAACCGAAAGATAAATGCGCCAGGTGAACTGCTTGGTCACATCACGCACGCTGCTGCCCTCATTGGTGTATGTGCAAAGACAGTCAGAGAAGCAACACCCGTTCTCCCAGGAATGCACAAATGCTTTGAAGCTGAAGGTGGAATATTTGAACTTTTAATTGCGAACTTTACAACGGCTGTAATTTTTACTAAATGTTTTATATGTATCCATGTGTAAACCTGACAATGTATAGTATAATATAGAAAATAAATAGCAATGACAGGATGCACGTAAATAAACTTTCACTATTTGAGGCAATGTAGACGAAAATCCATTTACTGTGTGGGTACTCAGCGTTACAGGAATGATGTTCAGACTGTGAGCTGCAGGATTTCCGTTGTTAGTAGCGTTAGTGTCATGACTTGCCGTTAGGCGCCTACAGTAGTATGCTGTCGTAGGGTTGAAACAGAAGTCTTTGAATAAAAGTGTCATTTCTATTCGTCTCATTGCGTATTTCTTTCGGCTGCCTTCTGTATTATGCTGTAGCAGTTCTTTTTATATATGGTCCAAGTTTCAGTTTCAACGAGCTATGTTACTTAGTCGGTACTTTCGTCGTTAAGTTCTGCACAGTAATGTTTATGTAGGATATTTGATTATTGCCGGCCGCGGTGGCCCAGCGGTTCTAGGCGCTTCAGTCCGAAACCGCGCTACTGCTACAGTCGCAGGTTTGAATCCTGCCTCGGGCATGGATGTGTGTGATGTCCTTAGGTTAGTTAGGTTTAAGTAGTTCTAAGTTCTTGGGGACTGATGACCTCAGAAGTTAAGTCCCATTGTGCTCAGAGCCATTTGAACCATTTGACTATTACTGGGACCAACTGAAAGGGTAATTATAGGCAAACGAAAGATGAAAATAATCTTAACAAGCACAGGTCCCGAAACCGATAGTTTCCTGATACAATGTATGCACAAGTGCAGTCATGTCAGTGTTACAACGTAGTTAATGGCTACGGCTTTATTTATGCTACAGCTTCTCTTTGGATGATGTTTCTTTTGGTGAAGAGATACGCATGTGGTACATGCATGATGGTGCACCGGCACATTTTCATGTGGCTGTTCGGGAATACGTAGCACGAATTTTCGGCAAGTGTATCGATCGTGGCTTGCTAATATCATGGCCTGCTAGTAGCCCCGATTTGAACCTGTTGGATTTGTTTGTGTGGGTACATTTAAAAGCTTTGGTGTATTTTATACCTATTGATATTGTCGACGAACTCCGGGAACGCATTTTGGATGCTTGTCAATACATTCGGAACACACATGGAGTTTTCGAATGAGTCCAGCCATCGATGAAGAGACGTGCTGAAGCCTACCTTCACATGAGCGGTAGCCATGTGGAACATTTGCTGTAATACGTTTCTCCTTCAAGTGCATATCTGCAGTTTGGATCCTTGGGGTCTCAAAGTGTTCATACATTTAGCCTTAATACGTCGTTTCGGAGAAACCATATGTTTCCAGACCTGTCTGTTTCATTGTCGTACTCCACCAATTCGTTTCAAACAAGAGATGTCCCTGCTCAATTTGCGTACCTTACTTGTAAGTAATATGAATACTTACTCTAAAAACGTACTGCTATAAACACTAATTACCCCAAAATAACGTATTTATAGTTTAGTAAAAAAATTATTGGCTTTGTAGACCACTCAAAACGATTAAAACAATTAGATGGAACGTGGTTGCTTTGAAAATGGAATGAAAATTCATTTGCGAGTAATGGGGAATAAGCAGGAAGAAACTGGCTGAGGGCACAGCACCACGCAGCGTGTTCTACCTTCGCTTTTCAAACACAAGCGCGCGCGCGCACACACACACACACACACACACACACACACACACACGCACGCACGCACGCACTCTGGTGACAGTTTTAGCTCGATGGCACGTCCAGCAGCACCATATTATGTTTGCTTATTAAGTTATTATCTACTTGCTGTCAGGCGATTTCGTGCTTTTACGCTCTAAATGTATAAGTAACGAACTTCCATGTAAATCTGTTTTTAGAATACTCGACCACGATGTATTCAGTACCACGGCATGTCTCGGTTTCAGGATTTTACTTGAAGCAATGTTGACAATACCACTTTCCCTCATCATACGTTTTGTATTTGGTTAACGTGTCGCCGTTCTGACTTAACCGGTCCTCTCTTTGGTGATATCGTTAATGCATCACTAGCACAGCGATTTTTTCATGCAGGTTAAAGTATGCCATTGCTTACACTCCTTATAATAATTATGAAAGGGAAGATTTAAAGGTACTTACGGCTCGATTCCTTTACTACTATCTTTTTGCCAAATATTCAAGAAAGTAACATACTCAAGAGCAATGTCACACAGTTAAGTAAAAACAGTTTACTTAGCTCGTTACAATTTGGATTTCAGGAAGGTCGCTTGACTACTATTTATACGGCCAATCACCAAATATTGCAAGCCTTAAATAAGAAAATATCGGCATCTGATAATTTTTTTGATTGTGCAAGGCTTTGGTTTGTATTGCTCATGATAGTCCATGAGGAAACAATGCGTTTTAGACAGTTAATAGTTTTACAAGCTGTTGATTTGAATCATTCATAACAAAAATAGTTTTACAAGCTACTGATTTGAATAATTCATAACAAAAAGAATGCAAGAAGTTGAGATGAATGTGGAGGGAAAAAAAGTTAAGTGATTCGGGAGAAATCACTAAGGGAGTCCAACGGGGTTCAGCTCTGGGATCCTATTTGTCATACATGTGAGTGGCATTTCGATTTACATCAAGCTGAGTAAATAATTTTTATGGATGACACTAAAATTATAATTAATCGGCCTATCTCTATTTCCTCCTAGTTTTGTAATTTTACCTTATTTTTCGATGTCTATTATTGGCCAACAGTACAACATGATTTAACTATTTTTTTCTTTAACTTTTTCTAGCATACTCTTTACACCTGATATGAGCCTTATGTCTTGATTTCGGACTGGATCAGCTCTTGTGTTTCTCAAAGTCTAGCGTTGAATCCTCATTTCCGCTGCCTGTATTCTTCGTCTTTTTATTTTTCTGTCGTACATGGCTTCATAAAGGATTGTAGAGACTCATTGTTTCATAAAATTTCGTCATTAACTTAGCACTGGCTTTGATATCTAAGATTCTTTTAATTGTGCCTCATAAAGTGGAGATTGATTTAATTTTACAGTTAAGATCACCGGAATTATCTAAAAACTTAAACTATAACCAAGGTATTTAAAAACAATGACCTCGTCCATAAGTCTGTCTACTATTAGGATTCGCTCTTGTCGGTTGTTTCCTGGTGAGTGTTTGTATCTTAGTACAGACATTTAGCGTCTAATGAAAAACAAAACAGGTATTTTCAGTATTGTGCAAAAACTAGAATAACACCAACTACTCATGTAGTACATAAATAGACGTGGGTATACACATAGATAAAAATTTGAACTGGGAGAAACGTATCACTTAGCTGCTCACAGTTCGTGTAATTGTTAGTTTTGGTAACAAACAAACCAACATATTAACACGTTCTGCATATTTCCCCACATTAATGTTTCCTGGGATCTGGATGATTGACAGAACAGATACACCTTCGTGTTTTAAAATCATTTTTACATGGGTTTAGCTGTTCGAGCTTAAGTTCTTTCCTTGTCAATTTTATGACGATGCAGAGCAGCGATAATAAGTGGAAAGAACAATCATGTCAGTTGTAGCAAAGAAGGAATCAGATTGTTTACAGTTTTGGGAATGTGTTGCGCAGCTGTAAAGGAAACTGCGCGCAACATGTCTTGGGCGACCTATTCGTAACTACTGTTCGTACCTAGGTGAAGCACCATGTGTAAAATTAACTCCGCCATTTACAGTCCCTCCAAAGCGCCCAGTGTGCTCTATTACGTCCGTGACTACTGTTTTATCCGGTGAGCTTATGGTCAACATCTATATCGCTTAAGAGATTTATCGAAAAGTTGAAATATCGATACCTTAGATATTTTTTCATATCTAGACACCAGAAGGGGCACACAGGGATTTGTATGGTGGTCCGCCTCAACCCATTGAGCTGGCGCCCTGCGTCTTGGGGATGGCCCATCATTTACGAGCTGTGTGTGTGTGTTTGTGTGTGTGTGTGTGTGTGTGTGTGTGTGTGTGACGTGACCAGCTGGCGATTGCTCGGCCGTGGCCTTCCGGTCGCTTTCCCCAGACCCCGAGACAAGGGCGTCTGTCGTAACATACCTTTCCCACTGCGCCGTAGTCGTGCAAACCCTCTGTCGTCTGTAGCCGACTATCCGCTGTTTGGCGCGGAAAATGAGTGTAGTACCGTCACTCTCCCCTTCCCGTTCCTACATCTATACACCGCTAGCCGCCTTATTGTATGTGGGGAAGGGTGTTTTGAATACCCTGTCACTTCTCCCCTTTCCTATTCCATTTGGGAATGGTCCGCGGGAAGAACAACTAGTGGTAAGCATTCATGTGAGTTCGAATCTCAGCCCTTTGGATCTTCTCTATTTCGTTCCTCTATCAGTCCTGAAGGAAGGAAGATTATGTTTAACGTCCCTTGGAAGTCGAGGTTATTAGTGACGGAGCACAAGTTTCGATGGTGGTAAGAATGGGGAAGTGAATCGGCCGTGCTCTTTCAAAGGAACCATCCTCGCATTTGCCTGGAGAGATTTAGGGAAATCACTTAAAACCTAAATATGGATGGCCTGACGCAGGTTTGAACCGCCGTCCTCCTCAATGCGAGTCCAGTGCGCTAGCTATTACGCCACCTCACTCGGCTCTGTCACTCCGGCCTGGAACCGATCCCAGATTGACGAACAATATTCAAGTATTAGTCGAACGAGGGTATAATAAGCTATCTCATTCGTGCATGGTTCTTTCAATGATTCTCAGTCTGGCACATAACTTACCAACGATTAGTTCTATGTGGTCGTTCCACTTTAAATCGCTCTGTACGCGTACTCCCTCATATTTAATGGACATGAGAGCGTCCAGCGATCATACAGAATTGAGTTTTTCTGCCTGTTTAAACAAAGTACTTCACATTTTGTTATACTGAGCATCAACTTCCAACCCCTGCAGCAAGCTACCATCATCTGCAGGTAGCCGACTCGAGCTGCCCACTGAATCCAGTTCTCTTCCTCATGTTCTTCACTCGGAAACTGGCTGGGATGGACTTGCATTCACTGACAGGAGCAGTTCCTGCGGGGTATGAAGTCGACTGTCATTGACAACACATGACACTCGTCCGGTCTCTGTCAGTTAGCTACTTTATAAAACCGCCTTTCTCACGTCGTGTTACATGGTTCAGTGTGGTACACCTCTCCTTGAACACACGCTGCACGCTGGACGGTCCATGATGAACGCCAACAAATCGGACAACTTCTTTCACGGTCTGGTCATGGACACATCCAAACCCGCTAGCTCCTGTCTGCCATTTTCACGCCTCCACGTTCCCCCATCTTATTGTGCTGATTCTATACAACCAACTGGCACGTTTTCATAATTTCACTGCTGACTTAATGTCAGTGGTGGAGGGTCACATGACCCCCTGGCACCAGTTCTACACAACCTACAACGCTCCACCAGTGTGTGTTTTAAGGGGGCGACTAATTTCAGGTGGTTATAATTTAAGTGCAGCTACTCCAAGACGTCCAGTGTAGGCTGTAATTATCATATGGCAGCGAATCTTGGTAGATGTCTTAATGCGTTAATGCGGTACCGATTTACACTGGGAAAAATTAATTCCAATTTTGGCCACCAGGTGCATATCTGGCACTGTGAATGCAAGAAACACGTATAGAAATATTTCCATATGTCATGTATTAGGGATGGGACTTGGGCAGAAAAGATCAAACAAGTGATAAAGGCATAGTGCTGAGTCTATTATTAACCTTTACGGCTTAACAAATGACGGCACTGATCTCATATCGTCATAAAAACAGTGCACAGCACCAGATTTTCACCTGGTGTCCAAAGTTGTAACAATTTTTTTCCAGAGTAAATCGGTCCCGTATTAAAGCATTAGCATATGTAACAACTTTGCCTGCCCCACGATAATTACAGCCCACAGCGGATCTTCGCGAGTAGCTGTACTTCAAATGGTTCAAATGGCTCTGAGCACTATGGGACTTAACTTCTGTGGTCATCAGTCCCCTAGAAAGTAGAACTACTTAAACCTAACTAACCTAAGGACATCACACACATCCATGCCCGAGGCAGGATTCGAACCTGCGACCGTAGCAGTCCCGCGGTTCCGTACTGCGCGCCTCGAACCACTAGACCACCGCGGCCGGCAGCTGTACTTCAATTATAAGCTTGTTAAGCTTACATATTGAGAAACTAATTGAGAATGCGGTACGCATATGTATAGTCAGCCCTCAAAGTGTCTATACTATCATTACTTGATGTATGTTATTTTTCTCAAGAAACATTCTGTATACTTACAAGTCTACGATACAGAATTCACAGAATTAGGCGTAGTAATATATTGTTCTGATACAAACACAATATTTATATAGCAGAAACATTGGGAATTATCTATGTTGATACTTGCGCTTTTGTAAATACTCGTAATTTCGATATGGACACTATCTGCAACGTGACACACATCTGAACGATATTCAGTTTCACTGGTTCATGTCAGCTATAGCCGTAGCAACGGTTTCCACCATCCTTTCGCCCACAAGGTATAAATGAAGAATTTATTGAAAATCATACTGGACCAGCAGCAGCTGCTTTTGCGAATCACTTGATCAGATTCTGTTGCAAATGTCAGCGTCAGGTACGAAAACATTTTAGCATCGAAGCATTTGTGTATGGTTACAACCATGATGTTTAAAAGTACCCAATGCAACGTCGAATAACTAATCAGAAACTTGACAGGCTTGTGAGAGAGACATCTTTCGATCGTATCTGACAAATGTAATATTGGCACTAAATATAGATGTATCCAATGTCGTCATTATTGATAAAATGTTGAACCCACTTCCTGTGAAACTCGTCACCAAGGCCAATACTGGCCACTGCAGCTGCGCTGGTGCGACGTATTTTAACAAAGGGCCGCGTTTCAGACCTTGACTGGGCACAAAAAAAGAAAAAGAGAAAAAAGAAAGAAAAAAGATCGAAATTCTTGTAAAAACTATTTTTATGTGCCTCTGGTGGACTGGGTATTTTAATGTATTGCTATGAGCACCAAACTGGAAAGGAAAAGCTGGTTGAAAGAGACAGGAAAGGAGGGAGAGAGAGATAAGAGAGAGAGAGAGGGAATGAGGAAATAAATATGGCAGGAGGAAATGAGTTGGTAGTAGTGGTGACTTTGTCACTGAGACAGAAGGCAGAGGAGCAGTCAGAGAGGAAAAGAAGCCGAACCGTTGTTAATGGACGCTGAGAAAGCGTTTCCTTATCTGGTTAGCTGAAACCAGTTGGTGTAAGTCTAGAGTTGGAATTTAGATTGAATATATCAACCACTGGGTGACATGTCTCTTCCTTGTACGTTTGGCTTTCTCCAATGTTGTCTTATGCAAGCTGGGGAGACAGAGCTGCAACGCAAGGTCGCAGAAGGGTTGGCTTTTTCCACTTAACAGTGCGTGGTGTTTACAAATGCACCACTGAATGGCTGGAGAACGTCCGACGCAAACTCAGCTGCCAGAGAATCGTTAGTCTACGGATAAAAGGAACGGAGATTAGAGATTAATGACACTCTGACAAGTCGTTAGAGAAGAAGCGCCAGCTCCGGTGTCTAAGTACTTAAAGGGTGTCAACCTTGTCTTGCTGAGGGAACCAGCTCAGTATGCACTATAAGTGGTGGTGGGAAAGCACCAGGATGCCAGAGGGGGAAAGTAATATTCTGCTTTCATGAATGCCCATTGCTCCAGCTCCGTGAGTCTCTCATAGCTTTGGTATGTTTTGGCGACGCGTATCAGGACACAGTGTGGACCTCATAGAATCTGTAGGTACATGTATATATTGTGTGTATACTTCTGTTTTTTTGAACATTTATATTGCAATTTTAACTGTCAACTATAGTAACATTTTAACTTACAGCGACGAGTCAAAACAATCTACTAGCATCTAGCTAGAGCTGGCAATGCCTGCAGGGGAAATAATGACTGTTGACAGTAAGTTTGTAGGACAGCCACATGGCGCTCTTAGTATCCTTTATTGCACGGTTTCGCTCAGTTTAACGCGCGATCATCGTCAGAAACTCATGTAATCAGCCAATTACTCTTAACTTTAAATTCTACAGTTCATGATGATGCTTGTGTGGCATGGATTTCACAAATCTTTGGTGTGTTTCCTGAGATGTGTGGCATCAGATATCTACGCACAGATCACGCTGTTCCAGTAAATTAAGAGTCGCCGATTTCTGGACGCGGTACTGGCGGCCGAGATCTTTTCCATCGGGCTCAGATCAGGCGATTTTGGTGGCCAAGACACCAACGTCAGTTCGCTATAATGCCCGTCAAAGCACTTTAGTACTGTGACAGGTATACAGCCGAAATATTAGAAGAAGAAGCAGAATTTATGCGGCTGCATTCCCGAAACTTAATGGAGCATACTTTAGTACTGTTCTGGCTTTAAGACGTACACAGTTATACTACTGTAAGATTCCATCGCCGCCGGAAAGGACATAAACCTCGAAGAGATGCTGGTGGCCTTCATTAAGGGGAGGTTCAAAAAAATCGATTTTTTAAAATTGCATTTTTGGATCCATAAAAGTGTTTAGAATCCATCCCTGAAACGGTTTTTCCGAATGAACAGAAATGTTTGTTATTCGCGGTTCAACAAAAAAATGCACCTGCCTGAAATCGGCCTTTTTCACGCCCCAGTTTTGTTCTTTCGGAGGACGAGTTATTGTACCGGTGCCTGGGAGGAAACACACAAAATTCAAATGAAAGGTTGAACGCGTGTGTTTGGAAGTTAGCCCCCAAGCATTTGCATTCTGGGGCGAAGACTGTGGAGATTGCGAATTTCCTGGCAGTGAGCAGCTTCAACGAAGGGTATTCAGCAATTCTGAAGACCATGGCAACTATGGACGTCACCCTGGGACTCTATTCGACGCATTTCGCCAAGCATTCGGACGACCACCGGATTCATGCGGTCGAAAACCGCTTGTCACCGGCCGTACGAGCCGTTCTGGAGCAGCGCAGGATGGCCCAGATAGAGCAAAACGCCCTCTGTGAGGAACAGAAAGGACTAGTTTATGGATCCGGAATAGCAGAATGAACGTAAGTTGCATAATATGGCATTTATATGTAGTCAAAACTTCAAACTTTTTCTCGAAATGACTTTTTTTTATCGCGCAGTATGATAACATCAAATCTTCTGAACCGATTGGCATGATTCTTTGTTTCCGACGAAGCTAACTAAATTGTCTAGGAGTTGTACTACTTTTATTCCGATCCATCAACTAGAAATATTTTTACTTGGCCGACGTAGTCGAAAAATCGATAGAAAAACCCTATTTTTTTCAAATGTCCGCCATTTTGTTTCCTATGGTCAAAATAACTTAAGCGAGGTACAACTCCTAAAGAATCTTATATACTTCGCTGACGGCAACTCAATTTTGGTTTCAGACGAGCCAGATGACCTGTGACATACCGCGCGTGGAGGTCTACATCGAAATTTTGTTTCCTTCCGACGGCACTTCCGCCTTTGCTCTTCGACATTTCCGGTCGAAAAAATTCCAGTTTGTAGAGGAAATACCAATAAACATTTTGACCAAATTTGACATTGATATCTATAACACATCCCGAGAAAAAAATTCTCAAAGAACATGCTTTTTTCGGGCCGAAGACAGTAAACCTCCCCTAACGGTCACGTAGTCCAGAGCTGTCATGGTGCCTTCGACTACAACCATAGGTCCCATGGAAGTCCAGGTGAATGTTCCTCATAGCATAATATTGCCACCACCGGCCTTCGTCCGTGGAGGCGTGCATGTTTCGAGCATCCGTTCTCCTGGATGACGGGGTATTCGAACACGACCATCGACCTGGTGTAAGAAGAACAGTGATTCATCCGACCAGGAGCCACGTTTCTATTGATCTACTATCCAAACTCTAAGATTCCCTGCTCACTGAAATCGTAATTGACGATGTCGTTGAGTCAACATGGGAACACAAAGAGGTCGTATGATGCGTACTCCTATGCTCAACAATTTGCGAAGAACGGTGTGCTCCGAATCACTAGTATTATACTCTGATATATCTGTCACAGATCGCCGCCTATCCTTCTGCACTGAACTGGCAAGTCTCCGACTTTCACGTTCTGCGATCAGGCGTGGACATCTGACATCTTGTTGCCTACCCGATGCTTCACCGTCCATCGACCACTTTCCTCAGACGCTCTCTACGGTAGCACTGGAATAGCCGACCAACTTTGCCATTTTCCAAATATTTGTTCCCAGGGCGCCGGACCATAACAATCTGCGCTTTCCCAAAGTTACTTATTATAGTGGATTTCCTCATTTATGACCCATATCGTCACTAGAATAATTCCCCGTCCGTCTCTTCTCCGCTTACAAATTTTAATTATCTGCAACGCCACCAAGTTGTATTCTATCACGCGGTAGGCAGTGGTTATAATGTTTTGGTTCATCCGCGTATCTCCCTTTACTAGTATGTACATGAGACTGCGTTAAACCGCCTTTATTGATAGACCTGATTGTGAACAACGGATCATTTAGTTTCTCCCTTGGGCAGGCACTGATTAGGCTACACTTTTGCCGACCAGAGTGGCCGAGCGGTTAAAGGCGCTACAGTCTGGAACCGCACGACCGCTACGGTCGCAGGTTCGAATCCTGCCTCGGGCATGGATGTGTGTGATGTCCTTAGGTTAGTTAGGTTTAAGTAGTTCTAAGTTCTAGGGGACTTATGACCACAGCAGTTGAGTCCCATAGTGCTCAGAGCCATTTGAACCATTTTTGATTAGGCTACCACTTTTGAGCATTTGTTTTAAAACATGTATAAACATAAATATAGACGGCGGATTGTAATTAAGAGCGAATCCTGACGTAGGTAAAGTATCCATACATATAATAAAAATGGATGTGTATATGTATGTATATTCCACGTCTCCTCCTAAACCACTGGACCGATCTCAACCAAACTTGACACATATAGCTCATACTGTCAGGCAATGATCGTTGTAGGGGTAAGAACCACCTACCTATCATAGTTCAGGAGAAATGACTTCGTAAGCACTGAGATACGTGAAATACTGCAGCATTACTTCTGTGCTACGAACCCTAATCGGAAAAAAATTCACATACAGTAGTCACATATGCCGCAAATGCACCTACAAAATTATACCACGATGCAACACATAGTTCAGGGGTTATGCTGTCATAAACTCTGAGAAGCGTGAAAAATTGCCGCTTTGTGCCTGACGTTTAAATTTATCACTTCTTGGCTACCGACTCTATGCGCAACACATTTTGCAGAGAATATCAACATATGCCTCTGATTGTACATACAAAATTGTATGATTGTATGACACATACATCACAAGATATAACGTCATAAACACTGAGATGCGTCAAAAAATGCCGCTTCACGCATGATGTTCTAATTTATTACGTCTTTACTACTAACACTATTCGCAACAAATTTCGCAGACAGTACGCAAACGAGATGGACCCAGGTAGGGGAAAGATGAGGTGTAGAGAGAGAGAGGAAGGAGGAAATGGACAGAGAAACGACAGAGGATGAGATGGGCAGAGAGAGGGGGGGAAGGAGGTAGACAGAGCGAGAGGAGAGGAGGATATGGACAGAGAAAGGCAGGAAAAGGAGATAAACAGAGGGGCAAGGAGGAAATGGACTAAAAGGATTGGAATGTATACCCGCGCAACGCCGTACTCAGTACTATAATAAAATCAGATATGTTCCATTAAAATTGACCCTCAAACTTCACCTGTCATCCAGATTTTTATGGTTCAAATGGCTCTGAGCACTAAGGGACTTAACATCTGAGGTCATCAGTCCCCTAGAACTTAGAACTACTTAAACCTAACTAACCTAAGGACTTCACACACATCCATGACCGAGGCAGGATTCGAACCTGCGACCGTAGTGGTCGCGCGGTTCCAGACTGAAGCGCCTAGAACCGCTCGGCCAGATTTTTATGTCTGAGGTCGTCTCACTTTGAAGTGTGCAATACTCTCCTTGACACGGTTGAAAAAAATGGAGCAACAAATTGTCAGGATTTACGGGATAAAGAGTTCGTAACTTGATATCTTCCCCGACGGTGATGGCGTCTTGCAGTAGTACAACTGGCCGTGCCACAAGGTCGGACTCGCGTTACAGTGGTTTGAGGAGCACGATACTGAACTTACACTGGTGCCTTCGCCACAAAATTCGCCTCATCTGAACCAGATGAAACTCACCTGGGACGCTGTGGGGCACCAGTTTCTCGCCCTAAAATCACCGGTCGTAATTTACGGTAATCCTGTGAGCTGTACGTAGACCTTTAGCGCCACATTCCTTCATAAACCTACCGAGGACATGTTGAATCTATACCACGCAGAATCGCTACTGTACTGCGTTACAAAGTAGGGCCAACACGCTCCAGGGTCACCAGCGTAAAAGGGTGTACAAAGATATGGAAACAGCACAAACACAACATATTACCATCTCTAATACGGTGTAGGAAAACGGTACTGAAAACAGTTTCCATTCGTTCCAGAATGGATAAATACAGGCCATGTATGGTTCTTAAAAGTCTTATATCTTATATCATATTTTCTGCAAAATAGTGGCAAGTTCAGCTAACGATGATGGAGGTGGTTACCTATCACGTCCCTTCTCTCCAAAGTCTTAATAATATTGAGATAGGGTGACAGTGGTGGCCAGGGAGATGAGACAATTCATCCTAGTGCTCCAAAATCAGCCCTGAATGACGTGAGCTGTGTTAGCAAGGAGCCTATCATCTTGGAGCATAGCATCACGACTGGGGGTCTAACGTTGTATTAGATCTACAACTTTGCTTCTTCAGTGTCTTTACTGGAAGTGCGAAGCTTTATTGTGAAATACAAAAAAAAAAAAAAAAAAAAAAAAAAAATGCTATTCACAGTATTGGCCATCACTGGTCACTACATTTCCCATATTTTGGGCAGCATACGAATCACGCGACGGAAGAACTGAGCGTCTGTTGAGGAGATACATGAATCGATACAATTTTGCATTTTTTCATATGACTAGTTGGTTGATTTGGGGGAGGAGACCCAGCAGCGTGGTCATTGGTCCCATAGGATTAGGGAAGGATGCGGAAGGAACCATCCCGGCATTTGCATGAAGAGATTTAGGAAAATCACGGAGAACCTAAATTAGGATGGCCGGACGCAGGTTTGAATCGTCGTCCTCCCAAATGCGAGTCCAGTGTGCTAACGACTGCGCCACCTCGCTCGGTTTTTCATATGATCGCGAGTGCTGGTCAGCCAGGCTGTGGTTTGCCATTCATCAAACAGGTGGCAGCCTGTGAAAGCAGTGTCTGCAACATACGGCGAGTGGGATAAGATTTCCCATTTCAACGTTTCTAAGTATGTTTTACGGGTTTTGCGATATGCGACCGAGCATCGTCATGCAATAAAATCACCTTTTCATGTCTGTCGCTGTGTTGTGGCCATTCGTCTTTCAGTGCTCTGCTCAAACGCATCAATTTCTTTCGATAACGATATCCTGTGATAGTTTCCGGCGGTTTCAGTAGCTTCGAAAACCTCTGCTCCACTGCCATGCCGGTCTTCGACGTCAAAATTACCGTTCTTGAAGCGTTGAAACCATTCTCTGCACGTTCTTTCACTAATAGATGCACCACCCTAGGTCTTACCCTGCATTGTATGAGCCTCAGCCGCAAATTTACTCGTGTTCAATGTGAAAATTAAGAATTTGCGCAAATGACGAGAATTGGGCTCGTAACTTCACATATTCACTCGAGAATAACTTTACGATGCTATTACAGATCGAATAATATTTTGATAGCGTCATGTTTACAAATGTCTAAGCTTATTGTATGACACACCCTACCACCTGCACCACAACTTGGCGCTACTGCCATCTACTGCAAAAAGACAGAAGCGAAGTTACAGACCTAATACCATGAGATGGACCTGATCGGCCAAAATGCTGTCATAATTCATGGCAGGAATGTGACCTTGCAGTGTAACTATGTGGCCGCGTGGAAAACCACGATATATCTGCCGAAATCACCACCGAACTCCCACCACGTTTGACTCTTGAGACGTGAACTTGGCCAGGAGTTGGCAACAGTCTCAAACAAGACTCATCCGACCAAATGACATGCTTCCATCGTTCCATAGTCGAGCTTTCATGGTTTCCGCACCACTACACGGGCAGTTGCATCACTGATGAGTGGTTTTGGAATTCGAAATGGTCCAAATGGCTCTAAGCACTATGGGACTTAACATCTGAGGTCATCAGTCCCCTAGACTTAGAATTACTTAAACCTAACTAACCTAAGGACATCACACACATCCATGCCCGAGGCTGGATTCGAACCTGCGACCGTTGCAGCAGCACGGCTCCAGACTGAAGCGCCTAGAACCGCTCGGTCACAGCGGCCGGCTTGGAATTCGAGCTCGCCCTGCAATTCCCTGCTTCTGTAGCTCCCTTCGTGTTGTTTTGATACTGACAGGGTTCACGGTTGCGACATTCAGTTCTGCAGTGACTTTTGCAGTTGTCGCCCTCTTATTTTTCGTCACAATCCTCTTCAATGACGGTCTTTCACGACCACTCACCACACACTTTCGCTCGCGTTGTGACTTAGCGGATGACGTATTTTCGCTTCCCCTGTGTGTGGTATAAATCCTCGATATTGTGGCTCTTAGAACACCAAACACTTCTGCGCCCTTGGTTAAGGAAGCACCCACCGTAGCAGCACCAGCTATCTGCCCTCGTTCGAATTCACTTGGCTCCGACATAATGCTCTCACAACTACACTTGCAAAAAAATAGTTCAAATGGCTCTGAGCACTATGGGACTTAACATCTTAGGTCATCAGTCCCCTAGAACTAACCTAAGGACATCACACACATCCAGGGCCGAGGCAGGATTCGAACCTGCGACCGTAGCAGTCGCCCGGTCCCGGACTGAAGCGCCTAGAAACGCTCGGCCACAACGGCCAGCCTGACAATTGGAAAGCATTGAGGACATTGCACAGGTGCCGATCTTGGTCAAATGCAACAGCACAGTCTGCAGATTGACTAGCATCTACATTTACGTTAAAGCACGCATTTCTTGCAGTATGTTCATATTTTTGTCCAACCCCTGTATATTTCGATGCAACTTTGCAGACTGACGTCGAGATATTTGCCAGTAACTGTTGCCCTAAGAAGATAAAAAAATCGTCCTGATTTTGGACTTATATATTTTTAATTTATTTATTTTTTTAACAGTGAACATCGAGTGAACAAATCTGAGAGAAAATACGTTGCTCATCTTCACTCCCTCTGTCGCATCACACGGGCAACGTGGTGCGAAATATAACACATTTTCACCTATATCAGCACAATGCCGCTCACGTAATGGTTCCATTATCGTACTGCAAGTAACCTGATTCGCAGTTTACACGAGGTATTTCCGCTCACTCCCCAACGGCTGGCGGGACGTCACAACACGAGAAGATACAGTTATGAACTTGGTAAAAGGAAAAAATCGGGCAGCTGTGCCATCCAAAATCGGCGAGTTCGATTTTGATCGGATTATCTGATCGTGACGCAAAGAGCGGTGGTGAGCCAACGCGCTGCTTTGGCACGGGCGTAAGCGATGCGTATCCAATACGTGAAAGTGCGTGCCGCAACGCTACCACCTGAAGCAACCCGGAGCTGCTGCCACTGAAAGTTGACTTTTTTGCCGCGTCCTAGCAATACCAAGTACACTGTGCACACAGATCATGGTAAGCATCGGCCTCTGAACGACTGATTAACTTTTTGTGATTTTTTTTAGACATAATTCATAAAATCCACTATTGCAGTTTGGCCGTGAGGCCATAAATCGACTGAAGTATTGCGAAAATTGTCCTCCAGCATGTCAAAACTTCAAAAAACATCTAACATGTACATGTGTCGTCATCACGTCCATATGCTACATATTTAGCGATGTGGTCACCTTTTAAGTAAATAGCATCAAACCATTACATATGTTCACAGTACTAATGGTAACAGGTGCAGTTTTGTAGGAAGAGCATATTGAAAGGTCTTGACGGTTGAATATGTTTTTCTTCCTCCAACACCATCAGTTGCCATTAACACAGTGACCATGTGTAGTGGTTTGTTGTTATTTATGTAAATGTGACATGATAGTAATACACTCAGCATAAGGACGTCATGATGACGTGTATACATGTCTTTGTTGCCTAACTACAGCCTGATGGCTACGAAGTGCCGCTGAAACCCACACAGAAAAAAAACTTACCCGATCCGCAACCACTTGATCATATTACTACAAATGTTCCAGAATCTTAGATAAAAACATAATCAACTGTTTCAGATATAGTGCAGAATACTGTGTCAGTTCTGCTGTGTTATTTCAAAACTCTGTTGTGATCGGGACATATACAAGCTTTTCAGAAAATTTATTTCACTTCCGCTTTACTCATACCTTCTTGTGCAAACCAACGCCATGGGATGGAGCACAAACAGAGAAAGTAGATAATATATTATAAAAGCTGAACCCTCAAGTACGTGTAACTTGAAAATCAAGAATCGTAAACAATGCAGACGCCGCATGAACAAAATTGAACTGAGCTCATTTTAGTTCAACTAATACAGAGATCTCCGGCTTCCATCCGAGAGTTTTCGTCGAAATAGTGCCTAGTAGAGAAGATGATAGGAACGATACTAATCGAAATATCGCGCCTTCGGCGAACTTACAGGTGAGGAAACCCGAGAGAGTTATATTAGTGAAGCTGACATTGTTTGCTCAGGTATGCCACTAATGTTGACAAAAATTGCGAACGAACTAAGCAAGCACTCGTGAAGTGAAGTATTATGAACATACTTCCTATCATCAAAAACACCTCTTAATACTGCCATAGAAGCATTGGTTATATGTGCTGTTGTAGTGTCGTGCATGAAATAACCGTAGGTCGTTTCGTTAGTTGTTAGTTGTCTGAAAAAAATTGCAGTATATTATTCACATACCTATAAGGTTTTATGTAAAAAGATTGGCCCAATAATTCGTGTAGCGTTAGCCGCACACCACGCTCCTGGTTTCACGCCACGCAGAGGCTCATGATGTAGCTGATCAAGATTTGCAGAACTCCACCGTCAATTCATTGAATCTTCTCGACTGATCAGCCGAGTGGCGACGTAGTCTTCTCGCAACGGTTCGATGGATTTCGTACCCATCATCTTCAACCGAAGTGTTGGGATGCTGTGTTTTACCTGTCTATAGCATTCTGACACTCGCTTGAAGATGTTATTAGATGTGTTCCACCTATTTACAGAATGCAGACACTTCGCTTGAAGATAACGGGTATGAAACTCGCCGTAACGTTGCGACAAGACGACGCCACCACTCGAATGATCACCAGACAAGATTTCATCATTGGAATACGCCGAGAAACCCTGCAATCACATACATCCGACGTCAGTTGTTCTGCAAATTCACGTACTCCGATAAATGGAGCCACGATTCTTCATATAACAATAGCATAAAGTATGAACCACTCCATTATACACAGACTATAATAGCTAGTTTGCACTATGGACCTCGAGCAACTGTATAAAGACCTCTCGTAACTCGTCCATTTCCGCTAAAACCGGTACGCCACCTGACATGGTCCGAGGAATCTCAGCCCGCGTTCCTGGTATTGGGTTCCGCGCAACGCCGGACAAAGTGTTTGGATCGTATGCGAAACACTCTTTATGGTGAGGTACGCTTGTTGATATCAATTTTGATGTTCCTGGCGAGTGGTCAACACTAAAACACTTATTCCCCGTCCACGTCTCGCAATACCCTTGTTTGCCTGCAGTATATCATAATGTGTAAAAGTTTTCCTATTTCAAATGGTTCAAATGGCTCTGAGCACTATGGGACTCAACTGCTGAGGTCATTAGTCCCCTAGAACTTAGAACTAGTTAAACCTAACTAACCTAAGGACATCACAAACATCCATGCCCGAGGCAGGATTCGAACCTGCGACCGTAGCGGTCTTGCGGTTCCAGACTGCAGCGCCTTTAACCGCACGGCCACTTCGGCCGGCTTTTCCTATTTCTGATTGCTTCTGCGTCACAGGAAAAGATGACCAATACTGTTCGTAGGCCCATGCCACAAACCGCTTATTGTAACTTTGGCGATTTCGCCAATTGTATGCAGGCAGTTAGCAATTCCTGCCGTTTTCGTCCCCACTAAAAGACACTTCTCGCCATCGCAGAGCTTGCTAGAAAGTCGTTTAAAGTATTCTCCTGATGTGGCATTCAGTGACTTCTTCGTCTTTCCCCGGATGAAGAAATGAAGAACGACGGCGACTGATTTTCGAGGCGGAACATTCCCTGAACAGCCAGAATACAGACTCCTAGAACCAAGATCTCCGTTAAGTCATTCATCGTTCGATATCACAACTCCTCGTACACGGATTATAATACAGCTGCAAGTGAGTCGTCCGTATTGTACAGTCGTGGTCCATGAAAATTTTCCGTTCCTAACTTTTCGTCCAGAGTTGCGATGGACATCTTCAAGAGTGCTTCAGGGTCAGCTGAGTCTTGCCGAGTGGCGATTCGGAAGTCGAAGAGCGACATAAATACTGTGGAAAAGGGGGCGTGGTAGAATTTACACTTGATCGGCAGAGATAATCCTTGTCAGAGATAAAACGTAGCTATCAGCTGTCGTCTGTCTTTGGTAAAACTTATCTATCGATTCTGCATGGCTACTGTCTATACATCACTACGTTTCGTAGTTTCTTTCTTTCTGTTAAAACTATCCTCACGTCTGCATATTTCGATGACTTGTCTACAGGATGCTTCACAATTCAAGTTACACAGCTCTAGAGGTTTTAGAGGGGACTTACATCAAGTTTTAGATAGGAATCCTTGTCCGGAAACGTCATACAGCGACGCTACAGCACGTCAAAGTCATGGCGCCGGCGCCTATAAATGTATGTACGAGGTTTTCACAGAAAGTCATGCACCGCATTTTTTTCTCAGCCGAAAACAATGCTACGAATGCAAAGCATTACGCGTAGATTATTTGAAGTCTCCTGAGTGAGCGCGCCAAGTTCCCGTCATTTCCGACAGATAGCGTAGCTGCAAGACAGTTTCAAAATGGCGTCTGTAGGTGGTGTACGTTACAAGCAACGTGCCGTCATTCAGTTTCTTACTACAGAGAAAGAAACTGTGGGAAATATTCACAAACGCTTGTGCAAAGTCTATGGACCATCTGCTGTCGACAGAAGTGCAGTTATTTGCTGGGCACGGAGGGTAACGTCATCAGAAGGCAGTTCGGCGGAGCTCCACGATTTGCAGCTGTCGGGGAGACCATACACGGCTGTCACACCTGACATGTTGCAGCGAACTGATGTTGTCATTCGCGAGGACAGACGCATTACGACTCGGCATTTTGAGGACGATGAGGAGGTGATTCACACAGTGAAGCAATGGCTCTGCCACCAGGACAAGGATTGGTACAGACAGGGCATACACGCCCTTGTTCCACGCAGGAGGAAGGCCATAGAACGTAATGGAGATTACGTGGAAAAACAGGGTGTGTAGACGAACCACCATTCTTTCGTGTGTATAATTCTGTTCAACAAAGAGTTGTGGAAGAAAAAATGCGGGCAATGATCGTATATACAGGGTGATTGAGTGATGATGTTACAAACTTGGTGGAATGATGGAGAAGGATAATGCATCAATTTGAAGTAAGTGTCCCTGTGTCAGAAACGAACGAGTCGAAAGTAATAAGCGAAAACCGTTCTGATACTTCTGACAGTGGAATATATGTACTGGATCTATTGATGCTACGTTTTTAGGGTACACAACTTCCAGAGGTGGTAGTATGGAGTAAAACAAGAAAAAATGTCTAGCAAACATGACGTCTAAAATGCATGCCTTAAAAGCTATGAGCACTTGTTCAATAGAGGAGATGTGTTTTACAGTAGCGAAGATGAACAAGTGCTCATAGCTCTTCAAGTACGCATTTTAAATCCCAAGTCTACTGGAAATTTTTTTCCTTGTTTTGGTCCATACCACCAATTCGGAAAGTTGCTGCCAGAAAACCGCAACAACAACAGTGCTAGTACATGTATTCCACTGTCATTGGTATGAGAACGGTTTTCGCTTATACCTTTCGACTCGTTCATTTCCGGTACAGGGATCCTTACCTCAAATTCATGCATTTATTCTTCTCCATCATTCTAGAAAGTTTGTAACATTATCACGAAATCACCCTGTGTATACATCCATTTATAGGCGCCGGCGCCAATAACTTCGACGCTTTGTAGCGTCGCTGTATGACGTTTCTGGTCAAGGGTTCCTATGTAAAACGGGATCTATGAAGTCCCATCTAAAACCTCTAGAAGTGTGTAACATGGATTGCGAAACATCCTGTATACAGTGTACATAAAATTCTGATTGCGGAAAACCTCACTTCACGTTTTTCTGGCTGAAGAGCATGCTCTTACTCGCCCAGCTGTTTTTTCATTTTGCCAGAGTCGGCAAAGACATTTATGTTCCTTCAGCCGCGTATTCATGCTTTAATCTCTGACAAGGAGTACCTCCACCGATCACGTCAAACTTCTACCACGCCCCCTTTGCCACAGATTTATGTCGCCCTCCGACGTCCGACGTCCGACTAGTCAGCCGACAAGAATCAGCGGAACCAGGAGTACCTCTGAAACTGTAAAGCACAACTTTGGTCGAAATGTTAGGAATGGAAAGGTTTTATGGACCATACAACTAGAAAAACTAACTTGCAGCTATGATATCCAGTGGTGAAAGCCCTCATTGTATGATCACTGTGATTCATTTGAGAGCGACGTGTGTAATAACCACTCTGACAAGAGGAACCCTCCATAAGTCGCTCTCTGATACAAACGAAACTTTCAGGTCGAAAGAGGGTATAAAATAACGGGACACCTATTTTGGTTTAGGTGCTAATACTGAATAGTTTCGGAGAGAGTGACGGTTAAAATTTCGACGAGAGTATACCAGCCTACTAGCGGAGGGTGGAAGTAAGTGCGTTGATAGTGTAGCGGTTAAGATCACAGGTTTGACTTCTTGCGACCCCTGTTCAAACCTAAACTTACGTTTTTTTTTATCTACTGTTATTGTGGATCTATGTGACAGTCTTTTTTGTGACATCGTGAAATAAAATGACAAAGGAAATAAATATTTCAAAAGTTATTAGAATTGATTTTATCATCATAAAACTTATACAAATTCGTATTATTAACAGTAAGTGGAAATGAAAGATAAAAATTCTAGTATTTCAGTTTCCTTATACGATGGGTTATTTGTCGATGAAATACTGACGTGTTCATTAAAAGTAATTCCGCTAAAGTGCACGCAGTTCTGTCAACACTGCGACGTGTACTTTTACCGACAAGTGAAGAAATACATTTGCTGATTACAGAAATACCCTATTCTCATCGCACAGCAGAGGAAAATCACAAGTAGAAACGATGCAATTAAAATACACGCCTTGATCCAGCTTTCGAGAAAATACTTCGATCTGCATGGTAGTTTGCCGGGAAATTATCGCCAGATCGCAAATATTTCGCAACATTAACGAGGTCGCTTTTCCTAATGATATTTACACACAAAAAAAGAGAGAGACTTCAGCATAGGTGATTGCGGCGTATGTGCTTTTGCACGCTGCTCGTGCGTCTCCCAATTTTTATACTTTGAATGTTTTAGGATAGATGTCGTTATGGAAAATGCACTGGTTCTTTTGAAGTAGAAAAGTAAAAATGTAACCGAAATCGAAATATTAGAATTTATGTGTTTCTCATTTTCCATTACTGTTAATATTACAAAATGATTTATATTTTATGATGATAATATCTATTTTAATAGGATTTGAAAAACTTATTTCTTTTGTCGATAATTCCGTTGTATTTTAAGGTGTCACAAAAAATATTGATGTCACATGCATCCACAACAACAGCAGATAAAGGAAAATTATAACATAAGACTGAATTTGAATACGGGGCGTAAAAATGCGAACTTACGTTTTAACCACTATGATACCGACCCATTTACTGTGGCATTTCCTAACAGACTGATAAATTGGGGTTGAAACTTTAACCGTCATTTTCTCGGAAACTATTAAGTGTTGCCGCCTAAGCTTTACCTTCACCCTTCTTTCGCCTTGTAATGTTTAGTCTGTGTCAGTGTGCAACCTATGGAGGGCCCCCTCGTGAGATGAATAGGTTGGCACCTAACAGGAAATAGGGGGGCTGCATCAGACCAGTCAGTTCAGCAAAGAGTGCCGAACGGGCGTGTATCAGCGACATTTCACTGCGATGGAGAAGCGGATTGTTATAATCGGCTCGTTGGAGAAGATGACTAGATTATCTGGGAAGGCCGCGTTTTGGCTGGGCTGTGTGTGGCCTTGCGGTAGGCCTGCAAGGGTGTCCTCCAGCGAGGGAAATCGCTGGCTTTCGCCGCGCCAGACGTAATGGCGCCGCTTGTATGCGGGGCCGGCACCCAGGCAAACACGCGACAGCGCGCTGAGCCACACAGCACCCACCAATACGGCTCCAGAGGCTTCGCGACTGCCACTTGTAGGCAACGTCACATCGTTCTTAAGGAGAGATGCTTAAAATAGTTTTTGTCGTTATTTTGATTTAAGTGTATAGAATCTCCTGGCCACTCTTGATACACTGATGTAGCAGAACATTGACAACCTGCATTATGGCGTCTTGCTCCACCTTTCGAATGCAATACAGCAGCTATCCCTTGTAGCTTTCCAGAGGTAGCCAGACCTCTACGCACAGATCACACAATTGGCAGTGGTTTGTGGTCGCAGATTTGGCGTCAGGGACCGTCCCACGAATCGTTCAAATGGCTCTGAGCACTATGGGACTTAATTTCTGATGTCATCAGAACTTAGAACTACTTAAACGTAACTAACCTAACGACATCACACACATCCATGCCAGAGGCAGGATTCGAACCTGCGACCGTACGGTCGCGCGGTTCCAGACTGTAGCACCTAGAACCGCTCGGCCACCCCGGCCGGCGCCCCACGAATGTTATATCGGGTTCAGATAAGGCGAATTTGGTGACTAACACATCAAGATGAGTTCATTATCGTGCTCCTCAAATCTCTGGTACAAGGCTGGCGTTATGACACGGACCGTTGTAAGTAGGCTGTTTAGGTTTTCTTATTGGTAACGCCACGTAGTACTCTGTGTGAGAATCACTGGCTGTGCTGTGTGCAGTCTGTGGCTAGTTTGCATTGTTGTCTGCCATTGTAGTGTTGGGCAGCGGAAGCTGGATGTGAACAGCGCGTAGCGTTGCGCAGTTGGAGGTGAGCCGCCAGCAGTGGTGGATGTGGGGAGAGAGATGGCGGAGTTTTGTAATTTGTCATGAACTGCTATATATATTATGACTATCAAGGTAAATACATTGTTTGTTCTCTATTAATATCTTTCATTTGCTAACTATCCCTATCAGTAGTTAGTGCCTTCCGTAGTTTGAATCTTTTATTTAGCTGGCAGTAGTGGCGCTCGCTGTACTGCAGTAGTTCGAGTAATGAAGATTTTTGTGAGGTAAGTGATTTCTGAAAGGTATAGTTTAATGTTACTCAGGGCCATTCTTTTGCAGGGATTTTTGAAAGTCAGATTGCGTTGCGCTAAAAATATTGTATGTCAGTTTAATCACAGTCTTGTATAAATTGTTCAAAGGGGACGTCACCGTATCCCGCTGGAAGATGCTACTACCATCAGGGAAGATATCGAACATGAAGGAAGTAAGATAGTCCTCAATAACGTTCATGTGGTCCACATTTGTCGTGGTTCCTTCGATTACTGCCAGAGGTCTCGTGGGAGATCAGGTGAGTGCTCTCGGTAGCTGGGGACAGGGACACTTTGTTGAAACGATAACATGCCGTCAACGCGAAACTGTGGCAGATTTTAACGAAATAACTTGAAATCTATGATTTTTAGCGACATTACGCGAAATCGGTGGTTTTTGGCGAAATTTTGAGGAAAATATCATTTTTCCGCGTATCTGGACATCCCACGTACATTTCCGCATACAAGTTGGCAGTCTGAGGACGCTTGTGACAAGTGAAAGCTATTTAATGTTGAAATTTGTTCTTTCGTCAGTGCTTATTGTGGCATATAACATAATTTAAAGTGAAAGTTCATTTTCAGAATGATACCGGAGAAGTTTTGTGTCCGTTCGCTGTCAGCCTTAGCGATTAAATACACTCCTGGAAATTGAAATAAGAACACCGTGAATTCATTGTCCCAGGAAGGGGAAACTTTATTGACACATTCCTGGGGTCAGATACATCACATGATCACACTGACAGAACCACAGGCACATAGACACAGGCAACAGAGCATGCACAATGTCGGCACTAGTACAGTGTATATCCACCTTTCGCAGCAATGCAGGCTGCTATTCTCCCATGGAGACGATCGTAGAGATGCTGGATGTAGTCCTGTGGAACGGCTTGCCATGCCATTTCCACCTGGCGCCTCAGTTGGACCAGCGTTCGTGCTGGACGTGCAGACCGCGTGAGACGACGCTTCATCCAGTCCCAAACATGCTCAATGGGGGACAGATCCGGAGATCTTGCTGGCCAGGGTAGTTGACTTACACCTTGTAGAGCACGTTGGGTGGCACGGGATACATGCGGACGTGCATTGTCCTGTTGGAACAGCAAGTTCCCTTGCCGGTCTAGGAATGGTAGAATGATGGGTTCGATGACGGTTTGGATGTACCATGCACTATTCAGTGTCCCCTCGACGATCACCAGTGGTGTACGGCCAGTGTAGGAGATCGCTCCCCACACCATGATGCCGGGTGTTGGCCCTGTGTGCCTCGGTCGTATGCAGTCCTGATTGTGGCGCTCACCTGCACTGCGCCAAACACGCATACGACCATCATTGGCACCAAGGCAGAAGCGACTCTCATCGCTGAAGACGACACGTCTCCATTCGTCCCTCCATTCACGCCTGTCGCGACACCACTGGAGGTGGGCTGCACGATGTTGGGGCGTGAGCGGAAGACGGCCTAACGGTGTGCGGGACCGTAGCCCAGCTTCATGGAGACGGTTGCGAATGGTCCTCGCCGATACCCCAGGAGCAACAGTGTCCCTAATTTGCTGGGAAGTGGCGGTGCGGTCCCCTACGGCACTGCGTAGGATCCTACGGTCTTGGCGTGCATCCGTGCGTCGCTGCGGTCCGGTCCCAGGTCGACGGGCACGTGCACCTTCCGCCGACCACTGGCGACAACATCGATGTACTGTGGAGACCTCACGCCCCACGTGTTGAGCAATTCGGCGGTACGTCCACCCGGCCTCCCGCATGCCCACTATACGCCCTCGCTCAAAGTCCGTCAACTGCACATACGGTTCACGTCCACGCTGTCGCGGCATGCTACCAGTGTTAAAGACTGCGACGGAGCACCGTATGCCACGGCAAACTGGCTGACACTGACGGCGGCGGTGCACAAATGTTGCGCAGCTAGCGCCATTCGACGGCCAACACCGCGGTTCCTGGTGTGTCCGCTGTGCCGTGCGTGTGATCATTGCTTGTACAGCCCTCTCGCAGTGTCCGGAGCAAGTATGGTGGGTCTGACACACCGGTGTCAATGTGTTCTTTTTTCCATTTCCAGGAGTGTAGTATCGTGCCCAATGGCATTGTGCTAGTCACGCACTACGTTGACAGGAGGTTGTCTAAAGCCAGGTTTGTTAAACCGATTTCCCAGTACCGATTTGGTTGGTCATGTAAACACTCCAATATATATTCTGGAAAATCCGTTCTAGCTGCCGGATTTCCTCTTCAACAATAGATTTTCACTCCCATGAAAACGCTCAACCTTTTTTGAAACGTGCTTGGGTTGTTATGATACGTCTTGCTTTTAAACATTTCTGGCTAATCTGGATGGTCTGAATTTTTGTGGAGTTAAGAGAAATAGAAATATTAGACTGAGCATGAAGTTGGTCTACATGGCAAATTTAATTCACTAGAAATAGCCACGGGCTAAATAGATCAGAAACTAGAACAGCTGGCTTCAGACACTATTTTTATGAAGCAACTGAAGATCAGAAAACCAATATTTGAATGGTCTAGCAAAACTACTGTGGCATCAAGCCGAGTTCACACACGCAACTAAAGTGACGCCACAGGCAGTGAAATAACGCAGTGTTACCGCAGTTGCATTTGCGAACAGCCAGTTTTCAGTGGCATCACTCAAGTGACACCACTTCTGTCACGCCACAAGAAGTTCAACTCAGCTGTGTTTTGTGACCGCCACTTTCCTTCTCCACCACCAAATAGCGTCATTCGACTGCTGCCTGAATTTCGAAACACCAACACTCTATTTAGGTTTTCGTGTTTGTAATTTTCGGTGTGTGTGTTTTCTGTCCCAAAAAAATGTCTAAAAATGGTCTTCAGCCAACTGTACAGTTTCTTCGATTGTATGAGGAGCTATCTTGTTTGTGGAAACACAAAAACGAGTGCTACAAAAATGGCTCCAAGCGCTATGGGACTTATCATCTGGGGTCATCAGTCCCCTAGACTTAGAACTACTTAAACCTAACTAACCTAAGGACATCACACACATCCATGCCCGAGGCAGGATTCGAACCTGCGACCGTAGCAGCAGCGCGGTTCCGGACTGAAGCGCCTAGAACCGCTCGGCCACAACGGCCGGCCGAGTGCTACAAATACAGACTTTTAAAAGATCAAGGATTTCTTGAAATTGTGAATAGTATGCGGAAAAACATCTCCAGTTGTGTTATGTGCATCGCAAAAGCTCATATAAAAAGCATTCACAATGCCTACATCAATCAATACAACAAAGTGTTAACATCTTACACGAGCGGTGCGTCTTCAGGTCAATCATGTGCCGAAAAACATTTATTTCTAAAAAAGGCATGGTTTTATATAATACAAATTGTACTTAAAATATGTAACTCTTTTTACATGTGTTTAGAAAAAAAATCCCTCATTTTCTTTAAAGGACAAGCGAAATAGTTTGTGAAAGTTGGATAAAAAATACTGTGTTTACTGTACTTAGTCAAAACAAAAAATTGATCACTGTACGGTTTGCGGTAAGTGCACAGCTATCATAAAAATTGAATGGTGTGGAGTATGACTGCATGCCGTATGGTTAGTACAATGCAACTCTAACAACATGAGGTACGTGTATTGATTCTAAACTGTATATGTCCAGAATCTTGACAACATGGTGGTCATTTTAATAGGAACATAATATTAGCTTCTTACCACATAAAGGAAATGTTGACAGAGTCAAATGTCTGCAGGCTACAGGAATTGATAGCCAACAGTTTGCAGATGTGGCACTAAAGATTATTTGGTTTCCATATTCCAGTGTAGGCAGAGAGAGGCTACTTTTTGACTGCAATGATTGGTTGACAGATCGGCGGGCAAAATCTGTTGGACGACAACTCACCAGTTACGACAATGCTGGCATATAAGAAGGGCAACGGCCTTGCCGCAGTGCATACACCGGTTCCCGTCAGATCACCGAAGTTAAGTGTTGTCGTGCGTGGCCAGCACTTGGATGGTGGACCATCCGGGCCGCCATGTAGTATTACCATTTTATGGGGTGCACTCAGCCTCCTGATGCCAATTGAGCTGCTACTCGACCGAATAGTAGCAGCTCCGGTCAAAGAAAACCATCTTAACGAATGGGAGGGCGGTGGGCTGACCACATGTCCCTTCTATCTGCATCCTCAGTAAGGATGACACGGCGATCGGGCCACTTGTGGCCTGAAGATGGAGTGCTTTTTTTGTCATTTGAGAAACGGTATGCAGTGTTTGGCTGAAAACCTACTTGCCTTTAACCGTTATTTTTTTCTCTGATTATGCAGTATAACATAAATGTTCCTTTTTCCTTGTCCAAGTTAGTGTAATGTAAATAAATGTGATACGTCTGGTGTAATACATGTAATGTAAATGATAGTCATGGGACGGCGATATGGATACACGAGGTATAAAAGGCCGGCGCATTGGCGGAGCTGTCAAATGGTTCGAATGGTTCTGAGCACTATGGGACTTAACTGCTGTGGTCATCAGTCCCCTAGAACTTAGAACTACTTAAACCTAACTAACCTAAGGACATCACACACATCCGTGCCCGAGGCAGGATTCGAACCTGCGACCGTAGCTGTCGCGCGGTTCCAGACTGTAGCGCCTAGAACCGCATGGCCTCTCCGGCCGGCGCGGAGCTGTCATTTGCACTTAGATGATTCATATAAAAAGGCTTCCGATGTGATTAAGGCCGCACGACGAGATTTAACAGGCTCTGAACGCGGAATGGTAGTTGGAGCTAGACGCATGGGACATTCCACTTCGGAAATCGTTATGGAATTCAATATTCTGAGATACACAATGTCAAGAATGTGCCGAGAATACCAAATTTCAGGCATTACCTCTGAACATGGACAGTGCTGTGGCCGACGGCCTTCACTTAACGACCGAGAGCAACGGCGTTTGCGTAGTTTTCAGTGCTAACGGACAAACAACACTGCGTGAAATAACACCAGAAATCAGTGTGGGACATACGACGAACATATTCGTTAGGACAGTGCGGCGAAATCTGGCGTTAATGGGCTGTGGCAGAAGACGACCGACCGAGTGCCTTTGCTAGCAGCACGACATTGCCTGCAGCACCTCTCCTGGACTCTTGGCCATAACGGTTGGACCCTAGACGACTGGAAAACCCTGGCTGGTCAGATGAGTCCAGATTTCTGTTGGTAAGAGCTGATGGCTGGGTTCGAGTGCTGCGCTGCAGCCATGGACCCAAATTGTCAACAAGGCAGTGAGCAAGCTGGTGGTGGCTACCTAACGGTGTGGGCTGTGTTTACATGGAATGGACTAGGTCTTTAGGTCCAACTGAACCGATAAGTGACGGGAAATGGTTATGTTCGGCTAGTAGGTGACTTCCAATGACTTGTTGAGTCCATTCCACGCGGAGTTGCTGCATTTAGCCGGGCAAAAAGAGGTCCGATGCGATATTGGGAGGTATCTGATGACTTATGTCACCTCAATGTATTACAGTCTCAGTAGGTATTATTAACTTATATATAAGGTGACCTTTATTCGACATATTAAAGTACATGTTCTAAAGGTTACCGACACCGTTCCCTAAGTATTTGCCAGTCCCTGAATTTTCCGATTACCATATATGTATTAACGCACCTATCATTAAAAAACTTCGATAACCACACACATTTAACACTAAAAAATACCTGAAATCAGATAAGAGAGGAATGGTGGAGGAGAGTGTTGTACTTTGGAAAAAGATTTCATGGTAGTAATATAAGTTCAATACAATTTCTTATTCCATTTTTAGGTTTCCGTACCTCAGTAGGCAAAAATGGAACCCTTATAGGATAACTTTGCTGACTGCCTGGTTCAAATGGTTCAAATGGCTCTGAGCACTATGGGACTTAACAGCTGTGGTCATCAGTCCCCTAGAACTTAGAACTACTTAAACCTAACTAACCGAAAGACATCACACACATCCATGCCCGAGGCAGGATTCGAACCTGCGACCGTAGCGGTTGCGCGTCTCCAGGCTGTAACGCCGAGAACCGCGAGACCACCGCGGCCGGCGTGCTGACTGCCTGTTAAGAACTCTTTCTCTCAGGAACCGGTAGAGGTATCAAGTTGAAATTTACATCAAATACGAATGTCCACGGTCCCATGGTGGTGTAAAAAATTAAACTTTCTACTCAATGCACTGAAAAGATACGGCCACTTATGTCATATATTTTGATACTTGCAAACTCAAAGCCGGCCGCTGTGGCCGTGAGGTTCTAGGCGCTTCAGTCCGGAACTGCGCTGCCACTACGGTCGCAGGTTCGAATCCTGCCTCGGGCATGGATGTGTGTGATGTCCTTAGGTTAGTTAGGTTTAAGTAGTTCTAAGTTCTAGGGGACTGATGACCTCAGAAGTTAAGTCCCATAGAGCTCAGAGCCATTTCTAAGTCTAGGGGACTGTGACCTCAGATGTAAGTCCCATAGTACCTAAAGCCATTTGAACCATTTTTTTGCAAACTCACTTGTCAATACCTATGTACGAACTGTCTATGCAGAGTGTTCCGAAATTCCCATAACAAACTTCTAGGACTTGTAAAGGGGAGTGAGTACATAATATTTTGAAACACTTGTCCGGACGACGCTACGGAGCGTAAAAGTTATAGGAGCCGGCGCCTGTAAATGTATGTATATACAGGCTGATTACGTGATGATGTTACAAACTTCCAAGGTTGATGGAGAAGGTTAAATGTGCCAATTTGAGCCACGGGTTCCTGTATCGGAAACGAGCGAGTCGAAAGCTACCAGCGAAAAACGTTTCTGATACCTCTCATAGAGGAAAACATTTACCGGTTTGTTTCTAAGATTCTACGGTAGGCAAGTTTCAGAGGTGGTAGTATGGACCAAAATAAGAAAAAATGTGGACAAACATGGGCTCTAAAATGCACACCTCATTAGCTGTGAGCACTTGTTCAACAGAGATGTGTTTCACAATAGCGAAGATGAGAAAATGCTCACAGCTCCTCAGGTATGCATTTTGGAATTTTTTTCTTGTCTACTGAAGATTTCTTCCTTGTTTTGGTGCATGCTACCATCTCTGAAAGATGCCTACCCGAAAACCTCAGCAACAACAGTACTAGCACATGTATTCAACTGTGAGATGTATCAGAACGATTTTCGACTCATTTGCTTTCGAGCCAGGGGCCCTTACCTCAGAGTAATACCTTTGTCCTTCTCCATCATCCTTGAAAGTGTATGACACCAGCACGTAGTTGGCCTGTATATGCATACATTTACAGGCGCCGGCGCCTATAGCTTTGAAACTCTGTAAGGTTGTGTGTTTACGTTTCCAGACATGGGTTCCTATTCAAAATATTATGTACTCACTCCCCTCTACAAGTCCTGGAAGTTTGTAACGGGAATTTCCGAACACCCCGTATACGAGGTGTGGCTAGAAAAAAACCGGACTAGTACTGGTGAAACAATAAAACGAGTGCAATAAGGCTGAAAGTCGCGTGGCCTGTCACGTGACTCTCGTTCCGCCTACTGCTCGAGTTTCATCTGCCTCCTGCACTCAGTCTGCCCGTGGCGTCTGTTTTAAGTAGTTGACGTTTTGTCTGTGCGTCGGAAAATGTTGAGTGCACAGAAAGAACAGCGTGTTAACATCAAATTTTGTTTCAAACTAGGAAAATCTGCAAGTGAAACGTTTGTAATGTTACAACAAGTGTACGGCGATGATTGTTTATCGCGAACACAAGTGTTTGAGTGGTTTAAACGATTTAAAGATGGCCGCGAAGACACCAGTGATGACACTCGCACTGGCAGACCATTGTCAGCAAAAACTGATGCAAACATTGAAAAAAAAAGGGTAAACTTGTTCGACAAGATCGCCGTTTAACAATCAGAGCAGTGTCTGAGTTAACAGGAGTTGACAAGGAAAGTATTAGGCAGATTCTTCATGAAAGTTTCAACATGAACAAAGTGTGTTTAAAAATGGTTCCAAAGTGTCTCACAATTGAACAGAAGGAACGCCGAAGAATGATTTGTTATTACTTGCGATGAATCGTGGTTTTTTACTTACGATCCCGAAACTAAACGCCAATCGATGCATTGGAAAACTCCTGGTTCTCCACGACAAAAAAAAGCACGAATGTCAAAATCGAAATTCAAGGCAATGATGATTGTTTTTTTTGACATCAAAGGGATTGTGCACATTGATTGGGTACCAGAGGGACAAACAGTGAATCAGCATTACTACATTAGCGTCCTGCCTACCCTACGTGAGCGAGTACGGAGAAAACGGAACGATTTGTGGAGAAAAAAGTCATGGATCCTTCACCAAGACAATGCCCCAGCTCACAGTGCGTTGTCAGTGAAGACGTTTTTGGCAAAACACAACATTCCCATCTTAGATCATCCACCCTACTCACCTGATTTGGCCCCCTGTGACTTTTTTCTTTTCCCTAAAGTCAAGTCAGCTTTGAAAGGAACTAGATTTGAGACTGTTGAAGCAGTAAAAGAAAAAGCGACGGACGTAATGTATGGACTTACCGAAAATGATCTGCAGCATTGCCATGAACAGTGGAAAATTCGTATGGAGCGGTGTAGAGACCGAGGAGGAGAATACATTGAAGGAGATAACATGAAATTGTAAATAAATGTTTTTTCCAGCATCAGTCCGGTTTTTTTCTAGCCGCACCTCGTACATAATTAAAAACGTACGGAACTCTTAAGAGCGCGAAACCTACTCGCACTCGTCCCGTTTTTAAACGATGGCAATCGCTGCTGTGTTTTTCTGCAATTACAACAATTGCTGCGGAAAATTAAGCTTTTTTATGTGAAAAAATTTTCCAGGGTTCAACGTGGTCTTATACCTTGGAAGAAATATTCTATTGAAATTTAAAAGCGCTGCAGTCAAGAAAATCTTTCCAATATCGCATTTAATAGCCTACCTGTTGCATTATTACCCTACTACACATCAACGATCAGTAAAAGGCGTCAAATTAAGTTGAAGTATTAACAAAACCCAGTTACAAGTGAAATAGGTTTTTAAGTGAAAGTTATTGGAAATCAACACAAATTTTCATTCCAAACACAGGTAAAGTTGTTAAAAGAGTAAAGAAACTGAGTGAATTTGCGAATTCATATGATCCTTGGTAAGAGACCTTCCGTTTTAGGGTGCAAGATGATGCACGATGCACGATCGCCGAAGAATGGGTTAACTGTCCATACGTTGCACAACTAGTTTTAAAAATATATGGAATTTTACTTGCCATAAAATTCTGTAAGTAAAGTATTAACAGTACTTCCCAAACACCTTTAATGTATCATACAGGGCCTAAATGTATAGAACTAAGAATATTTACAAGTGCTGCACAAAACACAATCTCATGTCTCACAACAGAAACTAGAAAATGGAAGGGACTGCTTACGGCGGTCTGCAGTGCGTATAACTTGATGTGATTTTAAAATCGATCACTAGACTGCAACATTGACCAAGAAACATCATGTTTTCATAGGTACACTATTCTCAAGGTACAACACTTCCCGCTACTCCGTGCACTTCTTGCATTGTCGTAAGGACAGTATGTATACGTGTGTGTGTGTGTGTGTGTGTGTGTGTGTGTGTACGACAGTAAATAACGCGTGTTGCCATAACGACGTGACCACAAACGAAAGCGTACTTCCTGCCCGTCCGTGACTCAGTCACACAACGCTACCGTTGCATTGCTGTTTTCGACTTAACTGTTACGCATTCCTGTGTATTTCCCTACTTCGGTCATCGTCGCATTAGTTTCTTAGTCTCACAGTTGTCGCGCCCTACGGCCAATGCTGCAATTTCAGAATGATGTAACAAGGATGAGCAGTAAAAGAAAATGAACATCGGATCCTTGGACCTATAATTGGAAATGGTAAACTTATATTTTAGTAATATTGTGATCTATTATTACCTAGTTTAATGAATATCACTCCTCTATTTATCGTCTGTTGGTAAAAATACACAGGCTTTTCCACTTATTGCTATTTGTGTCAGATTTAACCCAAACATTTTTATCATTTCTTTAAGAAGACATATGGAAATAACCTTGAAATTCAAAGAAATGATTTCTATACAAAACTAAATAATGAAGGGGAGAAAAGCATTGTTTGAAAAAAATAGAAAAAATAGTCACACAGTCTGCATTATCAGGATTTCCACAGTTTCTAACGTTTCATAAGGAGTCCTGTGCTTCTGTAATGGCCTGTATTCTTCTAGATAACGAACACACAACACTATCTATGTGTTTAGGACCTAATATTGCTTTCCAAGTGAGTGTATAAATTATTCTTCCACGGACGCTTATTCACTTAGCTGTGTATCCTTTTTTATTTAAGTAAAAAGATAGCTTTTCTTTGAAAGGCAAATCAAGATAAGTTATCACAATGTGTACAATTGTCGACCCTCTTCTAATACGAAAACGCTTTTGTGAAGCCAAAACGTCTGACGTAAAACTGGGAACTTCATAAGATGGAGTTTAGTTGCAGCTAGACTGCGCAAGAGAATTTCTAGAAGTCGAGCCATAACAGAAGAAAAGGACTTACGCCTGAAAAAAGCAAGACAGCGCTTCTTTTTACACAGTTTTTGATTCTCCTTCATTACTTTTTTATGTATAGTTAATAATTTAATTTGATCCTATTTTAAGGTTATACCTGCATATTCATTTACATAAATAGCAGCATCTTAGAGTTAAATGTAACACAAACACAAATACCTGGAAAAGCCATAGCTCAAATTTACTATCAAATCTGAAATCGCGACACGTGTTCTTTCAACATCTACAACCTATATTATTTGGCTGCAATAATTTCTTTTCTTTTAATACAAAGCATATCTTTATTCCTACAATCGTGCAAAATTATTTTTCAGTTCATTCATGTTGGAGTTCGTCTACAGTTACGACCGAAAAGAAATAACGCGTCAATCTTTTTTCTTCTCACGTTTCCAAATTAAGGCTAAGATAAACTTGTTCCAGTGTCATCATCTTATACTTGATCCGAACACTGTACTATGACGTTGAGGGCTGTGCGTTTCGATGGCATCTTTCAGGTGGCTGTTCTTAGTGGTGAGAACTGGTGGTTTCATGCAGTAGTATACGAGGTATCCGAGAGGTTCCGTTGTGAATTGCACTGTTAATAATTACAAAAATTAGCCACAGACCTTATAAATGTGACATTGCAGATTTTTTTTTCAGTGTAATATCTGCTGCAACGTTGTACACATTCTAAGGGCTTAATTTCTGATTTTTCCGTCTATCTAACACCTTTCTATTTCGCAGCCCAACTTTTTTCTATGTATAATAAGGTCGTTCATGTGTCAAACATTGAACGCAGTGTGACATGGGAAACAGATTTCAGCATACAAAATAAGCCCCTCAACCAGGATGAAAAGGTCACTGCTATACAGGGTGATTCAAAAATGCATGTAAATATTTTAAGGGTGTATTTGTGAGGTAAATATAAGACAAAAATGTTCTATAAATGTTTTTCCATAAACGTTTAATTCCAGAGTTATCGTTAAATACGAAAGTCATGTCCGTATCAAAACGACGGCAGTGCAAGCAGCAGGATGCCATATTCTGGTACGTAATTCACATACGTATCTCCCAACAGTTGATTCGAAACTGCATGAATAGTGTTTGTTTTTGTTTGCACGTGATGTTTACTCCTACTGTACGGAAGATGGCGCTGATGTTGTTGGTAACGGAAAAGTACGTCCTGTCGTTCATTCATCGTCGGAAGGCTAAAGGTTTCGTGCACATGATGTACTCAAACAGTGAGTATGCTGATATGCACCTTGTGTATGGTGCAGCAGATGGAAATGCACTTGCAGCAAGACGAAGGTACAGTGAGCTGTTTCCAGGAAGACGGTTACCAAGTCATCAGACGTTTGTATCTGTGGACAGACGTATGCGGGAGTATGGCATTCGTCCTGGGCCACATTCAGGTCGACCACTTGAGCATGCAGTGAACGTCGAGGAACATGTTTTGGACCTGGTTACCAAGATCCATCTATCAGTACGAGACAAATTAGTGCAGCTGTACGACTTCCACAATCTACTGTATGGCGGCTGCTTCGGAGACAACAGTTGCATCCATTTCACCTGCAAAAAGTGCACGAATTGACACCTGAAGACTATCCTCGCCGTCAGCAATTCTGCCAGTGGTTACAAGAGCGTCATTTGAATGATCCAATGTTCATTCGGCGGATATTATTCACAGATGAGGCCATGTTTACTCGTGCGGTTGTAATCAATTCGCATAATATGCACCAGTGGGCTGTCGAGAATCCTGGCGCGAGAATTGTGCGTGGATATCAACATCAATTCTCCATAAACATTTGGTGTGGTATTGTGGGGAATTACTTACTCGGACCTCATGTTCTGCCTCCAAGGCTGAATGGGCACGCGTACTGCGAATTTTTGGAGGGAGAATTGCCTGGATTATTACAGGATGTCCCTCTTGCAACACGAGCCACCATGTGGTTTATGCACGATGGTGCTCCCGCCCATTACAGCCGCAACGTAAGGGCGTACCTCAATTCTGCGTATCCACATCGATGGATAGGTCGCGGAGGACCAATTGCTTGGCCAGCCAGATCACCTGACCTGAACCCTTTAGACTTTTATTTATGGGGCCGACTAAAGACATTGGTGTATTCTTCTGCAGTACCGAACAGAGAAGTGCTACAACAAAGAATTGAAGGTGGTTGTGAAATTATTCGTGGAGAGTTGAACGGACTGTGTAATGTGCAGAGATCATTGATGCGACGAGCACGGGTCTGTCTGCAAGTTCAGGGACAGCATTTTGAACATGCATTGCATTAAGATTTGTGCAAATACAGTACAGTACAGTACAGTCTGTAAAATGCTTCAATTTTCCTTAGTTATTGTGCATTGCTGTAGTTCAATCAACAGGACCTAAATTAATACAGTGTTCGCGAGGAATTGTTTCAGTTTGTTACGTCACGTTTATTTATCAGTTTGCGTTGTTAGTCCAAATGCACTGTAATTAAACTGTGAACTCTGGGAATTAAATACCTTACGTTGTATTGAATGTATTATCCTGTTTTGTTCATAACTCTGTAATAAGCCAAGTATGGAAAAAATTGTATAGAACATTTTTGTCTTATATTTACCTCACAAATACACCCTTGAAATATTTACATGCATTTTTGAATCACCCTGTATATCTGTCATCCGACAGCGAGGTCCATACTCTACTATGTTCACAACCAACGACTCCTCCTGTGGCCGATAAGCGCCAGCGGGCAGTCACGTGGGCCTGGTCGCTGACGTCAAACTGGAGATGAAACCCAACCGTCGGGCCGTTGCAAGAGACTTCGAAGCGCGCTGCGCCGAAGTCGCTTACACCGTCCTTTTGTCACCTGACTATTTACGGGGTTTCACATGAATTATGTTCTGAATTACTGTTCTATGGATTACTGACAGATTTGCTTGACCTTGGTCTATATTGATTTTTCTCTTGATGTGTTCTACAATTTACAACGACCTGATGCGGACCGAAATTGTTAACTATCAAGAGATCAAATGCCTCAAATGGCTCTGAGACTATGGGTCTTAACATCTTAGGTCATCAGTCCCCTAGACTTAGAACTACTTAAACCTGCCTAACCTAAGGACATCACACACATCCATGTCTGAGGCAGGATTCGAACCTGCGACCATAGCAGCAGCGCGGTTCGGCCTAGAACCGCTCGGCCACACCGGACGGCTATAAAGCGATCACCGCGCATCCATATTTTCTGTGTAATGAAGAGTCTGCTACTCCGTAATGAGTCTAGTAGAAACAAGAAACCTCACTTTCGGGCCACAGCGATTGGCTGTACCACTGCACACTCTGGTGTCCAGAACGGGACGATACTGATGAGGGAGCGATTAGACATCTTGGTGGGCAGAACTGGTAATAGCGATTATATTGATTATGAAGAATTACAACCTGAAGGTCGAAACAGTAAAGCTCCTAAGAGAGATAACCTTAATATGGATCTTCGATATGAATCTAAGAGGGGTGTCCAATAAGAAAGGATCCCTATTTATAACAAAAATAACATGCAATTTATCACCTCTGGATCCCGGGGTCCCGAGTTCCATGCCCGGCCGGGACGGGGATTTTCTCCACCTGGGGACTGGGTGTTTGTGTTGTCCTCATCACTTTATCATCATTCGGGAAAGTGGCGAGACTGGACAGTGCAAAGACTGGGAATTAGTACAGCCCTGATAACCGCGCAGTTGAGAGCCCCAGAAACCAAACATCATCACAAAATTTACCGCCGGCCGTGGTGGCCGAGCGGATCTAGGCACTACAGTCTGGAACCGCGCTACCGCTACAGTCGCAGGTTCGAATCCTGCCTCGGGCATGGATGTGTGTGATGTCCTTAGGTTAGTTAGGATTAAGTGGTTCTACGTTCTAGGGGACTGATGACCTCAGCAGTTAAGTCCCATAGTGCTCAGAGCCATTTGAGCCAACAAAATTTACCACGTTGAAATAATTTAATTGACATTGCACAATGCTTCTGTTATTTTTCTACATAGTCCCCATGTTTTTCCAAGCATTTTTTGGTAACGTGACACAAGTTTCTCCAAACCAGTGTTGTACTAGGTCGGATCCTGTGCTTGTAAGCACTTGTTCACTCTTGATGTGACTTCATCATCGCTGTTGAAGTGCTTAACTCCAAGATGACCTTTGAGTTGGTGTAACATGCGAAAATCAGTTGCGGCAAGATCTGGTCAATATGGAGGATGCTGGAACACTTTCCAGTTGAATCTTCCGAGCTCCACCTGTGTCATTGTAGTGGTACGCGGGCGAGCATTGTCATGAAGGAAGAGAACTTTGCGAGACAAAAATCCAAGACGTTTTCCTTTGATGGCAACTCGCACATTCGTCAAGACGAGCAGAGGTCTCGATTTGATGAACATTATTTTGGAAAAAATTGTGTAAAGTCATCAAAAATGTTTGGAAAAACATAGCGACTATGTATAAAAGTATCAAAAGAACCGTTCAATGTCAATATAATTATTTCAACATGATAAATTGCGTGTAATATTTTCTAAAAATAGGGAAACTTACTTATTGGACACCCCTTGTACATCCCTCCAATCGACACTTAAGTATTTGGCAGTGGGTTTATAAAACCACATTTACACTATTTCTCAACCGCTCCACTGTCTAAAGCACGTGGTAGAAATAAACACCTAAATCTTTCCTTGCGAGACCTGATTTATCTTGTTTTATTACGATTGTTGTTTCTTCATGTGTATGTGGAAGTCAATAAAAAATTTTAATATTCAGGGAAGGAAGTTGATGATTTCGTGAAAATTTTCTCTGGAACGAAAAACGCTCCCAACCCCAACTCGCTTATTTTGCGTTGGTATAAAACGAGCTTCCCTTCTTTGAACCGACCTCAGTCAGTGTTATCTGGTAACGATCCCATACCACGCAGAAATACTCTAGAAGAGTATAGACGTGAGTAATTTTAGTCTCTTTAGTAGATTTGTTGCATCTTCTAAATATTCTGCCAATGAAACACAGTGTTTGGTTCCCCTTCGCCATAAGCTAAAGCAAGATGCCTAGAAATCCTTTGTCAATGCTAGAACAAAGGAAAATCCTGAAACCAGTGGGAGCAAGCTGTTGCAGCTCCCATATTCCAGAAAACAGTCCGGAATGATCAAAATAACTGCATAGGGATCAGCCGTTTGAACTCTGGTTACAAATTTTATGGTTCGATACTCGCTTCTCCTTTCGGCCAATCATCGAGACTGCCTTGCGACAAGAACAGGATAGGTCCTGCGCTGATAAAGTTTTCTCCATGAAGCAGATAACAGAGAAAAGAGAAAGAACCTACATTGAATTTATAGGCCACGTCGACGCTTTTTACAGAGCAAGCTATAGGACGGAAGGAGAATATCGAAGCAACTCTCCGAACTACTGAAAAACTTTGAAGAAACCAGAGGTACGTTTAGCAAATATTTGCCAAATCGACGATTAAAAATTAATGTACAGACAAACAGTCACAGTTCGTGTATTATTAACTAACTACCAGTTTCCCTCTACTGACGAGAGCAACTTCAAATACTCATTGCCCATATCCCAACACGTTAATGGTTAAAGCTCTTCTCTGCGCCAGCGTCATTACAAAAGTTGTGAAGTAGTAGTTAACTAGATAGTACACGTAGTGGAGTTTCTGTACATTAACAAAGATATGTGCTAAGACGAGGTTCATTTCAGGATACAGTAACATGGGCATACGACAAGGCTTCACTTTGTCGCATATTTCAAAAAATGGCTCTGAGCACTATGGGACTCAACTGCTGTGGTTATCAGTCCCCTAGAACTTAGAACTACTTAAACCTAACTAACCTAAGGACATCACACATATCCATGCCCGAGGCAGGATTCGAACCTGCGACCGTAGCAGTCGCACGGTTCCGGACTGCGCGCCTAGAACCGCGAGACCACCGCGGCCGGCTGTCGCATATTTAATTTACTTTAATAGACAGACGACGCTATTGCAGAATGGAAAAGAAAACTTCTACAGTTAAATCCTTGGCGGTTTATGTTTCAGTTCCATGAAACAGAAATATCAGGGATGTAAATCCCGGCCGTAAAAAGCGTGTATTGTGTGATTGTATAGTCAGGCTTTGACGATACATAAAAACCGATAGCTTTGTCTTGACGCTCTTGTTTGCCAACGATAAGGTAACATATGAGCGCGAGTTCTCGCGACCGCAGTCCATTTCAGTAAAATTCTTCTGTAGGTGTGACTGTTTCGGCTGTTACTGCTGGCAGGTTTCACCGGGATAAAAAAAAATCTGGGATCAGGCAATATGGGGGAATTTCAAAAAGTAAGTTTCGCTTTATTATACTATTTTCTTTATTTTTTGAGACAATAACTTTTTTTTTATGTCACCATCTTAACCGGTTTCGGCCCCAATAGCCATCTTCAGATGCTAAGAGCGGCAAATGTTCACGCATCGTCAGTTTGATCTTAGCAGTTGAAGATGATCGTTGTGGCCGAAACCGGTTAAGTTTGTGTCATTAAAAAGTGACTGTGACAAAAGATAATCAATACTTGATAATAAGTCAGTCACCATCACCTTACACAATACGTAATTTTGTCAGGCCAAGTAAATTTTATTGAGTACTGCGCTACACTGTAAAGTGCAACAGTTATATCACACTATTTTTCAATATAGTCACCAAATCTCTGCAAACAACGGTCGGAAATTTCTACCAATAGTTCAATTCTTAACGATAGGAATTCGCAACTAGATCATGCAGCCACTCAAGAATCACTTTGTGGACGTCCTTGTCGTTGGAAAATCTCTTTCCCCCCAGACGTTCTTTCAACCTGCCGAAATGATAGGAATCGCACTGTGCAAGACATAATTTTCCGGATCAGCATCACCCAGCATCATCCATATATAGCCAGAATTCAACGGTGAATATACAAGTTTTGCCGACTAGCATGGTGCTGTCCTTTGGTGTACTTTCCAGCTGTCGCGCCATTTCACTTGCACGCTGCAGTGCACCTGTTATCCGTACAGCAACAGAACTGTGTCTGCAGCAAACCCGGAAAACGTAGTCTCTTCTGACAATGCGCAGTTGTCTCAGCGAGGGACGTGTGTAGCTTTCTTTCTGAAATCCCTGCGCAGTTTAAGATTCTTAGCACATACCACTCCGAGACTGTTAGAACTAAATAAAGGCCCAATGCCACCGACCGGCCGCCGTGTCATCCTCACACGTAGGTGTCACCGGATGCGGATACGGAGGGGCACGTGATGAGCCAGGCCGTTGTAAGTTTTAGTGACCGATATCGCTAATTCTCAATCAAGTAGCTCTGAAATTGGCCTCACATGGGCTAAGTGGACTCCGCTTGCCAACAGCCCTCGGCAGACCCAGACTGTGACCCATCCAACTGCTAGGCAAGCCCTACAGCGTTTAACTTCGGTGGTCTGACGTGAGAATAAAGTAATGGGGCAGTACAATTTTGAAATTTCGCTGCATAAAGCAGACTCCATGGCATTTTGTGGTCTATCTCAAGTCCGCTGCAGTTGGGTTGTTAATATCAAACCAGTTATACAGATAAATCAATTTTCTATCCTTGTACATTCTCACTATTTGAAGAACTCTGTATTGGAAGGGAAACTGAAAAACTTAACAGAATAGTGCGCAAGAAAAAACAAATCTTGGGAGGCTAAGATTTTGCAGCTCAAATTAAGCTACTTCGGGCACAGCATGAAAGCTGATGATTCATTAGAAAAGTCTATAATGCTCGGAAGAACTTAAGGTGAAAGACTAAGAAGAAAACCTGTGATAACGTGGATAGAGGAGATGAAAGAAAGCGCCGTGATGACCCGAATAGAACTGAGGACAAAGACGTCGTCCAGGAGAGCATGGAGATTCATCTTTCATTGTATCACCAGAGGTTGGACGCGAGTTGATGTATCATAACAGCAACATGGTAAATAAGTTGGGCGTTAAGAACCATAGTAGGGAAGGTAGTAATGCTGGTTTATACGGGACTGAAGCGTGAGTGTTCACTAAAAAGGGCAAAAGTAGAGTCCAAACCTTTGACGTACGATTTCTTCGATCAGTTGTGTCTATGACAGATAGGGACGGAAAAAGAAATGGGGACATACGACGGACATTCAACATTTTTAGCTTAAATAAAAAAATCTTAGAATATTGTTGAAACTGAAACTGTCATGTGGAATGTGTAACCGATGAATGTTTGCCAAAATCGGTCTACACGTACGAGAGCGTGCTGGAGAGTAATGCCTCCTAATATTTTACTTGAAAACTCTTATAGCTTTTTTAAATAAAACAATCGTTTTTAACATTCTACATTTTGTGCAGCTCTCTGTCGCTAGAGAGCTCCGAATTGTAGCGTGTAACATGGCGGTGTGTAGCGTAATTATGCCGGTGCGTGACAAATAGCGTGCTGTAATCGAATTCCGAATTTGAAAAGTTCGTTCACACATGGAGCACCGTTCCCTTCAGCATAACATTGCCAGACCACACACGAGCTCTGCAACGTTTGCAACAACCTCACGCGTCGTGTTTACTGTCATCGATCATCCTCCATACAGTTCCGGCTTGGCCCAACCGATTTTCATCTCTTTTCAGAACTTAAAGAACACCTTCGAGGATTTCACTTTGATAGTGATGAAGCGGTGCAAGCAGAGGTGAGTTTGTGGCTCCGTTTACTATGTCAAACGTTCTACTGTGACGGCAGCAACAAACTTGTCTCTCGTTGGTAGAAACATGTTCACTGTCAGGGTGACTATGTTGGAAATAAATATGTAGATATGATGAATAAAAGTGTAGAATGTTAATAACGTTTGCTTTATTTAAAAAGTCTTAAGAGACTTCACATACAAAATTCGGAGGTATTGCTTTTCAGCACGCCCTCCTAGAAGCCTACAGCGTTCCACAGAGTGGGTAGGCCAAGAAACTACGGAAGGATCAAATCTTAAGTTCACAATAACACGAAGGGCATGATGAATATGAAGGTGAAAACTGCCAGTACTTTGTAAAATTTCATTTGCAATTATCTCCTCATTTATCTTTTAAGTGTTCTTGTGATTATCCCACATGTTCTTTGATGCAAGCTTGCTTTATTTTATCCTCTTCATCGGTTTGTCGGAGCCGAAGAACTAGACATGAGGCACTTGGTTCAATGTTTGTCATCGACACAGATTTTTTATTTTACTGATTCCTTTCCGAAGAAAGCCAGTTAGCTGTTTAAATCTTTAAATTAAATGCACATATTAAGAGATGTCATTTTCATGCTGCCCTACTCAGTTGGTCTTCACTTCCTTTAATCATTACTTGATCGTCTGCGCAGAGTAAGATGTTTACATACTGTTGGCTTCCTAGTTTGGTTTCCAAAGGAGCACAGTCGTCTTTACAGGTTTTTATCGCGACACCTATGCAGATGGCAAACAGCGACGGAGAAATACTATATGAATATCTAACTTTATGTCTGTCTTTAACGATAACCGCTTTCCAGTATTTATATCGATTCTAGTATTCGTAAAAAGGCTGAATATTTGGGTCAAGTGTTTCCGGGTTGCCTCTTTTGCACACTATTCCCGATAAATTCTTTCTGTCAACATTATTAGACGGTTTGTCGAAATGAAATACACACTAATCCATCTCTACGAAAAGGGTAACTTTGTCAAGGAAGTGCGTATTTTACAAAGTTTTATAGTTTTCCGTTAGAAGACGTGTGCCTGGCCACGTGCCTGACAAATAGCACGCTCAGCCAATTCACACCTTGTTGACGTAACCAGCTCTGCCCGCGTCTATTCACGTCAAGCGAGCAGCCTCCGTTCCCCTTCACTTCATTGCAATCTTTTGTACGGGTAGTATCCGTACTCTTTACTAACCTGTAGCTATTAGTGCTACTTCGAACTCATACTTATCCCTTCAGTGGAGAATTGGGCATACTTAATTTTCTGTTTTTTTGTTTTGTGAAATGTTTGAGCGGAGCGAAGGCGAAACCTGGACAGTACACCATAAGTTTATATCCGAATCTTCATAGCCAAACGAAGAGTAAGAGATCGACAAATGGGGTATCAAATTGATCAACATGATATATACTTCTGCAAAGAAAGATTTAATTGTTTAAAAGTAATCTGGGTAAGTAAGAAACCCTTAATTAGTGATTTGAGGAAAATTTTTGTCCGATTTTTTAATAGCCGAACAAAGAGCGTGAAATGGACAAATGGGGCAACAAAATGACAATAGTTGGGTCTACTTTTGCAGAAAAATATTTAATTTCTTGATGTGCTAAGGATAATTAAGAGAAATTTAATTAATGATGTGAGGGAACATTGAAATATTTCATGAACAGCTGTTGCTAACTATGTAAGGAGGAGTCGAATAAAATCAAATCACAGGATAAATTGAAACTGTTCTGCTTTGTCTTGTTCTATTTAACCTCAATAATAATGAATACCGATCGATACTTAAACATATTGTACAGGGTGTTTCACCATTCTTGTTACACACTTCTAGAGGCTGTAGAGGATACTTAGTAGATCAAGTTTTACATAGGAACTCATGTCCGGAAACGTCATTCAACGACGCAACACAGCGTCAAAGATATAGGTACCAGCGCCTGTAAATGTCTGTGTATACAGGGTGATTCCGTGATGACGTCACAAGTTTTCAAGGATGAAGGAGAAGGATAAATATATCAACATGAGATAAGGGTCCCTGTACCGGAAACGAACGAGACTAAAGTTACAAGCGAAAACCGTTCTGACACCTTTGACAGTGGAATACATGTGCCGGTACTGTTGTTGCTAAGTTGTGGAGTAGGCAACTTTCAGAGATGGTAGCATGCACCAAAACAAGAAAAAAGTCTGGTAAATGTAGGCTCTAAAATGTATATCTTAAGAGCTATGAGCACTTGCTCAGTGGTGTAGATGTGGAGGAGAGGAAGCGGAGATTAGTGTTTCACGTCAAGTCGACTATGAAGTCATTAAAGACGGAGCACAAGCTCGTATTAGGGAGGGATAGGGAAGGAAATCGGCAGTGCCCTTTCAAAGGAACCATCCCGGCATTTGCCTGAAGCGACTTATGGAAATCACGAAAACGTATATCAAGATTGCCGGACGCGGGTTTGTACCATCGTCCTCACGAAGGAGAGTCCATTGTGCTAACCACTGCGCAACCTCGCTCGGTGTGGGAGATGTGTTTCACAGTAGCGAAGATGAATAAGTGCTTATAGCTCCTTAGGTGTGCATTTTAGAGCCTATGTTTACTAAACATTTTTCTTGTTTTGGTTCATGCTACCACCTCTGAAAGTTGCCTACCCTACACATTTAAGCAAGGGCAGTACCGGTACATGTATTGCATTGTCAGAGGTATCAGAATGGTTTTCACTTGTAACTATCGTTTCCGAACGAGCGACCCTGACCTTAGGTTGATACATTTATCCACTTATATCAGCCGGCAGGAGTGGCCGTGCGGTTCTAGGCGCTACAGTCTGGAGCCGAGCTACCGCTACGGTCGCAGGTTCGAATCCTGCCTCGGGCATGGATGTGTGTGATGTCCTTAGGTTAGTTAGGTTTAATTAGTTCTAAGTTCTAGGCGACTGATGACCTCAGAAGTTAAGTCGCATAGTGCTCAGAGCCATTTGAACCATCCACTTACATCATACTTGACAATATGTAACATCATTATGGAATGACCTCGTATATACATACACTTAGAGACGCCGGCGCCTATAATGTTTCTGGACATGGGTTTCTGTGTAAAACTTGACCTACTAAGTCCCCTCTACTGCCTCTAGAACTGTGTAACACGAATTGTGACACACCCTGCATACCATGCATTCTAAACAAAATTTCATCTACCCCACCCAGTAATACAGATGCGAGCAAAAATCGAACAGTATACGAGCAATATACACTCCTGGAAATGGAAAAAAGAACACATTGACACCGGTGTGTCAGACCCACCATACTTGCTCCGGACACTGCGAGAGGGCTGTACAAGCAATGATCACACGCACGGCACAGCGGACACACCAGGAACCGCGGTGTTGGCCGTCGAATGGCGCTAGCTGCGCAGCATTTGTGCACCGCCGCCGTCAGTGTCAGCCAGTTTGCCGTGGCATACGGAGCTCCATCGCAGTCTTTAACACTGGTAGCATGCCGCGACAGCGTGGACGTGAACCGTATGTGCAGTTGACGGACTTTGAGCGAGGGCGTATAGTGGGCATGCGGGAGGCCGGGTGGACGTACCGCCGAATTGCTCAACACGTGGGGCGTGAGGTCTCCACAGTACATCGATGTTGTCGCCAGTGGTCGGCGGAAGGTGCACGTGCCCGTCGACCTGGGACCGGACCGCAGCGACGCACGGATGCACGCCAAGACCGTAGGATCCTACGCAGTGCCGTAGGGGACCGCACCGCCACTTTCCAGCAAATTAGGGGCATTGTTGCTTCTGGGGTATCGGCGAGGACCATTCGAAACCGTCTCCATGAAGCTGGGCTACGGTCCCGCACACCGTTAGGCCGTCTTCCGCTCACGCCCCAACATCGTGCAGCCCGCCTCCAGTGGTGTCGCGACAGGCGTGAATGGAGGGACGAATGGAGACGTGTCGTCTTCAGCGATGAGAGTCGCTTCTGCCTTGGTGCCAATGATGGTCGTATGCATGTTTGGCGCCGTGCAGGTGAGCGCCACAATCAGGAATGCATACGACCGAGGCACACAGGGCCAACACCCGGCATCATGGTGTGGGGAGCGATCTCCTACACTGGCCGTACACCACTGGTGATCGTCGAGGGGACACTGAATAGTGCACGGTACATCCAAACCGTCATCGAACCCATCGTTCTACCATTCCTAGACCGGCAAGGGAACTTGCTGTTCCAACAGGACAATGCACGTCCGCATGTATCCCGTGCCACCCAACGTGCTCTAGAAGGTGTAAGTCAACTACCCTGGCCAGCAAGATCTCCGGATCTGTCTCCCATTGAGCATGTTTGGGACTGGATGAAGCGTCGTCTCACGCGGTCTGCACGTCCAGCACGAACGCTGGTCCAGCTGAGGCGCCAGGTGGAAATGGCATGGCAAGCCGTTCCACAGGACTACATCCAGCATCTCTACGATCGTCTCCATGGGAGAATAGCAGCCTGCATTGCTGCGAAAGGTGGATATACACTGTACTAGTGCCGACATTGTGCATGCTCTGTTGCCTGTGTCTATGTGCCTGTGGTTCTGTCAGTGTGATCATGTGATGTATCTGACCCCAGGAATGTGTCAATAAAGTTTCCCCTTCCTGGGAGAATGAATTCACGGAGTTCTTATTTCAATTTCCAGGAGTGTATTTAGGGTGAAATTGAAAGAGCGCAGTGCACACATGTAGTCGTAAGTATGAACACAATGCGTTACAACCAGCTTTTGTTCATTAAGAAACGAAACCAGATGTGGAAGAGTTTAAACCACTCAATACGAAAATGAGACGAGGGATGATTAACCAAGTGGTCGCTGCGCTCGACTCGAACTGTTCGAGCAGTTGACGTCAGGACGTCGAGAATTCTCAGGCTTTGCTCGAGCTTTCGATCGCTGTAGAGACAGACTTCTGTAGTACTATCTCTATGACGTGATATAGCTTTATTAATATGTAATGGATTGTAATTCTCGAACTTCAGGTCGTCCTACGATCTAATGATGTCTGTTGGTATTGCCTCCACAACGGGTCTTGCCACAGTTATTTAATTTCGCGATCGCAATTATAGTCAATCTCATATGATTTAGTGCGATAATTAAACATTCAGTTCCTAATCGTTTTTCTTCCTCTGAATGTTACCATTTCGTTTTAAAGCTGATTAATCACTGGTAACTTTTCAGAGTTACTGTAATGTGTGAACAGGAATCGAAATGGTCATTTGCAAACTCACTTGGTAAGTTACCATGGTGTCTAATAATTAAATGAAACATATTTTGGTTTTAGAGTTTTGATTCTGAAATGCAATACTTTCGCCTCTGACTATTAGCTTTACATAAAAAACTCCATAAATGTTTATATACGCCATCTGTAAATACTGTATGATAACTCTTATTGTACATCAGTGCCGGCCGGAGTGGCCGTGCGGTTCTAGGCGCTACAGTCTGGAACCGCGTGACCGCTACGGTCGCAGGTTCGAATCCTGCCTCAGGCATGGATGTGTGTGATGTCCTTAGGTTAGTTAGGTTTAAGTAGTTCTAAGTTCTAGGGGACTGATGACCACAGCAGTTAAGTCCCATAGCGCTCAGAGCCATTTGAACCATTCAGTACATCAGTTCAAATACAATACCAGTTTGTACGGTGGTAGGATTTATTACCTTTTCCTCTTTCCGTACTGGGGATGAATAACATGATTCTGATATTTGGTCCGGTGTCTATTCACACGACGAAACAAATAGCAGTAGAAGGCTCTTGGAGTATCCCAGCAAATGCAAAGGCCGTCCGCCGTCACTAAAGGCCGTCCGCCGTCACTGTGTTCGCGGCCATGGAAGTTGACGGTCAGCTATAAGTCGTCGCCGACCGTGACCCACCATTCTTCCACGACTTGTGACACTTGCGACCTCCCCGGGACGACGCGCTGCAAATTAAGCGTGTTTACACCCGCCATACGGCGCACTCTCGGCAACTCAAGAGCACGGAACCGATTGTGGAGGTGCTGTGGTTAGCACATTGGATTCACAGTCGGAAACATTCTACCATCCAGATTTAAGTTTTCCTTGTGCACTTTCATTCCGTGCTTTACCGACTTCTTACAACCCTAGCGGCGCAACTATGAATTCTTACAGTGTCTGCTTGGTACAGACTCCAACAAATCTATATATTCGATTAACAAGATTTTACACATTTCCCCCATTTCATATCGCTTCTTCTTAACTAGAACTACAATCTGAGATCAGGCGCAGAGGTCTGTACAATGCTGACGGGTCGCCTAGTCATCCTTTGCCTCATGTCAGGAAGAATATCTTGCCATGGAGCAGAGCTTGTGTTGGCCAATTGTGGAGAAGGAAATGCCGCGCGGGATTAGCCGAGCGGTCGAGGGCGCTACAGTCATGGATGTGTGGCTGGTCCCGGCGGAGCTTCGAGTCCTCCCTCGGGCATGGGTGTGTGTGTTCGTCCTTAGGATAATTTAGGTTAAGTAGTGTGTAAGATTAGGGACTGATGACCTTAGCAGTTAAGTCCCATAAGATTTCACACACATTTGAACATTTTTTGAGAAGGAAATCAGCCGTGTCCTTTATGAAGGATCTCTCCCGCCATTCATATTAACAACTACAGGAAATTTTTCAATTTTTTAGTCTATTTATTTATTTTTGTAGCTTGCAGAGTGCAGAGTGCTAATGCAGATCGTAATGGTTCAAATGGCTCTGAGCACTATGAGACTTAACTGCTGTGGTCATCAGTCCCCTAGAACTTAGAACTACTTAAACCTAACTATCCTAAGGACATCACACACATCCATGCCCGAGGCAGGATTCGAATCTGGGACCGTAGCGGTCGCGCGGCTCCAGACTGTAGCGCCTAGAACCGCTCGGCCACTCCGGCCGGCTGCAGATCGTATTTAGCAATAAATTCTCTCTGTAAAATTTGAACAAACAGGTTTCTGTAGTTAAGTAAATTACCCATTAAATATATTTCAGTTACTGTTATTGTACTGTGCGTAAAGTAAATATACACTCCTGGAAATGGAAAAAAGAACACATTGACACCGGTGTGTCAGACCCACCATACTTGCTCCGGACACTGCGAGAGGGCTGTACAAGCAATGATCACACGCACGGCACAGCGGACACACCAGGAACCGCGGTGTTGGCCGTCGAATGGCGCTAGCTGCGCAGCATTTGTGCACCGCCTCCGTCAGTGTCAGCCAGTTTGCCGTGGCATACGGAGCTCCATCGCAGTCTTTAACACTGGTAGCATGCCGCGACAGCGTGGACGTGAACCGTATGTGCAGTTGACGGACTTTGAGCGAGGGCGTATAGTGGGCATGCGGGAGGCCGGGTGGACGTACCGCCGAATTGCTCAACACGTGGGGCGTGAGGTCTCCACAGTACATCGATGTTGTCGCCAGTGGTCGGCGGAAGGTGCACGTGCCCGTCGACCTGGGACCGGACCGCAGCGACGCACGGATGCACGCCAAGACCGTAGGATCCTACGCAGTGCCGTAGGGGACCGCACCGCCACTTTCCAGCAAATTAGGGGCATTGTTGCTCCTGGGGTATCGGCGAGGACCATTCGAAACCGTCTCCATGAAGCTGGGCTACGGTCCCGCACACCGTTAGGCCGTCTTCCGCTCACGCCCCAACATCGTGCAGCCCGCCTCCAGTGGTGTCGCGACAGGCGTGAATGGAGGGACGAATGGAGACGTGTCGTCTTCAGCGATGAGAGTCGCTTCTGCTTTGGTGCCAATGATGGTCGTATGCATGTTTGGCGCCGTGCAGGTGAGCGCCACAATCAGGAATGCATACGACCGAGGCACACAGGGCCAACACCCGGCATCATGGTGTGGGGAGCGATCTCCTACACTGGCCGTACACCACTGGTGATCGTCGAGGGGACACTGAATAGTGCACGGTACATCCAAACCGTCATCGAACCCATCGTTCTACCATTCCTAGACCGGCAAGGGAACTTGCTGTTCCAACAGGACAATGCACGTCCGCATGTATCCCGTGCCACCCAACGTGCTCTAGAAGGTGTAAGTCAACTACCCTGGCCAGCAAGATCTCCGGATCTGTCTCCCATTGAGCATGTTTGGGACTGGATGAAGCGTCGTCTCACGCGGTCTGCACGTCCAGCACGAACGCTGGTCCAACTGAGGCGCCAGGTGGAAATGGCATGGCAAGCCGTTCCACAGGACTACATCCAGCACCTTTACGATCGTCTCCATGGCAGAATAGCAGCCTGCATTGCTGCGAAAGGTGGATATACACTGTACTAGTGCTGACATTGTGCATGCTCTGCTGCCTGTGTGTATGTGCCTGTGGTTCTGTCAGTGTGATCATGTGATGTATCTGACCCCAGGAATGTGTCAATAAAGTTTCCCCTTCCTGGGACAATGAATTCACGGTGTTCTTATTTCAATTTCCAGGAGTGTACATTTGTAACGAGAGAATTAGACAGAGCAAGAGAGATGCAATATGAAGATGCCTCTTTCCATATATATGTTCGGCGCACTTCCCATCAAAAGAAAAGGATTAATCACAATTATGTCTCAAAAGTTATTTTTAACTTCTTCTACTTGCATTCTGCGTTGTGATGCTCATTTACACTTAATATTTAGTATCGTGCCTTAGCATTGAACACATCCACTTTTATAATTTTGAACTTCACTTAGTGACTAGTGCTCTGTTCCCTACTGAGTACCGAGCGAGGTGGCGCAGTGGTTAGCACCCTGGACTCGCATTCGGGAGGACGACGGTTCAATCCCGCGTCCGGCAATCCTAATTTAGGTTTTCCGTGATTTCCCTAAATCGCTCCAGGCAAATGCCGGGATGGTTTCTGTGAAAGGGCACGGCCGTCTTCCTTTCCAATCCTTCCCAAATCCGATGAGACCGATGACCTCGCTGTTTGGTCTCTTCCCCGAAGCAACTCAACTCAACCTACGGTGTAGTGTATACTTATAGCATTACACTTATAATTATTTTCTTATCTCAATTGTATTTTGTCTTCACATGCTGCTGTTATTTACAAATTATTCTTGGTGCTGAGAGTACTTGTGCTAAATCGGTAATGCAATGTATAAATAATGTTCCCATTTTTCGTTCTTAATTACAGAATACGAAGATGACAGTAGCCCAAACATGCTGTGAAATGATGAAATACATACAAAAAACATTAGGAAATTTAAACAACATTAACAAAATGCAACATTATCCGCGAAGAGAAGAAAACATTTTCAATTACAGGATGGAGAGTTTGCTGCACGACAATTCCGTCAGATTTTCAGATCGTGCCAATTAGTAATTCCAAATTATCCTGACCGAATTTTTGTTGTATGTAGGAGGAAATCTATCTTCATTAGTTCTCACTGCCGCGAATTAAATTATTTGAATTGTTGTGTAGTTATTAGTGATTGTACCTATTCTAAGTTCAGCTAGGATTGAAAGATACATATATACGAAACTGATGATTGTTTTACTGTTCAAGAAATAAGGTTCAGTCATAATACTTTGTATCAGAGTTATTCCATATAATGTTAAAATGAATATTCCATGGTCGCATTCGTCGTCCTCATTCCGTGCCAAGCCGTGTCATTGTGCGACTTCAGGTGTGCAAGAAATCATCAGAAAGTGCTTCGAGCTGTTGTCAATAGAAGGTGGTATCAGTACATTTCGATATTAACGACACATCGTGTTTCATTGTGTTTCAAACCGGACGCTCTTCATACTGTGGCAATTGGTAACTTGAAGCGTTACACTGAGGTGAAGTACTGTTTCTCATTGAAATTGATAAAGAACCGATGCGTGTTCAAATATTGATCCGTACCTTTATTTTTTTAGAGTTAAAGAGTCAAATTTTCTTCTGTGCGAGTAACGAATTCACAGCTTCGCGACGAATTCTCACGCGCACGTTATGTTCTATCAGACTCGCTATCATGACAATGCGGAGCAACGGACCTGGAGTCCAGGAACCCACGGACAATAACGAAGAGTCCAGATGTCGGCGACGCACCGGAGATAGCAACAAACATTACAACAATTCAGTGAAGTTTTTCACCTTTCCTTACGTAGCTCCACATCCGATTCTTCCGAAGCAGAATCTCAGAGTGATTTGTAACAAAACGACTGATTACATCTCTTTCCGTCAACGAACAGTCCAGCTCTTCCAGGAATCTCTTAAGAATTTCCCAGAGTCTTTCAGAATTGTCAGAGAGCCATGATTTTTCAGGTAAATCCGATTTCCCCGAGAATTCCTCTTTTTTCCAGACAAATCGCCACTCGGAATTAGGCGAGGGAACCCATTTACCCCTCAGGGTCAGCCAGCCAACAATACGTAAGACACGATCAGTGGGCACTCCGCTGGGTCAAGGCAAGAAGGCATTTCCACCATAATGTTGCAACTGCGGTACCGATTAGTTGTCGCGGTACGGGCGAGGTGCCGTGGCAGTGTTGGCATTGCGCGGTGTGATAAAGAATCGAGACACGCGCGCATTACCTTGTCCGTGCCGAGTTCCGTTGCGACAAGGGGGGGCCTTGCATCACGCCCACTGGCCCGGCTACGCTTGCCCAACCATTCGTCGGATCGCGACGCGCGAGCCTAAACAATGCTGACGCGCCGGCCACACAGCCACCTGCCTGGGAAGCTGGCAGCTGCCCATTCAACCCGGCCCATTCAACCGCAACGCTCTGCGGGTCCGCAGCCCCATTATCGTAACATTTATCACTCATGTCCAAGAAGCTATTGCTTTGCAAAATTGGATAGAGATTTTGATTCAGCAAAAGATTTCCTGAGATTTCCTGGAGTTTTCAGGTTGAAATTACAAATTTTCCTGATGTTGTATGGTAGAGGAAGATTTACTTTGCAACAAGTGGTTTTTTTAATTTGAGACAAGGGGTCATAGGTGAGTCTCTGTGAACGATCAGAGATTTACATTCACAATCTAAAAAAACTTCGTTTGAATCGGCACAGAAACCTTCCACAATTTTCAGTATGTCCTGGCACCAAAACACCTCGGAAATGACAGTAGTCATCCTCCTGCTTAATTTGTTGTTCTACAAACATACAACCAGAAATTCAACCCATTTACACACCTACAGCTTCCCATGTTAATTTTTGTCTGCCATGTATGTTTATAAAACTTCCATTCTTTTATTCATAAAACAACTGTTTCACCATTTTAGTTTACCTGTAACTGTTCCATTATTTATTATTTTGTACTGACATGGTTACATAAACATAAGCTCAATTCATATACACACGTACAGCTTATCATGTTCATCTATAGCGTCCATCAAAAAGTACCGAGACAGATTTCATTCCAAGCGATAAGCGAGATTAGAGCAGTAACTACGGTAGCAGCTTTAACTAACAACTGTAAAAATCACGACGTCCTTTCGACCAGACAGTTGTGAGCGGACAGTGTTAAGCAGTGGACGAGCGACCATAGCGTGTCAACAGTGTTGTGTCACAAATCGCAATGGAGCAACATTTCTGAATCAAGTGATCAAGATATTCTCCAGAGTTTTTTGATGAAGAGAAAAGTGTGCAGAGGGGGAGAAGGAGGAGATTAGAGTTTAACGTCCCGTCGACGACGAGGTCATTAGAGACGGAGCACAAGCTTGGAGTAGGGAGGGATGGAGAAGGAAAGTGCTGCAGTCTAGAACCGCAAGACCGCTACGGTCGCAGGTTCGAATCCTGCCTCGGGCATGGATGTTTGTGATGTCCTTAGGTTAGTTAGGTTTAATTAGTTCTAAGTTCTAGGGGACTAATGACCTCAGCAGTTGAGTCCCATAGTGCTCAGAGCCATTTGAACCATCTGAGAAGGAAAGCGGCCGTGCCCATTCGAAGAAACCATCCCGGCATTTGACTTGAGCTATTTAGGGAAATACTGGAAAACCCAAATCAAGATGGCCGGACGCGGGTTTGAACCGTCCTCCTCCGTAATGCGAGTCCAGTGTGTAAACCAATGCGCTATCCCGCTCGGTAAAAGTGGGTGCAAAGTTTGTCCCGAACAACTTGACTCCTGAACAAAAACAAGGACGCGTGGGCGCTTGCCGCGCCTTGATCGAAAGGCAAAAAGCGGACAATTCCTTCCTTATCTATACCTACCACAAAATGACAAAATGCTGAAATTCACAGGTAGAGTCAACACTTATCCAAACCAATGTAACGTGCGAGTTGAACTACACCCTAAAGATGGACTTTTCTGTCAGTTTTACACTGTTGCATGAAAATCCTGTGCGTTGAACCCCATCTTTTCTGGAAGCCTTCACCTTCTTCATGTTTATCTGTTTTTTTTGGTTTTTTTTTTTGGTTGATACAGTCTCGAAATAATTTTCGGACTCACAGGATACGTCTCTCACTTATTTTAGTAACTCATTCACTCTTTAATTACTGTGTGTAGTAAATACTGCAATATTTTTATCTGTAATCGATAGCACATGTATATTGTCAACGTATTGAGACAATTGCACCTTGCAATATTCACTTACATCCGTTATCTATGCTTGTAAATATTTTATTCTATAATGTAATACCTCTCTTGTCAAGGATCCTGATGTGGCAAAGTGTGAAATCAAGCATTTTCATACTGTTTGTACTTCCATTCAGTGTTTATTTACTGTGAAACCAAGTATACCTAAATTGTGTGTGTGTGTGTGTGTGTTTAACCTGGCTAAGATGTATATTATTGGAATTAATTCGTAAACGATACCACGAGGCAGTGCTATGTAAGAATCATAGGACCTAACGATCTTTTCGTTTCGTAAGCGTTTTGATAACTAATGGCTAAATTTCCGTTATTTCCGCCAGCGCGACAATCCTAACGTTTAACTGCACATGGTACAGAAAATAATGTTCCTGTGGCACCTCCATCTGATGTTATGCCTGCAGTGTCTCGAAAACTAGTTAATGGTGCAATAAATTGTATGAAATTCAAATACGACTTGTCGTATTTACACAAACCGATAATACTAGCGAATATTTCAAGTACATCTGGGATTCACAGTTTTAGCAACAACCAGTACGCCCTAAATTCCGCAAAGAACCAAATTCCCATGCATAAAACGGCTTCAGACGTCTGATTACTTTACAAATGCGTTAGATATTTCACTTTAAGCATGTAAGCGAGAAAAACTTTCGGGAAATGTTTAAAATTATGATTTAAAGTTTGTTGAAAGCTCTAAGGTCTCTCAGTATCAAAGACTGGATTTTGGGTAATTTGCGCTCCATTCTAAGCAAAAGTTAGTTTTTCGGGAATCTCAGTGTTTATGACGTCATGTCTCCTGAAGTATGGGTCGTACGATGATATACTTTTACACGTACATTAAGAGATATATGTAGATACTGTCTGCAGTGTGTTGCGAATAGAGTTAGCAGTAAAGAAGTAATAAATTAAAACGTCATGTGTGATGCTGAAGCTTTGCTGCATGAGCAGCGAAAATGTTGCAAGCGATAAACTTTATTCGTTTCATTATTTTGTGGGGGTGGTGGAGTGGTTGTTAGTGAGAAAAAGTTTCATAAAGGTTTGAATTCATATGTAACGTTTGTTGTAATAGCTCAGTGTCCTTTATCAATTAGTTGATGAATAGAGTCCAGGTATTTGCGAGTCGTCGGTTACCCTGCCTCAAGACAAACACACAGTTTCTAACTGTTCAAATGGCTCTGAGCACTATGGGACTTAACATCTATGGTCATCGGTCCCCTAGAACTTAGAACTACTTAAACCTAACTAACCTAAGGACAGCACACAACACCCAGTCATCACGAGGCAGAGAAAATTCTAACTGTAATTATGGTCTTATTGCGCCAAGCTTTTAACATGAGGTTATCTATCTATTAACGAGAATAAAGGATAGCATTTTAAATTTTTAAATTCGTTTAGTGACTATGCGAAAAAATTAAAATTAAATTTTTGTTACTCCTGGAAGCTGTTAGATACGCAACGTGCGAGTGGTTCCGGATTTCAGGATAGTCACTTAGTAGTATATATCCTGTACGTTACAAGCTATTGACGCCCATGTAAATTCCATGGTTACCACCATCCGTCACCAGTGCGATAACGTCATGTATGTGAGAGATCGTCGCAACAACACGCTTGGAACTGTCGTATCATTGTAATGTCAACAGACTTTAAAACCAACGATGCATCTGGTACACACTGAAATCTTCGCAACACAGTACCGAAGCACGTCGCTAGAGGGTTCAAAACATAAACTGGATTATCATGCGGCGATTGGTTTTCAGCTGTAGCGGAAATGTTTCAGCTGTCAGCTAAGACGGCGGCGGCGGCGGCAGCGGCGGCAGCTATGGCGGCTGTAAAGTCACTTGGGCTGGCCCGACACTTCCGCTTCTACCGAAAACAAATTACCGCTCGGCAACCTACTTTATCAATGGGCTAAGCCGTTTAGTTCTCGTTCCTCCAGCAGCGTCAGCGCGCTGTGGTACTGTGGCGTGCGGTTTTCAACGTATGCGAGGACTTCAGACACGTATCTTAAAATCTTAAAAAAAAAGTTTCAAATTATGAAAACAGCGGACCCGGTCCGACGGGACAAACGGTAAGAGAGAGAGATTCGTATGGAGTAAAGGAAACGTCCGGTGTACCTCAAGGTAGCCTAGTAGGGCCTACACTGTGCGTGACATATATACATATTCACCAACGACACAAATGTTTACAGGGAGGTGACATCCTTTGAAAATTGTTCCGAAATGCAAAGAGGCTTACAGATAATCAGCACCTGGTGCAAAGAATTGCAGCTGAATTGAAACGTTAGTAAACGTAATGCAGTGCGTGTAAATACACTATCAGATCAAAAGTATCAATACAACCTTGTGTAATGCGTAAGTGCCCAACAGAAGTCACAGGAGTCCGCAGCTCGTGGTCGTGCGGTAGCGTTCTCGCTTCCCACGCCCGGGTTCCCGGGTTCGATTCCCGGCGGGGTCAGGGATTTTCTCTGCCTCGTGATGACTGGGTGTTGTGTGATGTCCTTAGGTTAGTTAGGTTTAAGTAGTTCTAAGTTCTAGGGGACTGATGACCATAGATGTTAAGTCCCATAGTGCTCACAAGGGAACCTCCCCATCGCACCCCCGTCAGATTTAGTTATAAGTTGGCACAGTGGATAGGCCTTGAAAAACTGAACACAGATCAATCGAGAAAACAGGAAGAAGTTGTGTGGAACTATGAAAAAAATATGCAAATTATACAAACTGAGTAGTCCATGGGCAAGATAGGCAAAATTGAGGACCATATTAGCACAGGAGCGCCGTGGTCCCGTGGTTAGAGTGAGCAGCTGCTGAACGAGGGGTCCTTGCTTCAAATCTTCCCTCAAGTGAAAATTTTAATTTTTTTATTTTCGCGAAGTTATGATCTGTCCGTTCGTTCATTGACGTCTCTATTCACTGTAATAAGTTTAGTGTCTGTGTTTTGCAACCGCACCGCAAAACCGTGCGATTAGTAGACGAAAGGAAGTGCCTCTCCAATGGGAACCGAAAACATTTGATCGCAAGGTCATAGGTCAACCGATTCCTCCACAGGAAAACACGTCATTCTATACGACACTGGTGACGGCATGTGCATCACATGACAGGAATATGTTGTCGACCCACCTAGCTTGCACACTTGGCGAATGGGTAAAAGGATTCTTCTACCTTGCCTGATCTAGGTTTTCTTGTGTATGTGATAATCACTCCCAAAAAGTGATGAAAACATAAGAGTTTGTCAGATAATAATTGTCTGAAAATAAAAAATTAAACTTTTCTCTCGAGGGAAGACTTGAACCAAGGACCTCTCGCTTCGCAGCTGCTCACGCTAACCACGGGACCACGGCACTCCTGAGCTCATACTGCCGTTAAAGTTGCCTATCTTGCCATGGACTACTCAGTATGTATATTTTGATTATTTTTTCATAGTTCCACACAACTTCTTCCTGTTTTCTCGATTGATCTGTGTTCAGTTTTTCAAGGCCTATCCACTGTGCCAACTAATAACCAAATCTGAGGGGGGTGCGATGGGGAGGTTTCCTTGTCAGAGCCATTTAGATGTCACAAGAGGCAGTATAAAGGGGGATGGGGATTGTTGTGTTGTCAGTAGAGAAACATTAACAGCAGAATAGGCAGGCCAGGAAGGGTCAGTGACTTCGGACATGGACTAGTACTGGATACCACCAGAATGACAAACACATCTGGGGCAATTTAACTTTTCTAAAGGCCGGCCGGATTGGCCGAGCGGTTCTAGGCGCTACAGTCTGGAGCCGCGCGACCGCTACGTTCGCAGGTTCGAATCCTGCCTCGGGCATGGATGTGTGTGTTGTCCTTAGGTTAGTTAGGTTTAAGTAGTTCTAAGTTCTAGGGGACTGATGACCTCAGCAGTTAAGTCCCATAGTGCTCAGAGCCATTTGAACCATTTTTTTTTAACTTTTCTAAAGCTGCCCAATTTGACTGTTGGTGGTATGATTATGAAATAGGAACGCGAAGGAACAATCGCAGCTAACCGAGAACAGGCAAACCTCATGCAAGTGCGTAGCGGGTTAAAAAGAACGGGGTACATTGGTCCATCAGCTTCTTATTAGCCACACTTTTCTGTAGCAACTGCTAAGTGATAGCTAAGGTGGTGAAAAGAGCGACGCCACTGGACAGTGAATGACTGAAAACAGGTGATTAATCATGCTATAACCTGGGGCAGCCCTATGGAAAGGTCTGAGTTTCGTGAATGCCTGGACAACGTTACCTGCCATCACGTGTAGCGTGAAAAGAAAGGAGGACGTAGTGTTATGGTATGTGGTGTTTTTCGCGATTGGGTGTGGTCCCATTATTTCGCTTAAGACAATGCTAATTTCGGAAGGATATGAACACATTTTACAGCAATGCGTGCTGCGTAGCGCACGGGAACAACGGTCGCGCGGTTCCAGACTGAAGCGCCTAGAACCGCTCGGCCACAACGGCCGGCCCCAAAGGTGTTCCATTGGGTTCAGGTAGGGACTCTGTGTAGGTCAGCCCATTTCAAGAATGTTATCATCCACAAACTATTGCCTCACAGATGCTCTCTTATGACTGGGTGTATTGTCATGCTAACACAAACAATCATCGTCTCGTACGCTATACCGGTGATTGTGAAAATATTTCTCTTAGCTAATAACTTTCACTTTGAGACTAAATTTGCTGCTTTTTATGGAAGTCCTCTTCCACATAGAAGCCAATCTTCTTTCTTCCTGGCGTAACAGCTTTTGTAAACGTGCATTATGGCTATTAAATAAGCTGAAGCTTAACATTCTGCATAAATGAAGAGTTTCCTAACTTAAAATAGTGTCTATTTGGCGATTATTTAAGATAATAACGGGAAGTGAAAAAGTAATTTTTATTGTATTTTATATTTTTTCTTTGAAAATTACTTTTAGTAAAGTAGAAATATCTGTAACCTTAAGAAACCTCTCTTAGACAACAGTACTCCATTGCTCACCTCTCTTCAATGATTTGACGACTGAAGGCTCGAGTTTCTTGTAATCTCTCAACCTAGAGTTAAAATATACCGGAACATGCATATACCCAAAATTCCGTCCCATAATAAGACTGCTCAGTCTAGTCTAGCTGGATGACAAGGATACGTACAAGTTAAGGCAAATAAAAAGCTGGCTCTTCCGTTCCATCTACGCATGTCTTACGGCATGTTTAAACTAATCGATACATTTCTTCACTTTTAGCTCGAACGTGAAATTAGCAGTAAAAGTCGTAACACCACACACTGTTTCACCTCTGAAGCTCAACCAATGGCCTTGCCGCAGTAGTAACACCGGTTCCCGTCAGATCACCGCAGTTAAGCGCTATTGCGTTTGGCTACCAAGAGGATGGGTGACCGCCCTGGTTGCTGAGCGCTGTCGGTAAGCGGGGTGCACTCAGCCATTGTGAGGCCGACTGAGGAGCTACTTGATTCAGAAGTAGAGGCTCTGGTCATGAAAACTGACGACGGCCGGTAGAGCGGTATGCTGAGCACATGCCCCTTCATAGCCGCATCCAGTGACGCCTATCGGCTTAGGACGACACGGCGTTCGGTCGGTACCGTTTGGCTTTACGAGGCCCCTTCGGACGGAGAGTTCCTGAAGTTTAGGGTATAAAAGACTTGTCGCACCTAACAGTACTCTTTGTTAAGTGGACTATTACTCTATAGGAACTGCAGCTGTTAGAAAATTTGTCGCCATCCGCTGTAATGTTTATGTCTTCTTATACTTTGATTCTCCGTCGTGAGATACATTATACAATTCTGTAGGGATGCAGATTTTACTGTAATCGCCTAGTACCCATTTTGACCGGGACGCCAAATGAAACTTGTTTTTTCCTTCTGGGTATAGGGTGTAGTCAGAATTGCAAACTTTTACGTAGTTCACTTCCAAATTTCGCTTTGGTATCTGCAAATTAACTTGTGTGCAAGCTTGTCTATCAAGGGACATTTCACGCAATACGGCTTAATTTACCACTGAGCCCCCGAGACATCGCTGGACGATTCGTCACTATATTTTTGGTCAGCGTAGGATTGTCACAGAAATGCTCAACATATTCAGCGTGAACCGACAGGTGTAAGACAAGAGTGTGGACTGTCGCCTACTCTTTATCATATTTACATTGACTTCATTCTCTTAAGCAGAAATGTAAACTAAACAAAGGAATTAAGATAGCAAATGATGAGCACCTGAATGTGGTTCTGTTTGCAGATTGTATCGTTATTACTCAAAAGACTGAAGATGACTTTCAAGGATCAGTATACCAGCTGAATGAAATATGCAAGGAATACAAGTGAAAAGTTTGTAGTAATAAAACGAAAATAACGACATTCCGAGGAAAATATCCAGTCAGACGAAAAACAGTTTTAGATGGTTCAGTTTTAGAACAAGTCTCTCGAATCTCTTACTCAGGCTGCAATGTTAGTTCTGATTTTGATTCACGTATTGAAAATAAAATACACTAACTTTAAACTGGCTGTGGAACAATTACCAAAACATTGGGCCATAAAGTGCAAGAAGAGAAATTCTGTGGAAGTGAAAGCTGGATTATCACAAAAAGAAACAAGAACATAAATTCACAAGGTAGGGGTGAGGTTCCTGAGGAGGACAAAGGCCTGCATAAGAAGAGAAGTGATTAAAATGAAGATGTCAGAAGAGAATTAAACATTGTCAACATGAATAAAAAAACTGAAAAGTAACGTGGAATGGGAAACAACAGCTCATGAGAAGGCTAGGTAATAGAACTCTGCAGAATATAATGAACTACTAGCAGAATGGGGAAAGAGATATTGGAAGACCTCGGAAAAGATGGGAATAATTTTGCTTGCGAATTCGGAACAGGCAGTAACCTCATCCTTAAAAGTGAGACGACGACGTCGAAATTGCAGCTTGAGACGTTGCGAGAAACAAGCTGTGCATCGAAGAAAACTTTCCTAACAAAATTCCGAGAGCCTACGTTCTAAAAAATGTCAAACACATTACTTCCTCCAAAATACCTCTTACGTAATGACCACGATGCTAAAAACAGTGAATTTCGGGAACAATCTTTCTTTCCGCGGATGGGGCAAGAAGGAAGAAAATGACGCTCCTGCACCATGCACTCTCTGCCACACAGCGCACGTTGGATTTCGGAGTGTATTAGCAGAATTAGGTACTGATTAGCGGAAACGTACAATGCAAATTTTAGCACATGTAACAAAACGATATTTTTTAACGCTGAATCCTACGTGTCTAAATAGAGTCATCAATCTCCACTGTTGCACAGAGCTCTACACAAATGCCTAAATACCACTATCTAGATTCGAACCCGGGACCTGCAGGGACGGAGACTAGTGCTCTACCCGCTAGATCAAATTGTTTTTAACTGATCCTTTACTGAACAGAAACACAAGAATTTCAAAGTTTTACAGATGTTGACGTATAGCTTAACCATTATCAGTATAGCCTTCAAATCGCTCACCTTGAACAAGGAATTAATAATAATGATAATGTGACAATAAAAAAGACCGACCTTAGCGGTGATCATTTTGTATCGACAGTGACATATATTTTTTAAGCAGCGATGTGCTGTATCCACAGGAACATTTATTTTTTAAACAGCTTAAATTGTTTTTCGTTCTTCTTTCAGAACAGTTTGCTTGCGCTGTGTCATACATTTTTTGAACTGCTTTTAGATGTAAATTAGTGAAATTAAACAGCAGACTTGCAAAATTTGCTACATGATCAGTTTTTTCCTAAAAAAAGGAATTCCACGTGTGTACAACAGCTACGCACAAATACGTACAGATTCGTATTCATGCACCATTTCTAGCATTGCCCTTGCATTTCTTTGACTGTACTTACACACCTGAATCTGTTTATAGATTTCCTTCTGGGCACCACATCATCTTGAACCAGTTGAGTGGTGAGGTTACCTACGCCGTCTGTCTTAATAGTGAAATTTACTGCATGTATTTTCATAGTTCCACTGTCTGTGTTATCTACATGAGGTGGAAATAGGAAACCAACCTACCATTTGGCTAAAAGAAAGTAGAAAACTGTCTATGAAGCACATACAGGCAGAGCAGTGTCGCAGACCTACAGTCGTTATTCCAGACGCATCTGGTCTTGCTAAGTACAGCTCTAAGCATTGCATTGTACGAGAAGATGGTTCACAAGTACGAAAATGTGACGTTATTGGGAGAACTAATAATGACAAAACTGTTCCACCTGGTATGCGAGATATATGGCGCATGCGAAATACCCTTAGGGTTCAGCAAGACTGCAATAATTCCAGTTCCATAGAAGTCCGGTGCTTCCAGATGTGAACAGTACAGATCCAACAGTTGCACAATTCATGGTTTCAAAATACTGTCACGAATAATTTATAGAAAAATGGAAAGACTAGTAGAGAAAGACCTCTGGGAAAATCAGCTTGCGTTCCAGGGAAGTGTGGGCACGTGCGAGGCAATGCGGACCCTATGACTTATCTTGGAATATACGTACAAGAATGCCAAAACTACGTTTACAGCATTTGTAGATTTATAGAAAGCACTGATAGTGTTGACTGGACTCCCCTTTCTTGAAATTCAGAATTTAGCAGCTTTGAAATACAGGAAGCGAATGTTTGGATACAACTTATACAGAAACCAGACTGCTGTGATATGAGTGGCAGGGCAAGAGAAGTAAGTAGTTGTTGCGAAGGAACTGCGAAAAGTTTATGCCTACCCTCGATGTTATTTAACCTGTACAATCAGGAAGGAGTCAAGGAAACCAAAGACGAGGTTTGAAAGAAAACTGGAGTTCAGGGAGAAGACATAGGAACTTTGAGGTTAGCGGATCACACTGTAATTTTGTCAGAAACGGCGAAGGATTTGGAAGAGCAGTTGACTGGAACGGATAGTTTCTTGAAACGAGGTTATAAGATGGATATAAACAAATGTAAAACTAGGGTAATGAAACGTGGGTGAATTAAGTCAGACGATGTTGGAGGTTTAAGTTAGCAATTTCGATAATAAAAGTAGAAGACTAGTTTTCCTCTTCGGGCAGCAAAATAACAGACAATGGCCGACGCAGAGAGAATAAAAAGTGCACACTGGCAAGAGCAGCAAAAATGTTTCTGCAAAAGAGAAATTTGTTAACACCGAATATAAACTTCAGTATTAGGATGTCTTTTATGAAGGTATTTGTCTGTAGCGTACCCCTTTATGGAAGTGAAGCAAACGTGGGCCGTAAGCATTTCACACAAATGGAGAGCACGAGCTTTTGACATGTGGTGCTACAGAAAAATGCTGAAGATTAGTGGTTATGCACAGATGAAGAGTGTCGCACAGGATAGAGAACCGGGAAGAGATGCATCAGACCAGTCTTCGAAATGAAGACCATAACAACTACAACAACAATATTTAAAAAAATAAAAGCGATTTTTTGTGAGGGCATTATTCGAATCTACTGTTAATACCCAACGATAGCATCTCATTACGATCTTAGCGGAACTCATTTTTCAACCGTATATCCCGTAATAACGTCTACGAGAAACTTGCCCAAACTGACATAATTAATTTCTGTTTAGTTTACCTGTTTCGTTTATGCCGCATATTGGAACAGTTCCTGCGACGAAACTATTCTACGCTGAATGAGCTGATCTTCGATCCCTCCTACTGTAGCTTTTCTTTTAACAACACAGAATAGAATTTCAAGTCACAACCGGAAAATTTTTGCCAACAGAAAGTGGGAATTATAAAGAAAACTGTAGAAAGTATAAAAATCAGATGTTTCAGCTCACTATGCAAAGAGTTCGAAAAAAAAAAAAAGAGATACAAGAAGTTCAGTTTATGCCTGCCGTTATTGCAAGACTCTCGTAAACGAAGACGAAATACTTCTTCCCGAAAAAAGAAACTGTTTTTGAAATATATTTTGCAAAAGGTTAAGTAAAGAGGAAGGGGAAAAACATTACGTGTTGGTTAGGCGGAATGTTTATTTAGAAACTGTATTGGCTCGGAACGATCGATACCCTAGCAATATTGCTGCCGATGATACAAGAGCCGATGTTTGGGAATAGATAACGTATCTACATATAGTAAATATGCTGAAGGCTGACGCGTAGTTGCAGCGGAAGCTAAGAACCTGGCCCAACGGGATTATCCAGGTTTCGCTTCCCTCGGCGTCAGGCGTGCTCTTGCAGGTGTTATTACGTCTGACGGGCTGCATGGAAACTCTGGGGCAGGTGTTTACTGGCTGTTGTTGACGTCGTAAGCAGGTACTACCACGCGAGGAGAAAAAATTCTGGCGCCCGTGGAAGCGGAAAATTTGCTGTCGAGTCTCTATTAACATCAAACCACCCAACGACCTCGCTAGCACAGAACAGTCGCATTAATCAGGCGGACTCGTAAAAACGGCGAGAAAACTCTGGTTTGCATGTGAAAATCGATCAGAATGATGGAAGGAAGGAAGCTGAGGTGCTGCAACGTGTGGATTTAGGTAAAGATGTATGGCCGAACGTACGTTTTAACACCACAGTGCTTTCCTATTGGAGGTTCTATACCCTTGTCTTCCCCTGACCTTTGAATTGACTTACCCAGCCATTTATTGGGAGGCCTACAGTCTAACGTGGATTCCGAACGACGTTGCTATTCGACAGTTTTCACGGTAACAAACATTGATAGAGGTGAGAGAAAATCCTAGGACTAGTCATGGATCTAAATAGAAACCTTTGCATCTGTAGTATGGCACTTTACCACTAGGCCACCAAGAGAAGTACGGGAAAGATCAAAACGGAAAATGTCGGTGCACTCGAGGTCCCAGTTGCAATTCAGAATTATTACTAGACAAAGTGAAACCCGTAGCGGAACTAACTCGGTCAGGTGAGTACTCTACATCCGCGTTCCAGTTCAACCTGGTGCACGTTGTTAACCTCGCAGTGCAAGCATGGAGCGTTATTGCGGAAATGCGTAGCCCTCGTGACTTACTGTTAACGTTCTTAAATTTATTGTCGACTTGTAGGAGAAAGGAGTAACAGTACCGAAGGAGAATGCAACGGAACGTGCGACAAAACTATTGGAAGTTGACTGAAGCAATGATGTTCAAGTTACGGAACGAGGGACACGATACCGAACGGAGTGGGATTCAAGTATCTACGCCAAGGAAGAGAGGAAGAAAGGTTAGAGTTTGACATTCCGTTTGCGTTCAGCAATTTAGGGAAATAACGGAAAACTTTAATCTGGATGGCTGGACGGCGATTCGAATGGACGTCGTTCCGAATGCGAGTCCACTGCGCCACCTTGATCGGTTACGCCAAATAACCAGAAGAAGCAAAGTGCACACTACACATATTCCATCGACGATACACATAAATGAGTTATTAGGCTGCAATTTCTGTGATCCTGTGAACAGCATAAAGCAGTACCATCTTAACGAAAATTTTACAGATTTTGTGGCACAGAACTGGACTTGAAGGCTAGCAATGAAACTCTGAGCCAGAATAAACGAGTCGTCCGTTTGTGAACGACACGGCATAGTTTCAAGAAAGTTTTTTATGAAAAAAATGAAGCATAATAATTAAAGATGAGATTTATTCATACGAAATGTGGCATCATACACTTTCACTGTGAACAAATGTAGTCACAGATGTAATGTGCGGCGAGTGCTGTTACACAAATGAGCTGGTCAGTGTTTAATTGGCGTATAGACGTGTAGTATCTGGCAGTGCTTAATTTGTATTAAGACTTATACGCTTGTAATGCCTACCCTCCTTGTACACGAGCATAAACACGACGGTGCTACTACCGCAGTCAGATCTTCAGTTCACTTTGCCGAGTAATATACTCTTCTTATTTACATCTACTGCTGTAATTGACAAGCCATGGCTCGGTGTGTGGCGTGGGATTCATATAGACACGGTGCCATTTTCTCCCTTGTTCTTCCATTCCGAGAAGGAAGACCGCGGTCAGTCATCTGTATGAGCCATTATTATTGCTATAGTATTCAGTCCGAAGATTGGTTTGATGCAGCTCTCTACTCTAGTCTATCCTTTGCAAGCCTCTTCGTCTCCGAAGAGCTACTGCAATCTTCGTCCAATTGAATCTACCTACTGTAACCGTGCCTAGGTGACCTTCTACAATTCTTATCCTCCTCCACTTCCCACCATTTTCAAATTGTCGATTCCTTCACGCCTCAGAATACATCTTATGAGCCGATGCCTACTTTTATTCATCTCGATTCAGTAACTATTGGTTAGTAATTCTATCTACCTATCTAATCTTTAGCATTCTTCTGTATCACATTTCAAAAAATTTCTATTCTCTTCTTGTCTGAACTGCTTATCGTGCACGTTTCACTTCCGTAAGAGGTACGCTCCAGATAAACACCAACAGAAAAGACTTGTTAATACTTAAATTTATATTTGTTGTCAATAAATTCGTCTGTTTCAGAAATGCTAGTCTAGCTACTGCCTGTCTGAATTTTATATACACCGTATTTCGGCCATCATCAGTTATTTTGCTGGTCAAATATTAAGGCTCATGACCATGTCTCATTTCCTAATTTAATTCCCTTGTATCGTCGTATTTAATCCGACCACATTCCATTATCCTTGTTTTACTTTTGTTGATGTTAGTCTTATAATTTCAAGACACTATCCATTCCGTTTAACTGCCTTTCTAAGTCCTTTGCTATCTTTGACAGACTTATAATATAACTGGGAAATTTTTATTTCTTCTCCTTGAGCTGTAACGTCCTTTCTAAATCTTTCCTTGGTTTCCCTTACTGCTTGCTCAATGTACAGAGTGAACAACATTGGGGAGACGCTATAACCCTACCTTACTCCCTTCTCAACTACTGCTTCTTCTTCATGTCCTTCGACTCTTAGAACTGCAGTCTGGTTTCTGTACAAGTTGCAAATAACTTTCGCTCCCTGCATTTTACCCCTGCTACCTCCAGAATTTCGAAGAGTGTATTGCATTCGTACGAGCCATAATACTTCTGATTTTAAGGTATTGGTCATTACGTGAGATGTGTGTTGGAGGAAGTCGTAAGCTTCTTGACTGGGTATGGAACTCGGGCACTTGGAATTTTGTGTGTAAGAGTATCCAATCTACACAACGTCTTCCTTGAAATGTCTTCCCCTGCAGTCCGTTGAACATTTCCGTGACGGCCTAACGCGGAGTAAATAAACCTAAGACGAATCGTACTGCTGTTCTTTGAAATTTTCCCCTCGAGTACATTAATCAAACTTGCTACGGGTTTCAAGTACAAGTGCACACGAACCGTACGTACTGCTGTTATTTGAAATTTTTCCCGTCGAGAACACTAATCAAACTTGCTACGGGCTCTGACTAAAAGTACACACGAATTGGACGAACCAGTGTTTGGTAAATCACTTCTTTTGTACAGGACGTACACTTCCTTAGATCCTTTTCCAATAAATCTAAGTCTATCATCTGCCTTACCCACTACTACATTTACGCTATCTGATCAAAGATATCCAGACAGCGCTATGTAATTCGGAATTGACCACTAGATGAGGGGCGAACCTGCCAGTATAAAAGGAGGCGGGAAGGATTGTCTTGTCAGTAGAGAAGAGGTAACAGCAGAACGGTCAGTCAACAAAGCTCACTGACTTCGAACATGGACTAGTGACTGGATGTCACCTGGGTAACACATTCATCAGGAGCATTGCGACTCTTCCGAAGCTGCCCAAGTCGACTGTTGGTGATGTAATTGTGAAGTGGAAACGTCATGGAACAACCGCAGCTAAAACAAGATCAGGCAGATCTGATGAACTAACGGAGAGGGACCGTCGAGTACTGCAGAAGGTGGTTGTAAAAAGTCGCTCGAAGTCAGCGGAAGAAATCACTCGTGAGTTCCAAAGTGCCACCAGCAGTCTAGCTCTGGAGTTAAAAATAATGAGGTTCAATGGACGAGCAGCGCCTCATAAGCCACACATTTCTAGTCAATACTAAGCGATGCTGGAGGTAGTTTAATGAACGATGGCACGAGGCAGTGGATGATTGGAAACGAGTAATTGTGAGTGATGAATCACACTATATCCAGTGGAAATCCGATGGACGTGTTTCGGTTCGCAAATGCCTGTAAACGTTACCAGTTCTCCTGTGTAGTGCCAGTAGTAAGTAGAGACGAGGTAGTGTTATGATATGAGGTAATTTTTCGTGCTTAGTGTGTGGTCCCCTTATTGTGCTTAAGGAAACACTAAATGTGGAAGAATATGAATACATTTTATAGCATTTTGTGCTACACACAGTAGAGGAACAGTTCGGAAAAGGTCATTGTATCAGCATGAGATTGTACCCTGTCATAAAGCAGTACCTGTGAGACAATGATTTGAGAACACTAACATTCCCGAAATGGTCTGGCCTGCCGAGAATCTCGACCTGAACCTAACGGAACATCTCCGGAAGTAGTTTTGCCATCGACTTTGATCCAGACACTGGCGTCCAACATACTATCTTCTCTGGTTTCGTCCGTTGATGATGAATGAGCTACCATTCCTCCACAAACATTAAAACACATAATTGAAAGTATCCCCAGCAGATTTCAACTCGTAATATAGGCGAAAGGTGGACACATCCTATCTTCATATCTGCTAAAAGGTGTCCGGATACTATTCATCAGATAGTATCTATGGTCGTTTAACCTGAAATGGCTCCGGCTGGAAACTCCTAGATACCTACAGAATGAGATTTTCACTCTGCATTGGAGTGTGCGCTGATATGATACTTCCTGGCAGATTAAAACTTTGTGCCGGACCGATACTCGAACTCGGGAACTTTGCCTTTCGCGGGCAAGTGCTCTACGGGTCGTGAGTCGTGCTTGGGTATCTCAGATGGTAGAGCACTTGACCGCGAAAGGCAAAGGTCTCGAGTTCGAGTCTCGGTCCGGCACAAAGTTTTAATCTACCAGGAAGTTATATATCAGCGCACACTCCGCTGCAGAGTGAAAATCTCATTCTGGAAACATCCCCCAGGCTGTGGCTAAGCCATGTCTCCGCAATATCCTTTCTTCCAGGAGTGCTAGTTCTGCAAGGTTCGCAGAAGAGTTTCTGTGAAGTTTGGAAGGTAGGAGACGAGGTACTGGCAGAATTGAAGCTGTGAGGACAGGTCGTGAGTCGTGCTTGGGTAGTTGAGATAGTAGAGCACTTGCCCGCGAAAGGCAAAGGTCCCGAGTTCGAGGCTCGGTCCGGCACAAAGTTTTAATCTGCCCGCCGGCCGGTGTGGCCGTGCGGTTAAAGGCGCTTCAGTCTGGAACCGCGTGACCGCTACGGTCGCAGGTTCGAATCCTGCCTCGGGCATGGACGTGTGTGATGTCCTTAGGTTAGTTAGGTTTAATTAGTTCTAAGTTCTAGGCGACTGATGACGTCAGAAGTTAAGTCGCATAGTGCTCAGAGCCATTTGAACCATTTTTTTTTTTAATCTGCCAGGAAGTTTCCTAGATGCCTGATGCTTGTAACTGGAACCGGCTAGTGATCGCCAATCGCGGATTCGATCGATATCGGATTTTATCAGATATTTACATGATTTTATTACATTTATCTGTGTTTAGAGTCAGACGTCAAACATTTTTACCAGGCAACGACCATCCCGAAGTCTCTCTGCATTTCGTTAGCAGGTAGAAGTGGTCGAGGGGCTCTAGGCGCTACAGTCTGGAACCGAGCGACCGCTGCGGTCGCAGGTTCGAATCCTGCCTCGGGCATGGATGTGTGTGATGTCCTTACGTTAATTAGGTTTACGTAGTTCTAAGTTCTAGGGGACTGATGACCTCAGATGTTAAGTCCCATAGTGTTCAGAGCCATTTTTCTGCATTTCGTTATAAGGTTCTCACGATGCTTTTTTCCTGTACACAACAACGTCGCTTGCGCATAGTCTTGTAGCGCTATAGATATCTGCCATGACATTTATATATTTCGTGAACATCAACGGCTCTGTTCCAGTACGTTGAGGGACGCCGATTGCCACCTCTTTTTGATATATAGTTATAACCACCTGATTAGAAGCGTGTTCGTCCGTCTTTGGAAACCAATACAACAGCTATTACGCGTGGCAAGGATTCGACAAGTCCTTGGTAGGTTTCTTGAGGTATGTGGCACAAGGTGTCTACGCGAAGGTGACGTACTTCCCGCAAATTACGAGCTGGTGGTTTGTTGGCACGGAGCTGGTGCCGTGTAGTGTCACAGACTTCTTCCAACAGATTCATAAAAGGAGAATTTTGTAGCCAAGAGATCGATGTGAGTTCACTATCATGCTCCTCAAACCACTATAGCACGGTTTTGGCCTCGTCATCCACCCACTTATTCTCCTGGAAGATGCCCTCGCTTTCAGGGAAGACGTCAAGCTTGAAAAGACGCACATGGTCTGCAACAATGTTAACGTGGTCCATAGAACGTTCTACAATGTACACGAGCCCAGTGTTGCGATACATTCGTTCCTGTATTAGCACCGAACCCTGTCGTCTGATCTGCCACAGATAAAAACTTATCCTGCTTTACAGAGCTGAAAAGCCTCGGACATCCTCGGTCTATGATGCGGTGTAGACGTCCAATAACTTGTCGCTTATCTGTGTTCCCACCGTCCTTCAACACATTTCCACAATACTCATGACAGTGGCACGTGAATAGCCGACCATCTTCGCTGTTTACGAGATGCTGGATCCCAGGCGCGGGGCCTTAACAATATGCCCTTCGTCAAAGCCGCTTATGTCAGTGGATTTCCCCGTTTGCCGTCCGTATCTCCGCTGTAACGATTCCCCATTCGCTGTTCTCCGTCTAGAGACTTTCCTAACCGCATCACTTCACCGCAACGCCATTAGTCGGCTTCACTTTCGCGGTGGGCAGTGATCATAACGTGTTCGCCCACCAGTGTATGTAGATGTAGCAAAACAGAAGGAAGACAAGAGTCACCGGTGTTAAGCACAACGTTTTATCACCAAGCCCACCGACGACACGCAGTGTCGTCTCCAAATGAGTCCAAATGATTGCAGCCATCGCCGATAATGTGTCTACGACGTAACTGAGTTTCCAAAAGTTCTCTCTCAACGTCATGGGTGCACAGATGGACCCGCTACGCCTCGCCCTCCGAGATGTTAGGTGCAACTGGTGGTCATGTCTGAGATTAAGAGGGAGTTTCACACTACTCTATGTCGTAAGAGTCCAGTGCGGTAATGCTGTGCAACGACTGATTTACATGTGCTGGATTCAGCGAGTTCTCAACAACCAAAAGGTCGAGCATGCAGTGCCGCTACAGACATCGTTCTGAATTTTAAGCTGTATATTACTACTGAGTCTTTACATTTGGTAATCTATAAGTGCGATGCATGACGCATCAATACACAGGCTCGTCGATATGACATCATCTACATATACAGTCAGGTGGAAAAAGTAACGGGATAGCCATACGCACATATAAAGATGACCGTAGAATCGCTACTAGACGCATGGGACATTCCATTTGGGAAATCATTAGGGATTTCAATATTCCGAGATCCACAGCGTCAAGAGTGGGCCGAGAATACCAAGTTATAGGCATTACCTCTCACCATGAACAACGCTGTGGCCGACGGCTTTCACTTAACGACAGAGAGCAGCAGTATTTAAGTAGGGTTGATAGTGCTAACAGACAAGCAACACTGCGTGAAATAACCGCAGCTATCAATGTGCGACGAAAGTATACGTTAGACCAGTGCGGCGAAATTTGGCGTTAACGGGATATGGCAGCAGAACACCGACTTGAGTGTCTTTGCCAACAGCACAGTATCGCCTGCAGCACCTGTGCATGGCTCGTGACCGTATCGGTTGGACCCAGCCGACTAGAAAACCGAAGTACTCTTAGATGAGTACCGATTTCAGTTGGTAAGAGCTGATGGTAGGTTCGAACGTGGCAAAGACCTAACGATGCCATGGACTGACGTTGTCAACAAGGCACTGTGGAAGCTGGTGGTGGCTCCATAATGGTGTGGCCTGTGTTTACATGGAATGGATTAGGTCATCTGATCCTAATAAACCGATCATTGTAAATGGTTATGCTCGGCTACTTGGAGACAATTTGCAGCTATTCATGAACTTCATGTTCCCAAATAACGATGAAATTTTAATGGACAACAATGCGCCATGTCACCTGGCCACAGTTGTTCGCGATTGGTTTGGACAACATATTGGGCAACTCGAGCCAATAATTTCGCCACCCATGTCGGCCGACATGAATCCCATCGAACATTTATGGGCGTGGCTCAATATTTCTGCTGGGGACTTCCGGCGGCTTGTTCAGTCCATGCCACGTGGAGTTGCTGTACTGCGCCCGATAAAAGGAGGTACGACACGGTATTAGGAGGTATCCCATGACTTTTGTCACACCAATGTATATTCCAGAAGCCGGCTAAATACTGACGGTGAAAATTTCATCTACCACTAGGATTCTAACGGCGAATCGAGCACCACCACACAGGAGTGCGGTAACGACATTTTTTCCTTTCTCATTTTTTTTTTTAATCGGGGCTCGAATTCGGGATCTTTAACTGACGCGGGTAAGTGATCTATGGTATACAAACAACTGGCGTAAACTGCTTCTTTCGCTACAAAAAAATAATGGAGTGCGTTCCTCGCCGAGGCGGCGTTCCTCGCCGAACCCGCCTCATGTATCCAGGCACGTCTTCGCATTTTTTGTTTTACTTCATTTTTTTATAGCTGAAATGTAAGAGAGAAATCAAAACTCTTTGAAAAGAAAATAACTCAAAGGGCACAAAATACACCTTTTTTGAGTTTAAGCGATATCATCCACCGGGCATTCTTCACTTAGGAAATGGTACATGTTCTTGTATAAATATGGAAAAGAGAGAAAAAAAGGAAGGAAAGAAGGAGAAAGAAAGAAAAGAAAGAGAGAAAAAGAAAAGAAATAAAATCTCAAACCCCGACTACGGAGGCGGGGCAGACTATGCTATAACTCCTAAATATTTAAACGATGTGTCACGCTCCAGATGTTCGCCACTGTTTCTGTCATACGACACAGTAATTATCATTCGTTCCTCATTTCAGAGTACTCAGTTTTGGATCCTCAACAATTTGTATAATTATCAAGCTAAACGATTGGGACACACTGTATGCGTGACTTTAAAGGCAGAAACAGCGGACGTTTCAGTTTAACGGTCGCGTGAAAGCCACATTTGTTTATGTAAGTGAGTGTTTCACAAAAAGATAATGTAACAGTGACATCTATCGTCCCTGTTATTCTTACACGAGAGTTTAGTAGGAATCCCGACATCCATTCATAAAACTTTTTTCCTCGGCTGTTCGCTGGAAGCCGTCGTAAGGACGAGAACTGTGCCGAGGAAAGCAGTCACTACTTCCGCAGCACGCACGGCACGCATGCTGTCGGCATGTTTACTCGCCGCGGGACCAAACAGACCTGTAAATAGCGAATTCTGCACACAAAGCAAAGTGTTCGGAACGCACAATAGGCTCGTGCAGAAGTGAAAATAAACAAAACATTATGACACGTAGTCGGCCGTGTCCGAAGGCGAGTGCAGCCAGCTGCCGTGGACGCTGGGTCGCGTTATCGGCTGGCGAACGCAAATGGCCCGGCGACGAATGACATCACGGGAGTTGATGCTATTCTACGAGTATAAGGCTAAACTTCGAGAGCAGTGCCCTGCTCGGAGTATGGAAAATCGGCGCCAAGAGGGCGGCGTGAACACTGCTGGCCATTAAAAAACAGCAACGCCGTGTAGCAAACAAAATTGGCGTGAAAAGTACTGCACGTTTGGGTACGCACGTGATTCGCGTTCTAACGCACAATCGTACACTGTAGGTAGGAGTGGTTCCACCTGCATTCTATATACAGGGTGTTCGTAAATTCCCGTTACAGACTTGTAGGACTTGTAGAGGGGAGTAAGTACATAATATTTTGAATAGGAACACATGTCCGGTCAATGTTATAGGCGCCGGCGCCTGTAAATGTATGTATATACAGGGCGATTCCGTGATGATGTTACACACTTTCAAGGACGATGGAGAAAGATAAATATATCAAATTGAGGGAGGGATCCCTGTACCGGAAACGAACGAGTAGAAAGTTATAAGCGAAAGCCGTTCTGACACCTCTGTCAGTGGAATACATGTGCTGGTACTGTTGTTGCTAAGGTTTTAGGACAGACAACTTCAGAGGTGATAGTATGGACCGAAACAAGGAACAATGTCCTGTAAACATGGGCTCTAAAGTGCATACTTTAAGAGTTATAAGCACTTGTTCGATAGAGGCTACGTGTTTCACACTAACGAAGATGAACAAGTGCTCATAGCTCCTCAGGTATGAATTTTAGAGTCCATGTCAACTAGACATTTTTTCTTGTCTTGGTCCGTACTAGCACTTCTCAAAACTGACAGCCCTAAAACCTCAGCAAGAACAATACTAGAACATGTATTCCATTGTCAGGTATCATTTTCGCCTGTAACTTTCGGCTCAATCGTTTCCGGTATAGGGACCCTTACCTCAAACTGATTCATTTTTCCGTCTCCACCGTCCTTGAAAGTTTTTAAATACATTTACAGGCGCCGGTGCCTATAACTTTGACTCTCTGTAGCGTCGATGGATGAAATTTCCGGACATGAGTTGCCGTGTAAAACTTGATTTAGGAAGTCCACTCTACAGCCTTTAAAAGTGTGTAGCGTGAACGAAAGTTTTCGTAGCGCGTTTCTCATTTAGAAATCGCATTTCAGTGTTGAGGTTTGTGAAAAGAACGTGTTATGCCTCTTGTAAGAAGGAGAAACTTGTACCTCCTACGACCTCTGTAGTTCAGTGGTCATCGTCTCTGACTGCTATGCGAGTTCGAGTTCGATTCCTGGATCAGCCAAGGATTGTTCCATGGTGGGAAGAACTGGAATGGGGTGCGCTCAGGCTCGTGATGCCAACTGAGAAGTTACTTGATTCAGAAGTAGCGGCTCGAACGTCAAGAAAGCCTACAACAAACGGACGCGGTGTGCTGACCCCCTGCCGCTCCATACCACATTCAAATGACGTCACTAGCATAGGCTGACACGGCGATTGTTTGGTCCCGATCGGCTCGTCTGGGCCAGAACGCTAACTCTACCAGCGGGCGAAGGCCATCCGGCCACCCTTTAACACCAACATTGCCGAATGCAATAATTCACATGCCGTCCGAGTAAAGACACGAGATAAATGCCAGGATAAAGAAGATAGAAAGATGCCATTTCCAGGTAATAGCTAACTATGAAGTGCATCAAGACGGAAGTCACGATAGAGGGGAATAAATACAATTAATAACAGTCCAAGCGGTAAATGTTGCCCCTTCTAGAATACTGCAGGACTGGTGGACACAAATACAGAAAATAATTCTGGGAGTTATTTGACACCTTTCCGTAAATGTCGGTCAGGTCAGATTTGTACCCTCTCCCGCGGGGTAAACAAGCCTATAACATCACGTACCGTCATTATTTTTAGAAACTACACTGCTCGTGACAATGGTTCTTGCGGGTTTTCTAGTTATTGAAACACGTCAGAACTGTTTCTCAGAGAAGTAAGGGCTCAGGGCGACTGGGCGCATGAGCATTGTTTCAGAAGACTGCCACGGTGTAAGAGGCTCCTCCGGAACTTCGAGAAAGTATCGCTTCCAATCTGTGAGGCTGGTGCTCCTCCCGCGATGAGCGCGGCCCACAAGAAGTGAAGCGCACAAGAAGAGCGCACGCTTTCTTCACGCCTTACGCAACGGCCGTGCGATCATTCGCTTTCTAGTCGACACGCTTATCCCAGCCCTGGCGGGAACCGAGCCAGCTCGTGCCATCGTTTCTCCCAAGCCACGGCCTAATTCCTCTTCCATTCTCAGAAAATCCACTCCGCCGTCAATGAATCTGTTTCCAATTGTTTGGCTTTTGCCGCTTAAGGTCCACAGCTGCTACGTCGTCGATTGTACGCATTCGTTACTAACATGTAAACCTACCCAAGGGTGGTGTTGAGCAAAATAAGAGACACGTGTTTTTTATGCTTACCTGTCCGGCCGTTTAAGGGGTGGAACACCCCTTTGAAAAAATTGAATTTAATCTTTCTGAACGAATACAGTTGAAACGGTGACGGTTATAAGAATAACTTCAAATAAATGTTCTGCGGTTTTTAATGTACGTTACAACGGTGCACCTAGTTTTGCCGAAAAACTCATTTTTTCGAAATCCCCTTCCTCTCTCTATTTTGTTTTTCGTTTAGAAATTTGACTAATCGTAAAACGTATACCATCGTTAACATCAAATTCAATCATATATCATGAAGTGGTATTCCAAAGACGGATTTGTCAGACATCAGGTAGAGATATCTCTAATCGCTGTAGGCGGCGCCCGATGTGTGTCTACTTCAATGTCAATTGTCATGTTGGGTTGTTTAATAAGTCTTACACAAACAGACACACACACACACACGCACACACACACACACAATATTTTTTGTTTTCAAGTTGTAACTTTTGCGGATTTAATTATGTTATATTTTAAATTGTTTGTAAATTATTCTTGTAACATTATTGTAAATCTGTACAATAATGAGGAAGCGCAGAATTGTTCACAGCAAAAAAATGCTGAATGCACTTTTATTTTGTCCACCAAGCACAAGCACAGGCGTCTTTGGGATATCATTTCAGTTCATAATGAGTGACAGAATCTGATGTTAATGATGATATACGTTTTCCGTTAGTGAAATGTTGATATAAAATACAAAACAGTGAGAGAGGGGGGATTTAAAAAAAAATGACTTTTTCGGCAAATATTGGTGCACCGTTGTAATATACATTAAGCATCATAGAAGTTTTATTTGAAGCTTTTTGGCCGGCCGGGGTGGCCGAAGGGTTCTAGGCGCTACAGTCTGGAACCGCGCGACCGCTACGGTCGCAGGTTCGAATCCTGCCTCGGGCATGGATGTGTGTGATGTCCTTAGGTTAGTTAGGTTTAAGTAGTTCTAAGTTCTAGGGGACTGATGACCTCAGAAGTTGAGTCCCATAGTGCTCAGAGCCATTTTGAAGCTTTTTTTTCCCCCTAACATCTGTGCCGGCCGGGGTGGCCGAGCGGTTCTAGGCGCTACAGTCTGGAACCGCGCAACCGCTACGGTCGCAGGTTCGAATCCTGCCTCTGGCATGGATGTGTGTGATGTCCTTAGGTTAGTTAGGTTTAAGTAGTTCTAAGTTCTAGGGGACTGATGACCATAGATGTTAAGTCCCATAGTGCTCAGAGCCTAACATCTGTTACTGCTTCAACTGTATTTATTCAGAAATACTAAAATCAGCGTGGCGTTACACCCCGTTAACGGCCGTATGGACAAGTATAAAAACTAAGTGTCTCTTATTTTGCTCTACACTACAACATATTCAAAGCCGACCAAAATCGAAGTGTTTCCCTTGGGTAGGTTTACTTGTGAGTAACGAGTATTCCGTGAGGCTCGAAGTACCGTTTCATCACTGTCTGAAGCGTTTCATTACTAGCATGTTTTGTTCGCTGCACGCAGTACGTCTCCGATTCGGTACGAATCGGTAATTTTCGAATTCCTCCAGTTCGTTATCCTCAGCGGACCTGGAGTAATAGCAACGTTTCGTTACTCTCCTGTCGTCTTTCCCGCACGTTTTAGTGTTCCTCCAGTTTCTCATTATCAGCGGAGCAAATCGTCAGTGATACGGAGTACGGAATAATTTTTTTCATTTGTCACGTTTTGCTTCCCGCAAGCAATTCGTGTACGATTTAGACGGAATCGGCCGTATTCGTAATGCTCTAATTCCTTCGTTTCACACGCTATGGGTTTCGCCGTAAGGGAAATTGCTTGCTTTTCGGTATGCCGCCGAGTTAAAAACGGCATTTTAACAGGGCTGCGGCAATAATTGGCCGGAAAGCGGCAGCTGCCGTTCGGCGCTCCGATGTCGCCGTGCCTTGCCACTGCAAAAGCCGGCCGAGGCGCGGCAGGGCTGACGTGTCTCCCTGTAGGGGCTTACTTACATTACCTCGTCAAAAGTGTTAGTGGACATTAAACTCTTATGAGAGCTTGAACTCTGCTGGAGACACTTTCAATGAGGTGTCTGAATGTCTGCGGGGAAAGCAAGCAAGCAAGTTTTTAAGATTGCGAATTACTATGAAATCGCGGCTCGACGAAGCCGCCACCTCTTCTATATTTCCTAGCAGCTTCTAGCTTCACCTGTATCATAGGTTAACGAACTTTAGTGATGTTCACTTGGGACGGGACATCTCTCTATCGACATTGTTTACTGTTATTTTGGACGCACATTTATTGCGAGCGTTGTATGTACCACTGGCGATATGCAATCCAGTTATGCCTCGGACTCGTACTAGATGTTAACATGTGTTTTGATATATTGTAATTTCGACTTTTTGTACATAGATTGCTCCGGAGATGGGTATTAACCCTAAATCGGTCACCTACTGAATAAACTTCTATTTTATTCGCAACTCTGGCTGCCTTTTTCCGTCAGAATTTTAATAAGAGTTCCAGCACTCTGGAAGTATGCATATTCATTCAGTATCTGGGAGTATGCGTACAGAACGATTTAGAGTGAAAGGACCATATAAAATTAATCACAGAAAAGGTAGATATCAGATAGATTCAATGGAAAGAATCCCCAGGAAGTTTAGTGCACCCACAAAGCGGGCAGCTCACAAAACCGTCAATCTCTCGTTCGACCGATACTCAAGTAATGCTTCTTAGTATGGGACTCTTACCAGATAGAACTGATAGATGAAACAGACAAAATCTGTTATGACTCTGCACGCTGTGTGGTTCTTAAGTGGACACAGGAGTGAGGAACAGATGCTGTTCGTGAACAGAGAATTCATATATTAATTTATTCTACATCTAAAATCAAATAGTAAAAACAATACATAACTTCGTTACTGTATTTGCAGCTTCAGTTGCTGACAGTAGATCTGAATGTAGAAATATATACAGATATAAAAGATTTATAAATCTGTCGTTCTTCAGTACACTGTCTATTTGGAAGATGTCGAACCCTGGCCACTAAGCAAGTCTAAATGTTATACAACTGGCAAACACACAAAACGGGCTCAGTGCATGTTGTTCGAACTTAAGTACACCCACCGCTGTAACTTCGGAGATAGGATGCTTGCATCTCATTAGTAGTGATATAATCATTTGCGGCAGAGCCCTCGTGCTGCGGTGGCGGATGTAGCAAACGCGACGGGGCAATTAGCGGCGTGAGTATTTGAAAGTGCAGCCGACCGGATAGTGGCCAATACCGCAAGATCCAAATAAGAGCGGCACGTTTCTTCACAGGTTCGTTTAATCAGCGCAGGGGCGTCACGGAGATGCTCATCCAACTGCAGTCGCACAGGAGTGGTGTTGTGCATCACGAAGTAGTAAAGGCAAAGCTTCGAGTTCTGCCCCAGAAGGGGCCAATCGAGACCGACAGACCGCTGTGTCATTCTCTGCCAATGGTATTATATTCGGGTGCAGTATGGAGAGGCATGGGGCTAGCACATCTCTCTCTCGGCTGTTGTCGGCTTTGTAGACCTTGGAGCCGCTACTTCTCATTCAAGTAGCTCCTCAGTTGGCATCACGAGGCCGAGTACACCTCTTTCCAGCCCAAGGAAAAGTCCCTGGCGGTACGAGGAATTGAACCCGGGTATCCCGCATAGCAGCCAGACACGCTGACCACTGAACTACGGAGGCGGACTGCATCACGATGCCGTTTAGTGCAAAAATTCTGACATCGTACGTTCCTAGAACAGGTGACCATCATATTGCTCTATCTTACGTTCAAGTCGCGAAATATCATTAAAGCAAGATTACAGGGATTCGAGCCCACGCGAAGGCTTCTCAACAATCGTTCTTCCCGCGCAACATTCGCGATTGAGACAGGGAGGGGGGAAAGTGACAGCAGAAAGTCAAGTACCCTCCGCCACGCACCATAAGATTAAGTTTAGAGTAGAGATGCAGCTGCAGCTGCATATGAGATCAATTTCCTTCACATCCTAGTCCGATCCAAGAAAGTGTTCCACTACTAATCACCTCGTCGCTGACGGGACGCTAAACCCGAAATTTCCTTCCGTAACTTTTTTTATTTGTGGGCCAGAGTTTCAGTTAGTTATACGATCAAACGGGTCCCACACAAAATTTATTAGAACGTTCTGTAATGGATGGATCAAACGAATGAGACATTAACATTCGCATTCCTCGGAAAGTGCGAAGGTCATTTCCTCTCTATATACGCTGAGTACCTTACGCGTACTCAACAAGAATGGTAAACGGAATTCATTTACATTAAAATCACTGAGTCAGACATTTGTGCGTAGTGAGCGTACTTCCGTACTGAGAGTGTGTTGTGCGAAGATTTGCCAAAACCGAGGTTCTGAGCGACGAGGCGCAATTGTAGATACTGGACATATGTCTGGACGGCGCGTCCCCCCTATGGCCACCCGAAGCATGCACTGCATCCCCCTGCGGCCACCCGAATTTCTGTAGGTATTTCTTTAAATCATTTCAGACATACACCAGACAGTTCCCTTAAAGGCTTAAACAATGCCACGACGGACTACATTCTTATCCTTGTGAAGCACCTTAAATCGCTCAACAGAGGAGACTTCATCTGATGGTAAATTTATATTGTTCTAAAGACTGTGCAACAGAAATTGCTCCCCATCTTCTAACAGCAATTTATCGAAGGACGCCGTAGGAACGAAAGGTTCCAAGCCACTGGAGAGAGACGCAGATCAAAAAAATGGTTCAAATGGTTCTGAGCACTATGGGACTTAACATCTCAGGTCATCAGTCCCCTAGAACTTAGAACTACTTAAACCTAACTAACCTAAGGACATCACACACATCCATGCCCGAGGCAGGATTCGAACCTGCGACCGTAGCGGTCGCGCAGTTCCAGACTGAAGCGCCTAGAACCGCTCGGCCACAGCGGCCTGCAGACGCAGATCATTCACTGGTTCAGGAGGGGTCACCATACAGATGCACATTGTCACTCCACTGTATGGCTTATACAATCTGCAAGCATGAAACGTGTTATGTAATTTTACAACAGATTGCCGATTTTTCCAGTCAATTAAAACCTTAATTTTTCATATCTGACACCACGTCTTTGGATTTGTTGGTTGATTTAGGTGAGGGAACCAAACAGCGAGGTCATCGGTCCCATCGGATTGGGGAAGGATGGGTAAGGAAGTCAGTCGTGCCCTTTCAAAGGAACCATCCCGGAATTTGCCTGAAGCGAGTTAGGGAAATGACGGGAGACCTAAATCAAGATGGCCGGACACGGGTTTGAACCGTCGTCCTCCCGAATGCGAGTTCAGTGTATTAACTACTGCGCCACCCCCTCTCGGTCATATGATCTACTTGTAATAGTATTTATTATGAAATATAAACTTTAGAAATCAACAAGGGAACGAAGATGTTGTGAAATTCACCTCGATCCGTTCGTCCATGTGATCCAAAGTGCCACAGATAGGGGCGTCCAGGTTGATGCCGTAGTCTTTAAATTTCGGAAGGTATTGGATACCATTACCCATTGCAATTTAGTGTACAAAAACAAACTTACCGAGTACTGGTTCGACACTGTGCTCGGATTTTAAACTTCCTAACAGGTAAAACTCAATAGCCAGACGCAAACCGAACAAGAGAGCGATACAAAAGTTGGAAATGGGACGGTAGTAAGGATCGAACCAGAGCCCAAAGCTGAGCAGTCTCATGCCCTATCATCTACGCTATGAGAACAACTGACAACACTGATTGTATCCCGTGGGCCGGTTGAATTTACGCGCGGCATGGCCTCATTGAGTAACTTCAATGTAGATTAATTTGGAAACGGCGCAACGTATCGAATTCTTTTCATTTTCAGCACGATCTACCCTGCAACATCCTTACAAGCTTTTCACACACACATTATATATATATATATATATATATATATATATATATATATATATATATATATATATATATATATATCTGGCCAGTGTGGCGGAGCGATTCTAGGCGCTTCAAGTCTGGAACCGCACGACCGCTACAGTCGCAGGTTCCAATCCTGACTCAGGCATGGATGTGTTTGATGTCCTTAGGTTAGCTAGGTTTAAGTAGTTTTAAGTTCTAGGGGATTGATGTCCTCAGATGTTAAGTCCCATAGTGCTCAGAGCCATTTGAACCATTTGGAAAGTGCTATTGACGTGCGGTCTTCTCAGAATGGATTGGTAGTCAGGGACTGACTCGTATTGCTAGCCAGTCATGAGTTTTTAATATTCGGAAGTGTATTTTTGTGCAAACATACACTTTTTAAATGGAACAATGCCTATTGACTTTACCATACTAAAGGTACTGTAAATTAGAATGTCAGGTGTAGGAGTCTAGTGCGAGTCGTTTACCAGATGTATGCTGTAAAATTCCTACACCGACACCTGTACAATACCTGTGGTAACACACAATAAAGAACAACACAAGTGCATACACTAGTTATGACCAGTAACTAGATAACTGACCATCACAGGTTGTGTTCAAAATGACCACCGGCAGCGGAAATACACTATTCCAATCTGCCAGTCTTGTATGTAACGATTGCTGCGCACCTGCTAGTATATCAGCTTGGGTGTCCGAGTAGGCTGCAGTAATACGGCTTTGCATATCATCGGGTGTAGTTGGTATGTTATTGTAGACAGCATTTCTCATCTTTACCCGCAGAAATAGGATCTACAGGCGTCAAATCCGGGGAACCGACCGGCCAAGGTACAGATCCTCTGCGTCCAATCCAGCGATTAGGAAACAGTTTGTGAAGACATACTGTAGTACTTAGAGCACTGTCACTATGGGCCGGACAGCCGTCATGTTGGTACTACAGGTTCCTTCTACTCCGCAGAGGAATGTTGGTTGGTTGGTTTGGGGAAGGAGACCAGACAGCGTGGTCATCGGTCTCATCGGATTAGGGAAGGATTGGGAAGGAAGTCGGCCGTGCCCTTTCAGAGGAATGTCTTATAGCATCTGTGAAAGATGGTTTGTTAGGAGACTGCTATACTTGGGCGAGTTCAGTGTTCCGTCTATGAAAAACGGGCTTATGAGCTGATGGTTCACTATCTCACACCACAGGTTTACACTCCATGGGCGTTGCCGTTCCACTTGAAGCGAACGGGGATTGTCAACAGACCAGAAGTACATGTTTCGGCGGTTTACCTGGCCATTATTGGTAAATATGGCTTCATCACTAAACAAGGTACATGATACATCCTTTCTTAATACCTATGTGCAGAAATTAACACAATTCCCCTAATCGTTTCCATGCAGCTATTGATGGAAAGAAATGTGATAGGGATGGAACCTATGTCGACGGAGAATGCGTAGGAGACTTGCGTGATCCATGCCACTTGCCAGAGGGATTGGACGGGAGCCATCGTGCGGCTCAAATGCAACATCAGCAAGAACATTAATTTCCCCCTCTTCTGTCGTCATCTGTTTCCTTCCGTTAGGTTATCTAGGTGTTACAAAAATGGTTCAAATGGCTCTAAGCACTATGGGACTTAACACCTAAGGTCATCAGTCCCCTAGACTTAGAACTACTTAAACGTAACTAACCTAAGGACAGTACACACATCCATGCTCGAGGCAGGATTCGAACCTGCGACCGTAGTAGCAGCGCGGTTCCGGACTGAAGCGCCTAGAACCGCTCGGCCACAGCGGCCGGATAGGTGCTACACTAACACTCTCGCGTAACTGGTTGAAGAGGTTGATAAATAATTGCCGAGATGCTTGACGTCTATTGGCATATCTTGCCTCATACACCATACAAGAACGAACTGCATTCTTCCCACACTCTCCATACACCATGTCGGCTTTTTCTGCACCAGCAAACCCCATGGTCACTCACAACCCACTGCTTAGACTGTCACACACTAAACGACTAGCAAGTCGCAATGCACTCAAGTAACACACAAGCACTCAATAAGCAAACATAACAACATCGTATCTAGCAGCTAAGCGGGTTGAATGGCACAAACAAGTGTCGCTGCAGAAACTTTTCAAAATATGGTATGCCGTAAACGACTCGCACTACAGTTCTTAGCAAACAGCACTGACATTATAATTTACCCTACTTTTAGTTTGTTAATGTCAACACGCATTGTTCCATTAAAATAAGTGTATGCTCGTACAAGAAAATACATTTTCTAGGTATTACTACAATCTGTTTATTGGCTATCAATACGAGTCCCTGGCTACCAATCCATTCAATGAAAACCATCCATCACTAGTGCTTTCCATTTCCGCAATATTTGCAGTGCAAGCTTTGGGTGATTCATCCTGTAAATATATAGTGAGGTCAGAACCAGGGGGGTCGGAATAGCTTGTAAGCATGTTGTAAGATAGGTTGTGCTGAGAAATAATTGTTAAGAAAAAATTCGGTACGTTACGTCCTTTCCTAGTTAATTGGCATTGAAGTTAACCAATCGGGCTGTCGCGCCTGCAAATTGAACCGGCCCGCCAGATAGAAATAGTGTCAGTTGTTCTCACAGCGTAGATGACAGCGCACGAGATTGCTAGCCGGCCGCTGTAACCCAGCGGCTCTAGGCGCTTCAGTCCGGAACCGCGCTGCTGCTACGGTCGCAGGTTCGAATCCTGCCTCGGGCATGGATTTGTGTGATGTCCTTGGGTTAGTTAGGTTTATGTAGTTCTAAGTATAGGGGACTGATGACCCCAGATGTTAAGTCGCACAGTGCTTAGAGCCATTTGAACCATTTTTGAACGAGACTGCTCAGCCTTTGGCTCTGGCTCAATCCTTACTACAATCCCATAACCAGTTTTTCGATCGCTCTCTTGTTCGGTTTTAGGAAACCAAACGAAGTACATGTTTTGCGACACCGTCTCTGGCAGGCCGCTTGAATTTTCGTATACAACAGCCTCATTGGCTAACTTAACTGGTATTTAAGTCGGAAACGGCGCAACGTACCGATTTTTTTTAACAATTATTTCCCAGCACAACCTACCCTGCAAAATCCTTACAAGCTTTCCAGTCTGTTTCTGACCACCCCGTATACTCTGCAAAGACCCTCTAACACTCCCTAGGAGTACACAACAAGTTATTTTTGTGTCCGGCGATTTCTTCCTGGTAAGAACGACGTCTTGAGTTTTACCTGCTCTGAAGTTTAAGATCGGGACACATTGTAGACCCAGTATACCGTAAGTTTGTTTTTTGTTCACTAAGTGGCTATGAGGACTGGTATCCAATACCTTCCGAAAGCCAAAGACCATGGCATCAACCTGGACGGTGCTATTATTGGCACTTTGGACCCCATGGACGAATAGATCGAGGTGAATTTCACAAGGTCTTTGTTCCCGAAATCCATATTGTTTCCTACAGTTAAGATTTTATAATAAACAGTATAACAAGTAAATCACGGTTCCAGTGACATGACGTCAGTTATGCAAAGTTGTGATTTTAGTTGTCTGTAATGACAGTGTGCATCTACACGTCGACCCTCTTGAAACGCTGAATGATCTGTCTTTTGCAGTAGCTTGTTTAAGTTGTAGGAGTTGTAAGGAAAAGCGCCGTCAGAGAGTCATTGGAAGAATCTGAAGGATATAAATAATTCAGCGGATAACGTGGGAAGCTCCATAAGGCTGTTTGGTGCCGTTGCATACAGCGAAGCCGCAAAACTAGAAAACAGTGGCGTAGTGCAGGAAGACCCGCAGAGAGTCAGTTACTGGTGTAGAGATTTGCAGCTGAACTTCAACGTAAACAAATGGAAAGTATTGCGCATATATACGAGGAAAGGTTCATTACTGTTTGGTTACAATGTTATCGAAGAAGAAGTAGAGGCAGTCAAACCGTTATACACCTGATCGTATGCGAATGTAGCGATTTATAGTGGATCGGGGACATGAAACTAATCGTAGACTCAAAATCATTGGAAGAATCGATGGAAAGTGAAGCTCATCTGAAAAGGAGGTAACAATCAAAATACTCACTTGACCAGTATCACAATACTGCTTCTCGGTCAGGAACCGTTAGCAGGTAGGACTAATGGAGGAAACAGAGGTGACCAAAGGAATTACAGCACGATTCGTCCTGGCCTCGTTTATTAAACGCGACTATGTGGCCGAGCGGTTCTAGACGTTTCAGTCCGGAACCGCGCTGCTGCTACGGTCGCAGGTTCGAATCCTTCCTCGGGCATGGATGTGTGTGATGTCCTTAGGTTAGTTAGGTTTAGGTAGTTCTAAGTCTAGGGGACTGATGACCTCAGATGTTAAGTCCCATAGTGATTAGAGCCATTAAACGCGAAAGTTTTACGGTATGTTTCTTGCTAAAGTTCGAGAGCGTACTTTTCCAAATATTACTACCTCCTATATACACCTCGTGGAAAGACTATGAAGATAAAATTATAAAGCTCTTACGGAGGCTTAATAACAGCCATTCTTCCCGGGCACCATTCGTGGCTGAAGCAGGAAAGGGAAAGAGTTCTCACTGTACACGAACTACCCTCCACCACAAGTTGTAGGATGATTCGCAGAGAAAAGATGTCAATGCGGATGTTGTCGTTATTCTGCCCCAGTTTTTCGCGCATCCGTTTTAGTAAGACGCAACAGCAGTGTTTCCGGATAGATTAAAAAGTGCACACGCTGTACTTCTAGAATGGAAATGCGGGTATGCTGGAAATCAGTCGCGGAGGTCAGAAAAAAGACCAGGATGTCTTCAAGATAGTGAAAGAACTACAAGTTTCTCTTTTTATGTAATCTGCCGACAGACCCACTTCTTCGCGGAAGCTATAGACTTAGGTTAGTACAACAGAAGCCAAACATGAAATCTGAACTAAATGGATAAAAATTTTTTGAAATGAGAAATGTGAAAATATTTACATATTATTTTCCTTACTTTCTGTTTTGCAAATTTATTAATTAGTAAAGTAAATCTCTCATCAGTTCAAAGGCTGCTTTGAACACAACAATGTACCAGGTATGGTACTGTTAGAGGCAGCATGATGTCTTCCTCCGACCTTTGAACTGACTGTTCAGTTATACAGGGTCCTACAGCTTAACGTGCATTCCGAACAAGAGCGCAAATCGGCATTTTTCACAGTAAAAAGGTGAATGAAGGTAAAAATCTGAGAACTGACCAAAGATCAAACCCGAGACCTTCGTATCTGTAGTCTAGCACTGCACCACCATTTTAAACTATTTATGACAAATAACTGAGAAATAATAAGTTTTTCATAGAATTAAAAATAGAAACCAGTAACTTAAAGCTGAGAAAACGCAAGGCGACTGCAAATTAAGTATGCCAATTACAACAGTCACAGAATGGAGAATCACATGCAGTACTCAACAATTACATAATATGGAAACGAATTTAGTCAACTTTTTTTACTCGACAGTAGTCTTTGTTGTATCGTTTAAGTGGTGGTATTTATACACTTCCTTTTTCTTTTCACGCATTCTGAGGTTCCTCTTCATCAATACCCAAACCCTAACAATAATTCAGTGATGGTTACGGACTCGTTTATTAAGTGGAAGAGCGTTATGGAGTACTCATCCAACATAGCTGCAAGAGAGGCTTTATTGCATCACGAAGAGGTTTACTGTTAACAATCTGAAAGGACGAGTCAGATAGCATATTATTTTATCCAGCATACATTTCGCTTTAAGGCAATGCTGGGAGAGTCGGATGAGTTATAGTCTTGTTTAAACAAGTATTTCAAGAAAAAAACGTAACTAAAATTATGAACTGATTTTCACCGTGTTTAGAGAGACATACGAAATACGAATTTCAGAATTTTTACGTAATCTTTGTAAGAGACAGAGATTTTAAACTTCATACTTATTACGAGTCAAATATGGACAAAACTGAAAAAATGCCGTTTTCCGAAGTTTACACAAAACAAACACAATGCAATGCGTAACTGTAGAAAGATCCGTTGCCGAGTGAGGTATTTTGGTACTCAACGAAAATCTGTTTCCCGGGAGGAAAAATTACATCTATTTTAAAAACATCACTAGGAATCTATCCTTAATTAAGAACAAATTTTTGACATGCTTTGGGATGCTATAGTATCTAAATCATACGTCAAGTAAAGTTTTCTTACGTGATTTGTATAGGAGACAGAGAAGTTATTTAGAAATTGGAAACCTAACAAACGAGTTAAAATACAGAGGCTCAAACTGAATTATAATGGTCATAGCAGCGGGCAGACACGTCGTTTAGATAGTACCGACATATGTCGCTAAATCGCTGGGGCGATCCAAAGCCAAAGCTGAATCCGACTTTTTTAATTTATAAATTTTATTTATTTGGTCTCTAGCTGGTCAGCTATTTAGCCACCGAGACAAGATTTCTTCAAGTGTAGCGTAAACTGCTGGAGCCACGCTCAAATAAGGCACTACTTTTAAGTACAGGATACATGGACCGAACGGTCTCTTTGTATTACATCCCTGTTCTTGTTCAACTGAGGTAGTAAAAATAAATAAACTATGGTACAACGGATGTTGGAGCCATGGAGGGTTGTATGAGGGTGGCCAAACAGCAATTTTTAAAACATTAAGAATAAACCTCTTGTTTCGGCATTTCCTTAATGACGGTATGTGCAAACCATCACGTCTCATCAATTGACGAGTACGGCTGGCTTTATTCGACTCAAAGGTCGCTGTCTAATCGTCATCCGCGGCATAATCTCCTAACTGTTTTGCTGCAAATGACTTTAACGGAGACGGGATGTTAAATACCTATTTGGAAAAGTATGTCGTTAGGTCCTGCTTGATGACAAGGAAGTATGAGGCGCTTTTCATTGCTAAGTGGGACACGAGCGTTCTCGTAGCTCATGCTTCGTAGAAAAACATTGCTTGTCTTCAATACAAGAGCGTTAAGATTTAAATTAGAGCGATTTCGAGAAGTTCCACATACTTAATGAAACCTATCGTGTCTTCGTCATCAGTTCCCAAGCAGCCTCCAAACCCTGTTAAGCATCCAACGATATGGCAATGTATAAAATACTCCACGAGTTCGTAAACAGTGCCAACATCCCGATATAGCTCCCTGCGCTGCTAACCTAATGCTCTATTTCTTATTGTGTTACCAGTAGGATTTTTTTCTCTGTATATCCTGTGTTACATTTTCGCCTTGTTTACACGTTTCAATATACTGTGAGTGTAAAATCTGTTTTATGTCTTAATCTGTTCTTTGTTAGGCGTATGTAACTTGGTACCAGGGTAAGGCTTAAAGTAATGCACACCATGAATTGTCAAAACAAACTGCAGTATAAGATTTCCAGTGTTGAGATGGCTGTTAAGGCATGTTCCGAAAGCCAATAAATTAAAAAAAAGACCTACTGTCGAGAGCTTCGCAGAAACTACTAATGATCTATCTTTAGACTGAAGTAACAAAAATCCTGGGATTCCTCCTAATATCGTGTCGGATCTCCTTTTGCCCGGCGTAGTGCAGAAGTTCGACGTGGCATGGATTCAACAAGTCGTTGGAAGTCCCCTGCAGAAATATTGAGCCGTGCTGCCACTATAGCCGACCATAACTGCGAAGGTGTTACCGGTGCAGGATTTTGAGCAAGCACTGACCTCTTGACTATGTCCCGTAAATGTTCGATGGGATTCATGTGGGGCCAAATCATTCGCTCAAGTTGTCCAGAAAATTCGTCAGACCAGTCGCGAACAATTGTGGCCCGGTGACATGCCGCATTGCCATCCATAAAATTCCATATTCGTTTGCGACATGAAGTCCGTGAGTGGCTGCAAATGGTCTGTAAGTAGCAGAACATGACCGGAACCCAGTCCATTCCACGTAATCACAGGCCACACCATTATGGAGCTACCATCAGCTTGCACAGTGCCTTGTTGATTACTGGGGTCCATGGCTTCGTGGGGTCTGTGCCACATTCGAACCACATCATCAGCTCTTACCAACTGAAATCGGTGATATTCTGACCAGGTCACAGTTTTCCAGTCATCTAAGGTCGAACCGATATGGGCACGAGTCCGCGAGAGGCAATGAAAGCGATATCATGCTGTTAGCAAAGGCACGCATGTCGTTCGTTTGCTCCCACAGCCCATTAATGGCAAATTTCGCCGCACTGTCCTAACGGATACGTTCGTCATACGTCCCACATTGATTTCTGCGGTTACGTCACGCAGTGTTGCTTGTCTGTTAGTACTGACAAGTCTACGCAAACGCCGCTACTGTCGGTCGTTAAGTGAAGGTCGTCGGTCACTGCGTTGTCCGTGGTGAAGGGTAACGCCTGAACTGTGGTGTTCTCGGCACACTCTTGACACTGTGTATCTGGGAATATTGCATTACCTTACGATTTTGGAAATGGAATGTCCCATGTTCCTAGCTCCAACAATCATTCCTCTTTCAGAGTATGTTAATCCCCGACGTGCGAAGATAATGACGTCGGAACCCGTTTGACATGAATCACCTGAGTACTACTGACAGCTCCGACAATGGATTGCCTTTCATACCTTACTTACGCAATACTACCGCCATCTGTATATGTGCATATCGCTATCCCATGACTTTTGTGTGCTCAGTGAATGGGGCATGGAAACGTGGAGTTCAACATACAGTAGATATTAAAATCATTTAATGGAACATTTGCATCCACGTTTATATTGTGCAAGCCACCATAAGATGTGTGGTGGAGTGTACTTCCTGTCCCAATATTTTCTCTCCTTTTATATTCCATTCGCTAACGGTGCAGGAGCAGCTGTACTGTCTGTAAGCTTCCTTATAAGCTCTCAAGTCTGATTTAAATTAATTAGCATCTGATGTTGTCGCGACAAGTGTGTCTGCAGGCAGCCGCTGCTTGAAGTCATCTGGGATTTGTTTATTCCATGTCAGTATCCATGACATAAGGCCACCGCCAGGATTTTCGGGCCCCAGGTAAGGGTCCCTCCCCCAATTTTTTTTATTTTGAACTTCGTTTTGTTAATTAGGTCAGAAAATTTTACAGCAAAACCTGAAAAACGCCTTCTTTAAGAATTTTTTTAATGGTCACTGGCCGAGCGGTTCTGGACGTTTCAGTCCAGAACCACGCGGCTGCTACGGTCGCAGGTTCGAATGCTGCCTCAGGCATGGATGTATGTGATGTCCTTAGGTTAGTTAGGTTTAAGTAGTTTTAAGTCTAGGGGACGGGCATTAAGTTTTGCACGGATAGTTTATTCACAACAACATTCATCACTTATAAGTGGAACTGTCTAAATAACGACGTACCTCATCACTGAGAATCCAGGTCCCGCTCAGTATCAGTTAAGGAAGCGTCAACATCATCTCCACGTTCTTCCTACTCCTCGCCTCTGCTGGTATAGCGAGTGGCCCAAAGGGTAACAAGGTAACACTGTATGGCCATTTTTCGCATCCTGATCATCCTCGCCCTTACGCTTTCGCTTTTGATACCCTGCTGAAGCATTGTAACTCATTTTTCCGCTCAGGTGACTGGTTTCCATTATAACAAAACTCTCAACACTGCATAATGCAACTATACAAAAACATAACTTCTACATCATCTACGTCATACTCTGCAAGCCACCTAATGGTGTGTGGCGGTGGGTACTGTCGGTACAACTGTCTGATCCCTCCAACCCTGTTACACTCGCGAATTGTGCGTGGGAAGAATGATTGTCGGTAAGCCTCTGTATTGGATCGAATTCCTCGAATTTTCTCCTCGTGGTCAATACGCGAGATGTATGTGGGGGGAAGAAATATGTTGTCTGATTCCTCCTGAAAAGTGCTGTCCCAAAGTTTCAATAGTAAATTTCTCCGTGATGCACAGTGCCTCCCTTGTAACGTCTGCCAGTGGAGTTTAGCATCTCCGTAACGATCTCGCGCCAGCTAAACGATCCCGTGACGAAACGCGCCGCTTTTCGTTGGATCTTCTCTATCTCCTCGATCAATCCTACCTGATAGGGATCTCAGATATAAGAACAATGTTGTGGATTGGAAAGAGAGCCAACCCACTATGAGAGGAAGCCGAAAGGCACGCGTTTTAGCTCACGCAGGCTGGCGTGAGGTCTGGAACAGGTCAAGGAAATGAGACTAGCAAAAAAGGACGTAGCTGCGGAATACTTAACTTTAATCCATAAATTGTGAACATCGCTCTTGACAGTACATGTTTTACAGCATCAATAGTAACCGGTAATGCCGCCTTGCTAGGTCGTCGCAAATGACGTAGCTGAAGGCTATGCTAACTATCGTCTCGGCAAATGAGAGCGTATTTTGTCAGTGCACCATCGCTAGCAAAGTCGGCTGTACAACTGGGGCGAGTGCTAGGAAGTCTCTCTAGACCTGCCGTGTGGCGGCGCTCGGTCTGTAATCACTGATGGTGGCGACACGCGGGTCCGACGTATACTAACGGACCGCGGCCGATTTAAAGGCTACCACCTAGCAAGTGTGGTGTCTGGGGGTGACACCACAAACAATACTCAAGAATCGAGTGAACAAGCGCCTTATAAGCCACTTCTTTCGTGGATGAGTTGCATTTCCTTAAGATTCTTCCGATGAATCTGAGTCTGGTGTCTGCGTTTCCCACTATCTGTTTTATGTGGTCATTCCACTTAAGGTCGCTCTGGATAGTTACTCCTTCAGCTATTTGTCAACAATAGTGTAGCTATACAGTACTGAATTTCTTTTCCTATGTATGCGAAATATGTTACATTCATTTACGTTTAGGGTCAACTGCCAGAGTCTGCACCATTCATCAGTTCTCTGCAGGTCGTTCTGCAAATTATTACTATCTTCTGGCGTTGCTACTTTGGTATAGACAGCTGCATAATCTGGGAATAGCCTTAAAGAGCATCCGACACTTTATACTACATCATTTACATATACTGTAAACAGCAAAGGTCCTATCACACTTCCCTGTGGTATTCCGGATATTACCTTTGCATCTGTCGATTTAGTTCTGTTAAGAGCGAGATGTTGAGTTCTATTGGCAAGAACTGCCTGCACAACCACAAAATAACGGAGAGAGTTTGGCAGGCTGTTCAGCTCGATTGACTTCTGAGCACTACTTCTACATCTACATCTGCAAACCACCGCGAAGTGCATGCCAGAGGGTAAGTCCTATTGAATCCAGTTGTTAGGGTGTATTCGCGTTCCATTCACGTATGGAGTGCAGGAAGAATGACTGTTTGAATGGCTCTACACGTGCTGCAGTTATTCTAATCTTATCCTCACGATCTCTATGAGAGCTATATGCAGGGCTTTGTAGCTTATGCATAAACTGTTAATAGACTTTCTCTGGATAGTTTACGTCTGTTTTCAAGAGCCTGCCAGTTAAAGTTACTTCAGTATCTCTGTGACATTCTCCCACGGATCAAACGAACCACTTGTGTTGACCTCTGTATATGTTCATTATCCCCTGTTAGACCTATTTGGTACGGGTTCCATATATTAGAGCAATATTCTATAATCGGGCGCACAAGTGATTTGTAAGCCATCTCCTTTGTAGACTGATTGCACTTCTCCAGTATTCTACCAATAAACCGAGGTCTACCATCTGCATTACTGGCGTCTGAGCTTATGTGAGCATTTCATTTCATATTTCTACAGAGATTCACACACAGGTATTTGTAAGTGCTGGGCTTTTCTAACAGTGACTCATTGGTGTTATTCTCATAGGATACTACGTTGTTTTCGTTTTGTGAAGTGCATAATTTTACTTTTTTGAACACTTAAAGCGAGTTACCAGTCTTTGCACCACATTGAAATTTTCTCAAGATCTGACTGAATATTTATGCAGTTTCTTTCGAAGAGTAGTTTATTATAGATAACTGCGTTATCTGCAAAAAGTCTGAAGTTACTATTAATATTCTCTGCAAGGATATTAATGTGCAACATGAACAGCAAGGGTACCAACACACTTCCTTGGGGCACACGTGAAGTTACATTTAAATCTGACGATGATTTTCCATCCATGATAACATGCTACGTCCTCTCTAGTGAAAAGTCCTCAATCCAGTCACCCCATATGATCGTACTTTTGACAATAAGCGTAGGTGTGGTAATGAGTAATGACAAGCCACAATACGAAACAAAACACAAAGGAACAAACTTTTGCCTGTCCGCACTCGCACGAATTCGGCGAATTCGGTGCTGTAGTCTCGGATTGTCAGAACTGGCTTTCGACAGCTAGCCTCTTCAGTAGCTTATAGTAGAGACTGACTCACAGTATCTCTGCCGGTGGACCACCTTCTCAAGTACACAAACGTGAAAGGGTGAACCGTATTAAAAATATCCCAACATAAACATTTTTGTCTTCAATGTCGTCCTAACGTTCTAAAAGGCGAAAATCGTTTTTAAGTGACGAAAAGAAGAAAGCATCAAATACAAAAGTCGTAGATGTCAATTAATTAAACTTTTTATGTATTTAATACTTTCACGTGGAGAGTAAATTAAAAGTTACTTAGTAAAAAAATCACTTTTAAGATACAATTTCTTCTACTAATGAATATGCTTTAAACAATTATATTATTATCATACGAAAGCAGTAAATAAATAAATGTCGTGTGACTAGGGTCTACAGATGGAGGTAGTATTGCATACGCAACGTATAAAAAGGCATTGCATTGGCGGAGCAGTCATTTGTACTCAGACAATTAATGTCAAAAGGTTTCCATCGTGATTGTGGCCGCACGACGGGGACTTAACAGACTTTCAACACGGAATGGCAGTTGGAATTAGACGCATCGGACATTCCATTTCGGAAATCGTTAGGGAATTCAATATTCCGAGGTCCACAGAGTCAAGGAGTGTGTCGAGAACACCAAATTTCAGGCATTACCTCTCACCGCTGACATGACATTAGCCAACGGCCTTCCTTAACGACAGAGAGCAGCGGCGTTTGCGTAGACTTGCCAGTGTTAATAGACAAGCAACAATGTGTGAAATAACCGCAGAAATCAATGTGGCATGTTCGACGAAAGTATTCGTTAGGACAGTGCGGCGAAATTTGGCGTTAATGAACTATGGCTGCAGACGACCAACGCGAGTGCCTTCGCTAACAGCACGGCGTCGCCTGCAGTGCGTCTCTTGTGCCTGTGACCATATCGACTGGACCCTAGACGACTGGAAAACCGCGGCCCCGTCAGATAAGTCCCGATTTCAGTTGGTAGGGCATGAGTGTGAAGCAGACCCACGAAGCCACAGGCGCCGTGAAAGCTGGCAGGGTTCCGTAACGATGTGGGCTGTGTTTACATGGGTTGGCCTGGGTCCTCTGGTCCAACTGAACCAATCATTGACTGTGAATGGTTATGTTCGGCTACTTGGACACCACGTGCAGCCATTCATGGACTTCATGTTCCCAAATAGCGATGGGATTATTATGGATGACAGTGCGCCATGTCACCGGACCACAGTCGTTGCAATTGGTTTGAAGAACATTCTGGACAGATCGAGCGAATGATCTGGCCATCCGGATCACCCGACATGAATTCCAAATGGTTTAAATGGCTCTGAGCACTATGGGACTCAACATCTTAGGTCATAAGTCCCCTAGAACTTAGAACTACTTAAACCTAACTAACCTAAGGACATCACACACACCCACGCCCGAGGCAGGATTCGAACCTGCGACCGTAGCAGTCCCGCGGTTCCGGACTGCAGCGCCAGAACCGCACGGCCACCGCGGCCGGCGACATGAATTCCATCGATCATTTATGGGGCATAATATGGGGATCAGTTATTGCTCAAGCTCCTGCACCGACAACCCTTTCGCAATTACGGAAGACTATAGCCGCGTCATGGCTCAGTATTTCTGCAGCGGACTTCCAACGACTTGTTGAGTCCACGCCATGTCCTGTTGCTGCACTACTCTGGTGAAAAGGAGGTTCGCCACGATGTTAGGAGGTATCCCATGACTTTTGTCACCTCAGTGTATTACGCAACATACATACTCAAAAAATTGTTCAAATGGCTCTGAACACTATGGGACTTAACATTTAAGGTCATCAGTCCCCTAGAACTTAGAACTACATAAACCTAACTAACCTAAGGACATCACACACATCCATGCCCGAGGCAGGATTCGAACCTGTGACCGTAACGGTCGCGCGGTTCCAGACTGAAGCGCCCAGAACCGCTCGGCCATTCCGGCCGGCCAACATACATACTCAATATGACTAGAAATATACTTATCTGATAAAGTGTCTTTACTTTGATTAAAAGGTTTTTTATATACTTCCATGCAAATATGATATCAGTGGCGGGAAATTTAACTACGTCCATAAGTATTACAACACTGGCACGTATATAAAAAATATGTTTTGCTCTACACTGTTTGACGTATTGGTTGCAACTTGCATGCAAAACTGTAGTTTTTTAAATTAATTTAACAACTAGTTACATATGTATATGTTTTTTAAAGCAAACCCGCAGACTCAGTGAGGGCCTCCAGCGCTCAGGCCCTTTTTTACAAAATCATAGATGCAGAATTAAAAAGTTACGTTTGACTTCTATTTAGTTAGACGCCCGAGCGCGTCCGGTGTACTTTGTCCCGTTTACAACCTCCCAAACTCCCCCCCCCCCCCCCCCCTCGTCACCCGTACACCTCCACGAAACGCCAGCCGTGCCGTGGCAGACCGAGGCCGAACCTCATTTGTTGTGCATTCCGACCTGCCTTGTATACGTCAGTGTAAGGATACATTGTACACTCTAACCAAACATGACTTCAAACAGCTTACCGCTCTGTGACACTAGCAACTTTGAAACTTTCTAGCTGCCTAACTAAAACTGCTTTCGTGCATACTTGGTTGAACTACATCAGCTAGAAACAAATAATGTTCTATTTAAAAAAAATGATAATTCCTTTTGCGTCTCTCTAGAAAGTAGCTACATAAACTATGTTTATAACTCTGCAGAGAGATGAGCGTTTCTTACGTTTATCTATATTTACCTACATGTGTTGTAATACTTATGAACATTCTTTAATTTCCACCAACTGATACCACATTTGAATGGAAATATATGAAAAACCTTTTAATCAAAGTAAGAAAACATTTTTAATTATCAAATAAGTGTATTTCCTTTCACTTCTTATTTGGAAATTTACAGAGAAAAACATCTTATATTAGACAACTTGCATATAGGTATGAGAACTCCCAATGAAAATTTGTTGACATACAACATGAACTTGTAAGGTGTTAAGATATAATGCTAATTCCTCCTGTATTTCAAGAAATTTTTGTCCCCTTTGAATGATGGTGTTGGAGGAAACTCCTTAAAGCTAAACGGACCGCGAAAAGAACGAATAGGTCCGTACTACAGCAAATAAAAGCAGATTGCTCCTGGGAAGGTCTGATACTGGCACAAAATCTGACCTACTTTGGGTATATTATGAGAATACATTATTCGCTGGAAAAAAACATTAATGTTGGGGAAGATCGAAGGCGCTAGGAGAAGAAGGCGCAAAGGATGAGATGGATCGATGGCATCGCAGAAGTAACGGATTCCAAGCTAGAAAGTCTGCTGGAGTAAATGCTGGGCAGAAGGAACTGGCGTACTTTAGTTCATGGAGTCACGGAGAGTCGGAATCGACTTAACTAATGAAGGGAGAGAGAGAGACAGAGAGAGAGAGAGAGAGAGAGAGAGAGAGAGAGGGAGGGAAAGAGAGAGACTGTTATTGTTACTAGTTCGTAGTTTGTTGCATATAGCCCATACTCGAGCCCGTGCGATTCATGTCAGTCATTATTCGAGCAGTGATTGTTGTTTGGAGCTTGTGCCACATAAATGCTATCCTGACACAGACGTAAGTGCAGTTTAGTAAGAGAGTGACTTTACGTAGATTATGTAATGGTAACATCTTGATTTCACGCAAATCAGGTCTGTTAAGATGATACTGGTTCTGCAGATTGACTACGCACGCGCATTTGTCTCGGGGTATTCCGGGGTTAATCTACAGAGGCTGGCTGCCTCCCGACGTCTTTTTCCAAAGACTGATCACATGGCTTATTACTGGCAAAAGCTGTCGTTGGCCGTCGCTTACAAGCTGAAATATCAGTTCGAATAGTGTCATTTTCGCAGCAATGTTGATGTACGTTTATTAGCGAAGGAGACATTAATAGCGAAAATCTCAAAGTATTTGGGGTCGTAGATATTCAGTAGAAAATTCAGGGACTTTCAATAGTGCTAGACACTTGTAATTTGTTCAGTGAATAGATCTTTCTCACAAGTCAAGGTAAAAATTGCACATTGAAGTTCTTATATCCAATTCCCGCTTTTTACTATTGTAATACAGACAATAAATTCGTTAGAGAAGCCTTGGAGTACCTATCAATCGCAGTACAATATGGATACGAAGTTTGATTAGAAGACGCTTATAAAGAGCGACGTCAAAAATTTTCAGGAAATCTAGAAAAATGGAATCGATTTGCGTTTGCGATCTTCTTACGATAAAATTCATTATCTCGTGCGAATAGAGAGCCAGTTGTGTTTCACAAGAACGATGCCTTCATTTAAAAATCCATGTTGTTTATGTGTTAATATAGCTTTTTTGAATTATCTCTCAATGTTTGAATCCTTCTACAAACAGATGATTATTAATGAGATTTATCCGTTGTGTTATGGTTGTTGTCGTTCTGCAGACAGTGGGGAAGACTTTCTGTTTGGTCGTGACGTATGCGACGAGCTATAGTAGGACGAACCTAAGATTTTATCTTCCAAGTTCTGAAATCGGGACGATTCGATTCGGAATGCAGCATCTAGGCATCTAATCCATCCTATGCAAGGTGAACCCGATCTCCACGGACAACATACTGGATCCTGTTCAAAGATGTTAACTAGTATTTTCGTATAGGAGACAAGGTTCATTGAAAAGTAACTGCACTGCGTTCCATTCATTATCCCCATTTATCTATGTATGAGGTTGAGCTAAAAAGTAATGCCTTCGGATTTTTTATGTGAAAACTCTTAAAGCTTTTAAAATAAAACAAACGTTACTAATAATTTACATCATCATTCTTCATGTCTATATGTGAATTTCTCAACACAATCACCCTAGCGGCGAATACATTTCTCCCAATGAGAGACAAGTTTGTTGATACCATTACAGCAGAATATTTGACTTTGTTGACGGAGCCACAACCCCATCTCTGCTTGCACCGCTTCGTCACTATCTAAGTGAAGTCCTCGAAGGCGCTCTTTAGTTTTGGATACAGATGAAAATCTGATGGAGCCAAGTAGCGACTGCCTGGGAGATGATCGATGACTGTGAACTCAAAGGTGTCAGATTGTTTCAGATGTCTTAGTGCTCATGTGTAGTTTGGCATTGTCACGCTGAATGGGAGGGTCTTGCATGTGTAGACGAACTCTTCGAACTCCAATCTCGATTACAGCATACTGTTTGTGACGCATCGACATACTTACGTTAAACACCGCCACGTTGCAAGCTACAACTCGGAGCCCTATAGCGGCAGAGGGCTGCAATATGTAGACATGAAGAATGAAGATGTAGAATGTTAAAAACGTATGTTTTATTTAAAAAGGGTTAAAAGTTTTCACACAAAATATTCAGAAGCATTACTTTTCAGCACGCCCTGGTATATGTATTGCACTGAAAATATTTGCACAACAGTGTAAATTTCGTCGGTATCCGCTGTATGTCTTATTTGAAAGGAAAGTTGTGCAGTTCACTTACAGTACTTGCCGTTGACAGCATTAATACCAGCCTTACTCATTGCCTTCAGTACTTCTTGGTTTTGCCTTGTTTCTTTTTCCGTCAATTTTAGCTGTACATTAACAGTGATACACAGTAGAATGGATAGATTTCATGACGAAAAGTTGGCCGATATGCACTCCGTGGAAGGGTACAGTGAATGAAATGTTTAGTATCCCCGCCAGCAGACAATGAGATGGATGCAGATGAACTGGCGTGGATATCGCACAGGGATAGTACGTAACACCGTCACGGGGGGGCGCACGCGATGTGTGGCATGGGCAGAGACATTGAGTCACGTGTTTGTTTACCTGTCAGTGGCGATAGACCTGACCTGGCAGTTCTTTGGTTGACTTCACCCACCTCAGACCTGGCCTTCGCTTCGCGCTGTATCGGCGTGCTAGCGTCAGTCGTTTGCGGTGGTCGCGTTTCTGTTTATCTTCCTGCTCGTCTCTACACAGCGTTCGGACTCTCTACTCCCCCCGTAGGTTGGCACGCACGTTGTTTCGTTCCCTCTTCCGGGGTTCAACTCACGGGCTTTGTTGTCGATCCACTGTCGTCTCGTGTAGTTAGGTTCGTGCCAACAGTGCCGGTTTGCGGCGTCATCACGTCTTGCACTGATATTAAAGAAAGGAAAATAGTCGCGACGAAGCGGTTCTGATCTGTCCCTTAGCGTGGACAACCACATTACCATCTGTACATTGGCGTCGGTGTTTTGTCGTAAGTTTTGGTGACTACATTCTAGACTCTTTTTCACTGTTGTGATGGCATTGTCGCAGAAACAAATAGACCGTAATTACACTATTATCCTGTAACGAGCCACCGAAGATCACGGGCCCTCTATACCAAAACACTCCGAATTTATCCCTGTACAACCTCGAAAATATTCTCGGAGTTCGGGTGCACCCTGCAGACAGTACATTTAGATAGTTGGCATAATCGTCCTGGGGACGTTGCCCGTCCGAAACGGATGTTTCCCCTCCCAGACGGTGGATGAACATTTGGCGATGAGGAGAAAGGTTGCCTACTATCTCGCAGGAAACCAATGAAATCGTTAAGTAGTAAAAGCCTGCTCGGTCCCATACTGCATCGCCGGACACAGTGGTTCGGTTCTTTCCAGAATGGCAGGTGCATGTTTTGTTTCTGGTCGGCAGCCAGTGTCAGCTGGTACCATGCCTCGCCTCCGAGTTTCCCTCGCCGCAGCTACGGCTCGTGGCTTTCACCGCTGCAAACAGCAATCTCGGCCGCCTGCTACCACCTCGACCTTAACCTCGGCCCACAACGGCGGCCGTGGCAATTACCACCTCCTTAGCACCACTACCCGGAAAATAAACAAAACGACTAGTGATTATTCTCGTCGTTTCTGGTATAAGATCGCCACCGACGACGACAAATACAGATCCAAACTGAGCAGTGTAACTGCTACAGATATTTCTTTCTCGTCTCGTCGCATCACAGTGCGGTATATAGGGTGCTTCATAAATGAAAATATTATTTCATGTGTTATATGAATGAGTGATGTTTGTTCTTTCGGACGTGTCCGGAATAAGACATCACGTGGAATCCACAGCTGTGATACATATTTTGGAAGTTGATGGTGGAGGGTGGAGAAAGTAAAGGAAACGGAGAGAACTAATGGCATCTTCTGCATCGGACAATTCCGAAAGAACATGCGCCACGCATTCATACAATTGATTCGCCTTGATGGGCAGTGAATCGTCAATCTTCAGTGCGGACGCACAATATCGTTCGACCTCCAGCTGGATCGAGCATGGAGGACACGGACGGGAGGGACTGCGGACAGGTGACGCTAGGTGAGAATGTGGGTCGGCCGGGGAGCGGAGCGTGCCGAGGTAGTCGGCGCATTTGCGATGAACACTGTGTCTGGATGGCGCAGTGGTTCACGCAACTGCCTACTAAACAGGAAAGCCTGGGTTCGAGTCCCGGTCTGGCACACATTTCCACTCGTCGCCGCCGATTCCGCATGAAATCTCGATCCAGCTGATATCAGTTCCTTTCCTTCCCTTTCCTTTCTTCCATTTCTTTCTTTCTTTCTTTTGCTACTGCCTCTATCCCGCATTGTGCGCGGGTTTGGCAGGGTTAAGTACGGATTTGGCATGGTTAAGTTTAAGGGGTGGCCGGATGCCCTTCCTACCGCCACCCCGTACCCCCCGGGACGGAATTAGTGTACCCCAGCTGTCTGCGTCTAGTGTAAATCGTGAAATAGTGTGAATGTGTTTCAAATGGCGGCAAGTCGTGTAACTGAGGCGGGCCGTGGGGACCAGCCCGGTATTCACCTAGTAGAACGCGGAAAACCGCCTAAAAACCACATCCAGGCTGGCCGGCACATCGGCCGTCGTCGTTAATACGCCGGGCGGATTCGATACGGGGCCGGCGCGCCTACCCGAGTTCAGGAAGCAGCGCGTTAGCGCTCTCGGCTACCCTGGCGGGTCCTCTCCTTTCTCCCCTCTCAACCTTCAATTTACATAATAGGAAAATATTATTTTATATATCTTCTACAATTCCTGTTATGTAGTAGACAGGACTTAGTAGGTCAAGTTTTGATTAGGAATCCATGTCTGGAAATGTAACGTCTGAATACGAAATACGTTTGAAGATTTGATCACTTTAAAATCTCCCACTTCACGGTACACTCACAGAAAAGAGGGTGCCGTCGTCAGTCTCTGTCGTAATTGACATCACATACCATTTTCATCCTACAAAAACACCGGCTGCGAGAAACTGGTACGTTCGCAACAGAAGGATTGACTGTGGTGCTCCACGGACGTACCACATTCTCGACTGTAAAGGAGACGTTCTCCAACTCTGACGAAAAAAAAAAAAAAAACAAACCGCAGGTTTTGATACGTTGTGCAATAGAGATATACCTATTTTTTACCAATACAGATACTGTTGTCGCATTTTTAAAATTTACAGAAAAGCGTTAAAATTACTTTTTAAAACGTCTAAATTTCAAAGACAACCCCGCGGTCCCCTGCCACCACCCCCCACCCCAGGAATATGTATATTGAAATTTCGTTTTTGCAGTGTGTAAAGGGAGTCAGCCTAAATAAATATTGCTCACCACGTTTTTTCATGCGACACTTGACATCAACGGTAAGCGTCGGTGTGTTTCTCGTTGCAAAAAATGGTTTCTAAAGCGGAATTTTGGGTGTCCACCCGATAGAGCGGTTCCAGATTAGTGTAGTGCGTATAATCGATATGTATTAACAACCGCTCAGTCGCTGCTGGGGCATTGATTATTTTCGGTTTTTTACTGCTCCTATTCATACATAAACGAATATCGCACTAGACTAATATAGTACCGTTCTATCTAGTGGGCAAATAAAATCCAGCTTCAAATATAATTTTGTGTGTAACGGGAGATAAACCGACGCTTTCCGTCGACGCTACGCGCCCATGAAAGAGGTGACAAGCAGTGCTTGTTTCGGGTGATTCCAGTTACACATTGCAAAAACGAATCTGCAAATATCCCCTGAAGCATCAGAAAATGAGCCTGACGACTCTTGGGAGAGACACGCTGTTTCAGGAGGAATGTTCAATATTCATGGATATGACAGGAACGATCATTCGAAGCAAGAACGTCTTATAAACATGTAATCTAAAATGCATTCCTTAAGAGCTATGAGCACTTCGTCTTTGATGGTGTGAAACAAGTCTACTGTAGTGCAATCTATTTGCTTTCTATATTTTGGGAGGAGTTAGTATGGACCAAACCAAGGGCTACGAGCACTTGTTCAGCAGAGTAGATGTTTCACAGCAGCGAAGATGAAAAGTGCTCATAGTTCTTAAGATATGCATTTTAGAGCCCACGTTTAATAGACTCTTTGGTTCGACACCGTTTATATGCTTCTTTCTTAGCACGTATGAAAGACGTTTACCGATCACATTCATGTAATAAGATAACTAGACATTCCCCTAAAATGGGTGTGTGGTGAGGTTTAACACCCAAGTCATTGGCCATTCCTTTTTGTTGAAAAATCATTAGCAGCTAACATCTATCCCGATATGTTAGAACAGTTTTCGGAACCACAGCTGAGCGACTTAGAGCCTGACATCAGTAAGAGAGTGCGGTAAATTGTAACGTGTTACGAATGATAATAGAGACTTGACATTATGTCAAGTGGAAATATATTTGCGGCACTAATTAGTGTTCTAATATTTTTCATGCATTCTATTGTCCCATTTGTCTTTTTAATGATTACTGCTCTCCTTTTAATTTCGTACATCTTCAGGTCCATTGTAGTTGCAGAGCAGCTCGTCAGTTTTATGTGGAGTGCACAGCCTCCATGAGTCACGTCATCGACTTTTGAAGCCTGCGCACTGCAAACAAAAACATTGCCGGATCTCTTTTTAACTACAACGGATCTGAATATGATCGAAATTAGAACGAAACAGGTAATAACTAAAAAGACAACTGAGACAACAAACTAAAGCAAAAATGTTACTGCTATAGTAGTATTGTATTTCTTGTTCAAGAATGCCGTGGGTGAAATTTCAGGGGTACACTTACAACCCTGTCAGTTGTTGCTGTTAACTATGGTACACCCTGTATGTTGTCTCTCTATACTCGGAATGGACGATGGAAAGGGCGAATTTCAGGAAAATGTGTTGTGAATGAGGCTGTTCTAATAGATTTGAGCGTAATACATTCGAAATAATGACACAGGTGACATATACGTCTTGCTTTTTGGCAGTATTTGAGGGTTGGAATTTGACATTAAACTGTTCAGTGACGCGTATTACATACGTTAAAACCGTAATTCTGTCCGCATCTTACAATACAAAGATAGTAACGTAAAAGCAGATTTAATCTTACATGTTTCTGAGACGAAATGGACGTCGTCAAAATCATGATGGATTGTAATTACGTATATCTGCTTACGTGAATTTTGTGGTCTGATGATCATATTGGAAGTCTAGATTGGTAGAACAACAAAGAGATTCACCTATAATCTGACGACGTGTATCCAACATGATCTTCGTAAAATAAGTCACAAAAATAGCGAACTGTCAATCGAAAATACAGGATAAATTTCTTGTTAAGGATCACTTTTACTAACGTGCATTTAAATACACTGTGGGTACCCATAAACAAAGATGTTTCAGTGATACTGATAAAAACTTTCAGGGACAATTTGAAATTGGGAACTATGGTCCAGAAACGAATGAACGTAAATGTAACAACGAAGTGCGAATTTAGCACTAGTTATGTGAGAAAGTTTATAGGAACAGTTACCCAGCCCTGTACCAAACAGAAGGCGCACATCAAATACAGGAATCTAGAAAAATTTTAAGAATAAACACAATACTTTGAGCAGACATCGATTCTAGACCAGACTTCACGCAACTGGAACTCAATCGTTAACAGGCTGTGCAAATTGGAATGTGTGCAACAACTTTAACAGAAATGTAGCATTCCCGTTGAGTACTCTACATCTAAATCCACACTCTACAAACAGATGTGTGAAGTGCATGGCGGGGGATAATTCCCACTGTATCAGTTGCTAGGTTTCTTCCCGTTTACAGCTTAAACTCCTCTTTTCGCCATTCGATCCCCAGGGCAACGAAACATAGGGGGTCGTAGTATATTTCAAGATTCGTCACTTACAGCAGGTTCTAGAATTTTTCTAACTACGTTTTCACGAGATAGTTGCTCATGTCTTCAAGCGTTTTCCAGTTTTTTTCATATTCTCCATGACACTCTCCCACGCTTAAAAAAAAAAAAACCTTGCGACCATCCGTGCTGCCTTTTTATGTATACGTTAAATATACCCTGTTTATTCTACTTGGTACTGGTCCTACACACTTCAGCAATATTCTAGTATGGGTCGCACGAGTGTTCTGTGAGCAATCTTCTTTGTGGACTGATTGTATTTCTCTAGAATTCTACGAATGAATCACTGTATGTCACCTGTTTTACGTACGACTGAGTCTACGTAGCGTTCCATTTCATATCCCTACAGGTTATTACACCCAAGTATTGGTATGATCTGCCCGATTCCAACTGTGACTCCCCAATATTGTAGTAGTAGGCTACTACGGTTTATAGTATTGTGAAGTGTAAAATTTTATATTTCAGAACACTTAATGCAAGCTGCTGTCCTTTGCACCACTTTGAAATGTTATCAAGGTCCTACTGGATATCTGTGTAGCCTTTTTTAGCCATTATTGCATTACAAACAACGACATCGTCTGCGGAAAGTCTGAGGTTTCTACTAATGCAGTGCCTGGAAGAGGACGCTTGACACCGAGAACCGCATAACAGTAAGTTCTGTATCATACGTCATGATGGATACACAGGCGCTTGAGAGCGAAATTTCATCGCTGGCGCCAACGTAATTTCCGTTCGCAGTGGCCACTACTACCAACTGTTACACCTTTTTGATTCCGTTACTTCTCCGAGAAGCAGTTGCTTTGCTGACGAGGGAAATGGTCGTTATTGCCGAAAGCTAGGATGCTGATAGTGTCTTAACGCGACAAGTGCACTGAGAAATGATTATACAACGAATGAGAGCTGAATTTTAAACGAAAAAGAGATTTCAAATTCACTGTCGATGATAAAAGTTAAAGTAGACACATTTTTTAATGATTTTATTTGTCTGCACAACTTACACAAGCCGTTACATTTACAACTGGATCACTAAACAGCTAACACCGGGTACGGTAGTTGCAGGCTATCTAACGGCTCCAGGGGCAAAAAAAATTTGATTTTCAATATTTCATACTGTTGGTGATCAAATTTAAATTTTTAAAATGATGCCATAACTTTATTATTAAGAGCTAAAATATTTATGCTGAAGGGTTAATGCAATAAGGCAAGTATTATAGTTAGAAACTGTGTATGTGCCTCGGGGCGGGGTAACACACGCCGCTCAAATTACCCACACTATAATCATCCAGTATTTAATAATTAGACCACTTAGCGACTTGCGACAAATCTTACACATAATTTTAAACTTTTAAGGAATTTTTCCTCACTGAATTCCCCTCCCCCTGGTCCCAAGAAAATGATGAAAGGAAACAAGTTTATGGCTTACTACATTTTCAGCGTTCATAAAGTAAAACTGCAGCATCACCTGCAAAATCATATCATATTATATTTCTGGATATGTGACGTTTTATATGTAGGAGTTCGATCCCTTAAAGAACCCGGGTAGGGGGAGGGGGCGTGAGAGTTTACTGGTTTGTTCTACACAGCGTCTTCCCAGCTTCTAAACATTCAAGACGAAGTCGCACAAAGTACTATCGTACTCGTTCCAACAACTCATGTGTCGTACGAACAGTGGTCGTGGTTTGCCTACTCTGCAATGTATAGGATTTCATCTAACAAACGATGATTCGTAGATTACCGTATTCCACTGGCAGAGTTATGTCACAGCTGGTTTGACTTCGTAATTTTCCATTGATTTGTTCCCAGACTAGTGTTCTTGATCTCAAACTGATACATCTACTCCACTCTATCATCCGTAGAACGTTTTGTTATCACAGAATCACCCTGTGTATGGAGAACTTTCTGCTTGTTTCTAAGAAAATGACTTTGAGGGAAAACGACATATAAACGGTGTGGGTGGTAAAAGACGTATACCTACTTACAGGCTGGTTGGTTCGCTGGCTGGTTGATTTGGGGGAGGAGACCAAACATCGGTCCTATCGGGTGAGGGAAGGACGGAGAAGGAAGTCGGCCGTGCCCTTTCAAAGGAACCATTGCGGAATTTGCCTGAAGCGATTTAGGGAAATCACGGAAAATCTAAATGAGGATTGCTAGACGCGGGTATGAACCGTCGTCCTCCCGAATGCGAGTCCAGTGTGCTAACCACTGCGCCACCTCGCTCGGTGCACCTTCTTATGGGACTCACGCTATAGTTCATCTTCGTGGACAAACGTAGATAGATCTCCCTTCTAAAATACAGTCCTTTATTGAATCTGGAGAATTCAAGGTACTCCAAGGGAGAATTTAACATACCCCAACAAGGAAAGCATACACTCAACGGGTCACTGATTCTGGTCATCTTTTGCACGAATGTAGTACATAATTACGTGTGATAAATGATGCTATAGTACGACACGGTTCTCCAGCGTTTTCGAGAACAGAAGTTTAATGTTTTAAAAGTTTGTCTAATGACATACTTACGGGCCTGCTGTCGAGAAGCGGTGATAACGGACTACAACAAAGATACCCCTCGTCTGTCAAATATCCACGGTCGTCATGGACACAAGTCTGCAGAAACACTGACGAGTCGGTGTTGGCTACAAAAGTCTGAGCCGTTTGGGGTGATGCAGTCTCAGAAACACTATCAATACCCGAAAGGAAATTTAAACTAAAACTGATACCGAATAGTGTTTGTAATTCCTGCAATTAGGTAGCAGACATTGCCCACTACTTTCTTTGTGACGAATCTACACGCATTTGGAGTTGGACAAGGGACAAGTTGGCACTGATAACAAGGACGACTCCTCAAGAGATTGATATCACGACCCTGCTGCGACGAGGCTGGAAATTCTTGTCTGCTGCTAAGTGCCACAGCTACATTTGGTTGCTCGGACAGTGCATCTACTTCACGCTGAAGACAATACATCATTGTGTACTGGACTACCACCTTCCGCAACACTGGATACTGAAAGGGCAATTTCATAAAAGATATATTGTAACTTTTCAAAACTATCTGTGAATAGCACTAGCAGACGACTGGTCTAAATTACGTATTAAATGTCTGTCTAATTTCCTAACGAATGTCCTGCAACAGCTGAAGACCCGTAAATAAGGAATATATTTTATCTACGTCATGTGTTCTTCCTTTATTTAGATCTTACGTACGGCCCTAAATTACTTTACTTTGGTACTCATGTATGTAATTTATCCTTGCATCCATTTATCCAAGGATGATGGAGAGGACGTCTTGGAAAACATGGCAGTGTGTGCTTTCTTTAATGTTTTTGTTTAAAAAACGGCAAACTCAGCCGAAATAGAAACAACGCGACGAGCTAAAGAGACAGACTAGAAGTCTGCCCTCACTGCGTTCAAATCACGCCATTATCTTTTTTTTCCCCTAAGATTCCACGTAACACTTGTTTCCTTCGGAAAGGAACAATAATAATAGTTATCACTGTGGTACATTAATGGCGAAGTGTAATCGAGGCGTAACAAGGAATCGTGATGAAATAAACATTCATTTATTGGCACATTCATGCGCCTGTCACAAATACAGTGTACGCTATTTAAAGCAGGTACAGCTCCGTATGATTTCACTGTTATACGCGCAAATGTAAATTTTCTCACGATTCCTTATTATAATGTACTCTGTGCATGTGCGTATCGCAGTGAAGTCATACCGGGCAGTAGCAGTGCTGAATAATGTACACTGTATTTGCGATACACGCGTGACTGTATCGGTAAGTAAATGTCCATTTCATCAGCATTCCTTAGTGTTATAATGAAATGTATACTGTATTTTACGATTCCTAATTATGCCTCGCCAAAAGTGTACCACTATGACGATCAGTAATGTGTTTGTTGTTGTTGTTCCTTTCCGAACAAACGTGATTCGATGTTTGGTGGAAGATTAGAAAATATCACGGCACTCGATCGCAGTACAGGCAGACTTACAGTCTGCTGCATTAGCTGGATGGCTGGCGCGGCATTCAACAGGTTCGTAAAACTTTGATCGTCGGTTTCTCGAAAACCCTTCAGAAGTACATCGTACTAGACCAGTATTTGTTACATCTAGGTATGCACTACAACCGAGCACAAGATGAGCAAATTCGGTGAGCCGTTGGATGCACGCTCGCATTGTTAGTAACTATCACAGTTACTAACAATGCGAGCGTGCATCCAACGTGTTCCACGCGATCGTAATGCCGGATAAGGCGAGCGAAATGGTGATGCCCAGACTCTTTCGGAGCAGAGGGGTTTAATCCTCGTCCAGATGTCCAGATTTAGATTTTAGGATATTTGTTGTGAACGCCGTGATGATTCCTTCGACACTGCAACGACTGGTTTCGTACCCACCCGTGTAATCAGTGTCTGGCGACATGGACAACCAAAGGACGTTAAACTTTAAGCTTCCTTGTTCATGTTCATGCAGAACATAGCTTTTGGGAGGGTATTTTCCGATGCTGCAGGACCTGTACTGTGCACGCTGAAGAAATGACGGAGTCGAACGTAACAAGGTTATTTTACTGACGTCTAATTCAGTACTGCTGATTTCTGAAAACTGCAGCATTTCAAACTCATGACATTTGTGAGGGCTCTTTGTTTAACTGAAGTGATAAAACGTAAAGCTGTCCTCAGCTGTAAGGTTGGTTGAACAACACAGTGCTTTACTAGCCGTGGTCCTGTTGGAGGTGGCATGTTGTTGCTGTCCGCAGACCTTTAATCTTTCTTACACAGCCATTTAAAAGGCGAGTAGTCAGTTTTCAAATTAACAAATCACTTCTAGAGGTGGAAGTACCTAAAAATTAGAATGGTAGTCTGACATGGACCCATTCAGCAAAAGCCCTATTACGCCGATAGTCTACTTAGAACTTCGAATATTTGGTACCTGAGGAACTATTCTTCGAAAACAGCTCTGAGGAGAGGATGTGGCAACCTGGACCCCTTCTGATCTGTTAGTGAAGTAAGCAGAAATGACTTATTTTGATCTGTTCGTAACATCAAGCAGCGAAATTGTATTCACTAAGACAGAAATATCATTCCGACGATTTATCCGATTAATAAATAGTGCTACTGTTTCTTCCGAAATAGCAGATCTATCCAGTAGGTTAAAGCACGCTGGCTGTTTGACAGGAGACAAGGCGGCGCGAAGTCACAGCTGTTTGAAAAGACAGTTTTGCGCGCGCGTCTTTTTAGCCAGGAGTGCAAAGCACAGATATCCTTCGGAAAGCAGTCGCTGATTTGATTCAGTTATTTCTCTATAATTGTGCTGAAAAGCAACGACCTTACGACAGCTAAATAATATTGGAAACCGTCAACTTCTCTGGAATTGTTCAATCAGTTACAACTAAAGTTTCTCAGTACAAAATCATAACGTCAGTGGTACAGACACCAACAACGCTATCGCAATTCCGCAGAATCGGTATGGACCAGGAGTCCCACTTTTTCGTCTGATGTCATAGGGTTCACATTACTTTGACAATACGTGAACTGGCATAAAGTTTTGTGTTAAACGTAGATTATATCTACTAAAATATTTGCTTCCATAATGCTCTGCACTGAACTCTAACTTAATGACGAACTGAATAGTATAGTACACTCACTACTCCAAATTACTGGACTCCTGCCGAAGACATTCAGAAAATGTCATTCATGATTCAGGAGCCACTTTAAAGTACAGGTCGAAAGTCGCAGTTTTTCTGGTCTGAACAAACCTAATCCACCGAATTCGCAGATTTTTATTTTCTTTCATTGTTATCTCGGAAAATGAGATATCTCCGATATCAGTGCAAAATTTATTGAGGTATTACACACAGCCGAGGATCGTGAAGGGATCTGTTTCGTGTCAGTTTGCGTAGGGATGCCCTGGAAAATCTGCGACTGCAAGTCCAGCAGCTTTTGGCCACAACTCTTTATCCTGGTTTATGGTATAGTTGGAGAGAAATTCATCCGCCTGCTAGTTACAGCTGCGAAATCCCTGGCTGCACTGGAGAACCACGAACTGTCAAATCACGCAAACACAGCATCTCGGTCGAGACCAAACTGGCTTACTTCCCAGAAAAGCGACGAACTGGAAGAGATGCCGTAACGGAAAGAAGGCACTGGCAGCAGAAGAGAGCGGCGAGCAGACCGCTACGTACCTCGGAGCTGTAGCACCTCACTCGTCAACGTCGGCGTCGCAGGACAGACTGCGCTTCTGAGGGCCGCTCCGCAAGGGTAACTGCGAGCGACGGCCTTGACGCCAGCGCCTCTGCCGGCCGAGAGCCCCACTACGCCACCTGCCCTTCCTCACTGTGGCCTGTGGAGCGCCGGCTCTGCCCAGCCGCCCGTGGAAATCTCCTCGCTCGCCTTGATTAATTAACGTACGATGGCTCTTACCTTTCGTAGATAGATCCCACAGTTATCCGTATACTCTATCCGCCGTAGGAAGAAATATTAGGAAAATCCTCCATTTTTTCCCCTCTGTTCTGCATCTACAAAAATATTACGCAAATCACCATGAAGAGCATAGCAGAGAGTACTTAGAATGGTACCCCATGTTAGGGTTTTTCCCATTCCAGTTGCTCACGGAGCACGGGAAGAATGGCTGTTTATTGCGTCTGTGCTTGACAAACCGGTGTAACCCGCCTTCAAGGGCCCCTATAGGAGGGGAGTGAATAATGGGTCGTATGAATAAAAAAAGAACATTTTTCGGAGAAGATTCTCAGAACAAAAGAACATTCTCTGAGAAGGTTCTCAGTTTCGCATGAAAAAAAAATTCGAAGCATATTCTCCGACAAGGGTGTTCCTTCTCGCTACCTCCCCTCCATCTTCAGAAGGTTCTCAGTTTGTGTCGTCTGCCGTGTCCGGCACAGAACAAACGCGTAATGTTACATTTCATCCAACTCGCTCAAACAGGCAAAGTATCCAGTGTACAAATATGGAACTGGTAGCAGTGTGTTCTGGAAGAGTTGCACTAAGTTTCGATTTTACTTTTATGTGCGGCGACAAATTATAAATACTATTACGAGCAGTTTACGAAAATGTATTTTCTTGCGATGTTACCGACATCTCGACTTGCGGGAAACTTTTCTGTTATTGAAGTTAGGTGACCACATTATCCGAACGAAATCTTAAGATTACATGACCTTTTCATCTACTCCAAACCGGAACTCTGTGAGTTTTCCAGCACAAGCTAATTTTGGTTAAATACTAAGCATATTTGTCCGCTCGCACGTCAAGTGCGTAAGGTGGTTGCTCCTGCCGTTCGTTACGACAAACAGATCGTTAGGTTTGTAATAAATCAGGTATTAATTTTTCTGATCCGCCAACTTATTTCTAAGATAACAAAATATGAGATTTGTGGTGTGAGAAAACACGATGATGAACATCTGAAAATGTCAGTGACACAGTTGTGTAGTGTATACTGTCTCATCGTGCATCAGATTGAAAACTTGGGTCTGCTAAATAGAAACAATTTTTTTTTTAAATTTTCACTTTGTTTGAAAGGTCGCTCCCTCTTTCATGATTTTCGGGAAGAAAGTTAGCCACGCAAAATAATGTTTCTATTGTTAAACCTGTATAAACTTCTATTGTTTCTCTCTTCAGTATTTCTACGGGCTATGTATACTTTTTGCCTTCTAAGTAAGACAAATTCTGCCATTTTTACAAAAAAAAGGTCGGTAAAAATTAAGCTTAACAGAACTTACTCAGCTCGAAGTATGCTACAGAGTTCACTCCAAAAAATGGAGAATGTTCTCCGTTTGTGAGAAGCTCCTCTAGTTTTTCTTCGTACGGAATCGGAGAATGTTCTTTGTTTTGAGCAATTTCCCCACCCTTTTACTCATGCTGAGAACATCCTCGGGTGAAGTGTATTCTAGAACTCGCTTTATTCGTGCTAACCTGAGAATATTCTCTGAAATTTCGAGTATAAAGTATATTCTCCGTTTTATTCACACGACCCAAGGTCTCTAGATTCTTCTCGAATCTTTTTAAGTAGGCTTTCACTGGATAATTTTAAAAATTTCAACGACACTCTCCTGTGGGTCCTGCAAAACCGTGTCCATTGCACACGATCATTGGACCCATTAGTCCTATTTGGTACGGATTCCACATACTTTAGTATGAGACGCACATGAGATTCGTAAGCAGTCTCTTTTGTAGACTGGCCGCATTTTCCCAGCGCCCGGCAAATGATCGGAAGTGCAACCTGCTTTATTTACAACTGAGGTTATGTGATCGACCCATTTCCTACCCCAGAATATATCCAGGTATTTGTACGACTAGACTCATTCCAATTGTCACTCATTTATGTTATGGACATAGGATATTTCTTTCTGCTTTTTGTGAAGTTTATCATGTTACATTCCTGAACATTTAAAACAAGTCGACTACCTTTGCACCACTTTGAAATTTTATCAGGAGCTTGCCGGATATTTGTACAGTTTCAGATTAATTATAGTGAACTGCATCATTTGAAAACAGCCGGACGTCACTACACTGCTCTGGAAAAGTCAAGGACGAGACAGATAAAGTAGCAGAAGATAATAACAACTCGGTGAAAATGAATGAAAGTACAGGAGCATGCTGCCTTAGGTCTCCCAGTCGTGCACAGAAAGTGGGACGTCACATGGCGTGAGGGCAGCGTGACTAAAGGCCCCAATGGAGCTGGCACCGTAACACGAGGTAGCTGAAGGAACGGGAAAAGACAGTGTGTTTTGTTAATCAGTGAGCAGTTACGGTGCGCTGTGGTGGTGTCCTTTATTAGAAAATTACCCGGAGACAACATTTGGACGACTTCATATGGGGGAGAATCATAGCGAAGCAGCTCAGGAGTATGGTATTGCTCACATCGTTATTTCACATGCACGGGGAGCATTACGAACCACAGGCACTACTGTCGGAAGGAAAGAAGGTGGCCGTCCACTGTCAACTACAGCAGCAGATGACCACTCCAGTGTGCAACAGGCAAGAAGGGACCCACGTCGAACTGCAGGTATAATTGCAACGACGTTTAACACGACTGCAAGGCACACAATATCACTCTCCACTTTGGCACGGTGACTGCACGAGGGTGGTCTCTTTGGTCTCTTTGCTCAATGAGCAGTGGGTTATTAGCACAGAGTGTAAATATCTATGGAATGAGCATAGCGTACTGCGCATGTTCTGTTGAGTACACACACTGAGAACAAGCCGGGCTATTCACATAGTAATGGGACGTCGCTGCTTGTTGCAATTTGTGGTAACAGTGAAACTTACAAGTGTCCACCTGCTTTTACATGCCTTCCTACACGTTTTAGTAGTAATAACAAAAAATGGTTCAAATGGCTCTGAGCACTATGGGACTTAACATCTGAGGTCATCAGTCCCCTAGAACTTAGAACTACTTAAACCTAACTAACCTAAGGACATCACATACATCCATGCCCGAGGCAGGATTCGAACCTGCGACCGTAGCAGTCGCGCGGTTTCGGACTACAGCGCCTAGAACCGCATTGCCACCGCTGCCGGCTCCGACATCTGCAACCACGAATTCTGGACGTGATTTCACGTTAGATTCGTCACGTGTTGAAGACACTCGCCACGGCACTTCTCGAACACTCGACATGTCGTGGAGTTTTCGTGCCAAGCCTATAGGCCATCAAAATCTGCCCTCGGTCAAACTCAGATAGACGCAGCATCTTCCCCATTCTACACATGGACAGCACCCTCACTGCTAGTACATGCACCGTGCATGTGTCTGACTAGCAGTCATTCCTCACCAGGTGACGCTGCTATCGCCTGTTTATATCGACACTAGGTCGGTGGTCATATGTTCTTGCTGATAAACGAATGACCCTAATGTTAAAAAAAGATGTTCTTTCAAATTGCCACCTCCTCTCTCCCCTCTCTCTTTCATCCCTGTCCCCAATCTTATTTTCCTATTGGCTGAAAAAATGGCGGGAAATTCAAGTAAGCATTATCCTATAGGCTGAACGACAGTAGTGTGTGTTACATATGATTCATTACCCAGTTAGCTTATCGTTATAATTTATGTCATCCTTTTCTTAATTACTATAAATTATGTTATTCCATTTATGTTAATTAATATCAATTATGATTTACAATCAAAGAATATGGTTGCCTCTACATTTCTGTCGCTCTTTTATTAATTACTATTACTAATAGTCCAGAAAAACACATCAGGCACTTTGGTATTCGAGTATATGACCACCCTCCATTTCTATATTTACAGTTTTGGGATAATCAGATATAGTTTGGGGCAATTCATTTATAATTCTTTGGAATTTTGGCGATTTTCTCTCAGTATTCCAAATATCCACTTTTCTATATTGTCATCCAGAGACACGTGTAAAGACGAAGCTTTAAATGTTTTAACAACTTCCACAGTGTATTATTTAAAAAAATGACACTCTTGCTACAAACCAATTCTTTTTTTCACTGCAAGGAACTTGTCCCTGCATTGTTAGGATTCTACACACACTATGATATCACTATGAGGCTGTCTTACGTGAGTCTGACACTATAAGATTATAGCACACTCGTAAAAAACGAAAGGAAATAAAAAAATCCATGAAAGAGGGATTCTGCAGACATGTACGTGCACACACTGCGGGTCACACGCAAGACGTCGCTAATATCCCACATTTACATTATTTTCCACACTGGTGCAGCTTCAGACATAGACCGCTGTCGTTTGTAATGACAGGACTGGAATGGGAGAAGTGTGCACTTTGCTTAAAACAAGGAAAAGTGCGGCAGGCTATCTTCCATCGTCTGCATCTTTATTGGAGATATTTCCAGAATGAGACGTTATTAAAACTCCAGCATCCTGAAATACTATTGTTACCTGTATAGAGCTATACACACCCTTTGAAACGTCCCCTTAGAAAAATTTATACATGACTGTGCTTTAACCTGACACACAATATTTTTAGCGCAACGCAATCTGACTTTCAAAAATCGCTACAAAAGAATGGCCCTGACTAACATTAACCTATACCTTTCACAAATCACTTACCTCACAAAAATCTTCGTTACTGGAACTACTGCAATACAGCGAGCGCCACTACTGCCAGCTAAATAAAACATTCAAACTACGGAAGGCACTAACTACAGATAGGCATAGTTAGCAAATGAAAGATATTAATAGAGAACAAACAATGTATTTACCTTAATAGTCATAATATTTATAGCGGTTCATGACAAATTACAAAACTCCGCCATCTCTCTCCCCACATCCACCACTGCTGGCGGCTCACCTCCAACTGCCTAACGCTACGCGCTGTTAACAGCCCAGCTGCCCAACACTACAATGGCAGACAACAATGCAAACTAGCCACAGACTGCACACAGCACAGCTAGTGATTTTTTATACAGAGGTGGCGTTACCAATAAAAAAACATAAACAGCCTACTTACATAGCCCCCACGCTCCCCACAAAAAATTTTACAAATTGTTTTGGTCAGTGGCCAATAATGATTTGATAAAATTTTTCATAATTACAATAACAAAGATATCAAATGCACACACTTATTGATACAATGTTGGTCAAAAGCTAAAATTTTCTCACAGTCCATAAAGACAGTCCTGATTCATCACAGTACAATTACAGTGTTCTTCTTTTTCTATGTAAGTAGGCTGTTTATGTTTCTTTATTGGTAACGCCACCTCTGTATAAAAAATCACTGGCTGTGCTGTAACGTATTGTTGTGCTACGGAAAAGGCAGTCTCATTGTAGCTATACCACAAAAGTTACTACTAAAACATATTTTACTTTGCAGAAGAATTCAAAAAAACTGTGCAGATATAAAGCAGATACAGCACAAAAGCAACAATGTAAATTGTGTCACACATTAGTAGCGTCGTGATATAATTGTGTAGCTGTCAAAGAAACCAAGTGCTAAGTCATCTTTAATCCCACAGAAAGTACTTCAAATAAAGAATGTCTTTTCAAGTAAACCAAAATGTTACATGAAAATCTCATTAGCAGTGCCGGTATATGTTCTAAGTATGTGAGCCTGATAGTTGTTACGTAATCATGCAACTAACAAGCAAGAATGTACAAATACAACACTGTGTCATCTGTTCACTATAACAATGCAATCGTAATTTCTGTTTAAAAATGTTCCCTAGGTTCTAGGCTGGATATTTAACTTCAAACATTGTTGCATGTTAACAGTTTCTCAAGTCTGACAAAGCATACTAGAAATGTGAAGTTAAGAGTTTTATGGCAAAGACAAAGTTAAAAAGCAGATTATCTTTCAATAAACGGTTTTACATGTGAAATGTGGTGTAAACCTTTACTCTTCCTAGTACGCAGAGTTTCAACTTTAACGCAATTATCATGTGGTATACGTCGGTAAAGAATACTGGAATTTTTCTCAAGGTTAGCGTCTATGTTATTTTTCCCTGAGCCAGCGGGCGCACGCGGCTGCCTGCTGTGCGAGTCATTGTCTGTTTCTTTGCTGGCGCGCGTCGTTACTGGGATTAGGAGACCTAACTTCTACAAATTCGCCTTGCCGAGAGGGCCTAGCTCTGTTTAAATCCCGCCAGTTCTGGTGCATTTCAGGTCTGTCGTTACGATCATATCGTCTGTCGTCATGTCGGTAGATGCCATAGTTTCTTTCTTGTCGGTCACGTGGTGGAGAATTTCTCCCTGAATCGTAACTGCGCGCTGAACTGTTGCGTCTGAAGTTATTCTGTCTCCCTTGATAATAATTATTTTGGTTCCCATATTGTCTGTTTCTCTGATTCGGAGGCTTTCAGACAGTCGTTCTTCCCGCGAACCATACGCGACTGGAACAGGAAAGGGAGGTAATGACAGTGGCACGTAAAGTGCCCTCCGCCACACACTGTTGGGTGGCTTGCGGAGTATAAATGTAGATGTAGATGTAGATTGTCTCTGTGATATTCATTACCGCGGAGAGGTGATCTTTCCCTGTAATTATTACTACTCTGCCAACGGTTGTCATACGGGTGGTGTCTGTTTTGGTCACGATTTGTGTTGTGAGAATAGCCTTGCCGTGTCCAGTTATTGTTTCTGTCGTCACGGAATTGTGACGGATATGACCTGTAATTGTTGTGTTCCTGTTTCCGCTTTCCGCGATTGTCAGTGTCAATTTCTAGTTCTTGTAACAGTCCCTGAAAAGCTTCAGTGTCGTCTTTGCAACGTCCTACCAAAATAATATGCCGTAAATGTTCAGGTAATTTGATTAAGCAAATGCGGATGAGTTCTGAGGGGCTGTATGGGTTTGACAGGTACTGATTCTTGTGCAACATGTCTTCAAAATATTTCACAAGACTGGAAAATTCAGATTGTTCGAAATGTTTCTGTTGTGTCTAGACAAGACAGCCTAGACACAATGAGAGGAAGCCGAAAGGAACGCGCTAAGCTAAAGCAGGATGGCGTGAGGTCTGAAACAGGATACGTAATGAATGCTATAAAGAAAAGTACGTAGCTTCTGGAATACTTAACTTTAATCCATCCTTTTGGTACATCTGGAGATTGTGGCGATACAAGTGAGACTCTTTAGATACATGCAATGTTACTAATGGCGCCTTGCTAGGTCGTAGCCATTGACTTAGCTGAAGGCTATTCTAACTATCTGCTCTGCAAATGAGGGAGGCTTCGTCAGTGTGCATCGCTAGCTACGTCGTCCGTGCAACTGGGGCGAGTGCTAGTCCGTATCTCCAGACCTGCCTTGTGGTGGCGCTCGGTCTGCGATCCCTGAGAGTGGCGACACGCGGGTCCGACATGTACTAATGGACCGCGGCCGATTTAAAGCTACCACCTAGCAAGTGTGGTGTCTGGCGGTGACACCACAGTTTCATCATTATGATGCTACGTCTTAATCGGTCTTGTGTAGCTTGAGAGCAATATGCTGAGAGGAAGGCGTGATAAAATTCTCCTTCACTGTAACAATTGTGAATGACCTATCGCATTCTTACAGCTGGTTCATTCTCCAAGTAGCCACACATAAATTCTAATCTGTGTTCTAATGGCCAGTTGGGAGGAAAACAATGAGAGAATTGATGGAGCCATGCTTGTGGATGAATGTCGTTGCCAGAATTCTTACATGTTTTGAATTTACATGTAGTAATGAATAGCTTATAGTCAACATCATCATGTCGGCGAGTTGCATATCGGTCATTGTTAGGTTGTGTCGGCCGTTCCATCTCAAAATTCGGTGCACATTGCCAATTTCTTTCATAACTTCCGAAATGCCTTGTGTTATTATTTTGTGGCTGTTCCGTATTTCTATGCCCCTCTTCCCGTATTGGGGCGCGAGTGTCCTCTGAAATACGTAATTCTTGTATTACCTGTGTCAGCTGATCTTGTACTTCCCGGATTTCTCTTTTGTACTGTGTATTGATTTGATTTTGATTCTGTTTGAATTTTCTAATTTGTTCATACTCTTCTGTGTCAGTGAAGGCTACAGGTCTTGTGTCATTCAGGTCATCATCTACCTTTGTAGATAAGTTAGTGACCTGATCCGAAAGTTCGGCTACCTTCTCCGATAGTGAACACATTTCCTCAGTGTGTTTTTCTGAACCAAGTTTCAGAGTGTCCATTTGTGTTGAAATCGAATCTACTGTGTCCTTTAAGTTTTCCTGAGTTTTTGCAAGTTGCGTAACCGAATCGGTAGATGCAACTGAGTCAATTTTAGCTTGCAAGGTGTTGTGATTTTCATGAACAATAGTTTGCAGTTCTTTTATGGCTGCTTCGTGATTCTGTAATGCATTTTCATGACGCGAAAAAATAGGTTGGAAATGCTCACAAATTTGTGTTTTTACGTCATTACAGACTTTTTGACATTTCGATTCGATGTTATGTAACTCAGTAGTTAAATCTTCACGTGTTTGTTCAAGTGTGGTGTCTAACTTTTGAAGATTTTGTTCCATTGTGTCTAACTGTTGCTGTGTTTGTCTCTGGTGTTATTCCATTGTGTCTAACTTTTGAAGATTTTGTTCCATTGTGTCTAACTTTTTAAGATTTTGTTCCACTGTGTCTAACTTTTTAAGATTTTGTCCCATTTGTCTCTGATTTTGTTCCATTTGTTGCATTAATTGCAATAATAATGTATTAGTGTCTGGAATTTTTTTCTCTACGCTTTTCGGCAGTGCATTTGCACCGGCAACATTCACATTTTGACAAGCAGAAAATGTCTCTTGACTCATTTGAGAAAACGGTGATGACCCAAAACCTGAATCTACAGTATTTGCGAAATTGTGTCCTGTCATTTCGGATTCCTGAGGCAAGCTGTTGCCGACCGATCGATCGATAATGCTTCCCCGTTCACTACCTGTTTCACTGTCTACACCATTGTTTGCAGCCCGCTCCATTTCCCTATGCACAATTACCAAATTACTACTTTGAACATCAGTTAATTCATTACTCGGTGGCGCTAACACACTGCTTTCGTCTTCACTGTCATTTCTCAGTTTACTTTGGAGCCTAGTATTACGTTTTTCACACGCCATAATTGTCACAATATTTCACACGATAACACAGAAAAGCACAATTTGAAGAGCAAAACAAAATAACATAGCAATGGATATAATGTCTACTTAATTGGAAGCGCAGCTGCGAAATACTTGGTGCAAATCTACATGCATGCCACAACTGTTTTACTGTACAACAATGAAAGACTGCAACTACAAAGGAGATTCTCTCTACAATTATGCGCCAGCAATAAACAAAATCTACACTATTTACACAAACTACAAGAAAAAATCAGAAGATTCCCGTGAGGTATCCTGGCAGGGTCGCCATATGAAATGTCCCCTTAGAAAAATTTATACATGACTGTGCTTTAACCTGACACACAATATTTTTAGCGCAACGCAATCTGACTTTCAAAAATCTCTACAAAAGAATGGCCCTGACTAACATTAACCTATACCTTTCACAAATCACTTACCTCACAAAAATCTTCGTTACTGGAACTACTGCAATACAGCGAGCGCCACTACTGCCAGCTAAATAAAACATTCAAACTACGGAAGGCACTAACTACTGACAGGCATAGTTAGCAAATGAAAGATATTAATAGAGAACAAACAATGTATTTACCTTAATAGTCATAATATATATAGCGGTTCATGACAAATTACAAAACTCCGCCATCTCTCTCCCCACATCCACCACTGCTGGCGGCTCACCTCCAACTGCGTAGCGCTACGCGCTGTTAACAGCCCAGCTGCCCAACACTACAATGGCAGACAACAATGCAAACTAGCCACAGACTGCACACAGCACAGCCAGTGATTTTTTTATACAGAGGTGGTGTTACCAATAAAAAAACATAAACAGCCTACTTACACCTTTCTTCGCAAATTTTAAGTGAGCAAACCTCCAGGTACAGTAAGGACATAGGGACTGCATTGACCACCGTCAAGGTCACAGATCTCCGATAGGCGATCTAGTTGGGCTTTCCCTCGCCGATTAAACATATCTTTTATTACCCCTAAGTCTCGACAAATGTTGTTTTTTAAACAGCTCCTTTACTTACTTTTCGTTTCGAAGATGGAACTTCTGCTAGTACCATCATTTAACATCTGTACCTGTCCCATTTACGAACGGCATGTAGAAAGAATGTCTGTCGGTAAGCCTCTGTATTAGCTCCTATTTTCTCCTTGGATACATTTCGTGAGAAGTATGTGGGTGGAAATAATACGTTGCTCTAGAAATTTTAACAGCAAACCTCTCCGTGATACACACTACCTCTCTTGCAGCGACTGCCACTGGAGCTTGTGCCGGCCTCTGTGGCCGAGCGGTTCTATTCGCTTCAGCCCGGAACCGCGCTGCTGCTACGGTCGCAGCTTCGCATCCTGCCTCGGGCATGGGTGTGTGTGATGTCCTTACGTTAGTTAGGTTTAAGTAGTTCTAAGTTTTAGGGGACTGATGACCTCAGAAGTTATGTCCCATAGTGCTCAGAGCCATTTGAACCATTTGAACCTAAATCAGGATGGCAGGACGCGGGATTGAACCGTCGTCCTCCCGAATGCGAGTCCAGTGCGCTAACCACTGCGCCACCTCGCTCTGTGGGATGCTTTCATTGACGCCCTTTAAGCCTCTCGTGTCGGTTCTGAGTGGCTATGTGTCTGAAATGACACATCAGAAAACCGGGTGATTTCAACTTTGGGCGTCGCTCTTCTAACTTCCATCGTGGATGAATCAATAGAAGGGGTAAAATGTGGGAAATGTGGGTAAGAGGTGGTGTGACGACCCTCCCATCGTGCGACACGTCCACGAAGGTGTTGGACAGAATTTTGGTGAAGTCTGATGCCGATGTGAAATCATTAACCTACCTTACATCGCACATTAACTTCAGAGCTCTGGCCTATTCCCCTCTTGTGTCGACACCATGCTGTTTGAAGCTCGCCGTGCCCGAGGGCACCACGTTTTTACGTTATTATACAGGAAGGTTGTAGGCACCAAACTTACACGTACCTTTGGGAAATAATTACAGGTTTTCGAAAAAGTTATACTTTAATTGTATCGTGCAGCCTGTACAGAAAAAAAATGTAAATAGAATGATCAAAAAGAAAATGTAAGTATTGTATATAGAAATAAAAACAACAAACTGGAGTGAGAAACATAGTATTTAAGTCTGTCAGTGTAATGTATATACGTCTTCAGAGAAAAGCTTTGTAAATAAACCAATGTATATATGTCATAATAAAATAGCTTTGCAAATAATTGTATATAAGAAACAATTAGCTTTGTAAATAAACGAACGAAAAGTAATGTTGCAAATTGATGTATGTAAGAAAAATTATGTTTGTAAATAACACAGCAAAAGAAAATGTTAATAATAAACCGATAGTTAATTTGTTGTATTATTGTTATTACTTCCAAGTCCTTTCACTATCGTATTATTGTTGATAATAATTTGTTCTTAGCAAACCTTAACCTCTCTCCATGATGCACAGATCTCGAATGAAGAGGCCACCATAAGTAAACTAGTTTCAAAGGATGATAAGGTGGAGGGCGAGTTCAAATCTTAGTTGTCCATGGGGGAATGAATGGTCATTTTAATGTGCTCTCATTGACTGAGATACATAAGCGTTTCTCACCAATTTTATATGACCCAAACATTGTGACCGGCTTCGAGTTATGTCATGACCCTGAATATACTCATAACTAGCCCAAGTGTCTAACCTGATACCAAATGTCCTTATCAGTGAGCTTGTGATAAGATCATTAGCTTTTTTAGTACTGGCGGTCTTAAACTACTCTTCTTAACACGAGATCTGGAGAGCGTTGGATCAATAGTTCAGGAAACAGGAAAATGCCTGTACACCCAGTAGGCTTATCACCTCTGAACTTATATCTGTGGTGAAAGTGGAAGCAAGATGTCGCAAGCAAACGCTGACGACCCCGAAGACATGAAGTACAGTATTACACAGGATAGTGTTGCGATAAGACCAGAAGAAATTCGAATAGCAGTGTTGTGTGTCTGGAATCCCTGTATAGTGTGAATCATTGGAATTTTTGAAAATAAACTTTGGAGTTAATAATTTACCTTTGCTGAACAGCTGTGAGTAATTGTTTGGGATATATTCTAACAACTGTATCTCTGTAAACAACAAAAATTGGACACATGTTGTATCGAATATTTTATTCGAATTAGTCTATGCTACCACCTGCTAAAATATTTAATAGTCATCGCGCAAAATCTTATGTATAAACTTATCGTACCTGATCCTCTGTATGACATGTAAAGTCTAATAGAACGAATAGCGTCATTATCTATCTACCCACTGTCTTTCGTCAAATGGTCGCCTCGTCCGTTTCCTCATCGCCTCTTATGGTATCGCTATAGATAAGCGGATCAAGCCCACTAGTCGGAAGTTCCGGTGTAGTCGCCGGTTGTTTATAGTATAGTCGGTGAAAGAAGAGAGCTGGGAGCGATATTGCCACCTTGCAACTGCGAAGCGCAAACGAGTGCAGGCGTAAACAATGTCGTCTACAGAACTGCGGAAATACTGAAGAGTAGCCACGTTACGTGGTTGGTTGAAGAGGATGCACGAAGCAGTTGCGACGAGTCTACTGCAACTGTTAGGGATGATCTTATGCTAACTATAGTATACCTATATCCAGGTTAGGCGGCTGACCCCCGTTTAATCCTGTGTGGCACCATTTCGTCGTCATCTCCTGTGATAGCGCTGTAGATAACCAGAGGGAACTTACTACCCAGAATTCTGAATTACTGCCCGCATCTCGTGGTCGTGCGGTAGCGTTCTCGCTTCCCACGCCCGGGTTCCCGGGTTCGATTCCCGGCGGGGTCAGGGATTTTCTCTGCCTCGTGATGGCTGGGTGTTGTGTGCTGTCCTTAGGTTAGTTAGGATTAAGTAGTTCTAAGTTCCAGGGGACTGATGACCATAGATGTTAAGTCCCATAGTGCTCAGAGCCATTTGAACCATTTTTTTCTGAATTACTTGCCGTTTAAGCAGATCTATATATACTTGTATGTTGATATTTGGAATTTGACAGATTCGCATCAGAAAGGTCGAAATGTTTCCATTCGTTAACATTCCCGGATCTACGATATTTCCGAACAGGGGCAAAAACTTGATAGTGACGCCCCCTCCCTCCCCTCGAGCGTTTGAGTTTGGACGTCAAAAATTTTTAAAAATAGATTTTTCAAAAATACGTTCATTTCGTGGTGCACAGCTTTCTCAAGAGTTTGATATATAAACCATATATGTTCGAGGAAATGTAAGACATGTTATTTGGTGCTAAAGTGTAGTTCCACGCCTCTTCACACGGAATTCTTCTATCGTACGTCGTTGTATTTCGCTCTGTGGAATTCAAACGTGTATATTTTGTAATGGAAGCCATCAAACCTATATTCAGGACAGTGGAAATGAAAATGTCCTGTGGTGCCTCTCCTGCTCCCAGTCGCCCGGTTTGACATCCTAACCCCCCCCCCCCTTTAAAAAATACTAACAATTAAAACTGGGTGGGATTCTTTGTGGGTGGGAGAATTAGAACTCCTCAGAAAATTTGCACTCTTTATTGCCTATTAACTAATATCTTTCTCTTTTTTGAAACACAAAGTTAAATATAGTTAACATAAAACCAGTACAGACAAGAGGCAAGGAAGATAGTACACATCTCTTCAATCCTTAGGTCCTAGCATTTTTTCTCTAATCTTGCTACAGCTTTACACTTTCTGCGGAAAAATTTATTACCTCGTCAAAGTTCGTCAAACGTTTTGCTACGTGAAAAATCGAAATGTCATTGTCCGATACTGAAAAAGCTGTTAATACCAATAGTACCCAAGACTGGTATGGTTTCTCGATTTGATTGCGTCTATTTTGTCACTGTCTGCTAGATTAAACGAAATAGGCCTTTCAAATATTGCAGCAGTCGTAACATATGTCAAATAAGCGAAACTGTTTTGGCACAAATAGTCATTTTTTTTATTTGTCTCATGGTATGGTTTCTCGATTTGATTGCGTCTATATTGTCACTGTCTGCTAGATAAAACGAAATAGGCCTTTCAAATATTGCAGCAGTCGTAACATATGTCAAATAAGCGAAACTGTTTTGGCACAAATAGTCATTTATTTTTCTTTGCCTCATTTACATAAATAACACTTCAGAATATAATTAACGAAATGTCAATATCAAATGCCTAATAGGTCTCCTACAAACAGAAAGTTTTACCTAAGGAATTAGTTTCATATTTCATTCATACGCTCCAGTTTTTCAAGCACGAGATCGAAAAGTAGTAGTAGTACGAAATTTTTACGTAAATTAGAAATCGTCATATTCTTCCATATAATTTTTGTGATGTGCCCGTTTCTTCTCCTTCCTAGTTCTATCAATCTTATCAAAACTTTTTCTCCTGTTAACTTCATTAACCCGGCCAGGATCACCTGTTCAGTTATCCCGCGTTTATTCTCCAGTTAGCCGTTATTACGTGTTCGTGCAACGTGCTTTCCGCGCTGTTCCGAGAATTGAACTTAAGCGGCTGCTAACCGGGGACTGTAAAATTGGCCCTTAGTAGTGTAGCGAACTGGCAAAAATTTTCTGTCAAAATTTCATTCTCTTGGATACACAGAGAAGATAATATACAATCGTTCTTACATATCGTTCCTGTTAGTCGTATATTTCTGCTCTAGTAGTCTGAATCTATGGATTTCGCTAATAATTATAACAACGCTTATCATTCGTATTCACCTATTCGGGTTTTTCGGCTCAGCTCGTATAGCCCCGCCCCTTTTGTCTGCTGGAATTTTTTTTATTTCAAGATGCCACGGGGATTCCCATGGTAGAGACATCACATACACTACGCACGCATTCAAAAATCAACTTATAATTCGCTCAGAAATCAACTTAGAATGTGTTCAAAATTGTTCAAAAACAAACAGGGATGCGTTTCAAAATCATACGAATAATCGATAGACCAACGTGCGCTGGAAACTATGCGCTTTGTAAAACAAGGTTTTCTTCTAAAAAGAATATTAGTTTGGCGCCCAATTTTAAGTTTCGTATTTGCTGGACGTGAAGCATTTTCCAAAACATAGTGCTATCATTTAGCGGGAATTTCATAGGACACAAAAAGTGTGTATACAATTGAAGAGTTCAAATATCAAATGTTCTAAGTACCAAATATCACATTTTTTAGGGGAATCAAAAAATAATGTGTTGTGACGAGATGAAGCTATAGCTATCCGGCCACAACTGTGGGTTCCTTGATTGCTCAGTGAAGTGGCACATCAAACTAGATCACGTGAAATATTAGTTCATTTTATTCTATAACAAAATAAAAGATTTACTTAGGTTTGACGCACGTCTTTGCCACAACAGTACTGACCTTGGAAAGTGGACGTGTTTGTGCGGGTTATCTACATGTACGGACAATATCAATGACATTGTCATTCTTATCAATGATGTCATCAAACCATGTCCTCTCTTTCCTCTTTTCTCCTCCTCTCCAGCCATCACGATGTGGTATTACAATGAGACAGCCAATCAGAAGGTAATTTCAATAAAAGAATAAATAAAATAGACTTAAAAAAATCGGCGGAACAAGCCCGGTTGTGCTTTGTATGGTGCCAAACTCGAAGTTATGCAGTAAAAAATTGTGTGATCATCACTTGAATATGCGACAAGGTCAAAGATATGCATTATTTCCGTGAAAGTCAAAGACATTTGCGTGTAGGTACAAACATACATACACACAGGTCTCGTACTAAGCTGAAGGAACTTTCAGATAAAATAAATAAAACATGTATTTTAATTAGCTATCAGCTTTAATGCTTTTACGCTTTGATACATACACAATCGACCACCTCCATAGCCGATTAAATGGTTCAAATGGCTCTGAGCGCTATGGGACTTAACATCTGAGGTCATCAGTCCCCTAAAACTTAGAACTGCTTAAACAAATGGTTCAAATGGCTCTGAGCACTATGGGACTTAACATCTATGGTCATCAGTCCCCTAGAACTTAGAACTACTTAAACCTAACCAACCTAATGACATCACACAACACCCAGTCATCACGAAACTGCTTAAACCTAACTAACCTAAGGACACCACAAACATCCATGCCCGAGGCAGGATTCGAACCTGCGACCGTAGCAGTCGCGCGGTTGCAGACTGAAGCGCCTAGAACCGCTCGGCCACCCCCCATAGCCTATTAGTTAGGGTCACTGCCTTTGGTGCGTAAGGATCCGGGTTCAGCTCCTGGTAACCTCAGATAGGGAAGTCTGGAATGGGGACTGATTCAGTCTCACGATAAAATAGGTCAACATCATTTTTCAGATGACAGTGGTCCCAAGCTAATGTTTTCTCCTTACCTGGAAGTATAAAACGTTTTTTATCCTGCGCTAGCATGTAGCAACGTGGGATAATTGAATGAAAAAGACACTGTACAGGAAAAAAATTATAGAGCGCATGAGCCTAAACTTGTTTTTACGTTGCGGTGGGTTACTGCCGAATCACACAGCAAGCGTAATCTACATGAGTAATCTGAACTGTACTTGTCTCGCCTGCATCCGCCGGCAGCATGCACCTTGTGCAGTCCTTAAGATTCTTTTGGCTCTTAAGGGGACTTCCATTAACGACGTGAACTCAGAAATGGGTGGGGTGGGGGGGAGGGGTGAGGGGTGTGGCAACATCTCACCAAATCTTATTTAGAGGGAGGGGACCAATGAAAATCTCACGTCACCTTTTTAATTCAGAGAATATACATTATTATAACGGATAACTTTTTTTATAAAATTAATCCCCAGCTTAGGCTATCTTAAAGTGTCAACCAACCTTTATGGCCTCTATGGTCTGTACCGAACGCCTACACGTGTGCATGCCCGTGATCCCCGATTTGAAACAAATGCCACACAAGCGTCTGATTTCATGAAGAGTGTTCCCCGACTTGCCCGTCGAAATCACTGAGTGTCAGTTAGTGAGTCAGTCGTGATATTCTGGAACGCATACACTGAAGCAGCAAGGAAACTGGTATAGGCATGCGTATTCAAGTACAGAGATATGTAAACAGGCAGAATACGGCAACTCCTATATAAGACAAGTGTCTGCGCAGTTGTTAGATCGGTTACTGCTGCTACGATGGCAGGTTATCAAGATTTAAGTGAGTTTGAACGTGGTGTCATAGTCGGCGCACGAACGATGGGACACAGCATCTCCGAGGTAGCGATGAAGTACCATGAATATCGGGAAACCGGTAAAACATCAAATATTCTACATCACTGCGGCCGGAAGAAGATCCTGCAAGAACGGGATCAATGACGACTGAGAGAATCGTTCAGCGTAACAGAAGTGCAACGCTTCCGCAAATTGCTGCAGATTTCAATGCTGGGCCATCAAAAAATGTCAGCGTGCGAACCATTCAACGAAACCCTTCGATATGGGCTTTCGGAGCCGGAGGCCTCTCGTGCACCCTTGATGAGTGCACGACGCAAAACTTTACTCTTCCGTTGAGCCCGCCAACATCGCCACTGGACTGTTGATGACTAGAAACATGTTGCCTCATCGGACGAGTCTCGTTTCAAATTGTATCGAGCGGATCGACGCGTACGGGTTGGAGACAACCTCACGAATCCATGAACCCCGCATGTCAGCAGGGTACTGTTCAAGCTGGTGGAGGCTCTGTAGTGGTGTGGGGCGCGTGCAGTTGGAGTGAAATGCGACTCCTGATACGACTAGATACGACTCTGACAGATGACACGCACGTAAGTATCCTTTCTGATCACCTGCCATTTACGTCCATTGTGCATTCCGACGGACTTGGGCAAATCCAGCAGGACAGTGCGATACCCACACGTCCAGAACTGCTACAGCGTAGCTCCAGGAACACCCGTCTGAGTTTTAACACTTCAGCTGGCTACCAGACTCTCCAGACATGAACATTATTGAGCATATTTGTGATGCCTCGCAACGTGCTGTTCAGAAGAGATCTCCACACCCTCATGCTCTTACGGATTTCTGGACAGCCCTGCGGAATTGATGGTGTCAGTTCCCTCCAGCACTCATTCAGACATTAGTCGAGTCCATGCTGCTTCGTGTTGCGGCACTTCTGCGTGCTCGTGGGGGCCCTACACGATATTACGATCTTTGGTTCTTCAGCGCATAAAGTCGATGTGCGTTCAACATGAATTTCTATCAAGACTTTTACAGTGCATCTGTTAAACAGCATGCCTTCAAGTCGAAACAAAAGTGCCAACAAGAAGTTAATTGTTCGTGGCAGAGAGCTAAGCTGAAGTTCAGCGAGAATAATTCTCTTAGCGATCATATTAATCAAGAGACACAAAATGGCAACTGATTATGTCCAACCTATTCATGGAATGTGGGGGCCCTGAACATCAACAAAAGCAAAACGAGGATAATGGAACGTGTTGTTGTTGTTGTGGTCTTCAGTCCTGAGACTGGTTTGATGCAGCTCTCCATGCTACTCTATCCTGTGCAAGCTTCTTCATCTCCCAGTACCTACTGCAATCTACATCCTTCTGAATCTGCTTAGTGTATTCATCTCTTGGTCTCCCTCTACGATTTTTACCCTCCACGCTGCCCTCCAATACTAAATTGGTGATCCCTTGATGCCTCAGAACATGTCCTACCAACCGATCCCGTCTTCTGGTCAAGTTGTGCCACAAACTTCTCTTCTCCCCAATCCTGTTCAATACTTCCTCATTAGTTATGTGATCTACCCATCTAATCTTCAGCATTCTTCTGTAGCACCACATTTCGAATGCTTCTATTCTCTTCTTGTCCAAACTATTTATCGTCCATGTTTCACTTCCATACATGGCTACACTCCATACAAATACTTTCAGAAATGACTTCCTGACACTTAAATCTATACTCGATGTTAACAAATGTCTTTTCTTCAGAAAAGCTTTCCTTGCCATTGCCAGTCTACATTTTCTATCCTCTCTACTTCGACCATCATCAGTTATTTTGCTCCCCAAATAGCAAAACTCCTTTACTACTTTAAGTGTTTCATTTCCTAATCTAATTCCCTCAACATCACCCGACTTAATTCGACTACATTCCATTATCCTCGTTTTGCTTTTGTTGATGTTCATCTTATATCCTCCTTTCAAGACACTGTCCATTCCATTCAACTGCTCTTCCAAGTCCTTTGCTGTCTCTGACAGAATTACAATGTCATCGGCGAACCTCAAAGTTTTTATTTCTTCTTCATGGATTTTAATACCTACTCCGAATTTTTCTTTTGTTTCCTTTACTGCTTGCTCAATATACAGATTGAACAACATCGGGGAGAGGCTACAACCCTGTCTTACTCCCTTCCCAACCACTGCTTCCCTTTCATGTCCCTCGACTCTTATAACTGCCATCTGGTTTCTGTACAAATTGTAAATAGCCTTTCGCTCCCTGTATTTTACCCCTGCCACCTTAAGAATTTGAAAGAGAGTATTCCAATCAACATTGTCAAAAGCTTTCTCTATGTCTACAAATGCTAGAAACGTAGGTTTGCTTTTCCTTAATCTTTCTTCTAAGATAAGTCGTAAGGTCAGTATTGCCTCACGTGTTCCAGTGTTTCTACGGAATCCAAACTGATCTTCCCCGAGGTCGGCTTCTACTAGTTTTTCCATTCGTCTGTAAAGAATTCGTATTAGTATTTTGCAGCTGTGACTTATTAAACTGATAGTTCGGTAATTTTCACATCTGTCAACACCTGCTTTCTTTGGGATTGGAATTATTATATTCTTCTTGAAGTCTGAGGGTATTTCGCCTTTTTCATACATCTTGCTCACCAGATGGTAGAGTTTTGTCAGGACTGGCTCTCCCAAGGCCGTCAGTAGTTCCAATGGAATGTTGTCTACTCCGGGGGCCTTGTTTCGACTTAGGTCTTTCAGTGATCTGTCAAACTCTTCACGCAGTATCGTATCTCCAATTTCATCTTCATCTACATCCTCTTCCATTTCCATAATATTGTCCTCAAGTACATCGCCCTTGTATAGACCCTCTGTATACTCCTTCCGCCTTTCTGCTTTCCCTTCTTTGCTTAGAACTGGGTTTCCATCTGAGCTCTTGATATTCATACAAGTGGCTCTCTTTTCTCCAAAGGTCTCTTTAATTTTCCTGTAGGCAGTATCTATCTTACCCCTAGTGAGATGAGCCTCTACATCCTTACATTTGTCCTCTAGCCATCCCTGCTTAGCCATTTTGATCTGCTGTCGATCTAATTTTTGAGACGTTTGTATTCCTTTTTGCCTGCTTCATTTACTGCATTTTTATATTTTCTCCTTTCATCAATTAAATTCAATATTTCTTCTGTTACCCAAGGATTTATACTAGCCCTCGTCTTTTTACCTACTTGATCCTCTGCTGCCTTCACTACTCCATCCCTCAAAGCTACCCATTCTTCTTCTACTGTATTTCTTTCCCCCATTCCTGTCAATTGCTCCCTTATGCTCTCCCTGAAACTCTGTACAACATCTGGTTCTTTCAGTTTATCCAGGTCCCACCTCCTTAAATTCCCACCTTTTTGCAGTTTCTTCAGTTTTAATCTACAGGTCATAACCAATAGATTGTGGTCAGAGTCCACATCTGCCCCTGGAAATGTCTTACAATTTAAAACCTGGTTCCTAAATCTCTGTCTTACCATTATACCATTATATAATCTATCTGATACCTTTTAGTATCTCCAGGGTTCTTCCATGTATACAACCTTCTTTCATGATTATCAAACCAAGTGTTAGCTATGATTATGTTGTGCTCTTTGCAAAATTCTACCAGGCGGCTTCCTCTTTCATTTCTTAGCCCCAATCCATATTCACCGACTATGTTTCCTTCTCTCCCTTTTCCTACACTCGAATTACAGTCACCCATGACTATTAAATTTTCGTCTCCCTTCACTATCTGAATAATTTCTTTTATTTCATCATACATTTCTTCAATTTCTTCGTCATCTGCAGAGCTAGTTGGCATATAAACTTGTACTACTGTAGTAGGTGTGGGCTTCGTATCTATCCTGGCCACAATAATGCGTTCACTGTGCTGTTTGTAGTAGCTTACCCGCATTCCTATTTTCCTATTCATTATTAAACCTACTCCTGCATTACCCCTATTTGATTTTGTGTTTATAACCCTGTAGTCACCTGACCAGAAGTCTTGTTCCTCCTGCCACCGAACTTCACTAATTCCCACTAGATCTAACTTCAACCTATCCATTTCCCTTTTTAAATTTTCTAACCTACCTGCCCGATTAAGGGATCTGACATTCCACGCTCCGATCCGTAGAACGCCAGTTTTCTTTCTCCTGATAACGACATCCTCCTGAGTAGTCCCCGCCCGGAGATCCGAATGGGGGACTATTTTACCTCCGGAATATTTTACCCAAGAGGACGCCATCATCATTTAATCATACAGTAAAGCTGCATGCCCTCGGGAAAAATTACGGCTGTAGTTTCCCCTTGCTTTCAGCCGTTCGCAGTACCAGCACAGCAAGGCCGTTTTGGTTATTGCTACAAGGCCAGACCAGTCAATCATCCAGACTGTTGCCCTTGCAACTACTGAAAAGGCTGCTGCCCCTCTTCAGGAACCACACGTCTGTCTGGCCTCTCAACAGATACCCCTCCGTTGTCGTTGCACCTACGGTACGGCTATCTGAATCGCTGAGGCACGCAAGCCTCCCCACCAACGGCAAGGTCCATGGTTCATGGGGGGAATGGAACGTAGTCGAATTAAGTCTGGTGATGCTGAGGGAATTAGATTAGGAAGTGAGACACTTAAAGTAGTAAAGGAGTTTTGCTATTTGGGGAGCATAATAATTGATGATGGTCGAAGTAGAGAGGATAGAAAATGTAGACTGGCAATGGCAAGGAAAGCGTTTCTGATGAAGAGAAATTTTTTAACATCGAGTATATATTTGAGTGTCAGGAAGTCGTTTCTGAAAGTACGAGTATTTGTATGGAGTGTAGCCATGTATGGAAGTGAAACATGGAAGATAAATAGTTTGGACAAGAAGAGAATAGAAGCTTTCGAAATGTGGTGCTACAGAAGAATGCTGAAGATTAGATGGGTAGATCACATAACTAATGAGGAGGTATTGAACAGAATTGGGGAGAAGAGGAGTTTGTGGCACAACTTGACAAGAAGAAGGAACCGGTTGTTAGGACATGTTCTGAGGCGTCAGGGGATCACAAATTTAGCATTGGAGGGCAGTGTGGAGGGTAAAAATGGTAGAGGAAGACCAAGAGATGAATACACTAAGCAGATTCAGAAAGATGTAGGTTGCAGTAAGTACTGGGAGATGAAGAAGCTTGCACAGGATAGAGTAGCATGGAGAGCTGCATCAAACCAGTATCTGGACTGAAGACCACAACAACAACAACATTCATGGAATGTATGGCCAGACTATATAATTTTATTTATTGAGTGTTAATATGTTGTTTAAACGTTTTCTGTGGAGACATATCACGATGTATGTAAAGCCCTCTAATGGATAAGTTCTTACGATCGGTGCGCGCCTACATAATAACGTCCTGATGGCCGACGCAACGAAGGGCGCTGACCACTGATGTCTTTTTTCAGCTGTCATATAGACCTTTATCTTTCATAGGTAATTTATAGGTTGCTACAGGCAATGTATTACGTATATTAATTTTTGACCGTAAATTCACCAAAAAACAGGGTCGGACCCATTATCTTCATATATTTCCTTTTAATAATTTCATATGGGTAACTGTATTCGTCTTTTACTGTATCACAATTGGTTTCTATGATAGTTATCAATATTTAAAAGTCTGCTACATGTATTTTATCTAATGTGTTTTTATCAGATTATGTATTTTGCGTAAATGATGACTATATCCAAGCCTACAATAGGTAGATTGTAGGCAAACAGATTTCTGGTATCTACTGTACTTCAGTAGCCAGTTGCAATAATGACTGTGTGGACGATGTGGCCTATTCTACACCTTATTTTAGATCTATGTGACGCTGCTGTGCTGATTATATTTATATATTTTGACGATGTCTTTATGGCCTTATCACATGGTGTAGAAAAGGTACGTTATACAGTATTTTATCTGTTCATTTCCCTGATTTTATGATAATATATTGTGATACGTATTGCTGTATTGCGTTGAAAGACACGCTGCTCACTAGGTGTATATATTTGTATATTGTAGATCTGAGGATGGTCATTACGGACTGAAAACGGTCACCGTCAAAAGAATTGATTCAAAGACTGGAATAAAAAAACATTTGACTTGCATATGTAATATATGTGGGATTTAATTTCAAAATTTCAGCTATGAAACCTTACATATTTCATTCCTTTACTTTTCTTTTTCTCGAAAATTGCACAGTTAGCACTAAAGCTCTGACTTCATGAATTTTACCGTTTTGTTTTCTCCTTACTCACGAGACAAAATGTTAGTTACTCATTTAAAAGAGCACACTGGTCACGCCGTAGAACGTGGAGAACTGGTAGAAACCGGACATGACGCAAGTCATAGCAGTGAAGTAATATGTATGTGCCAGTCGGATCTATAGAATCAGTGCAATTAGATGGATCAACGAGGAGACGAGACAGAATGGCAGAAAGGATCTATCGTGTAGGGACGTACCCATGATCACACAGTAAATTAACTCTGTACGAGAAAGAATTGTTTAGCCAGCGCAACTGTGTACCACACGTCAGTATGTTCTCCTTGAGAATAGTAATCGATAAAACTGCTCTATTTATCATGTATTTCTAAGCCCATTACGAGTTATGCTGTGGTAAATATTCATATCAATGTATCAGGAGCGCAAAATATATGCTGAAAAAACGTGAAAACTTTGCAGGAAGTTAGCAGTAGCAACTTCCTTAACTAAACCTGTGCCCTCCGGAGAAAGATATTTCCCAAATGACTGGGGTAGGAGGAAGACGGGCTCCCAGCCAACTTTAGACCATGCATATAAATCCACATTAGCAGCCTCTTAGCTATCGGAAACAGTTTCACGACTTTCAAGAAAGCACGGGCGGACATTCCATCCTACTTGTTGGTTCTGTACTAAAAGTTTCACCCACTGGTCCACTTGACACTGTTACCCAGACTGTAGCCACGCGTGTCACTAGCACTAAATTACTGGGAGACGACGACGAAATAGACTGGGTATAAATCACAAGGAGGTCCAGACGGAGGATCCCCTTGTAAAAAGGTGAAACATCAGGTCCCGAAACCACTTGTTGGAGGATTCTGGGTGCCTCAGACCATATACACTCATGCTCATAAATTAAGGACAATTGCAGAATGTGGTGCCACACAACGTGGCACTGCACAAAAATGATTCTAATAGCATAGACACATAGGGAACACACACGACACAGAGCTGTATGTCCACGGTATTGGTGATAAGTTAACAAAACCGTCCCGAAACACATGTGCTACAAAACGCCACTGTTTCCTGCGCATGTACCCCGACATCAATATGGGATATCATCACCATGCACAAGTACATACGCCGCACAACGGGTTGACATACTCTGGATCAGGTGGTCGAGCAGCTGCTGGGGTATAGCGTCCCATTCTTGCACTAGTGACTGTCGGAGCTCCTGAAGTGTCGTAGGGGTTTGAAGACGTTCAGCGATACGTCGACCGAGAGCATCCCAGACGAGCTCGATGGGGTTTAGGTCTGGAGAACAGGCAGGCCACTCCATTCGCCTGATATCTTCTGTTTCAAGGTACTCCTCCACGGTGGCAGCTCGGTGGAGCCGTTCGCTATCATCCATCATGAGGAAGGTGGGACACACCGCACCCCTGAAAAGGCGGACATACTGGTGCAAAATGACGTCTCGACACACCTGACCTGTTACAGTTTCTCTGTCAAAGACATGCAGGGGCGCATTTGCATGAATCATAATCCCACCCCACACCATCAAACCACGACCTCCATACAGGTCCCTTTCTAGGACATTAAGGGGTTGGTATCTGGTTCCTGTTTCACGCCAGATGGAAACCCGGCGAGAATCATTGTCCAGACTACACCTGGACTCGTCCGTTAACATAACCTGGACCACTGTTCCAATGATCATGTGTTGTGTCCTTGGCATCAGGCTTTACGGGCTGTCCTGTGACCAGGGGTCAGTGGAATTCACCTTGCAGGTCTCCGGGCGAATAAACCATGTCTATTCAGTCGTCTGTAGACTGTGTGTCAGGAGACAACTGCTCCAGTGGCTGCGGTAAAGTCCCTAGCAAGGCTACCTGCAGTACTCCGTGGCCGTGTGCGGGCACTGATGGTGAGATATCGGTCTTCTTGTGGTGTTGTACACTGTGGACGTCCCGTACTGTAGCGCCTGGACACGTTTACTGTCTGCCGGAATCGTTGCTATGATCGTGGGATCACACTTTGTGGCACACGGACAGCCCGTGCTATGACCTGCTGTGTTTGACCAGCCTCCAGTCGCCCAAGTATTCTAGCCCTCATAACGTCATCGATATGTGTTCTTTGAGGCACTTTCAACACACAGTCACCATTAGCACGTCTGAAAACGTCTGCACACTTATTCGCTGCACCGTTCTCTGACATGCACCAACACAGCTCTGCATATGTGGACTGCTGCCAGCGCCACCGTGCGACGACCGCAGGTCAAATGCACCGCATGGTCATACTCCGAGGTGATTTAAACCCGCAAATCGCCCACCAGATCATTGTTTCACCATGTATCAGCATTATCCTTAGTTTATGAGCACGAGCGTGTTTTAATGGCACTTAAAACTCCTCAAGCGTGCCAACTTGAGACTGGATTAAAACGTATTTTGGGATTAGCGCGTATAAAAAAGTTATGTAATATTAACATATAAATTTATCGATAGTGTGTGAATGACTTTTATGTATTATGTTCCAAACAACCGTGAAAACTACACTGCCAGGAAAAAAAAATTAGTACACCCTTTTGGAGGTTTCCAATTTAGTAAAGATTTATTGTTGCAACAGTGCGTATGGAGTATATCAAATGATTACCTTTACAGATCAATAGCATGGACAGTTTTGAGGTTCTAGGTATCGACCTGTGCTGAAACACACTTATTAGTATGGGGTGTAGCCTCCACAGACGGCAATGCAGGCGCTGACTGTGGTCTCAAGTCGATCGTGCAGACGGCGAATACTGTCCTGGAATACATTATGCCACGCCTGCTAGACCTGTTCGTGTAGTTTTGTAAGAGTTGTAGGTTGACGGGTCACTTGTCGTCCCATCGTACGCCATATGTGTTTGATTGGAGACAAATCCAGGGATCGTGCTGGTCAGGGGAGTTGCTGCATGTCGTGCAGAGCTATTGAGTTCATGATAAGCTTGTGGGTGAGCATTATCCTGTTGAAACAACACATCACATTCCTGTTGCAAGAACAGTAAAAGAACGTGTCTAACAACATTATGCACGTACTGAGCGCTGATTAGTGTCCTCTCCAGAAACACAAATGGTGAACGAGAGTTGTAGCTTGTCGCACCTTGGACGATAAGGCGTGGGATGGGGTCAGTTTGTCTTAAATGAATGCACTCTATAAGACAGCACTCGACAGTTCTACGTCATTCGTGCAAACGGCCGTCACCTGCGTGTTAGCAGAATCTGCTTTCATTGCTGACGACCACGGCGCACCTTTCTACCATCTAAGTGATCCTCTGACGGTATCAGTCGAGCCGTGCATGTCGGTGCTTTGGCGTGAGTCGAACACGGGATAGTGGCGTGCGTGCCTGTAGTCCCACTGGTAATAACCGGTTCGCAACAGTTCGTGTTGACACGCCCTCTCATCTGTGTTGTAGGAACTGTATGATCTGCCACTGCTACGACGGTCCTGGTGGGCATTTGTGCTGCGTGGACGTCCAGAACCTCGTCTACAAGTGTGACAATGTTCACAATGTAACACCCCCTTTCTTATCCGGTTGGTGGACTAATTAAAGAATAACCGCGTTCCTAATGTTTTGATATTAATTTGGGATAAGACATAGAATCCGAAGTGAAAGTATTACCCGGTAGAAGTGAGATGCTGTCATAACTTGGTCGTTTTGTGCGATTTACTTTGTGCAATAACGATCGGCAGAAATAAACATAGTACAAAATAATACAGAAACTAGCTGGTGAAATTTTGGTCCCCAATGATGAATTAATTTTAACTCTGTTTGAAAATTACTGTAAATGAACGGTCGCCAGCTCACTTAGTGTGAGACAAATCAGTTAAAACTCTTGACTTTGAAATTAAATTACGTTACTATTATAGCACGTTGCAGGCGTGGACAGTCGCAAAGGCACTGACTCGCGCTCATTATCAAAACACAATGATGACCCAAAAAAATTTCAGTCATGGACAAAAGCAAACCTGCAACTACTTCATGAAATTAATTACTAGTTCTTTACACTACCAGTTGGGTAACAACTGAACTACGTTTCTTACTGTGATGCGAAATGCTGTTAAACTGTTTTGCAAAACGTAAACTTTTCAAAAAGAATAATTTTTGTATTTAAATTGACAGTTCTACAATAAGAACCGGTTTTTAAAATGATTACGAAGTTCTCTACTTTGACATATTGTTACGTAAATTACCTCTCAGGCGAAACTATATGAACATGAAATATTGTTAACTATACTGCTTTGTAAAATTATTTGTCAATACTCAGCACTCAATTAGCAAGTCCAAAAAAATAACTTTTTTGTTCACTTTCATTTAAACTATTAATCAGTTCGATAAACTTCACTCTTCTTATTATTTACTTGCAGTTCATTAATGACAAATTCTGTTAATTATGGATACGGAGAGGATCCTGTCAGGTAGTTCCTACTGAGAATTACACACGTTAACACCCGTTAGTTGCCAAAGTATTTGTTATTGGAGGATTCACAACTAACACTGGCAAGTCTTTTACAATTATAAATAATAAACGTGTTGGGTCTCACTTCATAGCGGTGCGACAACGTAAGGCTACAGGTTCTTCACTATAATTAACTTTGGGCCCCCAGCGCCCTTCTTAAACGCTGGTTAACCTTGATGTTTTGTGCTGTGCCCAATTACTTCTCCAAATTATGCCTGGCCATACCGTACGTGGGAGCTTGCAGTAAAACAAGTCTTGCGTCCTCTCGCAGCAGAATTCGTCCTTTGTGTCCGACACGCTCACTTGCTACCAACCGACTCTCGTTACTATCTGACAGACACTGCCCAACTGCCGCGCTCCTGCGCTCAGCAACAGTACGACAGTAACGATAACCTCTTTGGCTTACATAACGATATTCCCTGACTTGGCCAGTGCGTTTGTTACAATTCTTTACATTCTCTTTCATTGGTTATTTTGCACACAGGAAATTATTAAAACATATATACATCACAATAACATACACATATCAAAAAAAGTTTTGCATCACCTCGGTTCCGAGAGTTCCGGAACCTGTACAGAAAATTGGAATAGAGATCAACATAAATATCATTTCCGTCCTTCTTATTTCTCATGAAAAACCACACATTACATGTTGTACCCCCATACAGCGAGACCTTGAGAGGTGGTGGTCCAGATTGCTGTACACACCGGTACCTCTAATACCCAGTACCAAGTCCACTTGCATTGATGCATGCCTGTAATCGTCGTGGCATACTATCCATAAGTTCATCAAGGCACTGTTGGTCCAGATTGTCCCACTCCTCAACGGCGATTCGGCGTAGATCCCGCAGAGTGATTGGTGGGTCACGTCGTCTGTAAACAGCCCTTTTCAATCTATCCCAATCATGTTCAATAGGGTTCACGTCTGGAGAACATGCTGGCCACTCTAGTCGAGCGATGTCGTTATGCTGCAGGAAATCATTCACAAGATGTGCACGATGGCGTCGCGAATTGACACTAATGCCTCGCCAATATGCTGCCAATGTGGTTGCACTATCGGTCGGAAGATGGCATGCACGTATCGTACAAGCGTTACGGCGCCTTCTATGACCACCAGCGGCGTATGTCGGCCCGACATAATGCCACCCCAAACCTTGCTGCACTCGCTGGACAGTGTGTCTAAGGCGTTCAGCCTGATCGGGTTGCCTCCAAACACGTCTCCGACCATTGTCTCGTTGAAGGCATATGTGACACTCATCGGTGAAGAGAATGTGATGCCAGTCCTGAGCAACGTGATGTCAATCCCGAGCGGTCCATTCGGCATGTTGTTGGGCCCATCTGTACCGCGCTGCATGGTGTCGTGGTTGCAAAGATGGACCTCGCCATGGACGTCAGGAGTGAAGTTGCGCATCATGCAGCCTATTGCACACAGTTTGAGTCGTAACACTACGTCCTGTGGCTGTACGAAAAGTATCAATCAACATGGTGACTTGCTGTTAGGGTTCCTCCGAGCCATAATCCGTAGGTAGCGATCATCCACTGCAGTAGTAGTCCTTGGGCGGCCTGAGCGAGGCATGTCATCGACAGTTCCTGTCTCTCTGTATCTCCTCCATGTCCGAACAACATCTCTTTGGTTCACTCGGAGGCACCTAGACACTTTCCTTGTTCAGAGCCCCTCCTGGCACAAAGTAACATTGCAGATGCGATGTAACAGTGGTTTTGACCTTCTAGGCATGGTTGAGCTACAGGCAACACTAGCTGTATACCATCTTTCTGGTGGAATGACTAGAAATGGTCGGCTGTCGGACTCCCTCCATCTGATAGGCGCTGCTCATGCATGGTTGTTTACATCTTTGGGCAGGTTTAGTGACATCTCTGAACAGTCAAAGGGACTGTGTCTGCGGTACAGTATCCACAGTCAAGTCTATTTTCAGGAGTTCTGAGAACTAGGGTGATGCAAAACTTTTTTTTATGTGTGTATTTATACACTTTATTTAAATATACATAGTTAATAAAGCAGGAAAAAGTTTATGTGGGGGCACCGTGTTGTTGCATTACAACAAGACCACTGTTACCAGCATCGTTGCACAATTGATGCAGCATGTCCAACTCGTGTGGAAATTCTTCGAAAGGACCATTCCGCCACTCGGAAAGCCACAGTTTGATTCCTTTTAAACTTGATCATTTGGCAGTAGCAAGCAAGAGTAAGTGTCCGTGGCATGGTTTCTGACATTCTGCGTGGTTTCTGTTTGTTCTAAGTCGTGTCTCCCTACCACTTTCGCGCAACGACGCTCTGAGCGTGTTTTTTAGGGAATTGACTAGTTTGAACCTGGGACCTGTTGCTGGTAAGGAGACGCCAGACCACACATGACATGTAGAGTTCAGAAGAGTTCAGTGAGACTAGCGATGATATAATCAAATACGTAAAGATTTCAGCGTCAGCTCCACTGCACTCCCTGTAAAAGAATCTTAATATTAACTAAATTTAGTGGAAGGGGTTCAAAGCTTTCCTATTTTTAGTTAGCTGGTAAAATAACGTCGAAAAAACAGTGAAGTTCACCATTAGAAATTTTATTCTACTCACAAAACATTGTTTATAAATTGCACTATTGATAAAAGGAAATGTTTTAATACAGGATGATAAAAACCAACTGCATTCAACAAAAATGTGAACGAATATTCCCCAAATGGGTTTCCAAGTTCTACAATGGATCGAAGGATGACCTATGCCATATCACATCTATAATCTAGGTTTAAATTAAGTTTCACAAAAGAGAAAACTATCAAAATGGTCTAAAGTGACCCTCAATTATCTTTAATTACTTATCTCACTTGTCGTAAATTATAGTGGCTGATGTGGCTTCTCAATAATTATATAACAGAAAAATCATCGCGTTTCAGATTTTAACTTACGTAGCAAATGTGAATACCATGAGCATCAATTGACGATCGACACTAGTACTGTGTAAAAAGGGGATGTAGCAGATGAGACTTCTGCAGTTCTGAGTGAAGCCGTATGCGCTCAAAAATGCGGCATCGCGTGCGTTCATTACCTTGTCGGTGTTCATCAGGGGGCTGCGGCCGGCGCAGCTCCATGCATCTCGCCGTCTCGGAAGCAACTCTCTCCTAACTTCTCCTTACTACAATTTACCGAAGTTGGATTAAAAAAAACTATCTGGCTGTGTTTTCATCTGACCAATCATGGTCTCAATGTTAACCTTAAGCTCCGCCTCCAAAAATTCTGTCTATCCAATGAGAAACGTCATACTTTTCGTGGTGGGGCAATGTTTTTTAGGTTTGCAACGTAACAGAGACGAGAAAAAGTCTCACGCTAAAACTTGCGGCTGGTCTGGCCCTTTTAGTGTTATCGTAAGATCTATACTGTTCTTCTGGAGGGCTCTATCTTTTAACATGGGCTGGGGGGTGGTCCTGGTGGTTAGTTGGCGACGTGGGTGTCCGTCCCTTATCGTAGGTCCTTCTAGCTTAAAACGGTTCTGCTCTCGGTTTCTGTTCTCGTTTCTCCCCTCGGAACTGCGTCTGTCTCACGGTGGGAAGGTATGACATGCATGTAGGCATTCTTGTGTTAGTCTGTGGTATTCCATTTGCTCTCTCATTACTCGTATTACTTTGGTTAATTTAATGTCACGATTTATTCGGAGCTATGTGACATACTACTGGATTTGCTTACCATGTCAGGGTTTTCATGGAAGGTGTTGGATTGGCCTGACACCTAACATATCACCACCCTTCGAACTTAATTTTTGCACTGAATTTAGTCAGTGATTGAATCGTTGTCTAAGTCAGTCAAAAATTATTCCTTTATCTAAATTTTGTTGCCTACTGTTCAGTCACGTTATCCTGGTTCTATGCTAGTTTGTATTACTAATTTATATTTTTATGTCCTTCCACATTATTCTCAAAAATATGTATATATTGACAAGAGAAGAATATTTTTAGTCAATTATAATAATTTTTAAAAATTATTTTCTTTCTTTATTTAAGTGTGAAGTTTGTTTTTTAAGAAGTTTGTTATTGAAAGCGAGGAGTCTGTCACATCGATTATCTCGGAAATATATTTTTTTATAAATGTAGTAATTAAGTAAAATCTATTCCTATCACATTTTCTAAATATCATGTACAAGTAAAATGTTTTTGTTTCTAGACACTCATTTCAACATTGTTACACTAACAAATAAGAATTATTGCCAAGAATTGCTTTGAGAGAGAAATATACATACACAAGTATTGAGATATTATCTTAACAAATGGTACAAATGTTAAAAAAAGAGGGAAAACATCCAACAAGATAATTTTTTATTCTTTGTTTTTATAAGGAGAAAATAAGTAAAATATAGTTATTCTTTTATTTTTATGAGGAGAAAATAAGTGGCATATAGTTTTAGTGTTTATTATGCCTTACTTTTGTTCTTTATATACTGTCCATTTCAGAACTAATGACTTATTTTTATCGATAGTCTATTTCTTACTTAAGTCCATAGTCAACGACTGTCATTTTGTGGTTTATTAGCTGTCTGGTGTGCTTAACTTATTTAGTTTTTCACACGTTTCTTTTGCACAATTCCTACATCACATAATTTGATTTCACACATTCACACAATCCTATGAATATTTAAGCATGAGGTTGGCGAATGTTTTTGCACGAAGGTGATGGACTTGAGCGAGATGGATGTGGGCAAGTATTTGATATACAGCTTCGTTCATCGTCCCTTGTTGGCTTTGCAAGTGTGTGTGTTGCTGTTGTGGAGGTCCCATAATGGAATGGAGCTGTGAGTGCTGAATCTCGTGGTTTACTGGCTTTGTATGCGTGAAATTCATCATTATGTGTCGCTGAAAGCAGTCGTTTTTTTGTAGTAATACTTCACAGATGACTAGTTTACAATAGGATATGGATTTGGGAAGGTATGTCGTCTATTCTTCACCCATCTTCTTTCTTGGTCTCAATCTTGCGAATCTTCAACTTCTGTTCTTCCTGCTTTTTCTCTGCTTCTTACTTGATTCTTGGTTCTTCTCTGGGCAGGATATGGAAATATTTATTGATGACTATTCGCTTTGAAGTTCTCCTCTTAGTAACAGTTTGGTAAATTGTTTGGGCGTGTCATTTTTACTTTGTGGAAGTTTTCTTCTGTTTCGTGCATCAGCGTGCTGTTTAATAGCAGTATTGTGACTTTTACACATTTTTTTTGGCCAGTGGTGGCTTGCCCAAGCGGTCTTCTCGTCGGGCCGTTTTTTGCTCGCTCCACTGAGTCGGGGCGTCCCAGGACCCTCTTGACCTTCCGTGTTCTGTCACAGCAGGGTTCCGCTTAGTGGGCGGATTTACTGCCCACATCAGATACAAGGGCCCTCTGTTGGTCTCGCTGTCCTTTCCCTTCTCTCGACGCTTCTGCCTTGTAGGAATCGTGTCTTGCTAATTACGTCCTTTTCTTTCTTGATACTTCTCACATTGCAACTTGTGGGTCATTGCATCTGGTCTTTGCTGGAGTTTTTACAATGGTTCTTACAAAAAGTTTTACTTATAATCATCTAACATATGTCTAGTACCTACATTGTTTTACGCCTTCTTAAAAAGCCTTACAAATTTTGGCGCCCTTTCCATGTTAGAATTCTAAGATATTTTGAGTCTTAACTTCTACAAGAATCCTCAAGTTCGTTTTTTATTTTTGTGTAGTGTCGTGGTGTATAGCATTTTAGTATTTCATGCTGTTAGACTATCTACGTTTTATCCCTTCACCTTAATCTATGGTACTATTGGTGTTATTTTTGTTTTTGTTTTTATTGAAACTACTTTCTTTTTCCCACCTTCTTCTCTCTTCATTCTTCTCCCTCCTGACGATCTTATCTGTAATATAATCTTGAAATACTGTGCTGATTATTTACCAGTAATAAAATTAATCTTCCAACTTTTTGATATGGCTCACATGGTGAAGTCCTAAGGTTTTGCTTGTTTTTGGGTTCATTAGTTCCACAGCATTATCATGAGCAATTCGGCTAATTATGACAGGTCCTTTGTATGCAGTGTAAAACTTACGTATTTTGTGTTTCTGTTTGTTGGAGAGATGGTGTGTTTTTACAAATACTTTCTGGCCTACTGAGAATGTTCTTTTAATTGCTGTTCTATGTCCTCTTTCTTTTCTTTTAATGGCTGCCTTTCTGATGTTGGAGAGTGCTGTTGCTATGACGTGTTTGAGCTGTCTATGTGGTGCAATAGGAAATCTAACATTTTCTCTTGTTATGTTTGGGGGTTCAATATTTTTAAGTACAGTAACTGGAGGTAGTAGTGTAGTGCTATGTGTCATTTCATTTATTACTTCTTGGAAATCTTTAAGGTATATATCCCAAGTGTTGTGTCTTTTGCCTGCATATAATCGACATAAAGTGCCTATGTCCTTCATAGATCGTTCTGCTGGATTTACGCTAGGTTTGTACTTAGATATGTAGAAGGGTTTTATTTTGTGTTGTTTTAACGTGTTGTGCCATTGCAGTGATTTGTATTGTGGGCCATTATCCGAAATTATTCGTTCCACTCGACCTACTTGTCTGAGAAAATCTTGTCTAAATGCTTTACTTATAGTAAGACCTGCTGCCCGTTTTAATGGTGTCAAGGTAACATATTTAAAAGTAAGTTCCAAAGCGACAAATATGAAAATATATCCATTTTTTGTGCGTGGGAGGGGCCCCATCAAATCTGTTGCAGCTATTTGTTTTAATTTTTTAGAGATTATTGGAAACATATGTGGTTTGGTTTGGAAAGTGACGTGTTTAGCCCTCATACATTTTTTGCATTTGACTAATACTGTTCTAATTCGTCTCTCCATATTAGGAAAATGGCTTGTTTGTTTTATTTTTAAAAAGCATTTCTTTGGCCCAAAGTGGCCATTACTTAAATGTGTATACCATGTGTGCTTATCAATTAGTTCATCTGGGATATAAATTAACCATTTATTCGTTGCAACATTTCGTCTAAAAATAAAACATTGTTTTTTACGAGATAGTGCTGTCGAATGTCTGGAAAATCCTTACTTCTCCACTTGTGTTTGATGCCTAGTATTTCGGGATCCTCGTCCTGTTCTTTGCCTATGTTTTTCAATGCTGTCGTAATGTAGTTTTCGAAAGGTACTTGTTTCATATAGTACATTGTAAACTGGTCTTCTGCTGCTTCTAAACCTATGTTATTGGATGCACCCTGTGGACATTGTGATAAAGCATCTGCTAATACATTCGCTGGTCCTGGTATTTGTGTAATAGTGAAGTCAAATTCTTGTTGTATTAACATCCATCTGGCTAACCTCCCATGACTTAGTTTGGCGGATAACAGAAATTCTAATGCTTTGTGGTCAGTGTATACTTTTGTTTTTCTTCCGAATAGGAAGTATCGAAAACGTTGGAAGCCCCATACAATGGCCAATGCCTCCAGCTCCGTGACTGAATAGTTTTTCTCGCTTTTTGTGAGTACCCGACTGGCAAATGCAATTGTTCTATATGATCTTAGCACTACCTGTTCGTATTCTTGGAATAAAACAACTCATAAACCTGTTTTCGCGCTATACAAAAATTTTGTGTTAGATCAGGATGTGCTAAAATCGGTGCTGTAGTTAGTGCGTTTTTCACTTTTAAAAATTCTTCATGGGCTTGTTGATCCCATACCCATGGCGTGTTTTTTCCAGTCAATGCACATAGGCGTGGTGTTGCGAGAGAATCCGGTGAGACCTAGAAATCCTCTGAGAGTTTTCTTATTATATGGAGTACAGAATTCTTTGATTGCCGTTAGTTTTTCTGAGTCAGGAGAGCTTCTGTAAAGTTTGGAAGGTAGGAGACGAGGTACTGGCAGAAGTAAAGCTGTGAGGACGGGGCGTGATTCGTGCTTGGGTAGCTCAGTTGGTAGAGCACTTGCCCGCGAAAGGCAAAGGTCTCGAGTTCGAGTCTCGGTCCGGCACACCGTTTTAATCTGCCAGGAAGTTTCATATCAGCGCACACTCCGCTGCAGAGTGAAAATCTCATTCTGGAAACGATAAATGCTGTAAATTTTCTACATTCTGGGGCCAATTCTATTTGCCAGAAACTACTCCGTAAATCAATTGATGAAAATATCGTAGCACCATGGAAGTTTTGTATCAATTCCTCTAATTTTTCTGGGCGATCTGTCTCAGTGATTATGATCGAGTTGATCTGTCTGGAATCAAGCACTAACCTGATGCTCCCATCTCGTTTTTGGACAATATGGAGCGGGCTGTTATATGTGGAGGTAGCTGGTTCAATAATATCGTCATCTAACATTTTAGATATCTCCTGGAATACTTTATTCCTGTAGCTTAATGGGATTGTATAGGGTGGCACTCTAAATGGTTTGTGCTGTTTTACTTCAAACTTGTACTGAAAGTGTTTAATACTGCCAGTCTTAGGTAAAAATACCTCTGCTTTATCTCGTAAAATACCCTCTAATTCTCTTTTACTGTGTTCCGAAATACCTTGAACTTCTTGCAATTTTTCGTCGATTTCTTTATGGACTTCTAACATGAGTTGAGGCGATTCCCCCTTTTGAGCATACCATTCTAATTCTTCATCCTCTTTATCTCGCGTCATTCTTAATTGTTTGTTTATAACTGATATTTCTTCTAATTTTAGCTTTTGCTCAAAGAGAAGTGTGACATTCCCGAATGTTGCGCTACCTTTCCCCATATCTATTATCGCTCATCTCTCATTTAAAAAATCTGCACCTATAATCAAATCTACAGTTAGTTTAGGTATTATCACGAAGTTGACTTCGATCTTTTGACCTTGACACGAAAGAGTTAACCTTGTTTGTCTCGTAACTTCCGCAGTATTGTTTCTAATAGGACCTCTTTCTTTAATCTTACGTGTTTTCAGAACTGGCAATTCCTCATTGGCATTACACTGCATGAATAAATTTTCTGAGATCGCAGTCAGTTCACCTCCGCTATCAATTACAATATTGACTGGGATATGCTTTACCATGGCCTTCACAATTGGTTGAATGTGAAAGGGTTGGTTCTGTTCTTCTATTTCTTGCATCAACGAATCCTCCACTGAATCATACATGAGTCTTTTCAGGACTTTCCCAAATGAATTCGAACTTTTTGTAGGATAAGCTTTGACTGCTACTTCTCTCTCTTTTATTTCCTCTTCTCTATTTCTTCCTTCATTTACGCTTTCTTCAACATCCTCTACTTTTTCCTCATCCTCGTCTATCTTCTCCTTATTCGTCGCTACTTCCACATAATCGCATCTAAATGCTCTAATTATCGCTTCATAACTTCCTTCATTATATACGTTGGGTTGTGTGCCCACTAGTAACTTATTTTCAACTTCTGTCGACTGCACATTATCCTAATTGTATTCGCTTTCCCTGGTTTCCATCTAAAATAGCTCCGCAATACTCATTACTTCGTCCTTTCCTCCTACATTCGTTGTGCATGCCTCTGGTAATTCATCTTCCTCGTCCGTATTCTCCCAATTAATTTCGTCCCAACACGATATTGTTATTTTCCTGTCTTCGTTTTCATCTGGTACCTGCGGTTTTGTTTCTTCCTTCTTCTCTTCTCGTGATAAGGTATTTACTTCTCTGCTCAAGGTGCTGCAATTGTCCTGGGTCGGTGCGTCATTCTCTTTGGCATGGGCGCTTAGCTGTCAATTCGAACGGTTTTCGGGGTTTGGTGGTCTTACCTCTACCTCTTATATCTGTATTCTCTTTTCTTGCTCCGCTTGTTGATATTGGTTTCTTTGTTGATAATTTGTCGGTCTATTGGCGCTCCAATACCCGTTCCGGTTGTCGTTATTCCCTCTGTAATGGTTGTTACCGTTCCTGGGTGAATTATAGTTATTGTCATAGTCTCTTCTAAATCCATAACCGGTTCTTTGTTGAAATCTATTGTCGTTTCTTGGTGCAAAGTTATCACGTGGTTCGTAATTATTGTTTCTTCGTACTGTGTCTTGTGGATTCCACTGCTTTCTGCTTTCGTTTTCACGTGCGCTTCGTCTTTTTCTTGCGCCATCTTCCGAAAATATGAACTCTAGTTCCCTTAGAATCCCTTTAAATGCTTCAACGTCATTGTCTCCGCGACCTACTAATGATTTCTGGTATTTCAATGGTAACTTCATCGTGCATAATTTAATCAGCTCTCCGTCACTGTATGGTACATCTAAGCATTGATTTTTCTTTGCCATTAATTCGAAAAATATCACGGGACTCTTCTCTCCTGAATTTTCAAAATATGGGTTCTGTAATAATTCGTACTTCACTCTGTTCTGTGCTTCGCTGGACCAATATCGTGAGAGAAACTTCTCTCTGAAATCTTCGTACGATCGGCATGTCCCTGCAACATTCTGCATGGTTTCTGCGACTGTTCCTGATGTGTGCACATATAAAGTCTAATTTGTGTGCTAGCGTCCAGTGTTCTGTTAATCCTACTCGGAATTGAACAATAAAATTTCGTGGATGTAATGAGTTTCCTTCTCGAAAGTGTTGAAATGTGGTGTCACCGCCAGACACCACACTTGCTAGGTGGTAGCCTTTAAATCGGCCGCGGTCCGTTAGTATACGTCGGACCCACGTGTCGCCACTTTCAGTGATTGCAGACCGAGCGCCGCCACACGGCAGGTCTAGAGAGACTTCCTAGCACTCGCCCCAGTTGTACAAGCGACTTTGCTAGCGATGGTTCACTGACAAAATACGCTCTCATTTGCCGAGACGATAGTTAGCACAGCCTTCAGCTACGTCATTTGCTACGACCTAGCAAGGTGCCATTACCAGCTACTACTGATACTGTGAATCATGTACCATCAAGAGGGACGTTCACTATTAATGGATTAAAGTTAAGTATTCCACCAGCTATGTCCGTTTTTTCTAAATTCTAATTTCCTTGTCCTGTTCCAGACCTCACGCCAGCCTGCCCTGAGCTAAAACGCGTGCCTTTCGGCTTCCTCTAGTAACACGGTGTTGGCTCTCCTGCCAACCACAACATTGGCGACAAGGCAATACCGCGTTCTTAACTATACTGCCCTGATTTACTTGTGTAATGGCTTCGCCACCATCTCCAGATGTACTGTCCGAATTTTATCGCTTATAGAATCAGCAGACGCAGGCCTTACTGGATGCCCTTGGACAGCTCATCTAGGGTCAACGTGCAATGCAAAACGACGAGGCAGCCGCCGCTCCACCGCTAACGCAGCCACAACACGCAGTTGCACCAACTTTTCGTCCTTTTGATGCTGCACTGGAAAGCTGGACGGATTGGTCACGCCAATTTGGATTCCATCTCGCCGCCTACCGAATTCAAGGTAACGAGCGGCAGCCGTTTTTGTTGTCTTTGGTCAGTGTACAAACGTACCGTGTGATAGTCAAATTATTTCCCCGACGCGACGTAGCAACTCTGTCCTACGACGAAATTTTGTCTGCATTAGATGCATATTTCAAAGACTCAGTCAATGTAGTTGCCAAACAGTATACCTTCTTTCGTACAAAACGTACGGCAGATCAGACTAATTGGGAGTGGGTTGCAACCTTGCAAGGCCTTACTAGGGATTGTGCTTTTGAGTGTCAATGTGGAATCCCTTATTCAGATACTATGGTACGTGATGCAATTGCACAGAACGTTTCTGATGTTCGTATAAGCGAACAGATTTTGAAACTAGTCAATCCCTCCCTTCAACAAGTGATGGACAGATTGGATCGGCAGGACACACTTGACTTTGATCAGGAAGCATTTGCAACTTCGCCACCCGTGTGTCAGGTTAACCGGCCCGCCGGGCGAGCTGCACAGAACAGTAAACAGCCCTCGCACCTGGCTGCGCCGCTGCCACCAGGCTCTCAGTCACGTGTACTGCGCCGGCAAGCAAATGCAGTGCTAAAATCATGCCCGCAGTGTGCTACTAGATATTCGTGTGAGAATTGCCCATCACGCCAAGCTATTTGCTTTTACTGTAATAAAAAAGGACATGTTCAAAGTGTTTGACAGAAAAAGCTCAGATCCGAAGCTCTAAACCGTTCCAGGCCCTTTGCTTCGCGCCGGAATCGGAATCGAACCAAGGATACTCAGGCTCGCGAAACTTCGCCCATGGAAATTCATATAGTTCATTCCACTCCGCCCAGTGCCACTCTCTCTAACAGTGACTGTGTTCGTCCCACAAATAGTGTGCGTCGACATCGCCGGAACTCCCGTCAAGTTGGAAGTGATTTTGTACCAGTGTCAGTTCACGTTGCACGAGACAGTCACTCTTGTCGTCAGCAGGGCAACAAACTGTTTGTGGACTTGGACATTAACGGCAAAGTGATACCATTCCAGCTCGATACCGGGGCTGCAGTTTCACTTATCAATCAAGACACTTACAAACTGCTGGGCACACCTCCGTTGCATGCCGCAACTGTTAAGTTAACTAGCTATTCAGGTCAAGAGATCCCTGTGTTAGGACAGTGCAGCCTTCTTGCAACATACAAGGGACAAACAAACCTTGTGTCAGTTTACGTCCTTCGTTCTTCTTCTACAGGGAACTTGTTTGGTTTCGATTTATTTCAGTTGTTTAACTTGTCTATAGTAAATCAGGTCCTATCAGTGAACCAGACTGTGCCTCCCGACAGTGTTTCTCGTCTATGTGAAGAATTTGCAGACATTTTTGCACCGGGCCTTGGTTGCGCTAAGAACTATAAAGCACATTTGGAACTGAAAGTAAACGCGTAACCGACATTTTTCAGAGCGCGCAATGTTCCCCACGCATTGCGTGATGAGGTCGCAAAAACATTACACGATTTGGAATCACAAGGTGTAATTGAACGTGTGCAGGCTTCTCTCTGGGCATCACCCTTAGTTGTTGTTGTTGTTGTGGTCTTCAGTCCTGAGACTGGTTTGATGCAGCTCTCCATGCTACTCTATCCTGTGCAAGCTTCTTCATCTCCCAGTACCTACTGCAACCTACATCCTTCTGAATCTGTTTAGTGTATTCATCTCTTGGTCTCCCCCTATGATTTTTACCCTCCACACTGCCCTCCAATACTAAATTGGTGATCCCTTGATGCCTCAGAACATGTCCTACCAACCGATCCCTTCTTCTGGTCAAGTTGTGCCACAAACTTCTCTTCTCCCCAATCCTATTCAATACTTCCTCATTATTTATGTGATCTACCCATCTAATCTTCAGCATTCTTCTGTAGCAATTTTGCCAAAACCTTCGGGAAAATTAAGACTTTGTGTGGACTTCAAGGCAACAGTGAATCCACAACTAGTGATTGCAACTTTTCCTTTACCCCGCCGGAAGATCTTTTTGACAAACTGTGCCCGGGTAAATATTTTTCGAAGTTGGACCTAGCGGATGCGTACTTGCAAATACCGGTGGACGAAGAATCCCAGCGCGTTTTGGTGGTTAACTCGCATCTTGGTTTGTGTCGATTCAAACGACTGCCATTCGGGTGTGCATCCGCCCCTGCATTGTTTCAGCAATATCTACAAACTGTTTGTGTGTTGGTCCCTACTGCAGCAAACTATCTGGACGATATTGTGGTCTCTGGAAAGACGGAAGGAGAACATTTAGCCAATCTCAGAACATTATATCAGGTCTTGCGACAAAATGGTCTTCGCTTGCGGAAGGACAAATGTGTGTTTTTTGCTCATGACTTGCCCTACCTGGGACATGTACTCAATGCCCAAGGCATACATCCCAGTCCCGAGCACCTCCGCGCCATACAAGACTTGCCTTCGCCGCAGACTTAGAAGCAGCTACAGAGTGTGCTGGGAAAAATCTACTTTTATCACTGATATGTTCCACATGCCTCTTCCATTTCAACTCCGCATCATCGCTTATGCCGTAAAGGTGTTCCGTTCGTCTGGACGACGGAATGCGAACGCGCCTTTCGCCAGTTGAAATCGGGGTTGCTTTCCAATACTTGCATTACGCCATTCGATCCCCAGAAGCCCCTTTTATTGATGGTGGATGCATTGGATTTCGGAATCGGTGCTGTGCTTGCGCACAAAGATGGATCGCACGATCGCCCTATTGCGATTGCGTCCAAATTGCTCTCGTCTGCACAAAGAAATTATTCACAGATCGAGAAAGAAGCATTGGCTCTCGTATTTGGTGTTACAAAGTTTCATGATTTCTTGTATGGTCGTCACTTTACCATTCTCACAGACCACAAACCTTTGACATCACTTTTTCATCCGACGAAGCCTGTACCTCCACGTACAGCGCAGAAATTCATTCGCTGGTCTATTTTCCTCTCGCAGTACCGCTACGATATCTTGTATCGGTCCACTGCTAAGCACGGAAACGCCGATGCGTTGTCCCATTTGCCTGTTGCTGAGGATAGAGCATTCGATTCCTCCGAACTTGCTTGCATGTTCATTGATTCGGAAACCGATGACGTGGCCGAATCGTTTCCGATTGATTTTCGTCATGTAGCTACAGCCACAGCTGCCGACCCTGTCTTTGCTACCGTTCTGCGTTTTGTTGCTACGCAATGGCCCTTGTCAAAGTCACGGATCGGGGATCCGTATGTTCGCCGATTTTTTGCTCACCAGGAGAGACTTTTTGTACGAAGTGGTGTTTTGCTGTTGCGTTCTGATAATGATCAGTCCAGGGTCGTGGTCCCACCTTCGTTACAGTCCTCTGTCTTACAGCTTCTCCACTAAGGACATTGGGGTATAGTGAGAACAAAACGACTTGCTCGTCAGCACTGTACTTGGTTCGGAATCGAGGCCGCGATTACGAATATGTGCTCTTCTTGCATGGTGTGTGCCGAACAACAATCAGCACCACCGCAGAAATTCTTTGCATGACCAGAAGCCACTTCCCCTTGGCAACGCTTACACATCGATTTTGCTGATCCATTCTGGAATGCTCGATGGTTGGTTGTGGTAGATTCATTCAGTAATTTTCCTTTTGTTGTCTGGATGTCTTCCACGACGTCATCTACCACCATCCAAGCATTATCTGCTATCTTTTGCATTGAAGGTCTTTTACAGACTATTGTTTCCGACAATGGCCCACAATTCATGTCCGCAGAATTTCAGTCATTCTGCAAGGCCAATGGTATTCAACATCTGACGTCCGCGCCGTTTTCGCCACAGTCAAACAGTGCTGCTGAACGATTGGTCAGGACTTTCAAGTCACAGATGTTGAAGTTGAAAGAGTCGCATTCTCGGGAGGACGCGTTATTGCTCTTTTTGTCCTCTTATCGCTCTCAGCCCCGAGATGGTCGCTCGCCGGCTGAGTTGCTCCACGGTCGCCCTCATCGAACCTTGATGTCTTTGCTATATCCGCCGCATCAAGTTCCTGTGCAGCGGCAGACACCTGCTTTTGCCCCAGGCGACGTTGTCTACTACCGCCACTATCAAGCTTCACGGCGTTGGCTCGAAGGGCGCATTCTTCACTGCCTCGGCCGCGCTATGTGTCTGGTTTTGGGGGCTTCTGGTGAGGTGCATTGGCATCTCAATCAGCTGCGCCTCTATCGTCGCACGGGATCTGCCGCTCCCCGTCTGCTTTCAGCGACGGTGCCGTCCGGTCAGCGCCCTGGGGACCCATCTACTAGCTCGCCTCGGCCCCAGGTGTTACCGACGCTGCCTTCCATTTTGCCCCATGGCGACGCGCCGCCGCCGCCGCCGCCGCAGCCGCCGCCTGTTCTCCCGCCGGCGACGCCCGCAGTGGACGCGTCGCTGCAACCGCCGGGCGCCTCCCTGGGTCACGCGCCGCCGATCGCTTCCCGTGACCAGTTGTCCTCCGACATGGAACTCTTGCCCGCTCCGGACCGAAGGTCGTCTTCGCCCGTCGGTTGCCCCGGCCCGATGGAGGTCGACCCTTCGGCCCCTCCTATCTCTCTGTGGGCGCATACACCGCATGTTGGCGTGCACCCTGGAGCAGGTTTTCAGGCGTTTCCTAGCTCCCCGCGGTCCGAATGGCAGGGTGCGGGTGGCACAGCCTCGCCTGTTGTTAGGCTCCCCGCCTCGTCGCATACGTCAACATGGGGTCCTCCCCACGGCGGGCGGTAGCCTTATGCCACAACCGTACGCCGATTTGCGGGGGAGTAATGTGGTGTCACCGCCAGACACCACACTTGCTAGGTGGTAGCTTTTAAATCGGCCGCGGTCCGTTAGTATACGTCGGACCCGCGTGTCGCCACTTTCAGTGATTGCAGACCGAGCGCCGGCACACGGCAGGTCTAGAGAGACTTCCTAGCACTCGCCCCAGTTGTACAACCGACTTTGCTAGCGATGGTTCACTGACAAAATACGCTCTCATTTGCCGAGACGATATTTAGCATAGTCTTCAGCTACGTCGTTTGCTGTGATCTAACAAGGCGCCATTACCAGTTACTATTGATACTGTGAATCATGTACCGTCAAGAGGGACGTTCACCATTAATGGATTAAAGTTAAGTATTCCACCAGCTACGTCCGTTTTTTCTAAATTCTAATTTCCTTGTCCTGTTCCAGACCTCACGCCAGCCTGTGTGAGCTAAAATGCGTGCCTTTCGGCTTCCTCTAGTAACACGGTGTTGGCTCTCCTGCCAACCACAACATGAAATTTTCTGACTGTGAGGAAATGATCGTTGTCGTACTTCGTCATAGTTCCATATGAAATTCGCGATTCTTCGCCACTTTTGTTTCTGATCATTTCTCCCGTCATTCTTTCCGGTTGTGGTGGATCCATTGGATATTGTCCACTGTAACTTTCGCCTACCCTTGCGTAGTATCGTTGGAGTGGTACGCAATACTTTTCTTCCATCGGTTGTGAACGTGTAGCTGTACTCTTCGCGACCTGTCTTTCCATTGTCAGGTATTGGTTCGGTATCTTGTCTGGCTAACCTTGCTGCTTCATTGCACGATCCGAACTGTCTTGAAACATACATTTGTGGTTCTGCATGTGTTTGTGGTGCCGTTTGTTCATCAAAAATTTCGAAACGTGTTTGTTGCGGTGCAGGCTGTCTGATTTCACGTATGTTATTTTCCGCCTGTGATTGGAATCGAAAATGCATATCTTCGTTAATTGCTTGTTTTTCCGGTGCTGTTACAGATACGGATGTGGTTGCAGACTCAGTGCTTGTTCGATCTTGTTCACTACGCTCTTCAATGGTTTGCAACAACTCTGTTCGCAATTTCTGAAATTGTTGCTTCGTTTGCGCTTCTTTTTTGACTATGCGGTTATCATATCTTTTCAGCGCTGCTTTTGTGATACGTTTGCGTAACACACTGTTTTCAACAATTTCACGCGTTGTACCTGCTGCTTGTCTAGTAATTACGTTTATCTGTTTCTCTAGTTTCTTGACTTCTCCCTGGGTGTTGTTACGTAATGTTTTGATCTCGTCCTGAGTGTCATTACGCAATGTTTGTACGTCTGCTTGTACCTTGTCAATGTCTGTTCTCAATTGATTGTGTCCTGTTACTAAGTTTCCTACCACTTCTCGAGATTCTTTTGCCTCGTTTTCAATATGACTCAGGTGTAACTGAATTTTTTTGTTTTGTTCTTTAATCTCACGCATTTGTCTCGTGGTTTCTGCAATTTGTTTCGTCGTTTCTGCATTCTGAATTTTAATTTGGTTCGCAATTTCTTTATTTTGTCTTGTCATGTTTTCCGTCATTAATTGTAATAATTCTGCCAGATTGGTGGGTCCTATTGCGTTTTCTTCCGACGTCCTACGCTCTGTGTTTTCGCCCAATTGTTGGTTTGCAACCGGTTGCATTGAACTGTGTGGTGACGCGTTTCTGCTCGCATTCCTTGTACTCTGTGGTGAAGGAGCTCTGATTACTTGTACTATGGGTTCTACGTATTCAAGACGGAAGTTAGAATCCTCATCGGCTGTCTCTCTACTTTCCTGCTCCCCTGTCGTATGCTGACTTATGTTTTCTATGCCTTGACGTACATTATCTTCGTTATGGTGCATTATCTGTCCTATTTCTCGCGATACTGCATCGTCTGTTGTACTGTCCTCTATTCTCTGTCCGTCTTCATGTTGAGTCTCTACCTCAATTCGGTCAAGGTCTCGATCTGCCATTACTAATCTTTCCGAATCCCTTATTTTTTAAAAGCAATTCACGCGCCCTACTTCGCGTCAACATGCGCTCATACGATCTCACGCGTTTCATAAACTTTTTGCACACACGACATGACAATCAATTCACTTACTTGTTGGGTCAGAACCAACTTGTCAACGATGTATCCGCCACCTCTGCGCTTGCATTGGAGAGAAAACTTAATTCTAACAATATTAAAGTTCATAACTTAATTATGCTACTGTCTCTGCCAGAATGTCTCACTTTCTATTGAATACTTTTACTATCCATCGCTGCAGGTACTCTTTTCGACTATGTATAACTTTAGGAAAAAATTGTTTACTATGAAAATTTTTCAATAGGATATTTTTCTGACCTAGTTAGGCACGTGGTCGCCCTTCAATCATGGTATTTTACCATCCTGGCAGGGTCGCCATTCTCTAACGTTCTGCGTGGTTTCTGTTTGTTCTAAGTCGTGTCTCCCTACCACTTTCGCGCAACGACGCTCTGAGCGTGTTTTTTAGGGAATTGACTAGTTTGAACCTGGGACCTGTTGCTGGTAAGTAGACGCCAGACCACACATGACATGTAGGGTTCAGAAGAGTTCAGTGAGACTAGCGATGATATAATCAAATACGTAAAGATTTCAGCGTCAGCTCCACTGCGCTCCCTGTAAAAGAATCTTAATACTAACTAAATTTAGTGGAAGGGGTTCAAGGCTTTCCTATTTTTAGTTAGCTGGTAAAATAACGTCGAAAAAACAGTGAAGTTCACCATTAGAAATTTTATTCTACTCACAAAACATTGTTTATAAATTGCACTATTGATAAAAGGAAATGTTTTAATACAGGATGATAAAAACCAACTGCATTCAACAAAAATGTGAACGAATATTCCCTAAATGGGTTTCCAAGTTCTACAATGGATCGAAGGATGACCTATGCTATATCACATCTATAATCTAGGTTTAAATTAAGTTTCACAAAAGAGAAAACTATCAAAATGGTCTAAAGTGAAACGGCTCTGAGCACTATGGGACTCAACTGCTGAGGTCAGTAGTCCCCTAGAACTTAGAACTAGTTAAACCTAACTAACCTAAGGACATCACAAACATCCATGCCCAAGGCAGGATTCGAACCTGCGACCGTAGCGGTCTTGCGGTTCCAGACTGCAGCGCCTTTAACCGCACGGCCACTTCGGCCAGCCGGTCTAAAGTGACCCTCAATTATCTTTAATTACTTATCTCACTTGTCGTAAATTACAGTGGCTGATGTGGCTTCTCAATAATTATATAACAGAAAAATCATCGCGTTTCAGATTTTAACTTACGTAGCAAATGTGAATACCATGAGCTTCAATTGACGATCGACACTAGTATTATGTAAAAAGGGGATGTAACAGATGAGACTTCTGCAGTTCTGAGTGAAGCCTTATGGGCTCAAAAATGCAGCATCGCGTGTGTTCATTACCTTGTCGGTGTTCGTCAGGGGGCGGCGGCCGGTGCAGCTCCATGCATCTCGCTGTCTCGGAAGCAACTCTCTCCTAACTTCTCCTTACTACAATTTACCAAAGTTGGTTTTAAAAAAAACTATCTGGCTGTGTTTTCAGCTGACCAATCAGGGTCTCAATGTTAACCTTAAGCTCCGCCTCCAAAAATTCTGTCTATCCAATGAGAAACGTTATACTTTTCGTGGTGGGGCAATGTTTTTAAAGTTTGCAACGTAACAGAGACGCGAAAAAGTCTCACGCTGATGGTGTGGCCCTTTTAGTGTTATCGTAAGATCTATACTGTTCATCTGGAGGGCTCTATCTTTTAACATGGGCTGGGGGGTAGTCCTGGCGGTTACTTTTCGTGGTGGGGCAATGTCTTTTTGGTTTGCAACGTAACAGAGACGAGAAAAAGTCTCACGCTAAAACTTGCGGCTGGTGTAGCCCTTTTAGTGTTATCGTAAGATCCATACTGTTCTTCTGGAGGGCTCTAGCTTTTAACATGGGCTGGGGGGTGGTCCTGGTGGTTAGTTGGCGACGTGGGTGTCCGTCCCTTATCGTAGGGCCTTCTAGCTTAACACGGTTCTGCTCTCGGCTTCTGTTCTCGTTTCTCCCCTCGGAACTGCGTCTGTCTCACGGTGGGAAGGTATGACATGCATTTAGGTATTCTTGTGTTACTCTGTGGTATTCCATTTGCTCACTCGTTACTCGTATTACGTTGGTTAGTTTAATGTCACGATTTATTCGGAGCTATGTGACATGCTACTGGATTTGCTTATCATGTCAGGGTTTTCATGGAAGATGTTGGATTTGCCTGACACCTTACAGGTTGCCTGCTTGATTCACATGTTTGTGTCACACGGAATCTTCTGGCAGTAAGTATTCCCCATTAAAAGATAAGCTCAGATAGTGCTCTGTTAGTTACACCACTACGCTCTCTGTTGGCGGATGACGTTAAAACCATTATCACTACGTCTGCTAGCCCCCAGGGTGCATATGCCGTCATCGGGTCAAAATGGACGTTGTCTGTCTGGGTGTACTATATTCTTTCCGGCAGTGTGTTTCAAGATGAATCGTTTTTCAGACTAAATAAAAACTTCGTTCATACAAAATTATGGCTCAGTCGGTTGAGTGAAACAGCAATAGACGAAGACCTCTACATATTTAAATACTATATTAGTTTGATTATTGAAACTAGACCGCCAGAAATCACATTGTATTTAGCAACTTAATGTACAGACTTACGCTTTCAAAACATGCATGCATGTCCGAAGCAACAGGCACTGCAGTAGATACAGCCGTAATGAAATACTTGAAATTTATTGGCATCTGCGAGTACGGAAATTCATCAGCTGTACAATGGAACGACGACAGTGAAAATATGTACTGGACCTGTATTTTCCACATAGCACTAGCGGTCGCCTTACCACTTTTAAATCTTTTTTTTTCTTTTTTTAGGCCCCTTACCATTTTTAATCGATTAAGGAGCTTTTTTCCTTCCAGAGCAGAAGTAAACAGGCAACTAAAAGAAAAAAAGAAATAGTTCTGCCTTTGATCGAACAGCGGACTTTCTTTCTTTATTTTATATTTATTTATTTAATTATTTATTATTACATATAAAGAGGGAAACACGTCAATATTACATTGAAAATTAGTACCTTGTGGTACGAAAACAAAAACAGCACATTTTACAGTAAGGAACAACAGAAATAAACCGCTGTCTTGGCTTAACACGCAAAAAGGCCGCACACCCGCAGCTACATGCTAATGGCTACAAGGTGATCCCATTGTTCTGCAGACAAGGTCCGGACGGGTCGTCTCAAAGAATAATGCAGCATGACCCTGTCACTGTTCCTGTACTGAGAATTAGACATTCACTATGAAGTTACTTTCTCATACCCAGAACACCCCAGCTGTGGGAAGAGTCCAAGAACACACTGCCCAAAAAACTGGTATAGTACTGCCCATACCGCGATTGGTGCTGAAGACGAGTAAAACGTCCCTGTAGGAAAGCCCAAGAATCAAGAATGCTCTTGTCACTGTTGTGGAACGGGTAAGGTATGACATTCCTTTGATCCATGTCACTGCGTTAGTCTTAGGGCGAGGGAGAAAGGTCTCATCCAGGAATAAAACGGACTGTGGGTCCACTGCGTGTGGGGCCATGGGAAGAAGAGGGGCAAGCATTTTCTTATCAACTGCCGCGCCTCACCAGGGGATCCGCATCTTGCGATGTGCATCCATGTCGTGCAGATGCCACTGTCGGCAAAGTGGAGAGCCGCCATGTTAATGGCATCGGTAAAATGGTAGCCGAATGGAGTATCCTGTACGCCAGATGAACTTTGGCATAAGCAACCCTTTGAATCAAGTTTAATGTACAGAGTAAATTGTGTGGGACGCTCGTGCGTGTCTCTTGACGAAGTCTGGTATAATTAAGGAACGCTGTTCTCCTGACGTCGCATGTGAAGACAATCCCCAAACATTGAAGTGTATCTTGTAATCGGAACGGGGCCACACTTCCTTGCGGGAGACCCCTGTCTATTACTGTTGCTCTGGACTTCGTTAATTTCACACGGCTGCCCGCAGCAGCTCCGTATCTGGCAATCCAGTCTACCATCCTTGCACTTCGTCACCGTATCGTGCCAAAAGCACTATATCATCCGCGTATGCTCGGTAGATGGAGGCATGACCTCTCAATCCAGTTCCCGTCAGCCAGCATTGCAGTCCATGTAACAATGGCTCGAGGGCGATGGCGTACAAAATCACTGATAGCGGCCATCCCTGCTGTACCGATCAGGCGTTCGTAATTGAGCCTGCTGTGCATCCATTGACCATCACTTGTTACGTACCACATCGGAGTAGACGCATGACAATAGGCGCGGGGGAGGGGGGGAGGAGGAAGACCATCCGCAGCAACACCGCCTCCAGGTAGTCCTGATTCATCTTATCAAAGACATGGTCAAAGTCCGCTGACTGACACCAAAGCTCCGCTCAAGCAACAAACCTCTGCCAGGGCGATGACATCCCTATAATTTTCAAGCTCCATCTGCATTTACTGTTACCATCCAGGCACGTTTGGTCCAAGGAAACAACTCGGGGCAGGACACACAGAATGCGAGCTGCTAGAATCCGTACCATTAGGCTATCGTAGCTCGGCTCATGACCAGACACAAACTTTCATATGTAGTCAACCATGTGTCTACAACCTGCACTTGTGCATTCGTTATGTACATTTCTATATTGGGTAGACATTTTAATTGAAAGTCGCCTGCCAGGTGTCGGTGGATAAATACGATATGTCAGTGCCTGGGTTGTTCAGAAGTATTGCACAAAGTTCCTTCGGACTTGCATGCATCGTGTTTATCAGCCGATACACAGCAAGCAATATTCAATTAAAATGTCTTCCCTGTACAGGAATATCCGTAATGGATGGACGAGTGTAGGTTGTAGACACGAGTTTGACGACATATATATAGGTTTGGGTCTGGACAAGAGTGGTGCTCCGATAGTCTAATGGTAAGGTGACCAATCGCGATAAGAAGAAACTCTGGGTTCAGTGCCCGGTGCAACACAAGTTTTAACTGTCGTCATTCCACTATACAGCTGATGATTGACCATATACGCAAATGCGAATACATTCCATACATTTTACAAGTTTAATGTGATGATTTAAAGTCTAGGTAATTTTCTCCATTTCTCAATATTGATTGTAACTACAACAACCACACTTGTAGCAAACGCTTTTCTAATTTAACAGATGTAACCTGATCATGTGGCTTCTAAGCTACGAAACCGGTCGTTAAATAAATTATTTACAAGAGCTGCCAAGCGATTGTTATTCAAGATGTCTACTTATGACTGCTATTGGCTCTCATATAAGATAGTGTGTAGCGGACCGTAAGTGACTGTCGCGTGGCGTTTGATTGTTAACTGCCTGCCTCCCAGCCACCCCGCCTACACACTTACAGCAAAACCAATCAGATACGTGCTTATCAACCCTGCTTCTTCATCACCCGTAGTCGTACCAACGTAGTTCGTTAAAACTTGGAATACTGTCTTTTTATTGAATAATAAAACTGGATTTAATTTACTTCATATTATTAAAAACTGCGAACCATTAATTCTTACTGCACGAGAGCTTTTAGTACGTTTAATTAGTTAAGCTTGGATACATTGGTACAACGGTGTTATCATCTATCAACTAATAGTCAAAAACCTGAAATTTCTTTTTAAAAATTGTTAGAGGGACACGTGCCTCTTCCCCTCTCCTCCCCCCCCCCCCACCCCGGTCGTGACGTCGTGACGCCCATGTGCACAGGTGACAAATGCTAGATGAACAGAAAACCTGTCATGAAGAAGAGTGCCTTAAAATTCATCAGTAAATATTCATACCATTACTCACTTGTTCATTGATATCTCAGGCATACAGTCTTATAAACATAAAAATAGTGTTGATACTTATCGAAGAAACTATTACGAATGTGTTAATACCAATGGAACGAATTATTTTTAGTAAACGCGCCGCGCGGGGTTAGCCGAGCGGTCTAGAGCGCTGCAGTCATGGACTGTGCGGCTGGTCCCGGCGGAGGTGTTCGAGTCCTCCCTCGGGCATGGGTGTGTGTGTTTGTCGTTAGGGTAATTTAGGTTAATTAGTGTGTAAGCTTAGGGACTGATGACCTAAGCAGTTAAGTCCCATAAGATTTCAGACACACTTGAACATTTTTTTTTTAGTAAATGCATACATTTTCTCCCAAATCACTGACCTGATTTCAACCAAACTTGGTACACATATCACTCATTGTCTGGAAATATTCCATGCTGGGGGAAGAACCCGCTACATCTACATCTACATGGATACTCAGCAAATCATCCTTAAGTGCCTGGCAGAGGCTTCATCGAAGCACCTTCAGAGTACTTCTCTGTTATTCCAATCTCGAAGAGCGCGCGGAAAATACGAACATCTATATCTTTCCGTGCGAGCTCTGATTTCCCTTATTTTATTATGATGATCGTTTCTTCCTATGTAGGTCGGCGTCAACAAAATATTTTTTCATTCAGAGGAGAAAGTTGGTGACTGAAATTTCGTGAGAACATTCCGCCGCAACGGAAAACGCCTTTGTTGTAATGATGTCCACCCCAAATCCTGTGTCATCACAGGGTTGCTCTCTCCCCTATTTTGCGATAATGCAAAACATGCTGCTGTTCATTGAACTTTCTCGATGTACTCTGTTAATCCTATCTGGTAAGTATCTCAGACCGCGCAGAAGTACTCCCAAAGAGGACGGACAAGCGTAGTGTGCGATCTTTCCAATTGTTTGTAACTGTAACTCCTAGGTATTTAGTTGAATTTACGGCCTTTAGATTTGATTGATTTATCGTGTAACCAAAGTTCAGCGGATTCCTTATACCTCTCATGTGAATGACCTCATACTTTTCATTAACTGGGGTCAACCGCCAGTTTTTGCACCATACAGATATCTTTTCTAAATTGTATTGAAATTTATTTTGATCTTCTGATGACTTTATTAGATGATAAACGACAGCATCATCTGCAAACAACCTAAGACGGCTGCACAGATAGTCTCCTAAATCGTTTATATAGATAAGGAACAGAAAAGGGCCTGTAGCGTTACCTTGGGGAACGCCAGAAGTCACTTATGTTTTACTCGATGACTTTCCGTCAATTACTACGAACTGTGATCTCTCTGACAAGAAATCACCATTCCAGTCACACAAGCACGCAACTTCACTACAAACCGCTCGTGTGGTACAGTATCAAAAGCCTTCTGGAGGTCTGAAAATAAGGAATCAATTTGAAATAGCTTGTCAATAGCACTCAAAGAGCTAGTTGTGTTTCACAAGACCGATGTTTTCCACATCCGTATTGACTGTATGTCCATAGAACGTTTTCTTCGAGGTAATTCATAATGTTCGAACACTACATGTGTTCCAAAACCCTGCTGCATATCGAAGTTAATGATATGGGTCTGTAATTTAGTGGATTCGCCTACTACCCTTCTTGAATACTAGTGTGACCTGTACAGCTTTCCAGTCGTTGAGTACGGATCTTTCGTCGAGTGAGCAGTCGTATGTGATTGTTAAGTACGGAGTTATTACATCAACAAACTCTGAAAAGATTGTAATTGGTATACAGTCTGGACCGGAAGACTTTCTTTTATTAGGTGATTTCAGTCGCTTCACTACTCCGAGGGTATCTTCGTCTAAGTTATTCACGTTGGCAGCTGTTCTGGATTCGAATTTTGGAGTATTTACTTCGTCTTTTTTGGTGAAGGAATTTCGGAATGCTGCGTTTAATAAGTCCGCTTTCGCTTCACAGTCGTCGATAGTATTTCCATTGCTTTTGCGCAGAGAAGGCACTGATTGTGTTTGCCGCTAGCGTACTTTACATGCGACCAGAATTTCTTTGGATTTTCTGCTAGGCTTCGAGACAAAGTTTCGTTGTGGAAATTATTATAAGCATCTCGCATTGAAGTCCGAGCTAAATTTCGAGCTTCTGTAAAAGATCGCCAATCTTGGAGACTTTGCATTCGTTTAAATTTGGCATGCTTTTTCACTGTTTCTGCAACAGTGCTTTGACCCGTTTTTTTGTACGAAGGGGGATCAGTCCCGCCGTTTGTTAATTTATTTGGTATAAATCTCTCAGTTGTTGACGATACAATTTCTTTGAATTCAAGCCACATTTGGTCTACACTTATATTGTTAATTTGGAAGGAATTGTGGTCGTCTCTCAGGAAGGCGTTAAGTGAATTTCTATCTGCTTTTTTGAACAGTTATATTTTTCTTTTATTTTTGGAGGATTTGTGGGTTACAGTATTCAGTCTCGCTACGACAACCCTGTGTTCACTAATCCCTGTATCCGTTTGGTGCTCGTTATTAGTTCAGGATTATTTGTTGCTGATAGGTCAAGTGTGCTTTCACAACCGTTTACTATTCTTGTGGGCTCATGAACTAACTGCTCGAAATAATTTCCAGAGAATGCGTTTAGCACAATTTCGGATGATGTTTCATGCGTGCCTCCGGTTTTAAACATGTATTTTCGCCAACATGTCGACGGTAAGTTAAAGTCACCACCAACCATAGTTGTATGAGTCCGGTTCGTATATGAAATTAGACTTAGTTTTCTTTGAACCTTTCAAAGGAGTGTTCGTGGGAAGAAAACAGAAGTTTAGCCCACGATGCACTATTACCCAGACTTTAGTTCTTCAATATTTGAGAATGAGAGCACTTAGTAGTGACTTGCAACAAACTTTATATATAATCTCAAACCCTTACAAAACTTTTTGTAGCTGACAACTGCCACAAAATGATGAAAGGAAAAATTATTACCGCTTATTACTTTTTCTTTGTTAAGGCGATGTTTTAATCTATTTATTCTTTACTACTAACTTTATTAGCTACGCTATTTGCAGACAGTATTCATACATATACCACTGAACATACCTGAAAAATTATATAGTTTTACGACACATAGTTCAGGTTATGACGTCATATACAGTGGGCTGTGTGAAAATGAAAATGGAGGGCGAAATTCGCTTGACACACAGCTGAAATATGTGTAAAAATACACTAAATAAAAAAAAAAAAAAAAGCCGACGCACCCCGTAGGCATTAGGAATTATCCGAGTGGGACGGAAATCGGTAGATGTGATATACATGTACAGCCAAACAATTGATTACAACTTCAGAAAAATTGGATGTTATTCAAGAGAAAGAGCTTCACAAACTGGTTCAAAAGGTTCAAATGGCTCTGAGCATTATGGGACTTAACATCTATGGTCATCAGTCCCCTAGGACTTGGAACTACTTAAACCTAAGTAACCTAAGGACATCACACACATCCATGCCCGAGGCAGGATTCGAACCTGCGACCGTAGCGGTCACGCGGTTCCAGACTGAAGCGCCTAGAACCGCTCGGCCACACCGGCCGGCAGAGCTTCACAAACTGAGCAAGTCAATAACGCTATAGTCCGCCTCTGGCTCTTATGCAAGAAGTTAATATGTTTGTCATCACTGATTGTTTTATGTCTTCCTGAAGAATATAGTACCAAATTCTGTCCAATTGGCACTTCAAATCGCCAAAATCCCGAGCTTGTTGGAGGGCTCTGCTCATGATGCTCCAAACGATCTCAATTAGGGACAGACATTACTGGTCAAGGTAGGGTTTGGCAAGCACGAAAACAAGCACTACAAACACTCACAGTATGCGGGTGGGCATTATCTTGCTGAAATGTAAGCCCAGGATGGCTTGCCATGAAGGGAAACATTATGGGATGTAGAATAACATCGACGTAGCGCTGTGGTATAAAGTTGCCGCGATACCATCACTACCAGTTGTCGAGCTGTGTGGTGGGTGACAGTCATATTCTTTGCCCACCGCTGTCTGGGGCGTCTCCAGACACGTCTTCATCCTGGAACCTCATTGACCGGAGTAGAATTGTCTTCAGTGATGAGTACCGCTTCGAACTGAGAACCGATGACCAGCGAAGACGCCCCGGACAGTGGTGGGGTACCACCTGGCTGTCGCCCGCCATATGGACTCATAGCCAGGAGTGATGATATGGGGCGCCATTTATTTTCATATCATTATGCCTTTGGTTGTCATCCATTGCATCCTTACAGCACAGGGGTATGTCGATGAAATTCTGTGCCTCGTTTTGTTGGCCTTCACGACAAATCATCCTGGATTACATTTCAACAAGATAATGCCCACACACGGCGAGAGTTTCTACTGCTTGTCTTCGTGCTTGCCAAACCCTACCTTGGCGAGAAAAGACGCCTGATCGGTCCCCAATTCAGAACGTTGGAGTATTATAGACACAGCCCTCCAAATAGCTTGAGATTTTGACGCTCTAACCCTTAGATCGATTTTTGCCAAACTTGGTACACATATTACTTACTATCTGGAAAGAAATAGTATGAAGATAAGAACTAGCAACATCATACTGGGGTCGGGGCGATAACGTGGAGAAAGGATGAAAGGAGGAAGAGATGGACAGACAAAGAGGGGGAAGGAGGAGACAGACACAGATATGAGGGAGAAGGGACTGGACAGATAGAGGGGAGGGGGAAATGGACAGAGAAATGGAATATGAGGAGATGGAGAGAGAGAGAGAGAGAGAGAGAGAGAGAGAGAGAGAGAGAGAGAGAGAGAAAGAGAGGGAGAGGGGGGGGGAGAAGGAGATGGGCAGACTGATAGGAAGGAGAAAATGGACCGAGAAAGGTAAGAGGAGATGCACAGAGAGGGAGGGGATGAGGAGATGGACAGAAAGAAGGGGGAGATGGAGGTAGAGGGGGGAAGGAGATAGAAGAGGCAGGAGCAGATGGACTTAGAAGGTGGAGGAGGAGATGGACAGAATGGGAAGTAGCAGACGGATAGAGGGGGAAGGAGCAGATGGGCAGAGGGGGAAGGAGCAGATGGGCAGAGGGGGGAGGATCAGATGGATAGAGGGGGAAGGACCAGATGGACAGAGGGGAAGGACCATATGGACAGAGGGGGAGGAGTAGGTGGACATAGACTGGAGGGTAGAGGATGTGGACAGAGACAGGGAAGAAGGAGAAGGACAGAAAGGAAGCAGAGAAAGTGGACACAAAGAGGAGGAAGGAGGAGATAGACTAATACAACTGGGATAAATACATACCTTGGTAGCGTCAGATACTCAGCTACTAACGTAATTGACAGTATTTAAGACCAGTGGTGTATAAACTGTGCCACTTAAAGGGATAAATTGCACGATTAGTTAGCGCATCAACGCGGACTGTCAAACGTGTTTTCAAAAAATGGTGTACCACTTGCAGCCTTATAATAAGGTGTAAGGTTCAAATGGCTCAGAGCACTATGGAACTTAACATCTTAGGTCATCAGTCCCCTAGAACTTAGAACTACTTAAACCTAACTAACCTAAGGACAACACACACATCCATGGCCGAGGCAGGATTCGAACCTACGACCGTAGCGGTCGCGCGGTTCCAGACTGAAGCGCCTAGAACCACTCGGCAACACCGGCCGGCTAAGGTTTATGAACATCGGTTATAAAAACACCGTAACCGATAGTGACCAGAGACGAGAGTTCCGTCTTGTCAATGACAATCGGTTTCAAACCTAACAGGAATTTCTGCTGTCATTGTATGCAGGTACATCTCAACCAGTTTCACAGCGAACATTGGAAGGCAAACTGCATGCAGTAGACATTTGGAGACGGATACCTCGCAAAACGACAGTGTTCACAGTGGCACGTAAGGCTGCAGTTCTTCAATGAGCCAAACAACACGGAAACTGTTAAGCAGCTGACAGGAGGCGTGTAGAGTCTGACAAATCATGATTTACTTCTTTTGAAATAATAAAAGGTGTGAAGTACAGCGATGGTCTAATGACGTATTTAAACCGCAATGCGTGGGCATAATGAACTTACGCACACTGATTCAAATTGTCGTGAATCTGAACCAGGATGTTTATTCAAATTTTCTCAAAGGACAAGGCTTGTCTTTCTTCTGCTTCTTCACGATGAATATGCTCTGGTCACACACATCTTCAGGGATGACTACAGTTGCGTTTACAGGGCTGCACGCAAACGTTTCTGGTATGGCTGACCCGCTATAAACCACCTAATGTTCATCCCGTAGAAAATTTCTGAGACTGTTTGGAACAGCGGGGGTGAAACATAGCAATCAACAATCCCACAATTTGGCAGCTCTATGCGATCTAATTATCAGTAATGTTATACACTCAGGTAACAAAAGTCATGGGATAGCGATGTGCACATATACCGTATCTCACACACAAGGTATAAAAAAGGGCGTAGCATTAGCGGAGCTGTCATTTGTACTCAGGTTTCCGACTTGACAATGGCAGCAAGACGGGAATTAACAGACTTTGAATGCGGAATGACAGTTGGAGCTACATGCAAGGGATACTCCGTTTCCTAAATCGTTAGGAAATTCAATATTCCGAGATCAACAGTGTCACGAGTGTGCCGAGAATACCAGGTTTGACAATGCAGTGGCCAACGGCCTTTACTTACCAAGACCAACGGCGTTTGCATAGAGTTGTCAGTGCTAACAGACAAGCAACACTGTATGAAATAACCGCGAGAGCCTTTACTAACAGCACGACATCGCCTGCAGAGCCTCTCCTGTGCTCGTGACCATATCGGTTGGAACCTAGACAACTGGAAACCTGTGTCCTCTTCAGATGAACCCCGCTTTCAGTTTGCAGAAGCTGATAGTAAGTTTCGAGTGTGGTGTCACCGCCAGACACCACACTTGCTAGGTGGTAGCCTTTTTAAATCGGCCGCGGTCCGCTAGTATACGACGGACCCGCGTGTCGCCACTGTCAGTAATTGCAGACCGAGCGCCGCCACACGGCAGGTCTAGAGAAACTTACTAGCACTCGCCCCAGTTGTACAGCCGACTTTGCTAGGAAAGGTTCACTGCGAATTACGCTCTCATTTGCCGAGGCGATAGTTAGCATAGCCTTCAGCTAAGTCAATTGCTACGACCTAGCAAGGTGCCATTTATCCTTTGCTATGTATCTAATGAAGCATGTACAGTAACATGACCAATGTTCACCAATTGTGGATTAAAGTTAAGTATTCCAGCAGCTACGTACTTTTCTTTATAGCATTCATTACGTATCCTGTTTCAGACCTCACGCCAGCCTGCGTGAGCTTATAGCGTGCATTTCGGCTTCCTCAAACAACACGGTGTTGGCACTTCTGCCGACACTTCATCGAGTGTGGCGCAGACCTCACGAAGCCATTGACCCAACTTGTCAACAAGGGAATGTGCAACCTTATAGTGGCTCCATAATAGTGTGGGCTGTGTATATGTGGAATGGACTAGGTTCTGGTTGTAGTCGGCTGTTTGGAGACCACTTGCAGCCATTTATGGACTTCATGTTCCCAAACAACGATGGAATTTCTATGGCTGACAGTGCTCCATGTCACCGAGCCACAACTGTTCGTGGCTGGTTTGAAGAACTTTCTGGACAATGCGATTTGGCTATCCAGATCACCCGACATGAATCCCATAGAACATACACTCCTGGAAATGGAAAAAAGAACACATTGACACCGGTGTGTCAGACCCACCATACTTGCTCCCGACACTCCGAGAGGGCTGTACAAGCAATGATCACACGCACGGCACAGCGGACACACCAGGAACCGCGGTGTTGGCCGTCGAATGGCGCTAGCTGCGCAGCATTTGTGCACCGCCGCCGTCAGTGTCAGCCAGTTTGCCGTGGCATACGGAGCTCCATCGCAGTCTTTAACACTGGTAGCATGCCGCGACAGCGTGGACGTGAACCGTATGTGCTGTTGACGGACTTTGAGCGAGGGCGTATAGTGGGCATGCGGGAGGCCGGATGGACGTACCGCCGAATTGCTCAACACGTGGGGCGTGAGGTCTCCACAGTACATCGATGTTGTCGCCAGTGGTCGGCGGAAGGTGCACGTGCCCGTCGACCTGGGACCGGACCGCAGCGACGCACGGATGCACGCCAAGACCGTAGGATCCTACGCAGTGGCGTAGGGGACCGCACCGCCACTTCCCAGCAAATTAGGGACACTGTTGCTCCTGGGGTATCGGCGAGGACCATTCGCAACCGTCTCCATGAAGCTGGGCTACGGTCCCGCACACCGTTAGGCCGTCTTCCGCTCACGCCCCAACATCGTGCAGCCCGCCTCCAGTGGTGTCGCGACAGGCGTGAATGGAGGGACGAATGGAGACGTGTCGTCTTCAGCGATGAGAGTCGCTTCTGCCTTGGTGCCAATGATGGTCGTATGCGTGTTTGGCGCCGTGCAGGTGAGCGCCACAATCAGGACTGCATACGACCGAGGCACACAGGGCCAACACCCGGCATCATGGTGTGGGGAGCGATCTCCTACACTGGCCGTACACCACTGGTGATCGTCGAGGGGACACTGAATAGTGCACGGTACATCCAAACCGTCATCGAACCCATCGTTCTACTATTCCTAGACCGGCAAGGGAACTTGCTGTTCCAACAGGACAATGCACGTCCGCATGTATCCCGTGCCACCCAACGTGGTCTAGAAGGTGTAAGTCAACTACCCTGGCCAGCAAGATCTCCGGATCTGTCCCCCATTGAGCATGTTTGGGACTGGATGAAGCGTCGTCTCACGTGGTCTGCACGTCCAGCACGAACGCTGGTCCAACTGAGGCGCCAGGTGGAAATGGCATGGCAAGCCGTTCCACAGGACTACATCCAGCATCTCTACGATCGTCTCCATGGGAGAATAGCAGCCTGCATTGCTGCGAAAGGTGGACATACACTGTACTAGTGCCGACATTGTGCGTGCTCTGTTGCCTGTATCTATGTGCCTGTGGTTCTGTCAGTGTGATCATGTGATGTATCTGACCCCAGGAATGTGTCAATAAAGTTTCCTCTTCCTGGGACAATGAATTCACGGTGTTCTTATTTCAATTTCAAGCAGTGTATATGGGACAGAATCGAGAGGTCAGTTCGTACTAAAAAACTTCCATCGGTAACACCTTCGCAGTTATGGAAGGCTAGAGGGGCAACATGGCACAATATTTCTGGAGTGGACCGGCAACGACCTGTTCAGTCCATGCCACTTCGAGTTACTGCACTACACCGGGTAAAAGGAGGCCTGACACGGTATTAAGAGATATCTCGTGACTTTTGTCGCCTCGCTGTATACCTGAGTTACCGTTTGCATTACCTTTCTCGCCGAACTGAGTTCATTACCAATGCTACAGAGAGTGTTACTTTGTATTAGCGCGATGCGTCCTTCTCGTGACTAGTTTTTTTGTGTGGTGTGCTTACGGTTCAGTTGAAATGTATCAAACTTCTTTGCATTTTTCTCACTTCATTAATAGACATAACATCAATCTCAGGATGAATAGAGTAGCCAATAAATTTACTCATGACCTGGGCAATAGATTACGCATTAGTGAGCCTCCAAAACAAGCGTGGACGCAAGTCGCCTGTGACGTCGCGCCGATTGTCGCTCGTGGGAACTCTCACATTGACTATAATGTGCTCCGTCACTGTGCAAGTCGCCGAAGTGGCTGCAACTCGAAAGACTTGCACCAGGCGAACAGTCTACCCGATGGGAGGCCCTAGCCACACGGAATTTCCATTATACTGCGCCCATTTCGCGCTCGTATGAACTTGGCCTCGTTTTATTGTAGCTGAGAGAGCAAATGACGCCAGCGGAAAGTCTTTAACGGTCAGAGGAATGTTGTAGACTAGGATAGCAACCTTAAGCATGAATTCTGAATCCGCTTTGGATCAATTTCTGACCGCAGTCAAAAACAACCTATTTACGATTGTCGATTGATGCTACAAGTGATTGCTAGATAGAATACTGAAATGGGACGTTACTATTGTTTTAAAATTTGTGATATATCGTGACTTGGTACAATAACTGTGTCACTTTATGAAAACTGCCAGTTCCTGTCAAACAAAAGACCATCCTCAAGTAGAAGGCAGACATTAATTACAAGACCTGCACCTGATCATGATCATTTACATCCAGATCTATATTATACACTGACTGAATTAAAAGTGTAGAACGCAGAAAAGAGCCCAATTAACATGGAGAAAAGCAAGGCTAATCTTGTCTTTCCATAATACTGTATCGAACTCTCTATTCTTTGATTAGCTCTTTCACATTCCTCTTCCACCTTCCCGCCTTCTCTTCTTTGCCTAGTACTGGCTTGCTATCTGAGCTCGTTGTATACACTATCTGATCAAAAGTATCAGGATACCCTTTAGTGTACATTAATATGGGATGTATCCACCCTCCACCTTTATGATGATTCGAGCTTTGGTGGGGACACTTGGAATGAGATGTCTGTTGTCTATGCAGGAACGGCAACCTATTTTTCCTCAAGAGTAGAAATCAAGAAAAGGTAATGATATATGTAAATGGAAGGGGGATCACTGCTGTCAGCTGCAGCGTGACATTAAGCGAAATTGTGAACCGGACCTGGATTCGAGCCCGGGATCTCCTGCTTACGAGACAGGTGCGGTAACCAGTGCGCCATCCGGGACAAAGCGTTATTGCAGCTGCACGTCGATCCACACTCCCATCGAGAGCCACCTATCCACAGTCCATGTCCAATATACTCCCATTCGCTACTCAGAGATTCCCACAGGGGGTCGGACGTCTTTAGTGCATTCTCACTGAAGAAAGTCATCCATTGCTCAGCCAGGCTTAACAGTTTTATGCACGCTTAATGTCCCTCCCGTTGCAGCTGACAGCAATGATCCCCCTTCCATTTCCATATAGTGTTTCACAGCTGCGGGGTCTGTGTGGTGTCTGTCCTTTCAAAGGAACAGACAGCGTGCTTTCTTAAAAAAGATAATGATGTAGGACGCATGGACCTGGAGCGAAGTCGACTTTCTAACTCATCTAAAAAGAGTGACACCGGGTTGAGATCGGTACTCTGGGTAGACCAGTGCATTTTAGGAACTTTAGTGCATACAAACCATTTGCCTCACAGACGATACTTAATGTTCGGGTGCACTGCATTGCTGATAGACGTTTTCTCACGTGAAATAAGGGGACCACCCAACCATGGAAAACACCCCCATACCGTAACAACATTTCCATACTTCGCTGTTGGCACTACACAGGATCACAGGCAACATGCTCCAGGCATTCCTTTTATCCCCTTTCATCGGAATGCAATAGGGCGTAACGTGGATTCGAACCTGCGACCGTAGCGGTCACGCGGTTCCAGACTGAAGCGCCTAGAAGCGCTCGGCCACACCAGCCGGCTTTCGACAAGTATGAGTCGAGCAAAGTTGTGAGGGATGGAAAAGTCCCGCTTGTTTCGACAAATGTGTTAGAAAGCTGCTACGACAGCAAAGAGAGCTTCACTGCAAATTTAAAAGTAGGAAAAGTCTCACAGACAAACAAAAACAGAACGAAGCCAAAATTAGCGTAAAGAGAAGCATGCGGGAAGCGTTCGACGGTTTAGAAATTAATATTCTGTCTACCGACTTGACAGAAAATCCTGAGAATTTTGGATATGACGTTAAATCACAAAATATATCGAAGCCATCTGTATTGATCATAATGGCATTGTTACGGAGGATGGCACAGAAAAGACCCAAATACTACACGCCTTTTTCTAAAACTGTTTCACAGAATTATATTACACTACTGGCCATTAAAATTCCTATACCACGAATATGACGTGCTACAGACGCGAAATTTAACCGACAGGAGGAAGATGCTGTGATACGCAAATGATTAGCTTTTCAGAGCATTCACACAAGGTTGGTAATACGGAACGCCTTGCTGGATCCCAACGGCCTCGTGTCACTAGCAGTCGAGATGACAGGCATCTTATCCGCATGGCTGTAACAGATCGTGCAGCCACGTATCGATCCCTGAGTCAACAGATGGGGACGTTTGCAAGACAACAACCACGTGCACAAACAGTTCAACGACGTTTGCAGCAGCATGGACTATCAGCTCGGAGACCATGGCTATGGTTACCCTTGACTCTGCATCACAGACAGGAGCGCCTGCGATAGTGTACTCAACGACAAACCTGGGTGCACGAATGGCAAAACGTCATTTTTTCGGATGAATCCAGATTTTGTTTACAGCATCATGATGGTCGCATCCGTGTTTGGCGACATCGGGGTGAACGCACATTGGAAGCGTGTATTCGTCATCGCCATACTGGCTTATCACCCGGCGTGATGGTATGAGGTGCCATTGGTTACACGTCTCGGTCACCTCTTGTTCGCATTGACGGCACTTTGAACAGTGGGCGTTACATTTCAGATGTGTTACGACCCGTGGCTCTACCCTTCATTCGATCCCTGCGAAACCCTACATTTCAGCAGGATAATGCGCGACCGCATGTTGCAGGTCCTACACGGACCTTTCTGGATACAGAAAATGTTCGACTGCTGCCGTGGCCAGCACATTCTCCAGATCTCTCACCAATGGAAAACGTCTGGTCAATGGTGGCCGAGCAACTGACTCGTCACAATACACCAGGCACTACTCTTGATGAACTGTGGTATCGTGTTGAAGCTGCATGGGCAGCTGTACCTGTACACGCCATCCAAGCTCTGTTTGACTCAATGCCCAGGCGTATCAAGGCCGTTATTACGGCCAGAGGTGGTTGTTTTGGGTACTGATTTCTCAGGATCTATACACCTAAATTGCGTGAAAATGTAATCACATGTCAGTTCTAGTATAATATATTTGTCCAATGAATATCCGTTTATCATCTGCATTTCTTCTTGGTGTAACAATTTTAGTGGCCAGTAGTGTACATTTTGTTTCATCCTTTGAAATGTCGCACGAACGTCAATAAGGAAAATATCAGATGCTCCTAGTTTTCGAGAAAGGTCGTCGAACAGACCCACAAAACTATAGGCCTATATCTCTGACGTTGGTGTGTCGTAGAATTTTGGAAGGTGTGTTATGCTCGCGTGTTATGAGATTTCTGGAAATCAAAAATCTTCTGTGTAAGAATCAATATGGGTTCTGAAAACAATGATCGTGTGAAACCTAGCTCGCTCTGTTCGTCAACGAGACCCAGAAAGCAGTCGATACCGGCGGCATAGCGGATGCCGTATTGGTCGACTGCCGTGAAGCGGTCGATACAGTTGCGCACTGCGTCCTAATGAAAAAAATACGAGCGTATGGAATATCAGACCAATTGTGTAACTGGACTGAAGAGTTTCTACCAAACAGAACACTGCCTTTCACTGTCAAAGGAAAGAAGCCTTCAGAAGTAAAAATAACTTCGGCTGTGTTAGAGATCCATTACTTTTCACGCTATAGATAAATGACATTGTAGAAAACGTCGGAAGTGCAGTGAGGCTCTTCGGGGATAGTTCTGTTGTAGAACAAATTCATAATGGCTCTGAGCACTATGGGACTTAACTTCTAAGGTCATCAGTCCCCTAGAACTTAGAACTACTTAAACCTAACTAACCTAAGGACACCACACAAATCCATGCCCGAGGCAGGATTCGAACCTGCGACCGTAGCGGTCGCGCAGTTCCAGACTGTAGCTCCTAGAACCGCTCGGCCACTCCGGTCGGCTGTTGTAGAACACTGGTGGTGGTACTTCTTCTCAAATGTAAAGTACTGGGTATACATAGACAGAAGGACCCAGTATTGTATGATTTCACGATTTCAGAACAATCACTGAATCAGGTTACTGCCATAATAGACCTAGAAGTATGAGTACGGAGAGATTTAAAGTGCACCGACAACATAAAACTAGTCTCAGGAAATGCAGGCGCCAGGCTGTGAGATTCATCAGAAGAGTCCTCAGGAAATGTAGTCCGTCAACAAAGGAGACGACTTACAAAACCCCGCTTTCGACCGATCCTTGAATAATGCTAGTCAGTATAGGATCCGTACCAGATAAGATTGGTAGAGGAAATAGAAAAGATCCACAGAAGAGCAGCATGTTTCTTTACGGGATCATTTAGCAGGCACGAAGCGTCACGGAGATGATCAACGATCTTCAGAGGCGTTCTGTATCACGATATGGTCTACTGTTGAAGTTCCGAGATCGTACGTTTCTAGAAGATTCAACAAATATGTTGCTTAACCCTATACCTTACGAAAAGACCATGAGGGTAAAATTTGGAGGTTACGAGCACACGCGTAAACTTACCGGCAATCATTATTCCCGCGGAACATTCGCGACCGGAACAGGGAACGGGAGAAGTGACAGTGATACACAAAGTACACTGTGCCACACACCACAAGGTAACTTGTGGAGTATAGGTGTAAAGGTAGATGTTGAAGACAGCAATTTCTGGACAAAAAACTTATGTGGCGTATTCCGAATGGTTTCCGAGATACAACACCTTTATTGACAGTTTTGCATATTTTTATTTAATAACTCGAAAACCGCGCGCCCTAATGAAAACATGTCGCAGTACAGAATTAAACTACGTTAAATTTCCTACTAAAAAGTTCTTATTCATTTCTTACCCAGGGTTAATGTGTGTGTGAATTCCTAAGGGACCAAATTGTTGAGGTCATCGGTACCTAGACTTACACACTACTTAAGCTAACTTACGCTAAGATCAACACAAACGCACTCATGCCCGAGGGAGGACTCTAACATCCGGCGGGAGGAGCCGCGCAATCCGTGACATAGCGCCTTAAACCGCGCGGCCGCTCCGCGTGGCTTCCATGTCTGATAGTCTGCGTGAAGAGAGCGCGAGAATATTAAAAAATTCCGTGCGACGCGCATGTGCTGTAGCTTAGATAGTGTTTGTAAGCCAGTTTGAGGTAGTTTCCCGACTTGATAGACCACAAGTGTTCTGTATCAGACTGTTCGTCTCGAATTCTTTTACAGTGCTGTGGTGCGTTGTAAACAATGACAATGTATTGCATAATACAGAAAATAAATAATTGTGTACATTAGCCGAGTTTTATTTCGGAAACCATTCGGAACAGAGCATAGGTCCATATGAAGTATTACCAGCATTAGCATCCCTCAAAGCACTTACGTTTCTTGCTGTCTCATCCCGTCTGGAGGATATTAGCTTCATGTCCGTCTTGGTTATGATAATTCGTTCGCTATGCTGCTCAGAATAGTACGCCTATATTGCTGTTTTCTTTTTCATTATTAGGTCTACTGTTCCATTACTCATAATTAATTTTGATTTGATAACAATTACTTAACGAAAAGCGACAGTGAGAACATTTGTCGAAATTCAGTAGCAAAATATAAAACACAATGTATTAAATACTACTGGCCATTACAATTGTTACATCAAGAAGAAAGGCAGATGATAATCGGATATTCATTGGACAAATATATTATACTAGAGCTGACATGTGATTACATTTTCACGCAATTTGGGTGCATAGATCCTGAGAAATCAGTACCCAAAACAACCACCTCTGGCCGTAATAACGACCGAGCGAGGTGGCGCAGTGGTTAGACACTGGACTCGCATTCGGGAGGACGACGGTTCAATCCCGCGTCCGGCCATCCTGATTTAGGTTTTCCGTGATTTCCCTAAATCGCTCCAAGCAAATGCCGGGATGGTTCCTTTCAAAGGGCACGGCCAACTTCCTTCCCCGTCCTTCCCTAATCCGATGAGACCGATGACCTCGCTGTCTGGTCTCCTTCCCCAAACCAACCAACCAACCGTAATTATGGCCTTGATACGCCTGGGCATTGATTCAAACAGAGCTTGGATGGCGTGTATATGTACAGCTGCCCATGCAGCTTCAACACGATGCCACAGTTCATCAAGAGTAGTGCCTGGTGTATTGTAACGAGTCAGTTGCTCGGCCACCATTGACCAGACGTTTTCCATTGGTGAGAGATCTGGAGAATGTGCTGGTCACGGCAGCAGTCGAACATAATCTGTATCCAGAAATTTCCGTATAGGAATTGCAACATGCGGTCGCGCATTATCCTGCTGAAATGTAGGGTTTCGCAGGGATCGAATGAAGGGTAGAGCCACGGGTCGTAACACATCTGAAATGTAACGTCTACTGTTCAAAGTGCCGTCAATGCGAACAAGAGGTGACCGAGACGTGTAGCCAATGGCACCCCATACCATCACGCTGGGTGATACGCCAGTATGGCGATGACGAATACACGCTTCCAATGTGCGTTCACCCCGATGTTGCCAAACACGGATGCTACCATCATGATGCTGTAAACAAAATCTGGATTCATCCGAAAAAATGACGTTTTGCCATTCGTGCACCCAGGTTCGTCGTTGAGTACACCATCGCAGGCGCTCCTGTCTGTGATGCAGCATCAAGGGTAACCGCAGCCATGGCCTCCGAGCTGATAGTCCATGCTGCTGCAAACGTCGTTGAACTGTTTGTGCACGTGGTTGTTGTCTTGCAAACGTCCCCATCTGTTGACTCAGGGATCGAGACGTGGCTGCACGATCCGTTACAGCCATGCGGATAAGATGCCTGTCATCTCGACTGCTAGTGATACGATGCCGTTTGGATCCAGCAAGGCGTTCCGTATTACCCTCCTGAATCCACTGATTCCATATTCTGCTAACAGTCATTGGATCTCGACCAACGCGAGCAGCAATGTCGCGATACGATAAACCGCAATCGCGATAGGCTAAAATCCGACCTTTATCGAAGTCGGAAACGTTATGGTACGCATTTCTCCTCCTTACACGAGGCATCACAACAAAGGTGTGACCAGGCAACGCCGGTCAACTGCAGTTTGTGCATGAGAAATCGTTTGGAAACTTTCCTCATTTCAGCCCGTTGTAGGTGTCACCACCGGCGGCAATCTTATGTGAATGCTCTGAAAAGCTAATCATTTGCATATCACAGCATCTTCTTCCTGTCGGTTAAATTTCCCGTCTGTAGCACGTCATCTTCGTGGTGTAGCAATTTTAATGGCCAGTCGTGTAATATCGAACTTTTTAAGATTTGCATGTAATGCACTATGTGATCAAAAGTGTTCTGACGCCCCCAAAAACATACATTTTTCAAATTAGGTGCATTGTACTGCCACCTACTGCCAGGTACTCCGTATCAGCGACCTCAGTACTCATTGTACATCGCGAGAGAACAGAATGGGGCGCTCCGCGGAACTCACGGACGCGGAACTCGTGTGTTTCATGGAGGGGGCTTGCACCTCTTTTTGTTTTGCGTGGAACTATCACAGCGCCGGCCTACATTGATGTTTTAAGCACCTTCTTGCTTCCCACTGTTGAAAAGCAATTCGGGGATGGTGGCTACATCTTTGAACACGATCAAGCACCTGCTCATAATGCACGGCCTATGGGGGAGTGGTTAGACGACAATAACATCTCTGTAATAGACTGGACTGCACAGAGTCCTGACCTGAGTCCTGTAGATCACCTTCGGGGTATTTTGGGAAACCGACTTCGTGCCAGGCCTCACCGACCGACATCGATAGTTCTCGTCAGTGCAGCACTCCGCGAAGAATGGTCTGCCATTCCCCAAGAAGCCATCCAGCACCTGATTGAACGTAAGCGTGCGAGAGTGGAAGCTGCCATCAAGGCTAAGGGTGGGCCATCACCATACTGAATTCCGGCATTGCCGATGGAGGGCGCCACGAACTTTTAAGTAATTTTCAGCAACGTGTCCGGATACTTTCGATCACATTAATTTGATTGCAGCACTACAATAAAAAAACGAAGTTTGCAATTCAAAACTTAACAGTTATCATGGCGGATGATGCCAACGCCATGGGGGAAGACATCAACCATGAAGAGATGCAGGTGGTCTGCAATGATGATCACGTCGTCCACAGCTTTCATGATGCCTTCGATCGCTATCGCAGGTTCCACGGGAGCGCAGGTGAATGTCCCCTACAGTATCATCCTGTCCCCACCGGTGTCATCGGTCTTCGTCCGGTGATGCGATGCATCTTTCGAGTATCCTTTCGCCTGCATGATTGCGTATCCGGACACGACCATCGACCTGGTGTAACAACAAACGCGACTCATCCGACCAGATGACACCTTTCCGTTCATCCAATGTCGAATCCCGATAATCCCGTGCTCACTGCAATCGTGATTAATTATAATTAATGAGATCGTTGGGTCAGAATGGGAACATGTAAGTGTCGTCTGCCTCAACGCCCATGTTCAATTGTGTGCACTGAACGGAGCGGTACGGAAAACTTGTGGCGGTACCAGCATTGCACCTCTGTCGTCAGATTGCCGCCTCTCCTGCTTTACACAACGAATAATCCTCAGACCTCCACGCTTTGTGATGAGGCGTAGACGTCCGAAACCTTGTCCCACACTTGTGGTTTCACCGTCCTGCAACCACTTTCCATAGGTTCACACGACAGCAGTATGCGACCAGCCGATCAGCTTCGTAGTTTATGAGATGCTCGTTGCCACGCACCAAGCGATAACAATCTGTCCTTAAAAATCGCTTAGGTCAGTAGATTTCCTTATTTTCGACCCGTATCGCCAACAGAATGACTCCATTCTTCTCTGCTACCCTTGTACGATTTCCTAGCTGCGTCACATGCCCATATCGCCACCAGGAAGCAGTCAATCTGGCGATGGGTAGTGGTCATGTACACTGTAGGAAATACTGCAACTAGCCATACGTTTTTTGAAACGATTTTATTGTACCATTACTAGTTTAGGGCCTGAGCCCAAAGTCAGATTCTAATATTGACATCTTTGCAGGTTTTACATTTGTGTTCTAAAATGTAACACGGTTTTTGTGACTAGCATAGTTTAAAATAGGTTTTACATTTATGACCTAAAACATAAAGAAGTATTTTGATTATATAGTTTCACACTTGTATATGCTCAATACAATGTTACCAGCATCTTTCAGACCTAAATAATTGAATGATGAACTGTGTAAAAATATCTGTACTATGAAGAAGTATCTTTACAGTAAACCCAGAAGTGCGGCGTACCTGTACACGTATCACGTTCTTTGAGACATCAAATCAGCAGCTGATGTAGACAAATGTATCTGCCATCCTGAATTTAGTTCTGTTCATTGATAAACACGGAATGTAAAAGAAAATCAAACCTCTGTCTTATAATATGTAAAGGAGGGATTTTAGGGAAGTAAGTACAACGTGTAGAGCATATATGAGTGTAAAAATATGTAATCAAAAAACTTTGTTATATTTTAGGACACAAATGTAAAACCTTCTGTAAACTATGCTGTCACATAAACTTTGTTATATTTTAGGACACAAATGTAAAACTTGCAAATAAGTCAGCACTACCATCTGATGATAGGCTCAGAACCGAAACTAATAATGGTGCAATAAAGTAATTTCAAAAAACTTATGGCTAGTTACAGTATTTCCTACAGTGTAATTTAAGATATAGCTGCAGTGTTCTCTAATCGAAATGGATAAAATAAAGTGGTAATAATGTTTTAGCTCATCAGAGTATTTCATAATCATTTCACAATATTTAAGCAATTTTAAGTTCTTATGTCTGAAAGGAAAACAAAATTTAATTTTCAAATTTAATTTTAAAATTTCAGTGGTGATAACTGTATTGTAATCTCACATGGCTATGGATATATCGCATTAACGAAATTCATCGGTCTCTCGGTTAGCCTCAAAAGTATTAGCAAGATATTAGGCACTTTTGAGCACGACGTGGTCTGTGTCTAAAGACGTTCTGTGTCCTACCCAAGAAGCATATCAGAATTACCACGTAAGTATAAAAAAGGTCGTTCAAAAAGTTTCTCACAGTCGTCTCTAATTTTTTTATTTTTACAGGAGGAGAATGAAATTATTTTTGAACATACTTGAAACATTTAGCTATAAGTCGGTATATAAAAGTATTTTCTTTTATTTACAGGTGAGCGATAATGGACGGTGCAGTAGATGTTAGGTTGCAACAACGGTCGGTGATGGTGTTCCTCTTCAAGACCGGCGATGACTCTGCCACATCGATTCACAGGAAATTGCTCCCTGTTTATGGGGAGGACACAGTGGGTCCCAGCAGTATCATCCGGATTCCACTCGGAAGAAGAAACCAAGACTTTCACGAACAGCAGGCCGAAAGGTGATGGCCTCCTTCTTCTGGGATCAGTGTGGTGTCATTTTCATTGACTTTTTGGAACCTGGCTCGTCAACTAACCGGGAGGGTTACTGTTTGTCATTGGACAAGCTGTGACGTGCCATCAAGGCCCATAGACCACAGCTTCACGGTCAGCTCATCAGATTACACCATGAAAATGCCAAACCCCATACAGCCCTTATGACGCAGGAGAAAATCAGGAAAATGGTTTGGAAAATTGTTCCTCTTCCTCCCTACAGTCCGGACTTGACTCCGTCTGATTTTTACCTCTTTGGTCGTCTGAAGGCCCACATGCGCGGTTATAGTGAGAAAGACCTTATTTCCTGTGTCGAGCGATGGTGTAAAAATCAATTCCCAGAATTTTACCAAAGTGCATTTTCATCATGGAAAGAACGTTGGGCCAGATGCATTACCGCTGATGAAGGCTACATAGAGTAGGCTCAATATGCAGCTGAACGTTCCAAGTATGTTCAAAAAAATTTCATTCTCCTCCTGCAAAAAATAAAACAATTAGAGACGACTGTGAAAACTTTTTGAACGCCCTTTGTATAGACCTCGAGGCGAGAGAAAACCTAGAAAGACACCCAGTTAACAAATTACTTAACGTCTCACACAGTCAGATGAATTGTTTATTCGCAAAAAGCTAAGATGAGTGTGGGTAAAAATAAAAATGTAAGTTTTAACAAGGATGCAAAGTCACAGTTTCTTAAATCCTCACCTTCACATTTAGGGCCACAGGCGCGGTAAAACATTTGATAGTGAGAAAGACCTTATTTCCTGTGTCAAGCTATGGTGTAAAAGTCAATCCCCAGAAAGTTGGGCCAGATGGATTACCGCTGATGAAGGCTACATGGAGTAGGCTCAATATATAGCTGAACGTTCCAAGTATGTTCAAAAAAATTTCATTCCCCTCCTGCAAAAAATAAAAAAATAGAGACGACTGTGAAGTACATATTAGATGATAAAGTTAAGATTTACTTAGTGGTTTTTGATCTGGAAGCTTATTGATCTGTAAGAGAAGACTTAAAAATCAAACAAAATGTCTAGGCCACTAGCGAAATTATAAACTACAGGTAATACAGCCTTTCCTTCACAAAGGAACCACGCAACAAATTAACTGTTATTATTATCGTATCAGAAACATACATAAACCACAGTTTATACATTTATTGACAGATCAATACAGTTTATATAATCTTTGACCAAAATTTGGCCACTTCCACTGCTTTTTTCGTTGCCAGCGGAAAATTATCTTTTGTGCAGGTTGCTGGACGCATCAACACTGAAGCATTTGTTGAACAGTCTGTTCTTCTCCGCAGTCACATTGGGCTTTGTTTTCTTCAGTGTATTCTCATTTTGCCAGGTTAGCCCGTGATCTTCCCACTCCTGACCTCAGCCTATTCAAGGATTTATCGACTGACCAATTCTCATCATGACTAGGGGTAAAGATTCTGAAAACCTGAGTCTGGCTTCTTCATCAGCGCTTGTTCGCTCTTCGATGTTCGGAGGAAACCTTTCCATGACCTTAGTCGTTGTGAGTAGGGCTCTAGTCCATCCATGGGATGCGATTTTTTTTTTTTTGCTTCAGTTTCGTTCTTTTCCTGTTTGCTGCTATTTCTCTTCGAATAGGAGGTGGTGCAGTTCCTTCAAGGTGGTAGAACCATTCGACTGGAGTTGACTTCAAGCAGCCTGCTATAATTCTGCATGTGTCATTTAGGGCAATATCAACCATTTTGGCCTTTGTTTTCTTATACTATAGAGGACAGGCATACTATGCAGCGGAGTAGTATAATGCCATTGCAGAAGTTCGGATGGTTTCAGCTTGGCTGCCCCACTGACATCCGGCCGGTTTTCTCACTAGGCTGTTACTTGTGAAGACTTTTGATTTGAAATTCATGCAGTGTTTTTTGAACGCTAGAGATCTGTCGAGTGGTATTCCTAGGTATTTGGAATATCACAGTGTTCTAATTTAACCCATGACCATTCCATCCTTAACTTGCGAGTGGTTTCCCTATTTCTCAGATGGAAAGCACACACTTGCGTCTTTGAAGGATTTGGCTTAAGCTGGTTTATCCTGTAGTATGCTGCCAGATCTTCAAGAGAACTCTTTAGGGTGATTTCTATAAAATCGAAGTTTTACAATTTAGCTAGCGAGCTGGTTGTGATAGGAGTATGCTCTCGGTGTGGTAGTGTTGATTGACAGAGATAATTAGTAACGTTAAAATTGAAATTAGTCGTAGATTCTGTATGGAATGACCTTCCTGGAATCAAATAATGACTTTGACTCCGAGGGTTACACCCTAATGGAGAATCATTCAGATTATTTACTGGAAATGCCAACGAAATATCAAGTAAATTTAGCAGGAAGACTCTACACCACAACAGGATCTAAATCGACGGTCACATAGTTGCCAAATGTGTTCAACAATGTTGCCAGTTCTCCATTGTACTAGCCAGTGGAATAAAACTTTTGCTCAACTGATGTGCCGAGATGACTAGCAATGGGGAAACTCGCATTTCGAAGACGACCCGAAGCTTGCTGCTACCGCTTTGACTGGCAGCCGAAATACACTCCTGGAAATGGAAAAAAGAACACATTGACACCGGTGTGTCAGACCCACCATACTTGCTCCGGACACTGCGAGAGGGCTGTACAAGCAATGATCACACGCACGGCACAGCGGACACACCAGGAACCGCGGTGTTGGCCGTCGAATGGCGCTAGCTGCGCAGCATTTGTGCACCGCCGCCGTCAGTGTCAGCCAGTTTGCCGTGGCATACGGAGCTCCATCGCAGTCTTTAACACTGGTAGCATGCCGCGACAGCGTGGACGTGAACCGTATGTGCAGTTGACGGACTTTGAGCGAGGGCGTATATTGGGCATGCGGGAGGCCGGGTGGACGTACCGCCGAATTGCTCAACACGTGGGGCGCGAGGTCTCCACAGTACATCGATGTTGTCGCCAGTGGTCGGCGGAAGGTGCACATGCCCGTCGACCTGGGACCGGACCGCAGCGACGCACGGATGCACGCCAAGACCGTAGGATCCTACGCAGTGCCGTAGGGGACCGCACCGCCACTTCCCAGCAAATTAGGGACACTGTTGCTCCTGGGGTATCGGCGAGGACCATTCGCAACCGTCTCCATGAAGCTGGGCTACGGTCCCGCACACCGTTAGGCCGTCTTCCGCTCACGCCCCAACATCGTGCAGCCCGCCTCCAGTGGTGTCGCGACAGGCGTGAATGGAGGGACGAATGGAGACGTGTCGTCTTCAGCGATGAGAGTCGCTTCTGCCTTGGTGCCAATGATGGTCGTATGCGTGTTTGGCGCCGTGCAGGTGAGCGCCACAATCAGGACTGCATACGACCGAGGCACACAGGGCCAACACCCGGCATCATGGTGTGGGGAGCGATCTCCTACACTTATTTCAATTTCCAGGAGTGTATCTGAAGCATAGCCCAATGACTTTCATTCATATTTCTGTGACTATGATTTTGAGCTAAAGCACAGTTTTAAATAATATGCACACTCACCAACTGTAACTCGGACATCATGAATAAAGATCAGGGTGCATTATTTCGACTGCCCTACTGTTCAATAGATGTCGTAGCTATTTTTGTTGTTTATGTTAAGTGTACTGCGAACATGAAGCTCATTCACCGGAAGAGACTCGTATTTTAGCGTCACCTGACACTGTCAGCATTACGAACAAATAAAATTCTTTTAAATATTATTCACTTGAAGTAATTTTCCTTAAGAATGCTTTAATTGGCTCCACTTCAGACATATGACACAAATCAAAAGACAACTTAACCCTGATTACAAATCACGAAAATCCGCAAAGGCATTTCATAAGCTGCTAAAATCAGAAAAGCAAGCAGTACAAGGAAATCTTTCGCAATGACCAAAAACTTGACTCAAAAATCAGTGAAGAAAATGAAACCAGTGAAAGAGTACAGTGCAAGTTCGATAATGCTAGATAATGTGTGAGATTATATTAAATTCAACTTCATGGACCTCTTAATAACATTTTGGTTTCCCTCCGTCTGAAGTACGTAATATTTTGACACTGAGATCCACCAGACGCACTTCGCGTTCACCGACAAAGCAATATCAGCGAATACAGTGTAATCACTACAAGTAAATGATTCTATTCGTTATTTTGATTAATGCAGACTGTATGGCAGTTTCGCTTAATGAAGACATATTTCAGACAATACAGACAACACCGTCAGCGTTTTATGTTCTTTTTTACATGTTCTGATCACAGTTGTTTTTCCCTTCGTGTTAGCAGAAACCTGATTTCCTCTGCACACATTCGCCGTGTCCATTTCTTTGCGTCTTTTTGAGCCCACTTCGCTTCCTTGATTTGAAACCTTACGTCATTCCAATGAAAGTATTCTTAAGAAAAATAGTTTTTACATTCATAATGATCAAAAGAATAAAAGTGACACCGCCTCATAATGTTTACAGGATAACCGCGGGTGATGCTGAAAATAAAAAGAAGGGAATTGCGTCTGTCGAATGAGTTTCTCAGTTTGACGGAAAGAAATAATTACGACAGCTATTGAAGAGAAGGGCCAGCTTAGTAAGTAGCCTCAGTGAACTTCTTCCTCCTGTCGCAACTCTAATGGAGAACTGGTAACATTATAGAATACGTTTGGAAACTACGTAACTATTGATTTACTTCCTGCTGTGGTGCAGAACTGTCCTTCTAAATTTACTTGATATTTCTTTGTCATTTCCGTTAAATAATCTGAATGATTCTCACATAATATGTAACACTGGAGCGTGTAGTTTATTACTTGATTTCAGGAATGTATGTCATTCCACACAGAATCTATAACTAATGTCAGATTTAACATTTTTAATTGCGTTTTATTTGGAGGTGTCAGCCATCCAGTTATAATCTTTGAAAATAATTACAACTTGTCTAGATCGCAGGCACCTTTATTCAAATGTGACTGCATTTGACTACCGTCATTGAGCGGTTCCTGTTCAATAAACAGCTATTGTCCATCAAAATGGCTAGGTCTGAAGAGCATGTAATGATCGAAACCCGTCACCTTTGAATAAATGTGCCTGTGAATTAGACTGTTATAATTATTTTCAATAATTATCTCTGTTAATCAGCAACAGCGCAGTGAGAGCATACTTTTACGCTACTGGCTCGCTAGCTAAGTGATAGCGCTGCCCCTTTGTGAAGGGAACGCTGAATTAGCTGCGGGTTCTCGCTAGAGACCTAAACGTTTTGTCTACTTTTTACGTCTTCTCTCACCAATCTATAACGTACCAAATCGTACCTATTAAGGAAATATTAACTTCACCATCTTAAGTCTCATTACAGTTTCGATGTACAACCTCCTAGTTTCAAAGTTGAAAAATTTAAGAAATTGTGACGTTGCCCCCTTATTAAAAGCTATATTTATTTGCTTATGCTGACAGATCTTAGTTTTTTGTGAATAAACAATTCATTTGACAACGTGAGGCACTGAATAACCTGTTAACTGGGTTTCTTCTTCGAGCTCCTCTCACTACAAGGTTTATATACGAATTCTCTTTCAATGTGGAGCATCTTCCTTTACGACACTATCAGACTACATCACTCAGTGTAGGTTTCTGGTCTGTTGTCATGATTATGGCAACGTAAGCCTGGGATCTGGGTTAGATTCACACGGGAGACAAACATTTTTAGCAAGCACAAACAGACCTCCAATAACAGTCGCCAGTAAGCTTCCTTACATGAAAGTCTTTTTGTTAAGGAGCCAATCGTCATGTAAGTTCACAGGGCACTTCTTATTGTGTTTGAACTTGAGATACTGAAATTATTGATGCTGGACTGGGATTCGAACTCAGATCTCTCCTCTGCCACGTTTGACCCTTTTGAGATGATACAGATCCACCGTTGCATTGTTTCCCAAAGACTCCAAGGTTCTTATAATCTCCACGAAAGATGCATATCTGAGTTCGAAACCAGGTTGGACACAAATAATTTTAACATTTCTCAGTGAGTTTTCAATATTAACGATTGGTGCCGGTTTCACAGTTAGATACAGAACTTCTCGTCGTATCATTTGACGTTCAACATACCCCTCTTAGTTACTGGAGCAAAATAATTCTATAGTCAACGCCTCTCCGTGCGTAGTCAACAACGACGATATGTGTAGCGTTCGACTCTGTCAGCACAGAGATGAGCCCGCCCGGTTGGCCGTGCGGTCTAACGCACGGCTTTCCGGGCGAGAAGGAGCGCCTGGTCCCAGGCACGAATCCTCGCAGCGGATTTGTGTCGAGGTCCGGTGAACCGGCCAGTCTGTGGATGGTTTTTAGGCGGTTTTCCATCTGCCTCAGCGAATGCGGGCTGGTTCCCCTTATTCCGCCTCAGTTACATTATGTCGGCGATTGCTGCGCAGACAAGTTCTCCACGTACGCGTACACCACCATTACTCTACCACGCAAACACAGGGGTTACACTCGTCTGGTGTGAGACGTTCCCTGAGGGGTCCACCGTGGGCCGAACTGCACAATAACCCGGTGTGTGGCGGCGAAGGGGTGAAGTGGACTGCGGTAGTCCTCATGGGGTTGTGGACCACTGCGGCTGCGGCGGGAACGGAGCCTCTCCGTCGTTTCTAGGTCCCCGGTTAACATACAATACAATACAATACAGCACAGAGATTTTCCTCGCGTTATTTCCATTTCACACATGTGTACATCTTTCTACTAGTGAAATAAACCGATTGTTAACGTCTACTGGCGACTAGAAGTCAAAGACGGTAAGAGCTGGCCGGTCGGGGTGGCCAAGCGGGTCTAGGCGCTACAGTCTGGAACCGCGCGACCGCTACGGTCGCAGGTTCGAATCCTGCCTCAGGCATGGATGTGTGTGATGTCCTTAGGTTAGTTAGGTTTAAGTAGTTCTAAGTTGTAGGGGACTGATGACCTCAGAAGTTAGGTCCCATAATGCTCAGAGCCATTTGAACCATTTTTTGGTAAGAGCTGGGTTCGAATCCTGGCAAGGCAAAACTTTTTCGTCTCGTCATTGCAGTTTCAGTCATCTCGCTATTGGTGAAAAATTACGATTTCTAACATTTTATTCTGCTTAGTTAACAATCCGATTAGGTGCTGCGTTCGAATCCCCGTCAAACATAAAACTGTATGCCAGGGCCGGCCAGAAATTCTGCACGCGTGCGGTGCTCCTGCACATATGCAACTTCCGAGTCACAGCGTGCACGCCGCAGACGTCAGCGTTCATGTAGTGCATGTTTCTACGCGCAGATGTCGCTTTATCCACTTGCTGGGATACTCTGTACCGGCGCATCCTAGTGCTCTTTCCGCAGCTTGCAAGCCAACCACGGGAAGGTATTTCGCGCATTAAACATTTAAAATACTGTCACAGTCTACCCTTTGAGACGTCTACTTTTATGTTAACAGTTTAACCCAGTAAGACAAGTAATACAGTTAACAACCGTGGGTTTTTATTAAGGCAGCTTGACTGACGGCATGTAAATACGCGTGATGTTTTTGAGCTAGTATTTAAGAAAAAGAGCACTTAGCGACTTCCAACGAACCTTATTCATGATTTCAAATTACATTAAACTAATGCTAGGTTTCCTTTAACTAATTCTCGGTGCTCTCAGTTACACTTACATAATTTCTGTCTCACTGACCTCTGAACAGAATGATAACCGCAGACCTCTCGCTGATCACCTGTTATTTCAATACCATTATTGCTATATCTTTCATCAGTCCCGTATGAAATATACATAATAACCGACAATTATATGAATGTTATGTTTTATCGACTTCAGCTGAGCGTAGCCCTTCACATATTTTTTTTAAAAAAAAACCTAAATGTAAGTATACATTGAAACAATCGGTTTAATGGCCAATTTTCCTCTTGCTTGTACCACATAAACAGGGACGTGGAGCCGCCGCCGTTCATTTAGGACACATGTCTAATAATAGACGTCGCTGTCGCTCCCTGTTGCACACGTGCACACATGTGCAGCAGTTCCGCACGTCTGCACACTGTGCAGCGTCTGGCCGGCCCTGCTGTATGCCATATCATATCACGTTTAAACCTGCGTACACTGTGTTATTTGTGACTGAAACCGTGTTTAATATCTTTCGTGGTTATAATAACGTGTATTATGATCTTTGAATTGTTGTTGTTGTGGTCTTCAGTCCAGCAACTGGTTTGATGCAGCTCTCCATGCCACTCTAACCTGTGCAAGCCTCCTCATCTTCGAGTAACTTACTACAACCTACATCCTTCTGAGTATGTTTAGTATATTCAACTCTTCGTCTCCTTCTATGATTTTGATCCTCCGCACTTCCCTCAAACACTAAATTGGCGATCCCTTGATGCCTCAGAACGTGTCCTACCAACCGATCCCTTCTTCTGGTCAAGTTGTGCCACAAATTCCTCTTGTCCTCAGTCCTATTCTGTACCTCCACATTAGTTACGTAGTCTACCTATCTAATCTTCAGCATTCTTCTGTAGCACCACATTTCGAACGCTTATCTTCTCTTCTTGTCTGAACTGCTGATCGTCCATGTTTCATTTCCATACACGCTACACTCCATACAAATACTTCCATAAAAGACTTCCTGACGCTTAAATCTGCACTCGATGTTAAGAAATTTCTCTTCTTCAGAAACACTTTTCTTGCCAATGCCTGTCTTCGACCATCATCAGTTATTTTGCTCCCCAAATAGCAAAACTCATCTACTACTTTAAGTGTCTCATTTCCTAATATAATTCCCTCAGAATCACCTGATTTAATTCGACTACATTCAATTATTCTCGTTTTACTTTTGTTGCCGGCCACAGTGGCCATGCGGTTCTAGGCGCTCAAGTCTGGAACCGCGTGACCGTTACGGTCCCAGGTTCGAATCCTGCCTCGGGCATGGATGTGTATGATGTCCTTAGGTTAGTTAGGTTTAATTAGTTCTAAGTTCTAGGGGACTGATGACCTCAGATGTTAAGTCCCATAGTGCTCAGAGCCATTTGAATCATTTTCTTTTTTTTTTTTTTTTGTTGGTGTCCATCTTCTATCGTCCTTTCAAGACACTGTCCATTACGTTCAACTGTTCTTCCAAGTCCTTTGCTGGCTCTGATAGAATTACAATGTCGTCGGAAAACCTCAAGGACTTTATTTCTTCTTCCTAGATTTTAATTCCTACTCCAATTTTTTGTTTGTTTCCTATACTACTTGCTCAATATACAGATTGAATAAAAAAAATGGTTCAAATGGCTCTGAGCACTATGGGACTGAACTGCTGTGGTCATCAGTCCCCTAGAACTTAGAACTACTTAAACCTAACTAACCGAAGGACATCACACACATCCATGCCCGAGGCCGGATTCGAACCTGCGACCGTAGCAGTCGCACGGTTCCGGACTGCGCGCCTAGAACCGCGAGACCACCGCGGCCGGCACAGATTGAATAACATCGGGGATAGTCTACAATCCTGTCTCACTCCCTTCTCAATCACTGCTTCCCATTCGTGCCCCTCAATTCTGCCATCTGGTTTTTGTACAAGTTGTAAATAGCCTTTTACTCCCTGTATTTTACGCCTGCCACCTTCAGGATTTGAAAGAGAGTATTCTAGTATTATCGTGATATTAATTTGCATGTGGACTGATAGCAATTATCTCTTATGGCTTCTTGAAATAACCATTTTGTATAGTCAAACGACTGTACCGAAAAGAGAGCAGAGTACCAGCAACACAGTTAAGTTATGTGGGTTGCATACAAAACAGGTTAAACACAAACCAGGTCGTTCGGATACTTTTGAGCGTGATAGTACTTGTGCCAACTGTCGGATAAAACGAAACTACTTTATTAAGTAGGAAATGCTTTCCAAAAGTTCTGGAAAGTTTCACAGACCACTGAAAGTGTTTCCTGTTTAATATAGTTGACATCTTCTGCCAGGCAGCAGCGGAAAGTTCAATTAACGAAACAATGTCTTAACCGCTCGGACATGTGACTGAGCACTGATGTGCTTTCACCGTTTGGAAGAGAAACATGGTGGAGGGCGTCATGGGAAGCCTAGACATAAGTAGATATGGCCTGGCGATACGAAATGTTCTCCACCCTCGGTAATCACAACCAGCAACACCTCGACCAAAACTCCACAACTACCTGCCCCGTTATCACTATGGACGGACCATACAGCACTGTTGCTGCATGTTGCAGCAACGTTGCAGTATTGTTGACGTCAAAACTACTGCGTCCACACATTGCCGTAATATATGACCCGTGTAAGAGAAATTTAATTGCATTGTTATATGTAATGAATACTTCATATCTACATCTATATCCACACATTCCGCAACCCACTACATGCTTCGCGATGGACGGTACCTTGTACCGTTACTCGTCATTCCCTTTCCTGTTCCTCTATCAGAGTGAGGAATAAACGACACTCTATATTCCTCCATACGAACCCTAATTTCTCGAAACTTTTCTTCATGTTCCTTACAATGAATGTACGTTGGTGGCAGTGGAATCGATCTGCAGTCAGGCCCAAACGCCAGTTTCAATTAACAGTGTTTCGCGAAAATAATATCATCTTCTCTCCAGGGATTACCTTATGATCTCCCACAGCATTTCGTAATACCCGCATGTTGACTGAACTTAACGGTTACAAAACTAGCAGCAGGCCATCCTTAATACGACCTGGTGGGGATTCCAAACTCTCGAGCAGTACTCAAGACGGACCAGTGTTCTCTCCTGCATAGATGAGCGAAACTCTCTCTCAATTCTCCCAATAAACCGAAGTTGACATTCGGCTTTCTTGCAAACGACCTTACGTGCTCGTTACATTTCATATTTCCTTGCAGATAGACGCCTAGATATTTAATTGACGTGACTGTGTCAAGGGGTATACCACTAATACTCTCTTCGAATATTACAGGATTGTTTTTTCTACTTGTCTCAATTAACTTATGTCTTTTTTAAGCGTGAAATTGAATCATAAAATAGTTCCATATGATATCAATGCGTGAGAGCATGCAATTTTTCTGATGCTTTAATCACCAAATTCAGTAATTGCATGTGGAGCAAATTTTACTGAAGCCAAATGTTGAAATTATCTATAATATGTGATATACATTTCAAGTTCTCATTGATACGCACACACAGGAATTTAGAACATCAATTTTATGGGATATACTGCTTGTTTGTAATTAAAATACAGCTGCTCACAGAGGTCCTCGGTTGGCTATCGTATGGCAGCGAAACTTAGTAGATATGCTAATGCGCTAATGCGGAACCGATTTGCGCTGGAAAAAATTAATTCCAATTGTGGCCACCAGGTGCAAATCTGGCGCTGTACACTGCATGTATTTAGAGAGCCTGTATAGGGAGAGAGTGGCCAACTGGACGATACGGCGGCCATTTATCTGCCAAACTGCGGGCGGGACTTTTGAATGGCCAGTAATGGAGTAGTGGAGTACACACTCGCCGAATCAAAAGCACAAGACAATATGGCGAAATCATTCGTTAAATGCCTTTCTTTACAGCTATAATATACTCATAGTAGCCTACTACGTACAGCACAGGAAAACGTGATACAGTGGCTGTAAAAATTATTCGTTACTTGCATTTATCTCCTTTAAAGTTCGTTTACTAGACATATTGCAATGAAAGTAGCGTAAATAATAAAATATAGTGTATAGCACTTGTTTTGTATCAGAAGTGCATAATGCTAAAGATTTAACGTACTTGTATTACGTCAGATGAATGAAAGTCTTAAACAGTTGTTTACTTGTGACACGCAAATGTGTGAGACGTATTAGTACTTCTTGTCACGTCTTCAAACTTTTTGCATGTCACAAGTAAACAACTGCTTACGACTTTCTTTCATATATATACTGAATACCTCTCGTAGATAACAAACGAAAACAATTACAAATATCAGGTAATGTTAGATGTAGGCTACTATAATAACGACCAAATATAACAAGAAAACTACCGTATCCCTTCTACCCCATAGTAAGTAGGCCTATTAAAAACTGTCTTCAAGAGTACCTACAGTTATTTACTACGAATAATGTTTCAGCAACCACGACAACTGCAGAAAACGTGCTTACAACTTGCCTGCGTCAACAGTCAGGCAATAATACTGAAACCAAAATAATGCCTAGTGTTCTGATTCGGAACGAAATAAAGTTTGACGTTACAAAGTCGAATGAGCATGGCATAACAATTACAGGAACTTTCCGTTTCCAGCAAGGAATGTCAGATATTGGCTTCAGAAAAGCTTGTGATGCTACCAGTATGCACGAACTGTCAAAGAAATAAGAGCTTAAAAATGCAGTAAATTGTAATGGGCCTACCTGTTTTGCGTGACTTTCTTCATTGCGCGGAAATGTTAACATGCGAAATCCACCTTCGCCTCTGTTGGAACAATCAAATGCAGCACAACCTGGCATCGTTTATGAACGTCTGCAAAACGAATTACAGATGTCAAAACAATACTGTACAATTACTAACGTGTTTACTTCAAACATGTAGACCTACCGACTTCATCACAAAACGCTTCATTATTTCAACTCTTATTTAAGATCGCAAACGCTAATTACGTACTAAAAACGATATACAACTAAATCGAACATGCGTGCACAGCGCATAACAAGTCTCTCAATAATTCAAATGCCTTTTAATCGTTTCCAAAAGTCCTCTGAACTTCAATTCAACTCAAAAGCACGGCGAACATAGGAAGCGCGAGAGCCGTTTGGCAGAAAAATGGCGCCAAAGCTAATCAACCAATCACGGGCAACTTCACCTATGGCCACTCTCTCTGTATACAGGCACTCTACATGTATTACGGTATGACATACACACTGTGATCTGTCAAGCAATAACGTGAGTGAACAGTACGGCAATCGAGAAAATCAAGTTGTGCTGTTAGTGAAACTGTTTTATGTACACGGCAGCAATTACAGTCCTGCATTGCAAGAGTATCGCTGACTGAAAGATCTGAGGAGAGGCCCGATGTCATTAAATGGTTTAAAGAAGATGGTAATGAAATTCGAAAACACGGGTGGGCTTGGTGTAGCACCTGAAGGAGGAAGGCTTCCTATCCCTTGGACGTTACTGGCGAAGTTGCTGTTGTTCTAAATGACCATGCAGCGTGCGCCGCGAGTACTGCTAGTGCTCGTGGCAGTGTCACGAGAATTGTCCATCCCATGGTCAACATTACGGAAAGTTTCGCAGTCTATTTTACACTGTTACCTGTACATGATCCAGACGGTGCAGCCACAGAAACCTCAAAATCCGCAGCAACGTTTGTTCTTCGGTTTGTTTTCCGGACAGATCGAAGTTGAGCCGGCAATATTCTGTGGAGTGACAAGGTACATTTTACATTACAAAGTGTAATGTGACTATGTTGTGTGCACTCACAAAAACCTATATTCTCGGTCCGTTCTTCTCTGAAGAGAATGCACCCAGGGGGCCTGCCAGGGGCACCGTGACGTCTGCAAGTTCACGAGACCTCCTGGTACGGCAAGTGTCCGTGATTGGCTGCTGCATCGCTGGCCGGAAAAAGCATTTTTTAATGCTTTGAGGTAATTATGTTTTCATTTACGAGGTACTTTCTGTAAAACTTATAGTTTGTGGTTTGCTTTTCGTATTTTTCTTTCTATATCTTTAACGATACGGTTCTGTTCCTAAGATGGGGCAACACCTCATGTCGCTCGCCCAGTGAAAGATCTGTTTAATGCAACCTCCCACGAATGTGTTATCTTCGGCGGTTTTCGAGATGCGTGGCGTGAAGGGTCACCTGATATAAATCCGTGAGACTCTGCGGATGCCGAAAAGAACGCATTTAACCAGGGACCCGCTCGGTCTCTACCTGATCTGAAGGCCAGTATACAAGAACACGTTGCTCAGATTCCACCGGAACTGCTGCGAGCAATTGTTGATTACGTCGTTTTACGGATGCATTAACTCGTTGACGTCTCTGGTGCTCGTACTGAACAAATTGTGTAAGCTGCGGTTAATAATGAAATCAACATTATACCTTTCTCACTTGTTTGATCTTTTCTGCCTACGTCACATTCCTAATCCATTACATATGGAAACATTTCCATAAGTCTTTCTTGCATTCATAACGCTAGATTTGCACCTTATGATCAAAATTGGAACTATGGTTTTTGCTAGTGTAAATTGGATCCTCATTAGTGCATTAGAATGTGTACCGAGTTTCGCTACCAGACGACAATTACAGCCCACACTGGAACTTTGTGAGTAGCTGAACTTTAATTATAACCACCTGGTATATCTTTCCTTCCACACATTTCAAGTGCTTGTCTAGGGGTTGCATTATAATATGAGGAAGTGGGAGTCGTATACAAGTGTCTGTGGCTGGCTGCTGCATCGTTGGCTGGGAGAAAACGTTTTTTAATGCTTTGAGGCAATTACGTTTTCATTTGCGAGATACTTTCTGTAAAACTTCCAGTTTTGTTTGTGGTTTGGTTTTCGTATTTTTCTTTCTATATTCTTAACGATACGGTTCTGTTCCTAAGTTCTTTGACGTTCATACTGTTGGATTATAAGACACTGAATATGGCAGTTCAAGAGAGAGGCTGTCCTGTTTCAACGTCTTCACTCATCAGGAGCCGTATTTCAAAAACCCCGATCGACGGAAACATGAATATTATCTTCAGTCGGACCTCCGTCCCACAAAGAATTGATAAAGGCTATAGAGAAGATCCAAAGGAGAGGAGCGCATTTCCTCACAGTTTCGTTTAGTAATCGCGAAAGCTTCACGGAGATACTCACGCAACTCGTAGCAGACGCTGTAAAAAGTCGTTATGCAAAATGGTGTGGATGAATGTTAAAATTCTGTGATTAGTTTCCTAGAAGAGTCGATCAACATATTGCTTCCTCTTACGTGTATCTTGTGAGAGTACCACGAAGGTAAAATTAGAGAGATAAGAGGTCACAGGATTCTTAGTTACAGGTACACAAAGTACCAACAATCAGACAGTATAAGTTGTCTTGCTTAGTGTACACCATCTGATCAGAAGTATCCAGACACCTAAGAGTGAAAAATAATACAGGGTGCGTTCACCCTTCCTCCTTTATGACGGCTTGAATCTGCTGGGGACACTGTCAATGAGGTGTCTGAATATGTGGAGGAATGGCAGGGCATTCTTCCTGAAGAGCCGAAACCAGAGAAAGTTGTCCTATTGGACACTGAGATCTGGAACGAAATCTACCTTCTAATTCATTCCAACTATGTTCCATTGGGCTCAGGACAGGACTTTGGGCAGGCCAGTCCATTTTAGGAATGTTATTCTCCATAAACCATTGACTCACAGATGCTGCTTTACGACAGGGCGCACTATCATGCGGAAACAACCGGCCATCGTCTCCGAACTGCTACTCTGCTGTGAAATGTGTTCATATCCCTCGGCATTTAGTGTTTTCTTAAGCGAAATAAGGGGACCACTCGTGGTCGGTTTTCCTAATCGTGCGGCGCCATCTATCCAGGTAGTAGTGTCGGATAGACCGCCAGAGACACAGCACCTCGTGTTCCTGCTACTAATAAGGCGAGTACACCGTTCGTTTGTTATATATTTTTACGAGCTTCCAACAGGAGCGACTTATTTACAGATACCTGTGTAGTCACTAGATTATTTTTGTAATTTCTTGCATGTTCGAGTGCTTACTAAGCACAAGCTTTTATTTTAATAACAGTGTAGCATACACTACTACTGTTGTTATCGACCCTCGTATCATATAGGCTTTTGCTGTTTTGGTTAGTGTAGCTCAGTGTCGTTCAGACCGTTAGTGAGAGAGCACCTCGAATTTCTGCTGCTAATAAGCTGAGTACACCATTCGTTTTTTACATATTTTTATGAGCTTCAAACAGGAGCGACTGCGGTAATGGATAGGAACTGTGATTGCTGTGTACAGATACGAACTGAGTTGGTGACCCTTCGCTCACAGCTCCAGGCTGCTGCCAAGGGTCATCACTGTTGAGCGTCGGACGCCGGGATGCAAGGGACGTCCAGCACGTCCCACATGTTCCCCGATCAGTCCACTGCTGTGGCCGCCCCAGGTACTGCCTGCACTGAGGTTAGCCCCACACCCGTGGTCGAGTGGGAGATCATTCCCAAGTCTGGCAGCCATCGAAAAACGTTCCGAGGGACCGATCGTGGGGCCTCCCCAGTTCGTTTGATGAACAGGTTTCGGGCGTTATCTGTGGCTGACGATGTCTCTGACCTGTATGCTGTCGTCCACCTTGTTCCATAGGAAGCTTCTCGGCCCGCAAGGTCTGGGCATTCACAGAGGGTGGGTTTGATGGTAGTTGGGAGCTCCAACGTTAGGCGCGTTATGGCTGCCAAGGAGGGGAAGGAAGCCAGTGTGCACTCCGTGTGCATTCCGGGGATAGTCATTCCGGATGTGGAAAGGGTGCTTCCGGATGCCATGAAGAGTACAGGGTGCAGCCAACTGCAGGTGGTGGCTCATGTCGGTACCAATGATGTGTGTCACTCTGGATTGGAGAAGATTCTCTCTGGCTTCGGGCGGCTAGCGGAAATGGTAAAGACTGCCAGTCTTGCTTGCGAGATTAAGGTGGAGCTCACCATCTGTAGCATCGTCGACAGAACCGACCGGTTCTGTGACCGTGTAGGCTGCAGATTCCTTGACTTGTACCATCGGGTGGTGTATTTTCGGGTTCCGCTTAATAGGTCACGAGTCCACAATCGGACTAAACAAGTCCACAATCGGACTAAACTATTAATTGGATCGGTTTTCCGACCCCCCCCCCCCCCCGACCCAGAAGGTATAGTTGCTGAACAGTTCAAAAAAAACTTGAGTCTCATTTCAAATAGGTACCCCACTCATACAGTTATAGTCGGTCGTGAGTTCAATCTACCCTCTATATGCTGGAAACATTATACGTTTAAAGCCAGCGGCAGGCATAAAACGTCATCCGAATTTGTACTGAATGCTTTCACAGAACTCTTAACACCGTTTTAAGAGACACTCTTCAGTCCTTCCGATCTGGTCACGTAAGCGTAGAAAAGTTGTGGAATGATTTCAAAGAGACAGTATCGACAGCAACTGAGGGACATATAGCGCATAAATTAATAAGTGATGGTACTGATCCCCCATGGTACACAAAACGTGTCAGATAGCTGTTGCAGAAGCAGCAAAAAAAGCATGCCAAATTTAAAAGAACGCAAAATCCCCAAGACTGGCAAAGTTTTACAGAAGTTCGAAATACAGCGCGTACTTCAATGCAAGATGCTTTTAATAATTTCCATAACGAAACTCTGTCTCGAAATCTGGCAGAAAACCCAAAGAGATTCTGGTCATACATAAAGCAAACCAGTGGCAAGACGCAATAAATAACTTCAATGCGCGATAACAACGGTGAAGTCACTAATGACAGTGCTACTAAAGCAGAGTTATTAAACACGGTTTTCCGAAACTCCTTCACCAAATAATACGAAGTAAATATTCCTGAATTCCAGTCAAGAACAACTGCCAAGATGAGAAACATAAAAGTAGCTATCCTCGGTGTCGCAAAGCAGCTTAAATCACTTAATAGAGGCGAGGCTTCCGGTCCAGATTACATACCAGTCAGGTTCCTCTCAGAGTATGCTGATACAATAGCTCCATACTTAGCAATTATATACAACCGCTCCCTCACAGAAAGATCCGTACCTAAAGACTGGAAAATTGGTCTAGTCACACCAATACCCAAAAAAGGAAGTAGGATTAATCCGTGGAATTACAGGCCCATATCACTAACGTCGTTTTGCGGTAGGGTTTTGGAACATATACTCTGTTCGAACATTATGGATTACCTCGAAGAAAACGATTTGTTGACACATAGCCAGCACCGATTCAGAAAATATCGTTCTTGCGAAACACAACTAGCTCTTTATACTCATGAAGTAATGAGTGCTATCGACAGGGGATGTCAAATTGATTCCATGTTTTTAGATTTGCAGAAGGCTTTCGACACCGTTCCTCACAAGCGTCTTCTAACCAAACTGCGTGCCTACGGAATATCGTCTCAGTTGTACGACTGGATTTGTGATTTCCTGTCAGAAAAGTCACAGTTCGCAGTAATAGGCGGAAAGTCATCAAGTAAAACAGAAGTAATCTCCGGCGTTCCCCAAAGAAGTGTTATAGGCCCTCTATTGTTCCTGATCTATATTAACAATATAGGAGACAATCTGAGTAGCCGTCTTAGATTGTTTCCAGATGCTGCTGCCATTTACCGACTTGTAAAGTCATCAGATGACCAAAACGAATTGCAAAATGATTTAGATAAGATATCTGTATCGTGCGAAAAGTGGCAATTGACACTGAATAAAGAAAAGTGTGAAGTTATTCACATGAGTATTAAAATAAATCCATTAAATTTCGATTACGCGATAAGTCACACAAATCTGAAGGCTGTAGATTCAACTAAACACTTAGGGATTGCAATTACAGATAACCTAAATTGGAACGATAACATAGATAATATTGTGGGTAGAGCAAACCACAGAATGCGATTCATTGTCAGAATACTTAGAAGGTGCAACAGGTCTACTAAAGAGACTGCTTACACCACGCTTGTCCGCCCTATTCTGGAGTATTGCTGTGCCGTGTGGGATTCGCATCAGGTGGGACTGACGAATGATATCGAAAAAGTGCAGAGAAGGGCAGCTCGTTTTGTATTATCGCGAAACAGGGGAGATAGTGTCACAGACATGATACGTGAATTGGAGTGGCAATCATTAAAACAAAGGAGCTCTTCGTTGCAACGGGATCTTCTCATGAAATTTCAATCGCCAGTTTTCTCCTCCGATTGCGAAAACATTCTGTTGACACCTACCTACATACGGAGAAATGATCATCACGATAAAATAAGAGAAATCAGGGCTCGCACAGAAAAATTTAAGTGCTCGTTTTTCCCGCGCACCGTCCGAGAGTAGAACGGTGGAGAGACAGCTTGAAGGTGGTTCATTGAACCCTTTGCCCGGCACTTTATAGTGAATAGCAGAGTAATCATGTAGATGTAGATATCATTTTCACTAAGGCGTAGCTTCTGCATGTGACTTTGGATATTCGTCAACCAGCTGATTGAGGTTTTCCTCTCCCTCTCCTCTTCGTAGCCATGAAAAGATACTTTTCCGAGACACAGTCATTAGGTGTTCGTGTTATGTTATCATACAATCTCAGCCTGGAATTTTAGAGCTTTTCTTCTATGGACGCGACTTATGAATTGATTGCACACTTTGTGTTTCAACTCTTCCCATGTATCGTAACATGCCCAAACCTATGGTGTTACAGTCGTTTTATAAATTTTGCCTTCTTTATGGGTAGTTTTGCATGACACATATCCCTTGGAAGCATACGCCATTTATTCCAATCAGATCATTCTATGAACTATATCTGCTTCAGCTTATTCGCTCTTTGATATTACTGATTCCACATATTTAAAAAATTTAGCTCTTGGAAATGTGGCGTTATCAAGGTTGATATCTGTGGTTTTTGTGGCATCGCGTCTAAAGTTGCATATCATGAACTCGGCCTTTCTTTTTCTGAAGCGTAGTCTAAGAGCATTTCTCCGCTCCACAAGGTTCTTTTGAATACCATGACTGTTATCAGATATAATGGCAACATCACCAGCATACAAAAGATTTCACGTTGTTGTTTAATGTATCTTTGCGGTTAGATGATCCATTACAACTTTAAACAATAATCGAATTATGATGCTTCCCTGATGCTTTTATATGTCTGCAGGACTTTTGACGCACACATGTATGGACACTGTTGTACATGTCCTCAGCAGGTCGTGTATAGTACGCCTGGACGTGATTTAACGTAGAGTTTGCCATATTATGGTTCTTGGTACTCGGTCAGAAACCTTTTTTATTTCTATAAGGACGATGTGAATATTTTGATTGGTTTATTGATATTTTTCCAGCTATAGTCTTGTCGCTTGAATAATAGGTGTATTTCCCTTTCCTGCTGCCCTTTTGAACCGACTTCCTGTTGGTGGTCTTCAAGGACTCTTTCTGAGGTTTTAACGGTATGAAATATCAGTTTAACACCACTGGAGCGAAATTAGCTAGTCGCTAATAATGAAATAAAGTTCTTTTATCCATGCTGGATTTTGTTGGACTCCGCGGCCGTTAAAGATTATTGCTGAAGGACATGATTAGCCACAAGCAATTTAATAAAGTTTCATTTGAAGCTATTCCCGGTTTTCGATTGCGACTATCTTCAGATAATGTTTACCTCAGCAGTATGCATATCTGAAGATGGGCATGACAAATCGAAACCGGTAGTGGTTTCACATAAAACTTTTTTTAAAAACAGGTAATTGTGAACGGTTGGGTTCATTACCAGCAATGGAATAAAATGATTCTTTCAAATTATGAAAAAATCTGTCCTTAGACACGCAGGAAAATGACGCCTTTTAAGACACTTGCTGCTTACTGACAAAAGAACGTAGCTATACATGTTACGAAATTAGAGTACCGTGCCGCGTTTTTCCGTCATTATGTGAAGGCTAATCTAAGGGACTAATTTGTAGCGACTTTGATAAGGTTTTCACTAATAGATAGACTAGTTCACGAGTAAGATTTCTGTATATAATCTACTACCGATACGCCACCCAAGTCGTCCAGCCACAGATAGTTACGAGGAAAGTGCCATAACCCAGTTTCCCACAAACTTCGTTCAGTAGGAGAGGGGTCAAAATAAGCGGACACTTGACTCGGCTTATACTCTGCCGATTCTGAGTAAACGATAGTCAAATTTTAGAGATACTGTCTTTGCCTTTTAGCGACTAAGTAGTTCAGCAGAGACGGTGGCACAGTGGGCAGTGTCGCGGCTTCACTATATAGCGAGCTGTGTTTCAAACCCGATTATGATTTTCATTTTTGTTTTTCATTTATCCCCCCATGTCCGTAGAGGATTACTACACGAATATTTTCCAGTGTACACTACTGGCCATTAAAACTGCTGCACCACGAATATGACGTGCTACAGACGCGAAATTTAACCGACAGGAAGAAGATGCTGTGATATGCAAATGATTAGCTTTTCAGAGCATTCACACAAGGTTGGCGCCGGTGGTGACACCTACAACGTGCTGACATGAGGAAAGTTTCCAACCGATTTCTCACACACAAACTGAAGTTGACCGGCGTTGCCTGGTGACACCTTTCTTGTGATGAGTCGTGTTGGGAGGAGAAATGCGTACCATCACGTTTCCGACTTTGAGAAAGGTCGGATTGTAGCCTATCGCGATTGCGGTTTATCGTATCGCGACGTAGCTTCTCGCGTTGGTCGAGATCCAGTGACTGTTAGCAGAATATGGAATCGGTGGGTTCAGGAGGGTAGTATGGAACGCTGTGCTGGATCCCAACGGCCTCGCATCACTAGCAGTCAAGATGACAGGCATCTTATCCACATGGCTGTAACGGATCGAGAAGCCACAACTCGATCCCTGAGTCAACAGATGGGGACGTTTGCAAGACAACAACCATCTGCACGAACAGTTCGACGACGTTTGCAGCAGCATGGACTATTAGCTCGGAGACCATGGCTGCAGTTACCCTTGACACTGCATCACAGACAGGAGCGCCTGCAATGGTATACTCAACGACAAACCTAGGTGCACGAATGGCAAAACGTCATTTTTTCGGATGAATCCAGGTTCTGTTTACAGCATTATGATGGTCACATCCGTGCTTGCCGACATCGCGGTGAACGCACATTGGAAGCGTGTATTCGTCATCGCCATACTGGCGTATCACCCGGCGTGATGGTGTGGGGTGCCATTGGTTACATGTCTCGGTCACTTCTTGTTCGCACTGACGGCACTTTGAACAGTGGACGTTACATTTCAGATGTGTTATGACCCGTGGCTCTACCCTCCATTCGATCCCTGCGAAACCCTACATTTCAACAGGATAATGCATGACCGCATTTTGCAGGTCCCTTACGGGCCTTGCTGGATACAGAAAATGTTCGAGTGCTGCCCTGGCCAGCACATTCTACAGATCTCTCACCAATGGAAAACGTCTGGTCAATGGTGGCCGAGCAACTGGCTCGCCACAATACGCCAGTTACTACTCTTGATGAACTGTGGTATCGTGTTGAAGCTGCATTGGCAGCTATACCTGTACACGCCATACGAGCTCTGTTTGACTCAATGCCCAGTCGTATCAAGACCGTTATTATGGCCAGAGGTGGTTGTTCTGGGTACCGATTTCTCAGAATCTATGCACCCAAATTGCGTGAAAATATAATCATATGTCAGTTCTAGTATAATATATTTGTCCAATGAGTACCTGTTTATCATCTGCATTTCTTCTTGGTGTAGCAATTTTAATGGCCAGTAGTGTATATTAAAATAACGTTATGTTTATCAGCTTACTAATTGTTGTCTGGTGAATAAATGAAAAGAATAAAAATAAAATAAACTAATGATAAAATTATTTGAAATTGTTTTCGATGAAATTCTTGTAGTGTATCCTGATTCATAATCAGTGCAAGGGACAGGAATTGATAGAGATCAGTTATACGTGGTTTTCCGCGAAGCTATCGCCAGCATGTGAAATATTCAGTATTGTTAACGGTTTCCTTCCAGAGTGAGATTCATATGAAGAAAAGTCATTGTGGTAAACCAGCCTTCGTGCGATGCTCCTCGTGAACATTATTTCTATGTTTCGAACGTTTCTATAACCGATATCATTCAAGGGGATGCACCAAATCTTACTGTAGAATAAATATAACAATAAAATATAAGAACTGAGATAAGAATGAAATATAAGAATATGAAAATTGAAAAAGATTTAAACCATAAAATTATCATACAAGCGTATGTTATATAAGTATGACACTTGTTGTGAAACTCAATTGCAATTTTACGATTAACGTAATGCTCTTGTATCTCCTAACATGATAAGAAACGTTTGTGTAGTAACTTTCTACAGACATGGATGGATAAATGAATAAAATCAAATAAAATACAATAAAATAAAAACAATATTCGGGTTTCGAACAAGAGGCGCAAAAGTGAGATGTCGTGGTGCTAACCACTATGCCACAAGTTGAACAGAAGTTCTTGAGCGCTAAAAGAGATCTACGATACGTAGAAAACTATGACGACGTTTTCTCAGTGACGGTCGAGTACATACGGATAAGCCGAGGCACGTCTTCGCATATTTCAACTCCGCTTCCACTGAGCGAAGTTTCTGGGAAACTGGATTATGGCACTTGCGTGTTCTCTACGTTAGCGCTACCCGGAGTGAGTCACTTAAATAAACGAAACTAAACGTAATGCACAAACTCTGAGCTACAGTTGCTCTGCAATGTCGCTGCCGCAACTAGTACTTTTGCCTCAGGATCTGATGGACAGGGATAAAATGTAGAATATTGATGGACGACAGCTTTTATTGCAGTCTTGTGGAACGCTTCATAGGGGATATTTAATAGCAGCTTTGTTAGAAATACATCTCACCAAACAAAGCGGGAAATGTAATGTTATATTTAAATAGCGTTTCTATCCGAAGCTGGGAGTGAACCTTTTTGATAAAGAGAAAATGTTTCTAGTTTTTGAGATCATCATTAGTCATTTGTAGTGACTTTTGAGCCGTCTGCTTCCCATTTTCGTATTGGCCATATTAAGTTTACCATTTGCACACGGATGTATGATGTTCAAAGTGACTGATGAAACAAGACAAGTGTCTAGCTCGAGATACGGACCTGTGAAATACACAGGCTTTCACTTGAAACTTGTACAAATTTTATTTCGTGAATGTGTCAAGAAATCATGACGAGGTTTCCGGCATATGATGGTACACAGAGGGGCAAGTAATGTCGTTGCATGTTCAGTCCACATAACTCTCGTAGCAACCGAAATGATGAAACCAGTGTGGGTGTGTGTGTGTGTGTGTGCGTGTGTGTGGGTGGGTGGGTTTTTAAGTGGAACGATGCATGTTCAGTCCACATAACTCTCGAAGCAACCGAAATGATGGAACTGGTGTGTGTGTGTTTTTAAGTGGAACGATATACTTTTTAACGTGATTCGAAAGCTGTGAGAAGGCGAACACTATGGCACAACGCTTGTTAATGTTGGCGTTGAAACTTTTCGCACAAGTATACAAGAAACGAGCTAAAATATGGGTAGGCGACCCCAATAGGCCGTTGCAGTGTAATGATCTCCATGTGGGGTTCTCATGCCAAGCTCTGTCCTTATATGCAGCAAGCAAATGCGATTAAGCTGCTGAGATTAAATGCAAGGTCAGCTACGGTTCTTGTAACTAGGACTGTATGTTAACTTCTAGGATAACAGAAGGAGCTTACCAAAAAAAAAAAAATCTCTGTTTGTACTCATGTGTAGTTAAACAGCTTTTGTGGAAACAAGCAAACACTCGAAAGGCTTGACAAAACGTAGGACCCAGACATGAGAGTCCCATTAGGTGGTGATCTACCTCGCAACTGTTTGTAAAGTATTGGACAGGCAACTCATAATAAGTCATACATTTTTTGTAGGCCATACCATTCAGCTGTTTTACAGGGAGTTTTTTTAAAAAAGTGTAACATATTCCTACAGGAGGGAGTACTGATCAAAACGAGAGGAAAAGTTTCTATAATTATACAGGGTGTAACGAGAAAAGTGCAGATTTTTTATATGTGCTACCTAAATGTGTACACACATCAGCATGTTGTTTTCCCTCTGTGATGACACATGTGGCTGAACACTTCCTGTTTCCTTATATAACGTAACTATCCGGCGAACGGTCCGGACACTTGGATGATGTCGTCCAGGATACCGAGCAGCATAAGTAGCACACGCTCGTTGGGCATTTTAATCACAACAGCCATACATCAACACGATATCGACCTTTTCCGCAATTGGTAGACGGTCCATTTTAACACGGGTAATGTATCACGGAGCAAATACCGTCCGCACTGGCGGAATGTTACGTGATACCACGTACTTAAACGTTTGTGACTATTACAGCGCCATCTGTCACAAAGCGAAAAAAGTGGTCCAACTAAAACATTCATATTTCTTTACGTACTACACGAATATGTAATAAAAATGGGGGTTGATATTTTAAATAACGCAGTTGATATCCGTTTTACCTATGGCAGCGCCATCTAGCGGGCCAACCATAGCGCCATCTGGTTTCCCCCTTCAAGCTAGGCAAGTTTCGTTCTTTGTAGTTTTTTCGTTTGAGGCTTAAAAAATACAAATGTGTGTGAAATCTTATGGGACTTAACTGCTAAGGTCATCAGTCCCTAAGCTTACGCACTACTTAACCTAAATTATCCTAAGGACAAACACACACACCCATGCCCGAGGGAGGACTCGAACCTCCGCCGGGACCAGCCGCGCAGTCCATGACTGCAGCACCTAAGAACGCTCGGCTAATCCCGCGCGGCTTTGAAGCTTATTTCGTGAGATATTTGGCCACGACACGATCAATGGACCACCCTGTATACATCATCGCATCAAAATATGTCTCCTTGGAAGTGACGTGACGGTGACGAATAACAACAACAAAAAATTACCGTACACCACCTGTCGGTTGCAGACTTACGGGCTATATGAATAACGTAGGTTCTACCAAACCACCACTCCACTCTGTGACGCAGCATCAAAATTTTGCTGATAAGTTGGTCAAATTACTCCTGTACCTGATATAATCAGGTGCGTTCCTGTAAAATTGATGTTTGTTCGTATATAATATAAAAGCGCTGTATTACGTGGAGTATTTGTTCGTTAGTTACTTTACTGTTGTCTACAGATCTAAGAACGGTTTATATTGCACCAAAAACGCAAAAAAAAAAAAAACTGGAGCAAACAAGATGCACAGTAATAAATCTGTCTCTTACGAAAAGGTAGGCACATTAGACAGTGCTGTAAGTTGTCACAGGTGTACTGATACATTCTTCAGCCATTCCTCACAATGATTCACGCACTCTTTCTAATATAGCTGGCTCCAGTCGGATTGCGTCACATGCTACTATTCAAAAAATGTGTGTGAAATCTTATGGGATTTAACTGCTAAGGTCATCAGTCCCTAAGTTTACACACTACTTAACCTAAATTATCCTAAGGATAAACACACACACCCATGCCCGAGGGAGGACTCGAACCTCCGCCGGGACCAGCCACTCAGTCCATGACTGCAGCGCCTAAGACTGCTCGGCTAATCCCGCGCGGCCATGCTCCTGTAACGCCTGCACATTGTCGGTGGCATGGGTATACACCAATGTCTTTAGTGTCCCCTTAGCCAGGTCCGGTGCACGGAGAGGCCATGCTACCCGACCGCCTGGCCCAATACATCGTCCATGAAACGTTTCAGTATTGCTGCACGAACTGTAGAAAACGTCGTGGTGCCCCGTCGTGAATAAACCACTGTTGTTGATTTCCTGTAAGGTAATGTTCTGCAACAGTACTGGCAATTCATCACAACAATAAGACGATCTATACCACCCAACATCACACATTACTCGTCGCATATAAAATGGCCCTTATCTCTGAAGTTATTGGTTTTCAGGCGTACAATTCTGGGGACTTTTCTTCTAATTTTGACCGACACAACCTCCTGTAGGAGAATGTGTCACTTTTTTTAACACCAAGTATTTATGAGGAAGTTCAAGTGAATCAGCTATCTACATTTATTTTACAATTACAACCTGTTTGGTTTACCAATCCCCTTCACTGTAAGAAAAATTAGTATAGAGAAGTAATCGGTCTCATCTGAGTAGGGAAGGATGGGAAAGGAAGTCGGCCGTGCCCTTTCAAAGGAACCATCCCGGCATTTGCCTGGAGGGATGTAGGAAAATCACGGAAAACCTATTAGTATAGTAACGTGCCAATGCGGTCTTCCACATGGCAAGGTTATTAATACAGCCTTGTATCGCAAAGGGGCTGAAAACTGCAATATTCAACAGGCAATTCGTAATCAAGAGGAAGTGGAATGGTAGGGTGTTGGATGTGAAAGCACCGTTACAACAAGTTATGTAAACCCACCACGGAGATTAGAGCAATAACCAGAGTTACACATATTTCATGCAGTGACCACTTGTATTCAAAGAAAATACACTACTGGCCATTAAAATTGCTACACCAAGAAGAAATGCAGATGATAAACAGGTATTCATTGGACAAATATATTATACTAGAACTGACATGAGATTACATTTTCACGCAATTTGGGTGCATAGATCCTGAGAAATCAGTACTCAGAAGAACCACCTCTGGCCATAATAACGGCCTTGATACGCCTGGTCATTGAGTCAAACAGAACTTGGATAGCGTGTACAGGTACAGCTGTACATGCAACTTCAACACGATACCACAGTTCATCAAGAACTGGCGTATTGTGTCGAATCAGTTGCTCGGTCACCATTGACCAGACGTTTTCAATTGGTGAGAGATCTGGGTTGGTTGGGTTGTTTGCGGGAAGAGACCAAACAGAGAAGTAATCGGTCTCATCTGAGTAGGGAAGGATGGGAAAGGAAGTCGGCCGTGCCCTTTCAAAGGAACCATCCCGGCATTTGCCTGGAGGGATGTAGGAAAATCACGGAAAACCTAAATCAGGATGGCCGGACGCGGGATTGAACCGTCGTCCTCCCGAATGCTAGTCCACTGTGCTAACCACTGCGCCACCTCGCTCGGTGAGAGATCTGGAGAATGTGCTGGTCAGTGCAGCAGTCGAACATTTTCTGTATCCAGAAAGACCCGTACGGGACCAGCGACATGCAGTCGTGCATTATCCTGCTGAAATGTAGGGTTTCGCAGGGATCGAATGAAGGGTAGAGCCACGGGTCGTAACACATCTGAAATGTAACGTCCACTGTTCAAAGGGCCGTCAATGCGAACAAGAGGTGACCGAGAATTGTAACTAATGGCACCCCATATCATCACGCCGGGTGATACGTCAGTATGTCGATGACGAATACACGCTTCCAATGTGCGTTCACCGCGATGACGCCAAACACGGATGCGACCATCATGATGCTGTAAACAGAACCTGGATTCATCCGAAAAATGACGTTTTGCCATTCGTGCACCCAGGTTCGTCGTTGAGTACACCATCGCAGGCGCTCCTGTCTGTGATGCAGCGTCAAGGGTAACAGCAGCCATGGTCTCTGAGCTGACAGTCCATGCTGCTGCAAACGTCGTCGAACTGTTCGTGCAGATGGTTGTTGTCTTGCAAACGTCCCCATCTGTTGACTAAGGGATCGAGACGTGGCTGCACGATCCGTTACAGCCATGTGGATAAGATGCCTGTCATCTCGACTGTTAGTGATGCGAGGTCGTTGGGATCCAGCACGGGATTCTGTATTACCCTCCTGAACCCACCGATTCCGTATTCTGCTAACAGTCATTGGATCTCGACCAACGCGAGCAGCAATATCGCGATACGATAAACCGCAATCGCGATAGGCTACAATCCAAAATTTATCAAAGTCGGAAACGTGATGGTACGCATTTCTCCTCCTTACACAAGGCATCACAACAACGTTTCACCAGGCAACGCCGGTCAACTTCAGTTTGTGTATGAGAAATCGGTTGGAAACTTTCCTCATGTCAGCACGTTGTAGGTGTCACCACCGGCGCCAACCTTGTGTGAATGCTCTGAAAAGCTAATCATTTGCATATCACAGCATCTTCTTCCTGTCGGTTAAATTTCGCGTCTGTAGCACTTAATCTTCGCGGTGTAGCAATTTTAGTGGCCAGTAGTGTACAATTGATTTAACGGCTACACAAATCGTGATATTAAATTAGCCTTCTGAAATGAACATAAACGAGAAGATTTTCAACAATCAGAAGACGAATTGGCCACTCCGCTCCTTCCTACCCGCAAAACACGCAATGCTGTACGACCAGTTTAAAAACATAAGTGAGATGCGCCCGGTTAAGCGCAGTCTGGCTTTAGCGTCTGTTCATTTCACAACACATGTCAGTGTGGCGCAGTTACGCAGGGTAAACATAAGCTTCTTCACCATCAAGGATATTTTATGAGTATTTTGCTGTCAGGGACTCAAGGTCTACCATGGCTCGTCGCAGATTGATTGCGTTTAGGTTGATTTCTTACCCTCATTTATCTTTGTGTTTGTATTGCACTGAAAATACCTGCAAAAGGCGATTGGTAAACGAAACAGGTTGTAATTGTAAAATAAATGTAGATATCTGAACTCTTGAACTTCCTTATACATACTTGGTGTTAAAAAAAGCGACACATTCTCCTACAGGAGGTTGTGTTGGTCAAAACTAGAAGAAAAGACCCTATAATTGTATGCCTGGAAACCAATAACTTCTCTATGTAAACACACTTTTTCAAATCATTCGTGGTACTTGGTGTTGACAACAGCAACCCCCACTTTATTCTTCGTCCTTAAAATTGCATTCAGTACTGATCAGGTCTGCATCGGAATTATGTTTCCCTTAGTGCTGTGAGTTAACAGTGATTGGAAGCGGTATGTATGGTTTCACGCACGATAGAGGAGGCCGATGTTCACCTCGTGTGTGTGTTCACTGAAAGCAATGTAAAAGCGGCACAACGGCGCTTTACTTAGCTGTTCCCGCAGCGACAGCAGTCATATCAAAGTAATTTTGCATGTGTACATATGTACAATGGCGCGTTGAAAAGTAATCGTCGATGACCTCAGCAGTTTGGTCCCTTTGGAATTCACACACACAAAAGTAATCAATCTGAATTTTTAATGTGAAAATTCGTAAAGCTTTTTAATTAAAAGAAACTTCATTAACATTCGATATGTTTATTCTCAATGTCTACATATTTATTTCTCAATATAGTCACCCTGGCGACGAACACATTTCTCCTGACAGGCCAATTTGTAGATACGGTCACTGTAGAATGTTTGACGTTGTTGAGAGAGGCGCTGCTTCATTACTATGAAAGTGATGTCCGTAGGTGTTCTTTAAGTTTTGGAAACAACTACAAATTGACTGGGGTTAGACGGGATTCTATGGAGGATGATCGGTGCCAGTGAATCAAGGGCGTCGGATATTTTCAGCTGTCGAAGCGCTCGTGTTTGATCTGGCATTGTCGTGCTGAAGGGGTGGGTGCTCCATGTGTGGACGAACTCTTAGAATTCGTGTTTTCAGTATGACGGTCCTGCAGGACACCGACACAGTTACGTTACACACCGCCGTATTACACGCTACAACTCGACGCCCCCTAGCGGCAGAACGTTGCAGCTTACGTCAGCAAAGTGGGAAAGTCGACCGAGTAATGTGCATGACATGCAATACCTTATCCAGTCTTGACAACAGAAGAAAAAACTCGGAGACAGTCCTTTTCAGCAAGCCCTCGTACATACACTGATGGCTGTACTATGACTACTGCGTACCATGAGACTGAATGCCACTAAGTGGCACTGTGGGCACGTGACGCTGCATGGTAAGCAGAGGGAATTGGTTAATCATTGTTGTTGTTGTGGTCTTCAGTCCAGAGACAGGTTTGATGCAGCTCTCCATGCAACTCTATCCTGTGCAAGTTTCTTCATCTCCCAGTACCTACTGCAACCTATATCTTTCTGAATCTGTTTAGGGTTAATCATTATAGTGACTATACCAGCCGCAAATTTGGAAATGCACCAACAACAGCAACTTTGACAAAGCAACTTTGACACAGCAACTTTGACAAAGGGCTTTGACAAAGAGCATCTCGGAAACGGCAAAGCTGGTCCGTTGTTCGTGCGCTACTATTGTCAGCATCTATGGAAAGTGGTTGAAGAACATTGAAGCCACGCGTATGTGACAAGGTTTTGTACACCCTCGCCTCGCCACAGAACGTGGAATTCGGAGGTTTTGCGGGATAAGCGGCGATCTGTGGTACGTTTGACAACGGACCAGAATGCTAGTGCAGGCACATCTGTTTCTGTGCATAGCGTTCAGCGCACATTGCTGAACGTAAGGCTCCACAGCAGACGACCCTTACGTGTTCTAACGTTGACCCCACGACATCGCCATTTACGATAGCAGTGGTCGTAGGATCATGGAGCTTGGACCGTGAAGCAAAGGAAACGTGCCGCCTGGTGGAATGAATTATGCTTCTTGTTACATCAGGTAAATGGTTGTGCCCAGACATACTGTCATCCAGGCGAATGGGTGCTCAGAACATTTGCATCCACATGTACATGCATATTTCGCAAGTTTCTTTACGGTGTGTGGGGGAGCGTACACTGATATGACAAAAGTAATGGGATACCTCCTAGTATCGTATCGGATCTCCTTTTGTCCGGCGTCGTGCAGCAACTCGGCTTGGCATGGACTCAACAAGTCGTTGGAAGCCCCTTTTAGGATTAAGCCATGCTGCCTCTACAGCCGTCCATAATTGCTAAAGTGTTGCCGGAGCAGGATTTTGTGCACGAACTCACCTCTCAGTTATGTTCCATAAATGTTGGAAGGGATTCAAGTCGCGTGATCTAGGTGGCCAGATCATTCACTCAAATTTTCCAGAATGTACTTCAAACCAATCGGGAACAGTTGTGGCCCAGAGACATGTTTGGGAACATGGCTGCAAATGGTGTCCAGGTAGTCAAACATAACCATTTTCACTGAATGATCGGTTCAGTAGGACCAGAGGTTCCACTCCATTCCATGTAAACACAGCCCACACCATTATGTAGCCACCATCAGCTTGCTCAGCGCCTTGTTGACAGCTAGGTCCCATGGCTTCGTGGGGTCTGCGTCACTTTCGAACGCTGTCGTCAGCTCTTACCAACTAAAATCGGGACTCTTCTAACCAGGCCACAGTTTTCCAGTCGTCTAGGGTCCAGCGATATGGTCAAGAGGCCAGGAGAGGCACTGCAGGGGATGTCGTGATGTTAGCAATGGTATTCGCGTCGGCCGTCTGCAGCCATAGCCCATTTCTTCCAGTGTCCTAACGGATACCTTCGGCGCACGTCACACAATGGTTTCTGCAGTTAAATCACGCAGCGTTGCTTGTTTGTTAGAACTGACAACTCATACGCAAACGCCGCTGCTCTCGGTCGTCAAGTGAAGGCCGTCAGCCACTGAATTGTCTGTGGTGTGAGGTAATGCCTGAAATTTGGTATTCTTGCCACACTCTTCATATTTGGGTCCCGGAACATTCAATTCCCTAACGCTTTCCGAAATGGAATGTGTCACTCTTCTAGCTCCATCTACCATTCCGGTTTTAACCGCTATTAACTGTCTGTTAATTCCAGTCGTGCGGCTATAATCACGTCGAAATCCTTTTCACATGTATCACCCGAGTAAAAATGACGGTTCCACCAATGTCCTGTCCTTTTATACCTTTTGGACTCGATTCTGCCGCCCTATGTATGCGTGCATATCGCTTATGCCATGACTTTTGCCACCTCAGTGTGCTTCTGGTGATGCATTCACGAATGTCGCAAGGGAAAAAAAATGGCTCTGAGCACTATGGGACTCAACTGCTGAGGTCATAAGTCCCCTAGAACTTAGAACTACTTAAACCTAACTAACCTAAGGACATGACACACATCCATGCCCGAGGCAGGATTCGAACCTGCGACCGTAGCGGTCGCGCGGTTCCAGACTGTAGCACCAGAACCGCTCGGCCACCAGCGGCCGGCGCAAGGGAAAAATGATTATGCAAAAAGCTTTCTGTGACCTCAAACATCTCTAGTTTTCTCGTCTTAAATCATTTCGCAAGGCGTATGTAGGAGGAAGTATTTTGTAGACCGACGCTTATTGAAACGTAAGCTGTCTAAATTTCAACATAAAACCTTGTAAGTAGGCTGTTTAAGTTTTTATATTGGTAACGCCACGTAGCGCTCTGTATGTGCTGTGTGCAGTCTGTGGCTGGTTTGCATTGTTGTTGGAATATCTGCCATTGTAGTGTTGGGCAGCTGGATGCTAACAGCGCATAGCGTTGCGCAGTTGGAGGTGAGCCGCCAGCAGTGGTGGATGTGGGGAGAGAGATGGCGGAGTTTTGAAATTTGTAAGACTGGATGTCATGAACTACTATGTATATTATGAGTTTTCATCACTATTAAGGTAAATACATTGGTTGTTCTCTATTAAAATCTTTCATTTGCTAACTATGCCTATCAGTTGGTTGGTTGGTTATTTCGGGGAAGGAGACCAGACAGCGAGGTCATCGGTCTCATCGGATTAGGGAAGGACGGGGAAGGAAGTCGGCCGTGCCCTTTGAAAGGAACCATCCCGGCATTTGCCTGGAGCGATTTAGGGAAATCACGGAAAACCTAAATCAGGATGGCCGGACGCGGGATTGAACCGTCGTCCTCCCGAATGCGAGTCCAGTGTCTGACCACTGCGCCACCTCGCTCGGTGCCTATCAGTCGTTAGTGCCTTCCGTAGTTTGAATCTTTTATTTAGCTGGCAGTAGTGGCGCTCGCTGTATTGCAGTAGTTCGAGTAACCAAGATTTTTGTGAGGTAAGTGATTTGTGAAACGTATAGGTTAATGTTAGTCAGGGCCATTCTTTTGTAGGGATTTTTGAAAGTCAGATTGCGTTGCGCTAAAAAATATTGTGTGTCAGTTTAAGCACAATCTTGTATAATTGTTCAAAGGGGACGTTTCATATGTCGACCCTTAGCCGATGATACCTCACTGGAATCTTCTGTTTTTTCTTGTATTTTGTGTAATTAGTGTAGCTATTGTTTATTGCTAGCGCGTAATTATAGAGAGAATTTCCTTTGTAGTTGCAGTCTTTCATTGTTGTACAGCAAAACAGGTGTGGCACGCATGTAGATTTGCACCAAGTATTTCGCAGCTACAATTAACTAGATATTATTTTCAGTGCTATGTTAATGTGTTCTCTTATTTTTGCTCTTCAAATTGTGTTTTTCTGTGTTGTCGTGTGAAATATTGTGACAATAATGGCGTGTGAAAAACGTAATACTAGGCTCCAAAGTAAACTGAGAAATGACAGTGAAGACTAAAGCAGTGTGTTAGCGCCACCATGTAATGAATTAACTAATATTCAAAGTAGTAATTTGGTAACTGCGCATAGGGAAATGGAGCGAGCGTCAAATAATGGTGTAGACAGTGAAACAGGTAGTGAACAGGGAAGCATTATCGATCGATCGGTCGGCAACAGCTCGCCGCAGGAATCGGGAATGACAGAACACAATATTGCAAATACTGTAGACTCAGGTTTTGGGTTCTCACCGTTTTCTCAAATGAGTCAAGACACATTTTCCGCTTGTCAAAATGTGAATGTTGCCGGTGCAAATTCACTGCCGAAAAGCACTGAGGAACATGTTTCAGACACCAGTGCATTGTTATTACAATTAATGCAACAAATGGGACAGAAGCTTCAAAAGTTAGACACAATGGAACAAAATCTTCGGAAGTTAGACACCACACTTGAACAAACACGTGAAGATTTAACTATTGAGTTACATAACATTGAATCGAAATGTCAAAAAGTCTGTAATGACGTAAAAACACAAATTTGTGAGCATTTTCAACCTATTTTTTCGCGGCATGAAAATGCATTACAGAATCACGAAGCAGCCATAAAAGAACTGCAAACTATTGTTCATGAAAATCATGAGACCTTGCAAGCTAAAATTGACTCAGTTGCATCTACCGATTTGGTTACGCAACTTGCAAAAACTCAGGAAAACTTAAAGGACACAGTAGATACTCTGAAAATTGGTTCAGAAAGACACATGGAGGAAATTAGTTCATTATCAGAGAAAGTAGTGGAACTTTCGTATCAGCTAAATAATTTATCTACGAAGGTAGATGATAATCTGAATGCCTGCCAGTGTGGCCGTGCGGTTAAAGGCGCTTCAGTCTGGAACCGCGTGACCGCTACGGTCGCAGGTTCGAATCCTGCCTCGGGCATGGATGTGTGTTATGTCCTTAGGTTAGTTAGGTTTAATTAGTTCTAAGTTCTAGGCGACTGATGACCTCAGAAGTTAAGTCGCATAGTGCTCAGAGCCATTTGAACCATTTTGATAATCTGAATGACACAAAACCGGTAGTCCTTAATGACACAGAAGAGTGCGAACAAATTAGGAAATTCAAATAAAATCAGAATCAAATTAATACGCAACACCAAAGAGAAATCCGGGAAGTACAAGATCAGCTGACACAGGTAATACAAGAATTACGTATTTCAGAGGACACTCGCGCCCCAGTACGGGAAGAGGGACATATAAATACGGAACAGCCACAAAACAATAACACATCGCATTTCGGAAATTATGAAAGAAATTGGCAAGGTGCACCGAATTTTGAAATGGAACCTCCGAAACGACGTAACAATGACCGATATGCGACTCGCCGACATGATGATTTTGACTACAAGCTGTTCATTACTACACGTAAATTCAAAACATTTAAGAATTCTGGCAACGACATTCATCCACAAGCGTGGCTCCATCAATTCTCTCATTGTTTTCCTCCCAACTGGTCATTAGAGCACAGATTAGAATTTATGTGTGGCTATTTAGAGAATGAACCAGCTGTAAGAATGTGATCGGTCATTCACGATTGTCACAGTGAAGGAGAATTTTACCATGCCTTCCTCTCAGCATATTGGTCTCAAGCTACACAAGACCGAGTAAAACACAGCATCATAATGATGAAACATTTCGAACAATCTGAATTTTCCAGTCTTGTGAAATATTTTGAAGACATGTTGCACAAGAATCAGTACCTGTCAAACCCATACAGCCCCTCAGAACTCATCCGCATTTGCTTAATCAAATTGCCTGAACATTTACGACATATTATTTTGGCAGGACGTTGCAAAGACGACATTGAAGCTTTTCAGAGACTCTTACAAGAATTAGAAATTGACACTGACAATCGCGGAATGCGAAAACAGGAACACAACAATTACAGCTCACATTCGTCGCAATTCCGCGATGAAAGAAATAATAACTGGATGCGACAAGGCTATTCTCACAACACAAATCGTGACCAAAACAGACTCCACCCGTATGACAACCGTTGGCAGAGTAGTAATAATTACAGGGAAAGATCACCTCTCCGCGGTAATGACTACCACAGAGACAATCAGAGAAACACACAATATGGGAACCAAAATAAATATTATCAGGGGAGACAGAATAACTTTAGACGCAACGGTCCAGCGCGCAGTTACGATTCAGGGAGAAATTCTCCACCACGTGACCGACAAGAAAGACACTATGGAATCTACCGACATGACGACAGACGATATGATCGTAACAGCAGACCTGAATTGCATCAGAACTGGCGGGATTCAAACAGAGCAGGGCCCTCTCGACAAGGTGAATTTGTAGAAGTTAGGTCTCCAAATCCCAATAACGACGCGCGCCAACAAAGAGACAATAGGCAATGACTCATACTGCTGGCAGCCACAAAACGTACGTATGAAACTGACGATGCAGCTGCCGTAGCTAGTAATTACGTAAAAATGGAAGACATTAGGGACATCTTACTCCAGGAACACGACGTAAAACATAACAACATTGCATATCCTGTGATTCACATTACAGTAAATGACGTAAAATTTACTGCAGTACTTGACTCTGGCAGTCCCATTTCAGTAATTAGTGAAACAGCCTCTAGCAAATGCAACAAATCGAACGATTGCCCCACACTTCCGTTACGTAAGATTAAATTACAAGGTGCAATCGTTGGAAAAAGTGTAGATGTACGCCAACAAACCAACTTAGTATTCTTTTGTCAAAGCCACAGCTTCTCTATGAACTTTCTTATTGTTCCATTATTGTCGACGGAAATTATACTGGGAGTAGACTTTTTGAATGAATACAAAGCAATCTTAAACTTTCACGATGCTGAAATAAGTTTAGAGAAAGAAGGTAAGTCAATTGCTTTGAAATTTGAAGATTGGCTCACAAACAATGACGAGGAAATTAATCGGCTTTACCTTCTGTTAGACAACAGTTCGGAATTTTCTACGGAACTAGACACTAACAATGACTCTGCAAGTACTGACAGGAATGATATCGACGACACATTTGATACTAATGAGTTAATTCAGAATAAAATTCAAACTACGGAAGGCACTAACTACTGATAGGCATAGTTAGCAAATGAAAGATTTTAATAGAGAACAAACAATGTATTTACCTTAATAGTGTTGAAAACTCATAATATACATAGCAGTTCATGACATCCAGTCTTACAAATTTCAAAACTCCGCCATCTCTCTTCCCACATCCACCACTGCTGGCGGCTCACCTCCAACTGCGCAACGCTATGCGCTGTTAACATCCAGCTGCCCAACACTACAATGGCAGATATTCCAACAACAATGCAAACCAGCCACAGACTGCACACAGCACATACAGAGCGCTACGTGGCATTACCAATATAAAAACTTAAACAGCCTACTTACAACCTCTTCGTGATGCACAACAGCCCTCTTGTCGGGTCATTGGAGTTCGCTGAACGCTCTGCCGCCCTGTAAACGACCACGTGACGAAACGCGCCACTTTTCTTTGGATCTTCTCTAACTCTTCTATTAATCCTACTTGGTAGGGGTTCCAGACTGATGAACAATGTTCAAGAATCGGTCGAGAGAGTGTATTACAAGCCACTTTTTTGGTGGGTGAATTATATTTCTTCAAGATTCTCCCAGTGTATCTCTGACGGATGCTTTTCCTACAGTTTATTTTATGATCATTCCACTTTAGGTTGCTCCTGATGTTTACTCCTAGGTGTAATCGAACAGCAGTTGATCTCTCCACCTATTTATACGTAATATATTACATTTTTATGTTGGTCAACTGCTAGTCCCTGTATCAATCGTCGATTCTCTGCAGGTCTTTCTGCATTTCTCTACTGTCTCCCGGCGTATCAGTATTTCTATAGGCAACAGCATGGCCTGCAAATAGGCTCACTGAGTGTCCAACGTTACCCACTTTATCATTAATATAAACTGTAAATAGTATTGGCCCTATAACACTGTCTTGTATTCGTGAAATTACTTTTACATTTGTCGATTTTGTTACGTTTAACCTCAACTATATTCATGGAGTAATTTGGTACTCCAAGCATGACTCATTTCTTTAAATTCATTTCCTATTGCAAGGTTCCCACTCCGCTTCTATGTAATCTTACTCTGAGGTGACAAAAGTTTCGGGATAGCAATATGCACATATGCAGATGGTAGCGTTTTTCATCATCATACACTGAGGTGACAGTAGCAATATGCAGATATGCAGATGGGGACAGTATCGCGTACACAAGATATAAAAGGGCAGTGAATTGATGGAGCTGTCACTTGTACTAAGGTGATTCACATGAGAAGGATGCCGATGTGATTGTGGCATCACGACAGGAATGAAGACTTCGAACGCGAAACTGGAAGCATGGGACATTCCATTTCGGAAATTGTTAGTGAATTCAATATTCGGCGATCCAGAATGTCAAGAGTGTGCCAAAAATACCACATTTCAGGCATTACCTCTCCTCACGGACAACGCAGTGTCCGACGACCCTCACTCAATGACTGAGAGCAGTGGGATTTGTGTGGGGTTGTCATTGCTAACAGACATGCAACATTGCGTGAAATAACCGAAGAAACCAATTTAGGACGGAAGACAAATGTATCCGTTGGGACAGCGCGGGGAAATTTGCCGTTAAAGGCATATGGCAGTAGACGACCGACTAACAGCATGACGTCACCTGCAACGCCTCTCCTGGGCTCATGAGCATGTAGGTTGGACGCTAGACGACTGGAAAACCATGGCCTGATCAGATGAGTTCCGATTTCAGTTGGTAAGAGCTAACGGTAGGGTTCGAGTGTGGCGCAGACCGCACGAAGCCATGGACCCAAGATTTCAACAAGGCACTGTGCAAGCTGGCGGTAGCTCCATAATACTGAGGGCTGTGTTTACGTGGAATGGACTGGGTCCTCTGGATATTCGGTTACTTAGAGATCATTTGAACCATTCATACACCTCGTGTTCCCAAACAAGGATGGAATATTTATAGATGGCAATGTGTCGCGTCAGCGGGCCACAATTGTTCGCGATTAGTTTGAGGAATAGTAAGGTTTTCGTATGTTTTATGCCATTGTAAGCATTTCACCCTTACTGTACTGGGACAAAGATGCATGAGCGCGCTGGGTGAGTTGTGGGTAAGATCTTTGATTCTGTGTTTAATGTAATCTGTGGTGCGGTTGTTCAGCTGCGCAGCACTAGGGCATTGCTATTAGAGGCATAGTAGCGAGCAGTTGAGTTTTAGAGAATCAGATATGATGTTTGCGAATCTGGGAGAAATAATATGGAATACTTTATTATGGAGATGAAAACTTGTTTGTGAATATATTTTCTTGACTGTATGGATGCAGACATTTTTGGAGGGATATTTCGAGGTAACCAATGCATGTCCAAGAATGAAATGTTTGTTTGTCAGGAATATTAATTAAATGAAATGTCTCCCTCTTAGATAACTAATAATATTCATGATTAGTGTTATTTTGATCTTTTTGTTTCCAGTATGTCACAAATAACTCATCTGGTTTAAATGCCTGTGATTTTTGCAATGGATGAATTTCGTAATTGTTAGAGTCTGCTTACCTCCGCCATCATTCTTAGTAAAGTTACAAATACTTTGTCGTATGTGCATTGCACCTTACACCACCTGCAGCCACTGATTGTTTTTGATACGCAAAGAAAAGTTTATTAGTGAGAAGATTATTTTTCTTTACCTGCTGCATTTGATGATTTTAATTTGCTTTCGAGAACGTCAGTACACCACACTCAAAATAACATGCTGAGCTAGAGGTAAATTACTTTTATTCCTGGACAGATCTTACTTTGCCTTCTTGTGAGCATACAGTACGTAATCAGAACTGTCAGGTGTTGTGCTAAGTGAGCAAATGAATTTACAGTGAACAGGGAAGGTAATCTTAAACAGTTATTTTCTTTAGAGTAGAGCAGTATTTTATTTTGTAGATAATTCAATCACTAACTGAGGCATCCGACTCGGTTTTTGCTTCCGATTCTTTCAATCAAACAGTACACGAATCAACATCAATTTCTGCCAATACGCACTCTGTCGTTGCAGATCCAATAAACATGAATACGGAATTCTATAAGTCAACTTTGTTAGAGTTGATACAAAACATTAATAAAATCCTGCAAGACACAAATAGAACACTTGGGAAAAAAACAGAACATCGCTGGAGAAAACCAGTGAACACTTTTATAAAATAGACAGAATTTTAGAACAGAATGTAAAAGCGCAAAAGTGCAAGAAGACGTAAGTACAGATATCAAATATTCAGAAACCTGAGGAAAAACAGCAAAACCTTTCTGCAGAAATCCGACAAGAGATTAGAGATGACTTTCAACCTTTTATTACGACTACGCGGCCTTGAAACTGAGAAGAATAATTTAAAAACTGCACAACAAAACAACAAAGAACAGCTATTCGCAAAAATAAATACTACTGTAGCGAGTGCAGTAGTGTCGCAACTAACAGAACTACGCAATCAGCTTAATATCGTCGCTGAAGCACTTAGTGAACAGGTAGGCACATTAAAACTGAACAGTGACTAACAAAAAGAACAACTTCGTATGGTAGCAAAGAAAGTAGAAGATCTGGCGAGAAAGATGGCAAATCTGTCCACAAATACAGACAGTGATTTGGTGTCGCACATCCTGTACCATATTCAGACACAACAGAATATCAGGCACTTATGAATTTCAAAGGAAGTCAGACTAAAGTCATTCAACAACAGAAAAGAGAAATGAACAATATGCGAGAACTGTTGACACGTATTGAACGCAAACTAGACAGTAATTACGACACCAGTGACTTCACGTGTTCCCATTCACACCCACAATCAGAAACTTGTAATGAAACCGAATTCGTGGCATCTATGTGACTTTCTCAATGAACAATACTTTTAGTATGACATAATAGTGAGCCACTCCTCAGGCGTAGTAGAGAACATTCCAGCTCTGGCCGATACGACAGTTTCGAGTACAAACACTTTCTCACTGTTAGTAAATTCCAAATTTTTTGAAACTTTAGCAACGACATCCACCTCAAGTTTGATTGGATCAGTTTTTATTTTCACTACCACCAAATTGGCCTTTAGGCTACAAACTGGAATTTCTGTACGGATACCTCGAAAGCGAGCCAGCCGTGAGGATGCGGTCTGTAATCACGAAGCTGATTTTTACCTTGATTTCCTGTCTGTCTATAGGTCGCAAGCTACTTGGAATCAAGTACAGCGTAGTATAACAGTGATAAGAAAAAATGTTGATCAATTCGAGTTTTATAGCCCTTTGAGATATTTTGAGGAGATGTTACGTAGGAACCAATATCTCACAAACCCGTACAGTCCGTCTGAGTTGATACGCATTTGCTTAAAGAAATTGCTTTCACATTTGCGTCACGTATGTTAGCAGGAACATGCAAGGACAACGTGGAAGCTTTCCAAGGTTTGCTACAAGAACTGGAACTAAACACCAACTGTATCGCTGGAAATCATGACAACAGAAATCATGACTCGCGGCTTTTATTTCCGTCCTGTAAACGTAGGAATAATGAATGCTCTCGCAAAACTTATTAGAACAGAGACAGTTACAGACAACAAAACTAGAGTCATCCGTATGATTCATCCTGTCGCAACCGAAAAAATTATTGCAACACAAGCCATTTTCGTAGTGACGATGACGATCATGGTAATAGACAGAGCAGGCACTATGAAAACGAGTACAGGAACTGTCGCAGTAACCAGAACAACTGCAGGCGCGCCGGCCGGGGTGGCCGAGCGGTTCTAGGCGATACAGTCTGGAACCGCGCGACCGCTACGGTCGCAGGTTCGAATCCTGCCTCGGGCATGGCTGTGTGTGACGTCCTTAGATTAGTTAGGTTTAAATAGTTCTAAGTTCTAGGGGATTGATGACCTCAGAAGTCAAGTACCATAGTGCTCAGAGCCATTTTGAACTGCAGGCGCAACTTGTATTCTAATGGATACAATATGGATAGCTCAAGCCCACAGAACACGTGACAAAATAGAAATAACGCAGACGGTTACAAAAATAGGCAACATTATCAAATTAACAACAGAAAAGAACATTATCAAAACTCAAAGAAGTCAAGACCACAGCGTGACGTTGAGATGGTGAAGAAAGAACGCCTAACCCTGTCAACAATCAACGGCGTGAAAATGACAGCACTGACTCGCAACGCCGCAAATGACGACGTTATAGGCAGAACTGGAAACATCGCTGCTGAGGCAGTAAATATTGTACATCTTGAAGAAAAAAGTCCGCATCTCGTGGTCGTGCGGTAGCGTTCTCGCTTCCCACGCCCGGGTTCCCGGGTTCGATTCCCAGCGGGGTCAGGGATTTTCTCTGCCTCGTGACGCCTGGGTGTTGTGTGATGTACTTAGGTTAGTTAGGTTTAAGTAGTTCTAAGTTCTAGGGGACTGATGGCCATAGATGGTAAGTCCCATAGTGCTCAGAGCCATTTTTTTGAAGAAAAAATGGTTCAAATGGCTCTAAGCACTGTGAGACTTATCTGAGGTCATCAGTCCCCTAGACTTAGAACTACTTAAACCTAACTAACCTTAGGACATCACACACGTCCATGCCCGAGGCAGGATTCGAACCTGCGACCGTAGTAGCAGCGAGGTTCCGGACTGAAGCGCCTAGAACCGCTCGGCCACAGCGACCGGCCATCTTGAAGACATAAGAGATGTTTTATTACAGGAATCAGATAACAAACAGAAGGATTCACACATAGAGTGATACATGTTTCATTAGGTAACACCAGTTTGCCCTTCTTGACTCAGGTGGCCCATATCAGTGTTTAGCGAAATTGCATTCAACAGATCTACAAAGATGACAAACTGTTCTACAGTACAAGGTGCTATTTCAGACAAAAGTGTTGATGTACAACAGCAAACTTCTTTTGATTTCATTTGTGAAGGGCATAAATTTGTCATGAGTTTCTTAAATATACCGCTTTTTTCCGACAGAAATAATACTGGAAATACACATTTTAAATAAACACAAAGCACTTTTAAACGTCCACGACTCTTCACAGAACGTGAGGTTCGGAGACTTGTCTGCTCTGTAAAGTAGAATAGATGGCACCTCTGCCCAAAGAGCACAAAATGCTGCTGCACGCACAAGTGTTACGGAGCACACCATTCATCGTACATTGCTGAACATGGAGTTCTGCAGCAGACCATCCCTACGTGTTGACATGTTGACCCAACGACATCGTCAGTTACGATTGCAATGAACACTGGGCCGTCGGTATACGACCGTCGAGCGATGGAAACGTGTCGGCTCCTCGGGTGGATCGCATTTTTGCTACACCAGGTCTATGGTTGTCTCCACAAAAGCCGTCATCGAGGTGAACGGCGGATCGAAACGTACAGAGCGTCATGGATGCAGGTTGGTGGTAGCAGTATTATGCTATGGGGGACATTGTCCTGCACTTGCATGGGACCTATGGTAGCAATCGAAGACACCACGTCAGCTGCGTACCACCTGAATCCCTTCGTGCTTGATGTCTTCCCCGACGTCGAAGTCATCTTTCAACAGTATAATTGTCCATGACTCGGAGTCAGAACCGTGCTACAGCAGTTTAAGGAGATTCATAATAATGGCCGATGCATATCCTATGGAACCCACCTGGGTCGCTATCGGGTGCCGTCACCGCGCGCAAATGAGCAACTCTTTATTTAGGCGAATTACATGACCTGTGAGAAGATACCTGATGCCACATACCTCCACATCCTACCAATAAACTGTCGGATCTGTGATACGCAGAATCCGTTATGCATTTCGTTCCAAAGACGAACAATCGTTTATCCAGACGGTCAAAATGTTTTGGTCCATCAGTGTATACCCTAATGCTCGGAGTTGTCAACATCCAGCGTAACGTAACTCGGAATCAAACATCTTAGTACAAAGATCAAGGTCCATCTGTTATAGGAAGAGCTTGCCGCATGAGATGCAGCATCTGCGGGTAACTTTTTGCAAAAACGGCTACAACGAGACACAAATAAGACGCGCCTTACGTACAGATATGAGGCGGGAGGACAAACAAGAATCAGACGAAGAAAAACGTGTGGCAATCTTGTAGTACGCTGGGCCACCCAACATTGCAAGAATATTAGAAAAGCACGAAATAACGACAATCTTCCACGCAACCCAAAACGTTAGGGACATACTTGGCTCGACCAAAGATCAGCTAGGCCCGCAGACTCCGGATATCTACCGTATCGAGTGCGAATGCGGGATGCAGTACATTGGGCAGACATAGCGACGTATCTCACGGTGCCGTACAGAACACATCAGGAACGTAGGACTAGTTCAAATGGCTCTAAGCATATGGGACTTAACATCTGAGGTCATCAGTCCCCTAGACTTTGAACTACGTAAACCTAACTAACCTAAGTACATCACACAACACCCAGTCATCACGAGGCAGAGAAAATCCCTGACCCCGCCGGGAATCGAACCCGGGAACCCGGGCGTGGGAAGCGAGAACGCTACCGCACGACCACGAGATGCGGACTTTTTTCTTCAAGATGTACAATATTTACTGCCTGCATCACACACATCCATGCCCGAGGCAGGATTCGAACCTGCGACCGTAGTAGCAGCGCGGTTCTGACTGAAGCGCCTAGAACCGCTCGGCCACAGCGGCCGGCCGTAGGACTAGGACAGACTAACAAGTCCGTGGTAGCAGAGCGTATCAAGCACCAATGAGGGACACATCTTCCAATATGAAAAAAAGAAAGAAAAGAAGCTGTGTAGCGGAAACGGTTTCTGGGAATCGGTCGTCAAAGATGCAATGGAAATACGACTGCACAACAATCTATTAAGCCGTGGTAGCGGATTTCGGCTTAACGAAGTATGGGATTCCGTAATTGGGAAAATACGTCAGGAACGCTCTGTTCTGAAAAAGACGACGTCTGCAGACGGATTAGACTCCCACCAGGACTCGACGCCCGTGTCACGGCCGCGCTGCAATCCCCCACCACAAGTTGTATTGCGTTCCCCCACCACCGTTGCGTCACCCCCTTCCGGAGGCGCGTGATTGGCACTCCTGGAGAAGTGGACTATGTAGATAGGTGAAACACAGCATCCCTGTTGAGAGAAAAAACAGGACAACACACACAGACAAAACTCTGGTAAAACCAAGGCCCAACACACCAAGGGCAACATATGTAGAAATGGTTTCTCCACCAAAAAGCCACAACACCAGACACACACGCAAGAACAACATCGGGAAAAACACAACAACGACCAGGTCCACCAAGACAGATGAAGCACTAGGGAACCCCACACTCAGTCCACCCCCTAACATCAGTTGTTAGGCATTATGGTCCAGACCATGAACGTCGTCATGGAAATGATGAAGGAATTCAGGGAGGCCCAGAGGCAGAACACTTAGATCAACGTTGCTCTTCAGGCAGCAGTCCAGTAGTCGCTCCCCTGCTCCCTTCTGCGACTTCCTCAGTAGTTTCAAAACCCCATCACGGATAGACGACCAAATATCCAAGGCTTGACAATGTGCGTCCACTCCCTATATCGATATGACATGTCCTGCAATAAGCACAAACGCCCCATGACGATCTTCGACGACTAAGTCGAAGAGAAAAATCCCAAAATCTCCAAGCCCTAATACCAATCCTTAATCCTTAAAATACCCAACATCTCGCCATCCTCAGGTAAGTACAAGACACAACCAGAACGCCATCACAATACACAGACAGTCAAAACTGTCCAAGATAATCACACACACACAAGCATACAATGTGGAGTAGAAGTCAATAGGTTACAAACTCCTCCATACACTTCCCCAAGGAGGGGAAAGTAAAAGGTGTGAGAGAGAGCACCCCTGAGACTTCATCAGTAGCAGCAAAACTCTATCATGGATAAACGACCAAATATCCAAGGCCTGACAATGTGCGCCTTTAACTCAGACGGCATTGTTAATCAAGTGGTCGAGTTCAGAGAATTCATGAAGGAGTTCTGGATCGACATATGCATGATAGGGGAAACCCAGCTCAAGCCAGGAATCAAAGTCAAAGTTCCCAACTACAATAGTTATCGTATATATAGGCTAACCCAAGGTGGAGGAGTGGCCATATACATAAAAAGAGCGATCTCCCACCATCAGATATACATACGAGCTACCGATAAAATCGAAGCATTGGCAGTAGAAGTAACCACTGCCACAGGATCCCTAACAGTTGTTGCAATCTTCCGACCCCCAAATGATGAGATCGACAAGGGAGATATAGTAGCAATGCGGCAGATCGAAGGTAAACTCCAAGCTGGAGGCGACTTCAATGCCAAGCACCCACTTTGAAACTCTAGAGTAACCTCTACAGCCAAATTGCAACAACTAGCGCGCGACCACCACTTTGAAACATGGGGTCCAATCGAGCCCACACACTTTCCTAAAAATGGTGGTAGGTCCGACATTGTAGACATAGCTCTCACTAGGAGGTTCACGGGGTTCATGACTGCGAGCACAGTCAGCAGAATGTCCTCCTACCACAACCCAGTGATTTTAGAGGTCGACGCGGGAGAATGGGTAATCCTACAAACGCACAGACTGGGAGCCATACCGAGAAACTGTCACCTTGGATATTGCTAGCGCTCCGCCAGCTAATGCCGAAACAGTAGAGCAAGCGCTACAAGACCGAACAGGTACCATCTTGCAGGCAGCGGAAGAGGCCACCCTCCACCCTACAAAGTGACTAGCCGCCCTCGCAAATATAACTCCCGGAACATTTGTTAGCTCAAATTCGGCACAAAAATAGAGTAGCAAAGGAGTGGAAGAACACCAGAGATCAGGCCACCAGGAGGCTGCTCAATCGTCTACAGAGAAAGCTGAAGGTAGCGCTCAATGAGCACAGAAACTAGCAATGGCAAAACCGCCTCTTGTCTCTCAAAATAGACAGTCACACACTCTGACAAGCTACAAGACAGTTCACCAAAAGACGCGCTAGGATGCCAGCACAGTGTGGCGAGTGGGGGATGGTCTACATTCATGCTGAAAAGATCGACGCACTCGCCGATGCTTTCCAGAAGCAGTTCCAGGCGGTAGAACCCAGGATCAGGAGCTTGAGTATGTAGTTAATCGTCAACTGGCTGTCTTCTCAATGTTGAGGAAGATCCAGAGGACGAACTCCCATTTTTCGACCCCCAAAAGACATGACAAAAGTAATCAGGTCCCTTCCAACAAAAAAGGCGCCAGGACACGACAGTGTCACCAATCAGTTAGTTAATAACCTCCCACCCTCGGCGATCTCACACCTCCCAAACGTCGTCGACGAAACGCGGAAGTGGTCGCGATTCACAAACCAGGAAAAGACCCTTTACTCCCGCAGCGCTGCAGGCCGATTACCCTCCCGCCAACTCTGAGCAATATCTATCAGCACTCCTGCCAATACCCATACAAGAGCATATTAGCCATGAGCAACTTCTGCCTAATTTCCAATTCGGATTTCGGCAGAACCACTCCACCCCACAACAGATCATGACAGTGGTTGAAGCAGCTACAGACGACTTCATCCACAGAGGCTACTGCAGGATACTGCTACTTGATGTAGCTGCAGCCTTCGACTCAGAATGGCATAAAGGGTTACTATACAAGTTATATGCACGAAGGTTCCCTGGGAGCACAGTTCAGTTAATCCAAAGCTATCTCTTGAATAGAACTTTCTCCGTTAAAGTAGAAACAGACACCTCCACCAAAAGGTACCCGTGCTGGGTTGCCGCAGGGATCGGTTCTGGGCCCCGTGTTATATAGTTTATATACCGAGGACACCCCCACAGCCTCACTGGTGCACACTGCACGGTATGCCAATGATACAACCTTCTACACACGCAATGCGAACAAGGACCTGGTCATACGTAGACTACAAGGGGTTTTAGATGACACGGAAACTTGGGACCATCGCTGGCACATTACCAACAGTTCTGAAAAGACATAGGCTGTGCTAATCACCCAGAGGCTTGGGAGACACACACAGACTCACCTCAACGCCCCTCCCCTCCTCCACCTCGACCTACACGGAACCAGGCTCATCTGGCTCAGAACTGCCAAGTACCTTGGTGTAACTTTAGACTCTCGTCTTACATGGAAGCCTCACATAGACGAGGTCCACAAAAGAGTCTGTGCCAGGATGTCCATCCCCTACCCCATTCTCAACTCAACCAGCTCCCTTCCTTGTTCTATATGGGTAAATGTCTACCAGGTACTTATACCTCCAGTAATGGAATATGCATGCTCTGTTTGGTTATACGCAGCCAAGCAGCATCTGGACAAACTCCAGAGGCTGCAGAACCGCGCCCTTAGGAGGGCTCTGCACATCGTTTTGGGTTTCCGACAGACGATCTGCAAGCCGCTGCTGATCCTTCCTTAAAGAGCGTTTCCAAGATCTGGCAAGGGCTTTTTATGAGAGCTCTTCCAGATCTGGAAATCACCTCATCTACTCCCTAGGTCAGTAAGACATGCCCCGAGATAAGCACAAACTCTCAATGACGATCTCCGACGACTAAGTCGAAAGGGTAAAAATCCTGATCTCCATTTCCTAATCCTGTTGCTTCACCCGTAGAAAATCAACACCTCGCTAACCTCAACCAAGTACCAGACACACACAGAACATTCATCACAATACACAGACATCCTAAAATCACAGGAAAAAATCACGCACACAAGTAAATAAGTGGAGTAAAACCCACCGCCCCACACTCCCTCAAAGAGGGGAAAGTAGTAGATGAGAGAGAAAGAGAGCATCCCGACAAGCTTTTCCAAGCGGAAATACTCGAGTCTCTACAAGGCGCGGCTAACCCCGAAGTATTCGGGCCCGACGCAGCCCTACCATTCCTCAACCGAAGGACACTACGAGCAGCAAACGCAGCCATACCTAGACGACCGCAGCGACCACGAGACTTCTCGCCGTAGTTACCTCCACACGTCCAGGCAGTTATCACCGAGAAGGTCTGACTGTTCCGTGAATGGCAATTCACTCGCTAAAGCGACACCAAGCGCTGCGTCAACCGAATGGGACGGGAGATAAAGGCAGCATTCGAAGAACATAGGACCAGAGAACGGGCAGACTTAGTGTCCACGCTCAACCCAGATGACGGCAGCGCCTGGAAAATCGCGAAGGAACCTCTTTCCGCGCCGGCAGCGTGTACCACCGCTAAATGTCGGCAACGAATACTTCAGTGAGTTAGATGCAAAAGCCAGCGTTCTGGGAGTCGAATTCACCGCAAACTTCACGCAAGTGGCCGATGTCGTGGACGAAGCCCCCAACCGCGATTTGTCGAGCAGCTCCCCATCGATCTAGCACACAGGAATGAAGACGACGTAATGGAGCCGATTACCGAGGAAGAAGTCGTGGTGCAACTCCATTCCCAGAACACCAGGAAAGCAGGTGGCAGTGATGGAGTCAACAACCACCTTCTAAAGAACCTGCCGCCAGGAGCGCACCAGCACTTGTCTGACGCGTCCAACGAGATATTCGGCTAAGGCTACTACCCAACAACGTGGAAACACGCCGAAGTTGTAGCCGCCCAGAAGTTCGGCAAAGATTCTCGTCACGTAAGAAGCTACTGGCCCATCAGCCTGCTCCCGTCGCCCTCGAAAGTTTTCGAGAGGCCGTACGCGAAATGGCACGTCACACAGAAGGGTGTCATCCAGGACGAGCAGTTCGGCATTCGAAGAGGCCATTCAACCTCTCACCAGCTACTGAGACTGATGGAGTTAGCGATTAGAGCACTGGAAACAAGAGATTTCCTTGTAGCAATGTACCTCGACGTGTCCAGAGCCTTCGATTTCGTCTGGCATGACGGCCTCGTGTACAAGATATTCGAACTCGGGTTTCTGAAGTCGCACGCAGTCTTCCTTAGATCTTACCTATCGGAACGAACCTTTCACGTCAGAGCAGATGATGGTACGTCCCCAGACCAGGAAATACGTGCAGGAATGGCGCAGGGGTAGGTAGTCGGCACACTGCCGATATTCCGAGCGTGGTGCGCGTCGAATTTGCGTTCTACGCCGATGACACATCGTTGTATACCCGCAGCATGAACGCGCACACCATGCGTCACCGTCTCCAACTTGGGTGCGACACTCTGGGTTCATGGTCAACGAAATGGTGGTTACAATTCAACACATCGAAAGGCCAGGCAATGATATTCACACGAAGAATGCTGCCGCCAGATATCCCACCGTCCTAAATGGTTCAAATGGCTCTCAGCACTATGGGACTTAACATCTGAGGTCATCAGTCCCCTAGAACTTAGAACTACTTAAACTTAACTAACCTAAGGACATTACACACATCCATGCCCGAGGTAGGATTCGAAACTGCGACCGTAGCAATCGCGCGGTTCCGGACTGAAGCGCCTAGAACTGCTCGGCCACAGCGGCCGGCTCCACCGTTCGAAATCCTGTCCCATGGAGCAAGACGGCGACCCTAGACCAAAGGCTCTCTTGGGTGCCTAATATCCGAGACGTCAGAAGCCTTCGCGCTCTATATTCACTGCTCAACCCGCCTCAACACGGTATCACTCTGTACCTAACACTGGTTCGATCAGTGACAGGCATCCTGCTCCTGCAGGACGCATTCAGGATCATCACGAGATCGTTCTACGACAAAGCGGGGCAATCCCGCAACTGGCTCGTCCGTGAATTGGGCTATCAACCGCATCCCAGGCCAACCACACGTTGGCTGACCTCCTGCGTGGATAATTTTCTCGCAGGTCACACAGGAAATCATTACCACATCACCAAAGGTCAATTCGTACAGGTACAGTTCGTCCCAGGAACAGCAGTAACAGCATCTTCATGCTTTCACTGCTCTACATGCCTAGCATGGGAAGTTCGCCAAAGAAGCGACAGCGATAGCATCCTGACACTTCATTTGAATATGATGGGTACGAAACTTGACTGAAACGTTGTGACAGGACGACGCAACCACTTGACTGATCACTCGAGAAGATTTCATCACTGGAATACTCCGAGAAAGCCTGCAGTGATATTATTAAGGTTCTTGCCACCGCAAAACTTAGTTCTCTTACTGGCAAAAACATTATACGGCATTGGGATAAACAGGCGCAAGTAGAGTTCGTAAGTTCAAACGACACACTTCTAAATGCTCCATTTCTTGCACATCCAGACCTGTCACACGACTTTTATTTGGTCACAGATTCATCAAATGGTTCAAATGGCTCTGAGCACTATGGGACTTAACTTCTGAGGTCATCAGTCCTCTAGAACTTAGAACTACTTAAACCGAACTAACCTAAGGACATCACACACATCCATGTCCAAGGCAGGATTCGAACCTGCGACCTTAGCGGTCGCACGGTTCCAGACTGTAGCGCCTAGTACCGCTCGGTCACCTCGGACGGCCACAGATTCATCAATAGTCGGGTAAGTTGCTCAAGTATTCCACGAGTTTGAGGAAAATGATATCATTATGAGAAGAAGTATAGTTTTTACTTGCCGTGTTGTAAAGAAATCAGAAAAAAAAATTATACTGTGACTGAACTAGAAACACTAGCAATCATTTGGGCATTTTCCAAGTCTCGTTTTTTCTTGTTTGGCGAACACACTGAAGTCTTTACCGAGCATCATGTACTACATTTTAATGTCTTCCATATTGAATCATGACATATTAAAACGTTCGGCATTTATCTTCAAGAATTCCAGTTTACTGTAGTTCATATTCCTGGCTTGCAAAATATTTGCACAGACACTTTACCTCGTGCACCCATTGACTTAGCAAAAAGAAATATAGACACCGATCTTGAAAAAAACTTCAGTGTACTATATATATATATATATATATATAGAAAGTGGCCTTTGAGAACCCCATTGCCCCATCTTAAAAAAATATTGCACATGAACACGATAAAGATTCTGTATGGAGCGACCTGGAAAGTAAGTGGCATGAAAAAACAAACACGGGGATAAGACAGTATCACTAATACGCAAGAATATTCTCTTTAAGCGATATACTATCAACGACTCAGTTTGGGACTTACGTATTCCTGATGAATTCTTAAACAAACTCATATTGTTCACACATCTAAGTTATACTTATTTTGGACCATCTAAGTATTTCAACAAACTCTGCACAACTTGTTATTTCAATGGCAAGGAAAAAGAATCAGAAAAGTTTTTTCTGTATGCAAATTGTGTCAAAGAGCAAATCCATTCACTATTACACACGATGCACTACAATTTCTCATCATTCCTACAAAGTTAAAAGAATTAGTAGCTATAGATCTTTTAGGCCCACTCATGAAAACTCAGAATCGATTTTAATATATTTTTGTTGCCGTAAAACTAACTTCAAATTTCTCTCTCATCTCGTTACAGAGACCCACTGGAAAAACTGTATCACATGTATTCATAAAGTATTTCCTACATGAGGTAGGAAGGAAATGTCAAAAAACCATATATTGCTCAGAAAGTACTTGTGAATTTCCATCGATTGTCAAACAAAAATAAGCATCTAATTCATAAGTTTTTCAAATGGTTCAAATGGCTCTGAGCACTATGGGACTTAGCATCGGAGTTCATCAGTCCCCTAGAACTTAGAACTACTTAAACCTAACTAACCTAAGGAAGTCACACACATCCATGCCCGAGGCAGGATTCGAACCTACGACCGTAGCGGTCGCGTGGTTCCAGACTGAAGCGCCTAGAACCGTTCGATCACAGCAGCCGGCTCATAAGTTTTTCTTGGTGTGCAATGGATCTTACAGAATTCATCAAATGGCTCATGACAACGCAGTAGAAGTGGAAACAATACGTAGTAAAAAGTGCAAAGAACTCCATCACATAAACGCACATCAAACCATTCATAGAATAGTGATTTTTGTATTTTGCTCAGAGATGATCGTCTTGGAAACTATCTTGAATCCTTATTGGTGTGGCGTATATTTCTGACATATTATGTTCCTTATGTTATTTTATGATCTTTTTTGACTTTGTCGTACATGACATACGAGAGCATTATCCTGTGGAAGCACGTATTTTTTTAGTAACTAATTACACATCTTTTTGCCTTCAGGTCAGGTTATATAACCTTGGCTACTTACATTTCCTCCAGATTTATGAGACATGCCTGCACATAGGATGCACTGTTGAACGAAAAGGTTCTCATTAGTATATGGTACTAGGCAGAGATGGAAAACATGAATGTTAATACTACTGATATGCGAAGGTTTCCCTACAGATACCACATGCGAGTATTTAAACTGCATTTTTGACCACGTTTGTTTTCTTTTTCATCTTTGAGCATTGAAATACAGATGTATTTTTATGGTAAAATGTGTTTTTAATTAATAATATGCTACCAATCCATAATGGTTTTTCCCCTTTTTTGCATTTTTAGTAGTCCCCCATTCGGATCTTCGGGCGGGGACTACTCAGGAGGACGTTGTTATCAGGAGAAAGATGAAGAAGGATAGAGTAGCATGGAGAGCTGCATCAAACCAGTCTCTGCACTGAAGACCACAACAACAACAACAGTGTTTATTAATTAATTTTCTTGCCATGCCTTACGTTGGTGTTGTGAAATGTATATAATTTCATTGCATAATATAACTATTGCTTAACATAGATATTGCGTTAAGTGAACTTACGCGTTACACGATTATTGGTGCACCAACATATCTTTTGACATTGATTTCTTATTGGCATTTTGTGATGACAGTGATATCTTGCATTTATGTGATGACGTACTTTACTGTAGCTGCTGCATTGCTTCTATGATGAAACTTTTTGTGTATGATTTGCCTTAGCCTAAGAGTGTGTACTTAATTTTGCCTACTGGTTTAGTCATAATGACTTTTGCTGCATATGTGTGTGATAAGTAACTGTGCCACATTGCCTTTTTGATAAAATATTTTTCATGTTCGTGTATGTATGATAGTGAATTTGGTTGCACTGTTTTTCTGATGGAATATTTTCGTGAATGTATGTGTATCGCTGCGCCCATAGTATTATGAGAGCACAGTTAGAACTGACAGAAGTTATAAATAAGGTTAGTGTCATGGGTAACAAGAGAATTATGAATATGGATATAGGAAGAGAGTAAATGGAGAATGTAGAAGGTGCACCTAGAAAAGTGAAAGAAACGAATACCGATATGTGGAAGTAGTAAACTGTGTGAGTAGACAGGTCGCATAAAGTTGCACATGATGTTTTTGGCAGGTAAACTGAGATAAAAGGTATAATGAAGGAAGTATGAGGTTTCAGCGAAAGTATAGGCTCATGAAGCATGCATACAGTAAAGAAGTTAGAATTCTGATATTCTGATCAGTACATTAGAATAGTACAAGACACTAGGATAAAATATCACATAGATTGACTGAGACTTTGCCTCTGAAGTGCACAGATTTCTCTTTCTTCTTTGCTTTACATGAACCATGACGCATTTGTTTGTTTACCCTTTCTTTCTGGTCTATATATCTTCTCGCTCTTATGTTGCGTGTGTGTGTTTTTCATGGATGAATTTTTATTACCACTATTCTTATGTTTTACATGTTAGTCGTAGGTTCTGTGTAACCAGACATTTTCTGAGAGACTAGGTAACATAACGTCCATTATCGTGTGCACACTAGATTTTCTAGCACATTTCAATGGACATTTGTCACTATTATAAGATTTTTTTTATATTTGCTCCACCTGCTAAACTTTACTTTTATATCTTGCACAGAGTATTGCATAATTATTTGTGTGTATAAATATTTTCTGCTCACACTGATCTGACGTCTGTTTCTGTGACAGTATGGTCAATGAGCGACTGAATAACCGATTACAGTCCGTCTACTGACTTTGAGTAAGACCAATACTTCTTACGATGTTTAGTCAGATCGTTTGGCAACATTTTACTTTGCAATTCGTTGAATGCTTTTGTCATTGTGTAACCTCCCCCTCACTTATCGACCTTAATGATAGTGAAAAATTAAACATTGTGTACCTAATGGAAATATGGGAAGAGGAATCGTCACCGAAGTTAATCTGTCGGTAAAGAGGGAGGAAGGGTTACATCTAAATGAAAGAAGAATGCAAATGAAATTGGTGGAAATTAATTTTGAAAAAGGGTAAAGTTAATAAAGAAAGTAAATGTGCGGTCGTTACGCTAACAATTAACTGGCGTTAATTAGATATTTGGGGAAAATTACGGTCGCCAGTCCTATGGACAACTACTATAATAACTGAAAAAGAAAGGTTAATGCACATATAATTAGCACACGTGTTGTGTGAAAACTGAATGTTTGTCAGAAGTAATAAATTTCACTACACTCTGACTTAATTTAGCAAAAGAATAATAAAACCGGAAAATTGAAAGTTAATTTAGTGACTGAAATTAATAGTGAACTCTGTTTCTGAAGCACTACGAAATTAAATAAAATAAGGTTAGTCTTGGGCTACCTCAACAATTATCTCAAAAGCATCTTGAATCTACGCAATTTAAAAATAAGAGATTTAACTTTGAACTTGAATTAAATGATTTTGAACAATTAATAATAGTAAAATTTAGTGCGTACCAAGCTGAGCTGCAGTCACAGGTAAGCTAAAATATGGCAACAAAACTCGCACTCTTAATTTGTGCTTGCGTAATCTAAATATAGTTCTGTTTGGTTATTGTTGCCAGCTATGAATACTTTAACTGAACTTTGAAATTAAAGCAGTGATATGGAATGATATTATTTTAAAGCTGACGTTTGAATTTCAACGACACTCGGGTTCACTTCGGAAAAGGAAGGGACCCTGCTTGGTAATGCAATTGGGACAATGAGCAACAAAGGTTCATGCTAAGTTGTTGTATTTTAGTGACGCAAATGGAACAGTTTGAAAAGCTGAGGTCTGCCATAGAGTTCTAAAACTTTACGTGCTTTCAGTCTTCCTTGTTGGTTGATTGAAGGTTTGAAGTCGTCGATCGAGGCTTATTATATAATATCATAATATATATTATTATATAATATCACTTATTGTCGGCCGTCGCTGTTGCAGAAGGTGGATGTCGGCGCGCCTTCTTCTCGACACGGTCACCAGGCGAAACGGGCTCTTGATGTGTGCCAGCTTATGTTTCCCGTCCGCGACACTGTGCCCGAAACTATCATAGCAAGTCGAGCGCAATTACATGCTGCCAAACCCCGAAAGCGCGGCAACTCGCGGGAGCGTCACTCAACACACCTGCTCCACCGCCCTACTCCATCCAGACTCTGCTCTGCCCGCGCTCCACGCAGCAGAGTTAACGTTACCCAAGATCCTAAACACTCTGGTCCTCCACACGACCTATCGATGTAATCGTTCGATAGGATAGTTTTCCCTAGGCAAGACCCAGCGTAAAAATACAAATAATATTTACAAAACAAACCAAATATACAATTATACATCGACACACACACACACACACACACACACACACACACACACACACACACACACATATATATATATATATATATATATATATATATATATATATATTGTAAAACAATTACAATATATAAAGACACAGAAATGTCATATCTTCAGGTAACAAAATAAGGGAAAATTTATAGTACAAAAGATGGAAAGAGGAGGATATGCATTTCCGGCGTTACACATGCCCAACATTGTCTGAGAATGTTCGTGTAACATAAACAGACTCAGAAAATGTCCCACAAAAAAAAAAAAAAAAAAACCAACGGAAATGCATGTGCTCAAAACATCAAGAAAATTTAGCATTAGGCTAATTAACCATAAATCATTTTTTAGACCATAATAGCTGAGTGGAGACATTCCTAACCTTATTCCACTCTGTCATCTTGTACAAAAGAAAACAGGTTGACAACATATTAAAATTCATAGAAAACATAGAAAATGGATTAGCTATTCTAAAATCAGCAAAGTTCTTAACAGTATCAAGAAATGGAATACTATTTACAAAATTAATCAGAGTACATGGTCATAAAAACAGGTAGATAAAAATACGCAAATTAATAATTAATTACATAGAATACACATTTTTATATAACCTTTTCATAATTAATATTCTCGCCATGGGAGTCCAATTAACGCTAAACAAGAAAATAATATACAGCAGATCGAAAAAAAACAACATAAATATTAAGTTTGGAAGGTAGGAGTCGAGATACTGGAAGAAGTAAAGCTGTGAGTACCGGGCGTGAGTCGTGCTTCGGTGGCTCAGATGGTAGAGCACTTGCTCGCGAAAGGCAAAGGTCCCGAGTTCGAGTCTCGGTCGGGCACACACTTTTAATCTGTCAGGAAGTTTCATATCAGCGCACACTCCGCTGCAGAGTGAAATTCTCATTCTGGAAACATAAATATTGACAGCAGAATTCTTTCACATCAGCAGTCGCGGAAGAAAAACAACTCCGCCTTCCGTACTTCCAAGTACAAAGAATGCCGACAGCGGCACAAGAGCCGACTCCGGTTCCGCCTCGCCAGTATTGTTGCGCCCGCCTGTACGGCACGCTTGATCTCACTCGCCTGTGTAACGGCATTTCCAGAACGTCCGTTGCACTGAATTCTTTCGGAAAAACTCACTCCCGAGTAATCTCAAGGAGTCCATTAACACTATCACAGTGGAAAACTCAACACTGTCCATCACACACATGTACTAGCCTGAAACTTAAAACAGCGTCTAAGTACATCGGCAATGACTAGTAAAACACATATTCATGAAATCTTACAGTTTGTTACAAAATCATATTTACATTCCTTAATCTACTGTGACTCAGCTGAAAACTTCAACTAGCAGCTTGGATTTTTCAATAGATTAATAATCAGATACTCTTATATCATTTAATCAAAATTAATTACTTATTAATTACAACTTCTTTAATGACCTCTTGGTCAGGCAAAAGCATGGCAACATGGCAAATCCTTAAATCTTACACTCTATATTTACATATTGTGCAAATTACCCATACTGTGGTATAAATCAATCCTTGGTTGGTACAATTTCAAGTCTACACTGTTCCGTATGCCTAATAGTTTTCCAGAGCTTGGATACTCTAAGCAATAAGCATTTGTGTGAGGTATACCAATGACTTTATATGGTCCATTACAAACAAACTTAAATTTAGAGATTTCATTGTCTATCTCGCTCGATTTCTCATAAGCTTTTACAAGTACTAAGTCTCCGATTACAAACTTAGCAAAACACGCTTTAGCGTCATGACGACGTATGTGAGCATCGGCTTTTAGCTTCATTATTTCTAGCAAACGATCATTTTTCACACCAATACTAATGTCAATCCGTGGAGGGAATTTGATTATCTCTTCCACTAAACTTTTACTTCTGTCATCTAACAGGATTTCCTCTGGAGAAAATCCCGTAGATTCATCTCTCAAGGCGTTCATAATTCTCTCAAATTCTGCTACATATTTGACGTATGCCCTATGGTTGTGATGGAAATAGGTACGGCAAAGTTTGCCTAGCTCGCGCATATACCTCACAGCGGGATTTCCAGCAGGACAGTAAGCTGAAATATGGATCACTTTGACACCATTACTTGCCATGCCTTCATTCCACAACTTAGAAGTAAATTGTGCCCCATTGTCTGATAGACTCGCCTTAGGATTACCAATATGAACAAAATAATCGTTCACAAGATTGCTATAGACTGCTTTGGCTGTAGCTTTCCTAATCGGGTATAGTTTGATGAACTTGGAAAAAGCTTCTAGCACTACTAAAATGTAGGCAAAGTGTCCTGATGACTTGGGCAAAGGTCCGTACAAGTCCACGCATAGTAATTCAAAGGTATCATTAGGCCTTATACTTTGCATAGGACCACGACTCGTACAGTTGGTAACCTTCACCTTCTGACATAAATCGCAAGTTTTCAGTATGTCAGGAACGCGTTTTAACATGTTGTTAAAATGCACTACTTCACTCAGCTTTTCCGTACATTTCGTTGGTCTACAGTGACCATACGCCAAATGGTAGTAGTATATTACTTCCGTGACGTATTTGGTGGGCCAGCAGACCCGCCAAATATTACTATCTTCACCCTTACGTATGAACAAGATATGATGGTATATCTTGTAATACTTCCTTAATTTCTCTCCTTTTGGACTCCTTTCATCATATCGGGTTTTCACCATATTTAAACAACTGTCATCGTTCTGATGACGACGTAGGTCGTAGATTCTTTCAGATGTTCACTATTAATTTACGTTCCTCAACTTCTTTAAGATAGTATAATTTGACCACTTCATCTGACTCATCTTTCAATACATCTTGATTAGACTTGGGCAACCGCGATAGCGCATCCGTTACACAATTGTCGGTCCCTTTTACGTAACAGATGTCATAGTTAAATTGCTGTAAATACAGCGACCACCTAGTCAGTCTTTCGTGAAGTAGTTTACAATCCTTCACATAAGTGAGCGCCTTATGGTCCATATGAATAATCACCTTACGGTCCCATAGGTAACCCTTGAACTTCTTGAATCCCCACACAATAGCGAGACACTCCTTCTCAGAAATCGTGTAGTTTCGCTCACTTTTTGATAAAGTTCGACTCGCGAACGCTATCGTCCGGTCTTCCTTATCCTCTCCTTCACCAGCTTCTTGGAACAGTTCTACCCCCACCCCGTAATTCGACAAATCCGTCCGCAAATGGAAGGGTAGCGATAAACCAGGGTGAAATAGTATGTTAGATCTTAACAACTCGTCTTTTAATCTGTCGAAAGCGGCCCGACACCCTTCAGTCCACACAAACAGAACATTTTTGAGTAAGAGGTTATTCAAATTTTCATCATTAAACACCTGTCCTTTTACAAATTTACGGTAAAATCCTGTGAGCCCTAGAAAACTTTTTAACTGTTCCCTAAACTTGGGTGGACGACAATTCCTTATTGCTTCTAGTTTCTCTGGGTCTTTCGTAGTACCAGCAGTTGTAATTACATGTCCAAAAAATTTCAGTTTCTGCTTCACAGACTCGCATTTCTTTAGTTTTATAGTCATTCCGCGATGGCGTAATGCTCTAAAAACTTCATCTAACAGGTCACAATGGAAGTGCCAAGTGGCATTGCCCAACAACAGGTCGTCAACATATACAGTTAATCTTGTACTCAAAGCCGGGCCTAGCACTTTACCTAGGGCCCTGATGAATACGGACACAGATATATTAAGTCCAAACGGCAGTACTCTATACTGATAACACCTGCCCGCAAACAAGAAGGCGGTGTATGGCCTAGATTCTTCTTCGAGTTCTATTTGCCAGTAACTACCCGTGAGATCGAGGCTAGTCATGAACTTAACGTCATGAAAACGTTGCAAAATCTCCTCCATACTCTCTGGCCTTTCTGTTTCGCGTTGAACGACCCTGTTCAATGTGCGTGCGTCAATCACAATACGTACACTACCATCCCGTTTTCCTACAATGACCAAACCGTTATTGTATGGACTCGTACTTCTTTCAATCACTCCCCATTCGGATATCTTATCTATCTCCCGTTGCACTGCTTCCTTTTTGGACAGCGGTATAGCTTACGGTCTCACGAAGAATGGTTCGTGCGGAATTACATGCAACTTGCATTTATATCTTTCCACAAGTCCTGGTTTGACTGAAAACACGTTCTTACTCCTCATTATTACTTCATACAGGCCTCGTCTTTGTTCGTGTGTTACGTTTGACACACCATCTACACTACTTTCCAATTCACTTTCTACACTATTGTCAGTGCCAAGATTCCTCACGTTACAGTAGTTCAAATTCATGCCTACGTCAATGGCATCCGGCCAGTTAACAGTGTGTATAGGCTGGTATTGTCTATGCACACCGTCTCCTGCCTCGTCAAAACTAACTACTGTTGTTTTATTTTGTGACGTACATGTCAAAGTTTTGTTTTCGCAATTAATCACTGCACAGTACTTCAATAGCCAAACCAACCCGATAATTACTTCCGTAGTTAAGTCTGACACGGCGACAAACTCTTGTTCAAATCGTGTCCCACATATATCGAAGTTGACAAAAATCTGTTTTGTGACCGGTTTACTGGCCTTCCCAGTAGCACCGATAATTTTAACTCGTGTTACTGGCATAACTACGATACCAGGTCTGTCTTTCAGTAACTCAAATATTTTCCCAGATACAGCACTCAACTCTGCACCAGTGTCAATCAACACGTTTAGTTGTAGGTCGTGCATATTAACAGACACTACTATCTGTCTACACTTGTCCTCGACTGTTTCTTTATTTTCCCACAATAAATCCTCGTCTATATCCAGGTCATTGCAGTAAAAACCATCTGGCTTTGATCCTAAATGCGGCTTATTTGGCGGCTTTCTCAGCCTCTGTTCACATACAGTTTTAATTTCAACACGTTTGTCCTGAGGCTTAGCCTGTAGCTTCGCCTCCAATACCGAAACCTTTTCCTGTAACTCGTCAACTAGTGAGTGTTGCTTTGCTATCACTTCACTAATTGTCACCTTCGTTGATTCGTCTTAGGCCAGATTGATACCATCTGCCAATCTACCTGGAGGAATGTGCCCAGTGGTATCTGCAATTACTTCCTCTGGATCTGCGCAACCCATACTGCTACCGTCCGACCGAATAACGTCAGCTCTAACCTCATACACGCTGTAATCTACGTGCTTTTCTACCAATCGTGTCCGGCTATCACTGAAATTCTCATAATCTTTCTCCTTAATACTTTCGCAATGTTTAAACTGGAGTTTTGCGTCGGATGGGTGGGCTACTTCTACCACTATTACTTTCCGTAAAGTCTGCCGGTTAGGGCCAGAGCTATCCGTTACTACTTCAACATCCAACTCCTGCGGGACGAAACACGACGAATCTTGCTCGTGCTCCCCATTAACATCAACTATTTCTGGTAAAGTCTGCCGGTTAGGGCCAGAACATTCTATCACTTCACAAACACTATCTTCCTGCAGGACGAGACGCGGCAAATCCTGCCCGCGCTCCCCATAAACACTTCTCCCATACAGGCCCTATAATCTCTTAGTTCGTCGTATAAGCAACCGAACTACCTTAAACAGACCTCATCCCTCTCTGAATCCCCTCGCTCGATGACGGACGTGTTATCCGACATCTGATCTTCCCTCAACACTTGCGAATCATTCTTAAACTCAGTCTCCGGTTCCACTGTGGGTGTTACAGCTGCCACTTTATAATCGATTTCCGGAACACTACTTAAATTGTTCTCACTGACAGTGAATGTATTTTCTACTGCCGTGTCTACAACTGATCTACTACTTGTGGGCGCACACCTTTCTCCTAACATTGGCACACTCTCCCCCCGTTGATTATTCCATATGGAATTTTCATAACGACGACACCTGGGTTTTCTCCTGTTATTGGGCCGCCAAAATTTCTCCACGCCCGGTCGGCCCCTCACCGGCGCGGCTAATGGTTGGTTGGTTGGTTTGTGGAAGGAGACCAGACAGCGTGGTCATCGGTCTCATCGGATTAGGGAAGGATGGGGAAGGAAGTCGGCCGTGCCCTTTCAGAGGAACCATCCCGGCATTTGCCTGGAGTGATTTAGGGAAATCACGGCGCGGCTAATGGTTTCCCTGTCTCGTCCCAGCAGATCCGCCCCCCGGATGCCGCTCAGTCGTCTGATCACACCCTCTGGCGTTATTACTATTCTGCGAAGCCCGTATCACGTTAGTATGATACTGGTTTCCGTCATTCCTGTAATTATTTGCGTTGTACCGATTGTCATTACTGTACGAACCATTATTGTTATTGCTGCCATGGTTGCAGTATGCATTATTCCCATGGTTATTGGTGTTGTCGTACCCGTTGTTGTTACCACAGCCTCTACCATTGTCGCGATTATTGCGCCAATTGTCCTCGATCTCAACTCTTTCCAGGAAATCATTGATTGTCCTGTAATAGCTTCCTACGTAGCGTTCTGTATCATCTGGAAGCTTCTTGTAGAGTTCCCAGACTATTTCGGATTCCGTGCGGCGATCACGCAAATATTCCAACTTGCGGATCAAGCCCTCACAAAACTCCTTCATCGAGCCGCGCGAATTCGCATCGAAAGGCCTCGATACGACAAATTCGCACCAGACACTTTGTTGTTTTTGCTCTGACCAGTATTCAGCCAGAAACAAATTTTTAAACTCGTCGAAAGTCAGGTTCGTGATGTTGAGGTTTAAGCCCCAACGCTTGGCATCACCAGCCAACACGTCAATAACCGCATTAATTTATCTCTCATTAGTGCGTGATCTGGGTAAAACTCTTTCACAATTTTTAATGAAATCGGTCACGTGTATATCGCCTTTTTTCAAGGGGTCGAACCACTCCTCTTTCTTCAACAACTCCGAACTCTGTGCACAGATTGGCATGTAGCTCTGTTTTTCGTCAAGTTTCTTTTCTAATTCCGAAACTCTCGTAATTACTTGGCAAGTGGTTGTCGCAAACGTTTCCGCTTCCCTCTTTTTCTCTTCGCAGGTATTAGCCTGCTTCCTCACTTTAGTATCTACCTCGGATACTAAAGCCCTTAAAGTTTCCACCTTCTGATGACACTCTTTTTTCACAAATTGAATTTGTTCCGTCACCTCGATGATCGGAGCAACTGCTTCTCCTACACTTTTCTCGATTCTGCTAATTTGGGAGTCAAAACGTGTATTTATGCTCGCAATTTCCGCCTGAACTCCTCTCATTTCCTGATTGAGATTACCGATTTCGGTTTTAATCACAACAATATGTTCTTTGATTTTATCAACTTTTGTGTTAACAACTCCAACATTGTTGTTAACAACATTAATAGCTTTGTTCTCATTGTCTAGCTTCCTGTCAATTTTTTCAGACTGAGCCCCCCGTATTCGTCATCAAGGGGTTCAGATTTGATTTTCACTTCCGATTCCGAAACATTTTCTAAAGTTTGGAATTCCATTTCTGCTCTTTGTTGCGTTTCAGCGGTCGCGTCTTTCATGCTAGCTGCCTGCCCCTGAACAACGGCTTTGGCGGTGCACGTCTCCCACTGTCCGACCGATTGTTCCGTACCCAAGTCTACCAAATTTCACTAATTTTCAATATAAATGCCAAATCTCAAATCTAATTAGGATTCCTCCCACTACTTATTCTCGCTGACAATGCAAAATTCGTGTCCAGAACCACCTCAAAAGCGAACAACATGTTGGCACCAGGTCGCGACGTGTAACATCCCCTCACTTATCGACCTTAATGATCGTGAAAAATTAAACCGCGTGTATCTAATGGAAATTTGGGAAAAGCAATTGTCACCGAAGTTAATCTGTCGGTAAAGATGGGGAAAGGGTTACATCTAAATGAAAGAAAAATGCAAATGAAATTGGTGGAAATTAATTTTGAAAAAGGGTAAAGTTAATAAAGAAAGTAAATGTGCGGTCGCTACGCTAACAATTAACTGGCGTTAATTAGATATTTGAGATTTGGGGAAAATTATGGTCGCCAGTCCTATGGACAATTACTATAATAACTGAAAAAGAAAGGTTAATGCACATATAATTAGCACTAAAAGCGTGACAACTGAAGGTTGACACGTATTGTGTGAATACTGAATGTTTGTCAGGAGTAATTTCGCTACCCTCTGACTTAATTTAGCAAAAGAATTAATAAAACCGGAAAATTGAAAGTTAATTTAGTGACTGAAATTAATAGTGAACTCTGTTTCTGAAGCACTACGAAATTAAATAAAATAAGGTTAGTCTTGGGCTACCTCAACAATCATCTCAAAAGCAACTTGAATCTACGCAATTTAGAAATAAGAAATTGAATTAAATGATTTTGAGCAATTGACAATAGTAAAATTTAGTACGTTCCAAGCTGAGCTGCAGTCGCAGGTAAGCTAAAGTATGGTAATAAAACTCGCACTCTTAATTTGTGCTTGTGTAATCTAAATATAGTTCTGTTTGGTTATTGTAGCCAGCTATGAATACTTTAACTGAACTTTGAAATTAAAGCAGTGAAATGGAATAATATTATTTTAATGCTGGCTTTTGAGTCTCAACGACACTCGGGTTCATTTCGGAAAAGGAAGGAACCCTGCTTGGTAATGCAATTGGGACAATGAGCAACAAAGGTTCATGCTAAGTTGTTGTATTTTAGTGATGCAAATGGAACAGTTTGAAAAGCTGAGGTCTGCCATAGAGTTCTAAAACCTTACGTGCTTTCAGTCTTCCTTGTTGGTTGATTGAAGGTTTGAAGCCGTCGATCGAGGCGGTGGCGACAGTCACTTATTGTTGGCCGTCGCTGTTGCAGAAGCTGGATGTCGGCGCGCCTTCTTCTCGACACGGTCACCAGGCGAAACGGGCTCTTGATGTGTGCCAGCTAATGTTTCCCGTCCGCGACACCGTGCCAGAAACTATTATAGCAAGTCGAGCGCAATTACATGCTGCCAAACCCCGAAAGCGCGGCGACTCGCGGGAGCGTCACTCAACACACCTGCTATACCGCCCTACTCCATCCAGACTCCGCTCTGCCCGCGCTTCACGCGGCAGAGTCAACACTACCCAAGATCCTAAACACTTTGGTTCTTCACACGACCTATCGATGTAATCGTTCGATAGGATAGTTTTACCTAGGCAAGACCCAGCGTAAAAATACAAATAATATTTACAAAAAGCCAATTATACATCGACATAAATGCATAAATATATATATACAAATTGTAAAACAATTACAATATATATATATATATATATATATATATATATATATATATATATATATACAGAAATGTCGTATCTTCAGGTAAAAAAAAAAAAAAAAAAGCAAAAAATTTTTAGTACAATAGATGGAAATAGGAGGATATGGATTTCCGGCACACAATTGCTCTCGTCAAGCTCTTTTTGGTTTCATTCAGGTTCTGTTTCTCTACAAGGCTTTGGCCTCCCTTAAATCGGAGATGAAGCATTCTTTACTTTCGCAGCAACTTTCTAACGCGGCTATAGACCTACTCTAAGTCTTTTCTATGCGTCAAAATATTGCTTGCCACTCACTTGACTAATGTATACTGTACAATGCTTTTGGGTTTTACCCATTTTTTCCACAATTCTTCGTCATCAGAGCTGAATATATGATGATCACTACTTATATTAATCTCGCTAAACAATTTTTTTTACGTAAAGCACAGCAGTGCGCAGCACTACGGATGCAAGCCGGTGGGGCATTCACAAGACCACAATCGTGCTACCGTGGTTTGGGGAGCATGATAGTAAATCTACGTTGATGTCTTGGCCACCGAATTCGCCTGACCTGAACCCGATGGAATGCGTCTGGGACGCTTTCGGGCGCAAGCTACGCACCCACTATCTACCGCCCGTAATCTGCGTTAACTGCGTGACATGTGCGTAATATCTGGTGCCACATACCACCGCAAAACTGCCAAGGGCTTGTTGAATCCATGCTACGTAGAGTAGCTGCTGTACTGCGGTCCGAAGGTTGACCTACACACCGTTAAACAAATTTTATAACGTTTTGGCTCATCGGTGTATGTGTTTGTGGTGTGCATTTTGGTGATTTAATCATCTCATCTTGCTGGGTTTGGGAACTACTTCTGACGTTTTTTGTGTGTTGCGAAATAAATTTGGATTTTTAATGCAGCGTTTTATAAAATACCCTTTATTTATTTTCTCTGTCTTCCAAACATGCTTCGACATCTATGTGTCGTCTTCTATGGATCTAGCTGTTATTTCTGTATATATTTTATTAAAAGATAATGGTTGTTCTTCCATTTTAAACCTAAAAACTGTAACGTGCGTTTTTTTGTTTTGATTTCTTATGAGAGTGAACTGTACAGGTCAGCGTGCATTTATGCCATTTTATGGCTCGACTTTAAGTCGTATTAAAAGTAGTCGTAAAAATTTTGCTTAGAGATTTATTAATTTTATAGCACTTTATCGAAGGTAGTGGTATGCTGTATTTACATATCCGTCCTGTTGTACATCATTAGTGTGTTTTATCCTTTGATTGTAATTACGTACACTGTTTTTCACATGTTTTACACTTCAACCATGCCTTGTATCACACGTTCTCATATACGGAATGAGGTTTGGGAGTAATTCACCCGCGGAGGATTGCAAAACATCTGTTCGACCGGATCTTGAGTAGGCACTGTGCTCATCAGTGGGACCCTTACTAGATTGGATTAATAGAAGAGCCAGACAGTATCCAAAATTGAGCGGCGTGTTTCGTCACATAATCATTTATTCGGCGCGAGGTAATTGTAAGCCTTCTTTTTGTGAACAGAATTCGTTGTTGAAAGTGAAGTAGCTCCGTTCTGTTGTAAGCTTTAGAATGGCTACCATTTCTCCCATTTGTATATCTGTTGTTTTCTCATGTTTCTCCTTTGATTCTTTGATGATTCTGATTGTTTCCCCTCATGTGACATTTTTGTACATAGATGTAATGTCAAAAGATTAAACGGTTGCTGTTAATGGTAAATGTTTGTCTTTCATGTTTTAAATTAATTTGTTGATGTTTTAACAGTTCAAAAATGGTTCAAATGAGTCTGAGCACTGTGGGACTTAACATCTGAGGTCATCAGTATCCTAGAACTTAGAACTACTTAAACCTAACTAACCTAAAGACATCACACACATCCATGCCCGAGGCAGGATTCGAACCTGCGACCGTAGCAGTCGCGCGGTTCCGGACTGAAGCGCCTAGAACCGCTCGGCCAACGCGACCGGCCTTTTAACAGTTCCTGAAGTTGTGAATATGTACCATTTGTGTAGAAATCTACGAGCATGTCTAGTTAAGCGGTAAAATGGTACATTTTTCAGGTGATTAATCATCCCACGGGAGTGATTGTTAAATGTATTTTCGAAAGACAGTTTAGTTTGGACACTTTATGGCTCTTATGTGTCATGCATTTTGGGAGAATTTCTATGATGGTAATTCTTAATGAGTATAATTCTCCATCTTGATCGCTATTTATATTTTTGAATTAGTGGATACTACTTTGAATTTTAGTGTATTAATTACAAATTAGTCATTTTTCCAGATTATTTATTGAAATGCCTGTACACTTAATTTAATTACCTTAATACGAATTTTTGTTGACACTTACAGTTGCATTTAACGCCACCTTACAGCCACGGATTGTAATTTAAGATTGGCTGCCTCTCTAAACAGCATTAGCCATCGTACAAATGTACAGGTGAATTTACGAGATAAAGCATATCAAGTTTTAAATGCGGTATGCCTTTCTTTTGTTCTGTATGTATTGTTGTATTTCTGTTAGAAATATTACTTCTTCTCGTTTGTTCTCTTTATCTGACAGATTCTGACGATGGGTGCGGCCAAAATGCGTTAAGTTGTATATTTAAAATATATAAAAATGTAAATAAGTCTCGCGATGGAAAATTATGTTTGCTAGTGGTAATAATGACAGACTTCTACAATGACCTTATGTCATTTACAGTGCGAGGTGCCGGGGCTAGCAGTGTATTTAACACTAAATTCTAGAATCTACATATGTAAATGATGCTCTAGGCCCCCCCTATTCTAACTCCGACTTTTGCTGTTGCACAAGGATTAAAAAATATACGCGAACTGACTGTAATCAACCCTGCAAGTGGAGTAGAAAAGAGTTTGGCACCTGCAATAATTTAATTTGATAAATAAGTTAAATAAAGGAAGGTTTCATAAACGTATTGAGAAATGATGGGTTGCTCTACCGATTAACAGAATGAAAGTTCTGTCCAAAATAACAATATGATTTATTAAGACTAAACACAAAATAATAAACAAAAACACATGAATTCTAATTTATAATACATCAAATTGGCTCAAATTGGATACACAAACAAACGCTGTGAAGGTGAAGTTGTCCCTAAACTAGATTGTGAGGTTTATGACGAAGTGGTATGTGGAGCCAATTCCTTGCCACTCAAATCTTAAGAGAGACACACAGCTAACCCAACATTAATTGCTGCTACTCAAGACAGAACAAAGTTAGAAAAAGACGAACAGGCGCGCTCTGCTGAGCTCTGATTATCACTAGGAAAATCCCTATCTGCCGGTGCTGCGGACGTACATTACCAAACTGTCTTCTTAACTGCCAGAACACGATCTGGCGTACCGGAGGCGACGGCTGGTTGCTTCGACGTCCTCGACCGAAAGGCAAGAGCCGACTACCTAGAGCATCCATACAGGCCGAACACCGAACATTCCCGTCCCCACGACAGTGGCCGTGGTTAAACGTTCCAATCAGCAACTCGAAAACTGGCGGAAAATTCCACTCCATTGCCGGAGCACTACCATTCCACTAATGGAGATTCTTGGCGCCAATTTCTGCGCTGATTTTGCTACGTCACGGAGCTATGCCCTGAGCAAGCCAATCACAGTTACTATTTTTCAGAAAGCGCGGGAATTTTCCCGCCACAACTGCCTGGGTACACAAGTCATTCCCACGCCTTGCTGGTAGCCCGCCAGAAAGTGTTTTCGCTAAGATTCTGCGAAGTAACGGAACCTCTAGCCGAGCCGCTACTTCAGACCTCTCCGGGCGTGTCTTTTGACAATGTCGGCGTCTGCAAAGCATTCACTCGACTTCCTCACACCCGTCGGCTTAACCCTCTCCAGCTCAGGAGAGCCCGCCTGTCACCGGACCACCCGGGTGACGAGAGACGCTGCGTGGGAAGTCCACGTGTGAAGGAATAGCAACTTTGCACCGCATGCAATTAGAGAGGAGAATCGTAAGATAGAAATATGAGAGGGGGCTCATGCCACCTCTCATTGCCCCTACCCCATTTTAGATTGTAATTGGTGAGCGGTTGGCTCACTTAGGGGCAAGGTAGTGAGTCAATCGCCCAAGAACAATCTTACAAACTGACTCCACATGCCGCACTCTATAAAAGAATCACTGCAACCGAAAAATGCAGCTCATAGAGGGAGGATTATTTATGATGTAGCCAACTTCATCTTCTTAATATGGAACACTAACACTCACATCACACATCCATACCAAGGGAGCCCCTTCCAAACACCGATTCACACAGACATTCACGCTTAAAATATGGCCCGGGCATGTGAGCCAAATATGGAGCAGTTTATTCTTTACAATCAGAGTTGGAGTGCTCCGCAATTAAATGCCCAAGATTTTACAACAATTTGAATCATGAAACTAACCTGAACTCACTCACACATGATACAATTTAAGTTAACAATCTCTTTGTGAGCTTTCAGAATCTAGTTACAACCTCCGATTCATTCTGTCTCCCTGCAGCAAGAATAACCTTTACAAAATGTTCCCTGAACTGATGGTCCATTCACAATGACAGTGGTGGTATCTGCTTCAGTTATGGGGACTTCAGGCACACTGTTTGCATACACACAACAATAAATACAAAATACAAAAAAAACATGGTGTGGAGAACAATACAGTAATTTGTAATAAGAATTACAGTGTAAAACACAAACACATACAAGGTATAACATACATTACAAAGACAACACTAGAGAAAGAAATTTAAGAAAGAAAAGAAAGAAAAAAAACAAGGTTCATGGGGCATCAAGTTGTGCGTGCACATTGCACAATGTTCACGACTGTGCTGAGAAGAGGCACTAAATCACATTGTTAGAAATATTCGAAGCACTTCACAAATTACACATTACTGACATCACATAGGGCTAAACGTCGGGTGTTGTTGCTACGTTGTTGCAATGGCAATAGGGTATGCTGGAGCATCTGCAGTACTCTGTCGAGATTGGACCAAGACCCACGCATATGATGACGGCAGTATGGTAGGAAGACACAGTGATAGGCTCTCCTCACGTCGATTAATTGTCTCTGAGGTCTACTTGTTGGGATACATCACTAGTCTAGGCCTCTTCTCTCACTGGACAGTACTTTATGTTTCCCAATATTGCAGTTCGACGAGGGATGATGGCACGTGGAGTGACTCCACAAGTGTGTGAGGTCATCCATACAGGATCGAACTAGGAGCGACGATTGCTAAAACTGCTCTCTAATAGAGAGGAGAAGTTAGAAATGAGACCATACATTTGTTAGTGTGGCATGATACTGCTTTGTGTATGCAGATCGGCCAATGCTAGTGAGTTGTAAAAACCCAAACAGGTGAGTATATAGCGTCCCTTTCTGTCCTGAGGCACATGGGGCGCAGGTTCTGACACGATATGTGATCTTCTTCGTGTACTCACGACAACGTGGTCTGCCGCAGGGAATCCCTCCAAACGGCTGCCGCGTCCGGAGAGCTAGCAGGCTGTCGTGTGTGGGTTGCGTGCCAGTGTCAACGGCCAGCCTCACTTTCGCTTGTGGCCCGGCGAGGATCCCGCATAATCCCTCAGGTATACGGCCCGGTGACTGTCAGCTTGTAGGACTGGATGTTCTCGTGCCCTTCACGTCAGGTAGCGCGCTGACGCTTTCTTCTTGCAGGTTGCCGATGACCTCCGGCTGGCCTCTGCATTGCCACAATCCCCGTCATCTGCACAATTCTTACAAAAATCTTATGCCTAACTTTTCCCCATGACCTTCTATGTTATAATAAATTTACATCACGATACATTGATGGTCTGTCATTTCAGACACTCTAATTTTAATTTTATAGTTATTTATCTGTAGCTATCATAACAAAAATCATGGAAATAATTTATCTTGATATTTGTGTAGAGACCGATCTCACTATTGTACATGGTGTGTAACGCTATATTGGATGAAGAACTAAATGTGCGGGCCAGAACTAATATTAATATTAATTATATAGATCGACAGTAGACATGCTCAAGAATTGACTACCATTTGCCAACGATCTACATTCTATGTCTTTTAATTCAATTATGTTGTTATGCAGGTATAAGTTTTACTGTGCTATAAGGAACATGCAACTATGCTACTTTCGCTCGCCCGTCGTCCCTCCATCTCGGGTCTGTGGTTTGGTGACCTGAAAAATAGCATCTCAACAGGCGCGCGCCACACTTGTGGTAGAAAACCCATACAATAATAATCTAGTTATTGTTAAATCCTACAGTTTAACTTATCCTAGTATATCGTACTTTCCCTTTTATTTATTTATTTATTTATTTTATTTATTTTTATTTATTTATTTTTTGTTTACCTTATACAATACTCTTACATAATTCCTGTTACGCTGAGATGTCTCGCTGCTCGCCGCTATTGACGACAGTGATGTGCGCGCCGTACGACATGGCCTCCGAGTTCTCACTACGCCTCACCTGAAACTCCAGAGACTGGGTTAGCCATGGCTATATAAGACAATAAATTTATAGTTGCAACTTCTTTTTCTATGTTATGCAGTATTCGCGATCAAAGCACACCTTTCCAGAGGCAATGTAATATGACCAAGCCAGGACTGGTTCCTGTTGAGGATTCCGTCGCCCACCACACATCAGCTACACAGTATGTCACGAATTTCCAAGTATAATTCCTTGGTTATTCATCTGTGACAGTCACGAGCAGCACGCTTAATCCCCAACCGTCACATTGGCATGGTAGGCTTTATGCCCGCATTTCTACCGTCTAGGCTCTAGGGCACCATTGGAGTCAAACGCTCACAGGTTCACCCCGACTTGCAAGACAACGATGCTGGCGCATCACTGTAAAAACTATACTGCCCATATTCATCCTCGAAATCACGCAATATACCACAATCTTGCAGTGCACTGACGCGTGCCTGCAAGCATTGGTATGAACGTCTCACGAACTGGTTGTGGCCGCTATGGAGCGTATCACGACTTCTCAGAACGCTTCTAAGAGCACGTTCTTGTATGCGCCCGTTTGTGCGACATCTCGTCACTCATATTTACCCCTTAACATGGACACCAGATAGGAAACGACAAAAACATTGCTCATGGAAAGGTAGTGCCTCTTATCGCAACGACAGAGGAGATCCCGAACATAGACAAAAAAAGTTAACAGCAGTAAATTTTTATGCGAGAAAACGCAGCGTGTTAATACTTTAACAATCTTAATCTATTAATGCAACACTTATTGTTCCCCGAAGAAAGGTTCATATATTTGCCTATTCTACTATGTACACCACTTAAACTACTATTATTCCACGAACTCCTTTATGTGAGAGATGTGGTGGAGTCCTATGGACTTCTTTCCTTTCAGCGTCTCCTTATACGGTACGGGCCGTTGTAAACAGAATAGAATTTTTGGCATTTCATTTTTTGTTTGTTCGAAAGTCGGAAAGACTTCACGAGCACCTTTTGTCCAATTTGGAAGTGTCGTAGACGAGCTCCCCTGTCGGCACGTCTCTTCCTGACCTCTGCTGCAGCCCGTATCCTCTTGAGAGCCAAATCCACTATGGCTTGGGGCTGCGTTCGCGCCCTTGGTGGGAAGTTTACGACCTCGGTTATCAAGTCCTTAGGATCCGGTTTTTCAGTACTGTAATGGGTGCCAATTTTGTTATCCCATGGGGTGCCTCATTGATCACCTCCTGGAAGTCTTTAAGGAAAACGTCCCATGTCGTGTGCTGTTTGTTACAGTACAACCGGCACAAGTTTCCGAGTTCCTTAATAACCCGTTCTGCAGCATTCGAGCTCGGATGGTGTGAGGATATAAAAATGGGGTCAATTTTACATCCACGCAACGTCTCCTTCCATGTTTTTGACTTAAACTGTGGCCCGTTATCAGAAATAATTTTGCTCACATGACCAACCTGTAGTAGGAAATCCCGGATTAGGGCTCGTGATACAGTTCGTCCTGTCGCCCTCTTCAGTGGCGTAAAGGTAACGTATTTGGACGTTAGTTCAACAAACACTAATACGTAAGTATATCCTCTTCTTGTTCTTGGCAAAGGTCCCATCAAATCTGTTGCTGCTAATTGTCTTAATTTGGTCGGTACGATTGGGTAATGGTGCCTGCATGCTCAGAGTGGTGTGCTTAGCCTTTTGGCAGTCTTTACACACCGACAGTACCCTCCGTATTCGACGCTCCATGTTTCGAAAGTAACACATGGTCCTTAGCTTGAGATTGCACTTGCGTGGTCCGAAGTGTCCATAGCTGAGGTGAGTATGCCATATAACCTTGTTTATTAGGTGTTCAGGGATGCATACCCCCCATTCAGTGTCATTGGCATAATTTCGGTGGAAAATTATGCCTTTCCGCAAGAGGTAGAACTGCCTGATGGTGGCGTGTCTTCTGTCTATCCATTTCTGTTTCAATAACACTAGGGCAGGGTCCTTGTCTTGCTCCTTCTTGATGTCCTGCATACTACAGGTAATAAAATTTTCAAAGGCTTCTTTCCGCATATAGAAAAGGCAGTAGTGATTTTCCTCCAGATCTTCTTCCATGTTGTGCTCAAATCCGATCGGTGACCGTGATAAGGCGTCTGCAATAATGTTCTGACTGCCGGGGATATATTCTATCGAAAAGTTGTACTGCTGCAGATATGATGCCCACCTAATGAGCCGCCTGTGATTAAGCTTTGCAGTCATCAAGAACTCGAGTGCCTTGTGGTCTGTGTAGACCCTCGTCTTGCGACCAAACAGAAGGTATCTGAATTTTTCAAACGCCCATACAATAGCCAGCGCCTCTAACTCGGTTACTGAGTAATTCCTCTCACTCTTGGCTAGTACTCTGCTACCAAACGTAATTGTCTTCCACACCCTGTTTCCTTCATGTACATAGTCTTGGAACACCATGACACCCAGACCTGAGTATGAACTGTCCGCTACTATGCAAAGCTCTTCTGCTAAATTAGGGTGTGATAGGATGGGTGCTTGTAATAATACGAATTTTAATGCTTTCCATTCGGATTCGGCCGCCTCATCCCATTCCCAAGGAATATTCTTTCCTGTAAGTTGATGCAACCTAGGACTGCTCTGAGTTTTGACATGTATAAAGCGGTTGTAAAAATTTATGATCCCCAAGAACCCCCTTAACTGCTTCTTTGTCGTAGGAATGGGAAACTTTTCAATCGCTTCGATCTTTTCGGGATTTGGCGCAATGCCCTCACCCGTGATGATATGTCCTAGAAATTTGACAGAGGACGTCCCAAAATTCGATTTTTCGATATTGATAGTCACTCCGTATTCCTTGAATGTCGCAAGGAGTTCACCGAGGACCGCATTGTGCTCTCCCCAAGATTTCTCCGCGATCAGCAAATCGTCCACATAGCTGGTGACATGACGTTTCAAATTATCGCTTAGTATGCCGTCCAGCCCCCGAATGAATGCGGCAGACGAAATGTTCAAACCAAATGGGAGACGACGAAACCTGTAACATCTTCCAAATGCTAAAAAGGCTGTGTACTGTCTGCAATTTGGATGGAGCTCGATCTGCCAGAAACTCGATTTTAGATCAACTGATGAGAAGATTGATATTCCATGGAAGTTTTGTAAGAGTTCCTCTAATCGTTCCGGTCTGTCTGTTTCGGGTTCTATTATGGTATTAATTTGTCGCGAGTCCAAGACTAAACGAATACTGCCATCTGCCCTCTCGACTACTCTTAACGGGTTATTATAGGCTGAAGCCGTAGGTTCTATTATTCCTTCACTCAGCATTCGCGTAATTTCAGCTGCTACTTTCTGTCGATATGCCAAGGGGATTGGATAGGGTGGCACACGAAACTGGTTGTGCGGACGTACACGAAATTCATATTGGAAGTTCTTTATTGATCCTGTCTTGGGAATGAAAACCTCCGCATGTTCTACTAGTAATTTATGAAGTTCTTTGCGGTGGTCGCACCTTATATTCTTTATTGCTTCCACTTTTTCTCCTATTTTCTCCTTTAATTCTCCCATTATTCCGACTTCATTCTCATCCGTGTTCTCTCCCCTACCCGCAACGTCGACCTGTTCTTCCTTTCTGTCTTTCAGACACGCATAGTTTATCCGTACACAGTTAGACGGTAGTTGAGCTGGGATCAGCTGGTCGTCGAACTTAATGTGGACGGGATTCCCTTTCCTCAAAACCACTTCACCTCGTCCTAGATCAACTATCGCTTCATGTTCATTTAGGAAGTCCGTTGCTATTATCATGTCGATCGCCAGTTTTGGCACGATCCAGAAGTTAGACTCTATTTTGTGTCCTTGGCAGGAGAATTCCAGTCTTGTTTGTTGGGTGACCTCCGTACATTTACCCGCTAATGCCCCTTTTATTTTGGTTTTCTTAACCGATAGAACAGGCCAGTCCATCTCCTGAGAGCACCTCTTGTATGCTGCCTCAGATATTGCTGTTATGTAGCTTCCACTATCTATTATCGCATTCATACTCTTTTCAGCGATTGCTACTGTGATAAGAGGCTGCCGATCTTGTCGAGGAATTGCTTTATGTTCCTCGAGCAGGATTTCTGATAAATCTTCGTAATGTATCATCCGTAGTTGGCCAGGTCCGAGATTACGTGCGAAATTCCGGCGGCCTGTGTTCGCACTAGTCTGGCGTCAATCCCTTGTTAAGCTCCCCCTCCTCTGACGTGCATTAGGATTTGCGGGTCTAGTTTCAATCTCCTGGTTCCACTGTTGTCCTTGGTTTCGCTCTCTCCAATTACGGTCGCTTTGCCGTTCGTTATTCCTCCTATACCAGATTCCTTGTCTAGATTGACCCTGCTCCCTGACGTTCTGGTTTCCGTGTCTTTGGTTTCCATAACCTTGAATAGCGTAACCTTGACTTCCGTAACCCTGGTTTCCTAACTGACCGGTGCGATTATGCGATCTGTTGTCGTCTTCCCTTCCTGGCCCGTGGTATTTGTTACTGTGCCCCTTCTTCCTGTCCTTTGCGTCTTGTTTATCAAAGACTACTTTGAGTTCGCGCAATAGACTCTTGAATGCTTCTATGTCAGATCCACACTTGCCGACAAGTGTCTGTTGGTACCTAACTGGCAATTTGGAAAAGCAAAATTTAATGATTTCTCCGTTGCTATATGGGCTATCTAAAAATTGATTCTTCTTGAGTAAATCATCAAGAAATTTGGTTGCGCTCCTATGCCCGGACACTTCCAGTTCAGGACAAAATATTATTTCCTCTTTAATCCTGTCTTGCGTTTCCTTTGACCAGTAGGTCCGCAGGAATGCACCAACAAATTCCTGGTAAGTCCGACACGTCACTGCCACACCCCGCATCTTTTCCGCGGCTTGGCCTTCGATGTGTCCACACATGAATTCTAATTTTGCCTGGGTTGGCCATGATGGCGGTAATGAATTTGTAAACTGCATCACCCAGCTCTTCGGATGCATCGACCCTCCATTTTCTTTGAACTTCTGGAATTTTAGTATCGACAGGAAGTGATTGTGATCAAAATCCTGTCTGATCCTCGCACTGGTGCTGTCACTCGTTTCCGATACTTGCACGTCTGCTGAGTGTCCTGCTCTATCTTGCTGATAACTGTGATGTGCTACCTCTGTATCACAGTGGAAGTGGCTCTCAGAATTCACTCTCCTAAGTGGGCTATAATTATTGGAGCTATTACTCGCTGTTTCTGCGTGTGCATTGTTAGTTCCGCACTCGGTCATTGGGCTAGAGCACGGCGGACTTTTCCTCGGAGACACAATTCTGTGTACTCCATCATTGGTATCCGAACGCGCAGTCCTCGTGTGCCCGTTTTGCTCTAGTTTTGTTATCCGACTCTCTACTTCTTCCATTCGTTTCGTGGTGTTCGCAACCGCGATATTACCTTGAGTTTTTAAGAATGCTAGGGATTTTGAGTGGGATTGTGTTGTACGTCGCAAGCGCCCTGCGAGTTTAGAAGTTGCTTCCGCGACTTTCATTGCCCCTATTGCTGCCGTTTTGGCCAGGCCTGCTACTTTTTGTGCAGCCATTGACATTTGTTTTACTTCTCCACATTCTTTCTTTATTGTTAGTAATTCCCCACGAAATTCCCCTATATGCGAAATTATTGCCTCATTGTCCTTCTTACGCTGTTCGTCAGCTTCTTCCTTCTCCTTCTTACGTTGTTTCTCCTCTTCTTCCTTCTCCCTCTTACGCTGTTCGTCAGCTTCTTCCTTCTCCTTCTTACGTTGTTTCTCCTCTTCTTCCTTCTCCCTCTTACGCTGTTCGTCAGCTTCTTCCTTCTCCTTCTTACGTTGTTTCTCCTCTTCTTCCTTCTCCCTCTTACGCTGTTCGTCAGCTTCTTCCTTCTCCTTCTTACGTTGTTTCTCCTCTTCTTCCTTCTCCCTCTTACGCTGTTCGTCAGCTTCTTCTTTCATTGATCGTAGGAAGCTCAGTATTGGGTTTACGCCATCTTTTTGATCCTCTTCAAACGTGGGAGATGTAACTCTGGACACCTGGGCGCTAGAGCTCTGACGTGGCCGAGGTAACCCCTGTCTGCTCTCGTTCGTTTGATTATAAACTTCTGCTACCGTCTCGACCTGTGTGCCTGTCTCTGTTTCATCCTCTACTTCACTATCATAATCACGGCCGCAACGCTGATCTGAGATCGCGTCCAAATCACCTTCCTCATCAATGACCCTGGCGTCCTGTCCTGCTAAAAATGTACCCATCTCATCTCTGAACCTATTCCCGTCAGTAAACTGCCCCTTATCCATTATGCTATCCTCTTTTGTTTTAGCTTCGCTCGATAACAGTCGTGCCTTACTTCTCGTTATCATTCATGAAAAACAAATTTATCTAAAATGCACAATAAAATTAACCTACTCCATATATTTTTCGACATAGACACAAAATTTCAACAACGCCGTTCCAACGCTGTAATTACATGCACAGAAACTGCACACAAACCTGACAAAGTGTGAAGTGGTACGGACACCACATCAAAGAAACATATAAAACAATGAACAAACAAACAAATATATACGCTGAAAACAAAAACAGTAAACATGCGCCGCTACTTAAAAACTAATCGTGGAACTACAAGAAAAAAACTTGGGTATTAATCAATAAAAAAAAATTAAGCAAAAAAAATTCTGAATGTCCGTACTACTAATAATAGTTGCTTATCAGCGATTCACAGGAAAGATCCGAGGCTAAGGGTCGTCATTTTATGCGAGGTGCCGGGGCTAGCAGTGTATTTAACACTAAATTCTAGAATCTACATATGTAAATGATGCTCTATGCCCCCCCTATTCTAACTCCGACTTTTGCTGTTGCACAAGGATTAAAAAATATACGCGAACTGACTGTAATCAACCCTGCAAGTGGAGTAGAAAAGAGTTTGGCACCTGCAATAATTTAATTTGATAAATAAGTTAAATAAAGGAAGGTTTCATAAACGTAGTGAGAAATGATGGGTTGCTCTACCGATTAACAGAATGAAAGTTCTGTCCAAAATAACAATATGATTTATTAAGACTAAACACAAAATAATAAACAAAAACACATGAATTCTAATTTATAATACATCAAATTGGCTCAAATTGGATACACAAACAAACGCTGTGAAGGTGAAGTTGTCCCTAAACTAGATTGTGAGGTTTATGACGAAGTGGTATGTGGAGCCAATTCCTTGCCACTCAAATCTTAAGAGAGACACACAGCTAACCCAACATTAATTGCTGCTACTCAAGACAGAACAAAGTTAGAAAAAGACGAACAGGCGCGCTCTGCTGAGCTTTGATTATCACTAGGAAAATCCCTATCTGCCGGTGCTGCGGACGTACATTACCAAACTGTCTTCTTAACTGCCAGAACACGATCTGGCGTACCGGAGGCGACGGCTGGTTGCTTCGACGTCCTCGACCGAAAGGCAAGAGCCAACTACCTAGAGCACCCATACAGGCACAGGATAGAGTAGCATGGAGAGCTCACATCAAACCAGTCTTATATATATCAAGCTTGCACTGCAATGAGATCGATCAACGATAGTAATTTCAGCTGTCTGATGAGAGGAGAGAGGGCTCCATTCCGATGCTTTAGTTTCCACTAATCTCTTACTGTAACATGCGCTTCACGCTAGTGTTTACATACTTCCTTTTTTTCCTATCGTATTTAATTCGGGGGAAACCTTTTATTAAGTATTACTCATGAATCGCCTTTGGTACGATGAATAATTTTTTTGAGATCATGCTACTATGATTATTTCCCTCTTATTTTCATAGTGATGTTTTGTGCCAGTTCAGGTTCTGGATCTTTTTTTAGTATTTTGAATGAAACTGTGGTTGAATTCATGTGCTACCTCTGACAGTAATTAAATATTAATTCTGCCAATACTGTCCAGCAGTAGGTTGGTGGCGATCCTAGTCTGTCTTTCTGAAAAATGTGCTCCTTGGTTTCTGTTATAATGTCAGTGCATAAAAAGTGTGTTTTCTACGTGTTATTCATGTACGTTATTAGCAGATCAACTCTATGATTCAAGTATTTATCCCACAATTACAATTAAATTTCCAACGACCTCCAACACCTTCCGTATCTTGTTGCTTTCGGCTCACGGGGATTCGCCAACATCTGGGAAACAGTAGCCTTTCACACGAGGCAGGGGTGCGAAGCCGGCCGTGGGGCCGAGCGGTTCTAGGCGCTACAGTCTGGAACCGCACGACCGCTACGGTCGCAGGTTCGAATCCTGCCTCGGGCATGGATGTGTGTGATGTCCTTAGGTTAGTTAGGTTTAAGTAGTTCTGAGTTGTAGGGGACTGATGACCTCAGATTTTAAGTCCCATAGTGTTCAGAACCATTTGAACCATTTGAACCAGGGGTGCGAAATCAAGGTTTAAAATAACGTTTCCTGCAAATGCCACAGTTGAAATTCATAATCGCTGTCAGTGTTTCAACGGGTGTGGGCGATATACTATCCCTTTCTGGTCTGCGACGGTAGTCCTGGAAACTGAATTTACTTCATTATCAACGGAGGTTCCTAGCAAGCTGCCAGTTGTATTTCCGAATACATCGAACTTCTGGAAATAAGTATATGCATACTAATGAGTCAAATGCTTTTCGTAAGTCAAAAAATATTCTACCTATTTTACTGTCTTTATTCATGGCTGCAGGATGTGATGAGTGAAAAGTGCGAGTTGGTTTCATATGACCAGTGTTTTCATAATCCATGTTGGTTAGCACTGATAAGATTATTGTTATTGGAATACTGGATTGGGACACGGTTGTAGGGAATCAGGCATGCAACACTAACGAGTTCGATTCTTTTCAGTCTCTTAATAATATTCTAAATGTGGCGCAATCTTAAAGCAGTCAAAATTGATGGATATAATCCTTTTCTTAATCTGCTCCATATTTGCTAAGCATATAATAAAACCACACGACGATCTGGTTTGTTATAAGTGGTTCAGTACCTTAATGAAACCTGTCCTGAGCGTTGGAACGATCGAGGATCCAGTACAGCACTCGTGGCTGCCGCATCGCGGTCTTGAAGTGGGGCCGAGGGAGTTTCAGATAAGTTTTTACAGTCTGACGGTAATTATGGATTTGTAGTTTTAGCTTGATGATGTCCACTATGGACAAACGATAGTTACTTTTATTCTGAAGGAGGTTTGGCTATCCCGACTGAAACCTAGGTAAATCTAGGTAATCTGTGCAACTGATGCTTTTGATTTTTAAAATTAAAAATTAATATTTATACAGTTGCTGACAGGACCGCGAAATGTTGAAAATATTGAAATATCTATTTGTACATGTTTCATTATTTTATTCTTTTTTCTACGGATTCTGGATGGATTCAGTCATAGGTACTTATGATTTCTGACATACTTCAGTTTACGTTGAGGTTCCTTCCACGAAAACAACAAGATGACGTCAACGAACTTGTCAAAATCATTAATAATAATAATAATAATAATAATAATGGCCACATAATGAGACTTCCCGATCACAGACTTACAAAAAAAATAGTAAGATACGTAGCATCCCTTGTTAATGGAGGAGAATGGATCAAAAATGTAATGAAAGATCTGGAATTAGCCAACATTACTACTGAAGACATGAACAAAAGAAACAATTTCAAACTTAAAGTTGACAAATGGGAGGTCAAACCAGAGACAAAAGCGCCGAGAACTGGAACAAAATGGAGCGAAGAAAGAAAAGCTGAATTCTCGCAAAGAATGAAGACCTGGTGGGCAAACAAGAAGAATAAGAAGCCCCAGAAGTGAACCATCTTTACCTTGCGTCTTCCATGTTGGGAGCTTTACGACTAATAATAATAATAATAATATTTAGTGTAGTGTAGTGAGTGCTCCTATATAAACCAGTAGTTGTAACTCTTCCATAGTTGTATTTTCATTTATTTTGTTGTGTATGATTGTGTTGATAGTTGTTATTGTTGTTTCGACTTGTGGGTTATTTGTTGGTCTATGCAAGAATGGACTAATGTCTGTATTTATGTCTTTGTATTCTATATATGTCAGCTAAAATTTTTCTTCTATATCTAACATATGTGTCACTTCGTGTTCTATTTGTGCTTGTTCTGGTGACTGTCTTAAGATTTCGTTTTCCTCTGATTGTTTAATTGATGCATGTTGTTCTTTGTTTGTTTGCTCTGGGATGTTTGAGTCCATTACTGTATCTTCTTCTTCTTCTGATTGCACATTATTTTGTTCCAGTATTTGTTGTACTTGTTGTTTGATGTTTTCTAATTCTGACTGGGGTATCCTGTTATTTTTTATTATTACACGGATCTCATCAGTTAGTCGTTGTTCTGTTAAAAATTTTAATTCTGGGTATCTGGTAATAAATGTTGTGTATACTTGTGATCTGTATCCAGTTGTGTTGGTTCCTAAGTTTGTTGCTTTGTAATAACAGAACATGAGGTGTCGGTTAACTTCATCTGACCATCTCATCCTCTGTCTTTGTTTTCCTTCTAGGGTGGTCGCAGGAAGCATATCCTGCAAAACACCTCTATTTGGATTTAAATCATTTTCCGTGTGGCTAGCAGTGTCGTTACCATTGTGGACGGGCATAGGGTTCAAGCGCCGTCCCCGACCATGACAGCGCTTGTCCGAGGCTTCATTAGTTCTGTCCTGAACCAGCTAATCACACTAAAAGGGGGGTTAGCCCTATTAGTGGTTTGTTCTTTTCGTCGCCTTTTACGACTGGCAGAACATACCGGAGGTCTATTCTTTTCCCGGGCCTCCACGGGGTTAACAATAATAATAATGATCCTCAGCTAGATGCGAATAGACAAATTACGGGAATTAAGCCGGGTGTCATCTCTGACAACCGCTGCTATTTCCACAGGTTAGCTCTCTGCCATTTTCAAGCCCCAAGTACAACTAGAGAACGCTGTACAAGAACTAAGTAGACCAAACATCATAACTTAGCGTATGTACAAAGACAACACACATACAAAATCAACTTGAGCCACCAGTGTCGGAAGTTATCGATGGAGAATGTTAGTTATGAGTGGGTGAACAGGCAATGTTAACTCTGTCTCTCTTATGATTGACCAGGGAGAGAGCAGGATTCCAAGCAGAATTTAAGCAGAAATATCTATCTCTTATTCATAAAGTGATTTGCTGCTCTGTTGAGCCCACAGTTGGTCGATGTGTACATCCCATTAGAAATTCGGTGTATTTCTTACGTTCACTAGAGGGACTGCGTTTGAATGACGCCAATATTTTACTAAGTTTTGATGTGATCTTTCTCTTCACTCGTAATCTCCTAACAGATACGTTGCGGTTAATTGAGGATAAGTTCGGTAGTGAATTAAAGAACTTATTTCGACACGCGTTGACTTCCACTTTCTTTTTATTTAGTGGTGATTTATGAGCTGGTAGATGGAGGTGCGGTGGGGAGCTCTTTGTCACATGTTATTACCAATCTGTTTGTGGAAGATTTCGATGAACGTGCCCAGGGGACGGCGGCATTGAAACCTGCACGCTTTTTAAGATGTATGTCGATGATACCTTTGTTGTTTGGCCTCATGTCCATGGGTTTCCGCATAGTTTTGGCAGCATCTAAAATCAGTCCATCTGAATATTGACCTCACTATAGAGATGGAAAAGAATGGCCTCCTTCTCTTCCTTGATGTGTTAGTCAAGAGGAAGGTCGACGGTACGTTGAAGCATGCCAGTTATTGGAATCCAAGTCACATCGATTTGCATCGTCAGGCTAATAGTAGTCACCATCCGGCTAAACGTGAAGTCACCTTTCGCCAGAATTGTTATAGTGAAAGACAGGTGAGACGAATGTTGCGCTATCGGCCAAATGTGAATCGCGTAAGTGATGAAACTAATGAGGTGGTACCTAAGTCTAACGGGTATTTGCGTTATGCAGGTATCGTTTCCAATAGAACTGATCGCATTATGTGGAAACGCAGTGCTTACATAGTGTAACGGCTGACCAGGAGCCGAACACACGCACTTGATGCAATAGCAGTGATTTCTGTTTTATACACAGTATTTCGTTTAGTTTTTGTTTTCACATACTTTTGTGAAGAAGTAAATTGTATCTGTGTATATTACTGTTTACACTAGTGTTTACTAACTTACTCTAGGATTTTTGCGTTAATCCTAGCGCATTATCTTTGTGTGAGTCAAATTTCTAGTGTAGTATAAACTAAAAGGTAATGTAGGAACAGAACTTAAACTGTACCCAGCGACTTCTTTGGTCAGTGTTACATTACTTATAATGTAGACAAAAACTCGTTAAGGATGGGTGGGAGCTGTGTCTGTCGTGTAAAAATGGAGGGGAGTTGGCCATTATCCGTAAACAGATGGAAGATGCTTTGGCCACAGTCGACAGGCTTCAGGCTGCTGGCCTGGGCTGCGGTGGCGTTGGGCACCTCAGACGAATGTTTTCGCTCCTCTGGAACCTATAGCGTCTTCTGACATCCCTGATGCCGCTGCATCTTCCGATTCGCACGTCCTGGCCCGTTCTCACATACCTGGCGACGACTGGCATACAGTGGCGGGGTCGATAATCTCTGGACGGAAAGTGAAAGTGGGTGCCGAACGCACGGCTGTCCCCTTAGGCCTCAAAAATGGGTTTGAAGTATTGCCTACTGCTGAAACTACATCTGAACAAGCACAGGATGCCTCGTCTGGTTGGCCTGTGGCCAGTCTTCCTGAGAGGTCCGAACTAGTGCACAGGTTGGGATTGCTTATCATCGGAGGCTCCAATGTTATGTGGGCGATGGAGACCCTGATGGAATAAGCGGGCTGGTCAGGAAAGAAGGCCAATGACCACTCTGTTTTCTTGCCAGGTTGTCTCCTCAGAAATGTGGAGGAGGCTGTGCTGGCAGCGATTGAGTGCAGTGGGTATATATAGCTGCAAATCTTTGCTTACGTCAGCATGAATGACGCCTGCCGCCTGGGTTCAGAGGCCATTCTCGGTTCCTATAGGCGACTGTGTGGTTTGGTGGAGACAGGTAGCCTCACTCGCGGTCCTCTCATTTGGAGCCGAGTGGAAGGCTTAAACCAAATTTTCAGACGATTCTGTGACGATCTCGGAAGCGGATTTCTCTATCTCCGTTATCGAGTGGAGTAATCTAAGACCCTACTGAATAGGTGAGATGTGCAGTACACGCAGGAAGTGGTTACTAGGGTGCTAGAGTACGAGTACATTTGATACGCACATGTGAGTTTTGTCTCCACAGGCCCGAGAAGATGCCTTCTGTTTCCAGAGCGGATAGCCTTCGTAATAGCAGTTCGGAGAAGGAAAATGTTAATATAGCATTAGTTAACTACTGGAGCGTCTGTCGAAATGTCCCGGAACTAGTCTCACTCATCAACGGTAACAATGTCGGCATAGCACTAGATGTCAATAGCAGTGAAATTCTAATCTCCGATTGAAATTTATATCACAATCATAGGTTGAATGCTGGTGGTGGAGACGTGTTTATAGCCAAAAAATACGATAACGTCTAGTTATGTTTAGTACAGGTTCAGAATGATAAATAATTGAGGTAAGTGTTAAAGGTGGATCAAACATGGTCTTCGGATGCTTTTATAGACCCCCTGCCTCAGTAGGAGAATCGGGAAACTTGGAGTATATTTCACTTAAATTTTCTGGTCATATTATGGTTTGAAGTGGAAATTTCAGCTTAACAGCTATAGACTGGGAGAATAAAGTGATTAGGGCTGGTGGCAGGGATGGGGAATCGTATGAAATCGTACTAAATTACTTATCAAAAAATTATTCGGAGAACCGACTTGTGAAAGGTACATCTTAAATCTACTACGACAACCAGACCCGATAATTTCGACTCAGTTACCGTAGAACAGGAAAGCAGTGATCATAAGGCCATTACAGTCTCATTGATTACAGCTGTAAATAGGAATACAAATAAAGACAGGAAGATCTCAAGAAAGAGATTTCATGTTATCTGACAGGTCAACATGAAAATTTCATCTCCAGCAGTGACAATGTTGAGCATGAATGGACAAAGTTTCAGATCATTTAACGATACCCCTAAGACAGGTATATCGCGATCAAAGTTATGAGGAATGGAAAAGAATCGCTGTGGTTCGACTACCGTGTTATAGCCGCGCGGGGTAGCCGTGCGGTCTCAAGCACCTTCCCACGGTTCGTGTCTCTCCTCCCGTCGGAGGTTCGAGTCCTTCCTCGGGCATGGGTGTGTGTGTTGTCCTTAGCGTAAGTTAGTCTAAGTTAGATTAAGTAGTGCGTAAGCCTAGGGACCGATGACCTCAGCAGTTTGGTCCCATAGAACTTACCACAAATTTCCAAATTTACCGTGTTAGAAAACGCCTACGAAGGCAAAGACAGCTGCACTGAGAATTTAAACATAGCGAAAGCCTCACAGACCAACCAAAACTGAACGAAGGTAAAATTAGCGTAAGGAAGGTCATGCATGAAGCATGCAAAGAACTCGAAAGGAAAATTTTATTTATCGACTTGATAGAAAATCTTAAGAAGTTTTTGGTCTTATGTTAAATTAGTAAACGGATCGAAGCCATGCTCCAGATACTCGTTGAGCATAATGGTTTTGAAACAGAGGATGACACAGAGAAGGCCTAAATACTAAACGTCTCTTTCCAAAACTGTTTCACTGAGGAAGATCGCGCTGTAGTTCCTCCTTTAAATCGTCACGCTATAGACAAAACGACAGATTTCGAAATAAGAGACCAAGGGAAAGAAAAGCTAACGAAATCGCTCGACAGAGAAATGATCACTGGATATGATGCGATAACAATCAAATTCTACGTAGAGTATGCGAAAGAGTTTTCTCCTCTTGTAGCAGCAGTGTACCGTAGGTCTCTGGAGGAGCGAAGCGTTCCTAATGATTGAAAGAAGTTACACAGGTTATTCCCGTTTTGAAAACATGTCATCGAACAGACGCGCTAAACTATAGACTTGTTCAACTGCAGAATTTTTGAACACGTGTCATGCTCGCCTGATATGGCATTTCTGGAATCCGAAAATCTCGTTCGTAGGTATCAACATGGGTCCAGAAAACAAAGATTGTGTGAAAGCCAGCTCACTCTGTTCGTCCACGAGACCCATAAATCAGCAAATACAGGCGCCCAGGCAGATACCGTTTTTCTTGATTTCTGGAAGGCATTCGACACAGTTCCGCACTGTCGCCCAGTGAACAAAATACGAACGTACGGAATATCAGACCAAACGTGTGATTAGACTGACGAATTTCTGGCACAGAGAACACAGCATGTGATTGCCAACTGAGAGAAAACTTCAGACGTAAAACTAACTTCGGATGTGTTAGAGGTCCATTTCTTTTGACAAATACACTCCTGGAAATGGAAAAAAGAACACATTGACACCGGTGTGTCAGACCCACCATACTTGCTCCGGACACTGCGAGAGGGCTGTACAAGCAATGATCACACGCACGGCACAGCGGACACACCAGGAACCGCGGTGTTGGCCGTCGAATGGCGCTAGCTGCGCAGCATTTGTGCACCGCCGCCGTCAGTGTCAGCCAGTTTGCCGTGGCATACGGAGCTCCATTGCAGTCTTTAACACTGGTAGCATGCCGCGACAGCGTGGACGTGAACCGTATGTGCAGTTGACGGACTTTGAGCGAGGGCGTATAGTGGGCATGCGGGAGGCCGGGTGGACGTACCGCCGAATTGCTCAACACGTGGGGCGTGAGGTCTCCACAGTACATCGATGTTGTCGCCAGTGGTCGGCGGAAGGTGCACGTGCCCGTCGACCTGGGACCGGACCGCAGCGACGTGCGGATGCACGCCAAGACCGTAGGATCCTACGCAGTGCCGTAGGGGACCGCACCGCCACTTCCCAGCAAATTAGGGACACTGTTGCTCCTGGGGTATCGGCGAGGACCATTCGCAACCGTCTCCATGAAGCTGGGCTACGGTCCCGCACACCGTTAGGCCGTCTTCCGCTCACGCCCCAACATCGTGCAGCCCGCCTCCAGTGGTGTCACGACAGGCGTGAATGGAGGGACGAAGGGAGACGTGTCGTCTTCAGCGATGAGAGTCGCTTCTGCCTTGGTGCCAATGATGGTCGTATGCGTGTTTGGCGCCGTGCAGGTGAGCGCCACAATCAGGACTGCATACGACCGAGGCACACAGGGCCAACACCCGGCATCATGGTGTGGGGAGCGATCTCCTACACTGGCCGTACACCACTGGTGATCGTCGAGGGGACACTGAATAGTGCACGGTACATCCAAACCGTCATCGAACCCATCGTTGTACCATTCCTAGACCGGCAAGGGAACTTGCTGTTCCAACAGGGCAATGCACGTCCGCATGTATCCCGTGCCACCCAACGTGCTCTAGAAGGTGTAAGTCAACTACCCTGGCCAGCAAGATCTCCGGATCTGTCCCCCATTGAGCATGTTTGGGACTGGATGAAGCGTCGTCTCACGCGGTCTGCACGTCCAGCACGAACGCTGGTCCAGCTGAGGCGCCAGGTGGAAATGGCATGGCAAGCCGTTCCACAGGACTACATCCAGCATCTCTACGATCGTCTCCATGGGAGAATAGCAGCCTGCATTGCTGCGAAAGGTGGATGTACACTATACTAGTGCCGACATTGTGCATGCTCTGTTGCCTGTGTCTATGTGCCTGTGGTTCTGTCAGTGTGATCATGTGATGTATCTGACCCCAGGAATGTGTCAATAAAGTTTCCCCTTCCTGAGACAATGAATTCATGGTGTTCTTATTTCAATTTCCAGGAGTGTATGTAAATTACGTAGTAGATAACGTCGGAAGTTCCATGAGGCTTTTGACGGATGAAGTTGTATACAAAGAAGTCGCAACGCTAGAAAACTGTAGCGAAATACAGCGAGCCCAGCAGAGGATCTACACTTGGTATAGGAGTGTTCAAAAAATGGGTCACATGGCTCTGAGCACTATGGGACTTAACTTCTGAAGTCATCAGTCCCCTAGAACTTAGAACTACTTAAACCTAACTAACCGAAGGACATCACACACATCCATGCCCGAGACAGGATTCGAACCTGCGACCGTAGTGGTCGCGCGGTTCTAGACTGTAGCGCCTAGAACCGCTATGCCGTCCCGGCCGGCTACAGGAGTGTCAATTGACCCTCAACATAACCAAATGTAACGTGTTGCGAATACGAGGTGTCATTACACGATTGCAGAACAATCACTGGAACCAGTGACTTTCATAAAATATCTATGAGTTTGCGTTGTGAGCGATTTGAACTGAAACGACTACACTATTCGGAGTTAAGGTCGATCCCAGACTAAGATTCATTGAAAGAATCCTCAGGAGATGTGGTCCATCAAAAAGAAAAGTAACTTACAAAACACTTGTTTGGGAAAATCTTAAATATTGCTCATCAGTCTGGGATCCGTGCCAGGATAAAGAAAATGAAGAAGATCCAAAGAAGAACAGTACATTTCAATACAGGTTAGTATTGGGACAAAAAGAGTTCGAGTCCAATCTGCATTGTTGCCAGATATACTTAAGATGGCAGCGATGACATCATCCAAGATGGCGTCGTGTAGACTTGGCGACAGCGCGTGACATTTTCCAAGATGGCGGCGATAACGTCATCCAAGATGGCGGATTTTGGCAGGAAGTTTGAACTTTGGTGGGAAAGTGCGACAGCACCCTCCCCCCAGAAAAAATGGCGGGAAGTTCAAATTCCAACAGGATAATGCATCACACTGCGGTTATCTCTACTAAGCAAAGAAAATGGCGGAAAGATAGGCCACTTGTGCTACCTGCACTAACCTAAGTCACCCAACTGCCACTTCCTCTTATGAAATGGCGCCAAGTTTGAATTTTGGCAGGAAGATAGGTCACTTGGGGTTTTGCTGTTGGTGTGAAATAAAGGAAACTTGTACTAACCCGACTGCCTCCTAAGGATTTGCGGGAAAAAAAACTTGTTTTTATTATTTAACCGACCTCAAGCAGGTGTGTTCACCACTGGGTCTGGACTCCAATTGACTTAGTACATATCGCCACCACCAGAGGGCGCTACCGCGACGTCGGGTGATGATGCAAGTACCATTATTCAACATGGCTGCAAGCAGTGTATTCGCCATGTGCTCTCGCACACGCAGCCACTGCACGGTCCCATTATGTAATCCAAGATCCTCTGCTTTCTGTCACGCGTCTGCAGTCCACGAGAGCACGACCGCTGACATCACAGCCTCCAGCCTGCACGCTCGTATCCATGCCTGAGATAGTCTTCTGCAAATATCCTAACTAATGTAACACCCACATTGCGCATCTAATGTGTTAATTACCTAAGCACTTAATCCCATTTCAATTTTCATGATATTCAATAACTGAATGTACCATTTCCATATTCAGTGATCAAATGAGAAGTTTCACATTTTCCCACTAGGGGCGCAGTGTTCATTCATGGCGTATCATCCCCCACCCATAGAATGCTACTCTCCCATTGGCTACTGCATTAGTCATGTTATTCGACTTCATAGAACCCAGGACTTGGAATCAATTTTCGCGAATGTCACACCCACCTGGACTTGGAATGAAATAGTGAAACTCTCCACCACGATCCTCAACCGACCGCCACATGCCCCTACCAGCCCCTGTGGTCGGGCTAATGAGCACTAATGTGTACTAACGTGCATAGTGCATGACGTAATCCAAGATAGTGGGGCAAAATGTTGTGAAAACCACCCTCTCTATTATGGACATGAGTTTTTATTTTGCAATCAATGTCTCCAGCACCAGATCTAGACTCCAACTGACCTAGTACACACTACTGTCACCAGAGGATACTGTCATCCTCCCGTGACTTAATCCCAGATGGTGGTCTGTAGGGGGAAAATGGCGCGAAAAAGACTCAGACAGCGCTGGACTGCTGGGAGTGTAAGGAAGGAGTGCACTCTATTTAGTTTGGAACATTTTATTTAGGAATGGAGTATACTTATCACACTGACGTAAAACACTCGCCATCTTGTGCTTGGGGTCTCAATACACAGACTGCGGACACGCAGACAACTCCTAATTTTCCCAAATAATTTCAGTACAGACCTGCAAACTGATCCTAAATAATGCAGCACAGTAATGCGTAGACACACTCAGTACTCGTAAACTGTCCAAATAGCCCATGACACAGCCTGCAGGGCTGCTCGCAAAATAATGCAAACAATGTACACAGACACCGCACGTAGGAGGTTAGCGGGAACCCCTGCCAAGTGATGCGACCGTCAGCTGTCAAACCACACACAGGTGCCCTCAGGCATGAGGCTGCCACATCCCATTTCATACTTGACACCAGAGAAATTCCCATCGCAATACATGGTCACCCAGACGCCGATGATGACACGATCGGAGGAGCGTGGTCTTACAAAGCGCAGATGCTCCAAGCTGAACCACACGTGAGTGTGATGGATGCGGCCGACGTGAACGGGCGGGATCGCAGACGCGAACTGCCGCCTGACGCAGGTGAAAGCTGCGTCCATTTTCGAGTATACATTTACTGTTATATACCGACGTCACAGAAATCCAAGGCGCAGACCCCATACGCGAGACACCTCAAGGCAGCACTTGTCTTTACAGCTCATGATAGAATAGCACAGCCTGCTCTCCCCCTAATGAAACATACGAGATACGTACCTGCCCCAACATCACTGACACCACGCTGCGAAACGTCTGCATGGCGACTCCCCATCTAAAACGTTCCCAGTGTTATTCTTATGTCACATGGCTTTGTAAAAAAAAAAAAAAAACAACCAAGTCGACCTCTCGGTAACTGTATAGTGTCCCAGAAATAGTTAACGCTCGCTTTCTAGATGTCTCAGCTTGCATGCACGAAAATTCTTATCCTAATAGAACCTGTCTGCTAAAATAGCGCCAAGCGCAGTCTTCCTCGCGGGCCTAACGTGGTACCCAGTCCATCACGTGTTATCCTTCATGCTTCCAACATACGCAAATGTTCCATCCGCTATGTAGAGGCTCCTATATCTCAGCACAAACGATGTGAATGAATCGAGCATTCTGGTTGGCTGTTATCGAATTTACCCGCCGAATTACTGATACTGCCGATATCGAAGCACTTTCTGCTTTTTTTTCCTACTGCAGATGAGACTTTCAGCCGTTACTTTACACAGATCGTCATATTGCACTGACAATTAAATCATACAAACTACCATACATATCGTCAAATATGGAAAGACTCTTACTCAACTACACTGTTCTCCCACTGAGGACAGGAGTTTTAATATTGAACTACAACGGCTACATGATAGAATGAACTCCAAGTCGTGTATTTCAAGGGGAGAGTGTCACATACATTAACGTACATAAACGAGTACTAACGTGTACTAACGTGCACTCGTTTCCCCTCGGCACAAATGCGTTACTGCTCTTGCTTCCTTGCTTGCTCGCTTTTTTATACACACATCTCCAGTCTCAGGGATTACAAGAACACGCTATTGTCGCCATAATATTATACCATTTTCGCGGTACTTCTCGATATCAAGCACTAGACAGCATCCTACCTATTGCTAACGCAACATAATTCCCAAGATATAGACTGTAAATTATTTCTCCCTTAGCGAAGTGCAGAATGCTGTAAACCACTCAGTAACTAGAAAGAAATAGATGAAACTGATATTTCCACTCTCGAATACCAATGTCAGTGATGTAACAGATCCCAAATCAGCCCTATAATTTACAAGCCAACTAAGGTCTTTCCCATGTCTAAAGAACAGGCAAACTTGTCTTCCACACACCACAATCGATCATCTCTCAAATAAATAAGGGCGCGAAACGTGCAGAAGCAGACAACCGAACAATTTACATGGAAGGGAATAATGGTCCAGCGCGAACGCATCGTCTTCTCAAATTTCCACTTGATCACGAAAGCCAGCCAACACATACTAAGTATTAGTTCACTATTCGGTCGTCTAGAGGACTGCAAAGTTAACACAGATACATTCCTACACTCCAACAGGCCTATGCATTCGGACGGGTGCTTCTGTTAACGGGAAACGTGAATCATTACCACCACAGGCCATGCATACATGGAATCATTCTAGAAAACCCGTCACATATATCTTTTGTCATTATACTTCCAATTAAATGTTACGATCGCGCTCTCAACTGAACAGCATTCGACAATGAGCCAAGTATCGGAAATACACCCTCCTGTCGGCAGTGGCTCTTGAAATGGAAATATCTGTACCTTCCTTACGACTGGACATATTCTTCCCTTTGCTGTCACAGTACTCCAAGTCAAATCCATACCCTCCTTATGACTGTACATACTCTTCCCTTTGCTGTCACAGTACTCAAAGTCAAATCCATACCCTCCTTACGACTGCACATAGTTATTTCCTTCCCACAAACACATATTTTATAAAACCTGATCCTCAAATGCGAACATATGACCCATCCCTTACTACTAAGTATAATACTATGTCAATAACTGATTGCCTACGATACGAAATAATACTGATCCAAAATCAACGATGGGTGCGCATGTCTCTTAGGTTTTTCTTGCGAGTCATACCACCGTGTCCTAGAAAGAGAGACGCAATCTGCGAGATTTTAAAGAAAAAACCGATGGCACCAACTACTGCATGTTACTATCACAAGCCGTCTTTGTTCTACAGGTGCACACAAGTATCCATGTTAAAAGCTAGACCCACTTTACAAATCGATGTACGACATGACCTCTGAATGAGGTGTTTTTTTTTTTCGGACAAATACGGTGACGGTTATCATACGTATTATGCGTCCACGATGCAACCTCGTGATAAAATCACTGAACTTTGAAAGTGATTCGGCTAAGGAACGTGATATGTAAGTGGTATTCCCGACTACCTCACACCGCCCCAACTAGATAATTCTATAGTATTTGTAGCGCTTTCTCTCTCGATACCATATCAGAGCTTCGGCGATATATCGACTCATTGAGAAGGAGCACAAACAATAGTGGTAGATGATGTGCCGATTGAGGTCGTAAGAAGAAAAATGTACACTAGCTTCTCAGATCTCTAGTGTTACGCTATCCGCTAGAAATGATGTAAATCATCTGCAATCATCTCTCTCGATTCAAGCACATACCTGCATCAGATCACACCCACAAGTGAATCATATTTCGCACACTCTTATAGCTGGAAACGACTCAACTTTCTCGAACCCAGCTGCTACAGTAAAATTCCAACCTAGTTTTAGCTAGCCCCTACGCATCTTGCACCTGATCCCATTTCTACAGCTTCGCGCATGTGATCGTTCCATTTTAAGTCGGAACTGAGGAGAAGTCGGAGAAAACCATACCCACCGCCTTCTGCAACCCGTGTAGAAACAGAGCGACCTCAGTTAGTGCAACAGGACCGTGTTTTGACCATTCGACGGAAATGCGCGCAATGTGCTACGTCCCCAAACTAGATACAAGTACTACAGATCCCCAACATGCTGTCATCGTTATTCTCCAAACAGAGAAAAATTACGAACTGTAGAGCTTCCACTAACTTCATCCCATATAGAAGTCAGCTAGACACCGATCCTGACGCATTTACGCAAAGCTACGGTGGGGCTCCAGCGTGGAGAAAGAGATTTCGCAATGCTCCCCCAGAATACCGCAGCGTGCAGCCATCCACGCATTCCTAAAGGTTTACCAAGTACCTCACCTCAAAACGCTACTGCTACTGCCGCCTATTAAATACACAGGCACCGCAGAGGCCACTTTAAAGTTCGATCACCTATACTCTAGGCGAATGATCATATGGGACGCTCCCTCTGATCCTGTTTAGTTGCTTCAAACACTGTTTTCTAACACGCTTTTGTACAATGTCAAAAATTTCCTTTTTTCTGACACGACTTCGAATAATGGTTCAAATGGCTCTGAGCACTATGGGCCTTAACTTCTGAGGTCATCAGTCCCCTAGAACTTAGAACTACTTAAACCTAACTAACCTAAGGACATCACACACATCCATGCCCGACGGAGGATTCGAACCTGCGACCGAAGTGGTCGCGTGGTTTCAGACTGTGGCGCCTAGAACCGTTCGGCCACTCCGGCCGGCCACGACTTCGAGACTTGGGCCAGATTCTAAACTGACATTAAGAAGTTTTGATCCACCGCCTCTCACAGGGAACTAGATTTTTCACTTTTTAAATCATATTCTTACGGCGGATAGCGTAACACAGGATCATTTTAAATAAAAGACATTTTCAACATAAGCGAACTTGAAGACTTTTACGGCGTTGGTGTAGGTCACCAAACTACAGTCCGAAGGTCATTCACGAGCTATACATTTAGACTCATCTCTCACACTGACAGAATAGCTGACGACTCTGCGTTCCTTTTCGACTGATTCCTCATATTGGACTCATGTACGCGATCACTGTTTCGCTGCTAGCAACCCCCCAGAAGTTGCTGTCCATCCATCAAAACTCATTCCCCGACTCAAACAAGCGATTTCAGTCAATAATTATGTGGTAACCAATGCACGGATGGGATGGAAAAGACACCGCTGATGTACTGTAATAATAAGCATCACAGTTGATACCGCGAACAATTTTACAGTAACTTCAACACCGGTCAGTGATGTGACAGCATGTCTCCCCCAATTTCAGTATCATAGCTAAACCACCCCTTCTCTACTTTCCGAGTATCATTGCGAGTGTACATACATGAGTGCTCAGTACGTCCATTCAGTGTTAATTCTCGACCACATAAATCATCAAAGTATACCAGACAGCCTTCTACATATTTCTAACACCTCGAGCATAGTGTTTAATTTACGATCTACCTCTCTGCGTATGAGAGTCACAGAGCATTCTCGCTGTCTTAGGGTAAAAGACCCTCCTCACACTGTCATTGACCAACCCGCCCTGCAGCACCGTTACCGAAATAAACAGCAACCGACCAGAAGAAGGCCGCTACACTCCACCTCTCGTGAATAAATGCTTTCCGAGTCCTCACCCATCTCGAGATGCGTCCATGTGGAAGAGCTTAGCACTCCTTATCGATCTATAGTAACAGATTTCAAAGTGCCGTGATGTAATAGCGGACAGTTAAGAAGAACAAGAAAGGAATAATTTTTATAGGCGATGGAGCTCCAGGTGGATGGATTTCGACGCATTTTAACGTAAATCAACCAAGCTATCAACTATAAAGTACTGTTCTAGACTCTAGGATCGGTACCTGGAAGGTACTGGTAAGAGAGAACATAAACACACGCCCTCCTAAGGCTACGACGTTCTGCGCTTAAAACCGGCCTATAATGTTACATCACCTGCGTTTCCGACCTATCAGACGTATCAAATGTAGCTTTGTTAATATTCCTTTGTAAGAAATACACTCCTGGAAATTGAAATAAGAACACCGTGAATTCATTGTCCCAGGAAGGGGAAACTTTATTGACACATTCCTGGGGTCAGATACATCACATGATCACACTGACAGAACCACAGGCAGATAGACACAGGCAACAGAGCATGCACAATGTCGGCACTAGTACAGTGTATATCCACCTTTCGCAGCAATGCAGGCTGCTATTCTCCCATGGAGACGATCGTAGAGATGCTGGATGTAGTCCTGTGGAATGGCTTGCCATGCCATTTCCACCTGGCGCCTCAGTTGGACCAGCGTTCGTGCTGGACGTGCAGACCGCGTGAGACGACGCTTCATCCAGTCCCAAACATGCTCAATGGGGGACATCCGGACATCTTGCTGGCCAGGGTAGTTGACTTACACCTTCTAGAGCACGTTGGGTGGCACGGGATACATGCGGACGTGCATTGTCCTGTTGGAACAGCAAGTTCCCTTGCCGGTCTAGGAATGGTAGAACGATGGGTTCGATGACGGTTTGGATGTACCGTGTACTATTCAGTGTCCCCTCGACGATCACCAGTGGTGTACGGCCAGTGTAGGAGATCGCTCCCCACACCATGATGCCGGGTGTTGGCCCTGTGTGCCTCGGTCGTATGCAGTCCTGATTGTGGCGCTCACCTGCACGGCGCCAAACACGCATACGACCATCATTGGCACCAAGGCAGAAGCGACTCTCATCGCTGAAGCCGACACGTCTCCATTCGTCCCTCCATTCACGCCTGTCGCGACACCACTGGAGGCGGGCTGCACGATGTTGGGGCGTGAGCGGAAGACGGCCTAACGATGTGCGGGACCGTAGCCCAGCTTCATGGAGACGGTTGCGAATGGTCCTCGCCGATACCCCAGGAGCAACAGTGTCCCTAATTTGCTGGGAAGTGGCGGTGCGGTCCCCTACGGCACTGCGCAGGATCCTACGGTCTTGGCGTGCATCCGTGCGTCGCTGCGGTCCGGTCCCAGGTCGACGGGCACGTGCACCTTCCGCCGACCACTGGCGACAACATCGATGTACTGTGGAGACCTCACGCCCCACGTGTTGAGCAATTCGGCGGTAAGTCCACCCGGCCTCCCGCATGCCCACTATACGCCCTCGCTCAAAGTCCGTCAACTGCACATACGGTTCACGTCCACGCTGTCGCGGCATGCAACCAGTGTTAAAGACTGCGATGGAGCTCTGTACGCCACGGCAAACTGGCTGACACTGACGGCGGCGGTGCACAAATGCTGCGCAGCTAGCGCCATTCGACGGCCAACACCGCGGTTCCTGGTGTGTCCGCTGTGCCGTGCGTGTGATCATTGCTTGTACAGCCCTCTCGCAGTGTCCGGAGCAAGTATGGTGGGTCTGACACACCGGTGTCAATGTGTTCTTTTTTCCATTTCCAGGAGTGTATATTCCAAGCGAATGACATACATCTTCCTTCCCGTTTTCTCTACGAAAAACTATTTTATCGAACGGTAGAACACTGGCTCTGCCTGATACGAACACAATGTAGCTTTCCGGAGACGTATAGTGTCCACTGTCCACATTCGAACACCGTTCAGAAATTATGCAATGTCTGCATCAGACCTATATAAAATGATTGTTAGTAGTGGGGACACATTCTACAAAGAAACAAATAAACGCATAGCAACAGCGTCCGACATGCGAAAATTACGTCATTCCATCACTAACTCTGTAAACAGCACATCTGTCGGGCAAATGTGTACACAGGGATTGCATCGTCTCACAAGCTCCTATCGCTGACTTGGTTATGACACTGAAGTCTCGATTTTACACCCAAGGTGCGATGGCGGGGATGGAATACATCACATAAATCAAAGTTCGTTTAGAGGAATGTGTCAACTTTCATCACACATGAGATGGAAGTCCTCTGATGACCAACAGGTTTACCGTTAACGATCGCAAGTAGACAGTGCTTTAAACCGCATACAGACCACGTGGCTGAATACGAGCAGAGCGCAGGATATGTCACGCACCTGATGCATCCGGACAGAACACTCGAAAAAAATTGATCTCCAGCAACTTCTCCTTCTCTAGAATGAATCAGTCAACCATTAAATCGTGCCTCGTTACAGCTCCATCTCAATCGATCACCCTGTCTACTCTCTGTTATCCTTTAACGCAAATACAAGTAAGTTTAGAGGTGAATGGTTCTCTTTCCTCCTGAAAAGCATCAAATACAGTAGTCAACTCGCGTGTATCACTGATACCTCAACAGACATACAGAATAATACGGCCTCGAGGGAAAAATTATTTACGACCTCCCTGATTCCCTTCGTTTCGATGTCGACGTTTTCCCGGATTGCTCCTGTTGCCGCATAGTTGTCCCCATGTACAAATTGTTCTGAGCGATCCAAAAGATACGCAAGTACTTCCTCAATTTCACAGCATTTCGGCGTATATTCAGTCAATTTATACCTATTCCCTCGCCATTTTTCGCAATTCTGTCAATTTTAGGTCAGATCCATCCATGCTACCACGACAGAACGTCTCATTCTGAGTTCTAAAATTGCCTGTAAATGTAGCCCAGCTGCCAACACCTAGCCCAAACGCACTGATCGGGAGGCATAATATAGAACTGTACTCGACTGTATCCAATCACCTCCACATTCGGAGAACGTTTGCCCTGTTTTCTGTATGTCTGTGTATATGCACACCTGTCGATGTATGCAACGACATGCAGCTTACATCTTCATTAGATGACAGTGCGGAACTCTATCGAACGCCTTCCGCAAACCAAAGATTACGGTATTTACCAAAGCTCCGGTATCTACTGACTTCTGTGTCTCGTGAACGAATGGAATGAGCTTGGTTTTGCGCCATCGTTGTTTTTGAAATCCCTTTCTTTTCCTGCACAGGAGAGTTTCGAAGTCCAGAAAGATCATAATATGCGAACAAAAACGTGTTCTAACACAATGCAACAGACTGACGTCAGGTGTATAGGCTTATAGTTGTGCGCCTCTGTTCGACGAATTGTGAATTTTTCCAACCGCATGGAACACTTCGCTCCTCCCGTGTCCTATGGTAAACTGTTGCTAGAGGAGGAGCAAGTTCTTTCAGATCGGTAGTAATTGTGTTTCCACGTTCTTTCAGTAATTTACCAAATATGCTGTGCCGAACGTATTATTTTCCTTTTGTATTCCTGGCGGGAAGTGCCACTTTGTTTAAGCAGGTCAAAACTCTCATCGGCTTAAATAAAAAAATATAAGATAAATTTTCTACATTAAATTTTGAAGTAACTATGGATTAAGAATATTTTAATGAATCTTCTTGACGAGGCTTTTTGTCGGTAAAGTGAGAACTTCGAAGGTGGATTTTATAGTGACAGTAAAATGTGCTGGAACGTTAAAAAAATGATGGTCTAGTCCTAGTTCTGTGTAACTTCCGCAACCGAATCCGATTGAACTACCAGTCTACAGACCTGTATTCAGAGACGTAATGCTAAGTGACACACTTACAATGATGAGCGCAAGCTTCAATTTTATATTGTGTAAGTTATGACGTTGCCAAAGCTCTTAAAGCAGTTGCACGACACATGAATGTGCCAAATTTTCTGACAAACACTTTTCAAATTACATATTTCTCTCCATTTCAATTTCCTTGAAGTTACGCTGTAGTGATGTACGAGGGGAGTTGAAAAAGTAAGTTCCACGTTATTATGGCAGGTTAACTAACTTTTATTGGATGCTGTACTACACTTCAAAGTGATTAAGGTATGTGACACTGGTTTTGAACATAGTCACCAAGTCTCTGTAAACGACAGTCGAAACTATAATGACGGAATCTGAATAAATGAATTAAAATTAGAGTCATGACCGGGACTTGAACCCCGGTCTCCTTGCACATCCTCAGCTTATTTTCGCCTTCTTAGATCGTGACTATTGCCGAGGCTCTCCGTTATTGGAGCAGCACCTGAGCGTTGGACGTAATGGGGAAATCCTGTCTGTACCACAGGAGCAGGTGGCCTATAGATGTGATATAATCAAATCTTCCTCGGGACATTTGAGTGTCATCTTTATCTGCGATAGTGTTGGAAGCTGAAGAAACGAATTAAAATTTGTGCCATGGCCGGCCATGGCACAAATTTTATTTCATTTCTTCAGCATACATCATTATCATAGATAGAGATAAGACTCAAATGTCTAGAGAAAAATTTGATTATAACTATCGGAACGTTCTACTAGCCGTCAATTCTCCACGATAGAAATCAGTTCCCTGGTTACGGACTCATTCGATTCGACAACAGCTGTGCTAAGGTCTTCACCGTTGAAAAATCTCTTACCTTTAGAAGTTCTTCAGCTTGCCGAAAAGATGAAAATCTTACGGCGCTAAATCTGAGCTTTATGGAGGATGTTTCCAACCCTCACATCGAAAACGGCAAAAGAAAGATTGTATTATACATGCCGTTTGGGGCGTTGCATTGTAGTTGCAGGAGAACAATGCCTTAGTTCACTTTTCCAGACTTCTTGTTCTATATGGGGTTGCGCAGCTTTGTCAGTGTTGCAGAATACGATTTTTCATTAATGGTTGTATTTTTTGCCTTAAACTCTATGTACACATTCGACGAAAACGGTGGCCATGACTTTTCCTGCTGATTATGCAACTTTGCATTTCTTCCAAGTAGCCGGGTAGGTGTGTCTTCGTTCCACAGAGGCTCTCTTTGTTGCAGGTGTAAATGATGAGCCTATGTCCCTCTGATAGCATCGATGCAGCTTGGGAAATCGTTGCCTTCCACGAAGTGGCGTTCAAGGAAATCCAGAGTCGCTATTAATGTAGCGCCTTTGTGTGCAGGTGACAGTGATCGCGGAACCAAGCGAAATCACAGCTTCTGACTTTGGAGACAATCTCGGACGTCAGAATGAGCTCTGCCCATTGAGAGAGTGCATGTGTAGAGCAATGCGCGTGGTTGTCACTCTGCGACTGCCCGAAATCAGTTCCTCGATTTTCTTGACACTGTCGTCTGTGATCGAGGTCGATGGGCTTTGTTCCTGATGAGCATCACCCACGTCTGTGCACCCCAGGTCAAATTGGTCGGCAACATTCCACTACGGTTGGACGCAACATTACATTTGGTTCAAATGTGTGTGAATTCCTAAGGGACCAAACTGCTGAGGTCCTTGGTCCCAAGACTTACACACTACTTAAACTAACTTATGCTAAGAACAACACACACACCCATTCCCGAGGGAGGACTCGAACCTCCGGCGGAAGAGACCGCGCAATCCGTGACATGGCGACATTTGTCCATATATCGCCAGAATTTCACGGTGTATCTTATGTGCCATTTAGATGTTTTGCCCGTAAGAATCGTAGTGTCCTGCGTGCTTCAACTTTGGAGTATGTTTTCAGTTGTGTCTGTAGGAAAGTAAATTATTCGTTTTACATCAAAACACTCTACATACTTTATTGTTATTACAATTAAAATCCTGTGTACCTGTAACATGTTAGATTGGTTCAAAATGTTCAAATGGCTCTGAGCACTATGGGACTTAACATTTGAGGTCAACAGTCCCCTAGACATGGAACTACACTACTGGCCATTAAAATTGCTACACCAAGAAGAAATGCAGATGATAAATGGGTATTCATTGGACAAATATATTATACTAGAACTGACATGTGATTACATTTTCACGCAATTTGGGTGCATAGATCCTGAGCAATCAGTACCCAGAAAAACTACTTCCAGGCGTAATAACGGCCTTGATACGCCTGGGCATTGAGTCAAACAGAGCTTGGATGGCGTGTACAGGTACAGCTGCCCATGCAGCTTCAACACGATACCACAGTTCATCAAGCGTAGTGACTGGCGTATTGTGACGAGCCAGTTGCTCGGCCACCATTGACCAGACGTTTTCAATTGATGAGAGATCTGGAGAATGTGCTGGCCAGGGCAGCAGCCGAAAATTTTCTGTATCCAGAAAGGCCCGTACAGGACCTGCAACATGCGGTCGTGCATTATCCTGCTGAACTGTAGGGTTTCGCAGGGATCGAATGAAGGGTACAGCCACGGGTCGTAACACATCTGAAATGTAACGTCCACTGTTCAAAGTGCCGTCAATGCGAACAAGAGGTGACCGGGCCGTGTAACCAATGGCACCCCATACGATCACGCCGGGTGATACGCCAGTATGGCGATGACGCATACACGCTTCCAATGTGCGTTCACCGCGATGTTGCCAAACACGGATGCGACCATCATGATGTTGTAAACAGAACCTGGATTCATCCGAAAAAATGACGTTTTGCCATTCGTGCACCCAGGTTCGTCGTTGAGTACACCATCGCAGGCGCTCCTGTCTGTGATGCAGCGTCAAGGGTAACTGCAGCCATGGTCTCGGAGCTGATAGCCCGTGCTGCTGCAAACGTCGTTGAACTGTTCGTGCAGATGGTTGTTGTCTTGCAAACGTCCCCATCTGTTGACTCAGGGATCGAGACGTGGCTGCACGATCCGTTACAGCCATGCGGATAAGATGCCTGTCATCTCGACTGCTAGTGATACGAGGCCGTTGGGATCCAGCACGGCGTTCCGTATTACCCTCCTGAACCCACCGATTCCATATTCTGCTTACAGTCATTGCATCTCGACCAACGCGAGCAGCAATGTCGCGATACGATAAACCGCAGTCGCGATAGGCTACAATCTGACCTTTATCAAAGTCGGAAACGTGATGGTACGCATTTCTACTCCTTACACGATGCATCACAACAACGTTTGACCAGGCAACGCCAGTCAACTCCTGTTTGTGTATGAGAAATCGGTTGGAAACTTTCCTCATGTCAGCACGTTGTAGGTGTCGCCGCCGGCGCCAACCTTGTGTGAATGCCCTGAAAATCTAATCATTTGTATATCACAGCATCTTCTTCCTGTCGGTTAAATTTCGCGTCTGTAGCACGTCATCTTCTTGGTGTAGCAATTTTAATGGGATGTAGTGTACTTAAACTTAACTAACCTAAGGACATCACACACATCCATACCCGCGGCAGGATTCGAACCTGCGATCGTAGCAGCAGCGTGGTTCCGGGCTAAAGCGCCTAGAACCGCTCGGCCTGATCGGCCAGCTATAGCATGTTAGGACTTGTAATAATAGCAAGTTACATTTGTCGGGTGGTGGAGGGAAAGGAGGGGAGGGGGGGGGGGGGGGAGAGGAGAGATAAAAATTGTGAATATGCACATTGATGATCCAAAATACTGTGACCACTGCCCACCGCGAGGTTGTATGCTACCTGGTGGCGCCAAGGGCACGTGACGCGGAAGAGAAATACTGTATATGTGCGGAGCAGACACGAATGGGGAATCATGCTACAGACGATAAGTTGCGCAGATGTGGAAATCGACCGATTTAAGCGACTTTGACAGAAAACAGATTGTTGTGACCCAGTAGTCTACCTGGGAGCGAGCATCTCGGAAACGTGGAAGTTGGTCGGCTGTTTGCGTGCTACTGTCAGGAGTATCTATGGAAAATGGTTGAAGAAGGCTGAAACCACGAGTAAGCGACAAGAATATAGGGGTCGAAGGCCTGCCCGCTCTCTAAACCAGGATATGCGGCGATATGTGGCAGATCTGACGATAGAGGCACAGGCACAAGTGTTTTATAGCACACCGTTCAGCACACAATGATGAACATGATGTTCCGCAGCTGACGACCCCTATTTGTTCCCACGGTGACGCAACTACATTTTCATTTATAATTACAGTGGGCATGGGATCATTGAGATAGGACCGCGGATCAATGGAATCGTGTCGCCTGGTGGGATGAATCCTGTTTATTGTTAAACCAGATCGATGGTCGTATATAGATATGCTGTCATCCAGGCGAACGGCTGCTCGAAACATGCAGCGCGCCGCGGACACAGGCTAGTGGGAGCAGTATTATGTTACGGGGACATTCACTGGGCCTCAATAGGACCTGCGGTGGAAATCGAAGGGGTAACAGCTGTGGACTACGTGAACATTATTATGGACCACCTGTGACCCCTTATGCTTGATTTCTTTCTCAACAGTGATGACATTTTCCAGCAGGTTAACTGTCCCTGTAACAAGGCCAGAATCGTGCTGCAATGGTTTGAGGAGCATGATAGTGAACTTATGTCTATGTCTTGGCCATCAAATCCGGCTTAAGTGAATCCGGTGAAACTCAACTGGGACGCTATCGGCGCCAGCTCCACACCCACTAACCAACAGCGGGTAAAGTGTGTTACCTGTAGTGGGCATCTGGTGCCACAAACAACTGGAAACCTATCAGGTACTTGTCGAATACGTGATACGCAGAATTACAGCTGAATTGCGTTCCAGAAGTGGACCAACACGCTTTTAAGTAGGTGACCATAATGTTTTGGCTCATCAGTGCATAATCTGTAGTGATAGTAGCCTACATATTGAACAGCAGCGAAACACTCGGGGCGTTTTTCAGTCGCCTTCTCAACAAATACGCCAAGTATCCAACATCTGGAAAATCATCTGACATCACGATCAAACTGTTACACTCATCAGAACCGAGCCCTGATTCCGCGGCTGGATATGAAGTGGCAACGCTTCTTATGTCCAGTATCGAAAGATATTGGGTACATTGTACTGTGTGGAAGCAAGTAAGGACCCGTAGTACACCTACTCTCGTGACCTCGCCGATCATTAAGAGTTCCACAATTAACGTAATATATTGCAATGACATTCCGTAGATTGTAAAAGACGTATCAGTGCTAAATCAGTTCAACACTGGCAGTGATCACCGTCTTCTGAGAGCCAGGGTCGAACTCAATGTGAAAAATGAAAGGAATAAACTTATGAATGGGAAGAGAAGGGTAATCAACCTCAAAAACCTGGAAGAACATTCCTCGAAATTCCAAGAAGTCCTCCAAAGCAAGTTCCACCTAACTAAAGATGGTGATTTGGCGGAAATGATTGTTTCAAGTGCACAAGAAGTCGGTGGCCTATGCCAAAAAAATAAACAACCAAAGAAATTCAGTGCCAAAACTGAAACCCTTTTACAACAGAGGAGAGAAATGAAAATCTAAACCGATCGTGACATGGTAGCGTATTCCGAACTATGTAAGGCAGTGTGAAGAGAAATGAAAACTGACATACAGAAATTCACTGAAGACACCTTACGAACAAGCAGAGAACTGCCCAAGACCGTCCCACTTGGAGAAGTCTGCTGAAAGCCTACCTGAGTCCACGACTCGAAGAGACCACATCATTTAATGATTGAATTGGCTGATGATGATTATGACTGCAATGACAAGGTACGCGATCACCACCAAGTGGACCGGTCTGCGTTTCAAGGACAGCAAGTGGACTTAATAAATTACTTTTATTTTCCTTTAAGACGGAGAAACACCTTCGCGTTGCTCGACTGGGGAAAGACTGCAAAATCTGACGGGTGATAGATTCGATAGCGAATTTGTAGAAGAGCTGGTCTGACTTCTGCCAAGGCCTCTGCAGCTACGTAAGACGCAAGTCGTTTCAATTTACAGACAGAGTCACACGGCATAGGGACCAGTCTCAGTAGCGTCAATACGCGTAGAATTTAGCCAATGTTTTGTGCTCGCGTGTGATATACTGTATTAGGACACTGAATGAGTACTCTGGAGGAATTAACTTTCTTTCCGCAAGCATTGAACGTGATAGTCAATGTTTTCTGTTTGTTAACAAGATTAAGAAGGTAGTAAGTAGATGAGCGCAGGTCGATGATGTAATAGTTACCTTCCTGAACTCAGGAGAACAGAAATTGTTACCATTAAAAGATAAAGAGAAGACCCCACGAACACAAATAAAACGGGACACTTGCTAAAATTAATAGCCTTTCCAAGTTGTGACTCCTGCCTTGTTGAAGAGAACAGTATACATACACTAAAAAAAGGGATAATCACAGTCATCCAAGAACAATTACACTCCATAGTATTTTAAAAATTGATGATTATTGTTCTCTTAGAGTTGCTCTTAATTCCATGAAAAGGTGCGGTGAAAAGTGAATTATCGATTTCATCAGACTTTGTAAAAGGGAGGAGTTTTTCCTATGTTTCATTGTACACTGCCAAACAATAAGAGTGAAGCACTCAGAAAGGGAGGATATTACTTCAGTGACAATAAAACCAAGTAAAATTTACAATTAACTTGGCACTACGGGCCACTTATCGTTACGACTTTGCACCACCTCTGGCCTAGATGCATGAACTGATTCGGTTGTGAAGGGTGTCATTAGGCCGTTGTATCCTCTCCCGAGGCAAGGTGGCTCATATCTATTGTATTTGGTTATTGATATCCTTGATACTGGGTCAGAGTTGATGTCTGATCTGATGCCACACATGTTCTTCCGGAGACAGACGTGGGGATCTTGCTGGCCACGGAAGTATCTCAAAATCACGCAGACAGGTCATAGAGACGCTTGACATGTTTTGACGAGCATTGTCCTGTTGAAATATGGCACCACGATACTCTCGCATGAAATGTAAGACATGAGGATAGCTTTGACGTACCGCCGGCCGCGGTGGCCGTGTGGTTCTAGGAGCTGCAGTCCGGAGCCGCGCTGCTGCTACGGTCGCAGGTTCGAATCCTGCCTCGGGCATGGGTGTGTGTGATGTCCTTAGGTTAGTTAGGTTTAAGTAGTTCTAAGTTCTAGGGGACTGATGACCACAGCAGTTGAGTCCCATAGTGCTCAGAGCCATTTGAACCCTTTTTTTTGACGTACCGTTGTACCGTCAGAGTTTCTTCAATCATTTCCAACAGTGACCTGAAGTCATACCTAACGGCTTCCCACACCATAACACCAGGACTAAGAAGACTGTGCCTCTCCATTCGATTGGAAGAGTGTGACCTCACCCAAGGTCGCCGTCATCTTCGCCGACTATGGTCATCTGGGGCAGCGTAGAACCGCGTTTCACTGATGAACACAATGCAAGGCCATTCATGAACAGTACATGCTTTCCGGTCACGGCACCACTCCAATCTCGACTATTTGTGTTTTGGTGTTAATGGTAGGGTAAGGAAGTGACGATGACTGCCTAGTTCATCTGCTGCTAGCCTTCGACCAATGGTGTGGCATGACACAGAATGTTACTTTTTCTAGGATGACAACTACAGATGTGCAGGGGTTACGATGTGCTTGGTGCGAGATAGGGCGGTCTTCCCTTGTGATGATCAGACGTGACCGACCGGAATTTTGACGACATGTAAGCCTGCACTCACGTTCTCATGCAATCCAATAGAGGGTCACTGTCACATCTGAATGTCAGACAAATCTGGATACTGCGCGATGCGACCAGTCTGCCAAATGGAGACTCACAGTGAGGCCCTTGTCAGATTCTGTTAGCTGCTGACAGTACTGCCTCACACGAGTATACGGGATCTTCTTGTCCTTCGCAGAAATCACTCAATATCTGACGCTGTTTACGCACCTTATGTACCCCATCAGACGTGGTAACAAAGCTAAACACTAATGCACTCTGGCAGCTGTCACAGATTGCAACTCTAACCATTTACGTACCCACCGATGGTGTGTACATTACGAAGTTAGTTTACATTTCTTCAAATAGAACAGGAGTTCGTACGGTGATGCTTCTAATAGAATTTCTTCCTGGGCGTCAAGAATGTGTCAAATTTCACGCAGAGCGATGGTTTGTTTCTGGGACCAGTTCGTAGTTTCTTGTGTATAGCCTGCACTCGCACCGCACGAGACACATGTCACGGAATTGTTCAAGTTGCGCTCGATAACGTTTCGAGCGTATCGGGAAATCCCGGGCCCGTTCGACTGCAAGCGTCGTTTGTCAGTAGTGTGCAATGCCCGCCGTGATCCTGTAAGGCAGCTTTCCATACAAGCGGAAAACGGGTAGGAAACCAGTGAGTGGAATATCACTGAACTCGAAACTTTCTCAAGAACGAGAAACGCGACCTTCAGAAATGACGGAACAGCGTGGTTTCGTTCGTGTTTTGCTCCACACCGGCGATTTTCTCGCTCGCGCGTTTTGACGCAGCACATTTGGCGTCGGCAGTGGCTGGTACTTACATTGCTTAGGAACAATAAGAGCTGTTGTTCGGGGAGCACATCGAAAATGTACATTGTTTCTCTGATCTACTCACTTACTTCTGAAAAGTCTTCGGAGTTGTTATTTCTCTATATATTTTGACGTAAGGACATTTTTATAGATGTTACTCTGCAACACCAAACGCGGTCGCTTCGAAAGTGGTAGCAACGCCGTTTCTGTCTGATGAGCTGGGAGTCGGGGATAAACCGAACCGCGTTCATACATTGACAGATGAATTAATTTAGACGATTTTTTTTCATATCGTCTACTGTACCTCAGTGAATTATTCTAGAGTTCACTTGATAAACTTACAAAGGAACAGCAAAGACCTACATAATCGATTAAGTTTGCTGACGCGATTGTGTTGCTGATAGAGACGGCAAAGGAGTTACAAGGTCGGTGCAACCGGATGGATAGTATTTTGAGAAGAAGTTGTGCGTGAATATCAACGAAAGTAAAACGAGATAAGTAGAGTGCTATCGTATTAAATCACACGACGATGCTGAAAGAGTCAGATAAGGAAATGAAACGCTGAAGGCAGCTGAAGAGTTTTTCTATGGGCTGCAAAATAACTGATGACAGTGGATGTAAAGAGGATAAAAGTGCAGACTGGTAACAGCAAGAAAAGCTTCCTTGCGAGAAAGAAATATGTTGACATCTTCAGCTACGCTTTTCTGTCTGTTTATGAAGACTAATCTCAGACACTACTGTAGGGATTTTAATGCGATTGCCACCAACTGTGTGTATAATTTACTATCGCTACGCCAGACAAATCGTCCGGTTGCATATACAGGGTGATACTTATTGAACTACATGAAAAAAAAACGTAAATTAGTTACAAACTGCGGCTTGCACACACTTTATTCAATAAGTAGACGTCACTACAGATATTCGGATTTAGGTTATGACATGTTCGATATGCCTGCCATCATGTGGCGCAGATGAAAAGCGAAATTCTACAAGACCCGCTGAAGTGTCGGAACTTCGAAGCAGTCAGTGACCTCCTGAATGGCTGTTTTCAGCTCAGCTGTGATCTTTAGGTTACTGCTGTACAAAAATGGTTCAAATGGCTCTGAGCACTATGGGACTTAACTTCCGCGGTCATCAGTCCCCTAGAACTTAGAACTACTTAAACCTAACTAACCTAAGGACATCACACACATCTATGCCCGAAGCAGGATTCGAAGCCGCGACCGTAGCGGTCGCGCGGTTCCAGACTGAAGCGCCTAGATCCGCTTGGCCACACCGGGCGGCTATTGCTGTACACCTTGTGTTTGATACAGCCTCACAAAAAGGAGTCGCATGTGTTCAGATCTGGAGAACATGGCGGCCAATCGAGGGCCATGCCGATGGCCTTTGCGTACCACAGAGTCACAATGCGGTCCCCAAAGAGCTCCTCCAGGACATCAGACACTCTCCTGCTTCAGTGGAGTAGAGCTCCGTCTTGCAGGAACCACATCTTGTCGAAATCAAGGTCACTTTGGATAATGGGGATGAAATCACCTTCACGTACTGTTCGGTAGTCACTGTTCCATCAAGGAATATCGCACCAGTTATTCGTTACTGGACATTGCACACCATACAGTCACCCGTTGAGGGTGAAGAGACTTCTTGATCGAGAAACGCGGATTCTCAGTCCCCAAAAGGCGCCAATTTTGTTTATTGACGAACCCATCCAAATGAAAGCGGGTTTCGTCGCTAAACCAAACCATACATGCGCATGCTAATTCCAATCATGCCCCGCGGCCAATTGTGAAGTTTCAACGTCGTAACGCAAACCGTTCAGAAGTTACGACGGTTTCATTTCATAAAGTTCAATTATTGTCACCTGTGCTTGGTGCTACCCGTGCGAAGTGGGGCAGATCTCTAGTGTAATATAAATTTAATTATTAGGAAGACTTTTCTATGATTATTTGCCAGGGATGTTGCCTTATGTGAAAGTGAGCCACGGACGATAAAGAGTACGGGCAAGAATAGAATACAAGATTTTGAAATGTAGTATTACGAAAGAATGCTAAAGGTTAGGTGGGTAGATCGAGTAAGTAATGAAGTGGTACGAGTCTAATTTGAGAAGAAAAGTGTTTTATTACATTAACTGTCTAAAACAATTGTAAGTTGGCAGGACACATCCTAAGGATTGAAGCGTTGCTAATTTGATAGTTCAGGAAATTTTGAGGGCAACAGTTGACTGCCGTAAGCAGCTTCAAGCTGACTTAGGGTGAAGCAGCTATGTAGTGGCGAAGAGCCTTGCACAGGGTAGACTAGAGTGGTGAAGTCAGTCTGTAGGCTGAAGACCACAACAATAGCAATTGATAAAGTCCGTAAATAATTCATGATAAAAGATAATAAATGCCAGAAGCTCACAGGTCTTTTTGTTCTTACGTCATCGATCTTAGAAAACCGAAGCCTTAAACACAACGTGAACAAGGAAAACATCGTTGAATGAGGAAACCTAGCGATTATTTTATTTGTTCTGCCTCCTTCAAATAGCAGTCATTTAGCCGGCTAAGAGGTACATGCACTGACGTACACACATCAAAGAAGTTTTCTATCATAGCTTTTTTTTTCGAAATTCATGGCACAGAAAAAATTCGTTTTGAGGCAAGCGTATATATTCATATGCAATGCTCCCAGATCACCAGATCAAAAAAATACACCTTCATGAAACGATAAAATCGTCTGTTTCTCATGGGGAGTTTTTCACAGTACTCCTGAGCGGCATCAATACGTGGTGGAACGTTTCCTTCCTCGAATGCAGGCTTGCCACCGATGAGATCATCAAGCCAGCCCTAGTCTGAAGTGTCCAACTCTTCAATGGCAATTCGGCGTAAGACGCGCAAAATACGTAGTTGTTGCCGACGTCCAATCGATCTCTCTCTCGTTCGATTTGATTAACGTCTGGGCAACGCCACTCCATTCTGGCGATCTACCATAATGAATAACCGTGTTCACAAGGACAGCGCAATAAACACGCGAGACATTATTCAACGTGGTGAAATTTTCACCAACAAGTTGGCGTTACCGTCCCAGTGCTGGTTGCAGAATCTCTTCCGCGTACCGTACAGCAGTGAGAGCGTCCACAACAAAGCAGTGAGAGCGTCCACAACAACAGCGAGGGGTGTGCGAAAAAAATGGCTCTGAGCACTATGGGACTTAACTGCAGTGGTCATCAGTCCCCTAGAACTTAGAACTACTTAAACCTAACTAACCTAAGGACATCACACACATCCATGCCCGAGGCAGGATTCGAACCTGCGACCGTAGCGGTGGCGCGGTTCCGGACTGTAGTGCCTAGAGCCGCTCGGCCACTCCGGCAGGCAAGGGGTGTACGGAGGCCCCATGTAATGCAACCTCAGAACACCACTCCGTCACCACCTTGTTGCGCATGTGAGACACAGTGTTGGAGGCATGCGATGTTAGCGAGTTGTTTTCAAAGACGTCTGTGATTCTCAGGATACAGTCAGATGCGAATATTGTCCGTAAACAACACCGGAAGCCAACCCTGGAAAGTCCATCCTGCATTATTTATTGCCCATTCCTAAGGGAGTCGCTGGTGTTGTGGTGTACAACGTGGAGGTCGCCATGGTTGTCGGGAGTGGAGCTTCGCATCATACAACCATCTCCCAACAGTTTGATGCGATACATGGCGTCCTGTAGCCTGTAGCGTCTTCGAACGCCGTATTCAGTTCTGGAGTACTTAGCCCACCATTCCTTTAACTCAAAAGCCGCAGATATCGATTGTGGACAGCCTGTGGGGTGTAAGACCTCAACACCACCTTCCAGTCAGAACTGATTCCATGTCTGCGCCACATCACTTTGACTCCGGTGCACACGTCGAGCAACTTCCATGGCTGACAAGCCATTTTGCGTAACGTGGTAATGCGATCATGGTTGCGATTGTCCTTCGCAGCGTGGTGGAAGTTCACTCTACCGTTCCACAGACATCTCTAATGCGACGTTTCTGTGCTTTGCTTTCAACTGAAATGCTGCATTCAGTTCGAGTACGGCGTTCTATCTTTAGTTAGCGCTCATGGTAACTGTGTGTGTATTTACAAACAGCGTCGAAGGTGACCTTCCGATCCGCACCGGAAGTGTGTATGAAACACATTAATTGGCTAACACAGCCTGAAATCACTATGGTAACAGAGGGCTTACTGGCAAGCTACAAGTGCATACTTTGATAGAAATATTATGAAAACAGGAGTTCAGTCTTAAGTACAGTACGGAATTTTAGATTTAACAAAACGCAATAATTTGAAACAATAACACTATGTACTCATGGTGTTCTACCACATCCTACACTGAGCCTACTATCAGTAAATACCAAGAACGAAGCAGGAACAAGCAAGGTCGTACTGTCTTACCGTTATCTTAGAAAACAGGCTAAGTTAAGGCAAACCTACATTTATACACTCCTGGAAATGGAAAAAAGAACACATTGACACCGGTGTGTCAGACCCACCATACTTGCTCCGGACACTGCGAGAGGGCTGTACAAGCAATGATCACACGCACGGCACAGCGGACACACCAGGAACCGCGGTGTTGGCCGTCGAATGGCGCTAGCTGCGCAGCATTTGTGCACCGCCGCCGTCAGTGTCAGCCAGTTTGCCGTGGCATACGGAGCTCCATCGCAGTCTTTAACACTGGTAGCATGCCGCGACAGCGTGGACGTGAACCGTATGTGCAGTTGACGGACTTTGAGCGAGGACGTATAGTGGGCATGCGGGAGGTCGGGTGGACGTACCGCCGAATTGCTCAACACGTGGGGCGTGAGGTCTCCACAGTACATCGATGTTGTCGCCAGTGGTCGGCGGAAGGTGCACGTGCCCGTCGACCTGGGACCGGACCGCAGCGACGCACGGATGCACGCCAAGACCGTAGGATCCTACGCAGTGCCATAGGGGACCGCACCGCCACTTCCCAGCAAATTAAAGACACTGTTGCTCCTGGGGTATCGGCGAGGACCATTCGCAACCGTCTCCATGAAGCTGGGCTACGGTCCCGCACACCGTTAGGCCGTCTTCCGCTCACGCCCCAACATCGTGCAGCCCGCCTCCAGTGGTGTCGCGACAGGCGTGAATGGAGGGACGAATGGAGACGTGTCGTCTTCAGCGATGAGAGTCGCTTCTGCCTTGGTGCCAATGATGGTCGTATGCGTGTTTGGCGCCGTGCAGGTGAGCGCCACAATCAGGACTGCATACGACCGAGGCACACAGGGCCAACACCCGGCATCATGGTGTGGGGAGCGATCTCCTACACTGGCCGTACACCACTGGTGATCGTCGAGGGGACACTGAATAGTGCACGGTACATCCAAACCGTCATCGAACCCATCGTTCTACCATTCCTAGACTGGCAAGGGAACTTGCTGTTCCAACAGCACAATGCACGTCCGCATGTATCCCGTGCCACCCAACGTGCTCTAGAAGGTGTAAGTCAACTACCCTGGCCAGCAAGATCTCCGGATCTGTCCCCCATTGAGCATGTTTGGGACTGGATGAAGCGTCGTCTTACGCGGTCTGCACGTCCAGCACGAACGCTGGTCCAACTGAGGCGCCAGGTGGAAATGGCATGGCAAGCCGTTCCACAGGACTACATCCAGCATCTCTACGATCGTCTCCATGGGAGAATAGCAGCCTGCATTGCTGCGAAAGGTGGATATACACTGTACTAGTGCCGACATTGTGCATGCTCTGTTGCCTGTGTCTATGTGCCTGTGGTTCTGTCAGTGTGATCATGTGATGTATCGGACCCCAGGAATGTGTCAATAAAGTTTCCCCTTCCTGGGACAATGAATTCACGGTGTTCTTATTTCAATTTCCAGGAGTGTAGTATTTGTGAATCTAGAGAAAGGTTTTGATAATGTTGAGAGGAATACACTTTTCGAAATTCTGAAGGTAACAGGGATAAAATACAGAAAGTGAAAAGTTATCTACGACGTATGCAGAAACCAGACTGCAATATTATATGAGTTTAAGGTCAAGAATGGAAAGAAGTGGTTGAGAAGGGAATGAGACAGGGGCGTAGCCTACCACCGATGCTATTCGATCTGTACATTTAACAAGCTGTGAAGGAAACAGAGGAGCAATTTGGAAAGGGAATTAAAGTTCAGGGAACAGAAATAGAAACTTTAAGATTTTGTGCTTTCGTTGTAATTCTATGAGAAACGGTAAATAACTTGGAAGAGCAGTTGAACGAAATGGATAGTGTCTGGAAAAGAAGTCAAAAGATGAACATCAACAGAAGTAAAACCAGGATATCTGAATGTAGTCGAATTAAACCAGGCGACGGTGAGGCAATTAGATTAATATATGAGACCCTAAAGTAGTAAACGAGTTGTTCTATTTGGGCAGCAAGATATCTGATGATGGCAGAAGAAGAAAGGAAATAAAATTCAGACCTGTAATAGCAAAAAAAGCATTTCTGAAATAGTGAAATTTGTAACACCTAACGTAAGTTTGAATGTTAGGAAGTCTTTTCTTAAGGAATTTGTCAGCACTGCAGTTTTGTACGGAAGAGAAACGTGTAAGATAAACAGTTCATACAAGAAGAGAAGATTTTTAAATCTGGTGCTACATCGCCTGTATATATCAAAGAACTAATGACGAGCTACTGAATAGGCTTGGCGGCGGGGGGGGGGGGGGGGGGGGATTTATGGCACAAACACACTAACAGAAGGGATCGGTTGGTAGGAAATATTCGGAGGATCAAGAAAACGTTAGTTTGGTAATGGAAAGAAGGGCGGAGGGTAAAAATTGTAGAGGATGATCAAATCTTGAGTGAAGTAAGCTGGTGCAAGTAGATATAGGTTGCTATAGTTATTAAAAGAAGAGGAGGCTTGCATAGAAGAGACTACCGTGGAGAGCTGGATCAAAGTAGTCTTTAGACTGAAAAAAATGGCAACAACAAAACACTCGGACAATAATTTGCTTTACACTTGTTAACTACAACTAATGCAGTTTTTTTCATTCTCAAAGCTTTCCAGGTCCATATAATCACATGTTTCAACGCATTGGTCATGAGTCGAATGTAAATCTATCTGCTGAAGCGATGAAGTTGAGCTGACGCTTCGATGGCAGAAATCGTCACTTTGGAGCAATTAATTAGGTGACGTAATTTTTTCCAAATGTTTCCCCCCACGAACCATGGACCTTGTTGTAAGGGGGGAGGCTTGCGTGCCTCAGCGATGCAGATAGCCGCACCGTAGGTGCAACCACAACGGAGGGGTATCTGTTGAGAAGCCAGAAACACGTGTGGTTCCTGAAGACGGGCAGCAGCTTTTTCATTAGCTGCAGGGCCAACAGTCTGGATGATTGACTGATCTGGCCTTGTAACATCAACCAAAACGACCTTGCTCTGCTGGTACTGCGAACGGATGAAAGCAAGGGGAAACTACAGCCGTAATTTTTCTCGAGGACATACAGCTTTACTGTATGGTTAAATATTGATGGCGTCATCTTGGCTAAAATTTGGAATGTCAGATCCCTTTATAGTGCTGGTAGGTTAGAAAAGTTAAAAATGGTAATGGATAGATTAAAGTTAGACATAGTGGCAATTAGTGAAGTTCGGTGGCAGGAGGAGTAAAACTTCTGGTCAGGTGAATACAGGGTTATAAATACAAAATCAAATAACGGTAATGCAGGAGTGAGTTGAATGATGAATGAAAAAAAAAAAAAAAAACAGGAACACGGAGAAGCTACTACGGACAACACCGTCAACGCATTATTGTAGCCAAGTTAGACACGAAGCCCACGCCTACCACAGTAGAAGAAGTTTATATGCCAACTACCTCAGCAGATGATGAAGAGATTGAAGAAATATATGATGCGGTGAAAGAAATTATTCAGATAGTTAAGGGAAACGAAAATTTAATAGTAATGGGGGACTGGAATTCGGTTGTAAGAAAAGGAAGAGAAGGGAAAGTAGTAGGTGAATATGGACTGCGGTAAGGAATGAAAGACGAAGCCGCCTGGTAGAATTTTGCATGGAGCATAACTTAATCATAGCTAACACTTGGTTTCAGAATCATGAAAGAAGGTTGTATACCTGGAAGATGCCTAAAGACACTGGAAGGTTTCAGATAGATTATATAATGGCAAGGCAGAGATTTAGGAACCAGATTTTAAATTGTAAGACATTTCCAGGGGCAGATGTGAACTCTGATCACAATCTATTGATTATGAGCTGTAGATTAAAACTGAAGAAACTGCAAAAAGGTTGGAATTTAAGGAGATGGGACCTCCATAAACTGAAAGGACCAGAGGTTGTAGAGAGTTTCAGAGAGAGCATTACGGAACGATTAACAAGAACAGGGGAAAGAAATACAGAAGAAGAAGAATGGGTAGCTTTAAGAGATGAAATAGTGAAAGCAGCAGAGGATCAATAGATAAAAAGATGACGGCTAGCAGAAATCCTTGTAAACAGAAGAGATATTGAATTTAATTGATAAAAGGAAAAATATAAAAATGCAGTAAATGAAGCAGGCGAAAAGGAATACAAACGTTTCAAAAATGAGATCGACAGGAAGTGCAAAATGGCTAAGCAGGGGTGGCTAGAGGATAAATGTAAAGATGTAGAAGCACATATCACTAGGAGTAAGGTAGATACTGCCTACAGGAAAATTAAAAAACCTTTGGAGATAAGAGAACTACCTGTACGAATATCAAGAGCTCAGATGGAAAGCTAAGCAAAGAAGGGAAATCAGAAAGGTGGAAGGAATACATAGAGGGTCTATACAAGGGCTATGTACTTGAGGATGATATTATGGAAATGGAAGAGGACGTAGATGAAGATGAAATAGGAGATACGATAAGGCGTGAAGAATTTGACAGAGCATTGAAAGACCTAAGTCGACACAAGGCCTCGGGAGTAGACAACGTTCCATTAGAACTACTGATAGCCTTGGGAGAGCCAGTCCTGACAAAACTCTTCCATCTCGTGAGCAAGATGTACGAGACAGGCGAAATACTCTCAGACTTCAAGAAGAATATAATAATTCCAATCCAAAAGAAAGCAGGTGTTGACAGGTGTGAAATTGCCGAACTATCAGTTTAATACGTCACGGTTGCAAAATACTAACTTGGAACGCTGACCCTACTGACCCTACGACTTACTTTAGAAGATGGGTTAAGGAAGGCATACCTACGTTTTTAACATTTGTAGACTTGGAGAAAGCTTCTGACAATGATGACTGGAATACTCTCTTTCAAAATGTGAAGGTGTCAGGTGTAAAATGTAGGGAGCGAAAGGCTATTTACAATTTGTACAGAAACCCGATCACAGTTATAAGAGTCGAGGGTCATGAAAGGGAAGCAGTGGTTGAGAAGGGGGTGAGACAGGGTTGTAGCCTATCCCCGATGTTATTCAATCTGCGCACTGTACAAGCAGTGAAGAAAACCAGACAAAAATTTGGAGTAGGAATAAAAATCCAGGGAGGAGAAATAAAATCGTGGAGGTTTGCCGACGACATTGTAATTCTGTCAGAGACAGCAGAGGACTCGGAAGAACAGTTGAACGTAACGGAATTTGGAGTAGGAATAAAAATCCAGGGAGGAGAAATAAAATCGTGGAGGTTTGCCGACGACATTGTAATTCTGTCAGAGACAGCAGAGGACTCGGAAGAACAGTTGAACGTAACGGACAGTGTCTTGAAAGAACGATATAAGATGAACACCAACAAAAGCAAAACGAAAATAATGGAATGTAATTGAATTAAATCAGGTGATGCCGAGGGAATTAGATTAGGAAAGGAGACACTTAAAGTAGTAGATGAGTTTTACTATTTGGGGAGCAAAATAACTGATGATGGTCAAAGTAGGGAGGATATAAAATGTAGCCTGGCAATGGCAAGAAAAGCATTTCTGCAGAAGAGAAATTTGTTAATATCGAGTATAGATTTAAGTGGCAGGAAGTCTTTTCGTAAAGTATTTGTATGGAGTGTAGTCATATATAGAAGTGAAACATGGACGATAAATAATTTAGATAAGAAGAGAATAGTAGCTTTCGATATGTGGTGCTACAGAAGAATCCTGATTATTGGATGGGTAGATCTCACAACTAATGAGGAGGTAGTGAACAGAATCGGGGAGAAGATAAATTTGTGATACAACCTGACTAGAAGAAGAGATCGGTTGGTGGGACACATTCTGAGGCGTCAAGGGATCACCAGTTCAGTGTTGGAGGGAAGCATGGAGGGTAAAAATCGTAGAGGGGGACCAGGAGATGAATGCACTAAGCAGATTCATAAGGATGGAGGTTGTAGTAGTTATTCGGAGATGAAATGGCTTGCTCGGGAAAGAGTAGCATGGAGAGCGACATCAAACCAGTCTCTGGACTGAAGGCCACAACAACCACGACACAAATAATTTCTTTCACTAGAGTGCTGGTTAGATTACATAACGGATAATATGTGTTAGGTCTCCTAGATTTTTCCCCCTTGCTCAGTCTCTATTTATGGAATACTAGACGCTACGCTCGATTCAGGTGGAGGAATGAGCATTGATTGTCAAGTTCCATTACGCAGAAGTGGATCAAAATGTAGCTTGATTGAATCTGAACCATTAGAGTACTGATGTACGTTGAGTTGTTCAGCTCCTTTAAATTGTAATTATAATGCAAAAGAAATGACAATAAATTAATGTTAAGAATCTGAGGGGATTGGTAAATTATCAGATGAGATTACGAACCCTTGACGAAAGTTGAGAGGCATGTAAGTTGACGATCGCGATGTTACCCTGCGTCCAATATGTCGTCTTGTTAGTCATCACCATTTTTAATCAAATAACGCTCCAGGAAGTGAACGTACCTGAAAAAGAAAATTATACGGTAGTTGGTGAGTTTTAAATATAAGTCCACGAATATCACATAAAGAAATTAAAGATATTTTTCATATAAACGCTACCGCTTATCAACTGGCGTCTAAAATGTATGTGCAGTTGGTTTCAAAACACACTTCTGCTTGCTCCGAACTACAAGTATACAGATGACAGAATGACATATTTGTGCTTAACGCGTGTGGATTATCGCTAGACTGTAAGCACAAGACCTTCACCTATCGCCATATTCATAAAATATCAAATTCGTCGTCTTACCTGACGTTTTATCATATTACATCTGAATTCATCCAGTGTATCTCAGTCCGGCATCTTCTTTCCTGGCAACTAATTGCAAATAGCTGTTCTACTTTACGAGAACCTAGATGTTTATTTGTAGATATTTGTAGATATTATGTTACATTTATTTATGCTGAGTGTCTACCGCCAGTCTCTGCGACAATTGATGATTCTCTGCAGTCCTTCCTGCTTTTCCCTGTAGTTATCTAGCTTATAACTTTTATTTTCATCTGAGTCAGCCGTTATCATATATGTTAGGTTTGATACGTTGGAGAGTTACGGACATATAGCATTTAATACATTGTATATCTGCATCTACATCTACAAGATTACTCTGTATTACATCTACAAGATTACTCTGTATTTCATAATTAACTGCGAGCAGAGGGTTCATCGAACCACCTTCTAGCTATTTGTCTATCGCCACACTCTCGAACAGTGTGCCGGGAAAACGAACATTTAAATCTTTCTATGCGAGCTCTGATTACTATAATTTTAATATGATGATCATTCCTCCATGTGTAGCTGGGCGTCAACAATATATTTTCACACTCTGAGGAGGAAGTTGGTGATTGAAATTTCAAGAGAATATCCTGCCGCAACGAAAAACGCCTTTGTCTTAATGATTGCCATCTCAATTCAGGTATCACATCCGTGGCGCGCTCTCCCCTATTAATGATAGTGAAAAATGAATTGCCCTTCTTTGAAGTTTTTCGATGTGTTCCGTCGATCGTATTTGATGCGGATCCCACACTGTACGGCAGTACTCCAGAAGAGGACGTCCAAGGGTAGTGTAGGCCGTCTCTTTAGTAGACCTGTTGCATTTTCTCAGTGTTCTGCCAATAAATCGCAGTCTTTGGATTGTTTTACGCACAACATTATCTATGTGATCGTTCCAACTTAAGTTACTCGTGATTGTAAACCCTTTAGTTGAATTTACAGCCTTTAGATTTGTGTGAATTATCGTGTAACCAAAATTTAGCGAATTCCATTTGGTACTCATGTGGATCAAAAATGTCTAAATGTGTGTGAATTCCTAAGGGACCAAACTGCTGAGGTCATCGGTCCCTAGACTTATACACTACTCAAACTAACGTCAATCAGACAACGAAGTGCCTAACGATCTGCATTTACATTTAAAATTACAGAATTTGACGTAAGAAACTAAAATGAAAACTGGAAGCGACCACTAAATTTTAACTACTGTTTTCTATATGCACCCTAAAAAAAGTATAGATCAACACTTACGAACTAAAATTCAGTTGACATATATACACAATGTACAAGAATGGAAAAACAGCCGGCCGCGGTGGTCTATTGGTTCTAGGCGCGCAGTCCGGAACCGCGGGACTGCTGCGGTCGCAGGTTCGAATCCTGCCTCGGGCATGAATGTGTGTGATGTCCTTAGGTTAGTTAGGTTTAAGTAGTTGTAAGTTCTAGGGGACTGATGACCACAGAAGTTAAGTCCCATAGTGCTCAGAGCCATTTTTGAGCCAATGGAAAAACATGTAATAGGCAATGCATACATACAAATTAGCACATACAAAAAATATACAAAATCATTACAAACTAACAGAGAGTCGGATGACTAAGAAAAGAATTGTTCCCAGCAAGTGGGACAAAGACTTCATAACACTGTTACACGAGGCTACCAGGTGAACTGACATGTCCTTTCATGACTGGCTTCAAGTTAGTGGCATGGTGCTTAATTTGTCAAATACATAAGGTTCTTGTTATGCGTTCTCGCACTCTGTATTAATGACATCAGCAGTGACACACTTCACGCACATTTCCTGAAATTGTTTATATTCGTAAACAGAACTGGATAGTTTATATGAGGAGAACTGTGGCGAAGAATGATCCACGGACTGTTGGCTTATTGGCGATTCAGCAACGACCCTCGGTCAGTGGGCAAACTGCTCGTCTGACGGTATGAGTCACCATGTTCATATTCTGGTTGCACATAGTATTAAAGTGGATGACAGTCAAGTAGGAATTTTGCAATGACTGGGAATAAATGTGTGTGTGTGTGTGTACCTAATCTTCTTTTCTTCCTGTTCTTCTGCTCTTGTTATTTGTGCTAGTACCTAATCTTCATCTTTTCTTGTTCTTTTGCTCTTGATTCGATGACTATAGTGGTTGAAATTGGGACATGGGCGGTTACAGTATACTAGAATAGTTTGCGGAGAGATTGAGGCGTAGCGCCGTATACCGATCCTGCCTTGGAGGCGGTTAAGTGGGAGATGTGTCTCAGAGCTGGAGAGTGACAGATGGTGACGTAGTTTATGTATCAGCCGACAGAGGACAGTATTGGATAGGGGACTGTGATTTAGTTATGATTGTGCCCACTAGAGTGCACTAAAGTAATACAGTGTTTTTCATAAACTGTTCTAGTATTTTCATAAAGTGTTATTATGTCTTTTAGTGTATGTAAAATGTTATAAATGTGTTTTACCAGTATGAATGATGCGTGAGTGTGGTTTAAGGTTACTATGAAGATAATTGTTTAACGAGTTACGTAGTGGGATTTAGTGTGGGAACATTTCGAAGAAGTATGGATATGGACAAAGGGGATTTTTGTAGAATAGATTTGTAAAGCAAGTTTATGGTAAAGGGAAAGTTAATTCAGGTATAAATAACAATAGTAAATAATTTTATGCATAAACAAAACTTCAGCATATTAGATAATTACGTCGGTAAAAAGTGCAGTCGTTAGGTTTACTATTTTGCGATTGGTTATTGATGAAGAGCGCGGACTGATGCGGGAGAATGTTGTTTTGCTATTGGCCGTTGTGTAAACTGACCAATGGTAAAGCAATATTCTTCGCGCGCCTTTCTCCGCTGGTAGAGAAGACTTTGAGTATTCTAGAGAGGAGTCGGAGCCTAGGCATGAAACAGTTCGGACGTGTGTAGTATAGTTCCTTTGGAAATGATAAGTTGCCGGATCTAGCAGAGTTTCATACATCAAAAGTGTTGTAGAGTGACGGCATAATTATTCCAATGGGTGTGTAGAAATTTTGGAATTTTTTAGTGAATTTTGTGACAAGAAAAGACAAATTCCGCGTGGCGTATTGAGCAGGTCGGTGGCTAAAAACTGTGACTGCATTAGGTACCGACAGACTTAATATTTGTCGAGCATTCTCAATCAAAAACGATCCGTATTTTTGTAGCTGTAACGTTTTCGGGAAATGCAACACCATAAACTTGGTAACGTGAGTGAAAGGGATTGTGAGTGACTGTGTTAAGACTAGCACGGGCGTGGCAGTGATACTTGTTCACCCAAGTTTCAGAATATATTAATTGAGGACAAAATTTCCAACCTTTCATTTCGTGTGTAAACTTTCTCCCGAAACGTAGATTAGTGACTTAAATTGCAGCCTGGTTCACGTCGAAGTACAGTAGGTTTCACTTGGCTTTCCTACTGATAATCTGCTGAGACAATGTTCACAGGTAGGAGCAGGTTCGTCGTAAAAGGGACGGAAGGAACAGCGCCGCAGCAAGATAAAGTTATTTTCCGAACGTAAGCCGTTGCGAGTGGCCTCTGCTACTTGAAAATTGGTGTTAGTTAACAATAAATGGTACAGATTGTGACTGTGATGTCATCCGCTGTCCAGCTAACAATCTGTCTGCAGAAGACGAGAGTTGGCCTCGCTTTCTCATATAAGAACGATCAACGTAGCTGTGGTTCGTTTACTGAATGTTCATCAGTGCAATTAACATTCTACTGCCTCATTACTCTGGTACAGGCGTTGAGAGGAGTTTTAGCTGCAGTTTGCACATTCTTGCCCGACGTCTTAACAAGTTCAGTGAGAGTCAGGCCGCTGCAGTTGCCTGCCATTAGTTCAAATGGTTCAAATGGCTGTGAGCACTACGGGACTTAACTTCTGAGGTCATCAGTCCCCTAGAACTTAGAACTACTTAAACCTAACTAACCTAAGGACATCACACACATCCATGCCCGAGGCAGGATTCGAACCTGCGACCGTTGCGGTCGCGCGGTTCCAAACTGTAGCGCCTAGAACCGCTCGGCCACTCCGGCGGGCGCCTGCCATTAGCGAGCACGCGCCAGTGGGGCCCACCGCTTGTAATCCTGAAGGATGAGCTTGTGTTGCCGTGCCGCATGTTGACCCGGGACCGGCCTGCGGCGCTACGGCCACCACTTCCGCCGTCAATGGCTGCCTTGTTCTTCACCTTGGCTGCTCGATTAGCTGCCACTCCTGGTTCCATTCCGTCCCGCTGTGCATGCGTGTCCCAGTGATGCATCTCGCGCCGCCTCCAGTTTAAGACTACTGTCAGTATCATCTGCATTCACTAATGTACCAACTCTTAGATATGGAAAAAGTATACACACACAGAAATAAAATAAAAATGTAACTCTTTATTGCACTCTCCTGACTGAAATTCAAAATTTTAATGTCCAGGCAACAGTGAGGTCATTCAGGTTTCATTTAGGTGGCGACTACTTGTTAAATAATAAAAGTAACGCTGGACTCTCACATATACTTTAGTCAAACGAAAGAAAATAAATCATCAATACTTACTGAAACCAAGTATAAAAGATTTAAAACATTTACATCCATCAACAACCACTAATTCTATGATTACGTTGTGGATTGTTCCAAAAGTTTAAAAATGAAAGAAAATTCATTGATTAGTCACATATTATTCTTACACCTTTCCTGGAACATCTCTGTTAGTTCTTTCCCATTATAGTGCTAATCGTCCATGATCATTTAAAGTTGGCGCCTACGTATACTATCAGAGGTACAACTAGTCCTTTTTTTTCATAGAATCATTTTTCTACAGATGTGATGTCGATGTGCGTAGTCTCTGGGAGGCCCGATGTAGTCCCTCCTCTGTTGGCTGCGGATGTTGTGACAGGATCTGCCAACAGGACACAGGATTGAATATGTGGTTGCGCATAGTATATACGAAGGCATGTTCGTGGGTCCCTTTGACACTTCTTTCTAATAAAAGTTTTTACGACCAATATACTGGTACAATACAAATGTAGATTTACTATAGTTTGGACATGTTCCCTTCTTCATTTCTGAATGATCAGTACTTTTTTTTTCTTTGCTGAGTTAAATCCTTACACTATTTTCCACGATTTCATCTTTTTCCATGGCGCCGCTCCTGTCATCTTTCTTAATCCATACACCATACAGATCTTTCTTGGAGAAATGGAAATGAAGTCCCGTGCTTCTTGAGAGAGCGTAGGGGGAACGATCCAGGAGTCCCGCATCGCCGTACTTGGTAAGGTCCTAATGGAGGTGGTTTGCCGTTCCCTTCCTGCGACCGAAATGGGGATGAATGATGATGAAGACGACACAACAACACACAGTTATCTCATGGCAGGTGAAAATCCCTGACCCCCTCGGGAATCGATCCCGGGACGCCGTACTCGGGAAGCGAGAACGCTACCGCGATACCACGAGCTGCGCACAGAAAAACTTTCATTCTTATTTAGAAGGTGGTGCCTGAGGAATACAAGCATTTTAGTACAAAATCTAAAATTACAGATAATTAACCAGGCAGATGTTGTCACAGAATACTTTAAAGCTGCCTCATGCACTCAGGATTTACACCTACTTCCTTCCCCACATCATTTATTCAGATCTTACGTGTCGGCAACATAATTTCCACTTAACGTTCATGTGCCGAGTCACATCTTAATCCCCAATATTAAGACGCGTTCATACATCATCGTACAGAGCAGGCCATGTCATAACGTCTCTCATGTCTACCAACGAAGACAAAATAACTACATCTTTATCCACGATATCGGTGCACTCGTACGTAGTTACGCAGAGCAGGCTACTTCCTAACACCCCTCGTCTCTTCCACTGAAGGCCAACATAATATAGAAGCCAAGCACACTGCCGTGAGACCACAAACAAAATGGTAAGTCACTTCCTAGTGAGATCATACACAACAAGTAAAAGCGATTCATGATCACCTTTTACAATGCAATTCTGAAAGCAGTCTTCTCTGACATGACTTTCGCAAAACTCGTTCTACAACATTTACATCATAACATTTTATGTGTACCTTTCTCTTTGGTTACCTTTATTTCCAACGCAATCTGGTGCTCAATAGCATCGGCCGAACGTACATATTCTTTTGTAAATCCTCCTCTGTCACTAAACAGTCTCCCGTCACACTCAAATAGTATATTTCTGTGTACCAGAGTGATTCTGAATCGAATAACATACATTCTGTTTGCTGTACTCCTTGGTACTGAACATCAAAACCATTCCATATACAATTAAACATTATCACCGACGTCTTCCTAATCTTATCCATGTACTTGGCCTCTGTTCTTACTTTTTCTTTCCACAATTTACAGGGATTAGCACACAAATTATTACTACGTAAATCCTGTTTCTGACTTATTAAATAGCTATGTACAATATTTACAATTCTGCGTGACACATGTTCCTCAAGCAATTCAACTCATTCCACAAATGGATTAAGATGGCTCACGTGGCGAACCTCTAGCGACTTTCCTGTTTTGATAGATTCAGTCTTGACGGCCTTCGCATGCGCAATCCTACGTATTCTCAAGGGACAGTAACAGGCTGCAAGGAATTTGAGGCACCATTTACTCTGTTTACTGGACAAACGATGTGTTTCTAGCAACAAGTTTTGCACGACTTTGAACTCTTGCAAATGCGCATTCTGGTCCCATCACTCGTTGCGCTTTCTCCCGTGAGCCATATACTTCCCCAATGGCTCTATGATGTTGGTGTGTCCTTGGAGGAAAGTCCAGTAGCTCATGGATCACGGCAGGAAGATGTTCGCTCTTAGTAGAGTTATAGGAGGCAACAAGGTTGTGCCATGTGGAAATACTTTTATTGCGTTCTGGAAATATTTTAGGAAGACGTCCCATGTGGCATGCTGCTTCCCACGGTACAATCTGCAAAGGTTCCCTAAATCTTCCATCATTCTCTTGACTTGATCATCACTGCGGTTCATGAACTGTAATTTCAAGCTGCTTGCCGGAATTTGTGCTTTGATGGCTTGTTCATCAAATCGAGCTTTGACTTTATTTTTTCCCCCAGGAGTCAACTCCCTATGTGCTAGATCCAGCACAGCCCTCTGCTGACACAGGAAGTCCATGTTGATTATTATATCAGTGGTCATTTTAGGGATGAAAAATAACTTCTCAGTCAGTCTATGCCCTTTGAATCCGAAACGCGTCTATTGCGAAATGTCACTACATTTGCATATTAAATCACATCTTAATTTCGTCTTCTGTATTGTGAGAGTCAGTTGGTTAACTGATTCCCGACACTTCGCAAAAAGGCTACCACATATGGCTGAGAGCCGCTATCGATTATAGCTGTGCATGACACTTGTCCTACTTTTATTTTCACAATGGGTTGGATTTCCCCCTGTAGTTTATATTCATTTTCTTCTAATAGTGCTTCTCTGATATCATCTTAGCCAGGTTCAAGTGACTGGCTCCGATACCGTTCACGGGTACATTTCCACTCGTGATGGTGACGCTGCCTAGCCAGTCTTTCCCTCCATCATTTCCTTGATGCTCGCGGCCCGGATCTGGTGGTCGTATTTCCACAATTTAAGTCCTGTCTCATCATTATTTGATACCTGCCATCTAAACCCGGTGCGTTATTGCGACTGTTATTTCCCATTGGAGATTGTTTCCACCTTGTTCCTGTTATTTTAGTTAAACTGTTGCTGCCTGTTCCCGTTTCGTTGCCAATTTTGGCCTCTATTGTTCACGTTGTTAACCTCTCTCCTTTCATACCGTACATCTTTCTGCTTTGTTTTATCTCTCGCCTGCTGTTCGGCAAACGAAAACTCCGGGTCTCTGAATATGCCCTTAAATATTTCACATCGTTTCCGCATCTACCTGCGAGTGTCTTCCGGTATGAGATCGGAAACTTCATAAAACATACGTGTATGATCTCGCCAGGACTCCACGGACCATACAGGGTGGTCGGAAATTCCCGTTACAGACTTCTAGGACATGTAGAGGGTAGCGAGTACAGAACATTTTGAATAGGAACCCATGTCCGGAATCGTATGGTTTCCGTTCTACGACAGTTTCAATTCAGATGTGTACCTCGACAACGTTTGCTTAGGCCGGTTGCACACACGGCGGACTTTTTCCGCCGCGGTCAGTTGACCGTCGCCGCTCGCAGAACTCTAGCGTTTACACACACGGCGGTTAAATCTTCGTCGTCAGCGGCTTACTTTGTTGCAGGATATTTGCTTTGCGGTGCGCTTGGGAATCTAAACGAGTCAGGCAGTTTTTTACTGGCAGTGTTCGTTCATGATCAAACCAGTTCACACAAGTTTATTACTTTATTTGAAGTATTTGTTGCTTTTAAGCACACGGTGTCGTCTGAAATGAACAGGGTGCGAATTATAAGTTTATTGTTCTTACGTCGACGAATGAAAAGGAGAAGAAATAATCGATTAATTTGGGTTCATCCAATTAATGAAAGAAGAAGGGAGGCTGGAGCTTTCTATGCTGGCAATAACACTGAGGTAAGTTTGGGATAATCATTTTCAAACTAGTTTTAAAATAACGGTATTTAATGATAAAATTCCGAAGAAAGCTACAAAATACCTGCATTACCAAAACTTTAAATAAACAAACACACATTAGTACTCAATATAGTATTAGAAATTGATGTCCATTGTAGTGGACGAATTCGAATTTACTGAAGAACTGCTTTCAAAATCTCATTCAACACTCACAGGAAAATTTTCATAATGTTCTGCTGCAGATTTCTTTTCCTTTGTGGATAGAGAAGGTGAAGTAGGTAGTTCATCTACGGTAGATACCGAGGGAATCGATGGTGGGTCGTAATTTGGGAGATGTAAAGCTTGTGAGGGATACAAATGCAGAGTTCTGGATGCAGAGCCGGCCGGTGTGGTCGAGCGGTTCTAGGCGCTTCAGTCTGGAATCGCGCGAGCGCTTCGGTTTCAGGTTCGAATCCTGCCTCGGGCATGGATGTTTGTGATGTCCTTAGGTTAGTTAGGTTTAAGTAGTTCTAAGTTCTAGGGGACTGATGACCTCAGAGGCTGCGATACTGGAGTACACAGTACAGTTTGAGTTGTAACTGAGGGAATCGTTGGCGGGGCATAATGTGGGACATGTGATGGTTGTGAATATTGTGAAGTGATAGCAGTGAAATGTTGTTGAGGTGGCAGTGGATTGGTCTGTTGTTGGATGTGGGAAACGGATTGTGTGGTGTCACTTTGATAGTGATGAGCCGCAACCTTCTGATTCTTAATATTGGAAATCACTCTAAGAACTTCCATTTGAAACTATAGCAATTCATTATTATCAAACTTCTCAGTATGTGGTAGCAGACTGTGGCAGAAGGACATTTGGGAGTTTGGTTTCTCAGGTTCTATTTTTTCTAATGCTTTTAAAAGCCTCAGATCTACACTCCTGGAAATTGAAATAAGAACACCGTGAATTCATTGTCCCAGGAAGGGGAAACTAAATTGACACATTCCTGGGGTCAGATACATCACATGATCACACTGACAGAACCACAGGCACATAGACACAGGCAACAGAGCATGCACAATGTCGGCACTAGTACAGTGGATATCCACCTTTCGCAGCAATGCAGGCTGCTATTCTCCCATGGAGACGATCGTAGAGATGCTGGATGTAGTCCTGTGGAACGGCTTGCCATGCCATTTCCACCTGGCGCCTCAGTTGGACCAGCGTTCGTGCTGGACGTGCAGACCGCGTGAGACGACGTTTCATCCAGTCCCAAACATGCTCAATGGGGGACAGATCCGGAGATCTTGCTGGCCAGGGTAGTTGACTTACACCTTCTAGAGCACGTCGGGTGGCACGGGATACATGCGGACGTGCATTGTCCTGTTGGAACAGCAAGTTCCCTTGCCGGTCTAGGAATGGTAGAACGATGGGTTCGATGACGGTTTGGATGTACCGTGCACTATTCAGTGTCCCCTCGACGATCACCAGTGGTGTACGGCCAGTGTAGGAGATCGCTCCCCACACCATGATGCCGGGTGTTGGTCCTGTGTGCCTCGGTCGTATGCACTCCTGATTGTGGCGCTCACCTGCACGGCGCCAAACACGCATACGACCATCATTGGCACCAAGGCAGAAGCGACTCTCATCGCTGAAGACGACACGTCTCCATTCGTCCCTCCATTCACGCCTGTCGCGACACCACTGGAGGCGGGCTGCACGATGTTGGGGCGTGAGCGGAAGACGGCCTAACGGTGTGCGGGACCGTAGCCCAGCTTCATGGAGACGGTTGCGAATGGTCCTCGCCGATACCCCAGGAGCAACATTGTCCCTAATTTGCTGGGAAGTGGCGGTGCGGTCCCCTACGGCACTGCGTAGGATCCTACGGTCTTGGCGTGCATCCGTGCGTCGCTGCGGTCCGGTCCCAGGTCGACGGGCACGTGCACCTTCCGCCGACCACTGGCGACAACATCGATGTACTGTGGAGACCTCACGCCCCACGTGTTGAGCAATTCGGCGGTACGTCCACCCGGCCTCCCGCATGCCCACTATACGCCCTCGCTCAAAGTCCGTCAACTGCACATACGGTTCACGTCCACGCTGTCGCGGCATGCTACCAGTGTTAAAGACCGCGATGGAGCTCCGTATGCCACGGCAAACTGACTGACACTGACGGCGGCGGTGCACAAATGCTGCGCAGCTAGCGCCATTCGACGGCCAACACCGCGGTTCCTGGTGTGTCCGCTGCGCCGTGCGTGTGATCATTGCTTGTACAGCCCTCTCGCAGTGTCCGGAGCAAGTATGGTGGGTCTGACACACCGGTGTCAATGTGTTCTTTTTTCCATTTCCAGGAGTGTATTTCGTCCGTTTTCTTCTACTTCTTTCGACGTTGAGTGACGGACAGAGGTTTTTCCTTTGTTCCAATTGTTATATTTACTTCATGTTCTGTGTTTTGACGAGGTTGTGAAGGGGCATCAGTTTCATCCTTGTTCTTTTCTTTTACGCTGAAACTTTCTGTAGTCTCCGTTGTTTCGTACACTTTTTTTAAAAACTAGAGCTCGTCGTGAAATATGTACTTTCTTTTTTTGCAGCTTTTGAGCCACTACTTTTGCTTTCTTTTGCCCTTTTGTCAGCCTTGGCGAAGGCATCATGTAAATGTTTGCATCATTTTGTCACTTCCTTACCTAAAAATGAAAAAAATTAACGCCTACATTAGCTACGATATTAAGTCGCATAGTGCTCAGAGCCATTTGAACCATTAGCTACGATAAAATACACATTAGTTATGTTACATTACAAAAAATTGTGAATAATAATTCGTAAACTCTTCACATTTTAAATAATTTTTTTTTCAGGTATCTAGAAAGTGGATGTTCTTTCACCAACCTTCATTATTCCTTCAGAGTAGGAATCTCAACCGCAAGAGTGATAGAGACGTTTGTCGAGCACTGTGGAATGTTGTGCAAAGCGAGTGCATACCTCCCCTTACAAATGAAATGTGGCAGTCAGTAGCAAATGGATTTGAGCATGCAGCAAACTTTCCTCATTGCATTGGGGCAGTAGATGGAAAACATGTCCGCATTGTGAGTCCAATAGAAAGTGGATCTATGTATTTTAATTATAGACTACTACTCATTTGTGTTAATGGGCATTGTAGATAGGAAGTACCGATTTGTTTATGTGCATATTGGTAACTATGGAAAAGATTGTGACTCATCGATTTTTAAACAGCCTCAGCTGTGGAAATCTGTTGAAAGCAGTTCAAAAAGTTTACCTGATGAGAAATGCCTACCAGGCACAGAAAGTCCCAAAGTGCCACATTTTTTTGTAGGTGATGCAGCATTTGGGCTACATAAACATCTGCTAAGGCCTTATTCTGGAACACATTTAACAATCGAGCAAGGAGGTACATAGAATGTGCTTTCGGCATTCTTACTAACAAATGGAGAATGCTCCATCGACCATTAAATGTCCAACCACATTTTGCAAATGACATTTTTAAAGTCTGCATTATTCTTCACAATTATGTTAGGGATAGAGATGGATACATTGTTGAGGATACAACGTCAATTATAGGGCTGGAAGATATTTAGGCGGAAAATACTGTAAGAGTAGGCCTCAAAGCAAACAGTGTGAGAGACATTCTGTGTAAATGTTTTGTTTCAAGTGTAGGAAGCGTTTCCTGGCAGAAGTCCATGATATAAGGGCATTCCAAACGGCGTGATGTCGAGAACAGATAACTGTGGAATAGACCGCCTTCACATTGAACACAAGTATTCCAGTATACGAATTATTTTTCGTTATTGTATTGCTAGAAGTAAGTGTCAAAAATAATAATACTTTTAAAAAATGTGACATTGTTACTGTCTTTCAATAATGTTCGTTTTTATAAAATAAAACATTTGTTAATAATAGCCCACCATGGTTGTCACGATAATAAAAAAAAATAAAGAAATAATTAAGTCAGGAAACGCCTGCAATGTGAAGATCGGTTGTCACGATAATAAAAAAAGTAAAGAAATAATTAAGTCAGGAAACACCTGCAATGTGAAGATCCTGTTCCACTGCAAAGAGTGAGCGCCATCACTTCTAGAATCTATAAATCGAGTTTCTTCTAGTACATATATGAGAAAGACCATGTCCTTACCAAAATGATTCCTCTCCATTTCGTCCAACACATCAAAGTCGCTAGGAATTCCCCTGCAAACTTCATGCCAAACCTTTCTGGTAGCATCTGGGTCATTGTATATGTCGAGGGTTTTGTCCCACAGAACAGGCCTTTCTTGAATTAATGAAATTAAAATTTCATTATCTATGTCTACATTACTCACGTCTGAAAGAAGAAACCATTTAACAACTGTGAACACCACGACTCGACTCTATTCACACTGAACAAAACAGCTATCGACGGTAGAAAAACCGCTACGTCTGTAATCGTGCATTGGTCAAGTGCGTCACTACTTTGGCCGTGGCGGCAGAATTACCGTCGGCGCCAGTGGCAGCCGGCGGTCACACAGCTACCGCCGACGGCAGATTTACCGCTCGTTTTTTCTTCCGCTTAATGTGATACCTCTGACTTACTCCTGTGCACCACTGCGGGAACGGCGGCGACGGTCAATTGAGCGCTGCGGAAAAATCCGCCGTGTGTGCAACCGGCCTAGGGCAAGAGAAACGTCTCAGAGTTCCCTGTCGTGGTATGCAACCTGGTAGACACAATGACGTGTACTACGTCAAACGATCCCCAGATGTCACTTACTGTCCGCTTTGCTGTGAGACCGAGTCAATACCTGTGCATCACCGATGGAGGAAACATGGTGCAGTACACGTTTGCGGAATACACAAACATGCTCCTTGTGTATGGCGAAGCTGGAGGTAACGGAAGAGCTGCTGGTCGGCTGTATCACGAACGTTTTCCACACCGTCACACTCCATCGCACATACTGTTTGCCCAGGTTACACAACGGCTACGAGAAACGGCTGTCTTCACCGTGAGGAGGGAGGACTGTGGTGCTCCACGGCGACGCAGCACTCCCGTCTCATTGAGGATAGTCCGTCAACGAGTTCGAGAACAATTGCGCGTGCAATGGCTGTTAGATACAGTACCGTCTTGGACGTCCTGCATGAGCAACAATTACATCCGTACCACCTACAAAGGGTACACGCTACTGGTCCAGCAGACTTTCCACAACGCGTCGCCTTCTGCAGATGGTTCCTGCACCGTTGCATTGACGCGCCCCTGTTTCCACGTCGAGTTCTCTTCACAGATGAATGTAGGTTCACAAGGGATTGTGTTTTGAATGCTCGAAATAGCCATGTCTGTGCGGACGAAAACCCTAATGCCACGCATGTTCAGGGATTTCAAGACAGGTTTGGAATTAACGTTTGGGCAGGTATTCTCGACGGTCATGTGATTGGGCCATGCCGGCCAGAGTGGCCGAGCGGTTAAAGGCGCTACAGTCTGGAACCGCACGACCGCTACGGTCGCAGGTTCGAATCCTGCCTCGGGCATGGATGTGTGCGATGTCCTTAGGTTAGTTAGGTTTAAGTAGTTCTAAGTTCTAGGGGACTTATGACCACAGCAGTTGAGTCCCATAGTGCTCAGAGCCATTTGAACCATTTTTTTGATTGGGCCATACTTCCTTCCATCCAAGCTCTCGGGCCCCGCATGCTTAGTCTTCCTACGACACTTAATCGACCCGTTCTTGGAAACTGTGCCATTGAATGTCCGTCAGGAAATGTGGTTTCAGCATGTGGAGCACCACCTCACTTTTCACTGGCTGTCCGGCGACATCTCAACAAAAAAAAAAAAATGGTTCAAATGGCTCTGAACACTATGGGACTCAACATCTTAGGTCATAAGTCCCCTAGAACGTAGAACTACTTAAACCTAACTAACATAAGGACATCACACACACCCATGCCCGAGGCATGATTCGAACCTGCGACCGTAGCAGTCCCGCCGTTCCGGACTGCAGCGTCAGAACCGCACGGCCACCGCGGCCGGTAGACATCTCAACAGACGGTATGGTGAAAGATGGATAGGCCGTGGTGGTCCAACAGTGTGGCCGCCACGATCGCCAGATTTCACCCCTATGGACTACTTCTCGTAGGGTCGTATGAAGAGCCTAAGTTATGAGACACCTTTAGAGACAGAGAAAGATCTCCTGGCACGAGTTCTGGCCGTTGCACAAGACACTGAAGAGACACAAGGTGGGATGGAGAGAGTGTACCAGAACATGCTTCAGAGGTACAATGTGTGTAACAACGTTGGTGGAGGCCACATCGAGCCGCTGTTGTAATGCAACGGTACGTTGCGGCTGGTGCCGTAGATGCTGGGTTCTTGTTGTTGTCGACTAATGTAAACCATAAGGTGTAACTTGTAATGCAAATGCGTAAGTAATAACGGAACGAGTTAGTATTCTTTTCAAATGGATTGCAACAATTGTACTGGGTCACGCCTAAGTACGTTCCTCACGCGGGTGTGGATGAGATAATCATCTGCATTGAAACTGTCGTAGAACGGAAACGGTACGATTCCGGACATGGGTTCCTATTCAAAATGTTATGTACTCACTACCCTCTACATGTCCTAGAAGTTTGTAACGGGAATTTCTGACCACCCTGTATAAGTTTTTCCTATCCCTAGTCATCATGAGCTCCTGCTTTATTCAGCGCTTCGTCTCCTTCGACCAATACTTATTTAAAAATGCGTCACGAAATTCCTTATACGACATACATCGTAAGGTGGCTATAATTTCGCAGCTTACAACCACCCATCTACATACTTTACCGTGATTTACAACCGGAATTAGGTATCATTTGATAGGCTGTACATCGTATATACTGTATATGAATATTTAAAGAAGAATGACATTGTCACGTATACCTTGTAAATATTTGTTAACGCTTATTGCATGAAAGGTGATGGAGTGTCCTTATTATCACAACGGCATAATGAATGATTGGCTATAGTAGTAGAAGTTGAAACGCCAGTGGAAATGAAACGGCAGGCGTATCTCAAGCCCTGGGTGGAAAAGCCTGCACAGGCGTGTTGGTCCTGCTTAACAAAGGAAGTAGACAAGAAGGAAGGTCGGGGCACCTGAGCACTGAAGCACAATACAGTGGCGGCCGACCGGTTTTGTAGCGGGGCCGGAAGGATAACCGGATAATACAGTACTTCGGAAACTCTGAAAATCTTGGACGCAGCAGAGAGGAACGAGGAAGCGTTATCTCGGAAATCACTCAGGCTGTTTTATTTCCGAGGATTTTTACTCTGAGAAGCGTACCATTGTATGAATTCCTAATTAACGAAGATAGGTATATCCTCGTAAACTTCCCGCACTGGACTACAAAACACTAAAATATGGTAGGTCAGCGTTCGGTAGACTCTGTAGAGAGGGATAAAATTCCGTGGTTTCGAGAAGATGATTCGCTTTCTGCAGCTACGAGGGAGGGGAGCCGAGCTTAGCTGGGAAGCCAGCGGTGGAGAGAAGGTGGTCTTCCGCTTTGAGCGCCTGTGTTTGACGGTCGCTTAGTATCAGCTTTTCTTGGAACAGACGGGCTTTCTGTCATTGCTCTCAAGAGATTTTATAGTTAGAACCGTTAGGCACTTTACTGTTTCGAACTTATACGATTCTGGACTTCGCCCCCGGGTAGGGAGTCGTCGTTAAGTATGCAGCGTTCAGTGATTGAGAGCACTTCCTCTGTCTATACTCACGTAGGGACGTTATCTGAATTCCGTCGCTGTGGCTGGGAGCTCGCGTTTCTTGCCTGTAGAACACAGAGAGGAGAATACAGTATTAGATCACACTAGTCAGAAGACCGCCTTTTGCCGTCCTAATGTTTGAATGAGTTTTTATTTAGTGGCTGGAGTTCTTCCATCGTCTCAGACGTGTACGAGAACCATCACTCCGACGCACCGGACGCAGTACATATGGTGATATTGCTTACTGCATATTACGGCTATACAGCTGAACAGCTGTGAGCACGTAAATTTTATTTCCACTGAGGCTGCACACCACTGAGGATCATCTTTGAAAGTAGTGTCTTGTAGTGTTTGGTACGTAGGTGATATCAGTCATTTCGCGTCATTTATATTACATCGCGTAGCCATAAAAAGGGGCAGTTTTGGGTAACTGATCAATCATATTAGCTAAGAAATCCATTTGTATATCTTTATGTCCATTGGACATTGATGTATGAACATTTGCACTATATAAAGGGGTTTTAATCCACAGTAAATGTCTAAGCCGAAACAGCGTTTATCATTTGTAGTTACTAATTCCCTTAATTATTCATTTATGTTTATGTTGTAATTTATATGTTAAAGAGCAAGAAGGAGGAGATAATATCACCATTAAGAGATCCTAAGATCTGCTTCAGGGGGTAATCAGACAGGACAAAATCTTCATTTTCGCGTTCAGTATTTTCCGTTGCGCCCAGTCATTTGACACCCGCCTAGAGTAGCATCTTGGAACATGATCTCACAACGTTTTGCATTATGTGACAACGTCGTGGTAACGTTCCGTCTGAAGTCAGACCACAAAAATCCCAGAGCACAAAAAATTATCTGCAACCTGTGGGTTGAAGCCCAAGCAGTATACATACATAAAACACAAAATACATTTAATACTAATACTAATATCACCACGTGACTCCGTATGTTCATTAATATGAAGTATGTAAACACAAAAATTTAAACCAGTGGTTCTCAAAGTGTGCACCAGGGTGCACTGGTGCGCCATACAACATTTATGGGTGCGCCTGTAATATTTTAGGAAAACATATGACCAAATATAAGAAGAACATATAGCTACTCAATTTTATCCATTTCACAACAGTTATAATACGGAACGAGTCCTTAACTTTTGTCGAATAGTTCAGTTTGGATAAGGAAATAAGGTGGCTTATTCTCCTTGTAGTGTCGACACTATGCGGGACGTTTGGTGCCGACTGTCTTCTCACTTCCATTGCTGCTAAGCTTAGCTATCTAACATAAGCGGCTGTTTGGGAACTGGGCAAATGTATTTCAAAATAATGAGTGATGATAAAGCCATTATTGGCCCATCGAGGTCATCCCTTACACCACCGAGAAGTGTAAGGAATTCTAGGGAAAGCGTTATTTATTTGCAGTGGGACGAGAAAAATAATTATTCGGGTGGCAGAATGCTGTGGTCTGGAGTAACGGAATGGTCAGATAATTGTCACATTGCTACAATAATAACAATATGCTGTGGTGGGAGTGATTAATTCATTTAATAATGAATGTAGCTGTATTTATAAACGTAACACGTTATCCATGGTAATGCTTGGTGTGGCCAACGCAGTAACTTATTTGATACGTTGTAAAAAAGTTGTAGTCCAAGACTGCTACCATGGACTGCAAGTTTCTTACAATATGATGCTTCATGGTCATTCATAATTAATTACTACCTCAAATGCCAGTATCTTCAACTCCTTGCACGAGAACTGCATTACAACAGCCTTACGTTAATCTCACAATTTTTGATAGAAATAAAGCGCATTTAGCGAACCCTTTTTACTTTTGTGTGTAAGACATAACTATCATAGTCGCCATAGGCGCACAGGCATCCGTGGATGACTAACACTGGTCGTGAAATTTTCCTAACCAACCCCTCTCTCATTACCCTTCGCCCTGTAGACGCCGTGCAGATTATTTTCGCACACCTCGTTCCGCGCCTTCTTTCCGTGGCCAAACGGTACGACACTTATATCGCTCTTAAAGTTTGTAAATAAACATTGAGTTAATCCACAATGTTGTCAAGCGTTAATGGATTTTTGTTCTGATTCAACGTTCAGAATCAGGAGAAAACGGAGAAAAAATATTTGACGACTGACGGATTTTTCCAACGAAAACACTTATGGATATTATCTGATCGTGTCGTGCTTTTGTTTCGCAGCTGATTTGGCTATGGACGCTTTTCTTTTATGATGGTAGCGATGCTGAGACTAAGCCTTGTGCGCTATGCATGTGATCACAATTTGTCCATAGAATTCGAAAGGTTTCGCGACGTTCCCAATGATTGCGAACCTATTCCACTTAACAGAGTGGCGCTGCAACAGCACGTAGGAAGTGAATTGTATATTATTATTATTTGCCATTATGACCTATTTAGGTACCACGACAATGTATCAAAAATTATAAATAACATCCGCAACCAATCACTTTTTAATAATATTTTATTGAAAATGCATACCTTTCTGTTGTCAATAAAATACTATTGAAAAGAGAAACTGGGAGAGCTGCTTATTGTTTGACCTCGAGCTGTCCGTGACTAAAAGAATTTCATTTCATGTTCTTTGCTACAGATGAGTAGCACATGTAAACATAATCGTCATTGTTCAGCCGCGTGGTCCAAGGCGCTTTGCCACGGTTCGCGCGGCTCCCCCGTCGGAGGTTCGAGTCCTCCCTCGAGCATGCGTGTGTGTGTTATCCTTAGCGTAGGTTAGTTTCAATTAGATTAAGTAGAGTGTAAGCCTAGGGACCGATGACCTCAGCAGTTTGGTCCCATAGGAACTTACCACAAATTTCCAAATTTCATTGTTGATGAAGCCTTGCCACTTCTGAGCGTCATTTCCATTGCAGTTTAGTGATGCAACGGATTCATGACAGAAGCTTCCAACAAGGTTGACGGAACCAGAAAATTATCGTTGGCAGCACTGTTAACCCATGAAGGCAAAAGAATCTAGGCCCAGAAGGAAAACTCGTTTCCATTGTTGATGTTATCGCAGAGCTTCCAGGTGATATGTCAGTGAGGTGTACTGCTTATTTTCAAAGCGCTAGAAGTGAATCTTATATGCAAAATACAATCGAATAAAATGGACAGATTTCTGAAAAACAAGCATGCCGTCGAAGAATCCGATTCTATAAGTGAACAAACGCTAAGTAAAAAAGCAAAACATCGGCCTACTCGTAAGTACAATGAAGGCTACTTAAGCTATGGTTTCACTTGGACTGGGAGTGAAGATTATCCTTTCCCACTATGCTTAGTATGTGGGTATAAAATGGCAAGTGAATCTCTGCTTCTGGGTAAATTGAGCAAAAATTTTAAGACAGTGCATTCACATTTGCAAGATAAACCTATAAGCAATTTCAAAAGATTGTCTGAACAGCAAACAAGGGCAGCAAATTCTTTTAGGAATGTAATGTATGTTTCTGATAAAGCTCTGATCGCTTCCTACCAAGTCTCTGAACTAACAGCAAGGAGTATGAAAGCTCATACTATAGGAGAATCACTTATTTTGCCTACTTGCAAAAAAATGGTCATGACGATGCTAGGAAATGAAGCAGCTATGAAAATAAGCAAGATTCCTTTGTCGAATGATACAGTTCACAGGTGTATTATAGAAATGCTTAATGATATTGAGAAAAATGTATGTAGTAATAAACTCAAGCACTCAAACTATGCATTGCAAGTTGAATCAACAGAAATTACCAACCAATCGCAACTCTTAGTATTTGTCCGTTTCATTAATCAAGATCAAATAGTAAATCAGTTTCTTTTTTGCAAGGAATTAAGTGTGTCCACTAAAGGTGAGGACGTTTCCAATATTTTAAATGATTGTCTTAATAAATGGCAGTTAACACTGAACTCGTGTGTAGGCAGATGGCGCCTCTTCAATGCTAGGCTGTGTTAGGGGCCTTATGGTTCAAATGGCTCTGAGCACTATGGGACTTAACTTCTGAGGTCATCAGTCCCCTAGAACTTAGAACTACTTAAACCTAACTAACCTAAGGACATCACACACCCATGCCCGAGGCAGGATTCGAACCTGCGACCGTAGCGGTCGCGCGGTTCCAGACTATAGCGCCTAGAACCGCTCGGCCACCCCGGCCGGCTAGGTGCCTTATTTCTTTTGTAAAGAGCGAAATGAAGATGTTATCGGAACTCACTGCTTTCTTCATAGGGAGGCCTTAATAGCAAAAACATTGGGAGAAAAACTGAGAGAAGTCTTAGAACTAGTTGTTCAGATGGTAAATTTTATTAAAACAAGACCTGTCAGAACCAGTTTACTCGATAAACTTTGTATCAATATGGAGTCAGAAAACAGACGGTTGTTTTTACACACCGAAGTCAGGTGGTTGTCGAGAGGGAAAGTATTCACCCGTGTGCATGAGCTACGACAAGAACTTCTCGTGTTTTTCGAAGAAATGAAACATTTACATTTTTGCAACCTCTTTCGGGGTGAATTTAGGATGCCAGATTGCAGTATTTGGCCGATATATTTCAGGTTCAATATTTTGAACACTAGCATGCAAGGGAAAGAAGAGAATATCCTCACATGCAGCGAAAAAAGTAAAGCGTTTCACAGAAAACTACAAATATGGAAAAGAAAAGCTGGTCAGGATAACTTAGGAATGTTCCCGTTGGTATAGAGCACATGCACGTGCATAAATTAAATACTTCCAACAGTAGTAGATCATTTAATAAGTTCAGAAGAGAAATTGAGTTCATATTTTCCATCCCTCAACACTGAACAGTACGATTGGATCCGAAACCCATTCATGGAAACTTCAGGCGATTTCGGCTTAACATTAACAGAAGAAGAAGAACTGGCAGCTATATCTACCGATCGTGGGCTGATGATTAAGCATAAGGATTAGTCTCTTGAAGCCTTCTGGATTTCTATAAAAGAAGAATATGTGTCGATATCTAAAAATGCTTTGAATATTTTATTTCAATTTTCGACGTCATATTAATGTGAATTACGATTTTCTGCCCTCACCACAATTAAATGTACAAAGAGAGGAACTCTTCAACGTATTGAGGAGGAAATGAAAGTTTGTCTTTCAAATACATCTCCAAACATTGAAGAAATCGAGAGAACACATCAGGCTCATGTTTCTCATAAGCACTAAAAAGAGTAGGCTTAAGGTACATTTCATTTGTATTAAAGCGTTTCACAGAAAACTACAAGTATGGAAAGGAATCGTTAGTTTTATTGCATTATTTCATTTCAATACATTTCCCTTAATAGTTTCTCTTGCCTTTCGTCTTAAAGAAAGCAGGGTATGTGGCAACACGGCGCTCGGCCGTCGCATTTGGGTGACAATCGTGCTTCATGAATATCTCAGATATTTTATACAAAAAATATTTGTTCATATTATGATAATGTATGTTTTTTATTAATATAAGTTGTATTTTCTGCAGTCTGGACGCGAAACTCAATATAAAATGACTTAATTGTTGTTTTATCACAGTATTTATTTCATGTATTGACTGTTGTAAAATATTCCTAAGAAATGTGTATACAGTGCGCCCACAATCATTTGCGGCCTTTTAAATGCGCTCGAAGTTCAAAAAGTTTGAGAACCACTGATCTAAACAAACAAATTGAATGATCACTTCTCAGAAAATGTTGTACCGAAATATTTTACGTTGAGGTTCCCATCAATCGATTTCGTTATCTCTCCCAAAAATGACTAGGAACGGATCCTGGGAAGTCAACTACTTCTAAATCAAACGATTTCTAGAAACGGATACAGGCAGGTCAGCTATTTCTACATCAGAAGATTTCATAGAAGATCCTGGCATGGCCAGCCATTTTTAATACTCAACCCTTCGCTACCTGTTTACTGTGTATATATGCGTGTGTAAACTTTATACCTCTCAACTGTCAGTTGCGTGGTATGTAGCTAAAGCACTCTACCAGTGTGATAGTTGTACAACGGAATTAATTTAAAACGCGATCTTGAATGGTGGCTTTGTCACTGCTAAAAACTTCAGGCGAAGTATATTAGAGCACAATTATTTGAAAACATGAAATGCCCTGCAAGATCAGAATCCTGCTTTCCCCAGCATTATATAACAATCTCAAAACACTTAAAAATGAAATGCTGAATGCTGAACTGCTCTTCTACTAAAAGGATAAAGTTCTCCATTTTGATTATACAGTTTACTGAAATTAAACCGACTGACAAAATGTACAGCTGACGCATAGTAAAAATGCGCTGACTAAAACGAACTAATATTTGCTATCTTCTATTTAATTCTGCCCAGCTGCGGGTAACGCGGTCTGAATATCTCTACGAGGAATGACTAATGTCGCTTCCGTACTGAAAACTAGAATAATCTACCCCAATTGAATGTCATAAACCTCAGTGGAGATACATTTGCAAGTGATTCTAGCAATTTGCGTCATCTGCTCTGAATGCTCGAACGGATAGCTATTTCACCGTCGCAAAAAGTGTGCTGACGGAGTGTAGTGGCGACTCTCGTAGTATCCTGCACTGCGACCAACGCTGTGGTCCCGTGATGTGCAGAGAACTGAACTCTAATCCCTTAGACAGCAGATTACTGTTCTGAAACTGCTAAGTATAAGCTCTGCCTATCGTTTCACTGCCAACAGATGACGTCAGACTTGAGTTCCCAGCCATTTTCCACTTGAGTGACGTAAAGCGAGAGGTCATTGGAGGGCACGGTGAAGGTCTGTTGCGTTTTCTGATGAAAACGGGTTCTGACTCGGTGCCAGTGATGGTCGTGTGTTGGTTGAAGGAGACCAGTTGAGGGCTAACAGCCAATCTGTCTGCGTGTTAGACACACTGAACCTTTACCTGGAGTTATGGTCTGGGATGAGATTTCATATAACAGCAGGGGCACTGTCGTCATTATCTCAAGCACCCTGACTGCAAATTTCGACACGTTGCCTTGGTCTGCTCGATTACTAGATCTGTCTCCAATCGAGCACGTATGGGACATAATGGGACGACAAATCCAGCGTCATCCAGAGCCAGCATTAAATGTCGCTGTATTGACCGAGCAAGTGTAACAGGCATTGGACTATATCCCTCAAACTAACATCCGGCACTTGTACAACACAATGCATGCACGTTTACATGCTTGCAGTCAACTTTATGGCGGTTACAGGCGTTATTAATGTATTAGTATTTCACATTTGTAATGACTTATATCGTGCTTACATTAACCTGTGATCTGGCAGTGCTATTCACTTAAATATGTTACCTAGACAAATATATTCCGGAAGTTTCCTTACTATACATCAATTATTTTTTGGTGTTGCGATTATTTTCCATATGTGTATTTTCACAGAAACGAATTTAGATGGGGTAAAAAACCAGGTAAATACTGTTTACATTATTATTCAGTAAGTAGCCACCATTGTACCAAAATACTGAAAAATATCCCTGAACAACTTCCGAACATCTCTATTCAGTGAACCGGTACACGAAGTGTGTATCGGCGAACTGTGCACCAGTAAACGTATCCATATTGCATCGTTGACGTACAATCAACACTGCCGGAAAAACAAAACGCAAACAGAACTGAGCAATACTTCAAAATGGCTCTGAGCACTATGGGACTCAACTTCCGAGGTCACCAGTCCCCTAGAACTTAGAACTACTTAAACCTAACTAACCTAAGGACATCACCCACATCCATGCCCGAGGCAGGATTCGAACCTGCCACCGTAGCGGTCCCGCGGTTCCAGACTGTAGAGCCTAGAGCCGCACGGCCACTCCGGCCCGCCCGAGCAATACTGAATGCAAGCTTGAGGACGAAGTATAAAATGGGCATTACTGTTGTCAACAGCAAGTGCCATAAGTTAGTGGAACAAATTTATTTGAAACAAGACACACAGCGAATGCAATCAACATTTGCACTATTTTGCAGATATTATCAGTACAATACAGATACAAAAATAAATTGGTGGTAAAGAATCAAACGAAACACAATAACTCTATAACAAGCCACTGGAGACCACGGATCCCTCATACCAAAGTATTAAGATAATATCACTAAACAGTCTGCTCTAAAAAAACACCCAGAGATTCTCCTGAAGATAGTTTTACATCTGATTATTTCGTCCCGTTAAGACCAAGTGCCAAGAACATTGTCGCACTGTACGTTCACTTCATTTGCCAGAGTACTATACTCAGCTTACCGTTGACATATGCAACAGTATCAAGAACTGCGTTAAAACCTCTGTAAAAATATCAAAGACCTTTGATGTTAATGCAAATGTCCATCACGGAAGTGCCCCGAGTCCCTTATTGGTTAATGTTGTAATGAATTATCTAACTGGCTGGGTGTTCTGTGATGTCCTTAGGTTAGTTAGGTTTAAGTAGTTCTAAGTTCTAGGGGACTGATGACCATAGAAGTTAAGTCCTATAGTGCTCAGAGCCATTTGAACCATTTTTTTGAATTATCTAACTGCCAAAATATACAAACCAGCATAGTGGAATCTGCTAGTACCACTTTGTAACTCATGATTGATTTCTTCCACTAATTCCATGCGACTGATTACAACCATCCTCTAGGTGCTAGACGGTCCCTGTCCTTCAGCACATGAGGTATGCCTGATCTTGGATTAACTGTGATTGCTTCTTCGCGATTCCATCACCTGCTGTAGAGTTGGGTGGCTGTAGAATGTCCCTGAAGGTTTAGTTATTCGGGTGACAGCCAATGATTAGTCGACGTTCAGTCACTGAGCTTCCCTGAGGGTTCCACTCAGTTGTTACGTTTCTCTATAGATAACACAAGACTCACTCCCCGTGCCGCGCTGGGTAGCCGCGTGATTTAAGGCGCCTTGCCACGGTTCGCGTGGCTGCCCCCCCCCCCCCCCCCTCCGTTCCCGCCAGAGGTTCGAGTACTCCATCGGGCGGGCATGGGTGTTGTGATGATCTCAGCAGATTGGTCCCATAGCAACTCAACTGCCTCCTTTTTTACTGGTTGGTCTGCCTCTCATGACATCTAGCGGTCAGTTTCACTCTGCATGTAGATATCTAGATTCTTTCGACCAGATAGTATATCTTCTGTACAAATTATAAATTAGAGTCTCCCACTACCAAGGCTTTTTTTGTTTTGTTTTACTGTATGTCAGGATTTAATGTTAGTGTTTTGATATGGTTCGCACTAATAGACTGACTGAGTTAGCTGGAAGGTGTTGGTATATTGCGACCATAGTCGCATCTCGTTTCATGGTATTGATTCATTTTCGTACATTAGAGCGGAGTCTGTTCTGTCGAACATGCAGGAACTCATACGGGAATCAATAATTTGCGAGTAGGGGTTAATGTACGAGGGACGCTACATTACCGCGTGGGAAGTTAGAGTCGATTAGCGACCGTGTCCAGAGGGCCGAACACAGTCTGCCTTCGGCGGTGCTACGGCACGGACGTCTGTTTACGTCCCTGCCGGAGACGTTCGCGCTCGCGCAGTTGTTTACCTCTTCGGCGTGGCTCTGAGCACTATGGGACTCAACTTCTCAGGTCATTAGTCCACTAGAACTTAGAACTAGTTAAACCTAAGGACATCACACACATCCATGCCCGAGGCAGGATTCGCCTCTTCGGCGTACTCGCGCGTTTAGACGACTCGATATAGAATGGCACATGCATACCGAAAGTCGACTCTCAAGATTAGTTTTTCGAATGAATATGCGAGACCGAAAGCCTAAGAAATCGAAAGGTTCCTACGAGACGAAGTTAAACTTGTCTACAACGAACTTATCGGAATACACCTCTCCATAGTGAGCAGTGTCGTTTACGTCAAGCTGATTAACGATGCAGTATGTGACAGAATCATCCGAGATACTAAACATAGACTCAAATTTCGTCACTCTGATGGACATGTTGGAGAAGAAACTATTGATCACGCAGGACTGGGCTTACGAAACATACGTATTTTCGAACTTCCCTTCGAGGTTCCGTCTGACTTGGTCATTGACGCCTTACGCCCATATGGAAGAGTGATTAGCCACGTTGAGGAAAAATGGTCCAACTTCACGACTTACCCCGTTCTCAATGGGGTGCGTCAAATCAGAATAGAACTGACACAACATGTACCCTCGTACTTGTTCATCGGCGGATGTAGAACTATAGTCATCTACGATGGACAACCCAAAACATGCTCAGGTTGTGGGAAAGAGGGCCACGTCCGTTCCGAATGTATGCAGCGGAGGATAGTGCAAGTTCCAACCGGCAAACCCGTGCCTCAGTCCACGTTGACGCCGCTGACACTAACGTATGCGGACGCATTTCGAACAGATCCCATCCCGAAGAATGACCAGCTACAGAATCCTGACAGTTTACGGCAACAGACTGCAACAGAGACCGCCTCCAGTGACGAAACGACGCACACTTCTACCGCTCCGGAGACGACGACGCCCTTAACTGAACGGAAAGGATCGGTAGGAGGTATGGAAATTGATCCTGCGGTTGTGCCGACAGCTGCTTTCGTCCCTGAGCACCGGGAGTCACTTCCGCACTCGGATACGGAGGCGCACACGCGCAAACAATGATCGCCGAAGCGCCACAAGAAACGACGACTAGCGCCGTCGGATACCTGCTTACTGCAGTCCATGTCAGACGAACTTGGGTTTAACGTCGATACAGTGCATCTGGATGCGCAACGAGAGGTTCTACCTCCCACACAGCAGTACGACGCGAATCACGCTAGACAGGGGTTGAATACAGACACACCGGACGGAAAGCCGACGGAAGGAGTCCCTCCACCCACCGCAGCCACGTCCCCGCCTTCCGTCAGCCAGGCCGGAGAGACACGACGGGAGCTCCAGCACAGGAACTTTGCCTACGAATCCGATACTGAGCCACAGACCGACGACGCACCCGCAATGGCGAGTGCTGCGTCCACCGGATGTTAACCACGCAGAAGATGCAGACTGCCGCACAGACAGCATGTCGCCGAGCAGCGGCACACAAATTAACATAAGCGTTCATGTGCGCTTTACGCACAGAGGAACAGCGGCAGGCGTATCGAACAGTCTCTATTAATATTAATACGATCAGGACGCCTGTCAAATTGCAATTATTACGAGAAATGTTGCATGTGTCGGACGTCGACATCGTTCTTCTGCAGGAAGTATTTGTTGAGAGCTTCCCCGACCTATATGAATACGTTACATACATTACACCTACTACCGACGGCGGAAGCGGAACAGCGATACTTCTACGTAGCGGCATAGTGGCCGAGGACGTGGTGTACCTGCCGTCAGCGCGAGGACTGGCGCTCACAGTGCAGGGAGTACGGGTCGTTAACATTTACGCACCGTCGGGGTCCGACAGACGGCGCGACCGATCCCGATTTTACGCAGGGGAGATTGCAGCACTATTCTTAGGTCGGTATGAACATGTCTTATTTGGAGGCGACTTCAACTGCGTGCTCGCACCAAGAGATCAACACCCACGTTACACTTCATGCCCGGAGCTGCGGCAACTCATACAGGACATGAATCTCATTGATACATGGGAAACGATACATGGCGACAGACGTGGATACACCTACGTCACGAGTCACTCTGCAAGTCGTCTCGATCGCATTTACGTAACACGTCGTCTCGAACCTGCGATCCCCGATGCGGAATTGTGGCCTGTCGCCTTTTCAGATCACATAGCATATATATGCACGGTCTCCCTGAGTCGTCAACAAATGTGGAGGAGCCGCAGTGTTTGGAAACTGAATACAGCACACCTCAGGGAACCTGAGTGCAGACGCTTAATCGAAGACACTTGGCACGTGTGTGAACGACGCCTCCCGACATATCCGACGACATTGCAGTGGTGGCTGGAATGCGTTAAGCCTGCATTGCGCCGATCGTTAATCGCATACGGAAGAGAGCAGATGATGTGGAGGCGACACACGACGGAATTTTATTTCACGATGCTCCGCGAACTTTCTGTACAAGCACCTTCACAGGAGCGTCGTGCCGGTTTAAAACGAACACACGCCCAAATAATTTCCATAACGTGCCGCCGTCTGGAGGGTGTCGCAACCCGTGCAAGGGCCTTTGAACGAGTCCGTGGAGAATCACCGTCGATGTATCACATTATCAGAGAAAAACAACGTAGCCGCAGAACCTTAATACAGACGGTCGTACTGCCAGATGGTCGCCGTATGACAACGCAAAAAGACATTGCCAACGCTTTTGTGGAACACTACGGTCATCTCTATGAAGAAGCGGAACACGATCAGGCAGTCTTTCATGAGGTCCGACGAACGCTCTCCGCGTGTCTCGACGAGACGGCCAACCTGGAGTTAACAGGTGAAGTCACAGTTGACGACGTAATGGAAGCGATTGATAAGGGAGCGTCGCACAAATAGCCGGGGCCCGACGGGTTTCCGTTGGAGTTTTATCGTACATTTAAAGATCTCATGACTCCACGATGGACTGCCATGTACTGCGAATTGATGTCTCCCAACGTGCCTCTTCCACCCTCCTTCGAGGAAGGAATTATCATCCCCATCCACAAACCATCCGGCGGCACGGGGATACAGGCCTACCGGCCACTGACCCTTCTTAATTGCGACTACAAGATCTACATCAGGATACTTGCAGCACGCTTTAAACGCGTAATACGCCAAGTGATATCACTCGACCAAACCCAGCTAGGAGGAGATAGCAATATACAAACGGCACTCAGCGACTACCGCGATGTTATCGCACTGGCAGCTACATGTCATCTCCGGGGTGCATTGGTATCGATAGACTTCGATCGCGCATTTGACAGGCTGAGCCATGCTTATCTCACGGACGTGATGACGCAAATGAAGTTTCCGGAAAGTTTTGTCACCGTCGTGATGAGACTACTCCACGGAGCCGCATCCAAAGTGCTCATCAATGTACGCTTGGTGGGGCCCATCACCATTTCACGATCGGTCAGACAAGGGTGCCCGCTGTCAACGATATTATATGCCATCGCTGTCGAGCCGCTGCTCTGCGGGCTCCGGAATCGACTCCAGGGAATCACCATAAGGCACAACAAGTTTATATGCAGAACATACGCGGATGACCTAGCGTTTTTAGCACGGTCAGGCGACGAGGCAAGAGTGGCCTTGCATTGGATTAATTTGTATTGTATGGCTACGGGAAGTCGCCTGAACATGGCAAAGTCGGGAGCGATGAACATCGGGAGAGGACTTCCGCCAGGAAGTGTAGCAGCATTCCAGCCGATTAACAAGATGAAATGCCTAGGAATTATCTTCACTACAGACGTTCGACGCACGGCGGCACTCAGTTACAGACATCTTCTGCAAACAATTTGTGCGAGTGTCCGAAGTCACAAGTTAAGGGCACTGGATATGATACAACGGGTCACCTTTGCCAACACTTATCTAGCTTCTCGCATCCCCCACCTGGCACAAGTTCTTCCTATGCCGGTGGTGTTGGCCCGCCGAATCCTGGCGGCACTAGGATATTTTGTGAGCACAGGTCTGCTTTTTAAGGTCGGATACGAAACCCTCACCCTTCCTCGCAGTCGTGGAGGTCTTGGACTAGTCCACGTACGCGACCGAGCAGTGGCTATTTATGTATCCACAATGATAAAGATGTGGACACGACACCAGACAAGTCTGACGGGCACCTTGATAGACGAACTCGCTCCATCTTCACGTTCGGCTCCGGTAACGGTGTCTCACATTTCACCATCGCTTGCCCGTATGCGAACCTTTTTTGTGGAACACAGTTATGCACATATGGAACTACCGACAACCAGGATGGCAACGGCACGTGATATATATCACATCTTGATTCGACGACGGCCGAATAATGCCGTAGAGCGCCACCAACCAACAGTTACGTCGTCAGTGGCATGGCGTACAGTGCACCACCCACACCTTGATACGGGAATGCGCGCACTGTGGTATCAGGTGGTAAATGGGAAATACGTGACTCGTTCCAGGTTGCATACAATTCATATGGCGGACGAGCCACTGTGTCCGCAGTGCAATGTTATAGACACAGAGGAGCATCGCCTGATATGCGGACCTTCGGCGGACGTATGGTGTTTGGTCAAAAAAATGATCGCCTTCCTCCTTCGGGTGGGGCCGCAAGCAATAGAACCACGGATACTACTTCTCCCAGATAGGACATATTATCCCCGAACAAAGACAAACGCAGTGACCTGGATTCGAGGTTTGACTGTGCGTTATCTTTTCCGAGACGGCAGTAAGAATGTGCTCGACTTTTGGGCCTTACTACAAGATCATCACTCACAGCTAATGAGACATCCGAGATATCGAACATATTACGCAAATTTTTTAGGGAGTGCCTTGCTTGATCCCCCACCCAGTTGGGGTGTCCCGGGTAGGAGAATATAATTATTGACTATAAGTATCAGAACAAGAAAGGACAAGGACAGTGGAGAGGATCCACAACCACACGTGAAGACGTACCCGACACCAACGCGAGGTATAACGGGATTAGCGAGGTACGCGCCCAAAAGAGGAATGTACACCGTTATTGTTTTGTACTGACAGAAGCAGGATTTTTTTAATTTACGTTTCCCAGAAATATTTTATTTTATAAAAGTCATCGTCTTATATATTTTTTTAAAAGAAATGCTAGAAGCAATTTATGTTTGTTATAAAAAAAGAAAAGTGGTGAGCGTGACGGATTACCGTCCTACGGGGGCGGGTTCGATTCCCGGCTGGGTTGGGTATTTTCTCCGCTCATGGATTGAGTGTTTTGTTGTCTTTATCATCATTTCATCCCCATCCGGCGCGCAGGTCGCCCAATGTGGCGTCGAATGTAGTAACACCTGCACTAAGGCGGCCGGACCTGCCCCGTAAGGGGCCTCCCGGCCAATGACGCCGAACGCTCATTTCCATTTCTACCTACAGTGCTCTAAATTACATAATATGGGACACATTCGTTGAACTAAACATTTTATTAAACATACTTTGGTGACAACCTGTACACGGTAGAATTAATATCCTTCTTAACGAAACGTAGTTTCATGCTGAATGTAAACACATAATTACAGTGTTATTAGCTACGTGCGATACACACTGTCGAATTATTTCATATTGCAATGCAATTTCGTGCACATATAAATGAAAGAAACAATTTACTGTCAATGATTTGCAAACCATCATATAATTTAAATTTTGTCTTCCTAAAACAATTACTTTACCCTTTATTTAAGTATGAGCTCAAACTGTTGACCATGGAGTGAAAGGCACGTTTGCAATCACCGTTCGAAACAACGATGAACAGACGTATTTACAGTGGATGATATGGTAGAGCGTCCACCCGTGATTCGACGACACATAACGTCTGACGTAGTCGGGGCTTCGTCATACACTGCATCTTTGGTGCTCCCCAAAGAAAGAAATCAAGAGGAGGCAAATCGGCGGACCTCGCAGGCCATTTGACAGCAGAATTTCGTTCTATCCAACTTCCAGGGACGTTCTCATTCAATATTTGCGTTGGAACGAGTCGGAGCTGGACCATCTGCAAACAACGACGGCTACTCAAAAAAAAAAAAAAAAAAAAAAAGTAGTTAAGGCAACTACTTCTGAGAAGCGGTAAATCGGGGTTCGATTCCCGATACGGCACAAATTTTCAACTTTCACCTTTACATTATCACAACGCCATGTGCGGCTGGAAGTAACGAATTGCCTTTCATCTCTTCTCTTTATTTTCGCTTATCTAATCTCATAGCAAAGAAATGTGTACATTTGAGTGGCGTCTGTTCTGTCAGACATGTCCGACAGAACAGACACCACTCTTGATGATTCAGATGGTGCATACTTTTGTATCAAATAAAGAAGGGGGAAAGAAGGGAAGGGATGAGTGAGAATTCATTACTCCCAGCTGCACAGGGCATTGTAGTAACGCAATGACGGAAACCTAAAAATTTGAATTGGTCAGGGACTGTATCTTAACGGGTGAAGCGGTCAAGGCAACCACTCACCAGAAGCAGTAAATCCAGGGTTGTATCCCGGTCCGCCACAAATTTTCAACTTTCACCATTGCTTTACCACAGTGCCCCGTGCGGCTGGAAATCACGGATTCCCACTTGTCCCTTCCCTTTCTTTCCCCATACCCCGTTTCATATAAATTTATAGACCAGAGGTGTTATCACGAATGGTGTCTGTTCTGTCGGACATGTCCGACACCACTCAAATATATACATTTCTGTAAGAGCGCCGACCAATCGATGGGACACTGCTCCATCACAGTTTCAGTCTCTTGTTTGTTAAGATACGTTTTTTACACCAAGAGTGGGAAATTTCTGTAGCGTTCCCCCATTATTCCATGAAATAAGCTATATTTTCGTCTGTCACATCGACAACAGCATACAGTTGTCCTCCCCATATAGAGTTTTTCTGAAAGTAGAGAGTTGTGGAAGTAGATCTGTATTTTGTGGTCATTCGATCGACAACGTAAATGTCGTAACTGCGATAGCACTAACCGTATTCTGAGCACGCAACTTGCGTTTCTTAGTTTGGTTATAATTTGTGGAATTTTTTTGTACAATTAACTTTGATTTTGCATAGTGACCCGATGAGCAGATCTTGTTGCACTTTCTCCATACAATCGTCCACACTTTTCGGTATTTCTCCAAGGCGTTAGTATCAATTTGTAATTAGATTTGAGTTCTAGAGAACTTTGTTCTCTGTAATTTTTTATTGAGATCTTTGTCAGTCATTAGAGTAAATAAATATCTGTTACTCTCAGCCTTGACTTGTATTCCAAGATCCTTTACATTGTCTTGCAACTGTTCCATTGTTCGGTGACCCACTAATAATTAATTTCGCCTGGTGCACTTCTAGGCTTGTCGTTCTCACTGTGATAGCTTCATCGTTGTGGGCAGTGGCCGCACTCGGCGATCAGTTATATCAGAAATTCAAAGAAAAGGAGCAACGTTGTCTCGTGTGATCAAAGATTTGTTTCATAACAAGCATTGCACTTGCGCTCCTAGACTCTGATCCAGAACTGGGAGCCAATTTTTATGTCGACTGTTATCCAGATTCTTACTTTTGATTTCTTTCGATATCCTGTAGTGAGCACGGCACAGTGAGACACATCTTGGGGCACCAAAAACTTCTAACAACAATTTTTGTCCCATTTCTTTGCCTCCTCATTTATCTGCAGCTGTAGCAAATGTGTGGCTCATGTGGACTATGTTTTTTGTAATTTGCTTTCTAGTGAATGCGCCTGTATTTTGGGGATACTGTCAAAAAAGTTATGTTGATGGTTCAAATGGCTCTGAGCACTATGGGACTTAACATTTATGGTCATCAGTCCCCTAGAACTTAGAACTACTTAAACATAACTAACCTAAGGACAGCACACAACACCCAGTCATCACGAGGCAGAGAAAATCCCTGACCCCGCCGGGAATCGAATCCGGGAACCCGGGCGCGGGAAGCGAGAACGCTACCACACGACCACGAGCTGCGGACAAAGTCATGTTGAATGAGAAGATTTTTCTTCATATGAAGTGTGAAGGTTTTTTTTTGTGTACTCCGTACAATTCGCTGATGTCAAATTTATAATTGCACTAGGTTTTGTGTAATAGATTCTCATTTCATTTCTTTTGTACATCGATATCGCTAGTCGAGCACAACCTAGAGAGGTAAGGCGAATTCTTAGCCAGGTGTATTCAATGGAATTGAAGGAAGTCGTCCAGAATTTTCTGTGGGGCAGGTGTCAGCAGCAGTTGCTTTGCCTGAAACTCAGGAAGCTACGCTAACAGATGAGAAATATGACACTAACAAGGCTTGCAGAAGAGTAAACCGTTGCACAAGGCAGCTCAAATCTTGGAAACATGGGAGATCAGTGCTGGGTAAAACAAATGCTAGAAAAATCCGAAGCAGATAGGAAAGAAATTCGTGGTAAAAATAGGAAAGGAGAAACAGATGGGAAAGAACTACTAGAGAGAGGGAGAAAAACAGAGGAGAGAGATAGGAAAGGTAAGGACGATAGAAAATAAGTATGGGAGAGACATAGGAAGGCAGAAGCAGGTAGGTAGAAGATAGATAAAAGGCCGAATCAGACAGAAAAAAAAAATATATGGAAAAGATGACTGACCTAGCGAGAGAACTCTATTCCCGATTGAAATCAGTGGACGAACAGCTGAGCAAGGTAACAGAATTGTTGGAAAGTAGTTTAAAGGCAGCCAGCTGAACTTTTGGCCATTTCACAGGAAACTGGAATTTTTGAATTGACACATGAGTGGAGATGTTATTGCGAAAGTATTACCAGTCGCAAGACACCATACAATTTTCACAGAATTTGGATCGAAAATTATGAAGCTATACTTGTCAACTGCTGAACAACATCCAAGAAAGGAATTAGGAGTAACCCCCTGAATTACAGGCCCATATCGCTGACCTCAATTTGCAGTAGGATTTTGGAGCATATACTGTGCTCCAACATTATGAATCACCTTGAAGACAATGACTTATTGATACATAACCAACACGGATTCAGAAAATATCGTTCTTGTGCAACACAGCTAGCTCTTTATTTCCATGAAGTAATGAGTGCTGTCGACAAGGGATCTCAGATCGATTCCATATTTCTAGATTTCCAGAAGGCTTTTGATACCGTTGCTTACAAGCGACTATTAATCAAGTTTCGTGCATATGGAGTATCGCGTCAATTGTGTGACTGGATTCGTGATTTCCCCTCAGAGAGGTCACAGTTCGTAGTGATAGACGGTAAATAATCGAGTAGAACAGAAGTGATATCTGGCGTTCCACAAGGTAGTGTCATAGGCCCTCTACTGTTCCTGATTTACATAAACGATCTAGGTGATAATCTGGGCAGCCCCCCTTAGATTGTTTGCAGATGACGCTGTAATTTACCGTCTAGTAAAATCATCAGACGATCAATTCAAATTACAAAACTACCTAGAGAGAATTTCTGTATGGTGGAGCCGGCCGAAGTGGCCGCGCGGTTCTGGCGCTGCAGTCTGGAACCGCGAGACCGCTACGGTCGCAGGTTCGAATACTGCCTCGGGCATGGATGTGTGTGATGTCCTTAGGTTAGTTAGGTTTAACTAGTTCTAAGTTCTACGGGACTAATGACCTCAGCAGTTGAGTCCCATAGTGCTCAGAGCCAGTTCCAGTTGAATGGTGCGAAAAGTGGCAATTGGACTAAACAAAGAAAAGTGCGAGGTCATCCACATGGGTACTAAAAGAAATCCGATAAATTTTGGGTATACGATAAATCGCACAAATCTAAGGGCTGTCAGTTCGACTAAATACCTAGGAATTACAATTACGATCAACTTAAATTAGAAAGACCACATGGATAATATTGTGGGGGAGGCGAAACAAAGACTGCGCTTTGTTGGCAGAACACTTAGAAGATGCGACAAACCCACTAAAGAGACAGCCTACATTACACTTGTCCGTTCTCTGCTAGAATATTACTGCGCGGAATGGGATCCTTACCAGGTAGGATTGACGGAGGACATCAAAAAAGTGCAAAGAAGGGCAGCTCGTTTCGTGTTATCGCGCAATAGGGGTGAGAGTGTCACTGATATGATACGCGAGTTGGGGTGGCAGCCACTGAAACAAAGTCTTTGCGGCGAGATCTATTTACGAAATTTCAATCACCTACTTTCTCTTACGAATGCGAAAATATTTTGTTGACACCCACCTATGTAGGGAGAAATGATCATCATAATAAAACAAGAGAAATCAGAGCTCGAACGGAAAGATTTAGGTGTTCCATTTTCCAACGCGCCATTCGAGAGTGGAATGGTAGAGTAGTATGAAAATGGTTCGATGAACCCTCTGCCAGGCACTTAACTGTGAATTGCAGAGTAACCATGTAGATGTAGATGTAGCTTTAGAACAAAATAGGGTGCGTCTGTGCATGATAAAAGCTCCGCCACTTTCAGAAACTTGTTTTCAAACCTTTTCTGTGTACAATCGATGAGTTTCTGAAATGGAATCAGCATCTCGACCACCCATACGGTATTGCTGATTCACATGCAGATTAATCCAATGGTAACAGAACAGAAGAGACCGCTGCTCTGTGTTGAAAAGAGTGATTAGGAGATATTCAATTTACTACTAATAGATCTCAACGAATATGTGTGGGAAGACAAGAGAGCTGATGTTGTAACAGAAAGATAGCAGTGCAGAAACGCTTAAGTGACTGAGTGAATGAACATTAACGTAGGGCAAAGTACCAGTGGCAGCCGGCCTCAAAATCAGAGGCCTTGCTGAAGAAATGAGAGATCCAGACACTACAGCAAGAGATCCTTTCCAGAAAATGGTACTATAGGACAGCCGACGGCGCGGGCAAATGGAGCAGTGCAAATAGTAGAAGTTCCGAATCCAGCTCCAGACCCGAGTCAACAAGTGTGACTCAACATTATGCAGAAAACGAGAGCAGATAGAGGCCATGACTACACACTGAAGATGTTGTAATATGACGAGGTTAGAGAGGACCTAATGGCCGATATGGGCGTCACTGAAGTAGCAGCGTGTTCCATCGCAGATATTAAAATTGATATAATCCTTGTTTGTGTTCAGTAATAAGTCTTTGTGTAATACGAGGGAGTGCTGAAAAGTAATGACTCGATTTCTTGTGAAAACTCTGAGTGCTTTTTAAATAAAACAAACTCTACGAACATTCTACATCTTTATTCCTCATGTCTACGTATTTACACAGGCGAAAGAAATGCAACGCCAAAAAGGAGTTATGTGACATAAACAAACATTGGAAAGCGTGTTCCTACATAGGAAAGACGATGTTTGTTTAGTCACATAAGAATGGCGCTAATAGCACTACTATGAAGATGCAAATGAGGTTTGCTTCAAATACACGATGTAACGATCGTGAGCGCTAGTTACCATTGAGATTGGACGTCCTGAGTTTATGTTAGTCAAGAATAGCTGTAAAGCGACACAGACGCCATTTTCAACTCCTGACTGAGACTGAACGAGGTAGTCTATTAGGGTTACGAGAAGCTGGATGTTCCTTCTGCGATATAGCAGAAGCACGTTGCAGGAATATAGCCACTGTTCATGACTACAGGCAGCGGTGGCACTAGCGTGTACGTTGGCATAAAGACCGGGCTCCGGACGGCCACGTGGCACTCCCGAGAGGGAAGTCCATCGTGTTCAGCGTAGGGCTTTGGTGCATCGTACTGCATCTGTAGCAGCAATCTGAGCAGCAGTTAGCACAACAGTGACACAAATAGGCTCATCGAGGACAGCTCTGAGCTAGACGCCCTGTAGCGTGCATTCCAGCGACTCCAAATCACTGCAATTTGCGATGGCCCTGTGTTAGAAGAAGGCCAGCTGAGAGACTGCGACCAACCTGTCTGCATGCTACACACACTGGAGTTATGGTCTGGCGTGTGATTTCGTATGTCAGTAGGAGCACTCTCGTAGTTATCCCACGCACCTTGACTGCAAATTTGTACGTCAGTCTGGTGATTAGTCCTGTTGTGCTGCCATTCACAAACAGCATTCCAGGGGGTGTTTTCCAACAGGATAACGCTCTACCACATACAGATGTTGTAACCTAACACCCACTACAGACTGTTGACTGCTCGATCACCAGATCTGTCTCCAGTCAAGCACATATGGGACATCATCGGATGACAACTCCAGCGTCATTCAAATCGAGCATTAACCGTCCCTGTATTGACAGACGAAGTGAAAGAGGCATCGAACTCCATCCCACAAACTGACATCCAAAACCAGGACAGTAACGCATGCACGTTTGCATTTGACATTCTGAGTGTTGGCCCGGTTATTACTGTACCAGCATTTCACATTTCTAATAGCTTATCTCTCGCTGACATTAACCTGTGATCTTGTAATGTTAATAACTTATAAATGTTACCTAGGCAAATATATTCCCAAGATTTCACCGCTCTACATTAACTGTTTTTTGGTGTTGCGATTTGTTACCGTCCGTGTATTTCTTAACATAATCACCCTCACGGCGAACACATTTCTCCCAACGAGAGACCAGTTTGTTGATACCATCACTATAGAATGTCTGACTTCGTGGACAGAGCCACAACCTCACTTCTACTTGGAGCACTTGAAAGTGAAGTCGTTGATGGTGTTCTTTAAGTTTTTGAAACAGATGAAACTTGGATGGGGCCGAGTCGGGACTGTATAGAGGATGGTCAACGACAATGAACGAAAGGCGTCGGACTGTTGCACATGTCGCAGCGCTCTTGTATGGTCTGGCATCGTCATGTTTAATGAGAGGGTGCCCATTGTGTCGACGATTTCTTCGAATACGTGCCGTTGGTTTTCTGAGGTCTCTCACCCATCTACATAGCTACGTTACACACCGCCACTTTATACGTTTCAATTCGGAGCCCTCTAGTGACAGGAGCAACTAGCGTCAGAGAAGCAGAACAGTCGACCGAGTAATATGCGTGACATGCAATACCTCAACCGATATTGACAACAGAATAAAAAATTCGGCGGCATTACTTTTCAGTAAGCCTTCATACTTCCACGACACCTGTAGTTGCCACAGCTTGTGTATGTGCTTGTACCTTTTGCGGGAAATATGAAGGACAAACTTTTGCGCGTTTCCCGCTTTCAAAATCGCAAGGTGCAATTATCTCATGTTTCAAGAGCATAATGCCTGCTTTGCAGATGTTTCAGATAATGAAGCAATGTTACAGTCAGCGACGGAACACGACCATATGAATAATTTTTTTTCTGTTTCAGAAACATTGAGGATGTAAGGTAACAAAATGTGATGTATTGTTCCGCTAAAATTGTATTTTTTCTCTCGGTATCGTATCTCATTTTCTTTCTTTTGGGTTAGTATTCGTGTTATGTGTAACAAATTTCATTGTCAGATGGTACATCCTTCTTTGAGGAAAACATTAGTTTCTACCGTTTGTCCATAACCGTAAAGAGTGTATCTAATCGCATAGTGACTGAGAGGTAACTATTGTGTGTGGCATGAGGAACATTAAGGGATGCTGTATTCTGTGTGGTTAGTGAACGCACTGCAGGCGTTATTATGAGATTTTTTTGGCTTACCACCGCCTGCGAATTATGCCCCAGGGCATTTACCGATTTAATTTTTTTGGGGGAATTTTTGGGAGTTACCAGACGGCAGCTTTTACCAGTAGCGTGCACTTACGTTGTTAGGAATTGCATCTTTCTCTGTGTCATTTTCTTACGTTAGCTAGCCTAGCCTGCATTGTTCGAACGTGTTTTCTAATTTTGTTCACACCACCATCTCCTAGTTTACTGTGGGTAGCGCACATATCGCTTAGACAATCATACAAGTAGACTTACGACAAAGCACCAGTAGTTTGTTAAACATAAGATTCTGGGGGGTAACGAGATTTCAGTAAGATAATGAGTACAGAGCTAGACTATGTCAGGATTTGCACTTAATTTTTTGCTGTGGAAATTTTATTTTGATTGGTTTTGATTTGAGGATAAATAAATTGGACTAAAGCATCAAGCCAAAATACTTTTGCATTAAATTTTGCTTGGTTGCACAGTCACATTGATTCTAAGGTTCAATGATGCAATACATCAACACAAGATTATCGTGTGACAAGATAATGTTGTACACAGTTGCAGAACTTGATAACTGTCGCCCAATTGTTTCAGGAGCAGACGACCTGTGGAGAGATGTGAGGAACAGGTATCGACGTAAAATGGCCATCGGGTAACTCTAAGCCACAGAAGTGGCCATAATTTTAAACGAGTGTAGTCTTTCGTGACCTGAGCTGCGTCTCAGAAAAAGAAACAGAAATACTCTGTGAATCAAGCTTATGTGAAACAGTCCGTTTTGTGGAGAACGAATTGATGTTAAAACACAATTAATTTATTTTAAAAATAATTTTTCGTAACCATTTATTTTTCAAGGTACATCCCTCCATTTAGTGGTGCAGCTTATGCCCACGTCTACTATTTTCTAGGTTATATTTATTAAGTAACTGTTGCATATGGACCATTGAGGGGCCACTAGCTTCTATTCTTAATGATCGTATTACTTCACATATTTTGTGACTTTTGCACACAGTTAAATAAATTATGTAACTTGTCAGTAGTGAGGACAAATAACTAAACTATCTGCTTCTCTACTATAGGGAGTGTTAGATCTTACGTTAAACGCTATTAGTTGTTGTGTTCTTATGAGATGTCATGTCCACAACACTTCCTTCTCAAGCAGAATTAACTATATATTTATCTTCCTTGCGACAGTCATGCAAAACGTTATTTTATTATTGTAAGACATCTATTCATCCTTTTGTTGCATTAATCACGAGTCGTAAGTTGAAATTGATGGGCACAGCTCTACAAAATATGCACGCTACACACATGTTTTTCATTATGTAACACAAGAAAATTTTTATTAGTTAGTTAAGCAATATTGTAATTTTGACTTCCTAGTGTGGGTGAAAATTTTTGTAAGACATCTATTCATCCTTTTGTTGCATTAATCATGAGTCGTAAGTTGAAATCGATGGGCACAGCTCTACAAAATATGCATGCTATACACAGATTTTTCTTTATGTAACACAAGAAAATTTTGATTAACTACGTTAGTTAAGCATCAAACCCGCTGTGTGTATCCAGGCCAAAACTTAATTTTATGAATTTCAGACTTATGTTGTATGGAACAGACATTCTTGATATTATATTTTGATTTTGCTAGCGCATTGTATTTATGTACGAACTTGAGGTACCATAGCCGGCCGCGGCGGCCGTGCGGTTCTGGCGCTGCAGTCCGGAACCGCGGGACTGCTATGGTCGCAGGTTCGAATCCTGCCTCGGGCATGGGTGTATGTGATGTCCTTAGGTTAGTTAGGTTTAAGTAGTTCTAAGTTCTAGGGGACTTATGACCTAAGATGTTGAGTCCCATAGTGCTCAGAGCAATTTTTTGAGGTACCATATTTATTCTCGGGTGATAACGCCATTATACGAGGGCCGTTCAGAAAGTAACCTCCGGTTGATTTAAAAAAATACACCAAGTTAAATAAAAATATTTTAATATATACATCTTACAACTACATCTTTGCAATATTTTTCTACATAGTCTCCATAGCGATTGAGGCACTTATCGTATCTCTTCACAAGCTTTGAAATTCCTTCTGCATAAAAATCACCCGCTTGTGCCTGGAGCCAGCCTGTGACCGCATCTTTGAGCTCTTCGTCGTCATCAAACCGCTGTGACCCGAGCCATTTCTTCAAATGCAGGAAGAGGTGATAATCACTTGGCGCCAGGTTTGGGCTGTAAGGTGGATGGTTGATAACGTCCCACTTGAAGGACTCAAGAAAGGCCGTTGTTCTGCGAGCAGAGTGAGGACGGGCGTTATCGTGCAAGAAAACGATACCGGAAGTCAGCATACCACGGCGTTTGTTCTGTATAGCCCGTCGTAACTTTTTTATTGTTTCACAGTACACGTCTTGATTAATGGTCGTACCGCGTTCCATGAATTCAACCAACAACACCCCTTTGGCATCCCAAAACACCGTTGCCATCAGTTTTCTGGCAGAAAAATCTTGCGAGGCTTTTCTTGGTTTGGTAGGCGAATTTGAATGTGCCCACATCTTTGATTGTTCTTTTGTCTCAGGGTTCACGTACTTAATCCAGGTTTCGTCACCGGTCACGATTCTGTTTAACAATGGTTCTCCTTCGTCCTCATAACGTGACAGAAAGTCTAATGCAGAGGCCATTCTTTGAGTTTTGTGGTGGTCGGTAAGAATTTTGGGCACCCATCGTGCACAGAACTTACGGTAACCCAATCTTGCTGTCACTATCTCGTACAAGAGAGTCTTAGAAATCTGTGGAAAACCTGTAGACAACTCCGACACTGAGAAACGTCGATTTTCACGAACTTTTGCATCAACTGTCTGAACGAGTTCGTCAGTCACCAATGATGGTCTACCACTCCTCTCTTCATCATGAACGTTTTCTCGTCCACTTTTAAATAAACGTACCCATTCACGGACAACTCCTTCACTCATAACTCTTGGTCCGTACACGGCACAAAGCTCACGATGAATAGCTGCTGCAGAATATCCTTTGGCTGTAAAAAACCTTATGACAGCACGCACTTCACATTTGGCGGGGTTTTCTATTGCAGCGCACATTTCAAACTGCCACAAAAACTAAACTAGCGCAGGTACGACGTTCACTCGACCACGGCTTGATGCCGACTGACCTGTTGAGTGCGTGAACGCACAGATGGCGTCGCTACTCCCCCCACAACCCGCACTGTGACCAATCGGAGGTTACTTTCTGAACCGCCCTCGTAAATAAAACATGCAATATCGTGTTTTGATATTTTTCAATTATGCTGATGAAAGATTGTTAGGGGTCTTTTTTGATTCTGGTGGTTGTGTGTGGTATTTTCTGGGATGCTTTAAGCAGGTGACAAATAAAGATTGCTATCCAGGGAGGTTTCATTCCTTTTGCAAGAGGGTTGCAGGAGTGATGTTACATTACTGTCATATAATGGCCGGTCGGTGTGGCCGTGCGGTTCTAGGCGCTTCAGTCTGGAACCGCGTGACCGCTACGGTCGCAGGTTCGAATCCTGCCTCGGGCATGGATGTGTGTGATGTCCTTAGGTTAGTTAAGTTCAAGTAGTTCTAAGTTCTAGGGGACTGATGACCACAGAAGTTAAGCCCCATAGTGCTCAGAGCCATTTGAACCATTTGTCATATAATGCTATGCGACATTGATTCAGTTTTGCAACGGCTTTGTGGTTAATTTTAGTTAGAGTGTATTGAGCACATTTACTAGGAGGAGAGCTTTGCATTTTTCTATCTAGGATGTTTCCCTGTGTGTCTCTGGGTCCTCTTTGTAGGCAGGAGGCAGGTAGTGAATCTCATTAGTAAGGGCGAGGGTCCCATGGGAGCTGGGCATTTTTGCGGAAGTAAGGCTATGGTCTGCTTCGTGCCTTTGAAAGCAGAGTTGGTACCTCACCTAGCCCTGAGTAGAAGGCCCTGTGTCACCACCGCCATCCCCAGAGAATAATTGAGCATGATATATTTGCGTATTCTGTTCGGACATCAGAGGACGAGACACGGAGATATCGTCTGATCAGTGTGTGAAGATCCATTGTTTTTGCTCCAAAATTAGGTGCACCCAATCTAATGAGTTGTCCCACCATCATTCTTGGTGCAAAGTAGCTGACCAACTGATCTGACACGGCTTCATCCCAGTATCAACCTCTTATTTCCTAAGGTACGTTTTGTGTACCAAGTTGTAAGTTCGTGAAGCGTACCCCAATTTTCACACGAGATTGGCGATATTATTGTCTGTCACATTGGCAACAGCATTGAGTCGTTCCCTCCATATTGAGTTTCTTTCAAAATTGAGAGTTGTGGAGGGAGATCTATGTTTTGTGGTCATTCGATTGCTACCTACTGAGAGGGTCACTGGTCCTGAAGGGCCCACCATTTATTCATTTTGGGGGAATGGGTCACAACTGCAGTATCGTGGTCCATATTCTGAGCAGCTAATTACTTGCTTACCTTTCCACGCAGTTTATGTTGCTTAGTTTGGTTATAATTTGTAGCATCTTCATATATCAATGACTTTGATTTTACAAGCTGCCCAGATGAGCAGATCTTGTTGCACTTTCTCCATACTGGCTTCCACACTTTTTGGTATATCCCCACATTGTTAGCATCATTTACTAATTTCATCCGAATTTCAGAGCACTTCGTTCTCTGCTATTTTTATTGTGATTTTATGACTCATTAGAGCAAATAAATAGCTATTAATCTCAGCCTTGACTTGAATCCTAAGATCCTTTACATTGCCCTACAACCTTTCCTTGGTTAGGTGGCCCACAAATACACTCCTGGAAATGGAAAAAAGAACACATTGACACCGGTGTGTCAGACCCACCATACTTGCTCCGGACACTGCGAGAGGGCTGTACAAGCAATGATCACACGCACGGCACAGCGGACACACCAGGAACCGCGGTGTTGGCCGTCGAATGGCGCTAGCTGCGCAGCATTTGTGCACCGCCGCCGTCAGTTTCAGCCAGTTTGCCGTGGCATACGGAGCTCCATCGCAGTCTTTAACACTGGTAGCATGCCGCGACAGCGTGGACGTGAACCGTATGTGCAGTTGACGGACTTTGAGCGAGGGCGTATAGTGGGCATGCGGGAGGCCGGGTGGACGTACCGCCGAATTGCTCAACACGTGGGGCGTGAGGTCTCCACAGTACATCGATGTTGTCGCCAGTGGTCGGCGGAAGGTGCACGTGCCCGTCGACCTGGGACCGGACCGCAGCGACGCACGGATGCACGCCAAGACCGTAGGATCCTACGCAGTGCCATAGGGGACCGCACCGCCACTTCCCAGCAAATTAGGGACACTGTTGCTCCTGGGGTATCGGCGAGGACCATTCGCAACCGTCTCCATGAAGCTGGGCTACGGTCCCGCACACCGTTAGGCCGTCTTCTGCTCACGCCCCAACATCGTGCAGCCCGCCTCCAGTGGTGTCGCGACAGGCGTGAATGGAGGGACGAATGGAGACGTGTCGTCTTCAGCGATGAGAGTCGCTTCTGCCTTGGTGCCAATGATGGTTGTATGCGTGTTTGGCGCCGTGCAGGTGAGCGCCACAATCAGGACTGCATGCGACCGAGGCACACAGGGCCAACACCCGGCATCATGGTGTGGGGAGCGATCTCCTACACTGGCCGTACACCACTGGTGATCGTCGAGGGGACACTGGATAGTGCACGGTACATCCAAACCGTCATCGAACCCATCGTTCTACCATTCCTAGACCGGCAAGGGAACTTGCTGTTCCAACAGGACAATGCACGTCCGCATGTATCCCGTGCCACCCAACGTGCTCTAGAAGGTGTAAGTCAACTACCCTGGCCAGCAAGATCTCCGGATCTGTCCCCCATTGAGCATGTTTGGGACTGGATGAAGCGTCGTCTCACGCGGTCTGCACGTCCATCACGAACGCTGGTCCAACTGAGGCGCCAGGTGGAAATGGCATGGCAAGCCGTTCCACAGGACTACATCCAGAATCTCTACGATCGTCTCCATGGGAGAATAGCAGCCTGCATTGCTGCGAAAGGTGGATATACACTGTACTAGTGCCGACATTGTGCATGCTCTGTTGCCTGTGTCTATGTGCCTGTGATTCTGTCAGTGTGATCATGTGATGTATCTGACCCCAGGAATGTGTCAATAAAGTTTCCCCTTCCTGGGACAATGAATTCACGGTGTTCTTATTTCAATTTCCAGGAGTGTATCTACTAAGTGTAACCTGGTGACACCTAAGCTTCTTGTTGCCACTATGACGGCTTTATCGTTGTGCACAGTGGTTAGTTGTATTAGGAATTCAGAGAAATGAACGAGCTTTAAACTACTCGACTTATATGATTAATGATTCGTTTCATAACGAGCATTGCAGCCACGCACCTCGTTTCTGATACAAAACTGGGACCCAACTTTCTATATAATTTATTACCAGTACACCAGACAAGATGTGCGAATGTAGATAGTTAGTGCTACCTATGCCAAGCGGATGCGGATGGCTAGTAAAAAATTCTGTACATCTGAGCGACTGTACCCACAACTATTGCCTAGAAAGCGTATAAGGAGGCATTAGTTTTGTATGTTTAGATAGTGTTGTGTACAAGGAAATAATCGACTCAGTAATAATTATTCCTCTTCTTTAGAGCAGATTTTAAAATTCTACATCTACAGATATATACTCTGCAAGTCAAAGTGCAGTGGGTTGTGGAGAGTACGTCTTTCCAGTATTGACGAATTTCTGCCCTATCAGTATCCCTACGCGAAATATACGATGGTTGAAGAAGAATTGTCACATAGTCCTTCTCGGGATATGAAGTGAGATTAAATGGATTACACTCTAAGGAGTCACCAGAGACCGCTGTTCCCCTATAACAGGCGTGGGTAAAACAGGTAAGCAGCTGCCAGTCAGAGATTCATTGGAAGAGTCCTCAGGAAATGTCATTCACCGATAAATGAGATAGCTTATAAAACCCTCGTTCGATCAATACTTGAATGTCGATCGTCAGTCTGCGGTCAATACCATATAGGACTGATAGAGAAAACAGAGAAGATCCAAAGAAGAGTAGCTCGTTTCGTTACAGGTTCATTTAGTTAGCACGAAAGCGTCACGGAGATGCTTAGCCAGCACCAGCGGCAGACGCAGCAAGAGAGGCGTTCTGCGCCCCTGTCTGGTTTACTGCTAAAATTTCTAGAGCGTATGCTCCTAGAGGCGTCAAACAATATATTGGTTACTCCTATGTATATCTTGCAGTATGCCCATTGTGGTGCCACCGCCTGACACCACACTTGCTACGTGGTAGCCTATAAATCTGCCGCTGTCCGTTAGTATACGTCGGACCCACGTGTCGCCACTATCAGTGATTGCAGACCGAGCGCCGCCACACGGCAGGTCTAGAGAGACTTCCTAGCACTCGCCCCAGTTTTACAAGCGACTTTGCTAGCGATGGTTCACTGACAAAATACGCTCTCATTTGCCGAGACGATAGTTAGCATAGCCTTCAGCTACGTCATTTGCTACGACCTAGCAAGGCACCATTACCAGTTACTATTGATATTGAATCATGTACCGTCAAGAGCGACGCTCATCATTAATGGATTAAAGTTAAGTATTCCGCCAGCTACGTCCGTTTTTCTAAATTCTAATTTCCTTGACGTGTTCCAGACCTCACGCCAGCCTGCGTGAGCTAAAACGCGTGCCTTTCGCCTTCATCTAGTAACACGGTGTTGGCTCTCCTGCCAACCCACAACACTGGCGACGAGGCAAAACCGTGTTCTTATCGATATTGCCCTGATTTACTTGTGTAATGGCTTCGCCACCATCTCCAGATGTACTGTCCGAATTTTATCTCTTACAGAATCAGCAGACGCAGGCATCACTGGATGCCCTTGGACAGCTCGTCCAGGTTCAACGTGCAATGCAAAACGACGCGGCGGCCGCCGCTCCACCGCTAACGCAGCCACCACACACAGTTGCACCAATTTTTCGTCCTTTTGATGCTGCACTGGAAAGCTGGACGGAGTGGTCACGCCAATTTGGATTCCATCTCGCCGCCTACAGAATTCAAGGTAACGAGTGGCAGCCTTTTTTGTCGTCCTCAGTAGGGGTGAACACGTACCGTGTGATAGTCAAATTATGTCCCCGACGCGACATAGCAACTCTGTCCTATGACGAAATTTTGTCTGCATTAGATGCGTATTTCAAAGAATCAGTCAATGTAGTTGCCAAACGGTATACCTTCTTTCGTACAAAACGTACAGCAGGTCAGACTAATCGGGAGTGGGTTGCAACCTTGCGAGGCCTTACTAGGGATTGTGCTTTTGAGTGTCAATGTGGACTCCCTTATTCAGATACTATGGTACGTGATGCAATTGCACAGAACGTTTCTGATGTTCGTATAAGGGAACAGATTTTGAAATTAGTCAATCCCTCCCTTCAACAAGTGATGGACATATTGGATCGGCAGGACACACTTGACTTTGCTCAGGAATCATTTGAAACTTCGCCACCCGTGTGTCAGACTAACCGGCCCACCGGGCGAGCTGCACGGAACAGTAAACAGCCCTTGCGCCTTGCCGCGCCGCTGCTGCCAGGCTCTCAGCCACGTGTACCACGCCGGCAAGCAAATGCAGTGCTAAAATCATGCCCGCGGTGTGCTACTAGACATTCGCATGAGAATTGCCCGTCACGCCAAGCTCTTTGCTTTTACTGTAATAAAAAAGGACATGTTCAAAGTGTTTGCCAGACAAACTTCAGATCGGAAACTCACAATCATTCCAGGCCCTTTGCTTCGCGCCGGAATCGGAATCGAACCAAGGATACTCAGGCTCGCGAAACTTCGCCCATGGAAATTCATATAGTTCATTCCACTCCGCCCAGCGCCACTCTCTCTAACAGTGACTGTGTTCGTCCCACAAATAGTGTGCGTCGACATCGCCGGAACTCCCGTCAAGTTGGAAGTGATTTTGTACCAGTGTCAGTTCACGTTGCACGAGCTAGTCGCTCTTGTCGTCAGCAGGACAACAAACTTTTTGTGGACTTGGACATTAACGGCAAAGTGATACCATTCCAGCTCGATACCGGGGCTGCAGTTTCACTTATCAATCAAGACACTTACAAACTGCTGGGCACACCTCTGCCGCAACTGTTAAGTTAACTACCTATTCAGGTCACGAGATCCCTGTGTTAGGACAGTGCAGCCTTCTTGCAACATACAAGCGACAAACAAAACTTGTGTCATTTTACGTCCTTTGTTCTTCTTCTGCAGTAAACCTGTTTGGTTTCGATTTATTTCAGTTGTTTAAGTTGTCTATAGTAAATCAGGTCCTATCAGTGAACCAGACTGTGCCTTCCGACAGTGTTTCCCGTCTATGTGAAGAATTTGCAGACATTTTTGCAACAGGCCTCGGTTGCGCTAAGAACTATAAAGCACATTTGGAACTGAAAGTAAACGCGCAACCGAAATTTTTCAGAGCGCGCAATGTTCCCCACGCATTGCGTGATGAGGTCGCAAAAACGTTACACAATTTGGAATCAATCGTTATTGAACGTGTGCAGGCTTCTCTCTGGGCATCACCCTTAGTAATTTTGCCAAAACCTTCCGGAAAATTGAGACTTTGTGTGGACTTCAAGGCAACAGTGAATCCACAACTAGTGACTGCAACTTTTCCTTTACCCCGCCCGGAAGATCTTTAAAAAAAATGGCTCTGAGCACTATGCGACTTAACTTCTGAGGTCATCAGTCGCCTAGAACCTAGAACTAATTAAACCTAACTAACCTAAGGACATCACACACATCCATGCCCGAGGCAGGATTCGAACCAGCGGCCGTAGCGGTCACGCGGTTCTAGACTGAAGCGCCTAGAACCGCACGGCGACACCGGCCGGCGGAAGATCTTTTTGACAAAACTGAGCCCGGGTAAATATTTTTCGAAGTTGGACCTAGCAGATCCATGCTTGCAAATACCGGTGGACGAAGAATCCCAGCGCGTTTTTGTGGTTAACACGCATCTTGGTTTGTATCGATTCAAACGACTGCCATTCGGGTGTGCATCCACCCCTGCATTGTTTCAGCAATGTCTACAAACTGTTTGTGCGTCGGTCCCTACTGCAGCAAACTATCTGAACGATATTGTGATCTCCGGAAAGACGGAAGAAGAACATTTAGCCAATCTCAGAACATTATTTCAGGTCTTGCGACAAAATGGTCTTCGCTTGCGGAAGAACAAATGTGTGTTTTTTTTGCTCGTGCCTTGCCCTACCTGGGACATGTACTCAATGCCCAAGGCACATCCCAGTCCCGAGCATCTCCTTGCCATACAAGACTTGCCTTCGCCGCAGAATTTGAAGCAGCTACAGAGTGTTCCGGGAAAAATCTGCTATTATTGCCGATATGTTCCACATGTCTCTTCCATTTTAGCTCCGCTTCATCGCTTACGCCGTAAAGGTGTTCCGTTCGTCTGGACGACGGAATGCGAACGCACCTTTCGCCAGTTGAAATCGGCGTTGCTTTCCAATACTTGTCTTACGCCATTCGATCCCCAGAAGCCCCTTTTATTGATGGTGGATGCATTGGATTTCGGGATCGGTGCTGTGCTTGCGCACAAAGATGGATCGCACGATCGCCCTATTGCCTTTGCGTCCAAATTGCTCTCGTCTGCACAAAGAAATTATTCACAGATCGAGAAAGAAGCATTGGCTATCGTATTTGGTGTTACAAAGTTTCATGATTTCTTGTATGGTCGTCACTTTACCATCCTCACAGACCACAAACCTTTGACATCGGTTTTTCATCTGACCAAGCCTGTACCTCCACGTAGAGCGCAGAAATTCATTCGCTGGTCTATTTTCCTCTCGCAGTACCGCTACGATATCTTGTATCGGTCCACTGCTAAGCACGGAAACGCCGATGCGTTGTCCCGTTTGCCTGTTGCTGAGGATAGAGCATTCGATTCCTCCGAACATGCTTGTATGTTCATTGATTCGGAAACCGATGACGTGGTCGAATCGTTTCCGATTGATTTTCGTCGTGTAGCTACAGCCACAGCTGCCGACCCTGTCCTTGCTACCGTTCTGCGATTTGTTGCTACGCAATGGCCCTTGTCAAAGTCACGGATCGGGGATCCGTTGGTTCGCTGATTTTTTTGCTCACCAGGAGAGACTTTTTGTACGACGTGGTGTTTTGCTGTTGCGTTCTGATAATGATCAGTCCAGGGTCGTGGTCCCACGTTCGTTACAGTCCTCTATCTTACAGCTCCTCCACCAAGGACATTGGGGTATAGTGAGAACGAAACAACTTGCTCGTCAGCACTGTACTTGGTTCGGAATCGATGCCGCGATTACGAATATGTGCTCTTCTTGCATGGTGTGTGCCGAACAACAATCAGCACCACTGCGGAATTTCTTTGCATGGCCAAAAGCCACTTCCCCTTGGCAACGCTTACACATCGTTTTTGCTGGTCCATTCTGGAATGCTCGATGGTTTGTTGTGGTAGATTCATTCAGTAATTTTCCTTTTGTTGTCCGGATGTCTTCCACGACGTCATCTGCCACCATCCAAGCGTTATCTGCTATCTTTTGCATTGAAGGTCTTCCACAGACTATTGTTCCCGACAATAGCCCACAATTCATGTCCGCAGAATTTCAGTCATTCTGCAAGGCCAATGGTATTCAACATCTGACGTCCGCGCTATTTTCGCCACAGTCAAACGGTGCCGCTGAACGATTGGTCAGGACTTTCAAGTCACAGATGTTGAAGTTGAAAGAGTCGCATTCTCAGGAGGACGCGTTATTGCTCTTTTTGTCCTGGTATCGCTCTCCGCCCCGAGATGTTCGCTCGCCGGCTGAGTTGCTCCACGGTCGCCCTCATCGAACTTTGATGTCTTTGCTACATCCGCCACATCAGGTTCCAGTGTAGCAGCAGACACCTGCTTTTGCCCCAGGCGACGTTGTCTACTACCGCCACTATCGATGTTCACGGCGTTGGCTCGAAGGGCGCATTCTTCGCTGCCTCGGCCGCGTTATGTATCTGGTTTTGGGGCCCTCTGGTGAGGTGCGTCAGCATCTCAATCAGCTGCGCCTCTGTCGTCGCACGGGATCTCCCGCTCCCCGTCTGCTTTCAGCGACGGTGCCGTCCGGTCAGCGCCCTGGGGACCCATCTACTGGCTCGCCTCGGCCCCAGGTGTTACCGACGCTGCCTTCCATTTTGCCCCATGGCGACGCGCCGCCGCCGCCGCAGCCGCCGCCGCCTGTTCTCCCGCCGGCGACGCCCGCAGTGGACGCGTCGCTGCAACCGCCGGGCGCCTTCCTGGGTCACGCGCCGCCGATCGCTTCCCGTGACCAGCTGTCCTCCGACATGGAACTCTTGCCCGCTGTCGTCTTCGCCCGTCGGGTGCCCCGGCCCGATGGAGGTCGACCCTTCGGCCCCTCCTGTCTCTCTGCGGGCGCATACACCGCATGTTGGCGTGCACCCTAGAGCAGGTTTTCAGGCGTTTCCTAGCTCCCCACGGTCCGAATGGCAGGGTGCGGGTGGCACAGCCTCGCCTGTTGTTAGGCTCCCCACCTCGTCGCAGACGTCTACATGGGGTCCTCCCCACGGCGGGCGGAAGCCTTATGCCACAACCGTACGCCGATTTGCGGGGGAGGAATGTGGTGTCACCGCCAGACACCACACTTGCTACGTGGTAGCCTTCAAATCGGCCGCGGTCCGTTAGTATACGTCGGACCCGCGTGTCGCCACTATCAGTGATTGCAGACCGAGCTCCGCCAGACGGCAGGTCTAGAGAGACTTCCTAACACTCGCCCTAGTTGTACAACCGACTTTGCTAGCGATGGTTCACTGACAAAATACGCTCTCATTTGCCGAGACTATAGTTTAGTATAGCCTTCAGCTACGTCATTTGCTACGACCTAGCAAGGCGCCATTACCAGTTACTATTGATATTGAATCATGTACCGTCAAGAGCGACGCTCATCATTAATGGATTAAAGTTAAGTATTCCACCAGCTACGTCCGTTTTTCTAAATTCTAATTTCCTTGACGTGTTCCAGACCTCACGCCAGCCTGCGTGAGCTAAAACGCGTGCCTTTCCGCTTCGTCTAGTAACACGGTGTTGGCTCTCCTGCCAACCCACAACACCCATGAAGGCAAAATTAGAGAGATTCGAGCTCACAGGCACGCTTACTACACTCGTTCTTCGCGTGAACCATTTGCGACTGAAACAGGAAAAGTCGGAACGGATAGTGGTGTACAGTCTACCCTCCGCCACACACCGTAAGATGGCTTGCTGAGTGCGTATGTAGACGTAGATCCAATAGATCCAAGAGGATGGAGATGTGAAAGTGGGGAGTCGTGGGATTCATGATCTTTTATTTCGTTTCAGGATAGCTAAGGAACACAAAAAAGATAACTGTTTATTTCTCTTTGCCTTCAGCCTTCTCCAAAATTCCTTCACTTTCTCAGTATGAGTTTTTCTTTTCATCTGTCCATTTGACTCTAGTTGTTTTCTGGTTTGTGTAACCTTCCTGAAAATCTTTAACTTTCTTGACCTCTAGTCTGAATTTCTCTCTTCTGAGTAAGGTCTCCTGTTCAGTCTGCATTTCTTTTAAGTTCTTTTTGGTCTTGTTTTTGCACCCAGTTACTTTGCCTGGGTTCGTGTTTTGGAAGCATGCGTGGGTCTTCTGTGTCAGTCTGTATTCAAATGGCTCTGAGCACTATGCGACTTAACTTCTGATGTCATCAGTCGCCTAGAACTTAGAACTAATTAAACCTAACTAACCTAAGGACATCACACACATCCATTCCCGAGGCAGGATTCGAACCTGCGACCGTAGCAGTCGCTCGGCTCCAGACTGTCTGTATTCCTTCATTCTCTCTGGATGCCCAAAGTGTGTAACACTTCTTTTCCTCAACTCATGTGTTACTTAGGACAGAATGAGCACATTTACTTATTTCTTCTTAAAAAAAAAAAATTATCTTTGTTCTTGATTGAACCCAACATTTTTCGCGAAATTTTTCTACATAATCCAAATCTTCTAAGGCCATTTTGCATCCAGTTAAGAGTAGTGCTTCCGGCCCATAGGGCACTTTTGGTTGTACAGCTGTATTACGATACCTTAATATAAAATCGATAGAAAATTTTTTTTTGTCACAGATCTCTTATTTTCATCTATACTATTTTCATCTTATCAGTTCTGATTTTCATTGCTTCTTTTTCACTTTTTTGTTTACATTTTCATCCAGCTGTTTAAGGTTATCTGTTTTTTATGCTGTCATACTTGATTTTTAAAGTTCTTGGTGATACCCTTTCATTGGTCATGTATTCAGACTTATCAAACGAAAATTGTAGCCCCTCTTTTTTAACTGTTGTCTTCAGAAGTTCTAGTCTTTTCTTTGTACTCTTGAAGGTCTCAGCTGTTATTGTAAGTTCATCTGCAAAGACCAAACAAGTTATTGCTTGCTTCGGTCTACACAGAGTTAAGCAGTTTAGAGATTTTTCTTTTTCTTCCTCTATTGGCCGTTCTCTTATAACTTTTTCCACCCCACTCTTGAATAATATTGGTGACAAACTGTCTACTTGTCGAACTCCCGACTTCTGCTGGAGAAGGCTCTGAGCACTATTGGACTTATCATTTGAGGTCATCAGTCTCCTAGACTTAGAACTACATAAACCTAACCAACCTAAGGACATAACACACATCCATGCCCGAGGCAGGATTCGAGCCTGCGACCGTAGCAGCAGCGCGGTTCCGGACTGAAGCGCCTAGAACGGCTCGGCCACACCGGCCGGCGACATATTAAATCCTCAATTAGATAAGTAAATTGGGATTTAGGAGTAACAGAACCTGTTCAGAGCAAATTCTAAACCTTAAACGAATAATTTGGTATAAAAAAAATATCAAATGAAAAGATAGTACTAATATTCGTTGATTTTAAAGTTTTATCGTTCGATATGCCTTGACTCACTCCTCAAAACCTTGAAGGAACTTGTAGCAGATAGAAAAAGTATAGAAATAATTAAACGAACTTTTACGAACACAGCATCTAAAGTCAAAGATCTTGAGACAACCTCTATCCCCTTCCAAACTGTATCACTCTGCAGAACAACCACTGCTCTTTCTTTCCGGTCATCAGTCTCGTGACTGGTCTGATGTGGCCCACCATGAATTTTTGTCCTTCACCAACCTATACGTTCCAGAGTAGAACTTTCGACCAACGTCCTGAATTACTTGTGGATGTATTCCAAGCCCTCTCTTTCCCTCTGGTTTTTACCTACTACAATTCCTTCAAGTGCCAAGGAAGTTATCCCTTGATTTTTAGCACATGTCCTAGCATCCTGTCCTGTCTTCTTGTCAGTGTTTTCCAGATATTACTCTCCTTTCCAATTTTGCGGAGCATTTTCTCATTTCTTCCACCCAATCTCCAACATCCTTCTGTAACACCATATCTCATACGCTACGATTCTGTTGTGCTTCGGGTCTGTCATAGTCTTTTCCATAAAATGATGTGCTCCAAGCGTACATTCTGCGAAAGTTATTCCTCAGATTAACGTCGATGTTTTATAACAATACAATAGACTTCCTTTGGCCAGAACGCGCTCATTGCCTGTCGTAGTCTGCTTCTTTTCACATTTGCTTCGTCCATCATCTGCTACTTTGTTTCCAAAGTCGCAGAATCACTTAACTTTGTCTACTTCGTGGGCCCTATTTTTGAAATTAAGTTTCTCGCTTGTGTAACTTCTGCTACTCCACAATACTTTCGTCTTTCTTTCGTTTACTCACAATTCATATTAAATGATCATGAAAGTGTTCATTTCTTTCAACATGTTCCACACTTTTTTATCATTTTCTGGCTAGTTTTTATTTTCTCCATTGCTATTTTGATGTACGGATTAACAGTGATAACAAAAGAATACATCCCTGTCTTATACCCTGTCTAAGCCGAGCAATTCGTTCCTGATCTTTCATTCTTATGTTTCCATCTTGGTTCTTGTACATATTGTACATTACCCGCATCTCCCTATAGATTGCTCCATTTTACGTTGTCGAAGGCTTTTTCTAGGTCAGTGAGTCGTACGAAGGGTCTTGATTTTTCCTAAACCTTGCTTCCATGATCGAGAACAACGTTGTAACAATACAAACGAGTGCAGCTTCTAGTCAAAGAGCATTCCATAATCAAAGACAGCGAAGTATTTGACCAATAGGCAAAGAGTTGCATCATGGAAGGAGTTCTTTTATTTGTACGTCTACGTTCTATAGATTTCGTAATCACTGTAAGAAAAGGGGCATTTAAGGAATGTTGCCGACTCTGATAACCCTCTCAAATGACGAGAGGATACAACTTTCCAAGGATTTGACCATACACTCCTAAAACAAGATGGTGCCGGAAGTTAAAACTTTCACCACGACGATAACAAGAATGTGAAATGGACACGAGTGTTATCCTGTACATCAGTACAGAATCAAAGTTTCAACCTCTCCAGACTGCGAAGATCACCCTCGCAACTAGGAGACCTAACTCAGCTACTGCTCATCAGTTGCCTCTACGCCATTCATCAGTTCAACCTCTCTAAGACAATCGTCGGACTGGGAATGCTACTACCATCAAGCTTCACGAGCCTTGCCCAACACCTAAAAATATATGTCCAGGTCGTAAACTCTCAAGAAACGGACATTCATCTCTAAATTCCATGATATGAAGACACTGAATTACAGCAGCCTCAATACTCGATTTACTACACGGGTGCACACCAGCAACTGATAAAAGAAGAAGAAACAGTCTACACTCGTCTTATTATTGATTATTTGTCTACACTTCAATCTCCTGCCCGATCAGTTATTTATTTCGAATATATCCCATAAAACTTAGTCGAGTATAACATGACTGCCAATTTGTGACGTTCTCAACTCAAGAATAAGAAAGTGTATATTATCTGAAAAAAAAAGAACGGAAGATCAGGAATGAATTGCTTGACTTAGAAAGGGTGTAAGACAGAGATGTATTCTTTTGTTCTCACTGCTTTAAAACTGCATGTGATCGCTTTGGTCTTTCCATCAATGCGGTAAAACGAAGGTACTCGCACAACCTGCACCAGGATTAACTTTCCCTGAGTCCATCATCTCCATCCTAGACACAGCACTGGAACAGATTGGGTACTTTTCATATCTTGGAAGCATCTTATCTAGACGGTATAACTGGGAAAAAAATGTTGATAGATGAACTGGGGCTGCCCACGCAGCATTTGGACGGTTAATACACAGTCTTCATGAATAAAGACCTAATGCTGCAGACTAAACTCATCGTGTACAGAGCTGTTGTGATTTCTACGCTCCTGTATGGCTATTAAACTTGGACACTACATCGCCGTGATGTCAAGAAACTTGAGCGCTTCCATCAACAAAAAATGAGATTCATCTTGAACATTAACTGTTCAAATGTTCAAATTTGTGTGACTTCCTCTGGGACCAAACTACTGAGGTCATCGGTCCCTAGTCTTACACACTGCTTAAACTAACTTAAACTAATTTATGCTAAGAACGGCACAGACACCCATGCCCGAGGGAGGACTCGAATCTCCGGTGGAGGGTCCGCACAGTCTGTGACAGGATGCCTCAAACTGCGCGGCCACTCCGCATGGCGAACATTAACTGGCAAGACCATGTGACCCACACTGCGGCTCTCGAGAAACCACATCTAAACAGGACTGAGACAGCCATCGTCGCTCATCAACTGAGATGGTTTGGCCATATTAATCAAATGAATGATACGATGCTACCCCGACAAATATTGTATGGCGAACTCTATTTTGGCAGTAGACCTCATGGAGCCCCTCTCAAGCACTTTAAGGACTAGCTAAAACGCATCATGAAGACTAGTGGCGTCAATATACAGACATGGGAAGATTGAGCTGTGGATCGCTTACTGTGGAGGATCACTACATCCACTACAGTCAATTGTTTGAAGGAGAGCGCCGCAGACACGAAGAGACCAAGCGTCAGTTACAACCCCGCCCTCCTCGACCCATTCAGTGCGATTTGTGTGGGCGCATCTTTTATGCTAGCACTGGTCTGTTCAGGCAGCGGAAACACATCCATAAGTTGAGTGGAAATGCTCATTCTATGCAGGAAGAAGCTGTGCACATCCCTAATCGAGTTGCAGCTGACGATGACGACGAGTTTCGAATTAGTGAGATATATCGAAAATTCACTGTTAACATAAGAAAAAAATATGTAATTGTAAATACATTATATAACAATGTTATCGGCTAAATATTTGGGCAGCTAGAGGCCAAATAAATTTAAAGAAACTACCTCTCTGGTACCTTTACCTTTCCTAAAGCTAATCCATAGTCATCTAATAAATTACTCGAGGATCACGAAATCTGAGCAAATACCCCGGCACTAGAAACGCGACTGTCCGTGTGTAGCGTAACTTTCGCTTTCATTGTGCTACTGACCTAGTGACGCACCAGTCTGCATCGCCAGCTACATCAGCGGCAGTAACGAAGCTCTTCACGCGCGCGGGCGTGACTCCCCCTCTTCCCATCCTTGCCCCCACCCGAACCGCCCTCGGCACGATGCGGACATGTGCACCAGAGGAACAATGGAGGCGTCCGCTGAGGACGCGCGAGGGAACGGTGGTGGGGTAAGTGGGGTAAGTGGGGTAGCTGCCGCGGAAGGCGGCCGCTTCCATTTCATTCAAGGTTCTCCATCTCCAAGAACTGGCGTGTCTCACACGGAGAAGGGCGCTGGTGATTCAAGGAGCGACGTTCTTGACTCAGTCGATTGTTCGTAGCGAGTGAGTTTACTGGAGCACTCCTGGCGTTTTATTCCTCCACTGAGTCTCACCTCTCACGAGTGGTTGTTTCCGTTTACACGGCGGCACTAATTGTCTTTTTTTTTGTGAGAGCCGTGTGATGTAACGGCCATTTAGGCAGCTGAAAGATAAATAATAATTAGCATACAGTACAGAACAAAAAACGCAGGAGAGAAGGAATAGATAGTTCATTATAAAAAAATATGATATGATGTTACTGTTGCCGGCCGCTGTCGTCGAGCGGTTCTAGGCGATTCAGCCCGGAACCGCGCGACTGCTACGGTCGCAGGTTCGAATCCTGCCTCGGGCATGGATGTGTGTGATGTCCTTAGGTTAGTTAGGTTTCAGTAGTTATAAGTTCTAGGGGACTGATGACCTCAGATGTCAAGTCCCATAGTGCTCAGAGCCATTTGAACCATCTGTTACTGTAGTTCAGATTTTATCTGAGCAAAAAATAAATGACACCAAAGCCAGAATGATATTGATGTGAGAGAATTGGAGGAACCTAAGAGCTACTAGGAATAGGAAAACTACTGGTTTAGATGGTATTAATATAGAAATGTGGAAATATGGAGGGTTATTCCTACATCTAAGGCTTCTACCTCTTGTTGATCGATGTTGGAGATGTAAGAAGGTACCAAAAGACTGGCTACACGTCAAAGTAATATATATCTTTAAAAAGGCGATAAAAATAAACGGAGAACTATAGAGGTATAAACCTCCTGTATTCAGTCTATAAATTATATGGCAAAATCGTGAATGCAAGGCTAAAAACTATCATCTGAAGGACAGTCAGATTTTAGAAAGGGCCAGACTATTGACAATGTGTTCATACTACAACAAGTTATGGAAAAGAGACGACAATAGGAGAAACCATCTTGTTTTTATTGAGTTTGAAAAGGCATTTGATGATGTGAACCGAGAAATTCTGTGGTATATAACGGCTGAACGAAGTTATTCATCTAATCTCATAAACTCTATTAAGAGTCTATACACAAACACCGAAATTGTTGTAGATATGGGAAATATAATTACAAAGCCAAAGAACACAACCAAAGTGGTAAGACAAGGATGTTGTATTTCTCTGACACTCTTAACCCTCCTCTGGGCACGTTGGGAAATTACGTGACTTAAGACCCCAGTCATTTTACTGGAGCACTTCATTTCTTGTTGGGTTTCGTCACAATTTCCTTGTAGTAGCATCACACAGTTATATCTCACACTGTTTTCGTTATTAGTGGATCACATACATCAAGTGAAAAATTGTGTGTTATGTTGTGTGAGAGAAAATTCAACATTGTATATTGTGCTACATTTTGTTTTGCATTGGTTTTTGTTGAATAACTTCCTCAATTTTTTTATAACCTGTATCAGTTATCATCCTTAGGGTGTATCATTTTAATTTATGTTTGTGAAGACAGCTGAAATAATCTTTTTGTTTCAAATTTATATTGTAACAAAAATGAAAAAAGAAAAAGTTCAGTACAGTGAAATACCTGTTCTAATTTTACTGTGCTTTGTATGGCCAGGTCAACACAACACACTTACTCGTTTTTATCACATTCTAAGTACATCACAATCTGGATGGAATACGAACAGTAAACAAATTTTCCACGGTTGTCATAACTTTTTTTGTCTTGATTTCTTGAACACAGAGAACATCTTTGTCTTGTGTTGGTGGGTTTGAGATGCACAGGTATTTCTCTCTTCTAAATTTACTTCTCTCTCCCCCTGTAATCTACCTCGTAGTGCGTTATCTTCGCTACTGCATACTTGTGGCAACTGTCTTAGCTCTTCTTTATGCCTCCTATTTATCTCTAATTGCGCCTCTTTGAACCGTAATAACGACTGTACATCTTCCTGATCTGCACCAACATCTGGCTGCGTTCTGTCAGAGCATGTTTCACACCTGCATGCTAGTATCCAATGGCAAGAAGACCACTTTTTTCCTTCTTTTGAAGGCACCTCCTATCGAGTAGTCTTATGGTGCTGTAAGGATGCACAAGCTGATGTCCTAGCTGCAACAGAAACCGCCGCCTCTTCTGGTTTGAAGTTGTGCTTTGTTGGTAGTGGTACGTCCATATAAGCATGGCGGTGATATCAGCAGTGTCAATCATATTATAGAATAGTACAAGATGACAGTGCTTCGTGTGGCGTTTCACGCTATAATTGCCCACAAGTTGATCCATAATGTTAACACTCCCCTTGTGTTTCTCTGTAATGTAGTGTTACTTCTGGCCTCTTTACGTCGTCAACTTCAGCTGTTGATCAGTGAAGGGAGGAGACAACTACAGCTGCTGATGATTTCCTTGGTACGTATGGGGCGAGCGACAAGGAATCAGGAAATCCAAAAACAGATGAATTTACATCTCGTGAAAGATGTGGCACAGATGAATTTACTTCTCGTGAAAGATGTGGCTGCATCCCTTAGGAATATCAATATTATTTTTCCTCAGAATTCAAACATAGTTGGTTTTCACAGCCAGCAATTCCTCACTAATGGTATGCTACTAAAAAATTTGTCCGCCACAATATTTTGGCCCTTATTGAAATTTTGTGGTTAGATATTTTATGACTCGGGAACCCTGATTTATTTATCTCTGTTGATCAGGCTGTTTTTGTAAATAATATGCCCATCCAATGGATATGCGAGTCTAGAAAAATGGACATTTTCCTTTAAACTCAACAAGCTGTTCATCAACAATTATGAGAGACCCTGGACTGCATATGGAAGAAAACTGTGAAATGAACATTTCCCAAATATCTCTAAACGTAGTTAATATAGCATGAATCGAACGATCTGTCCTCGTTTTCCTGTCGTGAAATCAGAGGAAACTGTAATACCTTGAGGAGGATGAGGAGGAGGGAGATTAATTAGCTTTTAACGTCCCGTTGACAGCGAGGTCATTAGAGATGGAGCGCAACCTCGGATTAGAGACAGGTGGAGAAGGAAAGTGGCCGTGCCCTTTCGAAGGAACCATTTTCCATAAGCGATTTAGGGAAATCACGGGAAACCTAAATTAGGATGACCGGACGCGGGTTTGAACAGTCGTCCTCCCGAATGTGAGTCCAGCGTGCTAACCACTGTGCTACCCCGCTTGGTGATAGCTTGAAATCTTTTTAGGTGCATTTTTGCCCTGAAAGTAGGCCTACCACGTTCCTCGTTCCAATGTTCACTGAAGTTCTCCCACCGTGACCTGTAAGCTCCAAAAGATATAAGCAAACCAATGTAGGCCTCTAATTGCTCCCCATTTAGTTCCTTCCACAATGCATTTCATTTGTACTATGAGGACAATGTTAGGATGGTCTTCATGCCACTTGTTGTACTCTCGTCTAGCCTCTCTGTCAGTTTCCGTTAGCACGGAAGATATTATTTTTGGGATGATTAGGAGCTTTAAGGCTTCTTTTATTGAAAGAGGAAGCACCGCTTTAGAACAAGTTTCATCCCAAATGATATTTGAGATGAAGTCTGGCACTTAGTTGGACGCTCTTTGCACCAAATCATCCCATTTTTCCAATGAAAAAATCTTTCTTAATGTTTTCATTACTATTACATTGTGATCACCATGAGTGATGTCACCTTCATTACGTTCTTCTTCCTCCTCCATTACGTCACTGCCTCTCTCCTCCTCGCTAGTGAGACATTCAGGTCGAAAATAGTTTCATTCTCGACTTCAGCACTATCTCACATCTGAAGGAGAATCTTATCGGCCTCTTCACCGCGAACAAGTTTCCCATCAATCCTGAACAAAAAATAATCCTATAATTAAATTCTAACCAAAGCTATCAGATAGTAGTTCTTCCTACAATTCATACCGTTTTCATAATTTGTGACATAAGTACGTTATAATGAACTGACATTTCTTTCTTTTTATGAATTACTAGTGTGAGTCAATAAATAAATCGCAAGTGCCAGAATACCGCATCTCGTTTAAATTTCGCTCCTATACATATCTAGCAAGCTGCACATGACGCGTGGAAGATGCCGATACAGAGTACTTCGCGGCCAATGGTTAATGATCTGCAGTCAGAACAAAATGGCAGGTGTATGATAAGTGTGTACCTGACTAAGGCAACATGATTTTTGTGAGTCAAGGGACTATTCGCGAAATTCGTTCCATATATGGTTAGAACTTTATGTAATGGAAAGTTTTGTTCAATGAGATACATGGATTCAGCAAAAGGCAAGGGAAAGTCACAAACAAGAAGCATCCTGGTGACACTGGTTTTCCAGTGACGGCGTATTGTTTCTCCGTCTTGGGGTATTTCACTACCCCCAGTACAAATCGGTCTTGTGGGTTGCAGCAATGTAAGGAAAAAATGAACTTGTTATATTCCGAGAGGTCAATCGTTAGTTACCAAACCTTCCATAACAATTGTGTGCTGCAGGCTTTTAACGGCTTGTCGAACGATGAGATGAGTGTTGAAGGATGCAAGGGGATTATGTTGAAAAGTAAAATAAATTTCAGATTGACGCATGCGGCTCTGTTGTCTCTATCCCAGTTTCCGGCTTATTTATCGATTCACATTTGTGTATCATACGTACACGAAAAGCTGTAAGATCTGAATACGAATACTGAGCTTACATAATGAAGTCAACCATCATCTGCTTCCCTCACACCAACAATGTTGTCTGAGGCTCAACAAATGAGCAACCTTCATTGTTAATTAGTTTTGACAACTTCACTTGTTGGCAACATTGAATCGAATAAACCAGCTGAAGACCTCAAATGCCATCTTTCGTTCATTCTTTAACTAAGTTATCATAAATTAAAGAAATAGTTGATTAATATTATTTATGCATAGTGGTCCTCACAACTAGGAAAGATATGTCAGGTACTATGAGCTTTGCAATATCAGTAAGTAATGAAGCACAAAAAGTATAAGAATATGGGTCACAAAAGGACCCAGGTGCCCAGCGGAGGGATAAACATATCCATAGATAAAGTGACCAGTAAATGAAAAATTTTGAACAAAAAATGAATACTTTTAAATCCTGACACTAGATTAAATATAATTTTGTATACAGATGACCTAACTCTGGTTGCACAGAGTGAAGATGACCTTGAGATGGAGGGGGGCGTGAGGAGGGGGTAGTAGGGGTCGTCTGTAAGTTGAGCAGTTAGGCACAGGTTAGATAAAATGAATGTGACGGCATTTCAGGAAATACAACCAGTAAGTTTAAAAATAATCTTGAATAATAAAATCTTAGAGCCAGTTAAACATTTTAAATATCTAGGATGCGACGTTACATATGAATATAACCATTATGTGGGTCAAAAATTAAATAAATTCATTTGCATTCGTGGAACGATTGTAAAACATTTGCAGAATGTAATGAGGAAATAAACCCAGACGAAGGTTTACAAAAGCAGACAGTATCAACCCTTAAACGTGGAAGTGTAGCTATGGTAAGGGCCATACACAAAGAGAGTAGAATAAATGTTCAACAAATTAGGTTTCTGAGAAGAGTGTAAAGATATACACTAGATGAACGTAAAAGAACTGAGGATATAAGGAAAGATTTAGGAACATGTAAACTAAACGAAAAAAAAGGAAAATAGGAGAAAATGGAAGGAGTATGTATACTGTATTGGTGGAGAAAAACTTCTGGTAACAGCTCTCAATTATAAATGCACTGGAAGAAAAAACGTAAGAAAATCATACAAGATATGGAGTACTGTAAGAGTCAATTTGCCCTATACATGAAGTGAAGAAGAGGACAAAGAAAAGATGCAAGTTTAACAAAGGCTTCTCTAAGCCTACTCTTTGTTGTCATGTGTCTAAGATATTGAGCAACAGATTTGGTTTATTTAAAGAGAAAGGTAGAGGAACGATACCAACGATTAACAAAGGTGTTGTGTTACGATTATAAATATACAAATACACGTATAACAAAGGTATTTGACATACTCTGTAAAATTTTACATGGTAATCTGACGAATGTAGTTGTTCTGGCAGCATAAATTTATGAAATAAAGCGAAAATAAATAAAAACAAAAGCAATACAAACGTTCGATATCTAAACTGAAATTACTGTACATATAAAATACATATTAACTCGAAACGACAGTTGACACAAGTGTCAATGCTGCGTTATTATTTCAAAGATATCTTGGCAGCTTGTAACATATTTAAAAATCTCTTCATTATATTCGGAATTACTTGAAGGAGATAGAATGGTGGCTCACGCGGGAATACTTTCAGACGATTTTGTGATCCTCTTCCATTTAATATGATCCTCTACCATTTAACACATCAAAAAGGATATAATTGCTGACATGCTCTGTAAGGTTACAGAGGAACCGTCCTTCTTACAAAAAGTCCAAATATAGTAACAGAATTGAGGAAGTGCCAATGACAAGAGAGCTCGTCAGTGATAAAAGCAAAATTCATAATGGTTGATGCTGACAAAGGTCGTATGCGTGTCGGTTTAGGACCCAAGCGACACAAGCCGCCGCCTCGGTGCCAAGCTAGAGGGACGCTAGAAACCCCCAAGTGCATAACTTATAAACAGGGTGCAAATGTACGGCAATAGAAGAAAAAACGTTCCAGTAGACATGTCCGTCCATAAGAGACGTTTGAGACGTAATTGCGAATTGGTAGTTACGCACTGCCACTAACTTTAGTATCAAATATTGTCGAAGTAAATTACTATCTTATTGAGATTTTCACCCAAGGCCCACCATAACAATAAATACCATGGTACTACAGCATGTTATGTCACAATGCACGGCATGCGCATACCCGTTACAGAAGTGTTCTATGTGTCTTCCACATATCTCATGGCAATACTGCACTCGACTCTGCGTTAAGTTACGAAACCTTTCAAAAAACCCCGAATCTTCTCGTAAATCTTGACAAGTCTACAGAATTCACTGCTCCAGTTCTTAAACCTCGTTACAGTGACTGTACCACGGAGTGTCCCTCCCATCATAAACTCTACAAATCTATAAAGTGCATAGTGAAACATTCTTATAAATTTGAGTCACCGTTCTCCTGTATGCTCTTTTTCAGAGCTAAGTGTTTCGAGCTTCTTATTATCTTCTTGGAGATGTGGTCCGTGAATGCAGCTAAAGAAAAGGCTGTTTCTTTTATGTAATTCACATTGCGATTTCTTTTATGTATGAAACGTTCTCAGTGGCTTGTAATGCATGTGTCTTGTATGCTTGTAATGAATGTGTTCTATAATGTTTTGAGATATATTACATTCTTAGCCTCTTCCCTATGGCTTCCCCTGTGTACACATTCCATACGTATACTGCACACATATCTTGCTCCCCTCTCTCTTTGTCCATCTCCTCCGTCCATCTCCCTCTGTGAATCTCATCCTCCCTCTCTCTCTCTCTCTCTCTCTCTCTCTCTCTCTGTCCATCCTTTACTCCCCCTCTCTCTGTCCATCATCTTCTCCCCCTTCATGTATGTCCATCTTCTCCTACCCCTTCCTTTATCTACCTCATCCTCTCCCCTTTCCCCCAATCCATCTTCTTCCCCCTCGCTCTGCTCAGCCATAACCACGTGTGACCCTGCGAAAGGCAAGCTGATACTAAATCCACACAACATACCTGTCATGCAGGGCAGCCTATACAGCATGGCCCATATTTTGAAATCGATCCATGGGCCTGGAAGGAGATCCTGGATATGCTGCCTTTATATACACGGTGTTCATTTTAACTGATGACATTGAAATGTTTCTAAAACTGCAAATCAGATAAAAAAAAGTTATAATTCCAACATGTTGGTCTTGGAGGGAGACTCCAGCAATACCACACTTGACCCACCACCTCACCCCGTGTGTGGGTGGCGGGGACAACAATGAAATCTTGAATGGGAACCTCCAGTTTTTATTGCATATTATGATTCTACAGCAAAATCTACATGCGTTTTGTCCAAAGCATTTTCCTTGTTTCTCCACAGATGGTGCTGTAATCTCACCTTATGCTGTAGCTATGACGACGTCACCCTCTCTGGGGGTAATAACCCCGTCAACTGTGCCTCATATAGTGGGCCCTCAGCGTGTCCAGACTATGCTGGGGACATCGGTCCCCACCCCTGAGCTGGAGAAGCAACAGCCTCCTCCAGCTCCTCTCACAAGGAAAGGGTCCCTCAGGACACTGCCTTTCAAGGTTTCTGCTGCTGTGAAGCTGGACACCAGCGAGTGGCTGAAGAGCCACAAGCTGCTGGTTGTAGGGCTTCACAATCATCATCAGCTGGTGAGACAAATTCACAGAAACCATCCCAACCAGAAAAACTGAAAGAGAACTAAGAAGAGAGGAAGAAGAAAACCTTAAAGAAGAAAGAGATCCCAGTGGCCCCCACACCACCACTTCCAGCAAGTTCCAATTCTGAGGATGAAGTGGAGACTCTGCCGCCCCCCCCCCCCCCACCGCGGCCGACCTAGATCTCACTAGAGCTAGAACCAATGGACGCAGAGACAACAAGCCTTCAGCAGGTGGCAGCAGGTGATCCTGAGGCGTAAACTGCCTCCTTGGTCTCTTCACACCTTCCCAGATTGCAGAAAGCGTCATCCTTCAGTGAAACAGAGGTTATTTTTTTCCCCAATCTGGCTGAGCTACACCAAAACTTCAGCATTACACCTGGTTTCTGCACTGCCCTGCAGAAACTATGGTTTCCAGCAATAGGGATCCCCAGATCATGGAGCTGTCAGGAGTATTATAAAAATCGTTAAGACTGACAGTGTTTCAGGTGAAGTTTGCATATATATCCTTACCTGTGTATATAGCGATCCTGTGCCCCTGCATACAACGTTAGAGGCTGTGGCTGTCAGGGTGAGGACAACACAGGAAATTACCATCTGCAACATCTACCTTTCTCCAGATGGTCAGGTACCACCTAATGTACTGGCTGTACTAATTTCTCAACTTCCCTCACCTTTTTTACTTTTGGGCGATTTTAACTCGACCTTGCTTCCTATATACAGGTGCCCGCACTCATTTCAGTGTGGCACATACACTACCATCTATACAGTGGCGAGTTCATGACGACTTGTGTGGTAGTGACCACTTTCCGCTCTTCCTGTCCCTTCCCTAGTGTGTCTGACCTGGACGCTTACTCAGATGGGCCGTTACCAAGGCTGAATGGGATGCTTTCACCTCTGCTACCACCTTGGCTCTCCATTGCATGGCAACATCGATGTGGTGATCCAGAATGTAACTAGGACCATTGTTTCTGCAGCTGAATCGCCAGGCACTTGTTCCTGAGGTTGCCCCCAGCGAAATGCAGTGCCTTGGCAGAAGCTAGAAATCGCTGCGGCCATTAGAGATCATAGGCTGGCCCTCCAAAGTCGTAAGCAGCACCCATCAATGGAGCACCACATTGCCTTCAAGCAGCTTCATGCCCAAGTCCGTCAAATAATAAAAATATGGAAGCAGGAGTGTTGGGAATGGCATGGCTTTACCACTGAAACAAGAACCTCTCGTTCCTAGGTTTGAACTAATATCAGATGCTTTTATGTATATCAGAGCCCTGCAGGTATGCATGGGGTTTCCACAAATGGAGCTGTCTATACCTACCCAGATGCAGCTGCAGAGTGTTTTGCTGAGTATTATACTCGAATCTTTGAGTCTGAAATTTAACACCCCGCCTTTCATACCCTAAAAAAGTGGGTGGAATGAAAGCACTTATCTTTTACTACTCATCATCTTGAGCCATACAATGCTCCATTCAGTGAGCGGGAATTTCTCAGTGCCCTTGCACACTGTCCCAACACATTCCCTGGCCCAGACTGCATCCATCCCCAAATGCTTAAACATCTATTAGCGGATTACCAGCGCCACATCCTTGCCATCTTCAGCCACATCTGATGGCAAATTCCCGTCACAATGGCGAGAAAGTATCATCATTCCAGTGCTAAAACCTGGTAAGACCGCGCTATATATGGATCGCTATCGTCCTATTAGCCTCACTAATGTTCTGTACAAGCTGCTCGAACGAATGGTGCGTTGGAGGTTGTGTTGGCTCCTCAAGTCTCGTGACCTTCTGGCTCCATCCAAGGATGGTTTTCGCCAAGGTCGCTTTATATCTGGAGTCAGCTATCCGAACGGCTTTTTCATGCCGTCATCACCATACGGAAGTCTTTTTTGACCTGAAGAAAGCCTATGAGACCACTTAGCGACACCACATCCTTGATAAATTACATGGCTGGGTTCTCTGGGGTCAACTCCTGATTTTTATACAGAACTTTTAGTCGCTACGCACCTTCAGAGTTTGAGTCGATGCTTCACACATTTCCCACAATATCCAAGAAAATGGGGTAACACAGCACTCTGTACTGAGAGTATCTCTCTTTTTAGAGGCCATTAATGGTCTCTCAGCAGCTGTTGGGTCCTCAGTATATTTCTTCTTATACGCTGACGACTTTTGCATTTCCTTTTGCTCATTTACTATTGGTATGGTTGAATTTAAACTGCAGGGAGCCACACTAAAGGTGCAGTCATGGGCCCTTACCCACGGCTTTTAGTTTTCGGTCACCAAGACTTGCGTCATGCACTTCTGTCGCCATTGTACAGTTCATCCACACCCACAGTTTTATCTTGATGACCATGTACTTAATGTAGTGGTCTCTTACCGCTTTTGGGACTGATTTTCCACTCCCACTTAACTTGGCTTCCCCATCTTCGCCAGCTGAAGCTAAAGTGCCAGCAGCATCTTAACATTCTTCATTGCTTGAGTCACACTGCCTGAGATGCAGGTCACCCTACACTGTTGTTGCTGTACAGAGCTCTTGTACAGTCCCGTCTTGACTATGGGAGGCTGGGCTATGGTACAGAATTGCCCTCAGCACCGCAAATACTGGACCCTATACATCACTGCCGATTCCGACTTGAGACAGGAGCCTTCCGAACGAGCTGTGTGAACAGCCTACTCATGAAAGCTGGGGTTCCTCCATTGCGGATTAGGTTATAGCAACTGTTTGCCAATTATACCACACACATTCACAGCTTTCCTAAACATCCGAGTCACCATCTCCTTTTCCCTAACATGGCGATCTATCTCCCACAATGGTGCCCCAGATCGGGGATTATAATTGCAGTTCGTGTCCGGTCCCTTCTCACTGAGCTCGAGTCTTTCCCTCTACCACCTCTCCTCTGGGTCCACTCATGTACATCTCCGTAGTGTATACCTCGACCACAGCTTTGTCTGGACTTATCACAATTCCCAACAGATTCAGTTCATCCTGCAGCCCTCCACTGCTTAGTTCTCTCTATTCTTGATGTACCCCAGGGTTCAGAGGCAATCTACTCGGATGGCTCAATGGTTGATGGTCATTATGCGTTCGCTTATGCTCATCCAGGACATACCAACTTGCACTCCTTGCCAGGTGGCTGTAGTGTTTTCACTGCAGACCTGGTAGCCATCTCTCTCGTTCTTGTACATATCCAATACTGCGCTGAGGAGTCCTTCATTCTTTCAGTGCCTTACAAGCTCTCGAAAAGTGCTATTGTCGCCATCCTTTGCTAATGGGCATGCAAGTGTCTGTTTACATCCTTGAACAATGTGGACGATCAGTGGTCTTTGCATGGACCATGGAACGCGTCTGAATCCTGGGAAATGAACCTGCCGACAGGTTAGCCAAAGAGGCTCCTTATAAACTGAGCCTGGATATTGGCATTCCGGAATCTGATCTTCGATAGGTATTATGCCGCAGAGTTTTGGGCTCTGGAATGCAGAATGGCGCTCTCTGACTTTGCTGAATAAGTTATGTATGATAAAGGAGACGACCAATGTGTGGAGATCCTCCATGTGCACCTTTTGCAAGGACTCCATTGTCCTTTGCCAGCTCCGCATCGGCCATACTTGGCTGACTAATGGCCATCCCCTATGTCGCGAGGACCAGCTCAGTGTTGCTGTGGTTCACACCCAACAGTGGTCCACATTTTGTTGGACTGTCCAAATTTAGCTTTCACAGAAGCTCTCCTGCGAACCTTGCAGAACCAGCACTCCTGGAAGAAAGGATATTGCGGAGACATGGCTTAGTCACACCCTGGGGGGGTGTTTCTAGAATGAAATTTTCACTCTACAGCGGAGTTTGGAAGGTAGGAGGCGAGGTACTGGCGGAATTAAGGCTGTGAGGACGGGGCGTCAGTCGTGCTTGGGTAGCTCAGTTGGTAGAGCACTTGCCTGCGAAAGTCAAAGGTCCCGAGTTCGAGTCTCGGTCCGGCACACAGTATATCCTTCCTTCCAGGAGTGCTAGTTCTGCAAGGTTCGCAGGAGAGCTTCTGTGAAGTTTGGAAGGTTGGAGACGAGGTACTGGCGGAATTAAGGCTGTGAGGACGGGGCGTGAGTCGTGCTTGGGTAGCTCAGTTAGTAGAGCACTTGCCCGCGAAAGGCTAAGGTCCCGAGTTCGAGTCTCGGTCCGGCACACAGTTTTAATCTGCCAGGAAGTTTCATATCAGTGCACACTCCGCTCTAGAATGAAAATTTCATTCTATGGACAATCGTAGTTGTAAATTATGCACTATGATCGAAGCTCTAGAAACATGTAGATAACCTAATTGCATCAGTACTGAACTCTGTCTGGTATACTTTGGTGCATATTTTCGAGTATTAACCATGAATGGTCGTACTGCACAGTCACCTATCTACATTCACAATTCACATATCATACGGTACACGTAAAGTAGTCGAGGGGTGGTATGGCAATGATATGGAAATTGGGAAGCTTGCTTCTGTGTCATTGGTCGGCGTTGAAATTATGGAATAACTGATGAAAGTGCTAAAATTGATTGCACTATCAACTGTGGAGCTTATTACAGTATATTGTCCCATATCGACGGTGTCTTTTCTATCCCATCCATCCACCGGTACGCTGTTGATTACTACATAATGACTGACTGACACAGTCGTTTGAGATGGAGGAAGTCTTGGTGGGAGCAACATCTTCTGGGGGATGGCCAGCACCAAAACAGTGCTCGCGCACACAGCTGCAATATAGGGAATGTATGATACTGGTCTCTCTCAAACGTAACACCTAGACATCTGCCACTCCATCAGGCAGCTGTTTGGAGACGCTCCACAATACCGCAAACTCGTACAGTTTCTATATGTTGCGAAGTCTTCCACATTTTTGTCAATAGGAAACACCTCATCTGTCTTTAATTTCAATCATCCTGTATGTTGTGGGAGCAGATCAGTTTACACTGCACGATGTCCATTTTTATGTGACATTCTGTATTCCCCTGCCACACCTTGTACATAAAACAAGTCTTTAGTTTCATAACTGCAGTGAATCTAAGTTAGTTACAGATGTTTGTGAGGTACTGCAGCCCCTATGTATATATTTACTTGACATTTGTCTTGTTTACAGAGTTAGTGCAGCATGGAGTGTTATTTCTCCTATCAGAAATCTCTGCTATGCATTTGTCTGTTTCCTTGTAAGAGGCATTTTCTGTTGCTGACGATCAATTTATAGGACAGATGTAAGCATAGTATTACTTGTAAACTGTAATCGATTATGATCAGTGGGCGCTATACACCTCCAGAAAGCTATATGGTACAAATGTCACAAAAAATATTTGTGTTGTTTTGGTGTAGATGGAGTTAGTTTTATCATCTTGAAGTTTGGCACTCTAGTGAGAAGGACAAACGACTTCCAGGGTGGATGTATGTCGGATGTTGGCCATATATGTCCTGCATTAGAGTATTAAGAGCATTGCACTCCATATGACTAAAATTTCGTAAACCATATGGCTTTAACAGTGTAGCATGTTTAGGTACAGAACCGTGTAGCCTTAGAAGTGGGTGTGTTTTTGTTCTACGATCATTTCTCTCTTGCCAATATCTTCTTGGTACTGACCCGGACACAAGAACAATACTGAAGACTTGATAGCACAGTTGATTTACGTAATATGCTGCAAACTCCACCCGTATGGAGTTCCATCATGCATAAACCACATGTTTCTTCTTAACTGTCTGTTATATCACCAAAACAGTCTCATATCTACTATACACCGATAAGGGGTGCTAAGCTATTCGACATGTGCGCCTGTTGAGAGACCTTGTGCACTAGTGTGGCTGTTGTGAGTAAGATTGGTGCAGAACAGTCTTCAATGAACAGCAGTTATGGACTCAGCTCACTCTGTTACTTCACGAGATATGGAATATAGAGTGTATGGTACCCTCCTACATCTGGTGAGCTGCAAATTAAATCAGTGGCTCAGTGACAGTGTGGTAGGGAAGGCTGGTCAGAGACAGTGCAGGGGGAGCTTTCAATTTCCTAGTTTACCCTAAGAATGCGAAAATGCTCTGTGACTCCCATCTACATAGGGAATGGTGAGCAGCTGTAATCATATGAGGAGGAGCAGAAGATTAGTGTTTAACATCCTGTTGACAACAAGGTCATCAGAAACGGTGCATAGGCTCGGATTAGGGAAGGATGGGGAAGGAAATCGGTCATGCACTTTCAAAGGAACCATACCCGGTATTTTCCTGAAGCCATTTAGGGAAATAATGGGAAACCTAAATCAGGATGGCCACATGTAGATCTCTCCTCCCAAATGTGAGTCCAGTGTCTTAACCACTGCACCACCTCACTTGGTATTACACACTATGACCTAAGTGCTATAAATATGTAGATAACATGACTGCATCGGTATAGGACACTTTCTGGTATACTTTGGTGTATATGTTTGAGAATTATCCATTAATGGACATACTGCATAGTCATCTATCTACATTCACAGTCTAGTATATGTTACACACAAAGAGGTGGAGGGGTGGTTCAGCAATGATACAGAAACTGGGAAGCGTGCTGCCGTGTCATTGGTTGGTACTGAAATTGCGGAAAAACTGGTGAAATTGCTAAAATTCATTGCACTATTAAATGTAGTTCTTATTACAATACATTTTCCCATGCTGACGGTGTCTTTTCCATCCCATCTGTCCAGTGGAAAGCTGTTAATTGCTAAATAATGACTGACTGATACACTTGTTTGAGATGGAAAGAGTTTTGGTTGGAGCAACACCTGGGGATTGCCGCCACCAAAACAGTGATCGCATACATGGCTGTAATGTAAAGAATCAATGCTCTCCGTCTGCACAAAATGGAATGCCTAGACATCTGCTACCTCATCAGGGTGAAAGATGAGATTAAATGGAGAGGTCATCTTATTTGAGCAGCTGTTAGGAAACGATCCACAATGCTGCAAACTCTTCTGGTTTACGTATGTTAATGATGTCTTCCACATTTTTATCAATAAGAAACACCACTTCTGTCTTTTATTTCAACCATATTGTGTGTTGTGGGAGCAGCATAGTTTACACCATACAATTTGCAGCTTCCTATGAGAGCCAATGGATCGAAAAGTCAGTTTAGCACCTGAAATAGACCTTGAAGTCATGATGGAAAAACAGAATGTATGGCGGTGTACAAAGCTGTAATCATACACTGCTTGGATATGTTACAGAAGAAAAACTAATGTAACAAATGCTTATGAAAGAACAACACAGGGACCCTCTCTTGCGATTGATAGTGTGTGAGCTATGGTGCCCCTACAGTATGGACGATAAAATGTTACACTGATCTGTGCAAGTGACTTCGATCACTGTCTGTCTGCTCAAATGGACCAGTACCTGTATATTTAATAGGATCACCACATATGCTCGATGTCAGCACGCCGACAGTATTTGTTATCGATATATCAGAGGAGAGGGATGTGGTAATAGCTTATTGAATTCAGCAGCAGCTGATGTTAGTGGAGTTTTTATAGTTCGTAGTTTTTCGCTGCTGGATGCTACAAAGTAATGAGGATAAGGAGAATGTTTGGGTGACAGACATGGATCCACCCTGAGGGACACAGATCTGCTTTGTACTTTAGTACCTGTAGTTTGGAGATGCACTACAATTCAGTATCAAAATTCTAATCCTTCTTTCAGCTCCCACATGATGTGGTATCTTCATAATTTTCCCAATAAGGAACACCACGGTAACTGATCTTATGGCCTTTTTTCCTACCTTGTGTTGCTGGAGAAAGCTTTGTTTGACGCTGGCCTTATACATTGTACACGGTTTGCTGAGCCATGACAGGATGTTCTCATTTCTGCCGAATGGTGAAAACACGGTCCTACCACATTAACTCATCTCACCCTGTTTCTCCACAGGATGCAGAATGTCTTAGATATTGCACTCTCTGACTTCCGCTCAGTTCTGAGTTACAGTGGTACAATCACATGGACAAAGCTGCAGGGATTTGGGGGGGGGGGGGGCGGGGAATAGACTGAGGAACAGTTACAAGATGCAGAGGGCCTGTCTAAAACCACGCTGAAATTTGCTGTAAGGAGTCCTTAGCAGGTAGGTTCCAAAAAGGTGACTCGTTTCGAGATATGACAGTGCAACAAATATGATTCGCCGGTGGCTGAAATCATTAGAAGACATCTCCATATGATCAAATGTAAGTATATGGTTGAATGGAGAGACCTGACCCCAAATCACAGGCAGTATTTCTACCAGCAAGCGTTACACAATAGATCTGAAAAGTCAGTGGTCAGAGTATTTTTGTACATTTCTTATGATCTCATTTACATTTACGTTACATTTTTAAGTGATTCCTCAATTATCTCACCATCTACTGTACGTGATCATTCTCAGTCGACCATCATCCTCCCTTTCCTATAAGTCCATGGATATATTACAGAAGCTCTGTGACACTGTCTACATGGTATCAGGATAGAATGTTACAAATACTGTTTCTTAGCCTGGAAAATATGTAGCAATGCCAAGAGGGAATTGTAAATATCGGCTTAATACCGCGTTACTTAGCCGAATCACTTTCTAAATTCACTGATAAGGGTTACTTTATTACGAGCTTACACCACTGGCGACGTGCACCTGTTCTTTCGGTCTGTTAATACACACCCGACGATCACCGTCTATATTCAATGTCGTGGTATGTGTGTGGGATACCACTTCATTTGAGAGCAATACCATACCTAGATACATAAAGCATGTAGAGTTTCGAACATGGAAATTGTTAGCGATACTTGTGTGTGCCTAATAACCAAGACCGCTTTTTATGCAGGGTGACAGTATTGTGGTCGTTGCGATCTTGTTTTTAACATCTGGTCACTTGTAGGACGATTATGTCTCTCTTCCTGGTACCACGTGCAAGAAAATACAAATGAGGGGTATCCATCCGTCACAGATTTTCGCTCGTTATTGTTTGGTCGCACCAGAATTGAGTTGCTGGCGAAGTATTATACTTATTAGGGGATGTGTTACAGATTCACTGTGATTGGTGAGCTTATGACGTTTGTGTTGAGGTGTAAAGTTACAGTGGTCATTGTTCCAACATTAGCAAGGAAATGACTATGTGCAGTATGTAAGGGAGGTATGGATTTGACGTGGGAGATTGCGATTTCAGTGCACCGATAGCGGCAACATTGATGGAGGATTTTTCGTGGAAAATTATGTCTAGTCATAAGAGGGAGATATCAATAGTTCCAGAGCGACAGCTGTCAGGAGATGGTATTTCCGATACTTCACCCATTGACGAATGTCATTACATTGGGGCTGCAATTGTAATATTTAATTGTAATTATAGTGATAAATATGTGCCTGGTTTCCTACGACGACACCATTTGTTGCACAGGACGCATGGTGGAGGAAGCCTGTGCCTGGAATGAATGGACATTTCCGTCTTAAGTCTCTCGTGAACGGGGGGTACAAAGAAATGTTCCACCCATCTGGGTAGTTGGTTCTTGCCCACAGCTGCTGGGGCAGGTCATGGCAGTGGCAGCCTCTGGGTAGCTGAATAGCAAACTAATACTCATTATGAAATGGGCTTTCTATGCGATCACGTGTGTTGCATGTATTCTCCGCAGAAAATTGACTAATTCACAATTGAGGACCGCCAAGTGTTAGCGCTATTTATAACATCTGAATTCCGACCACTCCAATCATCCCCGGATGCCCTGCATGCCAGGAGGTGGTCCACACTGGCACACACATGTGTCTACCATACCACTGAGGCTTTGGTCACAGCAGCTGTTTTCTGTGACCTCTGAGTGTTGGCACTGGTGGTGTGTGAGGGTAATGGCACACTGTGTGTGGACATTGGGTAATGAGTGCATAGGAGGTGTAAGTGTTTCAGCAATCTCAAACATCTACCCATGACAACTACTATTACAGACTGGATCGTGGTTAAAGTGTGTCGTGTTTGTGCTTCTCAATACATCACAGTTGACTCTGTCTTGCTGTGGTACTAGCTGTTGCCTGTATCCTACCACACAGTAGGCTCTTCCTCCTTCAGAATGTAACGAAGAGAACTAATTTAGAAATTCTATAGTGCTTTAAAAACCCAATCGCAATGTCAAATTCTGGATAGACCAATTTATTGTTTCCAATAGTTGGATTGTGAGCACACACATCAGTCCAAACCCTGTCTAGAATTTTTAAGGACATATCCTGCAACTGTGTTCAAATTCGAAATTTTCAGCTACCTCCAAAGCAATGGACTTCCTACCAATGACCTAACTGTACCAGTATCCACCGATAGGAGGGAAGGGAAAAAAATCCAGTAGAGTTTGGAAACAGGGTGGTTGCAGGATTGAATCCAGCCAAACGTTCAAGTCCTGGTATCCACCGAGAGAAAGCAAGGGAAAACTGTCCCATACAAAGGGTATCGATTTAATTAATTAGTCAATCTATCTGATAAAGTGATTGAATATTTTAAAGACATCCGCAGCTGGGATTTCACACTGCTTTGTTTGTGGTTCGATCCGACCATGACTCACGGTGCGTGCAGTCCAGCAGTGGCACGTGGCAGGATGACAGGATGTGACCACTTGAGAAAGAGAGAGAGTGTGAGAGGGAGAGAGAGAGATAGAGAGAGAGGGGGGGGGGAGAGGGAGAGAGCACGCGTTTCGACAGGAATTTCTCAGGTGTCAAACATCAAAGGGTTGCTATCAGCAGCTGGTACTGCAGCAGCCAACAGCGTCACGGGACCCGCGCGTACGGAAATACGTGAAGCGGCTGGCACTTGGTGTGGCACGGTGGATGGCCGACAGCACATGCTTCACAATCGAAAGATTTTTTACAGCATAATTACGTGTGGTGAGTTTTGTTGACAGAATTTCTTGCACAATTGGAATAAGAAACTGCCACAATTGTGTAAATATTCCATACCGGCTTGTCACTGTCAAAATGTTTAAATAAATAGTATTCTATACACTGTAGTTAATTTCTTGACAAATTCTTTAAATAAATAAATAAACTATGTTCCAAACACTGCCTTGCATCCTATAAATTGTTTAAATATACAATATTCCACACATTACCTAGTCCACCAGAAATTGTTCAAACAATATTCCATAAACTGCAGTCGAGTTCTCCTTCACATTCTTTGAATGAATAAATAAACTATATTCGATACAATACCTTGTATCCAATAAATTCTTTAAATAACTATAATCCACACATTGACTTGTTTATCCGAAATTGTTTAAACAATATTCCATACACTACAATTGGTTCCCTCCCAAATAGCCAATCAACTGAGTCTTTTTCTAGCCAATTTCGAGATGAGGAAAGGGAAGGGAGGACTGGGGGTTTTCCCAGAGGGGGAGGGGTTAATTAATCCATCGATTTAATTCGTTAGTCAATCAAACTGATAGAGTTTCAGTGGACTAGTCGAGTAACTGAGGCCTGTAAGTGTGCTTGTATCGGTCATGGGAGTTTCGAGAGGGGTGAGTGTGGAAAAGGGGGAGAGGAGGGGGTCTGTCGGCTTTCTCGGAAGGACAGAGTATCCACAATGGTCGCAAACCACTTATCAGAACAATACGTTAAGGTCATAAATCAGTCAGCTGTCGCAATTTAATTTGATATCAAAAGTGACATAGAACAACAGGTTAAGGATCTGTCAGTCAAAACAGAACAGCAGATTAAAGGGGGATTATAAATTTGGCAACCATGCAGAGTGGGGCGATATCGCTATTCCATCTTGAATAAATTTAGTAAGAGTGCAGATTGAGGTGATGCTCTCTTTGCCCTACTACTGTCAACAAATGCAAATGACCCCCACATTCTTTGCCAAGCTACTATTTTTCGATGAGTCTGCATTCGCAAACCATGGTAGCATTATCCGGTATAACATGCATTACTGGTGTGTAGTCAGTCTCCACTGGTTATGGTAAGTTGACCATTAATGTGCCTTGGTCGCTTAACGTATGGTATGGCGTCATGGGAAACAAACTCATTGGTCCGTATTTTATCGACGGCACTTTGAATGGACGCAAATATCGAACTATTTTGGAACAGGAACTCCGGGTACAAACTGCATCTTGTTGCCCTGGAAGTTGAACTTATGTGGTTTCAGGGTGACAGTTGCAAGCGCATTATGCAGTTGAAGCACGGAAGGTATTAGACCGCGTATACAGGTCGGTAGATTGGCAGAGGTGGCCCTATTAATCAGCTCACTAGGTCGCTGGATTTGACATCTCTGGATTTCTTTCTGTGGTGATATTTAAAAGATAAGGTGTACCAGCAAGTGCCAACAGGCCGTGAAGACATGGGCAACTGCCTCAGAAATGCCTGTGCTGACATTCACGTAGATATGCTTCTGTCATGTCTCTGGTCATTTGAAAAGCGGATCACTGAGTGTATTGAAATTGGCGGTACTACTTTTGAACACTTAATCTAATAGAGTAGCTTTTGCCTCAAGCCGAGGCCGTAGTGGTGCGTCGAGAAGACCTCTGTTTGATATGTCGGAGGAATACATCGTTGCGAATGGGGTTTCAAATTAGAAATTATAAAGTACTGACCCGTCATAGCCTCAAAGCCTGCAGGTGGGGTCACACGTTTCATTGGATATTGAAGAGCCATTGAGTAGCATGTCGTAAATTATGATTGTGTACGTATTTCTATTCCTCCGATTAGAGCGCCATCTGTGGCGAAACGAAGAAAATGCTTCAGCCAAAATGTATGTAGATTTTATTGTAGAATTGTAATGTGCAATAAAAAACCGGTGTTCCCATTGAAGATTTTAGAGTTGCCTCCGCCGCCACGCGTGGGGCGGAGGGTGTGAGGATGGGGGTTCGAGTGTGGTAGCACTGGATGTCTCTTCCGAGACAAACAAATCAGAATTATAACTTTTTTTGATCCTATTTGTAGTTTCCGTGATATTTCAATGTCTTCAGTTAAAATGAACACCCTACTTATACAGGGTGAAGAAAAAAATCACGCACTCGGACTTCGCAGGGCAATTCCTCCCATACTAGTAATACGAAAATGTCTGTCAAAAATTTTCGTCCTGCATATATTTCGGGCTGTAAATGTACCTTAAGAATTGGCAGTCTGGGAATACTGTAATCACGTGTATAATATCTACGTCTGTCAGCAGACATTAGTAACAATGTGCAGTTGGTGCAATGGGTAGCGTTTTGGGTTACCATGCAGGAGTTCGAGGGTTCGATTCTAAGTTGAGGCTTATTTGCTTTTATTTACAAGAAGTAGTCAGCGTGGTATGGTATCTGGCGTGTTAATTGTCATACGGAGATTACACTATTAAATAAACCTCTCACACATCTTGGACTTGAGTTGCTTCGCTCCACTGCATCTGCTAGATTCCAAACCTGTTTTCTGTGTTCCCTTCCTCAGAGGTCCCATCGATTAATACCAAGTATTATTCACACCACGTTCAGGTCCATCAAATTTCGTTGGGGCCTTTCATCACCAGTGGGGCTAGCAACATGCTTTGCAAATAATTTCGATGGGATCGTTCGAGGAAGATACACAGAAAACAGGTTTGGAATCTAGTAGATGCACCGAGCGAGACAACTCTCGTCCACGACGTGCTAAAGGCTTCTTTAAAAGCTGACCAATGAAAACGAAAGTAATTACATTTCTGTGTCATGTAGACTGATTTTAGCTAATAAAAACAAATAAGCCTCAACCCAGCCTAGCTGCCTCGACCTCCTGCATGCTAGCCCAAAACGCTACACACTCCACCAACTGCAGATTAGAGCTCTGCCGCCTGACAGAGATAGTTAGCAGACGTGGGATTACAGTGTTGCCAAATTGCCAATCTTTAACGTCCATTGAGGAAGAAAGGAAGGAAGATTGTGTTTAACGTCCTGTCGACATCGAGGTCATTAGAGACGGAGGACAAAAGGAGGAATTGTGCCAAGGACGGAGAAGGAAATCAGCCGTACCCCTTCAAAGGAACCATCCGGGAATTTGCCTGAAGCTATTTAGGGAAATCACGGAAAACCTAAATCTGGATGGCCAGACGCGGATTCGAACCTTCGTCCACCCGTATACAAGTTGCTCGAAATATGCGCAGGACGAAATTTTGTGACGGACGTTTTTATTTTGCCAGTATGTGAAGTATGACGCAGCGAAGTCAAGAGTGCATGCATATTTCTTCATCACATGTGTGTGTGTGCGTGTGCCGCATGGAACTGTACATCGCTGTCCCTTGTAAACAAGGGTGTTCTATTTTTGCCATTTGTGAATGAATTTTTCTGAACACTTCACTTTCACTTTATGTCTCTTTAAAAACACGTGTTATGTGTTGGTTCTGTGTGTAAAAAATATATACAGAATTCCAAATGACGCTGTGTGTTTTTTGGTTGTCTTTTTTTCCATTGTATTGCCTGTAGGCAGTTTGACATTCATTTATTTGTTGTGTAGGTACATATGTTATTATTTGTCTTGGAGGACATTTTGGGCAAAGTTCGTTTCTTATTTAACAATAAAAGGATAACGATAAAACTATAATATAATAACATAACTGGAAACACATTTATTATATGCATACAACAACTGGCCACTGAGGATGCTTCACAAATAAAATGAAGCGAAACGCGTATGGCATAAAAACAGATAATATTTTATTTTGTTGCATAGAAGGACCACATCTTCTAGAAGATGATTGTGATAACAAAACATTAAGAACACAAAAATATTTTTGCTTTAAGAATTTTGGTCTCTCTTGTGGCAGAACATTAGAGGGAAAGAAATCAATATCTCGTACAACCTTCGTAACGAGTCACGAAAATAAAGAAAGCAGTAAAATGAAGATTACGAATAAGAAAAACCAAAGAGAGGAGAGAAACTGAAGTTGTTAAGTGATTGTAGTTGGTCAACACGATGATAGAAAAAAAATAGATCACGATAAACGCAAAAGTACAAGATCCATTACTGTAACAAATCTGACTGCGGTAAGAATCGGTTATAGTCGATGTAAACAGACGACCCCACCATCGACGTTCACCACGATCATGTAGTCGATGGTGTAAAACAGATTTTATACGGCAGATGTGCGAGTGTAGACTGTCTAGTGGCAAGAACTCTGTATGTCGTTACCAAAGCGTATACAGCGTCAGAAGTTGAGGTAGCGTCTGCCGTAGCTCAAAGTAACATAATACAGTCATGCTGTTCGCAATGTAAGTAGGGAAACGACGGCCAGTATCGGATAGCTGACTGTATTGGACAAGATCTGTTTCTAAACTCTAGTGCTACTGACAGCTCCTGTCGTTCCACTGCAGTGTGTACTATGGAGGAACAAGACCACTGAAGCAATTTTGAATCAAAACAACGGTGCATTTCGGAGTGGCAACAAGTTATCTGCTTCTAGTGAGTTTTTCGGTGCTAAGATTTGACTCTGGAGTGTTGTATTTTGTTTGCAAGTAAGGAATATTACAGTTATGATATCTTTAGATACAACTGATATTATTCTCTAATTGAAGGCTGTGACAAATTCTGGCTCACGTAATAGCAATGGGGGTTATAAACTATCATAGCGGTATGTTCGAATTGTATCGGACAGAGCAATTTCGGGTTGTGCTGGGCAAGGCATATAGTACAAAAGCTTAAATTTATACGGTTTTGTACTCTAAGAGGCAAAGATGGAGAAGTGGGGATAAAAGTGGGATAAAAAATTAAGGAAGCCGTAAAAAAATTACAGTTCTTGAAATGAGAATCAGGAAAGCGAGTGCGAAATATGCAGTTCCACGAAGTACATTACGTAATAGACTTAATTATGTACGGGGAAACATAGAACTGGCCATGAAATCTGTTTCGGGAAATAATAAGTTTCTTCCGAAAACATTCAGTGATGAACATAAAACAATATTATACGATGATGTTAAAAATTTAGGTAACCAGCTATGCCTCTGAGTAAAGATAAGTTACAATATCCAGTTTACCGTTTTGTAGAGAAATTGAAAGTAAAGTATGGGTTCAATGAGACAAAAATGAAAGCGGATAAAGACGTCCACAACGATTTTATGAAAAGACGCGAGCACTTAGTGATAAGGGCAGCTGAATCCACGAATTTGTAGTGAGCAGCAGGTTTCAGCAAGTAAGAAGTTGACAAATTCTTTGACAAGAATATAATGATAACAATGATGAGAATGGTAACAATAATGGTAATGGCAGATACCAAAAGAAATTAGGTGTACAAAATAGATATTTTCTGATATAGCGAGTTGCGAGGAAAGGAAATTTAACGTGACTTCACTAGCTAAGAATACTGGGAAATGAGGAATATCTGGTTGGAAAGGGGGATGTACTTGATGAACGAGGGGGTACAGGAACAATGGTAATCGTTATTGTTGCTTTAGTAGATACGTCAAACTTATTCTCAAGCTTTAGATGTTACTCATTTCTCTAATCTAAGACAAGAGGTTACTTAAGAGTCGGGTTCTTGTTACTGGAAAGGAACTCGAGAAAGTGATTTAATGATAGAGTGTGACAGAAAGGATTTTGCTTTGATGGGAACGGATGTTTCTGCCACGTTGCTCATATAAGGGCATAAAGGTCGAGGAGAGACATGAAGGACAGGTTACGTTGGTAAGAGAAGACAGAAGTTATGGAGATTTCTGTGCGTGTCTCCAAGCAGTCAGGTTAGCTGTGCGTATGACGGTAAAATACGATCAAAGATTCAAACACCACAGATATTGCGAACACGGGCATTCATAACCGGTTCCACAAGCCGTGAGCTCTCCCGAGAAAGACCTTGCAGGACAACATCGCTGTAATCAGTAGTTCGAAGTAGAAGTGTTTGTACAAGTTTCTTTTTCAGGTCAAGAGGGAAGAGTTTTTATATTTTTGTGGGGCATAGAGAGATGCTGATGGCTCCTTGTACACTGCAGTTACGGCACAGTCCAATTTAGATTTTCATCTATTATTAATCCTAGACACTTTACTGAGGGGCTTAAAGACGATAGGGATTGCCGATATTTCGGGTTATGAGCCTAGAGTGACCAATCAGTGCCGCTTGGGTTTTGGATGGACTGAGCTTTAACCCCATATACTGCGCTCATTTTTACAGTGCACGCAGGTCGGTACTGAGATTCTCGGTAGTTGTCTTCAGGTTTATTGGTTTTGCACTTAGATTCAATTGGAGGCCATCAGCGCACATGTGGTATTATCAGTAATAGAAAACTGATGACACATCACTGGTGTACAATCAAAAGAGTGTAGGACATAATACCGAACCCTGGGGCCCGCCTGATACTACCTGCCTCCATTGTGACTGTACGGTGCCGGGCATGACACATTACTGACTATAGGTCAGGTAGAAGCTAAACCACTGCACTGCACTTTGTAAGAAATTCAGGCAGCTAAGTCTGGCAAGTAAAATGTCGAAGTCGACAGTGTCAAAGGTTTTGCTTAAGTCTAATAAGCACATGGTAGTCCCTCTTGTACATCCATGGCAAGCTTCAGGACGTCTGTTACCTTTATTAAAACACACATTGTGCTGCGATGTTTTCAGAAATCTGATTGGCATCCCTGCAGTACATAGTTTTTAGTTAGACAGTTTGTTAGCTGGTCGTAGACTATGTATTCTAAGGCCTTAGTGCAGGAATAGTGCAAATAGGTCGGTAATTAGAGGGTGCTGTGGCAACGTCCTTTTTAGGTAGGGGCTTAACTAATCCTTGTTCCAGGCCTGAGAGTAGAGGAGTGGTTGAAGATATTTATTCTAGTGGGCAGGTTGTGGGTTAGTAATAAGCTTAGTCATCTGGACTGTGAAACCGTTGTGTCCAGTAGGTGCTGATCTGATAAGTATGATTGCTTTTTTTCACGGTTCTGCAAGTAACATGGTTTAGGTAGAATTTTTCGTGACTGCAATCTTTCGTTTCTGGTTCAGTTGTGATTGTAGGTAATGTGAAATACTGGTTCAGTTCTTCAACTGGGATAATGGGATCAGCTGCAGCTTTTACTTTGCCTTTACGAAGACTACATAGGTTTTCCCATAGTACAGCTGGTCTCTTTCTATTTTTGGTTAACGTTTGGGCATTCGAGTTTTGCGTTTCACACAGTTGACTCTGCTCCGCTTCTGCTTGTAAGCAATACGATTTTCAGGCTTAGGGTGCAGTTTTCATGTCCTAAGTGCAACGTCTCTGAGGTTCATGAGCTGTTTCAGTTCTTCAGTTAGCCAAGCTGCAGGTTTCCTTCTTACTTTTCCGGTATTGACGGGACCATATTTTTTGTATAATTGAATAACTTTGTTAGTAGATCCGTGAAGTTTTCGTTTATATAAGAGATGGGAATAGAAGACGTCGCACAAATTATTTCTTTCACCTCATTTGCAAATTACTGTGTTTGAAATCTCGGTATGTAGCCATTTGTGGTTTCTTTCTGGGACATTGTGGCGAGTAGATCATAAAAATTATGTCATGGACAAACATGCTAGGTGCAGACATTTGAGAGGTGCGAACTACTCTACTTGGGGATATCGTTGCAAATGTATCAGTGAGAGTGTGGTTACTGTTCGTATGTTCGGTAGGAGTAAGCTGGCGTAGCAATACGTTTGAAGTAGAAAGAATCTGCTTAAATTTCACACCGGAAGGAGTAATAGAAAATTTATGATGGTGTCATCAGCTCATTTATATGCTCGTGTGTCTATACGAGACTTGAAAAAGTTGTTCCGAAGCAGTCAAACCAGCCTGCTGTAGGAGGTTTGTCGAGGACACAAAAAAATTTTCAAATGTGTGTGAAATCTTATGGGACTTAACTGCTGAGGTCATCAGTCCCCAATCTTACACACTACTTAACCTAAATTATCCTAAGGACAAACACACACGCCCATGCCCGAGGGAGGACTCGAACCTCCGACGGGACCAGCCGCACGTCGAGGATACACATCAGGCACTTGATCTCTAGGAACATATATTCCGCTTCATTACTGATGGATGTGCGCAGCAGAACAGGTGATAAATCAGAGTGTATGTACGCCCCTACTAGATTTACCGGTTTTGTGTGAATACTTGATTTGAACTAGATCTCCGACGGAAGTATCACATGGATGTCTATATCTTCGAATATATGACGGCTTCAAGACTTTGTAAGTAATAGTCTAAGAAGCCGACCTTGCCTAGGGTATTGGACAGGTCACAGGTGGCTGTAGTGAACGTTCTATCAGATATGGTGGACAGCTGCGAATACAGAATAAGCCGTCCCTGACCAAGGCAAAACAAAGCCAAATCCACTTTGCGTCGGTCTTGTAGCAAGTGACAAAGTGGTCAGCGTCTGTTCACCAGTGGTGCGGCTGAAATTTGTATTCTGGAACTATCTCTTCCAGTCTTAACATTCTGGGTTTACTCAATGAGTCTACTCAGTCCCACCTGATTCCAGGTACAATCATCATGGAGCATTTTCGTAATAATTGTATTACCCTAGGTGGTCAATCACAGCCAGTATCAGTGGTGCAACTGGTCTTTCGGATTCTAGGGCGGTCAGGTCAAAATGCAATATGATTGAGCGGAGGAAGTCGGAGTCCTCTGGCCAACTTAAAACCAAAACAAATACGTTTTTTGCAACACTTAACATATAAACACTTCGCAACCAAGTAAACTTCATAAATTGGGGGATGCATTAAAAGAACAGAAGATTCAAAACTGGGCACTTCAGGAAACACGAATGACGGACAATAACTCCATGGATTTTGGCAATTATCGTCTTTTTAAAAGTAAAACTGATAAGAGAATACTTAATAATGCACCACATCTGGAAGTTGCTTTTGCAGTCTCCAAAAATATTTTAAATTCAATAATGGTGGTAAAACCCATTAATAACAGACTAATGACAATTTCTCTTAAATGCTCAAATAAAGCATACACTTTAATTAATGCCCATATGCCAACCAATGACGATAACCATAAAAATCCTGAAGAACTTAATTAAACTTGGGAAACGTTAGAAAGCTTCATCTCGTAAATTCCCTCAAACTATATTAACATTTTAATCGGTGATTTTAATGCTCAACTAGGTCAAGAGAAAAAATATAAGAAAACGGTGGGTGTATTTCCTGCACATAAATGGACTAACCAAAATGGCCAAAGACTTGTTGAAACGTGCAGAAACGTTAACCTTAAAATCATGTCAACACATTTTAAAAAGAACCCTTCTAAACAAAAAACTTGGCGGGCACCCAATACATTTATTGGGGAATTTCAAATCGATCATATAGCAATTTCTTACACTAACCACACACAAATTTTAATTGACCAAGTTAGGAAAGGTGCTAATGCTGATTCTGACCAATATTTAACGCGAATAAAAGTAAAACTTCAACCCCAAAAACTCTTCAAAACGAAAAATGTTATCCCAAAATGTGACTCTGCTAAAATAACCCCTACTCTGACAAGCGAAGTTGACAAGAAACAATCCAGCAGTTGGCAGAGCCTAAAAGAAAAGTTCATCAAAACAGCACAACATTTAATTCCGCCTCGAAAGGAACAAGAACACCTTTGGTGGAACGCGGATTGTGAAATAGCAGTTAAATATAGGCATGAGGCATTAAAAAATTGATATAGTATCAAAACTGAAAATACGTACAATACCTTTATAACTGTCAGAAAAGAAATATCTAAATTAATCTTACAGACTAAAGAAAACTACGAAGACCCGCAAGGGTAGCCGAGAGTGCTAAATGCGCTGCTTCCTAGACTTGGGTAGGCGCGCCGGACCCAGATCGAATCCAGTCTGCTTTCCGCAGCGCTGCGGCGAGGACGTCTTGTTTACGTCCCGTCCGCGCGGTCGCGAGTGCCCGTAGTTGTTTACTACTTCGTCGCCGCTAGTTTAGAGTCCATCACTACCGACGCAACATGGCACATTCATACAGACAAACCACCATCAAGATCAGTTTTCAAACCGATCATGCACGACCGCGAGCTTTTGAAGTGGAACGTTTTCTACGTGACGACGTTAAAATTGACCCGCGAGACATAATTGGTATCCATCTCTCTATCACGAGCAGTGTTGTCTACGTCAAGCTAGTAAGTGACGAGGTGTGCAACAGAATCGTGAGAGCACATGCGAACGATCTTAAATTCAAACATTCTGATGGACATATTGGGGCGGTCTCTATCGATCACGCGGGGCTTGGCCTCCGTACGATACGCGTCTTCGAACTCCCTTTCGAAGTACCACCGGACGTAGTCACCGCGGCTTTCCAGCCCTACGGCAGAGTGATCAGCCATATGGCCGAAAAATGGACCTCCTTTACAACGTACCCCGTTCTTAACGGGGTACGACAGATTAAAATTGAACTGACCAAACATGTTCCGTCATATCTTGTCATCGGCGGATGTAGGGCGATCATTATGTATGACGGTCAGCCACGCACTTGTTCTGGTTGTGGCCAAGAAGGGCACGTCCGGTCGGATTGTCTCCGACGACGGCTTACTCAAATCCCGACAGGTGAATCTATGACTCCTTCTACGGTGACGACCCTTCCTCTCAATTACGCCGAAGTTACACGGGCAGCAACTCTTTCCGATGCTGACGACAGTCGTCCGATAGCCGCCCCCGATGGAGAGACCAAAATGGCTTCTGCAGTACAGGATCCGGCCTCTACAACGGCGCCCCCACCTGAAGATAATCACCGATCGACCTTGCAAGAAGGCGTGGATGCCAGAATGGACATTGACCCACGGGTTGTGCCGACAGCGGCTTTTCTTCCAGACACCGGAGCAGCTGACGAAATCCACCCACATTCAGATACTGAAACACACGTCCGTAAACAGCGTTCCCCGCGAAAACACAAGAGACGGCGGCGTGCTCCATCGGACGAGTGTTTGCAGCGATCGTCTGACATGGACTGTGGAAATTCCGACGACGGTACCGGCGGTACAGAGGCCGCTGTAACTTCAAACTCAACAGATCGCCGTGGTGACGGCTTCAGCCCCTCAGACCCCACAGCACAGCAGGATCACAAGCAGACATCCGCTGCCGATTCCCAGCCAGCAGAGCCGATGGAGTCAGCGCCGAGTGCCGCAGCAGCCACTAACAGCCACCAACAGCCGATGGTGTTTCACGGCGACTGGGCGGACGACTGTGAGGAACACTCCTTGCCCATCGTGTCGGACGACACGGGGGGAAATTTACCCCACCAGTGTTGATCCTTTCCCGCCGTCAGTTACAATGACGAGACAGCCTTACCAGGGTATTGATGGCCAACACGGATGCTGTGGATAGACCTCAAACTTATCGCGTTGCAACTATAAACATTAACACTATACGGAAGCGCGCTAAGTTATCCTTGCTTCAGGATATGTTGAACTCTGCTTCCATCGACATCGCCCTTCTCCAGGAAGTGTACGTCGACGACTTCCCAGGCATGTACGGTTACGATGCTTGCGTCTCTCCAGCTTCCCCAACAGGCAGCGGTGTCGCTGTACTTCTTCGGGAAGGGATAGTGGCGGACGATATCCTGTTTCTGCCTGGGGCAAGAGGAATGGCACTCACAGTACTGGGGGTCCGCCTTATCAATATCTACGCACCTTCCGGGACGGACAAACGTCGCGAACGTTCACGATTCTTTGCGGAAGACGTCGCCCCGCTCTTCCAAGGCCGCCACGACCATCTGGTGTTTGGAGGTGACTACAATTGCGTACTGGCGCCCAGAGATCAACTCCCACGACATAATCCGTGCCCGGAACTCGGGACGCTAATTCGAGACCTGCAGATGGTGGACACTTGGGAACATCTTCACGGCCACCGACCGGGATTCACGCACTTCACAAGTCACTCTTCCAGTCGTATCGATCGGATTTATGTCTCACGCTCTCTCGCCGCTGGAACACAGGGTGCGGAACTGTGGCCTGCAGCATTCTCGGACCACTCAGCTTACATTTGTGCCGTCACCCTGCAGCGGCAACAAGTGTGGAGAAGCCGCAGCCCGTGGAAATTAAACATCGCTCACCTGTCGTACCCGGATTGCCGCCAAGCCGTTGAGGATACGTGGCATTCGTGTGAAAATCGCCTCCGTGCATATCCCACAACGATCCGCTGGTGGTTGGACTGCGCCAAACCGGCACTGAGGCGAACGTTGATAACCTACGGTCGTGACCACGCTACCTGGCGAAGACATACACTCGACTTTTACTTCCGGGTCCTGCGCGACTGCGATGCTATGGCGCCGTCTCCGGAACGACAAACGGCGGTCCACCGTGCTAAGGCTCAGATCCTCGCTCATATGCGACGCCACCTAGAGGGGGTAGTCATCCGCTCGAGGACGCAGGATCGGATACCGAGCGAACGCCCGTCAATGTTCCACGTCCTTCGTGAACGTAAACGACGCCAACGAGCGCTGATACGCTTCATCGACACGGAGGACGGTCATCGCCTCACCACGCAACACGACATAAACACAGCGTTCTACAATCATTACTCCCAACTCTATTCCGCTCAGACCCCTGATCCGACAGCACTGGAGGACGTCTCTCAGACGATTTACGGCACCGTCACCCCGGCAATGGAAGCGGCCTTGATGGAAGAAATTACAGAAGAAGAAGTGATCGACGCCTTTCGAAAAGGTGCTGTCAACAAGTCTCCGGGTCCTGATGGCCTCCCCTTGGAATTTTACCGGACTTTTCAATATTTATTAGCCTCCCGATGGACGGACATCTGTCGCGAACTCCTATCCCCGGACGTGCCGCTCCCTGCGGCCCTTGTGGAAGGAATGATTATTCCTATTCACAAACCGTCCGGTGGCTCACGACTGCAGGACTACCGCCCGTTGACGCTATTGAACTGCGACTTTAAGATCTTTTCTCGACTGTTGGCGGCGCGGATACGCCAGACCCTACGAAATGTTATCTCACCCGATCAAACGTCATTAGGAGGCGACAATAATATTCAAACAGCACTCAGTGAATATCGTGACTTGATCTCACTGGCGAGGGCATGTCGTCTGAAGGGTGCACTGGCGGCAATCGATTTTAGTCAAGCTTTCGACCGAGTGGACCACAACTATTTGGAAGCGGTCCTCCAACATATGCGGTACCCACAGCCATTCGTCACTGTCGTCATGCGACTCCTTCGTGGCGCGACGTCCAAGGTGATCGTCAACGGCCGACCTTCGCAGCCCCTCACCATTTCTCGATCGATACGCCAAGGGTGCCCTCTGTCCACTTTACTTTACGCTGTGGCCATGGAACCTCTCCTCTGCGGCCTGCGCCAACGACTAACGGGTATGACGTTACGAGGCCACACTTTCCGGTGTAAAGCGTACGCTGACGACCTGGTGATTGTCATCCGCCACGGTGACGACACCGCTAGCGCACTAAATTGGATAACGAAATATGGCATGGCCGCTGGTAGTCGTATCAACGTCGCAAAATCGGTGGCGATGAACATCGGGGTCGGATTGTTTGAGAACAGTGTCACCCCCTTACAGCTCAGAGATAGTTTGAAATGTCTCGGCATTGACTTTACAGACGATATACGACGGACCGCTGCTCACAACTTTCGACGGCTTTTACGGAATGTTCGGACTGGAATTGCCAACAACCGCCTACGAGCCCTGGACATCGTCCAACGGACCCAGTACGTTAACTCACATTTAGCGTCACGCATTCCGCACATCGCCCAGATATTACCTATACCGGTGATGTTAGCACGCCGTATACATGCGGCTTTTGGGTCCTTCGTGAGTTCAGGAATGCTTTTCAAGATCAAATATGAGACTCTCACCCTTCCTCCGGATCGGGGAGGGCTTGGCCTTTATCACGTTTATGACAGAGCGGTCGCCCTATTTGTGAGCACATTAGTCAAACTACGGCACCGCCGTCCGGACAGTCTGACCAGTTTGTTAATAGAAGAACTAGCACCGCCCTCCCTGTTGCCGCCTGTGCCGATACACCACGTCCCCTCCTCGCTCTTCTACATCGGTGTCTTTTACCTCGAAATCAGTTACGTTCGACTTGCCTTACCAGCGACTCAACTGGCGACGGCAAAGACGGTTTATAGGGTCCTACAACGTGGACGACCCGATAACGTCGTGGAGAGGAAGCACCCGAACGTCAACTGGCGAGTAGTGTGGAGGACAATTCACCACGTAACACTGGACACTGACGTCACGTCGATGTGGTATATCACTGTCAACGGTAAGCAGGTGACCAGATCAAGGCTACATGCGATCCACATGGTGGACTCACCCACGTGCACGTACTGTGGCGTTCAAGACGACGATGAACACCGTCTTAGCTGTGGCGAGTCTACGGCAGTGTGGCACTTAGTGAGGCAAATGTCAGCATACTTCCTTCGGGTAACGCCGAATCATATTGACCCCAAGACTATCTTATTCCCGGATGAAACGTATTACCCACGCACTAAAACTAATGCAATGACGTGGCTTCGTGGACATGCAGTGCATTATTTGTTTCAAGACGGCACTAAGGACACTTTAGACTTTTGGAACTATTTGCAGGAACGACATTGCAAGATCCTCCGTAACCCTAAGTATCGACAATATTTTTCCAATTTTTTGTGGAGTGCGTTCCACGACCCTCCACGTAGCTGGAACATCACGGGTAAGAGAAGCTAAAATTACAATACGATGATAGAACACTACACGGTACGACGTGGGATCTACTTTCATCATTACGAGAAGTCATACCTGGATGATACAGCAGATGGAGAGTTTCGTTGTGAACCCTCACCCTCTGTAGCAGTATTTGCCCCATTTCCTCTTTTTGTCCCCGGTGCGAAAAGGTCTTCGCAGTTTTAGTTTCCCCATCCGGTGCAAGATGTAGCACTGGTTAATGGTGGTATGGATTCCACCCTTCAGTTTTGTTTCATGGTTTCCTTCGCCCCGTATTTGTTCTCTTTCTTTATGCCTTTTTCTACAACTATTAGCATGGTTTTAGTTATGTGCGTCCCCAACTCGACGCAAAGAGTGCACTTACTAGTTTTCAGTTCCTTACTGTTAAAAAAAAAAAAAAAAAAAAAAAAAAATTAAAAAAAAACAAAAAAACAAAAAAAAATTTAAAAGAAAAATTCAAAATAAATAAATGAATAAATAAAATTAAAAAAAAAAATCACAAAAAAAAAAGAAGTGGTCAGCGCGACAGACTGTCAAAAAAAAAAAAAAAAAAAAAAAAAAAAAAAAAAAAAAAAAAAAAAAAAAAAAGAGTGCTAATGCGCTGCTTCCTAGACTTGGGTAGGCGCGCCGGACCCAGATCGAATCCGCCCGGCGGATTAACGACGAGGGCCGGTGTGCCAGCCAGCCTGGCTGTGCTTTTTAGGCGGTTTTCCACATCTTGCTAGGTGAATACTGGGCTGGTCTCCAAGTTTCGCCTCAGTTACACGACTCACAGACAGTTGAAAACGTTCGCACTACTTCATGACTTACACCAGATGCAGACAGCTGGGGTACCCTACTTCCATTCTGGGGGGGGGGGGGGGGGTTGGGGTGGCGTCAGGAAGGGCATACGGCCACCCTCTGCAATTCACACTGCCAAATCCGTAATAACAAAGCCGACCCCACGTTCGAGTGGGACAAAGGCCTCAAGAAAGAAAGAAAGACTAAAGAAAACTACGAAAATGCCCAATGCTTAGAAATCGGAAAAGACTTCCAAAAGAACAATACAAAAAAAACTTTTATAAAACATTCAGAACAAAACTGACCGGTTATCAACCTCAAAGTCTTTGTTTCAAAACTGAAAATAACAATTTGGCACTTAACAACCAGGAAAATTGTAAGATACTTGCTAATTATTTTGAAAAACTGTTAAACAGGTCAGAACCAGCGAATAAAGTCCAACCACAGAAAACTAATAACGTCAATCCTAACTCTAAAGAACCTCGTGAAATCCAAATAATCAAACAAATTAAGCGACTTAAAAACAATAAAGTATCTGGAGAAGATGGTATAATTACTGAAATCATCTGGCCGTTGCACTATAAAAGAGGTCACTCAACTAGTAGGACATATCTGGCAAACCGAAAAAATACCCGAGGACTGGAAAACTGGCCTAATGCATCTATTGCATAAAAAAGAGGAAAGAACCGATGTTAATAATTACCGAGCGATCTCTATTCTCCCGGTCACATACAAAATTTTCATGCAATGTTTGCTTCATAGAGCCCAAGAACAGTTAGAACTTAAAACTGGCAAATACCAAGCAGGCTTTAGACTGAACAGATACTGATTGAAAAAAATCTTAATTTCAAACTAATCTTTAGCCGCTAAAAGATTTCTAGTAACAATATTGTATGCACATTTGTGGATTTTGAAAAGGCCTACGACTCAGTTCATCGTGAATCTCTTTTCCAAATTTTAAAGGAAAAAGGGCTAGATAATGAAACTATAACAGTGATTAAGGAAACGTTAACTGACTCTAGCTCTAAATTTAAATCCACGGGATAAATTTCTGAACCGTTTGGTATAAAGACTGGTGTTAGACAGGGAGATGGACTCTCCCCATTACTGTGTAGCTTTGTTTTGGAAGAGGTAGTTACAGAATGGTGAGAGCAAAAGCCGAGTCAAAATGTAGATCAATCAATCAAGTTAGGTAAAAGTAATATTAGAGTAGGCTGCTTCGCCTTTGCAGACGATCTGGACGTTTTAACTAGGGATATTACCACTGCTCAAAAAGAAAAAAAAAAATTAAATTCTTAAAGAAGTTGCGGAAAAAGTAGGACAACAAATATCATTCGAAAAAACGGAATATGTGACATGCAACAACCAACCACCAAAGTTTTTGAACACGGAAATGAGGGAAAATAAAAAGGGTTTCTCAGTTTAAATAATAGGAGGAAATCATACAAGAAAATTCTCTGGAAAAAGCTTAAAACAAAATTCGCTATCAAAAAATGGTAACTGCATTCAGAGTAAAACAAAATATTTATAATAAAAAACCACTTTCTAAATTCAGTTAACTTAGACATGACAGCACTGTAATAAAACCTGAATGTCTTTATGGAGCAGAAACTTTAATTTTAAACAGAACGAGGGATACAGAAGAAATTCAAAAGAAAGAAAGGAAGATTGTTAGGAAAATATTAGGCCCCAAAATTACTGCTGGAGAAACTTATAGGCTGAGAAGCAATACAGAAATAGAAGAACACACAGACATACAGGGTGACATGAGAAAACGAAGACCTAAATTTTATCGGCACATTAAAAGAATGGCACTCACTAGGTCGACAAAAGAAATAATAGAATTATAAGGAAACGGAAGTAAAGCCAAAACTGAGCCAATTAAATGGGTCGCTACGATTAAGGAGGATCTTAAAGCAGCTGGTATAGCTCAGGCAGACGTTACGGATAGAAAATCATTCAGACAAAAGGTAATTGATTGGAAAGTTGGTCAGAGGGAAATTAGAAAGCGGATTGGAACACTGTGGTCTGATGAAAGAAAAAGGCTTCATTCTGAAAAGATGAAACATCAAAAGCGACATTGATTGATTATACCTCTCGTGGAGCACACAAAAGCCGCTGCTGGACAGTCTTGACACTGGGTGAGTGCTAATGAGGGAACAAAGCATAACGTGGTGAGGTGGGGTACTTACAGGATGGAGAAAGATTTTGTGGCCAAGACCAGTGAGGTTTGCAGCGGTTGTTAAACAGCCAAGTGGAGACAGGAAAAGAAACTCGCTAAACAGGGCTAGAATAATGTTGTGTCAAAGAGTATTGAGGACAAAATCGTCGTCGTCGGTTGATAATCGTATCCGAGTTTTCATTTTTCTCCTCCATTTCCATTACTGCATTGCATTTCAGGTATGGAAACGCCTATGATGACTTAGGAGACAACTCCTGCATGAAACATGCGGCCACATACATTACACACAATAGGGGGTGGAGGACGTGGCTGCTACGGTCGCAGGTTCGAATCCTGCCTCGGGCATGGATGTGTGTGATGTCCTTAGGTTGGTTAGGTTTAAGTAGTTCTAAGTTCTAGGGGACTGATGACCACAGAAGTTCAGTCCTATAGTGCTCAGAGCCATCTGAACCATCTGAGCCATCTGAGGACGTGGCTGGGCCTGGCGAAGTTTGCATCTGTGACGTTTTCATTTTCCTGCCTCCGACGTTCCAGATCAAAATGTGAGACAGCAGCTGAAGTAGTTGTGCGCCAGTGTCTACAATCTTCTGCTGCGGCGCACCAATTACTCGGGTCAATCTTTGGATTCTATCTGTTTTTCTTGAATTGGTGCTCACTTCACTATACAAAATTTTCGAGGAAGTCTTTTGTTTAATCGATGTTGTTCCACTACTTTTGTTTTTAATGCAAATCCTACACCGTGGGTGCGCGGTTTTCCCGCATCCTTTCCCTTCCAAAACATGGTGTACCCTGAGCTTGCCTCACTGATGTGTCCTTCGCCTGATAGTCTGCTGCTTTGCCTGATAGCAATATCTATATCTACTCTAGCTAGCTCATGGGTTATAAAAGCTGTTCTTCTTTCTGGTCTGTTACCATTTAAGTCCAAAAGAGTCCTGACATTCCATATTCCAGTAGTCACAGTCATGTTGTTCTTTCTCGGTTTTCGTCCACAAGTTAGGAATTGCCTTCTGGATGCGGATTCCCAACTGGGCACAAGAATGACTACCGATTTTTAGCCCACCTTTTCTAGAGCCTTTTTCCATTTAGGGTGGACGGCAATTATCGTAAATAGGCCTGCTAAATGGTGACTAAATGCTGTGTGTGTGTGTATGTGTGTCTTGAGGGGGGGGGGGGTAGGGGGGGTAGGGGGGAACGTAGATGCAGCAGTTGAGTCAACACAATATGAGATATTATTCAAAATGGATAGGGGCGGCAGTGGTATGAATGGAAAGGAAGGGGGGTAATTCAGAGGAAGGGTTTAGTCTATAGAAATGGGTCCCCAAATTGGCGGGAGGAACCAATATTCATGAGATTATTAGACTCAGATCCATATTATCTGGCAAATATATGTATAAAATGTTGTGTAGAGTCCATATTATCCCTATCTATTACACGCTGCTTGAGTATATGCTTCATTGACATATACATCACAGTTTGCATGTGGGTTAAGAAAATAAATGCACAATATAAAGTATTTTCTCAAGCGTAAAACAACATCTGCTCGCGTTATGTCTGCTTTTGCACGCTGTGTGGTTCTTTAGTAGATACAACAGCGAGGAACAGGTGCCATTCACGAGCACAGAATTCGTGCATTAATTTGTTCTACATCTAATATCAAACAGCACAAATAATACATAATTTCGTTGCTGTATTAGCAGCATCAGTTGCTAACAGTAGATTGAAATGCAGAAGTATCCACAGATACAAAATATTTATAAATCTGTCACTCTTCAGTGCAATTTCTAGGCAGAAGATGCCGAGGCCTGGCCACTATGAGAGTCTGTAAGCGTTGTGCAACTCGCAAACGCACAATAAGGCCTTAGTGCGTGAATGTTCGAACTTAGTATACACTCTCCGTTGGAGCTGAGAAGAGGGAACGCTTCCATCTGATTGGCAGCGGATCAATCGTTCGTGGCAGCGGCCTCGTGCCGCGGTGGCGAAAATGCGGCGACGTAACTGCCGGAGACAGGATAACGGCCGATACCGCAAAACAAAACAACATCTAATAGTTCAGTCGTTAAATCAGTAGGTTATTCTTTAAGGCGGTAACAAATGAGACAAACTGTATGATGGCGTAATACCAGATAATTTCTGCGGATGTTGTATTGTATCTATAAAATTACAGCTTATATGAAGGGCTTATTTCAATACTGGTACAAGTCCATTACCTCCACTTTTCTGCCTATAATGCTTCTGAAATTAATGATCCAAACAAACAGAAAGAAAGGTTCATCTCTAGCAAGAAGCCATATGCTTGAATATTTCTGATATCTCAACTGCAGATGTTTCAGCGCTCATTTAACTTTAGGACTCTGTATCTCATAATGAACACAAATGGACTTGTACCACTATTGAAATAAGCCGTTCATATTATATATATAATAACTTAAACCGGTGGCAGCATCACCCAAAAAATTTTCCACGGCTATGGCTCCTGCCAAAATAAACATGATAAAGAGGGTGTTCCAATGTTTCTCGTTCTTCAAATCTCTCACCGATTGGAAACATCTGTTTATGAGTTCCCGAGAGAGTAGCACCCCACCACTCGCCAGCAGCTATAATTGATGAAGTCTGTGAAGGTCTCGCACTAGAAGCCTGCATCAAACACCGCTGACATTCTAATTTACCGCACTTTTAGTTTGTTATTGTCTATAGTCCCCATTGTTACATTTAACAAAAAGTGTATGTTTGCACAAAAAATACACTTTCTAAGTGTTATTACAATCTGTTTGCTGGCTAACAATACAAGCCACTGATTAAATGGTTCAAATGGCTCTGACCACTATGGGACTTAACTTCTGAGGTCATCAGTCGCCTAGTACTTGGAACTACGTAAACCTAACTAACCTAAGGACATCACACACATCCATGCCCGAGGCAGGATTCGAACGTGCGACCGTAGGGGTCGCGCGGTTCCAGACTGTAGCGCCTAGAACCGCTCGGCCACCCCGGCTGGCCGAGCCACTGATTACCATTCCACTCTGTGAAAATCATACAACATTACGCAATGTTTGCGGTGCAAGCTTTAATTGATTCACCCTGTATATGAAATGATCGTGCGGCATTGGTGGCCGGCAGCCCCAACCGGGGAAGTTTGGCCGTCGTGTGCAAGTCTCATTTCAGTCGATGCCACGTTGGGCGACTTGCGCGTTGGTGATGACGATGATGAAAGGATGATAATGACAACACAACATCCAGTCTACGAGCGGAGAAAATCACAAATCCGGCCGGGAATCGGACCCGAGCCCGCTGTAGGGGAGGCAAGCACGTTACCACTCAGCTAAGTAGACGGACACCCTGTATATAATACGTGCATACTGAGGATTCATTTGTTACGGACAGTGGCATCCAATGGCTCTCCGGAGGTCTATCTGTGCGTCCACTGTTTTGATTCTGGAGGCAGTAACTGTGCTGACTTTAGAGGTGAACAGTGTTTGCCAATATTCATTGTATGGTACAACCATACACCGCCATCGAGTATGTACAACTGTTAAACATCTTCTACCATTTGAACGGGGTCGCACTGAAGGCCTGCTGCAAGCTGGATGGACGTATCGACAGATTCCTACACCTGCTGGGCACATGTTACACCAAAAGGTGATGTGCTTTTTCAGCAGGACAATGCACGTCCATATACGATGCAACGTGCTCTTCGTGGTGTACATCAACTGCCCTAGTCAGGAAGATCACCACATGTGTAGCCAACTGAACACGTATGGGCACATCATGCAGAGGGAACTCATTCCTTCTCAGAAGCCTGCAAGAACCATTGCCGAATTGCAACGAAAGGTGCAAGATGCTTGGGACAGTCTATTGCAGGATGTCATTCGGCGCCTTTATGATCATTTGCATGCGAGAATACAGGCCTGTGTTGCCGCCACATTGTGCTAGAATTTGTATTAATGTGACTGTTTCGGTGCCATTTACTGTGACGTGTGTTTCATTTGGTCTGAATTTGTTATCATGTACTCCCACCATGCTGAACTAGCTGTCACATCGCTTGTCAATAAAATGGCTTTGTCCAGAGGGTGTAACATTTTTCTTTCTGGCAGTGCGTGTGTATGTGTGTGTGATCGAAGCAGAAAAGTGTTTTGTTTGTGTTTAAAATCTATGTCCGTTCAAACAAATACTGTATTGAACTACTTCCATGTGCTTTTAAATTTCCACACGAAGATTTCTCTGCAACGGATGGTGACTGCGCATGGTGACATAAATCAATACACCTGGAAAAGTAAAGGAAGGATAGTGGATCAGAAAGTGAAAATGTAGTGGAGAAACAAGGAAGTCACCAGCGTGAAGAACGGAATCCTCTGCGATTTCTATGTAACGTTCCGTGCTCATCCACTAATTACCGAGACGTTGCGTCCAGCAACATCAGGGGTCTGAAAGTTTGCTGTTTTTAGTGTTACTGCAGTTTCAGTGCTTGTTGCGGACCTTCTTTGATTGTAATCATATCTTCCTTTTTATTGACTGGTTTAGTTTCACGATAAAGAGTTAGGTTTAATTGGTATATTAGCTTTCCTCGTGGTACTTGCCACACACTTCAGCCAAAATTTCCAACAGTGGAACCTCCCTTTCACGAGGCACTTGCCCTGTGTGTTCACAGCTGCCCATTGATCTTCTACTGTTCAGTAAAACATATGGCGGATATGGCGTGGATTATGTGAATAAAGATGAGTCTGCTGCTTCGTTCCAACTATTCTTCGGTCTCCTTTATTAAACTCAAACGATTAGAGGGAAGTATTACAAATGAAACTGCCTGGCAAATTTAACAGAATGTCGGGTGGTTATAGTCAGCAACCAACTATAATCATTATCGCTGATCGCAGATTAGTTCAGCGTGAGTGTGTTATATTAGGGGATATACCTGAAGACTCAAAACATTACAACTACGGACCCCCGCGAGACTGAATGGTGCTTGGTGTCGTTGAGGGCACATATTGCGGCAAGGAAAGTATATAAGCAGAGCAAAGACGAATGGAGAATCATTATAACGACGTTACGGGCCGTAAATAGGGAAATCCACTGACGTAAGTGACTTTGAGGAAGGGCGGATAGTAATGGCCTGGCGCCTGGGGACTAGAATCTTGAAGGCGGTGAAGCTGGTCTTCTGTTCGTGTGCTATTGTCGTGCTCTCGTCAGCCTCTATGGAAAGTGGCTGAAGGTCGGTGAAACCATGAGTACGTGATATTGGGTTGGCCGGCCGCTGTGGCCGAGCGGTTCTAGGCGCTTCAGTCTGGAACCGCGTCACCGCTACGGTCGCAGGTTCGAATCCTGCCTCGGGCATGGATGTGTATGATGTCCTTAGGTTAGTGAGGTTTAAGTAGTTCTAAGTTCTAGGGGACTGATGAACTCAGATGTTAAGTCCCATCCCATTTTGACATTGGGACAGAACATGGATCTCGCACTGTAACGCTGACAGGCGGCGATGTATGGCAGATCTGACGTGAGAGTACAGTGGCGGTAGACAAAAGTGTTTCCTATCATATTGTTGAACATGGGTTTTCACAAGAGACGACCCGTACCTTTTCCTATGTTAACCGGACGACTTCGTCAAAACCATCGAGATTGGCTGTGGATTAATGCAGACGTCTGATCGGACAAATCACGTTACTTGTTCACACTGTCATGTCCGAATTCGCCGTCATACAAACGAGCTACTCCTCGAAACGTGCAACGCGCCACGGATGCAGGTGGAGGGCAGTATTGTGTTATGGGTGACAGTCACTTGGGCTTCCATGGCACCCGTAATAGCAATCGAAGGCACTGTGGACTGCACGAACCTTACACTGAGATGACAAAATTTGTGGGATAGTGATAAGAACTCATAGAGACGAGGGGAGGATCGAGTACACAACGTACAAAACGGCAGTGCATTGGCGAAGCTATCTTTTATACTTACGTGATTTATGTGAAAAGTTGTCCGACGTGATTATGACCGTACGCCGCCGGCCGGTGTGACCGAGCGATTCTAGGCGCTTCAATCTGGAACCACGCGACCGCTACGGTCGCATGCTCGAATCCTGCCTCGGCCATGGATGTGTGTGATGTCCTTAGGTTAGTTAGGTTTAAGTAGTTCTAAGTTCTAGGGGACTGATGACCTCAGATGTTAAGTCCCACAGCGCTCAGAGACATTTTTTTTTACCGCACGCCGGGAAGTAACGGGCTTCGAAAGCGAAATGGTAGTTGGTGCTAGACGCATAGGACATTCCATTTCGGAAATCGTTAGGGTATTAAATTTTCCAAGATCTTTAGCGACAAAAGAGTGCCGAGAATATCACATTTAAAGAATTACCTCCCACCACGGACAACGCAGTGGCCGACGGCCTTCACTTAACGACCGGGAGCAGTGGCATTTGCGTAGAGTTGTCAGAGCTAACAGGCAAGCAACAATGCGTGAAATAACAGCAGAAATCAATGTGGGGTATACGACGAATGTATTCGTTTGGACAGTGCGGCGAAATTTGGCGCTAATGGGCTATGGCAGCAGACGACCGACGCGAGTGCATTTGCTAACAGCACGACATCGCCTGCAGCGCCTCTGCCGTGCTCGTGACAGTATCGGTTGCACCCTAGACAACTGGAAAAGCGTACCTGATCAGATGAGTCTAGATTTCAGTTGGTAAGAGCTGACGGTAGGGATCGAGTGTGGCGCAGATCCCACGAAGCCATGAACCCAAGTTATCAACAAGGCTATGTACCAGCTAGTGGTGGATCCATAATGCTGTGGGCTGTGTTTACATGGAATGGACTGGGTCCTCTGGACATTAGGCTAGTTAGAGACCATTTGTAGCGATTCATGGACGTCATGTTCCCACACAACGATGGCATTTTTATAGATGACAATGCGCCATGTCATCCGGCTACAACTGTTTGCGATTGGTTTAAAGAACATTCTATGCAATTCGAGAAATGATTTGACCACCCGACATGAATCCCATCGAACATTTATGGCACATAATCGAGAAGTAATTTCGTGCACAAAATCCTGCACTGGCAACACTTTCGAAATTATGGATGGCTATAGAGGCAGCATGGCTCAGTATATGAGCAGGGGTCCTCCAACGACATGTTGAGTCCATACCACGTCTAGTTGCGGCACTGTGCCGGGAAAAATAAGGTCCGGCACTATATTAGGAGGCATCCCATGACTTTCGTATAGTGTTCACTTCAATCCCTTCGTGCTTAATGTGTTCCGTAACAACATGTTCCAGCACAAGGCCAGAATCATGCTACAGTGATTTCAGGAACATGAGAGTGAACTCACGTTGATGTCTTGGGCACCAAAGTCGCTTGATCTGACCTTGACGGAACACATCATCCACGCTGTGGAGCGCTAGATTCGCGTCCGCAGACCACCGGCCAGTAATTTACGATAGTTGCGTGATCTGTGGGATGATGTCTGGTCCTAATTCCCCCGGAAAACTACCGTGAACATGTCAGATCCATGCCACGAAGAATCGATACTGTATCGCGTTCCAAATTTGGACCAACACGTTATAAAGCAGACGGTCATAATATGTTGGCACGTCAGATTATGTGTGTACTGTAACTAATCACAATATTTGACGTTATTAATATAATGAATTTAATTTATACACGACGCGTTTCGAACTTTAGCACCCGTCGTCGGGCATCAAGCCACAAAAATCATTTAAATCTTATATGCGCTACTAACATTATTAGCTATATTATTGCTAATTTGTTACGTTGCCTTGGTTTCACTAGGTCCTGAACGTATTCATCCCTACGTATGGTGTGGAAACCTTTGTTTGAGGTATTGTCCTACGTGGTTCGAGGACATGGGGAGTGGAAGAGGCACAATGGAAAAGAATACACGCTTCTGAGGCGAGATGGTGGAGAAGAATCCTCAAGATTTCGTGGAGAAAGACATGACCAATGAAGAAGTCTTCAACAACATAGGAGAGAAAAGATTGTTGTGGTGAATTATCAAGCAATGGAGGGACCAGTGGGTTGGATACCTACACAAACACTGTTCCTTCATTGTGAAATTAATAGAAATAAAAATCCCTGGTAAGAACGCACGAGGAAGACCTTGGTTTCAGCACATCAGGCATAGAAAATAGTACCTGAAATTGGCAGTATATTCGGTACTGAAAAAGCTTGTAGAAGACAGGGAAAAATGGAGAACGAAGATTTCTGCCGACCAGTCAATGATGTGAGAACAAAAGTCGAAGAAAGTGTATTTCTTGCCAAAAGACTCGCTGTTATGTTAGTGTTTTGAGGGACACCATGTTCGTGATTTATTGAGTGGACGTCCACTGACTGCCGTCGTGTACTCGTTCTTGTAGTACTTTTTTTGTAATGTTTTATATCACGATTCGCTTTCCGCAATGCTTTTAAAGTGAGGCTAACACATCGCAATGTACAATATATAATAAATCAGTACGTTATAATCTATTGCTAACAGCCGCAACCGCATCTTTTCAACAGAAATACATACATTTGCAGCGATAATCGATGGCTCACGAATATAGCCGACCAGTATTATAGCCCGCACGTTTCCTAAGATATGTAAACAAATTACTTTTTCTTTTATTACAAGCCAGCTAAGGATCTCATCTACCGATAATATTTTTCTGCGTCACGTGTATTCGAATAAATTAGCGCAATCGTTGCATTGGAATCGCTCTTTAAGGTAAGCTAATTGCCAAAGAATTGCGCTATCGTTCCCACGCTAGAGTCAATATATACCAAGTGGGAGGTCCGGCGTGTTTAATAAAGTCAGTATTTTAGACCCTGAGAAGCGTGGACAACGCAACACGTGGCAGATAGATAAGTGGGAGAACATAAAAAAGCCAGTATTCTGCGTGCTGACTCTCCACTAGGACAAGCGCAGTTACTCGTATATCCGCCTGGGGAGCACATTTGTTGGCCCGCGATCCCTCTAGTCTGATATCTTTCTCAATCGATTTTAATGAAACTATTCGGCAAGGAAATGTTATCCTTTCGCTTTTTAGAGCCTCATGTGTAAGCCTCAGGGTGAACTGCTTATGTTTCGTATTGGTCATAATTATTGTCGTACGTATTTTTCTTCGATCATCATCAGAGATTTTGCTGCCCAAATAGCAAATCTCTTCAACTACTTTTCATCTCTCATTTCATAATCTAATTCACTCAGCATCGCTTGATTTAATTCGTCTATATTCTACTACCTTTGTTTTACTTTTGTTGGTGTTCATATTGTAACCTCATTTCAAGTTGCTAAACATTCCTTTCAACTGCTCTTCCAAGTCCTGTGCCGTCTCTGACAGATTTACAGTATCGCCAGCCAGCCTCGACATTCTTCTCCCTGAAATGTCATTTCTGCTCCAAATTTGTCTTTGGTTTTCTTTACTGCTTACTCAATGTACAGATTGAACTATATCGGGGATAGTCTACAATACTGTCTCAGTGCTTTGTCAACCACTGATTCCTTTTCATTCCCTACGACTCTTATAATCGCAGTCTGTTTTCTCTGTAAGTATTTTATCCCTGCTGCCTTGAGAACTTCAAGGAATATATTATATATGCTTGACATTACCAAGTTAAGTGGTGACCTAGATTAACATAGGACCAGAAGCAGAGCTTCAAACGGACAAGATCGCTATTGCACAGCATTTACTGTGATGATCGATTTCAGCAAACTACAGCCACCATCAGAACTGTAAAGTATAGATCAATATATTCAAGCGCGCTGGGATCAGATGTAAAAGGGGTGTAACACAATTTTACACAAACACGGACTACATCATGGATCATAACATACCTTATGCAGTACATTCCACTAGTCTTGATGAAATGTATATTGTATCGTGCCATATCATTGTTCCCAAGTTATGAAATATCGTTCAGTGATATGATATGATATGATATGAGATGATACTGATAACTGATTAGGCTTCAATGAAATGTCCTGCAGGATGTATGTTATATTCCATGGTATAGTCCGTGTTTATGTAAAATTGTATTACACCCCGTTACACCTGATCCCAATTTGCTGGAATATGTTAGTCTATGCTTTAGACGTCTGATGACGGCAATGTAGTTTTCTGAAATAGGCCATCATGGTAAATGCTGAACAGTTGCAGTCTTTACTGCTTGAAGCTGAACTTCTGTTTCAAGGAGTGTAGTTCAAGAAACATTGTCGAAAGTTTTCTCTAAATCTGAAAATGCTATTTCCTTTCTTCAACCTATCTACAAATATTAGGGTCAGTATACCTCGCAGGTTCCTCCATTTATGGAATCCAAACTGGTTCTCTACGAGATCGTCGCTTAACAGTTTTTCCATTACTCCATAAATAATTCATCTCAGTTATTTGAAACAATGACTTTTTAAACTGATAGTTGTGAATCAATCACACCGGTCGACGAACACAATATTTCGCCGTACCTCACATATTTTTCTTAATCTATTGCCTGATGCAGCTGAAAATGACCTGGAAGGCTTGAAGTAAAAGACTGAATTTAAAAATAGATATTTAATATGAAGAAAATTGCATTGCATAACAGACAATGTTCTTAAATGCTACTGTCCCTTACAAAATGAAGACTTGAGAATAACTTAGCAGACAAAGTGATCAGCACGGTGGGTGCCTCTGCGGAAACACGGGGAAGGATTTTGTTCAAAATCGTTCAAATGGCTCTGAGCACTATGCTACTTAACTTCTGATGTCATCAGTCACCTAGAACTTAGAACTAATTAAACCTAACTAAGCTAAGGACATCACACACATCCATGCCCGAGGCAGGATTCGAACCTGCGACCGTAGCGGTCACTCGGTTCCAGACTGTAGCGCCTAGAACCGCACGGCCACTCCGGCTGGCTAAGGATTTTGTAAGCTTGTGCATGATCCAACATGCTGCAATAGAGATAAGCGTTGCTGAGGACAAAGAACAAGAGAGAAAGTTGTTATTATTCATTCACAGAAATTCACGGTGCTGATAAACTTAAAATCTCGTTAAAGGAGTTGCACGGTACAAGACCAAGACGAGAAAAACATTTATGTTAATTACAGATATTGGAGCAAGAGAACGAACATACTGTTGCAATAAAACAGAGCGGTGTAGAGAATTTAAATTACGAGACACGTGGCGGAGACTTCAGCAATTTTGAATGAGTTTGGTACAAATAATTGTGACTGCTAACAAGCTATGATCGTGACCTAGCCAAGCGTACGCCAACAAGCAGTTGCATTGAGTCTCACCATTGCCTCGTGGTACAGCTGCACAGTATGTCCCCACCGGCTAACAGCATCTCCAACGCGTCCAGCCTGTACCTCGTCCTGTCTTCAACTACCCACATTCGCTATTCTACGCCCTCGAGAGGACGTACCTTTATGACACACCTTCCGGTCAGTCACAGTGTCGCTTTCAGGCATAACACGATGGTCCAGAAGGTTCACATCAAAAACGCGCCCTATGGATTCCCCGGTCGCTCGTTTTACAGGCTCTCTCGAAAGATCTCGAAGCTTCTACCATGAATTTCCAGCAACCAACGGAAACACATGCCCACGAGTTCGCGGCAAATATCGTCCCACCTACCTGCTTCACGTATGCAAAGACAGAGAGGGTTGATGTCCTCTGGCACCAACTCTCTTCTTGTTCTATGATTTATCTATAATCGACACACACTTTATTGGACCATTCATTTTCTCTGGACGTCTAACTGGCGAGACATACTTTCAATTATTTCAAGAAGAAATACCCCGCTTGCTCGATGTCCCATTTGCTACGCGATTGCAAATGTATTTTCAACATGACGGAGCGCCTGCACATTTCACGAACGCCGTTACCACACGTTTAAATGAACATTTTCCCCAGAAATGGATTGGTCGTGGTGCTACACGTCTGTGGCCACCCAGATAGCCGGATTTAACACCAATGGATTTTTGTATATGAGGAAGGATGAAAGACATATTTTACGAGGACAAAACCAATGCACGTGAGGCATTACCCGCTCGCATTATGAATGCAATAAACGAAATTAAGAACAACCATGCGAAACTGAAATGAGTAACAAAATCTGTTAATACACGTGCAGCTAAATGCATTGAGCTCGGTGTAGACATTTTTGAACATTTGTTGTGAATGTATTGTGAAATTGTATGTACACTGTACAACTTCCTTAACACTGAGCTTTGTTTTTTCCGGTTTAACATGAATTCACGTGTGCTATGGTATTAATAAAAGCAGAATATCTGACACATTCATACTGTTTCAGCTAACGTTATTACCATAATTTTTCCAAAATTAGATTCTCTACAACTTCTGTTGAAAACTTTCTGCAGTTGTCTGGAATTAAAAAGAAAAAAAAAAACAAATTCGGCCAAATAGTTAATAAATTAGGAATTTTACGAAATTACATCTTTGCCTCTCTGGATGTTCTGGAAAACTATTGCAGATACAAGTATGGGACATGTTTTATTAGATTCACCAGATCAGTAACAACAAAATAAATGGAGATCATGCTTTACTTTGACCTCGTACAGCTTTGCGATGCCTTCATGTCAGCGCAGTTGCTAAATTTTAGTCAAAATCTTTTATTAGCCGTAACTTCGTAACTAAACATTTGCGGACTTATGTTTATATGAACTTTTTTCTTTAGTTATACTTTTAGAATAACATATTAAATATTTGCATATCTTCGTGATCACCCTGTATAGCGATTCGTGTGAGAAGAGACAGAAAATTTCAAACAGTTTTACTCTGTACCGAAAAATGTGTGTTACATGGCATGTGAAACAAATTTTAATGGGTTAAAATTACATCAAAGAGACAGAGAGCTTTCAGTAAGAAGCATTTTGTCAGAAGTTGATTGGATGCTCATTGTCGATCTTTAAATGAGCGATGAATCCAAGAGAATTATATCAGAAGAAGAAAAGCATCAAAACCTGACACCAACAAGAATGGAACAGTCGAACAAACTAGCAGGAAAGTAAATTCCTTGCAATTTATACTCCACATTCCAGGGGAAAGACCCTGAAAGGAAACCGTGGCGTTCCTCGGGTGTTTCATAGTGACACCAAGTGCGTCACACCATGAGCTACTGTACCCACTTTTGTCGAGGAATTTGATGAACTGCGCTATCCTACACGTGGAGATGTCACCGTGTACGCACGGGTGCACACAGTCTCATTATCACCCATCCTCTAACGCACTTTATGACGACTCAGCATCCCCAAATGTTGGCTCCTCTCTCTTGTTAAAAAGGGTGTGTCTTCATTCACAAGTAAGTGTTTTGTTAGACTGGCTCGTATGCATTTCAATTCTAACAGTGGTGTACATCATCTCTGCTCGGAAAGAGAACTTAGAACCTCGAATAAATATTTTCTCACTTCTCCCAGTGAGCTGCGCCACGTCTCGTATCTTCAACACAATGCTGCAAAATCCAACACACCCAAATTCCCATGCCACAACTGCATAATGTCAGATCTCTTTTTTTTTTTTTGAGGTTTTCGGACGTTAAAAAATATATACACAACTGTCAAAAACCGAGCACACTTCCCATGTATGAATGAACTTTTCCCTTCTGCACGTCTGCCGCTCCGACGTTCTACTTGGAATTTAGTGCAAAAACTTGCGAAAATCTCATCTTGATAGGCAACACGCATCTTCATGAAAAAGGGAGCAAAGAAGTCCATATATACAACGATAATTTCAGAATCGCATTAGAAGGTAACGCTAAGTGTACTTTCATTTGTCGAAGAACAGGTCTCTACGAATAGTACAGTATAGGCATCCATCATCAACTTCTTTTTACACAGAGGAAGCCGTGACAGTCATGAAGGCCATCAAGTACTTTTTAAACTCTGAACGACGAAAAGACCTCATTGTTTCTGTTTCAGAAAGCAGTCTTAGTGCCATAAAGAGAAGCATTAGAGAAAACACAATAGTGCACTTGTTAGCGTCACGTACTGCACGATCAAAAGTACCTGGACACCAAAAAGTGGACATTAATATGGGGTGTGTCCTCCCTTCGACTTTGTGACGACTTGAATTCTGATGGAGATACTTTCAATGAGGTGTCTGAACGTCTGGGGAGGAATGATAGCACACTCTTCCTCAATCGCCGAAATGACAGAAGATAATAATGTCGGACGCTGGGGTATGGAGAGAAGACGCCGGTCTTACTCATCCCTAAGTTGTCCCATTGGGGTCAGGTCGGGACTTTGAGCAGGCCAGTCCATTTCAGGAATGTCATTGTCCACAAATTATTGCCTCACAAATGCTGCTTTATGACAGGTTACGTTGTCGTGCTGATACAGACGGTCATCGACTCCGAATTGTTCTCCTAAGTACGCAGTACACGAAGCTCAATAAGGGAACCACACTCGAATAACGAAAAACACCTCCATACCGTGACACCAGCTTCTCTGGACTTCATTGTTGGCGCTACACAGGGAGTCAGTTTGTTACATGTTCAATAGATAATTTAAACTTTTCTTTTAATGAAATGATGTGGAAGAGTCAGTTATAGGGCATGTACGATTAATGTTAACATTATTTTTTAGTCCTACTAATGAAACTACACTTAAAAACAAGGTTTTCTTCAGGCTGCCAGTTCTTAAATAAAAATTCGCCAATGGAATAGAAGGAGTTGTCCAGGAGAAATGATTTTAGATTACATTTAAAACTTGCTTTACTACCTGTAGGACATTTTTGATTATTGGGCAAATGACCAAAATTATTGTGGTTGGATATTGATCTCCTATCTGAATCGCTGACAGGTGATGGGTAATGAATGTCATTTATTTCCTCTAGTGTTGTAAGTATGGACATCACTATTCTTCTCAAACTGTGACTGATTATTTATGACGAATTTTGTTAGGGAATGTATATTTTGTGGCGGTGAAGTTAAAGTGCCCAACTCCCTGAAGAAATACCTACATGGTGACCGCGTGTGAACACCACATATTATTCTTATTGCTCGGGTTTTTGCAATCAGTACTTTTTTCTGATTGGTATGTTACCCCAGAAAAAATCATTGAGTTGAAGTGTGCAAAATGTGTCGGAGACTGATTCGTTTCCAAGAGAAACTCTTATACGAAGAGCAAAAGTAAGTGAGCTTAACTCTCTGAGAAGCTCAGTAATATACTTCTTCTAGTTTGAATTGTCCGTGTGCTACATCAATTGCTGGTATGGTTGGTTGGTTGGTTTGGGGAAGGAGACCAGACAGCGTGGTCATCGGTCTCATCGGATTAGGGAAGGATTGGGAAGGAAGTCGGCCGTGCCCTTTCAGAGGAACCATCCCGGCATTTGCCTGGAGTGATTTAGGGAAATCACGGAAAACCTAAATCAGGATGGCCGGACGCGGGATTGAACCGTCGTCCTGCCGAATGCGAGTCCAGTGTCTAACCACTGCGCCACCCCGCTCGGTGTTGCTGGTATGACTCCAGTCGTTATGCAGAAGTGAATGTAGAGAGTTTTTTTGAAAATTTAGGGCGAGTTCATTTTCAGAGAACCACTTGATAATTCTTTCAAAAACATCATTTAAAATCTCTATTATGGCTTTCTCTCCACTGGGATTTACAAATTCTACTTGTTGAATGTTAAATGGATTGTCATTCACACATATAGAAGGAATAGGACTTCCATTTTTATTTCTACCAAATCAATAAAATTGTCTATCCTTTCAACTGTGTTTGAATGATATGTCACAACTTTTTGAATTTTGGTTGTTAAGTATGATTCAAACCAAAGAAAACGATTCCATAACAGTGGTGTTTTTCTAAGAGTGTAATACGATCTACACAATGAAACTCGTTGGAAAGATCACAAAAAATGCCAACTGATTATATTTTAAACAATCCTGTCCGAGGAACATCCGCAACTGAGCATTACACCATTATAACATACCTATCCTATGACTATGGTGCATTATTGTGTTGTGCCGTTATCTGTGTCCTCTATAATTTAAGATTTACCTATATTTTATTATGTAACATTCGTCTCAAGTCTTATCTTATGTAAGCCTCGATTAGTTGTCGACTTTTAGTTAGCAGGTTTTAAATTGACCCCACTATTAATTTGTCCCTTTAGTGCTTTTGCTGCTAGTCATTAATTGGCATAATAGATTTTGACAGTCTGGACTGTACGGTTTTGCTACCTTCCATTTTGTTCAGTAGCGAGATGCTTTTAAATAGGAGTGGCACATGTGTATGTTCTTTTAGCTGATGACTGTGGCGCGTTGTTCCACGTCGTCATGTGTATCCCCACTAAAGTAAAAACTTGCATTCTACTCGTGGAAAAGGAACTGTTTCATTGAATTTTACGATTTATACATAAATTTTATGTCGCCGGCTTCCACCCACTTTTACTACAGTTCTGTACTGCCCTGTTCAATATGTTCCTTTACCATTCGTAATACACTTTTAACGTTTTTCATGTAACTTCCTATGTAATGGTTTTTTCATTTTTTCATTATAAATGTAAATCACTAATTCATATTGTGAACGGCCGTGCTAGTGGCCCCGCATTCTTCTTCCCGTCAAGAGGAGGCAGTACTTTTGCCACAGTAGTTTACCAGTTCGCTTCCCCCTTCGCGTACGCTATCGCTACTCCGTGTTCTGCGCTCGCTGCTATTACACCATGTCCTGTACTCGTCCACCGCGGAACTCGGGGTCACAGCACGAAGTGTAAGTGTCCTGGCATTCATTGCATATTTCCTTACCCAGGCAGTCATCCTTAGTATTGTCCGGTGTCACTTTGCCATTGACATAGGTTTTACAGCACCTAGCCCGACCAGTGGTTTCTAAAATGTTTTATGGAACGTTTTCTGTTTTTTATATGTATTGCTGCGTGCAAAAACTATTATTATCACCCGTCTCTTGGTATTTTCATTATAACATCTGAAGATGGGCCTATAAGAGCCCGAAACGGGTCGTGTTCTAAATAAAAGAACCTTAAAACTGTAGCGGTATTTACAACCTCTGGTGATGCTCTCTTATTATTTAAAGCTTTTAATAGTTTACGAACTAATGTACAGACAGTATTCTCAATACAGAAACCCTTCTGCAATCCATACTGTGATTTGCTAAGTAAATTATTTCTACTTAAATACTGAGTACATTGCTTTTTTCTTGCCACCTTTCGTATAAAGAGGCTTCACTGTTGCATATTTTAATGTCTGGAAAAATTCCATGTGCCAGTGGTACATTAAGTAGATCACTAAAGACATTGCTTTTAAGTAACGACAACTTTCCAGAGTTCTGTTTGAAATTCTAAAAACACTATCTCTTCCTTTTTAGAATCCTATTAATTTAAGCGAACAAAGTTGGTGCTACTTGTAGTCTCTTAAAGTTTTGTGAAATGACATTTTTAGTATATTCTCTTGCTTCTTCATTTGTACTTGTATTATTTATTCCTATTTTTACTGCTACATTTAGAACGTGATTGTTAAAAATACTCGCAACTTGCGAACCATCATTCACAACACTGTCGTTTACTGTAATTGCTATGGTATCTTATACTCTGATGGGCTTTCCTGAATCCCGAACAGAATATTCCGTATAGTTTTAATCATATTATCTACATTAGTAATTCCTGTCAGGCCAGACATACTTCTTGACATTTTAAGGACTTTCCTAACATTTTATAGTATTTCTTGCAGTATGCAAGTAATGTCGGATCTTGACTTATTCCGGCCTTTAAATAAATTTCTCTCTTCCTGTTACATGGCATTTTAATTCCCTTAGTTATCCATGGTTTACTTACTTTTCTTAATGGTTTCTCTGGACACCTTCTTAGGGAAGAAACTTCCCAGTTTTGACACACATTTGCTATGCAGTAAACTGAATTTGACATCAGCATCTTTTTCTATACAGTGTGATTCTTATTAAGGTTTCAAAACCTTCGAAGCGGCGTGAATGACGCTGAGACAAGTAAACCTACGGTCGCAGGTTCGAATCCTGCCTCGGGCATGGATGTGTGTGATGTCCTTAGGTTAGTTAGGTTTAAGTAGTTCTAAGTTCTAGGGGACTGATGACCTCAGAAGTTAAGTCCCATAGTGCTCAGAACCATTAGAACCATTTTTTAACTTACTCTCAAAACATAGTATTCTGTTCTCATTAATAAGCCTTATTGCTTTGTATGGACCTGTCTCAAGGCTGTAAGGCGCTGTATTGTTTATTTCCATTAACTGTGAATCACGATCAGATGGTTCGTTGACAACTGGGTACACATTTATTATTTCAGCCTGAGCACAGCCTATAAGAATGTTATCAGTCAGGGTCTTACTATCTAGCTGCACACGACTTGGAAAATTGACTAAGGAAATTAGACTGAAATACCCAAATAATGATTACAGTTCATTTTTCCTGTTCGTATCCTATAAGAAGTCTAAATTGAAATCTTTACAAACTATTAACTGTTGTTTCCTGTCTGACAAGTTGCTCAATAATGTATTTAGATTTGTCATAAATAGCTGAAAGTTTTACTAGACGAGGTCAGTAGACTGTTGCAGTTACCAGAGAAGTGTTCTGCAGTATCTTGATCACAGGTAACGTTGTCCAGGCATTTGTCAAACCCATACTCTCCCATCGGATTACCTCAAAGTATAGTGTGATTCACCACTATAAATCACTCGTTTCCAATCGTCTACTGTCTTGTGGTGTCCCTCTTTACACCATATCAATCGTCATTTAGCACGGTACGTAAATTTGTGGTTTATGAAGAACTGCTTGACCGTTGTACCCTGTTATTTCGAACTCCCTGCGCTCAGTCATTTTGCTAGCTACACTGCTGGTAGCACTTTGGAACTCACAAGTGAGTTCTTACGTCGATTTCATGTGAATTTTTACGGCCACTCTGTATAATGCTTGGCGCCCCTGTCCGTAAGTGCTTGAGGTCTTTCTGGTCTCGGTTTAGCCGTGGCTGTTCCTCCGCGTTTTCACCTCAAAGTCACATCTCTAACTGTCGACTTGAGCTGCTTCAGATGGTCTGAAATGTTCCTGATGGATTTTTTTACTCAGGTGACCCCAGTTACCAGTCGTCGACATCACTGAACTCTCCTGACCGACCCAATCTGCTGTTACTGTTTCTCTGCTAGCAATACTCCCTGTCTCCTTTCATTTCGGCGGTTCCGCCTCTCGTGACATCTAGCGGTCACTTCTGTGTTACACATGGGTGCCCTGATAACTTTAATCAGGTAGTGTAGCATAACGGAATGTTCTCGAAGAAATACATACAGGGTGAAAAGCATTTAAACCGACAAACTCTGGGAGGTTGTAGGGGACATCAAAACAAATATTATTCCCTAATGTCATTTTTCTCTAACGTCATTTTTTCCTAAGAGGAGTATTTAAACCGGTAGAGGAAGATTTCTATGGCGGCAAATTAATTAAACCAACAAACACTTTTCCATTTTTTTATGACCAAGATACAACACATTAACACAACTCAATTTCAATTACAGTAGATTTTCAAAAATGCCTCCATTGACACGTAAACAAAGGTTACACCGTCGGATCATGTTCTGTCTGACACGGGCAAAAGCCCCAGGAGTATCCTTAATTGTTACTGCTGCTGCTACTATCGGGGCAACCAGATCCTCTTCTGATGCAACAGGAGTTGCGTAAACAAGGTTGCGCATCTCTCCCCACACAAAAATGTCCAGAGGGGACATATCTGGGGATCGAGCAGGCCTTGGTACAGGACCACCTCTGCCAATCATTGTTTCTGGGAACCGTCGGTCCAGGAATCGACGCATACGACGACTGAAATGCGCCGGCGCCCCGTCATGTTGGAACCACATGCGTTGTCTTGTAGGTAGCGGGACGTCTTCCAATAATTCTGGCAATTATCTGGCGAGAAAATTGTAATAGTGCCTGCCATTTAATGGCCTAGGCAGCAGATACGTCCCAATTATACAGTCCCCAATAACACCGACCCACACATTAACGAAGAACCGCACTCGATGAGCGCTAGTAACTGTGGCATGTGGGTTATCCTCGCTCCAAACATGCGAATTGTGCATGTTGTCACTCCATCACGCCCGAACGTTCCTTCATCGGTAAACAGCACAGAGGATAGAAATGTAGGATGCATTTCACACTGTTCCAGGTACCACTGCGAAAACTGTGCTCTGGGTGGATAATTAACTGGTTCCAGGTTGTGGACACACTGTAAGTGAAATGGACGTAACAACTGCTCTTGAAGGACTGTTCTTACATTCGTCTGATTCGTCCCCATGTTACGTGCAATTGCACGAGTGCTGATTGAAAGATCCCGCTCCACATGCTGCAAGACAGCTTCCTCAAATTGCAGCGTTCTTACCATGCGACGGCGTCCCTTCCAGGTAATCTGCTAAATGACCCGGTCTCACGCAGACGTTGGTACACAGCAGCAAAGGTCGTATGATGCGGGACACAGCGATTAGGATATTGTTGTTGATAAACCCGCTGTGCAACTCGTCCGTTGTGCTGCGCTACATAGTACGCACCATCAGTGTACTCACTCCAGGTGTATCGCTCCATTAGTAAACAGAGATAATGCACTACTACACTGGTGGACAGCAGTTGCCTACAACTGAAGAGCGTCACACGCCCTCTAACAACTGAAGGTCGTAATAGGGCCTCTGAGAACTGAAGAGCGTAATACGGCCTCCACCGGTTTAAATAATCCTCATAGGAAAAAATGACATGAAGGAAAAATTTTTGTTTTGATGTCCCCTACAACCTCCCCGAGTTTGTCGGTTTAAATACTTTTCATCCTGTATATTTATTTGATTTGTATAAAATCCCATGCAGGCATTTTGTACACTTTAACAATAGAGCAGATGGATAGAGAAGGTTCCATAACAGGAGCTTACCTTGACAGGCAGTTTTCTTCACCGACGTCTTTCACGAACCAAAATTGAAAATCAGTGGTCATTAGACACCGTGAGAGAGCGGAATGGGGCGCTCCGCGGAACTCACGGACTTCGAACGTCGTCACGTCATTGGGTGTCACCTGTGTCATACGTCTGTACACGATATTTAATCACTCATAAACATCCCTAGGTCCACTGTTTGCGATGTGATAGTGATGTGAAATTGAAAATCAGGTCTCAGACGGGATGAGGAATGGGAAATATCAGATATAAATAGAAGAGCAAACGTAGCTTACCTTTGTTTCACAACATGTCAGTGCACTTCAGAGATACACTATGTGATCGAAAGTATCCAGACACCCCCAAAAACATACGTTTTTCATATTAGGTGCATTGTGCTGCCACCTACTGCTAGGTACTCAACATGAGCGATCTCAGTAGTCATTAGACATCGTGAGAGAGCAGAATGGGGCGCTCCGCGGATCTCACGGTCTTCGAACGTGGTCACGTCACTGGGTGTCACTTGTGATATGTCTGTAAGCGAGATTTCCACACTCTTAAACATCCCTAGGTCCACTGTTTCCGTTGTGGTAGTGAAGTGGAAACGTGAAGGGACACGGACAGCACAAAAGCGTACAGGCCGACCTCATCTGTTGACTGACAGAGACAGCCGACAGTTGAAGAGGGTCGTAATGTGTAATAGGCAGACATCTATCCAGACCATCACGCAGGAATTCGAAATTGCATCAGGATCCACTGCAGGTACTACGACAGTTAGGCGGGAGGTGAGAAAACTTGAATTTCATGGTCGAGCGGCTGCTCATAAGCCACACATCACGCCGGTTAATGCCAAACGACGCCTTGCTTGGTGTATGGAGCATAAACATTGGACGACTGAACAGTAGAAAAACGTTGTGTGGAGTGACGAATGACAGTACACAATGTGAGGATCCGATGCATGGTGTGGGTATGGCGAACGTCTTCTGTCAAATCATCAAAACAGCGCAATCCATACGACGAGATAAGCGGTAGGGAAGAGATTCTACCGTATCTCTTACGACAATTTTTAATGAAAATGTGGCTCCTCTGCCACCAATTACAGTGCAAACAGTAATAGAAAGTTAAAAAAGGTTCTACTCTGCCAGGCAAGAGAAGTGAAGCACAAAGAAGGGGAGGCGAAAAACGTGAAAATTCATGGATTGAGAGGGTATGTGATCTCATTTCAATAATTATACGATCGAATCAAATGTACAATGAACCGTGCAGTAAGAGCTCACCTATCAGTATGAGGTTGCACCCCTTCTTGCCTGTATGTACGAGGGCAGTTCAATAAGTAATGCAACACATTTCTTTCTCGGCCAATTTTGGTTGAAAAAACCGGAAATTTCTTGTGGAATATTTTCAGACATTCCCGCTTCGTCTCGTATAGTTTCATTGACTTCCGACAGGTGGCAGCGCTGTACTGAGCTGTTAAAATGGCGTCTGTAACGGATGTGCGTTGCAAACAACGGGCAGTGATCGAGTTTCTTTTGGTGGAAAACCAGGGCATCTCAGATATTCATAGGCAGTGGACAAAAGCACGGTGAGTCGTTGGGCAAAGTGTGTGTCATCATCACCGCAAGGTCAAGCAAGACTGTCTGATATCCCGCGTGCGGGCCGGCCGTGCACAGCTGTGACTCCTGCAATGGCGGAGCGTGCGAACACACTCGTTCGAGATGATCGACGGATCACCATCAAACAACTCAGTGCTCAACTTGACATCTCTGTTGGTAGTGCTGTCACAATTGTTCACCAGTTGGGATATTCAAAGGTTTGTTCCCGCTGGGTCCCTCGTTGTCTAACCGAACACTATAAAGAGCAAAGGAGAACCATCTGTGCGGAATTGCTTGCTCGTCATGTGGCTGAGGGTGACAATTTCTTGTCAAAGATTGTTACAGGCGATGAAACATGGGTTCATCACTTCGAACCTGAAACAAAACGGCAATCAATGGAGTGGCGCCACACCCACTCCCCTACCAAGAAAAAGTTTAAAGCCATACCCTCAGCCGGTAAAGTCATGGTTACAGTCTTTTGGGACGCTGAAGGGGTTATTCTGTTCGATGTCCTTCCCCATGGTCAAACGATCAACTGTGAAGTGTATTGTGCTACTCTTCAGAAATTGAAGAAACCACTTCAGCGTGTTCGTAGGCACAAAAATCTGAACAAACTTCTCCTTCTTCATGACAACGCAAGACCTCACACAAGTCATCGCACCCGAGAGGAGCTCACAAAACTTCAGTGGACTGTTCTTCCTCATGCACCCTACAGCCCCGATCTCGCACCGTCGGATTTCCATATGTTTGGCCCAATGAAGGACGCAATCCGTGGGAGGCACTACGCGGATGATGAAGAAGTTATTGATGCAGTACGACGTTGGCTCCGACATCGACCAGTGGAATGGTACCGTGCAGGCATACAGGCCCTCATTTCAAGGTGGCATAAGGCCGTAGCATTGAATGGAGATTACGTTGAAAAATAGTGTTGTGTAGCTAAAAGATTGGGGAATAACCTGGTGTATTTCAATGCTGAATAAAACAACCCCTGTTTCAGAAAAAAATGTGTTGCATTACTTATTGAACTGACCTCGTATGTACTACCCGGTTGCGAGGTGTGTTGTAAAGCCAGTTTGTGCTCTCCTTAGGCAAGCTGGCCCACAGTTGTTGCAATTGGTTCTTGATATCCTGGAAACTAGCACTGGAATGGAGAAGACGTCTGAGTTGACTCCACACATAATCTATTGGAATAATAGGCCTTTCCTGAAGTCGCAGCTATATTTACCGACGATGGTCATCCAGGATAGATCACAACCGAACACAGTGCGACGCTGTTCACCAGTAGTCCATGCTTCTACGACGCAGCACCACTCACACAGCCGTTTGTGTTGTGATGTTAATGGCAACCTATGAAGGGCACGTTAATTTTCTAATACGACTGCTGGTAGTCTCCGATCAATGATGCGGGATTGCACAGAATGTTGGAGGGAGTCCATTACTTATTCACGGATGACAGGTGCAGATATTACGTTGTACCTGGTGCACAGTATAGCGATCCGTCATTGTGGGGGTCAGACGTGGACGGCAAGAACACTGACGAGGAGTCTGCTTGCCCTCACGTTCCCATGCAGTCCAACAGTGAGCTGCTGTCAAATATGAATGTCCTACAAATATGGATATATCACGATACGGCCAGCCGTCCAAACGGAGACCCACGACACCTTCTTCCAACACTGTACATCTACATCTACGTGATTACTCTGCTATTCAGCACTTTTTTCTGTGCGAGACCTGATTTCTCTTATTTTATCGTGATGATCATTTCTCCCTATGTAGGTGGGTGCCAACAAAATCTTTTCGCAATCGGAGGAGAGAGCTTGTGGTTGAAATTTCATGAGTAGATCCCGTCGCGACGTAAAACGCCTTTGTTTTAATGATTGCCACTCCAATTCATGTATCATGTCGGTGGCACTATCTCCCCTCTTTCGCGATAATACAAAACGAGCCGCCCTTCTTTGTACTTTTTCGATGTCATCCGTCAGTCACAACTGAAGCTGATCCCACACCGCACAGCAATACTCCAGAATAGAGTGGACAAGCGTGGTAAGCAGTCTCTTCAGTAGACCTTTGCACCTTCTGAGTGTTCTGCCAATGAATCTCAGTCTTTGGTTTGCTCTATCTACAACATTTTGCATTTTGGTAAGGTCTTATGGGACCAAACTGCTGTGGTCATTGGTCCCTAAGCTTACACGCTACTGGGAGGGAGGGGAGGAGGGGGGAGGGGGGGAAGGGGGGAGGCGGTGGGAGAGGTTCCGCGCGGATCGTGACTAGTCGCCCTAGACAGCGCGGCTAACCCGCGCGGCTGGTAAATGACAGCGTCATCTGCAAGCAATCGAAGACGTCTACTAAGGTTGTCCGCTATATCGTTAATATAGATCAGGAACAATAGAGGACCTATAAAACTTCCTTGGGGAACGCCGAATATTACTTCTGTTTCACTCGATGACTTTCCGTCTATTACTACGAACTTTGACCTTTCTGACAGGAATTCACGAATCCAGTCGCACAACTGAGGCGATATTCCATAGCCACGCAGTTTGCTTAGAACACGCTTATGAGGAACGGTGTCGAAAGCCTTCTGGAAATCTAAAAATATGGAATCAATTTGACTTCCCCTGTCGATAGCACTAATTACTTCACGAGTATAAAGAGCTAGTTGTGTTCCACAAGAACGATGTTTTCTGAATCCGTGCTTACTATGTGTCAATAAATCGTTTTCTTCGAGGTACTTCATAATGTTTGAATACAGTGTATGTTCCAAAACGCTACTGCAAATCGACGTTAGTGATATGGGCCAGTAATTCAATAGATTACTCCTACTTCCCTTTTTGGGTATTGGTGTGACTTGAGTAATTTTCCAGTCTTTAGGTACGGATCTTTCTGTGAGCGAACGGTTGTATATAATTGCTAAGTATCGAGCTATTGTATCAGCATACTGTGAGAGGAACCTGACTGGTACACAATCTGGACTGAAAGCCTTGCCTTTATTAAGTGATTTAAGCTGCTTTGCGACACCGAGGATATCTACTTCTATATTTTTCAACTTGGCAGTTGTTCTTGAAGGGAATTCAAGAATATTTACTTCGTCTTCTTTGGTGGAAGAGTTTCGGAAAACCGTGTTTAATATCTCTGCTTTGTCAGCACTGTCATCAGTGACTTCACCATTGTCATGGCGCAGTGAAGGTATTGATTGCGTCTTGCCACTGGTGTGCTTTATGTATGACCAGAATCTCTTTGGGTTTTCTGCCAAATTTCGAGACAAAGTTTCGTTATGCAAATTATTAAAAGCATCTCGCATTGAAGTACACGCTATATTTCGAACTTCTGTAAGACTTTGCCAGTCTTGGGAATTTTGCGTTCTTTTAAATTTGGCATGCTTTTTTCATTGCTTCTGCAACAGCGATCTGACCCGTTTTGTTCACCGTGGGGGATCAGCAACATCACTTATTAATTTAAGTGATATATTAATTTATGTGGTATACGGTTCTGATAACGCTGCCTCGTAGAATACACGGCATCTTCTTGGTCTTCAGTGATCACTCAAAATCTAACGGTGTTCATGATCCTTATATGCCATAACAGGCCTGGAAGTAATACTCCCTTCCCGTCATATTGTGGATAATTGCCTCTCTCGAGATAGTGAAGCACGGCGTAATTTTTTAAGAGTCACGCGTGATCTTGGCGGTGGACGCGAAGTGTAATGCCGGAGTTGAGAGGTTGCAAAAACGCAAACTGCTGCATGTTGGTGGCATTCACATGAGAAGTTGTGTGTTTCGACAGTGTCAGTATCAGTGATTTATTATGAAAAGTGTAATTTCCAGTTTCGCGTGTTTTGTCGCCTAGGTAACAATCAGGAACGGCGTGACGGTTTCGGAAACGTGGACTTGATCCTAATTCAATGATTATTCTCAATGGGAGAGGCATGAACCTAATGTGTGTAGCTAAATTTTACAAACGGAGACAATTTTGTTCGCATACTGTGCCGAGAGATCGACAGCCATCCCTGCCGCGAATGAGATACGCGTACACTGAAAATGGTTCAAATGGCTCTGAGCACTATGGGACTCAACTGCTGTGGTCATAAGTCCCCTAGAACTTAGAACTACTTAAACCTAACTAACCTAAGGACATCACACACATCCATGCCCGAGGCAGGATTCGAACCTGCGACCGTAGCGGTGTTGCGGTTCCAGACTGTAGCGCCTTTAACCGCTCGGCCACTCCGGCCGGAGCGCGTACACTGGTAGAACGAATTATTAGTACATTTAGGATGAAATAACGTAAATTGAGAGAAATTTTGCCGTCTATGAAAACTATCTCAACGCTTATTTTGAGTGTTTGCTGTAGTAGTATTCGAACAGGGTCACTAAGCTGCACGACACTAGGTTTCAGTATACTGCAGTAGATTACGTGGGCGAAGTACTAACTATAATGTATATATACTGACTGAGCCGGCCGCGGTGGTCTAGCGGTTCTAGGCGCTCAGTCCGGAACCGCGCGACTGCTACGGTCGCAGGTTCAAATCCTGCATCGGGCATGGATGTGTGTGATGTCCTTAGGTTAGTTAGGTTTAAGTAGTTCGAAGTTATAGGGGACTGATGACCACAGATGTTAAGTCCCATAGTGCTCAGAGCCATTTGAACCATTATACTGACTGATCATGACAATTATGAACTGTACAGCCCAAATTATCGTGTATAATGGTGGAATATATTTGGATGTTTACCAGGTACTACTTGTCCTCACTGAGTGCGTGCTCAATTAACATGTAGCTAATTAGTGAACAATTACAGGATGAGACTTCAGTTGGCAGTTGATGCAACAAGAAAAGAAGCACAGAGTTGAATCAGGTACGGGAGATCTCGGGCAAGTGGTCGTAATACATTCCGGTCCAAGTATCTGCGTTATGCAACGTTGCATTATGACTTGGTAAATACCGACTTGGTGTATGTGTTCACGGAATGCAATGGAAGAGAGGTTCAACGACTCTTTGCTGAGCTCTCCCCGCAGTGGCGGCAATCACAACACGTAACAGTCGGTGCGTCACTGAAGTCTCTAACATGAGCATGGTGGCCCACATTTTGAAAAGTGCCTGTAAGGGAACAAGTTCTGCATTTTCACCTTACGTACTATACATTCACAGGACAGGTTAAATACTCTGTCATAAAGAACAACTGTTTCATCTGAGAGTTATTACATTACATCGTGTTTATGCGATAAATGTCTGCGTATTAGACATTTTTCACTGTTGTTAATGTACTTTTACTAGAGCAAAGGAATCGGAGCAACATAATGAATAAATCATAATTACATTATCATTCTATAACGATCCACTGGAGACCACGACTTGTTTTCGTTAGAGTACTTAGAAAACATTTATGAACAACCTCAGAAACTTTGTTGGTGCAGTTCGAGTTCATCTTGTATACTAACGTTAAAACAGCCGGGCTTTTGGCAATTTAGTATACATCGAAAAAGATAAATAAAATAAAAACGGTACAGATGGGAAGGGTTTAATGACAAGAAGAATCAACGTCAGTACAACGTTCTCATTTACTGCATTTTGAACGCTGCAGCTACCTCGTAAAAAAAAAAAAAAAAAAAAAAAAGACACATTATTTACAACGCTTTCTGAGTTGTGTATTTACATCACAATTTTATTACACATACCAAAACTGCTAGTAGTGTAAGAAAATTAGAACTTGGCTTCAGGTGTAATTTACAGTATAAACAAACGCATAAGTTGCCCACATGGCGAATGCTGCGCTGTATCTGCGCATCATTGAAACTAAAAGTGTTACTGCAGTGCATATAAAGGTGAAAAAGGAACTACAAGATACACGAAAATGTAAGTGTTCCTAGCCATTAATTAAATGTGGTCGCTAAACTAATCGTTATTTTGCACAGGGCAGCAGCAGCATTAAAAAAAAAGGCTCTGAGCACTATGGGACTTAACATCTGAGGTCATCAGACCCCTAGAACTTAGAACTACTTAAACCTATCTAACCTAAAGACATCACACAAATCCATGCCTGAGGCAGGATTCGAACCTGCGACCGTAGTGGTCGTGCGGTTCCAGACTGAAGCGCCTAGAACCGCTCGGCCACACCGGCCAGCCGCAGCATTCAAAATGCAGTAGATAAAAGCGTAGAGCTGACGATGATATAAATGTACGCTCTAAGAAGGGAAAAAAAGACGCGCCATGAAGAAGTTATGCATATTAGTCATAAATTGATATTCATACAGGTATTAACGAAAAATGCGAAATTGTCCACTTTGGCGGTCGACGGATGAATGTGCGACGCTGCAGAGCAGGTTCACCGCGCAGCTGACAAGGATAGTAAACAGGGGACATGTCGATACCTGGGTATAAAATCTTTGCGAATTTCGTTATATGTACCCAGCTGGACAGCTATGCCTCGTAGACTGGCGCGCGAAGGATATACGCAGACGTCAGCATCTGGGAGAGGACGTGTAGTTGGCTTCAAAGAAGCCGATTGGAATAGTCGGCGAATCGCTCGACATTTGAGAAGGAGCGATGCCGTTGTTCGACAGTGTTTGACAGGAATGGATGAACCATGAGCGTCAAGAAGGAAGCAATTGACGTAGAGAGACGACAGAACCTGATGACCGAGCAATTGTCAGAGAGCCACTCAGAGCGCCGGATCCATCATTATCATCGATCCGACGTGCAAATGGTGCTTCAGTAACCACATGGACCATTAATAGGCGGCTCACAGAAAGGGGCTGAGCTCACGGCGCCCCCTGCACTGACTACTATTGATCTCTGTACACCAACAAGCCCGTTTGTAATGCCGCCCGGCACATTCGGCCTGAAATCTCATTGACTGGAGTAGAGCTGTCTTCAGTGATGCGCCCCAGACAGAGGTGAGGTACCAAATTGACTCGCCCACAATACGGCTCGACAGCCAGAAGTGAGACACTGGGGTGTCATAGCAGGACCCTTTCGGCTGTCGTCCGTGGCACCCTTACAACACAGCTACACGTCGACGATAGTCTAAGCCTTGTTTTGTTGCCCTTCATGGCGAGCCATCCTAGGCTTACATTTCAGTAAGATTATGTCCGTCCACACGTGGTGAGAGTTTCTACTGCTTGTCTTCGCGCTTGCCAAACCATACCTTAGGCAGCAAGGTCGTCGGATCTCTCCCCAATTGAAAAGGTATGGAACATTATCGGCAAGGCCCTCCAAACAGCTCGGGATTTTGACGATCTAACGAGCCAATTGCACAGAGTTTATCACGATATCCATCAGACGGATGTCCAACAACCCTGTCTGGTAAAGCCAAGTCGAATAACGGCTTGCGTAACGGCCAGAGGTAGACCACCGCGTTACTGACTTGCTCAACTTGTGAAGCTCTTTTTCTCGAATAAATCACCCACTTTTTCTGAAAATTTAATAATTTATTTGTCTGCACATATAAATCCCACCTACCGAGTTCTGCCTCATTCGTATGATTCTTTCGTGGTGTGTCTTTTTTTAGTCGTAGAGTATTGAAATGTCTCTCTGGAGTCGTTTCATAGACGCTTGTCTCTTTACGAGTGGTTTCGTTTTTCTTTTGTGGGGGACGCTGAGTTGGTTGTCGTCTGCTAGGAGCAGGTGATGTTTGCTTCTCGTTTGGAGGGTAGCACAGGATGACCAACTTATGATCCCAGTACCTGGACATAGAAGTTTTCCCCTTTTAGTCTGAGGCTGGTTTGTCTGTCAATTTGGTGGCGGAAGCCTACCCCTCTGGTAGCTTCCGTTGCACCGGTATTTAGGCGAAGCTCGGTGGAGAAAGGACATTCTGCAGCTAGCGGTTGGTGAGTCCAGTTCGTAGCTCCTAGAGAAGGTTTCTGCTGATAGGAAGGAGGTCGAATTAGAACTTCCCTATGTTAAATTCATGGCATATTTAAGCAGCTTAACTGAAGCATGTGTAATTATGTATTTTCGGAATGTGGCATAATTATTATGTTAAAAATCGGCGATGATGGTGGTTGAAATTAAAAGTGTGGAAGTTGCTTTGTTCGTTTCGGACAGTCGTGGGTATGTAGATGGAATGATTGAATCATTGTGTTCCCTTTTGTGTGTTTTTCCTTTTTAATTGCGTGATTCTACAATTTTTTGCGAATTATTTAGTTGAACTTTTTTATTCAGGCACCAGTCATGTGTATTCATAGGATGTGCATCAAATTCGGTAATGAAATAAATGTGCTACGTAAAAGATAAACTCTGCGTCCTTTATCTTTCTCATTGATGCCAGTTTTCAAATTAATTTTCTATTCCCTGATCGTTTTTCATATACGACGTACAATGCTGTTCAACTTTTTAGTTTCTTTTAAAAAATGCATTCTTATACTTACATTCTAAATTTAATTAAACTGATAATTTCCAGTTCGGTCTTTTCTTAATTGTTAGGAAGGGCTTGGGCTGGTGGCGACTCTGTAATTTTTAAATTTATGATTGTCCTTGTGAAGTGGCTTAATCAGAAACTGCGCACGAGGGTTACATCCCCATTATTCTTGGTACATAACGTATGTCGAGCCTTGGCTAGGATCCGTTTACAGTTCTACATACATACTTTACAGTATACTACGCTAACTGAAGACAAAAAAGGACATATGCTAATACTGTTGTGACTTGGCAAGACAGTCAAGTCACTATGAGAGGAAGCCGAAAGGCACGCGTTTAAGCTCACGCAGGCTGGCGTGAGGTCTGGAACAGTTAAGGGACTTTATAGTAGCAAAGAACGTAAGTAACTACTGTAATACTTAACTTTAATTCATAATTGGTGAACATCGGTCTGACGGTACATATATCACAAGATAAATAGCAAATGATAATGGCGCCTTGCTAGGTCGTAGCATATGACGTAGCTGAAGGCTATGCTAACTATCGTCTCGGCAAATGAGAGCGTAATTTGTCAGTGAACCATCGCTAGCAAAGTCGGCTGTACAACTGGGGCGAGTGCTAGGAAGTCTCTCTAGACCTGCCGTGTGGCGGCGCTCGGTCTGCAATCACTGACAGTGGCGACACGCGGGTCCGACGTATACTAACGGATCGCGGCCGATTTAAAGGCTACCACCTAGCAAGTGTGGTGTCTGGCGGTGACACCACAAATACACCTTCCACAGATCCCAAATGAAATGGTTCTCATGGATGTTCAACAAATCAAAAAATCTTAAATACATTTTCGTTTAAAAGATAAAGACAAAATTTTCGCAAGAAAAAGAAATGAACCACGTAGGAAGCTGAATTCTTCGGCTGTTGTAGACACGCAGCATCAAAAAGAAATATTTGTTTACAACACTTACTTACATGGATCTTATTGTCACACTCAAGATGCGCATAAGTCGGATCTGACACAGAACTCACATTACTTGATATTGTTAATGATACAAGGGCGTGCTGAATAGTAATGCCTCCGAATTTTTATTGGAAAACTCTTAAAACTTTTTAAATAAAACAAACGTTATTATCATTCAATCTTCTCATTATTCACACCTACATATTTATTTTTCAACATAATCACCCTGATGACAAACACGTTTTTCTCCCAGCGAGCAACGAGAGACCTGTTTGTTGTTACCGTCATTGTGGAATGTTTGTGTTGACGGAGTGACAACCTCACCTCTGCTTGCACCATTTCATCAATATCAAAGTGAAGTCCTCGAAGGTGTTGTTTAAGTTTTGGAAACAGATGAGAATCGGATGGGTCCAAGTCGGGACTGTATGGAGTATGATGTACGACAGTGAACCCATGGCGTCGGATTGTTGCTGATGTCGCAGCGCTCATTTGTACTTTGGCATTGTCATGCTGAAGAAGAGGGTGCCCCATGTATGGACGAACTCTTAGAATTCGAAAATCGAGTACAGCATGCTGTTCCTCACGCACCGACATGGTTACATTACACACCGCCATGCTACACGCTGCAATTCGGAGCCCTCTAGCGTCGGAGGGCTGTAAATATGTAAACATGAAGAATAAAATTGTAGAATCTTAATAACGGTTGCTTTATTCAAAAGGCCTTAACGGTTGTCACATAAAAAATTCGGGGGCATTACTTTCCAGCACCCCCTCGTATATACACAGCGGTCTCTTCTGCTAAGATATTCGTCAATGGAGTAGAAGGGTTTCGTTACCAACAGATCTGTTAGGTCCCTCTTAAAATGGACTTTATTAATAGTTAAACTTTGTATGGCTGCTGGAAAGCTATTCAAAATGGGAGTTTTTGAATGATGGACACTTTTCTGGGCAAAAGTAAATGTCTTTAAATTCTTATGAATATTATTATTTCTAGCAGTGATTCTTTGAATTTAGTTTTGATTTGAAAAATAGATGTACAGTGTGTTAAGGAAAATATTTTATATTTAGGGGGGTGGTCGTACGTCCCAAAAAAAAGACAAAACTGTCCAGTGAACATGGGCAAAAAAATCCATACCTTATGAGCTATGAGCTACTGCTCATCTTCGCTACTGTGAAACACATACCTTCTACTGCAGGCTCTTTGATATCATGAACGACCTACAGAATGCAGCAAAGAAATGAGGACACATTCCTCTCTTATTGTCCATTGATATAAAATGCAGTAGACATTTGTCAGTATTGTTACTGTAATCAAAGTTCTGGATAAGTGCAGCGCATATATTAATTCTAATGGAACCAGTCTGTGCTGTGAAAAGTTTGTGAAATCCTCTTACATTGTAGTCTCATCTTTGCACTTACTAGCATAATGGAAGGCGATTATCTCAGACGGACAGTGGTAGACACTGCCTTCCGCTGTGGCTGAGAAAAGCAGGTCGTACTTAATTGCAAACTCATTACGAGTACATTAGACGTTCTGGTTTTTCACAGTAACAGAATAATGTTTCCTCACTTGTTTACTCATTTCTTTACTTCATATTGTAGGTAGTTTCTAACAGCAATGAGCTTGCAGTGGTGCCAGTTGGGTCTATCAGTAGATCAGGATTCACTAGGCTTGGCCTGCACCTCAATAGGTATGGGAAGTGGAGACTGGCAAAGCTTATAGGTGACAGTGTAGTGGGTGGGGTGGTGGTGGTGGTGGGTTCACTTGTGGGAAAATTCCTGTAGTAGTTGGTGTTAGAGCTGTACCTTTTTTAGACTGAAGTCAGCTGATAGGTATACCTGCTTAAAGGAAGTCCCTCTAACTAACATCCTTCAGAGGATGTAATGTTTCCAAGTAGAGAAGGAATTAGCACATTTCATCAAAATATAAGAGGTATTAGAGATAAAGTTAATGAACTGCTTATAGATGTTGACTCTAAAGTTATTAGTATATCAGACCACCACTTAAATAATTTGACAATTCAGAGGCTTCCTTTACCAGGATACAGATTAAAAAATCGTTAAAATGGCTCTGAGCACTATGGGACTTAATTCTGAGGTCATCAGTCCCCTAGAACCTCGAAATACTTAAATCTAACTTACATAAGGACATCACACACATCCATGCCCGAAGCAGAATTCGAACCTGCGACCGTAGCGGTCGCGCGGTTCCAGACTGTAGCGCCTAGAACCGCTCGGCCACCCCGGCCGGCGGATACAGATTATCTGGCTGTTTTACAAGGAGTTCCTGGCGGGGTGGAGGAGTGGTTATGTACATTAAAACAGTATTCCATTTGAGTCCATAGACGTATCACAACACTGCACTGAACAGATATTTGAATGTTGTGCAGGGGCAGTTGAATTTAGTAAAACTAAACTTCTAATTGTTGTTTTTTATAGGTCCCCTAACTCCGACTTCAGAGCATTTCTGCTCAAGTTAGAGAGGGTTCACTTTGTAGAAAGTACCAGAAATTAGTTATATGTGGTGACTTCAATATAAATTTTGTATATGACGGTGCAAGAAAAAAGATGTTGCTAGATCTCCTAAATTCATATGATCTGATGCAGACTGTGTTTCCGATAACATAGATGATAAATATAATACTTTCCTTAACACATTTCACATGCTCTTTAAGAGTTGCTTTCCATTAGGACGTTCTAAAAGGGGTACTAGCAGTAATAGGCGGCCCGGGAGGCTGACTAGTAGGATAAGGATATCATGTCGAACAAACTGGGAATCATATGAAAATATTAGAAGTAGTCACAATCGAGCTACAGTAGCTCATTACAAAAGTATTTTAAGGTGCTTAAAATGTTATTAGGAAGACAAAGAGTATGTGGTATGCAAGTAGAATAGCTAATTCACAGAATAAAATTAAAACCATATGGTCAGTTGTGAAGGAAGTGTCTGGTCAGCAGCACAAGGTCGACGATATAAAGTCAGTTCGCAGTAAAAATATTTCTGTTACTGATAAATCAGATATATGTACAGTATTTAACAATCTTTTCTGAGCATTGCTGGTGAATTAAATAAGAATTTAGTTTCTACAGGGGGTCATACAACTTTCTTGGAAAATGTCTTTCCGAGATTAATGTCTGAAATACTCTTCTGTGATCAGACAAGAGGGAGATTGAGTCAATAATTAAATCACTGAAGACTAAGGACTCTCATGGCTATGATGGAGTGCCTAGCAGAATATTAAAGTACAGTGCTGTACATGTTAGCCCTGTATTTAGCCATATTTGTAATTTTGCCTTTAGGAATAGTCAGTTTCCTGAACGATTAAAGTACTTAATAGTAAAGCCGCTTTATAAAGAGGGAGAACGGGACAATGTAGATAATTTTAGACCTATTTCTATGCCATCAGTGTTTGCTAAAGTTACTGAAAAGGCTGTGTATGTAAGAATAATTGCTCATTTTATATCATACGATTTGCTGTCACATGTACAGTTCGGCCTTAGAAGTCGTTTAACAACTGAAAATGCTATATTCTCTTTTCTATGCGAGATACTGGGTGGGTTAAACAAAAGGTTTCGAATGCTAGGCGTATTTTTTGATTTAACTAAGGCGTTTGATTGTGTTGATCACAAACTATTTCTCCAGACGTTGGACCATTACAGAACATAGAGAGTAGCTCACAACTGGTTCACCTCTTACTTTAGCAACAGACAGCAAAAGGTCATCATTCACAATGTAGAGAATGGCTGTTATGTGGGGTCTGAGTGGAGTACAGTCAACTGGGTGGTGCCCCAGGGATGTGTTGGGGCCACTCCTGTTCCTCATTTATATAAATGATGTGCCCTCAAGTATTACATATAACTCTGAAATATTTCTGTTTGCTGATGACACTAGCTTGATAGTAAAGGATGCTGTGTGCAACATTGGCTCAGTTTTTAATAGTGCAGTTCATGACCTAAGTTCGTGGCTTGTAGAAAATAAACTAACGCTAAATCACAGTAAGACTCTGTTTTTACAGGTTCTAACACACAATTCAACAAAACCTGAGGTTCTAATTTCACAGAATGGGCATATGATTAGCGAAACTGAACAGTTCAAATTTCTAGGTGTTCAGGTAGATAGTAAGCTGCCGTGGAAAGTCCACGTTCAGGATCCTGTTCAAAGACTTAATGCTGCCATTTTTACTATTCGAACGGTATCTGAAGTGAGTGACCGTTCGACATGAAAAATAGTCTACTTACTTATTTTCATTCGCTTATGTTGTATCGTATTATGTTCTAGGGTAACTCTTCCTATTCTAATAGGATATTATTGGCTAAGAAATGGGCGGTTCGGGCAATAAGTGGTGTAACTTCACGAACCTCTTGTCGACCCCTGTTCACGAGTCTGGGTATTTTGACATTGGCCTCTCAATATATATACTCCTTACTGTCATTTCTTGTTAACAATATTAGCTTATTCCCAAGAATACGCAGCTTTCACTCAGTTAATATTCAGCAGAAATCAAACCTGCATTTGGATCAGACTTCCTTAAGCCTTGTGCAGAAAGGTGTGCATCCATTTTCAGTAAGTTACCACTCGAATTCAAAAATCTTAGCAGTAATCCATGCGCTTTCTAATCTAAGCTGAAGGGTTGCCTCATGGATCACTCCTTCTATTCTGTCGAGGAGTTCCTTGTAAAATTAAGCTGATTCTCGTTGTATTGTTGATTGCGTTTACTTAAATTTATGGACTGAATTTTTTGGAGTTCATAAACATTTATTTTTATTTGTTATTACTTTTATGTTGTAATTTCATGTACTGACAAGTTCCATGACCTTGGAGATTTGTTCCTCGATTTGATCCTACTCAACTTGACGTGTAAATAAAAACAAAAATAAATATGTGTGTTTCACAGTAGAGATGATGAACCAGAGGGCATAGCTCTTAAGGTATGCCTTTTGAAGCCCATGTTTGCTGGACATGTTTTTCTTTTTTTGTCCGTTCTACCAGTCTTAAAAATATAGAACACTTTCCTTAATACCCAGTATTATTTATGGCAAATTTCATTAGAGAATAAATATGTCGGCAAGCAGCAATTAGATTCCCCAGCTCCTTGAATAGGCCTCTGCGGGACGTTCTTGGGTTCACACTACAAATAATTCGTAGTATACGTTTCCGGATTCCGAAAACTTAAGTTTGGCTTCATGTGTTACCCCCCCCCCCCCCCCGCCCACCCCACACACACAAAAAAATCCTTTGTTTTATTTTTATATAACCTATGACTTACAACATCCGCAGTGCATATAAAGATTTGTTTAGGTGCGTGTTGACGCAAATAAAACTTGCTGCATTTCTTTAAGTAATGTGGGAAGTAGTAGAGAAGAATAGTTGAAGCTTATGGCAGGATGTTTTTGATCACTGAAAAGCAAGAGCTATGCAGGTGCGTCACAAAAGCTACGAGTGCTGTGGTGGTCGACAAAACAACGGAAGCAGACTGGCGGCACGTGTTGTGCTTTGGTTTGCGCACGTTCGCGATTCCGTGTCGCCTTGACCCAACTGGGGTGCAAGATTGCGCCTAGCTGACCTAAGCACGGCGTGCTCACAAACAATAGCTACGCCTCAGGTGTCCGGACGCAGCGTGCGGGTTTTGCGTACAGGCCTCAACCTACTGATAAAGACACTTTCAGTAACGTAGACAGGAAAGACTACGTTACAAGCGGATGAGTACGTAAATAACGCAACCCTAAGAAAGACTCCCTTTTGCGGGTAACTATTGCGGGTCATTTACAAAACAATGTGACCAGCATTCGGGGGCGATGGTAAAAGCGCGAAAGTTACAAAATAGTATAAGAAATTTGATTCGAAAATCATAAACCAAACTAGTTTCACCTTCACATTGTCGTGTTACAGTGCTGTGCCGGTTTCGCTTCACACCAAAGAAAACAGAGAAGACATAAAAAAAAACGGCAGTTCTATCATCGTCCTCCACTTAGCGTACAAGATATTTACTAAAATTGTGACTATTCGCACAAGAAACATGACATCCTAAATGGGGAAATGAAAAAAAGGTGACATTGTAATCAGGTACAGCACAATGGATAACCTGTACACTTAACATATTTCCTAGTGCAAACGACTGTTTGCAGAAATTCGTGCAATTGCCTACGCCACAATAAGCTACAAGCATATTTTTTCTATCATTTGACTGTATCGCATGTCACTGTGCTCAACACAGTCTATTACCCAGAGAGTAAACAAATGGTATAGAAAGGAAAGAGGATATCGTTGTAACCCGTAAGGTACACAGTATCAGGAGAGACAGTGCAAGAAATGTAGCGCTTCAGATACTTATTGCGACTGTGAGACATGAGAGAAACAGAATGGAGAGAAGCGAAAGGCAAAAAGCGTAATAATCCTAGTCTGGAACAAAGAAGTGCCCCAAAATACAAAAGAGTCAATACAGTATCGTTTTTAACTTATGATGCCGAAACATGGAGAACGAATAAAAGGGATAAAAGCAAAATATAGGTCTGCAAAATGAACTACGTGGGGAATATAGCTGAAGTCACACAACTAGATAGGTTGAGAAACTATGGATTGAGAGACTTAATAAAAGAGGCGCCTCCTGAAGGCAGAATAGAAAGCTCAAAGTTGTAGTCGCATGAACGCGTGAGAAGAATGCAAGGAGACAGGATAGCGAAGGTGGTGTTCGGGATGAGGTCTTAAGGAAAGATAATGAAAGAAACATCAAAGCACAGATGGCGGAAAGGAGCACAGGGAAGTGTAAAGGGCAAGGGTATGATCAAGAGTGCCCCGGGGAAGTGTGATAAAACCGCTATTATTTTCCATATATATAAACGATTTGGCAGACAGGATAGGCAGCAATCTGGGTTCAAATGGCTCTGAGCACTATGGGACTTAACATCTGAGGTCATACAACTTAGAACTACTTAAACCTAAGTAACTTAAGGACATCACACACATCCATGCCCGAGGCAGGATTCGAACCTGCGACCGTAGCAGTCTCGCGGTTCCGAACTGGAGCGCCTAGAACCGCTCGGACACCACGCCCGGCCAGCAATCTGGGGTTTTTGCTGATGTGCTGTGGTGTACGGGAAGGTGTCGTAGTTGAGTGATTGTAGCAGGATACAAAATCACTTAGACAAAATTTCTGATTGGTGTGATGAATGGCAGCTAGTTCTAAACATAGAAAATATAAGTTAATGCAGATGAGTACGGAAAACAAACCCGTAATGTTAGAATATAGCGATACTAATGCCCTGCTTGATACACTTGCAGTTTCACGTCTTTGAAATATCTTGTCGTAACGTTGGAAAGCAATATAAAATAAACGAGCACCTGAGGACTGTGGTAGGTAAGGCGAATGGTCAGTTTCGATTTATTGGGAGAATTTTGGGAAAGTGTGGTTCACTTTTAATGGAGACCACATACACGACGCTAGTGTATCCTATTCTTGAGTACTGCTCGAGTGTTTACGATCCATACCAGGTCGGATTAAAGGAAGACATCGAAGCAATTCAGAGATGGGCTGCTAGATTTGTTACCGATAGGTTCGTGCAATACGTAAGTATTAAGGAAATGCTACGGGAACTCAAATGAGAATCCCTGGAGGGAAGGCGACCTTCTTTTCGAGGAACACTATTAAGAAAATTTAGAGAATCGGCATTTGAAACTGACTGCAGAACGATTCTACAGCCGTCAACATATATTTCACGTGAGGACAACGAGGATAAGATACAGGAAATTTAGGACTCATACGGAGACATATAGACAGTCGTTATTCCCTCGCTCTACTTGCGAGTGAACAGGAAAGCAAACTACTAGTAAAGGTACAGGATAGCCTCCTCCGGGCATCGTACGGTGGCTTGTGGACTATGTATGTAGATAAAGTAAAAACTGTAATGTCGTACAGGACGAAAAATGGAAACATAGATGAGCGTGGAGACGTTTGTATCCAGCTGACCTGGCTCAAGACTTAAGACAGCACAGTATGATAATGACAATGATAACGATCATGATGAATATGTAACTAAGAGAAGAGAACCTGAATCCGTTGCTGACGCAACACTTCTTCGACTCTTAAGGGCACAGCTTAATGCCTCCGTCAGATATATGGACCTCTAGGTACATCTGCATCTTTTTGTATAGTATGTTCCATAAGTAACAACGAAAACTAACAGGATCGAAAGCACAACATAACGGAAATAAAAATGTCCAATAAACACGGGTCCGTAAACCAATCATTTACGAGATAATTTCGGATGTGTGGTTACGAGTCGTCATTCACTTCAGTAGGAAACACAGGGTGATTCATAGGCACAGAATCACTCTTCTAAAACAAAAACAGATGGATGAATAGAAATTCAGAATCTTGTATTTTGAGACTGGAGAAAGGGAAAACCAATGAGGCTATCTTAGCAACATAGAGGCCGTTCTGGAAGCCACCATCTTGAATGTAATTCGCAATTTTCAAGGGGAAAAAGGTTAAGTGACATATGAGGCGGACAGACAATTATACGGAAAACAATGCTCACTTTCATTTGAGCACGGCTTTATTCATTCTCGAGTTAGATCACGATTTGTACGGAAGAAAGGAAATGCTGGTGATAACACATAAAAACCACAGGATGTGCTCGACGTGTTGTCCAGCATGTTTTAAGGTCGTTGCTGTCTGCTTCACCCATTGGTCATGGAATTTAACCAACTGATACCATCTGTCCAAAATGTTCTAAGGCCGATTTTATTCTTGACATATAAGCGACGTCAGCGCAGTAAAAATGGTGGCATCTTGAACTAACAAGTGTGAACAAGAGACGTTTATTCGACCAGTTAGTTATGAGCAGGCAGAGTTAAATGGTGGACGTGCGACCGTAGTGTGTCAAAGATGTTTTGTTACAAACCGCAATGGAGGAACATCTCTAAATCAAATGTTCAAGACATTCTCCAGAATCTATTGAAGAAGAGAAAAGTATGTCCAACGTTTGTCCCGCACATTTTGACGCCAGAAAAAAACAACGTGTGGACGCCTGCTACGACTTGATTGAAATGCAAAATCCCGACAGTTCTTTTCTAGAAAACATCACCATGAATGACGAGATTTGGTGTTATCAGTACGAACCTGTTACTAAACGACAAAGTGCAGAGATTTACATGAGGTTTCCACACTTTCACACCATAACTGATATTCAAGCCAACGTGAGGTGCGAGTTGAACAGTAACCCAAAAGAAGGACTTTCCTGATATTATCGCACGGTTGTATGAACGTTCTCTGGGGTGTACTCAAGTGTGGAGAGACTTTGTAGATCACCTGAAGCATTTAAACCACGATCTCAACTTTTCTCTATTTTTTATTCATTCAGGCTCGAAATTTTTCGGATTGACGGAGTGTGTATTGGAATGCGAACACAAGCAACAATAAACCGCACCATGTGGTGTGCAAGGTCTTAGATCTTTACCACATACACAACTGCGTTGACATGTTCCTTCAGTTAGAAGTGTAATGGACTTCAATCCGAGGAACGTTGCCTCTACGATCTCTACGACCTGTCTGTCTCTGGGGAAACTGGATATCCATACATGAATTGACAGATAGTCCATAACGAGGAGGGACTCCACCGCGCTGAAAGAAAGTTTGAAATGTCCCGTCTTCAAACAGCAGCGACGGTACCACATATTCGTCACACAATTGCAAGTAACGGACCACTGTTAACGGATCCCGAATGAAGAAGGACGCAACGATACTAGAACAATATATTACACATCAGATCATCACTTTCGATGAGCCAGTTTCCTTCGGTGGATCCAATGGATCTGATCAGTATCTTGATTCCTTTTATTTATCACTCCGTTCATGTAGAAATTAGCTTCATCAGTAAAGAGTACGCCATAGGCAAAACGACGGTTTTCGTCCAGCTTGCGTGTCACATATTCTGCAAACTGAACCCGACAATGTGGAGCGTTTTCGGTGAGATGTACTAACATTTCCATTTTTTAAGGGTGCCATATACATGTGGCCAAAATTGTCATTATTGGTGTACCGCTGATACCAGTTTCTTGTGACCTACTGCGAGTACTGCGCTGTGTGTCATTACTGAACGATACCAGAACAGTCGTTGATGTTATCTCGTGCGTAGCCGTTTTCGATTGTCCAGCTTTCGGTCTGATTGTGACAGGCCAGTTTCGGAATTTTGCGAGAAGTGTCACCACAGTAGTGTGGTTAGTTCATGGTGTGTCTGTGTAGCGTTGACTGAAATCCCCATCTTCCTCCTGATATTAGGTCGATCTCAATGCGTTCGGCTTGGGTTAACGCCATGAGCTTTCACGTCATCTCTAAAGAAGGAAATTTAGTCATACGGCGAAAATGAATAAAGTTTTACTCAGATAAAATATACTGTTATTTTTGTGGTGTCATTTTCTATCTGTTTGATATGTCACATGACTCCTACCGATTTGAAAATGTCCAGTTGCATCAAAGATGGCAGTCATGTTGGAAACATACCCTAACAGGTTTTCCCCCTCTCCCGTCTCATGCTACTTCACTTTAACCTTCTAATCACTTCTCCTGCTTGATGTTGTTATGGTCCTGAGTCCGAAGACTGGTTTCATGCAGCTCTCAACGACTGTCTACTCTACTGAGCGCAGTGATTAGCACACAAGTGTCGCTTTCGGGAGGACGACGGTTCAAATATGCGTTCGACCATGCTGATTTAGGTTTTCGTGATTTCCCTAAATCGGTTAAGGCAAATGGCGAGACGCTTCCTTGGAAATGGCAAGGCAGATTTCCTTCTGCATTCTTCCCTAATCTGAGCTTGTGATCCGTCTCTAAGAACCTCGTTATCAACGGGACGTCAAACACAAATCTCCTCCTCCTCCTCGTCCTCCTCCTCCTCCGATTATTTGTTTTTTACAAGCCTTTTCACATTTTCATAATTACTGCAAATTATATCCATCTGAGTCTACTTACTGTACTCAAGCCATGGTCTCCCTTTACAATTTTTAACGTCGCACTTCCTTCTATTACGAAATTTACTTTTCCTTTATGCCTCAGGATGTATCGTATCAGCCTATCCCTCCTTTTAGACGAGATGTGACATAACTTTCTTTTCTATCCATTTCGATTCAGTACCTCCTCATTAGTTATCCGAGATACCCATCAAACCTTCAGCATTCTTCTGTCGTATTAGTTTTCGAAAGGTTCAGTTCAGTTCTTGACTGAACTGTTTATCGTTCGGCTTTCATTTCCGTACAAGCCTACACCCCATAAAAATACATTTAGAAACTACTTCCTATCATTTAAGTTTATATACGATGTTAAATTTTCTTCTCAGAAACGGTTTACTTGCTGTTATTAATGCTTTCAGTATGCTGTTCTGAGTAACTTATCCGCATTCCTATTTTCCTGTACGTTCTTAGTCACACTATCCTATTTCATTTAGTATTTATAGCCATGTAGTTATCTAATCAGAAGATCTGTTCTCCTCACCCCCCTACTTTCCAAGATGATACTCTAGGCGGGTGTAAAATGAATGTGCACAACGGAAAATACTGAACACGAAAATTGGCCATGTCTGACTACCCCCTGAAGCAGATCTTAGGATCTCTTAATGGTGATATCTCCTCCTTCTTGCTCTTTAACATATAAATTACAACATAAACATGAATGAATGATTAAGGGAACTAGTAACTACAAAATGATAAATACTGTTTCTGCTTATACATTTATTGTAGATTAAAACCCCTTTTATACAGGCTGTTACAAAAAGGTACGGCCAAACTTTCAGGAAACATTCCTCACACACAAAGAAAGAAAATACGTTATGTGGACATGTGTCCGGAAACGCTTACTTTCCATGTTACAGCTCATTTTATTACTTCTCTTCAAATCACACTAATCATGGAATGGAAACACACAGCAACAGAACGTACCAGCGTGAATTCAAACACTTTGTTACAGGAAATGTTCAAAATGTCCTGCGTTAGCGAGGATATATGCATCCACCCTCCGTCGTATGGAATCCCTGATGCGCTGATGCAGCCCTGGAGAATGGCGTATTGTATCACAGCCGTCCACAATACGAGCACGAAGAGTCTCTACATTTGGTACCGGGGTTGCGTAGGCAAGAGCTTTCAAATGCCCCCATAAATGAAAGTCAAGAGGGTTGAGGTCAGGAGAGCGTGGAGGCCATGGAATTGGTCCGCCTCTACCAATCCATCGGTCACCGAATCTGTTGTTGAGAAGCGTACGAACACTTCGACTGAAATGTGCAGGAGCTCCACCGTGCATGAATCACTTGTTGTGTCGTACTTGTAAAGGCACATGTTCTAGCAGCACAGGTAGAATGTCCCGTATGAAATCATGATAACGTGCTCCATTGAGCGTAGGTGGAAGATCATGGGGCCCAATCAAGACATCACCAACAATGCCTGCCCAAACGTTCACAGAAAATCTGTGTTGATGACGTGATTGCACAACTGCGTGCGGATTCTCGTCAGCCCACACATGTTGATTGTGAAAATTTACAATTTGATCACGTTGGAATGAAGCCTCATCCGTAATGAGACTATTTGCATTGAAATGAGGATTGACACATTGTTGGATGAACCATTCGCAGAAGTGTACCCGTGGAGGCCTATTAGCTGCTGATAGTGCCTGCACACGCTGTACACGGTACGGAAACAACTGGTTCTCCCGTAGCACTCTCCATACAGTGACGTAGTCAACTTATCTGACGCTGACATTAGGGTTATTGTCAACTGCACGAAGAATTGCCTCGTCCATTGCAGATGTCTTCGTCGTTCTAGGTCTTCCCCAGTCGCGAGTCATAGGCTGGAATGTTCCGTGCTCCCTAAGACGCCGATCAATTTCTTCGAACGTCTTCCTGTCGGGACACCTTCGTTCTGGAAATCTGTCTCGATACAAACGTACCGCGCCGCGGCTATTGCCCCGTGCTAATCCATACATCATATGGGCATCTGCCATCTCCGCATTTGTAAACATTGCACTGACTGCAAAACCACGTTCGTGATGAACACAAACCTGTTGATGCTACGTACTGATGTACTGTAGAGCAATGAGTCGCATGTCAACACAAGCACCGAAGTCAACATTACCTTCCTTCAATTGGCCAACTGGCGGTGAATCGAGGAAGTACAGTACATGCCGACGAAACTAAAATGAGCTCTAACATGGAAATTAAGTGTTTCCGGACACATGTCCACATAACATCTTTTCTTTATTTGTGTGTGAGGAATGTTTCCTGAAAGTTTGACCGTACCTTTTTGTAACACCCTGTATATCACAAATGTTTATATATCAATGTAAAATAGGCATAAAGAGATACAATTGAATTTCCTAACCAATATGATTCATCAATTGCCCAAATCTGCCCCTTTTTATGGCTACGCGATCTAATATAAATAACGCGAGATGACTGATATCATCTACGTACCAAACACTAGAAGACACTACTTTCAAAGATGATTTACAGTGTTGTGCAGAATCAGTGGAATTAAAATTTACGTGATCTCAGCTGTTTAGCTTTATAGCCCTAATAAGCCGAAGCAATTAGCAATATCACCGTATCTACTGCGTCCAGTGCGTCGGAGTGATGGTTCTCGTACACGTCTGCGACGATGGAAGAACTCCAGCCACAAAATAAAAACTCATTCAAACATTAGGACGCCAAAAGGCAGTCTTCTGACTAGTATTATCTGATACTGTCTTCTCCTGTCTGTTTTCTACAGACAAGAAACGCGAGCTCCCAGCCGCAGGGACGGAATTCAGATAACGTCTCTACGCCAATATAGACAGAGGAAGTGCTCTCAATCACTGAATGCTGCATACTTAACGACGACTCACTACCCGGAGGCGAAGTCCAGAATCTTATAAGTTCGCAACAGTACAGTGCTTAACGGTTCTAACTATAAAATCTCCTGAGAGCAAAGACAGCAAGTCCGTCTGTTCCAAGAAAAGCTGATACTAAGCGACCGTCAAACACGGGCGCTCAAAGCGGAAGACCACCTTCTCTCCACTTCTGGCCTCCCAGCTAAGCTCGGCTCTCCTCCCTCGTAGCTGCAGTAGGCGAATCGTATTCTCGAAACCACGGAGTATTCTCTCTCTCTACAGATTTTTACGAACGCCGACCAACCATATTTTAGACTTCTGTCGTCCATCACGGAAAGTTTGCGAGGAAATACCTACACCCTTTAATTAGGAATTCATACAGTGGTATGCTTCTCAAAGTAAAAATCCTCGTAAATAACCCAGCCTGTGTGATTTTCTAGGTAATGCTTCTTCATTCCTCTCTGTGGCATCCAAGATTTTTAGAGTTTCTGGTTATCGTTCCGGCAGCCTTTACAACGCTGTGTTAAGCAGGACCAACGCACCTGTGCGGGCTTTTCCACGCAGGGCCTGAGTCGTGCCTGCCGTTTCATTTCCACTGGCGTTCCATCCTCTACTAGTGTCGGCAATCATTCATTACGCCGTTTTGATAATAAAGACATTCTGTCACCTTACATTCAATAAGCGTTAACAACTATTTACAAGGTGTACGTGGCAATGTCAGTCTTCTTTAAATATTCACATATACGATGTACAACCTATCAAATGATATCTAATTCCGGTTGTAAATCACGGCAAAGTATGTAGATGAGTGGTTGTAAGGTGCGAAATTATAGCCACCTTACAACTTCACTAATTCCAATAATATCTAAATTCAATCATATACGTAAATTATAACCTATCTACCCGATTATGCGATCTAGCGTAAAACTCTCTGACCCTAGAATGCCAGTTTCGTTTATCTTGATATCAACATCCTCCCGAGTAGGCCTCGCTTGGAGATCTGATTGGGGTACTATTTCACCTCCGGAACATTTTAGCTAAGACAATACCACATCATTAAGCCGTACAGTAAAGCTGCATGTCCTCGGGAAATATAATGGCTTAGTTTCCCCCTGCTTTCAGCTGTTCGCAGTACCAACGCAGCAAGGCCATGTTGGCTAATGTTACAAGGGCTGATCTGTGACTCGTCCAGACAGTTGCCCCTGCAACTTCTGAAAAGGCTCCTTCCTCCCTACAGAAATCAGAGGTTGGTGTAATCTCTCCACAGATACCCTTCTCATGAGGTTGTTCCTATGGTACGGCTGTGTGTAGAGACACGAAAGTCGCTCCACTTTAAGCACAGTCCATGGTTCGCAGGAGACGCGTCATACTACTTAGCTTCGGATTTATGTTTACCCACCTGTTTTTTTATTTTAGACAGGTGTTTCCACACCTATAGACCACCCTATTCCCCAATGTAGCATAAATATATTTGAAATGTTATTTTTTTGTTTAAAACCTCATCTAATTGGGCTGAAATTCCACCCATAATCTAACTCAATAAGAAATATAATACGGTTTATCAGATTCTGGAAGTCCTAACTATGACCGTCGGACTCTGAAAGAACGCTGTTACTGAATTTGAAATACCTCGCCCTGCAGGATTTCCCATCTTCTACCAAAACTGCCCTAATTTTGGTGACGTTCCTTCGCCTGGTGCAATTCAAGACAACTGCCCCTTGCGCGAATTCCACCTTGTCACCCAAGTATATTTACCTTGGCCACAAGGATCCGTGGATACCAGTGTGCTGCATGGACTTCAAAGACGAAAGGAAGGGAAATCAGTGCATTTAGTTCTATCGACGACAAGTCGTTAGGGAATGAGCGGAATTTAGATTGGACGAGGGTGAGGAAAGATATAAGCAGGACCCTTTTCAGCGGGACCATCCTGGCATTTTCCTAAACCCTTAGCCAAATGCGTCACATTGATACAGCAGACTAAAGCGAACTATCTTTGACACGATCGTTGGGTCCAGTGAAGGTAATGTATAAAGGAATAATTTTTTTTATGTAGCTTGGAAATTGCTACAGGCCGTGCATGTATTACATGTGTGTATAACAGATGCACGACTCATGGGTAAAAATAAATTTACTTTATTATACGTCACTGTCAAAATACAAACTCCATTTTAGTATGTAAAATTCACAATGTTGTTGAATGCTGTTTCATTACTATTACTTACTGCGATCATAACAAAAACATCAACTTAAGACTTTACAAGAAATTAAATTAAATTTTTTTAAAATTAAAGAATACTAATATTTTTACAAGTATGAAACTTCTTGAAGTAGTTCTTTTTGATGTGAGACAGAAAGACACATTTCATTTAGAACAGCCTTAAATGTGTCAGGCTTGAGAAACCCGGTCGGTTTTTTCAGCAACCATTTGAAGAAAGTGCAAAGCACATTTATACCTTTTGGCCGCTAACGGTGACTGTTGAAATGATATATTCTTCCGTCTGCCATCTGTTTGATGGAATTATAATCACTGAACTAATAACATCATTTTAGCTTTGTTGTGGAAAGAAATCAAGCAATGGAAAAATTAGAAAAAGCCTATCTCACGAAATCATTTTCGGTTTCAGAGATCTTTTGGAACGAATGAGAAGCGATGCTGACCCTATGATGTAACTTAGAAAATAGGTCGGAGAAAGGCAAACCAACGTTTATATCATTTTAGATTTGGAGAAAGCTTTTGGAATGGAATATAGTGTTTGAAATTCTGAAGGTAGCAGGAATAAAATACAGGCAGCGAAAAGCTGTCTAGAATATATGCAGAAACCAGTCTGTGTTTATAAGAGTGCAAAGATATGGAAGGGAAGCAGTAGTCGAGAAGAAAGTTCGACAAGGCTGTAACCTACCCTCGATGTTATCCAAGCTGTATATTCAAGAAGCATTAAAGGAAACAAAGGAGAAATTTGGAAGGAGGGTAAAGTTTGGGGAACAGAAACAATAACTTTGAGGTTTGCCAGCGGCATTATAAGTCTGTCAGAGACGGCAAAGAACTAAAGCAGTTGACCAAAATGAATGAAGACTTGAAAAGAGTTATAAGACGAAAATAAACAAAAATAAAACAACGGTAACGGAATGTAGTCGCATTAAATCAGGCGATGCTGAGGGAATTAAATAAGGAAATGAGGCACTAAATGTGGTAGATGAGTGTTGCTATTGGAATAGCAAAGTAACTAACTACACCAGAAGTGGAGCGAATGTAAAATGTAGACTGAAGTACCACGAAAAGTTTTTCGAAAAAGAGAAATATGTTAACTTAGAATATAAATTTAAAGTTAGAAAGTCTTTTCCGAAAGAATTTTTCTGGAGTTTAGCCTTATATTGAAGTGAAACGTTTACAGCAAACAGTTCTGACAAAAAGACAATTGAAGCTTCTTGAAATGTGGTGCTACAGAAAAATGCTGAAGAGTAGATGGGTAGATCGCTTATCTAATCAAAGGGTACTGAGTCGAGTCTGAGAAGAAAGAATGTTATGACATAGTTTGGCAGAATACATCACGATGCATCAAGTTATCCTCAGGTTGGTAGAGAGGTTAAGTGGGGGATGGGGAGACGGGAAGTAAAGGGGGTTGACTACTGTCAGTGGGCTCAAGGGTTGAAAGTTGTAATAGCTATGAAGGGAGGAACAGGCACTCCCAGTGTACACTGCCGCCAGAGCTGCGTCACAGTGCACTGGCGTGCAAAACCTAAGGACGGAGGTAACTGTAACATGACGTGTTACTGCCAAGTAACGTAGCTCGATGAAAGCGGACTATACTTGGAAACACTGGCGCTCATGAATATATATCTTAGGTGTTCACAAATTTTTACATTCAGATAAACTTGGAAGTGTGAAGTAGCATGTGCTGCATAACGGTTATGATATGAATGGTTTTCTACAACTGTAGCCACTGCCAATAATAATAATAATATGCATAACTTGTATGAGGAAACAAATAATTCTTTTTGTGGAATTTGGTTGTTTTGTACCTAATTAAGTACAGTTTATGGCAAGAACGGCATAATGAGAAAGCTTTCGCTTCTCTCATTCCCGCCAGTCAAATATTAACACTGTATTACTAAAGTGTTATCACTCACCAAGTCTCATTCTCTGAAGCAGGGAAACGGCATGATGTCCTCCTACGAAATGTCCTGTCCTTCAATGTAGTCAAAAAATGGCTCTGAGCGCTATGGGACTTCTGAGGTCATCAGTCCCCTAAAACTTAGAACTACTTAAACCTAACTAGCCTAAGGACATCACACACATCCATGCCCGAGGCAGGATTCAAACCTGCGACCGTAGCGGTCGCGCGGTTCTAGACTGTAGCGCCTACAACCGCTCGGCCACACTGGCCGGCTTCAATGTAGTCCACACAGAAGTTAACGTTAATACACGGTACAGTGCACGGCAGGTACACGTTAAACAGAGAAAACTATATCCCAGCATGACCAACACTGCCTGTTTATAAAAAACAGCCATGCGTCAGTTTTTAAATCGAGCAAATGTCTCGATTACGATATGATCAAGTCTTTAGTATCATTCACAGCCTTCTCCTCAATTGGCAACACTGCCATTGTCGAAAGCCTATTATCTATCATTGTGTTTCGAAGGAAGCATTTTATCCTTCTGTTTGTTGAGAAACAACGGGATTACTGTATGATAAAATCCAAGACCTAATGTACTATAACACATTCAGAAACTACAAAATAAGTTTTGGTTTTCTCAACTATAACATTTATTGGCGTTCGATCTAATTTTGCTACGTAGTGAGTGAATTGACATGTCTGAGAAATGTGCTATCGTCTAGCGAGATTTATACCGAGCGAACGGAGAGAAACGTCTGCCGCAATGTGCTACCACCTAGTGGCATTGACGTAAACTTGTGTTTGAGTGGTAAGGGTTAGCTGTACATGCCATGAAGCGTGTACATTGTTTATCAAATTCCGTATGAATCAGACCATAAGGTAATTACGCCATATGAGTAGCGCTTGCCCAAATTCTCCTTAAAACGTACACAACTGAAGACGTGCTCGCGACCATGATGCCAAGTTTCACGAAGTCTAGAGGAATAGCAGTTTAGCATGGCGTGTTAGATTTACAGTAAGTGCCGTATATTTCAGTGCTGTAGAGCAGCGTATTAAGCTGTTGTCCGCCCGCCCCTCCCCAGGTGGGGGGAATCGAAAAATCAATAAAGGAATATATATAGTTCAGATTATCGCATCCATGTTATATTTAACAGCGTTTAACGAAAGATAACCATTAAGTCTGCAAGGTGTCACGAATTAGGGCGTTCATATACTCTTGTGATCTTACACAACTGCCACCACTGCACGGAAAGGATTGCAAGAGTCTAGTGCAGAAGGTAACTGCAAGAAATACGCTGTAGTGTTGACAGATTGCCAACACTACGCACATTATTTAAGGGAGGCGGCCATTAAGCAAGCAGGCGGACTTGATGGTCTGAAACAGGATACTTCATAAAGGCTATAAAGAAAAGTACGTAGCTGCTGGAATACTTAACTTTAATCCACCATTTGTATACAGCGTTCTTGATGAGACATTTCATACGATAACTATCAAACTATGTAAGGCTAATGGCGCCTTGCTAGGTCGTAGCCATGGACTTAGCTGAAGGCTATTCTAACTATCTGCTCGGCTAATGAGCGATGCTTCGTCAGTGTAGTCGCTAGCAATGTCGTCCGTACAACTGGGGCGAGTCCTAGTCCGTATCTCTAGACCTGCCTTGTGGTGGCGCTCGGTCTGCGATCACACAGTGGCGACACGCGGGTCCGATATGTACTAAATGGACCGCGGCCGATTTAATGCTACCACCTAGCAAGTGTGGTGTCTGGCGGTGACACCACATTCCTCCCCCGCAAATCGGCGAACGGTCGTGTGATAAGGCTTCCGCCCGCCGTGGGGAGGACCCCATGTTGACGTATGCGATGAGGTGGGGAGCCTAACAACAGGCGAGGCTGTGCCACCCGCACCCGGCCATTCGGTGCGAGGGGAGCTAGGAAACGCCTGAAAACCTAGTCCAGGGTGCACGTCAACATGCGGTGTATGCGCCCGTAAAGAGACAGGAGGGGCCGAAGGACCTCCATTGCGTCGGGGTACCCGACGCGCGATGACGTCATGTGGTCCGGAGCGGGCAAGAGTTCCATGGCGGAGGACAGCTGGTCACGGGAAGCGATCGGCGGCGCGTGACCCAGGGAGGCGCTTGGCGGCTGCAGCGAAGCGTCGAATGCGGGCGGCGCCGGCGGGAGAACAGGCGGCGGCGGCGGCGGCGGCGGCGGCGGCTGCGGCGGCGCGTCGCCATGGGGCAAAATGGAAGGCATCGTCGGTACCACCTGGGGATGAGGCGAGCCAGTAGATGGGTCCCCAGGGCGCTGACCGGACGGCACCGTCGCTGAAAGCAGACGGGGAGCGGCAGAACCCGTGCGACGACAGAGGCGCAGCTGATTGAGATGCCGACGCACCTCACCAGAGGCCCCCAAAACCAAATACATCGCGCGGCCGAGGCAGCGAAGAATGCGCCCTGCGAGCCAACGCCGTGAACCTCGATAGTTGCGATAGAATACAACGTCGCCTGGAGCAAAAGCAGGAGTCTGCCGCTGCACAGGAACCTGATGCGGCGGGTGCAGCAAAGACATCAAGGTTCGATGAGGACGACCGTGGAGCAACTCAGCCGGCGAGAGACCATCTCGGGGCTGAGAGCGATACGATGACAAAAAGAGCAACAACGCGTCCTCCCGAGAATGCGACTCTTTCAACTTCAACATCTGTGACTTGAAAGTCCGGACCAATCGTTCAGCGGCACCGTTTGACTGAGGCGAAAATGGCGCGGATGTCAGATGTTGAATACCATTGGCCTGGCAGAATGACTGAAATTCTGCGGACATGAATTGTGGGCCATTGTCGGAAACAATAGTCTGCGGAAGACCTTCAATGCAAAAGATAGCAGACAACGCTTGGATGGTGGCAGTGGACGTCGTGGAAGACATCCGGACAACAAAAGGAAAATTACTGATGGCATCTACCAGAACCAACCATCGAGCATTCCAGAATGGACCAGCAAAATCGATGTGCAAGCGTTGCCAACGGGAAGTGGCTTTTGGCCATGCAAAGAATTTCCGCGGTGGTGCGGATTGTTGTTCGGCACACGCCATGCAAGAAGAACACATTTTCGCAATTGCAGCATCGATTCCGAACCAAGTACAGTGCTGACGAGCAAGTTGTTTCGTTCGCACTATACCCCAATGTCCTTGGTGAAGAAGCCGTAAAACAGAGGACTGTAACGAACGTGGGACCACGACTCTGGACTGATCATTATCAGAACGCAACAACAAAACACCACGTCGAACTAAAAGTCTCTCCTTGTGAGCAAAAAATCGGCGAACCAACGGATCCTCGATCCGAGACGTTGCCAAAAGCCCTTGCGTAGCAACAAAACGCAAAACGGTAGCAAGGACAGGGTCAGCAGCTGTGGCTGTAGCTACACGACGAAAATCAATCGGAAACTATTCGACCACTTCATCGGTTTCCGAATCAATGAACATGCAAGCAAGTTCGGAAGAATCGAATGCTTTATCCTCAGCAACAGGCAAACGGGACAACGCATCGGCGTTTCCGTGCTTAGCAGTGGACCGATACAAGATATCGTAGCGGTACTGCGAGAGGAAAATAGACCAGCGAATGAATTTCTGCTCTGTACGCGGAGGTACAGGCTTGTTCGGATGAAAAAGCGACGTCAAAGGTTTGTGGTCTGTGATGATGGTAAAGTGACGACCATACAAGAAATCATGGAACTTAGTAACACCAAAGACGAGAGCCAAAGCTTCTTTCTCTATCTGCGAGTAATTTCTTTGCGCAGACGAGAGCAATTTGGAAGCAAAGGCAATAGGGCGATCATGCGACCCATCTTTGTGCGCAAGCACAGCACCGATCCCGAAATCCGATGCATCTACCATCAACAAAAGGGGTTTCTGGGGATCGAATGGCGTAAGGCAAGTATTAGAAAGCAACGCCGATTTCAACTGGCGAAAGGTGCGTTCGCATTCCGTCGTCCAGACGAACAGAACACCTGTACGGCGTAAGCTATGAAGCGGAGCTGAAATGGAAGAGGCATTGCGCACATTCACTCACACCTTGTGATTCTAAATCGTTTAATGTTCTTGCGACCTCATCACGCAATGCGTGGGGAACATTGCGCGCTCGGAAAAATTTCGGTTGCGCGTTTACTTTCAGTTCCAAATGGGCTTCATATTTTTTAGCGCAACCAAGGCCCGGTGCAAAAATGTCTGCAGATTCTTCACATAGCCGAGAAACACTGTCTGAAGGCACAGTCTGATTCACTGATAGGACCTGATTTACAATAGACAAGTTAAACAGCTGAAATAAATCTAAACCAAACAAGTTCACTGCAGTAGAAGAATGAAGAACGTAAAATGACACAAGTTTTGTTTGTCCCTTGTATGTTGCATGAAGAGTGCACTGTCCTAACACAGGGATCTGCTGTCCTGAATATGTAGTGAGCTTAACAGTTGCGGCACGCAACGGAGGTTTGCCCAGTTGTTTGTACATGTCGTGATTGAGCAATGAAACTGCAGCTCCAGTATCGAGCTGGAATGGTATGACCTTGCCATTAAAGTCCAAATCGACAAAAAGTTTATTGTCCTGCTGACGACAAGAGCGACTGTCTCGTGCGATTTGAACTGATACAGGTACAGCATCACTGGCTAATTGACGTGATTTCCGGCGACGTCTATGCACACTTGTTGTGGGACGAACACAGTCACTGTTAGAAAGAGTGGCACTGGACGAAGTGGAATTAACTACATGAATGTCCATGGGTGAAGGTCCACGAGCCTGAGTGTCCTTGGTTCGATTCCGATGCGAAGCAAAGGGCCTGGAATGGTTGTGATTTTCTGATCTGAGCTTTTTCTGGCAAACACTTTGAACATGTCCTTTCTTATTACAGAAAAAGCAGATAGCTTGGCGTGACGGGCAATTGTCACGCGAATGTCTAGTAGCACACTGCGGGCATGATTTCACTGCATTTGTATGCTGGCGCGGCACACCTGGTTTAGAGCATGGCGGCAGCTGCGCGGACGTGTGCGAGGGCAGTTTACCGGACCGTGCAGCGCGCCCGGCGGGCCGGTTAATGTTACACACGGCTGGCGAAGTTGCAAATGAGTCCTGTGCAAAGTCAAGCGTGTCCTGTCTATCCAATATGTCTATCACTTGCTGAAGGGAGGGATTAACTAGTTTCAAAATTTGCTCCCGTATATGAACATCAGAAACATTCTGTGCAATTGCATCACGTACCATTGTATCTGAATAAGGGAGTCCACATTCACACTCAAAAGCACAATCCCTTGTAAGGCCTTGCAATGTTGCAACCCACTCCCTATTAGTTTGACCGGCTGTACGTTTTGTACGAAAGAAAGTATACCTTTTTGCAACTACATTAACTGTTTCTTTGAAATAGGCGTCCAATGCCGACAAAATTTCTTCGTAGGACAGAGTTGCTACGTCGCGACGGGGAAACAATTTCACTATCACACGGTACGTTTTCACCCCTACACACGACAATAAATGAGGCTGCCGCTCGTTACCTTGAATTCTGTAGGCGGCGAGATGAAATCCAAACTGGCGTGACCACTCGGTCCATGTTTCTTGCGCTGGGTCGTAGGGCCTAAAAGGCGGTGCAACTGCGAGTTGAGGCTGCGGTAGCGGTGAAGCGGCGGCTGCCGCATCGTGTTGCAGTGCACGTTGACCCTGGACGAGCTGTCCAAGGGTATCCAATAACGCCTGCGTCTGCTGATTCTGCAAGCAATAAAATTCGGGCAGTACATTGGGAGATTGTGGCGAAGCCATGACACAAGTAAATCAATCAAAGAGAAAGAAGGCGGTGTGTAACGTCGCCAGAAATTAGAGCAATACGAACGCGAAATCTTTTAATCCCATCCTCGTCGCCATTTGTAGTGTTGACAGATTGCCAACACTACACACATTATTTAAGGGAGGCGGCCATTAAGCAAGGAGGCGGACTTGATGGTCTGAAACAGGATACTTCATAAAGGCTATAAAGAAAAGTACGTAGCTGCTGGAATACTTAACTTTAATCCACCATTTGTATACAGTGTTCTTGATGAGACATTTCACACGATAACTATCAAACTATGTAAGGCTAATGGCGCCTTGCTAGGTCGTAGCCATGGACTTAGCTGAAGGCTATTCTAACTATCTGCTCGGCTAATGAGCGATGCTTCGTCAGTGTAGTCGCTAGCAATGTCGTCCGTACAACTGGGGCGAGTCCTAGTCCGTATCTCTAGACCTGCCTTGTGGTGGCGCTCGGTCTGCGATCACACAGTGGCGACACGCGGGTCCGATATGTACTAAATGGACCGCGGCCGATTTAAAGCTACCACCTAGCAAGTGTGGTGTCTGGCGGTGACACCACATACGCAATGAGAGGAACAGAAATAACACTATTATTGAAAGACAATAAGTACACTGAAGTCACCGCGATTTATGATGGTCCCGTGGACATTACAAAAGACAGGACATGGTTCGTAATAGAGTCTGTTAAGGCCTACAATGAGCTAGATAAGACTTTCACAGAAAAAGTGAGGCCTAAAGAGGACTCTTGCACGTAACACGGCTTTTAAATAGATTTTGCCGGCCGCGGTGGTCTAGCGGTTCAGGCACTCAGTCCGGAACCGCGCGACTGCTACGGTCGCATGTTCGAATCCTGCCTCGGGCATGGCTGTGTGTGATGTCCTTAGGTTAGTTAGGTTTAAGTAGTTCTAAGTTCTAGGGGACTGATGACCACAGAAGTTAAGTCCCATAGTGCTCAGAGCCATTTGAACCATTTTAAATAGATTTTCTGAATTGTTGTTGTTGTGGTCTTCAGTTCTGAGACTGGTTTGATGCAACTTTACATGCTACTCTATCCTGTGCAAGCTTCTTCATCTCCCAGTACCTACTGCAACTTACATCCTTCTGAGTCTGTTTAGTGTATTCATCTCTTGGTCTCCCTCCACGATATTTTCCCTCCACGCTGCCCTCCAATACTAAATTGGTGATCCCTTGATGCCTCAGAATATGCCCCACCAACCGATCCCTTCTGCTAGTCAAGCTGTGCCACAAATTTCTCTTCTCTCCAATTCTATTCAATACCTCCTAATTACTTATGTGATATACCCATCTAATCTTCAGCATTCTTCTGTAGCACCACATTTCGAAAGCTTCTATTCTCTTCTTGTCTAAACTATTTATCGTCCACGTTTCACCATCCATACATGGCTACACTCCATACAAATACTTTCAGAAACGACTTCCTGACACTTAAATCTATATTCGATGTTCATAAATTTCTCTTCTTCAGAAACGCTTTCCTTGCCATTGCCAGTCTACATTTTATATCCTCTCTACTTCGAGCATCATCAGTTATTTTGCTCCCCAAATACCAAAACTCATTTACTGCTTTAAGCCTCTCATTTCCTAATCTAATTCCCGCAGCATCACCCGATTATCCTCGTTTTTCTTCTGTTGATGTTCATCTTACATCCTCCTTTCAAGACACTGTCCATTCCGTTCAGCTGCTCTTCCAGATCCTTTGCTGTCTCTGACAGAATTACAATGCCAACGGCGAACCTCGAAGTTTTTATTTCTTCTCCATGGATTTTAATTCCTACTCCGAATTTTTATTTTGTTTCCTTTACTGCTTGCTCAATATACAGATTGAATAACATCGGGGATAGGCTACAACCCTGTCTCACTCCCTTCCCAACCACTGCTTCCCTTTTATGCCCCTCGACTGTTATAACTGCCATCTGGTTTCTGTAAAAATTGTAAATTGCCTTTCGCTCCTTGTATTTTACCCCTGCCACCTTCAGAATTTGAAATAGAGTATTCCAGTCAACATTGTCAAAAGCTTTCTCTAAGTCTACAAATGCTAGAAACGTAGATTTGCCTTTCCTTAATCTATTTTCTAAGATAAGTCGTAGGGTCAGTATTGCCTCACGTGTTTCAACATTTCTACGGAACCCAAACTGATCTTCCCTGAGGTCCGCTTCTACCAGTTTTTCCATTAATCCTAATGAAAATCAATAATGTGAATTTGCACATTTTAAGAAAAGACACAATAAATAAATTTATACACTTCTCTGAAATCATGAATGTTACGGCGCAATATCGGTTGTATTTATCACTCGATAGGTGTGTCAGTACGCTGCGGCATCGGTAACACTTGAGTCTATTTGTGTTTCTAGTTCGGAAGGTATAAGAAATATGCCCGTATTGAAGTCAACGCTGTGCATGACGCATTGTCGCCGTATTGCCGCTTCGAGAATATGCTCACACGCCGATGCGATGGAACAGATCCAACCAGCCTTTACTTATAATGCTGCCCGAAAATAGAGATGAATATTAAAGGATCAAATCGGTGACACTTGAGTCTTTATTTTTATAGTTATGAAATTGCGTGGTGTATTGACTCACATTGAGTGGTGCGCTTTAGGTGTAATTCTGTCATGCCTAACCGGAAATCGTCAAAAAGTAACCTTCCGGGTTAGACTCCAATTTCATAAGTAGCAGCCAGTAATTTTTTGCCAAGCCTGTCAAAAGCAAATAAGTAAACACAAGTTGTTTTTATCATACATTTTATCTAACGGTCTTCTTACTAAACTTCATTCCTTGGATTTTCGAATCGAAATTTAAATTTGGTTTACTGACATGCAAATGCGATTCTATTGAAGTTAGCAAGCGAGGTAGCGCAGTGGTTAGCACACTGGACTACCACTAGGGGGGGTGACGGTTCAAACCCGCGTGCGGCCATGCTGATTTTTCGGTGATTCGCCTAAATCGCTTAAGTCAAATGCCGAGATGATTCCTTTGAAAAGGCACGGACGCTTTCCATCTCCATTCTTCCCCAATCCGAGCCTGTGCTCCACCTCAAACAACTTCGTTGTCGACAGGACGTTAAACACTAATCTCCTCCTCCTCAACTGAAGTCGACATTTTACGTGATCACTTTCTTATTTTTTTAGTTATTACCATTTTCTTAGTGTTGGTTTGTTTTAATTTTAGGTATGCCACGATAAAAAGTCATATTTCCTCCAACATAGAGATTCAGCAGCTAACACTACGAGCGTCACTAGGAAAGACAAACAACAGATTCAATCATTAATTTTTTCTATGACAAGTGATACAGTGGACAGCTTTAATATACTCTTTTGTGGGGCTTTAGTGTCGGCTAGTGTGCCTTGGAACGTGCGAAGAACCCTACTTTTAAGGGCTTGGTAGAGACTATCAGCAGCCACAGTATACCAGATGGGTCGACACTGTGCAAAAATTATTTGAAAGGTGTATGAAACGGTTATTGCTGATATTATAAAGCACACTGGTGACCACTATATCCGTCATTCAGTTGACAAGACCTCTAACAGTTGGGCTGATTTACAGCTAACGTCGCAGTGGGTAAATTACATTCAAGGGCACCAGGAAAAGAAAAACCCTACTTCTGTGTAAAGAATTGGAGAAGACAAATCAGAGTACTGTAGCCCACAGTATCAGCAATACCCTACGCTTCATGTGGCCAGGACAAGAAGGGGCTGAGAAATTTTTCTTGTTGGTGACAGACTGTGCTGTCTGTATGTTAAAAGCGGGAGCAACACTGAAAGAATTCTATCGCAGTACGATCCACTACACCTGCATTGCCCATGGCCTATACCGTGTGGTACAGAAAATAAGAAATAATTTTCCTGAGGTTACTAAGAGGTAGTGGGCATATTCGGCTCTAGTGAATCAGGTTTTATTGAAAACATGAGAACGGCCCTTAAGAATAACAGTGATGTTGCATCCTTGGTATTTTTAACAGCTTACTTCCAACTGCAATCCAATTCCTAGAGTCAGCATCTCTGTCACTAAGATGGTGTAGCCGTGATCTGCAAGAAGCAGATGTATTTGGAGGAAACACCTGGTTCAGTGGCCGCAGCATGAGTCACTGAATGAAGGAATATACTTCTGATGAATCCCGGATTCAAAGGCATGAAGAAAGTATCCGTTCTAATTCAGGGGAAAATGTTCGAAGGTGGAATGTATTGGGGCAAGGAGCCACTGCGTCAATTAAATATGCTTCGCTGCTCTCTCGCACAGTAGAAATATCTTTCTCAATCTACAAATACGAACTGAGGGGCAACAGAAAGAAGTTTCACTTTTCAAAACGTAGAAATATGGTTTATTGGGTACCGCAATAGCAGAATGTAACACAAGATGGTTCAAATGGCTCTGAGCACTATGGGACTCAACTGCTGAGGTCATTAGTCCCCTAGAACTTAGAACTAGTTAAACCTAACTAACCTAAGGACATCACAAACATCAATGCCCGAGGCAGGATTCGAACCTGCGACCGTAGCGGTCTCGCGGTTCCAGACTGTAGCGCCTTTAACCGCACGGCCACTTCGGCCGGCAAATGTAACACAAAATTTCTTGTTAGTTGTACAGTTAGGCTACCCAAGTAATGTGGTCAAACATATTCCAAGTGTGTGTTTTTGTATGACTGAAATGTGAAAAGTATTTTTTCAGTAAAAGACTTTCCTTTAAAACATTATAAAAAGCTTTAACAATTTATGCATTTTTACGTGTACCGATTTAAGGAATAGTTAATTTTTTACTTTCCATAAAGAACTGTAATAGCTGTGTCAAAAATATAATAAAGTGTTCTATATGAATATGGTGTTCATTATGCAGTAATCAGGCAGAACATTATGACCACCGACATAATGCCGATATAAACCCGTCCATGCGATAGCAGCGTCACCTGGCAAGGAATGATTGCCAGTCAGACACACCCACGGTGCATGTAATACCAGTGAGTCTGCTGTCCGTGTGTAGAATGGGGAAGGCACGCGATCTGTCTGTGTTTGTCTGAGGGTACATTCTAATGGCTCAGAGGCTCGGCACGAACATTTCGGAAATGGCTCGACTTGTCGAGTGTTCAAGGAGTGCTGTGGTGGGAGTCTTCAACACATGGCGAAACTAAGATGAAACCACGAAAAATGTTCAAATGTGTGTGAATTCCTAAGGGACCAAAATGCTGAGGTCATCGGTCCCTAGACTTACACACTACTTAAACTAACTTATGCTAAGAGCAACGCACACTCCCATGTCCGAGGTAGGACTCCAACATCTGGCGGGAGGAACTGCGCAATCCGTGACATGGCCCCACAAACCGCGTGGTCACTCCGCAGCACGTTCACGCGTCGTGGGTCTGGGAGGTCACCCCCCCCCCCCCCCCCCCCATTACAGATGTCGGACGTCGTAGGCTGGGAAGACTGATATAACAGGACGGGTGGTGAATTGTGGAAGAAATAACATGAGACTTTAATGCTGGGCAGAATACAAATGTGTCTGAACATACAGTGGATCGAACACTCCTAATCATGGGCATTCGCAGCAGACCTGTACCAATGTTAAAACTACGACATCGGCAACTAAGACTGAAATGGGCACCTGGCCATCGGCTGTGGCAGACCGTTGCATGGTCTGATGAATCCCGGTATCTTCTTCATCATGCCAGTGGGAGGGAGCGAATCCGTCGTCTTCCAGGAGAACAAGTCCTTGACACCTGTATTGTGGGATGGAGTTAAGCTGGCGGTGTATCCATTATGTGCTGGGGAACATTCTCATGGCCATCCATGGATCCAGTGGAGCTCGTGGAAGGCACCATGACAGCCAAGAAGTATCGTAAACTGATTGCAGACCATGTACACCCCTTCATGACGATCATGTTACCCAACAGCAGTGGCATTTTTCAACAAGATAATGCGTTATGAGCCGGTCGTAGTGGCCATGCGGTTCTAGGCACTAAAGTCTGGAACCGCGCGACCGCTACGGTCGCAGGTTCGAATCCTGCGTCGGGCATGGATGTGTGTGATGTCCTTAGGTTAGTTAGGTTTAAGTAGTTCTAAGTTCTAGGGGACTGATGACCTCAGATGTTAAGTCCCATAGTGCTCAGAGCCATTTGAACCATTTTGTAGCAGTTGTTTGTATGTAATTATTCAAAATACAGTCACAATCGCATTATTTATTTTGCCGTCAACCGGTTTCAACCCGTGATGGGGTCATCTTCAGGGCAATTTACACCACTTGGTCGCTCGCTGGAGTCGTCACCCTGCCTGTGCTCGGTTACCAACCGTGCACAGACAGGTTGACGACTCCAGCGAGCGACCAAGTGGTGTGACAGCCAGAGCGAGAGCACCAGCAGCAGCGAGTACTGTTTGTATAAAGCGTTTATTTTGCATTTTGTTTACGACCTTCCACTAAGGAAGGGATTCTATTTGTGTTTATCTGCTCTGCATAGTAACTAACAGTTCTTGATAAAACTTTACGTAGTTTTCGTGTTAGATTTCTTAGTGTTTTCTTGATCGTTTAGAACAGAAAGCGCCCTAAAACCGTCTTTTGTTTGTTTCGCGGCCGTTAGCCACTAGTCACTTGAATCAGCAGTTGTCTTGTGACAGCCAGAGCGAGAGCACCAGCAGCAGCGAGTACTGTTTGTATAAAGCGTTTTTGTACTTATTTGCTGCGCTTAGCTTTTAAATAGTTTTTCTGGGAAAACCTAGCGTAGTTTTCGCGTCTCGTATTTCAGTGAGTGTTTCTTGATTATCAGAGTAGCTCATCAGAAGATTATCTTGGGAATTTGTCACCGTATAGAGTAGGGTAAACATAGTCATGTGTAGGGACTGTGGTTGTTGTGAGCGGACGCAAAGAGAATTGGCCACTCTTCGGGGGCAGGTGGAGGCTTTGTCTGTTAGGCTCATCGAGCTCGAGGCGCAGGCGTCGGCTCGTAGTGGCGTTGGGGCAACTGTGGTGAGACCTATGCCTACTTCGGTGGCCTTGGAATCACATGGAACCCCTGATGTCGCTGCGTCTTCCGGCAGTGAGCATCTTACCGGTCAGCCATCACTCCAGGGTGAATGGCGGACAGTGGTGGGCTCGCGCGTGCCTGGCCGAAAGGCGAAGGTGGGATCTGGCCGCGTGGCAGCTGCCTTACCCCTTTCCAACAGGTACGGGGTGCTTCCTAGTGGTGATGACATCGTTTCCGAGCCACCACAGGATGCCTCGCCTGTTGGGCCAGTGGCCGATTCTCCGGCAAGGTCCCGACAGTCACAGAGGGCGGGCCTATTAGTTATAGGGAGCTCCAACGTTAGGCGGGTTATGGAGCCCCTCAGGAAAATAGCGGGTAGGTCGGGGAAGAATGCCAGTGTGCACTCGGTGTGCTTGCCGGGGGGTCTCGTCCGTAATGTGGAGGAGGCCCTTCCGGCAGCTATTGAACGCACTGGGTGTGACCGGCTGCAGATAGTAGCACATGTCGGAACGAATGACGCCTGCCGCTTGGGTTCTGAGGCCATCCTTGGTTCCTTCCGACGGCTGGCTGATTTGGTGAAGACAACCAGCATCGCACGCGGAGTGCAAGCTGAGCTTAATATCTGCAGCATAGTGCCCAGAGTCGATCGCGGTCCTCTGGTTTGGAGCCGTGTGGAGGGTCTAAACCAGAGGCTCAGACGACTCTGCGACTATAATGGTTGCAAATTCATCGACCTCCGTTATTGGGTGGAGAACTGTAGGGCCCCCCTAGACAGGTCAGGCGTGCACTACACACCGGAAGCAGCTACTAGGGTAGCAGAGTACGTGTGGCGTGCACACGGGGGTTTTTTTAGGTTAGAGGGACCCCCCCTTGGGCGAAACGATAAAATACCTGACGGCTTACCAGAGAGGACATTATCATCGTTGATAAAGAACGTCCGTCCTCAGAGACCAAAAACAGGAAAAGTTAACGTAATATTGGTAAACTGCAGGAGTATCCAAGGCAAGGTTCCTGAATTAGTATCTCTTATTGAAGGAAATAGTGCGCATATAGTATTAGGAACGGAAAGTTGGTTAAAACCGGAAGTGAACAGTAACGAAATCCTAGACACAGAATGGAATATATACCGCAAGGATAGGATAAACGCCAATGGTGGAGGAGTATTTATAGCAGTAAAGAATTCAATAATATCCAGTGAAGTTATTAGCGAATGCGAATGTGAAATAATCTGGGTTAAGTTAAGTATCAAAGGTGGGTCAGATATGATAGTCGGATGCTTCTATAGACCACCTGCATCAGCAACCGTAGTAGCTGAGCGCCTCAGAGAGAACCTGCAGAACGTCGTGAAGAAGTTTCGTGATCATACTATTGTAATAGGGGGAGACTTCAATCTACCAGGTATAGAATGGGATAGTCACACAATCAGAACTGGAGCCAGTGACAGAGACTCTTGTGACATTATCCTGACTGCCTTGTCCGAGAATTACTTCGAGCAGATAGTTAGAGAACCAACTCGTGAAGCTAACGTTTTAGACCTCATAGCAACAAATAGACCGGAACTTTTCGACTCCGTGAATGTAGAAGAGGGTATCAGTGATCATAAGTCAGTGGTTGCATCAATGACTACAAGTGTAATAAGAAATGCCAAGAAAGGAAGGAAAATATATTTGCTTAACAAGAGTGATAGGGCACAAATCGCAGAATATCTGAGTGACCACCATCAAACGTTCATTTCTGAGGAAGAGGATGTGGAACAAAAATGGAAAAAATTCAGAAACATCGTCCAGTACGCCTTAGATAAGTTCGTACCGACTAAGGTCCAAAGCGAGGGGAAAGATCCACCGTGGTATAACAATCATGTACGAAAGGTACTACGGAAACAAAGAAAGCTTCATCATAGGTTTAAGAGTAGTCGAATCATAGCTGATAAGGAAAAGCTGAACGAAGCGAAAAAGAGCGTAAAGAGAGCAATGAGAGAAGCATTCAACGAATTCGAACATAAAACATTGGCAAACAATCTAAACAAGAACCCTAAAAAGTTTTGGTCATATGTAAAATCGGTAAGCGGATCTAAATCCCCTATTCAGTCACTCGTTGACCACGATGGCACCGAAACAGAGGACGACCGAAGAAAGGCAGAAATACTGAATTCAGTGTTCCGAAACTGTTTCACTGCGGAAAATCGTAACACGGTCCCTGACTTCAGCCGTCGCACGGACGCCAAAATGGAAAATATTGAAATAAACGATATCGGAATTGAAAAACAACTGCTATCACTTAGTAGCGGAAAAGCATCCGGACCAGACGAGATACCCTTAAGATTCTACAGTGATTATGCTAAAGAACTTGCCCCCTTTCTATCAGCAATTTATCGTAGATCGCTGGAAGAACGTAAAGTACCTAGCGACTGGAAGAAAGCGCAGGTCGTTCCCATTTTCAAGAAGGGTCATAAATCAGATGCGAATAATTATAGGCCTATTTCGCTTACGTCAATCTGTTGTAGAATAATGGAACATGTTTTGTGTTCTCGTATTATGACGTTCTTAGATAATACAAATCTCCTTCATCATAACCAACATGGATTCCGCAAACAGAGATCATGTGAAACTCAGCTCGCCCTATTTGCCCAAGAAATTCACAGTGCCGTAGACACTGGCGAGCAGATTGATGCCGTATTCCTGGACTTCAGGAAGGCATTTGATACGGTTCCGCGCTTACGTTTAGTGAAAAAAATACGAGCTTACGGAATATCGGACCAGGTTTGTGATTGGATTCAGGATTTCCTAGAAGAAAGAACACAACATGTCATTCTTAACGGTTCAAAATCTGCAGATGTAGAGGTAATTTCGGGAGTACCGCAGGGAAGCGTGATAGGACCTTTATTGTTTACAATATACATAAATGACTTAGTTGACAACATCGGTAGCTCCGTGAGGCTATTTGCAGATGACACGGTTGTCTACAAGAAAGTAGCAACATCAGAAGACTCGTACGTACTCCAGGAGGACCTGCAGAGGATTAATGCATGGTGCGACAGCTGGCAGCTTTCCCTAAACGTAGATAAATGTAATATAATGCGCATACATAGGGGCAGAAATCCATTCCAGTACGATTATGCCATAGGTGGTAAATCATTGGAAGCGGTAACGACCGTAAAATACTTAGGAGTTACTATCCGGAGCGATCTGAAGTGGAATGATCACATAAAACAAATAGTGGGAAAAGCAGGCGCCAGGTTGAGATTCATAGGAAGAATTCTAAGAAAATGTGACTCATCGACGAAAGAAGTAGCTTACAAAACGCTTGTTCGTCCGATTCTTGAGTATTGCTCATCAGTATGGGACCCTTACCAGGTTGGATTAATAGAAGAGATAGACATGGGGACATTTAGTCAGCGCGAGAGCGTTACGGAGATGCTGAACAAGCTCCAGTGGCGGACACTTCAAGAAAGGCGTTACGCAATACGGAGAGGTTTATTATCGAAATTACGAGAGAGCACATTCCGAGAAGAGATGGGCAACATATTACTACCGCCCACATATATCTCGCGTAATGATCACAACGAAAAGATCCGAGAAATTAGAGCAAATACGGAGACTTACAAGCAGTCGTTCTTCCCACGCACAATTCGTGAATGGAACAGGGAAGGGGGGATCAGATAGTGGTACAATAAGTACCCTCCGCCACACACCGTAAGGTGGCTCGCGGAGTATAGATGTAGATGTAGATGTAAATTGCCCTGAAGATGACGCCATCATGGGTTGAAACCGGTTGGCGGCAAAATAAATAATGCCATTGTAACTGTCACTTTGAATAATTAATTATAAGTAAATTAATCGCTGTTTATCTCCATACAACTATGTTGTCTAAAAATTTAGTTGTTTTTATGCGTGGTCGAAGTTTGCTCGAGGTATATTACTTGGTAATGGCACAACATGCAAAGCTTACTTTCGTACTTACGTTTTGTACATCAGTGTAGTTCAGACTGCAGGCCACAGTAACAAAGCCAAATCAACGACACAGACTGTTGTCTCATGAAGCTATACTCGACATTTCGGAACTTGGTTATTACTTGTTGCTCCTGGCACATACCGGATATTGTGAAATTGGCAAATAGCTGACCTGCTCGTTATAGAGTGTATCGAATAAGATACACTTGACAGTGATTTGGCGCCTGTTGATAGCGAACATAATTTGAATGGATGTATCATATATGAGACAGAGTCGCTAGAGATAATAAAATTTACGAAGTCCACGGAAAATCTGAGTGGACGGGGATTTGAACACCATTGCTTCCAAATGCAAGAAAGGCTGTGGTTTGCGGCCCATCTTAGCGGGAAGACACTCATCCTAAATTTGTACCTGAGTCAGCACAGGAATTAGACGCGGCGTGTTCTCGGAACGCGATTAAGAAGACTAGCCGCGCCTTCAGCGAGAATTGCCGCTGACGGTCGTTTCGCAAAAACTGCAAATTGTTTACGTACATCGCGCCGAGTCTCTCGCTACTTACTTGTTTCCGCTGGATTGTATGCCTAAACATTTTTCTCTTCCATCGCTTCTGCAAAGCGGTTATTAACGCGACAGTGAAAATTATTATCACCAGTAAGTCACTAAGGAAAATATTTTCAGTTCAAGAAAAATAACCTTCTTTGAGCATAATTATCAATCAAGAAAAACAAAAGATTGTAAGTGTCAAATTTGTGTTACTACGTTTACAAGAAATATGTATTTTGATAAAAAATACATTTTAGTTACGTTTATATACTTTGGAACGATATATACTTGCTTCTCTAGGAATTTAAGGACAGAATTGAACGTTAGATTCTCAATAATTATATTCCTCACATATGAAAATACACAATAATTCGTTACTTTTGACCTGTACAGTCCTTATTCTTTGTGGGAGTCCAGAAAATCTGTTCCTTTTTTTAAATTTCATTCACCATAATAGAAGTTTCTGGAAAGCTTACGACTGTGCACGACGCGCTGTGTAAAGCACGAAAAAAAAAAAAAACGTAAATGGTGCAATATTTCATTATTTAAATCATGCAGTTCCTTTCTTGTCCAACATCGTCTTGGTGGACAACTTGTCTCTGAAAGTTACAAAAAAAGTATGCAGATTGTTTTCTTTTGAAAAAAAAAATGGTTCAAATGGCTCTGAGCACTATGGGACTTAACATCTATGGTCATCAGTCCCCTAGAACTTAGAACTACTTAAACCTAACTAACCTAAGGACAGCACACAACACCCTCTTTTGAAAAGAAATCGTTCTAAATAGAGCTGTAGTGCATATGCATTTGGTTGAATCGACAACCTTTAAATTTATCTGATTTGTTATGTAACCGAAATTTAACGGAATTTTTTAGTGCACATGTTGGAGTATCTCACACTTGTGCTTCACGGTCAGTGTCACTTTTCGCAACATAAAGATATCTTGTCTAAGTCATTTTGCAATTCGTTTTAATGTTCTGATTACTTTATTAGACGGTAAGCGACGGCATCGCCTGCAAACAGTCTATGAGGTCCGTTTACACTGTCTCCTAAATCGCTCATATAGATTAGCAACACCAGAGGGCGTATAACACTTCCTCGTGGAACCCCATAATCACTCGACGACTTCCCATCAATTACTACAAACTGGAACCTATCTGATAGTAAATCTCCAATTCAGTCGCACAACTGAGACGGTGCTCCATAGACATCCAAGTTAATTAAATGGTTCAAATGGCTCTGAGCACTATGGGACTCAACTGCTGTGGTCATAAGTCCCCTAGAACTTAGAACTACTTAAACCTAACTAACCTAAGGACATCACACACATCCATGCCCGAGGCAGGATTCGAACCTGCGACCGTAGCGGTCGTGCGGTTCCAGACTGTAGAGCCTTTAACCGCTCGGCCACTCCGGCCGGCCAAGTTAATTAGACGCCGCTTGTGAGGAAGGATGTCAAAACCCTTTCGAAAATCTCGAAATATGGAATCAATTTGAAAACCCCTGCCGATAGCACTCATTACTTTATGTGCATAAAAAGCCAGTTGTGTTTGACAAGAACGATATTTTCTGAATCCGTGCTGGATGTGCATCAATAGATTTGTTTCTTCGAGGCATTTCGCAATGTTCGAACATATTATGTGTTCCAATGTTCGAAAGTCCTACAGCAAATTGATGTCAGTGGTATAGGTCTATAGTTCAGTGGATTACTTCTGTTTGCTTTCTTGTGTATTGGTGTGATCAGTGCAACTGTCCAGTCTTTAGGTATGGATCTTTGGTCGAGCGCGCGGGAGTGTATGATTGTTAAAAATGCAGCTGTTTCATCAGCATACTGCGGAAGGAACGTAAATGGTATACAGTCTAGGCCGGAAGGCTAGCCCTGGGGTGACCTAAGTTGTTTCTTTACACCGACGATATTTACTTCTAAATTACTCACGTTGGCAGCTCTTCTAGATTTGAATTCTGGAATATTCACTGGATGCTGTTTGGTGAAGGAATTGCGAAAAACTCAATGTAGTAACTCCATTTTAGTGGCGCTGTCATCAATAATATTATCATTGCTATCGCAGCGAAGTTACTGATCGTATCTTGCACCTGTTACACTATACATATAATCAGAATCTCTCTGAATTTTCTGTCACATTTCGAGACAAAAATTTCGTTGTGGAAACAATTAAAAGCATCTCAAATCGAAGTCTGGATAAACTTTGACCTGTTGTTAAACATCGTGAACCTTGGAGACTTTGTGCTCCTTTTCCGTTGCTTCTGCTAAAGTGTTCTGACCTGTTTTGCGTACCACGGAGATTTGTTTCATTTTTTATTAATGTATTGGTATAAAATACTTTTTCTTTGAGTGTAAGCCATATCTGATCGAAGCTTACGTGATTTGTTTGGAAGGAATGGAGGCTCTGCCTTTTAAGTAGGCATCAAGGATATTAGGAAATTTCAAATAATTTTTTAAACGGACATATTTTGCTCTCGTTTTTGGCTGATCTGGAAGTTACGACCTTGTCGTACTAATCCCGGAATGCGTCATGATATATTCTTTTCCTCAGGATTGTTTGTTGCTAAGAGATCTAATATATTATCACAAAAAATTGTACTTCGTGTGGGCTTCTGAACTAAATGCGCAAAATAATTTTGGAACAAAGCATTTAGTACAATTTCAGGTGTTATATTATGTCTATCGCTGACATTAAACATCTTTTTTCGCCAACATATCGAGGGTAGATTGAAATCACCACCAACTACAATTGAATGCGTCGTGTATCAGTTAGAAATGAGACTCAAAGTTTCCGTGAATCTTTCAGTGCTAATATCATATGAGTTGGGTGGTCGATAAAAGGAACTATGAAATAATTATTTCTGGTTGTCGAGTATAACCTCATATTAATTCATAGCAACTATTTGCTTCAGTTACACTAAAAGAGGTGGGCCGCTGTTACCGAGCGGTTCTAGGCGCTTCAGTCTGGAACCGCGCTGATGCTACTGACGCCGTTTCGAATCCTGCCTTGGGCATGGATGTGTGTGATGTCCTTAGGTTAGTTAGGTTTAAGTAGTTCTAAGTTTAGGGGACTGATAACCTCCGATGTAAAGTCCCATAGTGCCTACACTACAAGATAAACTACCTGCAGCAAGAACAAACTGTGGTGTCACCGCCAGACACCACACTTGCTAGGTGGTAGCTTAAATCGGCCGCGGTCCATTTAGTACATGTCGGACCCGCGAGTCGCCACTGTGTAATCGCAGACCTAGCGCCACCACCAAGGCAGGTCTCGTGATACGAGAGAGCACTCGCCCCAGTTGTACGAGAACCTAGCTACCGACCAGATGTACGAAGCCTTTCTCTCTCATTAGCCGAGAGACAGAATAGCCATCAGCTAAGTTAATGGCTACGAACTAGCAAGGCGCCATTAGCCATACAGTGATTGTACTTAAAGTCTCCTGTGTATCGTCAAGAACGATGTACCACCATGACTGAGTAAAGTTAAGTATTAAACCTGCTCCGTACTTTTCTTCCTAACATTAATTACGTATCCTGTTCCAGTACTTCACGCCCGTCTGCGTTAGTCTAGCTTGCCTTTTCAGCCATCTCAACTTCACGGTGTCGGCCCAGCCACCGACACAACACAAACACCACCACAATTTCCTTTATTCTTTCTTAACACCGTTAGGTTTTCGATAAAAGTTAGTCTAAATTTCTATTAGTATGTTATGAACACCCGCAGACTAGCCTTGGGAATGGTGGGCTAAGGTGGCCGCAGGCCTCAAGTACTGACCGTTCCAAGTCGCCACCACTCGGAACACTGCATGTCGACTGTAATTGCCTGACAAGATGTTGTGTTTCCTAAGTGAGCCGACGATTATTTGATTAATAGCAGTATTTGTATTTCCACACCATTTAAATGCATTATGAGACAAGACCACAAATGCATACACATTACAAAAATGTGCGGTATGTATGTATGCTCCACACCTCCTCCTAAACCACTGTACCGATTTCAACCAAACTTGGTACACTTCCACTTACTGTCTGCAATGAATCGCTGTTGGCGGATGAAGCACCTATCTATCAAAGGGGTGGGAACCGGGGTGGTAAGTAAGTGTTGCTCACGACGTCCGAGTATTTACGCATAATTTCAACCTTTTACGAAAAATTTTTCACATTGCAAATCCCCACAAAATAATGAAAGAAACAAAGTTTATCACTTATTACATGGTCACTGTTCATGCAGTAAAATTCCCGCATCAGAGATAACGTTTTAATGTATTGTTTCATTGCTACTCACTATGTATGCGACCAATTTTACATACAGCATTCACATATACCACTGAATGTACTCGCAAAATTATACGATTTTACGGCACGTAGTTCAGGGGATATGACGTCACAAATATTGAGCTCCGTGAAAACTAAATTGCAGGGCGAAGTTCGCTAGAGATACAGGTGAACCATGCGTACAAATATGTGTGAAATATGTTAAGTACACTACTGACCATTGCCGGCCGGTGTGGCCGAGCGGTTCTAGGCGCTTCAGTCTGGAACCGCGCGACCACTACGGTCGCAGGTTCGAACCCTGCCTTGGGCACGGACGTATGTGATGTCCTTAGGTTAGTTAGGTTCAAGTAGTTCTAAGTTCTAGGGGACTGATCATCTCAGATGTTGAGTCCCATAGTGCTCAGAGCCATTTGAACCATTTTTGAACCACTGGCCATTAAAATTGCTACACCACGAAGATGACGTGCTAGAGACGCGAAATTTAACCATCAGGAATAAGATGCTGTGATATGCACATTATTAGCTTTTCAGAGCATTCACACAAGGTTGGCGCCGGTGGCGACACCTACAACGTGCTGACATGAGGAAACCGATTTCTCATACGCCAACAGCAGTTGACCGGCGTTGCCCGTTGAAAAGTTATTGTGATGCCTCGTGTAAGGAGGAGAAATGCGTACCATCACGTTTCCGTCTTTGGTAAAGGTCGGATTGTAGCCTATCGTGATTGCGGTTTATCGTATCGCGACACTGCTCCTCGCGTTGGTCGAGATCCTATGACTGTTAGCAGAATATGGAATCGGTGGGTTCAGGAGGGTAATACGGATCGCCGTGCTGGATCCCAACGGCCTCGTATCACTAGCAGTCGAGATGACAGGCATCTTATCCGCATGGCTATAACGGATAGTGCAGCCACGTCTCGATTCCTGAGTCAACAGATGGGGACGTTTGCAAGACAACAACCATCTGCACGAACAGTTCGACGACGTTTGCAGCAGCATGGACTATCAGCTCGGAGACCATGGCTGCGGTTACCCTTAACGTTGCATCACAGACAGGAGCGCCTGCGATGGTGTACTCAACGACGAACCTGGGTGCACGAATGGCAAAACGTCATTTATTCGGATGATTCCAGTTTCTGTTTACAGCATCGTGATGGTCGCATCTGGCGACATCGCGGTGAACGTACATTGGAAGCGTGTATTCGTCATCGCCATACTGGCGTATCACCCGGCGTGATGGTATGGGGTGCAATTGGTTACACGTTTCGGTCACCTCTTGTTCGCATTGACGGCACTTTGAACAGTGGACGTTACATTTCAGATGTGTTACGACCCGTGGCTCTACCCTTCATTCGATCCCTGCGGAACCCTACATTTCAGCAGCATAATGCACGACCGATGTTGCAGGTCCTGTACGGGCCTTTCTGGATACAGAAATTTTCGACTGCTGCCCTGGCCAGCACATTCTCCAGATCTCTCACCAATTGAAAATGTCTGGTCAATGGTGGCCGAGCAACTGACTCGTCACAATACGCCAGTCACTACTCTTGATGAACTGTGGTATCGTGTTGAAGCTGCATGGGCAGCTGTACCTGTACACGCCCTTCAAGCTCTGTTTGACTCAATGCCCAGGCGTATCAAGGCCGTTATTACGGCCAGAGGTGGTTGTTCTGGGTACTGATTTCTCAGGATCTATGCACCCAAATTGCGTGAAAATGTAATCGCATGTCAGTTCTAGTATAATATATTTGTCCAATGAATAACCGTTTATCATCTGCATTTCTTCTTGGTGTAGTAATTTTAATGACCAGTAGTGTATATGTGAAATATATGCTGCATGTTTATACGTGGACAAATCTAGGGGTAAAAAACTCCTCTTAAACCCCTAGATCGATTTCAAACAAATTTGGTGGACATACTAAGTACTATCTGGAAAGAGATAATGTGGGGGTAAGAACTAGCAACTTCTTATTGTGGTACGGGTGGTAACGTGGACAGAGAACGAGTCAGGGCGAGTGGACACAGATAATGGGAGGAGGAGATGAATACAGAGAGGGGGAGGGGGACAGAAAGGAAAGAGGAGGAGATGGACAGAGAGAGGATGGAGGGGAAGAGGGATAAACAAGGGGAAGGAGATGGATAGAGAAGCAGGGAAGGAGATGGGTAGAGAAAGGGGGAGTTGGACAGACAGTATGGGAAGGAGGAGACAGAGCAATAGAAGACTGGAAAAAGTACGTACCCGTGAAACGCCAGGCACTCAGCTAGTGGTAACTAAATATTTTGAATGTAGTTTTCCTTCTACATCTTTTGTTGTATAACGACAGCCTTAACTTAATTTCATATTCCTTGCTATAAATACCTATGGCATTTGAAGATGATGCACATTCAAGAATCTGTGTTACTTCCATTCTAAATTTATACCATAGTGGCCGATTGTTACGAGGCACACACACCGTTGAGATGTCAGCACTGGAAGACAAACAAGAAAATATTCCCTCTCTCAATCGTCTAGCCCTGCAGTGGCCGAGTTACATATTGATCTACCCTTGAGGTAGGTGGTCAACTTTACTTAGCTCACGACCGAATTCGCCAACGTACATTAAATTTTGGAACGTCTCAAAATGTTACTGTCTCTGTAAGTATTTTCGCTTGTTACAAAGCAGGAAAACTACACTCTTAAGAAACTCTTAAAGTTAGTTGATATTTTTGACTGCGGTCAATCGTTGCTATATCCATACCATTATAAAATAGGCTGAGAAACTCGGGCCTCACGAATACAGGACCGCTGCTCTAACCTCAAAAACCGCGCAATCCACTCCACACAACCCTCACTGTCCGTGCAGCAGCTTGCTCTGTGTAGTGGACCCCTGAATACCTCTTCTTTTCATAAAATGCTACAGTATTAATTTTGTATAAAAATAACAAATTTATAGCTAATAGCTATTTGACAGATTTATAACGTTTAAAGAAAACGCTCATAAATTTTTGGGCTAACGTCTACCGTAATACTTTTATCCATGTATATAAGTCAAAATTGCCTATTTCGTATAGAACTCCTTAGAAATTCACAACGAACCCTTTTTAAGATCATTGATTAAAACACTTATAGCTGAAACAAATGTGTCCACGCTACATAGGACTCCCAAGACGCAATTGCTCAAGTAGTTCAATAAATAGTCGTAGTATGGAGTTACTTGCAACAATTATAATGCAAAGCGTTACAAATCTACGACATGTGGCAAGAGCCAGAAAACGCTCCTCACTACGCAGAAATAACGTTGTATTGGAAGAGCTATAAATTTGTTGAGATTTTCCATCCATGGACAGACCATAAAAAGATTATCTTCTTTTAAATCGGGAACACAATTGAAATAAGTGTGGGGGGTGCACATGCAGTAGCCTCTACGCGATGAAATGGAGACAGAGATGAAATACATGTTGTGTCAGTTCACGAAGACTGCTGTCTGGCGGCTGGTATGAAAGTATACACTGATCAGCCAGAACATCTTGACCACCGACCTACCATCGATACAGGTACGTCCAAGCGATAGCCGCATCACCTGGCGTAGAATCATTGCCAGTCAGACACACGCACGGTGCATGTAGTATCAGTGAGCGTGCTGTGCGTGTGTAGAATGGCGAAAAGGTGCGATCTATCTCAGTTTGACGAGGGCAGATTATGACGGCCTGGAGGCTCGGTACGAGAATTCAGGAAACAGCTCGACTTGTCGGGTGTTTGAGGAGTGCTGTGATGAGTATCTTCAACACGTGGCGAAAACAAGATGAAACGACGTCCACACTTCATAGGATTGGGCGGCCACCCCTCATTACAGAAGTAGGACGTCTAGGCTGGGCAGACTGGTAAAACAGGACAGGCGGCGAACTGTGGTGGAACTAACATAAGATTTTAATGCTAAGAAGAGTACAAGTGTGTCTGAACACACAGTGCACTGAACACTCCTTATGTTGGGTCTCCACAGCCAATTACGCATGTATGTGCCAATATTAACACCATGACATCGGCAACTACGACTGAAATGAGCACGTGACCATCTTCAAGGAACGTTTCCGAACAGCAGTGGCATTTTTCAACAAGATAATGCGCTATGTCACAAGGCCAGAAGTGTGATGGAGTGGTTAGAGGAACACAATGGCGAGTTCCGACTGATGTGCTGGCCTCCCAACTCATCAGATCTGAACCCGATCGAAAACATCCGGGATGTGATTGAAAGTTTCGTCAGAGCTCATCGCCCCCTCCTCGGAATTTACGGGAATTAGGTGATATGTGTGTGTAGATGTGGTACCACCTTCCGGCAGCGATCTAACAAGGCATTATTGCTTCCTTATCAAGATGCGCCGCCGCTGTTATCCGTGCCACAGGTGGACATACCGGTTATTATGTAGGTGGCCATAATGCTCTGGCTGATCGGTGTATGTCTTACCTGCTAGATTGTGACATTCTATGCCCTGGTCGTGAAAGGTGTGATAACAAGTTTTACCATTCAGCCTCCCTTAAACAGTTACCAGATCATTCCAGTTTTCGTATCCAATAGCTCCCCACAACATGATTCTTGGGCTTGGAGAAATTCGCTGTTTCCTATGCTTTTTCACGTGGTAGTCTACGGACACATTAGTATCGACCTAACTACCACAAGTAGTAGCAGACAATGCCATTCATTGTCCTAGAAGCAGCTTAAAACACGTAAGAAAGGCTAGGTTACCAGTTCAGATTGTATACCTGTCAGGTTCCTTTCAGAGTATGCTGACCCATTAGCACCATACTTAGCAATCATGTACAACTGCTTGCTCGTAGATAGATCTGTACCCAACTACTGGAAAGTTGCACGAGTCGCACCAGTACCCAAGAACGTAAATAGGAATAATCTGCCGAATTACAGACCCATATCAATAACGTCGGTCAGCAGTAGGATTTTGGAAGATATACTGTGCTGGAACATTATGAATCAGCTCAAAGAAAACGGTTTATTGATAAATAACGAACATGGGCTCAGAAAATATCGTTCTTTTGAAACACAATCAGCTCTTTCTTCTCACGAAGTAATGAGTGTTATCGACAGGGGACGTCAAATTGCTTCAATATTTTTAGATTTCCACAACGCTTTGGACACCGTTCCTCATAAATGACTTCTAATTAAAGTGCGTGCCTATGGAGTATCGTCTCAGCTGTGGAACTGGATTCGTGATTTCCTATCAGAAAGGTCACAGTTCGTAATAACTAATAGAAAGTCATCGAGTAAAACAGAAGTAATATCTGGCGTTCCCAATGAAACAGCCTCCCCATGTCAGTTCACGAAATTTGCTGACCTAGGACACAATCTGAGCAGTCGTCTTCGACTGTTTGTAGATGATGCTGTCATTTACCGTTATCTGAAGTCTTCAGATGATGAAAACGAATTGCAAAATGATTTAGACAAGATACCTGGTACAGAACGTGGCAATTGACTCTAAATAATGAAAAGTGTGAAATCACTCACAAGAGCACTACAAAGAACCCGCCAAACTTCAGTTACACAATAAATAATGCAAATCTAAAGGCTTTAAACTCAAGTAAATACTTAGTGATTACAATTAGGAATAACTTAAATTGGAACGATTACATAGATAATATGTAGGGAAAGCAAACTAAAGACTGCGATTTATTGGCAGAATACATAGAAAATACTCTACTGACTGCTTACACTAAGCTTATCCGCCCTCTCCTGGAGTACTGCTGTGTAGTGTGGAATCCACATCACATGGAATTGACGCAGGACATCGAAAAAGTTCAAAAAGGGCAACTCGTTTTGTATTCTCGCGAAATAGGGGAGAGAGTGCTACGGATATGACACACGAATTGAGGTGGCAGTCATTAAAACAAAGACTTTTTCGCTGCGGCTGGATCTTCTCATGAAATTTCAATCTCCAACTTTCTCCTCTGAGTGTGAAACTATTTTATTGGCACACCTACATAGCGAGAAATGATCATCATAATAAAATAAGAGAAATCAGAGCTCGTATGGATAGATTTAAGAGTTCGTTTTTCCCGGGCGCTGTTCGATAGTGGAACGGTGGAGAAGAACTTTAAAGGTGGTTCGATGAACCCTCTGCCAGCTCTTAATTGTGAATTGGAGTGTAGTCATGTAGATGTAGATGTAGATGTAGATGTAGATGACTCTGGCTCTGTATCAGTCAACTCTTTGTTGATCTGTGGTTTGGTATCAGCGGTAACCAACTCATCGTAACTCGAGAGCTCATCCTAGCTTCGCGACAGTTCTTGGTGGCATTCTGCATGTAACCTCAGCCGTTAGCGTCTGTCTATGCGTCAGATTCAGTGGAGCAATCCTACGATGCTCTGGTGGTGTACTCCCACTGGAAGGACACGTGGCTATTACGCGGGCCCAACTGTTGTCGGGAGTCCGTATTGTTGCCACTCCACCTGCAGTAATTACACAACAGACAACAGAGTGTGCGATCTTCCCATGTCCTTCACGCCAACAATTCGACCTTCCTCGAAGTCGGAAAGGTGACGATAAGCTACACATGAAAGTGCTCTTGTCGTGTTGTGATCACCACCTGCGAAACTCCAGTAAGTACTCACACAATTCTTCATCTGTAGCATTGGCCTTTATCTGTGCAGAAAGTAACCCTGAAACTTCAATCAAAATATCCCACAGGCACGAAAGTACTGGCGTATCATGAAAGCGTTCGATCGAGGTGTTCATGTTGTAACACTTTTAAGGCTAAAAATCATCACATGTGCTTCCTTTGTTTCATTTTGATTGTCCACCTATAACTACATTAATTATGAAAATGGATTTGTACGACTGGGCTTGTTTTTGTGCCTTTTTATGGTTTGACAGCGTGTCATGTGCAATGTAGTGGGAAGAATTCCGTCGAAGAGTTACTCAGTTTGAAATTCTTCTTCCATAATTAGTAGTGGTGTATGTCCTGTACTTACGTTTTCCGCCCTGATGCGCATTTTTGGTGTGTTTTCTTTTTTGGTTTCAATTACATGCACTGTTTTGCGCCGCTTTCATGCTACACTCTCACTTAGTATTGTATGTTTTCGTAAACAAATATGAGAGTTGGTAGAAAACCTAGGTCGACATGCTTATACAGAGACGTTATGCCATCGCTGCTCACTTGTTCATTGTTCGGTTTTTGTCCAATGTGGCGCTAATTTTGAATGTATGTTGTCAGTGTTTGTGATGTATCTGCAAGGCGATAACTTACTCCTTAATGACGTTCCCTTCCCTATAAGGAAGATAAACAGTCTAGTTTCACTACATATGCCGGCCGGAATGGCCGAGCGGTTCTAGGCGCTACAGTCTGAACCGCGCGACCGCTACGGTCGCGGGTTCGAATCCTGCCTCGGGCATGGATGTGTGTGATGTCCTTAGGTTAGTTAGGTTTAAGTAGTTCTAAGTCTAGGGGATCGATGACCTCAGATGTTAAGTCCCATAGTGCTTAGAGCCATTTGAACCATCACTACATATGTCCATACAAGGTTTAGGTTACCAGTCAGTGTTAGAAAAAGTCATGGTCAACAATAATTACGTTTGAGCGTCTTGCTAATTTCAACTGGAGAACTGGAGTACCTTTTAGAACGATTACTTAACAACCCGGACGTCTTTGCTTCAAACTCCCGTGCTTACGTTATTTTTTTATTTAATTATTTATTTTTGTGTAGATAGTTAAAAGTGATGCGGGTCCAAGACTGTACCAACTATTTCTGTGCTGAGAACACCTAGCTCTAGGATACTTCAACCGCAGTCAGGGCATGGTACTTAGAACGTTACCTAACGGCGCAGGGCCCAAATCCAGTTTACCTGTGCAAGTTCAACAGAAAAGAGAGTGACGTCTCAGAGTGGTCATAAGGGTTCACCCGACTACATTAGCTTTAGCTGTGATGCCTATAATTAAATTAGGGAACCAACAGAGACTAACCAACCACTATACGAACTTATAATAATTTGCGAATAATGAAAAATTATAGACAATGCTACTAACACCATTTCCCGGCATGAAGAAGACAAATTTGCCTGGGTACCCCAATTACAAATTCCCTTGCATCCTGCTCAGCATCAACACAAGAGCGTCATTGTGAATAACGAAGTGCTAGCGAGTGCATCTACACTAGTGCCCAAAATTAAAGCAACAAACTGCTATTTCCCCGTCCTGTGTCTAATTCACGATATAATCATACAGCCTGTCAACAGATGCCGTTACAATCGTGTTCTGCACGGAAGATGATTTTCAGATCAACTGACAACCCATCTAGCAGTGACGTCAGGGTATATATCACGTGGGGTAGTATTCGCGGGGTAGTCCCACATCCACTTCGGCTGTGTACACAGTAACAGACGATGCGGTATGGCACAGAGAAGACGCCCACAGACTCTCTGCTGTGGAGGGCCATAGAAAGAATGGAAGCAGGACAGTCGCAAATTAATGTGGCCTGATGGCTTAGTGTGAATCGTTCTGTTGTTTCTCGGATGAGGTGCCGCGCGAGATTAGCCGAGCGGTCTTGGGCGCTTCAGTAATGGACTGTACGGCTGATCCCGGCGGAAGTTCGAGTCCTCCCTCGGGCATGGGTGTGTGTGTTAGTCCTTAAGAGAATTTAGGTTAAGTAGTGTGTAAGCTTAGGGACTGATGACCTTAGCAATTAAGTCCAGTAAGATTTCACACACGTTTGAACACATTTCGGATGAGGTGACGGTTTACAGCGACCGAAACTGTATCCCGGAGACCAGGAAAGGGCCGACCATGTGTGCCATCAGAAAGAGTGGACCGTTATTTGGCTGTAAGGGCACGACGGTACCGCCTTAGTATCGCACTGCAACTGGCATCTGACCTCGCAGCATCCCCTGGCCGTGTTGTATCGAGGCAAACGGTGTACAGAAGGATTCAGCAGGGTGGTCCTTATTGTTGAAGACCTGCTGTCTGCTTACCTCTGGCGTGTCTTCACAGAAGGGATCGTCTACGATAAAGCCGTCAACATGCCACCTGGACGGTCGAACTGTGGGCCAAGGTTCTTTTCACGGATGAGCCCCGATTTGGCCTGGGAACCGATTCTCCACGGATTCGCATCTGGAGGCCACGTGAAACACGATTTCGGAACCCAAACATGGTGCAAAAAATGGTTCAAATGGCTCTAAGCACTATGGGACTTAACATTTGAGGTCATCAGTCCCCTAGACTTAGAACTACTTAAACCTAACTAACCTAAGGACATCACACACATCCATGCCCGAGGCAGGATTCGAAATTGCGACCGTAGCAACAGCGTGGTTCCAGACTGAAGTGCCTAGAACGGATCGGTCATAGCGGCCGGCAAACATTGTGCAAACGGACCACTATCGAGGAGGATCCCTAATGGTGTGAGGAGGGATTATGTTGACCACTTCAATAGTTCTTCATGAAATTGTGTGGGTGAATCAGCAAGATTTACCTGCTGTCACGTAGCGTGAGGAGATCTCGGGATCTCATGCCCGGTTGTTGCGGGGTGCTGTGGGCCCAGACTTGGTACTGATGAACGATAATGCTCGACCTTACAGAGCACATGCAGTTGATGTTTTTTTGGAAACTGAAGATATTGCACGCATGGCGTGGCCTGCTCGCTCTCTCGATTTGAATCCCATAGAGCATGTCTGGGATACACTAGGGAGACGGGTTGCATCGGGTCAGTATCGATCAACCACTCTCCAAGACTTGTGAGCAGCTCTGTAGGAAGAATGGGCGTTATTGCCTCAACATGAGACTGATGACATCATACACAGCATGTCCCGTCGTTGTCCGGCCTGTATTGGTGCCAGGGGTAGTATACCCCACACTGAGCACATTAACCAGTTGTCAGAATGTGTGAGCAAACCCGTTAAGTTGAAAAAAAAAGAACATTTTCATCTACTGTTATACATGGCAGTTGATTACGTTCTGAGTTCTTTACATTGTTTCTGCTTTACTGTCATCTGTATATACTGTTTTGTGGCAAAATAAACGCAACCTTGTAAAATTTCCGATTGTTGCTTTTATTATGGACACCAGCGTAGTAATGTGGAAAATGTGAATGTGAGTACTGTGTTACAGAACGTGCGGGAGCAACCAAGATGAGAGCGCCACGCAACGTAGAACCCGCAGTGCATCAGCTCCACGTCAGCACAGTACGCAGTTCCACCGTGGCGACAGTGACGAAGGAATTCGCTTCGGAGGCAGCGCGTAGCAAATGAAGTGTAATACGGTGCAGGAAGCAGAATCCAAACTTTTCCGGGATTCTTTTCAAACACACGAACAAAAAGTGATCACGACGACAGAGGAAGAACGGTAACGTGCTCTAACGCCATTCCAGAACTGTAAGTATGTAACATAGCTGAAGAAAAACTTCACTTTGGACAATAATTGCAGGATAAAATAAGAATAATACAGTTTGCTGTTATAGATAACCGTAACGTATATCACTTCATATTAACATTCACTCAGTCTTTTATCATTAATTGAGTACGCACAAGCGTTTCCTTTTCCGGCGGCAATTAACCAAACAAAATTTGTGTTTGTGTGCTAATCCGTCTTTTATCCAATATGTATGCTGCAATATTACCAATATACAGAAGCTACAACGACCTCATTTTAGTGGACAAACAGTAAATATAGCGTCAGTTTTATAATACTTACCACAACAAGTAATCCTCGTTGATTTACAGCTTCTAAAATGTCACATCTTTTGTAGAAAACTGCACATAATCGGAATAGAAGCCTAGTTGTGTTTTCCACGTGGAGTACGTTTCTCATACGGCAAGAAAGGGAAAGAAAAAGCTGTTAAAGCGTAACATGGAATCGAACTCAGCCCCTTTACATACAGAGGTTACTGGCTATTTTTTAAAAATTTTATATAAATGATTCTCTTGCTTTATCTTAAAAAATTACTTGCCATGCAAAGTGACTCTCATGATCAGTTTAGTTAATTAGCCTATCAATTTGATATCAATGACGTTCCGCCTGATGGATGGAAGTGATACCTGGGGTACAGCAGGTATGGTTTTTGACTTAGAGGATAAACAAGCGTTTTTCTCGTTACGGCGATATCTTTTAGCGATTTTCAATCTCTCACCTACGCAGGGACAGACGACCGTCGTAATAAAATCGGATGTATTACGGATGTATAAAGTGATACATAGTATAAACCTGGTATTTACAACTTCTCTATGCTGTTACCTTAAGAGGCTTCACATGTGGGGAGCATTTGGTTACTTTAAGAGAGTTCGAAAGTGAGGAGGCGTCCTATGATAAATCGAAAATGGCTATGGGACTTAACTTCTGAGGTCATCAGTCCCCTAGAACTTAGAACTACTTAAACCTAACTAACCTAAGGACATCACACACATCCATGCCCGAGGCAGGATTCGAACCCGCGACCGTAGCGGTCGCGCGGTTCCGGATTGTAGCGCCTAGAACGGCTCGGCCACTCCGTCCGGCTATGATAAATCGGGTCTTAGCACTCCGTCATAAGTCAAAAATTAGTTTCATATTGTAGTCCTGTAATGCATGATGTGACACATAATAAGAGACTTTTTCAAACCTTATGATAAAATACTTAGAGGAAATGTAGCCTATTACATACTGTTACAGGGTTTTCACAATAAATAACGATACTTTGCTATGTGAAACAGCGTGTATTCCTCGATATCTTCTGTCTTCGAAAATAAAAGGCAGAAATTCAAATTTCACTTCAGAAATTCGAGTTTTATGATCAAGAACATCGCTGCCTCAGACTGGGTAAAGTAGATTTTTTAAACTGGTAGGTCTATGTCGGGGTGGAATTGTTTAGAACTATTATATACCTCCAAGCTGTAGCTGCTTGTTTCACAGTTCAAATGGTTCAAATGGCTCTGAGCACTATGGGACTTAACATCTATGGTCATCAGTCCCCTAGAACTTAGAACTACTTAAACCTAACTAACCTAAGGACAGCACACAACACCCAGTCATCACGAGGCAGAGAAAATCCCTGACCCCGCCGGGAATCGAACCCGGGCGTGAGAAGCGAGAACGCTACCGCACGACCACGAGCTGCGGACTTGTTTCACACTGCACCGTTGCTTGCCGAAAGGGCGGTCACGAGACTTCGGCGACCGGAGGTTACGGACTAAACAGCCTGTGACAAGTTTAATGAATGCGCCAACCTGTCTGACCCTGTCTATGGCGACGAGGGCTGGCGAAGTGACCAGTGTGCTAGGTGGGCGCGACAGAAGCGGACGTATGTATTTTGTGAGAGAATATTAAATATGCGTGTGTGTTTGCGTTGGACGTATTGATAATATCCGGATTCCTACCTCTCCAATCATCCCCTGATGCCCCCTATGGCCGAGGGTGGTGCGCTCTTGCATACACGCGCGTCCAAGTGAGCGGCTGCGGCCGCGGAGGTAGTCTTCACCCGCCTCGTTGGCGCTGGCAGCGCACTTCGTGTGTTCATCGGGACAGGAGCTTTCGGGATGTGCGAGTGTTTCAGCGATCTCCGACATCTAGCCATGACAGCTACTGCCATGAACTGGATCTCGGTTTAAGTGTGTCGTTTTTAGTGCTTCTCAATACATTGCAGTGGACTCTGTCTTGCAGTGACATTTGCTGTTGTCTCTATCTTTTCATGCAGTAGGCCCTTCTCCTTCCGAATGTAGTGGAGAGAATCAATTCAGGAACTCTATAGTGCTTTAAAAACCTCGTCGCGACGCCAAATTACCAATTGATAGCGATCTCTGTCATCTAGCAATGACAACTTATTACTATTGACTGGATTGTGGTTTAAGTGTGTCGAGTTTAGTGGTTCTCAATACATCTGTCTTGCAGTGGTATTTGCTGTTGTGTCTATCCTATCATGCAGTGGGTCTTCCTCCATTCGAATGTAGTGGAGAGAACCAATTTAGGAATTTTATAGTGCTTGAAAAACCAAATTGCGGCGTCAAATCCTGATCGACAGTGATTTCTGACATCTGCGTACGACAACTTATTACTACGGATTGGATTGCAGTTTAAGTGTGAGTCGTGTTGAGTGCTTCTCAGTACATCGTAGTGGACTCTGACTTGCATTGGTATTTATTGTTGTCGCTACAATCCCATCACGTGGTAGGCCCTTTCCTCCCTTTTTCTTTGTCCTGGTGTAGCGGAGAGAACATGTCAACTGAGCAATTCTATAGCGCTTTAAAAAAGAAAATACACTTAGCAGACCTGTAGTGATCGGGAACTCTATAACCGTGATGGCATAAATTCACGTCAAAATTTGAAATTCCAACTATCATTTCATATATCACTGCTTCCACTCGTGACGTCAAAAAATAATGTGTTTGGACTATTTAATGATTTTGCTCGTCAAAAAGATAAGACTTTTGTTTATGCACGCAAATTATTGTGCAGTGTCGATCTTTCTTTATTTCGAGTAGTTTTAAACTGTGTGAAGCAAATTGCGTAAATGCCATATTAACGATTTAGTTAATATTACCCGTGGCATATCTTCTGTAGCAACATTTTTGACATCTTCAAGATGTGATATTCCACACCAGATTTAATAAATCCTCAAGCAGTTCATGAAATGCACCAAAAGGAAGTGCGCCAGGAAGGCTGGGTCAGTTTTGAGCCCATGGCGCAATGAAATATCTCATGCTAGTTCCTATGTCATGCGCGAAGCAAACGACAACTCTCTCTCGCTCTCTCTCTTCTCTCTCTCTCTCTCTCTCTCTCTCTCTCTCTCTCTTTGTATGCATTTCTTTAAAAGTGTATTTCGAGTCAGCCTGCTACTGGTTTTGTGACATTGTCAATATGCATGTGTGTGAAACAGTTACCGTGTCTGTGTTATATTCCCTACATCACGATCATGTAATCGGAAATTACTTATTTACTAACTTCAGTAGTATTTCAGGATCGATTACTAACCAGTTATTTGCTTTGGAAGGAAGGCGTCTCTCACGTGCGCTGGTACCTGACAGGTTGGTTCACACATACAGCCCACTAGAGACGTCAGCCGACAGCTGCCATCGGTGCAATGAGTCCGCTGGCGTTTCCCCAAACCCTCCAATCCAGTGCGCCCCGCCTCCGGGCAGCCTGTGCGTGTGGCGAGAAGCGAGGAAGTTTTTCAGATATGTTTAAACAATCTGTGACAGTGTAAATACACGTGTCCTTTTGCGAGTGGAATAAAAAACCATTGCAACTGTTTAAATATTCCATACATCACCCTGTATCCTATAAATTGTTTAAAGAAACAGTATTCCACAGATTGTCTAAATTGTTTAAACAATATTCCATAGACTACAATCGATTCCTCACCAAATTCTTAACATAAATAATTTAACTATTTTCCATACACAGCCTCATATCCTATAAATTGTTTAAATAAACAATTTTCCACACAGTATCTAAATTGTTTAAACAATATTCCATACACTGCAATCGATTTCCCTCCAAATGGCCAAACAAATGATTCGTTTCCCGCGAATTACCGGGTGGGGAGGGGAGGGGGAGGGCTGTGGGGTGTTCCAGAGGGGGGTTTAATTAATTGTGGATGTAATTAATTAGTTAATCAAACTGATGTCAAATGTGTGCTTGTATCGGCGACGGGGTTGCCAGAGGAAAGGGGGAGGAGGTCATAGAGGTGAAGCAAGTGGGGGAGGGTGATGGGTGGGGGAACAAGAGGTTAAGGCCCTGTTAATCAAAAGGAAGGATTATCCACAATGGTCATAATACTCACAGCAGGGCAATATTTTAAGGACCTGTCAATCAAAAGAGAGCAATCGGTTTGCCCCTGAATGTAAATAGTGCAAATGACAACTTCCAAATTTGAAAAAATTTAAAGGAAAGAAAATGTAAGATGTCCTCTTGATGAAACGAGTTTTATAACTAAATTTTTGGTTAGAAACTTAGTGCAACTGATTAAAATATTAAAAGAATGGAAACCGTAAGTGATGGCTGGATCTTCTAGCATACACTATGTATAAATATCAATTACCATTTTTTGTATTTTAGGTTGTTAATCAAAAATTCCTTTTGTGGTTACGTGATTGGATTGGATTGTTTGGGGGAGGAGATCAGACAGCGTGGTCATCAGTCTCATCTGATTAGGGAAGGAAGTCGGGCATGTCCTTTCAAAGGGACCATCCCGGCATCTGCCTGGAGCGATTTAGGGAAATCACAGAAAACCTAAATCAGGATGGCCTGACGCGGGATTCTACATCTACATCTACATTGGTACTCCGCAAGCCACCCAACGGTGTGTGGCGGAGGGCACTTTACGTGCCACTGTCATTACCTCCCTTTCCTGTTCCAGTCGCGTATGGTTCGCGGGAAGAACGACTGTCTGAAAGCCTCCGTGCGCGCTCTAATCTCTCTAATTTTACATTCGTGATCTCCTCGGGAGGTATAAGTAGGGGGAAGCAATATATTCGATGCCTCATCCAGAAACGCACCCTCTCGAAACCTGGCGAGCAAGCTACACCGCGATGCAGAGCGCCTCTCTTGCAGAGTCTGCCACTTGAGTTTATTAAACATCTCCGTAACGCTATCACGGTTACCAAATAACCCTGTGACGAAACGCGCCGCTCTTCTTTGGATCTTCTCTATCTCCTCCGTCAGACCGATCTGGTACGGATCCCACACTGATGAGCAATACTCAAGTATAGGTCGAACGAGTGTTTTGTAAGCCACCTCCTTTGTTGATGGACTACATTTTCTAAGCACTCTCCCAATGAATCTCAACCTGGTACCCGCCTTACCAACAATTAATTTTATATGATCATTCCACTTCAAATCGTTCCGCACGCATACTCCCAAATATTTTACAGAAGTAACTGCTACCAGTGTTTGTTCCGCTATCATATAATCATACAATAAAGGATCCTTCTTTCTATGTATTCGCAATACATTACATTTGTCTATGTTAAGGGTCAGTTGCCACTCCCTGCACCAAGTGCCTATCCGCTGCAGATCTTCCTGCATTTCGCTACAATTTTCTAATGCTGCAACTTCTCTGTATACTACAGCATCATCCGCGAAAAGCCGCATGGAACTTCCGACACTATCTACTAGGTCATTTATATATATTGTGAAAAGCAATGGTCCCATAACACTCCCCTGTGGCACGTCAGAGGTTACTTTAACGTCTGTAGACGTCTCTCCATTGAGAACAACATGCTGTGTTCTGTTTGCTAAAAACTCTTCAATCCAGCCACACAGCTGGTCTGATATTCCGCAGGCTCTTACTTTGTTTATCAGGCGACAGTGCGGAACTGTATCGAACGCCTTCCGGAAGTCAAGAAAAATAGCATCTACCTGGGAGCCTGTATCTAATATTTTCTGGGTCTCATGAACAAATAAAGCGAGTTGGGTCTCACACGATCGCTGTTTCCGGAATCCATGTTGATTCCTACATAGTAGATTCTGGGTTTCCAGAAATGACATGATACGCGAGCAAAAAACATGTTCTAAAATTCTACAAGAGATCGACGTCAGAGATATAGGTCTATAGTTTTGCGCATCTGCTCGACGACCCTTCTTGAAGACTGGGAACCGTCGTCCCCCCAAATACGAGTCCAGTTTGCTTGCCACTGCGCCATCTCGTTCGGTGTGATTAGGTGAGTTTATGTACACAGAATATTAAACGTGAAACTCTCTCCCATTTCAGAAATTAGTTGAAATAAGACTTCTATAGAAAGTTAGGATTGTCATTGATCTTTGCCTTTGTAGTTGGTTCTACATCACTTGTATATGAATGGTTTATATTTTGTTAAAGTTTCGGAACTGTTAGTATTTCCCAACTGTCTTTCCTTACCTCTGCGCGTTGTTTCATTATACCATATTACATACGACGTGTAATTACAAATTAACCATGTTAATGTTCTCACTTTGGCGTTGCATATTTGCACATTGCTGTTTTTTTTTTTTTCATTTTCATGTGTCCATACTTTTCAAACATCCAACCATTCAACCGTTCTGTGTATGGTTGTGTGTTCTTCTATAGCAGTACAGACAGTACGGGTTCTGCTCTAGGTGCATCCTTTGCCATCGCTCTGAAGTCAGTGAAAGTTCGTGAACGAAAATGTATGTATCAGAGCGTACGCCTGAAGCTATACAGAGATGTTACTCCATGTAATGTTCCAGTGTATAAACTGAATATGTGGCGTCCCTCATTTGTCTGATGACAAAATTGTGATAATACTCATTGCACTGTGCTTGGTTAATGTTTCTACACTGACGAAAAAAAATCACTACACCAGAAAATAATTAATGTAGAGTAATGAAATTTCAGGAATACACTTGTCTAGGTAACATATTTAAGTGATTAATGTGCAAGATCATAGGTTAATATAAGCGCTAGATAAGCCATTGCAAATGTGAAATGCTGGTACATTAATAACCGGTTCAACTGCCAGAATGTTGAATGCAAGCACGTAAGCTTGTAAACATTGTTTTGTACAGGTGGCGAATGTCAGTCTGGGGGCTGGAGTACCTCGCCTGTTGTACTTCGTCGGTCAATACATGAACGGTTAATGCTAGTTGTGGATGGGGCTGGAGCTGTCATCCGATGGTGTCCCATACGTGCTCGACTGGAGACAGATCAGGCGATCGAGCAACCCAAGGCAACATGTTGACACTCTGTAGAGTATATTGAGATACAACAGCGGTATGTGGGCGAGCGTTACCCTGTTGGAAAATACCACATGAAATGCTGTTCGTGAATGACAGCGTGGGGTAACTACGAGAGTGCTCCTGCTGGTAGGAGATAGCAAGGCAGACCATAGCTCCAAGTGTAGGTTCATTGTATCTAGCACGTACACAGGTTAGTTGCAGGCCCTCAACCGCCCTCCTTCTAACCAACGGCCATCACACGCACCGAGGCAGAACCGACGTCCATCATAAAACACAACATACCTCCACCCTCCCCTCCAATGAACTCTCGCTTGACGCTACGGAAGTCGCAAATGGCGGTGATTTTGGGTCAGAGAAATGCACGCTACGGGGCGTCTTGGCTCAGATGTGTGCTTGGAGTAACCGATTTGCAACAGTTCGTTGAGAGGGTTAACTGTTCTCTCGACAGGCGGAAGAGCATCCATCTCCAGGGCAACCAGCCTTTATATGTTTCTCAGTGGAAGAATCTCTGAAATGTACCATGCCTTGGAAAACGCGTACATGTCAACGCATTCGGCACCTAGTTTTATGTTTAATTGTATGTTATTAATACTGTGCTAATAGATTAATCATTAAGCTTAAATTTTACTTTGTTGTTAGCGTTCCTGACTATTCGTTCGTCACAAATTTCGTTAGTTATACTTTTAGAATACACGCGGTGTTGTTAATTTCCGTACCTATCACTTCTTCAACAACCAGTTTTAGATCACTAATGAACCATTTCCGAATAACGATATGAGTAGTTTTTTCGGTGTTCCTTTTCAAATTAAATTTACCCTTTAGTTGAGCACTAACGACATCCCACGCGCTCCGCTACAGCGTACGTCCGCCCACCACGGCGTATAAACACGGGCAGCTACAATGACAAACAGCGAAAATTTCTCTGTTAAGAGTCTATGTAGTGTATCTATATCTGATAATGACATATTTTGGTTGCAGTAAAGCTTCTACGGCTTCCTGGAATAGGTCTATAATACGGACAGGACCATTTCAGATTAATATTTAAAGCAACTGTTCCTCACCTGCATGTTCTCAACACAATGCGGAAAAATGGCATATCGCATATCATTTGCATCATTACTGTACTGGACTTTGACTCTGGCCGCGATTTTCCGTTGCCGTTTTTTGTGCTGTCAGGTTTACGCGTAATTGTGCGGAAAATCAGGAAGATCGCCTTGTCGTCATATTCAGCTCCTACAGATGTCAACAAGGGAACACTTTTTTGCAAAAAATAGACTAATATCATAATATTGACTGTCCTTCAGTCTATTGCGGATATTCGCAGATATACCAGTGGATAAGCGTAGGGATGCGGGCTTTTGTCTTAAGAATCGATATTATGCGGATTTCAGTTGGGAGCACATGAATGGATTCCAACGACGGCTTCTAGACTACCCACAGGCCGCTGTTCGTTTAGTGGAGATGCGATCTTCAAGCCATTACCTGCTTTCTCTGAACAAGCTTTCATAAGCTATTAATATTAGAATGTAGGAGAAATGTATATATAGAGGATAGCACACTCTGCTGTGTGAAGTAACCTATCTAAGGTAAATCTGGTTGCGATGACGCACGTTTTCAAAATCACATACATAAAGTGGTATGGTGCACTTTTAATAAACTGTTAAAAAAATGGTTCAAATGGCTCTGAGCACTATGGGACTTAACATCTGAGGTCATCAGTCCCTTAGAACTTAGAATTACTAAGGACATCACACACATCCAAGTCCGAGGCAGGATTCGAACCTGCGACCGTAGCGGTCACGCGGTTCCAGACTGAAGCGCCTAGAACCGCTCGGTCACACCGGCCGGCAATAAAGTATCCCTAACGAAAAAATGTGCGGCATATGTACCGGATTTTATCGCGGCATGTATCTCGATCCATAGGGGAGAGACTCCGCGCCTTATAAATTCATGACGTCGAGAGTCAAGATGGCTGCAATATAATCAAAACACGCCCAACAGAATTTATTGTTAATAGAACTACTGAAACATCTGGAAACATTTGCCTAACCATATAGTAAGAACTAATCGTGACTCTGAAAAAGTTTCTGAAGAGATTTTTATAAACTTACCTCAGTTATTCCTCCTGAGCATGTATAAAACTTTCTCGATCGAAACGTAAACACTTTTATTATCTCCTGGCGTCCACTGAACAACTGCAGTGCCGATAAGCACAACGCAGTCGGTGTTTGTCGAAACTACGAGGGGTGCGCAGTTTATATGGCATGCAGCGCCGCTGCTAGATTTGCCCTATAGAATCACACCAGGGCGAGGGGCTCAAAGTATAGCTGAGGCAAGCCATCCAATCGGCGACCCCAGCTCCACGGACTTCTGCTATGGTCCACGTTCAGAGAGTCCCTGAGTTGTTCTGTCTTCCTCACGTGCAGCAGTTATGAGATGCTTCTAGTATGGTTAAGGAATGGACTAATAACCACATCGAAAACGACGTACCACGGGAGAATCACATACGTACTACCGCGTTGGTGCTGCAGAACCTGGTTGTGAATTTTTAAAACCTCGTAAATCCGGCTGTTAGGTGAGCATCAAAATGTGGGGGCCAGTCTTTGTTCTGGTGAAACGCTTTCTTTCTCTCCGCAGCATGGAGCCCGTATTCCAAAAAATTAAAACGTAACTTTAAGGTGTAGTCTGCTGCGCCATATGCTCTACATCAATTATGAAGTGCTAACGAATACGAAATACACACACCTAAAAGTGCGTCGAAATATACTGACTCATTCTGAAGTAGTTGGTGTAGTCGTCAGGTGCAGTATCTCTGAGACTCTGATTCAGACCGACATGGTTGGACTGTTGCCATTCTGCAATCAATTTTTTCACACACTTTTGCCTATTTTTCTTTCGACAAATACGTGATTCATAGCAGTGGAACTGCCGGCGACTGTTGATGTATACGAGTTTCAATATCCGATAATACAGGGAGTTTCAAAAATGACCGGTATATTTGAAACGGCAATAAAAACTAAACGAGCAGCGATAGAAATACACCGTTTGTTGCAATATGCTTGGGACAACAGTACATTTTCAGGCGGACAAACTTTCGAAATTACAGTAGTTACAATTTTCAACAACAGATGGCGCTGCAAGTGATGTGAAAGATATAGAAGACAACGCAGTCTGTGGGTGCGCCATTCTGTACGTCGTATTTCTGCTGTAAGCGTGTGCTGTTCACAACGTGCAAGTGTGCTGTGGACAACATGTTTTATTCCTCAGAACAGAGGATTTTTCTGGTGTTGGAATTCCACCGCCTAGAACACAGTGTTGTTGCAACAAGACGAAGTTTTCAACGGAGGTTTAATGTAACCAAAGGACCGAAAAGCGATACAATAAAAGATCTGTTTGAAAAATTTCAACGGACTGGGAACGTGACGGATGAACCTGCTGGAAAGGTAGGGCGACCGCGTACGGCAACCACAGAGGGCAACGCGCAGCTAGTGCAGCAGGTGATCCAACAGCGGCCTCGGGTTTCCGTTCGCCGTGTTGCAGCTGCGGTCCAAATGACGCCAACGTCCACGTATCGTCTCATGCGCCAGAGTTTACACCTCTATACATACAAAATTCAAACGCGGCAACCCCTCAGCGCCGCTACCATTGCTGCACGAGAGACATTCGCTAACGATACAGTGCACAGGATTGATGACGGCGATATGCATGTGGGCAGCATTTGGTTTACTGACGAAGCTTATTTTTACCTGGACGGCTTCGTCAATAAACAGAACTGGCGCATATGGGGAACTGAAAAGCCCCATGTTGCAGTCCCATCGTCCCTGCATCCTCAAAAAGTACTGGTCTGGGCCGCCATTTCTTCCAAAGGAATCATTGGCCCATTTTTCAGATCCGAAACGATTACTGCATCACGCTATCTGGACATTCTTCGTGAATTTGTGGCGGTACAAACTGCCTTAGACGACACTGCGAACATCTCGTGGTTTATGCAAGATGGTGCCCGGCCACATCGCACGGCCGACGTCTTTAATTTCCTGAATGAATATTTCGATGATCGTGTGATTGCTTTGGGCTATCCGAAACATACAGGAGGCGGCGTGGATTGGCCTCCCTATTCGCCAGACATGAACCCCTGTGACTTCTTTCTGTGGGGACACTTGAAAGACCAGGTGTACCGCCAGAATCCAGAAACAATTGAACAGCTGAAGCAGTACATCTCATCTGCATGTGAAGCCATTCCACCAGACACGTTGTCAAAGGTTTCGGGTAATTTCATTCAGAGACTACGCCATATTATTGCTACGCATGGTGGATATGTGGAAAATATCGTACTATAGAGTTTCCCAGACCGCAGTGCCATCTGTTGTTGACAATTGTAACTACTGTAATTTCGAAAGTTTGTCTGCCTGAAAATGTACTGTTGTCCCAAGCATATTGCAACAAACGGTGTATTTCTATCGCTGCTCGTTTAGTATTTATTACCGTTTCAAATATACCGGTCATTTTTTAAACACCCTGTACATTACGATAAAACACCCAAAAAAGCCGTACCGTAGAGCGCAAGATGCTGTCGCAACTATCTGAATCCGTCGCTTGTGGCGTCTGGCTTTCGAGCATGCACCGCAGACCTGGGCCGGCGGATAATTCGCGAAAATCCGCCGATTTACATCACACATGACACGATTCGGCCTCTGGGCATACATGAGACACTAGATCCGAAAGCAGGCTGTGCTCGTTAGTGGGAGACAGCAAGCCTGAGATTAGCGGGCCCGATCCGTCAGTCGACTGGCCGGAGTGGCCGAGCGGTTCTACGCCGTACAGTCTGGAACCGTGTGACCGCTACGGTCGCAGGTTCGAATCCTGCCTCGGGCATGGATGTGTGTGATGTCCTTAGGTTAGTTAGGCTTAAGTAGTTCTAAGTTCTAGGGGACTGATGACCACAGCAGTTAAGTCCCATAGTGCTCCGAGCCATTTGAACCATATTTGAACCGTCAGTCAAAAATATCCGCGGAGCTTCCCTAGGTTTCGAGCCGTCGCAGAAATCCGTTCCTGTGTCGTCAGCTGATACGCAGATATAGCAGCGCAGACCACAAGTCACAGGCTCGTTTAACTGGCGAAGCAGTGTAGCAGAAAATTAGAAAATCTTAACTTGCAGACACAGGAAAGAAGACACTTTTAAAATCGTGGAAACTTGAGTAGCAGTTTTCCACATACGTATTTAGGGCAGGAACTACGTTTCCTCTGCAGCTTCCTACGAATTTATTCCGCAGATACTGTGCAGTTAAAATTTGGCGTATATACTGATGAGCCAAAACATTATGACCACCTACTCAGTAGCTTGCTTCTTCGTCTTTGAAATGAAATACATCACTGATTCTGCATATAAGGGATCCGACAGTTTGTTGGTAGGTTTGTGGAGGTATGTGGCACTAGATGCCTACCCACAAATCATGTAATTCGCGTAAATAACGGGCCGCTGATTTGTGCACGCGGTGATGGCACCCGATAGCGACCCAGATGAGTTCCATAGGATTTACATCAGGCTAATTTTGTGGCCGAGACATCAACGTGTTTTCACTATAGTACTCCTCAAAGCACTGTGGCACGGTTCTGGCTCCGAGACACGGACAATTATGCTGCTGAAAGATGACATCGTCGACAGTATGACATTAAGCATGAAGCAATGCAGGTATTTCGCAACTGTCAGCGTGTTTTCGATTACTACTACAGGTCCTATGCGAGCGCAGGAGAATGTCTCCCATAGCATAACTCTACTCCCACCAGCCTGCGTTCGTGGGGCGCAGCACGTTTCCAGGCGCCGTCCACCTCGATGACGGCGTTTGTGGAGATGACTATCGACCTGCTGTAGCAAAAATGTGATTCACCAGAAGAGCCGACAACTTTCCATTGATCGACCGTCGAATCTCGATGGTCCCGTGCCCACTGCAGTTGTAATTCGCGATACCATCTATCCTGCTTTACAGAGCAGACAAGCCTCTGGACCCCACGTTCTGTGAGGAGTCGTGGACGTCCGACCATTTAGGTCCTAGTGCCAGTTTGCTTCTACCTCTTTCCGCAGATTCTCACGACAGTAGCACGTGAACATTCCACCAGCTTCGCCGTTTTCGAGATACTCGTTCACAGGCTCTGCGTAATAATGATGTGCCCTCTGTCGAAGTCGCTTATTTCAATGGATTTGCCCATATGCAGTTCATATCTTCGCTAGGCTGATCCCCGTCGTGTCTGCTCCGCTTGCATGCTCCTGTTACCGTGTCACGTGCCCGCAACGCCACCAGGCGGCATCCAACTTCGCGCTGGGTACTGGTCATAATGTTTTGGCTGATCAGTGTAACAGAGGTGTACAGCCAGTCCTCTCGCGCTCCATCTGTGAAAGGAAAGAAAACTAATTATATGGTCCAATAAAAAGGGCAGTCTGTCGCAATTTTGTTTTGTGTAGAACTTACCAGCGCTCGTCACAAGACATTCACTACATATCACTCGTTTTGCACGTCACCTACAGAGCATATTCCTAATATCTGACTTTTACGGTAGGACCACCTGTATGCAACTGAATACATGAATTATTTGTTTTGAAACGCGCGTTTTGTCTCACTTCATTAGGACATCATCTGTGGCCTGAATTTCACTTACATCCAAAAGACATGGTGAGATTCAATGCAATTCTGTTAATGTCCACACGATCGGCGGGTACGTAGATGATTATACACTCCTGGAAATTGAAATAAGAACACCGTGAATTCATTGTCCCAGGAAGGGGAAACTTTATTGACACATTCCTGGGGTCAGATACATCACATGATCACACTGACAGAACCACAGGCACATAGACACAGGCAACAGAGCATGCACAATGTCGGCACTAGTACAGTGTATATCCACCTTTCGCAGCAATGCAGGCTGCTATTCTCCCATGGAGACGATCGTAGAGATGCTGGATGTAGTCCTGTGGAACGGCTTGCCATGCCATTTCCACCTGGCGCCTCAGTTGGACCAGCGTTCGTGCTGGACGTGCAGACCGCGTGAGACGACGCTTCATCCAGTCCCAAACATGCTCAATGGGGGACAGATCCGGAGATCTTGCTGGCCAGGGTAGTTGACTTACACCTTCTAGAGCACGTTGGGTGGCACGGGATACATGCGGACGTGCATTGTCCTGTTGGAACAGCAAGTTCCCTTGCCGGTCTAGGAATGGTAGAACGATGGGTTCGATGACGGTTTGGATGTACCGTGCACTATTCAGTGTCCCCTCGACGATCACCAGTGGTGTACGGCCAGTGTAGGAGATCGCTCCCCACACCATGATGCCGGGTGTTGGCCCTGTGTGCCTCGGTCGTATGCAGTCCTGATTGTGGCGCTCACCTGCACGGCGCCAAGCACGCATACGACCATCATTGGCACCAAGGCAGAAGCGACTCATCGCTGAAGACGACACGTCTCCATTCGTCCCTCCATTCACGCCTGTCGCGACACCACTGGAGGCGGGCTGCACGATGTTGGGGCGTGAGCGGAAGACGGCCTAACGGTGTGCGGGACCGTAGCCCAGCTTCATGGAGACGGTTACGAATGGTCCTCGCCGATACCCCAGGAGCAACAGTGTCCCTAATTTGCTGGGAAGTGGCGGTGCGGTCCCCTACGGCACTGCGTAGGATCCTACGGTCTTGGCGTGCATCCGTGCGTCGCTGCGGTCCGGTCCCAGGTCGACGGGCACGTGCACCTTCCGCCGACCACTGGCGACAACATCGATGTACTGTGGAGACCTCACGCCCCATGTGTTGAGCAATTCGGCGGTACGTCCACCCGGCCTCCCGCATGCCCACTATACGCCCTCGCTCAAAGTCCGTCAACTGCACATACGGTTCACGTCCACGCTGTCGCGGCATGCTACCAGTGTTAAAGACTGCGATGGAGCTCCGTATGCCACGGCAAACTGGCTGACACTGACGGCGGCGGTGCACAAATGCTGCGCAGCTAGCGCCATTCGACGGCCAACATCGCGGTTCCTGGTGTGTCCGCTGTGCCGTGCGTGTGATCATTGCTTGTACAGCCCTCTCGCAGTGTCCGGAGCAAGTATGGTGGGTCTGACACACCGGTGTCAATGTGTTCTTTTTTCCATTTCCAGGTAGTGTAGTTGCAATCCTTTGTGACTGGTAGAACGACCACCAGAGTGCATTAGTGTTGCTCGTGATTAGTGTTATTAGGGATGGTAGGCATATAAGGAGCGTGGAAAGCAACAAATGTTGAGTGGTCAATGCGAAGGAAACTGAAATGCCGTGTATTAGTATGAGACAACGTTATCACCACCAGACAAAGTTTGAAAAGGGCCTTATTGTGGGTCTCCATTAACCAGCTCGTCGAATCGTACCATATCCAGTTTTGTGGGGCATTCGTGTGTGCCAGTGATCTGATGTTAGACAGCATGGGATCGTGAGGTCAGGCATACGCGTCGTCAAGGTTACGATCTACCTCGTCTGACCATCAGAATGGAGGATCGTCGTATTGTGCACCAAGCAAATGTAACCACTTCACATCTGTACCTTTCACCCGAGAACAATACAGTAATGGACCTACTGCAACGTCTTGTTCCATGCCGCACCATTGGTCGGAGACTAGCAGCAGCCGTGCTATGAACCACAACCGAAAAGGCTGCGTCTGGAGTGGTGCAATGGCCGGGTAGCACGGACTGCTGATGAATGACGTCACACTGCGATCAGCGACGAATCGCTGTTCTGCACTATCTTGGATGACCATTCTCGGCGAGTATGGTGGCGACCTGGGAAGGTCTTATTCTTCCAATGTTCGCAAGAGGCACAGCGGGTTTACCTCTGGCGTCATGGTGTGGAGAGCCTTCGGGTATGACTTCAGGTCACTGCTGTTAGCGATTTAGGGAACACTTAACGGCAGAACGGTACGTCAAGCACATCGTACACTATGTGATCAAAAGTATCCGGGCACTCCCAAAAACATGCGCTTTCATATTAGGTGCATTGTGATTGGCAACTACCGCCAGGTACTCCATATGAGCGTCATTAGACATCGTGAGAGAGCAGAATGGGGCGCTCCGCGGAACTCAAGGACTTCGAACGTGGTCACGTCATTGGGTGGCACTTGTGCCATACGTATGTGCACGAGATTTCCACACTCCTAAACATCTATAGTGAAGTGGAAACGTGAAGGGACACATACAGCACAAAATCGTACAAGCCGCCCTCATCTGTTGACTGACAGAGACCGCCGACGGTTGAAGAGGGGTCGTAATGTGTAATAGACAGACATCTATTCAGACCATCACACAGGAATTCCAAACTGCATCAGGATCCACTGCAAGTACTATGACAGTTAGGCGGGAGGTGAGAAAACTTGGATTTCATACATGGTCGCGCTGCTCCTCATAAGCCACACATCACGCCAGTAAATGCCAAACGCCGCTTCGCTTGGTGTAGGGAGCGCAAGCATTGGACGATTGAACAGAGGAAAGACGTTGTGTGGAGTGACGAATGACGGTACACAATGTGTCGATCCGATGGCAGGGTGTGGCTTATGGCGAATGCCCGGGAACGTCGTCTGCCAGTGTGTGTAGTGCCAACAGTAAAATTCGGAGGCGGTGGTGTTATGATGTGGTCGTCTTTTTCATGAAGGAGGCTTGCACCCCTTGTTGTTTTACGTGGCACTATCACAGCACACACCTACGTTGATTTTTTTAGCACTTTCTTGCTTCCCACTGTTGAAGAGCATTTCGGGGATGACGATCGCCTCTTTCAACACGATCGACCACTTGTCCATAATACACGGCCTTTGGCGGAGTGGTTACACGACAATAACATACCTGTAACGTACTGGCCTGCACAGAGTCCTGACCTGAATCCTAGAGAACACCTCTGGGATATTTTTGAATGCCGACTTCGTGCCATGCCTTACCGACCAACATTGATACCTCTCCTCAGTGCAGCACTCCGTGAAGAATGGGCTCCCCTTCCCCAAGAAACCTTCCAGCGCCTGATTCAACGTATGACTGCTAGAGTGGAAGCTGTCATCAAGGCTAAGGGTGGGTCAACATCATATTGAATTCCAGCATTACCGATGGACGGCGCCACGAACGTGTAAGTCATTTTCAGTCAGGTGTTCTGATACTTTTGATCACATGGTATACGTTCTCATGTTTTACCTCTCATGCAACAGTATCGTGTTATCGTTTTGCAACAGGTTAACACTTGCCCACACATGACACTTGTGTCTATGAATTATCTGCGTTATGTTGAGGTACTGCCGTAGCCAGCAAGATCCTCCAGATGTCCCTGATTGGAACATGTGCGGTATCAACCCAGACGTCAGCTCTGTCCCACTGCCAGCATCTAGGATGTCAGGGGGGGAGGGGGGGGGTAACGGCAGACTGACTCAGAAAACTCTGCAATGGCTTTATTGTACCCTTCTCAATTTCTCAGCCGAATGAGTGCGTGTATCCAGGCCAGAGGGGTCAATGCCATTCTGAAAAGTGGGCTGATACTGCCAAACTCTCTGCATATTTGACCCGATATTGTAATCACTGAAATAATGTCGCGTACCTCCTCAATCCATGAAGTTTCATTTCAGTTCCACCTCCTCTTGAGGATGATTCACTTTTTTTTGTCGGGCAGTGTATTCATATTTGTTTTGTTACTTACTGTGTGTCTCGATATTTCTCTTGTTGTACTACTGGTGAAGCAATATCAACACAGACACTAGGGACCGATGACCTCAGCAGTTAGGTCCCATAGAAACTTACCACAAATGAAATGAAAATCGAGACAGACAGTAAGCAATGAAACGTATGTTCAACAAAAGTTACTTAGGTCAGAACTGTTGGTAAATTATATATCAAACAGCAGATTACGTAAATTGATAACATTGCATACAAATGAAAGTGTAGGGCAGAGTTGCCTATACTGTACTGGCTCCAAATTCCCACCACTGATACGAGATTCCTACTTCTTGTACTATCCACCATCTAGTGAGGTCGGCGTCAACTAGGTGATTCTTCGAGGCATATTATCAGTTGCAAGATCAGTGTGTCGAGGAACAAATCGTCTGAAGGCAGCGTTGATTTTGCTGCAGTTTTCTTCTAACTTTTTCTATGTGTGGCGAAGAGAATTGCTGTTGTAAGGCAAGTGGCAGCATATTGATTGATATATGGCTAAATATGCAGGAAATAACCTTAGTTTTCAGGCTGTAATGACTCTGTATTCGTATGGTTCATTTGTAGGAAACCGACGAAGAGAAAATGGCAACTTAGCCTATTATGTACCGCTATAGGTCTCCGATATCGTACCTGAAAAATTTAAGAAACTTCCTCGTATAGTAAACTGTAAAAATGCACTTAGCATTATTAGTGCAAAATAATGTTTAAAAACGATGTGATGAATTTTCTAATATGTTCTTTATCCTGAGTTATTAATTAAATAATTAATTTGTATTACAGAACGGCAACAGAAAGGCATTATGGAAAGTAGGAGCACAGATAAATTGCACATAACTGTAAAAATATTCTATATGAGGATCATGCATTAAATGAATGTCCACAAATATAAAATGTGCCGAAGACAACAATTAAGAGGCACGCTGAAAATAAAATAAAAATGCGAACGGAGATATAAAAATTTTTGGCCGCACTAGGATTTTCCGAGGAAGATGAAAATAAATTGGAAGAGATATTCTTACATTTGAAAAGATGATGTTCGGTTTCAGCATCTCGGACGTAAGAAAAATTGAGTTGTACTTTTCAGAAGAAACAGATTCCTGCAAAATTTCAGTGCAGAAGAAGTCATACCAGACAAAAAGTGGACTGAAGATGCCCATCGAGGAAATATCGCCGAGTCCGAGGGAAGTGCTGAAAGCTTCAACCAAATAAAGGGGACGTAATTTATAGAGATGGTACAATTTATGAAAATCAGAAAACTAGATTCATAATTTGTAGCACTTGCAGATTTTTAGGAAATTAAGTGTACTGTGTCTCTTTTTGTCATAATTTTCAGTCTTTAAACCAGATGCCAAGATAAACCTCCTGCGGTTGAGAACAACATTGTTTAAATAATTTTGTGACTCTCTGTTTAGGTTACAATAAATAAAATCTCAAAAGTGTTACAATGAAGGCAACTCACCCTTATGTTTATTTCAGGTCACTAATGCCGTGTTAATAAATTGTGACAAAACGTGTACGGCAAAAGAAATATTGCCATTATACAGTTGCATACAGACGGTCCCAGCCTTAAAATCATTAATGTAATTTTAATAGACACCAAGAATTGACAGATCACCAAAATTAAAGGTGCTTAATTTTAACAGCAACTAAGAACTGACAGATCAATAGCATTAAAGTGCTCATAAGAGATGCACTTGACAATAAATTTCCTTGAGGGATTTTCAAATGTTTAAACACTGCTGTGGGTGGTGTTCAGTTGCTTCAGGAGTAAAATACTGAACTTGTCCTCATGAAGAGGGTCTTACATGTTTTACTATCGTCATTTAGATTTTCTGTCGTTTTCCCTGAGTTACTCCAAAGTAATTTCGCTTTGATTCCTGATTTTCATTCGTTCCTGCTATCCCCTCCCCCCACAGCAGTAAGGCGTGACATTTTCTGTTGCTTGGTCATTGTATTTAAACATAACACCACCTACACGTATTGGCAGTATGTAGTGGGCTATTCTTTTCCTGTAACTATGGACATGGAAATTTCGCCAAAAAGTAACGCGAAAAATAACACGAAATCAGGAGTAATTTGCGACATAATGCGAAATCGAAGGTTTTTCGTGATGTCCCGAAATTTGGTATTTTCCTCGACATAACATGAAATCGGCGGTTTTTGGGAAATTTACGATATTTGGGATTTTACCGGTTTCTGTTTGACAACTGAAACTAGTCTGCATAGGTAACTGGTTTGTATTACGAAATAAGAGTGCGAGTGCGACCCACTCGTCACCACAATTAACAGCTTTGTATACAGTATTATGCAAAATTACACATATACTTTGGTCACTGCACACAACGGAAACACCATCATATTGAAACAACACCTTAATGTATTTCTGATTATATTTATTAAATCATGGGAGAATTTGTAGGAAGTAGGTTAGGTTTCATGAACAGAAGTCGATTTCATTATTACCAAACATTTATTCTAATTTAAAAGATCAACATGCAACCTCATTGCAGTGATGCTCTTGAAAAAACGAAAACGCAGAAAGCTAACATGAGAAACTGAGGCTAGTTACGTGGAACTTTGACTGACGACGTAAGCAAGACTGAAATAATAATAAAATGAGAGTTCCTCTTTGTGCAACTAACATTCTTAAATGAACAAGAGAAAATAACGCTGCGAGCTGCTCTTAGTATGGACTCCTAAATGTGAAACTAACCCATCGTGCTATTAACGGAAAGCGACATTTACACCTTCACACTAAATAGTCTGCACAGGAAGAAAGCCAGGAAGCGAATGATAGGAATTCAGAGTTCTTTGTTGTCAGCCCAGACTCTGGGGAGGGGTGACAGCACTGTTATAGCCAAGGGGCCGAACGTAAAAGCGCCTCGAAGCATGAAAATAGAGGAGAACACTGCAAAAGTTTCCTTGATATGGCGTTCGAATACGCATAAACAATTTACGAGGTTGGTACCTAGTTTCAGCGGGCTATTACTATTGACTGACATAACACACACAAAGTCTAGAAGGGGAGGTAATACACAAGAGTGGACAAACAGAAATATTATTAAGATGGTACGAAATTTCTTCCATTCCATGCGAACAAAAATTTGGGGTTGTTGTTGACATCCATACTGATTAGATACTTGCTACATCTCAAGTGAGCACTTGGGGGCTAATACACCCTTGCTGCAACACATGTCGGTTTAACGCCCGGAAGCTGCAACTTCAGAATATGGCGAGCAGGCCCTGGGTACGTTCCCACTGTGTCACCCAACTTGAGGCCAAGATTTTTTGCCGCACTCGACAGTAAACATAGGCTGTGCCAGAATTTTGTGTCCTTGCATGAAGACTTTTCAGCAATCACCCAACAGTCTGTACTGCCCATTTTTATTCATGAAATAAATGTAACTGAACTGAACAGGATCGTGAAGCTATCTGTACCAGTCCTGTTAAAAAATATTGCAATTACGTTAGTTTACTGATATTTGTGAGTGACACTTAGTTAATGTTGGAACTGGGTGGTGTCCATTTTCTTAAGGATTAAGTCCGGGTATAACGTGGCGTAGAGCAAGAACTGAAAACAAATAAATTAGTAGGTCCAGATGGTTCAAATGGCGCAGAGCACTATGGGACTCAACATCTGAGCTCATCAGTCCCCTAGACTTAGAACTACTTAAACCTAACTAGCCTAAGGACATCCTACACATCCATGCCCGAGGCAGGATTCAAACCTGCGACCGTAGCAGCAGCGCGATTCCGGAATGAAGCGCCTAGGTCCAGATGGAATCGCAGTACTCTACGGCATTGGCCCCTTACTTAGCCTGGATTTGTCGCTAATCTCCCGCCCAGCTGAAAGTCCCGAGTGATTGGAAAGAAGAGCAGGTGACTCCTGTAAAAGAAGGGGCCCGCAAAATTACAAAACAAATCGCTAACATCGGTTTCCTGCAGAATTCTTGAATATATTCTAAGTTCGAATACAATATATTTTCTTGATACCGAGAAGTTTATGTCCACGAATCAACACGGTTTTAGAAAGCATGGCTCGTGTGAAACTCAGCTTGCCCTCTTCACGCATGATATACTGCGAACTACGAATGAAGGGAAACAAGCAGATTTCCGGAAAACATTTGGCACGTTGCCCCACTGCAGACTGTTAACGAAGATACGAGCATATGGAACAGGCTCCCAGACATGTGAGTGGCTGGAAGGCTTCTTAAGTAATAGAAACCAGTACGTTGTCCTCGATGGCGAGTATTCGTCAGAGAAAAGGGATCGTCAGGAGTGCCCCAAAGCAGCGTGATGGCACTACTGTTATTTTCTATATACACTCCTGGAAATTGAAATAAGAACACCGTGAATTCATTGTCCCAGGAAGGGGAAACTTTATTGACACATTCCTGGGGTCAGATACATCACATGATCACACTGACAGAACCACAGGCACATAGACACAGGCAACAGAGCATGCACAATGTCGGCACTAGTACAGTGTATATCCACCTTTCGCAGCAATGCAGGCTGCTATTCTCCCATGGAGACGATCGTAGAGATGCTGGATGTAGTCCTGTGGAACGGCTTGCCATGCCATTTCCACCTGGCGCCTCAGTTGGACCAGCGTTCGTGCTGGACGTGCAGACCGCGTGAGACGACGCTTCATCCAGTCCCAAACATGCTCAATGGGGGACAGATCCGGAGATCTTGCTGGCCAGGGTAGTTGACTTACACCTTCTAGAGCACGTTGGGTGGCACGGGATACATGCGGACGTGCATTGTCCTGTTGGAACAGCAAGTTCCCTTGCCGGTCTAGGAATGGTAGAACGATGGATTCGATGACGGTTTGGATGTACCGTGCACTATTCAGTGTCCCCTCGACGATCACCAGTGGTGTACGGCCAGTGTAGGAGATCGCTCCCCACACCATGATGCCGGGTGTTGGCCCTGTGTGCCTCAGTCGTATGCAGTCCTGATTGTGGCGCTCACCTGCACGGCGCCAAACACGCATACGACCATCATTGGCACCAAGGCAGAAGCGACTCTCATCGCTGAAGACGACACGTCTCCATTCGTCCCTCCATTCACGCCTGTCGCGACACCACTGGAGGCGGGCTGCACGATGTTGGGGCGTGAGCGGAAGACGGCCTAACGGTGTGCGGGACCGTAGCCCAGCTTCATGGAGACGGTTGCGAATGGTCCTCGCCGATACCCCAGGAGAAACAGTGTCCCTAATTTGCTGGGAAGTGGCGGTGCGGTCCCCTACGGCACTGCGTAGGATCCTACGGTCTTGGCGTGCATCCGTGCATCGCTTCGGTCCGGTCCCAGGTCGACGGGCACGTGCACCTTCCGCCGACCACTGGCGACAACATCGATGTAATGTGGAGACCTCACGCCCCACGTGTTGAGCAATTCGGCGGTACGTCCACCCGGCCTCCCGCATGCCCACTATACGCCCTCGCTCAAAGTCCGTCAACTGCACATACGGTTCACGTCCACGCTGTCGCGGCATGCTACCAGTGTTAAAGACTGCGATGGAGCTCCGTATGCCACGGCAAACTGGCTGACACTGACGGTGGCGGTGCACAAATGCTGCGCAGCTAGCGCCATTCGACGGCCAACACCGCGGTTCCTGGTGTGTCCGCTGTGCCGTGCGTGTGATCATTGCTTGTACAGTCCTCTCGCAGTGTCCGGAGCAAGTATGGTGGGTCTGACACACCGGTGTCAATGTGTTCTTTTTTCCATTTCCAGGAGTGTACATGAATGATCTGACGAACACGGTGGTCGGCAATCTACGGTTGTTTGCTGATAATGCTGTGATGTACGGTAAGGTGTTAAAGTTATGTGACTGTATGAGGATACAAGATGACTTAGACAAATTTGCTAGTTGGTGTGATGAATGGCAGCTAGCTTTAAATATAGAGAAATGTAAGTTAATGCGGATGAGTAGAAAAACGAACCCGGAATCTTCGGATACAGCATTAGTAGTGTACAGTGTCGGATTAAATAATGACATCAAGGCCATTCAGAAGCGGGCTGCTAGATTTTTTACCTGTAGGTTCGAGCAAAGTGCTACGGAGGTGCCACAGGAACACAAGTGGGAATCCCTGGAAGTAAGGCGACGTTCTTTTCGAGAAACACTATTGAGAAAAGTTAGAGGACCGGCATTTGAAGCTGACAGCAGAACAACTCTACTGCCGCTAACATACATTTCACGTAAGGACCACGAAGATAAGATACGAGAAACTAGGGCTCATAGGGAGGCATATAGACAGTCGTTTCTCCCTCGCACTATTTGCGAGTGAAACGGGAATGGAAATGACTAATACTGGTACAGGTTACCCTCCGACCCGCGCCGTACGGTGGCTGGTGTAGCGTGTATTTAGGTGTAAATGTAGAAATGACCAACATTTCATGCGTAAGGAATTGATTCCCTAGATATTACGTCAGAAGAATAGATCCTGCTTCATAACAGCTGTATTATGGTAACAGCTTTTCACACTGATGTCACATGTCCCAACAAATTTTCACAAGAAACATACCAAAAATGATTCATATTTGGGAGATCTTTAAGGTGATGCATCCGTTAAATTGCAGGTTTTTGTACTAAGCAACTATAAATTAAAAAAACCACCAATACGTGAACTAACATAGTACCTTTTGGCTATGTTTCAGCCAGTAGCAGCACAAGATCCTGAGTAGCATCCATGTAGATTTACGTTTTTGTGAACCTAAAATGCCATATTTGATAGTGTTAGTTTTTATTTGTACATGCGTACTACGAAAATGTGTAGTTTGATTGCTGGATCGCACTAAAAATCCCTTCAAAACGCCGTGCTTTTGGTACGATTCATTGTGCAAGAGCATAGAGAAAGTAACGTCGGCGAGTAAAACTGATACCTGTCCTGAAACAAGAAGAGGTTGAAGATGTATACACTATTGCTGGAAAAGAACTTTTTTATGATGAAACCAGTAATATTCTGGAAAACATGAAGAGATAAATACCACAAGAAAAGGTAAAGGAAACACTGAAACGTACTGTGTTGCACGTTCAAACTAGGTTTTCAACTCTCACGGCTACAGATCCATGCAAATCTGTGTTCAGATTCCTAGATCCTTGTTTCAACACTAGGACGATAGTAATGAAGTATGTTAATTGTGACTCGGCAAACACTTTGTCATGTATACCTGGAATGGCACATCTCAGCATTCTAGATACCCTTAAGAACTACAAACCTATTTAGAATATAGTGGAACAGCAACTTTATATGCTAGCAGTAAATATGGATATTGTCAAATATCGGCTATTTGCTAACCCCAGTTCCATATCGAAATCCAGACTCCGGGTGGCTGTCTTCACGTTATAGTGAAGAGTTGACGGATCTGCGGAAAAATGTCTGAGAAGAGAGCTTTGAAGTTATTTCAGTGCTTTCTGCTGAAAAATCTTTCAACTGTAAATTTGCAGAGAAGTGTTTCCTTAATGGACTAGAGTTAATAAGTGTAACATATATGTTTCTGTTTTTCAAAAATATTAATAAATGTGATGCGTGATGTCACTACATATGACGTCGGCCAGAGTGACAGATATATTTTAATTTTCAACGGAACACTGTAAAACAATGACATAAGACAAAAAAGGCACGCGTAAGTTGAGAAATAAACCGTCGAAAATAACACCAAAACTGATAAAAACTAATAGCGAAATTGGCAATAAAATAAAACCATTTCTTTCCGTCGCACTCTATAACTGATCTTAGATTACCCAGAAGGATGAAAAAGTGTCCCACTAAGGCAGAAGCCAATTGAGGTCAAAACAATTAAGACATGTGTGCTGTCTGAATATAATCGAAGAGACCTCTTGTTTCGTGTTGTAACTGGCTGACAGCAGCTACGCTGCGTTTGTGTATACTCTATGCCCTACTTCTAGGTGGCCCGTGCATAATTTCCGGAACATTTCCACACGCTTGCAGCTCGACAGGCTTTCCAGAATTTAGTAAGCGAGTCACGTGCGAAACGTATTACGAGAGAATTAACTGTAGTTTTCCCTCTATTACTGGGCAAAGCTGACTACTTCTCTGCCATGTCAAGCCCCACTCGTAGGTTGTGTGTGAACCCCTTACGTCTGCGCATAAGTGATGAAGCAGACTAACAGCTGTGCTTCCGCATCTCGTCAGTCAAAGATTCTGACGGACTCACAATGGGCCCGGGTTCGAGTCAGGGCACAGCCAAGTATTTTTTTCTTAAAAAGAGAAGTGGGGCATGGATTTAGTATCTTGAGGGCAACTGAAGGGCTTCTTTAAGACGACGAAGCGCCCCTGCTTTCGTAAAGCCAGCATCACTAGCCTTGCTCTACAGAAAATAACTAAAGAAAAATTCAACATGAACATCAGCCGCGCTTGTAGCCGCGCGGTCTGGGGCGCCTTGCCACGATTCGCGCGGCTCCCCCGTAGGGGGTTCGAGTCCTTCCTCGGGCATGTGTGTGTGTGTGTGTGTGTGTGTGTGTGTGTGTGTGTGTGTGTGTGTTGTCCTTAGCGTGAGTTAGTTTAAGTCAGATTAAGTAGTGTGTAAGCCCAGGGGCCTATGACATCAGCAGTTTGGTCCCATAGGAACTTACTACAAATTTTCAATTTTCCATGAACATCAACACTCGTGTTATATAGTGACAGTATAGCCATATTGTCGAGATGGTACGAAGAGGCAATGTGAACAAGCGAGGCCATGGACTGCAGCACACAGGATTGGTATCCTCATAAATACACTGACGGAAATGGAGAGCGTTACACTATGAAGCACCAATCCGATATTTGTTAAACTTTGTGGATATGTCCATCACATAACGGCTGTTTCATAATGAAACTTTCATTCCATTCTGAACTTAGGCCCATCATCAACATCGGTATCAAGTGCAACCCCCGAACATGAATAGACTCTTTTATAGGTTGTGGATGGTAGTAGACAGAATCCGAATGTCATCTTGAGAAATTTCCTGCAATGTCTGCAATACATGTTGTGTCAGTTCACACACCCAACAGCCATTATGTATTTACGCAATTCTTAATCTGCAGGAATACCATTTTTCCGTACTAAAAATAGTGAAAACGAATTCACATCATGATTTTAATCAACACGTACTACATGTATGGAAATACTGATGTATCAATTTGGTTGTGTCCCTTGAAGATGTTTATAGTTTCTTCGTATTTTCGGTAGACCAGGACACACCAGCTGTTACTATGTAGTACTTCTTGTTGTGTATTTACCCAGTGATAATATATACTGCACAGATCTCGTCAGAAAATACACAGCATAAAAATACAAGGGTGTACAGAATGCTACACAATACAAAGGGACATAGCACACTATACAATATCGCATTCAAAACTGCATATACAACTCTGATTAATTACAAAAATATTTGGAAAATCTGTCTTACATGAACTCCATAGTTGACATTTACATATAAATAAATCGGAGTTCTAGCTATTTTGATCAAAGTATTCATTCACATTATAGAAAACATTTTATTTAAAATACTACAAACAAAATTGTAGTAAATGAATATAGTTATTTGCTGCAAGTTTCTTGTAGATATTCATTTCCACTATAGTACCAGCTGTTGGTCAGAAATTTAAATACTGACTTCTTAAATGAAGACAATTTGTTTATTTATTTTACCTGCTTTGCAGTTTTTTGTACAACCATGTACCCTGAATGCTGGTTGTTTTTGTGCCGAAACCTTGTTTACTCTTTTATATGGATGTCATTGAACTCTCTTCTGTTGTAAGGATAAAGAGCCGAGTTAGTTTTGAAACTGTCATTGTACCTTTTTATATTAATTACACATTTTCGAGTATAGAGGAACGGCAAGAATAGTATATTTGCTCTTGAAATAATTATTTGGAGGGTTTTAACAGTAAACTTGTAGTAACTATTGTGACAACCCGTTTTTGTATAGTGAAGATGGTTATCAAGTATGTCTTATTATGACACGAAAAGGTGAGGCCATAGGTAATAGCGGACTGGATGTAAGCAAAGTAGACAAATTTGCTAAACTGTCGACTACACACGATACTAATTACACGTAATGTAAAGCAAGCATAGCTTAGCTTGATAATGGGACAAAGGATGTTATCTTTCCACTCTAAATTTTCGCCAATATGAACACCAAAAAGTTTGGTGATAGCTACCTTCTCAGTTTGTATATTTTGAATTCTGAGGTCTACGTCATGACGTGAATTTGTTTTTTTTATAATGAATGTAATGAGTTTCTGGAAGATTTAACGTGAACTTGTCTATTTCAAACAAGTTTTGTACATATTCCAAAACTCTGGTTGCAGATGTTGGCAGTACCTGATTCATATCAGTTACAACAACATTTGTGTCATTAACTAACAGAGTTATATGAGTGATATTGACTGGAATGTCCGTATCATTTACATAAACAAGGAATACGAGAGATCATATGACACTGCCCTGTGGTACCGTTATTGGTACAGTCTGAATATCGCACCTGTAAACAATACTTCGGTTTGTAATGTTTCTTCAAGTAATTTCAACTACCTGTCTGCTGTTTTGGAGATATGACTGAAAGCATTTCTTCACTACTCCTCGTATACCAATAGCTTCTAACATATCTAGCAGTACATCACTCTGGACCATATCGAATGATTTCAGTAAACCCAAGTTTATAACTATTGCACTGCAGTTTCTATCTTGTCGCAATAAAGTATTTTCAGTGAGTTGCGTAATAGCTGATTCTGAAGCCACGTTTTTGCAAAAGTGTATTAAGTTACACACGATAGACTGAACTTTTCAAGGAATTTGTTACTCTAAGTTTCATTACTGTCTGTACTACTTTCGAAAATACAGAGGACAAAGATACATCTACATCTACATCTACATTTATACTCCGCAAGCCACCCAACGGTGTGTGGTGGAGGGCACTTTACGTGCCACTGTCATTACCTCCCTTTCCTGTTCCAATCGCGTATGGTTCGCGGGAAGAACGACTATCTGAAAGCCTCCGTGCGCGCTCTAATCTCTCTAATTTTACATTCGTGATCTCCTCGGGAGGTATAAGTAGGGGGAAGCAATATATTCGATACCTCATCCAGAAACGCACCCTCTCGAAACCTGGCGAGCAAGCTACACCGCGATGCAGAGCGCCTCTCTTGCAGAGTCTGCCACTTGAGTTTATTAAACATCTCCGTAACGCTATCACGGTTACCAAATAACCCTGTGACGAAACGCGCCGCTCTTCTTTGGATCTTCTCTATCTCCTCCGTCAACCCGATATGGTACGGATCCCACACTGATGAGCAATACTCAAGTATAGATCGAACGAGTGTTTTGTAAGCCACCTCCTTTGTTGATGGACTACATTTTCTAAGCACTCTCCCAATGAATCTCAACCTGGTACCCGCCTTACCAACAATTAATTTTATATGATCATTCCACTTCAAATCGTTCCGCACGCATACTCCCAGATATTTTACAGAAGTAACTGCTACCAGTGTTTGTTCCGCTATCATATAATCATACAATAAAGGATCCTTCTTTCTATGTATTCGCAATACATTACATTTGTCTATGTTAAGGGACAGTTGCCACTCCCTGCACCAAGTGCCTATCCGCTGCAGATCTTCCTGCATTTCGCTACAATTTTCTAATGCTGCAACTTCTTTGTATACTACAGCATCATCCGCGAAAAGCCGCATGGAACTTCCGACACTATCTACTAGGTCATTTATATATATTGTGAAAAGCAATGGTCCCATAACACTCCCCTGTGGCACGCCAGAGGTTACTTTAACGTCTGTAGACGTCTCTCCATTGATAACAACATGCTGTGTTCTGTTTGCTAAAAACTCTTCAATCCAGCCACACAGCTGGTCTGATATTCCGTAGGCTCTTACTTTGTTTATCAGGCGACAGTGCGGAACTGTATCGAACGCCTTCCGGAAGTCAAGAAAAATAGCATCTACCTGGGAGCCTGTATCTAATATTTTCTGGGTCTCATGAACAAATAAAGCGAGTTGGGTCTCACACGATCGCTGTTTCCGGAATCCATGTTGATTCCTACATAGTAGATTCTGGGTTTCCAAAAACGACATGATACTCGACCAAAAAACATGTTCTAAAATTCTACAACAGATCGACGTCAGAGATATAGGTCTATAGTTTTGCGCATCTGCTCGACGACCCTTCTTGAAGACTGGAACTACCTGTGCTCTTTTCCAATCATTTGGAACCTTCCGTTCCTCTAGAGACTTGCGGTACACGGCTGTTAGAAGGGGGGCAAGTTCTTTCGCGTACTCTGTGTAGAATCGAATTGGTATCCTGTCAGGTCCAGTGGACTTTCCTCTGCTGAGTGATTCCAGTTGCTTTTCTATTCCTTGGAAACTTACTTCGATGTCAGTCATTTTTTCGTTTGTGCGAGGATTTAGAGAAGGAACTGCAGTGCGGTCTTCCTCTGTGAAACAGCTTTGGAAAAAGGTGTTTAGTATCTCAGCTTTACGCGTGTCATCCTCTGTTTCAATGCCATCATCATCCCGGAGTGTCTGGATATGCTGTTTCGAGCTACTTACTGATTTAACGTAAGACCAGAACTTTCTAGGATTTTCTGTCAAGTCGGTACATAGAATTTTACTTTCGAATTCACTGAACGCTTCACGCATAGCCCTCCCTACGCTAACTCTGACATCGTTTAGCTTCTGTTTGTCTGAGAGGTTTTGGCTGCGTTTAAACTTGGAGTGAAGCTCTCTTTGCTTTCGCAATAGTTTCCTAACTTTGTTGTTGTACCACGGTGGGTTTTTCCCGTCCCTCACAGTTTTACTCGGCACGTACCTGTCTAAAACGCATTTTACGATTGCCTTGAACTTTTTCCATAAACACTCAACATTGTCAGTGTCGGAACAGAAATTTTCGTTTTGATCTGTTAGCTAGTCTGAAATCTGCCTTCTATTACTCTTGCTAAACAGATAAACCTTCCTCCCTTTTTTTATATTCCTATTAACTTCCATATTCAGGGATGCTGCAACGGCCTTATGATCACTGATTCCCTGTTCTGCACATACAGAGTCGAAAAGTTCGGGTCTGTTTGTTATCAATAGGTCCAAGATGTTATCTTCACGAGTCGGTCTCTAGCCCGTATCTCGTGGTCGTGCGGTAGCGTTCTCGCTTCCCACATCCGGGTTCCCGGGTTCGATTCCCGGCGGGGTCAGGGATTTTCTCTGCCTCGTGATGGCTGGGTGTTGTGTGCTGTCCTTAGGTTAGTTAGGTTTTAGTAGTTCTAAGTTCTAGGGGACTGATGACCGTAGATGTTAAGTCCCATAGTGCTCAGAGCCATTTGAGTCGGTTCTCTGTTTAATTGCTCGAGGTAATTTTCGGGTAGTGCACTCAGTATAATGTCACTCGATGCTCTGTCCCTACCACCCGTCCTAAACATCTGAGTATCCCAGTCTATATCTGGTAAATTGAAATCTCCACCTAAGACTATAACATGCTGAGAAAATTTGTGTGAAATATATTCCAAATTTTCTCCCAGTTGTTCTGCCACTAATGCTGTTGAGTCGGGAGGTCCATAAAAGGAGCCAATTATTAACCTAGCTTGGTTGTTGAGTGTAACCTCCACCCATAATAATTCACAGGAACTATCCATTTCTACTTCACTACAGGATAAACTACTACGAACAGCGACGAAAACTCCACTACTGGTTGCATGCAATCTATCCTTTCTAAGCACCGTCTGTACCTTTATAAAAATTTTGGCAGAATTTATCTCTGGCTTCAGCCAGCTTTCTGTACCTATAACGATTTCAGCTTCGGTGCTTTCTATCAGCGCTTGAAGTTCCGGTACTTTACCAACGCAGCTTCGACAGTTGACAATTACAATACCGATTGCTGCTTGATCCCCGCATGTCCTGACTTTGCCCCGCACCCATTGAGGCTGTTGCCCTTTCCGTACTTGCCCAAGGCCATCTAACCTAAAAAACCGCCCAGCCCACGCCACACAACCCCTGCTACCCGTGTAGCCGCTTGTTGCGTGTAGTGGACTCCTGACCTATCCAGCGGAACCCGAAACCCCACCACCCTATGGCTCAAGTAGAGGAATCTGCAGCCCACATGGTCGCAGAACCGTCTCAGCCTCTGATTCAGACCCTCCACTCGGCTCTGTACCAAAGGTCCGCAGTCAGTCCTGTCGACAATGCTGCAGATGGTGAGCTCTGCTTTCATCCCGCTAGCGAGACTGTTAGTCTTCACCAAATCAGATAGCCGCCGGAAGCCAGAGAGGATTTCCTCCGATCCGTAGCGACACACATCATTGGTGCCGACATGAGCGACCACCTGCAGATGGGTGCACCCTGTACCCTTCATGGCATCTGGAAGGACCCTTTCCACATCTGGAATGACTCCCCCCGGTATGCACACGGAGTGCACATTGGTTTTCTTCCCCTCTCTTGGTGCCATTTCCCTAAGGGGCCCTATTACGCGCCTGACGTTGGAGCTCCCAACTACCAGTAAGCCCACCCTCTGCGACCGCCCGGATCTTGCACACTGAGGGGCAACCTCTGGAACAGGACAAGCAGCCATGTCAGGCCGAAGATCAGTATCAGCCTGAGACAGAGCCTGAAACCGGTTCGTCAGATAAACTGGAGAGGCCTTCCGTTCAGCCCTCCGGAATGTCTTTCGCCCCCTGCCACACCTTGAGATGACCCCCCACTCTACCACAGGTGAGGGATCAGCCTCAATGCGGGCAGTATCCCAGGCAACCACAGTCGTAGTCCGATCGGGGGATGCGTGGGACGAGCTGGCTGTCCCCAACAAACCCCCATCCGAACCCCCACAGTGATGTCCATTGGCAACAGCCTCAAGCTGTGTGACCGAAGCCAACATTGCCTGAAGCTGGGAGCGAAGGGATGCCAACTCAGCCTGCATCCGAACACAGCAGTTGCAGTTCCTATCCATGCTAAAAACTGTTGTGCAAAGAACGTCTGAAGTAATCTACAGAGAGCGCAAACAAATCGACACAAAATTTAAACTGTTATTAAAATACAAGATTGCCTAGTAAATGCAGTAATGCTGCTACTTGCGCACTGCTGACACACTGCTCGGCGGCGGAAGTAGACTACGCGATTTTACACTATTCAGGTACTAAAACGCGATGCTACAACTCTCAAATACTATAATACGTCCGAAATTTATGAATTAAACAATACAAGTACCAAAAACACGCAAAGAAATTAAGAATTAAACTATGTAACAAATGAGTGAGCTAGGAGTATACGACTTGCTGCTGCAGCTGCTTATCCAATGGCGGCAGGGAGCACACTGACTGTGACCAACCGGCACTGGCCGTTCAAAACAAAAACAGAAGACAGACGAATACGCGAATTTACACTATTCAGGTACTAAAACGCGATGCTACAACTCTCAAATACTATAATACGCCCGAAATTTATGAATTAAACAATGCAAGTATCAAGAACACGCAAAGAAATTAAGAATTAAACTATGTAACAAATGAGTGAGCTAGGAGTATACGACTTGCTGCTGCAGCTGTTTATCCAACGGCGGCAGGGAGCACACTGACTGTGACCAACCGACACTGGCCGTTCAAAACAAAAACAGAAGACATACGACTACGCGAATTTACACTATTCAGGTACTAATGCGCGATGCTACAACTCTCAAATACTATAATACGCCTATAGTTTCCCACTCCATATATATTCCCCTATTTGTACATTGGTTTTTCTACTGAAATTTTTAATCTTTGTGGAAATACTCCTTTCGTAATGATGTATTTATGATATAAGAGAGTGGTTCTGGTACGACATTAGCACATTTAATTATGACTGAGCCAGTTACCTCGCTAATCCCTGAAGACATTTTATCCTTATTTCTTTTCATTATTCTAATAACTTTTAATTTATTCGTAGAACTTAGCGACAATGAATTAACGCTTTGTTCTCTTGGAAAGCGTCTGTTACTCGGGTTAACCGGAGTATTTATGATTCAGTCATTTATGTAATTTGCTAGAATTAGATTTCTCAGTAACACTCCATTATTATCTTTGAAAAAAGTGTTATCTTGATTTAATTTTTTAAAATTTCTTTTTTACTATATTCCATATTGTTTTTGATTTGTTTCCTGCCTCTAGAATTGTTTTTTCATTGTACAATTTCTTTCTTTTTTTGTAATCACTTTCTTGTAAATTTCCTTATATGTCTTAACATAATCTGTGAAGTGCTGATCTTTGTTGTCTTTTTTGAGTTGATTGAAATGGTTTATCGTCTGACTAGGTATTCTGATGGCAGGCGATATCGACTGCCTGTTGTTCCTTGGCACGCTACTGATTTTTGTGAATTGTTGGAAAAACACATCTCAAATACGAATATGAGAATACACGAAAGCGCACTGAATGATTCATCGGTTGTTGGTTTTGATTAGATATTTTGCCAAATTTCGTTTGGTGCCATTTGAATAAACTATGTAATAAGAAGATAACAAATTCTTTATTCTTTTAGGATATTAGAAGAGTGGCTTCACGAGGAAACTGCGTAGGATACGCAAAAGCTGTCTCTTTTCCTCACTTTCTATTAGCAGGTTGATTTACATTCTGCACATAATATTCATTACACTTCATTGCTACAAAAAGTGGTTAATTCCGTTTTTAAATGTTTTGATCACCAAGCGGTGGTTTCTTTTGGGTACGAATGAATCCTTTAGCTGTAGTTAAAGGCCTTGCTTCATTTGGTATTGATTTATGAACGTAATTCGGTAACTCAAAATATATGTAGTTACTCTTGAAACTGATAGATAATTTCATTAAATTAAAACAATATCAATTTATGTATCATTAAATATGCACAGTAGTAAATACTTACTGAAAAGAAAATCAATGATTAGGGTCTATAATAAATTAAGTTTATAGACTTTGCTCTAAAATCTAAAGGTCTTACGAAGTAAACATTACTAGGCGAAAGCGACGAAATGCTACAAATTATGAGACGTAGGCCTACTAAGGAATCAGTCTCTAAGGTGTCGAACCATACTGGACTAATTATAAATAAAGCCACAATATTTATAATTATGAAGTTCTTGTATCAATTGCTCTTATAGAGTACCGCATAGCGTGCTATAACGCAAGACCGGATGATGAGCCAGAAACGGATCGAATGTCTACAGTGGATTAACGACCGTGACTGGTTCACTGGACAGTCTGACAAGAAAAGGCCACGACGTTGGGATCACAGATTTACTTCAGACTTCGTTCACTTTTAGTTGTTGTTGTTGTGGTCTTCAGTCCTGAGACTGGTTTGATGCAGCTCTCCATGCTACTCTATCCTGTGCAAGCTTTTTCATCTCCCAGTACCTACTGCAACCTACATCCTTCTGAATCTGCTTAGTGTATTCATCTCTTGGTCTCCCCCTACGATTTTTACCCTCCACGCTGCCCTCCAATACTAAATTGGTGATCCCTTGATGCCTCAGAACATGTCCTACCAACCGATCCCTTCTTTTGGTCAAGTTGTGCCACAAACTTCTCTTCTCCCCAATCCCATTCAATACTTCCTCATTAGTTATGTGATCTACCCATCTAATCTTCAGCATTCTTCTGTAGCACCACATTTCGAAAGCTTCTATTCTCTTCTTGTCCAAACTATTTATCGTCCATGTTTCACTTCCATACATGGCTACACTCCATACGAATACTTTCAGAAATGACTTCCTGACACTTAAATCTATACTGGATGTTAACAAATTTCTCTTCTTCAGAAACGCTTTCCTTGCCATTGCCAGCCTACATTTTATATCCTCTCTACTTCTACCATCATCAGTTATTTTGCTCCCCAAATAGCAAAACTCCTTTACTACTTTAAGTGCCTCATTTCCTAATCTAATTCCCTCAGCATCACCCGACTTAATTAGACTACATTCCATTGTCCTTGTTTTGCTTTTGTTGATGTTCATCTTATATCCTCCTTTCAAGACACTGTCCATTCCATTCAACTGCTCTTCCAAGTCGTTTGCTGTCTCTGACAGAATTACAATGTCATCGGCGAACCTCAAAGTTTTTATTTCTTCTCCATGAATTTTAATACCTACTCCGAATTTTTCTTTTGTTTCCTTTACTGCTTGCTCAATATACAGATTGAACAACATCGGGGAGAGGCTACAACCCTGTCTTACTCCCTTCCCAACCACTGCTTCCCTTTCACGTCCCTCGACTCTTATAACTGCCATCTGGTTTCTGTACAAATTGTAAATAGCCTTTCGCTCCCTGTATTTTACCCCTGCCACCTTTAGAATTTGAAAGAGAGTATTCCAGTCAACATTGTCAAAAGCTTTCTCTAAGTCTACAAATGCTAGAAACGTAGGTTTGCCTTTCCTTAATCTTTCTTCTAAGATAAGTCGTAAGGTCAGTATTGCCTCACGTGTTCCAGTGTTTCTACGGAATCCAAACTGATCTTCCCCGAGGTTGGCTTCTACTAGTTTTTCCATTCGTCTGTAAAGAATTCGTGTTAGTATTTTGTAGCTGTGACTTATTAAGCTGATGGTTCGGTAATTTTCACATCTGTCAACACCTGCTTTCTTTGGGATTGGAATTATTATATTCTTCTTGAAGTCTGAGGGTATTTCGCCTGTTTCATACATCTTGCTCACCAGATGGTAGAGTTTTGTCAGGACTGGCTCTCCCACGGCCGTCAGTAGTTCCAATGGAATATTGTCTACTCCGGGGGCCTTGTTTCGACTCAGGTCTTTCAGTGCTCTGTCAAACTCTTCACGCAGTATCATATCTCCCATTTCATCTTCATCTACATCCTCTTCCATTTCCATAATATTGTCCTCAAGTACATCGCCCTTGTATAGACCCTCTATATACTCCTTCCACCTTTCTGCTTTCCCTTCTTTGCTTAGAACTGGGTTTCCATCTGAGCTCTTGATATTCATACAAGTCGTTCTCTTATCTCCAAAGGTCTCTTTAATTTTCCTGTAGGCGGTATCTATCTTACCCCTAGTGAGATAGGCCTCTACATCCTTACATTTGTCCTCTAGCCATCCCTGCTTAGCCATTTTGCACTTCCTGTCGATCTCATTTTTGAGACGTTTGTATTCCTTTTTGCCTGTTTCACTTACTGCATTTTTATATTTTCTCCTTTCATCAATTAAATTCAATATTTCTTCTGTTACCCAAGGATTTCTACTAGCCCTCGTCTATTTACCTACTTGATCCTCTGCTGCCTTCACTACTTCATCCCTCAAAGCTACCCATTCTTCTTCTACTGTATTTATTTCCTCCATTCCTGTCAATTGCTCCCTTATGCTCTCCCTGAATCTCTGTACAACCTCTGGTTCTTTTAGTTTATCCAGGTCCCATCTCCTTAAATTCCCACCTTTTTGCAGTTTCTTCAGTTTTAATCTACAGGTCATAACCAATAGATTGTGGTCAGAGTCCACATCTGCCCCTGGAAATGTCTTACAATTTAAAACCTGGTTCCTAAATCTCTGTCTTACCATTATATAATCTATCTGATACCTTTTAGTATCTCCAGGGTTCTTCCATGTATACAACCTTCTTTCATGATTCTTAAACCAAGTGTTAGTTATGATTATGTTGTGCTCTGTGCAAAATTCGACCAGGCGGCTTCCTCTTTCATTTCTGTCCCCCAATCCATATTCACCTACTATGTTTCCTTCTCTCCCTTTTCCTACACTCGAATTCCAGTCACCCATGACTATTAAATTTTCGTCTCTCTTCACAATCTGAATAATTTCTTTTATTTCATCATACATTTCTTCAATTTCTTCGTCATCTGCAGAGCTAGTTGGCATATAAACTTGTACTACTGTAGTAGGCGTGGGCTTCGTATCTATCTTGGCCACAATAATGCGCTCACTATGCTGTTTGTAGTAGCTTACCCGCATTCCTATTTTCCTATTCATTATTAAACCTACTCCTGCATTACCCCTATTTGATTTTGTGTTTATAACCCTGTATTCACCTGACCAGAAGTCTTGTTCCTCCTGCCACCGAACTTCACTAATTCCGACTATATCTAACTTCAACCTATCCATTTCCCTTTTTAAATTTTCTAACCTACCTGCCCGATTAAGGGATCTGACATTCCACGCTCCGATCCGTAGAACGCCAGTTTTCTTTCTCCTGATAACGACATCCTCTTGAGTAGTCCCCGCCCGGAGATCCGAATGGGGGACTATTTTACCTCCGGAATATTTTACCCAAGAGGACGCCATCATCATGTAATCATACAGTAAAGCTGCATGCCCTCGGGAAAAATTACGGCTGTAGTTTCCCCTTGCTTTCAGCCGTTCGCAGTACCAGCACAGCAAGGCCGTTTTGGTTATTGTTACAAGGCCAGATCAGTCAATCATCCAGACTGTTGCACTTGCAACTACTGAAAAGGCTGCTGCCCCTCTTCAGGAACCACACGTTTGTCTGGCCTCTCAACAGATACCCCTCCGTTGTGGTTGCACCTACGGTACGGCTATCTGTATCGCTGAGGCACGCAAGCCTCCCCACCAACGGCAAGGTCCATGGTTCATGGGGGGGTCACTTTTAGTAGGACATTATAATACACAAGTAATAAGGCGTATTACTTAGAAAATTTGAGAAAGTCGCAATAAAAATTTTACAAGTTGAATAAGTACCGGTGCTTCGCAACTCTGAACGCGAGATGACAATGACTAACTGGTTAGTGTTCAAGACCAGTAATTGGAGGCTCGCTAGGTCGAGTCCTGCAAATTTTTTTAAATGTACATTTTTTAACACTGGTCACATTATTTTATATATATGACATCTGAAAATAATTTTAAATACTACAACAAATATTACGTTTATAACTTTCGGAAAGTAAGTGAACAAAAGCATAAAACTCTCCTGAAAATGTGCGCTTGTCGTGATTAGCGAAATCCCTTATACGTACAATGGAGTAAGCTACCTGGAACTGCTTTGGCCCTGGACACTTCAACTTACACAGGTTTCAAGGACGAGGGAGAGGCTTGAAACGCCCAAGTCAAAAATCGATAAATAAATGAGTAGATAACTTTAATCAATAATGCAGTGAGTTACAATACGCCAGAATATAAGGGCAATGTTTAATTAATCGTCGGATCTGCTTTCGACATTACAAGTTGCAGAATAATATTTTTCGTACAGACACGGAAAACATAAATTAAAACGGCATCTGCTACATCGCATTAACGCAGTTGACCCGCATGTACAAGGAATCTTCAGAGTCTCTAAGAAAAACAAACGTCGTCGACGTTTTGAAAAAATTATCTTTCTTCCGACAGTTTGGATGCACATCATGCTTTACGCGACATTTTAGTAAATATCGGTACTGGTAACTGCTGATAGACAATAGAATGTGTTTTAATAGCATCTTTACGAGAAGCAGTTCCTCGTTCGTTGTCAATCAAATACATACCAATTTGAAGGCAATTCATAATTTTTTTTTACTTGCCTATAGAAATAAACGTCCCACGGTTGGCAAATCGGAGTACATTTTGGGTTTATGACTTTAAACGTGTAAGTTCCAAGACCTGCGTCATCGGTAAAGACGGCATCGTACATACAACGATTCGTTTGATCCCCACTCCCCCCCCCCCCCCCCCCCATCACCCCCAAGAATCAATTATTCCCGCGTAAGGAGGCATAACGCTGGTCAAAAACGAATTATAGAGCAGTGCGGTAAGATTCCCAGGTTTCGAACATGTTACAAAGACATTTCTAAAGTCGTTCGTTATATTTTCAACGTTTTGTGAATCCTTGGACTTTCCCGTAGCTTCTTACAAACACAAAAATTCTGGCGGTATTGTGCCGTGTATGAGTGTGTTACCTTGTTCATTTCGCTCCTTTCACCAAAAACAATTCTTACATTGTTTCTAGCAAAAGTTCTGTCATACGTTGACTGGTCTGTATTAACCACAATTTTTTGTCAAAATTATGGAAAATAGCCTTGGTCTGCAGCAGAAACTTTGTAGCGGCTTCTGGTGTTCCCTCCCAAGTCACAGATGGTCTGTTACAACTATTTTGATCTTCCTCTGCCGAATTATGTGCTTTTGTTTGAATTTTTTAACCCGTGAGAGTGATCTTTAAAGATAAAATGCTCCAGCTGAAATTGGCCTTCAGGAGCCAAAGCCCACTGCAATTCCCTTGTTATTGCCTGAAAAGTTAAATTAAAGTTTCATTTCATTGCCATAATTTATTGTTCGAATATGGTTTTTGAAGATAGAAAAATTGATTTAAAGTTGATAAAAATTTACGCTCACTTGCAGGGGGTCTTTGTGAGCCTCCACGAAGCGATAATAGGTCTACGAATCAATTATTACATATTTATTGATTGCTTGCTGTTCCTTCAGTTTTTATGTCTTCTTCCCATCGCTTCAGATCAGGATTTCCTTTTATCGGTAGAGTTCGTAGATTCCATGCTGGATGTTCTTTCGCAAGTCTCACTTCTTTTATTTTTTTCTCCAACGGAATGCCTTCTTTTAGGCTGGCTCATAATCTTCATCGCCGAAAAAATCTTCAGCTTTATGAAACAGACCTCCTTCCTCCGCTTCGACGGAATGAATGACGTCCTCGTCAGTGATATGTTTATTTTCCCTTAACGTTTTGTCGGTAGACAGATAAAGTTATTCTCCAATCGCCATTGCACCTGCAGAAATTGTTGCTGATGATTGTGTACCAATAAAGTCCGCTTCTTTAGGAAGACTATCACAGTACACTAACGCATCTTTAAATTGAAGTTCTGCAATTCCATTATGAATTGAAACCTTAAGACATTCGTCATTCGCAGTAGTCGAAAAATCTGGAGTCCGCTCCATTTTTACAGTAAAAATTTAATTCTATGGTTTTCAAAAAAATCGCACGTACACCATCCGTTTATGCTACATTAGCAAGGTCTCACTGATGGGGCCTGCCTGTGTCTGTACGTCGATGCGTCCATGTGCAAGACAGCTCTGGGTACCTTACGCGCTTTTAGGTATAAGAATTTCGCATATCACGAGGGGCACACATTTTCAGGAAAACATTATGCATTTTGTCGATAATTATAAATATAACACTTTTTATAATAATTAAAATTAGTAAACAGCCAAATAACATTGAAAATTTAATAAAAGTTCAAGCAAAGACACTTTTTTCATTATATTACCTTTCAGATGTCATATATATCAAATAATACGACCAGTGTTGAGAAAACTACACATTAAAAAGAAAATGGCGGTACTCGCTACCGCAGTCCACCGAATACGGGACTTGCACGTTAACCACTTGAGTGCCGCCATCTCGTGGTCAGTGACACAATGTACCGGTACATAATCGATGTGTGAAATTTTTCTTGCCATTTTCTCGGAACTGCCTAAGCAGTACGCCTTAGTATTTGCACATTATTTTGTTCTAATCGACTACTAAAAGTGTAGAACGTTTGAAGAAACACCATTATCCGAACATCGTGGCCTCCCTTGTGAGTGTTGCTTTTAGGCTGTTTCCCACGCTCGTCTAGGCGAATGCTGGATTGGTCCCCAGTTCCTGCCTCAGAAAATAGAATACACAAAGAGATAAATAAGGTCATATACGGAACAAAGTTGACTCAGATCACTGACGAGTGCCGCACACAACTTCCCTCCCGTAGATAACTGACGACTACGCTGACTAAAAGGCCATCCGGCCACAAAGTTCCACAACATAAATCTACCAAAACTTGTGTACAGCGAGGACCGTGCTAGACGGGGTAAACAGTAACTAAAAGGAGAAATGAACGGTGAATGCGAATATACAAATGAAAGTAAAGAAACGTAGGGTGCGCCCCAACGGGGAATATAGGACTGCTAATATTGTCGATATACAAAAGTTATTTATCAATCAGTGTCAACAACACTAACAGATGGTTTGGTGACAGTGCTGTTATCTACAAGAAGGTATCGTTGTACGAATGGTAATCATAAAGTTTTAAATATAACCTCAAAGAAATCTAGCGGCTACTGTTCCGGGGTAAAGTCAAGCGACGGCACGTCAGTCGGAAACGTTAGGGCAAAGTGGGCTGTAAGACGACGTCGGCCAATTGCACGCTATCCGACCCATCTCCAAGACGACAAAGCGACGACAGCAGCCTCTACACGAAGAGAAAATGAGCAGCGTGCAGTCTGGCCGCTGCCCAGTTCTACGAGTTCTACAGAAACATCAAGACCAGCGACCTGAATATATGCATCCACTGTGTTACTTCCCTTGTATTACGAATTTTTGTATATACTGTTGAGATTTCTCATTTGCATGTCGCCCTTTGCTTGCGACACATCTCTATTTCTCAAAGTTAAGTACTATCATTTATTTTCTGTAATAAAAACACATTAATACGATTTGCTTGTATTGTCTGGCGATCCGAAAAAATCGGGTTTCCTAGACACCCCGTATTTGGCAACTACACAGGGTACAACAGCTACGATGAAACTTGGCATTAGCTTTTGCCATACCATATGTATGCATCCTTCAAGGTAACGTATTTTTCGAATTGATGGATGACTTGGCGGAGACCTTGACTGTATGAGTATACATTTCGGCTTTGCAGAAAACGTTCCACCTCGAAAACCATCTAGATGCCACGTCTTCCGAAGAAAGAGGTAAAAGTTACTGGGCGCCATGTAAGGCGAATACGAGTCTGAAGCAAAATTTGATAGTAGAAGGAAGCAGCATTTGTGAATAATCTATGCAGAAAGAGTTATGGTGTTGTCGTTGAGCAAAAACGACCCAGTGGAAAGCTTTTGGCCACGCTTTGTCCTTACAGCTTCCTGTAATCTCCTCAGGAGATTGCGATAGTTCGCTCCTGAGACGGTTCATCCCTTATGACCACAATCTGTTAACATCAGATACACCATGTCATTCACAAAAAATACTCAGAATGATCTTGCCCGATGATGGTTAGGTATTTGCTTTTTCGGCACTGTTGAATCTATCGTTTCCACTGTTCATTTTTCTACTTTGTCTCAGGGTCATAGTGCTACACCCAGTACACGTCCACGGTGATAAGCCGGCAAAAAAGTCATCCAAATTGGGCTGACGTATCTGATACATTTCCGCTGCTGCTCGGTTGAGTGGGTTTTTGGAATGGGCGTGAGCAGTCGCGGAATGCAGCAGGAGGTGTATTTCGTCATGCGGAAAATGTCATGAAAATTGTCAGATATTGATCCGTGACGGAGACTCACTTTTTCCACTGTCATCTTGATTGTGATATGACGGACTTCGAGCATCAGAGCCTCTATCTCTCTTCTTGCGGTTCCCGGTTTTTCGCAAAGAGACTATCAGTGAATCATAAGAACCTAATTTTTTTTTTTTTTTTTTTTTTTTTTTTGCAGTTTGATAATCTGATTTATAAAAAACATTGCAGCTTGGGTTCAAAAATGGTTCAAATGGCTCTGAGCACTATGGGACTTAACATCTATGGTCATCAATCACCTAGAACTTAGAACTACTTAAACCTAACCAACCTAAGGACAGCACACAACACCCAGCCATCACGAGGCAGAGAAAATCCCTGACACCGCCGGGAATCGAACCCGGGAACCCGGGAGTGGGAAGCGAGAACGCTACCGCACGACCTTGCAGATTGGGCTAACCAGTCAATATGTAACTGTACATCATGAGGGGAAAGGAATTTTCCTTGTAGCAATGCAGGGAAAAGGAAAATGCTGCGCGCTCTGGCTCTGACGTGCCTGTCGGGACCGAAAACACGCTATTCGTGTCTATCCTTCGGCGGCCAAGAAAAGATTAACAGCTCGTTGATCCTGTTTGGACGCATTTGGTAATAGCGTCGCCATAGTTCACTTTTCCGTATTTACAACACGCACGTCGGAAAGACAGGAGTGCTGAACTAATCCCTTGCTTACATGTCGTTGCTTATATACCCGTATTGGAGTCGCGCTACGTTACATATACGCTGTAGAAACACCCTCATTTTTTGATCGCTCCTAATACATTTATTGCGATAGAGGGGCACACGACATCCTCTCTTAAGGAAAAAAAAAAGAATGGGATGGAGATCGGTAGATGTGATGAACCTGTACAGACGAACAGATGGTTACATGGTTACAGTTTCAGCAAAAATGGATAATTTATTCAAGAGGAAGAGTTTCGCAAATTGATCAAATCAATAACGCGTTCCTCCACGTCTGGCGCTTATGCAAGCAGTTATTCGCCTTGGCGTTGACTGACAGAGTTGTTGGATGTCCTCCTGAGAAAATTCTGTCCACTTTAGATCGTCAAAATCCCGAGCTGACTGGAGGGCTGTGTCCATAATGCTCTAAACGTTCTGAACTAGGGAGAGATCCGGCGACCTTGCTGGGCATGGTATGGTTTGGCAAGCACGAAGATAAGCAGTAGATACTCTCGCCGTGTTGAAAGACGGCAGGCTCTTCTAGTCCGTCCATCTCCGGGACGGAAGACCCTAAAGCCCATCACTCTTTCAATTTATCAATTGTGTAATGTTTATTTACTATGAGTGCGTCGATCTTTCATACACCGATACAGTGACTGAGTACTATGTACTCTAATGACGTTATATTACAATTACTTTTGGTTGTGGAAGTCTTTTCTCTCCACTGCTTTTCTCTTCCTTCCGTTTCGTGGCTACTAGGGGCACCCGAAGCACGTAGCCGAGGGGTGCGTTAACGAGTCGAGGACACCGGACCAGTTCTTGGTAGAGCGGGAGGAACGAACGGCAGCGGTTTTGATGGGCGCTGAGGCAACCATAGAACGGTGGTGTTCAACAGTCGATGGACTGGCGACTGCAGCCGTGGCCTCGTGGCAGCGCACGTGGCTCGCTTTGGGGTTCTGTCGGCCGTCCCGCCCTGGCGCGTTCGCTAATAGTTTTACAGCGGCGTTGGTGTGTTCGATGGTCGCATGTTGTGTTTGCAGAATGACGAGGCTCCGGCTACAGAGCCAGAAGGATTTCCAGAATGAGATTTTCACTCTGCAGTGGAGTGTGCGCTGATATGAAACTTCCTGGCAGATAAAAACTGTGTGCCCGACCGAGACTCGAACTCGGGACCTTTGCCTTTCGCGGGCAAGTGCTCTACCATCTGAGCTACCGAAGCACGACTCACGCCCGGTACTCACAGCTTTACTTCTGCCAGTACCTCGTCTCCTACCTTCCAAACTTTACAAAATCTCTCCTGCGAACCTGCAGAACTAGCACTCCTGAAAGAAAGGATATTGCGGATACATGGCTTAGCCACAGCCTGGGGGATGTTTCCAGAATGAGATTTTCACTCTGCAGCGGAGTGTGCGCTGATATGAAACTTCCTGGCAGATTAAAACTGTGTGCCCGACCGAGACTCGAACTCGGGACCTTTGCCTTTCGCGGGCAAGTGCTCGGTTCTGAGCTGCTGAAGCACGACTCACGCCCGGTACTCACAGCTTTACTTCTGCCAGTACCTCGTCTCCTACCTTCCAAACTTTACAGAAGCTCTCCTGCGAACCTGGTGAGCACTTTCCCGCGAAATGCAAAGGTCCCGAGTTTGAGTCTCGGTCGGGCACACAGTTTTAATCTGCCAGGAAGTTTCATGCCAGAAGGATTTGTTTGGTGGCCTTCGTAGGACTGTGTCCGGACACGCAGGATACGCGACCCTCTGTCACCACATGTAGGCCGCCTTCTTTGCACACTGTGTTCGCGTGCTCCCACGCCTATCGCTTCCCTGCGAGCTCGGTGATGGATGGTCTGGCTGTTACGTCAGCTCAAGTTCGCAGGCGCCGCTTACTCTGGTGGGAAGCCATTCCAGTGGAGGTTGTTGTTTAACTGTTTGTGTGGAGGGAATCCAGCGCACAAGTGTAGTTGGCGCGGAGTTTAGCGCTTAGACAGGATTCACAGTACGGGATTTTGGTGGACTCATCACTGTGGGTTTTGATGGTCGCAGGAGGGGCAGTTCTGTCTTGGACCGACGGAGTGCATCTGGACCACTGGATGCAAAACTTCGAAATTTCATAGACGCGCTTCTTTAGCAGACTTTGCTCTTGAGACCTTTGATCGAGGTGGTGCTCAGTCACTCTGATCGCAATATCAGTCTCCACCCAAAGGAGCCATCTCCTGCACGTACGACGACAACAGTAGTGGTAATATCCACAGGTCCTGTATTTAGTGAATTAACAGGCCATCGAAATACCCTCTTTGTAGCAGACTCAATCGTGCCGAAGCTGCAGTACGAGTTAACTGTCTGTGCACCGAAGTATCATTCGAGAGGGCTCAATCACTGTTGCATAGGATGCTAATTCACGTCTGGTCTTGTTGTCCTTCAGTGCACTCTAGATTGCACGGTAATTCACATAGAGCCGTAGGGACCTGCGATGAATCTTACCAACTACACAGTCTCGGATTTCACTTGTACTTAACGTTTAAGACTAATGTTTATTTAATATTCAAGTGCGTAATCACTATTCACATGAATGTTTTTGATTTAAATGAACCTTATCGTGGTAGCAAGACTTTATGTAATTTCAGTAGTGAAAAAAAGTTTCCATACCTGCTCCCCGAGCACAGATTTTGGTAAATATCAATTAATTTTTCTAATAATTATTTACGTGAATTTGATCCAACTCAACTGGCGTTGCACAAGGGCCAACAACTAAATTTGCTTATTCAAATACGTGTTTAACACTTATGTACAGTCACTTGAGGGTCGTGGGTATTAATGAGCTCGGCTCTGGTACTAGTTTATTCAAACCACGCAGTCTCCAGCTGTCCCCCCCTCCACCCCCCCACCCCCCCCACCCCCCCAAGGAGCTCAAGAAGTAAGGGTTCCGCGGATGACCACCAAAGAGGTCCTGCTGTGAAATGAAATGGCACCCTAGACAATCACTCCAGGTTGTCAGGCCGTATGATGGGTGGCAATTGTGTTGGTATCCCACAACTGTCTGAGGCGTCTTTGTTGGTCACCAGGGCTCAGTTCCAGGCGGGAATCATCACTGAAGACAATTCCATTTCAGTCAACGAGGTTCCAGGCAAAAGACTTGTCTGGAGACAGAGGTGGGATACCAGCCTGACTATCAACCGCCATACAGCCCGACGACCAGCAGTGATGATCTGGGGTGCCATAGCAGGACCCCTTGGTTGTCACCCGCAGCACTCTTGCACCACAGCAATACATCGACGATATTTTATTGCCAATTTTGTTGCTCTTCATGGCAAGTCATTCTGGGCTTACATTTCAGCAAGATAATTCCCACCTGCACATGACGAGAGTTTCTATTGCTTGTCTTCGTGCTTATAAAACCTTCATTGGTCAGGAAGGCTGCAGGACCTCTCCCCAACTGAGAACATTTGCAGCATTCTGGGCAGGGTCCTCCAACCAACTCGGGGTTTGGACGATCTAACGCGCCAATTGAACAGAATTTGGAATGTTATCCCTCAGGAGGACATCCAACAACTCTATCGGTCAGTGCCAATCCGAAAACTGCTTGCATATGGGCTAGATGTGAACCAACGCGTTACTGACTTGCTCAAGTCTTGAAGTTCTTTCTCTTTAATAAATCATCCAGTTTTTCTGAAATTGTAATCATTTGTCCCTCTGTACATGTGCATCACATTTACCGATTTCCGTCTCAATCGTATAATTCGTTTTTTTTTTTTTCGAGTGTATTCGACAGATCACTAAAACCGTGCATCCTATGCTGTGGGATAAACGCCAGGAAGGTAAAAGCTTCCTTATAGTTTCCATTTGCCTATCCGTACAAGAAAATTATGTGCACTAAGTCCATAACTCGGTACAATTAGAGTTGATTTGCTGCGAACACAGACTGCAGTGTGGCAGACCATTACTCTGGATATAACCATTGAAACGCCGCCTGCAAAAATGGGGGCGCAGTTTCGTGACCGCATGCCTGAGAATGGACCAAAATGGTTCAAATGGCTCTAAGCACTATGGGACTCAACTGCTGAGGTCATTAGTCCCCTAGAACTTAGAACTAGTTAAACCTAACTAACCTAAGGACATCACAAACATCCATGCCCGAGGCAGGATTCGAACCTGCGACCGTAGCGGTCTTGCGGTTCCAGACTGCAGCGCCTTTAACCACACGGCCACTTCGGCCGGCCAAGAGAATGGACCCCTCAAGTGTTTCAGGTTAGCTTATCTTGAGATATATCCACAGTTTAATGTGTCCCTCCTAATAATCTAGATTTCCAAATATAACAGTCCTGTGAAAATACTTACCTTGTCGCCTTTTGTTGTCTAGCTCTGTAGGACTACGGTTCCATGCTGCAGGGTGTAAACGATAACTGTTTACAATGTTTGTAGTGTTGACAGATTGCCAACACTACGCACATTATTTAAGGGAGGCGGCCATTAAGCAAGCAGGCGGACTTGATGGTCTGAAACAGGATACTTCATAAATGCTATAAAGAAAAGTACGTAGCTGCTGGAATACTTAACTTTAATCCACCATTTGTATACAGCGTTCTTGATGAGACATTTCATACGATAACTATCAAACTATGTAAGGCTAATGGCGCCTTGCTAGGTCGTAGCCATGGACTTAGCTGTAGGCTATTCTAACTATCTGCTCGGCTAATGAGCGATGCTTCGTCAGTGTAGTCGCTAGCAATGTCGTCCGTACAACTGGGGCGAGTGCTAGTCCGTGTCTCGAGACCTGCCTTGTGGTGGCGCTCGGTCTGCGATCACACAGTGGCGACACGCGGGTCCGACATGTACTAATGGACCGCGGCCGATTTAAAGCTACCACCTAGCAAGTGTGGTGTCTGGCGGTGACACCACAGTGTTCTATGGTGGAGTAGAGGGAGTCAACACGAAAAATTTGGTAGGGGACGTTTTTGGTCCAGCAAGCAAGGGAACAACCTCAAACTGGCCTACAAAAGCCATGTAAGCTACAGCGCAAAAGCGCTGCGCGAGATTTTCGATATCCTGTCGCTCCCTCACGCCACCAGGTTAGTCGCCTATTTCCTTAGCATTATTAATTTAAATTTTCCCAGAATGCAATTAAAGAAAAAAGAGTTTTGTAGGCGGTATGCAAAAACTAATTACTTTTACATTACTTTTTCAGTTCGATCTAAATTTAACACTTACAAACATTTAGTTTCGTAGTATGAATGCCAGATTAAAAAAAAAAAACGATTTAAAATTCACAACATTTTCAGGGAAAATTTACAAATATATCAACTGTACATAATGTACGTGCAAGAACAAGGGATATTTTAATATTAAAGACGGTTTTAGTAAAAATCACGCGAGGCAGGTATGCGCTTTAGCTTGGGTGGCCAATTTGGAGCTGTTTCCTGGCTTAAGATACCACGTGTCCTGTATCAATTTGTTCCTAAGAGCTTCACCTACACTGCTGTGGTACGTTGTAAACAATTAACGCTTGCTCCCTGTATATGTGATGTGATGTTAGCTTTATACCGTCGTTAATGACCGCGTTGTCGATGAGGCGTCTGAGACGGGTGTTGCGATTAATCGAGGAAAACCCCCAGTTGGAAAACGGGGCCAAAATTAGTCGGTTACTGTCGAGTTACAATTTACAATTTCTTTACTGATTACTTCAACCATTAAAAGTCATTTCTTTATAACTTGACCATGAACAGATCCAAAAAAGCTAGTAGGCATGAGTGCCTTTGCAAAACAATTTACTTTACAGTTAACGGCCAAGCTATTTTGTTTAAAACCGACTTTGATAAAACATTTGATGACAAATAAAATTTTCCAAGTAATGAAATTAAAAAACCTTTTACTATAAAACAGACTTTGATAACGCATTTAATAACAAAATTAAAACTTTCCAAGTAATGAAACAAAAATCCACCAATTTGGATACAATTTCGCTACCGAACATGTAGGGAGCCAACTTCTTTTAAACTTTGGCACAACAAGATATTAAATTACAACGGCTCGCTAACAGGGAGGCAGAACTAACATTTTCAAAGGATGCCAAGTAGATTAAAACATTCAAAGTAAAGATACAGTCATTCACCTTTTACAGTAACTAACAATTTTAAAGCCACGTAATTTTAAAAACCCACCAATGAAAGGCAAACTTAACCTTTTTAAACAGTGGCCAAAAACAATTAGAGTAAAATACAACCATTTAAAATTTTACAATAACTAACAACTTTAATACCATGTCCTGCCACCAAAATATCGGCCGCAGCTCGTGGTCGGTAGTAGCGTTCTCGGTTCCCACGCCCGGGTTCCCGGGTTCGATTCCCGGCGGGGTCAGGGATTTTCTCTGCCTCGTGATGCCTGGGTGTTGTGTGATGTCCTTAGGTTAGTTAGGTTTAAGTAGTTCTAAGTTCTAGGGGACTGATGACCACAGCTGTTAAGTCCCATAGTGCTCAGAGCCATTTGAACCATTTGAACCAAAATGTCCTGGGATAGAAATAATTAACTGACCGGGTGTAAGGGCGGCCGCAATTGTCTTCCGAAGGATGCTCAGGCTAGAAGCGGACTAACAGACTCACAACGCCTCACATTGAGCAATCTCATCGACCTCACGCGAGGCCAGGGGAGGAGTAGGAATCAAATAAGGAACCATAATCCCTGCCCAAAAATACACTTCCTCCCAGGCAGTACTAATAAGAAGCCAAAAGATCACTGTCTATAATGACACCGGCGACAGGGACAGGAAATCCGAACGCAGGAGGCCACAAGGCAGAAAAAATATAATCTAAAACAGACGCTGGTTGCACAAACCAAAATTCTTCAATTAACATCTAAACCTTTAACCAACTTAACTTGCAGTTCATCAGAGAAACAGCAGGTGAACTCGGATGTAAAGGTTCCTCACACCCGACAGTGTACACGTCGCCAGCGTACCCTACTGGGCACAGTCACGCAGCCACGCGCTCTGTCACCGGAGCCCTCGTCTTCTCTGGACCCACAGCGGCGAAATACCCCTCCTCAGGTTAGGCGAGTTACTAGTCCATCACTCCCGCCTCCAGACAGAAAATTTAAAGACATTCGTTGCCGCTCCCACCAAGAAGTGACTCGGAACCACAGCCGTGGCCCCCGGGTGCTCACAGCAAGAGCTTACAGCCTTGTCCCGTCAACTCGTCCCACTCGTCTCCCACCGCCAGGATAGATCACGCGGCTTCTCGCTACAATAGCCAACTCTCCACCGCCACGCCACGCCGCGGTTTCATCGTACGACATTCTCTAATTCCCGATTTTAAAAACCGACCGACCGACTCGTCACCGCTAGGCAACCAACCGGCCATCCCCCAAAAGATCTTATTCCCTTACACAAGGCTAACAGGAAGCAACGACTCGAAGATCGACTAGACCAGACACGCCACCAGAGGGGAATCTCAACAGAATCGCACGCAGCATAACGATAAATATGACAGAATCAATTAACGATGGAATGGAAGGACTCAGAACAATCTTTACAGCGCGATATATGTTGAGAGCCGACACACGGTTCAGCGTCAAACACTAATCTTTTTTCCTTTGAGTTTATACATAACAAGGATGAACTTGCAGTACTGTATTTTTTATTATTGTTCAGCACCAAACCAGTAATACGAGTACAATGCTCTGCAATACGTCGCTGCCTCAGCGTTCCTACTGTTACTCTCAGCAAAGACAACAGAGCGTCATCTTGGAAATATGCGTCTATTTGCAGCTGTCAATGCGTCTGATAGCTATACTCGTCGATAGTGTGTCAATACTGTCCCATTGCTGTCCAAATACATCATTTCAGATGAGGCTGCTGCTTTTATTCTAGCGGCTTGTGACGTCAGACCCCTGTGTCAAACTAGAGCTTGGGTCTTATGACCCAAGTTTCAGTTATACTTATGGCCAATTATACAGATAATTCATTGGATCCAAATGACATTGGTAGTCCCTTTAAAGTTGTCAGTTCCATTAGAATGCAAATCGTGTTTATAAAATGGTGATTGGACCGGGCAGAATGGTAGTGAATGGGCTAAAAACACATAAGATCGAAAATTACTAGAAAATGGCAAAATAAAAATCAATCTGAGTGTTACTGTCATGTATATCAAACGATTCTGTTCGATCAGAGGATTACGAAACTGAAATTGGTTTCTGTTTTGGCAAAGTATTCGAGAAGATATACACATGTCTACGCTGTATTAAGAAAAGTTATTAAAAAGTCCACAAGTATAAGCATTATGTTTGAGTGCAGCACCTCTGATAATAAAATTAAAGCAATTCGGAATATTGTTAAAAGGGAAAACGGGCAACTGAGAGCACAGGAAGACCGTATTTCTATCAAATTCAACGAAAAATTTGTTAACAAAAAGGTGGAAGTAGAAAATATATTAAATAACCATTTTAATTGTTGTTGAGAAAATAGGATCCAGCTATTCATTAAAAAATGCAAGGCAATATATGGAAGAGGAAATACCTAAGCAGTTTGATAAAATTGAAATTCAGCCCACCCCTCCTACTGAAATTAGCAAAATAATAAATTCACTCTAAATTAAAAGCTCACATGGAACTGAGAACATTTCGAACAGAGTACTAAAAACTTGTTCCCAATAGATGAGAAGAATTCTCAGCTATTTTTGTAGTAGCTAACTAAAACAGGGCATTTTTTCCGCACAGACTAAAATATGATACTGTTAAACCACTGCATAGAAAATAGGATAGGTCTAATGCTAACAGCCACCGCCATATCTCGTTTCTGACAGATTTATCCAATAATCTTGACAAAATAATGTATTCAAGAGTAGCTTCACATATTTGTAAAAATTAAGTACTAACAAAATGTCAGTTTGGTTTTCAGAACGGTTTTCAACAGCAACTGCACTGATCAAATATTAAATGCTCTGAATAACCAAACATCACCCATTTAGATTTCTTGTAATCTCTCAAAGGCTTTTGACTCAGTGAATCAAGTAATTCTTCTAGATAAGCTAAAGTATTGTGGTATGAGTGGGACAGTGCACAAATAGTTTAATTCATATTGAACTGGAAGATTGCAGAAGGTTGAAACTAACAGTTCAGATATTCCTGCAAAAATCAGCAGAAGCCTCTGAATGGGGAGGTATCAAGAATGGTGTCCCACAGGGTTCAGTCTTGTGTCCCTTATTGTTCTTAATATATATTAATGCCTGCCACTCTATATTCATGAGGATGCAATGCTAGTCCTTCTTGCTGATGATACAAGTATAGTAATCACACCCAACGAAGGAGAATTAACTGAGTAAATTGTAAATAATGTCTTTCAGAAAATTATTCTCCAAAATGGACTCTCACTACATTTTGAGGAAACCCAGTATACAGGGTGGCCCATTGATCGTGACCGGGCCAAATATCTCACGAAATAAGCGTCAAACGAAAAAACTACAAAGAACGATACCTATCTAGCTTAAAGGGGGAAACCAGATGGCGATATGGTTGGTCCGCTAGATGGCGCTGCCATAGGTCAAACGGATATGAACTGCGTTTTTTAAAAATAGGAACCCCTATTTTTTATTACATATTCGTGTAGTGCGTAAAGAAATATGAATGTTTTAGTTGGACCACATTTTTCGCTTTGTGATAGATGGCACTGTAATAGTCACAAACGTGCAAGTACGTGGTATCACGTAACATTCCGCCAGGTAAAGAATCAGATCAGGAACCTTCAAAATTGTTCTTATTTCATTGAGAAAGAAATAAAAATCGAAATCACATTCCGAGTAGACTCCATCACAATACACTCTACTTTACATCACCGCCATTGTTTGGCTACATGATGGGTTACGTGTGCTTTGCTCTATACTGTGCGATGAGAGCGAACCTTTTAAGAACGCAAGCCAAGTTGGTTTCTCTACACAAACTTTAGAACAACCATTTAATTGTATTAATGCGACGTCTATGACGTACGTATCCTGCGGAGAAAATTACTGCGTTCCCTATTTTTACGACAAATATCACCCTAGCAAATATAAATCATCAACTGCAAAATAATAAAAGCATCTAATTTTATATTCGAAGTTCTCGTGTACAGCTTGTAACACATATCGATTAGAAGTAGGTTTATAGTATGTACCTGTGTACCTGCGATTATGGAGTGTATATTCTGATTTATTTAAACTCCTTGGTATGTGACAAGAAAATTAGTTTGGTAATGTCTATTTGAACGAAGCAAAAGAATATGTTAAAATGATAAATTATTATAATATGTCTATGTTCATAAAAAGAAAATGTTTACTGAAAGCTGGTTCATGCTTAGGGCACTTGTATTTGTAACATGTAAAAGCTGTAGGGCAGTCCCCCCGCAGCGGAATTGGAATGGCGCGATGTAAAAGGTGGTTCTGGCGGTCGAACTGAGCGGCTCCTTTGTGTGAAAGGTACGCGGTATGTAGCTAGCCGTAGCACGGTACACTTAAACGGTGCTAAGAGAGGTAATTGGAAGCTGCTTTATAAAGGATTTGCCTCGGATGTGGATCCGTCTATTATTTGGTATTCTCAGCATAAAGGAATGGCTCTAATATGTTGAAAATCCGACGCCTAGAAGAGATTTTATAGAGCATTCGAACATCAAGAGCCGTGAGTACAGTTAGCCGCCATGTCTCTTGCCACCAATCTTTGTCACTGCTTCACTAACTTCATACATTCAGTAATGCATATGGACATGGAATAGTTAATTTGTGTGTGGTTTTTAATAATAATCTGAACATTATAAATCCGTGTCAGGAACCATATTTTCTATCCTGATCACGAACCTGTGCAGGGTCCTCACTAAACCTACTAAAACCGAGTATCCTGATTTAAATGAACAATTCTTGCATTCAAGTGTTTAAAAGTGATTTTTGTCTAATATAAAGGGAGTAGTAAAAGTTAAGGTTAAAATCACAAAAGTGAAGTTGGAGAGACTTGTGGTAAAGTATCCTTACTTTATTAAAAAATATAGTTTTGTAGGATTACAGTGCAAGATTGTGTAAATATTATTGTCTAGAATACCTGCTTCACAGGTGATAAAAAGACAAATAAGTTAAGCTCATTTTCAAAAATTGTGTGGTTTTGATTTCTATCATGAATGGTCCCTTTTTTGACGTTAATTGAGCCCAGTGTTGTATTTTATTGTTTTGCAAAGTAAATCATTGAGCTACTCCAAGTGAAGTGAATGATTAGCTTTTTGAATTAATCTTTTCTACTGTAATAATCAGAGAGTGTTGACGAGTGAAACTATACTAGTTTATGGGTCCCCATCATATTCTCCACCTATTAGAAAAAAAGATTGAACTATTACTGTTGCTAAGGAAAACTGATATACGTAGAGGGGTTTTAACAGTGTATTTATGATAATACTCATCTTTATTTGTTTTTGTCATGTCAGTTAAGATAAAAGCCCCTCACATCCAAATTTAGTTTTCTGCACTTCATGCAGTAACATTTCAGTAATTGATTAAGTAATGATCTTGAGTGTAGCTGTCATTAGTATCAGCTTGGTGCAAATTTGCTTCGTATAATTCAATGATGTGTGCGTTATTGGTAACTGCTGCTACACACAGTTCAGAGTGCAATGTGTCAGTTTGTGTCCTGTGTGCTATTCAAAGGGAAATATCACCGAAAGTAACTTCAATAACCAATATTCGATTTTCTTAAACATATATTTCCAAATTAATGTGCCTAATTGGGCTGGCGGCCGTAAATTTTAAAAAAATTTTTTTTTATTTTATTTTATTTTATTTTATTTTTTTTTTTTTTGCCTTCACTTATGAGACTGCTTACACCACACTTGTCCGCCCTATTCTGGAGTATTGCTGTGCGGTGTGGGATCTGCATCAGGTGGGACTGACGAATGACATCGAAAAAGTACAAACAAGGCAGCTTGGTTTGTATTATCGCGAAATAGGGGAGACAGTGTCACAGACATGATACGTGAATTGGAGTGGCAATCATTAAAACAAAGGCGTTTTTCATTCCGACGGGATCTTATCATGCAATTTCAATCATCAGTTTTCTCCTCCGATTGCGAAAACATTGTGTTGTTACCCACCTACATAGGGAGAAATGATCATCAAGATAAAATTAGAGAAATCAGGGCTCGCACTGAAAAATTTAAGTGCTTGTTTCTTCCGCGCACCGTTCGAGAGTGTAACGGTAGAGAGACAGATTGTTCATTGAACCCTCCGTCAGGCACTTAATTGTGAATAGCAGACTAATCACGTAGATGTAGATGATTTTATTACTTTCATCAACTCCAAAGGTTAAAGTCCGTTTAGTTTTTCTGTTAATTTCACCATATTCAAAATTATAGTCCGATACCTTTGTCCATTAGACACACGCGCAGTCAAAATTCTAAATCCTCTCAGAGAGTAACATTAGCGTGTTTCACGGCACGTTAGTGTTATATGGGGCTTATCCCGTGACAGGACTAAAGGTTCGGTTGTTAGGGAAGAGTAACATACACGCTAGGGTTTAAGCTTACAATCGCTTCCTGGAAAACTGTATGGAATCCGATACTTTTGTTTGCCTTTCCTTTTCATGTCTTTTGTGAAAGTACTACTAATACATCATATTAAACCTTATTTCCGTTTATTTTGCAGGTCAAATAGCGTAAAAAATTGAAATTATGAAAGATTAAATAGTTTCCACAGAGGGTCTCGAACCCACGACCTTCGGCTTACCGTTCTGTAATCTTACAACTTTGTTTTCCTTAGGTTTTGTCAACTTTGTTCAGGAGCTTTACTAATCTTCTCTGTGTAGTTCCAGTTTTAGTATATGTACCACCATAACGAGTACAATCCACTTAGCCAACCCAATTTACGTGCGTTGCTACCATTAATGTGTCATGTCTAGCCCGAGCCGCACCAAAATTGCCATTTTCTTTTAAACGCCTGGCCATCAGGAGCTCCCACTTGTGGTACTGTCATCTCTAACCAAGCCCTGCAAATACCACAAACTTGGACGAAATCGGTGACAAGTAAGTGCGGTCTCCTTGTGAGCAGCAGGTTACTTTATGTGTTGCGCTGAAGAAGTGCGCTCAAGTTTAATACTTTAGCGTCTATTTTCTCCATTCTGTAGTTAGATGTGGCTTTCCTTCCGCTTTTGAAGACAAGTATTATATGTTAGCTACATTTAGAATAAAGCTACGCACAACCTAAAACGAACCAAATGTTAAGCATCCAGCGACCACATTTTTCACTGAAAACCGTTCAACTTTTACTCTACAGAGTATTTGGAAATTAATTATCACAGCAGTTACGCCCATATCGAAAAAAGAGGCACATCATCACAAAGCTGTGATATGAAACTATAAGATACGACCGAAAGAAAGTTTGCCTGACAATTATTTTCCTCAGAATGGAATGAGATATATTATACACAGAACTGATGAATATGCCCAAATGAGAAAACAGTCGTTTTTAATTTTTTTAAAGGAAGAAGGGAACCTCTATCGAAAAATTAACTCCAGGAGTTGATGTAGCTTTGCTTCATTTACATGCAGTATTTTTTACAGTTTAATGGGCTTTTACCGTTTACAGCAAGAAAATCTGAAAACTCATTTTTCTCATGTACTGCTACTTCGTGGGAATCGCTCGTTACTTTCCTGTGTGCTATTTTCTCTTACTACTGCTGATTTCTATGTTTCTATCTTTTACAGTACATCAAGCAACTGCTTACTTGCAGGTAATCCCAGCAGGTGAAATGCATATTTAATAAAATAAACAGAACCTATCCGTTCCCCTCAGGCTTCAAACACAGCTAGCTGTTTACTCGTTTTCAATATGGCAGACTTCGTGCGTGAGCGCGAAATTCTGGTGCATGGATTTCAGCTGAGTTACCATTCTGGATACTCTCTATTCTGCGCCTGGACATTACAGAAGGCGGGACGTTACACTTAACAGGGCGTATGACCACCACGGACGGCAGTGTCTTTTTTGCAACGTACTCCCATGCTGGCTACGAGATTTGTAAAGAGTTCTTGTGGTAGGGCGTCTCATCCCTCACATGGGCGGTTGACAAGAGCTGGATGGTCGTTCTGGACGTGCTGTAATACTTTCCAGCGCATCCTACACGTGCTCGGTTGGATTGAAGTTGGGGGAACGAAAAGGCCAGTCCATTCACAAGATATTCTATCATTCCAAGAGCTCCTCCACCTGGGCAGTTCGTTGCCGTCGCGTATTGTCATCAATAGAAATGAAGTAGGGCCGAATGGACCCCTGAGAAGAGGCACATGGGGAATGAGTATTGTACCACAATAACATTGACCGGTGAGTGTACCGTGTTCAAAGACTTGTAAGATAAAAATTATGTCTCTCCATAGCGTAACACCTAGACCACCAAAACCATAATTTTCGATAATGATACTAGATGCATTACGTGTTCCCACCCATCGCCATATGAGAGTCCGTCCAACCTTCTGTCCTATAATGTAATGTATAATGTAATACAATCTTTGTATGGTCTAAGTTTCATCGAGCTATGTTACTTGGCAGTGACACATCATGCGAAAGTTACATTCGTCCCTAAGTTTTGCACACTAGTGTATTTGATCAAGTTTCACAAATGTTACGTCGTTGAAGCCCTGTTCGAAGAATTTTATACGAGACCACATTAGAAAGTGTGCAATCCCATCAAAGAAAACAAGGTCAGACTCGAAATCCGGCAGCGAACGTCGTAAGTTGAAAGATCGACATATAAAGGGAAGGATAATTTCGAGCAATTTTATGTAGTGGGCGAAAGTCTCTTTTATGTTACATTAGAACCTACTTTTATTGCTTAGAATTTAGGTTAGGAAGAATAAAGCAGTTTTCATATGAAGCGGTCGACTTTAAGTGAATCGACTGGTCGCAAGCGATTTCAGATTTCTCAAAAGAGCGATGGGTTCAACAGAGTCATATCGCGACGTATAGTCACGCGAATATATTGCTGGAAGGGTAATGTTGAGTAAATGAGGCCTTTACACATTTTCTTGTACGTCAGTTTTTATATCTGACATAAGCGAGGGAGATGACGGAGAACACCATGGTGAACATTTGGCGACACATGGTTTCGGTAGCATGTTGGAGCGATTTAACTCGGCGAAGAAGACAAAGACGGTGCCATTCTCAGGCCTCGTACAAAATAAGCAGAACCAGGGGACGTAACAGAGAAAAATTCTAGTGTTCCCCGTGTGAGAGGAGCATGCTTAAGACACTAACTGGGTTGGTAGCTTGGCAGGAGCCAGTGCAACCAATTCTCTTAAGCCAACCGCGAAACGAAGAAACAGCTCTGAGCTCACTTGTAGACAGCCTGTGGACACGAGACGTTTTGTGCGGCCGTTTCCGTGAAGGACGAGCCTCTGATTCCGACACAGTGTCCTTGCGGCACTGAGGTGATGGCCGCCGCAGCAAGGAACGTAGCAATATGCACGTAAACCTTCTGTGCGTAGCAAAACCGTTGTGTGATTGTTCCTGTAGTTTCTCCTACGCTCATCGTGTTTCTGTGCGGTTTGGTCATTACAACTTGCGCACTGAAATGCGTTAAAATACACTGAGGTGACAAAAGTAATGAAATATCTCCTAATATGGTGTCGGACCTCCTTTTGGCCAGCGTAGTGCAGCATCTGGACGTGGCATGGACTCAACAAGTCAGTGGAAATTCTCTTCATAAATACTGAGCCATGCTGCCTCTATAGCCGTCCACAATTGCGAAAGTATTCCCGATGCTGGATTTTGTGCACCAACTGACCTCTCGCTTATACCCCATAAATGTTCGATCGGATTCTTGTCGTGCGATATGGATGGCCATATCATTCGCTCCAGCTATCCAGAATGTTCTTCAAACGGGTAAGAAACAACTGTCGCCCGATGACATGGCGCATTGTCATCAACAAAACTCTCATCGTTGTTTGGAAACATGAAGTACATGTCTGGCTACAAATTGTCTCCATGTAGCTAAACATAGCCATTTCCAGTCCACGACCCAGCCCATTCCACGTAAACACAGTCCATACCATCATGCAGCCAACAACAGCTTGCACAGTGCCTTGTTTAACAATCTGATTCCGTGGCTTCGTGCCGCCTGCGCCACTCTCGAAACTCACCATCAGCGTTTACCATCTGAAATCGGGACTCACCTCACCAGGCCTCGATATTCTACTCCTCTAGGGTCCAACCGATATGGTCACGATCCCAGGGGAGGTGCTACACGCGATGTAATACTGTTAGCAAAGGCACCCGCGTGGGTCGTCTGCTACCATAGCCCATTAATGCCAAATTTCCCCGCCCTGTCGTAACGGACACGTTCGTCGTACGTCCCACATTGATTTCTGCGGTTATTTCACGTAGTGTTGTTTGACTGTTAGCACAGGCAACTCTACGTGAACGCTGCTACTCTCGCTCGTTAAGTGAAACCTCTCAGTCACTGCGTCGTCCCTGGTAGGAGGTAACGCGTGAAATGTGGTCTCCTCGGCGCGCTCTTGCCACTGTGGATCTCAGAATACTGAAATCTCTAACTACTTCCGGAATGGAATGTCTCATGTGTCTAGCTCAAATTTCCATTCCGCGTTCAAAGTCTGTTGATTCCGGTTGCCGGCCACAATCACGGTTCAAATGGTTCAAATGGCTCTGAGCACTATGGGACTTAACTTCTGAGGTCATCAGTTTCCGAGAACTTAGAACTAATTAAACCTAACTAACCTAAGGACATCACACACATCCATGCCCGAGGCAAGATTCGAACCTGCGACCGTAGCGGTCGCTCGGTTCCAGACTGTAGCGCCCTGAACCGCACGGCCACTCCGGCCGGCCCACAATCACGTCGGAAACCTTTTCACATGAATCACGCGAGTACAAATGGCAGCTCCACCAATGCACTGTTCTTTTAGACCTCGTGTACGCGATACTACCGCCATCTGTATATGTGAAGATCGCTATCCCATAACTTTTGTCACCTCAGTATATATGCAGTTTTATCAAGATTACCATGTGAATACATTTTTTACATGGTCAGCTATGGCCAGCTCTGCAGCTCTTGCAACTGTGAAATATATCCTTGGTCATCATGCTGGTGTCCAACATTGCAAGCAGGATCGAACTGATGTTCTTTGATCCAGAGCATTTATATTACTACTAGTGTGAACAATTACTCTGTGAGGGGAAAGCCTGTTTCAGGCTAGGGAGAACTACATAGCAATGTAGGTAACCCATCCCTCTCACATTTCATTTTTCCATTAAATGCATCTGATTTTGACTAGGAGAACTGTTCGCTGGGGTGTAAACGGGAGGAACGCACGCACGCTCTGGAAGAGCTGCCGGGCAGTGCCGGGCACCATAGGGTCTCACGCTAGTGGGCCGCATGGTCAGTCGGAAGATCCTTTGAAGGGGTTATTCTCCTGGCTAAGCTTCTGCGAACAGTGAGTGGCAGAAGGAAAAACTGATGTCCTCAATAAAAGAACCGGAAACGCGGAAAGGGGTGAGATCTCTGCATTGCTTGTAAACTTCGAGTGGAGTCCTCAGCTGTCCACTTGCCATTATGCTGTGTATGGTCTCCAGACACGTTCCATCAAGCAAAATATAAAACCACTCGTGTTATGCAAATTTCCAAAATTTGCCCTTCCCGAGGGAACGGTGTGCTGGACTTGGGAATGGAGCCACGCATGTCTTTCGTTTCCATATACACGTGCCTGTTTAGTGAATACATTTTAATTTAATGGTGGAAACTAGGGAGCTGACTACCACATTCGTAACTGGAAGATCAGTTAGGCTCTTTTCTGGGGCTGGATAGAAAGGATTGTTTGGGGTGTCTTTCTGAAGTCTTAAAGGAAGGCTACCAAAATTCAGGAAGGCGTCGGCACTGGTATCCTGATTCGAACGTCTCCTTGGTAATGATAATCTGGACTGCACTCTCATACGTGTTTTACTTGACTTTGACCCTCTGCCATGTCTTCAAAGTTTCACTTTGAGCTTACGCGCATCCGCAACGAGTAATCAGGAGCATGATGAGATCCGCGATTCGCAGTCACATCACAACGGCTCAGCCCAGAAACAGCAGCGGCCAGAGTTCGGCGCTCCCCGACTTGTAGGTAACCACATCAATGGCAGTCACGATTAGATGGTATTTGCAATGCACTCTCTCGCCTTCGGAAATCGCGATATGTTGAGGGAAGAGGAGTCCATTCCTAGTTTCTGTTTTTTAGTCTTTATAACTTGATCTACGCGCTTCACGCGTGTTATGTAAGTTTTTTTCAAATCCAATTCTTGCTTCAACGGGAATTTTTCTCGTGACCACTCATGTTTGTTTCGCTATCGAATTAACTCATTGGAGCCTACCCACCTAGTGATGATTCTTTCAGCTTATTCCTTTATTCACTGATCTGTTGTACGCTCTGTTCGAATTTATTTCTTTTTTGTGCAATTTTAAAGTTTTGCAATCACTCTTGAAAGCATAATGCTTGTCCTTCATGTGTCTGGGCATCATCTCAATCGTAATTGTCCAGCATCATGCTGATGGCGACTCTAACTACCATTCATTTTCTTATCATTGTTCTATTTTAATTATCTAATTTCATTCTCAAATTGTTTTATAACTTCGACGTTTGTAGTCCTGAGTAATTTTTACACACTTTTTGAATGAATGGTATTTTACCAAATCAAACTCTATCATTTCACAACCATTAAAGTAAGCTATTCAGCTGAAATGCCCGGTTCCTCCAGCTGTAAGTGAGAGGTGTGGCCCCTGACGCGTTCAGGTATTTATCAAATAACGTTTCCCGAAGTATGTGACTGTTGATTTTTCAAGTAGCCTGTTAGCTTCGTGGGAGTAATATATCGTTTTATATGATCTAGGAGAATAGATTCAGCATGAGTCCAATTTACATACCCACGGAGCACCTGGTGAGCAAGAGGTTGTGTTCACAGCACACTCGGTTTCTGGCAGCTCTTTCAGAGGAATTCTTGAGTAACATTCATCTAGCGACCGTGTTTTATTCAATTATTTCAACTAGCCATAAAGGCACAGTCGTCTCCATGGGTAATTTACTGAGGAGTGGAAACGTAAAACGTTCTAAAAGCCATCTTTTCAATACCGCGTTTTCAGTGATATTGTATTCTCGGTAGTCTTTTCCAAGTCCATAGACTTTTTACATCTGTTAGATCATGAAGAAAATGTTTCGCATTCGTTACTAGATGGTGCATGGTAGAAGAAAGATAAGCGAGGCCTTTGTTCTGCAAGGTTTCCAAGAGACTGTTGAGTCAAGTAAAGCTATGAACCCATCTCATTTGATTCCTATGCATACAACTGACTTCTTTGACTTTAAAGATGCTACTGAAAGATTATTGTCAATGTAACCATCTAAGATCCCCACGTTCACTGTAATCAAAGTGTCTCATCCATCTCAAATAGCCATTAAAAATTTCTTTGAAAAAGAGTAACGGAAAATCTCAATTTCTTCAAAAGAGGAAAGACCGTGGCTGATGTATATCATGCCATACTTCATTTGAAAGACCAGCCATGTCTATCAGTTGTAAAACAGAAGGAATTACTGACAATGTCACCATTTTTCCCTTTACAGCACATGGAGTTCCACTAAACGTTTTGTAGTATCTGATCCCAAGAATGGATCTATATAAGAAACGGAAGTCAGCACTAAAAGATTTTTTCTCGAAATAAATATTTTCAATCTCTTGTAAAAATTTAAAAGATATGAGCTACGATTCTTTTAGCACAGTTCTAATAGTTGACACATTACTGTTGTATTGTACTTGTGTTATCACTTGAAACTAAAACTTTCTTAATGGCACTTAGAACCACTCAGTTCCCTGCGGTAGCAGTTAGAACATTCTCAATGAAGTATTTATTTTCCACTTTCAAAAATGGTTCAAATGGCTCTGAGCACTATGGGACTTAACATCTCAGGTCATCAGTCCCCTAGAATTTAGAACTACTTAAACCTAACTGTAAGTAGGCTGTTTAGGTTTTTTTTATTGGTAACGCCACCTCTGTATGAGAATCACTGGCTGTGCTGTGTGCAGTCTGTGGCTGCTTTGCATTGTTGTAATACTCGCCATTGTAGTGTTGGGCAGCGGCAGCTGGATGTGAACAGCGCGTAGCGTTGCGCAGTTGGAGGTGAGCCGCCAGCAGTGGTGGATGTGGGGAGAGAGATGGCGGAGTTTTGAAATTTGTCATGAACTGCTATATTTATATATGATGATATCAAGGTAAATACATTGTTTGTTCTCTATTAATATCTTTCATTTGCTAACTATCCCTATCAGTAGTTAGTGCCTTCCATAGTTTGAATCTTTTATTTAGCTGGCAGTAGTGGCGCTCACTGTATTGCAGTAGCTTGAGCAGCGAAGATTTTTGTGAGGTAAGTGATTTGTGAAAGGTATAGTTTAATGTTAGTCAGGGCCATTCTTTTGTAGGGAATTTTGAAAGTCAGATTGCGTTGCGCTAACAAAATATTGTGTGTCAGTTTAAGCACAGTCCTGTATAAATTGTTAAAAGGGGACGTTTCATATGTCGACCCTTAGCCGAGGATACCTCACTGGAATCTTCTGATTTTTTCTTGTAGTTTGTGTAATTAGTGTAGCTATTGTTTATTGCTAGCGCGTAATTGTAGAGAAAATCTCCTTTGTAGTTGCAGTCTTTCATTGTGGTACAGTAAAACAGTTGTGGCATGCATGCAGTTTTACACCAAGTATTTCTCAGCAGCACGTGCAATTAACTAGATATTTTTTCAGTGCTATGTTAATGTGTTCTCTTATTTTTGCTCTTCAAATTGTGCTTTTCTGTGTTATCGTGTGAAATATTGTGGCAATAATGGCGTGTGAAAAACGTAACACTAGGCTCCAAAGTAAACTGAGAAATAATAGTGACGACGAGCGTAGCTTATCAGCGCCGCCGAGTAATGAATTTACTAATGTTCAAAGTAGTAATTTGGTAACTGTGCATAGGGAAATGGAGCGGGCGTCAAATAATGGTGTAGACAGTGAAACAGGTAGTGAACAGGGAAGCATTATCGATCGATCGGTCGGCAACAGCTCGCCTCGGGAATCGGGAATGACAGAACACAATATTGCAAATACTGTAGACTCAGGTTTTTGGTTGTCACCGTTTTCTCAAATGAGTCAAGACACATTTTCCGCTTGTCAAAATGTGAATGTTGCCGGTGCAAATTCACTGCCGAAAAGCACTGAGGAACATGTTTCAGACACCAATGCATTCTTATTACAATTAATACAACAAATGGGACAAACACAGCAAAAGCTTGAAAAGTTAGACACAATGGAACAAATTCAGAGACAAACACAGCAAAAGCTTCAAAAGTTAGACACAATGGAACAACACCAGAGACAAACACAGCAACAGTTAGACGCAATGGAACAAAATCTTCACACCACGCTTGAACAAACACGTGAAGATTTAGCTACTGAGTTACATAACATTGAATCGAAATGTCAAAAAGTCTGTAATGACGTAAAAACACAAATTTGTGAGCATTTCCAACCTATTTTTTCGCGTCATGAAAATGCATTACAGAATCATGAAGCAGCCATAAAAGAACTGCAAACTATTGTTCATGAAAATCACAACACCTTGCAAGCTAAAATTGACTCAGTTGCATCTACCGATTCGGTTACGCAACTTACAAAAACTCAAGAAAACTTAAAGGACACAGTAGATACGATTTCAACACAAATAGACACTCTGAAACTTGGTTCAGAAAAACACACTGAGGAAATGTGTTCACTATCGGAGAAAGTAGCCGAACTTTCGGATCAGGTCACTAACTTATCTACAAAGGTAGATGATGATCTGAATGACACAAGACCTGTAGCCTTCACTGACACAGAAGAGTATGAACAAATTAGAAAATTCAAACAGAATCAAAATCAAATCAATACACAGTACAAAAGAGAAATCCGGGAAGTACAAGATCAGCTGACACAGGTAATACAAGAATTACGTATTTCAGAGGATACTCGCGCCCCAATACGGGAAGAGGGACACAGAAATACGGAACAGCCACAAAATAATAACACAGGGCATTTCGGAAGTTATGAAAGAAATTGGCAATGTGCACCGAATTTTGAGATGGAACGGCCGACACGACCTAACAATGACCGATATGCGACTCGCCGACATGATGATTTTGACTGTAAGCTGTTCATTACTACACGTAAATTCAAAACATTTAAGAATTCTGGCAACGACATTCATCCACAAGCATGGCTCCATCAATTCTCGCATTGTTTTCCTCCCAACTGGTCGTTAGAACACAGATTAGAATTTATGTGCGGCTACTTGGAGAATGAACCAGCTGTAAGAATGCGATCGGTAATTCACGATTGCCACAGTGAAGGAGAGTTTTACCATGCCTTCCTCTCAGCATACTGGTCTCAAGCCACACAAGACTGAGTAAAACATAGCATCATAATGATGAAACGTTTCGAACAATCTGAATTTTCCAGTCTTATGAAATATTTTGAAGACATGTTGCATAAGAATCAGTATCTTTCAAACCCATACAGCCCCTCAGAACTCATCCGCATTTGCTTACTCAAATTGCCTGAACATTTACGACATATTATTTTGGCAGGACGCTGCAAAGACGACATTGAAGCATTTCAGGGACTCTTACAAGAATTAGAAATTGACACTGACAATCGCGGAACGCGGAACCAGGAACACAACAATTACAGGTCACATCCGTCGCAATTCCGCGATGAAAGAAGTAATAACTGTACACGAAAAGGCTATTCTTACAACGCAAATCGTGACCAAAACAGACACCACCCATATGACAACCGCTGGCAGAGTAATAATAGTTACAGAGAAAGATCGCATTTCCGTAGTAATGAATATCACAGAGACAATCAGAGAAACAGACAATATGGGAACCAAAACAATTATTATCAAGAGAGACAGAGTAATTTCAGACGCAACAGTTCAGCGCGCAGTTACGATTCCGGGAGAAATTCTCCACCACATGACCGACAAAAAAGAAACTATGTAAACTACCGACAAAACGACAGACCTGAATTCCATCAGAACTGGCGAGCTTCAAACAGAGCAGGGCCCTCTTGACAAAGTGAATTTGTAGAAGTTAGGTCTCCTAATCCCAATAACGACGCGCGCCAACAAAGAGACAGACAATGACTCGCACAGCAGGCAGCCGCGTGCGCCCGCTAGCTCCGAGAAAAATAACATAAGACGCTAGCCTTGAGAAAAATTTTAGCATTCTTTACCGATGTATACAACATGATAATTGCTTTGAAGTTGAAACTCTGCGTACTAGGAAGAGTAAAGGTTTACACCACATTTCACAAGTAAAACCGTTTATTGAAAGATAATCTGCTTTTTAACTTTGTCTTTGCCATAAAACGTTTCACTTCACGTTACTAGTATGCTTCAGAAACTGTTACCATGCAACAATGTTTGAAGTTAAATATCCAGTCAAGAACCAAGAGAACTTATTTAAACAGAAATTACGAATGCATTGTTATTGCCAACAGATGACACAGTGTAATTGTGTGTGTACATTCTTGCTTGTCAGTTGCACGATTAGAACATTTACCAGTACTGCTAATGAGATTTTAATGCAACATTTTGGTTTACTTGAAAATACATTTGGGATTTAAAGTACTTTCTGTGAGATTAAAGATGACTTAGTATTTGGTTTCTTTGACAGCTACACGGTTATATTACGACACTACTAATGTGTGACATAATTTACATTGTTGCTTTTACGGTGTATCTGTTTTATATCTGCACAGTTTTTCTGAATTCTTCTGGAAAGCAAAACATGTTTTATTAGTAACTTTTGTGGTATAGCTACAAGGAGACAGCCTTTTCCACAGCACAACAATATGTTACAGCACAGTACTTTCATCGTCACAATAATAAGCATAATAACTAAGATATCTCTACGCAAAGCATTTCACTTTTGTTTATCATGAGGTAAGTACACTGGCTTCTGCAGAACTTAGCTTTCGGAGGAAAATAACTACGACACTTCCACAGAGATTATCTTACAACAAGATGCACATTTAGCGCTACAGGACACGCATTTCAGTGATTAATTTTGTACTTAAAACATTTATTTTTAAAGATTTTTGAATTACAAAGAAAGTTTTCCGTGATACATTTCATTCCATTGCTGTAATCTGTAACACCTGAGGGTATAATTACATTAATCCTCAGGGGGGTACATGCTTACTTTGTGTACCATGTGTTTGCCAAACACAAGGAACCCTAGCTAATATGGTATTTGCTTACACAACTTTACACATCGGTACCATATTTCTCTAACACACAAATTAGACAGCTATCTGATCATTTAACTGAGAGATAAACATTTTTTTAGTACATCAGTGACACATGTTTACGCAATACACAGTTGGGTAACTTCACACTTATGAAACTGTATTTTGTCTGTACTTTGTAAACTGTTCATATTTTTTCGGAACCATTGTGATACTATGAGAGCTTTGAATGATATATTTGGTAAGGGAGCATGATTTTAAAGTACGTTTGAGGTAGATGACACTATTGAAATGAGCAGAGAATTTTTTTTAGGTTTTGAAATTATTACAGAAAGCTACGACGTTTTTGAGATTTGACTGAGGTGTTATGATGTTATTATTACGACGATGATGTGTACTATGCTGTTGACATATGTTTATGATCAATAAGATGATGCTACCATATATGAGGAATAAGAAGTATGTTGGAAACCAAGAATCGTACTTTAAGAGTTATGAAATGTGTGTAAATGCGTGACTGTATCACAATGCTGACGAATATTTTATTTGGACACTTATATTTATAGGATTTTCTTTCTACACATTTGCAACGCTAATTCTTGACCTGTGAAATATTTTTATGTGAGACTGTCACTGTAGCGGAAACTGCTGTCGTAAATATTTCCGTAAGAAAGTTAAGTGACCACCTGCACATAATGCGTCGCGGGCACCCACCTGGGCGACAGCCGCCCGAAAAAAAGCTATTAGCCTTTCAGCGGCACAGGTAGAAAAATAATGGGGAGGCCATTATCCTCGCCACTGACATTCCTTTAGAGAAAGCATCGCATATACGACACGCTCATTACTTGGAAAGATACATCTGCACACCTGATTATGACAAGCGTCTTTCTACGAGAGTTGAGAGAATTTCTACTAACTTATGAAATGTCACATGACTATTGAATGATATTTTTATGCTTTGGTTTGTGTAATTGCTTATTTCATTTGATACCTGTTTTCCAGCTGTGTTACAGCATTAGTTTTACAAAATAAACTTAGATGCATTTGCTAATGTGAACACTTTCTGTCAACAGATCTATTAAATGATAATTTTGTAATCCACATTCTTAAAAAAAAGGAGCACTGGGAAAGCAAAGAACAATAAGAAGGGACTAGTAACAGTAACTGGACACATAATTTTCTTTTCAAGTACATGGTAATATTTTTTTTACAATAAGTTGTTGTGGTGCACCACTTTAATTACATAGACATTAAGATGTGAATATACATTTCCCTTATCTGCATTGTTGTTTTTACTGTAATATTTTTTCTGCTTGAGCTATGTCATGTTTAGGTATAAGTTGCTGCTGTTTGCCAGGCATACTGTTATTGAATTTGACTTTACATTATTCTGTTAAGCCAGTTTTACTAATGATTTATTTTTATTGTTTGCTGCACATTGCCTTAGATTAGTTGTAATATTACAATTGCTTTGCTAATTTCTTAATGCTGCTTGCTTCGCAAATCTGCGTTTTTTTTCATTGCTGTTTATATTAATTGTTTTATGTGATGCTGCATTGCCTCGTCCCTTAGTTTAGCATCTGAGCTCAGTAGATTTAAGTTAGCTTAAGAGGGGGTAGCCTATAAGAGAATGAGTTGCGATGAATTTGAAGAAATGCACTGAGAGGCTATACGAGAAAAGTACAGAAAGCAGGTATAGATAGGACTTTTGGAAATAATGAAGAACGAAGGGAGATCTCCGAGAAGTAAAGAAAGTTTTGTTTGCAAAATACTGCAGTAAAACAAACCCTGTCCTTTCCTGGTATTATTCCGCTGTATGTTTGTGTACCCTTGGGTATTTATGTTTTTCCTGTATTTATATGTTTATCTGATAAGACTTATATTGTAGAATTTTTCTAATACTAAGCTACATTCACTATGATGAGGAATACTGTTATCCTCAAATATAATTTGCATTAATAATATGTTATTTACCTTGTAAATATGCTTAGACATTATTTATTCTGTTTTGTTTTAATGCTCATGTGTAAAGTTGATGTTCCAAAAGTTATTCTGATATTTTATGTATGTACTTATGTCATAATTCCACTGATGTATATGTTAGTTCGACTCTTTTGTAAAGCCTGTACTACAAATGTTATCTGTATTGTTATGTTTTTAATGATGTATTTTGTACCTTTGTTATTGTATTCTTATGTTATAAAATTGTAATTGTCACCAGTTCATGATATTATTAACTTGTTAGTTACATTTCACTGCACACATTTCTGTTGGTCATAGTATATGGACAATATGTGAGAAGTTGGGACTGTTAGTGTTTGCACATGTGTTACTAATTCAGCAAGGGACTGGATAACAGCATTGCTGGTTCTAAGGACAATTCCAAAAAATTTTGTGATTGCACAAGTGGTGGTTTATGGACTTGCTATATTCTCCGCAAGACTCTTCGATGGTGATTGTGCATCTGCACAGTCGCAACAGATGGCTGCTGGCCGTCTCTACAAGGACTACAGTGGGTCTACATCTTTGATGATCCATGAATATCATTATTTCTACAAGGACTGCAGTGGGTCTGCACCTCTGGTGGCCCACCAATACCGTAATCTCTACCAGGACTACAGTGGGTCTGCTCTGTGATGACCTACCTACCAATACTCTTCAAAATTTCGACTGACTCTGCTGTGGGTTTGCTCTGTTGTGGCCCATTACCTGTATGCATGTCAAGAGTCAGCACTGTGTTTCCGTTGGAAGGACAACACTACTTCTTCAAGACTGCATGGAAATCCACTACTTCTGTGTGCATTTTCTTTTACTGCGCAGACTTTGAGAAAAACACTACTATTTTACCGTGATGAACGATCAGGACTGTCTTTATGGACTGTGAGAAAATTTTTGCTTTTGACCAACATTGTATCAATAAGTGTGTGCATTTGATTTCTTTGTTATTGTAATTATGAAAAATTTTTTTCAAATCTGTATTGGCCACTGCCCAACCCAATTTGTAAAATTTTTTGTGGGGAGCATGGGGGCTATGTAAGTAGGCTGTTTAGGTTTTTTTATTGGTAACGCCACCTCTGTATGAAAATCACTGGCTGTGCTGTGTGCAGTCTGTGGCTGCTTTGCATTGTTGTAATATTCGCCATTGTAGTGTTGGGCAGCGGCAGCTGGATGTGAACAGCGCGTAGCGTTGCGCAGTTGGAGGTGAGCCGCCAGCAGTGGTGGATGTGGGGAGAGAGATGGCGGAGTTTTGAAATTTGTCATGAACTGCTATATTTATATATGATGATATCAAGGTAAATACATTGTTTGTTCTCTATTAATATCTTTCATTTGCTAACTATCCCTATCAGTAGTTAGTGCCTTCCATAGTTTGAATCTTTTATTTAGCTGGCAGTAGTGGCGCTCACTGTATTGCAGTAGCTTGAGCAGCGAAGATTTTTGTGAGGTAAGTGATTTGTGAAAGGTATAGTTTAATGTTAGTCAGGGCCATTCTTTTGTAGGGAATTTTGAAAGTCAGATTGCGTTGCGCTAACAAAATATTGTGTGTCAGTTTAAGCACAGTCCTGTATAAATTGTTAAAAGGGGACGTTTCATAACTAACCTAAGGACATCACACACATCCATGCCCGATGCAGGATTCGAACCTGCGACCGTAGCGGTCGCGTGGTTCCAGACTGAAGCGCCTAGAACCGCTCGGACACCAATGGCCGGCTTTTTCACTTTGTCTCATTATTTTTTGCAGTGGCGAGGTGAGCAGCAAAATTCTGGGGTATAAGAATGCCTTCTAAATTTTTTTATAGCAATAAGAGATATAGTGTTTTCTTTATCCTCCTGAAAAATGTGAGATTTTGATAGTTTACCGTCTAACCTCCTTGCCTAGGAACGCCAGATGAAAGTTGAAATCGTCAAGTCCTGAATGAAAATTGCGCAACGGATAACTGGGGAGGGGAGCTTGAGAGCGCTACCTAGAGAGCGTGCCCTTTCTGTACGATACTAGGCAAGGGGCTGGAGGGCTCACGCTGATGTGTGGATCCCTGCATTCTATATCTTTTATTTTAAAAGAATTCCTTTAGCTTGACTTCTTTGTGATTTTTAAGGTATGTTAAAGATTGATGACAATTGATTACGTATTTATTTTAAATATTATCACTAGATTTTACAGCGATTGCAGCACTTGTTCCAGTTTACAGATATTACAATTTTACAACTTATAGCTCGGGTATATTATATACCAATCTGCACGCACTTTCCTACGGGCAAGACGGAATTGCGTTGGCCAAATGTATACCACCAAATCCTCCCAATATTTTACATAGGACATCCACTACGTGAGGAGGATAACAGGCAAACTGGGGACCAGATACATTAACACAGGGGGTCAAATTTCCTAAATTAACGAGATCATTCATCTCTTTACACAATCCGAAGCTGGAAATAAAAGAATTAGTACAAATATTCAAATAACTCTCTTCCATGCGTGAACATTGAGGCAGACGCACTGAGGGCACGTCTGCTCACTTACCCGTCTTCTGTAACCCTCCTAGAATATGGCGGGCACCCGGAGGTCTTCCTGGGCCCCGGTGGAGGGGGTAGTCGAACCACTTGGCCGTGACCAACCTCTCCATCCCAGATCTTGTGACACTGGAAAGATGGCTCTGAGCACTATGGGACTTTACTACTGTGGTCATCAGTCCCCTAGAACTTAGAACTACTTAAACCTAACTAACCTAAGGACATCACACACATCCATGCCCGAGGCAGGATTCGAACCTGCGGCCGTAGCAGTCGCGCGGTTCCGGACTGCACGCCTAGAACCGCTAGACCACCGCGGCCGGCCACTGGAAAGTCTTTGACTTTTACCTGCCTGTGCTGTCTCTCTGATCCTCTACCCAGGAGTAAGGTTGGCACTACTATACTACAGAACTACTTCCCAACAAAGATTTGGCCACGCTTTACGGGCCGGCCGGTGTGGCCGTGCGGTTCTAGGCGCTTCAGTCTGGAACCGTGTGATTGCTACGGTCGCAGGTTCAAATCCTGCCTCGGGGATGGATGTGTGTGATGTCCTTAGGTTAGTTAGGTTTAAGTAGTTCTAAGTTCTAGGGAACTGATGACCACAGATGTTAAGTCCCATAGTGCTCAGAGCCATTTGAACCATTTTTGAACGCTTTACGGAAAGGTGTGAGGAGGATTAGGAAAGTTCATGTGCAGATTCACATTCACGTACAAGAAATGCATAATACACGACACATATAAATACGTATTATGAAGCCTGACACATTTCTTTCCACCCGTCCACATGGGTTCTATTGCACCCGCGGCCGGCCGCGTCGTGTAATAAAATTGACTGCGGAGCCGCCTCTGTTTCTATTTCCCGGTGCGAGCGAGCAGCGAAACCTGCTGCTTATAGCGCGGAAACTACTGCACCGTTTCAATTTGACACTTGGCTCGTTTGACACTTACACTCTTCAGTTGATCTCAGGCGGAGACCCAAAACAATGCATAAAACATCATTTTATTACATTGTAGAAACAACGATTCATATGTTGTCGTATATCGCAACTCGTTGAAACCGTAATTTCCGACGCAGTGGTTTCCAAACAAGGCTGCCCTGAAAGCCTTTGTAGTCGTCATCTCATCAGCTGCCGTCGGTCACATAGCCTGACATCAGCGGTGACACACGCGCAGTGCGTTAAGTCCAGCAAATCATCTGCTTAACTTCTTTGTTTACACATTTATTTCACATGGCCCGATTAGGTCCTTCAGGCCCCTCTTATATCTACTGAGGCATCCTTACTTTGTTAACAATTCAGACTGTGTAGTATATGAACAGTATGTGATTACAAGTTTTGAAGTATGATTACAAGTTTTACAAGCGGCATCTCTCAGCTCGAACAGGAATTTGTATTTATACAGTTGTACACGGACCCATCTCACATATGAAAGCAGATAATTCGCAGTTTTTTACCTAATCTGGATATTACAAGGTATTGATGAGGAGCACTCTCGAACGTACCACACAGCTGTATAGATACTGATCTGTATCGGTATTTCATATATCTGAAATGAATGTAATGCCCTAGAGCATGACAATTTGTAATTGGAACATGTGGAATGCTCTCAGACTAGATTGATTTTGCTCATGAATCTATTACAAATCGACTGTATCTATTCTCATGGTATCATGACTGTTTTTATAATTGTCGTAACGACTGTGTTTCAAAAAATGTATTACTGCAAGTTTTCTGTTATTTCATACTTCATAACCTCTAAGTAAAAAGTAGACACAAATTGAGTTATAGCTCACTGTGGAATCTAGAAATGATAGCATTTTACCCAAAAAATGAGTAGACTGCGTGAAACAGCCTGTTCTGTGATCACCATATTGCTTAAGAAACTGCAACGCAGGAATCTGCTACCATTGTGAATGATGGTCTGCTGGATGACTCTACACAAAGGTCGCTAGAGGCGAGTTATGGAGCAAAAAATGTCAGCTGTCAGCTGTTTCAGTGGCGTCTTACAGGGTTCGCCACTACGTGATGTCAGGAGGTTCTATTGCAAGTCATACTCTCACGTTTTGTTTTGTACGTTTCATAACGCCAGTGCAACATAGCATCGCACTGGTAAAGTTGGACCTGCAGTCATGTACAGAACAACAACATTCTCTTGAATTACAGCCTGTTGTTGCTGAACATAAAAGAATTTTTCCCCAACATGTTCTAAAAGGCTGTAGTCTGTAATGTTATTTCATGTGTCTGAAGGGTGTATAATACCTACATGCATTTCAGTTTATTTACAGACACTGACTAGAACGCCAGGGACGCTCTCAAGCCATGTATTTTGGAGTTTAAATTCTCGCATTTTCTTTACTCCGATGACAGTTTCGAAATAATGAGGACATTCTGCAGTGATCAGTAGTTTTTGCAGGAAAATGTGGATTTTTTTTCGATTTTACGCAGGGTGGGATTGTATAGGAGATATGACGCTGTAAAGTACTGACCTCTATATCTTGATCATCTGTAATCAGTGGCAGTGCTGTAGTTTTTTTACATGTCGTTGGATATCGCAAAATAATGGGGGTGAGGCGAGAGAGAGAGATGCAAACTGTATCCTGCAGTTGAATGTAGAAAACTGTGCCGATTTTGTTCATAAAACTGAAAGAACATTGACGGCTCCTATTTTCGTGGAAATAAGATTGCTTTTTACTGTCATAACGATTGTGTGTGTTTTTAGTGTATGCTCGTTTATAAGAAGTGCATTGATGTTAAATGTAATTTGACAGGGAAGTGTTTTCCACCAGAGAAAAGCGAGTTCTTGCAGGAACAGTCTGCTGAAGGCATGGGAGCAAGTTCCATAGTAGGTTGCAGCAGACAAACAGATTTCAGTCAGGGTAGTTGTCATTTGTCTCTTGTTCCACGGCCCGCCGGCGTCGGAGCCTATTGTGTGTGTCAGCATTGTTGGCACTGACAGACTGGCTGGATCACGCAGCCACAGGCTCCGCCGGGGATTGTATTGGACTGAAGACTCTGCTGCCAGATACGGTGGGGGGTTGCAATCAGCATAGGTGGTGGCAGTGGCCTGTTCCCTAAGCAGCAGTCACGTGAAAAAGCGAGCTGGAGAGTTCTCTGGAATTTCGTTATTGTTACGGGGGGGACTCCAATCTTTGCAAGAAATACATTTAACAGATTGCAGGAATCATCCATCTGTAACTGATTTCCACAGACCAGAGGCAGCATATCTCTCTGCAGACCATCAGCAACAAGATAGAATAGGCCTTTATTCCTACCTACGCTGGAGAGCGGTAGTATGGGGGAGGTAAGACTGCTTCTAAGTTGGTTTGTTCAAGACTGCACATCGAGGAGAATACATGTGCAACTGCCGCCACACTCTCCTGTTGCAATCTCTTCGGATGATGATTTTTCCCAATCCCCAGTACATGTGTTGCATTATAACCTGTTGTTTATGAGTGCTGGTTTTTTCAAGACTATTTCGATGTGTAATTAGAACACTGAAGCAATTTGCGTCAGTTGTGGCAGCATGTATTGGTATTCCTGAATTTCGACCATCTGCGCTGCAGGGTGATTGTTGAACAATGCAGCGGGAGGCTCATGTAGCAAACTCTTATGTCAAACAGCGATAGACTCAATCCTGGGCTGTATGCTTACAGGAAATACAGTTATGGAACTCCTATCGCCGGCCGCTGGTGGCCGAGCGGTTCTAGGCGCTTCAGTCTGGAACTGCGTGACCGCTACGGTCGCAGGTTCGAATCCTGCGTCGGGCATGGATGTGCGTGATGTCCTTAGTTAGTTAGGTTTAAGTAGTTCTAAGTTCTAGGGGACTGATGACCTGAGATGGTAAGTCCCATAGTGCTCAGAGCCATTTGAACAATTTTTTTGAACTCCTATCTGTCCAACACCAGCATCTTGTCAGTTGACCACAATTCCCACCAAAAACAAAGATATTACCTTTCACCCCAGCCTAATTACATAACTGGTACCAATATTTAATTCATGTTCCCAACCAAAAAAATAAATACACCAACCTAACCTTCCTCACCTGCATCTGGACAGTTTCTATGTGCTGGAGGGGTACACTTGGGCTCTCTGTGCAGAAGGACTGGAGTTCAGGTCCCAGAAAGAAAGGGCACCACCGTTTTGAATTTCCCGCCAAACCACTGGCGGGGGGGGGGGGGGGGGGAGGACGGTGACGTCAGCAAAGATATTCCCGCCATTTCTGAAATTCCCACCATTTTTTGAATTTGTCACCAAAATTCTAAGTTCCCACCAAAATTCGAAATTCCCACCAGTAGTTTAGGTGGGAGAAAAGAAGGGCTGGAAGGGGGAGGGGGCAGGAAACCATGTGCCAGCTGGGGAAAACACATGACATCGTCTGAGGTGGGGCCTGGGTGTGGGGGTGGCGTGTGGGGGTGGGGGTAATTAATTGATCTATTTAATTAATTTGAATATCAGTTTGATATCGAAAGTAGGGCAGAGCCCCATCACTCTACTACCATAGCAAACAACCCACGCACCACCTTGCCTGATGGTGAAATAGTGCTTATGAGGGCGTTCTGAAAAGTAATGCCTCCGAATTTTTTATGTGGAAGCTCTTAGGGCCCAAAGCTCTTTAAATAAAACAAACGTAGTTAACATTCAGTATCTTTATTCTTGATGTCTACATATTTTCAGCCCTCTGCCAGTAGAGGGCTCAGAATTGTAGCGTGTAACATGGTGATGTCTGAAGTAATTATGTTGGCGTATAAGTAACCTATTTTCAAATTCGAAGATTCTTTCACACCCTCTCCTTTAGCATGACAATGCCAGGCCACACACGAGCCCTGCGATGTCTACAACCATCGGACGGCTTAGATTCACTGTCATCGATCATCCACCATACAGTCCCGCCTTGGTCCCATCCAGTTTTCATCTGTTTCCAGAACTGAATTACCACGTTCATGGATTTCACTTTGATAGTGATGAAGCGGTACAACCAGAGATGAGGCTGTGTCTCCGTCAATACAGTCAAACCTTCTATAGTGGCGGTATGAACAAACTGATCTCTCTTTGGGAGAAATGTGTTCGTCGCCAGGGTGACTATTGAGGAATAAACATGTAGATATGAAGAATAAGGATGTAGAATGTTAATAGCGTTTGTTGTATTTAAATAATTTTATGAGTTTTCAGATAAAAAATTTGGCGGCGTTACTTTTCAGTACGCCCTCGTAGATTTGTGGTTAATGAAGAAATTGTTGCGAGATTCAATAACAGATAGCTCTGAATACACTTGCTACTAGTCAGTATGCATTACACACTCTGGTTTTCTTAAAACTGATACTGGAAGAACTATACGTCTGTGTGGCGCGGCTGTTTGCTGGTTCGGTTTGCAAAGATTTTTGACGTGAACATGTCTGTTCGCTCGTCGTTCAAACTCTTTTGTGACAAAATACCATCAGATTTGAATTACCTGTAAGACCAATAATGCATAAACAGCGACTGAGTTTGCAACGGATAAATCATGTCTTGTATTCGTTTGTCTCGCAATATTTGTTTTGCCTGAGAAGTCATCGTGACAGTGTAGGCGCACGCTCGTCACTGTTAAGAATTAACTTTGTGTAAAGTTATACACCGATGAGCCAAAACTTTACGACCACTGCCCACCATGAAGTTGAATTCCTCCTGGTGATGATCGGCAGCAACGAAAAAATGTAAGTGGAAGAGAGATGAATGGGCAGTCATTATAGTGAAGACGAATGGGCAGTCATTATAGCGAAGACACGGGCAGCAGAAGCGAAAATCCCCTGATACAAGCGGTTCTGAAAATGGGCACATTGTTGTGGCGCTGCAGTTGGAGACGAAAATCTCCGAAATGGCGAAACTGGTCGCCTGTTGGCGTACTACTGTCGTGAGCACCTATGGAAAGCGACTGAAGGATGGTGAAATAACGCGTAAGTCGTATGGTATTAGACGATCACGTCGCATCACAAAACGCAGAGGTCGGAGGATCCCCCACTGTGTAATACAGGATAGGCAGCTATCTGTGGCAAATCCGAAGACAGAATGCAATGCTGGTGTAGGCACAAGTGTTTCCGAGCACACCGTCCAAAGGCCATTGTAGACCATGGAGCTCCACATCGTACGACTCCTGCGTGTTCCTGTGTTGACCCAACGACATCGTCAGCTATGAGTGCAGTGCGCTGAGCATCACTCAGTTTTCACAATGAATCGATAGAAACGTGTCGCCTGTCGAATTAATCGCATTTCTTATTACACCTGGCCGTCATCCAGGCAAATGGCTGCACGAAACATGCACCGTGCCGCAGATACAGGCCGGTGAGGGCAGAATTATCCTACGGTGTACACTGAGTAGGACATCCATGGGATCTGTGATGGTAATCGAAGGTATCATGACAGCAGTGAACTACGTGAACATTATTGAGCACCATCTGCATCGCTTCATGTTTGAAGTCTCCCCCTATGGCGATGAAATCTTTCAGCAGGATAGTTGTCCGTGTTGCAAGGTCAGAATCGTGCTGCAGTGGTTTCAGAGGCAATATATTGAACTCACACTGATGTCTTGACCAGCAAATATGCCTGATCTGTATCCATTGGAAGACATATCAGACGCCAGCAGCGTGCCCGTAAACCACCATCCTATAATCTATGGAAATTGCTTGACCTGTGCATAGATATCTGGTGTCACATTCTTCTGCAATCCTGTAAAGGACATGTAGAGTCCGTGACAAGCAGAATCGCTGTTGTAAAGTGTCTGCAAAGTGGAACGTCACACTATTAAACAGGTGATAATAATGTTTTGGCTCATCGGTGTATCTTGGCGTGGTGTCAAAACATGTGTAACTAGATAGTTGCATCTTGTACCATTATGAAGAGCTTACAGAGCGTTAATAGGACCAAAAGTGATAAAATAATAATATTCGCCAGATTGTAAGTAAAAATTTGATGTTAAATTGAAAATTTCAAAGTAATGAAAGATTTCATTTCATGTGACTCTCGCATACGCTAGGAATTACAGAAAACGCAAATCAGCGGCTAGCTCGCGTCGAAAGGAATCCAAAAAGCCAAAAAACCTAGTGTGTGAGCTGTGGCAGAGTCGAAAAGAAAACGAAAAAGAAGTAAAAGCGGTTACGTAGCCGGTCCATCGAATATACCGCTGCCATCAAGAGTCCAAACTCGTTATTTATGTATTCTATAACCATTAAAACACTCTTTATAAGGACTGTATTAAAGAGACTGATACTTAAATTACATATTAATACGAAATATTTGTTATGATATTATGGCGAAGTTTCCATCAAAAATCTAAGGTGCGGATCCAAACGGGAACATTTTTTTAATTTTTTTTATGACGGTGCAGCTGCCCTCCACTGACCCTTGCTGGATATGTTACTTCGCCGGTAACGAGGCAGATATCACAGTGGTTAGCACGCAAGATTCGCATTCGGGAGGAGATTCACTTCCTGCCATCCAGATATAGGTTTTTCATGATTCCGCTAAATCACTCGAGGTAGAGGCCGGGATAGTTCCTTGGAAAAGGCACAGCCGATTTCCTGTCCCATCCTTGACACCGTCCAAGCCTGCACTCCGTCTTTAGTGACCTCGTTGTCAACAGGACGTTAAACACTGAACTTCCTATCTCCATTTCTTTCCTTTGGCTCTGTATATCGTAGTGCGGAACACCTGTGTGGGTGGCAACGCTAAATCACTCGAGGTAGAGGCCGGGATAGTTCCTTTGAAAAGGCACAGCCGATTTCCTTTCCATCCTTGACACCGTCCAAGCCTGCACTCCGTCTCTAGTGACCTCGTTGTCAACAGGACGTTAAACCCTGAACTTCCTATCTCCCTTTCTTTCCTTTGGCTCTGTATATCGTAGTGCGGAACACCTGTGTGGGTGGCAAACGCGAGGGGCCTCGAGGGCGTCCAGAAGTGACGAAGCTACGGCCTCTAGAGTCGCAGTAAACTTTTACATAAATATCCGTACAGATCCGCATTTCTTTTTTGAGCTACTGCAAACACGCAGAGCCAAGAATTTGCCCACTGCGTAGTGCCAAATGCGCAGCTGGCGAGCAAACGAATCTTGCGATGAGCTGTTCCGTTTACTTTTCGTGCGCGGCACATCAGAAGCCGACTTTTTTCCTCAGCAGCAGACAGGGTTCAGCAGAATCTGCAACTCTCCACAGTAATGAAGCGAAGTTACCAACTCCGCTGATGTTGAACAAACAGACGTGACACCAAGTGCCAACACCTGCAAAACATCCACAGTGAGGGACATCTTCACTCTGTCTGGGCAGCACGTTTCACGGCCATAGAATGTTCTTACTCTGCATTAAGAGGAATCAGCTTAGAGGTTAACGTCCTGTCGATGACGAGGTCATTAGAGATGGAGAATAAGATTGGTCTGTATCTACATTTACATTCATTGACGAGCTAAAACATTATGACCACCTGTTTAATAGCGTGTTGGTGCACCTCTCGAACGCAGTACAGCAACGGTTCTAAGTGGCGTGGCTTCAAAAAGACCTAGGAAGGTTTCCGCCACTAGATATATACACAAAGATCATGCAGTTCCTGTAAGTTAAGGACCAGTGGTTTGTGAGAGCAGACCTGACGTCCCATATCTATCGGGTTCAGATCAAATTAATTTGATGCTCAAGAAATCAACTTCAGTTAATTATTATAATCTTCAAGCCACTGTAGCATCACTCCGATTTTGTGACACGGACAGCTATACTGCTGGAATATGCCATCGCCGCCGGGGTATTCATCAAACATGAAGGGATGCGGGTGATCAGCAATAATGTTCGCGTAATTTTGAGGGTACAGATATCGATACATGGCCGTATGTATCGAATCTTATCCTTGCTCATCTCTGTCGGACCGTATCTCAAAGGTGGCGCGAGCATGCCTCATCACCCGAGTAGAGGAGCATTTTGGCGCCTGCCTATTTGATACACGGCAGCTGGTCGGAGGAAGTCCGGCGAATGAGTTGCAGGTGAGCACGGTGTGTACACAATCACGGATCCGAATGCGGTAAGTAGGCGCGAATGTTAATAACTGTCGATTCATGGTAGTTTTTTATGAAATGAGGCAACAAATGATACACAATCTGATCAGAAGTATACAACTCCCAAATGTAATGACATGCTCACTAGATTCCACAAGAGGCGGACCCGTCAGCATAAAAGGAGGTGGCGAGTATTGTGTAGTCATTAGAGAGGCAGTAACAGCAAAATGGGTCGACCAGGAGAGCTCAGTGACATCGAACGTAGACTAGACATTGGATGTGACACGAATAACAAATCCCTAAGCGATATTTCAACCATTCTGATGTTGCCCAAGACGACTATTCGTGATGTGATTGTGAAGTGAAACTCGAAGGAACAACCACAACTAAACCAAGACCGGGCAGATCTCACGTACTTACTGACAGGAACCGTTGAGCATCACCGAAATTTGTTGGAAATTTGTGGTAAGTTCCTATGGGACTAATCTGCTGAGGTCATCGGTCCCTAGGCTTACACACTACTTAATATAACTTAAACTAACTGACGCTAAGGACAACACACACACCCATGCCCGAGGGAGGATTCGAACCTCCGACGGGGGGAGCTGTGCGAACTGTGGTAAGGCACCCCTTAACGCGCGGCTACCTCTCGCGGAAGCATTACCGATGTTGGTTCTAAAAAGTCGCATGAAATTAGGGGACGGAATCATTCGTGAGGTCCAAAGTACTATCAACAGTTCAGCTAACACAATTACTGTGCGTAGGGAGTTACAAAGAACAGGATACAATAGTCGAGCAGCTCCTCATAAGCCACACATTTATGAAGCGACACTTGATGCTCTGTAAAGAGCGATGTCGCTGTACAACGGATGAATGGAAGCGGTTGATGTGGAGCGATGAATCTCCCTACACCCTGTGGCAATCCGATGTAAGAGACCGAGCGAGGTGGCGTAGTGGTTAAACACTGGACTCGCATTCGGGAGGACGACGGTTCAATCCCGCGTCCGGCCATCCTGATTTAGGTTTTCCGTGATTTCCCTAAATCGCTCCAGGCAAATGCCGGGATGGTTCTTTTGAAAGGGCACGGCCGACTTCCTTCCCAGTCCTTCCCTCATCCGATGAGACCGATGACCTCGCTGTCTGGTCTCCTTCCCAAACAACCCAACTCCGATGTAAGAGTATGGGTTTTGCGAGTGCCTGGAAAAAGTTACCTGCCATCATTTCTAGTGCCAACACTGAAGTATGGAGGAGCTGATGTTACGATATGGGAGTATTTCTGATGGTTAGGGTGTGGTCCCCTTACTGCGCTTAAGAAAACGCTAATTGCGGAAGTATACGGACACAGTACAGTAGAGGAATAGTTCGGAGACGATGATTAATTGTGTCAGCATGGCAATTCACCCCATCATAAAGCAGCATCTTTGAGGCAATATTTTGAGGACAATAGCTTTCTTGAAATGGACTGCCCCGCCAAGAGTCCCGACCTGAACCCAATGGAACACGTTTTCGATTAGTTAGAATGTCAGCTTTGCTCGAGACCCCACTGTCTTGCATCACTACTCTGATTTCGGCTCTGGAGGATGAATGGGCTGCCATTCCCCCACCGACATTCAGACAGGTCTGTGATAGTGTCCCCAGCAACGTCCAAGCCGTCATAAGGGCGAAGGATGGACTGGTCCCATATTAATTTTCACTAACAGATGTCCGGACACTGTTAATCAGATAGTGTATTTTGCGGCGACCTGACTGAATCAGAAAAGCAATTGCTAACTCGAGTGGAATTGTGGAATCGTTTTAATGCTAATGTACTGTGAATTAACTTTAACCATCACAGAGACGCTATATATAAACGTAGAGTATATTGAGTATGGCGTCTACTAAACACTGTTCTGGTTTCAAGAGATCTTTATTATCATTTTGATGTGTTACTTAGTTATCTAGAGTAATGAGAGGAGGAGTTGATGGGTCACGTCTTATTTAAGCAAATAGTTTTGAGCATTAGAAGAGTAATGCGTGTACTTTGGGAGCAAAGCTGTTCGTCAAGCTGTCAATATCAAGAGTGTGATCCCAAACCAATACGACAGCAAATTAAACTAATCTGTATTCAAAAACCCACACTAATCTAAAACCGGTTTGGGGTGATACACACTCCAAAGCTGTCATGGTGCTTTCGATTACAACAGCAGGTCCCATGGTAGAACAGCGGAATAAACCAACCACTCCCTCGCTCCGAGAGCATAATACTGCCCCCATCGTCTTGCGGCTGTGGCGCGGTGCATTTTTCGAGCAACCATTCGTCTGAATAACAGGGTATCTGGACACGAACATCGACTTTGAGTAACAAAAAGCATAGTTAATCTGACCAGGTGAGACATTTCCATTGATCCTCTGTCCAATCTCGATGATTCTGCGCTCTCTGCAAGCGTAAATACCGGCGTCGCTGGATCAAACTCAGAACACGTAGGTGTCCACTGCGGAGCTCCGTGCATTGAACGGTGTCCCTTAAATACGTTTGTCTGCAGTAGAGTTGTGCGCTGTCGACAGATCTATCACAGAGGACAGGCTATCCGCTGACAGCCACATTTCTTTACCATTACGAACATTTTTGTACATAGTTCTCCCACATGTTTGAGGAAGAACAGATGTTGACAGCGGGGCTCAAAAAATGGCTCTGAGAACTATGGGACTTAACATCTGAGGTCATCAGTCCCCTAGAACTTAGAACTACTGAAACCTAACTAACCTAAGGACATCACACACATTCATGCCCGAGGCAGGATTCGAACCTGCGACCGTAGCGGTCGCGCGGTTCCAGACTGAAGCGCCTAGAACCGCTCGGCCACACCGGTCGGCGCAGCGGGGCTCCTTGAGACGTTCCTGTTTTGTAGTCATGCTGAAGTACCCCGTAGTTCTCTTCTTTACGTTCAATTATACTTTGTTTTTTCGGTACGATGGTTTGTAAGGTGTAATTGGCGTTGGAGACGATGAATGTTTGACTCATGTCTCCGTCGGGTTCTGAAAAACGCCATATGCTCATCGAATTAGGCTATTTGTACATTTCGAGCACTGGAAATGTCGCTGATATAGATTATGAATAAAAGAGAGGACAACACTGATCCCTGGGGTAGGCCAGCGTTTGAAGTTGTGTCTTCTGAATGTTGTCCTTCAACGTGTATGGAAATACATCTTCTGTGGAGGAGGCAATTAGTCAGGTATAACAGTCCGTTATACTCATGGCCTCCTGAATTTTCCTGATCATGTTCGCTTTCCGACTTGGCGGTGGTTCGAGTCCTCCTTCGGGCATGGGTGTGTGTGTTTATCCTTAGGATAATTTAGGTTAAGTAGTGTGTAAGCTTAGGGACTGATGACCTTAGCAGTTAAGTCCCATAAGATTTCACACACATTTGAACATCTCTTTCCGAAATTTATCATTGGCGCATGCAATGTCCAGGAAGATGGCGGCTGTTGACTCTGTTGACTTTGTGCACTTTTAGTTCTCTGTGATATGCTTAGTTAGTAACAGCAGTTGAACTTTTGTAGAGACCTATGATAGGGAATTGTTCTGGGAATTTCTTTTCGTCTTATGCGAGGGGTTCTTCTTGATTACCCGTTCGCATATCTTGCTCAGGCAACTAAGAAGACTTATATAGGTCGATGGTTTGCAGCTTTTGTGAGATCTCTGGCTCTCTTTGGCATCGGAATTACCTTCCCTTCTTTATATGTGTCTGTTCATTGTAAATGCGAGTTAATGGTACCAATGGCTTCTTTGGGAAATTTTCAGCGTGCGTGTTTGAGACTTTATCAGGACCTGGCGCACTGGCGTTGTTCACTTTTCTGAAGATACTTCTCATTAGTGATGATGTAGTGAGACATGGAGGTGGAAGCGTTGTCTCGGTGCGAATACGCTCGGCTGTTTGAGTTTTGGTACATGCGTATTCCCTATCCACAATGCCCAGAAACTCTTGCAGGAGTGGTGATTTCTACTCGAATATTGTCACGAAGGTCACTGCTTTCCACAGAGTGTCCGCTGACGGACCTTGTGGTGTCAGCAGCGGTTGTTCAGGTGTGTTTTTTTTTCCGTAAGTGCTGCACCAGGCGCGATTCATCTTCTCCTTTTAGCGGAAAGCTGGACATCATGGTTTCCCATACTTCAGTTTTTCTTTCACAGTGATGTTTCCCTAAGTTCCATTGGAGATGGTGCGTCTTCCTGTGGTACCGAGAGTTTCTTTCCATAGTTTTCGATAATGGTGTTCTGGAAATTTATTTCTTCGATCTACCTACCAACTGCCTCTGGTAGATTGTATTTTGGGTTATTGTTGTCGAGGCTAACTTGTCTGCCTTTTGTATCTCATTGGTTACGTACTCAGCTGCTGTTTCAGTCTCTTCAGTCATGGTGAAGGCATGTGAAGGACAAGTATTTTTACTTAGGTACCCTTTCCACTAGTGCCAGTTTGTCCCCTTTTGCATCCAGCTCCGTGCGATCGTGGTGGCTCGAAGGAGTACTCCTAGGACCGGGTCGTGATCAGACGTGAGTTCATTTATCGTTTTTAGCAATGGGTCTCTTTCTATAATTTTTGTAACTGTCATGTCCAGGTCATCAGGACGATGGTTAGCCACCACTGGCACATGTATTGGTTCTTCAGGCCGAAAACTTCTATGTCCACCTATCTTTCAAGCGCAGCCAGTTGTACTCCTTTCGGACTGACACACGATTTCCAGAGTTTGCGCTTTGCGTTTATGTCTCCTCCAATAAAAGCATTGCCATAGTTGGTATTTATTGTCTAAAGTATGGGCCTTCCATTGCGGGGTCTGGTCATTGGTACATTGCAGTGAAGGTTACATTCCCCATACTCGTATAAGCTGTAACTGCTGTAGCTTCTAGTTCTAGCAACTGAGGCTTTATTGGACACGCACTGGCGGAGGAAGATGGCAGTTCCACCTCCCAGCTTGTTTCTCCTGTCTGATCTGTAACCAGTCATGTTTCACAGGCGGAGCTCTACTGTAGCCTTGAGATGCCTTTAGGAGCGTAGGAGAATGTCTATCTTGTGCTGAGTCATGAAGTGCTCGAGTTCTTCCTTTTTATTTCTCATACCAATTGCGTTCCAGGTGCCAATTACGATGCCTATTCGAGACTGATTTGCTTTAAACTGGTAATGAAGTGAGTGCTTCCACTAGGATTAATATTATTAGTGCCTAAGCACTTCTTTCATTTTCTTCCCAGTTGCGATTAGAGTAGCCAGAAGGTTTCCTTTTTTGGTTGTTCAGATTAGTTAAGTAATTTCTCTAACGGCATCACTCTCTTGTACGTGCTTCGAAACCGCCGTGACTGTCGTTCTCGACGGTATGCTGTCGCTCAGGTGTACGATCGTGTTCTTTGTTGTGTCCTCAATGCTGACTTTTTTGACTTGCTCTGGTGTGGTTCGATAGTATCGAACGACTTTCGGCGGTGTCGACTTCTTCGTTTGTTTTAAATCGTTACCTTGTTCTTTTCCTGGTGTTAGGATTAATGCTTGTCTGCCTCTATATAACGCAGGATGATTTTCTGGGTAGATGGAACATTTTTCTAGGCCTCTCTTGGCAATTAACACTTTCTAGTGTAGTGTTGCTTTCTGTATTCGACTCATCGTTACGGTAGCCAGGAGTAATTGTTTGTGTGTGTCCGTTGCTGGCAACGTTTACATTTTAGTGGTTCACTTCTTGGCGCATAGTCTTGCGCCTGCAGTATGTAACAAAAGACGTAACGTACATCACACATGGCATCAGACGTCGTGGAATTAGGTAACGTTACTGCGAAAGTTATTAATGGGATTAGTTTTCCACATTCCGAATCTTCTCGTTTGTGTTGGTGGACTTCCAGTACATCCTGGCCTTGCTCTTTTATGTCCTTTTCAACCTCTTTTCCGTTGCTTCGGGCGGGAGGTCCTTGATCACCACTTCCTTCAGTGTCTTTGATGGGTCCTTGTAAGTATGGAGGGACTGGTGCGTGCCCTGACAGAATCTGAAAATTATCCCATAGTCTTCCGTATAGTCTAGGTAATATTTAATTCAATCGCTTTGACAGTGCGCTCTAAGGCTGCCGTTGACCACATTTTGAGCTCCCTAGTCAACTGCAATGGGGTGTCGACGTTATGCAATGCTAATGGAGCAATGTTATATCTTCTCGATTTTATTCTTCTCTTTGTCTTGGGTTGCCTGTTCCGTTTCTTCTTCCCCAAGGTTCTCAAATTTATTTTGTGTCTCGTTGCTCTGTCTCCCATTTTGGGATTCTAAATGTTGTGCTATTTTTAAGCACTGTGTCATTTTTCCCGTAACTTGTCGGAAAGGTTGTTCCTCTTCAGCTATAGTCTCGTTCTGATATTCCATTTCTTCCTAGTAAGTTGCTTCTTTGCTTTCATTCGTCTCAGAATCACTTCTAAGGTCGTCGATCCCGCCCTCAGACTCAGAATATGAGTACAGCGGCACGTTTTGTTATGCTCGTCTATTCAACACCTACATTAGTTCTCCTCAGCCACCTAACGGTGTGTGGCACAGAGTACGTCTCGTACCACTACTCCATTCGAGAATGGCGGTTCGAGTCCTCCCTCGGGCATGGATGTGTGCGTTGTCCTCAGCGTAAGTTAGTTTAAGTTAGTTTAAGGACTCCGTAAACTTAGGGACCGATGACCTCAGCAGTTTGGTCTCATAAGACCTTACCACAAATTTCCAAATTTTCGAGAATGGCGCTTGGGAGGAATGATTGTCGGCAAGTATTTGTATTAGCTCTAATTTCTTAAATTTTCTCGTCGTTGTCACTCTGCGAGATGTATTTGGGAGGAAGTAATATGTTGTCCGATTCTTCCCGGAAAGTCCACTCCCGAAATTTCAGCAAGTAAACCTCTCCGTGACGCACTGCGCATTTCTTGTAGCGTCTGCCACTCGAGTTTGTTGTACTCTGTAACGCTCTCGTGCCGATTAAACAATTCCGTGATGAAAAGGCCCTCTTTTCGTTGGATCCTCCCTATCTCCTCTATCAATATACCTGGTAAGGGTCCCAGATTGACTAACAAAACTCAAGGATCGTTCGAACAAATGCATTGCAAGGCACCTCTTTCTTGGATGAGTTACATTTCCTTAAGATTCTTCCTGTGAATCTCAGACTGGTATCTGCTTTCCCTCCTATTTGTTTTATGTGGTCATTCGACTTAAGATCTCCCTGAATAGTTACTCCTAGATATTTTATGGTAGATACTGTTTTCAGCAATTTGTCGCCAGTATTGTAGTTGTACAGTACTGGATTTCTTTTCCTTTGTACGTGCGATATGTTACATTTTTTGACGTTCAGTGTCAACGGGCAGAGCCTGTATCATTCATCAGTTCTCTGTACGTTATTCTGCAAATCGGTGTTGTCTTCTGGCGTTGCTACTTTCTTACAGTCAACCACATTATCTGCGAACAGTTTTAAAGAGCTTCCGATGCTTTCTACTAGATCATTTATATGCATTATAAATTGTAACGGTCCTATCACACCTCCTTGGGGTGCTCCGGAAATTATCATAACATCTGTCAATTTTGTTACATTAAGAGCTACGTGTTGAGTTCTGTTTGCAAGGAAGTCTTGAATCCAGTCGAAAATCTGGTCCGATACCCGGTAATAACATACTTTTTCACCAAACAGGAGTGCAGGACGGTCTCAAATGCCTTCTTGAAGTGAAGCGGCATCGATCCGGGCGCCGTTGGCCACAGTGCTATGTATGTCGTGGAAGAAGAGAGCGCCTTGAGTTTCGCAAAATCTCTACTTGCGGAATCCGTGTTGATTTTTATAGAGGAAATTTTCGTTCTCCAAAAACGTCATAATTCGTTACCATAACATATGATCCATAACTCTACAACCGATCGACGTCAACGATGTAGACCTAGAAGAATGTGCATCTGTCCTAGCAGCCTTCTTGGAAACGGGAATGACCTGCTCTCTTTTCCATTCGCTAGGTACCTTCCGTTACTCCATCGAACTATACGATAATATTTGTAACATCTTACAGATCATTCATTGTTACTGTAGTCTTTCTACTACTAAGCGATTGTTGTTGCTTCTCTATTCCACGATCACTTATCTCAATATCTTCCATTTCGATGGTTGTACGATGATTAAATGGAGGGACAGTATTACGATACATGGCGAAACACTGTCGGAAGGCGGATTTCAGAATTTCGTTCTCCTCTCTGTTATCTTCCATTTCGATATCAGTATAGTGTCTGAGTGATTGAATAGATGATTTCCAACCGCTTACTGATTTTACATAAGACCACAACCTCTTATGGGTTTTACTCATATCGGTTGACAAAATTTTGCTTTCAAAATCATGGACCGCTTCTCTCATTGCTCTCTTTAGGCTCATTTTCGCTTCGTTCAGCTTTTGTTTGTCAGCCAGGTTTTGACTTCTCTTGAATCTGTGATAAAGCTTTCTTCGTATACGTAGCAGTTTTCTAACCAACATGGCTCGTAAACCACGGTGGGTCTTTCCCATCCCTTGAGACCTTGCTCCGAACGTACATTTCTAAGACTTACTGAACAATGTTTTTATGTCTTTTCCTTTGTGCTGCACATCTTCGTGCTCAGCACTGAATATTTGATGTTGACTATTCACATACTCTGTATCTATGCACTCTTGCTAAGAAAAAATATTTTCCCATCTTTCTTAACATTCTATTTAATATCCGTAGTCATAGTTGCTATCACAGCCATATTATCGTTGATACCTTCGTCTACGTTACATTACTCAATATGTTCAGATCTTTTTGTTGCTAGGAGGTCTAGCATCTTGCCTTCACAAGTTGGTTCTCTCATTATCTGCTCGAAGTAATTTTCGGACACGACATTCACAATAACGTCACACGAATCCCTGTCTCTGGCACCAGTTTTGATGCTATGAGTCTCCTAATCTATACCTGGTAAGTTGAAATCACCTCATTTTACAACGGCATGATCAAGAACGTTATTAATGATATTCTGCAAGCTCTCTCTGAAGAGCTCTAACACTACAGCTCCTGACATGGGCAGTCTATAAGAGCTCTCCAAATACCATTTTTAACCGGCCTTTGATGCTTAACTTTACCCAGATTAATTCAAATTCGAGATCTGTGATAACCTCGCTAGGTACTATTCAGTTCTTTACTGCAAAAAATTAGCCGGCACCACTGGCGACTAACCTGCCCTAATGATAAATATTCCAGTCCAAAATTCGGGTTCAGTTGCTATTCACTACTGGTTTCAACCAGCTTTCTGTTCTTAGTACTACCTGAGTATTGTAAGCTTCAATTAGTGGTGTTATTTCTGGGACCTTACCCTGGATACTTCTGCAGTTTACAAATATTATATCAACTTTTTCTATACCCGATCTGCGAGGACTGTAATATTTCTAGCTTTATAGCCATCATTTTGAGCTGCAAGAAGCTTTATTGGAGCAGTTGAGAAGGCAACAGTGGGAAGATGACGTAATGTGATGTGAGATACCGGTGACATATAGTTTATTCGGTATTGGTATCGTGAGAAAGACCGCGTAAATTGTGGTCGTTCTCCGCCATTGGTTGCTGTGTTCCGAAGTAACGCGCCAAAATGATAAACTTCTGTTATTAATGTTAAAAAACTAAACAGTGAATTTACTCTCATTTCATATAAAACCTCTGTCAATAGCAAGGTATCATTCCATTATTTCAAAATTGTTAATTACCTGCAGAATAATAAACAACTGCTAAATGAAAAGGCAGACGAAACACTTCGGAGATCTTCGGGTCGCTCCCAACTTGGTTGACGGATGAGTTGGTTTGGCTGTCAGATCAGAGCTCCATCGCCAGTCTCGGAGAACAGACATGTTGTCTGCAGCGGTCGGTATCAGTTAAGACTTAATTAGCAATCTCTGGTCTGTAAATGTAAGAGCTCGATCGGCAGTTAAGGAGGACAGACATGTTTTCTGACGCGGTCGTTATTGGTTGAGAACTTATTAGCTGTCTCTCGTTTTGCACATGTAATTGAGAACTAGTTTGATAGTAATTACGCAAACATGTAGTTCATTATTTTGTTTATTCTCTGTGAGAGTGTGAAAATTGGAATTTATTCGTAATTCATAAAGTGGACTATAATTGTGCAGTTTCTCGTATTTTGCTAGCAAAAGCGAGTAGCATCTCGTTTATACAGACCAATTCGAAATTTAATTATTCACACAATACCAGTTTTTCGCTAACAGTTTCGGATTGACGATCTCGCTAACAGTTTCCGATTGACGACCTAAGTGTTGTTTTTTTGCGCAGGGGACAAAAACTGTAGAAGACTGCAGCTTGGTGAACATTATTCAGAACTTATACATTCCACTCCGGGCGGTGGAAGCAACTAGGCATCTCACGTGTACTGCAATCTTAGTACAAGTGAGATCAGTGACACGTCATCTGTGGTAGTACAAAGAATGTATCAAAAAAGGAAATTTTCGATGAAAGGGATTTATCACTCTCACATAAATCACTCTCGCTATCTGACTCTTTAACTTGCCATAGGACGAGCATTCTCTGAGAACATTGTCACTGATGTATCTTCAATTTGGCAGGAAATTCGTCTATTCATTATGTCCTTTCCCTTTCTCGCTTCATTTGTCTCTTCGCTCGTCGTTTTGTTCTTTCCTGATTCGGCGCTGGTAGGTTGAATTTCTTCATAAACTGCGTGTAGTACGGTGTCTTCTGTTCTATTGGCTCGTGATTCATGGTGGCAGATGGGGTCACTTATCCTACTCGCCGTTTCTAATGCTCCCTGTGGCAGTTCTCACCTCACAGACCTCGGGCTGGTCCGATGTGAAGGTGGCCTAGGACTAGATTCCAGCTAGTCTGGATATCTCGCCTTTATTCATACTAACACACTGACACAATGAATTTTGCAGCATGAAAACACAATTTTGCGTGTGGAGCACGGTAAACGCGCGTGCAGCATGATACGTTTGCGAATGTTATCTCAGAACAAATCGAAAATGACCGGAGCAGCTCTCTCAATTGTCCGTGTTATCAGGATTCCTATTCTGGACCGCTTATAGAGGGTGGTCGGAAACAGTCTGATTAGCTCGTCAGGATGTTGCAGGGTAGGTTGCGCTGAGAAATAATTGTTAAGAAAAAAATCGATACGTGGTGCCATTCCCGAGTTAATTCGTATTGGAGTTACCCAATCGGGCCGTTGCGAGTGTAAACTGAAGCGGCCCGCAGATAGAATGTCAGTTGTTTTCATAGCACAGATCATAGCCCTCGAGACTGTTCAGCCTTTGGGGCGGATTCGATCCTTACTACCGTTCGATGTTCAATCTTTGTATCGCTGTCTTGTTCGGTTTTAGGAAACCAAACAAAGGACATGTTTGACCACACTGTCTCTGGCGGGTCGCTTGAATTTGCGCTCGGAGGGGCCTTATCGGATAACTTCAGTGCTAATTAACTCGGAAACGATACAACGTCCGGAACATTGTTCTTAACAGTAATTTCTCAGCACAGCCTATCCTGCAACACGTTGCAAGCTTTTCAAGCTGTTTCTGACCACCCTGCATGTTTTCCTTAACGTTCCATGTGCCGACAACGCCACCAATCGGCATTCAATGTCGCGGTGGAAAGTGTTCATACAGTTTTGGCTAATCAATGAAGTTGCAGAACCGTAGATATTTTACTTTTTATGGTGGTTACACATAATGATATAACAAGTATGATTTATCATACTGTATAAATGAAAAGAAAAAAAAGAGGTACGGAAAGTTTGCGTTTAACTTTTCGTCACCGGCGGGGTCGTTAGAGACGGAGGAAATACAATTTGCTTTATCGTTTGAAAGGAAACATCCGACACTTGCCTTAACCGATGTAGGAAAATCACGGAAAACGTCACTCTCGATGGGAGGATGAAGATTTAAACTGTCGTCTTCATGAAGGTGAGGCCGTTATTGCCTTCCAGTGCGCTTGGTTTGTATAAATCAGTGAGTGACTCTTGTGTCATGCTGGTCTTGTTGAATGCGTCACTGTATTTACTGTAAGTTTCCTCTTTTTGCATATCATCTGCCTTTTGGTGTTCTGAACGATGTTGTATTGTTATTCGTCGTGCCTTGCCTTGAGGTAGAAATGATCATTTTCAGTGGAGCTGTCGGTACTTTTAGCTTGTGCCGATCCTTTCAGTATTTGAAAGGGCTGTATATTTGTGATCGGCAGTGCTGATGACACATTGTGTAATGAGAGCAATATAAGATCTATTAATATCATTGCGGCGCAAATAATTTTCTTTCCCCGTTGGGATGTATTACGTTGTAATTTTTATGCGTACATTTCAGTGACCAACTTCACAAAATGATGACTGGGTGTTGTGTGATGTCCTTAGGTTAGTTAGGTTTAAGTAGTTCTAAGTTCTAGGGGACTGATGACCGTAGATGTTAAGTCCCATAGTGCTCAGAGCCATTTGAACCAACTTCACAAAAGCCTTTTCCGTTTGTCGTTTAACGGAGTTGTTGCTTATTCAAGTATCCGCTCAATAAGCGCCACGATACTTTATGGACCCCGTTCCAATCCATCCACCAAGGAAATTCCACGGTAGTATCTGGACCTGAACACGGAGCCTCCTCAAGCCAGTCAAACGTACTGATTACTCAGCTGAGACAGAGATTCTAAAGTACTACTAAAGAAATAATAGGATGAGAGAAAGTAGAAATGGATATGCACTCCGTCTTCAGGCCACAAGTGGCCCATCGGGGCCATCCGACCTTCGTGTCATCCTCAGTGAGGATATGGATATGAGGGGCGGGTGGTCAGCACACCGCTCTCCCGGTCGTTATGATGGTTTTCTTTGACCGCAGCCGCTACTATTCGGTCGAGTAGCTCCTCAATTGGGATCACGAGGCTGAGTGCACCCCGAAAAATGGCAATAGTTCATGGCGGTCTGGATAGTCACCCATCCAAGTGCTGACCACGCGCGACAGCGCTTAACTTCGATGATCTGACGGGAAGCGGTGTATCCACTGCGGCAAGGCTGTTGGCCAGAAATGGATATGACTAAGTTATATTTCGTTGTAAACATCGTAATAACGCATCTTGAAAAAAAGGAAAAAAATATTGTGACTTCGTTTAGAGTTATCCGCAGAATGTCCAGATGGTACTATCGTAGGTCCATAAAGAGGAGCGAAGAGTGCGTGTAAGATACGCCTGTCACTTATACGCTTGCGGTGATCTGGAGCAGAAGCGCTTAATTCCGCTGCGCAGAATATCACAAAACATTATATATGCTTTAAAGAGCACACTGATGGCTTTGATGTAGAACTGATACCAGGCGGTCAGGTCACCCTCCACTGCTGACTAAGGTCATGCATGGCAAAGAAGTGGTGTGTATGGTGTGTATATGCCAGTCGGTTGTATAGTGGAAAGAGCCGAACATGAGACACACTTTTTTTAAACATATTTTAAAGCACAATAATTAAATGCAGTTATATTTTTATCATATTAATAACATATCACGCTATTTGACTTAACCACACATTTATCATATTTGCAATAATACACAAACTTTCAAAGTTATAATTTAATCTTCACAAACAATGCATTTCATAGAAGTGAGGTAAAAGTTTCCTAATGTCAGGTAGTAAACATATTATATTTGCTACTGAATAATATGACCCTGAACATACACTTTTTACACCTTCATTGTTTTCTGTTATCCTTCATTCATTCGTATTATTTATGTTTATTTTTACGACATTGCTGGCATACAGAACTGTCTTCTTCGACACAGTAATCTTCATGGATCAGTGCTCTGTGCCCATTTTCCATGTGTTTGTCGTCAGAAAAGCGCCCTGCACAGAATAAGCATTTCACATCATCGTCATCACTGCAGTCTGAATCATCAGTTTCATCAAGATAGGCGTAGGATGCAGAGTCATGAGACGATTCTTCTGCTTCATGTTTTGAAGATGTTTCACTCTTCTTCCCGAATAGATTTTTGGCTGATTTATTCTTAGCTTCAGCTGGTGATTTCTTCTGTATAGATTTCTATAATCGCTCCTCGTACGGAGATGATATTATTAACTCAGAAGAGAGCGAACACATGTTACTTGTGCGGTCGCATCTACAGGCGGGTTTGAGATCTGTGAAAGACGTCTGATGCCGGTAGTGCTGACAGCTTGACCAACATCACTATGACTAGTTTCATTTTTGACATCACTCTCTTGAGGAGCGTCAGCATGATAAAGAATTGAAAATTGCACGCCCTAAAGATGTTTCTGTTGCATGGGATGAGGCCTGTTTTTCTGAAGGCATTCACAGACGTTGCCATTGTTGCTGCTCGGTTGTAAGCTGACCCAAGGCTACTAATAATGGCGTGACAATTCGACCTGGGTTATTTGCCAGTCAAGTTTTGTCTCTCAGAACAGCAGGTTTTCAAGCGCCCCATAAATTCCATCAGAAATAGAACTCAAAACCCTTCAACTTTTCTGATTTTATTTGTTACATTATTTTTTATAAGTGCTGTGAGTTGAGTACTTCGAATTTGGAGGAATATTGCTTATCTTATGTACAAGATGCTGCCCTAATAGAAAGGTCGAGAAAACTTCCAAGTTTCCGTCATGTGACAATTCAGAGTAACCCCTTTATGGTAATTTAGTAAAGTAAAAATAAACGCAAATGTTATTGTTTTACTCTAAGAAACGATGGAATATTTTCGTCTTATGATACACTTGTGTATATTACAGATAACAAATTCTGAGAGAATATGCGACAGATATCTCAATATGCGACACTATCGCATATTTGGATCCCCATGCATTCCCATAGGTATTAGGAAACTCACCATCTTGCACAAACAGTCACGTTCATACTAACAAAGTTCGTTGGAAAATGTAACTGCCTGTCACTTATTATAGGTTATTCCGTTACAAATAAGAGCAATAAAAGAATACAGTAACATCAGTTCGCCTTTGAACACAAATATTAACTTAGCAGCGATGTCACAAAAACTCTGAAGACTACAAAATTTATAACAGCCTCTACGCACTGTGTCCAACTCAGCAATGGCATCCTCGTCGCTGTGTCGTCCTTGGACACACTACTGACTTTTTTAAGAAAATCTCCACCAGTGTTCAGCACTTACTATAAGCAAAGTCGAGGTGTCGCACATTAGGAAACCATAGCATAATAGGTACCCTTCCTCTATATAAATGAAAAGGTACCTACTACATCCCTAGAGTCTGCCATCTGTTATCGAGAGCTTGGCCGTATTTAAACGTGCAGCTATGAAGTATTAGACTGGTGTGAAATTGTAACTCGCTTCCAGCCGGAGATGGTCCACTGCAACTCGCCAGATCTGTAGTGTAACGTACTGAGCCTGTATATCTCGTTGGACCCAAGTCGACACGGAGACTTGACAAAGCGACATAAAACAGCTGTCGTGTTTTGACGTGTCCATAACCACACCGTTTGTTGGTGTACGAACACGGACTGTCAAATTTGTCAACAAAGAGTGGTGTACGCCTCGTCGTAGCCGTCCAACACGGCGTAAGGACAGCGGTTGCAAAAAGAAGCCAGGCGACAGGTAGTGGAAACGGGTGTTAATCCGTGTCAGTGACAAGCGGTTTCAAATCCGACTGAAATTGCTTCTTTCAGCGAATACAATTCAATTTGAACCAGTTTTCAGGCGAATATTGGAAAGGAAATTACATGCAATGGGTGACTAGAGTCGTACCCCGTTTGTAGCGCCAGATAAGGCATAAACTGGATAGGAGCTGGATGAAAGCTCGTAGTACGAGCCAATGAGTGCAATTAATCCTCTTTTTAAGTCATTAAAGACGTCAAGTATACCGACATTCCCTCGAGGAGTTTAATCTGCAATGTGTGAAGGATGTAGTTCTGGCCAAAGCTGGTTCTGTGCTATTTTGGTGTTTCCTTTCGTACCAAGATTTGGGCGCACTCATGCAGGTTACCTTGAAAATAAAGCAGCATATTTATTTCAACATTCTCTGTCACCAGGTTCTGCCCTCTCTTCTACATCGACATGGTGAGTATGCTAAAGACAATCTCGTCTTCAAATGAGACGACAGCCGTGTACAGAGGCTTGAACGCTTATCTTTCTGATTTGACCAACATCCTGTCGCACCTTGACCAGGCCGCTAAATCACCCAGTGTTAATTTACAGGGTGAAAAGTATTTAAACCGACAAACTCTGGGAGGTTGTAGGGCACGTCAAAACAAATATTTTTCCCTAATGCTATTTTTTCCTATGAGGAGTATTTAAACCGGTAGAGGAAGATTTCTCTGGCGGCAAATTAATTAAACCAATAAATACTTTTCCATTTCTTTATGACCAAGAGACAACACATTAACACAACCCAATTTCAGTTACAGTAGATTTTCAAAAATGCCTCCATTGACACGTAAACAAAGGTTACACCGTCGGATCATGTTCTGTCTGACACGGGCAAAAACCCCATGAGTATCCTGAATTGTTCCTGCTGCTGCTACTATCCGGGCAACCAGATCGTCTTCTGATGCAACAGGAGTTGCGTAAACAAGGTTTCGCGTCTCTCCCCATACAAAAAAGGCCAGAGGGGACATATCTGGGGATCGAGCAGGCCATGGTACAGGACAGCCTCTGCCAACCCACGTTTCTGGGAACCGTCGGTCCAGGAATCGACGCACACGATGACTGAAATGTGCCGGCGCCCCGTCGTGTTGGAACCACATTTGTTGTCTTGTAGGGAGCGGGACATCTTCCAGCAATTCTGGCAATGCTCTGGAGAGAAAATTGTAATAGTGCTTGCCATTTAATGGCCTAGGTAGCAGATATGGCCCAGTCAAACAGTCCCCAACAACACCGACCCACACATTAACGATGAACCGCACATGATGAGCGCTAGTAACTGTGACATGTGGGTTATCCTCGCTTCAAACATGCGAATTGTGCATGTTGAAGACTTCATCACGCCCGAACGTTGCCTCATAGGTAAACAACACAGAGGATGGAAATGTAGGATGCATTTCACACTATCTATTCCAGGTACCACTGCGAAAGCTGCGCTCTGGGTGGATAATCAAAATGGTTCAAATGGCCCTGAGCACTATGGGACTTAACATCTGAGGTCATAAGTTCCCTAGAACTTAGAACTACTTGAACCTAACTAACCTAAGGACATCAAACACATCCATGCCCGAGGCAGGATTCGATCCTGCGACCGTAGCGGTCACGCGGTTCCGGACTGAAGCGCCTAGACCCGCTCGGCCACACTGGCCGGCGGTGGATAATCAACTGGTTCCAGGTTGTGGACACGCTGTAAGTGAAATGGACGTTACAATTGCTCTCGAAGGACTGTTCTTACAGTCGTCTGATTCGTCCCCATGTTGCGTGCAATTGCACGAGTGCTGATTGAAGGATCGCGCTCCACATGCTGCAAGACAGCTTCCTCAAATTGCAGCGTTCTTAAAGTGCGACGCCGTCCCTGTCTAGGTGATCTGCTAAATGACCCGGCCTCACGCAGTCGTTGGTACACAGCTACAAATGTCATATGATGCGGGATACGGCGATTAGGAAACTGTTGTCGATAAACCCGCTGTGCAGCTCGTTCGTTGTGGTGCGCTACGTACTACGCACCAACCATATCAGTGAACTCACTCCAGGTGTATCGTTGCATTATTGTGGTGGTTCTAGGCGCTACAGTCTGGAACCGCACGACCGCTATGGTCGCAGGTTCGAATCCTGCCTCTGGCATGGATGTGTGTGATGTCCTTAGGTTAGTTAGGTTTAAGTAGTTCTAAGTTCTAGGGGACTGATGACGTCAGAAGTTAAGTCCCACAGTGCTCAGGGCCATTTGAACCACTTGAACGCTACATTAGTAAACAGAGACAATGCACTACTACACGGTCGACAGCAGTTGCCTACAACTGAAGAGCGTAATACGGCCTCTAACAACTGAAGAGCGTAATACGGCCTCCACTGGTTTAAATAATCCCCACTGGAAAAAATGACATTAGGGAAAAATATTTTTTTGATGTCCCCTACAACCTCCCAGAGTTTGTCGGTTTAAATACTTTTCACCCTGTATAGAAAATATTTTGGACTATTTTCAACAGTGGGTGAAACGTAGCCACCGACATACCGCAATTTGCTAGCTCTATGGGCTCTAATCATCAAAGAGTGGCAACAGCTGGTTATGGCATACATGAAGAAGCTCGCGAACTCTCTTCCCCGTAGAATACAGACCATTGTCGACGGTAGTAGCGGTCTTCACGGTATTATCGTGGTGTTTCCTGGGGATGACCAGTTATTGTCCTCTGTGCTTGGGAACTACTGGGAATGTAACTCCAATCAAATACGGGATGCAGGTTTTGCACCTGTGGCAGTATTTGTCACCTCTGGTGTTGCGATACAACGACGCTCTTGACCACCGCGACTCGCGCGCAGCCACTAATCACTCGCACTGTGTGCTCTTGACCGTGGAGCTGTGGCTACAGCTGACAGTTCATCGGGATGTCTCTGACGCCGCGCAGAGCTGTGCACAAGCTGCAACTTTCTCATCTCTTTTTCAAAGTCGTCCCCAATAATCTGCGAATTCCGTATCACGCAGACTATTGCATTCTCCAGTTGCACATCGAAAGGCACTCGCTCTTTTGCTACACCATACACGAGAATTTACAGAGAATGATAGTTTTTATTTGAAATGCGAATTTACACACTCTTGCCTTTCTCAAAAGTAGAGCTCCTGGTGGTTCTCAGATCTTATCCGAAGGTTCGATGAGGCATCCAAAATTGATTTACTTTTCCACTGGTCATATCTTCGAACCAAAGAAACTAGAGCAGCCGGTGAGATTGAACCACGTTCTGTAGTGCTCCCTGCGGAGGCAGTCCATGCTACAACCCACCATATTTTAGGACAATTAATCTGCAAAAAAACGCACCACATGTTATAATGAAAACATGAAAAACGCCTTAACACGAATCGAAGCGGTTAGAAACCGAAAACTGTACCCTTTGAATAAAGGAACTGAAAATAAATTTGTGGCTGGTTGCTGTCTCAGCCGGCCGGGATGTCAGAGCTGTTCTAGGCGCTACAGTCTGGAACCGCGCGACCGCTACGGTCGCAGGTTCGAATCCTGCCTCGGGCATGGTGTGTGTGTGTGATGTCCTTAGGTTAGTTAGGTTTAATTACTTCTAAGTTCTAGGGGACTGATGACCTCAGAAGTTAAGTCCCATAGTGCTCAGAGCCATTTTTGCTGTCTCAACACCATCAACATTTGTCTTCAAATAACAGCCACAGTCTCCAACCATGTCATCATATGACAAAATTGCATTAAGCTTACCTCGCCAGGTAATGAGAAATATATATGCTTTCAAGAAACATAAAATTAACCCGATGAAAACGTCTCTTAACATTAAACTCAACAAGAGCTGCCAGATTTGCTAAGGAAAAATCTGAAAATATATGGCTAAAAACAGAGAGAAAAATGTAATACAAGAAAAAAGAAATTTTAAACAATGTCATGTACAACTTGCATCTGCAGTTAGGACACAGCCTCTCACCCTTACAATTCTCACGCATCCTACAGCACATTGGATAAGATAATCTTTTGGTCTTTATCTACTTTATCGTCTAACACAAAAAGAAAATAGAAGCCTTAAAATCTATGAACAATTCCGAGTGAGATAAAAATAAACTGCTAAGCCAACACAAATTTTTTGACAGCTATTAATACAACTGACATCCAATTCAGCAACAGTGCTACTTTTTTACTTTGTTAAATAAAGGTCTGAAACATAATCTTGAAGCAAATCTCAATAATCACAGTGTTAAAAATCTCATAGCCTGCACGAAACTTGCTTGCGACACAGCAAAACTAGACATGTGAGAAAAATGCACTTGCATACAAGACGAATAAACTGATAATGGAACAACTACAAACAAATAATACCCTCAAAAACACTGATCTTAAAGATTTGAAAAGTATTAACAGCAAACTATCTGAAAGTAAAGCACTCGTAGTAAAAGCTGACAAAGGAAATTCTTTAATCGTAATGCATGAAAGAGAATACGTGGACAAAACCTTGCAATTTTTCCATAGCATCAATATTACTGAAATAAAGTCAGATCCTACAATAAAATTCCAAACTAATCTCCGTAAGCTACTACAAAACTGTAACTTTTTACTGAACAAATACGAAATACGTAACTGCATAGCAATGAATCCCTCAGCACCAAAACTGCGTGCACAGCCAAAGGTTCATACAGAAAATTGTCCCATTCCCCCGATTGTTAATTCAAGAAACAGCCCTGAATACTTCATAAGCCGTAAACCAAAAGACCTCATTACCAAATACTATACATTTGAAAATAACTACACCATACATAACACACATGAACTCATAAGCTTAATTAAAGACATCCATATCCCACCAACAGCTAAATTAGCAACACTAGACTAGTCAACCTACACACGAACATCCCTGTCAAAGAGACTATTAACATTATAAGAAACAATCTGCTTGGATACAAGAAAATTAGTATTGCAGAGATCTGTGAACTCATAGAAATACTTTCACTCATTCTAGAGCATAATTACTTTAGCTTCAACAACATGATGGTTTGGCAATGGGAAGTAACTTAGCTGGGATATTGGCTCATATTTACATCAACCACATAGAACAAAAATTCTTCTCAACCAACCAGCACATCTCAAACAAAATAATCTACTACAGAAGATATGTTGATGAACCAATCTTGCTTTTTGATGGTACAAACAATAAAATTGATACATTAGCAGCAGATCTAAGAAAAATGCACAAAAATATTAAATTCACAGTTGAACATGAAACTAATAAAAGCATTAACTTTCTTGACCTGAAGATTTGCGATAGTAACAATAAACATCAATTTCGTATTTACAGAAAACGTACCACCAGAGATGTCAGTATTGACAACTCATCTTGCCACCCCCGCCAACAAAAAATGGCATATTTCAGAGCAATGGTACACCGAATTAAGAAAGTACCAATGAGAGACACAGACCAACAAAATGAAATCAATATAATTAAAACAGTTGCTTATAATAATGGGTATAAACGAGTAATAACAGAAAAACTCCACAACAAAATGCAGACAGAAACCACAGTTCCACTTGCAGCAACCCACACAACATGCACTCCAAGCGAAATCAGTGTGCCACAGAAGCCAAATGTAAATATGCTACTTTCCCATACATAGGTCCACTATCATACCAAATAGCAAACTTATTTAAAAAGAAAAACATCACAATCAGCTTTTCCAAAAATAATAAATTACAACAAAACGTTATCCATGATGTAAATACCTCCAAGAGTCCCTACGGTAAATCAGGAATGTACAAACTCAAATGCGATACATGCCCAAAATTCCACATTGGACAGACAGGCAGAAGTTTTGAAGTTAGATACATGGAACACATTGATGCTTTAAGGCTTGGTAACTTGAACAAATCTACATTTGCAGCCCATATTGCTGAAGAAAGCAATTCAGTGAGAAACATTTAGAACAACTTAAAAATTTTACATCTAGAAAAAAAGGAGCCACTATGAATATATTAGAAGAAATAGAAATACACACACACAAAAACAGCACTCCAGACTATATCCTTAATGAACAAACCGAGTTAGCTAACACCCCTTCCCTGAAAAATTTCCAAAAATTACTTTCCGCCCTCAAAATAAAATAATATTCCTACGCCTATCTGCAGATCAGGTAGCAGATTTATAGGTTACTACAGTTCTCATGATGCTAAATGTAAATAAATAATGTATTGTCTTATCTATACAGTACTCGAAAACAAAATGGAACAACTTTATAACTAATGTAACAGTATTCGCGTTTGTCTTTGCCTCACCAATCACACTCTTAGTTGCTATTCTTCTCCCTACCTGTAATCTACTTCGCCACCAGTCATTGACTTGTCTGTCGTCGCCTTCATCACAAAAATTTCCTTGCCTACCGTCCGTCACCTTCGTCGTCGGTCATCTCCTTGCCTGGTGTCAACTTCGTCACCAATCACCTTCTCACCTGGCATCACCTTCGTCATCTCCTTGCTGATTTCACCTTTGACGCCAATCATCTCCTTGCCAGGCATTGTTTTCATCGTGAGCCATTGCCTTGCCCAGTGTCACATTTGTCGCCAGTTATCTTCTTGATTGTTGTCACATAAATTGCCAGTCATTTTCTTGCTGATGTCACATTTGTTACCAGTCATTTCCTTGCCTAGAATCACCTTCGTCACAGCCATCTTGAATGGTGTCATCTTCGTCGACAGTCATCTCATTGCCTCGTGTCACCTTCGTCGACAGTCATCTCATTGCCTCGTGTCACCTTCGTTGCCAATCACCTTCTTCTCTGTCATCATCTTGGACGCCAGTCATTTCCTTGCTGACATCACCTTCGTCGTCTGTAATCTCCTTGCCTGCAATCGTCTTCATCACTAGTCGTTTGCCTGGCATCACCTTTGTCGCCAGCTATCTCATAGCCTGTCATTCACATACGTTGCCAGTCATCTTCTAGCCTGACGTCAGCTTCGTTTCCAGTCATCTCTTTGACTGAAGTCGCCAATCATCTCCTTGCCTGACATCACATTCGTCGCTAGTCATCTACTTTCCTGCCGTCGTCTTCATCGCCAGTTACGTTGTCCTCTGGCGTCACCTTTATTGACAGTCGTCCCATTGCCTGTCGATACCATCAGCAGCAGTCATCACGTCGCATATGGTGCACAGTTAGGTACAACTTGTGATCTCGACTGTCTAGTGATAAGAATAAGCTGAAAATTAGTAATTATGTCAGATGAGTTTCTGACCCCTCTTTCAGGCAGCTCTGAATAGAACATTTAAAAAGGAGTATGTCCCCATATGAAACGTACAAGACGTCTGCAAACAATGGCGGGTGCGACAGCCCGCGTATTCGCCTGGCATATCACCCATACAACATTTATGGCTTATGTTTGATTAGCTACTTGGTCTGATACGAACCGCCAGCAATCGCAGTTGATGAATTGTACAGTCTACCAAGTGATGTGTTGCATTGGTAAGATACTATACAGGCTTTCGGAAATTTGGTGCTTCGTATCCCTGTCCAGCGGTCCAAATTTCGTTTCCCTAAATCATTTAAGACAACTGCCAGATAGTTCCTTTGAAAACGACGTGGTCGGTTTCCTCTCCTATCCTCTCGAAATACAAGTTCTAAATAACCGGCATTAAATTTCAATCTTTCTTTTCTGACGTGTGTAACAATACATACTTCTCATGTATTTGTAAGTATTAATGATTTAGTATTTAGGTGGGACACGAATTCTCTAGACTCTAGAGAATGATTTTAGATAGACTCACTGAGGTTACAAAGGTTTACCCACCCTACAGGGCCGACAATCGACGTGCACCATCGTCAGTACTGTGAGAATTCACCCCTGGAAGTGAGACTCTGGCCTGACAAGTAAGCTAAATAAAGGGAGTTCCGAAACTATTCGTTCAAATTAATGTAGGAGATACATAAGGTGAAAAAAAATACTTCGGCAAGGAACATATGGTCTATGAAGTCAAGTTGTAAAGTTAGGGAACATTTTGTTAGTAGAGGGGGGGGGGGGGGGGCGTAAGCTGTTATGTGGGTCTCGCTGACAAGGAATATGTACTGTCATTCAAAACCTTTTTGTGTACGGATGGTTGGCTCTGAGGTCTGCTTGGAAACACACAGCATCACCGCCTTGTGGCAACAACGGTGACTTCCTTGTAAACACACCGATTCTGTCGCAGTTACTGCCGCCTTATGATAACAATAGTAAACATGGAACGGTTTACGTATGCTGAAATGGCTGACATGCATCTGGTACACGAGTCTATGAGTGGAAACGAATGGGCTGCAGTGAGAGAGTATTGACAGCGCTTTCCTAACCGACGGGTTGCACAGCACTAGATATTCAGACGTCTGCATCGCCTACTACGTGAAACCGGCATTTACCGCGCAAGTCTGCATGATACTGATCGGAATCGAACAGTGCGAACTCCTGAAATGGAAGACGTGATTCTGTGGCGTATTGAAGACATTCCATCTGCCAGTGCACGACGTATTGCACACATTCTTAGAGTCGGGGCAGAGCCTTGTGTGGAATGTTACATGACCGGCAGTTTCATCCTTTCCAGTTTCAGCGCGTGCCACTTCACTTGAGGATGTTTCCCAATGCGTGCAGTAATCGTTTTTAGAGCAGAATGCCTTCTGTGCACCGAAGACGCTTTGTTTACTCGTGAAGGCTGTTTCAGTGTCCACAGTTCGCATGTTTGGGCACATGTGAATCAACGAGGTACTCGACCTTGTGCTCAACAGCGATTCGGTGTTAATGTGTGGGCTGGCATTCTCGATGATAGGTTGACTGGACCATACATTCTTCATTCTACCTCAACGGAGGGAGGGAGTTGTCGCACCTGTGTTGCCAAAAATGTTGGAGGACATATCTCTTAATGTTAGACAAAGGGTGTATTTCCAACATGAGGGGGCGCCAGCCCATTTCATCATTGCTCTGAGGAATTATCTGAGAGCTACCTTCTGGAATCGACGGATCAGCCGAAGTGGCCCTTTAGCCTGGCCACCATGGTCACCTGACCTCATGTGCCTGGATTTCTTCCTTTGAGGGCATATGAAGCAGCTGGTGTATGAAACCATTGTGGAAACAGAAGAAGACCTCATCTTCTAACGGACACAACAGTCAGTGGTCCGACTATGTACTCCGTCCATATAGGCCAATGGTCACGCGCCCGAACGGATGCTGTGACTGCCACTGCTGTAATTAGCATGCTAAACTAGCTTCTGTGTAAATTATCCCTAACGTCAGAGGTTATCGTCAGGGGCCATACGTACCTTAACTACATATATTGGTTTTGATGTTCTCTACCTTCTGTATTAACTCCTTTAAAGGAGCTCACTTGTTGCTACGGACCGGAGCAGATGGTGCAGAGGTGGTATCAGGCTGCCATGTGACTCTCCACCGCCGAATACAGTCAAGGCAGTGGCGTTATGTGTATGTGCCTGTCGGTTGTATGGAGTCAGCACAATAGCATGGGTCGATGTGGAGACGTAGAGTGTCATAAAGAAACTAACGTGTTTCGACGTACTCGTGGCCACACCGTGAATAAAGCTGCTGTATTTGTTAGTATTTTAACGCGGCCTGTCCATCGCATCTGCAAGGAATGGTGTACGATTCGCAACCGTCTAATAAAGTGAAAGTATGATGATCTCAAAAACATCCTAACCGACACACGGGGGCGAGTGACGCGCTTTTTCAGTGCAAATCCGCTTGGAAACGATGGTACAAAGTAATACAAATGCAACCAATTTCCGAGCGAATACTGGAAAGTGAACTGCATGCAATATATATCTGGAGGGAAGGGGGGAGGGGGGGGGGGGGGTTCCATATTTGCGCGTGAACACAGCTAAACCGACTCAGCAAATCAGCGAGCAGATAGGAATTAATGTAAATGGGATCGAATTACGAGGCTCATTCTAAAAGTAATGAACGATTTGGTCTGTGGAGTTGCACAATTCTGCCGCCACCACAGCCGGCGTCTCATAGAGCTTCCTAATCGTTCATAACAGGATGACGCTAACAGGAGCAGGAACGATCGTTCACTGTTTAGTTGTGTGATTTTAAAATGTACCACTGAATTACTGATCCGCCCAAGTGTGAAGTTCGCAGTGTACAATAGAGAATACAAAAAAAAGTCAGCACTATAAAAATTTACAGACAGATAACCGAATTTCATAGAAACGTAATTAATGAAGCTTCAATATGAAAATGATGCATAGTTTTTAATGACGGACGAACAAATTTTAATGATGATGAATGATCAGGCCGATCTTCAGTTGTGACGGACGCACTAAGAACAATAATTGAGGGAATAAATTCAACAGGATAGACGTTTCACTATTTATGGACTGACCTTGTGATTACCTGAAACTTCGCAATCAGTTTTTTATCAGACTGGTAGTGGTGATCTGGGCTATAGAAAATGTGTGGCAGGTCGGCTCCTCGACTTCTGACAGATGAACATTATAAACAACGCACTGGCCTTTCTGTCTCGGCACGACAAGGACGGCGAGGAGTTTTTGAACCACACTGTTACTGGTGACGAAATTTGGGAAAGCCCAGAAACAAAATGACATATTCCCACCAAACCAAAGAAGCCCAACAAAATCTGAACACATGAAAGCTTATGGCTCCCGTATAGACGACTTTATGCCTAAAGTGAACCAGTAACACCTTAAGATTGAGGCAAAGCTGACAGACGTTTGAAATTCGGAAACTGATGATCTAAGCGATGAAATATCAGTATCAAAATTACACAGCTTGGGAGCAGAGCCACCCTTTAATGGGTGATGTATCTATGCAGCGTAGTCAGCTCACTACCATGTTAGAGGAAGACTTGATTCTTTTTCCAGGGTGCAGCTAGACGAATAAGACCGGTTGGTAGGCTGTCCGGGTAATTGAGTTACGAATATAGAATATGGTTCTAACCGCAATAAATGACCTTACTTTCTTTCAATATTAAGATATATTATTGTTTTAGATCTGTACATAGTTAGCTTTACAAGTCACTGCGTAATAAATTGTGTTGTCACCAATAACGCAGCATTAGTAAGCCGTACATCAGATTTTCTGGTGGTTTTATTCGAGTATCGACGCTCCTGAGGACCGTTTATTTAATACAGGATGTTTAACAGTTCCTGTCACAGGCTTATAGGAGTTGTAGAGGGGACGAGGGGGCTTAGTAGATACTGTTTTGATCTTGGGCCATTGTGTAGAAATGTACCATTTAAATAGAAAATAAAATTAAGATCACATCTCTTTCAAGTCTCCCGCATCACGGTACGCTCACAGCATGGACATTGAGGTCTGAGTTGTGTGTTCTACAGGAGCCCATGGTATGGGCAGTAATGTTTCGAGTACGGGTCGTCTTCCCTTCTACGTGACGAGGCACATCACCTTCAAAGTGGAGAGTGCGGAGCGTCCGTAGAGTACCATAGTCAACTCTCCAGCTGTGAACGCCCCAGTTTCTCGCAACCTTCTGTAGTCGGAAGAAAACGTTATGGGAATTCATAAATACAAAGGCGACAGACGACGGCGTCCTCTTCTCGGTTAATGTGAGTACCGTGAACCGGCAGATTTGAAAATGATCTGGTTTTCAAACCTATTTTATATCCAAATTGTACATTTCCAGTATGAGTTATTTATCAGAACTATATGTGCTAAGTCCATCCAACAACCTCTAGAACCCGGCAACGGAACTGTAAGACACCCTGTAGAAAGGGTCAGGCAACTAAGACACGCTGCCCTATATAAATAAAGAATGAGTAAATACGTGGAAGTGGACAATTTGGCAACATTTCGTACGTACGCAAGCAAGTTTTAACATTTATACCTGCCGATTTATAACAGCGATCTTTTTTATTGAACTACGAGGGCGTGCTGGGAGGTAATGCCTATGAAATCTTTATGTAAGAACTTTTAATGCTTTCTAAATAAAACAAACTCTATTAGTGTTCTGCATCTTTCTTCTTCGTGTCTACATATTTATTTGTCATCAAAGTCACGCTTCAGACGAAAGGATTTCTCCCAAGAGATAAGTTGATAAAATTCTCTCGAGTTTCCAGCCGCGTTAAGTGGTTTAAAATACACGGGCGTTCGGTCGAACACTACTCTGCCATCGTCAAGTGATGACTGTAGTTTGGTTGCTGCTGCCGTCCTTATGTAGCCGCACTGCGTTCTGTGACGTCACTGGTGCTGGCTCCACCGCCATAAAAGGTAATGTTTTTGTTGTGCGTCCGCCGAGCCCGCTTCAAAATTCCGAAGGCCGTTCCCAGGCCGCGGATAGCTGCAGCCCGCCGTCTTGATTGAATGTGTTATCTCAAATTTGTATCTCGATCGTTTCTTTTATGATGCTGTCCCTAAACTAATAGTATGTGCAATAACAGATGTCTCGTCGTATGGAATAAGATATCCGTTTTCTACAGCATGCCGCACTACCGCTGATTTCTCAGGGTACTGAGGGCGAAAACATCTCCCGTGTTCTGCGCAACACTGTTTAGTTGCACGCACGGTCTGTCCGACATAAAGCTGTCCACACCCGTACCGTATTTTATATAAACCTGACGTTATGAGGCCAAAATCTACTTTCACAGTCCTCATGAGTCGTCGAATTTTTGTTGGAAACCTGAAGACCGAATCGATTTTATGCCCTTTTAGGAGCCGGCTAATCCTTCCTGTTACTGAGCCACAGAACGGTAAAAACGCAGGCTTCTTCGAGTCCTCTGCGGAGTCCTTCTGCTTACGTGTTTTCTGAATGATGGTTTGCGAAATCTGGCGGTTGTTGCAGCCGTTTTCCTTGAATGCTTCGCGTAAGTGGCTCAGTCCCTTCGGCAGGTTTGCAACGTCTGGGATTGCATCCGCTCGATGCACCAAGGTAATCAGAACAAAACGTTACTGCGACGGGTGTTGATAGCTGTTAGAGTCCAAATCAAATATTGGTTCGCATGGGTGAATTTTCGACAAACACTGTACACCTATTTGCTTTATGGCGCATGAGGATATCAAGGAAGGGCAAGGTACCATATGTTGTACCTCCATCGTAAACGTGATGTTGTCATGCATATAGTTGATGTAGTCCAAGAACTACCCCGGCTTCTCACGTTCTTTCGGTGATATGAGAAGTGGCGTGGAACAAGCAGTTCGCAAGATGACCAGTGAAACTACAGAAAAAATTCGTCGAGAAAGGAGCCGCGTCCTTTCAGCATCCAAACTGCCAACAACCAACAGGACAAGAGCTCAGAATAATGGCCTCTCCCCACAGTCCTGCCAACTGACAAAGGCAATGCAGCCGTCATTACGGTACGAACCGACTATGACGAGAAGATTTGGTTGATGGAACCAATATCAAGAATAATGAGCAAGACTATGGAGCTTCTGAAGAGATCTTCACTGCAGAAGAATGTCATTAAAAATCTCTTCCTTCCTTCTCCACCTATACTGTATGGCCCTACAAACGTTCACAACAAGAACGCACCTCTACGTCCCATTGACATAACCAATGGACCGTCGGCTTAGACTCGCGAAACATCTTGCCAGCCTCCTTACTCCGCACGTTGGTGAGTGTGTGCACTACACCAAGAATACGACTAACCTCATCAGACGAATTAAATGTCTGCGTCTTGGAAAAGGAGATATTATGATCAGCTTTGATGTGGTGACGTTATTCACACGCTTTCAGATAAAAGATTCTATAGATCTGCTCTCCCAGTTACCTGACGACATTGTTGTGGATTTATTTAAGCATACTCTCACGTCATCGTATCTTTTGTATCATGGAGAATATTTTTATCAGACGTACGGCATCGCGATGCGCAGCCCATTAGCTACAGTTATAGCCAACCTGGTTATGGAGTTCTTTGGGGACATTGCCCTGGATGTAGCTGCTGAAAGCGTTGTTGCTTTTATCGTTACGTCGATGACACGTTCGTTTTCTAGTCTCATGGACGTGAAAAGCTAGGAGATTCTTGGACCATATCAGGTGCATCAGTGACAACTTCACGTTCACTGACGGTGCCTTGCCGTTCCTTGACGTCCACGCCAGCTGTAAAGCAAATGGGTGTCTCAACCACAGTCTTTATCGGAAAGTTCTGTTCTTAGAACGTTGGCGCATCGAGCGGAAGCCGTCTCAGACGCTGGAAACCTGTCGAAGGAGGTGAACCACTTAATGTTTTACAACGCCAAGGGACCGTCGGACTTGGTATTTGACATAAATTTCAACTTCGTACCTTCACCGATTCCAGAGAAAAAGTGGTCTTAACGGATGGACAGGGAGACAGCTAACAAAGTAATGCTATAGAGGTTCTGTTATTAGCGGTTGAGGTACGGAACATTAATAAAAAATCAAGAAACTGGAAGTGTGATGATTAAAATACACTAACGTAAAAGAGCAGCAAACTATGAACATTGGAAACAACATTTTAACAGCAGTAACGCACATCTCCATCTGTCACCACGAATCAGCGTCAGCGAGAGTGAGATCAGCCAAAAGAATGTTTTGCGAATCTACGTTCCAATGCATTTCTTTCGTTTCACATTTTGCTTAATAACAGCTTAATGACTGTGAATTTCAACATCGGTTCACGTTCTCCTAATGGTGTCTACGAAAACTGCAAAGTGATGCAGCAATTGTACATAAAATTTTGTTTGCCAAGGGCAAATCAGTCTTAGCAAAATGTATTACTGGTCGTCCGAAAAGCTAAATTGGCTAAAAGAAGCTGATAAATAATAATCTTGGTCTATCAACGGCTGTTATACATTGGCCACTGTTTTATAAGTGGGATCCTAAATAGCCACAAGTATTTACAGTTAGCAGCTCACATGCTGCCACAGTTGCTAGAAGACATTCCTCCAGACATAATGCAGTCTGTGAGGTAACAACATGACGGATGTCCATTCCATTCCGTACAGGTCTTGTTTGAACATTTGGAGAAAGTTTGACCGATTGTTCGAGAAACATGAAATTGCCTGCACGCTTACCTGACTCTGAACTTTTATCTCTGTGGGATATTAAAACAAGAGCTCTACAAGGAAATACCAGTGACTCTGACAATCACGAAATGCTACAAAAAAGCCTGTGACACGATAAGTCTAGATGAAAGTCAACGTGCAGTGTGTTTCCAAGAATTGCTTTATAACGTGTATCAGTACTAAAGATCAACATTTTGAGCATTATATACAACAGCCCTAATAATGAAAACACCAACAGTAAAGGGACGATGACAGACATTCCTGTCTTTCAGTGCGGTTGCACATCGTGCTCGAGCTCTTATGGCAGTCATGTACTGCGGGTAAAGGATTCGTAGGGTGGTGTCGCTACGTCAGCAGTGGCTAATAGGCTGAGAATTTGGGTCGGAAAGGAATCGTGCTAAAGATGGCCGAGGCTGTTAAGACGACCGCTCGCCTGAAGCGGGGAATCCGCGTTCGAGTCCTGGTCTGGTAATTAAAATCTTTGAATGAACGTAGAAGACTTCTTGATGAATGGGCATGCAGTGAAATATATGTCTTGAAAGGGCATTGTAAGTAAGGTTCTAGTATCACTGTTGAAAACCTTTATTGATTATTAAGACAGTTGTTTCGGAAGAGTTCCATCTTCAGGCACGTCTACTTTGTCCTAACACATATATAACATCAGGTGTGACTATATCTGGTGACTGTTCTCCTTATACTCACGTGAAATTCTAAAATATCGATTTCACGTCGATTTTGTGCTCTTTTATCCGTTGTGGCGTAATATTTTGATATAATATTGTAAATGTTTGCTGTTATTTGTTGACAGTCCACACCTTAGATGTTTTATGGTGTGAACTGTCAAAACCAGACATGGTCACACCAGATATAGTCACATCAGATGTTAAATATATATCGTGACAACGTAGGCGTACTTGAAAATGGAAATCTTCCGAAATAGCTGTCGTAATAATCAAGAAATGTTTTAAGCAGTGATACTGGAAACTCAGTTACAATGTCCTTACAAGAACGTAGAAGAATTTGTAGGGAGCCAAGCGTGCAGATAAGCCGACGGTAAAACCTATACTATTTGTTTGGGATAGAATACCAGCTACTGTTGAACAGTCTACATCTCTGCCTGTAGATCTACGGGTGGCAATTATTGAACTATATGAAATAAAATTGTCATAACTTCTGAATGGTTTGTGTTACGACGTTGAAACTGTACAGTTAGCCGCGGGGCATGATGGGAATTAGTACGCGCATGCGCACGGCTCTTGTTATTGTCTGCCATTTGCACGTGATAATATCATGATACAGTGTGCCTGAGCGTATAGCGCTTGTGAAGGCTACTATGAGAGCAATAACAGCCCAACTGCGGGTCAAAGGAAATTTGCAACCGAGTTTAAGCTGAAGAAACCGGTCCATATGTGCTAACGATCAAGAATTTGATTCGCAAGTTTGAGAGAACGGGTAGTGTTCGAGATGACAGTGTTGGCAATGTCGGTCGTCCGACAAGGATGAAAACGCCTGAATACATCGAGAAGGCACGCGCTGTCTTTCAAACCAGCCCCAGGAAATCGATCAGACGAACTGCACAACAGGTGGGAATCAACTGGGAGACACTGCAACAAATTATTGTTGAAGACCTGCATCTCTTCACATACAAAATTCAAACTCATAAGCCATGAAGCCCCAGGGCCATGGAACAGTGGTTGGGTTTCGCCAACACTATTGTCCACATAATTGACGAATAGGACTGTGATGTGAATATGGTTTGCTTTAGCGACGAAGTCCACTTTCATTTGGCTGAGTTCGCCAATAACAAAAATTGGCGCATGTGAGGGTTAAGAACCCGCATTCCACGATCGAGTAGTTTCTTCACTCTCAACAGCTGTACAATCTCCAGTCACGGAATAATCGGTGCGATAGTCGTTGATGGCACGATGACTACCGAACGGTACGTGAAGGTTTATGGAAGATGATTTCATATCCATTATCCAAAGTGACCCTGATTTCGACAAGATGTACTTCGTGCAAGGCTCAGCTCGACCTCATCGAAGAAAGAGAGTGTTTGATGTACTGGAGGAGCACTTTGGGGACCGCATTCTGGCTCTGGGGTACCAAGAGGCCACTGACGTGGGCCTCGATTGGCCGCCATATTCTCCAGATCTGAACACATGCGACTTCTTTTTGTCGGGCTATATTAAATATAAGGCATGCAGCAATAAACCGAAAACCATTGCTGAGACGCAAACAACCTTTCAGGAGGTCATCGACAGCATCGATGTTCCGACACTTCAGCTGGTCATGCAGAATTTCGCTATTCGTCTACGACACATCATCGCCAGTGATGGCAGGCATATTGAACATTTCATAACCTAAATCCGAATATCTATAGTGACGTTTACATGTTGAATAAAGTGTGTTAACGCCATGGTTTACAACTAATTTACGCGTTTTTACCATATAGTTATATAATTGTCACCCTGTATCACTGAAGTATCAGATGGAGGGAAGTGGTCCATAAGTGATGGCATATTTGTCCCCGAGACGTTAGGTGCTGATCTTCCTTCCATTGTGTAATGCACGCTAAAGGGAAAATGATTTGAAGACATTACTGGAGTTTCCTCATATTTGACTAATGTTGTGCGTGGTACGTTTCCGTCAGCAATCAACATGTCATCTGTAGACCTCATTCCCATTTCAGTTTGCTACTTAGCAGAGCTGCATAGATTCCACGATAGATTATCGCCACGTTCATGGCTTTTTACTTCCTCCAGAAACTTACCGAGTGGTGTGGTGCTGTGCCTGAGACTACGGAACAGTATCTATTTGGAACAATCATTTGATTCAAGCAGCATTATTATTATTTCGTGTGGCTCAACAGCCTGGTGCCACTCTTTCAATTGAACGCCGCTTCGGCGGCTTTTGTGTCAATAATCTAGTTTTTGAACGGTACGCTACTGGCCATTAAAATTGCTACACCAAGAAGAAATGCAGATGGTAGACCGGTAGTCTTTGGACAAATACATTATACTAGAACTGACATGTGATTAAATTTTCACGCAATTTGGCTGCATAGGTCCTAAGAAATCAGTACCCAGAACAACCGACTCTGGCCGTAATAACGGCCTTGATACGCCTGTGAATTGAGTCAAACAGAGCTTGGATGGCGTGTACAGGTACAGCTGCCCACGCAGCTTCAACACGATACCACAGTTCATCAAGAGTAGTGACTGGCGTATTGTGACGAGCCAGTTGCTCGGCCATCATTGCCCAGACGTTTTCAATTGGCGAGAGATCTGAAGAATGTGCTGGCCAGGGCAGCAGTCGAACATTTTCTGTATCCAGAAAGACCTGCAACATGCGGTCGTGGATTATCCTGCTGAAATGTAGGGTTTCACAGGGATCGAGTGAAGGGTAGAGCCACGGGTCGTAACACATCTGAAATGTAACGTCCACTGTTCAGAGTGCCATCAATGCGAACGAGATGTGACAAAGACGTGTAACCAATTGCACCCCATACCATCACGCCGGGCGATACGCCAGTATGCGATGACGAATACACTCTTCCAAAGTGCGTTCACAGCGACGTCGCCAAACACGGACGCGACCATCATGATGCTGTAAACAGAATCTGGATTCATCCGAAAAAATGACGTTTTGCCATTCGTGCACGCAGGTTCGTCGTTGAGTACACCATCGCAGACGCTCCTGTCTGTGATGCAGCGTCAAGGGTAACCGCAGCCATGGTCTCCGAGCTGACAGTCCATGCTGCTGGAAACGTCGTCGAACTGTTCGTGCAGATGGTTGTTGTCTTGCAAACGTCCCCATCTGTTGACTCATGGATCGAGACGTGGCTGCACTATCCGTTACAGCCATGCGGATAAGATGCCTGTCATCTCGACTGCTAGTGATACGAGGCCGTTAGGATCCAGCACGGCGTTCCGTATTACCCTCTTGAATCCACCGATTCCATATTCTGCTTACAGTAATTGCATCTCGACCAACGCGAGCAGCAATGTCGCGATACGATAAACCGCAATCGCTATAGGCTACAATCCGGTCTTTATCAAAGTCGGAAACGTGATGGTACGCATTTCTCCTCCTTACACGAGGCATGCGCGGGATTAGCCGAGCGGTCTAGGCGCTGCAGTCATGGACTGTGCAGCTAGTCCCGGCGGAGGCTCGAGTCCTCCCTCGGGCATGGGTGTGTGTTCGTCCTTAGGATAATTTAGCTTAAATAGTGAGTAAGCTTAGGGACTGATGACCTTAGCAGTTAAGTCCCCTAAGATTTAACACACATTCGAACATATTTACACGAGCCATCACAACAACGTTTCACCAGGCAACGCCGGTCAACTGCTGTTTGTGTATGAGGAATCGGTTGGAAAGTTTCCTCATGTGAGCACGTTGTAGGTGTCGCGACCGGTGCCAATCCTGTGTGAATGCTCTGAAAAGCTAATCATTTGCATATCACAGCATCTGCTTCCTGTCGGTTAAATTTCGCGTCTGTAGCACGTCATCTTTGTGGTGTAGCAATTTTAATGGCCAATAGTGTATTAACAGACAAATGAAACAATTCATCGTGAGACAGTTTAAAAGTGTCATATTCTTATTAAAACTAATATCCTTCTTTTTCTAGTGATGGTTTTATCATAGAACGAAATGATTTTTTTCCTTCGTAGAAAATAAATTAAAATATTCTTGTCTTCCATTAGAGCAATGTTGTGTTTTATGTCGGATAAAAGGTTAAAAGAAAGACGATTGAAAATATGGTTTTAAAGACGTGTATGTCCAATAACTACACGACTTAAAAGGAAATAACAAGCGGTTCATTAAAATGTATAAAAAGAACGAACTGCAAAACAGTGACTGCTCCTTCGTGGTTTATCTTCCGTACTTTGGCACAGCACTTTTCACACAAATCGTTAAACGTTCTACCTGACTGTTATTTTTAGGAAATTGTTTACTTTTCTTTGTACCTTTTCGTCTTAGTCAACATATGATGTGTAGTGAGAGGTATCCAGTTATCTTCTTTGGTATTGTTACTCTCTTACAAAGTGAAATAAATTGCGTGTCCATTAATCCAGTTAGGTTCATTCCTTTTTCTTTTTGCGTTAGAGAACGATCTCGTCTAGATTTAGGATGGCTGCTTGCCTTACAGTGTTTGGGAAGTATCTATTGATGCTGGCGACTTTGTGTCTGCTGCAGTTCCATATTTCTTCCAGGCTCTTTCATATACGAGGGTTGGCTAGAAAGTAATGAACCGTTTATTTTTTCTTCAACAATTCTTTATTGAAAATAATGAGAATTACTCATATGAAAGAATGGTGTTTTATTTACACCCCATATTTTTCCACGGAATCTCCATCCTGTTCTACGGCCTTCCTCCAGCGCGAAACAAGGGCGTGTATGTCCTGTCGGTACCAATCCTTGTCCTGGTGGCGGAGCCAGTGGTTCACTGTGTGAATCAGCTCCTCATCGTCCTCAAAATATCTTCCACGAATGGCATCTTGTAATGGCCCAAACAAGTGGAAGTCCGACGGGTCTAGGTCAAGGCTATATGGTGGATTTGGTAACACTGTCCAACCTTGCTTTGCGATGTGTTCAGCAGTCCTCAGATTTGTGTGGGGTCGAGCGTTATTCTGCTGCAGCGAAACGTCTCCTGAGTTGCTGTGGCGCCAAAGTCGCCGAAAGTGCGTTTTGAGTTATGTTAATGTGTTGACATATGATTCTGAGTTAATGGTACCGCCTCTTGGCATAACATCAGTGAGAATCACACCTTCACAGTCCCAGAACACGGGGATCATGACCTTATTGGCGGAAGCAGTTGCTTTGAATTTTTTCTTATGTGGGAAGTGGGAATGGTGCCATTCCATTTACTGTCGTTTTGTTTCGGTTCAAAAATGGCTCTGAGCACTATGCGACTTAACTTCTGAGGTCATCAGTCGCCTAGAACTTAGAACTAACTAAACCCAACTAACCTAAGGACATCACACACATCCATGCCCGAGGCAGGATTCGAACCTGCGACCGTAGCGGACGCTCGGTTCCAGACTGCAGCGCCTAGAACCGCACACCACTCCGGCTGGCCTTTTGTTTCGGGCTCAAAATGGTGAACTCAAGTTTCATCACCTGTCACAGTCCAGGACAAGAAGGCCTCCCCCTAAGCTCCAAAACGTTGCAACAAATAAACACAAATGTTTTTTCTGTGCGATTTGTGACCCACCATTAGACACCGCGGGACCCATCTTGCACACTCTTTTGAATGTCCAAGAGTGCGGATAATTGCAGCCACACTTCCTTTACTGGTTTACTGATGCACCGCCAACTGCCGAGTCGTAATGCGTCTGTCCTCGCGAATGACAACATCAGCTCACTGCAACATGTCAGGTGTGAGAGCCGTGGATGGTCTCAGCGACCGCTACAAATCGTGGAGCTCCGCCGAACCGCATTCTGCTCCGTGCCCAGAGACTAACTGTACTTCGTCGACAGCAGATGCTCCATAGACTTTGCACAAGCGTTTGTGAATGTTCCCCACAGTTTCTTTCTCTGCAGTGAGAAATTCAATGACGACACGTTGCTTGTAGCGTATATCACCTACAGACGCCATTTTGAAACTGTCCTGCAGCTACACTATCTGTTGGACGTAACGCTAACTTAGGAAACTTTAAATAATACGTAAGTAACGTTTCGCATTCGTAGAATTGTTTTCGGCTGAGAAAAAAAATGCGGTGCATTACTTTCTCGACAACCCTCGTAATTCTATGCTTTTCAGTATCTGTCAAATTACGTATGAAACTAATCGGTGAATCGGCTAAATATATGCCGTGTAGTTTTGAGTTGATAGTTATTTTTTCTTAACCGCGAAATACCAGGTAGATTTCACTTTAGAAGGTGGTTCACGATTGTTGAGCCGGCCGATGTGGCCGAACGGTTCTAGGCGCTACAGTCTGGAACCGCGCTACCGCTACGGTCGCAGGTTCGAATCCTGCTTCGGGCATGGATGTGTGTGATGTCCTTAGGTTAGTTAGGTTTAATTAGTTCTAAGTTCTAGGTGACTGATGACCTCAGAAGTTAAGTCGCATAGTACTCAGAGCCATTCTAGGGGACTGATGACCTCAGAAATTAAGTACCATAGTGCTCAAAGCCACTTGAACCATTTTTGAACGATTGTTGATGTTTTCCAAACTGACGGCCAGTCATAATTTGGATATTTCTGTTGTATTATGTTGCTATCTTTGCCTTCAATTTGGTTCATTTACGTTCCTTTCACTTTGCTCCTCGCCTTTTCTGGAAATTGAGGCTGAACGTAGTTATTTTCTGTTAAAAATATTTAAGGTGAAAGAGTTCATCGGGTATTGTAAATTAAATGAGAGTTGCAGGCTAGATGGAACTACTTCGTTGAGCAAATTGGCCTTTAAGCTTTTTGTTGTCTTTTTCCAATGTTTATACGTATTGCACACATATATCGTTCTTAACGTATTAAATACATAATTAAGATTTAATTCTACTTTCTCCGCAGCTAGTGTTAATGTGTCGTATTTTTTTCCCCGTGTCACAAAGTGCCGTATCGCCGACATAATTCTTTTCACTTTGCTCTGTGTTAGTGGCAGGGGTTGTGCAACATAGGTAGTTTTTGATGTTGTGTATACTTTCGCCGCTGCCTTTTGAATTTTATCTAGTCTTCTTTCACTATGTTCTCGTATACACGCCCGTATGTTGGTTAAAAGTTTCTTACAATTAGCAGCGTTGGTGAGCTGCTTGTTATTCCTGAATTCGACGGGTAGGTACTTCATATCCAATAATTTGTTTACCTTTACTTGATCATATATTTCTATGCCTTGACCGGTATTATTCTGCCGGACTTCTTTTTATTTACTTTGCCTCCATAAGCGAGCTCATATTTGGATGTAAAATATAGAACTGCCTATACTTACTCATTATGTTAGACCAAGAAGCCTGTATCGTCGGAATACATATTACAGACAGTTTTTTTCCATTGATGTTGAATTCCTGTAATTTTTTCGTTACAGTGGGCCACAGAGGTGCAACAGCGATGGTGAAGAGGGCTATGGAGAGCCGACATACCTAACTCAAAGTGTTGTTTATTGGAATGTATTCAAGTGAGCCGTTCCATTGACTTTGCAAAGCAAACTTCGGTTTTGCTATATGTTTTCGCACCTCCGACGTTCGGTGCGCCTGCGCTTGGAATTGGCGAGAAAGATGAATGGGAGAGTGCGCGATTTAATAGCCTCATAGGGATTTCATCACTTAAGAGAGGGTAATTTCTCAGTTTACAATTTATGTTTCATGTTCTGTAAGAGCTCATATAACTTGTTTATCGTGTACCCACACCGTCCTAATTTCGTCTACTGGAGTGAATGTGTGGGTTGTCTGTGTGTGGTACTTCGGAATTCTTTGATTGCGAGACGGTTTCTGTGGACCTTACGAGTAGATTAGCCATCCTTTCTGTAGAGTTTGAATAGTGCTACATTGAGTCAAAGAGACATCAGTGGCCACCAGTCAACAGCATTTGTAAAGTTGGTACATGTAGCGACCGTGTAGGCTCTCTGAGAGGTTCCGGCTTCTGCGAGGTCCCCGGCTTCAGTAGCGTGTAAGCTGTGCTTTTCCATAGGTCACCAGTGAGTAAGAATGTTCTGAGCCAGGGCGGATTATAAGGAGGGAGTTGAAACTAAATTAAAATCGAATGTATATTTTTGTAATCTGCTTCAAAGTTAAGCAATTGGATTTAAACTCTTGGTCAGTGAATTTAGTCAATTCAGTTTTCCCCAAGCCATCTTATTTCGTGTGACAGAGAGAATGTACTACATGCACTGGTGACTTGTGCTCCCCCTCCTGTTCGAATTATGGGCGCCAAACGTTAGCAGGGCTTCCCAATCAGGCCCAGCAGCACGATTTACAAATATAATTTTCAAAATATAAGTATATTTATGAACTAAACTGGCCAAAATATAACTGTCAACAAATTAAGAAATACAGTTTTAAAAGTATTTTATTCTAATTTCACTTTATTTGCTTTCAATTAGGTTATCAACTCTGTGTTAACAAAAGGCTTATGAGCTTGTTGCTGTGTGTTAACAATTATATAAAATAAGTTACTCAGAAAAGGGCTGTGAATGCTACACATTTAAGAAATTCAAAACTTTTTTGCATAAAATATAACACATTTTTGCAATTGTTTGGTATTTTTAAGTATCAAAACAGCTTAAAACAGCAGTTTTTGGAGGATTTTTCCTTAACTTTCAAGAAGAGGACCACTGGGTCTTCTTTCTCTTCTAGGCTACCGCCCCCACTCACAAAACTTTACTAATCCGCCCCTGGGTCTGAGTGATCATCTCTAGCAGCGTAAGTTCATATGTGTAAGACTTAGTTTTCTTTGAGTTTCTAGTAGCCCTTTTTAAACGTTGGCATCGGTAATCATGCTACACAAATCATTTCAGTTTACTTAATGTGATCTTCTGTTCAATTGCAACTTGGCGGTGACGAGTAGTGATGCCAAGTGATGTAACAACTCACCTACTTCTGTATTGAGTGTATGAATGTATCGCGTATTTTCTGTGTGCTTGCCCTAAATTTTTTTCGCATTTCGTTTTCATGGACTTAGTAACTTGCATTCTGCTGCACCACGTGTGTTGCCTTGTACGTTATGAGGCTAAGAGCCGATGTAATAACCTCTCGTGATCGGATTGAAAGTGAAATTAGTGAATTTGAACCGAATTTCTGGAACGCGACTTTGTCCTCAGCAGTTGACGGTCAAAACTAATATGGGAACTTTTTCCCAAATTCTATTCATTTTGCTGTATGGATTCTCATGTGAATGTTCGCGTGTGCATCAACTAAATTTCTGTGTTCTTCCGACAGATCATGTACTATGGGTCGAAGTTTAAGCACCAGCATTCCAAACAATTGTGTTTCATTTAATATCCTGGTGTACTGTTATATCTCACAGCACAACTCTGCTTCCTAGTCGGGATCCTTAAAATCATTCATTTTTTAATCTTCTCTTAATAATGATCAGCTAAAATTTTAATGTTGTCTTGTTTATCCAATACGAGGATATTTAATTCTTTCGATCACATAACGATATGAGAGGTGGTGTATTTTTGGCAATGTGTTTACCAGTATTTAAATTAATTTGAGGAAGCAACGGCCTTGCCGCAGTGGATACACCGGTTCCCGTCAGATCTCCGAAATTAAGCGTTGTCGGGCGTGGCCGGCAGTTGGATGGGTGACCATGTGCGCTGTTGCCGTGCTTCGCAGTGCACTCAGCCTCGTGATGCCACTTGAGGAGCTACTCGACCGAACATTGGCGGCTCCGGTCACCGAAAACCATCCTAACGTCCGGGAGAACGGTGTGGTGACGACACGCCCCTGCTATCTGCATCATCATCTGAGGATGACACGGCGGTCGGATGGTCCCGATGGGCCACTTGTGGCTTGAAGACGGAGTGCTTTTAAATGAATTTGAGCCTCCAGTCTAAATTTTTGTATCTGGTTGTCGTTCAAAGCGAGCGAGAGTAAGATGAGTTTTGCATAATGGTTGTTGATAACAAAAGTCAGGTGCAGGTTTTATCCAGAATACCGACTTTGTCACTAAATCTGAGTTTTGAGGAGACCAGGTATCATTCATTATCATCATCTCTTTGTTTACCTGACCATTGATTGTTGTTTTGGTCGCAATATTATGTAAATTATTTTGTATTATATTGGTGAATCGGCATGGGAATCCCATTAAATATATGGTGGTAAGCAAAATTGGTGATTTACTCTGTAAATGTTTTCTCCAAGCGTTTTAGACATGATTACGCACTTTATTTTATAAGTTTCTGCGGTTGACATTACGTCACAGTATTCGCATACGTTATGCAGTATTTTCCTGCATTTCACAAAGGTTCGTTTGGTACCGCACAACTAAGGTCCACGCCCGTTTTCGCTAAGGCCCACTCAATAATTTTGTAGTCGCATTTGAAGAGGGTAACTGGTTCTCGATTACTGTTTTGTTTCCTGTTTTGTGGGAGACTAGGGATGTTATTCCATCTAAGAGCTAATTTGGAAGTGCACTATGCAGATTTCTTTATCTAATTACAAATGTGCAGTAGTTTGGTGTTTCATTCAGATATGAACATTTGGTAAAACTCCGCGATGATACCGTCCGGTTCAAGTGTTTTGTCTTTTGGAATTTGTAAGATAGCATCTTCGACTTCGTCTTCATCGATTTCCATAGTTAAGTTCTATACTTCCTTGACAATGAGTTTACCTCTTAATTTCCTTTTTAATTGTTGCTGAGCATCTTCGACAGGTTGTTTAGTCAACAGTTCTGTAAGTAGGTTAAATATTGCTGTACCAATATTTCTTCGTTTAGTGAGCGTTGTTCCACCATTTAGCTTAATTTCAATGAATATATTCCCATTCACTCGTTTACTCTCTCTCGTATCTCATGGCATATCAGTGCGCCCTCTCTGAGCATCCTGTTGTGTGTGTGTGTGTGTGTGTGTGTGTGTGTGTGTGTGTGTGAATTCCTAAGGGACGAAACTGCTGAGGTCATCGGTCCCTAGACTTACAACTACTTAAACTAACGTATGCTAGGAACAACACACACACCCATGCCCGAGGGAGGACTCAACCTTCGGCGGGAGGGGCCGCGCAATCCGTGCATGGCGCCTCAAACCGCGCAGCCACTCCGCGCGTCACATCCTGTTGTGCGTCTATATCCTGTAGCCTTCTGTTTGTTGCCTCTTCCGTGTTATGAGTTTTGCCTTAATTTGTTTTATCTTCACGCACACTGTCCAGTCACATTACTGTGACCACCTTTCAAGAGCTACGAGACGTGCAGGAACAGTTAGAGGTTTCGGAAGGTACCGACGGGGATGTGAGGTATCATTGTAATATTTCTGTCCTTACAGTCATCATATTCAGCCCTAAGGAGCTCTTCTTGGAGCAGTTGAGCAGGCAGGAATGGGAAGATGACGTAATGTGGTGTGACGTTCCGGTGACAGGTGGTTTATTCGGTGCGGGTATCGTGAAAGAGAGAACTTAATTAGCAATCTGTGGTTTTTCGATATGTAATGAAGGACAAGTCTGATAGTAACTAAGCAAACACGCAGTTAACTGTTTTGGTTATTCTCTGTGAAAATGTGAAGATTGCAAATTATTTGTGATTCATAAAATGAAACATAGTTATATAGTTTCTCGAATTCTGCTAATAAAAAGCGATTAAAATTTTAATTATTTATACAATACCAGTGCCTCGCTAACAGTTTTTGACAGCCTCAAGATAACGGATTCACGACTTGCGTGCTGTTTTCTGCGCAGGGGACAACAACGAAAGAAGACTGCAGGTTGGTGAACATTATTCAGAACTAACGCATTTCATTCAGGGCGACGGAAGCAACTAGGCACCTCGCGTGTGTACAAATGAGTCAGTGAGATGTCATCTGTGGTAACACATAGGAGGTGTAAAGGAAGGATATTTTCTAGGGAAAGTGTTTATGGTAAACACAAAAATCAATTTCACTCTGTCTGTCTCCCTCTCTTCACTTGCCCCACACAGTATACCTGGTGGGGATATCTTTGAAGTAGAAGTGCTTTGTAATTATGATGTTAGACCTTATTAGCGAGAACTGTGAACTTTAAACCGACCAGTGAACTGTGTACGGACTGTGATACGAGTGAACTGTAAATGACTAGAGAACTGCATAAGAATTGTAATAAGTAGGCTTTGAAATGTGTTGAACTGTTTTTGGACTTCAGTTGAACTATAATAATTGAAGCCGCAAAGTCTAATTTTTTGTAACCGTGAAGGTAGTATCAGTATAAAGCAGGAATAGGAAGTGGTAAAGGACTACGAGAATTAAAGTTAACGTTGTGTGCGCGGTCTATGGGATTACGTTAGTAATCATAGCCTTCATGCTGCAAGACTGTGCAGCGTGCAGAGCAGCGAGAGGCAGGCATGGACAGCAGGTGCGGCTGCTGCAAGCAACGGTCAGCGCACTCAGCAGTGCTGGCCGCTTCTGACGTTTCAGCTTCGGCACCTCACGACAGCGGAGTTGCAGCCAGCGCCGCAGCCCACACCCACGTGAAACAGTGGCAGTACGTCGACGAAGAAAATTAGTGTAAGTGTTACGCTTGAATATAGCAGTCTAAGATTTGTAATTGGAACATCAGTATTAGCAAAATGTCTAGGGGAAAGGAAGTGAAATACGCTCTCAGAAAGAGAAAAGGAGTTCAGCCTCAGACTAGTAGTGACGACCTGGTGTATCCGATACAAATAAATGGTAGTAAAATCAGATATGGGTTTAATGATATGTCAGATTTAGTCAAAAATAATTCAAGTGAGAATGTAGATTCAAACTTTAGTGATGAGTCCGAAATAGTAAACTTAAATACCAATGATCTCACTGAGAATTCTGAAGTAGTCATGAATGTTTTCGTTGGGAATGTAGAGTTAACGTACAATGATGACAGTGAATACGTAGATTTAGTGGCAAACTGTGTTAATGTAAAATCAGAATATGTAGTAACTAGTCAAAATGAAGTGGTTTATAGGAATGACGATGCCAGAGAAAATTAGTCTGACGTCAACATAACCAGTCGGCCATCAGGTGAGTTGCGTACATTAAGTCATGGTACAGAATCAGATGACACTTTGCCAACACAGAATCATGATCAGAATATAAAATCTATGCCACAGTTAATTTTGTGAGAAGGAAAAGTAGCAAAAAATGGCTCTGAACACTATGGGACTTAACATCTGAGGTCATCAGTCCCCTAAAACTTAGAACTACTTGACCCTAACTAACCTAAGGACGTCACACACATCCATGTCCGAGGCAGGATTCGAATCTGTGACCGTAGCGGTCGCGCGGTGCCAGACTGAAGCGCCTAGAACCGCTCGGCCACAACGGCCGGCCGAAAAGTAGCAAGAAAAGATAATAAGGAGCACTTAAGAAAAATACAAAAGAAAATAGAAGCTGGGTATAACAAAAAAGAGAAAATAGAAAAGGGGTTAAAAGAAGTTAATGTAGGAATAGCTCAATTTAACGCCAAGTTCAGTGCTTTGGGACAAAAGGTTACAAATCTCGAAGCTAAAACTGAGGGATGTTGCGAGAAAATAGATTATGAAACAAAAGATTGGGGTAAAAAAATTAGAAATTGGTAAGTCAGAAATAAATCGAAAGGTTGATCGTGAAGTCAGAAAGTTAAACAAAGATTTGCAGGATCAAATTGGGGTAAAACAACTAATAACATTAGTAATCCAAGACAAGAGCAAAACAAAGCTATCAGAGCATCAAATGGTAAACATAAGATATAGTGGAGTAATTTACAGAGTATTAAAAATGACCATGAAATACTTAGTCGTAATATTTCACACGTAGAATCCTCTTGTAAAGAGAAGTGCGATTTAGGGTAAATTGAGAGAAACAGAGCAGAGATGTAAGACAAAATAGGAAAAGAAGTTACATGAAAAGTCGAAATTTGGTGTGAACAAGAAAGAAAGAAAGGTATTGTTCATGAAGTGACATAGCAAATCACGATTATGCGTATAAATCCCATCATTTCTCTAGTGAGGGAACTGTACATCCAGTCGTCATCATTAGACAGTTTGAGAGCGTCTTTCCTGGAAATACACTATGTGACCAAAAGTATCCGGACATCTGGCTAAAAATTACTTACAAGTTCATGCCGCTCTCCATTGGTAGTGCTGAAATTCAATATGATATTGGCCTACCCTTGATGACAGCTTCCACTCTCGCAAGCAAACTCGAAGGTTTCTCGGGGAATGGCAGCCCATTCTTCACCGAGTGCTGCACTGAGTGCTCCATCGTGTTGAAAGATGCAATCGCCATCCCCGAATTGCTCTTCAACAGTAGAAGCAAGAAGGTACTTAAAGACATCAGTGTAGGCCTGTGGTGTTATAGTGCCACGCAAAACAATAAGGGGTTCAAGCCCCCTCCGTGAAAAACACGACCACACCATAACACCACCACCTCTGAATTTTACTGTTGGCACTACACACGCTGGCAGATGACGTTCACCGGGCATTCGCCATAGCCCACACCCTGCCATCGGATCGCCACATTGTGTACCGTGATTCGTCACTCCACACAACGTTTATCCACTGTTAAATCGTCCAATGTTTACGCTCCTTACGCAAAGCGAGGTGTCGTTTGGCATTTACTGGCGTGATGTGTGGCTTATGGCCGGCCGTTGTGGCCGAATGGTTCTAGGCGCTACATTCTGGAACCGCGCGACCGCTACGATCGCAGGTTCGAATCCTGCCTCGGGCATGGATGTGTGTGATGTCCTTAGGTTAATTAGGTTTAAGTAGTTCTAAGTTTCTAGGTGACTGATGACCTCCGATGTTAAGTCCCATAGTGCTCAGAGCCATTTGAACCATTTTTGTGGCTTATGAGCAGCCGCTCGACCATGAAGTCCAAGTTTTCTCACCTCCCTCCTACCTGTTATAGTACTTGCAGTTGATCCTGATGCAGTTTAGAATTCCTGTGTAATGGTCTGGATAGATGTCTGCCTATTACACATTAAGACCCTCTTCAACTGTCGGCGGTCTCTGTTTGTCAACAGATGAGGTCGGCCTGTACGCTTTTGTGCTGTACGTGTTCCTTAACGTTTCCACTTCACTATCAAATCGGAAACAGTGGACGTACGGATGTTTAGGAATGTGGAAATCTCGTGCACAGACGTATCACACAGGTGACACCTAATCACGTGACCACGTTCGAAGTCCGTGAGTTCCGCGAAACGCCCCATTCTGCTCTTTCACGATGTCTAATGACTACTTAGGTCGCTGATATGGAGTACCGGCAGTAGGTGGCAGCACAATTCACTTAATATGAAAAACGTATGTTTTGGGGGGTATCCGGATACTTTTGATCACATAGTGTATGTCAGAACAACAAAAAATCAAATTCGTGCATATAAAGAATTTCTTCAAGCATTCTTGAATCAGCACTGGGCTTGCAGCACACAAAACAGAGCAAGAGTTGTAGTATTTATGGACAGAAGATTTGATGGTGGAAAAAAGAAAAAAAACGTTTTATCACAAAGGCACAAAGGAATAGGAGTAAGATATTAGAAGGTCATGTACGGAAGTTCAGTATCGTCAAAATATCAATAAACATTGACTTGGCAGCCAGCTTGTGTCACAGGCCGCTTCCAAAAAATGTTCAAATGTATACTGCATTCGTCTATGGGAAACAAAGCTATTAGTTGAGTTCTAAGAAGCATGATATGGGGGTAGATTACGTAGTTGAATATGAAAAAGTTGTGAATGAAGTGTCTCATTCTACCACGGAAATACCGCCATAACAATCATTATATGAAATGTTAATCAGAAACATATAAAAATATTATGATTACTAAACCCCAGAGGGCAATAATGTTCTTTGTCGTCATTTTTAGCTGTTTTCCGTATTTCCCTTAGTTGCTCTAAATTCGTGGAGGTATGTACCGTCTATGCAACTAAATGAAGGCAATTTATTTATTGCCATACGAGTTTCACTTCTTTTATTTGGGAAGCATTATCAGTGGCCTGAAATACATGTTTCATTTTATACATACAATAGACGTATTACATCTATCACATAATACGTTTATTGTATGTATAAAAAGAAACATGTATTTCAGGCCACTGACGATGTTTCCCAAAGAAAAGAAGTGAAACGTGTATGGCAATAAACAAACTACCTTCATTTAGTTGCACAGACGGTACATGCCTCTACGAATGTTCTTTGTGTTTCTAGGTTATAGACGATAACCAGGTGCCTGAGATAACGAACAGCATACTTCATTTTCAGAATGAGATTTTCACTCTGCAGCAGAGTGTGCGCTGATATGAAACTTCCTCGCAAATTAAAACTGTGTGCCCGACCGAGACTCGAATTCGGGACCTTTGCCTTTCGCTGGCAAGTGCTCTACCATCTGAGCTACGGAAGCACGACTCACGCCCGGTCCTCACAGCTTTACTTCTGCCAGTATCTCGTCTCCTACCTTCCAAACTTTACAGAAGCTCTCCTGCGAACCTTGCAGGACTAGCACTCCTGAAAGAAAGGATACTGCGGAGACACGGCTTAGCCACAGCCTGGGGGATGTTGCCAGAATGAGATTTTCACTCTGCAGCGGAGTGTGCGCTGATATGAAACTTCCTGGCAAATTAAAACTGTGTGCCCGACCGGGCGGGAGTCGTGCTTCGGTAGCTCAGATGGTCGTCGCCCATCGGATCACGTGCCGGTGACGCTTCCAGCTGCTACGGATACAGCCGGGGCCGACACGTCGCGCTCAAAGCCTGACGCTACTCCGGCGCCACTACCAACAGCGACGACTTCCGACACCAACCCCCCTGAACATATGGACGCCCCTTCATTTGAAGTTCCTGCGACGGCCTTCCTCTCAGAGCGACGTGACTCCCTTCCGTCTTCCGACACGAAGGGACGAACCCGCAAACAACGTTCACCTAAGAGGCGCAAGAGGAGGCGCCGTACGGTCTCGGAACGAGACGGATCACCTCCCACTGATGCTCCAGAGGCCGTCCGACCCGACGAGGCCTCGGAGAACCTGCACGACGATACGAATGACGACAACATGACGCCGACTGTGGCTGTGTCGATGCCTACTGTACTGGCTCGCTCCGGTGCTCCTGAACCAATGGACTCCACCGTTGCGACTGCCGCCGAAACGTCCTCCGCCCCTACGACCGAAGTGGAAAGTACGACCGTCACAACGACAGCGCCTTCAATGGTGTGGAGTGAGGACGTCGATGAGGACCCGGACCACACGCTGGGGACAGAGTTACCCCAGACGGAAGCATCGTTACGCCACTGATAACGCCGTCAGGTGGCGTACGGCACGACTCGCCGCTGCCTCGCCCCTCTTCATCCTCCGCCGGTGGAGTTCCCCTCCACGGCGGGGTACGGCTCCAAACCTACCGAGTAGCGACGATCAACACTAACACCATTAGCTCACCAGTGAAACTTCAACTGCTGCGAGAGATGATATGGACGTCGGAGGTCGATATCGCGCTACTACAGGAAGTACACTTGGCCACACTTCCAGACGTCGCGGGATATAACACTTATCCTTCTCCTGGTGACCACCTGGGACGCGTCGTAGCCATCTACGCCAGAGAAGGCATTCCAGTGGCCGATATCACATACCTTCCATCTGCCAGAGGCATGGCCGTCACCGTCATGGGGACGCGTATAGTCAACATTTACGCTCCGTCAGGCTCCACCCGCAGACGCGACAGGGCACTCTTCTATTCAGAAGAAATCGCTCCTTTGTTTCTTGGACGCTGCGACCATTACTTGCTTGGGGGTGATTTTAATTGTGTCTTGCACCCTAAATATCAAGTGCCCCACTACAACACCTGTCAAGAACTGCGTCTTGTCGTCCGAGATCTGTTGCTCCGCGACACTTGGGAAGTTCAGCACGGCGACGCGCCTGGACATACTTACCAGACGAGTCACTCCGCGAGCCGCCTTGATAGAATTTACGTCTCTCGGGAACTCACACCTGCAGTCCAAGGTGCAGAAATTTGGCCCCTGGCCTTTTCAGACCACTGTGCCTACATCTGCAACATTCTCTTCCCCAAGCAAGTGGTCTGGCGCAGTCGTGCACCGTGGAAGCTAAACACCTCCCATCTTCACGATCCCGAATATCTTCAACGTGTTACCGAGACATGGGCCACCTCTGAACGTCGCTTACCTAAATACTGCACGACCTTGACCTGGTGGCTGGAATGTGCCAAACCTGCCATTCGACGTACTCTGATTCAGTATGGAAAGGAAGTTGCTATGTGGCGCCGGCACACTACCGACTATTTCTACGCCGTTCTCCGCGACCTGGACGCCCAACCGCCCACCCCCGACACCCAGAGGGAACGCAGCAGGATTAAGTCGCAAATTGTAACATTGACTCGCCGTCGACTGCAGGGGGCTATGGTGCGAACCCGATGTCAAGATTTGGCGGAACAAGAACATCCGACCATGCATCATATCGCCTCCGATAGGAAACATCGACGACAACAACTCATCACCGAGATCACCACCTGTCGCGGCCAGCACGTCACTTGCCAGGCCGAAATCGTCAGTGCCTTTGTCGACCACTTCCGCACAGTGTACTAGGAGGAGACTACCAACAACCACGCTGAGGAGTCTACGTTACCACACGTAACTCGCACCCTCACCAGCGACGAAGCGGACGAGCTGATGGAGCCCATTACGCGTGACGAAATCCATGATGCAATCAAGAAAGGTGCTCTGAATAAGTCACCTGGTGTCGACGGATTGCCGATATAATTTTATCGTGCTTTCTTCACACTAATGGTGTCATGGCGGACAACGATGTTTCATGAACTGCTGACGATGGGGAACGCCGTACCGCCGTCCTTCGTCACGGGAATTATTATACCCATCCACAAACCGACACCAGGTGTGACGACAGCACGTTACCGTCCTCTGACTCTGCTTAACGCAGATTGTAAAATTTTTGCACGCCTACTGGCAACGCGATGCCGCAAGGTCCTGCCTAGCATTCTATCCCCGGAACAGACAAGTCCGGGCGGCTCAGTTTATATACAAACGGCCACAGGAGAATGTCGCGATTTAATTGCACTGGCAGCGGCGTGCAGACTCCGCGCCGCAGTGGTTGCAATTGATTTTGCCAGCGCATTCGACAAAGTGCGGCATCTTTTTCTGTTCTCAGTGATGAACCGCATGGGTTTTCCACCAGCCTTTATCGACGTGATCCGGCGCCTGTACGGCACCGCCGAATCGCTGATTCAGGTTAATGGCCGTGTGGCGGGACCAGTGGCGATTCGGCGTTCCGTACGGCAAGGCTGCCCACTTTCGACCCTTCTCTATGCCATAAGCCTGCAGCCACTCATCGGGAGTCTGACGAGCCACCTCTCTGGCCTAACTTTGCGGCAGCACAGTTTTCAATGTCGTGCGTATGCGGACGACCTCCTCCTATTGAACCGCTCACGGAGTGAAACACACACGGTACTTGATTTGATATCAACGTACGGCACTGCAGCTGGCAGTAACATGAATGTGGCTAAATCCGCGGCGATGCCCATTGGACGCGGCCTCTCACACGACGACTTAGCACCTCTCCCGTGTGTACAAAAACTACGATACCTTGGTATCATTTTCACCTCCACCGTGCGCCGCTCCGCTGCCATCAATTTTCGACGTGCACTCCAAACTATCCGCACGACGGTGCGACAAAATCTTCTCCGACGACTCGATTCTTTACAACGTGTCCAATACCTCAATCAACATGTGGCGTCCAGAATGGTCCACATTGCACAGGTCCTCCCGCTGCCATCAACTATTGGACGCAGCCTCCAGGGTGCCTTCGGATACTTCCTTACGGCCGGTACACTCTTTAAGGTCCGCTACGACACGCTCACCCTTCCCCCGTGAGCGGGGGGCCTCGGCCTTGTCAATGTGCGACTCCGCGCGGCGACCTTGTACATGTCCACCATGCACAAGCAGTGGAGCGGGGGCACCTGCCTTACGCGCAGTTTGCTGGAAATTCTTGTGCCCGCGACCATAACACCACCAGTACCAGTCGGACACATCACGCACCAGTTGACGCACATTTCTGATTTCATCGTCTACTTCAGTTATGCTCACACACACTTACCGACCACGCGTTCTCCTCGACCTAAAGATTTTTACACCCCACTCCTCCGTTCCATATCCAGCAACAATATCGAACTGAGACACCCGTCCACGCGGTGGCCCACGGTTTGGCGTCACATCCACCTGCCTTTTCTTCCCTCGAACGTCCGGGCAACATGGTACCGAGTCGCAAATGAAAAATTCGCCACAAATCATCGTCTTCACGCCATCGGACTAAAGGACTCTCCACTTTGTTCCATTTGCCACCTCGTGGATGACGATGTCCATCAACTGACTTGTGCTGCCACCAGTAACGTCTCGAAACTTGCCCGACAGTTCGTTGCCTGTTACCTCCGCGTTCCGCCGGACTCGATTGACCCGTGGACTTTTATCCATCCTGAGAATACTTATTTCCCTGCCACCAAAAATTATGCTATTGTATGGGTCAAGGGATGGACGATCACCTACATGTATAATGATGGCGACAAATCACGCCTTGATTTCTGACAGTACTTACAAACCGCCCACAGTGAAGTCGAACACCGACCGCGCTACCGCGTCTTCTTCGCCAATTACCTACACGCGATCTTTACGTCACCCCGCTCAGTTGGATGGTGCCACACACCGACAGCACTCCCGCCCCCCCCCCCCCCCCCCTGCTGACATCTGAGATCCCCGCGCTACTTTCTACATTTGTAACCCACAGTGGAGTAGGCGCATGGACACGCGCGTGATTTCTTTTATGCACTACACCAGAAAACACTAGTTTTTCCCTCACTCCACTGTATATTGCTTCACACCTCTTAGCTTACATCAGTATTATTATTCTTTTTTTTCCTACACCTTGTTCATAAAAAAATTGCTCGCCTTGTACGAGTATAATGTCATATGTTATTTTCGCCGGAAGGATGGCATTTCTGTTGTATTTAAGTTTGTACCAATAAAGATCTTATGTTCATTGACAAACAAATAATAATAATAAAAATAATAAACTAAACAAAAAAAGGGGGTAGCGTCTAAAAAAAAAAGTGGTAGAGCACTTGCCTGCGGAAGGCAAAGGTCCCGAGTTCGAGTCTCGGTCGGGCACACAGTTTTAATTTGCCAGGAAGTTTCATACTTCATTTTATTTTCCTGTTATTAGTTCTTCCTCTTCTTTCTTTCAGAACTATATCTGTCTTCTTTAACATACTCCACTATCAACCTAAAGATGAGAAAATCTCTTTGCTATGGATGCGACAACAAAGAAACGAGCTACGACAAAAACAAAATAACGTAGCAGACTAAACATCCGCATAGCATGGGTGAAAAACAGACATTTGATGGAATATATGTGGACAGGTCAGAATGTACGAAATATAAGACTCCAGACAAAAGGACACAGTATCCAGGTGCAACAAGACACCACTACCATATTAATGCACTTAACAGAAAACATAGTACAAAATATTTAGTGGAACAGTTTTTAGATATTTATAACAACGATAAAATAACCTTAAAGTTTGAAGACAATCTAAGAATAGGAAAGCAAGATGAGGGCTATTATACGGGGTGTTACAAAAAGGTACGGCCAAACTTTCAGGAAACATTCCTCACACACAAATAAATGAAAGATGTTACGTGGACATGTGTCCGGAAACGCTTAATTTCCGTGTTAGAGCTCATTTTAGTTTCGTCCACCTACGCTCAATGGAGCACGTTATCATGATTTCATACGGGATACTCTACCTGTGCAGCTAGAACATGTGCCTTTACAAGTACGACACAACATGTGGTTCATGCGCGTTGGAGCTCCTGCACATTTCAGTCGAAGTGTTCGTACGCTTCTCAACAACAGATTCGGTGAGCGATGGATTGGTAGAGGCGGACAAATTCCATGGCCTCCACGCTCTCCTGACCTCAACCCTCTTGACTTTCATTTATGGGAGCATTTGAAAGCTCTTGTCTACGCAACCCCGGTACCAAATGTAGAGACTCTTCGTGCTCGTATTGTGGACGGCTGTGATACAATACGCCATTCTCCAGGGCTGCATCAGCGCATCACGGATTCCATGCGACGGAGGGTGGATGCATGTATCCTCGCTAACGGAGGACATTTTGAATATTTCCTGTAAAAAAGTGTTTGGAGTCACGCTGGTACGTTCTGTTGCTGTCTGTTTCCATTCCATGATTAATGTGATTTGAAGAGAAGTAATAAAATGAGCTCTAACATGGCAAGTAAGCGTTTCCGACACATGTCCACATAACATGTTTTCTTTCTTTGTGTGTGAGGAATGTTTCCTGAAAGTTTGGCCGTACCTTTCTGTAACACCCTGTATATTACACAGACGAAATAACGCATAAAAATAAGCTGAAGGTTGCAAAAGAAGAGGACGATGCTAAACCACAGGTGAATAAAATAAAGTAAAATAGAAGAAATTCTGGTGGTAAATAATGGAAATAACAAAATGTTGTCTTGAGATGATGTACAGATTGTGTCAAAATAAGCATACCAACACTCTTTATTAGGAATTGAAATATGATACACTAAAAGTTTAGGAATAGTCCTGCCAGAGAGATCTGCAGTAAATGGAGGGTTAAGTTTAATAGGCTACAGGAAGGTCGGACAATTATTTACGAGGAGAGGAAAGAGGTAAATGGAGAGTTGTAGATTAGGCGACAGAAAAGTCGGAAGACAGTAAAGAGGTACATCGAGAGTTATAGATTAGGTGACAGAAAAGTCGACCAATTATTTACATACGCAGAGAAGGCAGAAGTATGGTTATCTTGCGACAGGAAAGTCGGCCAATTACTTGTGAAGAGAGAGGGAGCAAAGGCAAAAGGCGACGTGTAAGTCGACCATTAAGTGGTATTTACGGGCAAAGTGGTTTCCGCCAACTATTTCACGAAGTACAAGGATGTAGACATGTTGTCGACATAACACACAACACTAATATGGAAGTTTCATACGAGGGTCAGTCAAAAAGTAATGCCTCCTATTTTTTTTTCTACGTTTAATTGTCAGGAAATTTAAATGCAATTACATAGGTTGAAAACCACAACATTGAGGATCATTTTGTCATTTTTCAATGTAATCTCCGCCCATCTCTACAGTTTTGGTCCATCTTTGAACAAGGGCATGTATCCCAGCACGGTAAAAATCACAGCTCTGCTTCCTAAGCCATTGACGCACGGATGTTTTGACGGCCTCCTCATCTTCAAAATGAATCCCACGATGAGCTTCTTTTAGTGGCCCGAACAGATGGAAGTCTGATGGTGCCAGGTCAGGGCTGTATGGGGGATGAGGCAAAACTTCCCATCCAATTTTGACAATCTCGTCAGAGGTGTGACGACTGGTGTGTGGTCTTGCATTGTCATGCAAAAGAAGAACATCTGCCATTGATTTTGTTGGGCGAACTCGCTGAAGACGTGCTTTAAGTTTGTTGAGGGTTGTGACGTATTGAACAGAATTTATTGTGCATCCCTGCTCCAAAAAATCAACCAGAATCACACCCTCTGTATCCCAGAAAACTGTTGCCATAACTTTCCCTGCCGATCGCACAGTTTTGAATTTTTTCTTCCTCGGCGAGCTTGTGTGACGCCACTCCATTGACTGCCTCTTTGATTCGGGTTCAAAAAAATGCACCCATGTTTCGTCCCCGGTCACAATTTTTTTCAGAAACTCATCTCCCTCCAAACGGAAGCGCTGCAAGTGTTGGGAGGCTATTGTTTTCCTTGCCTCTTTATTCTGATCGGTTAACATTCTTGGAACCCACCGTGCACAAACTTTTGAGTACCCCAATTGTTTAATAATCGTGATCACACTGCCTTTACTAAGAGAAATAATGCGACACACTTCATCTGCAGTCACCCGACGGTCACCACGAATGATGTCATCAACTTGCTGAATGTTGTGTGGAGTCACTGCACTCACCGGCCTGCCGCTCCGCTTTTCGTCAGTCAACGGTGTTTGCCCTTCAGCTTCCTTACAACGACGAACCCATCGTCTAACAGTGCTGACATCCACTGTCACAACACCATACACCTTCTTCAGTCTTTCATGAATGCGTATGGGCGTTTCACCTTCTGCATTCAAGAATTCAATCACACAACGCTGTCTCAAACGAACATCGATGTCGTCCATTTTACAAACTTCTGCTGTGCTGCCACCTGTTGACACAGAAAGTTACTACTGCAGTGGATTGCAGAAGAAGGTTTGAGGAATGGCGCCAAATTCAAATTTTTCACTTAACTTAATTTCTTTACGTAGAAAAAAAAATGGGAGGCATTACTTTTTGACCGACCCTCGTAAAAGAGATAAATGTAATAAACAAGGCCACGTAATATGAAGTGTAGAGAGTAATGACATTGACTGGGCTGTCGAATAAAGGTCTAGCTAAGAATAACCTAATTAGCCCCAACATATTACAAAGTTACATAATGCTCGTATATAATCAGTAGAAAATACACAGTCATTACATGAATACAGTTTCACTAGTATGGTTTGTAGCAACAACGACACTCAAATATAGACGGAATTATACCTCACACTGTGGAATGAAGCAACGATTTGGTAAACGATGTTTTGTATTATGCTTGAAGCAATATTCTAAAATGTTTCCTCAATGTATCTGTGAGTCGCAGTTGTAAGCCTCCGTATGTGAGATTTGAAGAACATAGCAAGAGACGCCGTGTGAAGGCGTGAGTCATTACCAATGCGGTTCAGTAGTACCAAGCTCTTAAGAATGCGAATGGTAATGCCTCAGCAGTATTTGAACAGTGGATACAGCTATGATCTATACAAAAAACAATGATAAACCGCTCTCACAGAGGGATGTAAACAGTGCCATTGTTGGTAAACAGCCAAAATCAAAACAAAACATTACATACTATGTATTTATATTGTAATAGTTCATGTAGATATGTTTATTTAAAATTTCTTTAACTTTATTAGGAAACTAATTTAAGGTATTGTGTATTGTTACACGGAATTCTACTGGAGCTGTACGCTGAGGTTCGCTATGGGAGAATTGGACTGACAGTTGTTGAACTTAACGCCAGTTGCGAAAGTCTCGAGTTTTAGAATGCAACGCCACATCACGTATAACAGAAACATCAATATGGGCTGCTAGCGTATGTTCTGCTAAAAGGTGTGAGTGTATCGATCTTCCGATTGCCGGCCGGAGTGGCCGAGCGGTTCTAGGCGCTTCAGTCTGGAACCGCGCGACCGCTACCGTCGAAGGTGCGAATCCTGCCTCGGGCATGGGTATTGTGATGTCCTTAGGTTGGTTAGGTTTAAGTAGTTCTAGGGGACTGATGACCTCAGATGTTAAGTACCGTAGTGCTCAGAGCCATTCGAACCATTTTGATCTTCCGATTCCACGTATTTGTGAAAGTACAGGTGTTGCCATATAGTAATTTCTTGGAATGTCTCGATCGCTAAATGCGAGGGTCACTCAAAAGTAACAGTAAACTATTTTTTGCGAGGCATATATTTCGCTTACAGAGGCAAATAAGATGTCTTTTTCAACTTAAACACCCCGCCCCCCCTTTTCGATACACTTCTCACATCGTTGCACAAACTTTTCTATTTCATTCGAATAAAAGGTTTTCTGTTGTGCCCACAACCCAGAGTGCAGCGCTTCTGTAACCTCATCTTTATTTTCAAATTTTCGTCCTCTGAGAGCATCCTTCAGGAGTCCAAACACACGGTAATCCGAAAGAGCGAGATCAGGGCGGTATGAGAGATGCAGTACGACATGACATCTCAGTTTCCGAATGACGGCAAGAGTTGCAGCGACGGTGTGGGGGCGCGTGCATTTTCGTGAAGGATAAGAACGCCTGTAGACAGACGTTCTCTGCGACGGCTGCATACTGATAGCTTTAGCTAATTCTTCAACATGGCACTGTACCGGACACTGCTCACTCTTTCACCCCTTTCCTATTCGTGCCCCAGAATCGCTCCATTCAAGTCCCAGAAGAGGGTGAAAAGGACCTTTCCGGCAGTGTATGGCTCTGAGCACTGTGGGACTTAACGTCTATAGTCATCAGTCCCCTAAAACTTAGAACTACTTAAACCTAACTAACCTAAGGACAGCACACAACACCTAGTCATCATGAGGCAGAGAAAATCCCTGCCCCGCCGGTAATCGAACCCGGGAACGCGGGTGTGGGAAGCGAGAACGCTACCGCACGACCACGAGCTGCGGACTCCGGCAGTGTATTGAGACTTGAGTTTCTTCTTGGCTAAAGAAAATGTGTGTCGCCATTCTGAAAACTGTCTTAAGCTTTGTGGTTCATAGTGATGCAGCCAGGTTTCGTCTCCTTCCCCTTTCGCGTCCTTCAGCGTTATATAGCGCCAGAAATGATGTGGCAACCTGAACACGCTTCATCTTGCTTTCATCAGTGAGCATCCTAGGCACCCACCTTGCACACAAAACATGGTGCTTGAGAACCTGACTAATAATGGTATCATCGAATCCGACACTGTTACTCAGTTCATTGGCTAAAGCCTCTACAGAAATACGCCAGTTCTTATTAACCACGGCGTCAGCGCGTCCCACGTTCTCGTCAGTAACGGCCGTGCTGGAACGACGAGAGTGTTGCTCATCTGTGACTGACGAACGTCCACTTTTACAGGCATCAGCCCAATCGTACACTTATGTTTCACTAATGCAACTATCTCCATAACTTTATAACCTCCTTCTAAGGGTTTGTTGAGGTTTTATGCCTGCCGAAAGAAAAAAAGAAGCGTACAGCTAGGGACGCGGCCATTTTGTTTCAACCTTCAACTGCCTCTCCTATTCGGCTTGTCATACCATCTGTCGGCATATGTCGGAACTTTCTCAAAGAATGTCACAACAATTCGAGCAAGTTTCAAATGCCTGTCATGTTAATTGCATTTAATACTGATAGTTTGCTGGTATTTTTTAATTGCCCTCGTACTTTATTTACGACGTATTTTAGGGAACTGCAGGGAAGGGCCCCCCTCCACCCTATCATGCTACCCTTCCCTCCAGTTCCTCGATTCTCTACCCCTGCCCGTCATCCATTGCCTGCTTTTCTACTCCCGCCCCCCCTCCATCCCTGTCCCTCCCCCCCTCCCCAACTATTTCAACATCTGTCTCCGACCCATCTCTGGTCTGAACAGGTTGAAGTTTGCTTGCTTTGTTTGGAAAACAGTAAAAGAAATTTTTTTTTCTTTATTGATTTTCAATTCCCCCCGAAGGGGGCGGGCCGGCAGCAGCTTACTACGCTGCTCTACAGCCTACAGACTTTTTTTTAAATAAAGGAAGAAGAAAGAAACAAGGAAAAACAGGCGATAAAATGGCTATTTAAAGTGAAAAATGGCGTAAAATTGCGGAAAGTTAAAACAGAAAGCAAAAGGGGGTTGGCAATGTAGATAAAAGACACAGGAATCAGACAAGTAACACAGTAGACATACAATTAAAAAACATGGCGACAGTCTGGTTTCTGTTCGCAAGGAATAAAAAGCACACCCAGCGACAGTATGATGGCTGTTCGCTACACTTCCCAAAAGACACAACACGGAGCACGCACTGGAAAAACACACTGTAAAACACTGCACGAAAAAGGCGGCACAAAGATGGCACTCCCGATCCAAGGCAGATGGGGGGGGGATCTGGAGTAGGGGGAAAAACAAGGAGGGAGGAGAGGAAAAAACGAGAAGGGGGGGGGAAACCAAGGAGGGAGAGGACTAATAAAGGGGGAGAAGGGCAGACGCGAGAGGGAATGAGAGGAGGCAGAGGAGGGAAATGTAAAAGGACGCGGGGGAGAGAAGGGGGCAAAGAGAGGGGAGGTGGGGAAGAAAGATGATGGAATGGGGGGAGAGGGAGCCCGGGAAAAGGACAGAGGAAAGGAGGGGGAGTGAGGATCAGAGTTGATAGGAGGGATAAATGGAGGGAGAGAGGGCATCATCCGGGAGGGGGAGTTGATGGAAGCCACCTTGGGAAAGGAGGTGTATGGTGTAGAGATGGAGGGTAGGGGGGACACAACGGTGAAGACAGGGCAGGGGGCAGGGATCGGAGAGGAGAGGAGCAACCAGGGGGTGAGGGGGTTCAAGACGGCGGGAGGTGTAGAGGATACGGATATGTTCAGGGAATAGGAGCAGATGGGGGAAAGGAATGAGATCATAGAGGATCCGCGTGGGGGACGGGAGACGTATACGGAAGGCGAGGCGGAGTGCATGACGCTCAAGGATCTGGAGGGACTTATAGAATTTGGGGGGGGGGGGGGGCAGATATCCAGGCAGGACTGGCATAACAGAGGATGGGATGGATTAAGGATTTGTAGGTGTGGAGGATGGTAGAGGGGTGCAACCCCCATGTCCGGCCGGAGAGGAGTTTGAGGAGTCGGAGGCGGTTGTGGGCTTTGGATTGGATGGAGCGGAGATGAGGGATCCAGGTGAGGTGACGGTCAATGGTAACAGAAAATTGTAGTGCCTGCCTTTATAATGATGGCCTTCACACTGCTGTTTCTCGATGGATTATTTGGATACTGTGCCTAGCGTGCTGTACGTTCTTTGTATATGTCCCATGGCAGGTGTCGCTCATAATGTACCCTATGCTTTACTTTTCCGTTGACAATATGAAGCTTATTGTAAAAAAAGGTGTGGTGTGGTAAGAGATCTTTACGATGTTTTGTATATTGTAAGCACTGTGTTCTTGGTATGTTTCGATCTTTGAGATCGACGCCATCTGATGCCGAGTTAAAGTAATATAGTCTTCAAGTCTGCTGCAATCAGTCTGGCATGCGACATATCAAAATAACATCTTTTGCAAATACATCTAACGTCAATTTTACATGATAGCGTACATTTTTCTTGTATTGCTCACTTGCAGGAGATTTCATAAGCATATTGTAAGTACTTGTACTCAATGTCGACTTTCGTTCCTGATGTTACACTGGTCTTTTAATATTTATATGTCAGCTTTCCTCATTTGTGTTTTGTCACCTTCGACCGTCGCCTCTCCTGGACTCCCCACCTCCGGACAATCCAAGCCAAGGCATGCTTCCATCTCAGTCTCCTCAAGCTTCTCTCCGGCCGTACATGGGGTCTGGACCCCTCCACCATCCTCCACACCTATAAATCCCCCATCTGCCCTATCCTTTGCTATGCCCATCCTGTTTGGATCTCCGCCCCCCCTACCTTTTATAAATCCCTCCAAATCCTTGAACGCCATGCTCTCCGCCTCGCCTATCGCATCCGTCTCCCCTCCCCCACGTGGATCCTGTACGATCTCATCTCCTTCCTCCACCTCCTCCTCTTCCTTGAAAGGATACGGATCCTGTGCACCTCCTGTAAACTCGATCCTCCTCACCCGCTAGTCTCCCCGATCCTCTCCCACCCCCGCCCGCTGCCGCGCCTGTATTCCCACGTCCCACCCGGTCTCCATCTCTCCACCCTCCTTACCCTCTCCCAAGGTGGCTTCCGCCAGCTCCCTCTCCCTGATGATGTCCTCCTCCCCTCCATCTACCCCTCCTATCAACTTTGACCATGCCCCACCCTCCACCTCCGGTGTCCTTTCCTTTAGGCACCCTGCCTCCCTTCTCTTCCCTTCCCTTCACTTTTCTTTTCCTCCATCCCCTCCCTCCACCCCTCTTCCCCCGGGCTTCCCCTCCCCCTTCCTCCCTCCCCCTATCTCCCCTGCCCGTGGCATTTCTGCTCTCCCCTCTCATTCTCCCACTCCCCTTCCTCCTCCTCCTCTCTTGGCAGGTCCCCGGACACGCACACGCACAGTGAACATTCGCGCGCTGGAGGTCATCGCCATCAGTGTCTCATGTGTGTGCCTTAGTTTGTGTTTAGTGTTTGTTTGCCGTCACGCCGCAACTGTTCACATGTACCGTCGCCATCATCCATGTTATGGCCGCCGTGTCAACTAGTGTCAGTGATGTTTTCTCGTCCAGTGTGAACGGCTCCATGTTTTTTGTTTTTTAGCGTCTACATTGTTTTGCCCGCCGTTTTGATTGTATTCTCTGTGCCCCCTCTATGTATTACTTATTGTAAAACTCAAGGCTGAAGAGCGGCGTACTCAGCTGCTGACAGCCCGCCTTGTGTAAGGTGATAAAAATCACAATAAAGAAAGATAAAAAATTGTGTTTTGTGCACGACCTTCCTAGTTCTCTATCCTACCTTTCAACTGTCCCAACACACCCTCCAAACCCACCGTGACCAGTCCACCACTTGGTGTAATCAGTGGTTCCTTCGTATCAACCCCTCCAAAACCCAGGCAATCATCATAGGCCGCTCCACCTACTCCTTCTGTCTCCATGATTTCTACCTCACCATTTATGGTCGTCCCATCCAGCTCACCCCCACGCTGAGATACCTTGGCCTCACTCTTGACTGTCACCTCATCTGGACCCCTCATCTCCTGACCATCCAGCAGAAATCCCATTCCTGCCTCTGCCTCCTGAAACTCCTGTCTGGCCGGACATGGGGATTGAATCCTTCCACCATCTTCCACACCTACAAATCCCTCGTCCATTCTATACTCTGTTATGCCAGTGTTGCTTGTATCTTCGCCCTTACCGGTTTTATATGGCGCTCCAAGTCCTAGAACGCTAAACGCTGCACCTTGCCTTCTGTATCCGCCTTCCATACCCCGGACGACTCCTGTACGACCTCATCCCCTTCCCCCACCTCCTCCTTTTCCTCCAACACCTCCGCATCCCTTACCCTGTCCACCGGCTTGATCACCCCACCCCATGCTGTCCTGTTTTCCTCTCCACCACCTGCCTGTGGCCACGCCTCTAGCAGTGTATTGCTCGCTCTCTCCACCTCCACACCCTACATCTCCTTCATCAGGGCAATTTCCAGCACCTCCCCCTCAGATGATGAACTTCGCAGTGACATCCACCCTTCCTACCAACTGTAGGCTGGCCTTGTCCCCCCCCCCCCCGCCTCCACAGGGCCATCCTGTTTCCTCTCCCCTCCTTCCCACAGATCGGTTTGTCCTCCTTCCCCCCCTCCAAGTCTCTGCACCCCATCCTCAGCTGTTTCCCTCCCCCATCCTTCCCTTCCCAGCCCCCTCTTGCGCACCCCGAGCCCATCTCCCCCTCTCTACCCCTCTCTCCCCCTCTAGCACCACCCATCCCCCATTTCTTCCCTTCTCCCTAGTCTCCATACCCCTGGCAAATCCTCTCAGTTTTTCAATCTGTGCTGGACATGTAGATATTGTTGCTGGCCGTGACTGTTCTGTGATACGCCACCCACTGCAACTTTTATGCTGTAGCCGTACTTCACCTTGTGTTCTTTTAACTGTCCCAGTGTGTGGTTTTTTGTGTCCACTCCTTTTTTAAGGTTTTTATTTCCTTTTTACAGTCGCCCCCTTTCTGTCTGTTCTCTTCCATAATGTTCCCCCTTTTTTATGTCTATGTACCGCAATATTTTCTCCTTTATGTTATTTTGAATGTCTTCTAATGTATAATTAATGTCTTTCGGCTGAAGGGCAGCGCCTATGCTGTTGCTAGCCAGCCCCAGATGGGGAATTGAAGCAGAATAAAGAAAAAAAATTGTCTTTTGTGTAAATTTTGGCACAATTACATGATGATGTTTACTCGAAACGCGTCATAAATAAAATATATAGCGATCAAGATGTGGCAAGGAATTACCACATCTCAAGTCTGGATGGTCACGTAACTTACAAATCGATGACTTCATCAGTCAAATCATAGTATAGTTGATATGTTTGTTTTCTTTGTAGCTATGTGAAATGGATGGATTTATGACGCATTCAAATATTAGTAAATGCAGAACGGCATGGTGCTGACATAGTATCGAGAAAAAATGCAAAGAATAGCATGATAAAGGCATATGAGGATGCAAAGGGTTCATCAAATTGAAAGGACGGCAATGCGCCTATAGTAGTTGTTATTCCCAGCTTCTATTTGTTTAAGTTAACAAAAGACCACCAACAACATAAAGGTGCAGAATAATGCTCCTTTTAAAATCTTTACTACTAAAAGAATAATCTAATCACAAAATAATTGAGTCTATCGTCATACAAATTAATTAATGATTAGAGATTGAAAAAATATAATGCCTATTCAAGTTTTAAGGAACAATAACATATCACAAGGATAGTGGAACTCTATGGCTCTTGAGAGATGATAACTGAAAAATTTATAAATATTTACGTATTTCCAAAATTGATTGTTGCCTGCCAGAACATCTCAATTTATGAAACTCACAGAAGAAAGGGCATGTGTAATATTCCTGGCTTTACAGCCATGATATTCAGCTACAGGAAGCTCTTCTTAGAGCAGTTGAGAAGGCAGCACTGGGAAGCTGACGTAATGTAGTGTCAGGTATCGGTGAAAGATGGTTTATTCAGTACGTATACCGTGAGAAAGACCGCCTAAATTGTGAAATTGTGATCCTTCTCTGCGATTGGCTGCTGTGTTCGGAAGTAGCACGCCAAAATGATAAAATACTGTTATAAATATTAGAAAAACTAAACTGTAGATTTACTTGTATTTCATCTAAAAGCATCTCTTAATAGTAGGTTATCATTCCATTATTTCAAAAGTTTTAATTACGACCAGAATAATGAAAAATTGCTAAACGAAAAGGCAGACGACATATTTCGGAGATCTTCGAGTGACACCTAACTTGGAAGGCAGGTCAGGTGATTCGGAGGACACACAAGTTGTCTGCCGCGTTAGGTATTGTGGGGCGGCGGGTGGAATTATTGTTTTATGTAATGTTTTGTGATGTAGAAAAGATGCATTTCCCGGCCGTTTAACCATATGTGGGGCGGCTGGTGGAATTAATTGTTATATAAATGTTCCTATTATTTATGCTGTTGTTTGCCGTTCTCAACACTGGCTCTCTAACTACAATATTGGCAACCAGAAAGTGATTAGCTAAACGTGAAGCCTGTAATTAGAATTCCTAGTGCCCACTTCATATGAGAATTACACTTATAGCTACACCTTATAGCTCTGAGGAATTGGGAGATTGTCTGGGATTTATAATCAAAAACGATCGTGAAAAAAAACTTTCTCTATATTCTGAAAGTCACAGATGAAAAAAAAAAAAAAGACTCCACACAATCTAACTAACAGAGCATTTCAGAGTCTAATGCGCTGATGCCACTATAACTGTCCAAATGAAATATTTAAATGAATGCTCGCCATAATTTGATGATAATGTTCATCAAACGCCACGCTAAATAATAGTAGAATGTCTGTCCCGCGGCGGCACGTGAAAATACGGCATACGCAAACTGAAGATATATAATTACGAGGGTAGTTCAATAAGTAATGCAACACATTTTTTTTCTGAAACAGGGGTTGTTTTATTCAGCATTGAAATACACCAGGTTATTCCCCAATCTTTTAGCTACACAACACTATTTTTCAACGTAATCTCCATTCAATGCTACGGCCTTACGCCACCTTGAAATGAGGGCCTGTATGCCTGCACGGTACCATTCCACTGGTCGATGTCGGAGCCAACGTCGTACTGCATCAATAACTTCTTCATCATCCGCGTAGTGCCTCCCACGGATTGCGTCCTTCATTGGGCCAAACATATGGAAATCCGACGGTGCGAGATCGGGGCTGTAGGGTGCATGAGGAAGAACAGTCCACTGAAGTTTTGTGAGCTCCTCTCGGGTGCGAAGACTTGTGTGAGGTCTTGCGTTGTCATGAAGAAGGAGAAGTTCGTTCAGATTTTTGTGCCTACGAACACGCTGAAGTCGTTTCTTCAATTTCTGAAGAGTAGCACAATACGCTTCAGAGTTGATCGTTTGACCATGGGGAAGGGCATCGAACGGAATAACCCCTTCAGGGTCCCAGAAGACTGTAACCATGACTCTACCGGCTGAGAGTATGGCTTTAAACTTTTTCTTGGTAGGAGAGTGGGTGTGGCGCCACTCCATTGATTGCCGTTTTGTTTCAGGTTCGAAGTGATGAACCCACATTTCATCGCCTTTAACAATCTTTGACAAGAAATTGTCACCCTCAGCCACATGACGAGCAAGCAATTCCGCACCGATGGTTCTCCTTTGCTCTTTATGGTGTTCGGTTAGACAACGAGGGACCCAGCGGGAACAAACCTTTGAATATCCCAACTGGTGAACAATTGTGACAGCACTACCAACAGAGATGTCAAGTTGAGCACTGAGTTGTTTGATGGTGATCCGTCGATCATCTCGAACGAGTGTGTTCGCACGCTCCGCCATTGCAGGAGTCACAGCTGTGCACGGCCGGCCCGCACGCGGGAGATCAGACAGTCTTGCTTGACCTTGCGGCGATGATGACACACGCTTTGCCCAACGACTCACCATGCTTTTGTCCACTGCCAGATCACCGTAGACATTCTGCAAGCGCCTATGAATATCTGAGATGCCCTGGTTTTCCGCCAAAAGAAACTCGATCACTGCCCGTTGCTTGCAACGCACATCCGTTACAGACGCCATTTTAACAGCTCCGTACAGCGCTGCCACCTGTCGGAAGTCAATGAAACTATACGAGACGAAGCGGGAATGTTTGAAAATATTCCACAAGAAATTTCCGGTTTTTTCAACCAAAATTGGCCGAGAAAAAAAATGTGTTGCATTACTTATTGAACTGCCCTCGTAAAATCATCCCAGAATTAACACTTCACTCGAAAATGATTTCATGGTTTCGCGTATCCCGAGTAACTTAATACGGCATCCGAGGCTGTTTATAGCAATGATACCGACGCGACGCGACTCCCGACACAGATGGCGTGCTATTCAGCGTCTGGAGAGAACTGGGGCCTTGCTTCCTCGCGCAGTGTTCTTATATATAAAGCCGTGGTGCGGACGGCTAAGGGAACGCCTGATCAAATCGGCTCTCCCGACTAGCCGCTGGGCTTGTAATGCACCACTTTAAGTTATTGAATAAATCATAGCTTCTTTTGCTGATGGCATATGAAGCTCTCAATTTAAATGCGCAATCAGCACACACGTAAGTAATCATAATAAAAGGCTGATGTGGCTAAGTCAATTATTTTTATTAATTTAATTACACTACATGCAGTAGACGAGCTCTGAACTTGCCCTTTGGAGATACGCTATCGCTATAGTTTTATAGTTATTCAATTGAAATTTTTCACATCTTTATGAACACAGCGGATCTCCATTCTACTTAAATATAAACATCCTAGCCTTATTTATTAGCCTACTTAATCTATCTTGCTTCCTTAATTTTTAAGACAAAAACCAGAAAATATTGAATTTCAACTAAAATCTTAATTTGTCAGATCCAGAAGACTGTTTCTATTAAATAATTATGAAAAAGGAATCTAAATATAAATTTTTAAATCTCTAGCTCTTTTCTGTTGTGCCAATGATTTTTACAGAAAAACGTCCAAATTTCGAAAATGGTTAAAGTTATCGAACTGATATTCAACACATATTAATTTAGTATTACTCCTGACATGCTAGAAACATTTTAGGTTATTTACTTGATTTTTAAAGTATTGCGCAACATTTATGACGTCAGAGCTAGTTACAGCGGACTGGCTGGCACACAATGGAAAGACTGGTGTGAATTTTATACAGCGTGAGTAGGCTGCTTCCCTACATCACCCTCTACTTAAATTTTTTTTCTGAATGTTAATGAACGAAAAAAAAATTTATTACAAAAAGGGAAGCAAGAGTAGAGCTTAACTCCCTATGAAAATTTAAAATTGAAATGTAAACATATAGAAATATTAAAAGAAAACTGATTACCTACTTCAATATTTAACTTACTGGCATGTTCACTGCCTCTCAAGCAACATTATCACTCAAATTTTAAGCAAAATCAATGAAACACTTTGGCATACATACTGCCTTAGACAAACAGACACCTAAAAATATGTAAAATTGTAAAAATCTTAAATCCATTAAATACATTTTTACATACACAAATTCAAAGAAAATAACAGTTATTCATGATACACAAACAGATGATTATATCTTAGCAGTCTTTTCTAAACCTGAAAGAAAATTTCACAAATCATTTTTAAATACGTGGTTGTAACCGCTTTGGCTGGCGTCCTGCACTTCCATTCACAAGGGTAGAGGAGGGGAAGTTGCTATGGTGTGCGTCCTTCACGTTCACTCTAAATTACATGGGGAAAGGGGAGGGGTCACTGTGAGTTGTGTCCAAGTCACTCCACGCTTCTACGCAGCTACCAGGCTGCCATTATCTGGTTTGTCCTGTAGAACAAACAAAAAGAGTGCCTCAGACTCTGTTCACTTAATATCTATGGGTGGGTCACAATGAAATGGGGATATATACATTTTATCCTTCAATATTTTGCTGGAACAAAGTTAACAGAACTTTTTCAATATTACTCTCGTGGTTACTTAATTGTCATAAAATCGGTAAACAAATGGCTTAAAACGCCGTTAATGACGTACTAGAGAAAATTTATGCTCAAGGCATACAATCATAAATCCTATTTAATCTGAATTTATTATTTCTGAGCCGGAACACTGAACCAATGCTCGGAACATTCCTGATACATTTGTATTTTATTTACTTAGCTGACTCATCTTCGATTACCTTATTCTTAGAGATAGTATGAGTATATTTGATTAGTAGTTGTTTTCTCAGCTTCTTTGTACATGTGAGTAACTTTTGGTAACAGTACAGTTCTGAGTGTTCAAAACACACTACGCTTAGTTGACAGCTAAATCCACTTATTGGTCCACTGCTGTTGTGTCAGTTCCACATCTGCAATTATGTACTTACTTCATCGAAGTGTATTTATGCTGAGCTATAAATAATGTTTCACATCTGCCATTATGTTACTCAAATATGTTGCTAGTGTATGTACTTATTTAACACTCACTGTATTAGAGAAGATCCAAAGAAGAGCGGCGCGTTTCGTCACAGGGTTATTTGGTAACCGTAAGAGCGTTACGGAGATGTTTAATAAACTCAACTGGCAGACTCTGCAAGAGAGGCGCTCTGCATCGCGGTGTAGATTGCTCGCCAGGTTTCGAGAGGGTGCGTTTCTGGATGAGGTATCGAATATATTGCTTCCCCCTACTTATACCTCCCGAGGAGATCACGAATGTAAAATTAGAGAGATTAGAGCGCGCACGGAGGCTTTCAGACAGTCGTTCTTCCCGCGAACCATACGCGACTGGAACAGGAAAGGGAGGTAATGACAGTGGCACGTAAAGTGCCCTCCGCCACACACCGTTGGGTGGCTTGCGGAGTATAAATGTAGGTGTAGATGTAGAACATTTAAAGCATAGGACAGCACATTTATTTCATATCTATAGTGTATTGCAGCTGATTAGTTTGCTCACGTGGCAATCCATTTCCACTCGATCGGACGCTGAAACCACAGGTAGTCTCTCTCGACCTACCACTAAAGTGCATCAAGTAATTATGGACGAGCGTAATGCTAAATTCCTTAAACCTATAGGACACCATGAGCTGCTCTGTCTCATCTAACATAAGGGTACCTATGGTCGCATTCACGCCTCCAACTCATAACCTCAATACATGTAGGTGTGTCCTGTCACACACTACACCAAATAACGGCCAGCTCCAACCTTATAAATACTTCAGGGACGTGTCCTTCACGTCTCAACCACAAACACTGTTCAATTCTATTACACTGCCATTCCTTGCTACACAAGGTGAGTTTATTCTTACAACTTGTCTGCATATTTTTCATAACACTAAGCACTCTCTCTTACTATTTATTAGTTAGATCTAATGCATACACTAGGTTTCACTACCACTTCAGATCCTGCTTGTACACGAATTTGTATATCTTTTTAAAATATTATTGTGGGATCATTTCCAATAAAACAACACTTTGTACTTACTATATTACCAAGGTTCTATACATAATTGTTACTCAAATACATTTGTATCTTAATTACGCCATACTTCTCTATTGTTTATGTCACTGTTAGGTTTGTCACATTAGGTTTTTTTTTTCACTAATCGGTGGATAGAATGGTTACAGAACACATGGCTTAATAGCCGTAACGGAAAATTTTTTGTATTGCAATGTAAGGAGTCGAAACTTTGGTGGATAGGAAAGATGAAGAATGAGTGAGACCTGAAATGGAAAGAAGATCTCACACAGCTGGGACTGCACAGCTGCCACGCTGTGTAGAGGTTACAGAACAACCTCCTCCCTACAGAATTCATTAGCTTATTATTGACTTGATAACCATACCGGAAAATTTTGTGTTGGAAAGAAGAGGTCGAAATTTTTGTGGATAGGAAAGATGAAGAATGAGTGAGACCTGAAAAGGAAAGATCTCACACAGCTGGGACTGCACAGCTGCCACACTGTGTAGAGGTTACAGAAAAACCTCCTCCCTACAGAATGCATTGGTTTAATGCTGGCTTGATAGTCATAACGGAAAATTTAATGTGTTGGAAAGAAGAGGTCGAAATTTTTGTGGATAGGAAAGATGAAGAATGAGTGAGACCTGAAAAGGAAAGCAGATCTCACACAGCTGGGACTGCACAGCTGCCACACTGTGTAGAGGTTATAGAACAACCTCCTCCCTACAGCATTCATTAGCTTATTACTGGCTTGATAACCATAACGGAAAATTTTAGAATTGCAAACAAGGAGTCGAAACTTTTGTAGATAGGAAAGATGAAGAATGAGTGATACCCGAAGAGGAAAGAAGATCTCACACAGCTGGGACTGCACAGCTGCCACACTGTGTAGAGGTTACAGAACAACCTCCTCCCTACAGAATTCATTAGTTTCAGAAAATTTTCGTATTGCAAAGAAGGAGTCGAAATTTTCGGGGACAGGAAAGATGAAGATTGAGTGAGACCTGAAATGGGAAAGAAGATCTCACACAGCTGGGACTCACAGCTAATACACTGTGTAGAGGTTACATAACAACCTCCTCCCTACAGCAGTCATTCATAACCTTCGACCACGCCACGTCGATCTGAAAATACCTTATGATGCCTTTTTAAAACCTGTCTCAGTTCTTCCTTCCGATTAGCTGAAATTTTATCCATTTCCTGCAATTTATCTTCTATTTTGTCCAAAGTAATTGCTTCTTCTTCTTCTGTGTTTAGCTTACTTTTACTAAAATTAACACCTTCGTCCCAATATCTCCTATTTTTCAGAACTCGTATAGGCAGCTCCCAAGTTTCATCATTAGTTACTACATGTTTATCACTAAAAGGTACTTAATTACTCCGGTTATCGGCGAGACCATTTTCAACTGGCTTCTTTCAAAGTCAACAACACTCTGATATTTTGACAAGAAATCTATGCCAATTAAAACCTCAATACTGAGATTATTTACAATTAAACATGGATGATCAATTAAATTACCATTAATGTTAAAGGGCAGCAAAGCTTCTTGCTTTACCGTTTTTGACACCTTGCCAGTAGCACCAACTATTCTTAGTCCTGATACCCTCATTACTGTAAGCTTGTCTTTACCAGGTAATGCGTCAAAGAAGGACTGAGATATCGCACTCACCTCACGTCCACTGTCTAAGAGACAACGTACATTGATACCCAACATATTTACTATTATTATAGGGTGGCTTATTCTAGTTTGTACAGGTGGTTCCACAAACTCATCCAATAGTTCCTTTTGGATTTGTCTCCAACTAAAGTGATCGACATCTGTCATCATTATATTTAGGTGAAAGTGTGTAGGGGTTTCCTGAATTACATTTTCAGCTGCCTTTTCCAGTCGGTCTATTAATTTCAAATCGAAACACCGCACGACTTCATTACACTTAGTTTGCTGAACATGACCCAAATTACTATAGTCTCAGCGATTCTGCGCCTCCAGACTGGGCATAACACTAGTTACAGCTAAACCACTTTTACTATTATCGTCGGGTTCTTTCTCAAGTGACAACTGGTCACAGCTACTGGGTTCATCGACCCCTAACAGGCTACCCTCTACATTCTCACTTACCTCCTGTCCTAAATCTATTAGTATAGTATCAACATCCTGCACAGGCACTTTAGATAAGAGCACATCATCCTCATCGTAAATATAAGCATGAATTTCTTCTGCTTCTTCACCTGACAATTCAGTATTTTGTAGCTCTTCCCTACCATTACACTGCTGCGCCTTCTCTTTCTCTTCCCACTTAGAAAGCGTCTCTAACATGGTATCTATTAAATACTGTGAGTGATCTAATATTTCTGCTGTATTCTTAGATGCTACCGATCCTTCATCCACATGTTCAGTCTGAGTATTCTGATCTGTCTTACCAATTCCTGTAACTACTGGCTTAGGAAAAGTAACCGCCTGGTGAGCGCCAGTGTCCTCATAGACGGGAACTAGTTTTCCTGCCTCAGCCTACTACTGTTCCCTTTATTTATATTATAGTTAACTGGCACAGCATTGCTTTCCGTACTGTTGTTTACCTGCATAATTTTGTTTGGAACAAAATTATTATCATTTGGATGCCATTGTTGGTTCTGATAATTATTTCTCCAATTCCTACCTATCTTAGGATGGCGAACGCCTACTGTTCTGATGTTTACGTTGCCATTCTGCTCGTTCTTAAAATTACTACTATTGTTATTAGCATTTCTGTTATGACGTGCTTCCTCCTCATTGGCCAATACCATGGCAGTTTGGCTTCAAGACCTAGTATTATCATTTCAGGTTTTAGCTTTTCGGTCAAATGTGACAAACGTGAGATCCATGACCTAGCAAACTCTTTAATGGATTCCTTGCCTGCATTGAAGCGTTTTCCACTCCAAAATTCTCTCAACACTTCATTTTGCTTATTACTAGACCAATACTCATTACTGAGAGCTCTTTTAAATTCCGCTAATGTTTTACACTTCAACATAACATTAGCTGACCAACGCATGGCGTCACCTGCTAAATGGCTTCTAATAAATGAGATTTTCTCTCGTTCAGACCAAGTTGGTGGAATCACATCTTCAAAATCGTTCCAGAAATCTAGCGGGTGGATATTTTTATCTGGATCGAACCGCAAGAACTGCCGACACCCGATAAAAGCGGCGTTTGCAGCTACAACTTGTTGTATACTACCATTACCAGAAGTTACTGAAGCTACATTACTCTCAATGTTAGCAATGTTAGTACTAATATTTTCTACTCTCATTTCAACATTATCTACTCTTTGAACAATATGAGTAGTATCAGTTTTGATTGCGTCTACTTCTGCTTGACATATGTTTACTTTTATATTAACATCTTTAAACCTATCTGAGCACAGTTCAGATTCCGCCTCGATCTTCTCTGTTAGCTTGTGCTCCAGCTTCGCATCTTCCATTTGGAAGTCTTTGCGAACCTCAGCAACTTCGGATTTTACTGTTTTATACATTTCAGAAAATTGTTGAGCAACCTTTTTCTTAATATCCTCATGATCGTAATCAATTTTATAATTCAAACTGTCCAGATCCTCTTTCAACTTATTGCAACCAGCCTTGAAGGTATCGTCCATTACCTCCAATCGTTTATCAAAATTGGTTTGGCTGGCCACAATCCTGTTATTTACCTCAATTATATCAGATTTTAACTCAGCTGTGATTCTAGCATTACTGGCAGCTATTGCTCGTAATATAACATTTAAATCAATAGCCCCAGTATCTTTGGGTTGCTCACTAGCTGGCTTTTTATCACCCTCAGGTGACGAAAAACTAGCTCCAACACCAGAATCATCAAAACTAAATGAAACTTCTGATTGATCAGTCATATCTAACTTATCCTTTTTAAACTCTACTACCTCTGATGACTGTTTCGTTTTTAACTCATCAGATAAACTATCATCCGATAAATTAACAATTTCTGATTTCTGTTTTACTACAGGGGTCTCTATTATTGAATCATTGCCCCTTCCCACACTACTATCAGGTGACAATACTTCATATTTCACTTTAACATTACTACTTTCATGCATATTTACACTTGAACCGTTGTCTGGATTTACAGTTCCTTCAACAGACATAGGTTCTGATTTAAGTTTAACCTCAGTTTCTTCTGGCAGTTCCATTTCCGACAGTCTTTTAGTGCAGGTTAGTAAAATTTTTAACAGCTTTTCACTTAACTTAGTTCCTTCTGCACGACGTATGGCGTTGCTGGCGTGGCGTACCACGATTACTGATGCGACGCAGCGCGCTGAACTACAGACAGCACTCCGACGGCTGTTGTGTATTTGCGTGGCCCGCAACTGCAGGCGCGGCTCCAGCTGCTCCGGCGGATGACTGCAGTGCGGCGAAACTGGCTTCTCGTGATGCTGGCAGCGCCGCTAGACTCAGTGCCAGCTCCGTCAAACCAGATACGTTGTTAATCCACTTGCGTCGTCCACATGCACACGTAACACTTTCACTGTTCTATTACTCAGTTGCGCGCCACATTTCACTCCCGAATCCGAATATTTAAAAATCACTTTCACTTTATTCAGTTACTTCTTTCCCGGCCGATGCACCAATTGTGGGGCGGCGGGTGGAATTATTGTTTTATGTAATGTTTTGTGATGTAGAAAAGATGCATTTCCCGGCCGTTTAACCATATGTGGGGCGGCTGGTGGAAGTAATTGTTATATAAATGTTCCTATTATTTATGCTGTTCTCAACACTGGCTCTCTAACTACAATATTGGCAACCAGAAAGAGATTAGCAAAACGTGAAGCCTGTAATTAGAATTCCTAGTGCCCACTTCATCTGAGAAATACACTTATAGCTACAGCTTATAGCTCTGAGGAATTAGGAGATTGTCTGGGATTTATAATCAAAAACGATCGTGAAAAAAAAAACTTTCTCTATATTCTGAAAGTCACAGATGACAAAAAAAAAAGAATCCACACAATGTAACTAACAGAGCAGTTCAGAGTCTAATGCGCTGATGCCACTATAACTGTCCAAATTAAATATTTAAATGAATGCTCGCCATAATTTGATGATAATGTTCATCAAACGCCACACTAAATAATGGTAGAATGTCTGTCCCGCGGCGGCACGTGAAAATACGGCATACGCAAACTGAAGATATATAATTAAAATCATCCCAGAACTAACACTTCATTCGACAATGATTTCATGGTTATGCGTATCCCGAGTAACTTAATACGGCATCCGAGGCTGTTTATAGCAGTGATACCGACGCGACGCGACTCCCGACACAGATGGCGTGCTATTCAGCGTCTGGAGAGAACTGGGGCCTTGCTTCCTCGCGCAGCGTTCTTATATATAAAGCCGCGGTGCGGACGGCTAAGGGAACGCCTGATCAAATCGGCTCTCCCGACTAGCCGCTGGGCTGGTAATGCACCACTTTAAGTTACTGAATAAATCATAGCTTCTTTTGCTGATGGCAGATGAAGCTCTCAATTTAAATGCGCAATCAGCACACACATAAGTAATCATAATAAAAGGCTGATGTGGCTAAGTCAATTATTTTTATTAATTTAATTACACTACACGCAGTAGACGAGCTCTGAACTTGCCCTTTGGAGATACGCTATCGCTATAGTTTTATAGTTATTCAATTGAAATTTTTCACATCTTTATGAACATAGCGGATCTCCATTCTACTTAAATATAAACATCCTAGCCTTATTTATTAGCCTACTTAATCTATCTTGCTTCCTTAATTTTTAAGACAAAAACCAGAAAATATTGAATTTCAACTAAAATCTTAATTTGTCAGATCCAGAAGACTGTTTCTATTAAATAATTATGAAAAAGGAATCTAAATATAAATTTTTAAATCTCTAGCTCTTTTCTGTTGCGCCAATGATTTTTACAGAAAAACGTTCAAATTTCGAAAATGGTTAAAGTTATCGAACTGATATTCAACACATATTAATTTAGTATTACTCCTGACATGCTAGAAACATTTTAGGTTATTTACTTGATTTTTAAAGTATTGCGCAACATTTATGACGTCAGAGCTAGTTACAGCGGACTGGCTGGCACACAATGGAAAGACTGATGTGAATTTTATACAGCATGAGTAGGCTGCTTCCCTACAGTATTGGTTAAGAACTTATTAGCAATCTGCGGTTCTTGGACTTGTAATTGAGAACTGGTTTGATAGTGATTATACAAACACTCAGTTAACTATTTTGTTTATTCTCTGTGGAAATGTGAGCATTGGAAGTCATTTGTGATTCATAAAATGGACTATAATTGTGCATTTTCGCGTATTCTGTTAATAAAAGGCTAGTGGCATCCAGGTCAAATACACCAGTTAAAATTTTAATTATTACACAATATCTGTTCCTAGCTATCAGGTTGTTACAGCCTCAAGCTAACTGTTTCATGACCTATGTGCTGTTTTCTGTGCAGGTGACAACAATTATAGAAGACTGGAGGTTGGTGAACATTATTCAGAACTCATGCATTCCATTCAGAACAGTGGAAGCAACTAGGCACCTCACGTGTACTGCAATCCACACACATCAAAGAAAGTTCTACATCACCTCGGTTCCGAGAGTTCCGGAACCTGTACAGAAAATTGGAATAGAGGTCAACATAGATATCATTTCCGCCTTCCTATTGCTCATGAAAACCACACATTGCATGTTGTATGCGGGCTTTCAAAACGACTACGCTCCCTCAGACTCAGAGTTGAAATCATAAAAGTTTTGGCTGGTTTCGTTGTCTAGGGACTGGGATAAGTAGTTGCCGTTTTACAGGCCAAATACTGCTGAGTCTACAGTATTCGATAAGGATACACACATGAATCGAATGATCGAAAGTTTCTATCACTCGGCAATTGCGAATTATGAATGTAACATATAAATTTATAAATGAATGATTGCAATTAAATAAAATCTGCAGGTACTATCTTAACGACTTTAAATGATGAGTACGATAGCAGAAGTACCTTTGAGAATGCGGTATATTTCTGTAAAACACTTATTGGTGTCGATGGTCCAGCAGTTAAATAAAATGTAAGTTGAATAACAGGGAAACAATAGATTCCTACTGCACGTAATTAGTTATGAGCAACAACATAGCTCGCGAGATATTCACTTCTAAACGTACACTACGTCTTCCCTGCAGAAGCCACGGAAATCACACAAGAGCACAGGTCGGCACTCCGACCTCCGCGACCACGGGCAAACTGCTCCACTGTCCAAGTCTTTCCGCCAACTGTGCGTCCGTCACGCTGTACTGTCCGCGTCCAGAATTCTGTCCCGTGTCCAGTGCCGTAATCTTCCGAACTGCCAGAACAACCCTCGTGTCCTCTCTCGAAATGATTCTCCTCCCCCACTTCCATACAGTCTCTCCACGTGTCCTTTATGCAACGCTCGCTGTGATTGGCTAGAGCGCTCCAGCCCTGTCTCAGGCCAACGAAAAGTCACAAACATAATGAAACATATTCGAAATACTGGATTTACATTTAAATAACTCGAAATTAAATAAATATTCCTACAGCTGGACCATAAAAACGTTGTAACACACATGATTAGATACACAAACAAATTAAATAAACATACATCAAAGGAATAGAACAAAAGATAGGCCAGTTGCCTAATGTCTCTGTGCTTTCTAAGACACAGTAAATGGTTCAAATGGCTCTGAGCACTATGGGACTTAACATCTATGGTCATCAGTCCCCTAGAACTACTTAAACCTAACTAACCTAAGGACATCACACAACACCCAGTCATCACGAGGCAGAGAAAATCCCTGACCCCGCCGGGAATCGAACCCGGGAACGCGGGCGCGGGAAGCGAGAACGCTACCACACGACCACGAGCTGCGGACGGACACAGTAAATATTTAACCAATTTCTTCGACGGCCGGTGTGGCCGAGCGGCTCTAGGAGCTACAGTCTGGATCCGCGCGACCGCTACGGTCGCAGATTCGAATCCTGCCTCGGATATAGATGTGTGTGATGTCCTTAGGTTGGTTAGGTTTAAGTAGTTCTAAGTTCTAGGGCACTGATGACCTCAGCAGTTTAGTCCCATAGTGCTCAGAGCCATTTTTTAACCAATTTCTTCATGAATAATATATATCGGATTAAACAAAAACATAGATGAATAAGTATATTTATAAGCATGCTTCTATCGTTTTTTAGTGTAACTGTGGAGTACTTATGGTCTGACGCGATCGATATAATCGGCCATTTTGACCTCCTATAACGCATGTACTAATCAAGTTACAGGCCTGTAATTTATACCAATTTAGGTTTCGTCGATCGACGAAATTGGATGAAGCGTTTACATTTTGGAAATTCGTTGCTGGGTGTTACTTGTCTAATTTACAGTCAGATACTACACTTTAAACTAAAGATATTGAAAATCTGATTACACCATCAGAATCTTCGAGCAAATAATGGTAATGTTTCATTTTGAGTTATCATGATTCCTCTGGCTACTATTAATTTCTATGTGAACTGTGAAATGTCTGCGATTAAGGTTTTACAAATTCCGCCATCTTTGGCATTCCCGGTATATGAATCTCCTTCATCGACGCAAAGCACCGTCCTCGTCACAGTGTCAACATGGAATTCCCAGCCACGTGGCTGGACCATGCGATGTGGCTGCTTCTCTCGTCCGACTAACGTATGGCACCACGTGTTTGCTGCCGGGCCACGGGTGGCCGAGAGATCGCCCCAGCTCCGAACATATAATATTTCTGGGGCGCCACAAATCGCCAGTTATCTCACATGTACCACCATACAGCGAGATCTTCAGAGGTGGTGGTTCAGATTGATGTACACACCAGTACCTCTAATACCCGGTAGCACGTCCTCTTGCATTGATGCATGCCCGTATTCGTCGTGGCATACAATCCACAAGTTCATCAAGGCACTGTTGGTCCAGATTGTCCCACTCCCCAACGAGTATTCGGCCTAGATCCCTAAGAGTGGTTGGTAAATCACGTCGTCCATAAACAGCCCTTTTCAATCTATCCTAGGCATGTTCGATAGGGTTCACGTCTGGGGAACACGCTGGCCACTCTATTCGAGCGATGTCATTTCCTGAAGGAAGTCACTCACAAGATGTGCACGATGGGGGCGCCGATTGTTGTCCTGAAGACGAATTCCTCGCCAATATGCTGCCGATATGGTTGCACTGTCGGCCGAAGAATGGCATTCACGTATCGTACAGCCGTTACGGCGCCTTCCATGACCACCAGCGGCGTACTTCGGCCCCACGTAATACCACCCCGAAACGTCAGGAAATCTGCATGTTGCTGCACTCGCTGGACAGTGTGCCTAAGGCGTTCAGCCTGACTGGGTTGCCTCCAAACACGTCTCCGACGATTGTCTAGTTGAAGGCATATGCGACATTCATCGACGAAGAGTACGTGATGCCAATCCTGAGAGGCCGATTCGGCATGTTGTTGAGCCCATCTGTACCGCACTGCATGGTGTCGTGGCTGCGAAGATGGACCTCGCCATGGACGTTGGGAGTGAAGTTGCGCATGGCGCAGCCTATTGCGCACTGTCGTAACACGACGTACCGTGGCTGCACGAAAAACATTTTTTAACATGGTGGTGTTGCTGGCAGGGTTCCTCCGAGTCATAATCGGTAGGTAGTGGTCATTCAGTGTAGTAGTAGCCCTTGGCCGGCCTGAGTGAGGCATGTCATCGACAGTTCGTATCTCTCGGTATCCCCTTCAAATGGTTCAAATGGCTCTGAGCACTATGGGATTTAACTTCTGAGGTCATCAGTCACCTAGAACTTAGAACTACTGAAACCTAACTAACCTAAGGACATCACACACATCCATATCCGAGGCAGGTTTCGAACCTGCGACCGTAGCGGTCGCGCGGTTCCATATTGTAGCGCCTAGAACCGCTCGGCCACACCGTCCGGCTGGTATCTCCTCCATGTCCAGACAACATCGCTTTGGTTCACTCCAAGACGCCTGGACACTTCCCTTGTTGACAGCCCTTCCTGCCTTGTTAAGGCAGACGCGACCGAACTGCGGTATTGACCGTCTGGGCATGGCTGAATTACAGACAAGATGAGCCGTGTACCTCCTTCCTGAAGGACTGACTAGAACTGATCGGCTGTCGGCCCCCTCCACCTAACAGGCGCTAATCATGCAAGGTTGTTGACATCTTTGGACGGGTTTAGTGACGTCTCTGAGCAGTCAAAGGGTACAATATCCACAGTCAACGTCTGTCTTCAGGAGTTCTGGGAACTGGGGTGATGCAAAACTTTTTTTGATGTGTGTAGTACAAATGAGATCAGTGACACGTCATCTGTGGTAAGACAGAGAAGGTACGAAGGAAGGAAGTTTTCTAGGAAAGGAGTTTGTCATAAACACTTACATCCTTCTCTCTCTCTCTCTCTCTCTCTCTCTCTCTCTCGCTCTCTCTCTCTTCACTTGCCGTACCATGACGACACCACGGCCTTGGTCAGCTGCACTAGGTTTCTCGGTTGACATTCCATGGCGCGAATAGTCTGATCGAGGTGCTCCCACAGATTCCCTACTGGGTTTAAATGCGGGGAGTAGCGTGCCCAGGGGAGCACGGTAAATTCATCCTGGTGCTCTTCCAACCACTACTGGAAACTGGGAGCTGTGTGACATGTTGTACTGTCCTGCTGGTAGATGCCATCAAACTGAGAAAAAACTAAGTGCATGTAGGGGTGGACATGGTCCCCAAGAAGAGATGCATACTTGTATTGATCTATTGGCTTTGCAGAATAACGAGAACACTCAGGAAATTCCACAAAAATTTTCTCCATACCATAACGCACCCTCTCCCAGCCTGAACCCATTGTTTTCAGACGTTTCACGCTGTTCTCACCAATGGCCATCTATCTGATGGACCGTAATAAGTGAGTCATCTGAAGAAGCCATCTGTAGCCAATCGATAGTCATCCAGTAGTGGTACTGGCGTCTAATTTCCAACCTTCAGTGTTGATGGACGGTAGTCGGCATGGGTGCATGAACTAGGTTTCTGCTGCGGAGGCCAGCACGCAGCAACGTTCGCTAAACGGTCGTTGATCGGACGCTGTTGGTAGCCCCTTGGTCAGTCTGGGCTCTTGCACAACAATTACACGTCTTTTCGATTGCCGGCAGGAGTGGTCGAGCGGTTCTAGGCGCTACAGTCTGGAACCGCGCGACCGCTACGATCGCAGGTTCGAATCCTGCCTCGGGTATGGATGTGTGTGATGTCCTTAGATTAGTTAGGTTTAAGTAGTTCTAAGTTCTAGGGGACTGATGACCTCAGAAGTTAAGTCCCATAGTGCTCAGAGCCACTTTTTTTTTCTTTTCGATTGACACGTCTCTTTAGCCATCGTTCACCCTTCTCGTCTATGGCCCATGGTGTCCCACAGTTGCCTCGGCGCCTTTTTTGGATACGCCATTTCGCCATGCACGGTATGTTTTAACCATGACAGCACGCGAAAAATTTAAAAATTTAATCGTTGCGAAAATGTTTCCATTTGATCCGAAAGCCAGTGATCATTCCCTATTGGACATAATATAAATCGCACCGTTTTCTCATTACAACGACTGCATGGTTTTCTGTGTTTCCCCGAGACGCATTGTATACCTTCTGCTGCTAGTTATGGCACCTGCTGTCTGTGAGTGATTATTGCACGATGACGTCGAACGCAGGTGGTGGTCACATTACTGTGACTGGATCTTGTAGTTCTCTATTATTTGTTCGTCTGAGGCATTTAATGTTTCTGATGCGTTTGAAGTAGAATTCCAAAAAATGGCTCTGAGCACTATGGGACTTAACTTCTGAGGTCATCAGTCCCCTAGAACTTAGAACTACTTAAACCTAACTAACCTATGGACATCACACATATCCATGGTCGAGGCAGGATTCGAACCTGCGACCGTAGCGGTCGCGCGGTTCCAGACTGTAGCGCCTAGAACCGCTCGGCCACCTCGGCCGGTAGTAGAATTTCACCAACTTCCTGCGCTATAAATTTTTTACTCTGCAGTACGACATAAGCTTTCATCTTATCTTCGGTTTTGCGTATTTCAACTACCACTCTATTGCTACATTATATGCCGGACACCTCCTAATATGTCTGATCCCCTTTTGCCCGGCGTAATGCTGTAACTCAACGTGGCATGAACTTAACAAGTCGTTGGAAGTTCCCCGGAAAATTATTGAGCCATGCTGCCCCCACAGCCGTTCATAATTGCGAAAGTATTGCCAGTGCAGGAATTTGTGCACGAACTGACTTCTCGATTATGTACCATAAATGTTCGATAGGTTTCATGTCAGGTGATCTGGGTGGCCCAATCATACTCTCGAATTCTCCAGAAACTTCTTAAAACCAACCGCAAACAATTGTGGCCTGGTGACATGGTTCATTGTCATCCACAAAAATTCCATCATTGTTTGGGAACATAAAGTCCATGAATGGTTACAGATGGTCTTCAAGTAGCCCAACATAATCATTTTCAGTCAATGGTCTGTTCAATTGGACCAGAGGACCAGTCCATTCCATGTAAACACAGCCCACACCATTAAGAAGCTACCACCAGCTTGCACAGTGCCTTGTTGACGACTTGGGTACATGCGTTCATGGTGTCTGAACGACACTCGAACCCTACCATCAGCTCTTACCAACTGAAATCAGTACTCATCTGAGCAGACCACCGTTTTCCAGTCGTCTGGGGTCGAACCGGATGCTCACGAGCTCAGGTGAGGCACTAAAGACGATGTCGTGCTGTTAGCAAAGGCACTCGCGTCGGCAGGTTGCTGCCATAGTCCGTTAACGCCAAATTTCGCCACACTGTCCTAGCGGATACGTTCGTTGTATGTACCACATTGGTTTCTGCGGTTATTTGATTCAGTGTTGCTTGTCTGTTAGCGCTGACAACTCTACACAAACGTTAAGTGAAAGTAGTCGTTGTGAGAGATATTGTCTAAATTTTTTTATTTCCGGCACACCCTTGACACTGTGGGTCTCGGAATATCGAATTCCCTAACGATTTCCGAAATGGAATGCCCCCTGCGCCTAGGTCTAATTACCGTTCTGTATTAGAGTTTGTTAATACCCGTCGTATGGCCATAATCAAGTCGGAAACCTTTTCAAATGGACCACCTGATCACAAATGACAGCTCCGCCAGTTATCTGCCATTTTATACCTTGAGTACGCAACACTACTACCATCTGTATATGAGCATATCGCTAGCGCATGAATTTCATCATCTAAGAGTATTTTCATATTTTGTTCAAATCCTCTGCAAATCAGCATGCCATTCTTTGTCTTACAGACGTGTGTCATGAAGTTTTCACAATCGTGTTGCTCCATTTTTATAGTGGTTATGTTTGCAACGCGAGCATAAAAGATGACAGCATTTAAAATCTACTGCTCTACCACTAATATCCATACTAGAAGAAAAACTAAACTGAAAATACTTCAGTCGAGCAGGTAATGGGTTTAAAGTAGTTCTAATGGAATATTAATTTTTGTACCCTACTCCAGTCCACATTCCTTCACTGCTGCTTTAGAAATTAGAATGAACTATTAAATCGCGGCCCAGGTAGTAAGCATCGAATTCTCGCGCAACGGAAATGTCTTCTTTCGTGCAGGTGGCAAAAGATGGCTTGAAGGAGAATGTCGTGTTGCTTCAGCATCATAAATGGTCTTTATTTCGCAAGTTATAATTAATTAGTAGTCAAATAAGGAACAACACCAGGACAAGGTCACCGACAATGAATGATTAGTGAGACGTTAGACAGCAAGCTGTGGACCCCCAACTCATTAATTCTGTAAAGACATGGAATTACACTCATGTGTTGAGGAAATAACCAGGTGGCTATGTGTGAGAGTGGACAATGGTGGTTCTCGCAGATAGCTTGTAGACACACCAAAGAATTATGCTTCTCTGTTAACTACAGACTACTGTTTCAAACACTGGTGACATAGTGAGCAAAGAATACGGCGCGGCGGGAACAGAAATCTGGTAATACTTTTGTTGAACCCGCCGCCATTTAAGACGTAAGAATAGCAACTATCGTGTCAAAGGTGTGACCAAAATAGTGAGCAAAACACGAAAGCTACACAACGCGACCTAACATCACACAAATACCGACTTACGGAGAACCACGGAAGACTTCATCCACTTACGAAGGTACACTTACAGCAGTCACCAACCGCCGCACTTCGTTATTCGTCTCGGGCTTCCGTCAGCGTTCCGACTTGCTACACCGTCGATGTACACCAGCACTCTGTCATTCCGAGAATCATTGGCCCAAATCGGGTTATTCAGCGGTCGTTAGGACTATGGAAAACAAAAATGCTTTACATTTGAATGACGCAACCTTTAGAGCCTCGTGTGACTCTTACTCTCTCATCCACCATCCCTACTCTTTCACAAGTGTTAATCTTGCATCCAAATGGAGAGGGTACAACTTGTTAGATTTTGAAATGTCCAATCATTACAATCGTTACAGTTCTGCGGCCCTCTGTCTCTTTCACAATTCTCTTCCTCGTCTTTCCCAGAAAGGCGCTCGCTCACAGATAGATCGCGAAGAGACGACCAGAAGGTCTGAAACACACCAAGCATTTTTCCATCTCTATCCCGTCCTGAATTTTCTTCTCATTTCCAAACCTGGCTGTCTATACCGAGTGGCTGGCCGGAGTGGTCGAGCGGTTCTAGGCGCTACAGTCTGGAACCGCGGGACCGCTACGGCCGCAGGTTTGAATCCTGCCTCGGGCATGGATGTGTGTGATGTCCTTAGGTTAGTTAGTTTTAAGTAGTTCTAAGTTCTAGGGGACTGATGACCTCAGAAGTTAAGTCCCATAGTGCTCAGAGCCATTTTTATACCGAGTGGTGAGGACGAATTTTCGTTAGAATACGAATACGCCAATGATTCTCTCCCTGGGGCTCCCGTGTTTTGTCGTTTCCCTCATCCAAAGGCTTCTTTCGCACTCCCAAAGTAACTCTGATGGAGACGAGAGATTTTCGTTTAAGTTCACCGTCTTTCTCACACAAGGCGCGTATTTGTGAAGCTCAAAATTACGTAAAGTTTCGGCCTGGGATAAGTTTCCGTTACCATTTGAAAAATCAATCCGTCGTTTCGCCCCTAGTGTATTTTTCCTTCCTCTGCCACCACGATGTGTTAAATTCTAATCACCCATACACTCTCACATAACTGCAGTCAGACATAGAGTGAGGAATAAAGGATACTGGGTGAAATACAACTCTTGCAAGTCCTATCTTCCTTCCAGAAGTCTTTTAGTATCGTCCCCAGTGTAAAGCATGTTAGCATAGCACACTCTAAACAGCGCTGGGGGCGTTTCGGGAATCAAAATAGAAGTGGCTAACAGTTATCTTTCATTGCCTGTTTCTTCTGGCAATAAAATAGTGGAGGACGACTTTGTAATAGTAAGTCAGTCTCAAAAATTTTCTTCATATTTCGAAACTAATGCATGAGTGCATAAATGAAAGGTAAACAAAGCAAAACAATACCGAAGTCTGCCTAAGGTTGTCATATTGGTGGCAAATCGTGTTTGACATCAGATTCAAAACACTAACATAAAAAGAGAAAAGAAAATCTACAACATAAATACAAAACTAAACGTATATTTGAGTTTTTGTAATCATTAATGTCAATAATGTTTGACGTCAGAGGCATAAAATAACATACTGAACATAATACGAAAAAAAAAAAACACGTCATAAAATTGCTTCAATGTAAAATGTCACTATGTCTTGTTAAATAATGCGATACAAGAATGACACGACAGCAGCATAAAAGAGGTGTACTACTCTCAAATGCTACATGACTACAATACCACAAAACAATAGTGGAAAAGAGACATACTTAACTCCAGATTAATTGAAAATAATGTTTGACATGAAAATAAGTCAGCTGTGCCCCTAAATGAAACTCTCATTCTGATTGGAATTGAAGGGAGCAAGAATAGGCGAGTTGACCTTGAAAACAATCCAAACCAGATGAACGTGCATTACGTTGACTGCAGGTCAGCCAAGAAAATAGTTTTTGGCTTAAAAAAAAAACAGGACAAAAATGGTCGTCACTACAAAACATAGTCGTAATGCCTACAGTAGTACCAAAAGGAGTGACAAAATGGAGACTGTTTTGGATATTTGTTAAAATATGCACACGAAAGTAGTGTATAATGTGTACTATGTGATGATAACCTCGACACATCATTCATTGAGGCAAAGCTATGGAACACATGAACCATAAAACGACAAGACCAAAATCTACACTGATGTACTCACAATTCTGTACGGCCTATTTTGACTTATGTATCACACACAGCACAACAACATATGACTGTGATGTGTCCTTGGCACCACAGCTGAGAGTAACCTTCTGAAAGGAACTTGGAGGGAAATCTGAATGGCCCACTGCATTTGGGATTCTCTATGACAGGACAGTGCCCATCAATAATCGTGCCAGTCATCTCCAGTCTCGTCTCTGAAATACTCTCGATGTAGCCCAGGTCGCATTATCTGCATGAACCCTCCATCATGTTGGTGACTACCAAACCCCAGAACCAGTTAGTCAGATCAGCATGATTTGACGCGCAGTTTTGGGAGTACCCCCACTCAGGTGTCCGCAGAATGTGACAAACATAATGGTCGGGGTCCCAATCAGACCATCCAGGCAGGCATCAAACTAAGCATCTTATCGACTAGTAACGCAGTACAGCTTGACATCTTGTTTTCTTCTTATTATATTGATTATCAGCTCTGCTGTATGTAACAGGCCTGACGATTGGTGACAAATTTGGGCTGTCCAGACACCAAACTTCACGCTATTATTTGCATCCAGCGATGGTCACTGATTAGTGATGTCACTCCTGCACCATAGGGACTCACAATCAGTTCGGGACAGTTACCCCTTGTCAGCTGAGTTCTCCTTCTTTGACAGGGAGATCCAACATCGCAGACACCAGCTGAATTCCACAACACTTTGTCCCACTCAGCGGTGCACGTCAAGGCCTCCTGAGTCGCCTCCTCAGTAGACCAATGAGCTGAGAGTATTGACCGGCTTATCCTCCCCTCTCCCTCCCCACCTTCGGTGATTACAGGTTCGTCATGTCCCAGGGCAGTGTGAGTAACATTCATTGCCTGCTGCATGAGTTGAGAAGTCCTGTTTCGGCACCCTGCTGCACCGCCTTATGTGTGGGTGCAGGTTGTAGGCAGGATCAACTGGTGTCTGTGCCTGCAGGAAAAAGGCAGTTGCCAGCGAGTGGCAATGGTAGCGCACCTTTTGTGTGCTCAGCAACCGGTATACGTCTGCCCCCAGGCTCGATGCGACACTAGTTTCGGCGATTTGTTAAGGCACACCCATTTCTCTGACCCCAGTCGTCTCTTCTCTCTCTCTTTCCTGAAGCGCTACAGCTGTCGCAACAGGTTCATGATCAATATCGTCCGCCCCAAGAGCTGGATGGTCAGCGTGACGGACTGCCATCCTAAGGGGCGCGGGTTCGATTCACGGCTGGTTCGGGAATTTTTTTTTTTCCGCTCAGGGACTGGGTGTTTTGCTGTCTTCATCATCATTTTATCCCCATCCGGCGCGCAGGTCGCCCAATGTGGCGTCGAATGTAATAAGACCTGCACCAAGGCAGCCGGACCTGCCCCGTAAGGGGCCTCCGGGCCAATGACGCCAAACGCTCATTTCCATTTCCAAGACCAATATTAAAGACTTGTAAGTACACTTATCTTCTTTTTTTGACTCATCCTCCTTGTACTTCAAGAAAAATATAGATCACGTTACATAGTATGAGGGGCCTTAAGTAAGTACTGTAACACCTTTTTTTCTGAAAGCAGGTTGGTTTTATTTAGCCATATTGTTCCACACTCTTCGCTGTTTTTCAACATAATCTCTGTTTAATATGACGGCCTTGCACCACCTTTCTGGGAGGGCCTGTATGCTCGCATGGTACCACTACTGGTCGACGTTGGAGCCAACGTCTTGCTGCATTAATAACCTTCCCATCGCCCACGTACTGCTTACTGCAGAATGCGTCCTTGATTCGGCCAAACGGATGGAAGTCGGAAGGTGTGAGATCTGAGCTGCAGGGTGGATGAGAAACAACAATCCAACGAAGTTTTGTGAGCTCTTCTCAGGTGCGCAGACTTGTGTGAGGTCATATGTTGTCGGAGAAGAAGAAGTTCGTTTGCATTTTTGTGGCGACGAATACGCTGAAGTCCACAATGAAATTTTCACTCTGCAGCGGAGGGTGAGCTGATATGAAACTTCCTGACAGCTTAAAACTGTGTGCCGGACCGAGACTCGAACTGCAAAGTTCGCAGAAGGGCTTCTGTGAAGTTTAGAAGGTAGGAGACGACGTACTGAAGGAAGTAGAGTTGTGAGGACAGCTCGTGAGTCTTGCTGGGGCAATTCATTTGGTAGAGTACTTGGCCGCGAAAGGCAAAGGTCCCGAGTTCGAGTCAGTTTTAATCTGCTAGAAAGTTTCACGCTGAAGCCGTTTCTTCAGTTTCCTGAGGTTAGCACAATAAGCTTCAGAGTTCAAAAATGGCTCAAATGGCTCTGAGCACTATGGGACTTAACATCTGAGGTCATCAGTCCCCTAGAACTTAGAACTATCTAAATCTAACTAACCTAACGACATCACACACATCCAAGCCCGAGGCAGGATTCGAACCTGCGACCGTAGCGGTCGCGCGGTTCCAGACTGAAGCGCCTAGAACCGCTCAGCCACAGCGGCCGGCCAAGTGAGGTGTTTGTCTGTGATCCGTCGAACAATTCGAATGAGAGAGTGTGCACGTCCCAACACTGCAGGGGTCGCACCTTTGTACGGTCAGCCAGCATGCAGGAGATCGGACAGGTTTGTGCGACCTTGTTGCGATGATGACAGACGCTTTGCCTAACCGACTCACCATGCTTTCGTTCACTGCCATGTCTCCGTAGACATTCTGAAAGTGCCTGTGAATGTCTGTGATGTTCTGGTTTTCCGAAAAAAATACTCAGTGACAACTCTCTATTTGGAATACACCCTAGGAAACTATTGGAGCTGAAGCAGGAATATTACACGATGTCCCACAGAAAATTCCCCTGATTTTCAACCACAATTGGCTGAGAAAAAAATTTGTTGAATTACTTATAGAGCACACCTCGTACGACTAATCATCACTTGAGGGACCCATACAGCAGAGTAAAGTATATACCTTACAAGTCGATTCACTATTTATATGATCGTGTTTACAATTAAACCTATCTAGGATAGGAGTGCAAAGGAGTGAGAAAAGTATTCTAGTGATACCGCCCTTATTTTCTACCCACGTTATCACACACTATACCAGATAAGACACACATTTGAGCATGCATTAATAAAAGTAGCTTTCCATTTCTTTACTTTGTCACCTTCTAAACATCACGAATGAAGCTAATTATACAAGGTACGTTAGTTCACTACTAAACTACACTCCTATGGTTATGGAGGCCACGCCACGCCACAGGAGTTTGGCTATTCTTTACTAAATGAGCCTTTGGTGTGCACCAAGTATCCCTTCTCGATATGCAAATCACCCCTCTACGGTACAGATACATGGTAATGATGTCAGCTAAAGGGAACAGAAGGTAAGGATGGCCCTGACATGTGAAACGTTGCTGTGAGTCTTACAAGAAATTAATTAATGTGAGAGTATAATCGGACTCAGACGTCTAGTAGAATTAAACATAAATTCACAAAAATGATGATTTATTGACAATTTTGTTGAATTTCTGTTATCATCAGACAAAAGAAAGTACAGAAGCACTCTCTCTTTGACGAAAGGTGTTCAGGGCCTGAGTTCATGGAAATAAGTACGTTAAACTGCAAGGGTGAGCGGTGTGGCTCCTAAAGGAATGGAGATTACTTTTCTAACAAGGCTTGATGGAAAGTCTAATTGAATTTAATCATTGGATCGTCCTGACTATGATAATTGCATCGATTTGGAAGTGTGGTGGCTGAGCATGTGAGAAATCCCAACAACAAAGTTTTGGCCAAGAGTCCAAGGACAAAGCGTGACGATTAATAGCAGGTGAGACCAAAGTGCGCCAGTTCTCTCGTGAGTGTTGCTTGCCCATCACATTGCTGCGTAACTTACACATCTTATGCGGAGCCGAGGTGAGATGAAGTGGCAGCGCGTAATGGTCTGCTAAGTGAATGTTGCATCAGTCTCTGCCCTCTGTTCACTTCTCCTCAAGTATCTTCCAAGACAGTTCCGCTCCTAACTGTATCTGAAGACCACTCCGTCCCTGGTCTGAAGAAACCTCTGTCCCTCATGTCTCTAAAAACTTGCTCTCTCCGCTTTTTCCTTCGTGATGCCTACGGAAATTCTCGCAATTCAGTCTAAATGAACGTTTCAAGCTTTGCCAATGGGAATTCTCGTCCCAAAAATGGGACGCTTACGATTCAAAATAGTCTGATTGTTTCGCGAAGCTGCAAGCGCCGACGAATGGTAAGCTATCGTTTCCATAGTTTGCAAACACCAACCAATTGTAACTCAGCCTTACTTTGCCACCTACACTCCACGTGGACTGTGTGGCCCCCCTGAGTCATCGCAAGCTTCAAAGCTGTTCCTAACGGTGGCGTTTTGCTCTTTCCACTCTACGAAGCAGTCTTATCTTGGCATGACGCCTATAGTCGCATTCTTTTACCACCTACCGATCTGATGCCACTGCCCTCTATGTGGTTGGTCAATAGCGGTTTGAGATGGTCTGTAGAAAATAATGCGGTCTCTCGGAGATGCAGCGGGCAACTGGTTCCCCAAGCGCTCACCCGGCCTCCAGCCCTGTCCTAACGGCCTCCCCTGCCCACTGCTCCGCTGTTCTGCCCTGTATCTACACAGAGATCATCAACCTGTCGACATTTCAAAAACTTGGTCTCAAAATAAAGACTAAACGACAAGCTGGGAAATAATTTTTTTCTCTATATTAAGAAAAGTTACCACATCATCTAACCTCTCACTTCACTGTCGGCTTTTCATCTCTTAACGTACACTACTGGCCATTAAAATTGCTACACCACAAAGATGACGTGCTACAGACGCGAAATTTAACCGACAGCAAGAAGATGCTGTGATATGCAAATGATTAGCTTTTCAGAGCATTCACACAAGGTTGGCGCCGGTGGCGACACCTACAACGTGCTGTCATGAGGAAAGTTTCCAACCGATTTCTCATACACAAACTGAAGTTGACCTGCGTTGCCTGGTGAAACGTTGTTGTGATGCCTCGTGTAAGGAGGAGAAATGCGTACCATCACGTTTCCGACTTTGATAAAGGTCGGATTGTAGCCTATCGCGATTGCGGTTTATCGTATCGCGACATTGCTGCTCGCGTTGGTCGAGATCCAATGACTGTTAGCAGAATATGGAATCGGTGGGTTCAGGAGGGTAATACGGAACGCCGTGCTGGATCCCTACAGCCTCGTATCAATAACAGTCGAGATGACAGGCATCTTATTCGCATGGCTGTAACGGATCGTGCAGCTACGTCTCGATCACTGAGTCAACAGATGGGGACGTTTGCAAGACAACAACCATCTGCACGAACAGTACGACGACGTTTGCAGCAGCATGGACTAAGAGCTCGGAGACCATGGCTGCGGTTACCCTTGACGCTGCACTACAGACAGGAGCGCCTGCGATGGTGTACTCAACGACGAACCTGGGTAGGTCGGAGACCATGGCTGCGGTTACCCTTGACGCTGCACTACAGACAGGAGCGCCTGCGATGGTGTACTCAACGACTAACCTGGGTAGGTCGGAGACCATGGCTGCGGTTACCCTTGACGCTGCACTACAGACAGGAGCGCCTGCGATGGTGTACTCAACGACGAACCTGGGTAGGTCGGAGACCATGGCTGCGGTTACCCTTGACGCTGCACTACAGACAGGAGCGCCTGCGATGGTGTACTCAACGACTAACCTGGGTAGGTCGGAGACCATGGCTGCGGTTACCCTTGACGCTGCACTACAGACAGGAGCGCCTGCGATGGTGTACTCAACGACGAACCTGGCTGTACGAATGGCGAAACATCATTTTTTCGAATGAATCCAGGTTATATTTACAGCATCATGATGGTCGCATCCGTGTTTGGCGACATCACGGTGAACGCACGTTGGAAGCGTGTATTCGTCATCGAAGTACTGGCGTATCACCCGCCGTGATGGTACGGGGTGCCATTGGTTACACGTCTCGGTCACCTCTTGTTCGCATTGACGGCACTTTGAACAGTGGACGTTACATTTCAGATGTGTTACATCCCGTGGCTCTACCGTGGTGGCAGAGCAACTGGCTCGTCACAATACACCAGTCACTACTCTTGATGAACTGTGGTATCGTGTTGAAGCTGCATGGGCAGCTGTATCTGTACACGCCATCCAAGCTCTGTTTGACTCAATGCCCAGGCGTATCAAGGCCGTTATTACGGCCAGAGGTGGTTGTTCTGGGTACTGATTTCTCCACATCTATGCACCTAAATTACGTGAAAACGTAATCATATGTCAGTTCTAGTACAATATATGTGTCCAATGAATACCCGTTTATCATCTGCATTTCTTCTTGGTGTACCAATTTTAATGGCCAGTAGTCGCATACTAAATGTCTTTTTCCAAAGTTGTTTCACAGAGGAAGATTGCACTGTAGTTCCTTCTCTAGATTGTCGCACAGATGACAAAATGGTAGATATCGAAATAGACGACAGAGGGATAGAGAAACAATTAAAATCGCTCAAAAGAGGAAAGGCCGCTGGACCTGATGGGATACCAGTTCAATTTTACACAGAGTACGCGAAGGAACTTGCCCCCCTTCTTGCAGCGGTGTACCGTAGGTCTCTAGAGGAGCGTAGCGTTCCAAAGGATTGGAAAAGGGCACAGGTCATCCCCGTTTTCAAGAAGGGACGTCGAGCAGATGTGCAGAACTATAGACCTATATCTCTAACGTCGATCAGTTGTAGAATTTTGGAACACGTATTGTGTTCGAGTATAATGACTTTTCTGGAGACTAGAAATCTACTCTGTAGGAACCAGCATGGGTTTCGAAAAAGACGGTCATGTGAAACCCAGCTCGCGCTATTCGTCGACGAGACTCAGAGGGCCTTAGATACGGGTTCACAGGTAGATGCCGTGTTTCTTGACTTCCGCAAGGCGTTCGATACAGTTCCCCACAGTCGTTTAATGAACAAAGTAAGAGCATATGGACTATCAGACCAATTGTGTCATTGGATTGAGGAGTTCCTAGATAACAGGACGCAGCATGTCATTCTCAATGGAGAGAAGTCTTCCGAAGTAAGAGTGATTTCAGGTGTGCCGCAGGGGAGTGTCATAGGACCGTTGCTATTCACAATATACATAAATGACCTTGTGGATGAAATCGGAAGTTCACTGAGGCTTTTTGCGGATGATGCTGTGGTGTATCGAGAGGATGTAACAATGGAAAATTGTACTGAAATGCAGGGGGATCTGCAGCGAATTGACGCATGGTGCAGGGAATGGCAATTGAATCTCAATGTAGACAAATGTAATGTGCTGCGAATACACAGAAAGATAGATCCTTTATCATTTAGCTACAAAATAGCAGGTCAGCAACTGGAAGCAGTTAATACCATAAATAATCTGGGAGTACGCATTAGGAGTGATTTAAAATGGAATGATCATATAATGTTGATCGTCGGTAAAGCAGATGCCAGACTGAGATTCATTGGAAGAATCCTAAGGAAATGCAATCTGAAAACAGAGGAAGTAGGTTGCAGTACGCTTGTTCGCCCACTGCTTGAATACTGCTCAGCAGTGTGGGATCCGTACCAGATAGGGTTGATAGAAGATATAGAGAAGATCCAACGGAGAGCAGCGCGCTTCGTTACAGGATCATTTAGTAATCGCGAAAGCGTTACGGAGATGATAGATAAACTCCAGTGGAAGACTCTGCAGGAGAGACGCTCAGTAGCTCGGTACGGGCTTTTGTCAAAGTTTCGAGAACATACCTTCACCGAAGAGTCGAGCAGTATATTGCTCCCTCCTACGTATATCTCGCGAAGAGACCATGAGGATAAAATCAGAGAGATTAGAGCCCACACAGAGGCATACCGACAATCCTTCTTTCCACGAACAATACGAGAATGGAATAGAAGGGAGAACCGATAGAGGTACTCAAGGTACCCTCCGCCACACACCGTCAGGTAGCTTGCGGAGTATGGATGTAGATGTAAATGTAGTAGATGTAGATGTAGTGTACCTTTGGCTCACCTTCTGTCCTTCTTTACATGGTGGATCGCTTGTATCTACTATTAATAAACAGAAACAGAACATCATAGCATTACATAAGTAATGTCACACCATACACCTAGCTTCGTTGTTGGCAAATGCATGCCTCACAAAACATCTTGACTTTCTCCTTCCTCTGCGACTCCGTCTTCACTAAAACATGTCAGGTTCTATGAGACTAAACCACAAAATACAACAACATCAGCAAAATGCGATCCTCACATCCCTAGGCCTGGAACAAAAATCAGCGCAACTCTGTAATCAACCACAAACGTTTTGTAGCGCGTGCGTATCAACACCACTCATTTCCTTACATAAGACGAATAGAAAACTGATAAATTGAGGACATCAGGGGACAAGATCAAATACCGAAAGTGACTGTGTCAGCAAAGACTACTCTGTACCATAGTTACCATAAACACTATACGTTCTACCCCTAACACTACTACACGTTGACCTTCTATTCACTACAACAAGACTGACTGTACTTGGGTGACAATCTGTCTCATAAAATAGGACAGTCTATCTAATAAATTAAGACAGAACCTTGTGCACAAAACAATACCTAATGTTTTCTCTGTGTACATTGTCATTGCATGCAAATTATCCCCAGCATATCTCAACATGTCTGGTGGCTGAACCTCAATGCAAATTTAGTTAAAAAAACTAAGCGAACAGCAGCTTCACAGATCAGCCAAGAGTACTTGAGACAAAACGCTACCTCATTCACCATGGAGGACGTTCACTTTCTAGATACATCCCGAACCTTGAATTCAATTAATTATGCACAAATACAATCGATAAATCTTTCTCAGCTAACTGCACCCTGAATCATATGGCCGTTTCCAAATACAGTCGTCCTGCTGCAAGAATTCGATTTCTTGCAGTAGATTCTTAAAGGCTTCAATGTATTCACCAGTCAATCCTGCAAGGATGTGGTGAAAGAGTTCTGGTAGCTTCTGACAGCAAAAACGAATTAGCTCAGAGCTGCTGTACAGCGAATCCAGAAATTGGTTTTTCTTTAGCAGTGTTTCCAGAAATTTTACCGAGTTGTGCTCCTCAAAACCGCACCTCGTAATAATTTCGACTTTCAGCCTCTCCTGAAGTGCCTAATGTCAATAGTTGGCTAAGAAAATGGCTCTGAGCACTATGGGACTTAAGATCTGAGGTCATCAGGCCCGTAGAACTTAGAACTACTTAAACCTAACTAACCTAAGGACATCACACACATCCATGCCCGATGCAGGATTCGAACCTGCGACCGTAGCAGTTGCGCGGTTCCAGGCTGAAGCGCCTAGAACCGCTCGGCCACACCGGCCGGCAGTTGGCTAAGAAGTCACCGCAGAATTCTTATATGTGGAACACAGTCGCGCGATTGGATGCAGTCTCAAGTCAGTCTCGTCTTCAGCTGACCATAGATAAACTCCAAGCAATGTATTTCCATCCATGACGGTGGAAAACAATGATAAAATTGTTTCTGCCAAGCTTTGGGATACAATGCGTTCCCATTTTCCTTGAACACATGAAATTTCCTCATGGGCAAGTAATGTTTGTAATCAAAATGCTCCAAGCCTCGTGACATTTCTTGCTCACATGAATCTGACAGTTGCCCATTAACTCTGCTTGCAGCTGACAAAACTGAACTCTTTTCATGTGTGCAAGCACATCATGGGCTCATTTGTGCTCACGCATCCTATTAATTGGCACACGGTTATTGGAACTCTTGGGTAGGTCGTGAGAACCTAGTATTTCATTTACTCATGGGGTAACGCCACCAAGGTCCACCTACAATAGTGCTGCCATGCTTCTCTGTTGCCCATTTAAGGCCTCTTGGCTCTACTTAAATGCTGAATGTTCCCATACTTCTGAAGCTCCACCCACCACTACCAGACAAGTTTCACCAGATCTCCTACATGTGGCCTCAACCCCTTCTCTAATGAGATTAATAATTTTCACTTGTTCAGTGGTTGCGCACAGATGATGTTGGATTTTTCAGAAGCCTGCTGAACCTTATCTTCTAACACTGCGTGACTCACATTCGGGAGGACGACAGTTCAAACCCGCATCCGGCCATCCTGATTTAGGTTATCCGTGATTTCCGTAAATAGCTTTGGAGAAATGACGGGATCATTCCTTCGAAACGACATAGCCGCTTTCTTTTTCCATCCTCCCCTAATCCGAGCTTGTACGCTGCGTCCAATGACCTCATTGTTGACAGAACGTTTAACACTAATATGAAGTGGCATCTGTTCTTTCGGACATGTCCCGAAAGAACAGATGCCATTGGTGACCGTGCAGCTCTCTAGATTGAAATTACAACTAAATTAGTTGCTGACAGGCGTTGATATACACCAACGGGGACAGTTGAGAATGTGTGCCTCGACCGGGACTCGAACCCGGAATCTCCGGCTTACATGGCAGATGCTCTATCCACCTGACCCACCGAGGGCACAAAGGTTAGTGCGACTGCAGGGACTTATCGCTGGCACGCTCCCCGTGAGGCCCACATTCTCAGCTTATAGTCCACAAACTACATTCGTAGTGCTCCTGCCATTATACCCATTACTCGCGGCAAACAATCCACCGAGGCCCGTCAGAGTTCAGGCAATTCGTGCGCACCCGCACTGAAGAGGTTATCAGCTGGTTAGCCTTAACGATATGAAGATGGCATCTGTTCTTTCGGACATGTCCGAAACAGCACAGTCACCGTGGTGTAGTGGTTATGATACCAGACTGTTGCATGGAGGGTCGTGAGTTCAAAACTCACCTGAACTGTAAAACTTGCCCGAACGGTAGCTCAGCGTGTTCGGTCAGAGGGCTGCTGGCCCTCTGTAATAAAAAATACTGAGTGAAGGAATCAACGATCAACTTGAACGGATGTCTTGTGACATCCGCCCAGATCAAACGCAACGAAAAATACCGGACAAAATGAAAAAATAAAAGATGGATAGAGTGTCTGCCATGTAGGCAGGAGATCCCAGGTTCGAGTCCCGGTCGGGGCACACATTTTTAACTGTCCCCGTTGGTGTATATCAACACCTGTCAGCAGTGAATGGTATTGATTTAATTGTAATTTCATTAAACACTGATCTCCTCCTCCTCCTCCTCCTCCTCCTCCTCCTCCTCTGACATTGCTTCGCATTTGTATCTGATAGTTGATTTTTATTCACGCATTGTCTTCACATCAGGTTATCAACTTGTTCCTTATTTTCTGGAACTATCTCCAGGGTTTTTGACATTTTATTAACCCTTGTAAACAAGTCTGCTTATTCCCCACTGGTCTTCCTGATTTCTTGCTGAATCTCTGTAGTAGCAGAGGTTCCAACCTCAATTTTAAAATCCATGTTCCCAATTTTCGATTCAATCATTCTTAGCATCTCAAAGATACACCTATGGAGGTCACACTTTACCGTCGGTTCGGGCAAGGATGGGGTAGGTGCACTCACACAGGTATTTTACGGGAATGTGTTAGGTTTTTTTGCACAATCCTCTTCATCACAGTTACTAATTATGACCACTGCATCAACTGGATGAGGCACTATTGCGCCTAAATCGTCATCAGTCTCCCTACTCATTTCACCAGCTCGTGTGTCATTTCCCGGACTGGCTGTAGGTTCGCTTGTGCTTGGAATGACAGGTTGCTAGTTCAATGAGTCTGGATTTTGGACAACTGTCATTTCCTCACTACCCTGATTGATATCCATATTAAATTAATTATTCAGCCCAAGAGCTCTCTAATGTCTCCTCTGTCTATGAGGCCACATTAAATACAAAAACTGCGAAAAATCCTCGACACACATTTAACACCCGCCACTTCAACAAAAATCAACACACAGGATACACAGAGAAATCCCTCCGAAATTTCAATTTAAAGAATGCAGGACAACATCAAATGAAACAATTCAGTGCAGATACATCAGAGCTGAAAGAAACACATCAGATTAAGAAATGCTACCATTCCTTAAGTTTAATTTCTCCTCACTTTCACGAAATATGCCATGAACCTTACCCTTAATTTGTACAAGAATTTAAAATACTTTCACAATCACCATCACTCTCAACACAATCGTTACAATGAGAAAAAAGTAAATGTCACAATACATGTACACTTCTGTTACCTAACACGATCAGTAGATTAGCCAACAATAAGATCGAGGGCAAAAATCACCATTTCCTATGCAAGACGCACTGGAGTTACAGGGCTGTTGTTTACTAAGAGAGCATCTGTTATGTACCAAGTATTCCCTCTCGATATGCAAGTCACCCCAATACGATTCAAATGTATGGTATTAATGTAGGTGCAGGGATATGGAAGGGAAGGATGGGCCTGACATATGAACTGTAGCCCTGAGTCTTACAAGAAATTAATAAATATGATAGTAGCATTGGGCACAGACGTCTACGGGAATGAAATAGGAATTTAGAAGCATTATGATTTCTTGACAGTTTAGTTAAATGTAAGTTGTTATCGGACAAAACCAAGTAAAGAAATTCTCTCCCTTAGAAGAAAGGAGTCCAAGCTCTGAGTTCATGGCAATAAGTACATTAAACTGCAGCGGTGAGCGGTATGGCTCCTAAAAGAACGGAGATAACTCTTGTAACTAGGGTTGATGGAGAGTCTAATTGAATTTAATGATGGGGTTGTTCTGACTGAGATGATTGCATCGATATCGTAAGTGTGATGGATGATAATGAGAGAAAGCTCAACAACAAAGTCATGGCCAAGAGATCAAGAACAAAGCATGTCGAATAATATCAAGTGAGATCAAAGCACGCCTACTCCCTCGTGCACGTTGCCTGCCCGCCACATTGCTGCGTAACTTACACAAGTTAAACGGAGCCGTAGTGAGATGAAGTGGCAGAGGGTGATAGTCTGCTATGTGCCCGTAGCATCAGCTCCTGCCCTCTGCTGCCTCCTCCTCAAGTATCTCCGAGGACGGTTCCGTTCGCAATAGTCTGTGAAGATCATACCGTCCCTACTCCGGAGAAGCTTCCATCCCTAATGCCTCTAAAAACGTGTTTTCCACGGCTGCCATCGCGATGACACCAAACCTGCTGGTAAGCCAGTGTAAATGAAAGTCTCCAACTCTGCCACTGGGCAATTTCGTCTCAAAAATGGACCGTTCGTTATGCAAAATGGTCTGATCCATTTCGGGATGTTGCAAGGGCTGACGAACACCAACCAGTCGTAACCCAGCCATACTTTCCCACTTATAGTCCACGTGAACTCTGTTTTAATAGAGGCCCCAGAGAGGCGTCGTTAAGCTTCAAAGCTGCTTCTAACCGTGCAGTTTTGCTCTTTCCACCTTGCGAAGCAATCTAATCTTGCCAAGGCACCGGGAGTCGTATGTTTTTACCGCCTGCCGGCTGGACGCCACCGCCCACTATTCGGGTGGTCAGTGGCGGTTTGGAGACGCTCAATAGAACATACCGCGGCCTTGCAGAGGTGCGGGGGATGGCTGGCGCACCGTGCTAGCCCAGGCGCCGACAGTTCAGGGAAACACTGATCCCCTCACACAGAGAAACCGCCGGCCCACCTGAAGGACGATGGCGATACAGCCCGCATCCCTCGCCTATACAATGGCTTGCAGGCGACCGGTTCCCTGCCGATGACGTGGCCTCCAGCCATGCCCTGTGTGGTGTCACCGCCAGACACCACACTTGCTAGGTGGTAGCTTAAATCGGCCGCGGTCCATTTAGTACATGTCGGACCCGCGTGTCGCCACTGTGTAATCGCAGACCTAGCGCCACCACCAAGGCAGGTCTCGTGATACGAGAGAGCACTCGCCCCAGTTGTACGAGAACCTAGCTACCGACCTGATGTACGAAGCCTTTCTCTCTCATTAGCCGAGAGACAGAATAGCCATCAGCTAAGTTAATGGCTACGAACTAGCAAGGCGCCATTAGCCATACAGTGATTGTACTTAAAGTCTCCTGTGTATCGTCAAGATCGATGTACCACAATGATTGAGTAAAGTTAAGTATTAAACCTGCTCCGTACTTTTCTTCCTAACATTAATTACGTATCCTGTTCCAGTACTTCACGCCCGTCTGCGTTAGTCTAGCTTGCCTTTTCAGCCATCTCAACTTCACGGTGTCGGCCCAGCTACCGACACATCACCCTGACGGCATCCCTGGCCACTGCTCTGCTGTTCTGCCCTCTAACTACACAGAGATCCAGCACGGCAAGATTTATTAAAATTAAGAATGGGTAATCTCAGCAATCGTCACCCATGCCCCTTGAGAATCAAGACCTACGTTACAAATAGGACACATTCTAGAGAGCAAAATTTGCCTATCATATTACTGATTCAATACATGTGCGTAAACAGAATGAATCGTAAGGCTGGCTACAGCCTGACGCGTTTCAAGACACAGCCAAATCTGATTTCTTGCCTCAGCCAGAGGTCACATCCGATCTTGTGGACGTGCAACAGGGCTCACTTTCAAGTTAGAACGCTAGTGACTGAACAGGAGGTTTCGAACCAGGTTTCAGCCTTCAAGCAGAAAATATGCAAGGCATACTAAAGCACAAATTATTTAAGCACAAAGCCACTGATCATATCAGAATAGGACAAGGTACAGGAACCGATGATACGCTCACGTCTTACTTAGAAGCTTCAAGTTACCAGATTTGTATCGAAAAACCTCTGTACCTACAATCTCTAACTAAAGTATCCGGCTGGATTTGTTTACTTCACCATTCCTTTACTTCCAGGCTACCCCGTCCACACTATTGTCCTAATCCCTTACGGGAATTGTCCTTAAACAAATCAGTATCGTGATCTTCCAGATCTGTCGAATAAACATATACTATTAGACGAAAACCTCTCTCTTGTACCTAATATTAGCCGGCTATACACGACTAGATATCTGTGATGGGCCAGAAGTTCGGGCCAGTTCCGCAGGTATCTCTGGCGGACACGGCCGCCGATTTGATGCCCGTGGTTTCCGGAAGAAACTTAGAAAGTAAATAAGATTCAGATAGGAGAAACAAAAACTTTGAGGTATGCTGATGAAATTATGTTGTGTCAGAGGTGGATAAGTGCTTAGAATACCAGTCAATGGAATGGATAGTGTTTTGGAAAGAAGTTACAGGATGAAACTTCCTGGCAGATTAAAACTGTGTGCCGGACTGAGACTTGAAATCGGGACCTTTGCCTTTCCCCGAGTGCTAGTTCTGCAAGGTTCGCAGGAGAGCTTCTTTGAAGTTTGGAAAATAGGAGACGAGGTACTGGCACAAGTAAAGCTGTGAGGACGGGGCGTAAGTCGTGCTTGGGTAGCTCAGCTGGTAGAGCACTTGACCGCGAAAGGCAAAGGTCCCGAGTTCGAGTCTCGGTCCGGCACACAGTTTTAATTTGCCAGGAAGTTTCATATCAGTGTACACTCCGCTGCAGAGTGAAAATCTCATTCTGGAGGTTATAGGATATTTCATGTCCATATGCATGTACATTTATGCTATTGACGCCATCTTACGGCATATGGCGGAGAGTACTTTGTGTATCCGTGTCACTTCCGCCTTTTTCTGCTCCAATTCGGAGGGAAGGACGATTTCCAGTAAGTTTTTCTGTGGGCTCGAATGTGTCTAATTTTATCTTCATGGTCTTTTCGCGAGATGTACGTAGAAGTAAGCAATGTATAACTTGACTCTTCTAGGAACGTACGCCCTCGGAGCCTTAACAGCAAACCATACAGTGTTGCAGAACGCCTCTCTTGCAACGTATGTGAAGCTTTCGTGCTTGCTAAATGAACATGCAGAGAAAAGTGCTACAATTGTTTGGACCTTCTCTATTTTTTCTGTCAATCTCATCTGGCACGGATCGCAGACTGCCAAGCAGCAGTCAAGTTGCGACGTGGATTTGAGGGGTATTTGGGGGAAAAATGTTTATTTTAAAATGTTGTGTTCATCTTGCTGCTTGCTTAACGGGGATATTAAATGACTAATGTTGATGTTACTCACTGTTGCTTCCACCAAAGTTCGACTCCTAAGCCTCCACGTGAATCAGCACGAATAAAAATCACTGTGAAGTGTCTCTCACGGGAACTCAGGGAAAACAGTGATCAAGTTTCAACAAGTTTATTCACAACACACATACGTCTCCTTCAACGGTAACAATAAAAAGTTAAGAACAGCGACGTTGGTCCCTACGATGAGCTTCGAGAGCGTCCTAAGACGATGAGGTCCGTAGCACCCACACGGGGGCCAGGAGAGGCTCTCGAAGCCTGTAGTCCCTGCGCCGGCCTTTATAACTGCCGGCGGCGGAGCACTCGTGATACTGTTTTCTTGTCACGTGTTGTGCAGACTTGAATAGGTCACTCACAGGGGAACCTCCCCATCGCACCCCCCTCAGATTTAGTTATTAGTTGGCACAGTGGATAGGCCTTGGAAAACTGAACACAGATCAATCGAGAAAACAGGAAGAAGTTGTGTGGAACTATGAAAAAAATAAGGAAAATATACAAACTGAGTAGTCCATGCGCAAGATAGGCAACTTCAAGGATTATGTGAGCTCATGAGTGCCGTGGTCCCGTGGTTAGCGTGAGGAGCTGCGGAACGAGAGGTCCTTCGTTCAAGTCTTCCCTTGAGTAAAAGTTTACATTCTTTATTTTCGCAAAGTTATGATCTGTCCGTTCGTTCATTGACGTCTCTATTCACTGTAATAACTTTAGTGTCTGTGTTTTGCAACCGCACCGCAAACTTGCAGTTCGGAAAATATTAATTGACCTTGTTATTGAAGTCGCGAGCCATATTTACTGGACTTATATTGCCCACGGAATACATCTCACGTATTTAATGCACTCTCCTCCAAAGTAGCGAACAGTCAACTGCCAGCCAGAGAGCCTCGTTAGCAAGAATACTCTCTCTTCCGAGCGCTGTAGTCGACTGAGGGTCGTGTGTTTCCATGTTTGTTTAGGTGTAGCGTCCCCATACTACGGCGCAGTTACCTCGCATCGGACGGACAGATAATAATTGTCTGAAAATAAAAAATTAAACACTTCACTCGAGGGAAGACTTGAACCAAGGACCACTCGTTCCACAGCTGCTCACGCTAACCACGGGACCACGGCGCTCATGAGTTCATATTGTCCTTGAAGTTGCCTATCTTGCACATGGACTACTCAGTTTGTATATTTTGCTTATTTTTTTCATAGTTCCACACAACTTCTTCCTGTTTTTTCGATTGATCTGTGTTCAGTTTTTCAAGGTCTATCCACTGTGCCAACTTATAACTAAATCTGAGGGGGGTGCGATGGGGAGGTTCCCTTGTCAGAAGTGGCAGCCTATGCCAGATCTGGTACCGCCACCTAGTGTCCGGTCGTGAGTGCAGTATGTAAAGCTCGCGATGCTGAGGGGCCATGTAGACAGCGCGCGTGCCCGAGATGGCCGAGGGGCTTCCGCTCCATATTTCGTAGACCTCCGATCTAGCAACAGGGTTTCCCAATGCGTGGTTACATTTCAAAATACTGACTTCCTCGCTGTCCAGGGGCTCACCAACGCTTACATCGCATTTATCCCTAAAAGAAAGCAGTCACAAGTTTATTAAAATTGCAGCCAGTCATTTGTAGTGAAATATTGTTTACTTCTCAATTTTCACAGACTGAATTTATTCCAGAAAAATCAAACGAAATATCCCTTCACGCCATTCACTATAGTTCATTATTAAAATAATATTTGTGAATGTGAGAACCTAAGTAGGTCGACCGGCGTCACATGTTCGCTTATCCTTCAGGAAATCCACAAAAATTATTCAAAGAGCCTCAGCACACTTTTAAGTTGAAGTTCTGTAATCGTAACGATATTTGTAACTGAAATACCATCGAAGTTAAATTTAGAACAGCTCTTAGATGTTTAGACAAAGTCGCCTAACCTTATATTATCCAGAGTACAAACGCTGAACAGTGTTTCAAACTCGTCAGATATGTAAAAGTTCACTGACGTGAATTTCTTCTAAGTACGCTCAAAGTAAAATTATTTCAGAGTTCCTCGCGATCGTCACACGTGAAACTTTTATAAGTCGCCATCAAATACTTAACACACACGAGGCTACTTCCAGCCACGAATACATCTTTCCTGTATGCGAACTCTGCTCCAACAGAGTGCCGAAATCCAAGCGTGTCATGCGAAAATTGCCACTGATACTTATAGCTTCGTACTGAACATGAGTCAACTCAGGTATCTCCAACTTTTGTAAACATATATAAACCATAAATGTAATGTCACATAGACATATCACGCACGAATCTAGACGTAAATTTCATTAGTTTTTTTAGTGCTGATTTGTGTAGCTTTAATAGTTTTCACAAATTTAGTTAGTGTTTCAGCACATATGGGCGTCATTTTGCGTTTTTTTGTCACTAACAAATATTAAACAACTAAGCTAATTGCAGTCATAAACCTCTAATTACCCGTATTTACTAATGCTGACGCTACTTTTACTGTTACATTTTTCATTTTCCCGATGATTCACTTTTTCATACACAGAATACACGTTGCGGCCTGTGATTTGAAATACGCTATATCCACAGAATATATTAGAGTGCCCGATAGTGCTCACTGACAAGGGAACTCTCCATACTGTAAATCACGGATTTTGATGCGCTTCAAATATGTTGTAAAGGCACTTACCCTGAGTACCTGGCTATCCGGATTTTTAGCGACGGGCCTTGGTTTTTGAGAAAATCGATTTTGAAGTTCATTGCGTCCTTTGTATACCCGTAACATTACATACATTCCGAGCAAGTCAGCGTAGCCAGCGGTTGAGGTTCACGGCTACCGCGTTGGAGGTACCGTCTTCGAATCTTGCTTGTGTGTTTTATTTTTTTTAAATCGACCGAATTTTTCAATTTTATTTCAAAGATTATCATCAAACAGTGTAAGGTGTGGGAAATTATAAAGATATATTCATTTATTAATTTTTTTGTCATACAATATTACAAAATGTTATTTTTCATCGTCCACATTGATCGATGTGCCAGAACAATATTGTCGGTGATACTTATCATAGAAACAAGCGAAGCACTCGCATTTTATGAAAGCAACCGTCTTGCAGGCGCACCGTTTCCTCATGACCGATACGGGGAAACACAACTCTTTTGCATGCAAAAAGATTAATCTTTCATCCGCTAATTTCGATGCGAACCATGCGTATGTAATCATGCTTTCAAAATTAGGTGCGCTGAATTGATGAAGGATTTGCGAATGTAATTTTATCGAATCTTCCCTAGAAGCGATTTCTCTATTGTCTTTCATCTAGTCGGGAGCATTCTGAACAATTTTCGTGAAGATTTTCACCTGTCGGTAAAGAAAAACATCGCAGGGTTGGCAATAAGGAGTGCACTTTTGTGGGATCACTTTTAGGGTGCAGGTGTTCGCCTTCCTTTCATCAGTGAATAGATGATCGTATAAAGTTGAATCGGTTTGCCCTCCCCCCACGAATCGATAATGTACAACAATTTTTTCTGTCCCACGTACTGAAGAAGTAAAGAACGCAAAAATTCTTCGTAGACCAATTTCGTAAACTTCCCAGATTTCGTGCAGGACACTACTACATTTCTGTATTTCCCAGTTAATTCGTCTACTCATTTTTGAACATTAGGACCAAATTTTCCGGAAGGTTCTTACATACATAAAAAAAGAGAGCAAGATTCGAACACGGTACCTCCAGCGCGGCAGCCGTGAACATTTACCGCTGTGTTACGATGACTTGCTCGGAATATATTTAATGTTATGGATATACAAAGCCCACAATGAACTTCAAAATCGATTTTCTCAAAAACCAAGGACCGTCACTAAAAATCCGGATAGTCAGGTACTCAGGGGAGGCACCTCTACAACATATTTGAAGCGTATCAAAATCCGTGACTTGCAGTATGGATGGTTCCCTTCTGAGTCCTATCCATTGACACAACGTTTGACTGACTCGCTTAAAGCGTTAATGAAACATAATTTTCATAGATCACTTTATATCCAAAACACTTTACATTTAATAACTTGTAAATTAAATCTCGTAGGGAGGGTGCGTTTTCGCTGATGCACTCATCTAATTTTTGTTTTCAAAATCATGTGACTGGTTTCTCTGTCACTAGTTTTGTTCAGTTTTCCAGCCCCCCCCCCCCTTATTTCGTATTTTCTTTATTCAGTTAGTTTGGCCATGGCAGCTGCCCTCGGTAGTTTGTTCAAGCGGTTGGAAGTCCCCCCCCCCCCTCCCCACCCCCCGCCTTGCGAGTTCAGACTGTCAGGGTAACTGAACTGGAGTCAGGATTTCTCATACTCAGCTCCGTCAGTCATTGCGTGTCAAAGGTAACGCCACTTAGAGACCACACCTCAAAGCTCTTTCGGCCTAGCATGACCCACAACTGTCAAACAGCCGCGTGGGATAGCCGTGCGGTCAGGGGCGCCTTGCGACGGTTCGGATGGCTACCCCCGTCGGAGGTTCGAGTCCTTCCTCGGACGTGGGTGTGTGTGTGTTGTCCTTAGTGTAATTTACTTTAAGTTAGATCAAGTAGTGTGTAAACCTAGGGCCCGATGACCCCATCACCAAACTGTCAAACCACCCTCTCCTTGGCGTCACAGCACTCGTTGACTCGGCTGCCAGTGTTATGACATGACTCACGCGCACGGTCGCGTCTGTTATTGAAGTTTTTCATTGGAATTTCTGGGATGTACAGTCTCAAAGTATTCTGTTGATGGACTAAATTCCCAGCGGATTCTTCCAGTGCATCTCAGCTTGACGTCTGCCTTATCCGCTAGTCATGTTATGTGGTCGTCCAACTTTAAAAAGTTCCGTATGCGCACTCCGAGATATTTTATGGAAGTAACTGCTTCCAATGATTGTTCTGCGATAGCGTAATCGTACATTAATGGGTTTATGCCTATGTATATGTTACATTTGTTTACGGTGAGCACTAAGCGTCGATCCTCTGTAAATCTTCCTGCATTCCGCTACAATTTTCTAACGTTGCACTTCTGTGTGTACAAGCCTCATGCAATTTCTGGCGTTATCTACTAGATTATATATACATCACTCCATTGTTAATTTTACTTCTGAAAGCTTTTCTCCACTGAGAGTGACATGGTGTGTTCCGTTTGTTATAAACTCTGCAATCACTACGTTGGTCTGATATTCCATAGCTCATTAGGCGTCAGTGCGGAACATCAGCAAAAGTAAAATAAAGAGAAAGGAATGTAGTCAGATTAAATGGGACCATTGTGTAGGAATTAGATTAGAAAATCAAACAAAGAAAGAAGTATACGAGTTTTGCTGGGTGGGCAGTAAAGTAACTGACGATGGTCCAAGTAGAGAGGATGAAAAATGTAGACGGGCAATAGCAACAAAATAGTTTGTGAAAAAGAGAAATACTTTATCACCTAACATAAATTTGTGTGTTTACAAGTCTTTTCTAAAGGTATTTGGCTGGCGCTTCGCCTTGTATGGAAGTGAAAGGTGGACGATACAGATTTCAGACAAGAAGAGAATAGAAGCTTTTGAAATGTGGTGCTGTAGAGGAATGCTGAAGATTAGACGGGAAGATCATGCAATTAAAAAGGAGGTACTGAATAGAATTGGGGAGGAAAGAAATTTGTGACAAAACTTGACTGAAATGAAGGATCGATTGATAGGACACGTTCTTAGAATTCAAAGGATCGCCAATTTAGTACTGGAGGGAAGTGTGGGGAGTGAAAATTGTTGATGGAGACAGAAGTTTGAATTTAGTAAGCTCTTTGAATGGATGTAGGTTGCAGTAGATTTAGATTTGTAAAGACAAATTGACTTGCACAAGAACAAACTAAGGTCTAGATCTACATCAAACCATTCTTCGGACTGAAGACCACAACAACCTTCGTTTCTTAGAAGGGTCCTAGCACGTATTCTGAGTTTGAACATTAAGACCCACCTGGAACAAAACAACCTTTCCGATGTAAATCCGAATGCGTACCGCGAACAACGATCACACGAAACTCAACTCGCACTCTTCCCAAATGTTATCCTCAGTGCCATGAACTAAGGAAAGGGGGTCGATTTGTTGTTACAAGTTCCAATGCTTTGTCGCAAGCTTTTGCCAAAAATCACCGAAGTCTGCACCATCTGAGGCGTCTAGATGTCTCAAAATCAGTTTAGAATATGTTTCCGTTTTTATTCGTCCTGAAGAATGACTATGTCGGGAACATCAGAGAAATTCTAGCTTATAAAGAAACTGAACGTGACAGAAAGGCGCTAACGTTGGTGTGAAGTATCCCGTCACGCACTGTAGACTAATTCCTCTCGGGCGAGTACTGGTTTAATATGCAAAGGCAAGATACAGCTTTCTTTATGGTGAGAAGCAATAATTCATTATAATGAAATATTCCAATCCCCTCCAAGAAAGAAAATCATTTCACATGTGGACGGTGAAATTGAACCGTATTCGAGTGCACTGTCAGACATTCAATGCCTCAGTTATCAAAGAGCATCTGTATCACTGGTGAATGATCCTACGAGACTCAAAACTCCCTCGCGTCCGTTGCAGAGTACAGGTCTGTTGTGCCACTGACGAGTATGCAAACAAATGTACACAGCAGCTAAGGTTTACAGGCATGCTAACTTATTGAGTACATACGGTATTTTTAGCTTCTACCTTGCGAAAAGTCCCCAAGACTGCGTGATGTTTCGATGGACGGCGCACGCTTGCGAAATTTCCTGGCTAGACGTCCAACAACGAGCACGGATTGAGGAAAACACAGTCTCTTGAAGCAGATTTTGCTTCATTCATGCACGACGTCTTGCATGCGACAGGTAAACGGGGATAAGTAATTTTCGTCTTCCAAGATTTCCGACTCTACGCTGAGAGTATTATGAAACTTTGTGGCAGACGCATTATAGACGTCGTCTCCCTTGATGGAACGACTTACGTCATACGATTCACGAAAGACATCTAAACTGAAACTGAACTCCTCGCGAACAGGCCATGAAAGTCCAAAGGTACCGACTGGCCGCCGTGTCATCCTCAGACCACAGGCGTCACTGGATGCGGATTTGGAGGGGCCTGTGGTCAGCACACCGCTCTCCCGGCCGTATGTCAGTTTCCGAGACCGGAGCTGATACTTCTCAAATAAGCAGCTCCTCAGTTTGCCTCACAAGGGCTGAGTGCACCCCGCTTGCCAACAGCGTTCGGCAGACCGATGGTCACCCATCCAAGTGCTAGCCCAGCCCGACAGCACTTAACTTCGGTGATCTAACGGTAACCGGTGTTACCACTGCAGTCAGGCCGTTGCCCACGAAACAGATCTAGGGGGTGACAATTATTGAGCTATATGAAAAAAATACTTAAATTAGTTTCAAACTACGACGTGCACACACATTCTTCGACACGTAAACGTCACTACAGATATTCGGATTTAGGTTATGACATGTTCGATATGCCTGCTATCATTGGCAACGATGTGGCGCAGACGAATAGCGAAATTCAGTACGACCCGCTAAAGTATCGGAATATCGATGATGTCGTTGACCTCCCGAATGGTCGTTTTTAGCTCAGCAATATTTTGGGGTATTTCTGTACCCTTTGTCTCTAATACAGCCCCACAAAAGGGAGTCGCATGTGTTGAGATCCGGAGGATTTGGCGGCCAATCGAGGACCAAGCCATTGGCCTCTGGGTACCCCAGAGCCGGAATGCGGTCCCCAAAGTGCTCCTCCAGAATATCAGACACTTTCCTGCTTCGATGGGGTCGAGTTCCGTCTTGCGTGAACCACATGTTGTCGAAATCAGGGTCACCTTAGATAACGATGATTAAATCATCTTCCAAAACCTGCACGTGCCGTTCGGTAGTCACCGTGCCATTAAGGAATATCGTACTGATTATTCTGTGACTGGACACTGCAAACCTCAGTCACCCGTTTAGGCTGAAGATACTTCTCGATCGTGAAATGCAGATTATCAGTCCCCCAAACGCGCCAATTTTGCTCATTGACGAACCCATACAAATGAAAGTGGGCTTTGTCGCTAAACCAAACCATATTAATTCCCATCATGCTCCGCGGCCAACCGTGCAGTTTAAACGTCCTAACGCAAACCGTTCAGAAATTATGACTATTTTACTTTACCGGTATATAGTTCAATAGTTGTCAACATGTAACATGTACCTGAAGATCAGACAATATTTTCTTAAAATCGATTGTACCCCTCCCACCGGAGGTTCGAGTCCTCCCTCGGGCATGGGTGTGTGTGCGTTGTTCTTACAAGGGAACATCCCCATCGCACCCTCCTCAGATTTAGTTATAAGTTGGCACAGTGGATAGGCCTTGAAAAACTGAACACAGATCAATCGAGAAAACAGGAAGAAGTTGTGTGGAACTATGGAAAAATAAGCAAAATATACAAACTGGGTCGTCCATGCGTAAGATAGGCAACATTAAGGGCAATGTCAGGCGAGCAGTGCCGTGGTCCCGTGGTTAGCGTGAACATCTGCGGACCGAGAGGTCCTTGGTTCAAATTTGCCCTCGACTGAAAATTTTGCTTTCTTTATTTTCGCAAAGTTATGATCTGTCCGTTCGTTCATTGACGTCTCTGTTCACTGAAATAAGTTTACTGTCTGTGTTTTGCGACCGCACCGCAAAACCGTGTGATTAGTTGACGAAAGGACGTGCCTCTCCAATGGGAACCGAAAACATTTCATCGCAAGGTCATAGGTCAACCGATTCCTCCACAGGAAAACACGTCTGATATTTTGTATACGACACTGGTGACAGCATGTGCGTCACATGACAGGAATATGTTGTCGACCCACCTAACTAGTACACTTGGTGAATGGGTGAAAAGATTCTTCTACCTTGCCCGATTTAGGTTTTCTTGTGGATGTAATAATCACTCCAAAAAAAGTGATGAAAACATAAGAGTTTTTCACATAAACTGAAAATAAAAAGTTAAAATTTTCTGTCGAGGGCAGATTTGAATCAAGGACCTCTCGGTCCGCAGATGTTCACGCTAACCACGGGACCACGGCGCTCCTCGCCTCATATTGCCCTTAATATTGCCTATCTTACGCATGGACGACCCAGTTTGTATATTTTGCTTATTTTTTCATAGTTCCACACAACTTCTTCCCGTTTTCTCGATTGATCTGTGTTCAGTTTTTCAAGACCTATCCACTATGCCAACTTATAACTAAATCTGAGGGGGGTGCGATGGGGATGTTCCCTTGTTAGTTTAAGTAGCGTGTAATTCTAAGGACTGATGACCTCAGCAGTTCGGTCCCTTAGGAATTCACACACATTTGAACATTTGATTGTAGTACTTCAGACACACATCAGACTAAAACTAAAAAATATAGCTATAAGTAAACTGACTTTCCTTGGAATAAATAAATAATACTTTTGGCAACTTATGCTCTCACCAAGAATGTTCTCAGCTCAGAAAAGCGCGGTCAGACTGATCAGTGGCGTCAGTTCGGGACCTTCATGTAGGCCGTTGTTCAGGTCTCTCGAGATTCTAGCTCTGCCATCCCTGTATTATGTAACTGCCGATATGTTGTAGGAAATTGTAATGTCTGTTTCTGTAGGAAGGAGACAAACACAGTCTGTATCATTTCTTTTATTACCGACTGTCGCTTCCAATTTGGGCTGCAGATCATCCTCAGGTCTAGTTGGAACAGGATAAAGAGGCAAGAAAAAAGTGTGACATTACAATCATTACCATCGGAGGCTGCACAATTAACAACAAAATATTGTGAGAACCCAAACACATCTGGCGATGCAAAATTCATTTCGTCAACTAACGTCAAATACGTAGGCCTCTCAGCTTACAGTAATGGTCGTCAGTATATCTGTATACTTCTTCATTGAAATGAAGGCCCATTCTTAAAGTTGGATTTTAACGTATGGAAGACTCAAACCACGCTATTTAGACGTTTGTTAATTTGCACTATCTTTTAAATTATACTGTGAGCTTTCTTTTACTTTTGCTTACATCTGTTTTTTATCTTTAAGTGTATGACGTATCATACACATGAAAACGAAAATGTAGATGCGCACTGTACTGTAAGGTTGTTTTTACATGTGTTTTTATTTTTAACTGTATGACGTATCATGCGGAAATCTGTTTAATGATCATGTCTTTTAGTCCTTGATTTCATTATTTATTTTATGATGGAAGAATCTCTTTCGCGCTATTCTAAAATACTAGCCCGTAACATGTGCATATGTCATGTGGCCATACAAAAAAACTTTGGCTGTGACATACGCACACGTAACGTGACTATACAAAATTATTACCCCATCCACAGTTGTGTAGTAGTAGTAGCAGCTTTATTCATCTGTAGATCTCTTTTTACAAGGATATAGGACATGACAAAGTATTTAAAAGTTTAGACCAAATTAAAACAAGCTAATTCGTATACACATACATCTACAGACTTCTAGTTAGAGACAATAATTAGATTTACTCCTGGTATACAATACTTTTTTTACAAATGACTTATTAAATAATGTATTGGCACACTGTTCACTCATATCTCACTATCAGTCACTGCACACACTATACACACATTGTGTCATGACACTTCACTCACCTACACACACACAAATTTTCTACCCTGGAAAACCGAGACAGCATCCATCTATAATGAGTGTGATATTGAGCTCAGATAGACGACGAATGTTAGTATTGTGCTATGCATAGCTTGGAGGTTTTTCCAGAAAAGGTTTTATAATCACTATTATTATTTATTTGTACAACTTTTTTTAAAACCCCTACTCCGTTTTACCTAAGTAATCCTTCAATGTATAAAATATATTGCATAGCGGGTACCTTTTAGTTGATTTTTTAAATGAGTGTATTTTTGCAATTTCTTTAATCTCTTTTGGTAATTTATTGTACAGTTTTATTCTTTGGTAGAAAATGTTTATTTGAGTTTTATGTTTATTTTTTCTTGGTAAATGTAAGTTGAGTCTAGCTCTTGTTCCATACTCATGGACAGAACTATTTGTCCAGTAATAACCAATGTTATTTTTTATGTGTACAACTGACTGGTAAGTGTATTCACACAGAGCACAGGGTTATTTGGTAACCGTGATAGCGGTACGGAGATGCTTAGCAAACTCAAGTGGCAGACTCTGCAAGAGAGGCGCTCTGCATCGCGGTGTAGCTTGCTCGCAAGGTTTCGAGAGGGTGCGTTTCTGGGTGAGGTATCGAATATATTGCTTCCCCTACTTATACCTCCCGAGGAGATCACGAATGTAAAATTAGAGAGATTAGAGCGCGCACGGAGGCTTTCAGACAGTCGTTCTTCCCGCGAACCGTACGTGACTGGAACAGAAAAGCGAGGTAATGACAGTGGCACGTAAATTGCCGTCCACCACACACCGTTGGGTGGCTTGCGGAGTATAAATGTAGATGTAGATGTAGCAGTTAAAATCCCAAGTGTTTTGAACAGATCTTTACAAAGAGCTCGACACCTATTTTTGGTTATTGTTCTTATGGCTCTTTACTGGAGTTTAAAAATTGTGTTCATATTTTGTGCATTTGTTCCCCAAACAAGAATGTCATAGCTAAGAACTGAGTATACATATGAATAGTATGTAACTAAAAGACACTGCATGTTACACACTGATGATAGGATTCTAAGGGCGTAACATGCTGATGACATTCTGTTTGCAAGTACCTTTGTGTGTTCATACCACTTCAACTGAGGATCCATATTAATTCCTAGAAATTTTGCATTTGTTACAAATCTATAGACGTGCCATCTACATTTTATTTAACATTGTCATTTTCCCTCTTCAAACTGAAATTCATGGCATTAATTTTCTTTATGTTCAATGTCACTTTATTGCTTGTTGACCAATTGTAAACTTCCATGAGAGTTTCATTTGCTTTCTCTGCAAGGAGTTCTCTTGTCTTCTCAGTGACTATAATATTCCTGGTATCAGAGAAGAAAATTTTTTCACCATGGATAACACTACTGCGAAAGTCATCGATGTATATCAGGAATAGTATTGGTCCTAATATGCTACCTTGCGGAACAACTATATTAATGTGTTTTTGTTCTTAAAAGTGTTTTACTAAATGTTTAGCTCTATTTGAACTATTTGTTATCTCTACTTTTTGTTCCCTATCTGCTGGGTATGATCGAAACCAGGCATTAGCTACCCCTCTTATTCCTAATGCTTCTAATTTTCGTAGTAGAATCTTGTGGTCGACGGTATCACACGCCTTAGAAAGGTCCAAAAATATGCTTTTGACACACTAATCTTTGTTAAGAGCATCAAGTACAACTTTTTGAATTCTTCTATGGCTGACTACGTATTTTTGCCACTTTGGAAACAAAGCTGTGATTCGCTTAAAATATTGTATTTATCCAGGTAATTCATTAATCTGTCTTTCATAATTGCTTCTATTATTTTTCAGAATGGTGACAGCATGGAAATGGACCGCTAATTTTCTATGTTTTCTGTATTACCTTTCTTAAGCAAGGTACAGCTCTTGCCTGTTTTAACTGCTCTGGAAATGTCTCTGATGTGAAAGATTCATTTATTATATTTGTTAAGGGGCCTTGTATAATCTCTATGCATTGTTTCAGTGCACACATTGGTACTTCATCTAAGCCAAGTGACATTATATTTTTAGTTTTTGAACAGTTTTATTGACTTCATTCTCTGTGGTTGGAAGTAACATCGTTATATTTAGTGGAACATTATTTTTAAGTGTTATTTGTTCTTAGGAATGTTTGCTGTAACTTCTCTGCAATACTTGAAAAATGCTTGTTTATATAGTTTGCTAAGTGTTGTGGATCATTTATTACCTTGTCGTCCTCCCTTAGCAGTATGTTATTCTGCGTTTGTTTGCCTCTCCCCGTTTCCTTTTTTATAACATCCCTGACAGCTTTGGTTTTATTGGGGGCCGGCCGGAGTAGCCGTGCGGTTCTGGGCTCTACAGTCTGGAACCGAGCGATCGCTACGGTTGCAGGTTCGAATCCTGTGTCGGGCATGGATGTGTGTGATGTTCTTAGGTTAGTTAGGTTTAATTAGTTCTAAGTTCTAGGCGACTGATGACATCAGAAGTTAAGTCGCATAGTGCTCAGAGCCATTTCAATCATTTTTTTATTGGGTTGGGTTGGGTTCTTTGGAGGAAGAGGCCAAACAGCGAGGTCATCGGTCTTATCGGATTAGGGAAGGAAGTCGGCCGTGCCCTTTCAAAGGAACCATCCCAGCATTTGCCTGGAGCGATGTAGGGAAATCACGGAAAACCTAAATCAGGATGGCCAGACGCGTGATTGAACCGTCGTCCTCCCGAATGCGAGTCAAATGTGTTACCACTGGCCCACCTCGCTCGGTTTGGTTTTATTCTCTGCATTATATATTATTTTGTCATTAAATGACTTTTTGCAGCAATCAGCACCTGCCTATATAGTCCAGTCAAATAGTAGATATACCTTGCAAAAGGTGGGGTAGAAGAGTTTATTTTTTCAACTCGTTCATATGGTTGGAAAGATTAGAAAACCGAGTTTTGCCAACAAAATTTCGCTTGGGAAAACTTTCTGCAGTCAAAAAACTTCGAAAATTTCGGACTTTTTTCAGTTTTTTCAAAATATCTGTTTCATTTCCTCCTATCACTTTAACGTCTATTTTCTTTTTTAAAGAGCACCAAATTCTCTAAAAATTTGATTCTTGCTATTTTTTTCTACTCCCAATATCTAAGGCGCTACAGCGCCTCAAAAAATACCAGTTTTTCAAATTTTGAGCATTGTGGCAAGATACCTTATTTTTAACACTATTTTTTCAGTTTCTGTTTGTGTAGTATAAATACATTATACATCATGTTATAAGTTGGAATTTACCACCTCACTTTCAGGTATTCAATTTATCTGTATGCAACATGAGTATTGCTGGGCACCCAACTATAATAAATTGTCTCAGGAAACTGAACTATTATTAGCTGCAATAGGCAACCTAATTAGGTAGGTAATTATTCTTGTGTATAAAAGCCACACAGTTGACATTAAAAATAAGTAGCTTTATTACAATTAAAATGCATTGTCAGTTACTAAAAAATGTTGACAGTTCTGGGTGTGTAATACTTGTAATATTGCACTTAAGCGCACTTGAGAGAGACATGGGCATCACTTCCAACGTTTTGATGGGCCAGGTTCCTCAGTGTCACCAGAAATACCTTGAGTTACGGATTCAGGGAGGGTACAAAGAGTTGATCCCAGATTTACCTCTTCTTTAAACAGCGAGTCAGCCTCAACAAGTTCGTTGGTTTCGTCAGCGGTTTCCTCAACATCCTCCATAACATCTTCTTCACTGTCTTCATATAAAAATTTTGGCACGTTTTCACAGTTGACCCCAATACATTTCTTGCAAATTGAAGAACATTTCAAACCCACTTTTCTGCAGGAGCACGCTCCGCCACAGTTCAGCTTGCATGAGCATGAAACAATGTGAAGAAGTGCTTCAAGTGCTGGATCTTGGCTCATTGTAACGGGTATTGGACCGTGGTCACTGTGATTCCAGCCCCATTTCTCAGGAGGTTCCCAGTTTACCATCCAACTTTGGACTTGTTGGTAAGTCCGCAATGAATGATGTTGTGCAGCATCTTGTGTAGGTGGCAACCGTGCAAGATTAAGTTTGCTTTTTGTGGCAGACTTGCCGTATAGCTGGTACCGCAAATGGTCTAGTGTGGGAACTGCTGACACCTCCACTATACAATGCGGTAGTAACCTGTTCTCCTGCAATTATTATTTCTTGACGGGTAGCATGTGGTTTATTGAACGTGCAAAGCGCTGAGGTTAGGTGTTCATTTTTTGCAACAATATTGCAGCACTTAATGTTTCCTTGACCAAAAAAAGCAGATGTTGTATCACATCCGCTAAAGGCGTGAGTGAACAGGATATATTCACTGTCAAACTTGTAAGATGCAGTGGAAAACCACTTGTCTTCCGCATTTCCTCTTCCTGGCTTTAAGAAAAATAAGTTTTCAATGCCTTGCCGCAAACCGATCATGAGCACAAGCAGGTCAACATCTTCTCCTGCAATGACAACACTTCCAAAATCTTTGGTTCTTGAAATGGCAGATGTTACAATTATAACGTCAGCATCTTCTTGTGCATGGTGCACTTCAATGCTACACTCCAGAAATTCCATTTTAAGAAGTGTGATCAAACGCATCTTGTTTCGTTCGTTGTACACGAACTTGTCCTGAGGGACTTTGTTCACCATCTCTGATTCAACCATAACGTCAACCGAAGAATGTTGTTTGGACCTACGAATCCTCTCAGCACTCTTTGTGCTACGTTTGTCTCACTCACATGGATAACCATCAAATACAAAAGCAAACAGATCCAAAATGACATTTCAGGTAAGAAACATAGCTTTGGGCTATTGACTTGAAGCAAATATTTCGAGTCCAAGTCACTTTGTGGATAAGGTACCCTCCATCAATGACAAAAAATTTACTCGATCCACCTGACTTCACATCTTCCACTGGAACGAAGGCATTGTAGAATGAAGGTTTTGTTCCTTTTCGCATGCCTTTTTCTGAGAATAGGGACATTGGGTAAGGAGCAAGTTCATATTTCAGAAAGGCTTTTAACTCTTCTTCACTTTGTTTCATTAAACAAATCCTTTGGAAAAAAGTTAAAGGATCAACAAGAGTAATTTTAGTGCTCCCAGCTTTTACAGAATTGAACGCAGAAAGGAGAGTCACAACTTTATCTTTTCTACGGAACTTTACATCGTGGAAATTGTCACCAACTACACTATGCTCGAAATTTGAATAATTGGTATTTTTTGACGCGCTGTAGCGCCTTAGATACTGGGTGTAGAAAAAAGGTAAGAATCAAATTTGTAGAGAATTTTGTGCTCTTTAAAAAAGAAAATAGACATCAAAGCGATAGGAGCAAATGAAACTGAGATATTTTGACAAAACTGAAAAAAGTCCGAAATTCTCGAAGTTTTTTGACTGCAGAAAGTTTTCCCAAGAGAAATTTTGTTGGTAAAACTTGGTTTTCTAACCTTTCCAACAATATGAACGAGTTAAAAAAATAAAATCGTCTACCCCACCTTTTGCAAGGTACAGGCTTTTTTTCTGACAGTTTGACTGGGCTAATAGATCATTTTGTATCTATGATAGAAATTTAAGAATTCTGGATCATTGCGACTTTTTTTCATTGAACTTCATTGAACTTAGGTGTTTAAGTGTTACAGAGGACTTCTTAATACCTACTGTTATCCAGCTGTTTTTGTGAGATGTTGATACAGACATGCATACTTTTGGAAATGACTTTTCAAAGTTCAATTTAAACAATGTGAAGAATTTAGAGAATTTCATAATCACATTGGTTTCCTTATACACTTCATTCCAGCTTTGTTTTGATAGTTCTTTTGAAAAATCTTTTATTGTGATTACTGATAGATATCGTATGTAGGCTTGTAGTTTAGGGAATGATTCGGTGCCTGATGTTACATGCCAAAAGTCAAAAGGATATTTATGAAGGTGCTGCTGGATTCATTTATGATATTAGTGTTGATGTTAATGTAATGATGTACTTGAGACTTTATCTAGAACTTCTGTTAATTTATTGAAAAAGGTGTCCACACTACCACTGGGAGATCTATAAACAGACAAAATAATTAATTTCTTGGTGGTATCAAGCCTTGTTAATACAATAGCTGATATTTCAAAGTGTTTATCTTCACTTACGGTACTGAGGTTATGTCTTGATTTGAACTGTGTTCCTTTTCTGATATAAATGGATGATCCTCCACCTCTTCAAGCAGTTCTGCTGTAAGAGTTTGCCCTTTCATACAATGATAATACTACATGTTGGTTTTCTGTGTCTCTACGCCACTGCTCAAAAACACAAACTACTTTGCAGCTCAGAGATTGGAGCTCAACTTCTAATTGTTGTATTTGATTTTTTATTGACTACATGTTTTGATGGAGGGTTGTTAAGTCTTTGAAATGACCCATGTTACTCTTTCTAATGGTTTGTGTATGTTTCTTTGTGACATCTGATATGTGTGATATTTGGTGTGTTAAAATCTGTCTTGTGAGTGATTGTTTGAGTATTTTTTTAACTGCTCGAGATACTCTTTAGGCAGGGGAACCTGTTGTCTGGATTTATCCCAAAAAAGACTCACTTTTCCTACCCATGACAACAGGTATTTGACCATGTGTGGTCCAATATCCACCCCCTATTCTTTTATGAATTATCTGTAACATTCTTCCCTTCCAAGTCCTGTTTCGGTGTAGGCCATGCCTAGTGAAACCTCATCTGTTGGTAGTCCCAACGGGCACCAGAGATATATGAGAAGTTGGCTGCCCTCAGAGCCATCCCTAACCCCGCAGTGAGTCACCTAACACCACCATCAAAGTGTGGTCTATCATGCCGCTGGAAAAGCTCAACAAAGTGTACGTTGGTGCCATGAGTCAGGGAAGCTATCTTGTCCAGGTCCCCACCTATGTCATATGACCCATCCCCGTCCAAACTGTTTCCCGCCCCACCCACTATCACTACATGGTCCTCTTGTGTAAAGTCCTTACATAAAGACCCGAAGTCCTCTGTCACATGCCTTAGCCTTGCATTTGGCTAGAAGATACTGGTGGCCTTGTACGCTGCCCCTAAACTTTCCTGTAACTGAGAGCCTAAGGTATGATGTGTTGATTCCATACACTACATCAATTCTCAGAAGGACAGATTATGCCCAGGGGTCATAAATCAGTTAGCATAACAATAGGGTAAGGGGAGGTTGTGGGTTCATTAATCAATCAAGTTTGAGCCTGAATGTATGCTTGTCCCTGAATGTATGCAACCTGTACAAAGTGGCTCAGAACACCATTTGACCTGCTACTCGCCGTGAGTTATGATCAGTGGTCCGATTTCGTATGACAGCAGAAGCACTTTTGTGGTTATCCCACACATTCTGACTGCAAATTTGTACATCAATCTGGTGATTCGACCTTGTGAGCTGCCATTCGTGAACAGCATTCCATGGGACGTTTTCCAACAACATAAAGCTCGCCCACATACCGCTGTTGTAACTCAGCATGCTCTATAGACTGTTGGCATGTTTCTTTGTGCTGCTCAGTCATCACTTCTGTATCCAATCGAACACATGTGGCACGTCATCACATGAAAACTCCGGCATAATCCACAACCAGCATTAACTGCCCCTGCATTGACCAACCAAGATCAAAAGACATGCAGCTACATCGCACAAACAGACATCAGGCATCTGTGCAACACATTGCTTTTACATTTGCATGCTTGCGTTCAACATATTGGTGGTTACACCAGTTATAAATATAACAGGATTTCACATTCGCAATGCCTTATATAGCGCTTAAATTAACCTCTGGTCCTGCAATGTTAATCACTTAAATATGTTATCTTGACAAATGTATTCCCGAAATTTTTTTGTCAGTGTAATTTAGGAGACACTATGAGCAGCCCTCTCAGATTGTTTAGTAATGATGCTGTCATTTGCTGTGTAGTAAATTCATCAAGAGATCAAAGATATTGCAAAACGATTTGGGCAAGATATCTGTATTGGACGAAAAGTGGCAACTGACTATAAATAATGAAAAGTGTGATGTAATCCATATGAGTACATAAAGGTACCCATTAAATTTTGGTTACGTGACAAAACCCACGAATATAAGTTGCATGAAATCAACCAAATACCTAGGAACCTACGAATTACTTAAATTGGAACGATTACATAGATAATGTTATGGGGGAGGCGAAACAAAGACTGCGTTTTATTGACAGAATGCTTAGAGGATGTAACAAATCCACTAAAGAGAAGGGCAGTTCGTCTGTACTGTAGTGAAATAGGGTAGAGAGGGTCATGGATATGATACTCGAGTTGGGGTGGCAGTTATTAAAACAAATACGTTTATCGTTTCGTCGAGATATTTTCACGAAATTTCAGTCACCAACTTTCTCCTCCGTATGCAAAAATATTTGGTCAGCGCCCACCTAGATAGGGAGAAATAATCGTTGTCGTAAAAAAAGAGAAATCAGAGCTCGAGTGGAAAGATTTATGTGTTCGTTTTTGCCCTGCAATGTTCGAGAGTGGAACTGTAAAGAAATAATGTGAAAGTGGTTATATGAACCCTCTTTCAGGCATGTATCTGTAGACTTACAGAGAATGGGCGCTTGGCGTAGGTATTGGCAGTCGGACCTCCCATAAAAAAATGTAACAAATTGCACATAAATAGGCAGAAAGATCTGTTACTGTATGACTAGCATTGTCTGGGTATGTATATATTCCAGTCTTCTGTTAGTCCATCTCCTCCTTCCCCATCTCTCTGTCTATCTGCTCTTCCCACCTCTCACCATCCATCTGCTCCTCCCCCATCTCTGCCCATCGCCTCCTTCCCCCACTAGTGCATCTCCTCTTCCCCCTCTAAGTTCATCTCACCATCTCCACTAAGTCAAATTCCTCCTCCTTTCCCTCAGTCCGTCCATCTCATACTCATTCCTTTCATGACTATTGTGGTGTCACCGCCAGACACCACACTTGCTAGGTGGTAGCTTAAATCGGCCGCGGTCCATTTAGTACATGTCGGACCCGCGTGTCGCCATTGTGTGATCGCAGACCGAGCGCCACCACAAGGCAGGTCTCGAGTTACGGAATAGCACTCGACCCAGTTGTACGACGACTTTGCTAGCGACTACACTAACGAAGCCTTACTCTCATTTGCCGAGAGACAGTAGAATAACCTTCAGCTAAGTTCATGGCTACGACCTAGCAAGGCGCCAGTAGCTTTACATAGTTTGATACTTACCGTATAAAGCATGTCTCAACAAGAGCGATGTACCACAAGGATGGAATAAAGATAAGTATTCGAGGAGCTGCATACTTTTCTTATTAGAATTCACTACTTATCCTGTTCCAGAATTCACGCCCGTCTGCGTTAGATAGCGTGCATTTCGGCCTCCTCTATCTACAAGGTGTTGGCACATTTACCAACACATCATTGGCGATGAGGGAAACGTGTTCTTTCTCATTGCTTACATTTACTTGTGTCATGGCTTCGCCAGATGTACTGTCCGAATTTTATCGCTTCCAGAATCAGCAGACGCAGGCGTTATTGGATGCCCTTGGACAGCTCGTCCAGGGTCAACGTGCCATTCAAACCGATGCGGCAGCCGCCGCTTCACTGCTACCGCAGCCACAACATGCAGTTGCACCGCAGTTTCGCAATTTTGATGCGGCGCAAGAATCGTGGACCGAGTGGTCCCGTCAGTTTGGATTTCATCTCGCCGCCTACAGAATTCAAGGTAACGAGCGGCAGCCTCACTTATTGTCTTGTGTCGGCGTACAAACGTACCGTGTGATAGTGAAATTGTTTCCCCGACGCGACATAGCAACTCTGTCCTACGAAGAAATTTTGTCGGCATTGGACGCCTATTTCAAAGATTCAGTTAATGTAGTTGCAAAAAGGTATACGTTCTTTCGTACAAAACGTACGGCCGGTCAAACTAATAGGGAGTGGGTTGCAACTTTGCAAGGCCTTACTAGGGATTGTGTGTTTGAATGTGACTGTGGCCTTCCTTATTCAGATATTATGGTGCGTGATGCAATTGCACAGAACATTTCTGATGTTCGTATACGGGAGCAAATTTTGAAACTCGTCAATCCCTCCCTTCCACAAGTGATAGACATATTGGATAGGCAAGACACACTTGACTGTGCTCAGGAATCTTTTGCAATTTCGCCAGCAGTGTGTAACATTAACTGGCCCGCCGGGCGCGCTGCGCGGCCCGGTCAACTGCCCTCGCGCACGTCCGCACAGCTGCCGCCACGTTCTAAACCAGGTGTGCCGCGCCAGCACACAAATGCAGTGAAATCATGCCCACGGTGTGCAACTAGACATTCGCGTGACAATTGCCCGTCACACCAAGCTATTTGCTTTTTCTGTAATAAGAAAGGACATGTTCAAAGTGTTTGCTGGAAAAAGCTCCGATCAGACAATCACAACCATTCCAGGCCCTTTGCTTCGCGCCGGAATCGAATCAAGGACACTCAGGCTCGTGGACCTTCCCCCATGGACATTCATGTAGTTAATTCCACTTCGTCCAGTGCCACTTTCTCTAACAGTGACTGTGTTCGTCCCACAAAACGTGTGCGTCGACGTCGCTGGCAATCACGTCAATTAGCAAGTGATGCTGTACCTGTATCAGTTCAAATTGCACGAGACAGTCGCTCTTGTCGTCAGCAGGACAATAAACTTTTTGTAGATTTGGACTTTAATGGCAAGGTCATACCATTCCAGCTCGATACCGGAGCTGCAGTTTCATTGCTCAATCACGACACGTACAAACAACTGGGCAAACCTCCGTTGCGTGCCGCAACTGTTAAGCTCACTACATATTCAGGACAGAAAATTCCTGTGTTAGGACAGTGCAGCCTTCTTGCAACATACAAGGGACAAACAAAACTTGTGTCATTTTACGTTCTTCGTTCTTCTACTGCAGTGAACTTGTTTGGTTTAGATTTATTTCAGTTGTTTAACATGTCTATAGTAAATCAGGTCCTATCAGTGAATCAGACTGTGCCTTCAGACAGTGTTTCTAGTCTATGTGAAGAATTTGCAGACATTTTTGCACCGGGCCTTGGTTGCGCTAAGAACTATGAAGCACATTTGGAACTGAAAGTCAACGCGCAACCGAAATTTTTCCGAGCGCGCAATGTTCCCCACGCATTGCGTGATGAGGTCGCAAGAACATTAAACGATTTAGAATCACAAGGTGTGAGTGAATGTGCGCAATGCCTCTTCCCTTTCAGCTCCGCTTCATAGCTTACACTGTAAAGGTGTTCCGTTCGTCTGGACGACAGAATGCGAACGCGCCTTTCGCCAGTTGAAATCGGCGTTGCTTTCTAATACTTGCCTTACGCCATTCGATCCCCAGAAACCCCTTTTGTTGATGGTAGATGCATCGGAATTCGGGATCGGTGCTGTGCTTGCGCACAAAGTTGGCTCGCATGATCGCCCTATTGTCTTTGCGTCAAAATTGCTCTCATCTGCGCAAAGAAATTCTTCACAGATAGAGAAAGAAGCTTTGGCTCTCGTCTTTGGTGTTACTAAGTTCCATGATTTCTTGTATGGTCGTCACTTTACCATCATCACAGACCACAAACCTTTGACGTCGCTTTTTCATCCGCACAAGCCTGTACCTCCGCGTACAGCGCAGAAATTCATTCGCTGGTCTATTTTCCTCTCGCAGTACCGCTACGAAATCTTGTATCGGTCCACTGCTAAGCACGGAAACGCCGATGCGTTGTCCCGTTTGCCTGTTGCTGAGGATGAAGCATTCGATTCTTCCGAACTTGCTTGCATGTTCATTGATTCGGAAAACGATGCAGTGGTCGAATCGTTTCCGGTTGATTTTCGTCGTGTAGCTACAGCCACAGCTGCTGACCCTGTCCTTGCTACCGTTTTGCGTTTTGTTGCTACGCAATGGCCTTTGTCAAAGTCTCGGATCGAGGATCCGTTGGTTCGCCGATTTTTTGCTCACAAGGAGAGACTTTTTGTTCGACGTGGTGTTTTGTTGTTGCGTTCTGATAATGATCAGTCCAGAGTCATGGTCCCCCGTTCGTTACAGTCCTCTGTTTTACGGCTTCTTCACCAAGGACATTGGGGTATAGTGCGAACGACACAACTTGCTCGTCAGCACTGTACTTGGTTCGGAATCGATGCTGCGATTACGAATATGTGTTCTTCTTGCATGGCGTGTGCCGAACAACAATCCGCACCGCCGCGGAAAGTCTTTGCATGGCCAAAAGCCACTTCCCCTTGGCAACGCTTGCACATCGATTTTGCTGGTCCATTCTGGAATGCTCGCTGGTGGGTTCTGGTCGATGCTTTCAGTAATTTTCCTTTTGTTGTCCGGATGTCTTCCACGACGTCCTCTGCCACCATCCAAGCGTTGTCTGCTATCTTTTGCATTGAAGGTCTTCCGCAGACTGTTGTTTCCGACAATGGCCCACAATTCATGTCAGCATAATTTCAGTCATTCTGCCAGGCCAATGGTATTCAACATCTGACATCCGCGCCGTTTTCGCCTCAGTCAAACGGTGCCGCTGAACGATTGGTCCGGACTTTCAAGTCGCTGATGTTGATGCTGAAAGAGTCGCATTCTCGGGAGGACGCGTTGTTGCTCTTTTTGTCATCGTATCGCTCTCAGCCCCGAGATGGTCGCTCGCCGGCTGAGTTGCTCCACGGTCGTCCTCATCGAACCTTGATGTCTTTGCTGCACCCGCCGCATCAGGTTCCTGTGCAGCGGCAGACTCCTGCTTTTGCTCCAGGCGACGTTGTATTCTATAGCAACTATCGAGGTTCACGGCGTTGGCTCGCAGGGCGCATTCTTCGCTGCCTCGGCCGCGCGATGTATTTGGTTTTGGGGGCCTCTGGTGAGGTGCGTCGGCATCTCAATCAGCTGCACCTCTGTCGTCGCACGGGTTCTGCCGCTCCCCGTCTGCTTTCAGCGACGGTGCCGTCCGTTCAGCGCCCTGGGGACCCATCTACTGGCTCGCCTCATCCCCAGGTGTTACCGACGATGCCTTCCATTTGGCCCCACGGCGACGCGCCGCCGCAGCCGCCGCCGCCGCCGCCTGTTCTCCCGCCGGCGCCGCCCGCGTTCGACGCTTCGCTGCAGCCGCCAAGCGCCTCCCTGGGTCACGCGCCGCCGATCGCTTCCCGTGACCAGCTGTCCTCCGCCATGGAACTCTTGCCCGCTCCGGACCACATGACGTCATCGCGCGTCGGGTACCCCGACGCAATGGAGGTCGACCCTTCGGCCCCTCCTGTCTCTTTACGGGCGCATACGCCGCATGTTGACGTGCGCCCTGGACTAGGTTTTCAGGCGTTTCCTAGCTCCCCTCGGACCGAATGGCCGGGTGCGGGTGGCGCAGCCTCGCCTGTTGTTAGCCTCCCCACCTCATCGCATACGTCAACATGGGGTCCTCCCCACGGCGGGCGGAAGCCTTATAACACGACCGTTCGCCAATTTGCGGGGGAGGAATGTGGTGTCACCGCCAGACACCACACTTGCTAGGTGGTAGCTTAAATCGGCCGCGGTCCATTTAGTACATGTCGGACCCGCGTGTCGCCACTGTGTGATCGCAGACCGAGCGCCACCACAAGGCAGGTCTCGAGTTACGGAATAGCACTCGACCCAGTTGTACGACGACTTTGCTAGCGACTACACTAACGAAGCCTTACTCTCATTTGCCGAGAGACAGTAGAATAGCCTTCAGCTAAGTTCATGGCTACGACCTAGCAAGGCGCCAGTAGCTTTACATAGTTTGATACTTACCGTATAAAGCATGTCTCAACAAGAGCGATGTACCACAAGGATGGAATAAAGATTAGTATTCGAGGAGCTGCATACTTTTCTTATTAGAATTCACTAATTATCCTGTTCCAGAATTCACGCCCGTCTGCGTTAGATAGCGTGCATTTCGGCCTCCTCTATCTACAAGGTGTTGGCACATTTACCAACACATCACCTATTCCCTTCTCCCTCTATAGCTGTCCATCTTCTGTTTCCCCTCTCTCACCATCACCAAGTTATCATTCCCGCACCTATAGAAGGCTCAACGTTCTTACACGCACAGTACTTCTTTCCAGATGTGTAATAAGAAATACGTGTACCACGTTTGGTTGAAAACGATCGAGGGGTTCAGGAGGAGCTTTTAACCCCTGGATTCGCCAGAGTATTCACATGTCACATGTATGTCACATACAAACTGAAGCGCCAAAGAACCTGGTATAGGCATGTTTATTCCAATACAGATATATGGAAACAGATAGAATACGGCGCTGCGGTCGGCAACGCCTATATAAAACAAATGTCTGGCGCAGTTGTTAGATCGGTTACTGCTGCTACAATGGCAAGGTTATCAAGATTTAAGCGAGTTTGAACTTGGTGTTATAGTCGGCGAACGAGAGATGGGACAAAGCATCTAAGAGGTAGCGATGAAGTGGGGATTTTCCTGTACGACCATTTCACGAGTTTACCGTTAATATCAAGAATCCGGTAAAACATCAAATCTTCGACATCACTGCGGCCGGAAAAAGTTCCTGCAAGAACAGGATCAACGGCGACTGAAGAGAATCATTCAGTGTGACGGAAGTGCAACCCTTCCGCAAATTGCTGCAGATTTCAATGCTTGGCTTGGTTCAAATGTCTCTGAGAACTATGCGACTTAACTTCTGAGGTCATCAGTCGCCTAGAACTTAGAACTAATTAAACCTAACTAACTTAAGTACATCACACACATCCATGCCCGAGGCAGGATTCGAACCTGCGACCGTAGCGGTCGCTAGGCTCCAGACTGTAGCGTCTAGAACCGCACGGCCACTTCGGCCGGCATTTCAATGCTCAGCAATCAACAAGTGTCAGCGTGCGAACCATTCAACGAAACATCATCAATATGGGCATTTGAGCCGAACGCTCACTCGTGTACACTTGATGACTGCTCGACACAAAGCCCTATGCCTCGCCTGGGCTCGTCAACATCGACATTGGACTGTTGATGACTGGCAACATGTTGCCTGGTCAGACGAGTCTCATTTCAAATTGTATCAAGCGGTTGGACATGTACAGGTGTGGAGACAACCTCATGAATCCATGGAACCAGCATGTCAGCAGGGGACTGTTGAAGCTGGTGGAGGCTCTGTAATGGCGTGGGGCGTGTGCAGTTGGAGTGATATGGAACCGCTGATACGTCTAGATACGACTCCGACAAGTGACATATATGTAAGCATCCTGTCTGATCACCTACATCCATTCATGTCCTTCCTGCATTCCGACGGACTTGAGCAATTCCAGCAGGACAATGTGGCACCCTACACGTCCAGAATTGCTAAAGAGTGGCTCCAGGAACACTCTCCTGAGCTTAAACACTTCCGCTGACCACCAAACCGCCCAGACATGAACATTATTGAGCATATCTGGGATGCCTTGCAACGTGCTGTTCAAAAGAGATCTCCACCTCATCGTACTCTTATACCCTTATGGATTTATGGACAGCCCTGCAGGATTCATGGTATCAATTCCCTCCAGCACTAGTTCAGACATCGGTCGGGTCCATGCCGCGTTATGTTGCGGCAATTCTGCGTGCTCCCGGGAGTCCTACACAAAATTAGACAGGTGTACCAGTTTCTTTGGCTCTTCAGTGTATTTAACATGTTTCACATAAATTTCAACGAGAGAGATGGCGCAGACTGGACTCGGATTCGGGAGGACGGCGGTTAAAACACGCTTCCGGCCATTCGGACTTAGGTTTTTCGTGATTTTCTTAAATTGCTTCAGGCAAATTCCGGAATGGTTCCTTTGAAAGAACGCGGCCGACTTCTTTTTCCATCCTTCCCTAATCCGAAGGGACCGATGACCTCGTTGTTTGATCTTTCCCCCCAAATGAACCAACCAACCAACCATCACATATTTCACCTGTCTCCGTAGTGAGTTTAGCCCTACATTTTGTTTTCACGCAACTCAATCTATATCACGTCATATCGCCTGAACTAAGTGTTGTACAACGATATACACTGAGTTGACAAAAATTATGGGATAGCGATATGCATATCTACAGATGGCAGTAGTATCGCGTGCAGTAGGTATAAAAGGGCCGTGCATTGGCGAAGTTGTCATTTGTACTCAGGTGATTCATGCGAAAAGGTGTCCGTACGTTGTGAAGTAATAGACTCTGAGCGCGGAATGGTAGTTGGGAGCTAGGCGCATGGGACATTCAGTTTCGGAAATCTTTAGTTAATTCAATATACCATTATCCACAGTGTCAAGAGTCTGCCGGGAATTCCAAATTTCAGGCACTGCGTCTCATCACGGTCAACGCAGAGGCCGACGGCCTTCACCTATCGTCCGAGAGTTGTCAGTGCTAATACTGCTTGAAATAACAGCAGAAATCAATGTGGGACGTACGGCGAACGTACTCGTTAGGACAGTGCGGCGAAATTTTTCGCTCATAGGATATGGCCTCAGACGACCGACACGAATGGCTCGGGCTCTGAGCACTATGGGACTCAACTGCTGAGGTCATTAGTCCCCTAGAACTTAGAACTAGTTAAACCTAACTAACCTAAGGACATCACACACATCCATGCCCGAGGCAGGATTCGAACCTGCGACCGTAGCGGTCTTGCGGTTCCAGACTGCAGCGCCTTTAACCGCACGGCCACTTCGGCCGGCGCGACACGAATGCATTTGCTAACAGCACATCACCTGCAGCGCCTCTGCTGGGCTCATGACCATGTCGGTTGGACCCAAGGCAACTGGAAAACCTTGGACTGATCAGATCCGTTGGTAAGAGTGATGGAAGGGTCCGAGTATAGCACAGGTCGTACGGAGCGATGGACCCAAGTTGTCAACGAGGCACTGTTTAAGCTGTTGGTGGCTCTGTAATGGTGTGGTCAGTGTTTAAATGGAATGGACGAGTCCTCTGGTCCCACTGAACCCATCATTGATTGGAAATTGTTGCGTTTGCCTACTTTGAGACAAATTGCAGGCTTCCATGGACTGCAAGTTCCCAAACAACGACGTAATTTTTATGAATGACAGTGCACCATGTCACTGGTCCATAACTGTTCTCGAATGTTTTGAAGAACATTCTGGACAACTGGAGCGAATGATTTGGCCACCCAGCTCGCCCAGCATGAATCCCATCGAACATTTAAGGGACACAATCAAGAGGTCAGTTCCTGCACAAAATGCTGCACTGATGACACCTTCGCAATTGTGGACGGCTATAAATTATGCATGGCTCATTATTTGTTCAGCGGACGTCCAACGACTTGCTGAGCCCATCCCAAGTCGAGTTGCTGCACTACTCCCGGCATAAGGAAGTTTGACACAATATTAGGACGCATCCCGTGATTTTTGTCACCTCAGCGTAATTTTGCATGTTCATTCAGTTGTGCATGTGATTACTGTCTGCAAAGTGTGTCACTAATACCGTTTGTAGTAAAGAAGTAATTAATTAAAACGTCACGCGCCATGAGGCAAATTTACTACATGAACAGTGACAATGCAGTAAGCGATAAACTTTCTTCTTCTCTGTGTTTTGTGGCTATTATCAGCGAGAAAAGGTTTCTTAAAGTTTTGAAATCAGGTGTGAGATTTATTGCAGGTCAGTAAGTGGTCTCATTCTCAAATACTTAATGAATACATTCTGGGAATTCGATTGTCGGGAGTGACGCTTCTTTTTCACCCCTACCCCCACCCCTGTGTGAGGTTGATGGTTCTTAATCCCACAGCGATTCTTGCCAGACAGAGATGATATGCGTATTACGCTAACTTGAAATCGGTTCAGTGACTTAGGAGGAGATGGGGAAGGTACATAAAAACATACATACATTTTAATAATATATATGGATCCCACGCCTGCAGACCAATCAGTTGTAGAATTCACGTCCATTACGTATCTGAGAGTATGCACACAGATGCAAGACTGAGATTCATTGGAAGAATGCTCAGGAAGTGTTGTTCAGCTATAATGGACCTACACTTCTGGTTAATCAAGTGCACCTAATATTCCCTGTTGTTTGGCAAAGGCATCTTCCAAAGAATATGTAACTCCAGATAAGTGCAGATACAGTTAAAACCGAATTGTTATCGCGCGTCTACCTTTGCGCGATACCGATCGAAAGAAGTTTTGACAAGAAAGGTAAAAATAACAGATATGTAATGAAATTTGGAATAAATAAACTAAGTCTGTTATAATTTTGGATTGCAGATTACTAAAGAACGGTAGCCAGCTCACTGTGTTAGTAAAAATTGTTCTATTATTATTGATTGGTTATAGCCTGCAATTAAGAACTATTCAGTGAATGGTGATCAGGCGAGAACTAAACCAAAAGCACTGACTCGAGCTCAGATGTAACAACACAGTTAATACTATGACTTAAAGTTAATCACTGCACCAGCAAAATAATTTGCACTGTATACATACAGGCAAAGGTTAATTGTTTGGAAAACAGTCCGCATAACGAATAGCTTTGGATTACTCACTGAAATACTAACTGTTACTGGTTCCAGAACATTAAATGTTGATAAATACTTGTTTTCTGTTGCAGTAAGTAATTTCTGGAAAGTTCGTAATGTTTCATTTAGCGAAGAATAAGTAATTTTTCGCTACACTGTTACGTAATTTGCAAATGAGAGCAGACTTTGCAATGCACACAAAAACATTAAATTTATTATTCTGAAGTAATATTTTGTCCACAACCATTTAAGTTACGCTTTTACTCATTTACTGTTAGTCATTACTTTTTAACTAGTTGTTCTACCAAGGAACAAAGTTCATTACTGTTAAATGACTATTTAGGGTAGTACTCAATTTTTAAATTGCACTTCATTATCTTAGTTACTCAAATTAAATAAGCTTATCACATTCAATATTTTACTATTCTTTCAGTGGTGACATTCTCGGAATAAATAATTGTGATAGTATAGGATCCTTTTAGGTATACGATTGAGGTAAAGTGCATTTAAACTACATAACAGTTTCTGCACTAAGCACTCTGTTATTCAGATAAGAAAAACTACTACGATGGCTAGCCTCGTACAATATAAAGATGAAACTGCGTCTGCGTTTGACCACTTGCCGCTAACAACTTATTAAAAAAAAAAAAAAAAAGGTTCAAATGGCTCAGAGCACCATGGGACTTAACTTCTGAGGTCATCAGTCCCCTAGAACTTAGAACGACTTAAACCTAACTAACCTAAAGACATCACACACATCCATGCCCGAGGCAGGATTCGAACCTGCGACCGTAGCGGTTGCGCGGTTCCAGACTGAAGCGCCTAGAACCGCTCGTCCACACCGGCCGGCCACAACTCCCTTGGTCGACTAATTCTGCGCGACTACACTCTTATGCGTCCAGCGACAGTACTCTTTACTTCAAACGTGTTCTTTGTCACTATACGATAGCAGACTCCCCTCACTAGGCTAGTGTTTTTACTACATAATAATTACAATATTCTTTTTTAATTAGGTCATTGGACTTAATTCATTGACATTTAATTATATGACAACATTAATAAAATAATAAAAGACACATATGACAGAAACTATATCACAGTTCCATTTTGGTTGCAAAATTATATAGGCGAAAAAATATTAGGCTCTGTGAGGTTGAGTTTCACATTCCCCACGTTTCATTGATCTATATTGTCGAATATAGACTCAAGGAATCTTCCAAACAAGCAAAAAACACTGACTGAAATGGACAATGGAATGGAATCAGAAAGCCCGTGTAACTGCTCTGCTCTGTTTTTGTCACTACCATCATGAAATATTCACATGAAATTTGTTTACAGTTAAGGAGACATGCTCGTGAAAATGATTTCAAAAATGTACAGTTTATGGGCATTACCATTTTCCTTTCGTTCTAAAATTGAGGTTGAACGTAATGTTGCACAGAGGCCACATCCATATGTCAGTTTGAAGTGCGTCAGAGTAAGCGCTGCATTATTTTGTTCTTCTGTTCTTTCCGTCGTTAGTTACGAATCGTTAAGACAGGTATATTCTAGAAGGCACTGACTCCTGAAACCAAAGTACAGGCATGTCTAGAAGGCTATGTTTCGAATGTAAACAGAGATCTGAGAATATATTATTTCCAAATTTCATACGAATGTGGTTTTGTAGTTATTGTGTGTTGTTTTGTTTCTGTGTGTGTGTTTCCTGTGTTACAAATGCCGACAGTAAAAGAAATTTAGCCCCAAACGAAAGTTTCGCTGCAACCAGTCCCAAACACGAACGAATAATACACATCAATTGCTTCAAAAGTCACCCGCAGAAACTGTCTCTCAGGCAGTGCTTCTAGACGTAAACGTTCGCTTTCTGAATGTAATAAGAACAAGCCTAGTAGTATTGTGAGCAGCAATAACGACGGAAACGTTATTGTGAACCTAAATATGCTATCTAGACTTTTGAAGACTGCTGTGAAATGTAAGTACTGTAACTGTGAAGATGGTATCGACGTTTCTGAGGACATTTCAGCAAGGAAGGGTCTTTCATGTCGGTTAGTGATTGCCTGTAACTCATGTAAGATGCACAGTGATTCTATGACGTCGCCAGTAACTGATAGTCGACCTTACAGTGTAAATATTCAGCTTCCTTATGCAATGCAATTTATTGAAAGGGGAGGAGAGCTGCCGAGACTTTTTGGGCAGTTACAGATATGCCTCCACCTCCACTGAAGTTTGATAGATACAATAAATTAATACATACAGCTTTATGTGGTGTACGTGAACATCCAATGAAAAGAGCAGCAGAAGAAGCAGTAGCCTTGTTTGAGAATACAGACATTGTAGCAGCATCTGATGGATCTTGGCAGAAGAGAGATCATACTTCTCTGAATGGGGTTGTAACTGCCACATTTATTGAAAATGGTAAGATGCTATATTATGAATGTCTTACAAAGCACTGCCAGGGTTGTTCAAGTAAATTTATTGGCATCCAGGTTTGTGTAAAGAACTTTGATGGCCCAAGTGGAAACATGGAAACGAAAGGAGTTCTAAACATTATTAGAAGATCAGAAGCCAGTCGTGGTGTGAATATCTTGGAGATGGAGACTGTCAAGGACACACTACTGTTGTTAATGACAGACCATATGGGGCACTCTGATAGAAAAGCTTGAATGTGTTGGGCATGTACAAAAAAGAATGGGAGCTCGGCTGAGAAAATTTGTAAAGACTTTAGTGGAAAAAAACTGTCAGACGGAAAACACATAGGTGGTCCACTTACAAAAAGTGAAATTGATTCTTTGATTCTATATTATGGACTAGCAATAACGAGAAATGTAGGAGATTTGGGGAACACGAGACGAGCTGTTTGTGCAACATGGTTTCACAGAGAATCAACAGATGAAACCCCACAGCATGGGTTTTGTCCAAAAGTGCAAGTATTGGTTGAGCATTGCTACAGGCATACAATATACCCACAAGCATTCCTTACCACTTGCTGTAATGGAGGCAGTTAGGTCTATATATAGGGATCTGGCAAATAAAAATCTACTTAGGAAACTTATGCAGGGTCTCTCTCAGAAAGCAAATGAAATCTTCAACAGCTGTATATGGGAGACAATGCCCAAAACTATTTGTTGGGCTGACGGTGCTGAAGATTGGTGTAATGGATGAAATAATAACATTCAATGATGGTGCAATTTCAAGGATCAGTGTTATTAAGAAATTGAACATCCAGATGGGAAGGAATATGGCTTCAGCTCTAACTGCTATTGATAAGCGGCGGGTAACCGAAGCAGAGACAGCTGCAGAAGCAGCTTCCAAGGAGTCAAGGATAAAGAAAAGAATGAAGAGAAAGAGTGAGGAGGATAAAGAAACAGGAGGACAACTGGAGTATGCAGCTGGAATGTTCTAAACAAGCATGGTGGTAAGTTAATAAATCTTTAAGTACTGTTTTGCTATTTACCTAAAACTTGAATTTTCATCATTCACGTACACTTTTCTCCTAAATGACTGAAGTTCATCTCACAAAAATTGATACAGATATTTAGAATGACCTACTCTACCTCCCTTGCCTACTATTTTCCGCAAAATTTATGACATGATGATGATGTCGTTGATATTTGAGCTATGTTTTTCAATATTTTTGTTGTAGTAAAATAAATTACTTTCCTTTTTCACGGATCAGCACCAGCGAAGGAAATTGGAGGCATAAAACACTTATGTAAATGTTGTGTGACTCTCTTATTCCAAGCTGTGCAGTCAGCGGTTCATAAGAAAATGGTACCACAGTGAAATAGGGTTCCATGTGTTATACTATTATAAATATTGTTGTCAGTACCAAAATAAAATAAATATCTCAATGATTTTTGGAAATTTTTTGACTAATGACCCTAATTGTGTGTAAGAATTTTGAACTATCTTTCATTTATAGATCAGTTGCACTCTGAGGGCGAAGATAAAGTTAAAAATGCAGCCCGTTCACAGACATGTCCCCTTAATATAGCACCTAACAGAAAATATCTTCTCACATAAACAGGCATATACTCAAGTAATATTACTACGTTAAGTTATCCTTTAGTTTATCATTCTGTTGCAATTTCTGTTTCCTATCATACTCATCTTCGTTATTTAATTTACCATGAAAGTTAATAAAAGCAAATCAGGAAACTTATTCATACAGCACTGCTTTATCCATGTCCACATAAAGTTTATAATTACTAATGACATTTTTGACATTACGTGGTTCACATGTATGACATACTCTTTTTATAATCGCTTTCTTACGAATCTCTTTCCCCTGGAAATAGAAAACAGACTAATGGTGCACTACCTGGTACACTCATTCCTCAGCTTTAACTTTTTTGCCTGCATGTTAACTATGTCCGGATGCACAGCTCTTCTTATCTTGTTTCTTTCATTTTTTTTGTTCCCGTTGCTAGGTAAAAACAACCTGTATGTGCCATTGCAAACGTCCATCTATTTCAGGTTCATGAAATTTGAGTTCTTCTTAAGTCACTAATTTGTATACAGTACATGTTCTAAAACTAATTGTTGTACGTTTAATCTTCTTGTCTGCTAAAGTAAGAATTTTTTAGTTATTGATTACTTGTAATTATTTACTGGTAGTGTAAACATCAATTGTTTCTGCTCTGGTATGGTTTCATGTCCACAATGTTATCCACACCTAACCTTTTACCTGAATGAGGGTGTCAGACAGAAAGCATTAAGGTGAGAAACGCTTTCAATTTTAAATGGTCCATTATAAATAAATTTGAATTTAGTGATTTCATTGTCTATCTAACTATATTTTTCTTGAGTTTTCACCAGGATACTGTCCCCTATCTTGAATTTCATTGGTTTTAGATTAGTATCGTGCCTTTAAATTCATGCCTCAGTAGGTTTTCTCATATTTTCTCTCAATATCTCTTTTTTTGCACAGCGTCAAAGTCTTGTCGTGGTGGAAAATTAATCAGTCCTTCTATTATACTCTTCGATTTATCACCCAACATAATCTTATCAAATGTAAATTCGGTGCTTTCGTGGGACACAGTTTTCATAATTTTTCCAATGTCAGCTACATATTTGCCTCACGCCCTACGGTTTATATGGCAATATTGCACGAAATATCTGAAATACCTATCCAATTCTACTCGACAGGTAGTATGCCGATAAGTGAATAACCTTTCTATTATTAATCAAAATATTATACGACTCCTCCTGTTCAGGAGATATACTCTAAACATCTTCCACTATAGTTGCAAACTAATCATAGGAGCGAGATATCATGTTGATATTTCTAACATGATAACACTCGGACCCTTCACTAAACCCTTCATAAATAGCTAACGTAATTAGACTTACCTTGTATCTTGAACCTCAAACCTCCTACCAATATTATCATAGCTTATTTCTGATTTACTTGCTCCCACAGAACATGCCATTATCTCTTCTATCAATAATCACCTTCTGTTTCAGCATCCAATCTATACCCACAGTACTTTCGGTCCTCATTTGATACACCACCAAAAATTCATGCTCAAGCGAAATGTTTTAATAGAAAATTGTATCAAGACTTAAAGAGTCTTGATTGGTTTACTACAGACACCAGTAACACCTGTTACTTTTACTCTCACAGCGAGAATTTCAGCTATATCTGTTACAGTTTTAAAATGCTTATAAAAGGACTAAGATAGAATACTAATCTGTGTGCGACTATCGGTTAACACCTGAGTCTCTATTCCGTGTACTCCAATAGGTATCATACTCGTAATTTGTGCGCATCACTTCGAATCGCTACCTTTTTCTAGCCATAAAAGGTCTTGGTTCACTTCCAAATTACTCCACGAAACGTCATCTCGTCCAAACACGTTATCTGTTTTTTCTTTCTGCCTTTCGCTGTTCCCTTCCTCCTTTTGATACCAAACATGTTTTAATTTCGACGTAATTAACTGTTGGTAGGTTCACTCTCCTCATCACTGTGTTGTGAGCGGACTGTAGCTACCTTCACTCTATATACACTCCTGGAAATTGAAATAAGAACACCGTGAATTCATTGTCCCAGGAAGGGCAAACTTTATTGACACATTCCTGGGGTCAGATACATCACATGATCACACTGACAGAACCACAGGCACATAGACACAGGCAACAGAGCATGCACAATGTCGGCACTAGTACAGTGTATATCCACCTTTCGCAGCAATGCAGGCTGCTATTCTCCCATGGAGACGATCGTAGAGATGCTGGATGTAGTCCTGTGGAACGGCTTGCCATGCCATTTCCACCTGGCGCCTCAGTTGGACCAGCGTTCGTGCTGGACGTGCAGACCGCGTGAGACGACGCTTCATCCAGTCCCAAACATGCTCAATGGGGGACAGATCCGGAGATCTTGCTGGCCAGGGTAGTTGACTTACACCTTCTAGAGCACGTTGGGTGGCACGGGATACATGCGGACGTGCATTGTCCTGTTGGAACAGCAAGTTCCCTTGCCGGTCTAGGAATGGTAGAACGATGGGTTCGATGACGGTTTGGATGTACCGTGCACTATTCAGTGCCCCTCGACGATCACCAGTGGTGTATGGCCAGTGTAGGAGATCGCTCCCCACACCATGATGCCGGGTGTTGGCCCTGTGTGCCTCGGTCGTATGCAGTCCTGATTGTGGCGCTCACCTGCACGGCGCCAAACACGCATACGATCATCATTGGCACCAAGGCAGAAGTGACTCTCATCGCTGAAGACGACACGTCTCCATTCGTCCCTCCATTCACGCCTGTCGCGACACCACTGGAGGCGGGCTGCACGATGTTGGGGCGTGAGCGGAAGACGGCCTAACGGTGTGCGGGACCGTAGCCCAACTTCATGGAGACGGTTGCGAATGGTCCTCGCCGATACCCCAGGAGCAACAGTGTCCCTAATTTGCTGGGAAGTGGCGGTGCGGTCCCCTACGGCACTGCGTAGGATCCTACGGTCTTGGCGTGCATCCGTGCGTCGCTGCGGTCCGGTCCCAGGTCGACGGGCACGTGCACCTTCCGCCGACCACTGGCGACAACATCGATGTACTGTGGAGACCTCACGCCCCACGTGTTGAGCAATTCGGCGGTACGTCCACCCGGCCTCCCGTATGCCCACTATACGCCCTCGCTCAAAGTCCGTCAACTGCACATACGGTTCACGTCCACGCTGTCGCGGCATGCTACCAGTGTTAAAGACTGCGATGGAGCTCCGTATGCCACGGCAAACTGGCTGACACTGACGGCGGCGGTGCACAAATGCTGCGCAGCTAGCGCCATTCGACGGCCAACACCGCGGTTCCTGGTGTGTCCGCTGTGCCGTGCGTGTGATCATTGCTTGTACAGCCCTCTCGCAGTGTCCGGAGCAAGTATGGTGGGTCTGACACACCGGTGTCAATGTGTTCTTTTTTCCATTTCCAGGAGTGTACATTGCAATCACTCTTGTCGCCCACTAATTTCATTCCGCTGTCAGAAGCTATATATTCTTGCCGTATATTACTTTTTCGGGTGTCCGTTGAAATCGGCAGATTTCGAATGAATCGGTAATGGCACGAACAAAACTTCTTCTCACCTGCACTTCACGTGTCCCATCCTCCTCATTATGTTCTCACCAACATTGCTGGGTATACACTCCTTAACTTCATCTATATTGCGTAACATATCTCTCAGGCTGCTCGTCTCCTTCGTCTCACACGCTTTATAACCCTCATTACTCTTCGCATTCTGTATTCTCTTCCCATTCTTTTGATTACAATGTACTGTGCCCATTTGCAAACACATAATATGCCTGGCCATATATTAAAAATGTTGCTGTTTATTCCTTACATTCTCGCCCACCGTTCTTCACATAATCACTTGTCGCTAACTACTCTCTCCGTTGGGTTGAGTTGGGTTGTTTTGGGGGAGGTGACCAGACAGTGAGGTCATCGGTCTCATCGGATTAGGGAAGGACGGGGAAGGAAATAAACCTTGCCTTTTCAAAGTAACCATCGCGGTATTTGCCTGGAGCGATTTAGGGAAATCACGGAAAACCTAAATGACTCTCTCCGTCGACTACTTCTTCCCTAGTACGCGCTTACGCGCCCAGCGATAATACTGCTTATTTCAAACGTGCTCTTTATCTGAATGCAATAGAAAACTTTCCTGATTAGGCCAACGTTTTCACTACATCATAATTATAACATTCTTTTTTAATTAGTTCTTTGGAATTAATTTTTTTAAATTTAATAATATGACAACATTAATAAAATAATAAAAGGTACATGTGACGGAAGTTACATAACAGTTCCATTATTATGTGAAAGCGAAACCCTCGTTTTACGTATACTTGAGTATATCTTGTCAGTATGGGATCCGTACCAGATAGGATTGATAAAAGAAACAGAGACGATCGAAAGAAGAACAGCACTTTTGGTCACAAGTCCATTTAGTAAACGCAAAAGTGTCACAGATATACTCACCTAATTCCACTGGCAGACACTATAAGAGAGCCGTGAGTGTCATGATGTAGTTACTTATAAAATTCCGAGAACGTACGTTTCTAGAAGAGTCTACTGATTTATTGCTTTCTCCTGTGTATATCTCGCTGGAAGACTAGGAATGTAAATTTATAGAGACTCAAGCGCAGGCGGAGGATTACCAGGAATAGTTCTTTACGCTACTGGAACAGGAGAGGAGGGAGGAGACAGTGGTACACAAATTACGCTTCGTCACACACCATAAGGCGGCTTAAGGCGTATAGATGTAGATGTAGTTGCCAAAATATTTTGTTACCTTCCAGTTACAGAGGTGGGAATCAACATCGAGATAAAGTAAAGAAAATGAGAGTGTCTACGTTTTTTTCGAGAGAGAAACGGCAGGCTTATACCTTCAAAGTTATGTCTTGTAGCTTCTGCTAAGCACTCGGGTCCACAGCCACAGTGTATTGTCTAAATGACGGAATCACTTTGCCACCGTAGGCTGTCAGTTTTATTCCTTTATGTGAGTTACGTTACTTGCCAGTTTAGGCCTTAGGCCATTATGAGATGTGTGCAATATAATACGACAAGTGCAGTGGATAACATTAGCCTTTCATATTACAACTGTTGTTTAAATCACTCTCATGGCCCTGGTCGTATGCATGTCAACTTCATTTTTTTCTTTTTCCGTAACTGTCATCACATAACGAGAAAAAAAACATTTTATTAAGTTGAGACGCACATCACCAATACGATGTAAGTAATTTAAAAAACAATTGTCTTATACAAATACAAATTCATCCTCTAATATGTCTTACCTATTTACTGTACTTCTGGTGCTATATTGCAGAAATTTGGTAGTGGCTTAAGGTTCAAAGTGTTCAGTAATGTAATTTATATGAACGGTGCATTAAAGGAATAAAACTGAGAACCTACATTAGTGAAATTGGTTACATAATTGAGATATTCCGACTAAATGTTTAGAAATAAAAAAGACATAGAAAGACATATGAGACTCTAGTGTTATAAAGTTTTTTCCGTTGTTATAGCGTTTTATAAACAGATGCACTGCCAGCAAACTAGATGAGAGCTCTCAACATTTGTCTCATTGGTGAGTTACGAGCATTGTGTTGCTCGGTAAAACTACCACAGTTTATCAGGTGCGGAGCCTGTTTTTGTTTCTTTGTAATGTGTTGTGGTCAACGACATACAGGCAATGCTGGGACGGAAATTTCCTTCTGCTGGAAGCAGTTAAGCAGCGAAGCACCGAAATTAGTTTCGCTTACAGCCATGCCATTAGTGACGTGACGCATTCATTCGTAATGGAAAAGTAGACGGAATTATCCAGTGCGCCGCGGGCTTGACGCAAACAGGAGCGAAAATTCCGGCTATTGCAATTGGTAGCGACGTGGCAACGCATCGCATCTACTGAAATGTCAGTCTATACCTTGCATCCAATATTTTGTGTTTTCTACGTTTCTTTACATTATTGTGTCCGAAACGTTTTCTTTAATTTGTACAATAAAGCGTTCCCCGTCAATATTTCTTATTTCTCGTCTTAAATAGAGTTAGACAATTGTTTTTATTGCCCAAGCGTAATACATCCCCGGGTGCTTTATTTTTAATTTGCTTTCACTCTTTAAGGTAAATCCATTGACGAAAAAATTGTCGCATCTCATCGTAGTTGCTCACATTTGTCTCGTTGCATCGCGTAGTGAACATTGACAGTTTAATATTTTTATATTGTTTTTTTCTGTTTGTTTGTTTAAACGAAAAAACGTCTAATTTTGAAGAGCAAACAGGTTGCGTCTCATCCCTCTGCTTGAAAAACACCTGTAGATGAGAAAAAAAAAACAAAGTATGTAAATATTCTTGTAGCAAGTTCGTTTAGTAAACACAAAAGTATCACAGGGACGCTCACCCCAACTCCAGCAGCAGACGCTGCAAGAGAGCCGTTGTGTATCACGATGCGGATACTTATAACATTCCGAGAGCGTATACGAGGAGAGTCAACTGATATATTGCTCCCTCCTATGTTTACCTTGCGGAAAGACTAGGAAGAAAAACTTAGAGAGATTCAAGTTAATGCGGAGGCTTACCAACATCGTTCTTTACGCGAATGGAACAGGAAAGGGGGAACTGACAGTCGTACACTCAGTACACTTCGCCACACAACGTAAGGTGGACTGAGAAGTATAGACATAAACGTAGACGCCAAAATATTTTGTTACCTTCCAGTTACAAAGGCAGGAATGAACATCGAGATAAAGTAAGGAAAAAGAGAGACTCTACCGTGCTATTCGAGAGGGAAACGGTCGAGTTCTACTTTGAAAGCTCGAAATCGGACGAGAGTAAGCTTTAAATATAAGCCGGCCGGTGTGGCTTAGCGGTTCTAGGCGCTTCTGCTGGAACCGCGCGACTGCTACGGTCGCAGGTTCGAATCCTGCCTCGTGCGTGGATGTGTGTGATGTCCTTAGGTTAGTTAGGTTTAAGTAGTTCTAGGGGACTGATGACCTCAGATGTTAAGTACCATAGTGCTCAGAGCCATTTGAACCATTTTTTTTAAATATAACGACGGACTTTGACAGACTTCTTTGTCTACTTCTTCTGACTGCAAGCTTTTCCATATGATTGCTGATTTTTTTATTAAACTGCTTCAAATTTTTGACGTAACAATGAACATTACTCTTCTGGTACGAAGGCATAATTATTTGCCAGCCAACAGCGCTTTTGTAGGTATAAATAATAGGAAAATGTGATAATCTTTGTTACTAGCGAGCAAACACAGCAGATTAGAAAATTTTGTACATGTACTTAGAGTGAACTGGTATACGTATGACGAAAATATGTCCTCGGTGAGGTACTAATGTCGTAATGGACTTCATTACAACAATAGTGAACGCATCGAGATAACAGTTGCCAAAGTAGGTACTAAAACCACCAAATCAAATCTCATTACGGCTTTCACTAGCTTTTTAAGGCAGGGGGAGGGGAGGAAGAGATCTTTACCTCGCAAACCACGAGGACAAATCGTGCAACATACGACTACGGGAGAGCAGTTATAAGATGTTATATTTTTTCAGGTAAGCTACAGAGCTCTGTGCGGCAATCCGCAATGTTATTCTCGCAGAACATTCAGTGATGTAATAGAAACAGTGGCACTAATGTTTCTTCTGCTGAAGGAGCGACTGCCAGATCCTGACTTATATTACAACATACACTGATCACCCCGAACATTATGACCACCTGCGTAATAGTCGGGATGTCCGCCTTTGGCACGGATAACAGTGGCGACCCACCGTGGCATGAAAGCAATGAGGCCTTGGTAGGTCACTGGAGGGAGTCGGTACCACATCTCCACACTCTTGTCACCTAATTCCCGTAAATTCCGGGGAGGGGGCGATGAGCTCTGACGCCAAGATCGATCACACCACAAATGTGTTCGATTGGGTTCAGATATGATGAGTTGGAGGGGCAGCATATCAACTGGAACTCACCACTGTGTTCCTCGAACAACTCCATCACACTTGTGGCCTTGTAACATGGTGCATTATCTTGTTGAAAAATGCCACTGCCGTCGGGAAACGTGATATTCAGGAAGGGATGTGTACAGGATGGCGGGTATGGGCAGGCGGTGGGCGTTATGGAATAATAGTGTAAATTTTAGAGAAAGGCCATTTATTGGCTAAAGCATGATGAAAAGGGGCTACATAGGCCTAGGGAGGTGAGGGTGAGCCAGAGCTTACAATTTGGCGAACACTGTTCGCGAAGCTACCGAAAGTGGTTGTCTGCCAAAACTAAGTCCACAGTGCCGCAGCACCGGGAGAAGCGGGGGGATGTTCAATGCTCCAGGGCGCGCATCCGACTCGCGGGTGAGCAAGAATACAAGAGGGCGAGCCCGGCGACGGGCGGCCGGGTATGTTCGGCGCACCACGCGGCTTCCTCCGCCCTGATTGGTCAGGACCGAGCAAACCGTGCGGGCGGCATGGAACTTTCCAGAGCGTTGCCTGCTAAGCGACGCCTGGGGCGGCGTTACCTCGTCAGCACATGAGAGAGGCGCGTGAACAAGGTGGCCTTCATCGGTGCTGACTTCCTGTTACTAAACCGTGGGACGAAAGAATTTACAGGCAGCTAACGCTGCCGGCCGTGGCTTGGCCGCAATAGGAAAACGAAGTTCCCATTTTGAGGCTCATGTAATAAAGTAAAATCCCCTATTGTCTGGCTCATCCTTTACATTCTTCCGCCTTCCGTGGGAGCGGAGAACGTACGTGAATTCGCTCAATGTAATTATTATTTGAATGTAAACAAATTTATCTTGCAAAAGAAAGTGAACATCACTTGATTAAGAATGGCCCTCACGGAAGACGGCTGGGGTCTTAACCTATGGGAGGGTGTAGAGACTCTAAAGACCTCCTAAGGGTCGCAAGGGGACTTACATCAACAATATTGTGTGCATGCAAGAATCATCATAAGACATCAAATCATCATAGAATATCAAAACATCATAAAATATCATAGAATATCAAAACAAAATTAGAACAAAACATAACAGTGTGAATTAGGTAAACAGGCTAAGTGTTCCTGTTGGTGTCAGAAGTGGGATACGTTCCCGTAGTGACTTTGTCGCTACATAAAATTCTTTCCGGCAAGACGCCGTACACTTCGCGCATGGAATGCGCCAACCGGCCGCCACGTTTGCTCCACGTGGGCTGTGGCTGCTCCACTAAACACGTACAGGGCGCGCGCTGCAGCGAGGCAGCCCACGCTAGTCAGCCACGTGAGCCGGACGCCGCCGCGCTGCCCGCTGCCTGAGTTCGAGGAGCCTGCGTTGCGCGACCGGCCGGGCCGCCGTCATCCGCCGCCGCGCCAGCCGCCGCCGCCGCGCCGCCCACCGCCGCCCGCCGCTGTCACCAACGTGCCAGGGGCCTGCCGCCATCGCCGACCGGCCGAGCCAGCGCCGGCCGCCGCTCGAGGGTCCGGACGCCGCCGCCGCCCGCTGCCGCCCGCCGACCGCCGCCGCCGCAGCCACTGCACCACGCCGTCGCCGCCACCACTGCGTCGCACCGCCTCCATCGCCATGTAAGTCGCCGCGATGCTTTCAACTATAGCTTCGACGATCTTCCGCCGCTGGATTAGGAATATTTGTGGCCGTCCTTTTCTTGTAACAATTATTACCTTTTTTTGGTCACTAGCGTCCCATAAATTTGTAAACATGCCGATGGGAACACGAGCGACGGAACGGAATACCCCCGCAGAGGCACCTGCCTCGCAAGACCCGCTCGAGGCCTTAAATGCACAAATGCGCCAGTTATTCGCACAAAATCAGGAGCTACTTGAGCAAAACCGCGTCTTGAAACAGACGCTGGAAGCTAGTGCGCGAACTTCCATACCTGTGGCTAGCTCCACCCCTGTAACCAATGCTCAAACAGAGGCAACTAACACTAATTCTGTCTCTAATACAAACGCCACAATTTCTGCTAACATGGCGACTGTAAGCAATTTTCCTGCGGCTGATTTCATTTCCACGTTTTCTGGGAAGTCCCACGAAAATGTGGCTATGTTTTTACAAAATATTCGTGATGTGGGTCGCACGTGTGCCTGGCCGGATGATCTATTGGTCAATGTAGCCAGACTCAAGTTGACAGGGGAAGCCCGAATGTTCATAGAAACGGTGGACGAATTGCGTGACACGCACGATTTTGAAGTATTGGCCCGCGGATTGACTACGCGTTATTCCGATACCAGAGGTACCTCATATTATAGAGATCAATTATCAACCCTTAGGCAGAAGCCTAATGAGGATTTTGATGCCTTTGCAGATCGCATACGAGCAGTGTCTTGTCGTACCTATAAGCTAGGCGAAAATGCCAGTGAAAACAGAATTTTGCGCTCAGAAGCCGAAGCGCGTGCAATTGATGCATTTGTCCGCGGTATTGACCCCCGCATCGGAGGAGAAGTCAAAGCAGCCTCCCCCACTTCTCTGTTTGAAGCTGTTCGTTTGGCAATGCTACGCGAAGAGGTGTTGCGTTTTTTCGCTGCCGCCCCGCGCCCAACGGACCCAGTATCGGTCCCAGCAAAAGAAGTATTTTGTCAGCGTTGTGGGAAGCCCAACCATACGGCAATGCGCTGTCGCGCGCCGTATTGCACTATTTGCCAGACAGTAGGTCACGCTAATAATGTTTGCCCCACAAAGTCTCCATTTTCTAATCAGATGCGCGGCCACCGCCGCAACGCGGGGTCGAATCAGGGAAACGCTTGGGGGGCAGGTTCCGCCACCCACCCGCGCCCCCGACAAAAATAATACACCCGGTTAGGACCGAAAAATGTAAAGAGGTGGAACACGTTAGTATAGTTGGCGTACTCGGGAACAAATTAGTTAGAATTTTAGTTGATACTGGTGCTCAAGTTAGTGTACTGTTTGTGGAGAAAAATGATCGAAGGGCGTTACAGCCACCCCGGTACAATATCAGTGGCCCTGGAGAGGAAGTAATTGTCCCTGCAGGTACGTGTGTAGTGAATCTGCAAATAGACGGTGGTAAATACAGTCAGAGGATGGAGGTAGTGAGGCTAAAGAAGGGTGAATTTGACATCATACTAGGGAATGACTTCCTGCACCGTTATCAGGGGATAGTGGATTATCGAACGCGAACTGTGCAGTTCGGCGAAGCAATTCACTGATTTGGCAGTGCGCACCCCCGTCAGACGCGAGGGAGCTGCGAAAGACGCCGTTCCCAGTCTCCCATAAAACCGCAGATGTGGGCGATAAAAACCACTGACCCTGTGAGGATAAAAGGCGGAAGTGGAAAGATTCTCTGGATAGATGTCAAAAATCAAGAACGCCCCAAGACAGACATTCTGGTTGACCCGCTCACCCAGAATGATGTTTTAGATCGTCAGTCAGTACATATAAAGAGAAGTATCTGCCGACCGGAGAGGAGACAGAAGGGTTTTGCGATACCAGTAAGTATAGATAATTTTGGTGTAGAAGATGTTGTGATACCGAAGGGTACTATTGTTGCCAGTGGTCAGGAAATTTTTGAGGAAATAAGAGGAGCTGAGAAGCAGCGAAATAAAGATAAGAAAGGAAGGAAAGGAAAGAAATGTTCAGTTAGAAAAGTGCGATATGTCGCGTCGACGTTAAGGAGTCAGCTAGCAGAGAAGTTGGGTCATTTAAACAGTGAGGAGAGAAGGATGTTGCAGCCAGTATTAGAGGAATTTTCGTGGTTGTTTGAAGAGAGGCAGTTTCTACCGGCTACGGATTTGGTTCAGCACGAAATTCCGACCGGAGAAGCTCGGCCTATTACGCCAGTAGTTCCACCCAAAAAAGCAAGAAAGAAGGTAATACAACCGCCTAGACAGCAACGTAGATATGCTCTAAGGTCAAACCCCTATGATTTGCGTTCCTGAAAGTAGGTCTGGAATGGTATGTAAACAGTTGGAAAAGTCCTGCATGCAGCAAGAGAATTAATTGACGGAAAACACCGTAGTTACTATACATTTAATTAAATTGTGCATGTTAGTTATAAGTAGACATAAGAATTGGCAACTGTTGGTAACTGGTAATAGAATTTATGACGTCACATGTTAATGGAAGTGACTGGAGTTATGTAATCATTTTGTCTTGTCATTTAACGTCTCCAGTAATGTTGTCGTAGCAGTCGAGAATTAAAACCACAAACATTCTTTAATCATGGAATTAAGGGGAAAGTTGTCCTTGTCAAAAGAACACGTAGAGAAAGAATCATTTAATCTAGAATATATCAAAGGGATTCGTATTTCACCTGTTAATTTAGTGAATAGTGCACGAACACAGGTATTAAAGCTTTACCATAAACACTTGATAGTAACACGCCTTCGTAAATGCCAGTAGATCAATGACTACATGCTGACGTCTACCTGTCCTTTGAAAGACGCCCTATTACATGTATGTTTTGCTAAATGATCACACAACTATAAAAACATGAATAAATACGTCCAAGTTAAACAACAAATAGGCTACTCTAAAGTAAAAGGAGTCTTCCTCAAGTGCTATTTTATTGTTTTCATGATGCGATGTTGAACAGACAACAAGGTAATTTTTTTGGTACCACGTATTTCTGTTTATCAAATGCCACGGAAGGAGTCGCGTAAATACCGCCGCTGTTGTTTACAGCTGTTCACATGCGCCGAGCCCCGCCCCTCTCTGTCAGCTGGCGACGCGGCCCCCTTCCCTACCCTTCCCTCTCACCAGCCTGCAGAGAGAGAGCGGCCATTGCAGTTCCCCCTTCCCCACCCGCCGCCTCTGTCTTTGGTGCGTGCAGCATCTGCACCTCTCCCCTCGCCCCTCCTCACCACCCTACCTTCGCCCTGCAGGCCACGTGCCTCAGCCACGCTACACATTCGTACATTCGTACGTTGCAGTTTAAACAGCAAACCTAAAGGGATAGTTATAGAAATAAAATCACCAGCTTAATATTGCCTTGCAGATTTTATTAGTATTATCTAAAGACGGGAATCTATTTGTGTTGTCTATCCGTGTTTTCAGTAAGGAACAAAATCGTGAGAGAGAACTTTTTCCTGGTACGCATTGTCTAAACCATCAGGATTAGTAAACGTTGGAATTTCAGATCGATCTCCGGCTATGTTGTATTACCACCACAGTTAATAAACGGATCTATATGGCGTCAAGGAAGCCGGCCCTTGTCGTAATATGTGTCCTGTAAACGACCGCTGTGTGGGAAACGCGTTAGCCAAGGTGTTGGGTTTGGAATGCTATCGCAAAATACAGTTTATCTAGAAGCCTAACACCTGCCATTTACCTAAATTTTAGAAGAACAGAGTGTTTAAGTAAAATAGTTGTAACCCGATAGTTTTGTGACCTCTAGCGATTGAAGTTATTAGAGTCCCTTAGAAAAGAACATTCTCCATGCATAACTGTCGTGAACAACATAAGATAACTCTGGAAGGAAATTTTGTGACTGTACCGAGAGATAAACTCCATGCGTAGCAAGAGGACGGACCCAGCATGAACGCCAGTTATGCTGCCGAGCCAGTGAAACCGGACGCAGCCGTACTGTCTGTCAGCTGTGCTGTCAGCAACTTACAATCTCACGAGCGCGACGCGTGTCGCACCTTAGCACCTCAAGCTGCACTGAATCTCAACACAGAAATTCTTAACCACGATATAACGAACCCTATGAATAACTTTATGCACATTTTCAATAGTCAGGAACTTACTTTGCTCCCTACACACTTTTTATATGACAAATGAACTCTAATTTTATTAAAAACCAAAGCACCGACAGGTAAGTCATATCGACATCTTCGAGATGCAACCAGCTTCGTCGAGCCGCCAATATTGATTATATGGAAGCAGGTAAGTGAGGGAATTAACAAAAGGAACAACAATCATATCCCTGAACGATTGACTGGGTGACTGATAATCACAAATATTTGCAAAAACAAATCAACACAGGAAACGGTTTATCACACGTTTAATAATTATTGGTCTGTCCATTGAAGGAGACATAAAATCATTTTTCATCAGAATCTTCTTAAAGGAAGTATTAACGTGACATTACACTATTCCACAGCATTACACACAACATTGCCATTACTTAATGACAGTTTTCCTGTGGGTAGAAGTACCAAAGATCGGCTGGAATGAAAATACAAACGAGAGCTTAAAGGGATACCAGGGGATGCTTACATTCATTTTGCTACGAAATGTAACTGGAGGATAAGGAAGTTTTGCTTGCAGGAAATAATATTTTAAACTTTTGCTTTTGTTACGGTTTTGCCACCGCTTATATCACTATGACGAGTTGCCAATTACTTATGTCAAATTGCTTGTGTCTAATTGATTACGTCCAATTACTTATGTCTAATTACTTGTGTCCAATTACTTAAGTCCATGTATTATCTTATTGTTGTTCATTTTGACTGTTTTATTACTAACTATTTAGAGAATTTTGCTAAAGTTTTGCCAGCACCAGTAATTTAGTATTTGTATCAACCTAGTGTTTCCATGTGTCGTTGTGTTACTATACTGATGAGGATAATAATTTTGTAGGATTTCAAGCATGCTAGAGTAAGTTCCCGAGTACTGCCAATTATCTGGTTAATAATAATGATGTCTTAGGTGATAAATTGTTTTAGAAGGGTAGTTTAGGATGTAACCATGCTTTATTTTGATTTGTATTTGAATGTTTATCTGGAGGGACATACCACATGCACCACCCGCAAGGGCACGTACCTTACGTGACGCGGCTGGCACCCGCGCGGTCCCTTAGCTGTCTGTGTCGTTTCTTCACTTTTCCGTTCCGCGACATAGTCCGTCCTATCCACTTTCATCTGACAACTTTCAACCGAACAACGCCTTTTGCAGTCTATTACCCGGGCGTATCCTAACACAAAACTATTCAGCTCAGACTTCGATCTTCCATCTCGAAGAAGAGTTCACGAGAGCAGTGTTCCGTGCTCTCTGACGACAGCTGATCAGGCAACGTCAGACGCGAACCGCGTCTAGCCCGCAGCTAAACGCCAGTAAGCGGAAATCTCTGTTCAAAACCTTGAGCCTTCTTTGTTTCCCCATTATATTTTCCGAAGGAATACCGACTATTGAAGTAGTAGCATTTAACTGTATGACGTGTCCCAGGACACTGCGAGATAACCGAGGATAGACGGAGTTTTAAGCAACCAGCTGGGCCCAATGAGGCCAGCACTACGGAGTTATAGAGACGGCGAGTTTAGTCGCAAAATGTTGAGAGGATAAGGACGACGAATTTGGTCGCACAGTAAAGTTTTTTTTTTATGTGATGGAAGTCGAGTTTGAAGAAGTATGAAGTAGCTATCTTGGAGTCGCAGCATTGTCATGTACACAGTTAAGTAGGCGATAACGTCGTGTCAACGATGCGCCGTGCACTATACCTTCATAAAGGGAAAGTCCTCCAGAAATTACGCTCAGTTCAGTCTTCTCTAATTCAACTCCTTACACTTTCTGTATCCACTATGAAAATCTCTAGATCCTCGTCGAGTTTTGTTTCCCCCCTCTCGTTAGCAACAGCATTGACATCCAACGACACAATCTACGCCCCACCTGCACAAAACTAGTGTCATTTTTCTTTGTCAGTCTCACTTTGTGTTCAGCGAATATACTGAGTTACGAGAAACGTCTTCTCAAAATGTGAATGTTATTACACTTGGATGGTTAGCCTAAGGAGGCATTTAACTTTTATTTTTAGTTATTGACATGGTATTTGCAACAATTTGATATGATACTTGTGTGCTTCATTTCTATATTTATGTATGTTAATGTAATTTTAAACAGAACCCACTGTAACAGCTCATCTAGCTTTATGTCACGCGTAATCCCACTTCTGACACCAGTTGTACAGGATGGCGGGTATGGGCAGGCGGTGGGCGTTATGGAATAATAGTGTAAATTTTAGAGAAAGGCCATTTATTGGCTAAAGCATGATGAAAAGGGGCTACATAGGCCTAGGGAGGTGAGGGTGAGCCAGAGCTCACAATTTGGCGAACATTGTTCGCGAAGCTACCGAAAGTGGTTGTCTGCCAAAACTAAGTCCACAGTGCCGCAGCACCGGGAGAAGCGGGGGGATGTTCAATGCTCCAGGGCGCGCATCCGACTCGCGGGTGAGCAAGAATACAAGAGGGCGAGCCCGGCGACGGGCGGCCGGGTATGTTCAGCGCACCACGCGGCTTCCTCCGCCCTGATTGGTCAGGACCGAGCAAACCGTGCGGGCGGCATGGAACTTTCCAGAGCGTTGCCTGCTAAGCGACGCCTGGGGCGGCGTTACCTCGTCAGCACATGAGAGAGGCGCGTGAACAAGGTGCCCTTCATCGGTGCTGACTTCCTGTTACTAAACCGTTGGACGAAAGAATTTACAGGCAGCTAACGCTGCCAGCCGTGGCTTGGCCGCAGTGGGAAAACGAAGTTACCGGTTTGAGGCTCATGTAATAAAGTAAAATCCCCTATTGTCTGGCTCATCCTTTACAGATGTATGTGATCTGCAACCAGTGTACGATACTCCTTGGCTATTATGGTGCCTTGCATGAGACCCACTGGACCCATGGACGACCACGTGAATGTTCCCCAGATCATAATGGAGCCGCCGCCAGCTTGTCTCCGTCCTGCGGCACAGGTGTCAAAGAGTTGTTGCCCTGAAAGACGACAGATTCGCAACCACCCATCGGCATGATGAAGAAGCTATCGGGATTCATCAGACCATGCAACGCTCTGACACTGCGCCAACGTCCAGTACAGAGGGTCACGTTCCCGTCTCAGTCGTAGTTGCTATATCGTGGTGTCAACATTGGCACATGCGGAAGCCAATCGTTAGGAGTGTTTGGTGCACTTTGTGTTCAGACGCACTTGTACTCAGCCCAGCATTAAAGTCTGATGTTAGTTTCGCCACAATTCAGCGTCTGACCTGTTTTACCAGTCTGCCTAGCCTACGACGTCAGATATCTGTAATGAGGGATGGCCGCCCAACCGCACGACGTCTGGGCCTTGTCTCACATTGGTTTCTCCAAGTGATGAAGACACGCGAAACAACATTCCTCGGAAACACGAGAAGTCGTGTAGTTTCCGAAATGCTTCTGGGCCATCAGAATCTGCCCTCAGTCAAACTCAAATAAATTACGTGCCTTCCCTAGTCTACACATGGACAGCTACAAGCACTGGTTGTGTGTGTCTGACTATCAGTCATTCCTCGCCAGGTGACGCTGCTATCGCCTGGACGGGTTTATATCGATAGTAGGTCGGTGATCATTATATTCTGGCCAGTGAAAGTCGTAGTATGTAAATAAATGTTGTATTTGTATTGATTACCAGTTTTCTAAGTTTATCACATGAAATTTACTCAATCGGAATCGTGTTTAAGCCACGTGTTACCCAGAAAACGTGTTAGCTACAAATCAACTCATTCTGTCTAATCATTTCCCAAAGCTTAACATTTTTGTAGTTAAGTTTGCACACCATTTTTGATGTTATGCCTGAAATACTTATTTGAAAATATAAAAAACTAAATTTCCGTGTTTCACTGTTTCAAGTTTTTAAAAAAGTTGGAGGATAAGCTTTTCAATTACGCGGGACTATCACCTGCTCTCTCCACTGATACATTAGCCCGATATTGACATGGAGGTACCAACATTCGGTAGCAATTTGCAGCCGTCGGTACTGGAATCTGTCACAGTCATTCAGAACCAACGTTCTAATCGAAATTACCATAAAAAAGTTTAGAGCGGTAGATTCTTGTTTTGGTGTTTCGAATGTGTTGTTCTTTAGGCATTTCCTCTGTTGGTGCAGTGCTGTCGCCGTACTGTAAACGCTGACAAGTTGTATCGTCAGCGGCCGGCCGCTGTGGGCGAGCGGTTCTAGGCGCTTCAGTCAGTGTTGTCCTTAGGTTAGTTAGGTTTAAGTAGTTCTAAGTTCTAGGGGACTGATGACCTCAGATGTTATGTCCGATACTGCTCAGAGCCATTTGAACCATTTTTGTATCGTCCGCTAGCAAAAATGAGCATATACCCACATACATGGGCTGTACAGAAGATAAAAACAACGCGGAAGCTCAGATTCTAGCTAATCTTGTGGGCTCCACTGTTGTATTGAATAGAGAGCTAATAGAGAGCATCATGACTGATACAGGGATTAGTGATCACAAGGTCGTTGTAGCTAGGCTCAAACCGTTTCTTCCAAATCCACCAGAAACACACGCAAAATAATTTTATTTAAAAAAGCGGATAAAGTGACACTAGAAGCCTTCCTAAGAGACAATCTCCATTCCTTCCGAACTGACTATGGAAATGTAGACGAGATGTGGCTCAAATTCAAAGGTATAGTAGCAACAGCAATTGAGAGATTCATATCTCATAAATTGGTAAGAGATGGAACTGATCCCCCATGGTACACAAAACAAGTCCGAACGCTGTTGCAAAGCAACCGAAAAAGCATGCGAAGTTCAGAAGAACGCGAAATCCCGAAGATTGGCTAAAATTTACAGACGCGCGAAATTTGGCACGGACTTCAATGCGAGATGCCTTTAATAGGTTCCACAACGAAACATTGTCTCGAAATTTGGTTGAAAATCCGAAGAAATTCTTGTCGTATGTAAAGTACACAAGCTGCAAGACGCAGTCAATACCTTCGCTGCGCAGTGCCGATGGTACTGTTAACGACGACTGTGCCGCTAAAGCGGAGTTATTGAACGCAGTTTTCCGAAATTCCTTCACCAGGGAAGACGAAGGGAATATTCCAGAATTTGAAACACGAACAGCTGCTAGCATGAGTTTCTTAGAAGCAGATACCTTAGGGGTTGCGAAGCAACTCAAATCGCTTGATACGGGCAAGTCTTCAGGTCCAGATTGTATACCGATTAGGTTCCTTTCAGATTACGCTGATACAATAGCTCCCTACTTAGCAATCGTATACAACCGCTCGCTCACCGATAGATCTGTACCTACAGATTGGAAAATTGCGCAGGTCGCACCAGTGTTTAAGAAGGGTAGTAGGAGTAATCCATCGAACTACAGACGTCGGTTTGCAGTAGGGTTTTGGAACATATACTGTATTCAAACATTATGAATCACCTCGAAGGGAACGATCTATTGATACGTAATCAGCATGGTTTCAGAAAACATCGTTCTTGTGCACGAAGTAATGGCCGCTATCGACAGGGGATCTCAAGTTGATTCCGTATTTCTGGATTTCCGGAAAGCTTTTGACACCGTTCCTCACAAGCGACTTCTAATCAAGCTGCTGGCCTATGGGGTATTGTCTCAGTTGTGCGACTGGATTCGTGACTTCCTGTCGGGAAGGTCGCAGTTCGAAGTAATAGACGGCAAATCATCGATTAAAACTGAAGTGATATCAGGTGTTCCCCAGGGAAGCGTCCTGGGACTTCTGCTGTTCCTGATCTATATAAATGACCTGGGTGACAATCTGAGTAGTTCTCTTAGGTTGTTCGCAGATGATGCTGTAATTTACCGTCTAATAAGGTCATCCGAAGACCAGTATCAGTTGCAAAGCGATTTAGAAAAGATTGCTGTATGGTGTGGCAGGTGGCAGTTGACGCTAAATAACGAAAAGTGTGAGGTGATCCACATGAGTTCCAAAAGAAATCCGTTGCAATTCGATCACTCGATAAGTAGTACAATTCTCAAGGCTGTCAATTCAACTAAGTACCTGGGTGTTAAAATTACGAACAACTTTAGTTGGAAAGACCATGGATAATATTGTGGGGAAGGCGAGCCAAAGGTTGCGTTTCATTGGCAGGACACTTAGAACATGCAACAAGTCCACTAAAGAGACAGCTTAAACTATACTCGTTCGTCCTCTGTTAGAATGTTGCTGCTCGGTGTGGGATCCTTACCAGGTGGGATTGACGGAGGACATCGAAAGGGTGCAAAAAAGGGCAGCTCGTTTTGTATTATCATGTAACAGGGGAGAGAGTGTGGCAGATATGATACGCGAGTTGGGATGGAAGTCATTAAATCAAAGACGTTTTTCGTCGCGGCGAGATCTATTTACGAAATTTCAGTCACCAACTTTCTCTTCCGAATGCGAAAATATTTTGTTGAGCCCAACCTACATAGGTAGGAATGATCATCAAAATAAAATAAGAGAAATCAGAGCTCGAACAGAAAGGTTTAGGTGTTCGTTTTTCCCGCGCGCTGTTCGGGAGTGAAATGGTAGAGAGATAGTATGATTGGGTTCGATGAACCCTCTGCCAAGCACTTAAATGTGAATTGCAGAGTAATCATGTAGATGTAGACGAACGGCATTTGTGCAAAGTTTTCAAGCCTTTGGAAGCGTCAGCCGTGGTCAGAACAGTGTTCAGATGCTTGTGAGTGGATGGCACTAAGGTGACAAAAGCCATGGGATAGCGATAGCACACATACAGATGGCGGTGGTATTCCATACACAAGGTATACAAGAGCAGTGCATTGGTGGAGCTGTCATTTGTTCTCAGATGAGTCTTCTGGAAAGGTTTTCGACGAGATTACGGTCGCATGATGGGAATTAACAGACTTTGAACGCGGAGAGGTAGATGGAGCTAGACGCCTGGGGCATCCCATTTCGGAAGTCGTTAGGGAATTCAATATTCCGAGAACCACAGTGTCAAGAGTGTACCGAGAATACCAAATTTCAGGCATTACTTCTCACCACAGTCAACGCAGTGACCGACGGCCTTCACTGAAGACCGAGGGCAGCGGCGTTTGCGTGGAATTGTCTGTGCTAACAGACTAGAGACACTTCGTGAAATAACCGCAGGAATCGACGAACATATCCGTTAGGACGGTGAGGTGGGGGGAGGGGGAATTCGAGTTTAATGGTCTATGGCAGTAGACGACAGACGCGACTGCCTTTGCTATCAGCACATCGCCTGCAGCGCCTCTCTTGGGCTCGTAACCATATCGGTTGGTTCCTAGACGACTGGAAAACCGTGACCTGGTCAAATGCGTCCCGATTACAGTTGGTAAGAACTGATGTTAGGGTTAAAGTGTTGCGCAGACATCACGAAACCATGGACCCAAATTGTCAACAAGGCACTGTACAGGCTGGTGAAGGCTCCGTAACGGTGTGTGCTGTGTTTACGTAGAATGTCCTTTGCTCCAACTGAACTGATCACTGACTGGAAATGTCAGGCATGGCTCAGTATTTCTGCAAGGGATTTCCAACGACTTGTTGAGTCCATGCCACGTCGAATTGCTGTTCTACACCGGTCAAAAGAGGTCCGACATGATATTTGGAGGTACCCCATGAGTTTTGTCACTTCAGTGTATGTCGAAGCTAAGTGAATTCGAAAAAGGACAAATTTTCGGTGGTCGTATGGTGGATGCTTGCACAAACAAGAGAGCAGAAGTTTTCGATCATTCAAGAGACACCGCATCGAAGATTTACACCACATATAGGGAAAGTGAAAAACATCATCCGCTTGAAGGCATTGGAGCGTGTTGAGCGATCGTGACAGACGATCGTTGGAGATGATTGCGACAAAAACAAGAGGACGACAGCTGAAAAAGACACAGCAGAACTGGATGTTGTACTCGCGAATGCTGTCAGCACAAAAAAAAAAAAAAAAAAAAAAAAAAAAAGCTAGAAGAGCTACAAAAGCAGGGAATTGGGTTGTGAGGTGGAATTCCAAAACCACTCATCAGTGATGCAGATATCCGTAACTGAAAAACGTGGTGACGAAGCCATAAAAACTGGAGTACGTAGAAATGGAAGAAACTCATTTGTTCACATGAGTCTTGTTTCACACTGTTTCCAACTTCTGGTCGAATTTACGTCCCTAGGGTGAAACATGGTGAGGATTCCGCTATGATTTTGGCAGCCATATCGTGGTATTTCATGCGCCTCATAGTTACTCTGCATCCATTTACTGCCAAGAATTATGTAACCATTTTTGCTGACCAGGTCAGTTCCATTGTAGGGTGTTCGTTTCCCAATGGTGATGCTGTGTTGCAAGACGAGAGTGCCCAGTTCACACAGATCCCATCGCCCACTGCGATTGTCGTGCAAAATGATGGTCAGATCCTGCAGAAAATGTCATCACTTCTGTCTCTATGCTGTTCATTTTTGGAACACAACCTATGACCAGCTTAGAGACAGAAGTGATGACACTTTCTGCAGGACCTGACCATCATTTTTCAGGACAACGCTCAAGCACGTACAGTGCAAGCTGTTACTGATTTGTTTGACCGATGGGGCTGCTACGTGCTATACCACCTACTGCACTCCACTGACTTACGCCCTCGTGAGTTCAACTCGATTTCTAAACTGAAGGAGACACTTCACGGAATTCGCTTTAGATCTGCTACAGATTCGTCGGGCAATAGACCTGGCCGCTCGAACTGTCAACACAACTGGCACTGCTGAGAGTATCCTACGACTTCCACATAGCTGGCAACGGGTTATACTCAATGCTGGTGACTACTCTGAAGGTCAGTAAAACATTGAAACATGTATCTATTTTTTACGAGCTGTAAATATATAGTTGCCACTATTAACGTTCCAACCAAATGGCTGCGAGCACCATGGGACTTAACATCTGAGGTCATCAGTCCCCTAGAACTTAGAACTACTTAAACCTAACTAACCTAAGGACATCATACACATCCATGCCCGAGGTAGGATTCGAACCTGCGACCGTAGCAGCAGCGCTGTTCCGGACTGAAGCGCCTAGAAGCGCTCGGCCACAACGGCCGGCTAAAGTTCCACCCCTCGTATATTATTCCTCTGAAAACCGTACAGGACCTCTACTCGTATTGTCGATTTCGAAGTGACTGGAAGCTGTTTTGAGTGCCAACGTGTTTTCAGCACCGTATTAGAGACGCCCATGTGTTGTGTTTTTAGTGTTTCCATATTTTTGTCCGACCCTTGTTAATTAGAAATTACATATATTGTTACTCATTGTCTGAGCGCCTGCCGGTAGACACAGCTTCGGATCTGCATCGTCACTTACTGAACGAAAAACGAGCGTACTGAGTACTATAAAAGCTGTTTCACTCGATTCTGGGCTTCCTAGCTGACAGAGCTCAGTAAGTTCAAATGGTTCAAATGGCTCTGAGCACTATGGGACTTAACTTCTAAGGTCATCAGTCCCCTAGAACTTAGAACTACTTAAACGTAACTAACCGAAGGACACCACACACATCCATGCCCGAGGCAGGATTCGAACCTGCGACCGTAGCAGTCGCGCGGTTCCGGACTGAAGCGCCTAGAACCGCTCGTCCAACTCAGTAAGTCAAGACCTTCAGATTTAAAAGTAATTTTGCTTTTACTTCAATGTAGCGTTACAGCGTTGTCATGATTTGCACAAATGATGTAATGGATAAACGTGCCTCTTAGCGGGAGAAGTTACGTTTATGGCGCATGTCGCCAAACTTAGATCACGGAGCAACTGCGTGCAGAAAGATAACCTGATCATCGCAAACTGTCTCTGCAGACATCATAAACAAAAAAATCCAGAATGTGGATGTGTTATGAACAAAATACTCCCTTCGAACAGGCCTCGGAGGACCCAACGGTACCCACCGACCGCCGTGTCATCCTCAACCGATAGACGTCACTGGATGCGGATATGGAGGGACGCTGGGTCAACGTACCGCTCTCCCGGTCGATGTCAGTTTTCGCGAATGGAGTTGCTGCTTTTCAATGAAGCAGCTCCTTAATAAGACTTACAAGGGCTGAGTGCACCCCGCTTGCCAACAGCGCTCAGCAAACCCAGACAGGTCTCCCAGCCAAATACTAGCGCAGCCTGTCAGTACTTAACATGGGTGATCTAATGGCAAAGGGTGTCACCAAGCCGTTGGCGATGAATAAAATACACCAACGTAAAACAAAATCAACCGACGAAAAACCGCAACTAATTTTTTAACAGAAATAACGTACACGCCGCATTACGAATCAGTTTGAGTATACGAGGGGCATAAAAAAGGTTCTGCGAGTACTACATTTCGACACATTTCATCCTTTTCATGTTTCATCCTATCAACTGCTTCATGGAAATGACTTTCAAAATAGATTATAGTTCTGCGAATGGCGTCTACGAAAGACGCAAACTCATGCTTCGTTCCTGTGAAAGACTTTGTTTGCAGATGTTGGATCGTTGACAAACTACGGGGAAAATAAATCATCATCATATCCACAACGGGTCAGTTGAAAATCCACACTGGATGATAAAAGTGGATAAACAACGACCTAGGTCTGCCTACATTTATTGCGGGCTTTTCAAGAATCGCATCGTTGAACTCTATTTTATTGATCTACAGTTCCTGGCAGGTATGCTACTCAAATTATTGGAAGACGTCCCAGAAAACTAGGAGATAGAGCTGGATCGATCGTTCGCTAAATACATAGAGTCTTGCACATCCACCAGACTTAACACATCTGATCTTTTATCTGAGGGAAAAGTTAAAACAGGAGGTCTACAGGGAAACACCGACTGTTCCTAAAGACATTGAATGTTTTTAGATGCGAACACTTTATCTCAGGGTGTACCGCGCCTGTTATTGATATCGAAAGAAACAACAAGTTTATTGCTACTAGTCATTGTTTATTAGTTTCCACAACAGCGTTTCAAAGGTTTGAACCTCCATCATTAGGTCTATTTATGCATAATATCGCACGTGTGCGTTTTGTTACGACTTTGGCGTAACGTGTGGCACTGTCCAGTAGAGTAAGAGCGAAACACTACTTCAGAATATACTTCGGGGGAGTTTTTTCACTAAGGAGTAAACGTAAATGTAAATGTGAAAGTTAACTAAAACAGCGCCTTCAGTGGTCACAGGTTCCTTTCTCTGTAGTAACACATCCTATATAATTTAATTACATATCAATATGTTACTCCAAAATTTGCTTATTTATAACGTGTAAGCGGGACTGCTACGGTCGCAGGTTCGAATCCTGCCTCGGGCATGGATGTGTGTGATGTCCTTAGGTTCGTTAGGTTTAAGTAGTTCTAAGTTCTAGGGGACTGATGACCTAAGATGTTAAGTCCCATAGTGCTCAGAGCCATTTGAACGAACCGCCTATTCATCTGTAGAACCAAAGATCTTCAGTGTTTTAAGACCTGCTGCAAAATAATATTTTCGTTTTGCTATATGGTCTTCGAACTTTGAAATAGTGTTTACGTCGTGTTGCCGGCCGGGGTTCAAAAATGTTCAAATGTGTGTGAAATCTTATGGGACTTAACTGCTAAGGTTATCAGTCCCTAAGCTAACACACTACTTAACCTAAATTATCCCAAGGACAAACACACACACCCATGCCCGAGGGAGGACTCGAACCTCCGGCCGGAGTGACCGAGCGGTTCTAGGCGCTATATCTGGAACCGCGCGACCGCTACGGTCGCAGGTTCGAATCCTGCATCGGGCATGGATGTGTGTGACGTCCTTAGGTGAGTTAGGTTTAAGTAGTTCTAATTTCTAGGGGACTGATGACCTCAGAATTTAAGTCCCATAGTGCTCAGAGCCATTGAACCATTTTTTTACGTCGTGTTATATGTTCTTTGCATCTGATAGCTTCTAGACACCGTGTTTGTTTACGAATTGTGACGGTTTATATATAATGCGTTACTAGAGAGAAAGCAGCCTGTGACCACTGGAGAGATTATATTTTAGTTAATTTACTTTCAGATATACATTTACGTTCAGTCCTTAGTCAGAGACCTACACATAGCCATGTTGAGAAATAGTGTTTTTTTTTCTGTACTAAACAATGCCAGAGGTTACCCCAAAGTCTTAATACAACACACACATGCCATAATATACATAAATCTACCTGATGAGGGAGTTTTAAGCCTTTGAAACGCGAAACGCGTTGTGGAAACGAATAAACAGTGACTGGTAACAGTAAACTTGTTTCATTGGACTTGAAATGCCGTCTAACACGGGGCTTTGTCGCGGTATTATCTGTGTAGAATCGCTTTACAGCATGTATCAGTGGGCAAAGGAAACATTTGATTACATATGGCACAATAGCGCTGACATTTGTGGGGCCATTTACACTGACGCCGGGACTGTGGTTTTTGACGCTGATACGAGGGGCGTTCAGTAAGTAATGCAACACATTTTTTCTCCCCCAATTTCGGTTCAAAATCCGGAATTTTTGTGGAACGTTGTGGAATATTCCCGCTTCAGGCCTATAGTTTCATGAAGTTCCGATCGGTGGCGGAGCCATACGTACCATTCAAAATGGTGTCTGTAATGGAGGTGCGTTCCAAGCAGACAGCTGACATTGAGTTTCTTTTGGCGGAAAAACGGAGCATAGCGGATATTCATAGGCTCTTGAAGAATGTCTGCGGGGATCTGACAGTGAACTAAAGCCCGGTGAGTCGTTGGGCGAGGCGTCAATTGTGCCTCCTGCAATGTTGGAACGTGCGGACCCTCTCATTCGAGGTGATCGACAGATCACAGTCAAACACCTCGCTACGTAACTAGACATCTATGTTGGTAGTGCTGACACATTCGTCCAGCAGTTAGGTACTCAAAGGTGTGTGCTCGCCGGGTTCCTCGTCGTCAAACAGAAGACCATAAAGACCAACGAAGGACCACCTGTGCGGATTTGCTTTGATGAAATGTGGGTTCATCACTTCCAACCGGAAACAAAACGGCATCCGTGGAGTGGCGCCACACTACCTCTCCTTCGATGAAAAAGTTCAAACCTGCAACCTCAGTCTGTAAAGTCATGGTGGCGGTCTTCTGGGAGTCTGGAAGGGTTATTCTGTTTGATGTCCTCCTTCTTGATGCAACCCATGTGCGTCGCCACAAAAATGCTTCTGCTTGATCATGACAACGCAAGGTGTCACACAAATCTGCGCACCCGAGAGGAGCTCACAAAATTTCGTTGGACAGTTCTCCATTATCCACCCTACAGGCTGAATCTCGCACCTTCTGACTTTCATCCGGTTGGCCTAATGAAGGATGCACTCTGCGGGAAGCAGTACATGGATGATGGGTGAAATTATTGATGCAGCAAGACGCTGGTTCCGACGTCGACCACTAGTGTGGTACCATGCGCTCATACAAGCCCTCCTATTAAGACGGCGTAGGGCCGTCGCACTCAATGGAGATTATGCTGAAAAATAGGTTTTGGTAGCCAAAAGACAGGGGTGTAATATGGTAAACTGGAAACCTAAAGAAAACCAACCCGCTTTCAGAAAAAAAAATGTTGCATCACTTACTGAACACTCCTCGAATCTTGTTACTACACTGGCGTGCGAAACATAAGGACGAAAGGAGCCATCGCATGAAGTTGCACTGTCAAGTAACATAGTTCGATGATACTTGGGCCATACACAGAAAAAACTGCTGCGGTACAGTAGAGAGGGTAACTGAAAGAAATACGCAAGGATACGAACACAAAGGACACTTTTATTGAAAGACAATAACTACACTGAAGTCACCGTGATTCATGATGGTCCCATGGACGTTACAAAGGCGGGACCTTGCTGTAAATAGGGAGTGTGATGCCACGGACAGCAATTCACGCTCAGCAACGTGCTCCCATACTGGCCACAAGGTTGGTAACGATTTATGGTGGAAGGACGTTCCATTCCTCCGACAACGCAGTTGGCGTCCACTGGATGGAACATGTAGACGTGCTGCAATACGTCTGCCGAAAGTACCCCAAACGCGCTTGACAGGATTAAAGTCGGGGGAACGGGCAGGTCAGTTCATTCTCCGAATATCCTCTCGTTCAAGACCTCCTCAAACAGCGCTGTTTATTTATTTTTTTATTTTATTTATTTATTTATTGTTCCGTGGGACCACATTTAGGAGAAGCCTCCATGGTCATGGAACGAGTCAATACATGAAATTATAACACGATTGTAGAAACAGATAAAATGAAATATAAGAAACATATTCAGGCGACAAGTCGTTAGTTTAAATAAAGAAAATCAAGAAGGTAACACTGGAATTTGCTTAATTTTTTAGCTCTTCCAGGAGCTCCTCGACAGAATAGAAGGAGTGAGCCATGAGGAAACTCTTCAGTTTAGACTTAAAAGTGTTTGGGCTACTGCTAAGATTTTTGAGTTCTTGTGGTAGCTTATTGAAAATGGATGCAGCAGAATACTGCACTCCTTTCTGCACAAGAGTCAAGGAAGTGCATTCCACATGCAGATTTGATTTCTGCCTAGTATTAACTGAGTGAAAGCTGCTAACTCTTGGGAATAAGCTAATATTGCTAACAACAAACGACATTAAAGAAAATACATACTGTGAGGGCAATGTCAAAATTCCCAGACTATTGAATAGGGGTCGACAAGAGGTTTTCGAACTTACACCATACATAGCTCGAACAGCCCGTTTTTGAGCCAAAAATACCCTTTTTGAATCAAAAGAATTACCCCAAAAAATAATACCATATGACATAAGCGTATGAAAATATGCGAAGTATACTACTTTTCGTGTTGAAATGTCACTTATTTCAGATACTGTTCTAATGGTAAATAAAGCGGCATTTAGTTTCTGAACAAGATCCTGAACATGGGCTTTCCACAACAGCTTACTATCTATCCGTACGCCTAGGAACTTGAACTGTTCCGTCTCGCTTATAACATGCCCATTCTCTCTGATTAAAATGTCAGTTCTTGTTGAATTGTGGGTTAGAAACTGTAAAAACTGAGTCTTACTGTGATTTAGCATCAAATTATTTTCCACAAGCCACAAACTTATATCATGAACTACATTATTTGATAATGTTTCAATATTACACACAAGATCCTTCACTACCAAGGTGGTGTCATCAGCAAACAGAAATATTTTTGAATCACCTGTAATACTAGAAGGCATATCATTTACATAAATAAGAAACAGCAGTGGCCCCAGCACCGACCCTTGGGGATCGCCCCATTAACAGTGCCCCATTGGGACTGAACATCATTACCACTCTCAATATTGCGGAGGATTACCTTCTGCTTTTTGTTCTTAAAGTAGGAGGCGAACCAATTGTAAGCTACTCCCCTTACTCCACAATGTTCCAACTTCTGCAGTAATATTTTGTGGTCAACACAGTCAAAAGCCTTCGTTAAATCAAAGAAAACACCTAGCGTTCGCAACCTTTTATTTAATCCGTCCAAAACCTCACAGAGAAAAGAGGCTATAGCATTTTCAGTTGTTAAGCCATTTCTAAAACCAAACTGTACATTTGACAGCAAATTATGTGAATTTAAATGCTGCAGTAACCTTGTATATACAACCCTCTCGATAACTTGAGCAAACACCGATGGCATAGAAATAGGTCTATAATTGTCAACATTATCCCTGTCTCCCTTTTTATAAAGTGGCTTCACTACCGAGTACTTTAATCGGTCAGGAAACCGACCACTCCTAAAGGAAAAGTTACAGATATGGCTAAGTACTGAGCTAACATACGTGGAACAATACTTCAGTATTCTGCTAGATACCCCGTCATATCCATGAGAGTTCTTGGTCTTTAGTGATTTAATTATTAACTCAATCTCCCTCTTGTCAGTATCATGGAGGAGCATTTCAGGTAACAGCCTCGGAACACTTTTTTCTAAGAGCGCTATATGATTCCCTGTTGGGACTAGGTTTCTATTTAGTTCACCTGCTATATTCAGAAAGTGATTATTAAGTACTGTACATATTTGCGACTTATCAGTAACACGGACATCCCCACTACGCACTGATTCTATATTCTCGACCTGTCTCTGCAGACCAGCCACTTCCTTTACGACTGACCATATGGTTTTAATTTTATACTGAGACTTAGCTATTCTATCTGCATACCACATACTTTTTGCCTTCCTAATAACTTTTTAAGCACCTTACAATACTGTTTGTAATGGGCTGCTGCATTTAGATTTTGACTGTTTCTAACGTTTTGATATAATTGCCACTTTGTTCTACAAGATATTCTTATCCCTTTAGTCAGCCACCCAGGCTGCCTGTTTGTGCTAGTACCCTGTTTTGAACGTTCTAACGGAAAGCAACTTTCAAAGAGCACGAGAAAAGTCTTGAGGAAAGCGTTATATTTATCGTCTACTGTATCAGCACTATAAACATCTTGCCACTCTTGTTCCTTGATAAGGTTTACAAAAGTCTGTACAGCAACTGGATCAGCTTTCCTAAAAAGTTGGTAACTATATTTAACATGTGTTGCAGCACAAAAATCTTTTAGACTTAAAATTTGTGCATCATGATCTGAAAGGCCATTCACCTTTCTGCTAACAGAATGCCCTTCTAATAATGACGAATGAACAAAAATATTGTCTATGGTTGTTCTACTGTTCCCTTGCACTCTCGTTGGAAAGAATACGGTTTGCATAAGATTATATGAATTAAGGAGGTCTACCAGCATCCTTTTCCTTGCACAATCACTTATACAATTAATATTGAAGTCACCACATATAACTAACTTTTTGTATTTCCTATAAAGTGAACCAAGAACCTCCTCTAGCTTTAGCAAAAATGTTGTGAAATCGAAGTCTGGGGATCTATAAATAACAACAGTAAGAAGTTTAGCTCCACTAAATTTAACCACACCTGCACAACATTCAAACACCTTTTCAGTGCAGTACTTTGAAACATCAATTGACTCAAATGGGATACCGTTTTTCACATACATGGCTACTCCCCCACACCGCAAAGAGCTCCTAGAAAAGCTGCCAGCCAACCTGTATCCTGGTAAAGGAAGCCTCTGAATTATCTCCTTATTTAAGAAGTGTTCAGATATACCAATAATTTCAGAGTCAACATCTATAAGCAGTTCACTAACTTTATCTCTAATACCTTGTATATTTTGATGAAATATACTAATTCCCTCATTAATCGGATACCCAAGCTTTGTAGAAAGTGGTTTCTTTGTTAGAGAGACTTCCCTTAAGCAGGAATACCTATCAGCTGACTTCAATCTAAAAAAGGTACAGCTCTAACACCCACAACTACCGGAATTTTCTCATGAGTGATCCCACCACCCCCACCTATGCTGTCACCTATAAGTTTTGCCAACCTCCCCTTCCCATACCTGTTGAGGTGCAGGCCATGTCTAGTGAAACCCGTCCTACTGATAGACTCCACCGACACCACTGAAATGTGACTCATGCCTTCTGTCATCAGCGCACCCCCAAGTCTCATGTTATTACGCCTGACGGCTGTATTAAGATGAGGCCGATCGTGACGCTGAAACAGTTCCACGAAATGCACATTCGTGTTGCCAGTCTGAGTGGCTATCTTTTCCAGGTCACCATCTATGTCATACTCCCCATCCCTATCAATACTATTACCAGCCCCACCCACAATCACTACCTGATCCTCTTTAGTAAAATCCCTACATAACCCCCCTATGTTAAAAGTCACCTGAGCCAATCCTGCATAAGGCTTCACAATGCTGGTGACCTGGTACTCACTCCCCAAAACTTCCTGCAACTGCTGGCCTACACCTCTACCATGAGAACTACCTAACAGCAGAACCTTCTTCTTTCTCTTAGACTTTGCAACTGTCCTAGCCACCGTAACTGCTGAGGTCTGCTGCATACTTCCTACATCTACAGCTACTAGAGATTCCTCTCCACTAGACTCTGACAGTTGGTCATATCTATTACAAACACCAATAGTAAAACTATCTGAAAATCTCCTTCTCCTAGCAGATCTCTTGCCAACAGCCAGCTCCCATTCCCCAACCCCCTTCTCCCTCCTCATCCTATCTAGCTCCTCCTGTGCGTTTTTCAACTGCACCTGAAGGGCACAGATCTTACGCTCCTGCTCCTCTATCAACTTACTCTTGCTACATAACCTGCAGTTCCAGGAGAGGATCTCACCAGAATGCCCACTGGCTTCCCCACTGCATTCCCCCCAGTGAAAATACTTCGAACAAGTCTCACACTGCAATCCACTACTCACGAACCTACGGCAAAGCCCACACTTCTCACTCATGGTAAAATTTTACAATTATTGAAACAAGAAAACAACTTTATCTAAGTTCCGCTACTACAATAAGAAGATGTTAAAAACTGACTAAAATTTTCACAAACTTGCTCTACAAGGGAAGTAACTACTATTATTGACAGTATTAATCAACAACAAATGAGAATATAACAAAATACTAACACAGAAAGAAAATCAAACGTCTAATGACAGTAACGAAACTGAAAGCAGTTCGCAAAAATTTCTTCTGAAGTTATTTCACCGGAAAACACCAAGAACACCGGTTGAAGACTACTAAAGTTCCTAAATAAACTACTATACACAAACAATTAATTAGTACTTAGCTTTAGATGCGCCGCTGCAGCTGCAACTGGTCGCATATTAACATCCATAAAACTGAAGTCAGGACCGAATGCACCCCTACATGAGTACAGCATCACAACAACGTTGACTGGTGAGTGTACTATGTTCAAAGATATGGAGGTCAGTAACCCTATACAACGTTATGTCTCCACAATCCTTAACACCTGGACCACCAAAACGAACATGTTCGACAATGTTCCTGGCCGCATTAAGTGTTCATCCTGCGTTGCCGAACATGCCTTTCGTTGGTCACAGTGTTACGGTGTGTGGGGGCATAACGTTGCGTGGACATATTTGAACACGGTACACTCACTAGTCACGTTATTGTGACACTGTTTCCCAATGAGCGTCTTTTCAGGAATGCATTAGACCCTGACTTATTTTTAGGCTCTGTACCTCATTCGGTGAAACCGGAACCCTTATAAGATCACTTTGTTGTCTGCCTGTCTGTCTGTCTGTTCGACTGTTGGTGTTTATGTCTAATACTAGGGTCTACGGCGCCTTGACAGACCAAATAATTACGCTCCTAAGTGAATGCAATCAAAATACACGGAAGCGGCAAAGAAAGTGGTGTAGGTATTCAGATACATAGATATGTAAACAGGCAGAATATGGCACTGCGGTCGGCAACAACTATATATGACGACAAGTATCTGGCGCAGTTTTAAATCGGTTACTCCTGCTAAAATGGCAGGTTATCAAGATTTAAGTGAGTTTGAACGTGGTGTTATAGTCGGGGCACGAGCGATGGGTTACAGCATCTTCGAGGTAGCGATGAAGTCGGGATTTTCCCGTACGACCATTTCACGAGTGTACCATGAATATCAAGAATCCGGTAAAACATCAAATCTCCGACATCACTTCGGCCGGGAAACAATCCTGCAAGAACGGTACCAATGACGACTGAAAAGAATCATTCAACGTGACAGCAGTGAAACCCTTCCGCAAATTCCCGCAGATACCAGTGCTGGGCCATCAACTAGTGTCAGCGTGCGAACCATTCGACGAAACATCATCTATATGGACCTTCGGAGCCGAAGGCCCACTCGTGAACCCTTGAAGACTGCACGACACAAAGCTATGCGCCTCGCTTGGGCCCGTCAACACCGACGTTGGACTGTTTATGACTGGAAACAGTCGGACGAGTCTCATTTCAAATTATATCGAGCGGATGGACGTGTTCGGGTATGGAGACAACCTCATGAATTCATGGACCCTGCATGTCAGCAGAGGACTGTTCAAGCTGGTGGAGGCTCTGTAATGTTGTGGGGCGTATGCAGTTGGAGTGATATGGGGCCCCTGAAACGTCTAGGTACGACTCTGACTGGTGACACGTACGTAAGCATCCTGTCTGATCAGCTGCATCCATTCGTGTCCATTGTGTATGCCGACGGATTTGAGCACTTCCAGCAGGCAATGCGGCATCCTACACGTCCAGAATTGTTACAGAGTGGCACCAGGAACACTCTTCTGAGGTTAAAGACTTCCGCTGGCCACCAAACTGCCCAGACATGAACATTATTGAGCATATCTGGGATGCCGTGCAACGGGCTGTTCAGAAGACCTCTCCACCCCCTCGTATTCTTACGGATTTATGGAGAGCCTTGCAGGATTCATGGTGTTATTTCCCTCCAGCACTACTCCAGACACTAGTCGAGTCAATGCCATGTCATGTTGCGGCACTTCTACGTGCTCGCGGGGGCCCACACTAGTACACCTGCCTAGGTGTACCAGTTTCTTTGGCTCTTCAGTGTATATGCCCATATACACTCCTGGAAATGGAAAAAAGAACACATTGACACCGGTGTGTCAGACCCACCATACTTGCTCCGGACACTGCGAGAGGGCTGTACAAGCAATGATCACACGCACGGCACAGCGGACACACCAGGAACCGCGGTGTTGGCCGTCGAATAGCGCTAGCTGCGCAGCATTTGTGCACCGCCGCCGTCAGTGTCAGCCAGTTTGCCGTGGCATACGGAGCTCCATCGCAGTCTTTAACACTGGTAGCATGCCGCGACAGCGTGGACGTGAACCGTATGTGCAGTTGACGGACTTTGAGCGAGGGCGTATAGTGGGCATGCGGGCGGCCGGGTGGACGTACCGCCGAATTGCTCAACACGTGGGGCGTGAGGTCTCCACAGTACATCGATGTTGTCGCCAGTGGTCGGCGGAAGGTGCACGTGCCCGTCGACCTGGGACCGGACCGCAGCGACGCACGGATGCACGCCAAGACCGTAGGATCCTACGCAGTGCCGTAGGGGACCGCACCGCCACTTCCCAGCAAATTAGGGACACTGTTGCTCCTGGGGTATCGGCGAGGACCATTCGCAACCGTCTCCATGAAGCTGGGCTACGGTCCCGCACACCGTTAGGCCGTCTTCCGCTCACGCCCCAACATCGTGCAGCCCGCCTCCAGTGGTGTCGCGACAGGCGTGAATGGAGGGACGAATGGAGACGTGTCGTCTTCAGCGATGAGAGTCGCTTCTGCCTTGGTGCCAATGATGGTCGTATGCGTGTTTGGCGCCGTGCAGGTGCGCGCCACAATCAGGACTGCATACGACCGAGGCACACAGGGCCAACACCCGGCATCATGGTGTGGGGAGCGATCTCCTACACTGGCCGTACACCACTGGTGATCGTCGAGGGGACACTGAATAGTGCACGGTACATCCAAACCGTCATCGAACCCATCGTTCTACCATTCCTAGACCGGCAAGGGAACTTGCTGTTCCAACAGGACAATGCACGTCCGCATGTATCCCGTGCCACCCAACGTGCTCTAGAAGGTGTAAGTCAACTACCCTGGCCAGCAAGATCTCCGGATCTGTCCCCCATTGAGCATGTTTGGGACTGGATGAAGCGTCGTCTCACGCGGTCTGCACGTCCAGCACGAACGCTGGTCCAACTGAGGCGCCAGGTGGAAATGGCATGGCAAGCCGTTCCACGGGACTACATCCAGCATCTCTACGATCGTCTCCATGGGAGAATAGCAGCCTGCATTGCTGCGAAAGGTGGATATACACTGTACTAGTGCCGACATTGTGCATGCTCTGTTGCCTGTGCTATGTGCCTGTGGTTCTGTCAGTGTGATCATGTGATGTATCTGACCCCAGGAATGTGTCAATAAAGTTTCCCCTTCCTGGGACAATGAATTCACGGTGTTCTTATTTCAATTTCCAGGAGTGTATATTTCATACACCGACGAAGGACAGAAACGTAACACTAAGAAGAAGTTGTGCGACATAAATAAAAGTTGGTAGACGTGTTTCTATATCTGAAAGATGATGTCATACAGACTTCGCACTAGTCGCAAAGGAGTCGCACTAGAAGTGCCACTATAGGGATGCAAATCAGGTTTTCGTTAAGTAAACTCTAAAACGGATGTGAGCGTTAGTTACTTTTGAGACTGGACGTGGTGAGTTGATATTAGTTAAGAACGCCTTTAAGGCGACAAAGACGCCATTGTCAACATCTCACTGAGTTTGAACGATGTCGTGTAACATGGCTACGAGAAGCTGGATGTTGCTTCAGCAATGTTGCAGAAAAACTAGAGAGGAACATAGTCACTGTGCAAAATTGCTGCCATCGGCGGCCACGAGAACATGCGGTCGCAAGAAGACGAGACTACAGACGGCGATTCTTCACCTACATATCACGAGTTATTATTTTGTGGAAAAAGAACTGTTTAATAATTCATACTGCACTGACTGGACACAAAACAGCTGTTTCACATCAAACTGATACTCTTGGTACAACTCATGAGGATTTTCAGAACTCCAATGTCATTTTTTCTACGAGTTCACCTGCCTTAATAAATACAGCTAAGCTTCAGTTGAAAAAAGTGGTAAATAGTGCAACGAATGTCTCTAACTTCTCGTCATGGGCTCTCCTAATTCATCTCAAACTGATGCGCCATGTGCCTCAGCACAGTCCGAGGAGCGAGCCAGGGCATACATGATGATGAGACCCTACCATCCCGGTTACCGCGCAACGTTAGGCACAGAGCTAGACATAAAACGCTAGAGAACTATTTCCTGTTAGTCTAACTACCAGTTATTGCCATTAGTTTCCATAAGACACGGAGACATCGCAAAATCTGTGGCTACACACAGAATGATATAAAAATTTAATACACTACTACCAGAATAAGGGAACATGAAACTTTCGGATCTCATTCGCTCCACATTTCACTCCTGTCTAGAGACTGTATGTGTAAGATGATGCCACAAAGACAGTCAAGCCCAGATATATCCAGAACGAGTAAATACACTCCTGGAAATTGAAATAAGAACACCGTGAATTCATTGTCCCAGGAAGGGGAAACTTTATTGACACATTCCTGGGGTCAGATACATCACATGATCACACTGACAGAACCACAGGCACATAGACACAGGCAACAGAGCATGCACAATGTCGGCACTAGTACAGTGTATATCCACCTTTCGCAGCCATGCAGGCTGCTATTCTCCCATGGAGACGATCGTAGAGATGCTGGATGTAGTCCTGTGGAACGGCTTGCCATGCCATTTCCACCTGGCGCCTCAGTTGGACCAGCGTTCGTGCTGGACGTGCAGACCGCGTGAGACGACGCTTCATCCAGTCCCAAACATGCTCAATGGGGGACAGATCCGGAGATCTTGCTGGCCAGGGTAGTTGACTTACACCTTCTAGAGCACGTTGGGTGGCACGGGATACATGCGGACGTGCATTGTCCTGTTGGAACAGCAAGTTCCCTTGCCGGTCTAGGAATGGTAGAACGATGGGTTCGATGACGGTTTGGATGTACCGTGCACTATTCAGTGTCCCCTCGACGATCACCAGTGGTGTACGGCCAGTGTAGGAGATCGCTCCCCACACCATGATGCCGGGTGTTGGCCCTGTGTGCCTCGGTCGTATGCAGTCCTGATTGTGGCGCGCACCTGCACGGCGCCAAACACGCATACGACCATCATTGGCACCAAGGCAGAAGCGACTCTCATCGCTGAAGACGACACGTCTCCATTCGTCCCTCCATTCACGCCTGTCGCGACACCACTGGAGGCGGGCTGCACGATGTTGGGGCGTGAGCGGAAGACGGCCTAACGGTGTGCGGGACCGTAGCCCAGCTTCATGGAGACGGTTGCGAATGGTCCTCGCCGATACCCCAGGAGCAACAGTGTCCCTAATTTGCTGGGAAGTGGCGGTGCGGTCCCCTACGGCACTGCGTAGGATCCTACGGTCTTGGCGTGCATCCGTGCGTCGCTGCGGTCCGGTCCCAGGTCGACGGGCACGTGCACCTTCCGCCGACCACTGGCGACAACATCGATGTACTGTGGAGACCTCACGCCCCACGTGTTGAGCAATTCGGCGGTACGTCCACCCGGCCTCCCGCATGCCCACTATACGCCCTCACTCAAAGTCCGTCAACTGCACATACGGTTCACGTCCACGCTGTCGCGGCATGCTACCAGTGTTAAAGACTGCGATGGAGCTCCGTATGCCACGGCAAACTGGCTGACACTGACGGCGGCGGTGCACAAATGCTGCGCAGCTAGCGCCATTCGACGGCCAACACCGCGGTTCCTGGTAGGTCGGCTGTGCCGTGCGTGTGATCATTGCTTGTACAGCCCTCTCGCAGTTTCCGGAGCAAGTATGGTGGGTCTGACACACCGGTGTCAATGTGTTCTTTTTTCCATTTCCAGGAGTGTATAACAAAGTGCAGTTTTCGCTCAGTTATAGCGGACAATGTGATGGATTCCTTACGTTCACTGCCGCATTTCGAGGCTGACCTTGTTTTCTTTGATGGAACTTGCACACTTTCTTATGTGGCATTGTATAAGCGCCTTCGAATAGGGTTTCAGTTACGTAACATTTGTGGAACTTGATCAAAATGGTTCAAATGGCTCTGAGCACTATGGGACTCAACTGCTGAGGTCATTAGTCCCCTAGAACTTAGAACTAGTTAAACCTAACTAACCTAAGGACATCACAAACATCCATGCCCGAGGCAGGATTCGAACCTGCGACCGTAGCGGTCTTGCGGTTCCAGACTGCAGCGCCTTTAACCGCACGGCCACTTCGGCCGGCCGGAACTTGATCAAATACACTAGTGTGCAAAACGTATGGACGAAAGGAACTTCCGCATGACGTGTCACCCCTCTTATCTCGATGAAACTTGGACCATACATAGAAAGAACTGCTACAGTATAGTACAGAAGGTAACTGAAAGATATACGGTGTGGCACGAACGGAAGTGAAACTTTCATTCCGAGACAATAATTACAGTGAAATCACAGCGATTCATGACGGTCCCGTGGACATTACATTATAAATAAAGTGTGTGATCAATAGAGATGGCGGTCAACCCTCTGCAACGTGCTTCCGTGCTGGTCACCAGATTGGTAAGGATTTCTTGTGACACGGCTTTCCGTTTCTCCGCCAGCGCTGCACACAGCTGTTGAATGGTCGTTGGTGCATATGAAATTGCCTCAATACGTGTCCCTAAAGCATTCCACACGTGGTCGGTAGGAATTAAATCGAGGGGACGGGAGGCCAGTCCATTTGCCGAAAACCTCTCCTTCCAAGAGCTCTTCCACCTGTGCAGTTTGATGCGGTCACGCATTGCTATTCATATGGAAACCGGCCAAGTGCGAGCAGAACTTGTGCTCTAAGAGTGCCGTACAAACTTTATTATGAATATAGGCAGTAATAATAATGTCGTTTGGTTCAATGGTCTGGTGCAAGTCTTTCTATTTGACGCCACTGAGGTGACCCGTGTGTCCGTAACCTACGCTAGTTATCCAAACGGGGGAAAGGGACCGCTCATTTTAGCGTGCAATAAGCAGTTTGAGTATTTCATTGCAGTCCATCCAAGTTGCTTATACAATTTTCTTTCACTACTGTTTCTAAACATTTACCCCGCAACAAGAATTCTGAATTGATTAAACCATAGATTTAGGTGCTAAAACATGTATAACAATTACAGACCATATGCGATGTTTAATCTTAAAACAGAACCAACTTTTTTACATCTTACTGGTACCGGTACTTCATAAAATTCAGCTTTTTCTGTTCTTTAGACGTAACATGTTTCAGAATGGGATGTAATGTATTAAATTCATACCACCTATTATTTGAGACATTTAATGAGAATTTTAGCGCCATGTTTCATACTACTTCCAATGTATCTAACCTATTTTATAACACCGTGATCTGAATAATTCAGCTTTGGTTTAAATACTTTCAAATACAGAGCTTTGAAGCCAGAGGGAGCGAACGGAACCTCAAAATTCAAGGATATAGGCGGTCATGACCGTTTCCTGTTCGTATCAATTTCAAGATGTTTTGTTTCTGCCGATAACTGTGTGTCTTTCATAGCTGCCATTGTCTTGATCTTCCACACAATTGCATTCTCTGATACTTTTCACTCTCCCATACCTTCGAGGCAAATTAACTGTAAATCTAACGTATTTTGGGATATTATAATTTTAACTTCCATCATCAGACCCAGAAGAGTAGGTCAGAATTTTGATTTCAGAACAATTTTCTCCTCTATCCTGGTTCGTCCTACTTCTCTGCAAGAGCAACAGCTCTGAATGGCAATGAGATATCGTTCGTCGTACGGTACCTCATTATCTCCAGTTCTCCATCAGGTGGAATGAAGCTGATGCAATGTTCCGTTTCAGATTCTGATTTACTTCACACACTAATTAAACCTGACGATCTTCTGTGACAACTACAGGCTTTCCCCAACGTGCTGGGTCGTCACCACTTGCAGTCAGACCTTTTCCTTTGGCCTCCGTGACAATTTTATTGTTGATACTACATTTACATTCTGGCATACCTAACAGGTCAGATTTCATGAGTACTTTGCCAGCAACTTGTACAAACACTACCAGATCTTGTGATGACATCAAAAGAATAACTTGTTAATCCACATCTAGGAACAGTTCATTCCTTCTATATATTATACCATCTCGGCACCTTCCAATCTGCCAAGTAATTTATCTCTGCTTGTTCTTCCTTAGCCTGAGGTTTTACTCCATATTGTGTAATGAATGTTTTCAGAACACCAGCATATGACGATAATCGGAGTCCAAGATTTCTTAAAGTTATTCATAAATGAGCAAAATGTTGTTCTCAATATTTTCGTTTGTAATATTTCCAAAATGTAACTTCATAACATCTGTTATCTTCAAGAGAAATTAGAACACCATAGAATCATTCACATTCTCACATTCTGCTTTTTTACAACTGCAACAGATGCTTTTGCTCTCTTAATGCGAAAGAACGATATTCTTGAGCACTATATTGGTCACCGGTGATCTGACTTGATGCCTGATATGTATAAAACTGAAGGGGAAAGCACTGACAGCATGTCGTCCAACGTCATTCTATAAACTCTACAGATCTGTACCTCACCTTTATGGTTATACACAAATAGCCCACCAATGTGTGGGCAGAGATACCAGCTTCATCGCTCTAAAAATGCAGTCTGACCGCCTTGCGTTACTACTCCATCGCTATTCAAATATGGTGCCCCCCCCCCCCCCCCCCCCCCAATCACCAGGTCAGACATATACAGGGTGTTACAAAAGGTACGGCCAAACTTTCAGGAAACATTCCTCACACACAAATAAAGAAAAGATGTTATGTGGACATGTGTCCGGAAACGCTTAATTTCCATGTTAGAGCTCATTTTAGTTTCGTCAGTATGTACTGTACTTCCCCGATTCACCGCCAGTTGGCCCAATTGAAGGAAGGTAATGTTGGCTTCGGTGCTTGTGTTGACATGCGACTCATTGCTCTATAGTACTAGCATCAAGCACATCAGTACGTAGCATCAACAGGTTAGTGTTCATCACGAACGTGGTTTTGCAGTCAGTGCAATGTTTACAAATGCGGGGTTGGCAGATGCCCATTTGACGTATGGATTAGCACGGGGCAATAGCCGTGGCGCCGTACGTTTGTATCGAGACAGATTTCCAGAACGAAGGTGTCCCGACAGGAAGACGTTCGTAGCTATTGATCGGCGTCTTAGGGAGCACGGAACATTCCAGCCTATGACTCGCGTCTGGGGAAGACCTAGAACGACGAGGATACCTGCAATGGACGAGGCAATTCTTCGTGCAGTTGACGATAACCCTAATGTAAGCGTCAGAGAAGTTGCTGCTGTACAAGGTAACGTTGACCACGTCACTGTATGGAGAGTGCTACGGGAGAACCAGTTGCTTCCGTACCATGTAAAGCGTGTGCAGGCACTATCAGCAGCTGATTGGCCTCCACGGGTACACTTCTGCGTATGGTTTGTAACAACACCAACGCTATTCTATTGTACCTATAATAATTTTTTCTTCTGATTTTCGATAAATTAGTGTAAGCGATGTTCTGATTTCATTTCTTTTTTCTTTTCATGTCATTATGTTAAAGAAACTGTAAACAATTTTCGATGTGAAAATTAATATTTATGTCAAATTTCAAGCAATGTTATAACAAAATGGAAATGTAAGAAATGTTGAAACTGTTGTAAGATGTTAAACTTGTACTTGTGCGTCTGGTCCATACGTAGGCAATGTATTAGGTAGGATATGTGGAATGTAAAACCTTTGGGGAATACCCTGTCTGTAGGGGAGCGGTAAAAGGTGAATGACAGGCGAGCGCGGGAAAATGCACACGGGCGCGGCACGGCATAACGGGCTCAGCATCAGTAGTAGTCGGAGTTGGGCATCGGTCTGAGAAACACGTTTCGGATCGAGGAGGCTATCCTGGAAAACGTGATTTCGTTGAGCCTCGGATGAGCCGTTTCCGTCGACTATACAGCTCGGCTATAGTCCATAGGCACTAAATGGGAAAGTATTGCGACGCTATGAAGAAGTAAAGTGCCGATAATTCAACAGCCATTGCCGTGATTGTATGTGTGCTCCGCACCTCGCCATCTCGCCGCCTGCCGACCGCCGCATCGATACGAACAGGTTGAATCTTTTAGTACTGTATTCGTGTGGACCAGTGTTACTTTTGTTCCTGACTGTTCAATAACAAGTTAACTTTTACCATAACTGTTCTATCATTTAATTTTCCTCATCACAAACCTAGACAGGGTCCTTTCCACATGTTGTGCAACCCGAGTGTCCCGAGCGGAAGATTTAAAGTTTATGTTGATAATAATTACCTGCAGACCTATCTGAGTTAGAATGATGTTTAAGGAACTTTGTTGTTAATAAAATAATAACTCAGGTCTGACAAAGTTTGAAGACAATGTTGAAATTGGTTTAGTAATGAAGTTCAATTAATTTGAGACAAAAATAATGGTAGTTAAATGAGCAGAAAATAAGACAAAAAGAATAGTAACTCATATATTGGAAATCTTGAGTGCTTAACTATTTAGGTAATCAAAAATTTCAGTACAGTGATCATAACAGTTTCAGCCCCCCCCCCCCTTTTCTTTTCTATTCATTTGAATTCTGAAGTGTACTGAACTGATTTGACCAGCAAAGTTAAAGTCAATATAAAACTTAAATTTATCAATGTTTTACCTTTTTAAAATTGACATTGTATGTGTGTTTAGAAAGTGCTGTTTCTAGGGTAACCTATGCCCGATTTCACTCAGATCAATAGACAATACGAATTTTGTAGTAAACATTATAGTGTATTGTTGTGTATTTATAGCTTGTCCATATTAGTACAGAAAGTGAAAATATTAGTTCAGTAGATTTTCTGGTTCTAAAACTTACCATATAATGCAGTGTTACTACGTGTTGTTGTGCTTGAACGTAATCCCTCTTGTACAGGGAAGAAACTCAGTTAATGCCTAATTAGGCTGGCGACCGTATTATTAACAATTGGTAGCATCTGCTGTGTTGTTTCTTGTCCGTCCTAATGTGTAGTTGCACTTTAGGCTTGCTTGACGTGTCATTGTACACTCCTGGAAATTGAAATAAGAACACCGTGAATTCATTGTCCCAGGAAGGGGAAACTTTATTGACACATTCCTGGGGTCAGATACATCACATGATCACACTGACAGAACCACAGGCACATAGACACAGGCAACAGAGCATGCACAATGTCGGCACTAGTACAGTGTATATCCACCTTTCGCAGCAATGCAGGCTGCTATTCTCCCATGGAGACGATCGTAGAGATGCTGGATGTAGTCCTGTGGAACGGCTTGCCATGCCATTTCCACCTGGCGCCTCAGTTGGACCAGCGTTCGTGCTGGACGTGCAGACCGCGTGAGACGACGCTTCATCCAGTCCCAAACATGCTCAATGGGGGACAGATCCGGAGATCTTGCTGGCCAGGGTAGTTGACTTACACCTTCTAGAGCACGTTGGGTGGCACGGGATACATGCGGACGTGCATTGTCCTGTTGGAACAGCAAGTTCCCTTGCCGGTCTAGGAATGGTAGAACGATGGGTTCGATGACGGTTTGGATGTACCGTGCACTATTCAGTGTCCCCTCGACGATCACTAGTGGTGTACGGCCAGTGTAGGAGATCGCTCCCCACACCATGATGCCGGGTGTTGGCCCTGTGTGCCTCGGTCGTATGCAGTCCTGATTGTGGCGCTCACCTGCACGGCGCCAAACACGCATACGACCATCATTGGCACCAAGGCAGAAGCGACTCTCATCGCTGAAGACGACACGTCTCCATTCGTCCCTCCATTCACGCCTGTCGCGACACCACTGGAGGCGGGCTGCACGATGTTGGGGCGTGAGCGGAAGACGGCCTAACGGTGTGCGGGACCGTAGCCCAGCTTCATGGAGACGGTTGCGAATGGTCCTCGCCGATACCCCAGGAGCAACAGTGTCCCTAATTTGCTGGGAAGTGGCGGTGCGGTCCCCTACGGCACTGCGTAGGATCCTACGGTCTTGGCGTGCATCCGTGCGTCGCTGCGGTCCGGTCCCAGGTCGACGGGCACGTGCACCTTCCGCCGACCACTGGCGACAACATCGATGTACTGTGGAGACCTCACGCCCCACGTGTTGAGCAATTCGGCGGTACGTCCACCCGGCCTCCCGCATGCCCACTATACGCCCTCGCTCAAAGTCCGTCAACTGCACATACGGTTCACGTCCACGCTGTCGCGGCATGCTACCAGTGTTAAAGACTGCGATGGAGCTCCGTATGCCACGGCAAACTGGCTGACACTGACGGCGGCGGTGCACAAATGCTGCGCAGCTAGCGCCATTCGACGGCCAACACCGCGGTTCCTGGTGTGTCCGCTGTGCCGTGCGTGTGGTCATTGCTTGTACAGCCCTCTCGCAGTGTCCGGAGCAAGTATGGTGGGTCTGACACACCGGTGTCAATGTGTTCTTTTTTCCATTTCCAGGAGTGTATTTACTGAGTGAGTGTAAGTCTGATTTTGCCTCCATTCAGGTACACGCGGTCAACATATTTACCAAAATCCTTTCTTATAAGGGAGGCCCGTCAACTTACTATAGTACAGGCTTTATAAAGTTAACGTACGCAAGAGCGTAGTCGTTACAGGTTCATCCAACAACGTGTCAATCCTCATTTCAGTGCAAATGTTCTCTTTACGGATGAGGCTTCATTCCAACGTGATCAAATTGTAAATTTTCACAATCAACATGTGTGGGCTGACGAGAATCCGCACGCAATTGTGCAATCACGTCATCAACGCAGATTTTCTGTGAACGTTTGGGCAGGCATTGTTCGTGATGTCTTGATTGGGCTCCATGTTCTCCCACCTACGGTCAATGGAGCACGTTATCATGATTTCATACGGGATACTCTACCTCATGATTTCATACGGGATACTCTACCTGTGCTGCTAGAACATGTGCCTCTACAAGTACGACACAACATGTGGTTCATGCACGATGGAGCTCCTGCACATTTCAGTCGAAGTGTTCGTATGCTTCTCAACAACAGATTCGGTGAGCGATGGATTGGTAGAGGCGGACAAATTCCATGGCCTCCACGCTCTCCTGACCTCAACCCTCTTGACTTTCATTTATGGGGGCATTTGAGAGCTCTTGTCTACGCAACCCCGGTACCAAATGTAGAGACTCTTTGTGCTCGTATTGTGGACGACTTTGATACAATACGCTATTCTCCAGGGCTGCATCAGCGCATCAGGGATTCCATGCGACGGAGGGTGGATGCATGTATTCTCGCTAACGGAGGACATTTTGAACCTTTCCTGTAACAAAGTGTTTGAAGTCACACTGGTACGTTCTGTTGCTGTATGTTTCTATCCCATGATTAATGTGATTTGAAGAGAAGTAATAAAATGAGCTGCAACATGGAAAGTAAGCGTTTCCGGACACATGTCCACATAACATATTTTCTTTATTTGTGTGTGAGGAATGTTTCCTGAAAGTTTGGCCGTACCTTTTTGTAACACCCTGTATAGTGTTAGTTCATCTATAGGTTTTGATTCACTGAGTTTCCGAGTTTTAAAATACACTGACAGAAAAAAATCGTAACACCAAAATGTAATTAAGGTAGAGTATTTGTAACCGCGAGATAAGACACTGCAAGTGTGAAATGATGTTACATTAGTAACCAGTGTAAGAACCAGAATGTCGTATGCAAACATGGAAAAGGGCATGCATTGTGTTGTACAGGTGCTGGATATCAATTTGTGAGATAGAGGTCCATGCCTGTTGCACTCGGTCTGTCAGTACAGGGGCAGTTAATCCTGTTTGTGGATGGTGCTGGAGTTTTCGTCCGATGACGTCCCATATGCGCTCGACAGGAGACGGATCTGCTAATCGAGCAGGCCAAGGCTGCTGGTATGTGGGCGGGCGTTATCCGTTGGAAAGCAAAAAAAAAAAAAAAATGGTTCAAATGGCTCTGAGCACTATGGGACTTAACATCTGTGGTCATCAGTCCCCTAGAACTTAGAACTACTTAAACCTAACTAACCTAAAGACGTCACACACATCCATGCCCGAGGCAGGATTCGAACCTGCGACCGTTGGAAAGCACCCCCTGGAATGTTGTTCATGAATCGCAGCACAACAGGTCGAATCATGAGGTTTACGTACAAATCTGCAGTCAACGTAGGTGCGATAACCACGAGATTGCCCGCGCTGTCATACTAAACGGCACCCTAGAGCATAACTCCAGGTTGCAAATCCAGTCTGTCTACATGCTAGGTCTTCAATTGGCTTCCTTCTAACCAACATGCGGCCATAACGGCGCCGAATTCATCAGAAAACACAACAGACCTCCACCCTGCCCTCTAATTAGCTCTCGCTTAATACCATTGAAGCTGCAAATCGCATTGATTTGAGGTCCTTGGAATGATGCTACAGGGCGTCTGGCTCAGAGCTGTCCTTGAAGTAACCGATTTGTAACAGATCATTGTGTAACTGTGGTGCCAACTGCTGCAGATGCAGCGCAATGAGCCAGAGCCATGCGCCGAATACAATGGTCTTCCCTCATTGTAGTGCCACGTGGCCGTCAGGAGCCCTGGTTCTTGCGATCGTACATTACTGTGACCACCGCTGCCAGCAGTCACGTACAGTGACTACATTCCCGTCAAGTCTTTCTGCAGTAGTGCAGAAGAAGCGTCCATCTTCTTGTAACCCTGTTACACGACCTCGTTCAAACTCAGTGAGGTGTTGATGATGGCGGATTTGTCGTCTGAAAGGCATTCTTGAGTAACATCATCTCATCACGTTCAGTATCAAAGGTAACTAATGGTCACGACCGTTCCAGCGTGTATTTGAAGCGAACCTCTTATGCGACTGGCGCGAAATCTGAATAGGCATCAAGTTTCATATGTACGCTGAAGCGTCAAACAAACGTATAGGCAGGCTTATTGAAATTCATAGCTATGTGAACAGGCAGAATACGGCTCTACGGTCGGCAACGCCTGTATAAGACAAGAAGTGTCTGGCACAGTTTTCAGTTCAGTCTATAGCGTGATGTCAACGCGAGCAAACCGTGCAGCGCGCATGCAGGAGGGGGTCGATCGCCGGTCGGCGGGGTCTGCCCGCCTCAGGCCCCATCGGCCACTCCACTTATGGTGACTTCGGCACCTGCAGGTGGACATCGGAGGGAGACACAGGCTATGGACATGGTTTATGAAAGTTCAACGTTTCACTCGAGCGGAGCTGTGTAACCGCCTGGCGCCGCAGTGACGACAGAACAACACGCCCAACTGACACCAACAGCCGCTTCTACCGGTAAACAAGAGCTTTCGCGGAAGCCGTCGGTGCCGCGCAAAACTGAAACCCTCAGGGACGAAGAAAACTCGTACCCACCGCGTGGTAGCGTCCTTCATGACGAACCTGATGTGGACCACGACAGCACAACACCGCTAGAATTCGGTGAGAACATGGAATTGATGGACCAAGAGCCACCGGAAAGAGACAACAGCTTTGCAGAAACGTATGACTTCGTCCTAGTGCGACACAAACGGCAGTATCGGAGAAACTCGAAAGAAGACGCGAAGCCTCAGAAAGGACGAGCTGAGACGATTGAGACTACCAGTAGGTTCACACCTATTACCCCCAGAGATGACAACAAAGACGACTCCACGCATGCACGAAACCTTGAACTAGGAACGTTGAAACAACAAAGCCGCTGCTGCATCTGACGCAGAGAAACAAACACGTGTTCCACCAGTGCCGATTTATTATACTGGCCAGTATGTGGAACTGAATAATGCGCTACAACAACAACTCTCCGGAACCCTGAAGGCCATCTTCCAGAAGGAGCAGATTAAATACCGTTTCGAGTCCTTTGAGGATCAAAAAAAGGCTCTGAAATTTTTTGAGACCTACGACTTGCCACACTTCAAACATCAACCACTGGAGGAAAAGGAACTTAAGGTGGTGATCAAACGACTGCCTGCACAGGTCACAGAACGTCAACTCCATGAAGCATTAAGTGAAAAAGGATTCCCCCACCCAAAGGTACATCAGTATAAAAGGAGAGAAGGAGATCAAGTCATCGGTGAGTAACTTAGGCTGCTCACGTACTGTGTCAGCCTTCCTCAGACAACCATAAAATCTACGACATCCGGTACCTTCTCTATACGAGAGTGCGCATTGAAGATTATCAGTCCAAGGATGGGGCGAAACACTGCAAAAACTGTCAACGCTTCGAGCATATGGCAAATTATTGCCGGATGCCACCCCGCCGCGTGAAGTGCGATGGAGACCATCAAACCAAAGACTGCAGCCTGCCCTGCACTTCCAAAGCAAAATGTGCTAAATGTGACAAAGACCACTGTGCCTCGTGGCGCGGCTGAGAAAAATACGAGGCACTCCTCCGGAAATATAAAAGTCCAGTCGCAACAGCAGGCCAAGAACCCGATGGTGAAGATCGTTCACCAATCGACAACGCCAGCGACGACTAGCAAGATGGACTGTGAGGCATCAGAACAACAGCCATCCGGATAGCACCAAATATCAGCTACCCTACAGAGGACCCTGAGGCGACGGATTTCACGACCCTATATAGACACACTGTCGCCTAGGAGAGACCAACCTGCAACATCTGCGTCTACTACAGCCACCCTAGGCACCTTGACACCAACCGTATTGGACATCGCAGCCCTCCTCGTACAACTTCAACAAAAACTGACAGGAATCCTCACGCTGGTGGAAGGAATGATCTTAGGCGTTTACCGCTCCTTAAGCAATGGATAACGGCCGCAGAAGAAGACACCTCCGACTCTGCATTTGGAATGCCAACGGAGCAAGACGTAAACAAACTGAACTGAACGAATTTTTCAGTCGGCACAGGTTGGACATAGTTCTGATATCGGAAACGCACCTGACGGAGATGGCTAGTTTCAAATTACGCAACATGCATGTTTATAGGACGGACCGGGTTGGCTGGCCGGGGTGGCCGAGCGGTTCTAGGCGCTACAGTCTGGAACCGCGCGACCGCTACTGTCGCAGGTTCGAACCCTGCCGCGGTCATGGATGTGTGCGATGTCCTTAGGTTAGTTAGGTTTAAGTATTTCTAAGTTCTACTGGACTGGTGACCTCAGAAGTTAAGTCCCAGTGCTCAGAGCCATTTGAACTATTTTTGGACCGGGTTGGACAACGAGGTGGCGGAACTGCAGTGTTTGTCAAAAACACTATACGACATCATCAGGAGGATCTACCGCCCCTGGAATCACTGGCAGCCACAGCGATTACAATCTTCACGGCAATAGGAAACATAGCTCTGGTGGCAGCGTATCTTAGCCCCAAGAAACAGGTGGTGGTCAGAGATCTTCATGCTATTCGACCGATTTAATACAGTCTTGCTGGGAAGAAACCTTAACTCCAAACATGGTGCTTGGCATTCAAGGAGAGCCAACCGAAAGGGACAGCTACACTACGATCTAGAGAATGATCTTCAAGTCACCATCTATGGGCCACGCGAGCCGACACATGTCCCTAAGTTCACCGTCCAGAAGACTGACGTTCTCGATATAGCGATTGTTAAAAATATCGCTGCAAATCTAGAGCTCATGACCATCCAGGACCTGTCCTCTGATCATCTACCAGTTCTCTGACTTTTCGAGGGTGGCGGCCTCCCAGTACCACCTTCAAGCTCCAGAGCTGTTAATTGGAATCTCTTTGCGACATACCTCAACAATAACGTCCGACCGACCCAAGCCGTCTCCACATACCGGAAATTGGCATCACTGTGGCAACTTTGACAGCTAAAATCCAACTGGCAACAAGACGGGCAGCGAGTGATATCTTTCGTTATGAGCATCAATTTGAAACATTCCCTCCTCATCTCGTCGACATCAAACATCACCGGAATACTCAGAGAAAACGATGGCAACGATACAGACATCCAGAAGATAGACGGCTGATGCATCGTTTGTCCCGGGAGCTACGCAGCCGAGCTGAAGAATGGCGCCAAGACCTCTGGGAAACAAAGACGGACGAAATGTTTCTTCAGACTAGGGAAGAGTGGCAACTTGTCAGGGCACTACGCCAACCGAGACCACCAAAGCGAGTAATACGCGGCCCCGATGCCCTCATGTACGACTCTCTTGGCCAAGCTGAATTGTATGCTGACGTTTATGAACCATGACAGTTCGGCCCACACAGGGTGTACAGAACGCAAGGGAAGAGGGCCGTATCCGACAGCGAATCGCCGACTTCCGCCAACTCCCCACACAACAGAGGCCTGTTCTTAACGCTCCCGCTGCGGTTAGAAAATTCATCAGGCGGACGAACAACTCGGTGCCTGGCAATGACTCTGTGACGAACGCCGATCTTAAGTATCTTCTGAGAAAGGCCATCGTTCTCTTAACTCGAATTATTATCAGGTGCTTACTCAACGGCTACTTACCTGCAGACTGGAAGACGTTGAAGATGATTCCTATTCCCAAAAGAGGAAAAAACCCAACGTTGCCAGGCAAATACCGCCCGATTAGTCTGTTGTCCACACTCGGCAAAATATTGGAACGGGTACTGCTACAGCGTCTCAAAGACTATCTGGAGGAAAATAACATCATCCGCCATCAACAGTTTGGCTTCCAACCACGGTTATCGGCGGAGCTTCAGGTGCTTCAGATCACAGAATCCATACAACTCAACCTGAATAGACGGAACTCCACAGTTGGATTTTTCCTAGATACCGAAAAGGCATATGATCGGATGTGGCGTGACAAGCTTATAGTCAAACTAGTCGATCAAACCCGTCTCTCCGACTGTTACATCAAGCTGATTGATAGCTTTCTGCAGGTCAGGAGTCTGTTTGTACAAACAGATGGGAAGAAATCATCACTGCCCACAGGGAGCGGCGATATCGCCATACCTGTTTAATTTGTATATTAACGACATTCCCACCATTCAACACGTCACCGCCAGTCTGTACGCCGATGACACGGCCTTCCCTAGCCTCTGGAAGGAACATTGAGTAACTTGTCAACAGGATGTACCGACAACTTGTCGTCACCGAACAATGGGCAAAGAGCAATAAAATAACCCCAAACCTTACGAAAACTGCAGCAATACTGTTTACGAAGAAACGACCGGAACTGAGGACGCGACTTGCCATCAGTAGACAGTCAATACACTGGACTACGACGACGAAATACCTGGGAGTGATACTGGATAAAGGGATGACTTTTACGAGATAGAAAATGGAATACTATGAAGATAATTCGGGCACTCACGCCGTTTTTCACGAACAGGAATCTAAACCTGTCAACGAAATTAAAACTTTATAGAGCAGCGGTACAGCGCTCCCTGCTGTACGGCTCGACGTCTTGGGGAACAACGTGTGACTCTAATACACGCAGTTTGCTACCACTACAAAACAGGTGTTTGAAATGGAGCCTACGTACCCCAAGGTGGACAACGACGAGAGAAATGCACGAGCTGATTCGAGAGAAATACGTCGCTGAGAAGATAAAAGACCAGGCAACTCGTATTTTTCACAAATTACACGAGTATCGAGGATATGACCACCAACTTGCGAATGAAGGCCAGGCCCTACCACATCATTGGCACAAATCCAAGGTGCCTCGAGCCATTATTGCAACCCCAGAGGACCAACAAAGATGATGTAATCTCGTATTTTATATGTAAATAGTTACTGTCACTCAGTCGTACAACTACCTAACCAACACCTTCAAAGGTCTCAAGTCCCTTTGCAATCGAATACACGATAAAGTGAAACTATTCCTCACACCTTGCCACTCCAGAAGAAAAAATCGCCAAAGGCGATCATTCTTTGAACACAACATGCCAGAAAAAAAGAAAAAATACACAGCATCTAGGAGATAGCTATGAAGTACAGATTTTCCCGTACGACCATTTCACGAGTATACCACGAATATCAAGAATCAGGTAAAACATCAAATCTCCGACATCGCTGCGGCCGGAAGAAGTCCCTGCAAGAACGGGACCAACGACGATTAAAGAGAATCGTTCAACGAAACAGAAGTACAACCTTCCGCAAATTGCTGCAGATTTCAGTGCTGGGCCATCAACAAGTATCAGCGTGCGAACCATTCAATGAAATATAATCGATATGGGCTTTCGGAGCCGAAGACCCACTCGTGTGTCTTTGATGAATGCGCGACACAAACCATTACCTACCGCCAGGGCCCGCTAACGCTGACATTAGACTGTTGATGACTGGATACATGTTGTCTGGTCGGACGAGTCTCGTTTCAAATTGTATCGAGCGGATGGACGTTTACGGGAATGGAGACAACCTCATGAATCCATGGACCCTGCATGCCAGCAGGGAACTGTTCAAGCTGGTGGAGGCTCTGTAATGGTGTGGGGTGTGTGCAGTTGGAGTAATGTGAGACCCCTGATACAAATAGATACGACTCTGACAGGTGACACGTACGTAAGCATTCTGTCTGATCATCTGCATCCATTCGTGTCCATTGTGCATTCCGACGGACTTGAGCAATTCCAGCAGGACAATGCGGCATCCTACACGTCCGGAATTGCCACAGAATTGCTCCAGGAACACTCTTCTGAGTTTAAACACTTCCGCCGGCCACCAAGCTCCTCAGGCATGAACATTATTGAGCATATCTGGGATGCCTTGCAACGAGCTGTTCAGAACGTACTGTTACGGATTTATGGACAGCCGTGCAGGATTCATGGTGTTAATTCCCTCCATCACTACTTCAAACAGTAGTCGAATCCATGCCACGTCGTTGCGGCACATCTGCGTGATCGCGGTGGGCCCTACACAATATTGGGCAGGTGTACCAGTTTCGCTGACTCTTCAGTGTAGAACCATGCCTACCACCTGTCGTTCATGTCGCACAACTTCTTCTTAGTGTAAATTACAGCTTTGGTGTCAAACCTTTAACCCTCGAACGGGCGCGTCGATTTTCATAACACTAGCGAGCTCGTGGCGAACTTTGTACACGTGCAAAGAATAGCTGTTTTAATGCGACCAAGTTAAACACGTACGACCAGAAACATAGTATAATCTTAGTTTAATTCAACAACGATAAAATAAAGGTACATAATGTGCGCTAGAACACTGTTTACTTTAACAAGAATGACATAAACTTTCATTATATCACTCTGTTGACGCGGACAGATTTTATGCCACAGTGCTGACCCACTCGAAGCACTAAACAGCGCAGTTGCATCAGATCCTAGCCACCCGCTTATTATATTACTCATTATCTGACAGAGAACTGCTTCTCTGTGCCAATGTGTTGGTAGTCCGTAATGTGGGTCGTTTTCTTACACCGATCGTAAATTTTTTCTTACGTAGCTCGCTGTTTAAACCATATTACTGCCGCGCGGGATTAGCCGAGCGGTCTCAGGCGCTGCAATCATGGACTGTGCGGCTGGTCGCGGCAGAGGTTCGAGTCCTCCCTAGGGCATGGGTGTGAGTGTTTGTCCTTAGGATAATTTAGGTTAAGTAGTGTGTAAGCTTTGGGACTGATGACATTAGCAGTTAAGTCCCATAAGATTTCACACAAACCATATTACTGCTGCTCGCTTAGACGTAAACAACACTGTTTAACGCTGTGTTAGCTGAAGTAATAACGAAGGAAAAGGTATGGCTTTGTAATTTTGAAACAACACTGGAACGGTGCAAAACATTTTTATTTGCGTTTGGGGCACTTTCTACACAGGTGCGCCCGCTCAAGGTTCAACATGGACTTTTCATCAATAGTTGAGAACTGTAAGACGCGACATACTTAAAACATTTATACAGACTTACGGTTAAATTCTAAAGAGAGAAACTGCATTTTTAAGACTATCATAGAACGCCCCAGAGGGCATGCACCTGTCGGAGACTGGCTTCCCCGATTTGGTTCCCACACAATGCCGCGCTCAGTGCTTGAATCGCTCGTCAGTAAAATTTTGTACAAATTCGAGTAAATGGCTACATACACGACGTTGGTTAGAGGATGTATTTAGTCTTACGCGACGATCGATATACGCTGATGACCTTAAACATTAAGACCACCTGCATAATAACATGTTGGTGCACCTTTGGAACTTAGTGCGGTAGCGACTCTGCTTGGTATAAATTCGTGAAGTCATTGCTACGTTTCCGGAAATACCTAACTCCAGATGCCTACGCACAAGTCACGCAGTTTCTGTACACTACGAGCCGGTGGTTTGTGGGTGCAGAGCTAGCGCCTAGTGCCGCCCATGTTGATCCACTGGGATCGGAACAGGCGAATTTTGTGGACAAGACATCAACGTGAGCTCAGTGTCATGTCACTAGAACCACTATAACACGATTCTGACGTTGTGACACGGACAGGAATCCCGCTGGATGATGCCATCGCTGCCGGGAAAGACATCGATGTTTTCATTCCGCAGTAACGTTCACGGGAGACACAGGCTGCCGTGGTGACTTCTATTACTACCACAGGTCCCATGGAAACACAGGTGAATGAACCCCATACCATAATACTATCCCCATCCGGCCTGCGTCTGTGGTGCGGAACGTTTCTGGAGGAGCCGTTCTGTTTCCTGACGGCGTATCCGAACACGACCATCGATCTGATGGAACAAGAAACGTGATTTATCAATCCAGGTGGCACGTTTCCACTGATGCACTGTCCAGTCTCGAAGTTCTTCAGCATACTGCAGTCGTAACTGACAATATGGTTGGGTCAACATGGGAAAACGCAGGGGCCGTCTGCTGCGGAGTCCCGAGTTGAAAAATGTGCGTTGAATGGTGTGCTCTGAAACGCTTGTTCCTGGAGTAACGCTGTACTCAGTAGTTAGATCTGCCACAGATCGCTGCCTATCCTGCTGTAGAGAGCGGAAAAGCGTCCGAACTGCACATTCTGTGGTGAGGAGTGGCCATCCACCACCTTATCACGTTCTCGTGGCTGCACCATCGTTCAAGATGTTTCTATAAATGCTCATCACAGTAGCACCCGAGCCGGACGGATTGGCCGAGCGGTTCTAGGCACTTCAGTCTGGAGCCATTTGACCAGGGTCGCTGTTTCCGAGATCCTCGTTCCCAGGATGCAGGTCATAACAATCTTCTGCCATTTGTCGAAGTCGCTTATGACATTCGATCTCCATATTATCCATATTAGCGGCCGTAGGACAATACCCCATTCGTCACAGCTCCGACTGCCTACCAGAAAAATGAAGCACGCTGAGCATATAGTCAGATTTCAGTGAACTTCGTAAACGTACACCTCATCGCCGGGTATGTAAACGATTAGAGTTGCAATTCTCTGTGACAGATGGAACGGCCACCAGACTGGGTTGGTATTGTTCGTTTTTAGTACTGTTACCAGATTTAGTAGGGTATATAAGGGGCGTGAACAGAAGATCACTCTGAAGGATATAGAGAAGCCGCGTACTTGTGTGAGACAGCGTTATGAGCACGCCATGGTCATGGGAGACTCAGCACACACACTGGGGAGGAAATGGGCTGTGATATTTTTCAAAGGAGCCTTCGCAGGTTTTGTGTCAAATGTTTCAGGGGAAGAACGGGAAAACTACATCTGGTTGACAGGGCAAAGATTTAAACCGTAGTCCTCTTGAATTAAACTGCGTCGTCAAAACGACTGCACTACCTCTCTCGTTAATCATATGCTGGATTATGAGTTGACGCTGCAAAGCCTTCGCAGTACCCACAAGACAAAGGGCTAGCGGCTTATGTTAGCAGACGGCGCGCGTGGTTTCTCATGACACCGTCGTTACTCGGTCGTTTGCGTTTCCTTTCCATGGCGCAACAAAGGTCTGACGTAACTACGGCATGGACGTACTGTTATGTTTTCTCCTTGACTCCTCCGCGTTAAAGCAGATGACGCGCGAATGAATTTCAATAGCCTCTCTGCATAATCGAGTGTGGTAACTGCCGACTTCAGCCGCATCGTGGGTGTTATTGAACTTGACGATACTATAGCCACCGGCTAATGTTCGTCAACGGCATATTAAGCACCTGCTGTGTTGTACAAAGTAAATTTAAATACAGAAAAGAGTACAGCGAATAGATAATTATATTAAGTTACGCGAAAGGCAGATTAGAGTTTAATCTCCCTTCGACGACGATATCATCAGGGACGAAGAAGAGGCTTGGACAGGACAAGGTTGAATAACGATATCTGATTGTAGTTTTAAGGGAATACATCCGTCCAGGTACAAAACTGGTCCAATATTCCGTAGATTGATAAGTTCAACGGACAAAATATTTGCAACTCACAGGAGATTTCACTTTGGAACCGTGTATCTCCACCGCTGGAATTGATATCGGCCTCACTTCGGTGAGTAAAATAGTCCATATGGTTTTTCAGGTATAATATACCCAGCTGAATCCAGTCGTTGTTGATTACATCTGTTTGGACTTAAACTGTGGGAATGTTGGTTGTTTCAAACTTCCTGGCGACTTACAACAGAAGAAGGACTTATCCTCCAGGACAGCTGTTCAGCGAAGGTACAGAGAATAGCTGTGGCATCCTGTGGAAATTAGGGGCGACAGTGGTGGAAGTACAGCTTTGAAGTTCGGTCTTGAGCTGTGACTGGATAGCTCTATCGATAAGATCATTGTCCGTGAAAGGCGAGGTTCCGGGTTCGAGACAAATACCACACGCAGTTTTAAGCTCCAAGGAAGTTTCAGAGCCAGACATTTTACTAACATCGGGTGACATAGCGAGCCAGACGATGAGCCATAAGGTGCCTGAGTGTTCGTCACTCCAGGGACGGTCGTCGGCAGCGCTGTGAGCACAGATGTTGTCATCTTGGAAGACGGGAATATCCACAACCTATTCATTGTAAAGATATAGAAGTTGTTTTTTATGGTCTTGAATCCGAAGAGCGGTTTGACGCAGTTCTCCATTCTACTCTATATTGTGCAGACCTCTTCATCTCCGAATAACCACTGCAAGCTACATCCTTCGGAATTTGCTTACTGTATTCATCCCTTCGAATCCCTCAACGATTTTTACCCCCCTCACTTCCCTCCAGTACTAAACTGGTGATCCCTTCGTGTCTCAGAATGAGTCCAACAAACCGATCCTTTCTTCTAGTCAGGTTGCGCCACAAATTTCTTTTTCCTTCTGTAGCACCACATTTCAAAAACTTCTAATCTCTTCTTGTCTAAATTGTTCATCGTCCATGTTTCACTTCTATACATGACTACACTTCATGCAAATAATTTCAGGAAAGGCTTCCTGATACCTAAGTCTATATTCGATGTTAACAAACTTCTCTTCTTCAGAAACATTTTTCTGGCTGTTGCCACTCTAAATTTTATATCCACTTCGGCCTTCATCAGTTATTTTTCTGCCCAAATAGCAAAAGCCATCTATCACTTTAACTTTCTCGTTATCTAATCTAATTACCTCGGCATGACCTGATTTAATTTGACTACATTCCATTGTCCTTGTTCTGCTTTTGTTAATGATCACCTTATATCCTCCATTTAAGACCTTGTCCATTCCGTTCAACTGCTCTTCCAAGTCCTTTGCTGTCTTTGAGAGAGTTAAAATGTTATGAGAAACCTGAAAGACTTTCCAGAATGAGATTTTCACTCTGCAGCCGAGTGTGCACCGATATGAAACTTCCTGACACTTTAAAACTGTGTGCCAGACCGAGACTCGAACTCGGTCCTTTGCCTTTCGCCTGTAAGTGCTCTAGCATCTGAACTACCCAAGCACGACTCACGACCCGCCTTCACAGGTTTAATTCTACCAGTACCTCGTCTCCTACCTTCCATACTTCACAGAAGCTCTTCTGCGAACCTTGCAGAACTAGCACTCCTGGAAGAAAGGATATTGCAGAGACATGGCTTGGCCACAGCCTGGGAAATGTTTCCAGAATGAGATTTTCACTCGGCAACCGAGTGTGCATTAATATGCAACTTCCTGACGGATTAAAACTGTGTGCCATACCGAGACTCGAACTCGGGACCTTTGCCTTTCACGGGCAAGTGCTCTACCATCTGAGCTATCCAAGCACGACTCACGATCCACCTACTCTAAAAGTATTTATTTCTTCTCCAAGGACTTTAATTTCTTCTTTAAAGTTTTCTTTGGTTTCCTTTATTGCTTGCTCAGTATACAGACTGAAGAACATCGGTGATAGACTAAGATCCTGTCCCACTCCATTCTCAATCCCTGCTTCCCTTTCATGCCCCCTCCCCCGAATCTTATAATTGCCGCCTGATTTCTATAAAAGTTGCAAGTAATCATTCACTCCTCGCCGGCCGGTGTGGCCGAGCGGTTCGAGGCGCTTCAGTCTGGAACCGCGCGACCGCTACGGTCGCAGGTTCGAATCCTGCCTCGGGCATGGATGTGTGTGACGTCCTTAGCTTAGTTAGGTCTACGTAGTTCTAAGTTATGGGGGATTGATGACCTCAGATGTTAAGTCCCATAGTGCTCAGAGCCATTTTTGAACCATTCACTCCCTGTACTTTCCACTGCTGCTTCAGAATTTCAAAGAGGGTATTTCAGTAAACATTGTCAAAAGCTTACTCTAAGTCAATAAATGCTAAAAACGTAGCTTTTCCTTTCCTAAACCTGTCTTGTAAGATAAGTCGTAGGGTCACGTTCTGTAGGACCAAATTGAGGAGCAAATCTCCAAGGTCATGGAACGTGTCAGTACATGAAAGTACAACATAAAAGTAATAACACAAAAGAAATAAAATGCCAGAACAGTCCACGAGTGTAATGCCGGTCCTTAGTGACCAACGGGCACTATGGACACTATGGACCGGCAGTACACTCGTGGACTGTTCGAGCAAGAAATACGCCGGGAGAAACTGAAGGACCACAAGAAATAAAATGTGTATGTACCCCAAAAAAAGTCAATCTATAAGTTTCAGTAAACGCAGTAAACAGTATAACGTAAGAATCAGCTTAATTTGTGAAGGGATTCCTCAACAGAATAGAAGGAGTGACGCATGAGGAATCTCTTATGTTTCGATTTGAAAGTGCGCGGATTACTGCCAAGATTCTTGAATTTTTGTGGTAGCTTATTGAAAATGGATGCAGCAGTATACTGCACACCTTTCTGCACAAGTTAAGGAAGTCCGATCCAAATGCAGGTTGGATTTCTACGGGTATTAATTGAGTGAAAGCTGCTTATTCTTGGGAATAAGTTGATATTGTTAACAAGAAACGACAGTAAAGAATATATATATTGAGAGGCTAATGTCAAAATACCCAGACTAGTGAACAGGGGTTGACAAGAGGTTCGCGAAAACACCCCACTTATTGCCCGAACCGCCCATTTGTGAGCCAAAAATATCCTTTTATACTGGGAAGAGTTATCCCAAAATACAATACCAGCGGATGAAAATAAACAAAGTAGACTAATTTTCGTGTGGAACGATCACTCACTTCAGATACCGTTCGAATAGTAAAAATGGCAGCATTAAGTCTTTGAACAAGATCTTGAAAGTGGGTTTTCCACGACAGTTTAGTATCTATCTGAACACCTAGAAATTTGAACTGTTCAGTTTCACTAATCATACGCCCATTCTGTGAAACTAAAATGTCGGGTTTTGTTGATTTATGTGTTAGAAACTGTAAAAACTGCGTCTTACTGTGATTTATTGTTAGTTTATTTTCTACAAGCCATGAAATTATGTCATGAACTGCACTGTTTGAAACCGAGCCAATGTTTCACACAACATCCTTTATTACCAAGCTAGTGTAATCAGCAAACAGAAATATTTTACCGTTACCTGTAATACTAGAGGGCATATCATTTATATAAATAAGGAACAGGAGTGGCCCCAACATTGATCCCTGGGGCACCCCCTCATTTGAGCATACCGCACTCAGACCCCACATCACAGCTGTTCTCAACACTGAGAACAATGACCTTATGCTGTCTGTTGTTAAAGTAAGAGGTGAACCAGTTGTGAACTATTCCCCCTTATTCCGTAATAGTCCAACTTCTGGAGCAATATTTTGTGATCAACACAATTAAACGCCTTAGTTGCATAAAAAAATCGTAATATTGGCTTAAACAATTTATCTCCTTTAAGGTGTAAGTGGTAGCAGATGACAAACTGTGAAACAAATCAGTCACTGTAGAAACACAATACTTCAGAAAAACCACACCAGGTATGGATTCATAATTTTATGTGTTTTTTTCAAATATCTGCAATTATGATTTAAAAACTAATAGTTACATGCATACAAACAGCAAAGAACATTCTTTATCTTTAACAGCCATAAAATAAAAGCCCACTGAAGATGCTGCAACTGCAGTGAAACATGTTTGGGTTAAAAAACAAAATTGTGTTTTGCTAAAGGCGGACTCTGTCCAGAAACATATGTATTGTTAAAGCAATCACGGAAAAAGGGCTTCAACCTCAAGTTGATTGCTGTACATATATCTGATTTATCAGTAACGGAAATATTTTTACTACTAACTGATTTTATTTCGTCGACCTTGTGCTGCTGACTAGACACTTCCTTCACAGCTGACCATATGGTTTTAATTTTATCCTGTGAATTAGCTATTCTGTTTGCGCACTGCTCACTCTTTGCCTTCCTAATAACATTTTTAAGCGCCTGAGAATACTGTTTGTAATGGGCAACTGTAGTTTGATTGTGACTGCCTCTAACATTTTGATACAATTCCCGTTTTGTTCTACATGATATCCTAACCCCACCATTTAGCCACCCAGGCTGTCTTTTACTGCTAGTACCCCGTTTAGAACGTTCTAATGGAAAGCAACTCTCAAAGTGCATGAGAAAAGTGTTAAGGAAAGCATTATATTTGTCATCTGTGTTATCGGCACTATTAATATCCTGCCACTCTTGTTCCTTACCGAGGTTTAAGAACTCTCTATTGCTGTTAGATTAGCTTTCCTACTTGTTTGTAAGTATATGTGACATTTGTTTGCGTACAAAAGCCTTTTAATGTTAAAATTTGTGTGTCATGGTCTGGAAGGCCAGTCATCCTTTTACAAACAGGTGCCCGTCCAGTAATGAAGAATGAAGAGAAATATTGTCTATGGCTGTGTTACTTACCTTAGTTGGAAAAAACACAGTCTGCATCGGGTCATATGAATTTGGGAGATCTACCAACATCCTGATCGTTCCTGAAGTCGGTTTATACCAGTTTTTCCATTATTCTGTAAAGATGTTCGAGAGAGGGCAACAATGTTAAAATAAACATGACGATTCATGTTCACGGTAATCTGAATAAGTGTACCCAAGTCATGGTACGAAAAACATCTTCAAAACATGACAGCATCATCTGCACTATACCCTCCCACACATTGTGGGTTAAGCGCCTCATTGAACCGCCAGTACACTCAGCGAGTGTCAAAATCCTTAAAGAGGCACTATTGCGATTCGTCAGACCACACTCATGCCTTCAGTCTGCTACTATTCAGTTTCAGTGTCGTCTGGGAAACTGAGCATGTGGACCTTTATGCACCACTGTCAGCAGTGACCATTTGCATTGCATTCGATCCAAACGTACGTTGCATGCAGGTTCCCTTCCTAAGCAGCGTCAGTAGAGAAAATAGCAAATAATGTTTTTTAGGCGTTACTAATTGGCTTTACACAAATGAGCTACATTTAAACACTGAAAAAGAAAGGAAAAGGTAAGGTGCGCACATCGATGAAAACTTGAACTGGAAAACCATCTAATATACCAGCTAAAACGTTTAGGTCAGGCCATTTTTGACATATGAATAACTGCCTGTTTTGGAGATACAGATGTCAACAGGTCAACATATTTTACGTCTTTTCATTTACTGGTGTCGTATGGGATAATATTCTGAGGTAGTTAACCGAGCGAGGTGGCGCAGTGGTAGCACACTGGACTCGCATTAGGGAGGACGCCGGTTCAATCCCGCGTCCGGCCACCCTGATTTAGGTTTTCCGTGATTTCCCTAAATCGCTCCAGGCAAATGCTGGGATGGTTCCTTTGAAAGGGCACGGCCGATTTCCTTCCCCATCCTTCCCTAATCCGATGAGACCGATGACCTCGCTGTTTGGTCTCTTCCCCCAAACAACCCAACCCTCTGAGGTAGATCCTAAGTATACGCAAGAATTATTCCTTGTACAGAAGGAACTAATTAGAATTAAGTGAAAGGTTGGCACACATATATCTTTTAGGCATATCTTTAAACTACTAGGAATATTAACCACAGTCTGTGGTACATTTATTTATTCATGAAATTCATTATGATCAATACATCTCATACAGAGATTAACAGAGTAAATTCACAAGTACAGCCCTAGAAGGAAAGAAAAATGATGCACATTATCCTTTCAAGAATCTAACTTTGGCACAGAAAGGATGAAATATTCAGCTATATAACTCTCTGACAATCTGCTTACCGAAATAAAAGGTCTGGCAGATAGCAGAAGTGTCTTCAAATGTAGATTGACCTTTCTTATTAACAATTTCTTGTATACGTAGAGCAGTCCTTGAATAGAAATAATTAGTTATATTTACAGAAAAAGCCTTTAAATGGCTTCCATGCAGCCAAATAAACATTTATTCGTCTTTTTATACGTATATAAGTGTGTGTATGTTCAAGGTTTGTTCTGTTGACACGTTCCACAACATAATGTTTATCGTGAATATGACCTATATGACAAGTAACTACGTTCACCTGCAGATATGGTGAAGTGTACATGAATTCACTGACAGCAGCAGTTGCTGATGACTTGAAGCCAATAGTCATTAACAAGCAGTGATAACGCTATCGAGTCATTGTCGGTTATGATGATTGTACGAGCACTCTTCTTAAGCCGTCTTCTACACGCCTACGAGTGGTACACTATATATTTTAGACACAGCGGACAGTCCACATTTATACACCAACAAATCGGGCAAGTTCATCTACAGTATGATAATAGACACGTCCAAACACGATAGCCCCTATCTGCCATTTGGCCACGTCTCCGCGTTGATCCCCCGTACTGTGTTAATTCCATACAAACGACTGGCACATACACACCTCTTCACTGTCGTGACTTTTGCCAGCTGTGCAGCGTTATTTGTCAGCCTGCCAGCATTTCTACGCCGAATTATAGCGCTCCACGGCGGCCAGTGTTCTCTTTTAATGGGTGATAACAATTAATATTTTGACATAGAGCTTATTTTGTTCTCTAACGGAGAGTACGGAACTGCAAAGAGTGCATTTAGGAAGTTCAGGAACACTGTATCAAGCTTTGCGCCGTTAATAATGCCTTTTGGATCTTATGAATGAAAAGAAGGAGCTGAGTTTCAGAATATGGCTATGTGAAAAATTAATTTTGATTTTTACAGAGGAGATTTCCAGGGTCAAAGATACAAAATAGTGCATAATTCTACAGGGTGTTTCACAATTCACGTTACACACTTGTAGAGGTTGTAGAGGCACTTAATTGAACTAGTTTTACGTAGGGACCCATGTCTGGAAACATCATACAACGACGTTTCAGAGCGTCAAAGTTACAGGCGTCAGCGCTTGTAAATGGATCTACACTGAAGAGCCAAAGAAACTGGTACACCTACCATATATCGTGTAGGGACCCTGCGAGCAAGCAGAAGTGCCGCAACACGACTTCGCATGCACTCGACTAATGTCTGAAGTAGTGCTGTAGGGAACGCATTCCATGAATCCTGCACGGTTGTCCATAAATCCGTAAGAGTACGAGGGGTGGAGAGCTTTTCTGGACAGCACATTGCAAAGCATCCCAAATATACTCAGAAATGTTCATGTCTGGGGAGTCTGGTAGCCAGCGGAAGTGTTCAAACTCAGAAGATTGTTCCTGGAGCCACTCTTTAGCAAATCTGGTCGTGTGGGGTGTCGCATGGTCCTGCTGGAACTGCCCAACTCCGTCCGAATGCACAACGGACATGAATGGATGCAGGTGATCAGGCAGGATGTTTAAGTACTGTACGTGTCACCTGTCAGAGTCGTATCTATACGTATCAGGGGTCTCATATCACTACAAATGCATACGCCCCACACCATTACAGAGCCTCCACCAGCTTGAACAGTTCCCTGCTAACATGCAGGGTCTATGGATTCATGAGGTTGTCTCCATACCCGTACACATCCATCCGCTCGATACAATTTGAAACGAGACTCGTTCGACCAGGCAACATTTTTCCAGTCATCAAAAGTCCAACGTCGGTGTTGATGGGCCCGGGAGAGGTGTGAAGCTTTGTGTCGTGCTTTCATCAAGTGTACACGTGTGGGCCTTCGGCTCCGAAAGCTCATATCGATGATATTTCGTTGAATGGTTCGCACGCTGACACTTGTTGATGGCCCAGCACTGAAATCTGCAGCAATATGCGGAAGGGTTGCTCTTTTGTCACGTTGAGCAATTCTCTTCAGTCTTTGTTGGTCTCGTTCTTGCAGAATCTTGCCCCGGTTGCAGTGATTTCGGAGATTTGATTTTTTACCGGATTCCTGATATTCACTGTAACTCGTGAAATGGATGTACGGGTAAATTCCCACCTCATCTCTACCTCGGAGAAGCTGTGTCCCATCGCTCGTGCGCCGACCATAACACCCCGTCCAAACTCACTTAAATCTTGATAACCCGCCATTGTAGCAGCAGTAACCGATCTAAAAACTATGTTATACATGTTGTCTTATATAGGCGTTGGCGACCGCAGCGCTGCATTCTGCCTGAATACGCATGCCTTTACCAGCTTCTTTGGCACTTCAGCGTAATTTTTGATGCATTGCATCGTGACACGAATACTGCAAAGTATTTAGTGTATATACAGGGTGATTCTGTGATGATATTACAAAATTTCTAGGACGATGGAGAATTAGAAATGTATTAATTTGAGGTAACCGTCAGTATACCGGAAACGAACGAATCGGAAGTTATAAGCGAAAACCATTCTGATACAGAGTGACAATTATTGAACTATATGAAATGAAGTTGTCATAACATCTGAACGATTTGCGTTAGGACGTCCAAGTTGCACTGATGGCCGAGGGGCATGATGGGAATTAGTATGCGCATGCATAAGCGCCTTGTTGTTGTCGGCCATTTTAATTTGGATGGGTTCGTCAATAAGCAAAATTGACTCTTTTTGGGGACTGAGAATCCGCATTTCGCGATCGAGACGTCTCTTCACCCTCAGCAGGTGACTGTGTGGAGTGCAATTTTCAGTTACGGAATAATTGGTGCGATGTTGCATGACAGCACGGTGACAAACGAATGATACGTGAAAGTTTTGGAAGATGATTTCATCCCCATTATCCAAAGTGAGCCTGATTTCGACAAGATGTGATTCATACAAGACGGAGCTCGACCCCATCGAAGAAGGAGGAACACTTTTGGGACCGCATTCTGGCTCTGAGGTACCCAGAGGCCACTGGTATGGGCCTCAATTGGCCGCCATATTCTCCGGATCTTAACATATGTGACTTTTAGTGGGGCTATATTAAAGACAAGGTGAACAGAAATAACCCCAAAAGCATTGTTGAGCTGAAAACAGCATTCAGGAGGTCATTGACAGCATCGATATTCCGACACTTCAGCGGGTGATGCAGAATTTCATCGCCAGTGAAGGCAGGCATAACGAACATGTCATAACCTTAATCCGAATATCTGTAGTGACCTTTACATGCTGAATAAAGTGTGTGCACGCCATAGTTTATAACTAATTTACGTTTTTTTCCATATAGTTAAATAATTGTCACCCTGTATCACTAAAGTATCTGATGAAGGGAAGTGGTCCATCAGTGGTGGCATGTTTGTCAATGAGACGTTAGGTGCTGATCTTCCTTCCATTGTGTAATGCACGCTAAAGGGAAATGGTTTAAAGACATTACTGGAGTCTGCTCATATGAGACTAATGTTGTGCGTGGTACGTTTCCGTCAACAATCAACATGTCATCTGTAGACCTCATTCCCATTTCAGTTTGCTACTTAGCAGAGCTGCACAAATTCCACGATAGATTATTGCCCCCCACGTTCTTGGCTTTTTCCTTTCTTCAAAAACATACCGAGTGAGGTGGCGCTGTTCCTGAGACTATGGAACAGTATCTCTTTGGAACGATCATTTGATTCAAGCAGCATTATTATTATTTCGTGTGGCTCAACAGCCTGGTGTAAGTCTTTCAATTGAACGCCACTTCTTTGTGTCCCCAATCTAATTTTTTAATAGAATTAACAAACAAATGGAACAACTCACCGTCAGACAGTTTAAAAGTGTCATATCCTTATTAAAATCCGCATTTCACGATCGAGTAGTTTCCTCACTTTCAACAGGTGACTGGTGTGCACTGTCCTGTCACTGAATAATCGGTGCCATATTCATTGATGGCACGGTGACTACTGAACGGTACGTGAAGGTTTTGGAAGATGATTTCATCCTCATTATCCAAAGTGACCCTGATTTTGACAAGATGTAGTTCGTGCAAGACGGAGCTCGAACCCATCGAAGAAGGAGAGTGTTTGATGTACTAGAGGAGCACTTTGAGAACCGCTTACAGGCTCTGGGGTACCAAGGGGCCACTGGAATGGGCCTCGATTGGCCGCCATGTTCTCCAGATCTGAACACACGCGACTTCTTTTTGTGGGGCTATATTAAAGATAAGGTATGCAGCAATAAACCCAAAACCATTGCTGAGGTGAAAATAGCCTTTCGGGAGGTCATCGACAGCATTGATGTTCCGGCACTTCAGCGGCTCATGCAGAATTTCGCTATTCGTCTGCGCCACATCATCGCAAACGGCGGCAGTCATACCGAACATGTCATAACCTAAAGCCGAAAATCTGTTGTGACTTTTACATGTTGAATAAAGCGTGTGCATGTCGTAATTTGTAACTAATTTACGTTTTTTTCATGTAGTTCAATAATTGTCACCCTTTACCTCTGGCAGTGGAATACACGTACTGGCATTGCTATTGCTAAGACTGTAGGGTAGGAAACTTTCAGATGCGGTGGTATGGACCAAAACAAGAAAAAATATCTAGTAAACTTGGGCTCTTAAATCATACTCCAAGATATATGAGCACTTGCTCAATAGAGGAGATGTATTTCACAGTAGTGAAGATGAGCAAGTGCTCATAGCTCCTCAGCTACGCATTTTAGAGTCCATGTTTACTACACAATTGTTCTCGTCTTGGTCCACCTCTGAAAGTAGCCTACATTCTTAGCAACAACACTACCAGTACGTATATTCCACTGTCAGAGTTATCAGAAAAATTTTCGATTGTAACTTTCTAAGCGTTCGTTTCCTAACCAGGGACCCTTACCTTATTGATACGTTGATCCATCTTCGTCAGTCGGCCGGAGTGGCCGAGCGGTTAGAGGCGCTACAGTCTGGAACTGCGAGACCGCTACGGTCGCAGGTTCGAAACCTGCCTCGGGCATGGATGTGTGTGATATCCTTAGATTATTAAGGTTTTAGTAGTTCTATGTTCTAGGGGACTGATGATCTCAGAAGTTAAGTCCCATAGTCCTCAGAGCCATTTGAACCATCTTCGTCATTCATGAAAGTTTTTAACATCATCATGGCATCATCCTTCATTTACTTACATTTACAGGTGCCGGCGCCTGTAACTTTGACGGTGATTTTTGGGCGATATTTCTGGACACGGGTTCCTACGTAAAACTTGAACTATAACCTCTAGAAGTGTGTCACATGAATTGTGAACCACCCTGTACAGGAGATATACATCAGTGGTTTAGGACTGTAGTTGCGCGTGTCCTTCTGATGATCCTCCTTGACCAGTTAAGTACTCTGCATCTTGTTCCAGTCGCGTGTTACGCATCGTTTTCTAACGATATACGGTAGAAGGGGAATAATTTCTTGTCCATAATCTAAATGTATCCTATCAGCTCCACTTGTCTTTCTTGTGTTAGTCAGTATACTATTCCACTGTCTCTCATCTCAACATCTGTCAATCCGGCACTTCTGTGACGTTTGAAAGGAGGAACCCCCGTAATATATTCATCTATGAAACGATTTCGGAAGGCAGGGTTCAGTGTTCCACGATTCTCTGTTTCGATTCCAAGGTATGATTCCTGATCTCCGACGGAGCACTTTGAGTCTTTTGCGGACTTTACACGAGACCAAAAGTCTTAGCAATTACCATAAGATCTACAGACACAAATTTTCTTTAGAATTCACCGAACGTTTCTCCTGTAGCTGTCACCTTGCTCATTTTGGCCACCTTCAGCTTTTGTTGTTAATATTTCCAAATATTCCTTTTATGATATGTAAGCATTGATGCTTTAGCATCTATATGGTTACTAATTTCCTCCTCTGTTAACTGAATCTTAATATTCGGTTATTTTTTTTTATAAGTGATGTAATACTCTGTTCTCACGAGTCAGTTCTATATGCTCAAGTTAATTTTCGAGTAAGACGTTTAGCTGAATATCACACTTGTACCTTCCATGGCACATGTTTTAATCTCGTGAGTTTCCTAGGCTATAGCTGACAAGTTAAAATTTTCTCGTATTAGCCAGAAATTTGTACGTTAATAATGAAGTGAATGCACTCCATAAGTGAGTCTCTGATTATTATTAATTCGTGCGATAATAGACTACCAAGTGAGCTGAGGCGTGAGTGTGAATTAGTATTGAGGTGGGAGACGTGCTGAGGTAATTCACGCAGTTGTGCAAAGCCACTCGGCCACCGTGGTGGAGTGGTTAGTGCATCTGCATGAATTTTCTAATTTTCTGTGGTTTGTCGGCTCTACCTAAGGACTCAGGAATGGAGTCCGAATTGTTATTGGGAGCATCTGCGGTCAGTCTAGAGTGGTGTCTCAGTCGGGGCGTGATCAGTCCACAAGCACATCCATGTGGGTTAGCCCGCAAGCGAGTAACTGAAAAGTGTCGTGTGCTGAACATAGCTCGTAATTTTCGAAAACTGCTAGCGATTATTAGACTGTTTTCATCTACATCTATGTCTACATCTATACTCCACAAGCCACCTTATGGTGTATTCGGGAAGGTAGTTCTGGTACCAATATCAGTTGCCCCCTTTCCTGCTCCATCCGCCAATGGCGCGTTGGAAGAATGATTGTCGGCAAGCCTTCGTATTAGCTCAAAATTTTTAAATTTTCTCGTTGTGGTCATTTCGCTAGGCGTATGTGGGTGGAACCGTTGCCCTGCTCTTCCACAAAGTACTCTCGATAGCTCAATAGTAAACCTCTCCGTGATGCACCAACGTCTCTCTTTTAATGTATTCCACTGTAGCTTGATCAGCAAATCCGTAATGCCCTCTCGCTGTTTTAACGACCCCGTAACGAAAAGTTCGCTCTTCGTTGGATCTTGTCAATCTCTTCTGTTAAGGGGGGAAGGGGGGGGGGGGGAGGTAGGACGTCAAACGGGCTGACTTGGAGCAGGGGAGGCTTCACAGGACATTTTAATTTCCACTGTCTATACCTTTACAAATAAATTCATAAAAGTTTCTCAGCATGACCTGGAAGGATTCAGGATTCACACTCAGTGCAATGGAAGTTCAAAAACTAACAAAATAAGTTTTTTTTTATATACGTGAAATTTCATCATTTTTTTTTTTCACTTACTATTGGCTGCACTTGTCGCTATAGGTACAGTTTTCTCCATAAGTAAGAGAGATTCTCCGATGAATTTTGCACAGCGTACAAACCATACTTACAGAAGCATGAATCTCTAGAATTTATTTAATTTATGAAAAATTAAGGAGCTGTTACATTTTAAACTTCTTGTTTAGAAAAAACTCTGCGACCGTAGCAGCAGCGCGATTCCGGACTGAAATTACAGTTCAGATCACTGTAAATAGTTACTCACATGTATTTCACGGTAGTTGCCATTTACAGTGAAATGTCATGTCACAATAATGTGATCGTACAGTCGCGGGTTTATTGTATATGCGTAACGTGTTATATTTACTTTCGTTCAGTGTCAACTGCCAGTCCTGCACAAATCATCAATACTCTGCAGCTCCTCCTGCAGTTTGCTACAATGCTCTGGCGTTGCTACATTCGCATAGACCGCCGCATTATCCACGATCCGCCTCATGAAACTTGCGATATTACCTAGTAGATCATTTATATACACTGGAAGCAGTAACTGGCTTGTCAGATTCGATTGGGGTGCTCCTTAAATTATCTTTTCATCTACCAAATTTGGTCCGTAAAGAGCGACGTGTTGAGTTCTGTCTACAAGGAAGTCTTGAATACAGATGCAAATCTGGTCCGATGCTCGTTAAGGTGGTATATTGTTCGCTAAACGACTGTGCAGAACTCTATCATATGCCTTCCGGAAGGCAAGGGAAACGGCATCAACCTGGGTGCCGATGTCTTGGGGACAGTGGATCTCATGGACGAACAGAGTGAGCTGAGGTTCACAAGATCTCTGTTTGCGTAATCCATGTGAGATTTTATAGATGGCCGGCCGCGGTGGCCGTGCGGTTCTGGCGCTGCAGTCCGGAACCGCGAGGATGCTACGGTCGCAGGTTCGAATCCTGCCTCGGGCATGGGTGTGTGTGATGACCTTAGGTTGGTTAGGTTTAAGTAGTTCTAAGTTCTAGGGGACTTATGATCTAAGATGTTGAGTCCCATAGTGCTCAGAGCCATTTGAACCATTTTTTTTATAGATGAGGTTTTCAATCTCTAAATACGACATAATACCTGAGAATAGAACATGTTCCGTAATTGTACAGCAGACTGCCGTTATAAGCCTATACTGATCTACACTGATCAGCCGGAACGTTATGGCCACCTACGTAATAGCCTGTATGTCCACCTTTGGCGCCTAGAACAGCGGCGACCGACCGTGACATGGAAGCAATGAGGGTTTGGTCGCTGGAGGAAGTTGGCACCACATATACACACAGAAGACACCTAATTCCTGTGAATTCCGGAGAGGGAGGTGATGAGCTCTGACGCCACGCTCAAACACATCCTAGATGTGTTCGATCGGATTCAGATCTGGTGAGTAGTGGGAAGAGGGGGGGGGGGGGGCGTGGCAGGGAGCAGCACGACTACTGGATCTCGCAATTGCGTTCCTCGAACCACTTCATCATCACACTCCTGAGCTTGTGACTTGCTGCATTGACTTGAAAAATTCCAATGCTGCGGAAAACACGGTTGTCATGAAGGGGCCTACGTGTTCTGTAACCAGTGTATGATACTCCATGGCCGTCATGGTGCCTTGTACGAGCTCCACTGGACCCATGGACGCCCCACGTGGATGTTCCCCAGAGAATAAGGGAACCGTCGCCTGCTTGTCTCCGTCCCGCAGTATAGGTGTAAAGAAGCTGTTCCCCTGGGAAACGACGGATTCGCGCCCTCCCATCGGCACGATGAAGACGGCATCGGGATTCATTAGACCTTCAAACGCTCTGCCACTGCGTCAAAGTCCAGTGCCGATGGTCACGTGCCCGTTTCAGTGGTAATTGCCGATGTCGTGGTGTTAACTTTGGCACATGTATGAGCGGTCGGCTGCTGAGGTCAATCATTAGAAGTGTTCGGTGTACCGTGTGTTCAGACGCACTGTCCAGCATCAAAGTCCGATGTTAGTTCCGCCACAGTTCGCTGCCTGTACTGTTTTAACAGTCTGTCCAGCCTACGACGACCGACATATGTACTGAGGAGTGGCCGCCCAACCCCAAGACGTCCGGACGTGATTTCACCTTAGTTTCACCAAGTGTTGAAGACTCTCTCCACAGCATCCCTAGAACACCCGACGAGTTGTGCAATTTTTGAAATGCTCGTACCGAGCCTCCGGCCCATCACAATCTGCCCTCGGTAAACCACAGATAGACCGCACGCATTCTTTATTCTAGACACGGGCAGCACGCTATCTGATCCTATATGCATCAGACGTGTGTCTGACTAGCAGTCATTCCTCGCTAGATGACGCTGCTATCGCCTAGACTGGTGGATATCGCTAGTAAGTCGGTGGTCATAATTTTCTAGCTGATCAGTGTATAATTAGGCCCATCTGTTCTAGTTCTTGTAAAAGGGAATGAACGGTACTTTTTTATCCAGTCGCTAGGTACCATTCGTCGCTCCAGGGCCCTACGTTAAACTGCTGCTAGAAGGGCAGAGGGAGGGGCGGGCAAGTTCTTTTGCACAATCTCTGTAGAATCTTAATTGTGTCACATGTGGGCTAGATGCCTTTCCACTGTCATGCTACTTGGATCTTCGCCTGACAATGGGTGACTCACGTGTTTACGTGATATGAGGTGAATTTCAAATGGTTGAAATGGCTCTGAGCACTATGGGACTTAACTTCTGAGGTCATCAGTCCCCTAGAACTTAGAACTACTTAAACCTAACTAACCTAAGGACATCACAAACATCCATGCCCGAGGCAGGATTCGAACATACGACCGTAGCAGTCGCGCGGTTCCGGACTTGAGCGCCTAGAACCGCTAGACCACCGCGGCCGGCCATCAAACTGCACAGGTGGAAGAGCTCTTGATCATGATGTTATCAAAGGGGGAGACCTCAAACAACCAGCGATAGACTGGGAAGATGACGGTATCAAAACTGGCGTCATTGACATAAAGTCGGATGAGATTTTACTGATTCTCTTTCCTGTAAATTATGTCGAACATACAGTTAGAGAACACGTGGACACTCTTCTTTAGAAAAACTTAATCATTTCTATTTTTACCCTACATGTTGCTTAAAAGTGAACATCAAGTAACAGACCTAACTCGAAAGTTACAAATATTGTACCTGGCCAACGAAGAAACAAAGATGAACTTACTTCAAGAAATGGAAATTTATTCTCACAAACGTGCATTCTCAAATGACTTCCTGAATGACCAAACAGAGTTAGTCAATAAAATTCTTGAAAGGAATTTCCATAATTGGCGCATACAATCACACACTAAGTAAAGTAATAAAAAACATAATGCTGAGTCAGCCCATCCAACGCATATAGTAGTTCTACATCGTGTAAGTCAGTTGTTCTGTCCATGTTTGTAAATGTCACTCCAACTGTCAGTAAAATACGTAATATTAATTCTTTTATATAAAATTTACCATATTATTTTTATAATGTTCCATATAATCTAATAAGTCACTACGACACTTATTTAATAACCGTACCGAGTAGTCAGCTCATTCAGGCTAAACAGTTTCAAGTGTTTGAAGTCATACGGAAGCTTAGACTAGAAATAATAGTTTCAGAATCTTTTGGTAAAATATAACTTTGACGACAGATACAATTATCCGATGTAAACAAAGATGTCAGTGGACAACATGGCGGATACCGTGCTGTTTCTGAGCGAGATACAAGAGGAAAAGGGTTTGTGCCGCTTCCGTAATCGTGAAAAACGTAATAACAACAAACAGAGTAGAAAGTACAACTGACGAGTAATACATCGTAAGTATACAACTCGCAAAGTGTAGTAGCAACGATGTTACTGAAGATCCAGTTGAAGATACTTGAAAACCAGAAACGCCTTTTGGCATCAATAAAAATACATAAAAATGTTGCTGGTTGCGGTATTTCTGAAAACAAATTTAGAGAACCGACTCGTGCTGACAACGTCACGTAAGGAGACCATAAGAACTGCTCAGACTCCCTCAATTGTATTCACGCTTATAAGATTTTTAGTTCAGTACACAGACATCAAATTCCTAAAGCAGTACGATGAATTTCTCTTTTCCAGTCGAAACAAATCTTCTTTGAAAATATGAAGATTTCCTACCACTTCTAACTTTGAGAAATTTCAAGCATATCCGCAGACCCTAGCGTAGCTTCTTCTTATTCCATTTTCGTATTCCATATTGAAATGATAGCCTTCACATCACGTGTGCGGCAGTATTTTTCTAAAATTGCTCCGGAAAATTAATGATTGTCCAAAAGTGAAAAACTGTTTCAAGTTACAACAGCACTTAAATATGTGGAACTCGAATTATTGACAAACGCTGCACAAATCACAACTTCGTGTCTCACAACAACAAAAACAGTAGAAAATGCCAGAAATTGCTAATGGTGGTCGCAAGTAGTGCGCATTCCTTCGTGGGTTTCTACATTCGGTCACTAGATTGAAGCACCGACCAGGAAACATCATGTGTTCCTGGATACACTATTACTCAGGTATTACACTTGTTAGTGTGGAGAATGGGTGGACCAAATAAAAAAAAAAGGTACGATACACTTTAGACTGAGAGACGGCCGTTTAGAATAAGCCCTTACGTATATCGCAATAGTACTCCGCCGTCTTCCATAGTGCTCAGAGCCATTTACTCCGCCGTCGATGCAAGTCATTCGTTTTCATCACAGACGTTCAATCACACGTCGCCTCTTTCTGCAGGTACGAGGTATCATCGCCAAAGCGACAAAGTGCAGGACTTTCTTAGCAGTAACTAATACACTCCTGGAAATTGAAATAAGAACACCGTGAATTCATTGTCCCAGGAAGGGGAAACTTTATTGACACATTCCTGGGGTCAGATACATCACATGATCACACTGACAGAACCACAGGCACATAGACACAGGCAACAGAGCATGCACAATGTCGGCACTGGTACAGTGTATATCCACCTTTCGCAGCAATGCAGGCTGCTATTCTCCCATGGAGACGATCGTAGAGATGCTGGATGTAGTCCTGTGGAACGGCTTGCCATGCCATTTCCACCTGGCGCCTCAGTTGGACCAGCGTTCGTGCTGGACGTGCAGACCGCGTGAGACGACGCTTCATCCAGTCCCAAACATGCTCAATGGGAGACAGATCCGGAGATCTTGCTGGCCAGGGTAGTTGACTTACACCTTCTAGAGCACGTTGGGTGGCACGGGATACATGCGGACGTGCATTGTCCTGTTGGAACAGCAAGTTCCCTTGCCGGTCTAGGAATGGTAGAACGATGGGTTCGATGACGGTTTGGATGTACCGTGCACTATTCAGTGTCCCCTCGACGATCACCAGTGGTGTACGGCCAGTGTAGGAGATCGCTCCCCACACCATGATGCCGGGTGTTGGCCCTGTGTGCCTCGGTCGTATGCAGTCCTGATTGTGGCGCTCACCTGCACGGCGCCAAACACGCATACGACCATCATTGGCAACAAGGCAGAAGCGACTCTCATCGCTGAAGACGACACGTCTCCATTCGTCCCTCCATTCACGCCTGTCGCGACACCACTGGAGGCGGGCTGCACGATGTTGGGGCGTGAGCGGAAGACAGCCTAACGGTGTGCGGGACCGTAGCCCAGCTTCATGAAGACGGTTGCGAATGGTCCTCGCCGATACCCCAGGAGCAACAGTGTCCCTAATTTGCTGGGAAGTGGCGGTGCGGTCCCCTACGGCACTGCGTAGGATCCTACGGTCTTGGCGTGCATCCGTGCGTCGCTGCGGTCCGGTCCCAGGTCGACGGGCACGTGCACCTTCCGCCGACCACTGGCGACAACATCGATGTACTGTGGAGACCTCACGCCCCACGTGTTGAGCAATTCGGTAGTACGTCCACCTGGCCTCCCGCATGCCCACTATACGCCCTCGCTCAAAGTCCGTCAACTGCACATACGGTTCACGTCCACGCTGTCGCGGCATGCTACCAGTGTTAAAGACTGCGATGGAGCTCCGTATGCCACGGCAAACTGGCTGACACTGACGGCGGCGGTGCACAAATGCTGCGCAGCTAGCGCCATTCGACGGCCAACACCGCGGTTCCTGGTGTGTCCGCTGTGCCGTGCGAGTGATCATTGCTTGTACAGCCCTCTCGCAGTGTCCGGAGCAAGTATGGTGGGTCTGACACACCGGTGTCAATGTGTTCTTTTTTCCATTTCCAGGAGTGTAGTTTTGACCGGTTTCAGCCAATGAAAACGCTGTACCTGAATTCGTGTTCTTTTCGGTCGCGTTTTCGGGAGACATAATTTACTTAGATCCTTTTAGTATGGTATAGAAAGTACTCTTGCGGACATTTTGTCTAGTTTGAATGTGAGGGTATTTGACGAGCAAATATCGGACGTGTGGTAAGATCGTAGCCTACCGCAGGCCCTGCCGACCCTTTCAGTTAATTGGGAATTATGTTAAAAGTCAGGTTAAGTGAAGTCGTATGGTATTCGTGAGCTTTTGTGTGCAAATATCATATGCAGACTATTTTAGCCTTGTTCACTTTTGTCTTGTTTGAGAACACAACGTGACGTAAATCTGTCTCCTTAGTAGGCATCTGTAAACCAAAGTGACTTGCAAGCAGACATTTACACTCATTCCCAAATTTACATGCGCTCTATAATAATTTCTTTTGTGGATGTGAGATATTGCTTCGGAAGAAATGTTAACTACACTTACTCGACGCCTCTTCGTCGCCACTATGGTGAAAACTCTGTAGTTTGTCTACCGATGAATTATATGATTTATATATTGTATCTAGATCTCGTGTATTGCTACCTTTTCCCTGTATTGTAAATTCAGCCATATATATTTGCGTCCTTATTGGAATATTAATGTACTTTCATGGGGTGGTATGCTTCTTGCTTACACTTGAACCTCTGTTCAGGCCTACGTTGCACAGGTGTTTCCTATTAAGATTTTATGTGGCAAAAGATTTTCAGCAAACAGGGTAGGATGTAGCTGATGCTGTTGCTCCGATGTCTTCGAATCCCGAGGCTTCGTGTTTGCGGATCATTGTACTCACCACACAAGTTAACTTTTTAAGATACTGATCAAAGTAATTAAGAGCTGACAAAGTCATTTGTCATGAAATGTATTCGCAAACTACGAATGCGGTACTACAACACCTATGCAATTTACTGGAAACATCTGAAAATTTGTGCCGGACCGGGACTCGAACCCGCATTTCCCACTTGTCATAGAGGTCGCCTTAACTACTTTCTTTTTTAAAAAATTGTAAATATCACAAAAACAAAAATATCACAATGATCACAAGGTGGAAGATGCAGTGTACCGTGTGGTTATAGTTAAACTTACCCTATTTAACACGTTATAACACGGAAACTAATAACCGTACCTGGACCAAACTTCGTAGCATTAATGTCAAGGACATGGGCAGGAGAAAGAATGCAGAATCAGTTCAATTGCAACACTTTTAATATGCTGCTACGGTACATCATAACATTACAAAAAATGGCTCTGAGCACTATGGGACTCAACTTCTGAGGTCAACAGTCCCCTAGAACTTAGAACTACTTAAACCGAACTAACCTAGGGACATCACACACATCCATGCCCGAGGCAGGATTCGAACCTGCGACCGTAGCGGTCTCGCGGCTCCAGACTGTAGCGCCCAGAACCGCACGGCCACTCCGGCCGGCATAACATTACATACCGGTACCGTTATTGCTACAAAAAGGGTCAAGTATGGTGCCCATCAGTGTCCAGAAGGGTCTGAAAGTGCAGGATTGCATTCTGCACAGCACAACAAAGCATGTGCGTAGGTATGCTGGCTACCTCTCTTGATATACTGCGCTTCAGATCAGCACATGTGCGAATCTTACCCTGGTAAGCCCTGTCCTTCAGGTAGCCCCACAACCAGAAATCACAGGGAGTGAGACCAGGTATTCGTACCGGCCAAGCATTTGGAAACGATCACCAGATAATTCTATTGTGTACAAATGCGTTTCGGAGAAGCAGGTGAACTTCACGAGCGATGTGCGGTGGGGTCCTGTCTTGCATGAAAACTGTTGAGTTCATTGCGTCTCTCTCATGTTGGGCTGGTTTGGCATGCTGGCGAAGTATATCGCAGTAACGTTGGCCAGTCACACTGCACACGTGTGGTCCTTGAGCGCCAACCTGTTTAAAAAAGAATGGACCAATGATGAACGTAGCCGTGAAGCCACACCATACTGTGACACGTTCACCATACAGAGGAACTTAATGCACAGTGATTGGAGGTGAAAATCTCCACACTCGGCAATTCTGTGTGTTCACCGCACGTGTCGTTGACTGGGGAAAGTAGGTCTCAACCGGACGACGGAGCATTCCAGGCTCGATCGTGTGGGGCGGCACTCGGATATAGGGTAGAAGGCAAGTATCTTCCGAAATAGAAGCCACGCATCCGCTGAAGGTCCGCATTCTAGGGGATGTTCATCCGTGTCGGTCGCATACGCATTAGGGATTCGGCCGGAGACAGTCCATGTCTTGTCGGAAACTTTTCGCTAACAATGAGGTAACAGGTGGCCCGGGTTTCCATCATGAAATATGTTTGGTGAATCGCTCGCCACACGGCAGACCACATCATCCCTTCGTGGCGTCTCTCAACTACATTCCGTAGGTGATTCTTCATCAACAGGCCGTACACATCACGCACCTTAGGTGCCCTGGTACGGGAGAAATGCGTGTGCACATAGCTATAATCGAGGATGAATCGCCGGCCGCGGTGGTCTCGCGGTTAAGGCGCTCAGTCCGGAACCGCGCGACTGCTACGGTCGCAGGTTCGAATCCTGCCTCGGGCATGGATTTGTGTGATGTCCTTAGGTTAGTTAGGTTTAAGTAGTTCTAAGTTCTAGGGGACTGATGACCACAGAAGTTAAGTCCCATAGTGCTCAGAGCCATTTGAACCATTTGAGGATGAATCTTTTGATGTGGGAGAGAGCAGGGAAGATGTGATGAAGTGGAACAAGGAGCAGGCAGGACGGAGGCGCCAGTTCATCATCGAGGAGACAGGTGAAATTCTGTCGCCGATGGGCCTACATCTTAGGCATGATATTGAAATAAAGGGTCGCCGCATGCGAACTAACGTTGATAACTCCGTTACGAGGGAGGAAGATGAGGGTATCGTACCGCATCTTGAAGATAAGTACGTTAGTAAGTAGGTATCCAAAGGCAGCCTGAGTTCGCTGTGCCATCAATGGTGTCACTGGTAGGACCTGTGCCAAATGTGATATCAGGGACGTTATGTGGGTGTTGATGAAAGCGCCCCTTTGGACTGTGTCTAGCGCTCGGAGGAAGTCGCTTTGGACGTCTATGCGGAGAGCTTGTAAAATGGGCCGTCGTACGGCGGACATCTCTCGTAAATACGGTGTCCGAACACCGAAGTGCATCCATCGTCCGCAGCACGACCCCACTCCCATCCCGAAGCCCTCTGCCGAATTCCATGACACATGGCTTGACTATGTTCATGCCGCATTCTCGTACTGCTCGATCCATCCTAACGTCATGAGGGTCTCCTCCTCAGAACGTGCGAAAAAATCTAGATCATCCACGTAAGTACGGCACTGGAAATTGTGTCCTCTCAGTGTGATCACCAAAAGATGTTCCAGCTCACTTAGAAGTGGGTCTGCCGCTACTGCATAGAGTATCATTGAGAAGAGGACAGTCCTGCCAGGCTGAACGTAAGATGGGATGTGTCCTTCCACCCTATCTTTAATCATCACCCTCGACGAGGCACCATGAAGAATGCTCATGATTACGCGGGTAAAGGTGGCAGCGAAGGCCATACGGCCCATCATGGCAGACAGGAAAGAATGGCTCATTTTATCAAACGCACAATCGAAGTCCATGGAGATAGGGCACAACGCAACCAGACGTAAGGGCGATCACATCGTGATAAGTCGCTACCACTTCGGCCATCCGAGGTCGCTTTCAGGACCGACTCAAATCTCCATACTGTCTGATCCCATAGTACTCTCAGAATTATGTGATTGCTGCACAAGGCGACATTTATTTTTCTCGACAGATTCTCTGAGACTGCGTTTTTGGCGTTCTGTCTCTCAGTGAAGGATAAAAAAAACAAAATCCTTCAGTCTGCAGGCCTCGAAGAAAACCTCGACGATTCATGAGAGCCCGTGAAAGATAATGTCGGCCTCAGAACTCCAGCCGGCCGCTGTGGCCGAGCGGTTCTAGGCATTTCAGTCCGGAACCGCGCTGCTGCTGCGGTCGCAGGTTCGAATCCTGCTTCGGGCGTGGATGTGTGTGATGTCCTTCGGTTAGTTAGGTTTAAGTAGTTCTAAGTCTAGAGGACTGATGACCTCAGCTGTTAAGTCCCATAGTGCTTAGAGCCATTTGAACCATTTGAATCAGAGCTCCAGGTGTACAGAAAATACCGTGTCGGTGTGAACAGTTTATGTCGGATGGACTGTTCACACTAATGAACAGCGCAATATAGGACACAAAAGGTTTTTCCTGCCTACAGTATCCTGAGAAATCAGCTGTAGCTGACAAATAGTTCGTAGAATAGCGTTATAAATGAAGCTATTGAGATAGAAATCTCCAGAAACAACCTCAATAAAGACGGCGGTCTGCAGGTAACCACAGTTTCAGATTCGGTCATCAGAAAGTTGAAACAGGCGCTTCGGTCTTGCAACCACGACATTAACTTATTTGGCGCTGGACTGGGAACCAGTGGCGTCACAGGCAGTAGCACCGCTATATAAAGAAGGCAGCAGCAAGCACATGACAATGGTCGAGGAGCACTTGGGTGCAGTCTTGTGGGTCTTTCACTAACTCATGTAACTGGAAGCTTACAATGATTTTATCAACGTTCCTTCACTTATAGCAAAACGGAAAAGTTTCTTAATTTCTAAATACAGAAGTAATAATTAGATTTTCCTCTACTAATAATGTTCACAAACAAGATTATTAAGTCATTTATCTTTGATTTACAAAAAGTTCGTTGTAAACTACTAAAAACGATGGCAGCGTCTTTTCGATTGGGCTGTAGCCAGACTTTAAAACTGCTAATTGAATTAAATCTTATCGAGCATCTAAGAACCGCCTTATCATCGTTCATTAGAATACTAGTGATCCTTATAGGGATGGTTCCCTAAGATTTTTTCAGTTCTGGTAAGTATAGTTTTCTATGTTGCTGGGTCTTTGAACCTGCGAAGGTTAAATCGTTATTGCCTGTTGGTTTTATTTTGGGGGTGGGGGTCCTTGGCTGACGATTGTTTGAGGATTTTTCTAACGTTTCATTACCGGTGGCTGAGGAGTTCTTGGGGGGGGGGGGGGGGATGATCCTTTGACAACACCAGCCAATCATGTTGGTAACACATTATAAACATGGTTAAACCAACATGAGCTGAAGGTCCTGAGGCAAAAGCCAGCAGGAAGAACACAAGTGGCCACAAAAACCTTAGCAATTTTGTATTACATGTTTAATATCTCCAACGTCTCAGTTATTTAATCACGAGTTTCTAAGTTTCTTAGTTTTAAGAGATACAAATGAAAAGGAAAACTGCCATGATTGAATATCATGCAACTAACTATAGATGTTATTCTTCGATTGAGTGACATATTATGAAAAAGAAGTGAGCGGGGTATGTGTGGTTCATGGGTAGGACGTTAGGCTCACACTTGGGAGAGCTGTCTTTCCTACTCACATTTTGGTTTTCCGTTACAAACAGTTCGTTGTAAACTACTAAACGTTACCGCTGGGTATATTTCGTAAACCACATCAAATACTGACGAACCGATTCCACAGACCGAGTGTGAGGAGAGGGGCTAGTGTAATTGCTTAATACAAACCATACAAAAATGCACGGAAGTATGTTTTTTCACACAAACCTACGTTTTTTTAAATGGAACCACGTTAGTTTTGTTAGCACATCTGAACATATGAACAAATACGTAATCAGTGCCGTTTGTTGCATTGTGAAATGTTAATTACATCCGGAGATATTGTAACCTAAAGTTGACGCTTGAAACCTCCGACGTTCAGTTGCGTGTTGTAACAAACACGGGCCACGGTCGGCGAGCAGCATCTGCAAGTACATGTTTACGATGACGACCGTGTTTACGAGTGTGGCTGTAGTGCACTGTTGTGGTTTGGTCTAGCTGTCGCAGTGTCCGCATGTAGAGCTTGCTGCTATTGTTATTCTGCATTCGTCTCCGCACGCAGACCAACTGTAGTACACCGTGTTACCAGACGTCTGTGATAGTGTAGTGTTGTAGGAACTGTGACCATGGTGTATTCGAACTCTGAAAAGGCGGAGATGATACTCATCTATGGCGAGTGTCGACGAAATGCAGCTGAAGCCTGCAGTGTGTATACAGAACGGTTCCCAGACACAGAGCATTCAACGTGTCGCACATTGCAAAACACCTACCGCCAACTGTATGCAACAGGTATGGTCGTAGCACGCAAACGGGTCCGTAACAGGCCCGTCACAGGAGAAGCGGGTGCAGTTGGTGTGTTAGCTGCTGTTGCCATGAACCCACACATGATCTGCCAACGTTGCTCGAAAATGTCCCACTGGAAACGCGTCGACGTATGTGGTATCAGCATGATGGTGCACCTGCACATTCCGCAGTTAACACTAGGCTGACCCTTGACAGGATGTTCGACGGGCGTTTCATAGGACGTGGACGACGCATAAATTGGCCAGCCCGTTCACCTGATCTTACACCTCTGGACTTCTTTCTGTGGGGTACGTTAAAGGAGAATGTGTACCGTGATATGCCTACAACCCCAGAGGATGTGAAACAACGTATTGTGGCAGCCTGCGGCGAGATTACACCAGATGTACTGCGGCGTGTACGACATTCATTACGCCAGAGATTGCAATTGTGTGCAGCAAATGATGGCCACCACATTGAACATCTATTGGCCTGACATGTCGGGACACACTCTATTCCACTCCGTAATTGAAAACGGAAACCACGTGTGTACGTGTACCTCACCCCTCATGGTAATATACATGTGCGTCAGTGAAAAAGACCAATAAAAAGGTGTTAGCATGTGGACGTAATGTGCTGTTCCAGTCTCTTCTGTACCTAAGGTCCATCACCGTTCCCTTTGGATCCCTACGTAATTCGGTGCTCTCCGATACACACGATCGAACATCGGAGGAGTGGTACTCAAGCGTCAACTTTAGGTTACAATATCTCCGGATGTAATTAACATTTTACAATGCAACAAACGGCACTGATTACGTATTTGTTTATATGTTCAGATGTGCTAACAAAACAAACGGGGTTCCATTTAAAAAAAACGTTGGTTTGTGTTAAAAAACGTACTTCCGTGCATTTTTTTATGGTTTGTATGAACCAATTAAACTAGCCCCTCTCCTCAGGTTCGGTCTGTGGAATCGATTCGTCAGTATTTGATGTGGTTTACGAAATACATCCAGCGGTAATGTTAGGTGACTCACCCTGTATATATTACGCAGTGGTAAGGTACTGGACTCGTATTCTGGAGGAAAGAGCTACAAGTCCTTTCCAGCCATCCAGATTTATGTTTTCAGTGATTTTCCTAAACATAACCTTAGTACAACACAGAATACAGCGTAATACAAAAACCTTCGGATGCGAAAGTACAGTGACGTGGTTTTCATTGCTACAGCAACAGCGCAGCATAGCATAATGCGGAGTGTTTGAGGAAAACGGTGTTAAGTGCCCAATGGTAATTTTTTTTTTCAGGTAATGAAAACAAAATCTCAAATGTTATGTAATGTTTGTTTAGCATTAATAATGGTTTTACTGGATTATTAATACAAATTTAATTAGTACTATAAAGGAAAACTTTCAAAATAACAGATACGTAAATAGGAAAAGTTAAGTTTTTAAAATTTAATTCCAATTTTCTGTTTGATTCAGTTGCCTCACTGACAAATGTTTCTGTAAAACACGTGGTATTTCTTCTCCATGTAAGGAAGCATAGACAGATCTTTCTTTTATTCAGCACTTCTTTGAGATGACAGATTTACCTGCGGAAACTTCTCCAGACATGTCACATTTTTGCATTGTACAACCTTCCTTGAAGATTGAATAAGCATTCAATTCCTCAATTTCGCTGAAGGTTTTCTTGATCAGAATTTTGTTGGAATCATTCACTGTAGTTGAGGAGAGGTGGGTCGGCTTGAGTTTGGATGTATTGATGTACAGATATGCTGGTGCACCCACAGCAGAAAAGTCTAGAAATAACTCCTCTTTCCATTCGTTCGACGGCTCCTTACTTTTGTCCTTGCTTTTGCTTGTTACCTGCAACAAAATAATATAAATACAATATACCGCAACATATAAAATAAAATATTTATATACATTTATCGCTATTAAAACATTTGCCAGTTTAATTTATAATAACAACATGAAGAAATATGGTTCACGAAACATATTTTGAGATTTAAGGACAATACATATCTGTCGTACTGGAATTTTTGCTGCGTTATTTATCGCTGTTGAGTAGCAAAGCCATTCCATGAATTCTACCGAGTGAGGTGGCGCAATGGTTAGCACACTGGACTCGCATTTGGGAGTACGACAGTTCAAACCCGCGTCCTGCCGTTCACATTTAGGTTTTCCGTGATTTCCCTAAATCGCTCAAGGCAAATGCCAGGATGGTTCCGTTGAAAGGGCACTACCGATTTCCTTCCCCATCCTTGACAACTTCTGAGCTTGTGCTCGGTCTCTAATGGCCTCGATGTACGAGGGGCGTTTGAAAAGTCCGTGCAAAAATAAAAACTACTTATGTGTTTGGATAACCTTTTTTATTTTTCGATATAGTCTCCTTCTAGACTTATACACTTCATCCAACGCTGTTCTAATTTGTTGATCCCCTCCGAACAATAGGAATTGTCCAAGTCTGCAAAATAGCTATTAATTGCTGCAATCACCTCCTCGTTCGAATAAAATCTTTGTCCTGCCAGCCATTTCTTAAAATTGGGGAAGAAGTAGTAGTCGAGGGAGCCAAGTTTGGAGAATAGGGGGGATATGAAACGAGTTGGGATCCTATTTCCATTAATTTTGCGACCACAACTGCTGTGGTGTGTGCTGGTGCATTGTCGTGATGGAAAAGGACTTTTTTGCGGTCCAATCCCCGGCGGTTTTCTTGTAGCTCGGTTTTCAAACGGTCCAATAACGATGAATAATATGCACCTGTAATAGTTTACCCTTTTCCAGGTAGTCGATGAGGATTAGCTCTTGCGAATCCCAAAAGACAGTCGCCATAACCTTTCCGCCCGTAGGAATGGTCTTCGCCTTTTTTGGTGCAGATTCTCCCTTGGTAACACATTGTTTAGATTATTGTTTGGTTTCAGGAGTATAGTAATGTATCCATGTTTCATCCACAGTGACGAAACGACGCTTAAAGTCCTGTAGATTCTTCCTGACTGGCTGCAAACAATCCCTGCAACGCTTCACACGATTCCGTTTTTGGTCAAGCGTGAGCAATCGCGGAACCCATCTTGCGGAGAGCTTTCTCATGTCCAAATGTTTATGCAAAATATTATGTACCCATTCATTCGAGATGCCCACAGCACTAGCAATCTCATGCGCCTTAACTCTTCTGTCATCCATCACCATATCATGGATTTTATAAATGATTTCTGGAGTCATAACCTCCACAGGGCGTCCAGAACGTTCAACATCACTTGTGCCCATATGGCCACTTCGGAAATTTTGAAAGCACTTATAAATTGTCCTAATCGAAAGTGCAGAGTCACCGTAATGTTTATCAAGCTTCTGTTTAGTCTCCTGAGACGTTTTGCCTTTCATAAATTAATGTTTAATCATCACATGAAATTCTTTTTAGTCCATTTTTTGACTATCATTCGACTTCCCTGATTCACACGAACGCCAAACACAAAGAAATGGACCAATATGGCTGAAACTTGGTGTGCTTTCTTTCCAAAGATGCTACTAACTAAACATGAGCTCGATACGCACCGGTGGTGCCATCTCTCGGACTTTGCACGGACTTTTCAAACGCCCCTCGCAGACGGGGGCGTTAAACCCAATCTTCCTTCCCTCCTTCCATGAACTCTCAAGTCTTTTCTGGCACCCGCTTTCTTCCTAACAGTATTAAATTCTGTGTTGAGGTCCATCTTGATGCATTAAGCCAATAAATAAAGAATTAAAGCACGTAAATGTACATGTTCGTTGGTAAGTCAGAGAGAACAGACACTAATGATATGTGTAGATGGTACTTATCTGTGTCTCCATGGAAAGTGTTATGGAGATGCTCCAATAATATCTTTGGACCATCCATTGATGTAAATGAGAATGGCCTGGCACTTGCATTGTTTCTTACAATATTAGCAGCAGTACATAGAACGATTTCAGTGCAAAATCTGAATATGAGATATCCTGGTACTTATATCGTTTCCCACAAACAGTCTTATTATGCTGCTCTTCCACTGCATCCAGCAGTTATACACGAGGTGAATATTCGCCCCCTCTTCATCACTATGCCTATCCATACTGTTGTGTATCACTGTTAACTTACAACTACAACCACTGGAAAATAAATCGGAGACAAGCGGCGTGCATTGCGCGTTACAGCCCACATTAACACAACTCAGTCGCGCTGGTTCGCATAACCGGAAGGTGCTGAGTCAGGCCCGGTGTCGCCACGTCCTACTCTACCCTGGCTGGCCTGACGGGCTCCGGTCTACCTGATCGTCTCTCACAGACTGAACTTGCCTAGCGACTCGTTAGCCTACAGAGCCAACACCTAACGTCATCTCGAGATGAGGCGATCCTTAATGTATACATTAGCTTGAAGTGTCAGTGACTTGGACAAAATTAAGAATAAATAGTTGACCGAAAAAATAAATAAATGACCGAAAATTAAGTTTTTCTTTGTTATGGAAAACTTTTATTACAAATTTTTATCAGTTCTTTATCAGACAGGAATTATGGCAATACGAAGGGTATTTCTTTTCATTTGTTGTCTCTAAGTGAAGCAGTCACACTAAACACAGTATGCTATTGTCTGGTAAATATAGTTGTTAAGGAAGTCCAAATTAGTAGTTTGAAAAATTAACTAATTTGTGTCATAAACACATTTTGCATGGTGTGAGAGACGGTGCCATTTTGGATGGCAGAAATGACAAGGAGAACATCTCGGACCGTGGAGATGAAACTATTAATTTGTCCAATATGGTAGCAGTTCCTTCCAACGATCAGCCTAGGAAGTTGGTGGAAATGGTATGTTCCGAACCACTGAGGAAACAGTGCGTCCACAGAGTGTTAATATGCGTCAGATAAAGAATCTGATCGATAAGCAAAAGAATAACTACCAATACAGTTATGTATTTAGTATCACTGAATGAAGGGAATCGATAGTCTTGCGTTATTTAATTGGTATTGTTAAAGTTGATCAGGTTTGACGTGGACGTGAACTGGCGAGAGCGTCTGCAATCGCTAAGTGGTAATGTATTAACGCTTTGAAAACGCTTGTGTGTCAAATAAAATAATAGAAAGTTACGGAGTGTATCTTAGAGTGTCAACATGTGAACATTTAGGTAGTGCAAGTGAAAAGTATTCGGAGGAAGTACAGGAGGTATAGATATTCTTCGAGTAAATGTTCTCGGTTAACTTGCCGCGTCAGATTAGAATGAAATCTCAAACATTGATTTCTTAATTCTGATAACGGTCATTTGACAGTGATTTCTTGTAAACATAATTACCTGGTTCCTTGTTTAGCTGCACAACATAAAACTATGTCAGAGAATAAAAGGCTACCGTCGAAGAAGGGAAAACCTGGAACTAGGCTTCTGAAAATGGCACACTTGAGAACGTCAGTACGTGTTTTGAAGACGAGACGAGACTGTTCCTAATGACAGACAAGCCAGACAGTGAAGTCCCAAATATTTTGCTTTCCTACTAGAAATTCACCATCATTGCCCCAAAACTTTGTACGGTAGCACGCTTGATATTAGGCATCCCTGCTACCATAATTTATTTTGAGAAATTAGATGAGGAGCGCACACGAAGTGTCAATGATTGCAGTAACATAGTAGACCTCTTAGCGACAAACAATCGTGGGCAAATAGAGAATGTCTCGATGCATACAGGGATTGATGACCACACGGTTGTCATAGTGAGACTGAATGTCGTACCATCCAAATACAGTGGAAATAAACGCAACATATATGTATTTAGATAGACAGACAAAAATTCCCTTGATGACTACCTAAGAGACAGTGTCTATTCCTTCCATACTATGTTATCACCGTCCGCCTGCTTAGTGCCAGCACAGTAGCTCAGTGTGTTCGGTCAGAGGGCTGATCGCCCTCTGTAATAAAAAACTGAGTACAGGAATCAACGATGAACTTGAACGGATATCTTGTGATGTCCGTCCAGACCAAATGCAACGAACAATACCGAACATAATAAAGAAACAGGAAAAAAAAGCTGGGTGGTAACGTGCTCGCCTCCCATGCAAGCGGGCCCGGGTTCGATTCCCGGTCGGGTTGGAGATTTTCTCCGCTCGGGAACTGGGTGTTGTGTTGTTCTCATCATCATTTCATCCTCATCACCGGCGCGAAAGTCGCCCAATGTGGCGTCGAATGAAATAAGACTTGCACTTGGCGGCCGAACTTCCCCGAATAGGGGACTCCCGGCCAACGACGCCATACGCTCATTTCCATGTATTTTTATGTTATCACCGACCAGATGTGACTTATATTCAGAGCAATAGTGTTGGAGGTAAGGGAGAGATTTTACCAAGTAAATTAATAGAGATTAAACAATTCGCCCATAGGACACAAAACAGATCTGGACACTGCTACAGAACAAAGGGAAAAATCATGCGAGACTGAAAACAACGTAAAATCTCCAAGACTGGCAAGGACTTCAGATGCTCGAAACTTACCGTGGACGTCTATATGAGATGCTTTTAATAGTTACCACAACGAAATTCTTTCTCCAAATCTGGTAAAACACGAAAGAGATTCTGGTTGTACTTAAAGTATACCAGCAGCAAGACACAGACAATCACACTTATCATATTACTTGGTGGCAATGGTACTCTTAACGACGATGAAGTTTCTCTACACGGCTATCCGAAATTCCTTCAGCAAAGCAAGTATTCAAGTAGTATTCACGTAGTAAGTATTCAAGAATTTGAACCAATAAAAACTGCCAACATGAGTAACCGGGTAGTAGGTACCGTCGGTGTAGAGAAACAGCTTACGTCACTTAATGAATGCAGTTATTCGCGTCCACTGTACAGCAATTAAGTTACTTACAAAGTATGCTGATGCTACAAGTGCATTTTTAGCAATCACATACAACTGCCCGCTCGACGGCAGATCCTTCTCTAGATACTGTAATGTTGCACAGCTCACACCAATACACAAGGAATGAAATAGAAGTAATCCACTGAAATACAGATCCATGTGATAGTTATCGATTTGTAGCAGGATTTCGGGACATATACTGTGTTCCAGCTTTATGAAATACCTCGAAGATAACGATCTATTGACACATATCTAGTACAAATTCTAGAAGTATCGTTCTTGTGAAACACAACTGGCTCTTTATTCACTCGAAGTAATGATGACAACGACAGGAAGTCTCAAGTTGACAAATATTTCAGAATTTTCTCACAACCAACTTCTAATGCAATTGCATGTCTATGAGGTATCGCCACAGCCGTGTTGTTGGTGACTTCCTGTTCGGTAGATAACAGTTCGTAGAAACTGACAGGAAATCTTCTAGCGAAACGAAAGTGATATCTGATGTTCACCAAGGAAATGTAATAGGCCCTCTGCTGTTCCCGATCTATATAAAAGATTTAGGAGACTGTCTTAGCATTCCTCTTAGATTATTTGCAGACGATACAGTGGTTTACCGCCTAGTAAAGTAAACAGAAGATCAAATCCAATTAGAAAATGATTTGTACAAGATATCTGCACAGCGTGAAAAATGACGATTGAACCTAAACAATAAAAGGTTTGAGGTCATTTATATGAGTATTAAGAAATTACGCTAATTTCGGTTACGCAACACGTTACACAAACTTAAAGGTTGTCGATTTAGTTACTTAGCAACAATTTAAATTGAAAGCATCACATAGAAAATGTTGTGGGGAAGGTGAACCAAAGACTGCGTTGTCCGTCCTATTCTGGGGTATTGCTGCACGATATGGGATCCTTGCTTGATAGTAACGACGGAGGACATATAGAAATAGAAAGGACAGCTCGCTTTCTACTATTGAGAAACAGAGGAAGGATTGTCACTGAAAATATAAGAGTTGGTGTGGCACTCATTACGTTGTGACGAAATATTTTCATGAAATTTCTGTCTCCAACTTTCTTCTCCGAATACAAAATATATTGTTGAATCCCACCTCCACAGGTATAAGTGACCATCGTAATAACGTAAGAGAAATCAGACATCGCACGGAAAGATTTGGGAGTTCATTTTTTTCCAAGTGGTATTCGAGAATGGAATGGTCGATAAATAATCTCAAAGTGGTTGTATGAAACCTCTGTGAACCACTTAAGTGTAGATTGCAGATTAATCGTGCAGCTATAGGTGAGGTTCTCATAGGTGGCGGCGCAAACCTCCAAAATGGCGTTTCTAATGGAGGTACGTTCGAAGAAGAGAACTGTCCTTAAGTTTCTTTTGGCGGAAAACTGGAGCATAGCAGATATTCATAGGCGCTTGCAGAATGTCGGTGGCGACCTGGCAGTGAACAAAAGCACGGTGAGTCATCGGTGAGGCCTTTGGTAGCCCTGATACACTCGTCCACAAGTTGGGGTACTCTAAAGAACGTTCCTGCTGGGTTCCTCGCCACCTGACAGAAGGCCATAAAGAGCAACGAAGGACCATTCGCGCGGAATAGCTTTCGCGTTTCGAGGCTGATCGTGAAAATTTTTTATCGAACATCGTTACAGGCGATCAAACACGAGTTCATCACTTCGAACCAGAAACAAAACTCCAATCATGGTTTGGTACCGTACCACCTTTCTTCCAATGAAAACGTTCAAAGCTGCACCCTCTACCGGTAAAGTCATGGCGACGGTCTTTCGGAACTCTGAAGAGACTATTCTGTTAGATGTCCTCCCTCATGAAAGGTATTGCACTATCCACATGAAATTGAAGAAACTACTTCAGTGTGTTTGTCGCCACAAAAATGCAAACGAGCTTCTCCTTCTCCATGACAATGCAAGGCCTCACTGAAGTCTGCGCATCCGAGAGGAGATCAAAAGAAGTCACTCAACTGTTCTTCCTCATCCACCCTAAACCCAAATCTCACGCGTTCCAAATTCCATCTGTTTGGCCCAATGAAGGATGCACGCTGCGGGAAGCAGTATGTGGATGATGGACAGGTTATTGATGGGCAAGACGTTGTCTGGTAGAGTGGTACCACATGGGCATAAAGGCCCTCACGGTAACGTGGCGGAAGGCTGGCGCATTATCAAATTTTTGCCAAAAGGGTAGGGAAAAGTATGGTGCGGGGGAATCCTGAATAAAACGAACCTTCCTTTAAAAAATTGAGTTGCATTACTTATTGAACGCCGGTTGTACACACATCAAAAAAGTTTTGCATCAGCCCGGTTCCCAGAACTCCTGAAGATAGACGTTGACTGTGGATATTGCATCACAGAAGCAGTCCTTTTGACTGTTCAGAGATGTCACTAAACCCGCCCCAAGATGTAAAAAACCATGCTTGAGCAGCGCCTATTAGACCGAGGGGGTCAGACAGCCGATCAGTTCCAGTTATTCCACCAGGAAGGACGCACACGGCTCGTGTTGTCTGTAGTTCAACCAAGCCTAGACGGTCAATACAGCGCTTCGATCGCGTCCGCGTTGTTAGTTTGTGCCAGGAAGGGTTCTCAATAAGGGAAGTGTCCAGGCGTCTCGAAGTGAACCGAAGCGATGTTGTTCGGATATGGAGGAGATACAGAGAGACAGGAAATGTCGATGACATGCCTCACTTAGGCCGCACAAGGGCTACTACTGCAGCGGATGATCACTACCTACGGATTATGGCTCGGAGGAACCCTGACAGCAACGCCACCATGTTGAATAATGCTTTTCGTAAACCAATAGGACGCCGTGTTACGACTCAAAGTGTGCGCAATAGGCTGCATGATGTGCAACTTCAATCCGACGTCCATGGCGAGGTCCATCTTTGTAACCACGAGAACATGCAGCTTGGTACAGATGAGCTCAACAACATGCCGAATTTACCGCTCAGGACTGGCATGAAATTCTCTTCACCGATGAGTGTTGCATATGCCTTCAACCAGACAATCGTCAGAGACGTGTTTGGAGGCAATCCAGTCAGGCTGAACGCCTTAGACACACTGTCCAGCGAGTGTAGCGAGGTGGAGGTTCCCTGCTGTTTTGGGGTGGGATGTGAGGCCGACGTTCTCCGCTGGTGGTCATGGAAGGCGCCGTAACGGCTGTAAGATACGTGAATGCCATCCTCCGACCGATAGTGCAACCACATCGGCAGCATATTGGCGAGTAATTCGTCTTCATGGACCACAGTTCGCACTCCCATTGTGCACATCTTGTGACTGACTTCCTTCAGGATAACGACATTGCTCTAACAGAGTGACTAGCATGTTCTCCAGACATGAACCCTATCGAAAATGCATGGGATAGACTGGAAAAGGCCTGTTTCTGGACAACGTAACCCACCAACCACTCTGACGGATCTACGCCGAATCGCCGCTGAGAAGTGGTACAATCTGGACCAACAGTGCCTTGATAAACTTGTGGATAGTATACAACAATGAATACAGGCATTCATCAATGCAAGAGGACGTGCAATTTGGTATTAGAGGTACCGGTGTATACAACAATCTGGACCACCACCTGTGAAGGTCTCGCTGTATGGTGCTGCAACATGCAATGTCTGTTTTTCACGAGCAATAAAAAGGGTGGAAATGATGTTTATGTTGATCTCTATTCCAGTTTTCTGTACAGGTTCAGGAACTCTCGGAACCGAGGTGATGCAAAACGTTTTTTGATATGTGTGTCTTAAATGGAAATGTAAAAGTAATTGCAATTGTGTATGCTGTAGCCAAGTAGCCCTTGCAACTTCCGTTTACCTTACGCACTTGAGTAGATTACGTGAAACATTGCGACCCTACAACATGTATAGGTAATGAGTGCTATAGTGTACACGTGGTGAGCGTGGCAGCCTGGGTTCACGAACTGCGGGCCGTCCGTGTTGGGCAGGCTGACTGTAGCTGGCCTGCCGGCAGGCTGGTGAGTCAGTGGGTAGATTAGTCCAGCACAGCTGCAACGAGCTAGCAGTCCGCAGTTCATGGCTCTGCGGGAGTCAGTACCAAACAGAACTGAATAAAAGATTGAGGGCGAAGAGTAAAGTCGGCATTATTGTTGTCAACATAAAGTATTACTTGACAAAGCGCTCCGTATGCCCACGCATGGCAGAAACTTACTTCACGACGTAACTATGTATACTCACGTCCATGTCAAAGAAGTTCACATTGTTACTTAGCAATGCAAGCAAATGTCTGTCCTGTACGCTGCCTTGGCTTGCTGCTAAAATAATTATACAGCGTTGTCGGAAACAGTCTGAAGAGTTTGTATGGGTGTTGCAGGGTAGGTTGGGCTGAGAAATAATTGATAAGAAAAAATTCGATACGGTAAGCCATTTCTGAGTTAACAGCCATTGGAGTTAGCTAATAAAGCCATTGCACGTGCAAATTCAAGCAGCAAGCCATGTAAAATTAGTGTCAGTTGTTCTCATAGAGTAAATATTAGTGCACGAGACTGCCAGGTCTTTGTCTTGAGTTCGATACTTTCTACCGTCGCTCGGTTTTAGGAAACCAAACGAAGAACTCGTTTGGCGACACCGTCTTTGGCAGGTCGCTTGGATTTGTGCTCACAACGACCTGATTTACTAACTTCATTTCTCAGCACAACCTACCTTGCAACACCCTTATAAGGTTTCCTGATTTTTTCTGACCACCTTGTCTTTGTTGAAGACGAGAAAGGAAAAAGGGCGTCAGTGTTGAGAGAATAGCTGACGGAACGTGCAAGCTAAATGTTTGTTGATAGTGTGCAAATTGCAGTAGGAAGGACACCATGCTGACTGTAGTGGGATTCAGAAAATATTAAATACCCCATTGACAGTTTTAATCAATTTATTAATATCCACGCAACGGCCTTGCCGCAGTGGCTACACCGGTTCCCGTCAGGTCACCGAAGTTAAGCGCGGCAAAGAAATATTGAAGGAAATTGTCTTTAAAACATACAGAATCAACGAGTCATAGAGTGTGTGAAAGAGAGGACACAATTTTGAAAAAGTAGCACTTTACACGACATATTTACTGAAAATGGAGCACCATAATTAAAGCAGCCCATGGTTATTAATCCGAAATAGATAAAAGTGACGCTATGTGAGAAGTATATTCAAAAGAATTGCTATGTCTGTACTGCACTTGGCTGGGTAATACCGTGAGTGAATGGAACAATTTGCTTCCAAACATGGCACAGAAGGCATTCCATTGCAGTTTATACTTCTTTGCAGATATTTTTAGAGCAATACAGATACAAAGATAAATGTGGGTAAGAGATGGAACGAACCACAGGAGAACGCTGCTGCCTTATATCACAATTTCCCTGAACAACCTTCAAAATTTTGTCAGTGGAGTTCGCTTTCACCCTATATTTAGCGCAACGTAGTTTCCGAAGCGGCTACAGTACTGTCACTTCGTCATTTGCGGCCATCTCCGCACGACATGATCGAGTAGGTTGTGATAATTTATGCGCCTTGTTAATCGTTATGTCGGTGCTCTGCCCTCACAATTTGTTTCACAATTTAATCCAGGTATTTTAAAACAGTGCGCTTCAGTTACATATGAAATTTTTTTTCGCCTTATGCAATTGGGTTACTAATAATATTGGTTTCTAGAGAATCTCTGCTGTTTGTAGGTAACAAATTCGAAATACAGCTACACAAGCTCAGATGACGTACCGTAGAAACGGGTGCAAGTACCTTTTCGTGTTATAACAAGTAATAAAACTTACATGGCTGAATGTTGAATAGCATATGGTGCCGTTACGGTTACGTGACATTACAAGAACAGCTTATAAACGGTGCAAGGGTCTAATAAATAATCATTATAGAGTCGGTAAGACCGCAAAAGGGGAACTCCACTGACATAAGCGACTTCGGCAAAGGGCATTTTGTCATGGAATTTCAATCACCAGCTTACCCCTCAGAGTGTGCAAATATTTCGTGCCCACCTAAATAGGGAGGTATGATCATCGTAATAAAATAAGAGAAATCAGAGCTCGCACGGAAAGATTTAAGTGTCCGATTTTCCTCCAAGTTGTTCGAGAGTGGAGCTGTAGAGAAGTAGCTTGAAGGTGGTTCGATGAACCCTCTGATAGACACTTAATTGTGAATTGCAGAGTAATCATACAGATGTAGATTTAGATGGCTGGGCGCCTGAGGACTAGCACCTCGAAAACGGTGAAGCTGGTCGGCTGTTAACATGCTACTGTCCTGAACACCTATTGAAAGTGATTGAAGGATGTTGAAAGATTTCAGGACCAGAACAAAATGAACTTTTCAGAACTTGTGCGACAAACAGTGCCATTTTTGCTGTATCATTTCAAAACTCTTCTGTAATCTGGACCTTGACAGGCTAATGAGAAAACTGATTACGCTTTATTTCACTTACGCCTTATTCATATTCTAATGAAGTAAAACATTATAATCACTGGAAACTGCGAAACTGAATGCCACCAAATGACGATGTGGCTATATGATATCGTAATGAAAATATATAAGCGGAGCGAGGACGAGTGGGGGATCGTTTTAATGAGTATATAGCCCACAAATATGGAAATCGACTGGCTTAAGCAACATTGACAAAGGACAGATTGTTACGGTCTAGTGCCCGGAGCTTGGGAAAAATTACGTCGGAAACGGCGAAGCTGGTCGTCTGTTTGCGTGCTACTGTTCGTGAGGCTCTATTAAATGTGGTTGAAAGACAGTGAAACCACAGGTGGGCAACAAGATGTTGGACGTCCATGACAGTAGTATGGTAGAGTTCAGTCTAGAAACCCAAAGGCTTCAGCAGTGTTCAAGAAAGGGTCACTGATAAGATAAGAACTTCCAGTCGTAAGATAATGCTGTGATTGATAAGCAGTAGTTATGCACTAAAGGTAAGGGTCCAGGTAACCATCTTACTTCAAGATCGCTGCTAAGAACTTCCAGTATTGGGCCCCATACTAAGACAACTGGGTGAGATCACCCGCACGCCCCATCTTCCCACTTCTTTCCCTGGGGAACCACTGCCCTGACCACGCACCTTAAACCATTGTGTGAGAGGTGTTGAAGGTCATGAAATAATCTGATACTGGGCACTTGTGTGATACAAAACTGGCAGGCAAACCCTACCATCCCCCTATCTCTCTCAACTTGTGGGAGCACAATAACTCGTTTAACTGCACTGACCTCTTCATTCGAGGTCTGAGCATCCTAGGGAGTGGTTCAGGTTCGTCAAAAGCAAGTTATTATTAACAGCAATTTTTCTGTATGATTCAATAGCGAAACAGTCAGGAAATAGTAAAAATCATGGAACAGATTAACATGTCGTTTATTATTAACCATTTCTGGCAATACCTTTTCTTAAGAGTAATTCTCTATCAAGCGAAACAACAAGTTTACCGTTACCAGTTACTGTTTATTTATATCCACAACATGTTTCAAAGGTTTAAACCTCCATCATCAGATGAATTTACAATTGCTAGTATGACATATGTGTGTGTTGTGTTACGATTTTTTGGAGGAATTTATTGCACTGTCTAGTGGAGAAACAAAACTCTATTTCAGAACATGGATTTGGCTTTTTTTCTTTTTGACAAAAACTAAACAAATTCGAAACAATGGTAATAATAACATAAGTAAGATAGAGTCACAGGTTCCTTTCACTGTCATGACACATGACCTGTATACTGTCATATTTTGTAAAGAAATTTGGTAAGAGAAGACAAGTTACTCTCTCACCTATTTTCCACATACAGAAAATTATGAATGATTTTATTACAACATGATGCACATTGAGTGAGACTCTAGAAAGTTAATGGCCTGAGCAGACGTTAAGGGAGCCCGATAGGGCGCTAAAAGCATGAGGTATTTTTATGGTTCTTAGCTCGTACAAACGGCATTTTGGGAGTTAGAAGCAATTGTCGGCGATCCCATCCCTCAGTAAATCTTGCCTGAAAGGCTCACAGCCGTATAAGGCACACAGGGCAGCCTCTTGTTGAGACAGGTCTCCAGTAGAACAATGCTGAGCCACCTGCCACGGTGCCAGCTGAAGCCTGGGCTGGGGGCAATGGACTGAAGGAACGCGTCTTCACAGTGGAGTCGTAAATTGGGCATTGTGCACAGAGCTACACATAATAAAAATTCACCTGTTTTCGTGTTTGCCGATGGTGCAAGTGAGCCAGTGAATCGCTTCCCCAGCCACCTTGGCTGTATAAGAAAAATCCATCATCTGAGCAACATTTGGAGATAGAATCTTTATTACACCTCATAGCAAGGACTAACAAGCTCCAAGGCACAGGTGATAGAGATAAATATCTATAAGATTGTATCTGTTCGGTTGTTGCCATGGGAAGCGACACAACTTCAAAGAAAATCATCTTCCCCCTCCACGAAAACTTAAAAAAGCCAGTAATTGATGATTTCCTTTCTTTCCAAAGATGCAGGTTTCATAACTCTTTTCCTGGTTTGACATGAGTTTGCGCTGTTATGTGGGAGGGGAGATTTAGCGCCTCTAGAGCCCTGTGATTGGCTCAAGATGGCGTGAAGGCGGTGTCGTTCGTACACTTTGCGGTAAAACGGTATTTTTTTCTGGAGAGGTGCGAAGCACTCAGGTGCTGGACTTTGGTCTGGTAAGAGGAATTCTGGTCAATGCTCTGGCATGTGTGGTCGATACTTGGCACCTGTCCTGAGACTGACTTCACTTGCGAGTAGTTTACACTGGGGCGCCTGTGGTGAAGTTCGTACTGTGCCGACAGTGCGACTTCAAACATCTCGGACTACTCGTTTGCCAACTGCACACTTATTCGTTTTTAGTTTACCTGTCTTGGTTGTTTAGTATCCTTGTGCCCTCTGTCGTTTAAGTGAGCCAAATTGGTTCTTGGTGCGACCAGCGAACGGGTGTGTCACACACTATAACCTACCGTGATTTCTGGGCTCTGGTAGAGAGTAAATTGCGATCCATCTGCCTGATCGCTAGACCGTGAGATTTTTGCATTTCTTTCGTGGCCGCGATCGATTCACAGGTGCTGTCTCACGTCTCACCTCCACTGCATACATCTTGCCAGCTGCAAGTTATATCGTCACACGAAGCAAACAGGGTAACGTACTGCCGCTCCAGCATTGTCAGGGCGTACAGATCTCAATCGCCACTTTCTCTTAGCTGCAAATATGTAGTGAAACTACAGTAGATTTGATTATTCGAAGTCTGCTCAGCTTCAGATCAGTTCAGATTGCGTTATCCACATTTTTATGGCCAGAGTAGTTGACTCACTTTTGCCACCCATGATCCTTGTCCATTGTACTCTTAAACCACTTGTAAGTTGTTTATGGTATTCATCTAATAACATGTTTGGCGTAATTTACCTCTGGTTTGATAAAATAAATGTTGTTAGTAAATATTACTTCATTCTCAGTCATTTATATTAGTCCCCACAGGGTTAACTTTCATTAGCGTCTGTAAATTATTAGGTGTAGGAGCCATATAGTAAAAGAGAAACATAATCACGAAGTATAAAGGATATTCATCATTATAACATTTTTACAGAATAAGTTTTGAAGGATTTGGAGATCTTTTTTGAGGTTTTAATACATGTGTTGGAATAAATATTTCAGGTGGTACATAAATCCGATTTTGTCAAGTTTATGTAGCTTAAACTTCATACACGTTTACATAATGATATGTTGCAAATTTTAAGTATAATAATTATGTTGACTAGAGAGGTGAAATATGCATAAATAACATTTTTGGTTTTGATTCACAGACAGAAATGTAAGGCTGGAGGTAGAGGGAGAGGAAGAGAAAGAGAAGGTGAGAGGGAGAGAGAGGGTGGAAGGAGTGATTGGATGAGAGAAAACTTTCCAAAGCAGGGTTCCTAAGATGATATCTGTTACTTGTAATAACTCACTAAAGGTTGGGGTATTACATTGGTTAATGCTTTATAATATGCAAACAGATGCACAATTTCTGCCATTACTTTATGTACATATAGTTTCAAGCTGTCAGGGATCCAAGCTGTTGGTGTGATGGTATGTTTGTATATGACGTCAATCTCTTGTACATTTGAGGGCTGTCATGGCAGCATAGCTACAGATTTATGGTAAATATTAAGGTGTGTGTGTGTGTGTGTGTGTGTGTGTGTGTGTGTGTGTGTGTGTGTGTGTGTGTGTGTGTGTGTGAGCACTGCAAATTTAATAACGTAGGCAGTTGCTGAAAAGAGAGATGATATTATTGTCATTTTTGTCATTTAAGTGTATTCAATTTGGTTTGTTTGGTGTTTGTATATTTGGAGTGTTTCAAGGAAGTCTAGTTTTTTGCCTTTAGATTGGAAGCGTAGGATGCTGATGCTTGTGTTGTTAACAAGGTGTTTTGTTTCATGCAGTTGGGTGGCTATTGCTGATGTGTGGTATTTTTTTTTGTTTTTTAGTGCTGCCATGTGTTCTTTGAATCTAATCTCAAATGATCTACCTGTCTGACCCATGTAGAAGCAATCAGAGTTCATTGCATTCAGTTCTGTACACTTATTGTATCGCTGTTGTGAGGTGATTTCTGTCCAATCTTTTTGCCTATGGTAAAGGATATGTATATACCTTTTTGTTTGAAGACATTGGCAATCTAATATGAAATATTACTTAGAAATGGGACTGTATGGGGATATTTTCTTTTTTTGTGATGTGTTTGGTTTGCCACTAGTGAGTATTTTAGGGTGTCAACTATGGAGGTGTTATAACCATTTGCATAATTTAAACCATACAGGCTTTCAGGTATTTCAATTTACCTTCCAGATGTTTTTAAAAAAAATATTTCCAGTAAAGTCTTGCATTACATTCCCGTCCATAGGGTTATAATCCCCTCAATGCACTTCAGCCATTAGAATATGCATTAAACACTGACCAACAGTATATCTATAGGTTCTGTTAATTACTTTAAATGGTTTCCCGTGCTTCCCTGCCGAAATTTTGTAGGGAAATTTGTCACTTTCGTGTCTGAAAGCAACAAACAAAATAGTGTAATTGAGCCGTGTTTGTTTACAGAGAGGATTAATTCAATTCCTCGAAAATTGAAACTTCCTGGCAGATTAAAACTGTGTGCCGGACCGAGACTCGAACTCGGGACCTTTGCCCTTCGCGGGCAAGTGCTCTACTATCTGAGCTAACACAGCACGACTAACCCCCCTCCTCACGGCTGTACTTCTGCCAGTACCTCGTCTCCTACCTTCCAAGCTTTACAGAAGCTCTCTTGCGAACCTCCTCGGAAATTACTATTTCCATGTGTTAGATACATCCTGAACCAAAGCTTTATGCCTGCAGCAGATTGGTGTTCCGTGTCATCGAGATAGGAGAAAAGTGTAAGTTAGCATCATCGTCGTTAAGTGGTCATGAAGTTAGATCTTTGTACGCATAAATCGGAATTTAAGATAGTTGAAGTGAACATACCTGTCTATGATGCGCTAACTAACCTTGCAGCGTATCCGTCGTCCACCACAATTTGTGTGCTTTAGTGCATATGTAGGGGATGATTTTTGATAGCTTGCAACGTGTGTTTAGAGGACTTTTTCGAGGCAGATATTTCGGAAAAAGTTCACTTTGTAGGTACTATGACTGGGTGGCGAATCGTAGTTAGATGATAAAGATAGCAGCCCACACTAGCTTATAAGCTCAGCAGAAAAAAAATAGTCACCCCTAGAGAAACCATTACAAGAATTACTTAACACCGGGTAATATCGCCCCTGGACTTGATTACCGACTGGATTCAGTTAGGAAGTGAGTCCACAAGGTTGTGCAGGTAAATCGTATCCAGAATTTCACAGCGCATTTCTACCAAATTGATGGGATGCTGCTGTTCCAACATGTCCCACAGATTTTCTGTGGGTTTCAACCCAGGTGACTCTGCAGATCAATCGAGATGTAGGAGGATTCAGAACACCAATCACATATTCTTCCAGCCAATGAACTTTATGGGCGTGTGTGAGCAATGGCCTCTTGTGAGATGGCCGACTTCATGTATTCACTGCACGCAGATCCCGTTGCAATGTTCTCTTGGTGAGCGGTTGCGTTGGTTCTTTGTTTACGGCGTGCAGCGATATCTTTCGGGTTTGGAAGCGATTTTCACTCACAAGCAGTGAAACGCGTCTCCTGTCCCTCTCAATCAGCATCTCTTTCCGACCAGAATTCCGGTACAATGTTCGTTTGAAACATGAATGTCTCCCTGATCGCTGGTCACGTAGAGGCAGTGGGTGCTCGGCTCGGAACGTCATCTGAAAATCCTTACCGATTCATGTGTGCGTGCGCATAGGAGTGACTAACCTTTTGTTCAGTGAGCTTATATTAATAACACAGAACACAGTACAACTACGGCTGTCTAAGCTTAGCATATATTCTAAAGATACAAGATGGAAACAATGTTCGGAACACTGATCAACTGCCGCTATCACATAGGTACGATCTGGATCATGAAGTGATTTCCGTACTTTGATTTACTGCTTATGCCTAAAATTTCGACTATTCCCTCTGTATAAATACAAATATTGTGTATTACCATTTGTTGTCCATATTTTTCTGGATTTTTCCGTGTTTTTCCGTTATTATCACATTTTTGAATATTTTACTATATTTTCCGCATTTTTCCACTTTTCCGTTTTTCCATATTTTTCCATTTTCTTTATTTTCCACATTCTGTATACAAATGTACAAGTGTATACACACATAAAAAATAGTTCTGCATCACCTCGGTTCCGAGAGTTTCGGAACCTGTACAGAAAACTGGAAGAAAGATCAACATAAACACCATTTCCACCCTTTTTATTGCTAATGAAAACCACAAATTGCATGTTGTACCACCATACAGCGAGACCTTCAGAGGTGGTGGACCAGACTGCTGTACACACCAGTACCTCAAATACCCAGTTACCTCTTGTATTGATACATGCCAGTATTCGTTGTGGCATACTATCCACAAGTTCATCAAGGGACTGTTGTTCCAGATCGTCCCAATTCTCAATGGCGATTCGCCGTAGACCCCTCAGAGTGATTTGTGGGTCACTTCATCCAGAAACAGCCCTTTTCAATCTATCGCAGGCGTGTGCGATAGGGTTCATGTCTGGAGAACATGCTGGCCACTCTAGTCGAGCGATGTCGTTATCTTGAAGGAAGTCATTCGTAAGATGTGCACGATGGGAGCGCGAATTGTCGTCCATGAAGACGAAGGCCTCGCCAATGTGGTTGCACTATCGGTCGGAGGACGGCATTCAAGTATTGTACAGTCGTTACGGCGCCTTCCAGGACCACCAACGGCGTTCGTCGGCTCCACATTATGCCACCCCTAAACAGCACGGAACCTCCACCTCGCTGCGATTGCTGGTCAGTGTGTCTAAAGCGTTCAGCCCGACCGGATTGCCTCCAAACACGTCTCCGACGTTTGTCTGGCTGAAGGCATATGCGACACTCATCGGTAAAGAGAACGTGATGCCAATCCTGAGCGGTCCATTCGGCATGTTGTTGGGCCCATCTGTGCCGCGCTACATGGTGTCGTGGTTGTAAATATGGACCCCGCCACGGACGTCGGGAGTGAAGTCACACATCATGCAGCCTATTGCGCACACTTTGAGTCGTAACACAACCTCCTGTGGCTGCACGAAAAGCATTATTCAACATGGTGGCGTTGCTGTCAGGGTTCCTCCGAGCCATAATCCGTAGGTAGCGGTCATCCACTGTAATAATAGCCCTTGGGTGGCCTGAGTGAGGCATATCATCGACAGTTCCTGTCTCTCTCTGTATCTCTTCTATGTCTGAACAACATCACTTTGGTTCAATCCGAGACACCTAGACACTTCCCTTGTTGAGAGCCCTTCCTGGCACAAAGTAATAATGCGGACGCCATCGAAGGGCGGTATTGACCGTCTAGGCATGGTTGAACTACAGACAACACGAGCTGTGTACCTCGTCTTCCTGATCGGCTGTCGGACCCCCTCCGTCAAATAGGTGTACTGCTCATGCATGGTTGTTTAAATGTTTGGGTGGGTTTAGTGACATCTCTGAACAGTCAAAGGGACTGTGTCTGTGATACAATATCCACAGTGAACGTCTATCTTCAGGTGGTCTGGGAACTGGGGTGATGCAAAACGTTTTTTGATGTGTGTATATTCCCTTAGTGCTTAAATTACCTGGTGTGAGTTGCTATTTTTACCATCCAACTGTAATGCAGAGTCTCAACCAAACCAGAGTATCTTCAAACTATACTTTATCCAAATGTCAATAATGACAATACTAACTTCCAAAAGCAACACTTATACAAGTATGTGCTGAAAAGTAATGCCTACGAATTTTTTATGTGGAAACTCTTAAGGCTTTTTAAATGAGGTAAACGTTATTAACATTCTACATCTTTTATCTTCACATCCAAGTATTTGTATCTCAACACAGGCGACGAATAAATTTTCCCAACGAGATACCATTTTGTTGATACCACCACTGTAGAGTGTTTGACTTTGTTCGTGGAACCTTGATCTCACCTCTGCTCGTACCACTTCATCACTATCAAAGTGAAGTTCTTGAAGGTGTTATTAAGTTTTGGAAAAGTGGATGGGGCGCCTTCCGGATTGTATGGGGTATGATCGATGACTGTGAACCCAAGGCGTTGGATTGTTGCAGATGTCGCAGCACTTGTATGGGGTCGGGCATTGTCATGCTGAAGAGAGGGTGCTCCATGTATGGATGAACTCTTTGAATTAGGGCTTTCAGTTTTCTGAAGGAGCACAGCACGCTGTTCCTCCCACAGAGGTATAAATACATTACACATTGTCGCGCTCCACACTATAATTTAAAGACCTCTTGTAGAAGAGTGTTGTAACTTGTGTCAGCGAGCCGGCCGCTGTAGTCGAGCGGGTCTAGGCGCTTCAGTCCGGAACCGCGCTGCTGCTACGGTCACAGGCTCGAATCCTGCCTCGGGCATGGCTGTATGTGATGTCCTTAGGTTAGTTAGGTTTAAGTAGTTCTAAGTCTAGGGGACTGATGACCTGAGATGTTAAGTCCCATAGTGCTTAGAGCCATTTTAACCATTTGTCAGCGAAGTGGGAAAATCAACCACGTAATATACAGGGTGTCCCAGCTATCTTGTCCACCCAAAATGTCTCTGGAACAATAACAGCTATTGGAAAACGACTTTCACCGGTATCAATGTAGGGCTGGGGCCCATGAATGTACATATTTGGAAACATTCTAAAACGAAAGCATATGTGTTTTTTAAATGAACTTCCTTTATTTTTTCTTCAGCAATCCGTAGGATGACAAAGCACATACACAATGGCGTTGATTGCATCGCGATATTCCCATTAAATCCCGAGATATTAAGACGCGAAGTTGATGCTTGAAACACCCGACATGCGCTGCTAGCGCACGTCCTGAGGCTCAGGCGTGAACCCCATGCTGCCCGTAGTCGCGATGTGATTGACATGCGTAATCACAATTCTATACTTATCGAGAGGTCCGAAACGAGTAATACGGTCTGGTGCCATCCTGCATTAACATCGTATATCCCAGCAGGTATTTATCCCATAGGCTAGGGGTGATGCGGTTCTGTAACATATCTGTGTACCGCAACGTTAGTCACAAAATTAACTTCGCTTATCGTTAATCCGTTACTTAAAAGGTAATGCCGTTCAACGTTAAAACTTTACTTTACTGTAGATCTAGCGCAAGTGACAGTTAATCATTCACTCGTAATAGTAAAATTCATGTTGATGGTTTTAGTGAAACGAGCAAGTGGACTAAAATTTTTACCGTTGCTTAGGTAAAAATGTTTTGATTTGGGAAGTTCAGGTAGGACATAAAAGATGAATGTAAACATACTTAACCAATTAGTTTTATTATCACATAATTATCAATGTTATGTTTATCTAATGCGTTAAATGACAAATTGTTGCAAGCAAATGTTTCTTAACATCACTGGGTAAAATGGCCCTTTGTAGAAACTTCCACTGTGATACCAGCACTACATACTAAACATAGCGTTCACATCTCATGCTCAAAGTGATGCCCATTGGCTTGCATACATAGGGTCACTCTGCGGATGAAGGGTGCCCTACTTCGTGCTACTGTTGCCTCTTTGATGGTTGTACAAGCATCAATAAAGCGTTGCTTCATGTCCTCTGGTGTTGTTGGTTCATGTTGGTAAACAGCATCCTTCACTGCTCCCAAAGAAAATAATCCAGCGGTGTAAGGTCCGGAGATCGGGCAGGCCACCTAACTGGGCCACCTCGTCCAATCCACCTACCAGGGAACTTACGGTTCAGAAGTCGTCGTGCTCGTAAGGCGTTACGTGCAGGGCATCCGTCATGCTGATACCACATGACCATTCTCCGGTTCAGAAGTGTGGTGTCCAAGAGAACAGGTTCAAATGGTTCAAATGGCTCTGAGCACTATGGGACTTAACATCTGTGGTCATCAGTCCCCTAGAACTTAGAACTACTTAAACCTAACTAACCTAAGGACATCACACACATCCATGCCCGAGGTAGGATTCGAACCTGCGACCGTAGCAGTCGCGCGGTTCCGGACTGAGCGCCTAGAACCGCTAGACCACCGCGGCCGGCAAGAGAACAGGAAGATTGTGTCGTATAAATCTGGAGTATTGTCTGCCATTTTGGATGCCATTTATAAAAAAAGGTCCGATAATGGAATCTCCAATAATCTCACACCAAACATTAACTTTCCACGGACGTTGATGCTCTACCTGACGGAGCCATTTTGGATTGTGTGCGGACCAATAATGCATATTCCTCATATTGACAATTCCTTTGTTGGAGAATGATGCCTCGTCGGTAAAGAGAACATCTGAAATAAATTTTGGATTAGTAAGAAGTTTTTGCTGAGCCCACCGACAAAATGTTACCCTATTGCAGAAGTCATTTCCATGAAGATCCTGGTGTAAATGAACATGGTAAGGATGAAATTTATGACGTTTAAGAATACGCTGTGCACTTGACTTCGACACACCAACTTCACGTTCAATTTGACGTGTGCTGATTTGAGGATTCACAGCTATGGTAGCGAGACAGTAACTTCAGCACGTTCATCTGTGCGTGATCTAGGACGATGTCGAGGTCTTGGATTTAAGCTTCCCGTTTCACGTAGACGAGATGTGAGACGACCAAACATCCGGCGCGAAGGCGATGGCTTGTCAGGGAATCGTCTTCTGTACAGTCGTTCTGCCTGAACAGCATTTCGTCCACCTACAACAGGGTACAGTACAGGTATGTAGAGTAGGGTAGAAAACAGACATATTAACTTAATAATCATAATGTTCGCTAACAGTACTATCAACAAACAAGTAATCTCATAACGTGTTTCCCGTCAACGTACATTCTCCATATGTCAGTGGCATTTCTACCATATCTTCATGTGTGTACATTATACTGTACAGTATAAGTTCCACAACATAACGTTTATTCACAATGTGTACTACCTCCGTGCCGTCACTAGATTACTCTGATGCACGACTACACTGGAAAGCGGTGTACTGCACGCCAAAGCAACAACAAATGGGATGCTCGGAGGGTGGTGGAGTGCAGGAGTTTGCATGGGTCGCAAACCATAAACAAGGAGAAGTGGTAACTGTGGCAGTAGTGGGAACTACGTTGGACACTTGACTAGGTAGAGCCAGGCCCTGCGCGACAGGCACAATGGGTCATATAACGCATTAGATAAACCTTATTTTGGGAGCGCAGGATAAATAACACGGGTGTACACCGATCGATACTGGTTCATATTGTGTACGTAGATACGTGAAACGTGCAAGAGGGAAACCATTATGTGCTTATGAGAGTTGATGGCAGCAGACCGTATTATTCGTTTCGGACCTCTTGATAAGTATGGAGGTGTGATTGGACATGTCAATAACATCGCGATTACGGGCAGCATGGGGTTCACGCCTGAGCCTCAGAACGTGCGCTACCAGCGCATGTCGGGTGTTTCAAGCGTCAACTTCGCGTCTCAATATCTCGGGATGTAATGGGAATATTGCGGTGCAATCAACGCCATTGTGTATGTGCTTTGTCACGCTATGGATTGCTGAAGAAAAAATACAGGAGGTCCATTTAAAAAAAACATAAGTTTGTGTTAAGAAACACATAAGCTTTCATTTTAGAATGTTTCCAAATATGTACATTCATGGGCCCCAGCCCTACATTGATACCGGTGAAAGTCGTTTTCCAATAGCTGTTATTGTTCCAGAGATATTTTGGGTGGACAAGATAGCTGGGACATCCTGTATATGACATGTAATACCTCAACTAACATTGAGAACAGAATAAAAAATTCGGCGGCACTACTTTTCAGCACGTCCTCTTATATACACCAAAACACACACACACACACAGAGGGATAGAGAGAGAGAGAGAGAGAGAGAGAGAGAGGGAGAGAGATACTGCAAGTGGTTCCACCTTCGGATGGTAACCCCAGACTTAAAGTGGGTGGATCCATCTTCAGATGCTATCTAAGACATAGTGCAAGAGTAACCACCCTGATCAATATCCTGGGCGAAATTCCAGTGGATCTACCTTCAGACAACTTCTGAACCCAATCCCAAACCTATTCCAGAAATATTGTAATTAGACTGATGTGTATGTGTCATCAAAAACTTCTAAAGATATACATTTTAAATTTACTGTACATAAGTCGTCATAAACAAATGGCTTTGTAAATAAATCAGAAGAAGGATTGTAAAAGAAAATGTTGATAAGAAATCTAATAACCCTGTTAACAAATTGTATTGCCAAAAATGGTTAATAGTAAACAACAACCTAATTTGCTAAATCATTGTTATTATCGCCTGACCCTTTCACTACTGAACTATAAAGAAAAATTAATGATAGTAATAACTTGTTTATAACAAACCTGCATCCCTCCCTATGACGTACTAACATCGTATGAAGGGGTTCATGCAATTGAACTAATGCTAAAAGGAGGAAGAGGGTGTTCGCACCATTTTAATGTGATCCCTTTCGTCGAGAGGGATAGAGGGAGGTGAGGGGTTTCCCATAGTTTTAATGTGCTCCCATTGGCTGAGAGAGACAGGGTAATGGGAGGGGTTTCCCGCCGATTTTACATCACACAAGTGCCTTGAGGCCATGTGACCAATATCAGGTTATGTTGTGACCTTCAGTATACCTCCCATAATTGTCTAATGTGTGTAGGCAGGACGGTGGTTCCCTAGGGAGAAGGAAGTGGATGTCACCTCACCCAATTGTCAGTAGGTAACCTGACACTGGAACCTCTTATCAGTGACCTTGAGATAAGATCGTTATTTCCGCCCCTGTCTGCAGTAAACAACTACTGTTTATCAGTTACAGCGTCATCGTACCACCGGAAGTCATTCTCTTACCAGTGACCCTTTCTTGAGTACTGCCAGTGTGTTTGGGTATCCAGAATCAACACATCACAGAATGTGGAGGTTGGATCCTTGCCCACTATGTAAGGCAAGATGAGCGACGATCTGTGGTAAAAATGACATCAGAGTACAATGACGGTCCAGCATAAGGGTTTCAGAGCACATCGTTCATCGTATATTGTTGAAAATACGCTTCTGCAGTAGACATTCTTACGTGTTCTTATGTTGACCGAATGACATCGTCAATTACGATTTAATAGGCAAAAAATCATCAACATTGTACCTCGGGTCAATGGAAACGTCTCTTCCGGTTGTATGAGGCACATTTCTTGTTACACCAGGCCGATCTTCATGTCTGGATATTCCGTCATCTCAGCGAACAGCTGTTGGAAACATACACTGCACCACGGATGCACGTCAGTGGAGGCTATATTATGCTGTTGAGGACATTGACCTGGTCTTCGATGGGATCCGTGACAGTAATCGAAGGCACCATGACAGATGTGGACTTCGTAAACATTATTACGGGCCCTAAGCATCCTTTTGTGCTTTCTGTAATCCCCGATAGTGATGGCAACTTCATTCAGGATAGCTGTCCGTGCCCAAGGCTATAATCGGGCTATAGTGGTTTGATGGCCATGATAGCGAACTCATGTCGATGTCTTGATCTTCAGCTTCTCCTGATCTGAAACCCATCGAATACATTTGCCATGCTATCGAACGCCATAAAACACAATTTACGGGAGTTGCGTGGCATGGGTGCAGACGTCTGATGAATTTGGAAATTCGAGGTAAGTGCCAATGGGACCAAATTGTTGAGGTCATCGCTCCCTAGCCATACACACTACTTACTCTAACTTAAACTAACTTGTGCTAAGGACAACACACACACGCGTGCCTGAGGGAGGACTCGAACCTCCGAAGCGGAGAGCCGCCCGAACCATGGCAAGGCGCCTTAGACCGTACGGCTACACCAGGTGGCCTGACGTGTGGTGCTACATAGCAAGGACTTGCCGAGTCCATGCCACGTAAACTCGCTGCTGTGTTGCATTCCAAAGGCGGACCAACACGCTATTAAGCAGGTCATAATGTTTTGGTTCATCAGAATATAATGTCTGTTTGTCGGGAGGCGGGGAGAGAAGAATGGTGGTTAAAACAGTGAAATACAGTATAAGATTAGAAAAACGAATAATCCGAATGGGACGGAAATCGGTAGATGTGGTGCATATGTACAGACGAATAAATGATTACCATTTCAGAAAAAATTGATGATTTATTCAAGACAAAGAGCTTCACAAATCGAGCAAATCAGTACCGTATTGGTCCACTTCTGACCGTAATACAGGCAGTTACTCGGCTTGACATTGATTGATTGAGTCGATGTCCTTCTGAGGGATATAATACCTAATTCCGTCCAATTGACGGTTTAGATCGTCAAAACACCGAGCTGGTTACAGGGCCCTGCCCATAATGCTACAGATGTTCTCAATTGGGATCCGGCGACCTTGCTGACCAAGGCAGGGTTTGGCACGCACGAAGAAAAGCAGCAGAAGCTCTCGCCGAGAGCGGGTACGCGTTATCTTGCTGAAACGTAAGCCCAGGATGGCTTGCCATGAAGGGCAAAAAAAACGAGACGTAGAATATCGTCCAAGTACCGCAGTGCTGCTATGAAAAGAAATGGCATCCCAGGTCATCAGTCCTACTTGCTGGGCCGTATGGCGGGCGAAAGCTTGGTGTGTCTCCAGACACGTCTTCGCTAGTCATCGGGACTCTATTCGAAGCGGGACATCACTGTAGACAATTCCACTCCAGTCAATGAGATTCCATGCGGAAAGACATGTCTGGAAATTTCTCAGCGATTGTAATCAATTGTTTTTCTGTAAATATACATCTCATCTACAGATTTCCGTCTCATTCGGGCATTTCCTTCGTGGCGTGTCCTTTTCTGTCTTAGAGTCAATAAATCATTGTCAGAAGAAAAAAAATTTGCTTAAGACAGTCATGTAAGTGGTCAAACATATATTTCTGTAGTCAACGTGACGGTTGATACTGCGTAAAGAGCGACACCACTGGACAGTGAATGACTGGAATGAGTGGTGAATAACGCTTTTCCTTACAACATCTGATGAAGGGTTCGAGTTTGGCGGACGGCTGTCATTATAGTGCCGCCTACGTATGAGGTTGGAATTCGTGGTTAGGGTGTGGTCGCTTACGGCGCTTAAGAAGACGCAAAATGATGAAGGATATGAACATATTTTAGAGCAATTTGTACTGTGTACAGTAGAGAAACAGTTCGGAGACGATAATTGTCTAGCCGCGCAGAGCGACCGCGCGGTTTAAGGCGCCATGTCACGGATTTCGCGGCCCTTCCCGCCGGAGGTTTGGGTCCTCCCTCGGGCTTGGGTGGGTGTGTTCTTTTTAGCATAAGTTAGTTTAAGTAGTTTGTAAGTCTAGAGACCGATGACCTCCGCAGTGTGCTCCCTTACGAATTCACACACATTTGAACATTTTCATGATTGCTTGTATCAGTATGACAATTCCCATTCTCATAAAGTAGCATCTGTGAGGCAATGGCTTGTGGATAATGACATTCCTGAAATGGACTGGTCTGCTCAGAGTCTCAACCTGAGCACGTTGGAACACCTTTGGGATGACTTAGAATGTCAACTTTGCTCCAGATTCCAGCGTCCAACGTCAGTACTTCCTTTGGCCTCCGCTGTTGAGGACTAAAGGGTTATCATTCCTCCACAGACTTTCAGAAACCTCACTGAAAATGTCCGCAACAGAGTTCAAGCAGCCTGGAGAAGTTTGGACACACTCCATGGAAATGTCCAATAACAGGTGTCCACATACATTTGATAAGATAGTGTACTTACGCAGTACAGGAGAAGAGGACATGCTGTTGACGATATTCAGAGCATACTGAAACAAGTGTAGCCATCTTAAGACGGATATAACAGCCCAAACCAAATGGTTCAAATGGCTCTGAGCAGTGTAGGACTTAACATCTGAGGTCATCAGTCCCCTAGAACTTAGAACTACTTAAACCTAACTAACCTAAGGACATCACACACATCCATGCCCGAAGCAGGATTCGAACTTGCGACCGTAGTGGTCGCGCGGTTCCAGAATGAAGCGACTAGAACCGCTCGGCCACAGCCTGAACCGGCTATAGAAGTAAAATAAAGATTCTTGGAGATATATGTGGCTAGTTCTTTTCTCCTTCAACAAAACTAAAATAAATCCATTTACTACATCCTAGAAGCAGCAATTCATTGATTCTAGTCTAAAACTGGCAGATAAATTCTACACTGAAGGAAGCAAGTTCGCTCAGGAGAGCCACATGGGTCAATCATGTACCCGAAATCTTTCTCACAGTGTATCAAAAACGTTCAGCTGCAGCTCTCCTGCAAATATGACTTCTATATACTGGTTTACAATGGTTCAAATTTGTAAACATCAGTTTTCCATAGTCCACATGAATTCTGAATACTTTTGAGTTCAAACAATCTCAAAACCTGGGCCAAAACCTAGACTCAGATGAATCTCAACAAATTCTAGTATCTCATCACGACTTTCTCAGTAACGAATACTGAAAATACTCGACTCGCACTGTTCTTGGCAGTACCCCAATACAGTACCAAAAAACTGTGAAAAGAATGGGTGTATTCCGATGAATTTGAAAAATGACAGGGCTCAATCACCCTACTGCCCAGGCTCTACGACACTGACGAGCCAAAAAACTGGTACACCTGCCTAATATCGTGCAACCGACGTGCCATAGCGTCTACTAATTTCTGAAGTAGTGCTGGAGGGAACTGATATCATGCATCCTGCTGGGCTGTCAATAAATCCCTAAGAGTACGAGGGGATGGAGACCACTTCTGAACTACACGTAGAAAGATATTCCGGATATGCTCAATAATGTTGATGTCTCGGGAGTTTGGTGGCCAGCTCAGAAGAGTGCTCCTGGATCCACTCTGTAGCAATTCTGGACGTGTGGAGTGTCTCATTGTCGTGTTGGAATTGCCCAAGTCCATCGGAATGCACAATGGATATGAATGTATGCAGGTGATCAGAGAGGAATTCTACGTACGTGTCACCTGTCAGAGTCATATCTAGACGTATCAGGGGTCGAATATCTCTCCAACTGCGCACGCCCCACATCATTACAGAGCCTCCACCAGGTTGAACAGTCCCCTGCTAACATGCAGGGTCATGGGTTCATGAGGTTGTCTCCATACCTGTATACGTCCATCCGTTCGATACAATTTGAAACGAGACTCGCCCGACTAGGCAACATGTTTCCAGTCATCAACAGTCCAATGTCGGTGTTAACCGGCCCAGGCGAGGCGTAAAGCATTGTGTCGTGCAGTCATCAAGGGTACAAGAGTGGGCGTTCGGCTCCGAAAGCCCATAGCGATGATGTCTCGTTGAATGGTTCGCACGCTGACACTTTTTGATTGCTGAGCATTGAAATCTGCAGCAATTTGCGGAAGGGCTGCACTCCTGTCACACTGAACGATGCTCTTCAGTCGTCGTTGGTCCCGTTCTTGCAGGATCTTTTTCCGGCCGCAGCGAAGTCGGAGATTTGATGTTTTACCGGATTCCTGATATTCACGGTACGCTCGTGGAGGCATCGTATGGGAAAATCCGCACTTCATCGCTATCACGGAGATGCCGTGTCCCATCGGTCGTGCGTCAACTATAACACCGCTTTCAAACTCACTTAAATCTTGATAACCTGCCATTGTAGCAGCAGTAACCGATCTACCAATTGCGCCAGACACTTGTTGTCTTATATTGGTGTTGCCGACAGCAGCACCGTATTCTGCCTCTTTACATATCTCTGTATTTAAATACACATATCTATACCAGTTTGTTTGGCGCTTCAGGGTATTTTCGATGCATTACATCATGGCACGAATACTGGAAACCTTACGTGATTAAAACTAACTACAAATTTTTTACTTCTTAAGTCCTCAATGTCCTTCTCTTCGACCGCGCTAGTGCTACATGATGGTTACCTCTTTCATCGGCTCTTCAGTGTAAATGCAAATACTACCTTACATCACATGCCATATACCTAACTCCGCATCACATTCGCAACGAAAAGTTTCACATATCTAGTGTCCTAGCTGTTCCCAACATAAAAACGTTCACAAACCCCTTCTTCGTTGCAGCTGTTTGCCTCTGGATCATACCTGGTTTCAGTTATACGATCTTTGCCAATGTTTTTAATCCCGAAGATTACATGCCACTTTACTCTTACCAAGTGCTTTGTCACGTTATCTATTGTGGGGTGCATGTTTCTCAGTTTGTCATGCATCTGATTAATAATCTCGCAACATACCATACATCAGTATGGTCCGTTTCTGACAGAAAATGGTTGTTTAATATAGTGACAATACAGCTGTGTGCAGACCATGAAAGGGAACAAGTCACTCTCTTACTTATTTTCATATGCAAGACTATTCTTTAATGTTGTTATTACACCCTAGGCATCATTTTTTGTAAGACAACAGGTAGTCATCAACATGAGGAGGCACTGATGGGAGCATGCACATTGATAATGCATGAGGGATCTTTATGGTAGCTCTCCTTTGAATAGTATTTTCTGGAGTTGAGAATAGTAAATCCTACAGTGGACATTTGGGGCTTGGAAGCCACCTGCAGCTGTTAGAGAGAGGAGCACTTCAAAGCACTTAGCGGGGGCAGAGTGCTGGTCCCAAACATTTCTTGTATCGGTATGCAAACAATGCTTTTGGCCTAAGAGGCGAAAAACTGCCTGCCTGGATATAGCGGCTAGGCGTTTCTGGCCACAGCAGGAACAGGGCGCAGGAGGTAAAGTGGATCGCCCAGCAAAGGCATTTAGACGATGTCGTAAAAATCCATGAGTTTCCATGTTGGCCTTGGACCGGATGCTATAGATGGAGCCATCAGATGGTGTTGTCCGTCTGCCTGCCGAGTTTTTTGGGAAATCTTGGGCCTTCAGAAGAATTTTAGGATGGAACACAACATTTATGATGGCTTCGAAATGGTCCACGTTGGAACACAAAAGCCCTACTCTTATTTTAGCTGAGGCCCCTGCTCGTAAATGCTATAACATTCAGCCTGTCTAGATAAGATCTCTGTGATAAATGTGTTGTTAGCTTTAGGCCTAAATGAAAACTCTCAAAACACGCTGCCGTAAGTGGGCATGGGAAACACAGTTCGGGAGCGTAACGTCTTCTCCTCCCTCTGTGGAAATTTACGAGTCAGGGATTGACTGCTTCTCCAGCAGGGAAATGAATATTATTAACTTTGGTTATAATTTGCTGGGAGGTAGATCAGATGAGCTAGACGGGAGATGTGGCACTCGTGGAGTCTTGTGATTGGCATGAAACCCATGCGGGGGGGGGGGGGGGGGGGGGCAGTTGTGCTGAAGTAATTTTGGAGTTCATGGAGTTTTTGATGGAAGGGGAAGAGTGGAGAAATGCTCTCCTTATTGAGATTCTGGTCCAGAGAGGAAATTCTGGCCTGGACTCTTGTTATTGGTGGACACTTGGGGCATTCATCCTGAGCATGACGACATTCATCCTGAGCGTGACATCGCACCAGCATTGGTCTTGACTGGGGAGTGTGTGGTGAAATTTTAGATGTAATTTAGACCTTTGACATCTCACTGTGCCGAGGACAATCTTACTCATGTCAGGTCTGCCACCTTGGTGTTTGATCTCCTTGTTTGCACTGCTGTATTGAATAAGCGAGTCAAATGGCTCCATGGTATGACTGGCGAGCAGGAGGGTCACACGCTGGAGTCTGCTGAGATTTCAGGTCTCCATTAGAAAGTGATTGTGGCCGTCTAACAGATGTCCTGCCTGCAACTTCATATATTTCATGCCTGTGATAATAAATTACAGGTGCCACACATTGCTACCCTGCAGATGCTTGCACCATGACAGTCACCTGAGATAGTGCTATGGATCGAGGAAGCAATATCGTATTGCTGCTGTGGCTTGTTGGGGCAAACAATATCACAGTCTTGCCACTTGTTCTCAGCTGCACCAACGCAGTATAACTTCTGTGTAGAATAAATCCATCAAAGTCTATTCAGCATTAGAAAAGTTCAGACTGCGTTATCCAGGTTTAGGCCAGGGTAAATAGATTAAACAGATTAACTGTTGTCTTTGCCAACCAAACGCCAGCCAGTGGAGTGCTAATTATTTGTTGCTTCTATTTGTGTTTCAACAGTTCATGATTTATTTGTCACCTTGCTTAACTTATGCCTTTTGTCCTAGTTTACGATAAATAAACTCTTGCCATATTTTTTGAAATATTAATCCCATACATTAGTCACCCATCAAAAATTGACTGATATAATGACAGGGCTGTCATTTCATTAATTTTTCTCAGCATTCCAGTTTTATTTAAAATTCTAATAAAAGTGATAACCTCTAATGCAGGCTAGCAGCAACAATCACTGTCAGAGGGAGGAATTAATTTAGCAGCCTCATGGCCAGGTAAACAAGTGGAAGGCTTACAAGTTAAAGTGATATGCTGTCATGTGTAAACTTACAGTCGCCTGTAATCTTTCAAATCAAACTGCAGGCACAGTACAGTCTTCGAATTTGGTGACTCTGCCAGGATCCTGAACTGATGACACCTTCTGTAACTGTCAGATGAGATTTCTGCTACAAGATTTCTGTTTTCCCATGTTAAAATTCATCTGGTGCACTGAGGTAAATTATATTTGCATAACCATAAGAATTTCTGGCGCTAAATACATTGATGATTTGTACATTTTTGTGTGTTGTTTGTTTGTATTCTCATTCATTTATTGCTGTTACTTCTGTGTCACTTGTTGACTGTTCCTGATGGAGAACAGCATTGTGTTAATACGTAGGATGGTAGATTACTTGAGGCTCTTGTACGTTATCGTAGATTAGGGTTGTTTTTATTTGATATGCATTGTCAGAGATTTAGAATTAGTGGCTCACTAGAACAAATTTCAAGGTAGAATTGCTTGGCATTGCGATCAGTAGCAATTTAAGGCTCTTAGGAGTAGGAATCTGAATGCAGGCTTACTAGAAGCAAGGCACATGTGCTCCAAAGCAGTGAGAAAATTCGAATCTCATCACAAATGGACCAATGTCAGACTGATAGCATTGATAAAGAGAACGTTGCGGAGTATTCTCAGTCGAATGTAGTAGCTGACCTTATGGATATATCGAACACAGAATTTTCTGATTATAACGAGATAATTCAGTCAGACAACGAGAGAAAATGTGAAACTGCAGCAGAGCTCCGTGTAGACTCTGCAGGCATGGGAAGACGTACTCTTAGTGAGAGTGGCACATCAGTCTCACGAACAAAACTTCACAGAGCGATGAATCAATAGCACTCCAGCCCTTCCCTAAGCCTCTCTATCTCTGTCTCTCATATCTTTTCCATCAAGTACATTGTTCCCACCATCCATAGCTTGAAAATTCTCTCTTATTACGTCGCCCTCTTCACATAAGTCCAAAAGTGTTCTACTTTAATAAAGCTGCTACTTATTTTACTGTTTGTGTCCTAACTTATATCTCAGTGATAGATTCCATTCAAGATATAATTTTTACTGCAGCACTTGAGCCATAGTTAATGTAATGACGTAATTTGAAGAATGTCTAGTGAAGAATAGTAGACGACCTTATATTTCTAATCTGTCAGACTCCATACATATTAAAAATATGTAAGCACGTATGTGTGTATATATGAATGTGCATATGTTCCACTTCTCCTAAACCACTGAACCTATTTCAACCAAACTTAGTATACATAACAATGTCTGCGAGAAATCGCTTTGGGGGCAATAACCACTTACCTATCAAAGGGGTGAGGGTGAAAAAGCTGTGTAACCCATGACACGTGAATAGGCAGTCTTTGTATATCCAGTATTTCATAATGAGGGCATTTAGTGACATGCAACAAACTTTACACATAATTTAAAACTTTCACGAAACTTTTTCTTCTTGACAAGTCTGACGGACTAATTAAATTAAAAATGTTTATCGCTTACTACATTTTCATTGTTCATGCAGTAAAACTGCCACATCATGCATGACGATTAAATTTATTGCATCTTTGCTACTAATTCTATTCGCAACATTTTTCGGAGACAGAATTCACATATACCACTGGATATATATATATATATATATATATATATATATATATATATATATATATATATATATAATTGTACGACACATAATTCAGGAGGTATGACTTCATAAACACTGAGCTGTGTGGAAACGAAACTGCAAGACGAAATTCGCTATACAGGTGAAATACGTGTACAAATATGTGTGAAATATATTAAATATATGTGAAATAAACGAGTATGTGACATGTGCGTATGGGAACAAAGCTGTGGATAAAAAACTCCTTCTAACCTCCTCGATCGATTTCAGACAAACTTGGTACACATATTACTTACTATCTGGTAAAAAACACTGTGGGTGTAAGAACCAGGAATCTCCTATTGTGGTAGGAGTCATAACGTGGAGAAACAACAGAGGGAGGAAGAGATATGGGAGAGGATGAGATGGGCAGAGAGAGGGGAAGGGAAATGGACAAAGAAACGGAGGAGGAGTAGATGGGCAGTTAGAATGTGGAGGAGGAGATGGCCAGAAGAAGGAAAGAGGGAGAGATGGACAGGGAGAGGAGGGAGGTGGAGATGGACAGTGAGATGAAGAGGAAAAAGAGTGGAGGAGGAGATGGACTGAGAGAGGGGAGGGGGAGATGAATAAAGAGAGGAGGAAGAAGTGATAGAAGGGGAAGGGGAAATCCTTTCCCCTTCACGCCGTGTTGGTACAGCAAGCAGTATGCAGAATGTGGTGAGAGAAACAGTCTTTGTTGCTGAATTAATTTTATTGCCTTATTTATTCACGACGAGCGTTTCACATAATACAAGACAACTTCATATTGACCAGTATGATGTTGGTAGGTGGGTTCTGGGTGCCACAAATAGGGGACAGGCAAAAATAGACTGCCCTTGTCATTCTGAGCTCAGTATAGCGCATCAGACCAGAGAACGACCGAACGAGGTGGCGCAGTGGCTCGCACACTGGACTCGCATTCGGGAGGACTACGGTTCAATCACGCGTCCGGCCATCCTGATTTAGGTTTTCCGTGATTTCCCTAAATCGCTCCAGGCAAATGCCGGCATGGTTCCTTTGAAAGGGCACGGCCGACTTCCTTCCCTAATCCGATGAGACCAATGACCTTGCTGTTTGAACTCTTCCCCCAAACAATCCAACCCAACCAGAGAACGAAGAACGGTGCCTTCAGCATATTTATCATGTTACGAACTATGTGCATGCCTGATTCTGCCTTGTATCCACTGGTATATGCTACACAGACCTGCAAGGTTAACAAGTGTTACGCTTTTAACATATGGCGTGAGCGAATACTTGCTTAGATTTATTTTGCTATATATGACAAGTGCAGTCTATTTTTGCCGATGCCCTAATCGTGGCAACCAAAACCCACTTACCAACACTATAGTCGTCAATCTGATGATACCCTGTATTATGCGAAACACTCGTCATGAATAAATATAGCAATAAAATCAATTCTGCAACCAAGACTGTTGTTTTCACCACATGATTGTGGGGGTGGGGGGGGTGAAGAGGAGGTAGAGGGAGCAGGAGGAAATTGGCTTAGATGGGGTAGGAGGGGAGGGACGGAGGAGAGAAGGAGTAGATGGATGCAGAAGGGAGGAACAGATAGACAGTCTGGGGAGTAATACATGGTCAGACAGAGGGGGAAATAGGAGGTGGTCTAATAGGACTGGAATAAATGTATACCCTAGCCATGACGGGTACTCACTTAGTAAATAAATAAATAGTTGCTATCTGGTGTTCAGTTGTACGTTTCATAACAGACTGCCAATGTCACACGCCATGACTACGCAGTGACACGCATTATTACTTGGATTAATACACTGACGGAAATGGAAAGTGTTATTAACACCTTGCCGAAAGCTACCAAACTCACATTCCCGCACTTCCACGCTTGAGGGATATGGCGATAAAATTTTCAAACACTGTGAAACCTTACTTTTCGGTACAGAGAAAAGCTATTTCTACAAATGAAGAGGGTGTGAATACTTGATGACTATTGTGTGTATTTAAGATTACTGGAACTTTTCAGATAATCCTTACACGGTTTGCTCAGAAGACGTGTTCGTGCAGCTTATCATTGAACTTTTTACATTGACATCTACATGCTTACATTGACATTCTTGCGGTGTATGGCGGAGGGTACTCTGTGTACCACTATCACTTCTTCCCTTTCTTGTTCCAATGGCGGAAGTTCGCTGTCTATGAATTCACAATACGCCACATTTGTTTAATTTGAATATCAGTTGCCACTCCAGGCACCAAGTGTCGATCCTCTGCAGGTCTTCCTGCATTTCACGACAATTTTCTAGCGTCGCGACTGTTAGGCATACAACAACATCATCCGCGAAATGCCTCGTCGAACTCTCGACGTTATCTACTAGGTCATTTCTATATATTGTTAAATCTGTAACACTCCCCTGGGGCACACCAGACGTTACTTTTACTTCTGAAGATTTATCTCCTTTCAGAATGACATGTTGTGTTCTGTTTGCTAGAAATCTTTCAGTACAGTCCCACAGTTGGTCTGATATTCCATACGCTAGTATTTTGATTATTAGGCAGCATTGCGGAACTGTATCGAGTGTCAAGGCACACGGCATCTACCTGGTCGCCTGTGTCTATTGCTTTCTGGGTCTCGTGGACGAAGAGAGTGAGCTGACTTTCACACGATCGTTGTTTTCGAAACAAACGTTGCTCAATAATTTTAAAACACACTACGTGACGAAAAACTCCAAAACGCTTCGTAATTATAGGGCCTATTCTACATTTACGTCGGTGTGTTTCCGAGTTGTTACTGCAACAGTTTCCTTTTTTTTTTTTTTTAACTGGGTACGCCATCTCAACATTGGAAATGTTACACAACAATTTGTTTTTGACAATTCAGAGTATACATCTGTTTAAGTCGTACGCTGGTACGAGTCTACGTAGGCTTAACAAGAGGCAAATGCCGACATAAAACACATTTTCACACTATAATGAAACTAGTAATGTTGCACGAGTTGGGGAACACGGTTAGAGCTCGTCAGCGTGGCGTAACCAATTATATGTCTGTCAAGCTAAGGAGTGTTACATGCAACATTGAAGCTGTTTAATTACCACAAACAGGATGTTGTGAAGAATAAGTCGGCGCTGATACGTTATCAGGCGGTAATTATAGGTGAACAGCAACTGGCAGTGCCTACATTCTTCAGAAAAACAAAATTTAATTGGTCATAATCTTATAGGCATCAAGAGTAAAAGATAAGACGTTTTCTTTGGAGCTATACTTCCCACATTACGAAAGGCAAGAAAAAAATCATATGATGCACAGAACACAAAAAATTCCGTCACTTATAAAATTTGTGATATATAAAACCTGTCATATATAAAATCTGTCATATAAATCACCAAATCATTCTGGGAATCCAAAATATACAAGTCAAAATCAGATGCCTTACGATATTTATTTATTAATTTAATGAACGTTTGGTTAAAGAAGGTATCTGTTAACGAAAGTATGAGCATATTGAATAGATTCCCAGATATGTGTGTGGTTCGGAGCCTTCTTAAGTAATAGGAACCAGTACGTTGTCCTCGGCGGCTAGCATTCATGAGAGACAAGGGTATCGTCAACAGTGCTCCGAGGAAGTGTGGTAGAACACCTATTACATTATTATATTAAATGATCAGGAGAAAGGGTTGGCAGCAATCTACGGTTGTTTGCTGATGATTTTGTGGTGTACAGGAAAGTGTCATCGTTGAGTGACTGTAGGGGGATACAAGATGACTTAGAAAAAATTACTACTTGGTGTGGTGAATAGCAGCTAACTCTAAATGTAGAAAAATGTAAGTTAATGTAGATGAATAGGAAAAACAAACGTGTAATGTTTGACATTTGTAGTGTGCTGCTTCACACAATCACATCGTTTAAATATCATAACGTTGCAAAGCAATATGAAATGAAGCGAGCATGCGAGAGCCGGCCGAGCGGTTCTAGGCGTTTCAGTCTGGATTCGCGCGGCCACAGGTTCGAATCCTGCCTCGGGCATGGATGTGTGTGATGTCCTTAGGTTAGTTAGGTTTAAGTAGTTCTAAGTCTAGGGGACTGATGACCTCAGATGTTAAGTCCCGTAGTGCTAAGAGCCATTTGAACCATTTTTGAGCATGCCAGGATGGCGCCCGATAAACCAAAGTCCGGTTTATTGGGAGATTTTGGGAAAGTGTGGTTCATCTGTAAAGGAAACCGCATATAGGACGTTAGTGTGGCCTGTTCTTGAGTATTGCTCAAGTGTTTGGGACCTGCACCTGGTCGAATTACAGAAAAACGTCGAAGCAGTTCAGTAGTGGGCTGCTAGATTTGTTACCGATACGTTCGACAAACACGCAGAGTGCTACAGGCATGCTTTGGGAACTCAAATGGAAATTCCTGGAGGGAAGGAAATGTTCTTTTCCAAGAATATTATTGAGAAAATTTAGAGAATCGACATTTGAAGGTTACTGCAGAACAATTCTACATACATTTCACGTAAGGACCACAAACATAAGATGAGAGAAATTAGGGCTCATGCAGAGTTATGTTGACACTCGTTTTTCCCTCGCTCTATTTGCTAGTGGAACAGGAAAGAAAATGACTGGTTGTGGCACAGTGTACCCTCCGCCATGCATCGTAAGATGGCTCTCTCTCTCTGATTTGCGTATGCAGTGATGACGTCCGACAGCGACCGAGATGTGTTCAATAGGATTTACACCAAGCGAATTTAGTCGTTAAGACTTGTATGTGAGTTCACTATGTAAGACATCGTGGTCTCCTGACCTTCATTGCTTACATGTTATGCCCTCACAATCATATTCCAAACATCAAAACGCTTCATTCGAACCGAAAGTCGATAAGATAAAGTCAATGTTGTATGAATTCACGTAAACGATACGCAAATAACACGTGCACGACGGGGTTGAGATACTCGAGGCTGGCGTACACACACACATTCAAGACACGGTCACAAGAGCTTTTAGTTCGGGAGAGGCGGACCGCACGTCGAGAGGCCGGTCCCTTCAGAGGACGATTCAGTCTATCTACATCGGACGGCGACCGCCTGTGGAGCGGACAGCATTTGCCCGAGTGAAAGGGGAGAACGACCCTGTGTTCGGCTTAAAAGCAAATTCCACTACATTGTGTGGGAGCGCGCAGCCTACGCATTCTTTAAAAACATAACATACAGTTTCAGAGGTTTTCACAAGGAGACAGCAAACGACAAACGCCGATACTACAGATTTCCAGATTGGTCGACTTAAACGAAACGTCATTCTACCGTTTTAGAAGAGCAATGCTGATTGCCAGACGATATTCCTGACACCTTGAGCTGAAGGGGTAACAGAAAAGACCGAAAGATATACCCCTTCACGTCTAGCATGGAGAGGGGCCGTTCCGTTGTCGGTCTTGGGACGAGAACACATAACGAGAGCGTGTGCGCTCGTACGTGTACTCAAAGAGCGTTGTTCACTGTGTTGGCCACCACACTTACTGTGCGGTGTGAATGCACAGAGTTATAGTTAAATGACAGCGAGCAAATTTTTGAGTGGCATCGCGGTGGACTGGTTATCTGACCGGTGTACCATGCCAATAGTTATACTAGGGGCGAATAGGAGTCCTTGACTTCATCAAGGCGTAGGGAGAGTTTGGTTGGCGAAGGTCAATCCAGATAGAACAAGAGTTATCTTATTTGTCAGCAGCAAGCGGCGCAGACAGCAGTCATCACAGCTTACGGTATTGTGTACTACAGCTCTTGCGAGCCCCATATTTCCTCCACAACAATACACTTCATTGCATTCCAAACGCGACAGCCTCGACCGTACCTAGCAACATTCTAACGGATAATTGTTCAAGTTGAGTAGGCGCAGCTCTCAGCCATTCTGCCAAGTCAATAACAATCTTAAACTTTGTATAGAAATTTCATTAGCGATTCCTATCCTTAAGAGGTAACTTCACATTCCGAAATGAACCCGGAAATAACTTGTTCAGTTCATAACTAAAAGTGCCATTGTGATTTCTCAGAATTTTTGCAAAATAAATAATAATTCTCGTTAGTTTCATGTTTTTCTTACACTAAACAGCACTACTCCAGTACCCAAGTATCCCACTAGTTACGTAAGAAATTTTGTGAATTTTTGTTTCATTTCCTTACAGCGGACGACTCCAGAAGATATTTATTGCTGAAAGTTTTTCAGGCATTTCTTTTTAGAACGTTAGGAGCGTCTGTCTGACTTCTGTAGTAGTGTGGGGGTGGAAATTGCATCTTGCAGGAGCCACAGGGTAAAGGGTACATCTCAGATTAATCCGTTGCGCAGAATGACAGAATAGCACCCACACGCTCGCAACTATAATCCTCCTCAAACTACTGTAGCAAGGTTCTTGCCCCGAGACAAGGACAATTATACAGCTGAAAGATGACATCGCTATCGGGGAAGACACCAAGCAAAAGGGGACGCAGGTGGGTCGCAGCTGTCAGCGTGTCTTCGATTACTATCACAGATGCCATGAAAGCGCAAAAGAATATCTGTCATAGCACAATACTGTTCCCACCAGCCTGCGTGCGTGGCTCGCTGCACGTTTCTAACCGCCGTTCACCTCGATAACGGCGTTTGTGTAGACGACCATCGACCTAGTGTAGCAAAAATGTGATTCGTCCGAAGAGCCGACATGTTTCCATTGGCCGACGATCGAATTCCCATGGTCCCATGCCCACTGCAATCGTAATTGACGATGTCGGTGGCTCAACATGTGAACACGTAGGGATGGTCTGCTGTGGAGCTCCATGTTCAATAATCTATGGCGAACGGTGTGTTCCGAAACGCTGTGCGTGCACCAGCATTGTGCTCTTACGGCATACATGCCGCAGATCACCATCTATCCTACTTTACAGAGCAGACAATCTTTCAAACCCCACATTCTGCGAAGAGTCGTGGACGTCAACCAATTAATGCCTAGTGGCAGTTTCACTGTCTTTCAACCTCTTTCCGCAGGTGCTCAAGACAGTAGCACGTGAACATTCGACCTGTTTCGCCGGTTTCTAGATATTCGTTCACAGGATCTGCGTAATAATAATCTGCCCTTTGTCAAAGTCGTTTATCTCAATGGAGTTCCCCATTTGCAGCCTGTATCTTAGTCAAGGTGATCCCCCGTTCGTGTCTGTCCTCCTAACATACTTTTGCTACCGCATCACGTGCTCGCAGCGCCACCAGGCGGCATCCAGCGTCGCGGTGGACAGTGATCATAATACAAAATTGTCAAGGCTTTCGTGGCCACTTGTTGACAAACTGCCTATTGGTTTCTGTCTCGGGTTCTTCGGCCGACGTTCATCTAATGATTTTTCTGACGTTTCGCCAGCACGAGTGGCTGGCATTGTCAAAGCTTCACCCTACATTGCCGGTGGTGAACTGGAGCCGCTGCTGCTTTCATCTAGTACTTTCCCCTCTTTGGGGAAGTGTGAGGGGGAGTTTGTAGCCTTTCGGCTTTTACTCCCCTGTGTACTTGTGTGTGTGATTATTTCTGTACTTTTTTGGTGTCTGTGAACTGTGATGATTGTTCTGTGTGAGTCTGGTACTTGCCTGAGGTTTGGCGAGATAATTTTAGTAATTTGGGTAGGAGCAGGATTTGGGAATGGATATTGGGATTTTTCTCTTCGACTTAGTCGTCGAAGATCGTCATGGGGCGATTGTGTTTATCGCGGGACATGTCATACCGACCTAGGGAGTGGATGAGGGCGTTTCCCGACCTGGAAGTACCTTCATAGAAGGCCCTTGCCAGGTCTTGAAAACGCTCTCTCAGGAGTGGGATTTCCGCAGCGGCATGCAAATCGTCGATAGGGAATCCAAGGGGTAAACGCAATGCCCTCCTGAGGGCACGGTTCTGCAGCCTCTGGAGTTTGTCCAGGTGCTGCTTCGCCGCGTATCCCCAGACAGGACACGTGTATTCCATGACTGGCCAGATCGGGGCCTGGTATACGTTCACTCCTACTGAGCAGGAAAGGGAGCTGGATGAGTTGAGGATTGGGTACAGGATGGACATTCTGGCACAGACCTTCCTATGGACCTCGTCTATGTGGGGTTTCCACGTAAGACGAGAGTCCAAGGTTACGCCAAGATACTTGGCGGTTCGGCGCCAGGGGAGTTGGGTTCCGTTTAGGTGAAGGTGGAGGGGGGGCCGTTGAGGAGGTTCGCGCCTTCCGAGCCTACGGGTGATCAGCATCGCCTGCGTCTTTTCAGAATTGATGGTGATTCGCCAGCGACGGGCCCAAGTTTCTGTGTCATCTAAAACCCTTTGTAGCCTACGGATGACCAGGTCCTTGTTCGCGTTTCTTGTGTAGAAGGCTGTATCGTCAGCGTACTGTGCAGTGTGCACCAAGGGGGCCGTTGGTGTGTCCGCAGTGTACAGACTGTACAAAACGGGCCCCAGGACCGATCCCTGTGGCACCCCAGCACGAATACGCCTTCTGGTGGAGGTGGCCGTTTCTACTTTGACAGAGAAAGTTCTGTTCGAGAGATAGCATTTGATCTGTTTAACTATACTCCCGGGGAACCCTTGGGTGTACAACTTGTAGAGTAGCCCTCTATGCCATACTGAGTCAAAGGCCTTGGCTACGTCTAGTAGCACTATCCCGCAGTAGCCTCTGTGGTTGAAGCCCTCTGTGGCTGCTTCAACCACTCTCATGATCTGTTGTGGGGCAGAGTGGTTCTGCCGGAATCCGAATTGGAAATCCGGCATAATTTGCTCTCTGGTGATATGTTCTTGTATGGGTCTTAGCAAGAGGCGCTCATAGATCTTGCTGAGAGTTGGCAAGAGGCTAATCGGCCTGTAGTGCTGCGGGAATAGAGGGTCTTTCCCTGGTTTGTGTATTGCGACCACTTCCGCGTGTTTCCAGCAAGCTGGGAACTCGCGGGTACGAGTAATCTCGTTGAAGACGTTCGCGAGGTGTTCGATCGCCGTGGGTGGGAGGTTTTTGACCAACTGGTTGGTGACATTGTCATGTCCTGGCGCCTTTTTGGAGGGGAGGTACCTAATTACTTTTGCCACGTCTTCAGGGGCAAAAACTATGGGTTCGTCTTCTGCGTCCTCCTCAGCATTGAGGAAGACAGCCAGTTGACGACGGACCAGTCTTTCATGCTCATCATCCTGGGGTTCAGCCGCTTGGAACTGCTTCTCGAAAGTGTCGGCGAGGGCGTTGGCCTTTTCAGCATGGCTGTAGGCCATACCCCGCTCGCCATGCAGTGGCGGCATCCTAGCGCGTCTTCTTGTGAATTGTTTGGTTGCTTGCCAAAGTGTGTGATCGTCTACCTTGAGGGCTGAGAGGCGGTTTTGCCATTGCTGGTTTCTATGCTCATTGAGCGCTACCTTCAATTTTCTCTGTAGACGATTGAGCAGCCTCCTTATGGCCTGGTTTCGGGTTATCTTCCACTCTTTTGCCACTCTGTTCTTATGTCGAATTTGAGCTAGCAAGTGTTCCGGGAGCTGTATTTGCGGCGGCGGGTCATCCCTTTGTGGAGGGGTGGCTTCTTCCGCTGCCTGCGAACGTACTGATCATACCTCTTTTCTGGCTCGGGTGGTGGTTTGACAGTTTGTGCAGGTATCGGTCCGTGTGTGTCGGTTTTCCATACACGCTGTGTCCCAGGTTTTCGCCGTCCCTTGTGACCAGCACATCTAGAAATGGCAGTTTCTTGTCCTTTTCTACATCTATGGTAAATGTTACGTTGGCATGGAGGCTGTTCAAGTGTCTTAGGAAGTCACCGAGCTGTTCTTCACCATGGCTCCACACCACGAAAGTATCATCGAGCTCGGCTCCAGTTCACCACCGGCAATGTAGGGTGAAGCTTTGACAATGCCAGCCTCTTGTGCTGGCGAAACGTCTGAAAAATCCTTAGATGAACGTCGGCTGAAGAACCCGAGACAGAAGCCAATAGGCAGTTTTTCACTGATCATAATGTTCTGGCTTAACAGTGTGCTACGAATCAATACCAGTATTAGTGCATATACGTATAAATGTGAATGTGCTCTGGAATGGCATAAGAACATGTTAACGTTCTATCTTTGCTGTAGTGATAACTTTTTAGTTTTCGTAATTATTATTATTTTCTTTGTGTGTGTGTGTGTGTGTGTGTGTGTGTGTGTGTGTGTGTGTGTGTGTGTGCGTGTGGTGTGTGTTTGTGTTTGAAAACAGTCTCGGGAGAATATCAAGACTATTACACTTCCTGTGTTACAGACTTCCCGTCGATGCGCAACTCCTCGTCTCCGTTGACGAGACGGAACTGGTAGCTGTGCTGACGGTGGGCTGAAGTGGTACTGTGGGTTCTGCCTCATGTGTCGGTGTGATCTTGGTTGCTCCCGCACATTCTGTGACGCAACACTCGCATCCACTGACGCAACACTAGCATCCACTTTTTTCACAACACTAGATGCACTCGCTACCACTTATTTCATAACACTAGATGCACTTGCTACCACTTCTTTGTTCACGTTGACTCTTGTATGGTGATGGCATGCGGAATTGGAAGGGTTCTGTAATTGACATCCCCTGGCAAATGCGTCGTTTTCATGCCAGGTGATAGTGTCAGCAACATCTATTACTTCCATCATTCGTTACTTTTTATAAGTTCCTACGGTGGTTGGTCATTCACAGGCGTCACAGTGAAAGATAATATTGTCGGATGTTAACGTATAACCAGGTTGCCAGACGTCATTGCCATTCCCGTTAAACCTGTACAGGTAAACGATATGAGCTGTGTCTCATTAGGTAATGTACCATGCCTTGATTGAGGTTTGCGTTGCCAAGCGCTAGTCATTTAGGAACGCACAGGAACAGTTGCTTTCACTGTTGTTCCACTCGTTCTTCCATGTACCCACTTTCCTGTTCAGGAGTTGGGCCCTGGTTGTTACCCTTTGTCCTAAAATTTCTTGAACTTTTGTCACGTCCCCTTTAGGACTGCAGGAGGCTGCACGACATCTTCTAGTAGTAGTAGCTTTATTCATCCGTATATCTCTTTTTACAAGGATATAGGACATCTCAAAGTATTCACATGGGGGTAAGTATTTCTAGAAAGGAAAAAAGAACGAAAAAAACATAGATTGAAGGTGCTATGTGGAATGTTGGATGTTTTATAATCATTATTATTATTATTATTTATTTGTACATTTTTTTTATCAAAGCCCTACTCTGTTTTATCTAAGTAATCCTTCAATGTACAAAATGTATTGCATAGCAGGTACTTTTTAGTTAATTTTTTAAATGAGTGTATTTCTGCAACTTCTTCAATCTCTTTTGGTAATTTATTGTACAGTTTTATTCCTTGGTAGAAAATGCTGTTTTGAGTTTTATGTTTACTTTTTCTTGGTAAATGTAAGCTGAGTCTATCTCGAGTTGCATGGTCATGGACAGAGCTGTTTGTGCAGTAATTACCAATGTTATTTATGATGTGTACAACTGACTGGTAAATGTAAATGCAGTTAAAATCATCACTGTTTTGAACAGATATTTACAATGAGCTCGATTATTATTTTTGGTTATTATTCTTATGGCTCTTTTCTGGAGTTTGAAAATTGTGTTCATATTTTGTGCGTTTGTTCCCCAAAAAAGAATGCCATAGCTAAGAATTAAGTGTACATATGAATAATATGTAACTAAAAGACACAGCCTGTTACACACTGATGATAGGGTTCTAAGGGCATAACATGCTGATGACATTCTGTTTGCAAGTACCTTTGTGTGTTCACACCACTTCAACTGAGAATCACTATTCATTCCTAGAAATTTTGCATTTGTTACACAGTCTATAGAGGTGCCATCTAAATTTAATTTAACATTGTCATTTTTCCTCTTCAAACTGAAATTCATGGCATTAGTTTTCTTTACGTTCAATGTCACTTTATTGCTTATGCTACCAATCATAAACTTCCTTGAGAGTTTCATTTGCTTTCTCGGCAGGGAGTTCTCTTGTTTTCTCAGTGACTATAATATTGCTGTCATCAGCGAAGAGAACTTTTTCACCATGAGTAACACTACTGGGAAAGTCATTGATATATATAAGGAACAGTATTGGTCCTAATATGCTACCTTGTAGAACCCCTATATTAATGTATTTTGATTCTGTTAAGTGTTTTACTAAATGTTTCGATCTATTTGAAGTATGTGTTATCTCTACTCTTTGTATCTGTATGGTATGATCTAAAGCAGTCATTAGCTACACGTCTTATCCCTAATGCTTCTAATTTGTTTAATAGAATCTTGTGGTCGACTGCATCAAACGCCTTATAAAGATCCAAAAAAAAGCCTGTGACACCCTTACCTTTATCAAGAGCATCAAGTACAACTTTTGTGAATTCTACTATGGCTGACTCCGTATTTTTGCACTTCGGAAACCAAACTGTGATTCGCTTAAACGATTGTATCTATTCAGGTAATTCATTAATATTTCATAATTGCTTCTATTATTTTTTTAGAAATGGGCCAGTAATTTTCTATGTCTTCTGCATTACCTTTCTTAAGCAAGTGTACAACTCTTGCCTGTTTTAATTGCTCTGGAAATGTCCCTGATGTAAGGGATTCATTTATCATGTCTGTTAAGGGGCCTTGTACAATCCCTATACATTGTTTCAGTACACACGTTGGTACTTCATCTAAGCCTACTGACTTTTTATTTTTTAGTTTTTGAACAGTTTTATTGACTTCATTCTTTGTGGTTGGAAGTAACATCATTGTATTTAGTGAAACATTATTTACAGGTTTTATATTTGTTTTTGGGAATTTTTTCTGTAACTTCTATGTAATACTTGAAAAATGCTCCTTTACATAGTTTGCTAAGTGTTGTGGATCAATTATTACCTTATCTCCCTCCCTTAGCAGTATAATATTCTGCATTTGTTTGCCTCTCCCCGTTTCCTTTTTTTATAGCATCCCAGACTGCTTTGCTTTTATTCTCTATATTACATATTATTTTGCCATTAAATGACATTTTTGCAGCAATCAGAACCTTCCTATAGATCTTTTTGTATCTATGATAGAAATTTAAGAATTCTGGATCATTGCGAATCTTTTTCATGGAACTAAGGTATTTAAGTGCCTGGGAGGACTTTTTAATACCTGCTGTTATCCACCTGTTTTTGTGATATGTTGATACAGACATGCATACTTTTGGAAATGCCTTTTCAAAGTTCAATTTAAACAATGTGGATAATTTAGAGAATTTCATATTCAAATTGCTTTCCTTATACACTTCATCCCAACTTTGTTTTTCTAGTTCTTTTGAAAAGTCTTTTATTTTGGTTTCTGATGGATGTCGTTTGTAAGCTTGTAGTTTAGGGAATGATTCGATGCCTGATTTTACTGTGGTTATTTGACAGAGATGGTCTGATAGTCCGAGATCTTTTACAGCTACATCTCATATTTCCCTGTCCATATTCATTGCCTCATGGCCAATTACTGATGCAGTCGTTGTTGTAACCCATGTTGAACTATTGAGCAATAGGGACATGACAAAACTTTGAAGGATGATTATGAAGGTGCTGTTGGATTCATTTATGATATCAGTGTTGATGTTAATGTCCCAACACAGAATTATGTTGACCTTAGTACTTGAGACTTTATCTAGAACTTCTGTTAATTTATTGAAAAAAGTGTCCACACAAAATGATTAATTTCTTAGTGATATCAAGCCCTGTTAATTCAATAGCTGATATTTCAAAGTGTTTGCCTTTACTTACTGTACTGAGGTCATGTCTTGGTTTGAATTGTGTTCCTTTTCTGATATAAGTGCATGATCCTCCACCCCTTGCAGTAAGATATTGCCTTTTCATACTATGATAATACTATATGTTGGATTTCTGTGTCTCTACACCAATGCTCAGTAATACAAATTACTGTGCAATTCAAAGAGTGGAGCTCAACTTCTAATAGTTGCATTTTATTTTTTATTGATTACATGTTTTGATGGAGGATTGTTAAGTCTGTGAAATGTCCCATGTTACTCTTTTCAATGGTTTGTTTTTCTTTGTGACATCTGGTGTATGTGATATTTGAAGTGTTAAAATCTGTATGGTGAGTGACTGTTTCTGTATTTTTTGAACTACTGGAGATAATCTCTGGCAGGGGAACATGTTGTCTAGATTTATCCTAAAAAGGACTTACTTTTCCTATCTATGACAACACGTATTTGACCATGTGTGGCCCGAGATCCACTCCCCCCCCCCTCCCCCCACCCATACTTTCATGAATCAGCTGTACCAATCTTCCCTACCCAGTCCTGTTTAGGTGTAGGTCATGTCTAGTGAAACCCCATCTGTTAATAGTCCCGACGGGCACTAGAGAAACATGAGCAAAGTTGGCTGTCCTCAGAGCCATGCCTAACCCCACAGTGATTCGCCTCACAGCTCCATCAAGGTGTGGTCGATCATGACGCCGGAACAGCTCAACGAAGTGTACGTTGGTGCCGTGAGTCAGGGAAGCTATCTTGTCCAGGTCACCACCTCTGTCATATGCCCCATCCCTGTCCAAACTGTTTCCTACCCCACCCACTATAACTGCATGGTCGTGTTTTGTAAAGTCCTTACATAAAGACCCTAGGTCCTCTATCACATGACTTAGCCCTGCATTTGGCTTGAAGATACTGGTGGCCTGGTACGCTGCCCCTAAACTTTCCTGTAACTGAGGGCCTACACCTCGCCTATGGCTACTACCTAGCAGCAGCGCTTTCTTCTTTCTAACATTGTACATTCCTAGGCTTCTTGGCCTCGGTTGAAGTGTGCTGCACATTTCCTGCTCCTCGTTCTACCTGAGGCTCTCCTCCACTTAACTCTGGCAGTGGTAGATACCTGTTTTTGGTGTTGGTGATAGAACTGTCAGATCGCGTTCTCTTTCTTCCTATCCTCCTACCAGCTGCCAATTCCCAACCGCCCTCCTCCCCCCTATCTCCCTTGATCCTTATGAGTTCCTTCCTTGCTTCCTCCAACTGTGCCTGAAGGGCACAGATTTTCCTTTCCTGTTCCCCAGTCAAAACGTTCCTACTGCATACTCCTCAGTTCCAGGAGAGAGTCTCTTGCCTCTTCTGTTCTCCCAACGTTCTCCCCACTGGATTCCCCCCCCCCCCCCAAGTGAAAATATTTCCTTGGCAACAAATCCCTCTACTTACTACTCTATAACAGCTCCCACATTTCTCACTCATGGTCTGTTTTGAAAGAATAATTAAGTTTAAAAAATGTTTTCAATTTGTCAAGGACGCGAGACTGGCAGTGTGTAAACAAAAAATGATTCAAAGGTCTTATGTGCCGTTGTTGTTGTTTTTGTACTGATTGAGGGATACAATGACAGAAGAATGAATTTGTAATTACTGTTGTTTTAGAGAATTTACGTTATCAGGCGTGTGTGGTCAGGTTTTTAAACGTTTATAACTCGGAAAATTTAGGCCTAGATCGCGTCTGTCTAACTAGTATACAATACGAAATGCATTAGTTAAATACCATTTAGAAAGTTTAATTACTTTTATTGCAACAATACACACTGATTAAACTAGTAGCTGTCTTTTTTAAACGAATTTTGCACTATCAAGAAATCTTGAATAGAATTTTTTGTGTTTATGTCATGCAAAATTTCGGGTTATGTCGCGATTATTGGGACTTCAGCTAAAGAACAAGTTTTTTCAAGAAACAGCTCTTCTGGGACGCTTATATTCAGTTGCGTGACAAGGACGGACACTACAGCAAGTATACAAAACAAAGAACATTTAAATTTGACTCTACTTCGTCTTAAATAAGTTCTTTTAGTGGACGAAGAAAATACCTGTGATCTCAACTCGGCGGCCATCTTGGTGCCGTAATGTCTACTGGGAAGTTTAGGAGGGTCACCAGTAAAGCATCGGTTGGTTTAGTGCCGATTGCCCCCGTGAGTCTGACGAGCACACTTCTCTGTGCACGTCGCAGGGTTTGCTTGTTCCGCGTGTAACAACGTCTGTGAGACAAACACTTGCTGCACGGCCTGTGATGGACGTGAAAATGGCATCATGATAGGTTCTTACAGCATGCAGCGGTAGTTTGTATTTGCTATTGAGGCACCGGCCGTTTTTTGCATGATTTTGCTTGCTTTATTTACGATTGCCTGAATGTGTTGTGTGAAGTTACGCTTTTCGCGCAGTAGGGCGCGAAGGTGTCGCGTGACTAACAAGTCAGGTTATTGAATGACATTTAAAACCTTCTGGCCTCTATCAACTGTGATAGGAATGCTTTGTAATTTATCTGTAGGATTTCTACGTAATGGAAGTTAACTTTTAAGGAGTAATTTTCTGTGGAACTATGGTTAGTTTTTTGTTTACGCGCCATCGCTGCATCCTGGGGAGGAACCAATTCGCCACCTCCTCCTGCTGAGCTCTTGGATTCCCCGACATCATCGCCATACGCCGCGACCACATAGCCTTGGTTATCTTCTTCCAATCGACACAAAAGTGGTTCAGTTGACGAATCTTAAAATTAAGGCCCACAAATCAACCGCTGTGAACACTCTTTGGTAGGTTTTTTTATTACTTTTTGTGTGCTGGCTGACCATTCCACAACTCTACCCCTAGAGTAATTTATGAAGCTGTGATATAGACACTGAGGAACCAGCGGACCTTGCATCCGAGCGAACAAAGCGGACCATCAAAAAATTGTCAAATGCTCCCGCGAAGTCAATTCATATTGCCATTGCGCATTTTTTTTTTTTTTTTACATTTGTCGACTGTTTAGATCGCGTTGTTGAATGCATCTTCGAAACATTCCCCTTTTCTGAAAGGAAACTAGCACTGATTCAGAACCGCGAGCTCTCTGTACTATTGTAATCTGTCACAAGGGATCCTTTCCTCATACTTTGAAAGTGTGTTAATGAAAGAGATCGGTCGGTCCATAGCTTTTAAGATTAGTTGGTCAGTCCATAATGGAGTAATGGACTGTCCAGTCGGAAATTTTATTTACAGCTCTTCTGATTCTTAGTGTAACATCTATGTTATCTGCCCAAACTCTGTTGTGGTGTGTCTCAGGCTGTCCCGGACGATTCGCCACTAACAAGTCAGGTTATTGAATGACATTTAAAACCTTCTGGTCTCTATCAATTGTGTGCCTGTTAAACCAGAGGGCAATTGTCGCACTTATATCTGCTGTTGTCAGTAAGTTTTTACCAAGTTTTTACCATGAGCGTAGTTGTCCACTTCCCTGATTTTTTTCAATATACGGCTCTATGTGATCAGGGTACTACGCACATATATTAGTGACAACACAATCACTGTTTTGGTGTCGAAGTACAATAGAACTCTAATGCTCGCTACACACTTGCGAGATTTTGTTGATCGCTAGATCTTTGTTTATGAATACAGTAACTGCCTTTGCATTTTCTGATCCAAATGCGTAGCTGATATCCAGAGGGAACAGAGCAGTTCCTATTTATTTTAACCTTTTCTAAGTTCGACCATTCCGGAGGAACTTCTCACTGCATTAATCTGTAACATTTTAGGGTCATTAGTCATTATGGGAAGTGTGTTAGAATGTAGTACTGGAGGGGGGGGGGGGGGACTGAGGGAAGCGGGATGGGAGCGGGGGCTAGAATTCAGATCGTCCGTGGGCTCATATGAGGTGTTTGTACATGTACTGTAGATCCATAGGTTCCGATCTTTTCATGTAAATTTGGCGCAGCACGTCACTTAATACTTTAAAATCTGTGGGCAGATGATTTACCTTCAGTATTAATCCACCCGATAGCTGGGTTGTGGGGAACGTGACTAATTTCCCCTTTTCGTGCTCTAATCTTGTTCTGTATCAGAGGGGTTGTGAATGATTCTTTTGTCCTCTAGTTAATACAGTTTCGCGTTTAAGTAGATGTGTTTATAAATCTGGGTCAGATCTACTGTATCTAAATGTTGTCTAGTGTATGTAATTGTTAGTTTAGTCCTGTTATCTCTTACATTTGACAACTTCGCTTCGTCGTTGTTCATTTCGTTGTGATGCACATCCACGGTGCTAGGCGGTAGGTTGGTTGTTGAGTCTGCTCTGTAGTACGTGTGTCTTTACATTGATACCGTTAGTTATTCCTCCTGATTGTAACTTCACTGCATTAATATAGTTGTCGTCTTGCTAGTATCATAACTTTTTTCTGCGTTTGATGTGTTACGTATTTTTTATACACTCCTGGAAATGGAAAAAAGAACACATTGACACCGGTGTGTCAGACCCACCATACTTGCTCCGGACACTGCGAGAGGGCTGTACAAGCAATGATCACACGCACGGCACAGCGGACACACCAGGAACCGCGGTGTTGGCCGTCGAATGGCGCTAGCTGCGCAGCATTTGTGCACCGCCGCCGTCATTGTAAGCCAGTTTGCCGTGGCATACGGAGCTCCATCGCAGTCTTTAACACTGGTAGCATGCCGCGACAGCGTGGACGTGAACCGTATGTGCAGTTGACGGACTTTGAGCGAGGGCGTATAGTGGACATGCGGGAGGCCGGGTGGACGTACTGCCGAATTGCTCAACACGTGGGGCGTGAGGTCTCCACAGTACATCGATGTTGTCGCCAGTGGTCGGCGGAAGGTGCACGTGCCCGTCGACCTGGGACCGGACCGCAGCGACGCACGGATGCACGCCAAGACCTTAGGATCCTACGCAGTGCCGTAGGGGACCGCACCGCCACTTCCCAGCAAATTAGGGACACTGTTGCTCCTGGGGTATCGGCGAGGACCATTCGCAACCGTCTCCATGAAGCTAGGCTACGGTCCCGCACACCGTTAGGCCGTCTTCCGCTCACGCCCCAACATCGTGCAGCCCGCCTCCAGTGGTGTCGCGACAGGCGTGAATGGAGGGACGAATGGAGACGTGTCGTCTTCAGCGATGAGAGTCGCTTCTGCCTTGGTGCCAATGATGGTCGTATGCGTGTTTGGCGCCGTGCAGGTGAGCGCCACAATCAGGACTGCATACGACCGAGGCACACAGGGCCAACACCCGGCATCATGGTGTGGGGAGCGATCTCCTACACTGGCCGTACACCACTGGTGATCGTCGAGGGGACACTGAATAGTGCACGGTACATCCAAACCGTCATCGAACCCATCGTTCTACCATTCCTAGACCGGCAAGGGAACTTGCTGTTCCAACAGGACAATGCACGTCCGCATGTATCCCGTGCCACCCAACGTGCTCTAGAAGGTGTAAGTCAACTACCCTGGCCAGCAAGATCTCCGGATCTGTCTCCCATTGAGCATGTTTGGGACTGGATGAAGCGTCGTCTCACGCGGTCTGCACGTCCAGCACGAACGCTGGTCCAACTGAGGCGCCAGGTGGAAATGGCATGGCAAGCCGTTCCACAGGACTACATCCAGCATCTCTACGATCGTCTCCATGGGAGAATAGCAGCCTGCATTGCTGCGAAAGGTGGATATACACTGTACTAGTGCCGACATTGTGCATGCTCTGTTGCCGGTGTCTATGTGCCTGTGGTTCTGTCAGTGTGATCATGTGATGTATCTGACCCCAGGAATGAGTCAATAAAGTTTCCCCTTCCTGGGACAATGAATTCACGGTGTTCTTATTTCAATTTCCAGGAGTGTATTACTTTTTGACGTTGTTATTGCAGGGGATTGTGGAAGACATGTTCCCCGATCTATGTTCATATCAATTTTCTCCGTAGTATTTTGCATGCCTGCTCCATAAATAAGGTCTGTTTAATGGTCACTATTCAATCCATTCTCATATGTCATTACATAACTGAATTTTTGATGTATCTTTCGCCGAAACATTTCTAGGGACTGCCGCCAAGTTACAGCACGTCGCCAGTTCCTAAATGCTGTAGATGTAGGTTTTCTTTTCGTTTTGATTGTGCGTAATGTGAAGTGTGATTTGAAGAGGTTGCATTGTGTCCCACCTTGATGCAATCGTATGGTATATCCTAGCAAACTGCCGTTGCAGAAACATCAAGTAAATTGCACATTATTTGCTCCTTTTTTTGCACTTTCTCTTATGATGATGAGACGACATGTATCCAGCTGAATCGTTTTTGGATTCATTCCTCTGGTGATCAGGTTGAGCACAATCGCCACATATCTACTGTTCAGAGTTACATTCTCAAAAAATGTCGGAGATGAATTGTAGTCGTTAATATTACGTGCCTGGAACCTTATTTGAACGTTTTCTCTTTCCAGTAGTACGTAGTGTAAATGTCGTGAAATGTGTTTCTCAGGTGACGCCGCATTATGAGTCAGAGCTTTATCTCTTCCAAGAAATGAGATTCCTCTACTTTGTTTTTTGCATTCAGTTCGTAGAGGTTTTGTAATATTTCTTCATCAGTTGTTTCTTTTCGTAGGTCACCTACTGTCAGCAGAGGCCTTTTATTTTTAGGTAATTAGCATTTAATAGTGCAATCTTTATACTTTGTCGACATCTTTTTGGGAGTCTGTTTTGTTTTCGGCTTCTGAGATTATTGCCTTTTGCGTCGATCTAATGGCTTTAATTTTGAGATTGTTATTTATAGGATGAACTGATTTGATGAGTGTTTCCCTCACAACCTTGGAATCCTTGTTGTCTGTTGCCAGATGAAGATAGTTTTTATATTATTTCCGTGCTGTATCATGCCGCAGTGCTCGCTACTGTATTTTAAATAGTATTCCCAGCTGAGGCAGCAGTTGCTGCTTATTAGACAGCTGGTTTTACAACTTATGCTTTGTGTTTTTCGTTTTCGTGTTTGAGTCTGTCACTTTGCTCTTCAAGCAGTTTGATTTTTGTTTCAGGGGCTGGTATTGACTTTCTACCCAATTCTGGACGTAGTTTCCAATGAGGTAGCAGGCTTGTCATCATTGAACAGCTCGTTTTGACTTCACTGAAATTCATTAGAATGTTATTCTCTCTGGTTCTTTCACATGGACAGAATGGCAGGACAACAGTATATGTCTTGTGCTTGCAGAAATGGTTCAAATGGCTCTGAGCACTATGGGACTGAACATCTATGGTCATCAGTCCCCTAGAACTTAGAACTACTTAAACATAACTAACCTAAGGACATCACACAACACCCAGTCATCACGAGGCAGAGAAAATCCCTGACCCCGCCGGTAATCGAACCCGGGAACCCCGGCGTGGGAAGCGAGAACGCTACCGCACGACCACGAGCTGCGGACTTTGTGCTTGCAAAGCTGTATTATGTATAGAAGCCTACGACGCTATTACTCTGAATACATAGCATGTTCTTCCCCATTTATGTGACCTGTCTGCTCTCCTGGCCTCGCTGTGGTAATTTGAGTAATGATTCTAGGTCGTCGAGCTCAGACATTCCGTCGACGTTGGATTTTGTAGCAGTGCTTGGACGCGAAGTTACATAGTGTTACCTCACAGTCACAGTGCTCAGTAGTACACTGGTGCTTGCATTTCTGCCTGTCCTGTTCTTGATGTCTGTTGCATTGGCGGTATGTCAAATTGACGTAATAACTGGTATATCAGTTCAGCTCTACCCTAACCCATTGCAAGCTCATTTGATGGAACTTTAACAAAACTTTTAAGCCTGCATAATAAAATTATTCTTCTAATCTCTGCAGGAGTTCCTCACAATGGTTTTCAACTTCTCCCTTAGTGTGTGATTTATTTGCATAGTCTCTTATCATTTCTTATGTTCTTGTTAACCACGTGGATGATTTTGACTTGGAACAAAAATGTCACTGTCATGTCCGGCACCACTGAAAACTACATTTCATTTTCCAAGTGATGCACGTCAAAAATAACGATCCGCTTCTTGGATTCGCTATGTTTCATTCAGTTTTCAGGAAAACCGTGGAAAATGTAAGGAACCACCTGGCAATTCATTTAGTTTACCGTTGGTAATGGCGTTATGGCGCATTAGATTACATTACCAGGCCAAATTTGCAGCAGATCATGATTTCAATCAAGGACTATTCCATATGGAAACGGCATAGTATTCAGTGCAGTTCATGAAGCCTTTCTATGTCCATATGTGTATTCTGGATCTCTCCAAACTCCAGGTATACTGATTTCACTAAAAGTCTGCGAAGCCAAACTTTGCTGATCCAAAATTCCTTTATGTGGATACAGATACTTGTATCTACTAGGTGAATGGCTCCAATTCATACGAAGTAACTAGGTGAAATACCAATGTATTCGCCATGTCTGGATATGTGTGGAATAATACCTTAAAACAAGCAGAGAGACGAGATATAAGGGTCACAGATTGTGGAGTTTGTGGGACTCATCGAAAGTATATACATACTGCACATATGCAGGTGTCACCCAAAAGCAGGCTAAGGGGGTTCTTCGTATGGCTTCAAAAGCCCTCACAATCAATGATTACAAGAGGTGTCTGGTGGAGGCAGCTGCTTATACTGCGCATGCAGTGCACCATGTGGTCTTACAACTGCAAGGCCATGAAGTACTGTACTCCAGCTGAAACTCAGGGTGTTACATCATAACAATAAACAGTTCTTCTGTGGAGACAGTATTATGACCCTCCCACATCCATACTATTTTATGGAAAGTAATTGAGTTTGCAGGTAGATATTTGTTTTTAAATGGTGGATGTACATGCAAGTGTATGCAGAACAGCTGAATGAATCATTTCTCATAGGTGTGCATATCTGTATGTGTGCCTAATTGCACAAAATGTGTGCACGCAGATTGTATATATTTTGTGTAGTATGTACATGTCCAAGTTGACTACAAACTGTGTGTGTATGTGTGTGTGTGTGTGTGTGCGTGTGTGTGTGTGTGTGTGTGTGTGTGTTTGTGTGCGCGCATTCAGGATCCATAGCGCGAGCAGCCTGATAGAGGTGCACCCTGCTGGAACCATGCACATACACTGTGAGCTGACATGTTGCATTGTCCTGAGAGTACATGCTATCGTGTGGAACAAAAACAATGAAAGGTCTCTGTTGGATTCCTTTCATGTTTGATTTCTTAAATCTGTTGTCATTTATGGAATAAATTCCTCTTCTAAATTTACTGTGGCGTTTCTGACTATCTGGGAGGAGACTGAGTAGTGGAACGTGTTACTTTTACACATAAACAAGAACGATATGTCACACTACTACACTTTAAAACACAGTTTATATGTAATTCATGTCACACAGTCTCATACGGAACCTACATCCGCTTTCTTTTGTATATGGTATATGATAAGATACTGTCATCCCCCTTCCCTTCTGTGTGAGAGGATGAATGAGCAAATGTATTTCTAGTTGCATGCTTGAGGGTAGCAGACAAGCCTGTCTGCTAGAGAACAGTAGGACCAACGTCGGAACAGGTAGCTACGCTTTCTAAAAGCAAAGAGGTTTCTATCCATAGTATGGTCCTGTCCGTCCGTTGTCATGTTGGTATAGGAAGCTGCCCCTCTGGCCATTTCCGTTTGTATTTGTGAGCCACCCCTCAGGAAGGGACCAGTCAGTCTGTCCGTGGCGAGCGTCTGAAGTGGTAAGATCTCCGGCTAAGCGCGTGTCTGCTAAGTCCGTAGGACAATGGATTTCTTAAGTTCAGCCTAACTGAAAATTTAATCACCTTTATTTCAGGTTTAGATCTAAAGTATCTAATGTTATCTTAAATTGCAACGCAGTGTAATTCGAGTGTGAAGTTCAGAATATCTTCCAGTAGTTGCTGTGTCACTACTTTGTGAGTAAAGTGGAACCACGTGTTGATCAGTAAATCTAACTAAGATCAACAATCTTAAATGCGAGTGTGCGTGAGATTATAACATCTCGTCTTGACAATATTTTTCAATATAGCAACTTTTCTTTATGTTCAACCCACGTGGGGTGTACTTTGTGAGACCACTACCACGTGCTTATATAATTGTTTGACCCATCAGGTTAATAGTAAGACGTTAGTAACCAGTTCGAGGTTTTTATTTTGTAAATTGCTTTTCGATCTAATTTATTTTAATTATCAAAATTATTGTGGAGTTACACGCTTTGTGTAAAGCAAGTTGACCACGTGAAGCATGTGGTGTAATCATCAAAGTAGCCCTCAGCTATTCTTTTTGCGAAGATTTCACAGAGAGTTAGTATGAATTTAGTATACCAGTGTGTGGTAATTACATGACGGACAGGATTGTGCTACGAGTGTAACTTCTTTGGGTGAAAATTGAATCGGTTGGTTGTGGTTAATTTCCTCTTGCATATGTTTCAACGTTCTTCGTGTGTTATTTTATGAATGCAGTGTTGTATGCAGTCTCCAAATCTTGGCTCCATATTTGACGTGTTCTGTAAGATTGCAATCTCACATTTTCACAATCCTAAATAAGGCACCAGTTTAGTTAGGAATCAAGTTTAATATGCTGAAATTTCAATGATCAATGTTAAAATAAATTTCCAAATATAAATTGATTTATTTCTTTTTATTTAAATTACCCTTTATATATATATCACCGGTTGTCGTATGACTATTAAAAGATTATAATTAATGTTAGTCTGGTTGGGAATTTGGTAAGCTAGACTGGATACCTGGTGAAACAGTTGCGCACTAATGCAAGGTTAACTTCCCCAGACAGCTCACAGCTTTTAACCCGCTTTTATTGTCTATCAGCACCGCTTTCATAGCAATTAAAAGCAACAACGTTACAACAAGCTGCATGTAGGTGTGGACACAGTACCTAAGGATAGATGCATATCTATGTTTATCTACTGTGCCTTCCACAATCATGTGATCACTCAGAGATAGCCACGAAAAAATTCCATAGACAATAATAATCTCTCCTCTGGCCTGAAACCTTGGGACGATTGTTGCAGGGGGTTTTGTTTCAGACTTTTCATGCCACTGGAGTATAAAACTTGATTCATCTGAAAAGGCACCTATCGCCACTCAGTGGGGTTCCAGCTGCGGTATTGGCGTGCAAATTTCAGCCTTTGTCGCCAATGAACAGCAGTCGGCATGGGTGCATGAACAAGGCGCCTGCTGCAGAAGTCCGTGTACAGCAATATTCGTTGAATGGTTGTTGAGGAGACACTGTTGGTAGCTTCTTGGTTCATTTGAACAGTGAGCTGCTCAACAGCTGCACGTCTGTTCACCTATACACATCTCCACAACCACTGTTCATCCATGTCATCTATGGCCTGTGGTGCACCACAGCTGCCGTGGTGCTGGTTTTGGATAGAGCCATTTTGCCATGAATGGAGGTCATACTTTAATAGCAATGGCACACAAACAGTTTACAAGCTCAGCCATTTCAGAAATGCTTCCACCCTTGGCCCAAAAGCCAGGGACCGTGGCCTTTTAGACATCAGGTAAATCGCTCCATTTCCATACTACGGCACCAACTACACTTTTTTTTCACGTCTCCCCAACACACTCAAGTACCTTGTACAGTCTCTCAAACGGTTCAGTTCATAAAGTAATGACTATCATCTTCAGGTAAACTTATTAACTACAGATAAACAGGCACATGAACTTTTTGTTTGTAACACAACAATTCTGTATTTTTGCTGCCAGCTAGGACTGATCCAATAAAACTCTTCCAGAACTCCTCGCTCTGTACAGGTACAGGAATAGAAACGTGGTAGGCAATTTGCTGTAATTTTTCGTATATCAGAGATAACTGAAGGATAGAGAGAAAATCCCTTAGTGTGTTTCATTGTGTCGTTTTACAATAACATAAGAGAAGAAATTTCATGTTTTCCTTACTATAAAGTTCGCTTTTCACGACCTGTCGATGACTCTTAAAAAAAATTGCAGTACTTGCCTAAAAAAGTAACATAAAAACTTTTGCTTCTGCAACATAGCCACAGATAAACTTCTGTATGATAACCGTATGGCCAAATACTCTCCTCTTTCATTTGTCAGAATCTCCTTTCGATATCTCAAACAATTCACCAGATATGAGGAATGTTATGAACATTTCATTGCCGCATGAGTGCGGTCAGAAGTGAATATGTTAGATAAAATCCATTTCCTGAAGCAGGCAGGTATTGATCCCCTCACAAGAGAAATATTCAAAATCTTGGCTACATTTCGTACACAGCAACATATGGTCTAATATACACCAAAGCAAATTCATAGCAACCCCTATTTTTCGTTGCAACGTCTTCGAATTTGTTACTTACATGTATAACTATCACAATAACTATGACCATTATCGAGATGATGGGCTCTTTACCATGAAGCTGACATACAAAGCTATAACTAACATAGAAACTAATATTTTTTAGCAAACAAATTCTGTAAAATCGTTTGAGAAAAGCCTGGGCCCCTCTGCATGATGTCACACTGAGTACGCTGTGGACTTCTCTTTGGATGGTGATGCTCAGATCCTGGTTTTCCACTGCAATATCATGAAATATTTATACGCTGTTCGGCTTTACATTTCAGATCGTGAAATTTCACTGCTTTCGCAGAATGTCTGGTAAGTTACTTTGTTGATGTCACTTAAAATCTCCTGTAATAGCTGATATTTAGGCTGAAATAATGATTTTGGAAAAAATTTATAAACACTTGAAGCACATCTGCTCAGAACTTGCTAACGGCCTTATAACAACTTTAGTCTTACTGGAGTCAGACGATCCAACCATTAAAACTTGTATATTATCGGGAAGTAATGATATATTCTTTTTTTCTTCCAGCTTCCAGTATCATTGCAGATCTAGTCGGTTACTACAAGATTTTTGTGATTGGGGTGTTTTGTCCACCCCGTCATGATGATGGTATGTGGTCATATTGGCATATTGGGGTTACAGAGAATACACAAATAAGAACACATGGCTCTTAAGCTTTTCTTTTTATAAACGCTTACATATAACAAAGGATATTAACATATTTAAATAAGATTTTAGTTTTGTGCCTACACCTGCCACAGTTGACTCATAGATTCCTACATCGATGCACAGCACCAAATGTTTCTTCTGATTGGTGACGCGTTTGGCGAGCCAACTCTAACAGATTACTCTACAATGTCCCAAAGAATCGAGAGACATGCATTTGCCAGCTTACTTGACAGCCTAGGACATATGCTATGTTGCCGAAAGTTGCCATTTTAAGACCCGTGGCGTTAGTACTATAACGTTTACAACTGAAACAGCAACCAGCTACAAGTATGGTTTAAATTCAAATAAATCTTTTTAAACCATAATTGTGGCTGGTTGTTGTTTCAATTATAAACATAACTGGAGTACATTAGATTCTCAAACATCTACTCCTGTAGCTGTGTGCACTCTTTATTATTAAATATTTTGACTGTTTCAGGGAAGTCCCTCAGAGTGATTACAAGACCATATAGTATCACTGATGGAGAGTAAATGTTTCCATGGAACAAAGCTGAAATCTGTACTGAAGTATCACATAGATAATCCTACTCATCCATGGATAATATTATTCTGGCATCACTAAATCGGTGATTTTCGAATACCAACACTGGATGGAACTCATAATCCGATACCATATCCACACCGATGTGTTAACAGCCGCTGTTGTTTAAACTGTGACCAATGTTGAACAACACAGTTTACATGTCAAGTGACTGCTGTGATGACTTCACCTCACCTGCAAGGAAGGAAAAGTTATTACTTAAATATAAATACTTATTTGAATAGATTCCTATTAATCATCATAATGTTAACGACTAATAACGGCTATCCTGCAGCAGGAAGTGTTGGTATGCACCTTGACAACTTTACCCTTTGAGAGTTCTCTCATATTTGGGTGAACTGTTCGTCAATCGCTGTTAATATAATATTTTCAGTAGTGTATAAAACCTTAAAACAACAAAGAATAATTTGTATGTCATCCTTGGTCATAACAATTATAACAGAAGAGCACACTCAGCTCTACAGTCACTTCATCGCTATCGATCATGCCGAAATAGACAACGTTATGATCCTTGACACTGAATGCAGAGCAATGGTACTCGTCAACTTGTGTGAGGTCAGCGAGGGTCTATTGCCAATTATGACCGGAGGATATTGACTGCGCAGTTTTGGTGTCTTAAATAAATTTGCTTAACCAACATGTCATAGATATTCTGGAACATATTATTCCTGACTACGTCATGGGGTTTCAGCTGGAGGACTTTGGTTTCAATAAGAAGAAACATGCTACAATTTCTTGCCTGTATGAGTGGCTGAATCAAAAATGTGTGTAAAGTGCTTTTAGATGTTTGTAGGAACCTTACTGAAAGATGTTGTAGTTTGAATGCTATCGACTGTTATTTGTTTCCTACACATCTAATAACATTCTTTGAATGTACGATGTCAGATTGATGGGACTCCTCCTATTAAACTGTGCTGTGTTGGTAGTAAAGAGTAAGATATAATAAATAAAGGGTTTTCTTCTCAATGCATTTTTTCTCTCGTAAAATTGATAATAAGTGTAGTCACCACAGTTTAGGAAGTAGCTTGGGTAGTGGTAACGTGAATTTAGTTCTGTTTAGAAATCAAGTGCATTACTCACTAAGCCACTGTGACTATGTCTTTTCATTAACTCTTCATTCATACTTGGGTGCTGTCTACTTCTGTTGGAAAACGAGGAGGAAGTGCTGCTACTGTGTGTGTGTGTGTGTGTGTGTGTGTGTGTGTGTGTGTGTGTGTCTCAGCTATTGTGATGGTATCCATATGTGAGTGGCTTATCAGGTTGTCGCGAATAGTAGAAGATAGAATTAAAATCATGTAGGCTGTAGGCTGGAAAATTATTGCTACAGATCAAGCGAGGCGGACGTGACCAGACTATCTCATGTGTAATGTGTAATGTGTACTCGACTAACAAGAGCGGAGTATGCAGTATCACGAGGCTCAAACACAGTTAGTGGCAACCCTTGGACACAGCAAACAGTGGAGAATGGCTAGTTCATCACGTAGGCATCACATGCTGCCGCGTGACTAGCCTACTCAGGGCTCAAAGTTCGGGGTGCTAGAACCTGCTAGAACCTTCTAGAACAAGTGGTGCCGGGTGCACTAACCCCTATAAAAGCGGATAGCCGCTAGATCGAAGGACAGTGATGGAGTGAGGTACTTAGGACGCCGGTCCACGTCAGTCTGCGTCGGGATGTTGCAAGAGTTGCAGGAGAGTATTGAGCACAGCAACAAGTAGGGACTTAGGCTGAATCGACACAGCTGACACTTAGTCTGGTGCGCTCGCCTCTGCTGTATTAGGACTTAGGTTTGGGAAGTTAGGGATGGCAACTGCATAGCCAGATAGACAATCATTGGAGACTGTATATAGAATCTTATTTAAATCACAAGTGCCAGGGGTACTTCCAGTATAATCGTTCTATGCATCGAGTGTTCATACATGAAAGCTTCCCTGAGATCCCATCCGAGTTCCGTACTCTAGCTCACCTTGCAGCCTTCTCTACAACGGAGCAGTGAGGAGTTGGCGGCCCACACCACCGAGACCTCATGCCAAGTAAGTTCTCTGACGCGCACCAACGCAGTCCTTCCACTCCCTCTCAGGACACGTCAGTGGGACACGACAAGGTCTGCGACTCTTGATATAAGCGTGGCTATAGCTGTACAGTCACTGCACACTGTTCCACATATACTATAGACATTGCCAAATGTAGAGGCAGCATCAGAAGCATCAGGTGGCACCACTGGAGATAGTGAATAGTAGCGGTATCAGTGTATGCACAAGCACCAACTAATGGTAACTAGCAATATTTTGTTTACATGCTTATTGTGTGAAAAGTATTGGCAGATTTTTTGGGAACATAGGACGGGAAAAAATTAGAACAGTTTTGTTGGGAATATTTTGTTTAATTTACGTATATAAATTTTATGGTCATTGTGTTGTGTAATATTATATTAACAGTTGTCTTCTAGAAGCCTTAAAATCGGTCTGTTTAGTCCAATTGATGTGACAATGGACATAGGAATACTGTCCGTTAATTCTACTTCTACAGATTTCATCCGCATTTGTGCACATTAGCACTGAATGCACACATGAATCTGTACTGTTCTAATTGGTTCACATTTACACTATTCCCACACAAATAATTCAAAGTCATGTTACGCACCTCTAACATACAGACGCCAGATACTCTGTTTGCCTGTAGCAGTCACTAAGACACCATATCTCTTGCACATATTAAGAACACTGCTGTGTTTTATATGCATGCACATGCCTCTCAGAGTTAATTCAAGCACAGTTCCCATACATATCGACTTCTGAATCCTTCTTCCCAAACATATGGATGTTAATTGGTGTGTGGCATAGGTGATACTCGGTTGCCATCTTCTTCTCTTTGTACTCTATCATGCTGCACAGACAGTCCTACTAACACCACGAATATTACAGCCTAGTCACAACACATTGAATGTTTACTATTTCAATTTCCACACCAAAGTCATTGTCAGGTTCTAGGCCTACATTCATATATGTGTTGCCGAATAGCAATATTTTGCTGGAACTTAACTAATGCTTGGTGAGCTGAGGAAGTTCTGGTGGTGGGTGTTCCTGCTGCAGCTGTGGTTGTGGTAGCAGTACAGAGTAGTCGAACTGCAGGTAAAATAAATCAGGAAGACCACCTGTAGACTGGTGTTGTGATGGTACAGTAAAAAAATACGTCGAGCACATTAGAGCCCTGGTCCAGTAGTCCTGCTAATGCCACATCAGGCATGCGTTGCACTGATGGAGAAGCAGAGAACAAACAAAAAGTAAGTATAAACAAATATATCAATAAGTAGGTAATAACAGTAATAATAATAGTAATAATAATATAACGGATGGACAAGTACTTACTTTCAGATCCGACAGTCTGATTCTCCTTATTCTGTGTGGCAGTGCTGGCTGGTTCCTGATGATTCATGAGATCCTTTCATCAAGGTACATTGAATTCGAATGAGGGCGCTCAGGCAAGCGGATTTTTACTATAAAACAGAGGAAGAGAAGAACTTGGTTCCTAATGGTCCAGGGGTTTCAGGCATTTTGTAAGTCTTCCTATTGATCCAGAGAGAAATGGGGGGGGGGGGGCGTGACCTTGACTGTCACTACATAAAAATCTGTGAACGATATGGGGGGGGGGGGGGGGAAGCTTGGGGAGGCGGGAGGTGGTTTTGATTATAACAAGCCCAACTGCCTCAGGTGTAACCTCACACTGGAAGTGGCCGTGAAATGAGAAACCAGAACCCACTGTAGATAACTACTAATGATTCATGCCCACCCATTAATACCATAATCTTCTCTATAGGAATCAACGAGGATTCCGGTAATGGAGATCTTACGATAAAAATGCTCTCTCTGTTCCTGAAAGGGGTGAGGAAAATACGAGCTTACCGTGTAACAGGTCGGATTTGTGACTGGATTCAGAACTTCCTAGCAGACGGAATTGAGCACTTCGTTCTCGGCGGGATGAAGTCGTCAGGTGTAAAAGTACCTTCGCGAGTATCCCAGTGGAATGTCAGAGAGCTGCTACAGATCGCGACACATACAAATGCTCTAGTGGATAACGTTGGAATCTACGTGAGGCTGTTGGCAGACGATGGAGTAGTGCATAGGGAAGGTGCAACGCCAGAAAAGGGTAGTGGAACGCAAGACCTGCAGAGGATCGATGGTTGGTGCAGAGACTGGCAGTTCACCTTAAAAGTAAACAAATGCACATAAACAGGTGGAAAGGCCCAGTACTGTCCGACCAGACTATTGGAGAGACATAGTAACATCTGTGAAACATCTAGGAGTAACTGTTCTTAATGACCTAAAGTGTAACGACTATACAAAATTAGTTGCAGGCAAAGCAGATGCCAGGTGGAGATTGTTTGAAGAATCCCAAGGAAACGTAAGTCATTCCCAAAATAAATGGATTAAAAAACACTCTTTCGGTCGTATCTTGAGTATTGGCTGCCACTCTACATCTACATCTACATTGATACTCCGCAAGCCACCCAACGGTGTGTGGCGGAGGGCACTTTACGTGCCACTGTCATTACCTCCCTTTCCTGTTCCAGTCGCGTATGGTTCGCGGGAAGAACGACTGCCTGAAAGCCTCCGTGCGCGCTCTAATCTCTCTAATTTTACATTCGTGATCTCCTCGGGAAGTATAAGTAGGGGGAAGCAATATATTCGATACCTCATCCAGAAACGCACCCTCTCGAAACCTGGCGAGCAAGCTACACCGCGATGCAGAGCGCCTCTCTTGCAGAGTCTGCCACTTGAGTCTGCTAAACACCTCCGTAACGCTATCACGGTTACCAAATAACCCGGTGACGAAACGCGCCGCTCTTCTTTGGATCTTCTCTATCTCCTCCGTCAACCCGACCTGGTACGGATCCCACACTGATGAGCAATACTCAAGTATAGGTCGAACGAGTGTTTTGTAAGCCACCTCCTTTGTTGATGGACTACATTTTCTAAGCACTCTCCCAATGAATCTCAACCTGGTACCCGCCTTACCAACAATTAATTTTATATGATCATTCCACTTCAAATCGTTCCGTACGCACACTCCCAGATATTTTACAGAAGTAACTGCTACCAGTGTTTGTTCCGCTATCATATAATCATACAATAAAGGATCCTTCTTTCTATGTATTCGCAATACATTACATTTGTCTATGTTAAGGGTCAGTTGCCACTCCCTGCACCAAGTGCCTATCCGCTGCAGATCTTCCTGTATTTCGCTACAATTTTCTAATGCAGCAACTTCTCTGTATACTACAGCATCATCCGCGAAAAGCCGCATGGAACTTCCGACACTATCTACTAAGTCATTTATATATATTGTGAAAAGCAATGGTCCCATAACACTCCCCTGTGGCACGCCAGAGGTTACTTTAACGTCTGTAGACGTCTCTCCGTTGATAACAACATGCTGTGTTCTGTTTGCTAAAAACTCTTCAATCCAGCCACACAGCTGGTCTGATATTCCGTAGGCTCTTACTTTGTTTATCAGGCGACAGTGCGGAACTGTATCGAACGCCTTCCGGAAGTCAAGAAAAATAGCATCTACCTGGGAGCCTGTATCTAATATTTTCTGGGTCTCATGAACAAATAAGGCGAGTTGGGTTTCACACGATCGCTGTTTCCGGAATCCATGTTGATTCCTACATAGTAGATTCTGGGTTTCCAGAAATGACATGATACGCGAGCAAAAAACATGTTCTAAAATTCTACAAGAGATCGACGTAAGAGATATAGGTCTATAATTTTGCGCATCTGCTCGACGACCCTTCTTGAAGACTGGGACTATCTGTGCTCTTTTCCAATCATTTGGAACCCTTCGTTCCTCTAGAGACTTGCGGTACACGGCTGTTAGAAGGGGGGCAAGTTCTTTCGCGTACTCTGTGTAGAATCGAATTGGTATCCCGTCAGGTCCAGTGGACTTTCCTCTATTGCGTGATTCCAGTTGCTTTTCTATTCCTTGGACACTTATTTCGATGTCAGCCATTTTTTCGTTTGTGCGAGGATTTAGAGAAGGAACTGCAGTGCGGTCTTCCTCTGTGAAACAGCTTTGGAAAAAGGTGTTTAGTATTTCAGCTTTACGCGTGTCATCCTCTGTTTCAATGCCATCATCATCCCGTAGTGTCTGGATATGCTGTTTCGAGCCATTTACTGATTTAACGTAAGACCAGAACTTCCTAGGATTTTCTGTCAAGTCGGTACATAGAATTTTACTTTCGAATTCAATGAACGCTTCACGCATAGCCCTCCTTACGCTAACTTTGACATCGTTTAGCTTCTGTTTGTCTGAGAGGTTTTGGCTGCGTTTAAACTTGGAGTGGAGCTCTCTTTGCTTTCGCAGTAGTTTCCTAATTTTGTTGTTGTACCACGGTGGGTTTTTCCCGTCCCTCACAGTTTTACTCGGCACGTACCTGTCTAAAACGCATTTTACGATTGCCTTGAACTTTTTCCATAAACACTCAACATTGTCAGTGTCGGAACAGAAATTTTCGTTTTGTTCTGTTAGGTAGTCTGAAATCTGCCTTCTATTACTCTTGCTAAACAGATAAACCTTTCTCCCTTTTTTTATATTCCTATTAACTTCCATATTCAGGGATGCTGCAACGGCCTTATGATCACTGATTCCCTGTTCTGTGCATACAGAGTCGAAAAGTTCGGGTCTGTTTGTTATCAGTAGGTCCAATATGTTATCTCCACGAGTCGGTTCTCTGTTTAATTGCTCGAGGTAATTTTCGGATAGTGCACTCAGTATAATGTCACTCGATGCTCTGTCCCTACCACCCGTCCTAAACATCTGAGTGTCCCAGTCTATATCTGGTAAATTGAAATCTCCACCTAAGACTATAACATGCTGAGAAAATTTATGTGCAATGTATTCCAAATTTTCTCTCAGTTGTTCTGCCACTAATGCTGCTGAGTCGGGAGGTCGGTAAAAGGAGCCAATTATTAACCTAGTTCGGTTGTTTAGTGTAACCTCCACCCATAATAATTCACAGGAACTATCCACTTCTACTTCACTACAGGATAAACTACTACTAACAGCGATGAACACTCCACCACCGGTTGCATGCAATCTATCCTTTCTAAACACCGTCTGTACCTTTGTAAAAATTTCGGCAGAATTTATCTCTGGCTTAAGCCAGCTTTCTGTACCTATGTTACGTGAACATTTAATGGAGCAGATAAGAGAAACTACTACGATGAACGGGCAGTTTGACACGCAAGACGTAACGTCTCAGGGTCACACATATTAACTGTTAGGCTCCGCACCCTGTCTAAAACTAGCATGCAACTGACGGCTTATAAAGGACAAGACATTCCCGAGACTGGTGCTTTGGCTGCCATGTATCGCTTGCATAAGTGGACAGTGAGTTTTACGGTGTTACAATCACGTGAGTGTGATCACATATTTGGTCTTGATTCTTTTGATTTGTTTGACTTTAACATTCAGGACAATGTGTTGTCAGCGTCTGCATTCAATGCAAAAAACAGTGTAGTTAGCTTGATAAAAGAATTTCCGAAACTCTTTTTCTGAAGGTTTAGGCAAAGCTAACAATTTTGTTGCACATATTACGCTGAAAGACAATGTTCAGCCAAAATTTTTCTGGGCCAGAACTGTTCCCATTGTATTACGGGACAAAGTCGCTGCTGAACTTAAAGAACTGCAAGATACTGGAGTTATTGCGCCCATACACGCTAGTCAATGGGCAAGTCCATTGGTTTTACTCCCCAAACCTTCAGGTCGCATCCTCCTCTGTGTTGACTTTAAGTATACAGTCAACCCACAAAATGTGATTGATACTTACCCGTTGCCACGCCCAGAGGATCTCATGGACAAATTAGGGGCTGGACGCTACTTTTAAAAAATTGATTTGCTCGACACGTATCTTCAAATACCGCTCGATGAAGACTCTCAAACAGTATGTGTAGTAAATACTATTTGGGCTTGTTTAAATATTTGCGTTTGACTTTTGGCAGTGCTTCCGCACCCGCCATTTTCTGACGGTATTTGGAACAGCTGACTGCGCAATTACCAAACTGTTCAAACTATATGGACGATATTGTCGTAGTAGGTCGTACACCTGAAGAACATATTGCAAATCTACATGCTTTTTTTCGTGCATTATCTGATGCAGGACTAAAGTGTAGACGGGACAAGCGTGATTTTTTTAGCCGGCGGCTGTGGCCGAGAGTTTCTAGGAGCTTCGGCCCGGAACCGCGCTGCTGCCACGGTCGCAGGTTCGAATCCTGCCTCCAGCATGGCTGTGTGTGATGTCCTTAGGTTAGTTAGGTTTAAGTAGTTCTACGTCTAGGGGACTGGTAATCTCAGATGTTAAGTCCCACAGTGCTTAGAGCCATTTGAACCACTTTTGATTTTTTTAAACCTGAGTTGCAGTATCTTGGTCATGTCATAAACAGTCAAGGTGTACATCCTTTTCAGTCGCATTTGTTAGGCATACTCGATTTCCCAGTTCTTCGCAATGTCACAGAATTGCAGTCAGTGTTAGGGAAGATGAACTATTACATTCGGTTCGTACCGAATGCTGCGCAAATAGCGGCTCCATTGCATCGCTTGCGTAGCAAGAATGTCCCCTTTGTTTGGACAGAAGAGTGCCAAGTTGCTTTTCAAAAACTTAAAGATGCATTGTTCTATGATCGATGCTCAGTTCACTTTGATCCTGACAAACCAGTTGAGTTGCAAGTTGACGCTTCCTCTTACGGAATCGTTGCATTTCTTTCGCACAGAATTGGTGATAAAGACGGGACTAATGCTTTCGCATCAAAAATGTTGTCCAAAGCTCAGTGTAACTACTTACATATTGAAAAAGAGACCTTGGCTATTGTGTATAGTGTCACCAAATTTCAGCACTGTATGTATGGCAGAAAATTCTTCTTAGTAAGCCTTTGCAGACCTTATTTCATCCGACGAAACCGCTTCCTTTACGAACTGGCCAAAAATTGCAAAGATGGGCTTTGTTGTTGTCTGAGTACCAGTGCGAGATTTTGTATCGTCCGACGGCTCAACATTGTAATGCGGACGCTCTTTCACGTCTTTCGATTCGCCCTGATACAGACTTTAAGGCTTCTGCTGCATCTTGTCATATCGATGCTCAGGGTTCTGAATTGCTTCAATCTTTTCCACTGAACTATAGGAAAATTGCACAGGTCACGGATGCTGATACAGTTTCGAACATTTTGCTTACAGACACTCGCACGTCTTGGCCTCGTTCCTTGCATAGCATAAAGAACTCTGTAGTGCGCCGATACTTTGCCCGTCAGCATAGCCTCGCTGTACAGAAAGGTGTAATTCTTGATCAGAATGACAGTGGACAGTCACTTACGTTGATCCCTGAAGCTTTGCAAGAAGAAGTGTGGCAGTTACTTCACCAAGGACAATGGCGGAGTGTTTGTACGAAACAGTTAGCGCGTCGACACTGTATTTGGCAGGGCATGGACACCCAAGTAGAACAGATGACGTCACAATGTCACGCATGTGCGGAAAATCAGTCCGCCCCGCCACAAAAATTCTCTGCTTGGCCTAAGTCGCAATCACCATGGCAACGTGTGCACGTAGACTTTGCGGGACCTCTTTGGAACACTCGTTGGTTGATTGTGATTGACTCATATGTCAAGTTTCCTTTTGCTGCGCCAATGAACTCGACAAAGTCACGCAGCACAATTCAGATTTTTTCCGCTATTTGTTGCCTCGAAGGTTTACCTGAAGTCATAGTGCAGACTACGGCCCTCAGTTCACGCCAAATGAATTTGAAACATTCTGTGAACGCAATGGCATACAGCATCTAACTAGTGCACCGTTCCATCCACAGTCAAACGGCGAAGCAGAACGTTTTGTCGGAATCTTCAAGTTGCAGATGGCCAAATTTCGTTCCGCACGCACCAGGGATCAAGCATTGCAACTGTTTCTGGCCTCATATCGTTTGCACCCACGAGATGGACCATCGTCGGCGGAACTGCTTCACGGCCGCCGCCATGGGTCACTGCTCCACCTGCTCCACTCTCCTCAGCATCCGGGCGCCGAAGGAAGGCCGCAAGTATCGCTTCGCGCCGCTTGGTATTGTCTTTTAGAGGGTTTTTAGCGTCAGCAGACGGTGAGCGCGAGGCCAGATCGTCCGTCGACTTGGTGCTTGCATGTATCTTATTTCAGGTCTAGATGGCTTGCAGCGGCGACGTCAAAATCAACTTCGCCTCTGCCATGTGAACGATGATCTTTCAGTGTCTCGTCCCCCAGATTCACGGATCCAGTGCGGCCACAGCAGCCGCCAGAGGGTGTCATCACGACACCGCGGGACGACGCCATTGAGACGGAGCCTTCTCCTCCTCCACCTCCTCTCGTCCTACCGATAGAGCTGGACCCGCCCACAGAGCAGCAGTCGCCGCCTTCTTCACCTGGTTCATGGCAGCAGGAGGTGGGTGCATACCCTTCTAGTCGTTTTCTGGGGGACGTTTCCGCCAGAGTGCAAGCCGGAAGCTTGACGTCCCCTGCAGCCACAGCTTCTAGCCCGTCGTTGCGTCAGCACTCCTGCACCCCTCGGCGTGGTCGCACTCCCTACACGACGACGATCCTTCGATTTGGGAAGGCGGGGGTGGGGGGGTGGGGGGGGGGTGGGAGGAATGTTCAGGCGTAGCGACAAGCGACGGCAGGAAAATCAAGAACGCAAGAGCAGAGAAGGCTGTGAGACGACGTCAGCCAGTAGTTCGCTGACTAGGACCGCACCACGACAGGACCGACCTCTAGCCGAAGGGAATATAAGCGCCGCTCCTTCCAGCGTCGGCCAGACAGTGGAAGACTGAAACTAGTAGAGCTGTTACTTGTGGTACATATCCATTATTTGCATGATGGACATTCTATATAGCGAAAGACATTGATTATTTGCATGTCACCAATAGCTTGCAACACGAAATTGTAAACCAAAGTTGAGTATTGTCAATCTACTTTATAGTAATAAAAAAAATTAATTTGATTTGCTTTAATTGTCATATAGCTATCCGAGAAAGCAGCATCCTCTAGGCATCCTATAACAGACGAGTGGGCAGGACGCCACAATGTGTATTTGAAGAATGTGGGACAAAAATATCATGCTTTGACCTTGCCATGAAAATTTTTTCTTGTTTTTGTATTTATAACATCTAAATTACGAAAGCAAAGATCACACAGATATTACACAGCAAAGGGAATTGAAGATCTTATCATGGTGTCAGCACTGCCATGCTTATGCTTGAGAATCGGGGTAAGGAGGTAGTAACAGTGTTTGAGACGTAGTCATAAAGTTTTAATTATCAATTCGAAAAAATAAAGCTATTTCATTGTTTGTTTGTAGGTATGTGACTTGTAATAAATCTTGCCTCCTCAGAACTTTTCTACTTCAACTGAAATGTTCGATTCTGTACAAAAGAAAACTTATGAAGGATGAAAACTTCGAGTTGAAAATGGAATACGAGGAAAGGAGTCCGCAGCTCGTGGTCGTGCGGTAGCGTTCTCGCTTCCCGCGCCCGGGTTCACGGGTTCGATTCCCGGCGGGGTCAGGGATTTTCTCTGCCTCGTGATGACTGGGTGTTATGTGATGTCGTTAGGTTAGTTAGGTTTAAGTAGTTCTAAGTTCTAGGGGACTGATGACCATAGATATTAAGTCCCATAGTGCTCAGAGCCATTTGAACCATTTTTTTTAACCAGGAAAGGAAAATATGGAAGTATTTTAAACAAGTGGTAACCGGCACGAAAGACCCACATTACAAGAATATTGTTACCGATCTGTTAAATAACTAAAAACTGTTAGGCTGCAACATGAGTCTTTAAGTTCATTTTCTTCGTTCTCATCTGGACTATTTTCCGGAAAATCTTGCAGCTGTCAGTGAAGAAAAAGGAGAACGATCCCATCACGACAGAAAAGAAATTGAATAAAGATATCAAGGACGCTGGGACGTGAACACGATGGCTGACTACTGTTGACTGTTAAAAAGAGAATATCCTCAGCTCCACAGCAGCAATAGTACAAAAAGAAGTTTAGAAGGAAAAAGGAAACGTTATTGAAAAGACTTGTAATAGTGTTGTAATAAAACTTCATCAACTTCTCTTACTCTGCGTTTAAGATTAACCTATGTTTAATGTGGTTTAATAACATTATACATAAATAACGCTAACATTAAAAAAATGGCCTTTTTAGAATTTTTCCTAAAAGTTTTACCTCATTTTGTAAACAAACCTTATGCAATAGAAAAAAATATCATTTCCGAAATCAGCGCCAAAACTACATAAAGATCAGTTATCAAACCTAATACAATTTTCAAAATTTGTTTTTTCAGACCTGTGTAATTCAGTCGACAATTCCACTGAGACAGGAAGCTGAAAGTTTTAAGACTGTTAAAATTTGCAATCTGCATTATTAATTACTAGGTACATAAATCTTCATATAAACAATTATTTCCAGAAAAAATGATTTAAATTATACCTCCTTCTTTGTGTTGTGTTGAAATGTTACACAATGTATTTACTTAACAAGTGGTGTTATAAAAGTACCAAGATTTTCTGAATAAATTTTGATTATGTCAAAAAGCAACAATATTTTTCTGATGCAAAAACCCTATGACCTTTCAATTGGAAAGCGTAAATAGGAACTGACACCCTAGACAACAAGACAGCCATAGCAAGATAAGTAACATTTGTCTGTTAATATAATGTTTCTGCCCTTATGAAATTATATAAACACTGACAAACTACACTCCTGGAAATGGAAAAAAGAACACATTGACACCGGTGTGTCAGACCCACCATACTTGCTCCGGACACTGCGAGAGGGCTGTACAAGCAATGATCACACGCACGGCACAGCGGACACACCAGGAACCGCGGTGTTGGCCGTCGAATGGCGCTAGCTGCGCAGCATTTGTGCACCGCCGCCGTCAGTGTCAGCCAGTTTGCCGTGGCATACGGAGCTCCATCGCAGTCTTTAACACTGGTAGCATGCCGCGACAGCGTTGACGTGAACCGTATGTGCAGTTGACGGACTTTGAGCGAGGGCGTATAGTGGGCATGCGGGAGGCCGGGTGGACGTACCGCCGAATTGCTCAACACGTGGGGCGTGAGGTCTCCACAGTACATCGATGATGTCGCCAGTGGTCGGCGGAAGGTGCACGTGCCCGTCGACCTGGGACCGGACCGCTGCGACGCACGGATGCACGCCAAGACCGTAGGATCCTACGCAGTGCCGTAGGGGACCGCACCGCCATTTCCCAGCAAATTAGGGACACTGTTGCTCCTGGGGTATCGGCGAGGACCATTCGCAACCGTCTCCATGAAGCTGGGCTACGGTCCCGCACACCGTTAGGCCGTCGTCCGCTCACGCCCCAACATCGTGCAGCCCGCCTCCAGTGGTGTCGCGACAGGCGTGAATGGAGGGACGAATGGAGACGTGTCGTCTTCAACGATGAGAGTTGCTTCTGCCTTGGTGCCAATGATGGTCGTATGCGTGTTTGGCGCCATGCAGGTGAGCGCCACAATCAGGACTGCATACGACTGAGGCACACAGGGCCAACACCCGGCATCATGGTGTGGGGAGCGATCTCCTACACTGGCCGTACACCACTGGTGATCGTCGAGGGGACACTGAATAGTGCATGGTACATCCAAACCGTCATCGAACCCATCGTCCTACCATTCCTAGACCGGCAAGGGAACTTGCTGTTCCAACAGGACAATGCACGTCCGCATGTATCCCGTGCCACCCAACGTGCTCTAGAAGGTGTAAGTCAACTACCCTGGCCAGCAAGATCTCCGGATCTGCCCCCATTGAGCATGTTTGGGCCTGGATGAAGCGTCGTCTCACGCGGTCTGCACGTCCAGCACGAACGCTGGTCCAACTGAGGCGCCAGGTGGATATGGCATGGCAAGCCGTTCCACAGGACTACATCCAGCATCTCTACGATCGTCTCCATGGGAGAATAGCAGCCTGCATTGCTGCGAAAGGTGGATATACACTGTAGTAGTGCCGACATTGTGCATGCTCTGTTGCCTGTGTCTATGTGCCTGTGGTTCTGTCAGTGTGATCATGTGATGTATCTGACCCCAGGAATGTGTCAATAAAGTTTCCCCTTCCTGGGACAATGAATTCACGGTGTTCTTATTTCAATTTCCAGGAGTGTAGAATAGTTAGTTCAACGTAGGATATTTACTTTCTGTACATCTACGAACCTTTTAATACTAAGGGACATGTAACATTATAGTCTACAGTCCCAGTACACAATTAAATCCAACCGCCATAGTGTCGTAGCTAGAGGAGGCCAAACCAAGTACCGCAGAGTACTGGTACGTTGGAGTATTGTGTGGGAATTAGTTTTCTGGATTTGAAGAAGAAAAACCTTGCAACAAGTCACGTTATGCTGGTGGAAGTAGACGGCAACAGTACATCATCATATTGCCTTATGCCGTGCTATCTGTAGTGTGGTGGAGTGGTTAACGTCGGCGGATGGCGTGCTGCAGGTTGCCACCTCACACCCAACCGTCAGCAAATATTTCTTATATAGTATTTATCATTTCCTGTAGTGTCTAGAAATTTGTAATGCATGTATACAGGGCAAGTCAGGAGGAAAGATATATGCTTTGAGGAGCGATAGGGTTAGTGATACTGAACGAAAAACTTTATATGGGCACACACTGTGATGACAAAAGTTATGGGACACCTCTTAATATTCGCGATCAGGGACAAGCTTTGAAAGAAAGTTTATATCGTCTTTGTGAAGTTGTTTGAGATAATTGCAGAGTTCCGTGCGATGTAGCTTCTGATCATCCTGAAGCTTTCATGGCACAAACTTCGGCACAGTCCTCTTTATGTCCAATTCTTGTAGCAGAATACGTTTACATGTTCCATAAAGTATTCCCAAATGGGAGAGGTGTTGCAGGGATCTTGGACATTCTGTCTTCAGTCTCGCGGAACCAGATTGTTCACTTTTGAACATTTGATGCAAGTTGACGACAAGCTGTAACAGTAGTTGTCATATGCCTCAATCTGCCCGTTTTTAAAATTCTTGTGCTAGTCGAAATTTTGTGTCTGAGCTAAACCGTTGTCTCTCAAATATTTCTACAAAATCTGGTGCATTTCTGCTGCAGTTTTCCCAAGTTTAAAGCAAGGTTTATATAAGTACTGCTCTTTCTAGTTAGCAATCGGTAAACTTTCAACCCATGGAAACATGAAACTGGGTAAATGCCAACCATCAAGCAACCAAACCACTTATCTCGCTGCAACCTGCCACTATGGTACGGTACAAGAAGGATGCATCTGGAGACTTTTTGTTGTATTTCGGAGTAATCGCAACCATTTGGGCGGTACATTCAAATTTCAGGAACTTTTGGATACCACCTCGTATCTCACAATATTTCTTATATACAGTGGAAGAAAATATGTTTTATGAACATCTTAGAACTTATTTTCTACAAATAATTATGGAATATTAAAGATGGAAAACAGAACAGAACGTACCAAACAGTTCTATAGTGAAATGATCATGCAGTCTCCTCGCAGAACTGCAGAAACTGTGGCCCTTCCGATCCCCCCGCCCAACTCACACACTCAGTAAAACTACTTTCCTGGAATTTTTTGAGCACAGATTTAGGAAATTTTGTATGTACGTTTAATAAAACCAAGAATTATTGACAAGTATTATTTGTAGGTGTTATAATGATGAAAAATATTGTACACAAGGTAAATATATCACTTATTAAACTTTCTTACAAATTAGAAAGTAAAATTACGTCTGTATCTTATTGTTTATAGCAGCTACTGTACATTGGTTTTGTCAGGATGGATTATAAAGAAGAGACTTTCCATGTTGAACAGGAGCGACCAGAGTAGGCGGCAGCAGTGTGAACCAAGAGCACTGTTGCTACGTAAGTTTGCCGGGTAGTTGTCATATGTTTATTACGATACTTAGACTAAATGACGCTGTAAAATAATACTGTCACTGCAGCGAGCGTTTACAGTCGTGGGCCGAGGGAAAGGCTTCTTCTGAGAAGCAGAAAATGCACTCATGTCCAGAAAAAACGGAACACGTTGAACGACTAGAGATAGGACATTCAGAATCTCAGGCCCACGTACGTTGATATGTTCTGCAGAAATGATTAGCATTTGAACCACGTCGGCCCGCGGATTCAAGGTCAATATCGATATCGGGGCGCACCATCACCTACCAGTAAAATGTGCCATCGGTTCTCGTTGTCGCTATAAACCGAAGTAATGGATCAGTGTGGCTTGAGCAGACGTGCAAGATGCCTCGCTGACGTATGCGCCAACAGTACCGTCAAATCAGTGAGTCTAAAAGAGGGTGCATTATTCGCGTCAGAGAATGTGATGCATCCATCCGGGATATTGCTACTCGTGTGGGGCGAAGTGTGTTGGCAGTGCAACGAGTGTGTCCCGCATGGTTCACGGAAGGCCATAGAACACGACGAGACGGGTCAAGTTGCACCACGCAGACCAGCCCCCGATAAGATCGGCACCTCATCCGAATGGCATTGCAGGACTGACCTACGACCTCCTCGGCTCTGGCGCAAAGTGGAACAGTGTCACACATCGTACGCTATCAGAGGTTACAGTCTGTCACCGTTTATTACGGCATGGGTTAAGTGCTCGTCGTCCAATGCTCCGACTACCTTCGACGAATGTGCAGAAACATGCTAAACGGTAATGGTGTATGGAACGATGTCACTGAGGATAGGAATGGCGTCAGATAGTACTTTCGGACGAATCAAGGTAATATTTGTTTGAAACTGATGTTCACACTTTAGTTCGCCGCAAACAAGGGGAGTGGCATCAAAGTAATTGCATTCACACAAGACATACAGCACCAATTCAAGGTCTTATGGTGTGGGGTCCTATTAGGTACAACCACAAATCGCAGTTGATGCATGTCTAGGGCACTGTGACCATTGTGACCTACGTGAATGAAATCCTGCGACCCGTAGCCATACCCTTTCTGCATAACACCCCAGACGCCATGTTTCAGCAAGACAATGCACGACCACTAGTTGCTGCACGAAGATGCGCCTTATTGGTGTCACAGGATGTCAGCCTTTTGCCCAGACCCGCCAGGTCACTAGACTTGTCGCCAATCAAATATGTGTGAGATATGGAAGACGACGGGCGCAGTGCTGTGATCCAGTGCCAACTATCATAGATGACCTTTGGAACCAGATGAATGCAGCATGGATGGCTATACCACAGAATGCCATTCGCGCCTCGTAGCATCGATGCCATCATGCATGGAACAAATTACAAGGACCCATGGTGGACCCTGTGCCTACTAAACAACAGGAAAATGCTGAACCGAGTTGACTGAAATGCGAATCGTCTCTGCAGAACGTACTAATGTACGTATCCTGTGAATATGGAAGTTATATCTCTATTCGTTCAAGGTCTTTTTTTCTGAACATGAGTTCAGTTCTATATATCAGCATACCACGATAAACTCTTCCTTAAATGAAATGTTCAACTTATTCTCTCGGTTACACTTCGCTAAGTTATGCTTATTAGACACAAAACATCTAATTATATGACAGATGAATGGGAAGAACTGCATCCATTCCTTGTGCTCCATATCCTGTCTCTAAATCCATTACACTTTTATTTTTAGGGTTGTTTAAAAACTATGTTGCGTGCCCCGATTAAAAGATGCAGAAAATTTTTATGTGTAAAGCATCATAACCCTACTCATTATTCCAGGGAAACATCAGTGTATCGTGGATTCACTGAGACGGCGAGTTGACACGTTATAAACACTTAAGGTAAAAAAGAGTTTCATGTGGTAAGTTGGTTCGTTCTGTTGCTGTGTTTCCCATCCTCCATAAAAGTTGTACGACATGAGATGTTACGTGGAAATAAAGCGATCCCATGCCCGTTCCTATGTAATACATCTTCTTCCAAGTGTGTGAACCGTATCCTGAAAGTTTGTATTCGTTTTTAACTAAATCTGGCATAATTAAATTCCACACGGCTTGCTGCCGTGAAATGTTTATTTCTAGCGAATTCAGTGACAAAAATTTGTAAGACTCAGACAATTCTGAACGTACACAGTTTACAGAGCTGGAGAAAAGCAAGAGATTTTACGAAATGTGCAAAATATTATGTCCTGTCGAGGGTACGTGATGAGTGCTGTTGACACCAAGAACACGAATTCTAACGGTGTCAAATGGGACAAGCACAAATGTTCCGCTCCAACATTTTGAAAAACATAATGAGATACGAATATAACTCCGGCGGAGCCGACTATCGGATACTGCAGACTGTACTGTTGTTGTTAAACTGGGCGAAATGGACGCCCCAGTTGTGTGAACGCGGGAATTTAAATGACTGTGAATGTTAACTGTAAAGATGCTCAATGAATGCTCTTATAGGCTGTTATGAACAGAATATGTAAATGTTACCGACCTCTTGTTAGAACGATGAAATTCGTATCATGTCAGTTGATGAACTTTGTGGAAATTAAAAAATACGCAATTCATCCGCAACCACAGGACATACTTAGACTGATCCATTCCGAATCTTCACGATTTCAAACTGTATAGTCACAAAAAACATTTTTTTGAAATCTGTGTACCTCTGTCTGCTTCAGTAGCGAGTGAAAAGTTAAACTTTTACTTTTCTGAGACAGTACGACAGTTGTGAGCGTAACAATGGCTAGAATAAAAAGGTTTTAGAACATTTGCAAACTGTTAAGTACGACCTACAGAATTTGAGATCTTCTTAAAGAAATAAAGCTTGACTTCCTTCATTCTTCAGCTGGAACGATTTGTAAGTGTGAGATACAAGCTACTTGGTCCGCAAATAGACTCTCTAGGTGATTTCTCCATATGACCTTCTGGTTCCAGAGAAATCTTCGCCTCAGATTGAAACCGCCGTAAGACAATGTGGTCAGGAACAAGCCACGGTTGTATAATTTTGCAACAGTTTTTCCTGGAATATCTGTTTTTCCCTACGTCTCTTACCTTGACCGCGCCTAACATATCGGCATTTGCACAGCCACAGTGCCTGAAGGTGGTGCCCTATTGCACCACGTGGTTTATCTAACAAGTGCGAGCACACTGATGTAACAGTTTTTCATAGTTCTTCTCATGGCCAACATTCTCATTCGCCAAGTTTAAATGATATGCAACACTTTTTGATTCGTGAATGTATGAGTAAAGAACAAACTGTCAAAGTTATTTGTTGCTATGAAATGGTATGTATTGGTTCTGACACGTAGTCAGATTTTGCACTTTCTTGTTAACATTTAGTGTTTTAAAAAACGTAAAACTAATTATTTGTTATATTGTTTACACCAGGAAATCTGACGATTGGCAGAGCTCGAAACATGTCATTTGGAATAAATGCACCAAAAAACAGTTAGTATGTGTTTGTTTGCGACTACTTAGCTTTTCTAGAATCCAGTCAATTATTTTAATAATAATGGTTGCATGTCTCTACCGCCAGTTTCAGGCAGACATATGTAATAATGTACGTCACATCTGCCGATTTCCGTCTCATCCAGAAATTCCTTCGTGGTGCGTCACTTTTCTTTTTTACGTAGATTATATTTAAAATAGAAAACTTCATACAAGAACAAGAAAATATGGTTGAATCCAACCTCGAGGAAGATCAGTTCGAATTCCGGAGAAATGTAGGAACGCACGAGGCGCTTACTGACAATTTATCTTAGAAGAAAGGTTAAAGAGAGCGAAAGCTAAGGTTATGGAACTCCTAGACTTAGAAAAAGTTTAGAAAATGCTCTTGACAATATTGACTGGAATACGCTCTTTGAAAATCTGAAGGTGACAGGGATGGAACACACGGTATATGTTATTTACAACTAATACAGATGTCAGACTGCAATTATAAGGCTAGAAGGACAAGAAAGGAAAACAGTAATTGAGAAGGGAATGAGGTAAGGTTGTAATCTGCCCCCGAAGCTATTCAGTCTATACATTGAGCAAGCAATAAAGGAAAACAACGGGACATTTAGCATGCGAATTAAAATTCAGGGAGAAGAATAAAAGCTATGATGTTTGCCGATTACATTGCGATTAGTCAGAGACAGCAAAGTACTGGGAAGAGCGTTAACCGGAATGAACAGTGACCTAAGAAGAGGCTACAAAATGCACATAAACGGAAGTAAAATATATTTTTAAATGATATTGTGATGATTTCAGCTTACATTTTGTTTATTTGATGTAAGATTGTATAGTTTCGGACTTAGGCCATTTTTCAAGTATGTTAATACCGAAGCATCATAGACGGGATGCAGTAGCATCGCTTATGAATTTAATTTAAGAACAAGTCAGATCCCGAGATACACTAGGAAGATTATAACTTACTTTAGAGAAGATTTGTTAATGGTATGGTATGACATATACGTGTTTGCTTCTATTACTTCATATAATTGTAAAAAAATAAATTAGAAATAGTAAAAGGGGCAATGCACAGTGTATGAATTATATCCAGCGACGTTCAGATTATGGGGTACAAACCTTACCTGGAATTTCATGTTAGCAAACAGTATTTACGTTCATCGCCACCAGTAGGCCTATATATGCTATTAATGTAACGTAAGCTGGTGGACTTGCTAAAATGCTATGTACGCGACTTTTGTGATATATTATTTGTAGAATTACATGGAGGGCACTATGTGCAAGTTCTACGCATTGTATTCGAACACCAAATCCGGTAATTTGTCTCCTACACTTGTATGCTGTAACTCCGTCATTTCCGCTAACATTGGGTTTGAAGCTCCCCTGCTGTTTATCCACTAGGGTACAGGTAGACCATTAACTACTATATTCAGTTTGCATACGGCTATAATAAGCTACTCTGACTCCAACAAAAGTGCTATCTTAAAACAGATAAAGCGTTGTTCTCTACAATACCGTTGGCAGCGCAGTCTGTCTGTCGTTATTTGGTCGCTGTCACTCAAATCGCATTATTTAGCACTAAATTATCCAGTTACGTTATTACTCGCTGTCTTTTTTTGTGGAATATGCTATGACGTGATTAATTTATACACTGTGCACGTATTCTACCTCACGAAACTGCGCTATAAATGTACAGCAACGGATCTAGCCAGCTTCAGCAATGCAGTGACACCCCGGATAATGCTATACAATAAGACTGTTTAACGTGGGTGATCTGCAATTGTAGTGTAAAACTTCCGTATCAAATATTATTTATGTCAAATCACAATCCCAGGAGCTAGCAGCGTTATTGGTAACCGCCTTACAGGTTTTATAAAGTGAGTAGGTAGGTGGCTGGAGACCACTGCAGAGTAGATCGTGTGTTTGTCCCTGTGCAAGGCAGTTTTGGTATGTACTTGAGGACTTCAACTACTCTGTTGTGGGATATAATTACGTCACTTCGGCAATTATTTGGTAATGTCGCGCCGGCCGCGGTGGTCTAGCGGTTCTAGGCGCACAGTCCGGAACCGCGCGACTGCTACGGTCGCAGGTTCGAATCCTGCATCGGCCATGGATGTGTGTGATGTCCTTAGGTTAGTTAGGTTTAAGTAGTTCTAAGTTCTAGGGGACTGATGACCACAGATATTAAGTCCCATAGTGCTCAGAGCCATTTGAACAATTTTTTTGGTAATGTCGCACCGTTATTGCTATTTCCCGTGTATTACGACGTCGATATCTTCGCCTCTGCAAACCAGCACTGTCGTGATGCCACACCGAAATGTTGAGGTACCAAACATCCTAATATTTAAAGCCAGTTTGTTTAAGCTTCGCTTATTGGAAGTCGTAACATGGGCGATGTAGTTGAGGCCTTGATATTAAGCCTATATTTCAGCTAAGACAGAATGTATATGTTATAAAGAATAGCATTACTTTAACACGTGTTGAGGCATTTATTTAACATTTATAGCTATGGAGGTTACTTATACAAAATCTTACATTAGGCGTGTTATGGTGACTCTTTGCGTCTGCAAGGCGTACGAAATCGAATTTTCGAAGCGATTTTGTTTATATTACGATACGCATGTATTTTAATGAGTTAAACAGATAGTTTAGATGTGAGAATATTTAATTTGTGGTTGCATAGTGTGAGAAATCTCACAATATATCAAAGTAAGTATAGACTTCAAAACTGTCTTTGGAAATGCCACGCCTCTCACGGTTACCGTCTTTCAGTGTTTGTTCACAAGCTGTACTTGTCTTGTGTCGTCTGAGTAATATTTTTGGTGATAAAAACCCTTATTCTTTAGTTCCTTTCCTAATAATACAATTCTGCAGCGTATATGTTTTTAGGTGGTGTAGCTGGTTACAGGTTTATATTTTAGCAAGCCATGCTTTACAGAAATGCAACTGCACTATGAACATCGTTCTTTTTGGTCTGCTGGTGCATTGTGAGCAATAATACCAGATAAATACAGTATACAGGGTGGTCCATTGATCATGACCGGGCCAAATATCTCACGAAATAAGCGTCAAACGAAAAAACTACAAAGAACGAAACTTGTCTAGCTTGAAGGGGGAAACCAGATGGCACTATGGTTGGCCCGCTAGATGCCGCTGCCACAGGTCAAACGGATATCAACTGCGTTTTTTTAAAAATAGGAACCCCCATTCTTTATTACATATTTGTGTAGTACGTGAAGAAATATGAATGATCTAGTTGGACCACTTTTTTCGCTTTGTGACAGATGGTACTGTAATAGTCAGAAACATATGGGTCACAATTTTAGACGAACAGTTGGCAACAGGTAGGTTTTTTAAATTAAAATTGTTGTGTACATAGTTCCGTGTAGTCAGCGCGTACACAACTTTCCCACTAGAGCGCGCCCCGCTAAGCACAACAGCGCAGGCGCAGCGCTAGTCCGTCTCCGCACTACGAGATGGCGCTATCTTAGAGACGGACCAAATTCTGCTTCCGCCGATCCGCGTAGTAATATGTAACGCAGCCAATGAGATTGCTGCTAACGTAGAACCTTTTCTCCTCGCGGATCACACTCGCGCAGTGATACATGAACGCGCGAGGTATTATAACGAGTGTACAGACCTCCGATTAGTCAGTCTGCATTAGTCTATAGTCAAGTTTCAGTCTGCGCCTAATAAGATTATCATATTCCTGTACATAGCCATGAAGAGAAATATATAGACACTTTGTCAAGTGTCAGCGATATGTGAGAATAAGATTAACGTACCAAGACCGAAGGAAATTCAGATTGTCAATTGTAAATAGCATCCAGAATAAAGTTAAGTAAGGTTTATGATCGTTACTATTTTAATAAATGTGTGTGAAAATTAATCAAGTTCTGTTTAAAATTGGCCACCGTCAATCTGCTACTCTAAGCGCGCAAGTGGCATTTCCATCGTCTGCCTAACGGCGGAAGATAAACACGCCACGATAAGACCACGAGACATATTGCTGACACTCGCCTACTTCGCTAGAGCGACAAGTCAAATAATCTGATGGTGTGTGTACCGAAGGTCTTACAGTACGCACGCCACAAAAATACAGAACGTAGGTACGTTTGAACATTTTATTTCTGTTGTTCCAATGTGATACATGTAGACATAAAAACTGACCGCCGGCCGGCCGCCACAGAGACTAAGTCCGAGTCGTTCACTTAAGGTGGCCAATAAAACTGACCGCTCCTGACAACTCTAAGTCCGGCCAGCTGCACAATCAAGCAACACTGTAAGATGCGGAAGTGTTAGGAGGAAGTGTTGTGTACTTCCGATATGTTCTCGGGTTGTATGAGCCCGTGGTCTAGTGGTAACGGTCATGCATCCTAATATTACAGTCGCCTGTTCGCGCCCAACTGTATTTTTTTTTAACCCATTTCGGTCTAAAGTTGTGAGTCTGATTGAACATCGAAGATAATTCGCTTAACATTCTACACACCAGCAATAACAAGTATTCCAGAAACAATTCCGCAGGACAGCTCGTGGCTGCGTAGCGATCGTAGCAGCTTACACTCGAGCGTTTCTTCGCGCTGAAGCGGCTCCCGGCCATCGGCCAGACGTCACCCGCCGCCTGAAATCCGGCGCCGCCCGCGTGAAAGCAGCGCGACGCTGTCAGTGTATGTATCAACTGTCATTTTCGAATTTGAAGTTCTAGTTATCATCTTGCAGTTAAGCATTGGATTTCGCATACTTGAAAACCATGAACTACCGTTACGCATTGTAAAATTGAGGTGCAAGTGGGAAAAGGTGTAACATCTGCAACAGAACGTTTACTTTTGGTATAACAGAGGGGTGAATGCAGAGGAGGCAGCTAGAAAGATTTGAACTGTGTGTGGAGCGAGTGCTTTTGTGAAAAATACGCCAGAAAAAGATATTCTTGTTCAACAAAGATTGTTCTGGCATGATTGCTTTTCCACGTTAATGAAGTCTCGACTACTGATATATGTGATAGATTACCATTTTACCATCATGCGACATTTGCATTCAACAGGCAAAGTTCAGAAGTCTGGTGTAGGGGTACTGCATGCTCTAATTCGAAATAACAGAAATCAACGGAGTGACTATATTTGAACGTTATCAGGTCGCTCATTGAGCATTCCTATGCAGTACTGTTACCGGTAACGGGTTATGATGCCTTTATCGTTAACTTCCTAAGAAGAAATGAAAGGCTGAGCCCCACCAAAAGACGTAAACTCGAGCAAAGAGAAGTGTGAACATGATATTTTACATCTGATAGCTCCAAAAGTGTGTTTTGAGCAACGAATTCTGCCCCAAGGGGTGTATGCAACACAGCTGGAATTTGTTGCCAACAACTGAGACACCTTTCGGTCGCAGTGTAAGAAAATCGAGCAACAAAACATCACCTGTGCTACTGCATGATAACGCACTCTGTTGATTTGAGAAACAAAACTATCCAGGAGATTGATAGGAAAGTCGTCTCTCAGGCACTTGTATTGGTAGGGAAGTCCTCTCTCAAGCACTTGCCCTTCTCCTCATACATTCGTAAAATTTTACCTTTCCCGCTCTTGATCGATCAACCGTCAAGGCAATTCATTTCTAGGCGAAAATGCTCTTAAAACTACACTGGTTTAATGACACCAGTAGAACCAGCAGGTTTCTACTGGCGTAGAATTTGTAAACAACTTTAGCATTGTCAGATAGTTTTAGATATCGTGAAAGAAAATTCTGCTGCTGATTAATTTCTCGTTGATGATTACTGATGCGTTTAGTAAACTAATGGAAAATGCAATTAAAATATTCACTGTACTAATGCAAATTAAATTCAGCTTACTACAGAAACATCACGACGGCAGTCTATCTTAATAAAGCATTAAGTGTCTGTAAGACGATTGAGCCTATTTAAACACGAATTAGCAGTATGTTACCAACTTTTGACTTCGAAAAGATCTGTATTTACTTAATTTCGTGTATCATTCGCAAGTACTACGAAAATGTGGCATTTCGTAGATAAAATTATGTATTCACAACAACAAAAATTATGTCGGCAGAAAACAAAAGTGGCATTATGAAGTTGGCAGTACCGTAAGGTTTTCGCTCTGACACTGAGGGTTACTGAAAATAGCAAGAAGAATTTTGCTCTAGCGTTGTCTTACGATTCCCTTATTGAGTTTGTAGCTGCCTGCTTGTAGTTCTGCTACAAAATAATTAAAAATCTGGCTTTCAGCGAGTCTCGAAAGGCGAACGAAAGCAGCTTGCACATGGTAGCCAAGCATGTTACCTGGGAACTGGTTTTTTCCTAAAGTGGGAAGACATCCTTTTGTGGTTGAATTGTTGGCAAATGTCAGTCAGACGTGTGCCGTTGGTCTAAGCGTTTCGGTGTGTTGAATTTGTACCAATAATTTTTCTGTCTCAAATAGTGTTGAAGTCTTCCATTAATATTTTCACGTCATCTTAGTGAATTTTGCTCATAGTATTTTTGACTGTCTTCCAGAACGTTTCGACAATTTCTGTGCTTTTCTTATTTTCGATGTTGGTGGGAGCATGTGCATTGATGAGCGTATATTTTTTACTGGGGCTCTGAATGAGCATAGTCATAAGTCGATTGTTGATGGGTGTGATTTCTTTGACAGAGTTGATGATAGATCTGTGTTCGAGAAATGCAATGCCGAAGATTGGTACGCCTTTCGCTACCTTTTGTTGTATTTTGCTCTTGAAGATGCAATGGTTTCCGTAATGCAAGGTTTCATAGTCAATTAGTCGTGGTTCTTGAAGAGCAAGGATGAGAATTTTTTGTCGGTCGATTTCTTTTGTGAGATTATTTAGTTTTGGTGTTTGGATCAATGTATCGATGTTTAGTTTCCAAATGCACGTTTTCTGCTCGTAGGGAAATTTACCAGAGATTTTCGGTATTCTCTACCGTGCTAACTTGGACTCCCCAGAATCCGAAAATCCAACTGCCGCCTGTCGACAGCCGGGTTGTGTACCACCTGGGTTAAAGCTGACTTTGCTTGCACAGTTCATGTTTGCTTGTGTTTCATTGGTTTGGCTTGGGTGATACCAGTACCGAACAGGACCAGAGAGTGTTGAAGCGTTTGGAAGACATGGTTTATCTTCCCACCACTGAAATAGATGTGTATTGTTCGATTCAGTATTTCCATCACATAAATATGGGTTATAATTACGTTACATTGCTGCTAGTGGACATATTTCTCACTTTTTCTTAGACAGTTGCTACCTGTTACTCCATCATAGGAATTTATGTGCGCAGCATTGTTGCAATACAGGCGTTCAAATTATCCGATTTCTGTAATTTCATTTCGATACCAGATCGTTCTACTCGGATTCAGCCAGTCAGTCTTAATGTGGATATCAGACTACGACTCTTATCATATGATAGACTGGCTAAACCACAATCTTAATTGAACTGTTGAATATAGATCTCTTATCTGTGACAGGGCCTGAATTCTTAAACACTGCGGAAAATAATAATGCAATGTGCTTATTACAAACACGTTTTTTTAAATATAAACACGTTTATTTACAGGAGCCGAGCCCCATCCATCATAGCAGAGCAGTGCGAGATTGGTTTCAGGGCCAAGAGAGGATAAAGCTGTTGCCGTTTGTTCCACGATCACCGAACATCAACCAGATAGAGAACATGTGGCCAGAGGTAACAAGGTCATTGCCATGTGGACCTACAAATGCAAGCTACCTGTGGACGAATATAGGAAACGTATAGTGGGAAGTAAACCATCACGCTACACTGTTGACGACTTAAAGAAATCAGTTCCCCTACGCCTTCGAGAAATCTCACGTAATGATCGTGGGTGGGTTGGTTACTAAAAGTATACTCGTCCACAAAACCCATGTGGACAATTATCTAATAATCGGTCAAGCTTTGCTTTGTCGCAGCTTTTTAACATACAAGTCCATTTACTTTCAGTCTCCTCCTTACAATTCCGGCAGTGCAAGGTAATTGAAAAATCTCATCCACTCGACGCCAACTGAGGAATTGACTGGTGCTTGTGTTGTTCAACACACAGTATTTGCCACCCTCACTGGAATCAATGACTGTGTGTGTGTGTGTGTGTGTGTGTGTGTGTGTGTGTGTGTGTGTGTGTGTGTGTTTTCGTGTTCACACACAATCTGAATCAATACTATTAACATTAGAGAGACAACCAACAATAAATATTTCATCAAATATGACTAAAGTATTTTAAGTGATGCGAAGTTACAAACTGAATTTTTATGCAACCCACGTCCTGCATACTAAGTAAGATGTATTAACTCCATAGTATCGTTACAAGAGACAGTGCGCTCTTGTTGTCGAGGCCCGCGACAAGTGCAGCGATTAGCAATGCCCATTGCCGCCGCGATTTGTTTATGTTGGCTGAGCGCGGACACTGCAGCAGACGCTTCGCCATAAACAGAAGGAAATCACCTTGGCTCTGAGTGCAGTAGGCGGATATCACTGCCTGCATGTTCTTATAGTAACCAACGTGAGACTCTACTCACAGGTGCCATGGAGCAGTTGCAACGGGTATGATGTCGTTAGTCATCAGAATATTAACCAGTGATAAATGTCCACTCTACTTGAATCTCAAGAAAATAGGAACCTTCTCACAAAGGAATGTGAGGTGATATCAAAACTTATCCGACATTCAAAAATTAACTGCAGGGCTTTCATGTATGCAGTAGTAGCACACAAGGAAATATTATGTCTTGGAAGCGTATATTTCACTTCCTCTTCTCATATTAACGCCATTGTTTTACAAGGGGAGGCCGCCAATTGTGAAATTCAGATTCGATTCATACTGCGCATAATATAAGCTCATGGCCAGAGGTGTATTGTGGCGAAGCACCGAGATGCACTTCTCAGCCATTGTCGAGAAAATCGACGGTTAAAAGAAACCGTTACGGTGAAATACTCTCTACGATTAATAATTTTCTACAGCGTCGTGGCGCAGCGGTAAGCGTTCGGGTTCGTAATCCGAAGGTCGCCGGATTGAATCTTGCACCATGCAACTTTTTTTTTATTAGTTTTTTGTAATTCAAATGTACACACACACACACACACACACACACACACACACACACACATGAACTATTAATGAATTGCTTATGCATGTTGGTGAAGGCAGATCGCTCTCCAATTGTACCGCCTCCATTTTTCCGTTTGTTTAACAGGGTGTACCAAAGCTCTCACGTCCGCACTGATTTTCGACGATGTTATAAGTTGCGCTAGGGACCGCATCTACCTTCTTTCGAAGTTAGCGGGCAACTGCGCTGTTATGCGGCGGCTCGTTTCGGCCCATTCAACATCTGTCCTTCAAGTCTAACGAGCGAGTAACGGAGTTCATATTTCATACCTGCCACAACAAATTTGTGTTCTTGGGTATCTATTCTAATTCGACCGTTTGACTTACGCTATACGTATTCGTTTCGGAATATCGTTTCTACGTCTACGTGGTAAACATTACGAAGACAATTAATAACATTTGTGAAATACAACTTTGTTTGCGGAAAACATAATGATGTTCGAAGTCGCGAGTTTTTCCACGACAAACGACTTTCAAAAACTTATTATATGCATAATTGTTGCAACTGATTGCCGGGAATTATATATATATATATATATATATATATATATATATATATATATAGTGTGTGTGTGTGTGTGTGTGTGTGTGTGTGTGTGTGTGTGTGTGTGTGTGTGTATACACATTTGAATGACAAAAACAAATTTAAAAAAAAGGTTGCATGGGGCGAGATTCGATCCGGCGACCTTCGGATTATGAACCCGAGCGCTTACCGCTGCGCCACGACGCTGTAGAAAATTATTAATCGTAGAGAGTATTTCACCGTAACGGTTTCTTTTAACCGTCGATTTTCTCGACAATGGCTGAGAAGTGCATCTTGGTGCTTCGCCACATTACACCTCTGGCCATGAGCTTTTATTATGCGCAGTATGAATCGAATCTGAATTTCACAATTGGCGGCCTCCCCTTGTAAAACAATGGCGTTAATATGAGAAGAGGAAGTGAAATATACGCTTCCAAGACTTTTTCTGGCGTATTTTTCACAAAAGCACTCGCTCCACACACAGTTCAAATCTTTCTAGCTGCCTCCTCTGCATTCACCCCTCTGTTATACCAAAAGTAAACGTTCTGTTGCAGATGTTACACCTTTTCCCACTTGCGCCTCAATTTTACAATGTGTAACGGTAGTTCATGGTTTTCAAGTATGCGAAATCCAATGCTTAACTGCAAGATGATAACTAGAACTTCAAATTCGAAAATGACAGTTGATACATACACTGACAGCGTCGCGCTGCTTTCACGCGGGCGGCGCCGGATTTCAGGCGGCGGGTGGCGTCTGGCCGGTGGCCGGGAGCCGCTTCGGCGCGAGGAAACGCTCGAGTGTAAGCTGCTACGATCGCTACGCAGCCACGAGCTGTCCTGCGGAATTGTTTCTGGAATACTTGTTATTGCTGGTGTGTAGAATGTTAAGCGAATTATCTTCGATGTTCAATCAGACTCACAACTTTAGACCGAAATGGGTTAAAAAAAAATACAGTTGGGCGCGAACCGGCGACTGTAATATTAGGATGCATGACCGTTACCACTAGACCACGGGCTCATACAACCCGAGAACATATCGGAAGTACACAACACTTCCTCCTAACACTTCCGCATCTTACAGTGTTGCTTGATTGTGCAGCTGGCCGGACTTAGAGTTGTCAGGAGCGGTCAGTTTTATTGGCCACCTTAAGTGAACGACTCGGACTTAGTCTCTGTGGCGGCCGGCCGGCGGTCAGTTTTTATGTCTACATGTATCACATTGGAACAACAGAAATAAAATGTTCAAACGTACCTACGTTCTGTATTTTTGTGGCGTGCGTACTGTAAGACCTTCGGTACACACACCATCAGATTATTTGACTTGTCGCTCTAGCGAAGTAGGCGAGTGTCAGCAATATGTCTCGTGGTCTTATCGTGGCGTGTTTATCTTCCGCCGTTAGGCAGACGATGGAAATGCCACTTGCGCGCTTAGAGTAGCAGATTGACGGTGACCAACTTTAAACAGAACTTGATCAATTTTGTGAACTTATCATTTCTGAGAAGACATCCTGTTACTGCGTAATTACCTGTAAATATCACATTAATGCAATAAATGCTCAAAATGATGTCCGTCAACCTCAATGCATTTGGCAATACGTGTAACGACATTCCTCTCAGCCGGCCGGGGTGGCCGAGCGGTTCTACGCGCTACAGTTTGGAACCGCACGACCGCTATGGTCGCAGGTTCGAATCCTGCCTCGGGCATGGATATGTGTGATGTCCTTAGGTTAGTTAGGTTTAAGTAGTTCTAAGTTCTAGGGGACTGATGACCTCAGAAGTTAAGTGCCATAGTGCTCAGAGCCATTTGAACCACTCCTCTCAACAGCGAGTAGTTCGCCTTCCGTAATGTTCGCACATGCATTGACAATGCGATGACGCATGTTGTCAGGCATTGTCGGTGGATCACGATAGCAAATATCCTTCAACTTTCCCCACAGAAAGATATCCGGGGACGTCTGATCCGGTAAACGTGCGGGCCATGGTATGATGCTTTGACGACCAATCCACCTGTTATGAAATATGCTATTCAATACCGCTTCAACCGCACGCGATCTATGTGCCGGACATCGCCATTGTGTCATGCAGTGACATTGGTAGAACATTACGTAGGAAATCAGCATACATTGCACCATTTAGGATGCTATCTATAAAATGGGGGCCAATTATCCTTCCTCCCATAATTAACCCGCCAAGGTCGCTGATGTTCCACTTGTCGCAGCCATCGTGGATTTTCCGTAGCCTAATAGTGCATATTATGCCGGTTTACGTTACCGCTGTCGGTGAATGACGTTTCGTCGCTAAATAGAACTCGTGCAAAAAATCTCTCATCGTCCCGTAATTTCTCTTGTGCCCAGTGGCAGAACTGTACATGACGTTCAAAGTCGTCGCCATGCAATTCCTGGTGCATAGAAATATGATGCGGGTGCAATCGATGTTGATGTAGCATTCTCAACACCGACGTTTTTGAGATTCCCGATTCTCGCGCAATTTTTCTGCTACTGATGTGCGGATTAGCCGCGACAGCAGCTAAAACACATACTTGGGCATCATTATTTGTTGCAGGTCGTGGTTGATGTTTCACATGTGGCTGAACACTTCGTTTCCTTAAATAGCGTAACTATCCGGCGAACGGTCCGGACACTTGGATGATGTCGTTCAGGATACCGAGCAGCATACATGGCACACGCCCGTTGGGCATTTTGATCACAATAGCCATACATCAGCACGATATCGACCTTTTCCGCAGTTGGTAAACGGTCCATTTTAACACGGGTAATGTATCACGAAGCAAATAGCGTCCGCACTGTCGGAATGTTACGTGATACCACGAACTTATGCGTTTGTGACTATTACAGCGCCATCTATCACAAAGCGGAAAAATTGGTCCAGCTAAAACATTCATGTTTTTTTACGTATTACACGAATATGTAATAAAGAATGGGGGTTCCTATTTAAAAAAACGCTGTTGAATCCGTTTGACCTCTGGCAGCGCTATCTAGCGGGCCAACCATAGTGCCATCTGGTTTCCCCCTTCAAGCTAGAAGAGTTTCGTTCTTTGTAGTTTTTTCGTTTGATGTTTATTTCGTGAGATATTTGGCCCGGTCACTATCAATGGACCACCCTGTATAAATGTTTTAGGAAAGCTTCTTGGCCGTGCGGTTCTAGGCGCTCCAGTCTGGAACCGAGCGACCGCTACGGTCGCAGGTTCGAATCCTGCCTCGGGCATGGATGTGTGTGATGTCCTTAGGTTAGTTGGGTTTAATTAGTTCTAAGTTCTAGGCGACTGATGACCTCAGAAGTTAAGTCGCATAGTGATCAGAGCCATTTGAACCATTTTTGAAAGCTTCTGATTGCTAACCACTGTTATTTGCATGGCTTTCGGTAGGCCTGTGTCATCACTCATGATAGCAATAATTGACATACAATAGCAACATTTACATTTTTTCTAGAGAATAACATGTTGCATTTTCTCTGCCTCTCCTAAAATGGTGCTTGAGAAGTACTTAGAAATGCTGGAATATGTACTTCGAAACTGCATCGCCAGTAATTAGATTCAGTCTCTCGATTTGCCCGCTTAGCAAACACATGTTTTTCTAGTTATAAGCTTAGTCGGGCTAGTTTCAAAACATCAAATTTTTAGGCCTAAGCCTGGTCAAGTTAGTTTTACGAAATCGAATTTTTAGGCCTAATTCTTAAAATGTCAGCTACTGAAATGTACCGTTGGGGCACACATTTCAAAATTTTCAAATGATTATGTGTATATGTGGAAGTTAACTGACGCTTTATTTTACATTTCAGATGTTTTCTACAGTATTGTGACATCAAACAGTGTTTGTACATGTATAAACCTCAGTTATTAAAGTAAATATTGTACTTTTTCCACTGGCTCAGAAATATTTTGGTTCGTTAGTTGGTTTGGGGGGTTAAGGGACTAAACAGCTGGGTTATCAGCCACAGAAATATTTTATTTCAGAGTGCGTTGTGAGTAGTTACATCCAGTCTGCCTATTTGCTTGCTTAGGCAACATTCATTTTTCTGCAATTATAAGTCTGTTCAGGGTAGTTCTACGATATCGAAATTTTACGCCTAGTTCCTAAAATGTCAGTTGTTGAAATCTACTTCTTGGTACATATATTACAACTTTGGCCACTAATTTGACAAATGTGTGAATATGTGGAAAATGTCTCATGTTTCCTCTCACATTCCAGATTTTTCTTGCAATATAGTGACATCAGACAGCGTTTTTCATGTATTAATATCAATTAGCAATGTAAACATCGAACTTTTTGTGATGCCTTGGAAATAATTTATTTGAGGGTTTGTTGTGAGTAGTTACATTCAGCCTGTCTATTTGCCTGCTTGGCTAACACTTATTTTTTGCAATTATATGCCTGGGCAGGAAAGTTTAACAGTGCCGAATTTTTAGGCCTAATTGTCCTGAGTGTTAAGTGTTGGAATTCACCATTTGGGTACATACTTCAGAATTTTGGGCACTCATTTGACGAATACGTGTATATGTGGAAATAACTACGTGCTTTCTTTTACACTGCAAATGTTTTTTGCAATATTGCGACATCAAACAGCGTTTTTGATTTATTAACCTCAGAACTTTTTTCGCACTGCTGCTGACATTTTAGAATATTTGCAACATCCTAGATGCAGAAAATAATTTATGACCTGTCAAGCTTTTTAATTGCTATTGGAGCCATCTGTTGGTGTAGCACCAAGATCGAACTATGGTCGCAATTTCATAGTGCAGCCATTGCTGGTGACTAGAGGAACTGCAATTTGCACTTATTTCACGTTTTTCTGGTCTTGTGGGATAGTAATTAATGTAAAACTCATGTTCAACAAATACGAATTTCTGTTCCATTATTTATATGTTCTAAGCAAGTGTTAGTTCTTAATGTAGAGAAACATCGATTTTCAGTGTAGCCATTTGGTGGTGAAGAGATCAAGTAGGCTGTGAAAGTGGACTTGCCTTTGTTTACGTTTTTGGAGCTTGGAGGATAGTGTTTTACGTGAAGCACTGTTTTCAACACTTTAGAATTCCTATTTCATTTTTTATAATTTATACACAAATGTTGGTTTTTAATTGTTTATGGAGAAATATGCTATCTACTGGTTTCAGAATTTCGTGGCGAATTATACACAGCTTCAATCCAACTTACCAATGTGATGACTGGTGAGCCCACCCTTGAAAGAATTTTTTGAAGTCAGTAATGCAGACATAGCTGCAGAGACCAGACACAAGGCGCATGGAAGCCTTGAGGCATGAGGAGGGGGTGCTTCATGCAAAATTTTCGGAAGTGCTGTGGAGTTCGTTTGGGTGCTGATGTCAGCGACATATGACATGCATGTGAAATGCAATCGAGTCTAGCGCCAACAAATGCAGGGGACCAGGGTGGTGGATGCTTCATGCATAATTTGTAGAAATACAGGGGATGGGAACGCCTTCCCCTCCTTCACCTTGGCACATGGCAGGATGTCATGATTCCTGGAAACGCCTTGGAGATAAGGAAGTTCCGATGCAGACTACAGCGAAATGTGACTCGTGCAATTGTCTCACTGTAATACGACACCAACGAAAAAAAATTGCTGACAAATAAAGAGCCACTGATTTTGGCCAGAACATACACTGCCACACTACTAACGTTTCTCTCTTCATCTCATACATTCCTAAACTTTGTCTGGTTTAGCCAGTAGCTGAGGGGAGAGTGCACAGCACTGGCCACTTTCTTTTCAGCATCTTTTTTATAGCAAAATCCGCACACATCTCGAAGCACAGAGGCGTTGTGACTTCCATCACACCCACGAAAGTTAAAATAGATTCTAAACTAACCTCAAAGATCGCTTCAAAAACTGACGAAGGATATCGGATGTACTACGATCTAGCCGTCGGCCAATATTATCAGACGAGCTCTGGCGACGGTGTCTGACGTTTGTTGACTCGTCATATCGCTGAACGGTGTTGGACAGACACTGTTGCGGCATTTGTTTATCAATCGTGTGCTTACAGAGAACATCCTTAATTAGTGGTTGGAATAATGTGTGTATACAATTATTGGCTGGATATATATTTTGTAGGTTAACAGTATAGAATTCTGACTAGGGTAGAGCATAACGCGGAAAACGACGTTTACCAACCTCAAAACTCCACACACCACACTTAAGGATTGTAGTGTGAATTGGGAGTGTGGGATATTTCCCTTGCTGTTCTTCGTATTTTAATGTCTTCTGTTATTGTACATACAGGGTGTTCATTTTACTGAAGAATATCTCTAAAACTGCACATCGAGTCAAAAAAAGATATAATTCCAATTTGTTTGTCTCGAAGGGGGCATGCAACCATACCACACTCGACCTGCCACCCCACCAAGTGTGACTGACGGGAGGTAGCTTTGAAACCTTCAGTCGGAAACCCCATTTTCTATTGCAAGTTACTGCTCCACGACAAAATCTATATGTGTTCTGAATGAAGCATTTTCTTAGTTTCGTCAGAGATTACGCTATTATTGGAGGAATAGAATTGGGTACACAATCATAATTTAAGAAAAAAAAGTGTGTGGATTGTTAATGGACCAAACTGCTAAGGTCATCGATCCCTAGACTTACGCACTACTTAAACTAACTCTTGCTAAGAACAGCACACACACACCCACGCCCGAGGGAGGACTCGAGCCTCCGGCGTAAGTTATAATTCAAGACTTGCTGCTCAATGAGCCTTGAATATCCAATGGAATGTGGGATCCCACATTCGCGCTGCGAGGGTATGACAGGCCAGTATTTCATAACTTGTAATAGGAAACCGTATTCGCAAGGTTTTATTCCTCCGACAAATCTAGCACAGGACTGCTCGAAGCGTCACTGCGGCCGTGGCTCGAGGCGAAAGCTACTCTACTTTTCAATTAGAGTAAGAATTCAAACGTAGTACCGTCAGCTTCAATACACTTCGTGATCCGCTTTTCAAGTGAACGTACACAGGACAGAAGCATATCTGCGGGAATGCCAGCACAGGCGTTTCTGATGCTGTCGACCATGTCTTCACGGCCTGTTGGCACTTGCTGGTACACCGTATCTTTTAAATATCCCCACAGAAAGAAATCCGGCGATATCAAGTCCGGCGGCGTCAAATCCGGCGACCTAACGGGTGAATTCACAGGGCCACCCCTGCCGATCCGCCGACCAGTGTAAACACGATCTGATACCTCCAGTGCTTCAATTACGTAATGCGCTATGATAAAGCGCTAGGCAACCGTCATGCTGAAACTACAGAAGCCGGCCGTTGTGGCCGAGCGGTTTTAGGCGCTTCAGTCTGGAACCGCGCGACCGCCACGGTCGCAGGTTCGAATCCTGCCTCGGGCATGGATGTGTGTGATGTCTTTAGGTTAGTTAGGTTTAAGTAGTTCTAAGTTCTAGGGGACTGATGACCCCAGCTGTTAAGTCCCATAGTGCTCAGAGCCATTTGAACCATTATTTGAAACTACATAAGTTGTCGAACGTCCGTAATAAATCCTGCAGTAGTACCGGTAGTTCCTGTTCCAAAAACGTTCGATATTTTATTCCATTCAACGTGCCCTCAATAAAATACGAACCAATGAGTTTCTTTCCCAAGATGCCACATCATACGTTGACCGACTAAGGACGTTGATGGTCAACTTGCCATAACTAGAGGGAATTGCCTATACTCCAATAATGCATGTTATGCTGGTTAACGCTAAAATGGTCTGTGAATGTGTCGCTTGCATTTGTTGACGTGCCCGTTTGCGAAACACTACCCAGTTATGGAAATTTTGATGCAGTGACACATGGTATGGATAATACTTATGACGATGAAGTATTGTGAAAATACTACCTATGGCCGCTGATCCGTGGGTTGTACAGCTATTACATTACCTTCTCCTGTAACACGTTTGCTTCGTTTCCTTTAGCTGGTCTGTACGCGGCCATCAGACATAAAAGCGTTCACAACCTTGTAAAAAAAAAAACGAACGATAGCCAGCTTTCTCTGGAAAACGCTAGGCGTGCAAGGCAACAGAAGCCTCAACATTTCTCATACGTTCTCTGTAAATCAGGATCATTTCAATTTTTTTTTCTGTGGTTGCAAAAATGCTTCAAATGGCTCTGAGCACTATGGGACTTAACATCTGAGGTCACCAGTCCCCTAGAACTTATAACTACTTAAATCTAACTAACCTAAGGATATCACACACATCCATGCCCGAGGCAGAATTCGAACCTGCGACCGTAGCGTTCGCGTGGTTCCAGACTGAAGCGCCTAGAACCGCTCGGTCACAACGGCCGGCTCTGTGGTTGCAACATTCAGCGTTACTTGCAAGATTCTTCTCCAAATGATAGGTAGGTGTGCAAGCAATAACACTGTTCAAGTATTGTAATGTTTAGAGCCACTATCTGTTCTACATTTGCACGATACATAAGCTCCGGCCGCAATATACTGCCTGTTATGATACGTCGCAGTTCACCACACGGCCACGATGGCGTGTCGAGTAGTCCCCTGTTCGATATGTCGGAGGAGTACAGCGTTGCGAATGGGATTTGCAATTAGAAGCTGTGATATAGTGCCCTCTCCTACCCTCGAAGCATGGAGATTGAGTCATTGAGTAGCATGTCGCAAACTACGATCTTCCGATTACAGCGCCCTCAGTGGCAAACTGCTTCAGACAAAACGTATATAGATTTTGCCGTAGAGACCAACGCCCGGGGTGGGATGGCGGGTCGAGTGTGGTATTGTTGCACGTTCGCCTCCGAGACAAACAAATTGTAATTATACCTTTTTTTATCCGACATATTATTTTCGATATGTTTCAATGTCTTCAGTTAACAGGAACACCCTGTATATCGGGCTAGACTAATTTGGGATGTAATGATATATCTTATAGGCAGACCTCGATCTAAATATCCACACATCTTGTCGTTCTACGTGTGTAATATTTTCAGGCAATATACACACACCAAAAAAAGTTTCGCATCACCCCGGCTCCCAGAACTCCTGAAGGCAGACGTTGACTGTGGACATTGTATCATAGACACAGTCACTTTGACTGTTCAGAGATGTCACTAAACCCGCCCAAAGATGTAAACAACCATGCATGTGCAGCGCCTATTAGAGGGAGGGAGTCCGAGAGCAGCTTAGTTCCAGTCATTCCACTAGGGAGGAGGTAAACGACCCGTGTTGTCTTTAGTTCAACCATGTCTTGACACATTGTTACTTTGTGCCAGGAAGGCGTCTCAACAAGGGAAGTGACCAGGCATCTCAGAGTGAACCAAAGCGATGTTGTTCGGACATGGAGGAGATATAGAGAGACAGGAACTCTCGATGACGTGCCTCGCTCAGACCGCCCAAGGGCTACAACTGCAACAGATGAGCACCATCTACGGATTATGGCTCGGAGGACTCTGACAGCAACGCCACCATGTTGAATAATGTTTTTCACGCAGCCACAGGACGTCGTGTAACGACTCAAACTGTGCGCAATAGGCTGCATGATGCGCAACTTCACTCCCGACGTCAATGGCGAGGTCCACCCTTGCAACAACAACAACACCATGCAGCGCGGTACAGATGGGCCCATCAACATGCCGAATGGACTGCTCAGGATTGGCATCACATTCTCTTCACCAATGATTGTCGCATATTCCTTCAATCAGACAATCGTCGGAAACGTGTTTGGAGGCAACCCTGTCAGGATGAACACCTTAGACACACTGTCCAGCGAGTGCAGCAAGGTGGGGGTTCCCCTGCCATTTTGGGGTGGCATCATGAGGGCCGACGTACGCCGCTGGTGGTCATGGAAGGCGCCGTAAGGGCTGTACGATACGTGAATGCCACCCTCCGACAGATAGCGCCACCATATCGGCAGCATACTGGTGAGGCATTCGCCTTCATGGACGACAATTCGCGCCCCCATCGTGCACATCTTGTGAATGATTTCCTTCAGGATAACGACTTCGGTCGACTATAGTGGCCAGCATGTTCTCCAGACATGAACCCTATCGAAAATGCCTGGGATAGATTGAAAAGGGCTGTTTATGGACGACGTGACCTACTAACCACTCTGAGGGATCTACGCCGAATCGCCAACAGTGCCTTGATAAACTTTGTGGATAGTATACCACGGCGAATATAGGCATGCATCAATGCAAGAGGACGTGCTATTTGGTATTAGAGGTACCGGTGTGTACAGCAGTCTTTACCACCACCTCTGAAGGTCTCGCTGTATGGTGGTACAATATGCAATGAGTGGTTTTCATGAGCAATAAAAAGGGCGGATATGATGTTCCAATTTTCTGTACAAGTTCCGGAACTCTTGCAACCGAGGCGATGCAAAACTTTTTTGATGTGTGTATACCACGGCACTTTTTCGGACCAAAAGCAGTGCTTTCTGTCGCTTTACAAACTTACAGTCAAGAAGAAAACTTGTTTTTCATCCTCCTGCCTGCTCCTTCGACGTGCGTATTAAGCTGATTCGTGCGTGCATGTGTGTGTGTGTGTGTGTGTGTGTGTGTGTGTGTGTGTGTGTGTGTGTGTACTGTGGTATCGAAGCAGGTCGACCGCTGGCACCTATGTGTGCATTATGTAAGGAATTACTTCGATATCTCAAATTCAGTTAGTTTGGGTACTTGTGCAGAGAATATGTCGAAGTACGAAATTTATTATAATGTTAGTAGTTTTACATGGAATGATTTCTCTCTTCACACAGGACGCAGCACTGAAGTTGCAGGAAGAGACAGTTGCTGGCTAGTAGTCTAAATGAGCCCGAGCCAAGGCCGTGACCGCAGTGCATCTGCCATAGGCAGAGTTGTGAGCGAGATGAGTTCGTCATGTGGCATTCGAGAGGAAGGATAATGCAAATTCGACCGTCCTTGTGTGGTTCCGGTGTAAAACTTTTATTGGAAGAAGTAGTACAGACTTCTGTACTTACTCTGGCTGGATGAGCTCTCACATCCCCAAATGGTTGTAAAAAACCTGTACTGATTAGAGTACTCTCTAGTGCTAGATTAAGGTTAAGTAGCCTCCCACGGTCCGCAGCTAGAGGGATAAAAAATATTAATAGTTAGCTATTTGTATGGAGTGTAGCCAGGTATGGAAGTGAAACGTGGACGATAAATAGTTTAGACAAGAAGAGAATAGAAGCTTTCGAAATGTGGTGCTACAGAAGAATGCTGAAGATTAGATGGGTAGATCACATAACTAACGAGGAAGTATTGAATAGAATTGGGGAGAAGAGGAGCTTGTGGCACAACTTGAGTAGAAGAAGGGATCGGTTGGTAGGACATGTTCTGAGACATCGAGGGATCACCAATTTAGTATTGGAGGGCAGCGTGGAGGGTAAAAATCGTAGAGGGAGACCAAGAGATGAATACACTAAGCAGATTCAGAAGGATGTAGGCTGCAGTAGGTACTGGAAGATGAAGAAGCTAGCACAGGATAGAGTAGCATGGAGAGCTGCATCAAACCAGTCTCTGGACTGAAGACCACAACAACAACATATATAGCTTCTCTTTTAATATCCACACAGTGGTTGTCTTGCATCAGGGAGTGTTGGAAACTTACGACTGCATTTTGGCTCCTTCCCTTGGTGAATAGCTGTTAATGTTGTTTTTTTTTCTGTGCAGTTCACAGTTTTGTATTTTCCAATACTTTGTTTCTATGAAAACAACACACCTTTCTACCTACCAAGGGGCTATCTAGTCTAGTTCACACAGAAATTATTCTCGAGAATTGAAAGATGTATAAGCGGCTAATTACGTAAAAATAATGTGTGCAAAGAAGAGCAAAGCTGTTTTTGCTCGAATTTTCGTAAGTTCTAGTAGGCTTGTGTCATTTGGTGTGAGGGTGTATTGTGACGTTCATCAAGGGTAGGTATAATTAAATACATTCTGACTGTCAGTCTACTTGGATGCTTAGCTGAGTACTTTTAGCTAAGACTTACTTTTTTCCCCACAGTAATAAACCTGGTCAAGTTAGTTTTGGTAAGTGTTAATATCTATTACTGTATCATGCGTGTATTTAAGTGAAACATATCGTTCTGCAGTTTAAACGACCTTTACCTCTGCCTCAGGTTATGCATCCAGTGTCAAGGACGGCACACGCCAGCATAAATAAAGAAACATGTATTTCCATTTACATGAACATAGTTAATTGCTTATTAGGCACTCATTTCCTCTTTATAATCTCTTGCAGTCTCATTTTGGTCGTGGATTTCAGCAGGGATTCTGTTGTTCGCATTGCGATTTTACGGCATTCCTCTAGCTGAGCGTTCGTTAGTTCGTTTCTATTGGATATCTGATGATTCCTCATATTTTTCATCAAGTACATTTCGCAAATTCATTATTGGATTAATATCTACGGATTGCAATCGTGTCGGCCGCCTCTGGGGAGTGTTATACAACTGCCACAGTTTTACGTCTAGACCAGTATGTTTGAGATTATTATCTCATTTGAAAATATAATCCTCAGAAAAATCATATTATTCACACTTCCGGATAGTTCTTTTAGGATGTTTATGTGGACCTTATAGTCCATAATTGCATCAATAAAACAAAAATCCCTCACACCATTTTCACTTACGCAGCTCCTGACAAGTACTGAATATCTTCTGTAGTTACCTGAGACTGCTATATTCTCTCTTCCAGTTCACAAGTCTTGTTTCCTCCGTACTGTTACTCTCCCATTTGACTTAATCAGCTCAACTCGACTCTAGTCATTATACACAGCCTTCTTGCAGAAATCAAGCTCATCACATTTATGTTTTCTTGTACATGCAATCCTCTTCCTTCTGTTGATGTTACTGATTTATGGTTGTCTATGGGCTTTCCGATTTCTGTAACTAACCGTCGGATAGAATCGTAGGAGGATCGCTTCGTGACTGGTTTCCGTACGTTTTATTCTGATTAAACCCGTATACAGTCGCCTTCACCGTACTGGTAGGTCTGTCAATAGTTTCTAAGATTTCTTGGGAAGATTCTCCTCTCTGGAACAGTCTAATGTAGTTTTCTCTCTTTTCTTTTGTAGTTTTGCAACCTATATTCCTTAAATATCTCCCACTGGCTTTTGAGAACAGAGAGGGAGCTATATTGAAGAAATACAACTGCGTAAGAAAGGGGAAAGAGGCGTGTGTCAGTGCCGCAGCATATCTGGGATCTTGTTTGACATCAACTGGAATGAGTTTTGTTTTTAATAAAGTGAATTTGTTTCCAAATTAAACAACATAAACTCAAATAGGGTTTTCATTTCTAAACGTAGTTAGTAACCGAAGTAATTATAGTTCGTTTCTTAGCTATACTTTTATGATTGTGCTTAACGTGCGCTAAGGTCTGCAGGCTTTCGAACAATAATGAAATGAGGTGGACCTCAACTACGTTCCCTCCGACTCAACGTTGAAATAATATAACTTTTGGCTGGTTTCGTTGTCTAGGGGCTGGGATACCTAGTTGCCGCATTACTGGCCAAATACTGCTGAGTCTACAGAATACGATAAGAATACACACATGAATCGAATGGTCGAAGGTTTCTATCATTCGGCAATTGCGAATTATGAATGTAACATATAAATTTATAAATGAAAGATTCCAATTAAATAAAATCTGCAGGTGCTATCTTAACCACTTTAAATGATGAGTACAATAGTAGAAGTACTTTTGAGAATGTGGTATATTTCTGCAAAACACTTATTGGTGTCGATGGCCCAGCAATTAAATAAAATGTAAGTTGAATAACAGGGAAACAATAGATTTCTACTGCACGTAATTAGTCATGAACATCAACATAGCTCGCGAGATATTCACTTCTAAACGCACACTATGTCTTCACTGTGGGAGCCACGGAAATCTCACAAGTGCACAAGACGGCACTCCCAAGTTTTTCTATCTGCCGCGACCACACGAAAACCGCTCCACACTCGAAGTCTCTCCCGCGACTGTGCATCCGTCGCGTCCTGTGCCGTGCTTCCCGAACTGCCATCGAGTCTCCCTATTCACGAGCGCTGTGATTGGCTAGAATGCTTGCGCCATGTCTTCAAGTCAATGCACCCACACAAACATAATGAAACACATTCGAAATACCGGATTTACATTTAAATAATCTGAAATTAAATAAATATTCCTACTGCTGGACCATAAATACGCTCTAATACACATTATTAGATACATAAACAAATTAAATAAACATGTATCAAAGGAATAGAACAAAAGGTAGGCCAGTAGCCTAATGTCTCTGTGCTTTCTAAAACACAGTAAATATGTATCCAATTTGTTCATGAATAGTATATATCGGATATAAACATAGACATAGATGAATAAATATATTTACAAGCAAGCTGATACCGTTTTTTCGTGTATCTGTGGAGTACTTACGGCCAGACGCGATCGATAGTAATTGGCCACTTTGACTTTCAAAACTCATGTACCATTTAAGTTACATGCCTGTAATTCATAGCAATTTAGGTTTACACTAATAGCTTTCTAAAGACATGTCGATCGACGAAGTCGGCTGAGACGTTTAAATTTTGGAAATTCGTTGCTGGGTGTTACTTGTATAGTTTACCGTCAGATACTAAACTTTAAACTAATAAAGATATTGAAAATCTGATTACACCATCAGCATCGTCTTGCGAATAATAGTAATGTACATGTTTCTTTTTGAGGTATCATGATTCATCCGGCTACTATTAATTTTTATACGAACTGTGAAATGTCTGCCATGATGGTTTCACAAAGTCCGGCACCTTTGACTCTCCCGGCATAGACATCTCCTTCATCGACACAAAGCACCGTCCTCGTCACAGCGGAATTCCCAGCCACGCGGCCACCACGTGTTTGCTGCCGGGCCCCG